>NC_064569.1:18420000-20920000 GCF_937001465.1 Orcinus orca
ACAGAAATATGTACACTCTATGGGTAATTTGAGGGATTTTTAACGGTAATTTTGATTATGTAATTTTCACCTTACATGCTGAATTGAGGATTTAACTCCCCAGAAGATTCGACTCCCCCGTGTTCCAATCATCCCTGTGCTCTAAAGGTGGCAAAAAAGGAGAATTTTTATATTATGCAGGAAAATTCTTTGAAGAGAGCAAATACATTTTTTAAAACCTAGGCTAGCGGTGGTTTTGTAAGGCTGATATATTCAAGGAATGTAACACATTATTATCACTTACATTTTTGTTTTCTGAGAATAGAGATGTAGTTTTAGGACCCCAGAGAGAATCGCTTTTGCATAAGTAGTGAATTTCTTTATCTAAGACCTGTATTTTAACCACACCTTCTAACTATGCTTTCCAGGATGGCTCTCAGAGCATAGGTCACAAAAGCCTAAACTGTACCTCCAAAGGCCAAATCAATATTAGAAACAAAAAACTCCACTTTTAATGCTTTCATTTTTTAACAGTGCAGCAGGCTTTCTTTGTTTTGTGAGAGTGGGTAGTTCACTTTTCTCATGCTTGGAAATTCTGCCACCCATTTATGTGTTCTCAAAGCAGGTTTTGAAATGAGTAAGAAAAGATAAGCCATGGCTATTTTGGTAGGAAATTGAGAGTTGTCTGGAGGAGAGGAAGAAAGGATCAAAGCTGTTAAGTAGCTGGATGCATCCCTCCCTTTGCTGAGCCTGCTTCTTGGTGACCCCATTTCTCTTGAACGAGGTGCAGTGTCTCACACAAGCCTAATTCATAGGCGATAAGACAAAGCGTCCACCATCTACTCTTGGGATTCTCACCTTCTGCACGTGTGCCCCAAAGTGGTGAATTTATAAAACTAATTGTTAGAGTTAATCTTCAGAAAGAGAGAGACAGAGCGAGAGAAGTAAAACATATACCTTATAAATGGTTAAGTATTTCCTTCTGAAGTTCCTAACTGCCCTTTTATGCCATTGTACCTTTTTACAGAAAAGGTATGAGTCTGCTTCTTGCTTCCCTCAATATCATTGAAAATAGTTATTTCTGGTCACAGAGAAAGCAATCCATTAACGTGAATCAGAATGTTCATTTGAGGGAAAACTGCCGTACACAGAAGAATCATATGCTCCCCGAAGCAGGCCAGAGAGTGGAGTCTGTGGATTGCAGTGAGAGTTCCGTATTGGGGGGATTTTGAATCCTGCACTCTGGACTTCTAAGGACAGAGATGATCAACTCTGAGGAAGAAAGGGAGCAGCTGTGCTGCCTTGTGACCAATCTTGAGAGCCACAGTTTAACACTTTGCAAAATTTGGAAAGAAAATCCCCAGAGTGAGATTTGAGGATTGTAGATGGAAAGGGTTAAGCACAGATCATTTCCAGTTCCTTGCTGTGATCTTTGTCATAGCAAGCCTGAACACACAGGAGCTTTCATTCTCTGCTAGTGGGATAAAAATAAACTGTTTAACCTTTTAAATGCCGGTAATTTGGAGGGGTTTGCCATTTTTAGTTCTCTCCAACACATGAGCTTCTGAAAAGCTCAGAGGATAGAAATGGCTAACTAACTAAATTTGGAACCTTCAAAAGGTCAGAGTAAATCTGGTGCTATCCTGTCTTTTTTTTTTTCTTCTGCCACAGAATGCATGTTACATTCTTTAAAATTGTGAAAAAGATTGTAAAAAGGACAAGTAAAGACAAAACTTGAACTGTGAAATATTGTTGTAGGAGGAGATAAAAAAAGAATAAAATTCTTCAGGCTGATGATTTTCAGTAGATCTTGAAATTGGACTTTCTAACCCATTGTTTCTAGTTTGAGATAGTTGTTGGAAGAGGTAGTAGGAATTTCAGTATTTTAAGGTTTTCCCCATTTTCTAATAATCAGGTAATCATGAATGTTATAATCTTTCGGGCCTCCTTCCATTTAGCAAAAATTGGGTTCCTCCCCCTGCCCCCATCTTGGTCACTAGTTACTTCCTAAGGATGTTGACTTCTCCACTGGAGTCTCTGCTTGTGAAGAAAATTGCCTGTAAGACCACAGGCACTGGAGGAGTGTGCCCAGTGCAACACAGAATCACTAAGACTGCTTTTTGTGTACAGTCCTTGCTCTTGTTTGGTGTACCTAAAAAAACATAGAAGGCATGGTTTCTTTCCTTAAGCATTTATAATCTAGTTCAGCAGATCAAACGTGAAGAGATGAACTAACTGAAAAATCTTCTCTGGCAACAGGAATAAGATAAAGTGTGTGAAAAGAACACAGGGTAGAGGAAAGATCACAGTTGGTGATCTGTGCTGACAGACAGAGTACATATATGAGCTGTCCAGCCTCATCTTTGACCGAATTTCTCCATCTACTCCACGTACAGGTCACTTTCATTTCCTTGAATATACTCACTAGTTTCTCATGCTTTGCTTGTGCTCATGTTGTCACAGTTGCTTCTAATGCTTTTCCTCACATTCTGCCTGTTGAAACTCTACTCCTCAGTCATTTCACTCTGCATGTCTCCGCTAGAACTGATCTTGGTCCAACTTGTGTTGTTGTCACTTGTGTATGTGTCTTTCTTTCACACCACACTCTGAGTCTCTTGAAGGTAGGATTGTTCTTTTATTTAGCCTTGTATCTCATGCACTTATTAGGGTCCAATACACATTTATTGCAATAAATGGAATGGAATTATTCATGAAGAAAAGGAGTAATATGTCCAAGATGATTCTGAGGGTAGAAGCATAAGAATCTGGAGGACTTTTTGTGCCATAATGGGAAAACGAAAGAGGTTGTGGATTCAGTGTAAATTCCAGTGCTGAAGAGATACCTCAGTGACGAAATCCTCTGGGAACCTGTGCCCATGGGACTCAATAAAGTGTAAGACTGGGGCTGAGACACAGCCTACGTGCTAAGGATTAGAGAGTATAATTGTGGTTTTTGATGGAAACTTCAGAAGTTTGACTTTCAGAAAAATGCTTTTCTTGTATTTATGAGTCCATGATTCCAGAGGTAAATGAAATACCATTATGCTATTTCCCTTAAGTCAGTGTATTTTTCCTAGTCTATAGTGATGGTGGTAGGGAACTGTGGACGAAAACCACTCACCCCGGCCAGGCATGAAAATAACCACTTGCATAAATTGTCTCACAACAGGAGGTCCCAGTAAGGAACATGGAACTGATAAGCTGCCTCCAAAACTAACCAGAAGAATTTGGGAGGGCCAAAAAGAGGGAGCAGGCACCAACCCATAATATGTCCTGCCAACCTCTCAGAAACCCTTGTGCTGGAATCTATCTTGACTGAGATATGCATGTGCCACCAGGGAGGGCCTTGAGTGGAACCAAATATGGGCACGAGCAAGATGATTGGCCGGAGACAACCTGGAAACTAACCCCACCTCCATAAAACCTGAGACTGTGAGCCATGAGGTACAGCAGTTCTCTTGGCTTCCCTTACCCCGCTGCTCTCTGCCCTGGCACCCCTTTCCAATAAAGCCTTTCGCTTTGTCAGTACATGTGTCTCCTTGGACAATTCATTTCAGAGTGTTAGACAAGAGCCCACTCTCAGGCCCTTGAAGGGGTCCCTCTCTGGTAATTTTACGTAAAATTACTGAGCCAGATGAAAGGCAGCTTTTTTTCCTCATGAGACTTTGGCTATGTCCTTTGGAAGTGGTAAACACAGAAGAACAAGAAAAAGATCTAGTTCACAATGAGTATTAAATTTAAGTATTGGCACATGTCTGCTTGTTTCCCTTCCCAAAGAATTCTGTTCTTGTTTTCTCTGCTTTATCCCTTCTCATATTCAATGTGGCTGTTTTTGTTAGTCACTAATTGTCCATTGAGGGAACTGAAGGAGCTACGAAAACTTAGCCATAAAAAACTTTCTTTTGTAGATCCTTCCTTGATATTATTACAAGATGAATGACATTAAATATGTGAAAACTCACCTCCTCTGGAACTGGTGAGTTCCCACAGTGTAATTCTTTTCTGTCTACTAAGAAAAACCTCAGCCCCTGCCATCACCCGCATCTTCCTCTACAAGTCAAGAAATTACTCTCAAGAGACCTTTCTTAGCTAAATAAAAATAAGACTAGGGAAACAGGCTCTCCTTTTGGTAGAGGTGATATTCTCTAAGGGTGTGTGAGGGGGAGACAGGTACCTGAACAGTCTTTCTATACTGGTTGGTCTGTTCCCTTACCCTGAACTTCAAGGAAGCTAAAAGAATTCTGACTGCCTTTGTGTACTTTACCTAATGAGCTGGCAAACTGTTTTCATCTTGGTGGGTTTTCTTTGGACTAACTAAAAAAGGATGATTTAATTACTTTTATTCTTCTTCATATGAGAGATCCACATGCTGATTCTTCCACATGAGTGCTTTTTAATTTTCAACACAGGTCATTCAAATTGCTTCCGTTTCTTATGCATTTAGTGAAGAATCCACTCAGATTCATCTTTTAAAAAAAATGAATCTTTGGCACTACTGAGTTTTTCCACATTTGAAGACAAAGTAAGCAAATGCCTTCGGGATTCCTGGCTTCAGTAAAGAACTAGGGCATATCCATACGAGAGCCAACATTTCAGTAATGCTAATGAATTTCCCTGACTAGAAATTATTTTCATGACAGTAAATATAACTCTCCTATACCTTGTTCCAAGGCTGATACCTGTTATCAACCTTCAAGGATTATTATCAAAGAAAAAGATTTATTTTGCAACAAAATTGAGTAGGGATGCAATTGGTATGATCAAATGACTCCTGGATTATACTGAGCCATTATCTGACTGTCTGTTATAGTTGTCCACAATACACACCATTGGAAACATTGTTTAACAGAACATTGACTACTGTCTTGCTACTGCCAAGTGTTCTAGATGCATCCAGGTAGTCTATAATTAATGCACCTGCAGAGCTGCACAAAGGACTTTATACACTGTCCATTTCAGTGGAGAGCGGCTGGAATGGCACCTACACAACAAGTGCAACTCAGGACAAGCACAAAAAAGCCAAGTTCTAACTAGAAATCTTCATCCCTTTCAGCATGGACTGACTAGCTTGGGATTTCTTTAGAAACAACACTATGTTATTCTATGAAAAATGCAGAGTTGGATGTGGTGAGGGTTAAAAAGAGGATAGGGAACATGGTGCCTAAGTATTGGTTATATTAGCTGGAGAATTAACAATGATGTGTAAGGGGCACTGAGACAAGGGGATTAGAAAACAGGTAAAGAGCACCAAGTCTGGGATTCCAGAGGAGTTTCCAGAAAAGATAAATGACTTATATCAATATTTATTCTGCCCAATCTATATTTAAATTGACCCCATATGTGAATTTTTGATGACCAGCAGAGAAATGTAAAAACAAAAAACTTCAAGATGATACTGATTTTGATTTTTGTCTAGTCTTTGGGTTAGTAGGTTACAAATACAGCCCTTTATGAATTATTTTAAGAGCATTCATTTGGGAAACTCAAGGTAATTTTGTAACTCTAGCATCTCCCATTTATATGGTATCTACCGTGTATAGGATGCTTCACACTCCTTTATCTTGTTTAATCCTTACATCAACCCTGAAAAATAGACGCAGAAAGTGTAAATAACTTGCCCAGGCATACCACTGGGATAAGGAGAGTCAGCATTGTAATGTGGGTCTATCCTACTTCAAAGCCAGTGATCACCAACCACAGCTGTACCGTTCTCCCCCCTTGTTCACTAGGCTGTGGCCATATGACCTCTCTGTTCCTCAGTGTGCTGCCAAGCTCATCCACCCTCAGCCCTTTGTATTTGCTGCTCCCTCTGCTTCGAGCACTTTCTCCAGCCCTTCATATGCCTGGGGTTTTCATTCATTCAGATTTCAGCTTCCATGTCTTCTTTCTCTAGACTACCTTTCCTAAAACCTCCATCACTGACTCCCAAATCTTTCTATTTTATATCCTTTTTAGCACTTACCTCAATCTGAGATTGTAATATCTGTATGTTTATTGTCTGCTTAACTGCACAAGAATGTAAGTTCTCTGAAGACAAAGACTTTGCTTGTCTTGGTCAGTGCTGCCTAGCCCAGCTAAGAGTTTGCTATATAGTAGGCGCCGAACAATCATATTTGGGATTAATCAAATGTAGCTCTAATTCCTGGGAGGTAGTTTGACATTCAGAGTAGTGATAATCTATTCATGGAAGAGTTAATTTACCATTAAAGATGGGATATAATTTGAGTTCTGACTTTGAAAGTAAAGATAAAATTGGGTGACAGTGAAGGAGAGATGGGATAAGAGAGAATGACAAGATTCATAATGAGAAAGGAACAAATATAAATATAAAAATAAATACCATAAGTAATATTTGTAGTCAGTAAATGTTCATTCAGTATCTACTAGGATAGGTCCATTTTACATCTGTTGGTCTATAGCATAATTATTTAAAATGTCCCCTTTCACTCTTGACAGTGTTCCTACTTGGATGATAAAGCATATGGTCTTCTTAACTATAAGCTCAGCACTATTCTAGGCAATGAGGATGCTGCAGTGTCCAGGACAGTCCCTCATATCACAGAGCTTACAGCCTAGTAGAGGAGATGTACATCAACCAGTAATCCACCAATAGCAAGATCCAATAGTGAGGAGTGCTTTGCTTTTTAGTTTCCAAAGTACCCTTATGTGTATAATCTTATTTGATCCTTCCATCAATTCCATGATGGAGAACATTAATAAGCACTTTTAAAGGAAGGGGAAACATGCTGAGAAGTTAGTCAAGGCTATTTAGCAGCAGAGCTAGGACATGAACTCAATCAGGAAAATGCCTGCCTTCTAGGGAGACTTTAAAGTTAGTTCCAAAGAGGGAAGGAATAAGAAAAATGCTAATTTTTATCTTACTTAATGAGGCTTAGAATCTTTCCAGACATTTTTGGACTTCCTCTCACTGATATCATCTTGAGGCAACTCAGTGCCACCTCTGAAGATCTATCTAGTAGAAAAAGACAATGATTTTGGAAAGGATTTTCTGTGTACTTATTTTCAGTAGTATTGTTGTGCCTTGTTCAAACTGGGCTCAAATCTTCAGCTCTGCAGTTTATAGTATAAGCAGCAAATAATGGTAGCTAAGAGCTATGGTACTGGTGTCCAGCAATGGGCCCCCAGTGAATCATGCTTCCCAGTATTTACACTCTGTGTATTCCCCTCCCCGTGAAGCTGGGTGGACCCTGTGACTTGCTTTTGACCAATAGAATGTGGAGAAGTGATGCTACATGACCTTCAAGATTAAGTAAAATAGAAAATTTCCAGCTTTTTCTAGGGTTTCTTGGATTTCTCACACAAGTGGAAGCCAGCTGCCATGTAAGAAATCCTACTGTCTTGAGAGCATGATGCTGTGAGAAAGCCCAAGCTATCCACATGGAAAGACTGGGTGGAGACAGAGAGAGAGAAGGACAGCCAGCCCCCCGCAATCCTAGCCATCCCTGCAGAGGTGCCAGACTTGTGAGTGAAGAGATTTCAGATGATCGGCCCAGTCATGTCTTCATTTGACTCCAGCCCCAGCTGCCATCTGATTATAACTGCTTGAGGCCACAAGTGAGAACCCTCATTGAGCCCCGTAGTCCCACAGAACTGAGAGAAATAATAATAAATTGTTGGTTTTAGCCACTGATTTTTGAGGGCAGCAATAGATGCCAGAGCAACAGTAGAGATTCAAGAGCCAATTGGCTTGTATTCAGCCCTGTCTCAGCTACTTGAAGGCTTTGTGGTCTCGGGCATGTTACCTAACACTGTGCCTAGTTTCCTCATTTGCAAATGGGTATCTTAATAACATCTACCTTACAGGTTTGCTGTAGGGATTGATTTAATTTATTATGTGAAAAGCAGAGCTTGGCAATAGAAAGCTCTCAATAAAGGTTAGCTATTTCTACTATTAACTATGTCAAGATAAGTTTTATTAATCTACTCAAATCTATGTGTTTCTTAAATGCTTCATGGATAAGGAAAGAAACTAAGAATCACGTTTGCTTACTTCTGAGTCACTTGGGAACAAAAACAAGCACTGGATTTTGAGAGAGCAGAACTTAAAAACCAATGTTAGGAAGAGAATTCTTATCTTAGGAACTGGTCCTGGGAGATTCCTCATCGGCAAATTATGGATAATAATAATACCACACAAGGTTACTGTGGGGATTGAATGAATAAGTGAATGTTAAAACCGTAAAACAGTGCCTGGCTCTGAGTAAGTCCTCTGTATGCTTTATCTATTAGTACTATTATTATCCTCTATCTCATACATTTCCCCACAAGAACTGCCTCAGAATTTTCCCACCATTCATGAGAGACAAAATGGTCTTCTCAAATGCTCAGGCTACTGATTCCTAGTTTTATATGGACTGCAAAGCGGTTCCTCTTGCTGTTTTTAAGTTTCTTGACCTCCGTAAGCTCTTTTTAGTGATGCTCAGAAGCTGGAACGGTTGAGTTTCAGATATAGATTGGAGAGCTTCTTTACTAACTCCAATAAAATAGCTCAGAGTTTGGCTCTCACTTTTAAATACTATGCAGATGGCGCTGAACCCCAGCCAAACTGGCGGGAACTTGATTTCCTCTGGTGAGTGCTGGTGGGGTGTCTACAGGATGGCATTCATTCTCATCTCGTGTCCCCTTTTCCTTCTCTCTCCCTCTGTCTCATTCTTACACACACACACACACACACACACACACACATACATTCTGTATGTTGCCTTTTAGCCTGAGAGTATTTTTTATAATGACGCAACCAGCAATAATTAATAAAATCATTGGTTTCCTGCCTGAACTTGTACTTCTGTGCGCTCTCTCATCGTGTGGAAATTTTCACTTCAGCGCCAGATCAATAGCATATCCTTTGTGACTCCCCACTGCCAGGAGAGAAAATGTTCGCAAAAGGAGATCTAAGGAGCTTCCTACCGATTTAGAAGAGACAGAAGAAAGGACACTCTGTGCCAGCTGTGAAAGAAGCTCTTATATGCTGATAGGAATGTTATGAAATATCTGTAAATTTGGAGCTTGTTTTCCTGAGCTGTAAAACCTAACCGCATGGAGTGGATTTTTGAACACTCTTAAAATAAACATAAACAAAGCTTTGACAGAGAGACTCTTTTTTGTTTGATTTACTGTTATACTATAACACAGTAATATTTTTGTATGCAGAAATGTAGATTCAAGAAAATGTTAATTGAATAAAGTATATATGAATGTGAGGCAGACCCATCAGGTGTAGGGCCTGCAAAGGAAAATTCCTGCACCTGTGCTAGATAACGAGCATTTTGGACCCTACACACAACCTCTGGGAAAGAAATCTCATCTAATGACCCACATTCTTTTGGGTGTCTGGATTGATTTTTAGATTGACATGGAAGAGTGAGTAGACTTTGCTGTCATTCTGCTTGTGGAATTAGAGAATGTCAGATTTGAAATGTACCTTGAGGGATGATCTGACATGACCTCCCTCATTTGGTTTTCTAACATCTTCATTGAAGTATAATTGCTTTACAATGGTGTGTTAGTTTCTGCTTTATAACAAAGTGAATCAGCTAGACGTATACATATATCCCCATATACCCTCCCTCTTGCGTCTCCCTCCCACCCTCCCTATCCCACCCCTCCAGGTGGTCACAAGGCACCGAGCTGATCTCCCTGTGCTATGCGGCTGCTTCCCACTAGCTATCTATTTTACATTTGGTAGTGTATATATGTCCATGCCACTCTCTCACTTCGTCCCAGCTTACCCTTCCCACTCCCCGTGTCCTCAAGTCCATTCTCTATGTCTGCATCTTTATTCCTGTCCTGCCCCTAGGTTCTTCAGAACCATTTTTTTTAGATTCCATATATATGTGTTAGCATATGGCATTTGTTTTTCCCTTTCTGACTTACTTCACTCTCTATGACAGTCTCTAGGTCCATCCACCTCACTATAAATAACTCAGTTTCATTTCTTTTTATGGCTGAGTAATATTCCATTGTATATCTATGCCACATCTTCTTTATCCATTCATCTATTATGACGGTTTTCTCAGGGTATATGCCCAGTAGTGGTATTACTGGATCATGTGGTACTTTTTAGTTTGTTAAGGAACTTCCATACTGTTCTCCATAGTGACTGTATCAATGTACATTCCCACGAACAGTGCAAGAGGGTTCCCTTTTCTCCACACCCTCTCCAGCATTTATTGTTTGTAGATTTTTTGATGATGGCCATTCTGACTGATGTGAGGTGATACCTCATTGTAGTTTTGATTTGCATTTCTCTAATGATTAGTGATGTTGAGCATCCTTTCATGTGTTTGTTGGCAATCTGTATATCTTCTTTGGAGAAATGTCTATTTAGGTCTTCTGCCCATTTTTGGATTGGGTTGTTTGTTTTTTTGATATTGAGCTGCATGAGCTGCTTGTAAATTTTGGAGATTAATCCTTTGTCCATTAATTCATTTGCAAATATTTTCTCTCATTCTGAGAGTTGTCTTTTTGTATTGCTTGTAGTTTCCTTTGCTGTGCAAAAGCTTTTAAGTTTCATTAGGTCCCATTTGTTTATTTTTGTGTTTATTTCCATTTCTCTAGGAGGTGGATCAAAATAGATCTTGCTGTGATTTATGTCAAAGAGTGTTCTTCCTATGTTTTCCTCTAAGAGTTTGATAGTGTCTGGCCTTACATTTAGGTCTTTAATCCATTTTCAGTTTATTTTTGCGTATAGTGTTAGTTAGTGTTCCAATTTCATTCTTTTACATGTAGCTGTCCAGTTTTCCCAGCACCACTTATTAAAGAGGCTGTCTTTTCTCCATTGTATATTCTTGCCTCCTTTACCAAAAATAAGGTGACCATATGTGTGTGGGTATATCTCTGGGCTTTCTATCCTATTCCATTGATCTATATTTCTGTTTTTGTGCCAGTACCATGCTGTCTTGATTACTGTAGCTTTGTAGTATAGTCTGAAGTCCGGGAGCCGGATTCCTCCTGTTCTCAAGATTGCTTTGGCTATTTGAGGTCTTCTGTGTTTCCATACAAATTGTGAAATTTTTTGTTCTAGTTCTGTGAAAAATACCATTGGTAGTTTGATAGCGATTGCATTGAATCTGTAGATTGTTTGGGGTAGTATAGTCATTTTCCCAAAGTTGACTCTTCCAATCCAAGAAAATGGTGTATCTCTCCATCTCTTTGTATTATCTTTAATTTCTTTCATCAGTGATGCAGAAAACCATAAGACACTGATGAAAGTGTTTTACTTCTTCTTTTCTGATTTGGATTCCTTTTATATCTTTTTCTTCTCTGATTGCTGTGGCTAAAACTTCCAAAACTATGTTGAATAATAGTGGTGAGAGTGGACAACCTTGTCTTCTTCCTGATATTAGTGGAAATGGTTTCAGTTTTTCACCACTGAGAATGATGTTGGCTGTGGGTTTGTCATATATGGCCTTTATTATGTTGAGGAAAGTTCCCTCTATGCCTACTTTCTGGAGGGTTTTTATCATAAATAGGTGTTGAATTTTGTCGAAAGCTTTTTCTGCATCTATTGAGATGATCATATGGTTTTTCTCCTTCAATTTGTCAATATGGTGTATCACATTTATTGATTTGTGTATATTGAAGAATCCTTGCATTCGTGGGATAAACCCCACTTGATCATGGTGCATGATCCTTTTAATGTGCTGTTGGATTCTGTTTGCTAGTATTTTGTTGAGGATTTTTGCATTTGTGTGCATCAGTGATATTAGCCCGTGGTTTTCTTTCTTTGTGACATCTTTGTCTAGTTTTGGTATATGGTGGCCTCATAGAATGAGTTTGGAAGTATTCCTCCCTCTGCTATATTTTGGAAGAGTTAGAGAAGGATAGGTGTTAGCTCTTTTCTAAATGTTTGTTAGTATTCACCTGTGAAGCCATCTGGTCCTGGGCTTTAGTTTGTTGGAAGATTTTTAATCACAGTTTCAATTTCAGTGCTTGTGATTGGTCTGTTTATATTTTCTATTTCTTCCTGGTTCAGTCTCAGAAGGTTGTGCTTTTCTAAGAATTTGTCCATTTCTTCCAGGTTGTCCATTTTATTGGTATACAGTTGCTTGTAGTAGTCTCTTATGATCTTTTGTATTTCTGTAGTGTCAGTTGTTACTTCTGTTTCATTTCTAATTCTATTGAGTCTTCTCCCTTTTCTTCTTAATGAGTCTGGCTAATGGTTTATCCATTTTGTTTATCTTCTCAAAGAACCAGCTTTTAGTTTTATTGATCTTTGCTATTGTTTCTTCATTTCTTTTTCATTTATTTCTGATCTGATCTTTATAGTTTCTTTCCTTCTGCTAACTTTGGGGTTTTTAGTTCTTCTTTCTCTAATTGCTTTAGGTGTAAGGTTAGGTTGTTTACTTGAGATGTTTCTTGTTTCTTGAGGTAGGATTGTATTGCTATAAACTTGCCTCTTAGAACTGCTTTTGCTGCATCCCATAGGTTTTGGGTTGTCGTGTTTTCTCTGTCATTTGTTTCTAGGCATTTCTTGATTTCCTCTCTGATTTCTTCAGTGATTTCTTGGTTATTTAGTAGTGTATTGATTAGCCTCCATGTGTTTGAATTTTTTACAGATTTTTTCCTGTAATTGATATCTAGTCTCATAGCATTGTGGTCAGAGGAGATACTTGATATGATTTCAATTTTCTTAAATTTACCAAGGCTTGATTTGTGACCCAAGATATGATCTATCTTGGGCAATCTTCCATGAGCACTTAAGAAGAAAGTGTATTCTGTTTTTTCTGGTTGGAATGTCCTTTAAATATCAATTAGGTCCATCTTGTTTAATGTGTCATTTAAAGCTTGTGTTTCCTTACTTTTTTTCATTTTGGATGATCTGACCATTGGTGAAAGTGGGGTGTTAAAGTCCCCTACTCTGATTGTGTTACTGTCGATTTCCCTTTTTATGGCTGTTAGCAATTGCCTTATGTATTGAGATGCTCCTATGTTGAGTGCATAAATATTTACAATTGTTATATCTTCTTCTTGGATTGACCCCTTGATTATTATGTAGTGTCCTTCTTTGTGTCTTGTAATAGTCTTTATTTTAAAGTCTATTTTGTCTGATATGAGAATTGCTACTCCAGCTTTCTTTTGATTTCTGTTTTCATGGAATATCTTTTTCCATCCCCTCGCGTTCAGTGTGTATGTTTCCTTGGTCTGAAGTGGGTCTTTTGTAAACAGTATATGTATGGGTCTTGTTTTTGTATCCATTCAGCCAGTCTGCATCTCTTGGTTGGAACATTTAATCCATTTACATTTAAGGTAGTTATAGATATATATGTTCCTATTACCATTTTCTTAATTGTTTTGGGTTTGTTATTATAGGTCTTTTGCTTCTTTTGTGTTTCCTGCCTAGAGAAGTTCCTTTAACATTTGTTGTAGAGCTGCTTTTGTGGTGCTGAATTCTCTTAGCTTTTGCTTGTCTAACGGTTTTAATTTTTCTGTCGAATCTGAATGAGATTCTTGCTGGGTAGAGTAATCTTGGTTGTAGGTTTTTCCCTTTCATCACTTTAAATATGTCCTGCCACCCACTCTGGATTGCAGAGTTTCTGCTGAAAGATCAGCTGTTAACCTTATGGGGATTCCCTTGTATGTTGTTTGTTGCTGCTTTCAATATTTTTTCTTTGTATTTAACTTTTGATAGTTTGATTTAGATGTGTCTTGGCGTGTTTCTCCTTGCATTAATCCTGTATGGGACTCTCTGCGTTTCCTGGACTTGTTTGACTATATGCTTTCCCATATTAGAGAAGTTTTCAACTATAATCTCTTCAAATATTTTCTCAGTCCATATCTTTTTCTCTTCTTCCTCAGGGACCCCTATAATTTGAATGTTGGTATGTTTAATGTTGTCCCAGAGGTCTCTGAGACTGTCCTCAATTCTTTTCATCCTTTTTTCTGCTCTGTGGTAGTTATTTCCACTATTTTATCTTCCAGGTCACTTATCCGTTCTTCTGCCTCAGTTATTCTGCTATTGATTCCTTCTAGAGAATTTTCAGTTTCATTTATTGAGTTGTTCATCATTGTGTGTTTGCTCTTTAGTTCTTCTAAGTCCTTGCTAAACGTGTCTTGTATTTTCTCCATTCTATTTCCAAGGTTTTGGATCATCTTTACTATTATTACTCTTCATATTTTTTCAGGTAGCCTGCCTATTTCGTCTTCATTTGTTTTGTATGGTGGGTTTTTACCTTACTCCTTCATCTGCTGTGTATTTCTCTGTCTTCTCATTTTTCTTAACTTACTCTGTTTGGGGGTCTCCTTTTTGCAGGCTGCAGGTTCATAGTTCCTGTTGTTTTTGGTGTCTGCGCCCAGTGGGGAAGGTTGATTCAGTGGGTTGTTTATGCTTCCTGGTGGAGGGGACTGGTGTCTGTCTTCTGGTGGATGAGGCTGGGTCATGTCTTTCTTTTAGGTAGGACCATGTCTGGTGGTGTGTTTTGGGGTGTCTGTGACCTTATTATGATTTTAGGCAGCCTCTCTGCTAATCGGTGGTGTTGTGTTCCTGTCTTGCTAGTTGTTTGGCATACGGTGTCCAGCACTGTAGCTTTCTGGTTGTTGAGTGGAGCTGGCTCTTATTGTTGGGGTGGTGATCTCTGGGAGAGGTTTGGCTGTTTGATGTTACGTGGAGCCAGGAGGTCTCTGGTGATCCAATATCCTGAACTTGGCTCTCCCACCTCAGAGGCTCAGGCCTTACACCCAGCTGGAGAACCAAGAGCCTGTCAGCCACATAGCTCAGAAGAAAAGGAGCAAGAAAAAGAAAGAATGAAAAATAAATAAATAAAAATATATAAAATAAGGTTATTAAAAAATAAAAAATATTATTAAAAATAAAAATATTTAAAAGTAATAAAAAGAAAGAAAGAAAGAAGAGAGCAACCAAACCAAAAATCAAATCCATCAATGATAACAAGTGCTAAAAACTACTAAGAAAAAACCCCAAAACCTGACAGACATAACCCTAGGGCAAATGGTAAAAGCAAAGCTATACAGACAAAATCACACAAAGAAGCACACACATACATACTCACAAAAAGAGAAAAAGAAGAAAATATATATATATATAATAAAAGAAGAGAGCAACCAAATCAATAAACAAATCTACCAATGATAATATGCTAAACTAAGATAAACATAAAACCAGAAACAAACTAGATGTAGAAAGCAAACCCCAAGTCTACAGTTGCTCCCAAAGTCCACTGCCTCAATTTTGGGATGATTCGTTGTCTTTTCAGGTATTCCACAGATGCACGGTTCGTCAAGTTGATTGTGCAGATTTAATCCGTTGCTCCTGAGGCTGCTGGGAGAAATTTCCCTCTCTCTTCTTTGTTCGCACAGCTCCTGGGGTTCAGCCTTGGATTTGGCCCCGCCTCTGCGTGTAGGTTGCCTGAGGGCATCTGTTCCCCATCCAGACAGGACAGGGTTAAAGTAGCAGCTGATTAGGGAGCTCTGGCTCACTCTGGCTGGGTGGGGTGGGGGAGGGTTACGGAATGCGGGGTGAGCCTGTGGTGGCAGAGGCTGGCGTGACATTGCGACAACGTGAGGCACACCATGTGTTCTCCCAGAGAAGTTGTCCCTGGATCACTGGACCCTGGCAGTGGCAGGCTGCACAGGCTCCTGGGAGGGGAGGTGTGGAGAGTGACCTGTGCTCGCACACAGGCTTCTTGGTGGCTGCAGCAGCAGCCTTAGCATTTCATGCTCATCTCTGGTGTCCGCACTGATAGCTGCAGCTTGTGCCCATCTCTGGAGCTCGTTTAGGGGGTGCTCTGAATCCCCTCTCCTCTCACACCCCCAAACAATGGTCTCTTCCCTCTTAGGCAGGTCCAGACTTTTTCCCAGACTCCCTCCCAGCTAGCTGTGGCACACTAGCCCCCTTTAGGCTGTGTTCATGCAGCCACCCCCAGTCCTCTCCCTGGGATCTGAACTCTGAAGCCCAAGCCACAGCTCCCAGCCCCATCCCACCCTAGCGGGTGAGCAGACAAACCTCTCAGGCTGGTGAGTGCCGGTCGGCACTGATCCTCTGTGTGGGAATCTCTCTGCTTTGCCCCCTGCACCCCTGTTGCTGCACTCTCCTCCATGGCTCCAAAGCTTCCCCCACGCTCACTCCCCATCTCTGCCAGTGAAGGGGCTTCCTAGTGTGGAAACTTTTCCTCCTTTACAGCTCCCTTCCAGAGGTGCAGGTCCCGTCCCTATTCTTTTGTCTCTGTTTTTTTTTTTTTTTCTTTTGCCCTACCCAGGTACGCGGGGAGTTTCTTGCCTTTAGGGAGGTCTGAGGTCTTCTGCCAGCGTTCAATAGGTGTTCTGTAGAAGTTGTTCCACATGTAGATGTATTTTTGATGTATTTGTGGGGAGGAAGGTGATCTCCACGTCTTACTCCTCTGCCGTCTTGAAGGTCCCTGGCCTCTCATTTGGTTTTTAATTATTTTTTTTTTTTTTTTGCCTTTGGAATAGGTTCTGCTCTACCACTTCACCACTTTGTTACTTCAAACTTGTGTTACTTAAATTCCTGAAGCTCAGTTTCCACATCTGTGAAATGAGCATTATAGCTTCTACCTTGTCTTGAAGTTTAGCAACAAGGAAAATAAAGTGCTTAGCATCCCATCTTATACAAAGTAGGTGCTCAGGAAATAGGAGCTACAATCATTTTCTCCAGTAGGAAGATCAGTCCAGAATTATATTGTCTTGACTGTTTTTTATTTTTATGTCTAAGCAAAATCTTTATCCTGTAAAATTATCTATCTAATTTTGAAAAAGAGTGTTTCATCAAAGTAACATGAACTTTGGAACAAAGAGCCTGGGGAAGGGGGCGGGGCATACTATTCAAAGCAATAGTCACAGCCATCCCCAGGCCTACCCTAGGCCTACAGAGACAATGTCAACCATTTTCATTTTTAGGTTTTCTATTGATTATCTTCATATCTCTGGTTAATATTTCTTTACATTTCTTGATTTCTCAACTCTGTGCCACATCATTGAAAACCTTCTGTTAAAGTCACGTATTTAGATCCCTGCATGTTGAGTTTTTCTGTTCCTATTCTCAATTTTTGTTAGTTATATTTTAATTATATATTTACATTATTTTATTGGTTATATTATATAACTTTAAAATTTCTATATCTTGTTTCACTAAACTTTGACAGTATTTCTTCATTCTCCAGTCTGAAAGATGAGGGTAATTTTGCTCCTACCTGCCACATTTCACATTCTGTCAGCTACATTTTTACATAGTCATGGTTGTTAACATTTACATTTTATCTTATAATCATAGCCAAGAATTCTAGGCTTTGTCTGTATTGACCTAAAATTTGAGAATCATACATATACATGTGTATAATAATTATATGTATGTTATTGTGACTTTATAAATATTGTTCCTCCTAGGCCAGTTTGCTAAGGTTACCTTACCAATAGGACGACAATGTTGCTAGCATGAAGATAAAGTGGATTTTCTTTTCTTATATCCCATTAATGGCTGCAATTTGGTTTGTTTAATAATTAGTCTGAGATACATTCAATGTCTTGTAATAACCTATAATGGAAAAGAATCTGAAAAAGAATATATATATATATATATATATATATATATCTATCTGAACAACTTTGCTGTCACCTGAAACTAACACACTGTAAATTAGCTATACTTCAATTAAAAATTGGTTAAAAATAAAGTTATTATAAAAATAATTAGTTGAGAGTTTCTTGTAAAATTTTACTATATTCAATGAAATTTTTGATTTACCTATTTGACATAATTTACTTTTATTGAATCCTAAAGGTTGTTCACACTCTTTAATTATTTTTATCCTGGAGCTACTCTTCACATTTTATGAAGCCTTCCCCTTCTCCTCCTCTACTCTACCTGGTTCCTCTCTAAGGTCAGCTGTACTACTGTTCTTCAGAACTGCTCTACTCTTTTGGCTGGATCTATACTTCACTTCCTTAATTTACTGAATTGTATCTTTAGCTAGCTTTCTAAGAAATATGAGGGGAGTTATATTTTTCTGAGCCCTTGCATGTATGCAAATATCTTTACTTTTTCACCTCATACTTGACTGATCGTTTAGCTGGGTATGGAATTCTGGGTTGGAAATAATTTTCCTTTAGAATTTTAAAGGCATTGCTCCACTTTCTTCTAGCTGCCAGTGTTGCTGATGAAAAGTCTAATACGTATCTGATTTTTCTTCCTTTGTAGTTACTTATTATTGTCTCTGAAAGTTTTTAAGATTTTCTCTTTTTCACTGAGGTATGCAAATTTCTCAAGGTTATGTCTATCTGTGGGCCTTTTATAATTTAATATGAAGGACACTTAGTAAACAAGTTCAAGATGCAGACTACATTTCATCTGGCAATGTCTCTTCTGTTATTTGTTTGATAATTTTGTCCTTCTACTTCTTAACTTTCTTCATTCTTTCTCTTTAGGAATCTTACATATTCTTTTTCTTCCGTGCTACCACTATTGATTCTCTTAATATGCCTTGTTTCACCCACTCATATTTTAAGAAATGCTATATATAAATGGTGTGGGGTTTTTCTACTGTCGTTTATGTGAGACAGTTTTTCAATAGAGTCTCTCCCATAACTGGCAGTTCTACATGAAGTGGAGTAGAGTGGGATGAGATGTGTCCTTTAGAAGGCTTCGCTTTAGAATAAGTGGGCAAAATAATTTACTGGCAGGATAAGGGCTTTCCAACTTCCAGAAGACGTACAATTACTCCAAGAGACAAATATTCTTACTTGAATCCTCAGGGGTTTTTTCCAACACCTTCTGCCACTCATCTACAGGAAACTCACCCATCCCCTTTTTTGGCCAGGGGGTAAATGTCAGCTGCCTGAAGCTTAAAGAAACCTTCAATTAATTCTCTGTTTTTATCCTCATTTGTAATGCTTTCCCTCCATAGGACCTTTCAATTCTGAAAGTCTATCTTGATTTGTAAAGGGCAGATTGGCAACCTCCTCCTCCGCAGCTCTGAAGATAACATACTCTCCTTGGTAGTTTTTCTCCATTATTTTACTAAATTTATTTCCTATGTTATATTACACTCTTTTCTCAGGGAATATGTTTGGCCACAACTTGTGCCCAATTTACCTTCTTAAACTAGAACTAGACAGAGAGGTTTGAAGTTTTAACATTTATTCAGTTTTCTTAATGGATGAGTCAACAGTGACATAAACAGTAAACTTTTCACCCAGTGAAATGACTCTAATTTCTTTACCTTTTATTCACAAGGCATATGATATAAACTTAAGTTTTTCTCTTTATTTTCTCCAGGTGTTTGAAGTATTATTTAAAAAGTATAGTGTACCAATATGGAGCTTTAAAGCAAGTTAAAATCTTTACAGAGAAAAAAAGATTAAATATTCAACCCTGTATAACAATAATTAAGGACATATGTGCATTTACTCAAATCTATATCTATATAGTTTATTTTCATAAAAAGTCTCAAATAAGAATTGCATGTTTGACAGAATTACCACCAACCAGTAAAATAATAATGGTAGGTTGTACTGAATTTGAAATTGCATAAATACTAAAAGAAAAAAAAAAGGACTCCATTGGCTAAACCCACATGTCTGAATCAGGTGAAATACCTATTAAATGAATGAATTAATATAAAAATCAGTATAAATTTGTCATCCCCCACTTATTGTTCTAAATATTGATAGAAACAAATTTTAAGTTTGACTTATGACGTTATTAGGAGCTTTAAGTATCCTTTGGAAATCTCAGTATTACACGAGAGAAATTCTTATGATATCTGAGTTAATATTTTCTAGCAATAGAGGTTTTGAAAAATATTTGGCCAAACAATATACTTTTACATGATGATGGGATGTGAAAGGGAAAATAATGTGTTATCAGAAGTTTTTAATCAGCATGATGCTATTTTATTCTCTAGATTTTAGTCACTTAGGTAGTTAATTAAAACTCTCCAAACCTAAACTGTTTGGTGACTATTTTGCATGGAAAGATTTTCAAGGATTGAGTTTTTGGAAAATGGCACCTGAGATTACCTGGATCTAGTGCACAGTGCTCATTTTATAGACAGCCAAGGGAGAGATTCAGTGGAAGTTATTGGCCGTGTGTTTCACAGTAATTCAGCAAGACTGGAAATCTGTTATTAGGAAATAATTTTAGTTTGCTGCTGAGGTTACAGGGCAATAAATTGGCTCCTTTCTGGATCCTTAAAGTTTACCCAACACATTTATGTGGCCATTGTTTTGCCTTGTGTACTTATGTATGAGTTAAATCATCATGACTGATCACATTTACATTAAATCTCTTTATTTCCCTATCTTTTAAAAGTACTTTTTCTTTTTCTCTTTTATGATCTCTGTTTCTGTTTATTTCTTTTGTCTCTGGTTTCCCTTTAGCTGCCACCTATGCTAGAGACAGTTCAAACATTTCTGTGTAAGATTTTTCAATATGAAAGGCCAAAAATAATCCAGATTAAATATTTGCTTTCATTTTCAAAAGAAAAAAAAGGCTTCTTTTATAATTGGTACTTTGTAAGTGACAAAGTGCCATGAGAATTTCACATATTTTTATTCATTATCTAAGGCTTAAATGACATAGTCTGGTTCAAGTTTGTATCAGAAAATATTATATTTTATGTCACCATTCAAAGTCTTCAAAAATCTGTAGGTTTTAAGTAGTTTACTCAAGGAAGAAAATTGACAAGCACATTCTAATATCTTTAGCTTGATTTTATGACTTAAACATTACTATGAATTTCAAATATCTCCAAAGAATAAAAAAAAACACTAAGTAAAAGGAATATACTTAATAGTTACATTAGATATAACGTACTGAATAGTTCTAACATGCATAATAATAGTATGTTAGATAAGAAATACATACTTTAATTCCATGTTAAGAATAAACAAAAGTGTTCTTAAAGGAAAAGAATATATTTTTTCTTTTTTAGTGTAGAAAGGTTGTTTCAATCTTTTAATTCAATTTCTTTGATAATTTAGACTATTAACTGTTTCCAGGCCATTTTTACTTAATATTTTGATGACCTAAAATACCCACTGGTTTTGTGGAAAGAATAATAATTTTAGAATTATATACAAAGATACTTCATAGGATTTTTTTCTTTTTCACATATTAATTTCTTTTAAAAATAGCACATTAAAAATGAATTATAGTATGTAGTCTCCAAATATATTTTTAGGTATCTTTTAAATTCCCATTTTAGAAATCTTTTCTATAGTTATAAAGATAAAAAACACATTCTCTTCACATATTTATTTTAGCTACTAGAATTGCTGTTTTATTCAGTCCAGAAAAATTGTAAAATTCTAAAGTGAAAAGATATTATTCTATGATGGTATATTTCGGTACGCGGGCCTCTCACTGTTGTGGCCTCTCCTGCTGTGGAGCACAGGCTCCGGACGCGCAGGCTCAGCGGCCATGGCTCACAGGCCCAGCCGCTCCGCAGCATGTAGGATCTTCCCGGACCGGGGCATGAACCCGTGTCCCCTGCATCGGCAGGCAGACTCTCAACCACTGCGCCACCAAGGAAGCCCGATGGTATACATTTTAAATTTGACACATCACAAATGTCTTTCTCTTACAAAGGTCCCCATACTTGACCATTCCAAATACAATTTATTTATAAAAGGGTGGAGAAACAGTTTGTAGTAAATACAAATGGATAGTAAACACAAACTAACTAACTAAAATAGAACCAAAACAAATGAAAACATACCCTCCATAGACAACATCCATGGGTGAACGTGGCCTGGGTCTTTTACATGATGTGGTCCTATGCCTGTGTTGGTGGAAAATACCAGAAAGCAGGGGAGAAGCTTAATGTAGGAGAAAGAGCAGGGATCTGTCTAGCCTGGATCTGAGCCCCACGGCCACCGCTTCCCCCTTGTGGGCATGGCCAACTCCTGAAATGGACCAAATCACAGTTTTTTCCTCTGAAAAAATGGCCCATCTAAAAGTACTTTGTTTATGCAATGAGAAAATATTTCAAAAATTGTTTGGATAACTATAAAGAACAAAATGTATGCAAAGTATTATTAGAAAAACAAATGCTTAACTATAAAAATGGAGCTGGAGAGGAAGGTGAAAGAAAGAACTGCAAATAAAAAATGCAATTAGAGAAGGTAAAATAATCTAAAATTAATTTCAAAAGTAATTTGCGTTTGTAGATAAATATATGTGGGTTTCATTTTGTTGTTTTGGAATCAGCATAGTAGTATAGTTAATAGCAGATTTTGATTTATAGTTTGAGTCAATCAATTTCCTTGAATAAAATCTTGTTTTTTCTTGCACGAAAAAGAAACTATCTGGGAATATTTTCATACTCATCTGCAAAGAGTTTAAAGAGTTAGACTAACACAGCCAATGGAGCTGTGATTACTGAAACGCTGTGTTTTGACTTGTCACTTTTTAGTTTTCATTTCACATAAAAATGTCTAAACTCAATGTCCTTCATTTGCTGTGCCGAGACAGTTAGTCTGTCCGTGCCCTGCACTGGTTTTCGGCTATTGTGGTTAACCTTGTCTGGACGTACATATAGAGGTCCAACAAAATTCGGTGGCATGAAATGACTTTGTTGTCCTGTCTGAAATATGACAATGTCCCACTTCATCCTAAGTTATTGTGCTGTGGTCCACAACCCAATGTAGATTCTGTTCCACCAAGAAACAGCACCTTCTTTGTGGTTACTAGGTAGATATGGTCAGTTAAGTGAAGAAGAAGGCATAATGTATAACAGAAAGGTTTAAATTCCCATTCCTATGATGAATAAAGCTGTCACACTGCATGATTCCAGATGATTCTGCCTAGAATTGTGTAACGTGGTAGCACTAACAGAGTGGCATGAGTTTGGGGGCAGCATCTACACTGGGAGAGAGGACTGGCTATTTCTCCTCTCCTTACCGCATGGCCCATTCCTACCACACAACTCTGCCATGTGGACCACATTTGTTGACATGGCTGGCCAGACGCCTGCTGTTGAAGCATGTCCAGCCATGTGGCTCATCCTTACCCACCACTTTATTTTTGTTGCACTTTCAACCAGATTTTGTGGCTAATGATGATATAAACACTATGGTCGGGGAGATGCCAGGGGACTACTGTGCTTTTCCCTGTGAGACTTTCAGGAAAAAAGAATGTATTTGACAAAGTTTTCTTTTTAAAAAAATTTTTATGTAACATTTATTTCTAAAGGTTTACAAGTTATGATTTTAAAACGGGTGTATTTTATGGTTTTTATATTAATTGATACAAATATAGCAAAATACCTAAGTGTATAAATTATTTGGCCAGTATCCACTCACTTCAGACCTTTAAGAAAGAGAATATTAGATCATTTTCAATAATAATAATTAACTAGTTAACATAAAACAAGCTAAAATAATTTTTAAAGAATGTTGACCTGAAAAAGTGTAATGATTCTCAGTGTAGGCGTTCCTATGTGGAACAAATTAATATGTGAATTACAATACAGTTTAAAAGTACACATGCATATAATTATCCTCTAAAGAGCCTTATAATTTTTGAAGATAAATCTACCACATTTCAGAATAATGTTTTTCAGTCCATAATAATCTTGAAAAAACGATTAAAGCTGCCTTCCACATAAGGCGCCCTCTGCCGGACAGTATGGGGAGATGAAGAACTCCATCAAAATGACACTTTGCCATCTGCATTGTAAGATTATGTTGCACATAAAAAAGTTCAATTCCTAAGTGATGTTACACTGTATTGAACAAATGTAGAGAATTCAACAGTCATAAAATTCCCTCAATTTATGCTTGTACGTCAACATTTTTAAAACTGTTACAAGACAGAGTAAGCCATTCAGAGCATAGTTTTCTGTATATACTGAAGCTTCCCGATATTTAGAATTAGCCTAGAAAAGGAAGGGAGTATAATAAAATAAGTAAATAAAAAAATAAGGAATTATGAGAAAAGGAAGAAAGATGATTGGAGACATAAAGCAAAGGCATGAAATGTGCTTATATTGATTTCCATGACTCTTCTGCACATTTCTGATTTTCCTTCCATCCATCCTTCCCTCAGTCCCACCACCCAGAGTTATGCCTTCACGGACTCACCACACTTTCTAGGGTCCAACATTCACTTTCACATGAGGCTACTATTAAGCTCCCTTTATAGGCTGTAACTCCCTCTTAAAAATCGACAGTGTTTTTCATATAACTTGACTCTGTAATGTTTGTTTTGTTCAACATATATTCACACAGAGAGGCTAGACCAGAAGAGAAGCCCATTTAATGAATGGGTACATGATAGCATCTTTAGTAATTTAATAGAAGGCTGAACAAAGAATAAGTGCTCAATAAATATTTGTTGAATTGAGTTGATAGCATCTCAGAGGACAGGTACAACAGGACAGGTACTGTACTGAGGACAGGTACAACAGAGGATGGATAGAATAGTCTGGGAAGCTGAAGAAACTGGCAGGATTGGAAATATAAGTAAAGATATGGTCAAACCTTAAGAAAAGAATGGGAGGCTGTGATAGTTTGCTGCCATATCAGTTATCTCTTCCCATATCACAACCACACCAAAATGCAGTGGCTTAAATAATAACCGTCTTATGTGCTCACATGTCTATGGATCAATAATTTCGGCTGAGTTGAGCTGAATAGTTCTTCTGCAACTCTTGCTAGGATCACTCATATGACTGCGATCATCTGGTAGCTCAGCTGGGGTTGGATGGTCTAAGATGGCGTCACTGCCTGTTTGCAAAACCATGTGTCTTTAGTAGACTAATTCAGAGTTTTTCATACGGCAGCTGAATTCCGAGAGAATAAGGCCCAATGCACAAGCCATTTTGAAGTCCTTTGGCCAGTGTTCCATTGAGCAAAGCAAGTCACTTGGCCAAGCTCAAAATCAGTGTGGGAGGGAATGATGCAAGCGTCTCAATAAAGGGGGCATGACTTATCAAGGCACCTTACTCTACCAGTCGTCCGTAGATCCCGTATTGTGTGGTAATGGTAGTTTTGGTTGTTGCCCCTACTTCTCATAAAGAGAGTAGCTAGGACTTGGAATTACTATAGCTAGAATTCTAGTCCAACAAATTACCCCTTGCTTAGTAGCTTCTCTCAAACTGTCTTCCCAATAGTACTTCTGAGAATTCAATTTTACCATCCCTAAATTTGCATGTGAACCTGGAATAACCGTGGCAGCTCTCCTATATGATATATATTTTATTAAATTGGGTTCAGTACCTTAAAGTGCATTCTAGACACGGGAAAGAAAAAACAGTGGTGGCACTGCTTGAAAGATTTAAGTTGGCTTCCCACACTTGTTGGTGTACATTGTTCCAGCATACACTGGGATGATAACTACAAACAGAAATGTGGGTACTGGCCTTTAAATTTTTCAATTTGGCCTTTTAATTGTTGATTGCATAATTATGGTACTTTATCACCTAATCTGTCCAAATGCCTACTACACTTTTTGGCACTCTTTACATTTTTGTTTAGCAACCAATCAAGCATGGGTTGAAATCCAAGAGAAAACTGTTGAACAATGGGTCCATAAACCCAGCAACTGAAAGGAGTAAAGAATCTTACAGAAACAAGTTCAATTGCTTTTCATTACATGCCTCTGGGTGGTCAAATGCTTGGGCAGAAAATTAAGCATGCTTAAAACTAACTACACGTACACTTCTGAGACTAAAGCCCAGTCTTTCAATTTGTGTTAAGCTACTATTGTAAAATAATTGTATTATTTGCCAAGTTTTTAAGTGACATGAAAGGACAAATCTGCAAAGATAATTTATAGTTTAGTTCCTTGACTGCTCCCAGTAGGTTACCTGGAAGCCTGTTGATTCTACGATGGGCTGGGAACACAAAGTATTATAAATATATATAAGTTATCCATCATCTTCTAAAACTTACATTAAAAATAACAGGACTATGGTTCTGCCAGTCATGGTTCATGTTGATTTCTCTCCTTCTATTTTTTTCCTTGCCAAATATTATTCACTGACAGCTCAATCTCAGGGGCTATGAATAGTCACCTCCATATGCATGCAGGGCTCTTCCTAAACCAACTTATTAGTCGTGCCAGATGTTATTATGCTTCTTGAAATGTAAGCTTAAAAAGTCATCTTAGTGTAAGCTAATAGATAATTCAGTGAACAGGTGTTTTCTTGATATGAGGGAGTGAGTGTATTTAACATATGGGAAGAATATGAATCATATTGTGGCCAGAGGGCAAACTGTGATAGATTGCAAAAATGGTTCCAATTCTTCACCCTTCCCTGTTTCTGCACATTTTGCGATGTGACTTTGCAATTCCTTTGTGAAAGGGAGGGCTTTTTCCCCACCCTTTAGAACAGCCTTGTGACTTGCTCTGACAACAGAATGCAGTGGCTGTGTCTGTGTGCCAGGACCAAGCCTGAATCTCAGAAGGTGTTGCATACGTTATCTTTGTGATGGACCCTCCTTCTCCATGGGAACAAGTGTGAGATCACCTGCGTGATGATAAACCGAGTGAGACAGAATAGGTAGCTTAGACCAGTCAGCCCTTAGCTGACCTGTCAACTCAGACTTACAAGCAAACCCAGGAAAATCATCCAGGCCTGGTCTGACGCTTATCAGAAGCACGTAGTTAACCCACAGATGAGAACCCGTAGATGAGAAACAACGAACGGCTGTTGTTTTAGGCCACTCAGAGTTGAGGTATTACACAGCAAGAGATAACTCACTCACCCTCCTTTTACTCTAGCCGGTCTGGAAAGCACTTTCTTTATGACCTTTTGTAAAACGTTGTAGAATGCAGGAAAGGAAGAGGAATGCAAGTTGCTTCCTGGTAGCCATGAAGTGTTTCATTAGATCTCATCATTTTTGTTTTCTATTGGTCGTATTCATAAATATGTAACAATAAACATTTAGGACAGATATAGCATTTTCACTCATTTCTATTTTAAGACTTATCTTTCTAGGAAAATTAAGAATCAAATTACAATGGTTCTGTTGTCCTGGGGGTCTGTAACGACGGATGCCTGTGACGGATTGCCCACTCCCACAAACACACATCAGTCTTTTGGAATGTGGGAATTCCCTGGCGTTCCAGTGGTTAGGGCTCAGAGATTTCACTGCCGAGGGCCTGGGTTCAATTCCTGGTCAGGGAACTAAGATCCCACAAGCCGCGAGGCATGGTCAAAAAACCAATCTTTTGGAACGCGTTGAACCCTCTAACTTCATCTCTTGCCACCAGCTTCCATTGTCTTCATGACTCCTATACTTTATTCACTCAAGAAGTATTTATTGGACACCTATGATGTGCCAGGAATTCTTCTAGGTGCCAGGGATATAGGAAATAGCAGTGAACAGAATAAACAAAGCCCTTGCCCTCAAAGAGCTGGCATGGAAGGGCAAGTGGCAATCAATAAACAAGACATTACCATGTGAGACCATGCTGGGTGCTATGCGTAAAACTACAGCAGGAACAGAGAACTATTGATATTCTGTTTTGTATAGGAAGCCTTCCCTAATAACGAGAAATTTGAGCAGAGACCCGAATGCAGTGAGGAAACAAGCCATGCAGATACAAAGGGGGTGAGGGAAAGTGCTCCAAGCAGAGGGAAGAGACCAGGCAAATGCACTGAGGAGGAAGTGTGTTTGAGGAATATTTAGCAGGCCAGTGTGCCTTGTGTAGAGCCAGCAAGGGGACAGTGGTAGGAGATGAAGTTAGAAAGAGGTAGCCGGGCCCAGATCATGAAGATCTTTGGGGTTGTGAAAATTATGGACTTTATCTGTAGGGAGATGGAGAATCATTTGGAGCTCTAGTGATATTTGACTGCTGTAGTTTTCCTATGTTGTTTCATGCTTACTGTGTGTGTGCGCACATGTGTGTGCAAGCGTTTTCTCTGATACAATTGTCTACTGCTTTCTCCAGCTGGCCCATAGCTACTCATCAATTGAAACCTAGCTTAAATATCACCTGCCTTGGGGAAGTAAGTCCCCAGGAATTTACTTTCTTCTCTATTCTCCCCAGGAAAATACATATACTTTTTCATCCAAATTGGGACTCATTTGAGAGTAAAAGAAGACTCTCTCAAAAATACATCAACACACATGGATTTGAACTGACATAACTTGGGAAAATAAGAATACATGGTTACTTAGTTTTAACGTCAATCACATGACACTTAAATTATGGTTCATATGTCTGCTTTTCCCCCCTAGAATGTGACCTCCACAAGAGCAGTGTCATTTTGTCTCTGAGATTCATAGACCTGTGTAGAATCTGATATGTGATAGGGATTTAGCAAATGGTTTCCAAACAAAAAATTGTGTTGAGTTTTAAATACACCTTTTTTGTTGTTGTTATTATGGTCAATTGTATTATTTTTTCAATATGTTTTGCTATCCCTTTCTGGCAAAGGCTTATTTTTTCCGATCCCATTGACATTAGCAACAGTGTTGGCGCTCTGACTTATAGTGGCCCTCTCTATGGGATGAATAATTGACCACACCCTGTTAAACTCAGAATGGGCTGATGAGTTGCTTTGACCAATGAAATGTAAGTGGAAACGAGTCCAGGTGACTAGTAGTCCCAGTTTATCAGGATCGCGAAGGTTCTCAGGATGTAAGGCTCTCAGTTTTAAAATCAGAGCAGTGCAAGCAAACCATCCTGGTTTACCTGGGATTCAGGGGACCCCTGGGATGTGGGACTTGCTAAAACACGGCAAGTACTGGACAAAGCACAACAATTCGGTTACTCCAGAAATGACACGTGCCATTTACAAGCAGAAGCTTTATAATCCATTCTGTGTTTCCTTCATTTTAGTTTTCCTCTGTCACAAGATCAGCAACGTCCCAAAGAAAGGAGATTCCATCAAGCTTGGACAGAAAGACGTGGAGCGGTATCATAGCTGGTGATAATGAACAGGTAACAAGTTCAAGAAATCACCCTTTGTTGTTGTAATCCGCTAAGATTTTGTGGTCATTTGTCGATGTAACGTAGCTAAGCCTAAACTGACTGATGATTGTCTTTCATTGGATATACATTTAAATCATGGTTTGCTCAATATATATTTTAGGTTTCTAAGGACAAGATAATATTTTTCTTTAAATCCCATCTGAAACTTAGCAGAATACCTCTAATGTACTGGGGTTTTGATAAGTATTTGTTGATTAATGATTAATTTTATTACAACAATTTCCACATCTCTAGAGTTAGGAACATAGCTCAGAGTAACAGGGTGTCTGTCTGTCATTTGAGTAAATTTTACTGATTTCAGACAAATCTGGCAAACCAGACTGCAGTGTCTCTGTGCCAGTTTCCTAGAGAAAATGTGGAATGGGTTTGATAAAACATTTTTTTCCCCTCTGCCTCCAAGCTTGTCCCAGCTGGGATCTTCTGGATTAGACGGACAAACTGAATCAAGCAAAGTTTCCTTCTGGTCACACAGAAGCACCATCAGTAATTTGCTGAGAAAATGAAGGGTCAGCCTCTGGGTGGGTGCTGGTTCTTGCAGCATTTATGTGTCATAGTCAATCACGGTGAAGTCATTGCATCCTACACACTGCCAGCCTCCTCTGGTAACTGATGAGGCACTTTTGGTAATAGCATTCTCATTTCCAGACATTGACTATTTTATCATTTGCAATTGTAGGATATTTTTGACATCCTTGTTTCTTTATGTAAGATCACAGTGACTTTATGTCAGTAAATTTGTCAGTGCACACTGCTCAGCTGTGACAGGAAAAGCACTAAATGGATGTGATTCAATTTTAAATATAATTAATAAACTACTGGGAAATATTTCTATTATGAATACACTTACGTTTTGTCAAATCCTCTGTTTACTCCGTGTGCTTAAAAAAACAGCTAATGTCAAGTGAATTTTTTTATGTGAAGAGAGAATAGGCATCAGAATTATTATAAAGCTGATTTAATGACAAGCATTTATTTTAAATAATATTGCCTTCTATCTGAATTATGAATATCAAATATACAAACACATGTGTTAGGTCTGTTTAATTACCTGCTATACTTCATTATTATAATGAAGCAGAAAGGCTTAGGAAACTTGCTCCTTGCTTAAAGTAGCCCTGAAAGATAAATATTTTTAGTTTTCATTTTTAGAGGGAAAGCTGAGATCAGAAAAATTTATTAATTTTCTCTAAGTCACTCACTGAGTAAGAAGTAGATACAGGATTTGAATTTATGTGTAGTGTCAAAGCTCTTTACCTTGTGTCTTATGTTCTGCCTAATTCCGGAAGCCTAATATGATACTTTCTGCACCTTCTGGGACATCCACAGCCTGTCTGGATTTCCCACTGCAATCCTTTGACCATACCTGCCCACCTTGAGTTTCTCAGAGGCTTACTTCTGGAACCATCCAATCTCAATTTTCCATCCCCAGGATGTCTACTTTCTGTTCTTCAAGCCCTCTTTGGTTTGGACAATTCTGCTCTCAACCAAGTTTTAGACAACGTAGGGTATAAGGATGGATTTTTCTGGGTTTCTGCAGGCTTTAAAGGAACCACTTTAAATGTACCCTAGTTCTTTTGTGCCATGAGTACCAGCCAAGGGATTCAGAAGCAGGATTTCTTCTTGCTGAGGAAACCACACACACACACACACACACACACATGAACACACATACATACACACACACACACACATTTCAACTTCTCGTTCACAGAGTGCCATACAATAAAAGTCATTCCTTTCTAGTACCTGAGTGAATTAGGATGAACCCTCAGAGAAGCAAAATCAGAAGTGGGTTTTCTATTTCCTTTGAACTCCTTCCTAGGGCTGCTATGTATAGTTGTGCATTGCACACCCTAGGGATCCCCATTTACATTTGTAATAACATATATTTGTGTATTGATTAACAGCAGTTTAAAGGCAGATCATAGTCAAGTGTCTTGAGCGAGCGTCAGCATTCCTCAGCTCTCACAAAGGCATCATTTAGGCCAGCACTCCCTGCTTGTTTCCAGAATAAAGAATCACAGCATAAAGGAAAGTCTTTAGACTTGCTTTTCCTGCCTCCTCCTACAAATTAGATAATTTGGTGGGTATCAGTACATTTTAAAAAATATATTGTGCAGTAGAGCTTTGGGCAGTAAAATAATTTTGAGTCGAGTGGGCCAAGATAACTAGATTAATGGCTTCATATATTATGGGGGCCTGGTAAGTTGAGTCATGGGTGTGTATATGGGTCTAGGTCTACCTAGAAGACAGCCAGAAAGATCTATGTTTGGACAATTCTTGAGGTATCCAGATTCTTCTACAGGAGAAGAACTTTACATGGCAAACTAAAGAGCAAAGTTGTCCACCAAATACCTGTATTGTAATAACTGTTACAGTTTCTTAGTGTGTGTGTGTGTGTGTGTGTGTGTGTGTGACACCAATTACCACTGATGTAAAAGATTTAACTTTAGACGAGACCAGTGAAGATGAGAGGATCCCATTCTAACTTTTTCCACTTTATTCACTGAAATAAAATCAGTGTTGCAAGCCAAAGCCTTATTTTAGGGATAACTTCCTTATGTTCCATGTTAAATAGATTAAACAAAATGATCAGAAAGCTTTACACAGTTTTTTTTCTTCCTTTGAGGTCAACACTAGGTTTGCCCAGTGGTCAGCTTTGCAAGCTATTTCACTCCTATTTTAATGGGCACATAAAGATCATTACATAAAAATTAATTCCCATCAGGGTTTCCAAGTATTCTACCCCCAGTTGAGATTTTAGGAACGCTCTGCCATTCAGAGGTTGAGAAGAAACCCAAAGAAATCATTAGATCAGGTTAGAATTAAGAGATTTTCAGACAGGAAAAGTCATTGAAAAGTAGATATTTTGCATAATGAAATAGATGCCAAACTGGGTGAGCTGTCCTATTAATGAGCCTCCTGTAAAGCCAGGGAGCCACCAAAGCAGGGAGTGAGCACGTGAAGAGAGTCTCTGATCTTAACGTTAACAACCAATTTTAATCAAACCATTTGAGGTGCTGAGTTCTTAGGGTCTCATGATGGTGAAGGCAATTTGAAAGAAGAAAAAAGGAAGATGTTTTAGATGAATTGAATTGCAAAATAACATCATCCATTTGGAGTTAGGATCAGGAAAACTTAGTTTTATTTTGGATTCCACAGAATTCCGTATTTTCACAGGCCACGACCATATTCTCTATTAGACTTTCCTGAACAGTAGTTTTTAGAGGTCAGGTAATATGACCTTAAGTTTCCGAATTGTGTTTCAGTTAAAAGCCTGAAGAGAGCAGTTCTTTCTGGAAAGGTCCATCCTGTATGAACTGAAGTGAAAGGATATCAATTATTAAGGGAATGCAAGAGCCTACTGCATATATAGACAATTGAGAAATATACTGGGGCTTCCCTGGTGGCGCAGTGGTTGAGAGTCCGCCTGCCGATGCAGGGGACACGGGTTCGTGCCCCGGTCCGGGAAGATCCCACATGCCGCGGAGCGGCTGGGCCCGTGAGCCATGGCCGCTGAGCCTGCGCGTCCGGAGCCTGTGCTCCGCAACGGGAGAGGCCACAACAGTGAGAGGCCCACATACCACAAAAAAAAAAAAAAAAAAAGAAATATACTGGTACTAGGTCATCAATAATACTTCTTTGAGGTTGTCCTCCTGCAGAACAAATATTTATGTAAATACATTCCTTAGATGTTTAAGGACTGAAAAATCGGTATTTTTTCCTTTTTAAGGGGTTAGCAAAAGAAAATATTGTTGGTAGGTAGGTGCTGTACTTTTATTCTGATTGATCCAGATTGGTTATACCATCAGAGCAAGTTCCTGGAGAGGTGCCAGTTCTCCACTTCAGTTGGTATTGCACAGTTTACCTTGTAGGAAAGAAGAGTTTACTAATGTGAAATGAAGTGTACCTTCAAGAAATGAGTGTATCCAAACCTAAGAGCTCAAAGACTGGTCATGTAGAGCTATGAGATTATATGATACAGTAGGCAAGTGTATGGGTCTCAGTTTCCTCCTCTGTGAAACTAAGAATTTATAGTACAATTGGTGGTTCTCAATCCTGGTGATGCCCTTTAGAATCACTGGAGGCGCTTTAAAAATAAAACACACTACCCTCAGAGAGGCTGCTTCTGTGTGCCCGGAGTGGGGACCCATGCTTGTGTTTCAAACTCTCTCAAGTTATCCTAATGAGTAACCCGTTATGAACGGCTGATTTTAAGTTAAACTATCTCAGTTTCATGGATGAGTAGAGAGACCACATAGGAGAGGGGACAGAGCCAGGACTGACAAAGGACAACATTCCTTAACCAAGTTGAAGTTTCGGCAGCCGTAAATCTCATGCCCTTGAACTTGCATTGTAAATATATTAATAAGTGTCTAACTTCCTTTCAAATGAAAACGAGGAATAAATTCTTAATTTTACAACTATATTGCCCTTTGACTCGCTTTTTTTCAAAGGACGCAAAGTCTCATTTGATAGAATGTTAGAATCCGTGAGGGCAGGGATTTTTGTTATATTCACTATTGTGTGCCCAGCACTTACCACAGTGTCTGGCATGTAGTAGCCACTCAATAAATATTTTTTGAATAAATAAATGAATGAATGTGTTTGTAGTTGACCCATTCCATTATATTTTGAATGAGTAATCTGAAATTCAAGTAGCTTAGTGATGGAGGAATACGGTTGCAAGAAAGGTGGTGAGAAATCACAATACAATTGACAATCAACTGGTTTGCCTCTCCATATGACATCAAAAAAATTAGGCTTTTTGAATCTACCACTTTTAACTTTGACTAAAACTGACTCTGTTTTAGAGGAAAAGTCTCCTTTTCTGCCTAACTTCTCTTCTTTTTGCTATCTTTCTTCTCTTTCTGTTATCCTCTCCTTTTCTCTTTACTCTTCTTCCTCTTTCTTTTTCTTCTATCTTCTCTTCCTCAATGTCCAAAACCAATCTAGGTATTTTCCCTTTGCCCAAACCTGCTCTTTCTTTTCAGTTTCCCTGGGTAATAGCACATCCAGGCTGCAATCTCTGTGTCACTCCAATCTTCACTTTCTCCTGTCCACCGCCAACTGATTGCTAAGATTTCTTAATTCCCCCAGTGCATACCATACTGTTTAACCTCACTGCTAATCTCTTTTTCTAGCCCTTCACTCTTAAGATTCTCTAGTCTTCCAAGCTCTTGCTTCTCCAATCCAACTCTACGCTGAAGAGTTTTCTTTCGAAAATATTGATTTATGTGACTATTCTACAAAAGCTTGCATTACCTCCACCCTTTAGAAAATTCCTAACTCCTTAGCATGACAACCAGCACCTTCCCTTATTACTCTAATGACCTGCCTCATCTGCTGTGGCACCTGTTTATTCGGGCTATGTTCTCATCCTTCCACATGACTTGCTGTCACTGATGTTCTAAGTCTTTGTGGAAGTCACTGTGCTCACTTTTAAAGTTCTACTCATTATCGAAGGCCCAGCTCACAATTCGCCTCTTCTGTGAAACCTTTCTTGAACTTCCTTTTATAATTCAGCATTTGGCATCTTCTCTCTTAAACCATGTTTATGCTGCCTTGTATAACGAATAGCAGTTTTTGTGTCTATGTCCATCAGTAGATTGTATAGTCCTTGAAGACAGGGAAGAGCCATGGCATTTATTACTGAATCTCTAGTCTCTAGAACATATTAGCTGCCTAAGAAAACTTTTGTTGAGTAAATTAGTCGTTGTAATTGTGAGGACTTTAATCATTTTAGGAAAATTATAAGGGAGGGTTTTTGTTTGTTTGTTGTTTGTTTTTTTGATCAAGAGTTCAAAAATGACCCAGGTAGGCTCTTATCCCAAGCAGTAAATGACTCAGTCAAGGTGATGCGTCATTATCAGGGGGTTATGTACCTGCTGTGATATCCTGTAATTGATGTTTTAAGTCTTTGAAGTTGCATATGACAAAGTTAATCTCCTAAGCGCTAGTGGACAAAATGAACTCATAGGCAGGAATCACAGCAGTGCCTGTTTATATGGAGAACTACCTAAATGGAGGAATAAGGAAGACAGGCATGATGCTTTGTATGGAGAGAATCTACAATTAGTGTTCCCTTTTTAAACAGAAAGATTTTTTTAACATCTTTATTGGAGTATAATTGCTTCACAATGGTGTATTAGCTTCTTCTTTAAAACAAAGTGAATCAGCTATACATATACACATATCCCCATATCTCCTCCCTCCCGCGTCTCCCTCCCACCTCCGTATCCCACCCCTCTAGGTGGTCACAAAGCACCGAGCTGATCTCCCTGTGCTATGTGGCTGCTTCCCACTAGCTAGCTATTTTACATTTGGTAGTGTATATATGTCCATGTCACTCTCTCACTTTGTCCCAGCTTACCCTTCCCCCTCCCCGTGTCCTCAAGTCCATTCTCTACATTTGCATCTTTATTCCTGTCCTGCCCCTAGGTTCTCCAGAACCATTTTTTTTTATATTCCATATATATGTGTTAGCATATGGTATTTTAAACAAGAAGACTTAAATCTACATCTATAATGACATGTTATTGAGTGTGTCTAGGAGATGTTATGTTTTCTCTTTTAGCTTTGGGAAACTTTGCCTTGACCAGAGTCATGTAGCTACAGTTTTAGGTGGGATATACTCTAAGGTCCATACCAAGTGATACCAAATCCTTGTACATGTTTGTTTCCTTTGTATTTAACAAAGGCCTCATCATTGGTAGATTATGTGTGCTTTAAAGGTATTTTTCTCCTTCATAGTAATGAGCCCATAGAAAAACTGAAAAACATACAACTATTTAAAGTAAAATGTGGGGATAAATATTGTTGTGTTGCTTCACCCACACTCTTCTACTGGCATTCTCATCTGATGAACAGTCCACATTTTGAGTCAGCTGGGCCAGGGCTGCTTCTAAGATATTGCAGCTGATGAAGTTGATTGACCTATGCAGATTTTAAGCTCATGACTTTTTTTTTTTTAACATTTTTATTGGAGTATAATTTTTTTTAACATTTTTATTGGAGTATAATTGCTTTACAATGGTGCGTTAGTTTCTGCTTTATAGCAAAGTGAATTAGTTATACACATACACACATCCCCATATCTCTTCCCTCTTGCGTAAGCTCATGACTTTTTAAAACGCCTTGTTTAAATGAATCCAAATAGCAGATCTTTTATATTTTCTCTATATAAGTTCTTCATGGAGCAAAGAGACAGTGAGAGAGAGAGCCCTAATAGACTTATTAAATAAGAACATTCTGCTTTTTCACTTTTTCTCTTTGATTCATGTCAAGCTCTCTGTATTACTAATTAGTTAGACACTTTAAAGTCTCTTCTGACTTTTATTCTGTCATTATATAAGTAAATTTATTAGCCGTCTTCATGAATCTGTATTTTGAAACAGATTCTGTTTGGTTTGACATTTTCTGAGTTTAAATGCCATCAAATTACTATTAACTCCAGACAGAGGGCATTAATTTTCCATTGTGCAGGGCATAAAGAAGCTTCGTGAATAGGGTTTTTTTTTGGTTGTTGTTTTTTTAACCTTAAAAGACAGCAAACGTTTTCCCTGACATTGTACCACCTGAGGCAATTTTGATGCCAACTAGGTACCTCTTTTAGGGCACTCATCTTAGCCAGCACTTATACACGCAAACATGAATTTGTAGAAAATGTAGGAATGTGAGCAAATATGGAGATGTTGAAGGTGGAAGTGGGACTTTTGCTTGTCACAATATTCAAATTTAGTCTTCATTGAATTATCACTTTAATGAATTCTTTATTTCATGCCCAGGGGGTTCTTAGGTAAAGTTCCATAGCCTGAGCTGACTACAGAGGGAGAATAGAGAAGGCAGAATTCAATCTTTTGTGGGTTCACAAAAAGATTTTAAAACGTAAATCAATTAGTAGTGAGATATGGAAATAACAGTAGGAATTATTTCTTCAAGAGGGAGGAATGTGCCTCCTTTGCTAGTAGGGAAAGGTCCAACTCACAAGAAGACGAGCAACTTTTGTTAAAATTGAACACAGAAAGGCAGAGCCAGTTTAAGGATTGGGTTACCCAATCAGCTGGCCAGGGTGCCAATATTTAAGAGGCAGTAAAATCAGTGCACTAAATCAGACACAGAACATCCTTCTACTTGTGTTCCCACGTACATAACCTAATTGGAAAAATATATATAAATTAGTACCATAATAGGGAAGAACAAATCTGACTCCATATTAGGTCCTTTTTTTTTTTTTTTTACTTTAAACTTTGTGCTCTGTTGCCTGTGCTTAGTCATGCTGGCTCTACACCTTTTGTAAAAGAATGTTGCCTAGAGCCTGAAATATACAGGATAGCCTATCCTCAGGGCTCTGACCTTTAAAAGTCCATTCATACAGAGATTAAAAGTTGCAGAACAGAGAATAACATTTGTTTTATTGGAAGTTTACAGGAACATTGTGACCTGACCTATGTGGACAGCTGCAAGAACAAAGGATTCCTATACCAAAAAGTCTGCAAAACCTAACCACAGCTCTCCCTCACCTTGCCTTTAAAGATGCTTTGCTAAAGCCCTTTGGGAAGTTTGGGGTTTGGGGGGCATGAGCCACCCGTCTCCATGCATAGGTCTTGAGTGAACCTTTCTCTACTCCAAATTCCAGTGTTTAGGTTTGTTTGGCCTCACCATGTGTCAGGCACAGGAACTTGCATTTGGTAACAGTACTGTTTCTGCTACATACTCAAGTGAGAGTTAATAAGTACCTTTTTCTAACTTTGACCTAACTTTGTTGCATATCTTTTGCAAGAGACATACACAAATTGCATAGACCTCACCACTAACCCTGAGCCCTCAAGCACCCATCATCTGAAGTCAGTGGAAAAACCTGAACTAGGTTCCATAGGAATTACCTATTATTATTTATCTTCTAAGTGCTTGAATATGTCTCCCAAGTATATAAATACATGGCTATTCAAGTTTGCTAATAAATGTATGTTTTCCCTTGTCCCATCAAATAAACGATGAACAGATATTTAAAGAATACCATTTTGTCGAGGTAAAAGAGTATCTTGGGGGGCAAGGGAGAAGGTACCCATATATCAGCATCAGCATCCAGCCCTGGGCGTGGAGGGGTAAACAGTTCCCTAAATCAGTGGAAAGCGATTGAAAAAAGAGTTTGTGCAGAGTTAATGGATCCCCTAAGGGCCACCAACTGAGGGAGCCTGGAGTCCATAGATGGTCTCTCCTGGACCCTGGTGCTTGGCAAAATGTTAACATGCTATACTAAATCATATGGTCACCTCTGAGCTTGTTCAACAAACACACTTGAAAAGGGTCACCAGATCTTTTCAGGGACCTGTAATTTGTCGGAGCCAGAAAGAGCTGAATTTGAAAAGTACGGCTTCCCTGCTGCAGAGATCAAATCCATTGTCCGAGCTGTGTTTTGTTAACTTTGTACATAGGATCTTCTTTAGCAACTCGGCAGACACAGCTGCTCTTTACATCTAGAAGTGAAAGAAGCGGGTCTGAATGGAATATGTGGACTCTGCTGAAAATGAAACATTGCTTTACTGAAGGACTTGGGGCTCAACCCTGCATGTGAAACTTCTGCCAGAGCTCAAAGTGGAGGGGAGAAAAAGGGAGAAAGCTATATACTTTGTTTGAAGTTGTCCAGCACACAAAAACTGTCCAGCAGATGTGAGAAAGAAGAAAAAAATGATATTTTAATTTCTCAATCTAGATGATTAGTTGACTCAAACAAAAGAATACGAAAAAAGGGATTGTCAATGCTTTCTGCATCGCCCACGTTTTTGTTAACTCTTTGGATAATATAGTTGCTTCTGTGTTACCCATCCAGGAGAGATTAGAAAATCTGAATGTTTGATCTGCATGTGCTTCTTTTTTGTCCATAGGGAATCTACTGTTCTAACAGATTTGGAACCTGTATTTGATATTTCCAAATCCTTTGGGGAAGCATAAACAAAAGGGCAGGAATCACAAAGCACCGCCTAAGGAAAGGATTCTCTTTGTGTTACATGTAGCGCCTCTTAATTCCATCCACACACGAGTCGAGCCTGCGAATTCTCTCTGAACGCATTCGCTTGGCTGTAAGAGCAAAAATAAGAAAGACTTGAAAATAAGGGGGTGATTTCATAAAAAATAATCAGCCAAATGAATCCATTTGACTAATCAACTGAGTGATTTGTTTCCTTTTTTGCCTCCCCCCACGTTTGCACTTCATTCTTACTTTGATGAAATGTTTCACTAGGTACTGAACAAATGTTAAATACTGGCTGTTCTATTCTTAAAGTCTAGTTGGAGCTATATTTTTGTATCTAATTGTTGATATATTAGAATCAAAGGTAAATCATCATAAAATTCCATAAAAATAAACACGAGGCTGCTTCGCTGAGAAGTTATTTCCCAGACTTTATTTAAAAATCCTGTCTGAGTACAGGGGGTAATTTTAGTAAGGGCATCACATGAATAACTGGAAAATGTCACAGCTTCATGAGTGTTTCTTTATCTGTAAGTGAGCTGAAACCAATATTTAGAAATATTTAGAAATAATTCCTATCTTACAGAAAACTTATATACCCCCTTGAACCGTTACTTAAGTTACCGTCCTCCCATCATTCTCCCTCCCACTTCTAACGTCAAGTCTTTACTTTTCTTCCTCCCCTGACACTACTTTAAAAATTTTTATTTATTTATGTGTTTATGTATTATTTAATTTTTATTTTGTATTGGAGTACAGTTGGTTAACAATGTTGTGTTAGTTTCAGGTGTACAGCAAAGTGATACCACTTTAAAAAAAAACATTTGTTTTATTTCAGGAGAAAATATTTCTTTTGCTTCGTTCATTATTTACAATGAAGTCGGGGATATACAATAATATGTAGAACACAGAATAATTTTTTGTTGGGGGAGGGGTGCTTCCAGGTTTTCCTCCAATTAAGTGAAAAGCTATCAGTCCCACTCACTGCAGATATGAAATCTAATCATTTAGCACATTAAAAGAGCAAAAATAAGCTTTCCCATATTTCACAAATCGACTCACACTCTTCATATTTTATCCTCAATAATGTATGCATTTTCCAGCTGGCTGAGGCTGCAATCTTTCTGCATTTTGGACATTTGTCACTCTATTCAGCCAGGCAGGAGAAGCCCCTGTGTAGCAAGCTCCTTGCACTGCAGGCATAGCATCTGTGAAGGAGTCACTGACATCTGATGATTCAAATTGCAGAAATGATCCAGGACGAATTATGAACGTCTGGGTAGTGCCCAAAGATTTTGAGCTGAAATGACTTTGCCCTTGGAGCCTTGCAGATTTTGGTGAACTCTTGGGGCCACAAGCTTTCCTGTGCACAGCCTCCATAGGACATTGCCCCACAGGTTCTACTCTGTGTCAGTTATCCTTCCGGCCAGGAGAATGCCAATTTAGCTTTCCTGAGCCTGAAATGAAAAGGAAGTGGTTCAAGTTTTAGCTTACAAACCCTCAAGGCAATCGGAGCTTTCTTTGAAATGTAAAACAGTGTTCTATCAAGCACTGCTTAAGGTATCATCCAACTATCAAAGTCAAAGATGATTTGATAGAACCTTACAAATCCCCATAATCTATGGTAAGTAGTAGTAGCTAAGGCTTTGGCCCTGTGTTTGCATGTAGGGCAGAAGCTGGAGGATCATTTATCCAACTTTAGGGTAATGAAGTGTTAACAAAAACCACATGAAGCTATTATTACAACCACAGGCCACAGACTGCTAAGAGGGTATCTCTCTGGAGACGCACCTATTTTCGAGGAATCTTTTGCATCTCAGCTTACCTGAAGGCATTTGCTCAACACAAGGTGATGCAGCTGAAAGACCATGCTTCGTTAGCTCTAATGAACAATGCTGAGCATATTGTCTCTAAAATATAACCCGCTGACATTGATATATATGTACTTTAACTCATTCATCCCAACTTTATTAGGTACATATGTCTGCAGCAGACACAAATGAAACATTCTACAACTAGGCTCCAAGCCAGAAACTAATTTATTCTTTAATGTGCTAGTGATTACTCGGTGGTTCCTTGAGCAGAGATGACAGGTCTGAGCTAATGGAGTTGTACTGTAAGTTAATATAAATCATGACAGAGCAATTAATTACAGAAACGGCTGCAAATCCCTTTGTTAGTTTTCCCCATCACCAGAAGGATTTAATAATATTCATTTTGCTAAGTTCCAGTGACATTTACAAGTCTTAAACCATTTTTAATCAAATCAATATCACTGGCTGCTAAATTTAGTTGTGCTTTGCTTGCAAGTCCTGGACTACATCGATACTAATGTTGCCTACCTTCTGTTCAAATGAATCACATTGAATACCCATAATTCCTCTTCATTTGTTTACATTGAGTAATTGGGATCTGAAAAACAGTGAAGAACTCGAAAACCCTGACTATCAGCAGGAATGAATTAGCAGGTAGAGGAGGAAATCTATAAATCAGTGATTACGCAGGCATCATTGTATCTAATGTCCTTCATCAGTTTCCCCTAATTGCCCTCAAAAAAATACTTCATGATCATGAAACCAAATTCACATTTGGGCAGACTTTTTCAAGTGTGCCGGGTTGAAAGAGAAAGATGGGATTGAGGCACTGGAGCGATATGGTTTCATAACAAAAGAGCCTAACGCCCGTTCAGACACCATCTCCGCTTAATCTCTGTGCATCCTTTGTTCTTTAAACACGTAGAGTCGACATTCTCTTTTTAAAATTAAATGAGTGGAAATTAGTTGGTTTGTTTGGACGTAGAAATGCTAGATCATCTCTAAAGAATAATAAACAATTCTTAATCAGGAATTGATTGCATTATAGATTTTTGGAACAAAATAAACTGCTGTTCCTGGATGGCAGTGTTGCTAGATCAATATCAAAACCTTTTTTTTCCCCTTTTTATACCCTGTAAAAGCTCTATCTCTGGGAAGAGCACAGCTCCCATAGCAGTGTGCCTGGCACATATTCAGTAGATTTTCTGTATGTGTCCTACCTTTTTTCCATAATTGCAGATTTTTACTGACATTTTATTGACCTGCTTTCGACGTGATCTGTGGTGGCCCTGAATCTGAGCCCTAAAATGTTAGGGAAGCTTTCTCTCCAGAAAAGTCACTGTGGACATGCTTTTATATGTGTCATGCTCCCGAGGTATACGGCACTTTGTTCTTTCTGCTGTGATCATTTCTGCTCCTCTTTGCTTCCTTACCAGATGATACGTTCCTGTAGGATAGAGAACTTGCTTCATCCATTCTTCCTCTACACTGTCGATACCTAGCAAGGATCTTTTCACATGATATTGCTCAATAAATGTTCAGTAGCCGGATGAACATATGCTACCCAGATGGGAGAGTGAGGAGGGTGTAAAACTCAAATTAGTTCATCAAATAACTTGCAAGAGCTGTAGAAGAATAGGTTGGCTGCAGGAAAATGTTAACCTGGGAGGGATGTTTTAGGGCTGAAGTTGGGAGTGAAAATCAACTGGATGAAGGCTAGCAAAGAGACCAGCACTTGGGGGTAGCTCCATAGGTAGGGCTTAAAAGCTACTAGTATCTTTGTACTTTAGTAGAAGTCCAGCCCTGCCTCATGATCGTGTTACTGACCCTCGTGGATCGGGTGGACCCCAACTGGGTCCTTCCCTTGCCCAGTGCCGCTCATGCCAGTTGAATGAGACCAAGTTTGGCAAAGCAGAGCAGAAACTTTATTCATTGATCAAGGAATGGAAAAGGGAGAGCTTGTGCTCTAAAGACCCCTTCTCTCCCAAGGGAGAAAAGTGGGGGACTTTTAAGGGGTAAGAGGCAGGTGCATGATCAGAAACTGGGGCAAAGGGTGAAGATTTCCAAGACCAGCTGGGACATGCGCAGTTCCTCAGGCTCCCTGGCACACAGCGCTCATTGTGCCTAGCAAGGTAAATGGTCCCCCTTTGGGTGGAGATGTTAGCATGGTAATGAGGCAGAGGCAACCTTCAGACACTTCCAGGCTTCCTCTACACAGGCGCTGCCTTTGCAGTTAGGCTGGAACCGGTTCAGGGAGATTGACTATCGCGTTTCCTTTGAGGTGTAACTGAAAAACAGCTTTGACAAACATCAGGTGTCTTGGAACAAGAATAGAAATAGGTTAAAGCAGAGATCCTTCAGCTCCTTGGGATGTATATGGGTGACACTTGCGGCCCTGGAAACTGCAGTGTATTGCAAAGAGGCCTGACGGGAGAGTCAGGGTTTGAACCCCCTGCCACTTTTGAGTTTTGTGACCTTAGAAGAACCCAGATATGGCTTTTGACCTTAGAGGAGGCACTAAGCTTTTCTGAGCCCCAATTTCCTCAACTTTACAGTGGGGATAAGCAACACCTAGGCTATGAAATTGTGAGGATTGCAAGAGGTGGTGTGTATGTAATGCACCAGCACTGAGCAGACTGCCCCCTACTCCCCGAGGGCCTGTGAGTGGCACCCATGGCAAGAAGGAGATCATTTAAACCTTTAAAGCTGCGGGACACATATGGGAAGAAGTGGATGCGTAACAGCTTTCTCTTCGTTTTATTTACTGTTGTGAGAGTATGGTCCGTTTTCAACATGGAATTTTAAAAAGACCGTTTTCTTTGTTCATTTGAGACTGTATTCTGATACAGTGGCTAAGGAGTTTACCTGTACCTGTAATTTTGGAAGGGAAATGAACTATTTTTAAAAATCATAATGTATCTCTAGTAAGCCTAAGTGGCGTGTAATATTCCCACGTATAAGGAAACAGAAGCCAGTTTGTAAACGTTTTTCAGCAAAATACAAGACCTGTGGCAAATGACTTCTACTAATATTGCTACCATCACTATTTCTACTCCCATTGCTATTACTATTATTGTTATTAATGCTAGTACTGCTGTTATTATCTACATTTCTCCAGTGCTTACTATGACTATTGCAAAATTTTCTCATATATTAATCAATTTATCTTCACAACCACCCTCTGAGGTGGGAACTATTGTTACCAGGTCCAAGCTTGTACTGCTCACTGCAGGACGAGCCCATAAATCCAGAGATGAGTTGTTGGGACAAGGAATAGCAGCTTTATTCAGAAGCCAGCAGACAGAGAAGATGATGGACTCGTGTCCCCCAAAACCCTCTTACCCAAGTTAGAAATCAGGCTTCTTTTATACTAAAAGGAGAGGGGGTATGCTTGGTTGTTACAGACTTCTAGGTGCCTGAATTCTTTGTTCTTGCAGCCTTCTAGTAGGTCAGGTCCTCATGTTCCTATAAACCTCTAGTAAAACAAATGTTATTCTCTGTTCTGCAACTTTTTATCTCTACGTGAATGGAAACGTGTTATACCTTTAAAGGTCAGAGCCTTGAGAATGGGCTATCCTGTATATTTCAGGCTCTAGGCAACATTCGTTTACAAAAGGTGCAGAGCCCGCAGTGACTAAGTACAGGCAGCAGAGCACAAAGTTTAGAGATAAAGGAAGAGTATGGAGTCAGGTTTGTTCTTCTCTGTTACACTATCATTAGGGAAATCCAGGCACAGTTAGTAAGTAGCAAGGCTGTGATTCCCATGAGAGCAGTTTGGCTTCCGAGTCTGCTCTGAGTAGAGAAGGTCCAAAGCCTTGAGTTTAGAGATCCAGGTTCCAGTCTGAAACTGCTACCTGAATAGCTATGCAATCCCTTGAATCCCTCCATTTCCCTGTGCCTCAGGTATTTCAATTGGAAAATGAGAATGAGCACTGTTAACTTGAAAATCTTTGGCCCTCACACGGCATGGCAAAAAGAAGAAAGGCATTAGGTGACTGCAGATATTATTTGCATCTCTTGAATAACATTATGAGGAATCTAAGTCATAACCCAGAGTGGTTTTTTAAAACCTCCCTTCCATTTTCTCATCCACACGTGTCCCATCCTGCCTGTGTCCCAGAGCATCTCTCTCTCATGACCTCACTCTCGAATATGTCCCCCAGGTCATCCTTTAACTCTGCGGTGAGGCACTTACCTTTGTTCAAGTCGCCTTCACCTTTTCCCTGACCACCCTCTGCCCCTGGTCACTTTCTACACATTCTCCCAATTCTTTTTCACCAAAATGCATGAACAAAAAAGCCAGACCTCTTCCTTTCGGTGGAGACGGGGGGAAGCAAGGTGCACCATGGGAAAATGAACAGATGGGAGTGGGAGGTGGGCAGTGGACACCAGACAGAGGCAGATGTGACCTTCCAGTCCAGAGGAGGATTAAGAAAGGAACTGATGAAAGAATAGCAGTAAGTCTTAAAATTAAGGGTCAGGCTTTCTTATGCATCCTTGATAAACATGACTTCTTGTTGACCTGTGACACAGTTGATAGTGAGTGATAAGGGTGTGGTAGGCAGTTGTACCCAGACTGGACTGTCATCTTCTTGAGGGTAGGGATCTGTTCTTCCTCACTGCTGTATCTGCAGGGCCAATTTCAGTGTCAGCAGGTAACAGGCACTCTATAAATATTTGACAGAATAAATGAAGGAAGGCACGCACTCGGAGACGGGCATGCTGAATTTGAATTTTCATCCTAACAACTGACCTTTCCATTCCATGAAGTGAGCTATTTCACAACATTCTCTAGCATATGGATTATCTCTGTCTATGGCATCCATTCTTCCTCCATCTGTTGAAGAATTTCATCCCTTTCAAAGTCACATGAGGAGGCTTTGGTATATACTCTACACATGGTACAAATGGTATTTTATTGAAAAAGGATGCAACAAAAACACCTAGATTTGGCAAACATTATTAAAAAAAAACACCTTAATTTGGAGATCGTTTCCTGTTTTTTTTCCCCCTTTGATAGAACGGATTTAATAGACGATATTAGTTTAGCTCCCTGACACACATAAAACCTAGCAGTATTCAGTATCTGGCTTGTTTGCTTTTATTCTTAAAGAATCTGAAGGGAGTTGACATTTTGTTTCATTCATTCACAGTCTCTTTTTTCATATCTAATGAACATACTCCACAACAATGGTCCTCAGATCTCTACCATCTGCAGGGGACGGCACACAGGTCACAGGCTAAGAACAACACCACATCAGTATTGAATAAAAAAGTGAAACTTCAAAGGCAGAACTGGCTATGAGGTCTATGCTTTCAAGACCTCGTAGCTAGTTCCTCCTGTTTATTATTTTTTTGTTTGATTGGATGATAATGTAGTATGTCATTCCATGGTCTGTGACCTGTGGTCAATTCCCCATGGAGGAGCCAGATTGGGGAATATTTTTGTGAGCCTATTTGTCCTAGTAGGGAAGTAATAAAAACAAGAAGGGTGGGCACAAAAGATGTCTGAGGAGAAGGAACAAAGTCCTTTCTTGTTGAGGAAGATGATCTTGGGGGCTCAGCCAAGATTCTTTTTATCTGGATGGTGGTAATGATAATGATTCTCTCTGTAAATAGTATAGGCAAGAGGGAGATCTTTGCTGGTTTGTTTCTCTCTCCCTAGTCAATGGCAGTCTGCATTATGGCAGGCAGTTCAGACTCATCCCCAGGCTGCCATGGTTAGACTATGTTTCTACCTCTGAGTAACCCAGGCATCAACTTTTTAAAGTGTTGAGCTAGTGAATTAAGTCTTAATGGAAATATTTTCTCCTAATATAGGACCTCTCTGGGCTATGAATAATTAATGTCAATTTATAGCTCAAGGAATGTCTCAGAGGAATCAATATGGTAAATTAACCCCACTCCCACACAAAATATTTTTTTAGGTAAAATTAAGCCATGTGAAGGCCTATGCTCTCTTTTTAAAAAAAACGTAGATATAATTAACATCAGTTTTTTTAATTGTATTTTACATTTTATTCATTATTCTTAAAAGCTGGAAGCTGCACAGGAGTCCATGTAATAATGGACCTAGAAATTGAATGATTCGGAAGACACGGCTCTTAGTACTATGAAAGGAGACACTGGCAAGGCAGAGAGAATAAGATCAAAAGATGCCAGGATAAATATGTTCCGAAACAATTCTCTTGCCCTCCCTTCACCCTGTTTGGAAGAAGGAGACGGAGAAAGTTTTTCTTGAAGGTATGTCTGCACATCAGAGAAGGGTAACGGTGGCGACAAAGCTGTGGAACCGACTTTTATTTTTAGGAGAGTCTTATCTTTATATCTCAAATTTTAAGTCATGCCTGAACAGGGCTCTTGCCTCTTTTACAGCATGTTAGACAGGGGTAGGGATTCCATTGACAACCTCTGTTTGGACATCCCGAAATTTCCCATTTGCCCTGCTCTCTTTGCATCAGCCCCAGCATTGCCAGCTCTGGCTGGCCTCTCTTATCTCATCCATCATGGGAGCTGTCAGTTGGGTGCCTTTGAGGCCTGGGGCTTGCTGAGATGTTCTGAGGACAGTGTCCCTCTGTCACATAGTATCACCAGTTTTCCTATTACCAGTTTTCCTAGTGAGGGAGGAGCAATACTGGCCCGGGGGAAGATACAGAAAAATCAGAAAAGAGTTTAGGATTTCTAGCAAGTTTGGCTTTCTTTGTTGCAGTTTGTACCAACTCCTCATTGCCATTCCTTCATTCTAAAAATATATTGTGTCCTGTGCTGAGCTAGAGGTGAATAATACAGGATTACAGCCTCTAAAGAACTTTCCGCCTTAGTGTGGAGAGAGAGAGTTGAAAACAAATGAATGTGCTCCATCGTGACAGGCCCTTCAGAAAGCCGTGGGCTGGGAGATAGTGGGCACCAAGGAGAGTGTTGGGAAGGCCTTTCGGAGGAGGTGCTTGCTTGTGCTTCCAAAGGGGAGCGTTCCAGCCGAGCAGGAACAGGACGACAGGCACAGGGGTGTGGAAGCAGAGCTCTGTTCCTGGGTCTCGGCAGAGCTGCACTGCTTCCTTCCTCCTGAGCCTGCAGTCAGGACTTGAAGCTGGAAAAACTCCCAGGTCACAGGCAGACTTCTGTGCCTGTAGCCACCCAAACCTTCAGATTTCTCTGGGAGCTGGTGACTTCTGTGGTTAAAGAGATCCCTATCAGGAGAGGAGCTTTTGACGACTCCTACCCTGGCTTCAGTTCAGACGTGCTCAGGTGGCCGCATTCCTCTGTCAGCTGTGCTTGAACATCCTTTCCAGGAACTGCTTCAGCCTGTGCTCCTTCTTGCTGCTAGTTGACCCGAGATGATCACACTTGCGTGTCTGTTTTCTGGAACATTCATAATTGCCCAGATTGAAACTTCCACTACAAACAACCTCTTTAAAATTGTAACATGGTTTCATAAAGTGCAACCCTTAATAGACACAGTTCTATGGTTAAGATTTTCTGCAGGAATTGACACTTGCCGGGTTTTTCTGGTACCCAGGCAGCTGTGCTGGACAGCCCACATCTGCGTGATAGCGTAACAGAGAAGAACAAACCTGACTCCATATATTCTTTTAGCTCTAACCTTTGTGCTCTGTTGCCTGGGCTTAGGCATGCTGGCTCTGCACCTTTTGTAAAAGAATGTTGCCTACAGCCTGAAATATACATGATAGCCCATTCTCAAGGCTCTGCCTCCCAGGCTTGACCTTAAAGGTATAATAAAAAGTTGCAGAACAGGAAATGGCAATTGTCTTGGTGGAGTTTTATAGTAACATTGTGACCAGACCTACTGGACAGCTGCAAGGACAAAGGATTCCAGCACCAAGAAGTTTGCAAAAACCAGCCACACCCCTCCTCCCCCTTTAGTACAAAGGAAGCCTGAATTCTAACTCAGGTAAGGTGGTTCTTTGGGACAGTAGTCCACCACCTTCTTGGTCTGCTGGCTTTTCAAGTAAAGTTGCTATTCCTTGTCCCAATACATCGTCTCTCAATTTATTGGCCTGTTGTGCGGCAAGCAGTATGAGCCTGGACTCAGTAACTATAGTGAGGAGTCTCCTCTTTCTTAAGAGAACCCCCTACTTATTCCTGGGAATTTACAAAGGGGGCCTCACATGTTCTCACACAGCACACAACAGCCTGCCAGCTTCAGTGCCACATGCACCTAATCCCCTCCCACTCTAACCCCCTTCCCTGGGAGCAGGGGTTCTAGAAGCAGACTGACTGTGCCTAATTCTGGCTCCAACACATGCCAGCTGTGTGGCCTCACTAGTTACTTAACCTTCTTATGCTTTTATTTCCTCATCTATGAAACTCAGGACCATGCATTTATCTTGCAGGTACAATGAAATAATTTTTGTAAGACATCTAGCACGATACCTAAGACACAGCAGAGCTCAGTAAACATTAGCTATGCTTTTTAAGCACTGTTATTGTTGTCACAACCTATATCCACTGCCTGCAAAGTTACTTGATAAAGTCCCTTTCTTGCTATGTAGGCCGATGGCCATGCCCACGGAGCAGCCTCTGAACACTTCCCAAGTGTCCCATCCTCTGGTACCCCAGGTATTGTTTTCATGCCTCACAGTGAGTCAACACATTTGTGCCCTGGACCTGAAGAAGGCTGACATACTCCAAATTCTACCAAATCCCTCTTGAATAGCTTCTGGCCTTTCATTCCTCTAACCAAAGATGTGTAAACCGAATTCATAAGCTTTTACCTTCCATTTTCCTCTTCAACTTTCCTGATCCTTCTCCATACCAAAATCTCCTCTTTCCTCCTTCAGTTAGGAAACCAGACTTCCCACGACCATGAGACAGAAAGAGAGAGAGAGAGCTGGGATTTGGGTGTGGGAGGGGGATGTAGAAGGAAAGGAGTGTGATTTACACTAACAGCTGGAAGCCAAATATGCAGGAATATTGATGGTCCCATTATTAGAACATCCAGTTGACATCACTGGATTTGGGGCCTTTCATCTTGAAACAAGAGTCTTAGAACAGAGATTTCTAACCTTTTGGAATTGAGGGGACCAATTATTTTGAACAACACGGTGTGCTTGTAGTTTAAATTTGTTTTGAGACTTATTTGACAATTCTTCCCCATCCCAGTTACGTGAATAGGATTTTGGGCATAGGGATATGGCACCCTCAGAGGTGAAGGCTGCAAGTAACATCAAGAATATGAATATGGAATGGGGTCCTCAACTAGGCACTGTATCATGAGAGGGTGGCAGGGACCTGGGGGGACGGGCTGGAAGGCCATAGGACAAGGTTGATTTGTGCAGCATATACTGGACTGTTCCTGCCAGGCCTCCACTACTGAAACTAGAAAGAGACAGTTTGAAGTTAAACAAATAAATGCCTTACCCAATAGCCATTATGATGCTTGCTTTTCATCATTTGATTCGTTTAATTTTATGGGTTCGCATTTTAAAAAGTTTATTCTGCCGAAGCAACAAAACAATTAGGTTGTTTCCAAGGGAGGTCAGCAGTTAGGGCCCATGGACCTCGCTAGCAACCTTAGATCCAGATAGAGACAAGAACCAAAGCTGTTTCATACCTTTACAAAAATAATTCAAAAGATAAGCCTTTGACTATTAAGTTTGTAAATAGTGCAACCATCTTGGAAAATATAGTTCAGCAGTTTCTTAAAAAGTTAAGCCTACATTTATCATATGATCTGGCCATTTTCATCCTAGATGTTTACTCAAGAGAAATGAAAGTCAAGGTCCATACAGAGACTTGTCCATGGTTGTTCACTGTTGCTTTATTTGTAATAGCTCCAAACTGTGGAAACAACCCAAATGTCCACGAGCAGAGGAATGGATAAACAGATCATGCTGTATAATGGAATATTACTCAGCAATGAAAAGGAATGAGCTATTGACACAAACAACAATGTAGATTAATTTCAAAATAATCACAGGGAGTCAAAGATGACATACCAAAATAAAATTTGAAAAAAGTATACTCTGTGATTCCATTTATATAAATTCTAGAAAAATATAAATTAATCTATAGTGACAGAAGGTAGATCAGTGGTTGCCTAAGGATGTTAGGGGGTGGGGTGGGGAGGAGTGGGAGGAAGCAATTATAAAAGGGTAGGAGAAAACTTTTCGGGGTGGTGGATATGTTCATTATCTCGATTGTGGTGATGGCTCTACGGGTGTATGCATATGTCAAAACTCATCAAACTGTATACTTTAAACATGTAGTTTATTGCATGCCAATTACGCCCCAATAAAGCTGTAAGAACAACTCTAAATAAAATAACCAAACTTTTAATATTTTTCCATTTCAGAGCTACCTATCAGCAAATGCTATTCTTCTGACTCTTTCAATGTTTCTTTGGGGGGATTCTAAAACCTTAACTTCTATTAGCCTGACCCATGCTAGTCACACTAAATACTACTGTCTTCACTGTGATAATAATGACAACTAGTACTTATTGAGAGCCTTCTGCTGAGCATGGCTATGCCATCACTTTACTTACATTATCTCATTTAATGCCCAGAAAAACTTCCTAGTATAGGTACTATTATTAGTTCCATTTTACAGAAGAGGAAATCAAGGCAGAGAGGTTAGAGCACAGGAACACAAGTGTGGAGAGCCTTGATTCAGAACCACAAACAGTCCTCCTCCTGGGCTTTCCTTCTCACTAATAGGACATAACTACAGATTTATTTGACAGGAGCAAAGAATTCATGCAGAAGCAAGGGCTTGTTGCTGTAACCCTGTAGCTATTTCTCATGGCCTCTATTTGGCTTCCTGGCCTCTGTGACACTAATTCTTTGTTTCAGCTTTTAATTCCCTATAGCATAGTCTTCCTGCCTGTTTTCAGGATTTCCCATTGCCCTGGTTGTCTCCCTAGATTCTGCACTTGTTGCCTTTATGGTCTTCAATGCCTGTTCCATGCAGAGAGCTTTGTCAGATGACTTACTCTGCTTTGAAGAGATACATCTGCCAGATTCTTCAGGTAGAAAAAAACCTGTGGACAAGGAAGAGATGGATTCCATTCAAGATCAGGATATGTGTCAAAATCTCCACAAGGGATACAAAGTAAAAGGACTAGGTAGCCAGACAAAATAAGATGGCTCAGGATATAATAGGGAAGAACAAATCTAACTCCACATTAGATCTGTTCCTTTTACTTAAACCTTTGTGCTCTGTTGCGTGTGCTTAGTCATGCGGGCTCTGCACCTTTTGTAGAAGAATGTTGCCTAGAGCCTGAAATATACAGGATGGCCTGTTCTCAGGGCTCTGACCTTTAAGAGGGCAACCATATAGAGATTAAAAGTTGCAGAACGGAGAATAGCATTTGTTTTACTGGAAGTTTACAGGAACACTGTGACCTGACCTATGTGGACAGCTGCAAGAACAAAGGATTCCTACACCAAGAAGTTTGCAGCAACTAACCACACCTCCCCCTCATCTTGCCTTTAAAAATGCTTTGCTGAAACCCTTTGGGGAGTTCGTGGTTTTTTGGGCACAAGCCACCCATCTCCTTGCATGGCCCTGCAATAAACCTTTCTCTGCTCTAAACTCCAATGTTTCAGTTTGTTTTGCCTCACTGTGCATCGGGCACACAGACTTGCATTCAGTAACAGGGATAGGAGATTGGCAGCAACTTAGAATCCAGTGTAAGAGGCAGCAGAGTGGTAATACTAACTTTCGTTGGAAAGTCCACAGAGCAAGAAGGCATCAGTGCACTCTGCTGAGAGCCAGGCAGGTGGAACTAGCAGGAAGGGAGAGCAGGGTTGACAGAGAAGCCTCTGAGGAGGAGCCTCTGAAACATGGCCTTCAAGAGGCAAGGTGTCCATTGATGCGTTTAGGAACCGAGGGCCCCGAACGCTGGGCCAGCTTTGCCTGGGTTGACAAGGATTGCCAGAAGGTCCTAAAAATAGGGTTTCACAGCCTTTTCACAGTTCTGCCAGTCTCCCAGATTAGTTTGGACTCTCTCTTTTTTTATTTTTAATCAGTAGGAGAAAAAAGAAAGATGACAATAAAAACCATATGGAGGCCTCTTCTTATGCTGTAACTCTTTGATCTTCTCTCCAAATAGAAGAAAGTAACCTTCCCACTATTAAAGGATTCCAAATGCTTTCCAGCCTCTAGATACACTATTCTTTCAGTTAAATTTAATACCATGGTTCACTCCTTTATTTATTTGTTTAAACCCTGATCGAGCATTCACTAAGTGCCAGTTTCTATGCCAGGAACTGAAGGTACCAAGAAGAATCCCCTGTCGTTGCCTACACTGAGCCCACAGACCAGGAAGGGAGTCAACTGAAATACAGTGAGGCTGTGCACAAGAGTTCAGGGAGCCTCAGGAAGGGACATTTAAGGCAGGAGTGGAAGTATGGGGGGAAGAGAGCTAGAGGCTAAAGAAGCTTCCTGACGGAGGTGACACAAGAGTCCAGAAGAGTCACTCCTAGTTTTCTCAACAACTCAAAAGCTTCCTTTCGTAGAACTTGTAGATTCTGATATCTCTAATTCTGCCAGGACTGTCTTTGGAAAGCCTAAATAGATAGGAAAGCCTATTGATTTTTTTTTAACCACAGAACAATATAAGGTAAGCAGAAAGAAAACTCTGCAGGTTTTCAAACATAAATCTAAAGTGGTTTTCTAAGAGTAGTCAACATAGAGAACTTGTGATCCAAGGACCTGGAATGTCTTCAAGAATCAATATGCTCAAGGATGAGCAGATAAATTAACAGCCTTAGAGAAACAGGGGTGTTCATTCATTTATTCATTCTCTCATTCATTCAATAAATAAATATACTCCTTATAGACACTGGTGATTCAAAAATGAACCATCTGTTTACAGGTAGAAAATAAATATTTGTTAATCTACAGTTTGCCTTTACAGAAGATATTTATCCCTTACCAGAATGGTCCCTTCTCACTGTTGCCAAAGCCAGCGTACTGTTCTAGGTTGCTCTAACCCAGCATGACTTTTCTCTTTGGTTATTACTAAAAAATGTAAACTGACAAAAGGACCATGGCACACAGACATCTATTTTCTAAATGCTTCTGAAAAAGCACTAGAAATAAATAAGATCTAAGGGACAAAGGGCCAATTTGTAAATGTTGCTGCTGCTTGATAAATTTATGTAATAAAAATTACTGTATTTTTGTGCTTATAAAATAATAATCACTTTTAAAAACTAGTTTTAACTAATTTCTCTAAATCCTTAACTAAATCAGTCTTGTGGAAATTGATATCCTTTCTGAAAATCTATTTTACCTTTCAGTTTTAAAGGATCTATCCATTCTATTGTTCAACTTAGGAAGCTGGGCTGCCAGTTTGATAAGATTGTGAGTGTGGTCTTAATGCTCTATGCTAATCTACTATACATCAGGCTGGAAGCTTATCTTGACAGGAAAACTTGGAGCGGGCCTTGTGGAATGATTTTGGCATCACACGTTGGAGTGGAAAATATTCACAGGCTGTAACAAAGTCTGGCTTGGGCTGCTGTAGGAAAGGCAGCCACTGGCTGGGAGACAATTCATGTAGGAAAGTCCTGGGCGTCTCTGTGAGAGGCCTGCAGGATGGTGCTATCCACTGAGAGGGGGCAGGATCACGGAATCATGTGTGTTTTCATGAGAATTGAGAGGAACGGCAGCTAAAGCGAGCCAAGTTAGAAAAAGAACACAACCACTGAGCGCTTCCATCACAGCCTTTCTGATCCAAAACACTTCATGTGCAAAAATAATGTGCCAACTGAAGGAAGAATACTTCAGGGGTTTTAAAAGATGAAGTCTAGAAAAACCCTTAGGCACAGGTGTACTTGTTTGTGCATATGTCAAACCAAAACAGGGCATAAAGCAACCCTCCATCTCTCTTGGAAAGGTTTTGAATCTATTCTCTGACAATTCTGGTAAAAATATAAGTGCTTTTTTTCTAAGCGTGTCCCTGTTTGGTGAGAAATTGCTTTTTTTCCCCTTTGGTGGGAGGCTTGTTTTTGCTTTTAATATACTTGTAAGCTCTGAGCTTTGTCACTGAAAAATATTTAGGAATGCTGATTTCTGGGATGAGAGACAATGGTAGTATACATATTTTGACTCAAAATTTGAAAAAATAAATGCCAGGGACTTTGTGATGACCTCTTGTGTTGCTGTCCCTGGGAATTGTATGGCATTCCTGGAAAAAGGAACTCGTGACTGTTTTCTCCACTGGACCCAGAAGTCTTGGGTAAAAATGAAATCTGACTACAGCAAAGTGGAAAATAAGATTTCACACTGCCTGCCTCCCCCCAGTAGAGAAACTTCTATTAAAAAAAAAAAAAGGATGTTCACACAATGAGGAGGCCTTCTAGACCCCGCAGAGGTTAATTGAATGGGTTGAGTCATGGGCACCATTCAGGAAGGCTGAAGCAAGGGAGGGTGAACTGTGTATATGCAGGGGTGTGGGGAGAGGAGCTGTAGTTGCGCTGCCCTCTGAGTTGTGGGAAAGGGGATGCATGAGCCAGAAAGAGCTGAAATGTCATTCAATTGTCAGTTCCTTAACAGCAAAGAGCATACTTTTGTCTTTGATTTCCTCATGCCTAATGTGGTGTCTGGCACATAGTAAGTTGTCATTGTTAGAACTGAACTGGGTTAGCGTTCTGGGCTCCACTGGGAGTGTCAGATATTGAAATGAGCTCCATACTCATGGAGAAACCAAGAAGAGGCAGAAACTATATAAGGAGGATTGACCATTTCCAAGGAGATAAAGAAGAGAGCCTGGTGGATGACAGTAGCCAGAGGACACTCCTAGATGTTGGAGGTACATCATGGCTGCAGGAACAGTGGTTTCCGGGCAGGATGTTTCCAAGACAGCATAAGTGGGAGGAGCTGCAGTTTGGAGGTTGCCTGAACAGATAGCTCAGGGATGCCCCGCAGCCTGTGCTAAAAATGCATAGCAGTGCATTCATGCTGGGCAAAGCCTACCATTCAGAGGTAGCCCTGGCCACTTCTAAGCTCTGCCCTTAAGCCCTTAGAGTTTGCCTGCATGTGATACCACCAAAGTCTTATGAAACTGTATCAGCATAAGAATTACTTCAGGTTTTCCCTCCAATAGCCTTCTCAAATCTCCCCTCCACCACTGTCCCAAGTTCAGTGACTCATGCCTGCATGCTCCTTGTAAACCTAGGTAGACCACATCATGTGAATTGGATTCCTATCAAGAACTTTGTCATCTCATGCCCATGGGCAGCACAGATAGTACACTCAGGTGCACACCCCAGTATATGCTTCCTGGCCAGACCTCAGTTTCTACACCACCGTATCAAGAGCCCCTTTTTCAGGGACAGAATAAGCAGACAAATGGGTTGGCGCCCCAGCCTGAACTGGTAACTAGGAAAAGCAGATAGTCAGGGGAACTGGGGGATCTGGACCTCTTTTCTACCATAGTACAGACACATCTGTTCCATTTATTTTCTTCTTGTAGGCTTGTCATTGATTTTGGAAAGTGGTTTTGTTTTGTTTAACTGTGAAAGCTTCAAGGGTGGTTTTTCTTTTTTTTACTGCTTAGGGAAACTCCCTCTCCGTCCCCTCAACTCTCCCACTTTTCTGAAAGTGAGTGTACCTCTAACTGAGAAAGAACAAATATAAGAAGGAGAATTTATTTCAGCCCAGTGGTGCTTAAAGGCAAACTTAGAAATAGAAAGTGATATAAACACAAAAAATTACCAAGGGAAGTTTTCTATTGATGCTATGACAAATTATCACACATGTAGTAGCCTAAAACAACACACATTTATTTTCTTACATTTATGGAAGTCAGAAGTCCCAAATCAAGGTGTTGACAGGGCTGCATCCTTTCTGGATGGAGGCTGTAGGAGAGAACCCATTTTGTTGCATTTTCTAGCTTCTAGGCAAAATGAAGTAAAAAAAGTAATTCAGTCCATTCTAATCCAGTATTTATTGTTAGTACATGTCAGGTATTATGGTAAACCCTATGAAAATACAACCATGATTAGGGATTAATCCTTGATTTCAAGGGGATTATAAATTCTGGTTGGAGAAGTGGGCCCATGAACAACTAGCTGTAATAATCAACAGAATAAAAATATAATAAATAGACATATAAATCAAGTATTGTGGGAACAATGAGGAAGAAAAAATACATTGTGATTGGTGATACCAGAATACTAATTTTAATACTGACATTAGGATACTGACTTCAAATATAACTGAAATTAAGGAACTATTAATTATTTTCATTAATATTAATTAATATTTATACTGTAAATATTTATACTGGGTTTTGAAAGACGAATAGAAATTCCATAAATGGAGAATGTGGAAAAGGGGTATTGCAGGTGGAGGAAATTCCTTGAGGAAAAGCATGAAAACATGGACCAGCAGAGCAAATAAGGAGGCATTGGCTAGTCTGCTGTGGTAGAATCGTTTGATGCGGGAGGAACATGAGAGATGTAGGGAAGAAAAGTAGAGATGGAGCCAGATTTATTTAACAAATATTTATTGAGTACTTATTGTACTCTGGGAATGTAACAAGGGGCAGAAGAAAGAAACAACCCTGTCCTCATGAAGTTTATCTTCTAGTTTGGAGATGGGGGTGATGGGACTGGTGCCAATAAATGAAAGAGCTATAAAGTATGTTATGGAGGAATATAAAGTGGGGAAGGGAGTGGAGGGAGCACTTTCAAATGGGGTTGGTCCAGAAAGGCCTGCTGAGAAGGTAACTGATGATCAGTGACTTGAATAGGGTGAAAGAATGTTTCTGGGGAAGGATGTTCTTGCAGAGAGATCAGTGAATCCGGTAGTTTTTAATTTGGCTTCCTATCAAGAAACAATGGCTGCTCAATAAAGTAAAATCCAGAGCCTCTAAGGTTTTGCACTGGAAGGAATGTTTTCTGATCATTGACAGACCTTTGAAAAGGCAGGGCAGCATCTAGGCTGTCAACGATCAGAAGATCTTCCTTCTAGTGAGAAATCTTAGAAGCTACCCATCATCATTGCCCATTGGTTCTCTGAGACCATTAAAAGCTACTGGATTTTCCTAAAACACAACTTGAATTTTATCACTTTTATTCTCAAAAATATTTAATGGCTCCCCATTTTTAAGAGAGAAACAAAAAGTCATAGCGTAGCAGGAGTTAAGAGCCCTAAACACTCAGGGTAAGAGGCTCCTTTCCCATTAACCAGGTGCCTTTTTAAAATAAACATTAAGAAGAATCCCAGAAGCTCTGCTGCTCCAGTTGTCAGGAAGATGCCACAGAGATCCCAGTGCTCTGGCTGAGAGCACCTTGTCATGGTCTCCAAACTGGCAGGGGTGAAGAAAAGCCCTAGACTCTACTGATCCTGGCAGACCCATATCTCCCCTTCTTGCACAGCACTCACAGCATCATCACCACTATCAGTCTTGAGAACATCAGGATGAATGCAATTTCATCCTTTAAGCCTATTTATTTCAGTCCCCCAAGAAGCCCAATAGGACAGCCCCACACTTTACTGCCCATAGAGTTCTGTGCTTCTCCTTTCATGATCTCCCCATTACCCATCTCTCTCCAATACCACCAACACTTTCTCTCTGACTCTTGGAACTCATGATCAGCCATCAGCAAAAATCCTGTATATCCTCATCCTCTCATTCATTCTCTTTACTTCTGAATCCCCATCACTTCATTTCACCAGCTGAAAAACCTGGTTTTCCCCTAAAGTCACTGCTTCTCCTTCCGATTGATATGTTTTCTCTCTCTCATTGTTGTGTGGAGACAGGCTAGATGCCTTTCTTGTGCCTCATTGCTACTTCTAGCCCTTCTACCTTCTTCCTGATGATAAACCCTAGCTTTGCGTCCGAAGTCATCAAACCATCAAACTATTACTACCTACCTTCTGTTGAAATCTAAGGCACCCTGGGCCACTCCCCCTAATTCTGTGAGCATTTGAGTTCCTGGCTCACTGTCACTGATTCCAACATTGTCATAATTCTTGGTGATTTCATTCTTCTTGGGGACAACCCTTCCACGCCCCTTGCTTCTCTTGGCCTCCTATGCGCCAGAGACTTTTTTCTTCACTCTGCTGCAGCCATTGGCTCCCTTGTTATAGCCAAACCTTCATTATTACAAATAATCACAACCTCTCTGTTACCTCAAATTCAAGTTCCCACTCTCTGATCACTCCCTCACTTTCCAGCTCACTCTCCAGTCTAAAATTCCTCCCACCCCATAGTTTCTGCCAGTCATTGATATTATCATCTGTTATTCACTGTGCTTTACCCCCATCATGTCCTCACGTCCTTCCTTTCCTAGTTTATATTCTATGGTTTGATATCAGAGTAGTATAAGAAAATGGGACCAGTAGGTGTTTATAAATATTTATTTAACATTAATTTAGATAAGAGGTCTATCACTGTCTGGGGTTAGGGCAGAGGAGAAACACTCTAGCCTGTTCCAATCTGTCCTCTCTTTTTCCAAGAGTCCCATTTTGGCTTTAAACTTGTACATCCCACAAAGGTTAACCTAAGCTTGCCAAGGAGATGATCCATTAGGAGCCAATTCAGTATTCCCTGATACTCATATGTGCCACTTGGGGGAGGGGCTATGTTACCTCCTGCCCCAAGGGGCTCAAGTTTCTTTCTAACTCCTTGCAGTTCTCTTTCTGTGGGAACTCTGGTAAAGACTCTTTTCCCCGGGGATTTAGTAAAATCCCAGGGATATTTCACTGCCCCTTATGGATTTAACTCTGGCTGTGGCTCAGTTGTCTAGCCCTGAATTTGGCTTTGGGAGTTAGGGAAGGCTTCACACAAAGGAGGTGACATTTGAACTTGGCTTTGAAGGATTAGTAGGATTTTGCCAGAAGTGATGGAAGAATTCTCACTGGAAAGAAAGAATTACTGGCAGCACTTTTTTTTCCTGCTTTGTAATATTTAGGAAAATTTAGACCTCTACTCCTATATATTCATACATCATATGTTTATGGCTGAAAGTAAATATGATTAACTAGATAAAACCCAACTTTACAAATCCTCTTTTTTATGTGCAAAGTAAATATTTTTAAAAAGGAGGTTTGATTTATTTACATTTTTAATTAAAAGAAAATTACAGATAAAAGATGCTATACCACTCATCTTCCTAGGAAAAGAAAATGTTGCAATGTAATTAAAAGAACGCCTCAAATTATAATTAGATTCAAAATTTAATTATGACTAGAATACTTCATCCTTATGCACACTGACACCTTGTTGATACATAACCTTTAAAGTATTTTTATTATATTTACTCTAAGATCTTAATCTGTGGACTAAATAAAATCCTTAGATTCCTAAGAAGAGCTAGAATTCAACATTGAATACAATGTGCTGTTTTTTGTCTGGAAAAAAGTATTGTGTTTGAGAATTCCTGTTTTGACCATTGCTGGATTTTATTACAACTTATTGCTGAAAAACATTCTAAAAATCTCTAGCAGATATGAGTTAGTATAATAACAACTTTCTTAGCTAGAGAGAGCATCCTTTGGTTCATACCTGATAGAGTTACTCTCTTCCAATTGAAAGGACGCCAGGAATTCATATATATATATATATATATATATATATATATATTCAAGAATCACATTTTCCAGAAAGAAAACTCTTCCTGTGGAATGTCAACTGTATGTATAGAAATATATTACAGCTATTTGGTGGAATATTTTCTGCAGTGAGCTCTGGTTAAATACATTTGCTATAATTAACTTTCTGTTGCACCATTTGACACTTCTTGCAGCTTAGAAAACAATAACTTTCACAGTAAAAATGATTTACTTACAGCATAATGTGCTCTGATAGAAATGTTTTGAGATAAAGATCCTCAAGATGCAATTATTATTAGCTTGATATGGAAAATATTGTGTGATAAAAACTATTTGAAGAATTGCCACTTTAACTTTTCTGGTGTTGAAGAATGCACTTACTATAAATTGAAGGTCTTTATTCACGAGTCAAAGTCTCAATTCATAGCCTTTGTGGAAATCTCTATATTAAAATGCATGTTTATTACTTAAATAATTAAATAAATATCTGTTGGAAATGCATCACGTGTTTGGCATTTCCTAAAGTTTGCATAGTATATGTTGGCTTTAATTTAACCACAGTTATTAATTTGATTAACCTTCATGGCCATTAAAAATAGCTTGCTTTAATAAACTCATGAGGAAAAGTACAAAACAACATCTAATTATCTAAAATAGACTCATTTTCATTCTACTGAGTTTGAACTCACAGGCTTCAGTTAGCCCCTCCTTTCTGAACCAATTTTCACCAGACAACTTCTGCTCCCAGGTGAACTGAATTTCTACAAATGGCCTGCCTCTGTGGTCCTCTGTATAGGCAAACCTCTCACTGAAGCCCTTATCTTTTGAAGGGACTTCAAAGGTCCATTGAAATCCAAAACTTTCCTTGAAGTTAAGTCGAGTTTTGCCTGTTTTAGGGCTGCAGGATTTCATCCAGAAAAGCCTAGGTGGTTAACAAGGAAAGAGCATGTTAACCTGGTTGGATTTCATCACAAGTGGAATTTGGTCTGACAATTTTGGCTCTGTTAGGGGGTTTAAAGCATATTCAGCTGTGGAAATGATAAAAGGATTCCCCTACCTGGTTTTATAGCACAATAGCTGAAAGACCAGCAGGTGTTTCCAAGCATCTTTAATGCACATCCCAAACTGCTACACCAGCTGGATTTCAGTGAATGAAACAACCCTGCTGTTAAATCATCTGAATCCCAGTCAAAGTTGTTGACAGTAAAAATCCAGGTGGCTATGCAAATTGGTCATTTCCTTAAATAGTAATTTGAGTTTCACCTGGCAAGTCCTGCTAATAACAACAACCAACATCTGTGTAGCCTGTTTCAATTCATAGAACAACTTTTATGTATATTATCTCAATTAGTCTTCACTAAAACCCTATGAGATGAAGACATGGAAGTTCAGAGAGATGAAGTGACTTGACCAAGGTTATTCAGGTAGTAAGTGGTGAGCCAGGACTTGAACCCAGACATTTGAAGCCAGACACAGTGGGCTTTCCCTTAGACTAAGAGTCGTCACTGCTTGTGCGGATGATTATTGATCCGTAGTTCTTGGTTCAAAGAAACAAGAGCTGCTTGGTCTTCTTTGGAGAGTCTATTTCTATAGGTCCCTTTTGGAAAGTAGGGAAGATTATATTTTGAGCTCTGGGCTCATATTACTAAATCTTCTGTTTTTTCGAGAAAAGCTGAAAATTCAGATTGAACACCATCCCAATTTTTGAATGTTAACAACTGTGTTAGTTTGGGTCTTTGTCCCCAACTCTTCATTCCTTTTTTTTTTTTTTTTTTTTTGGCGGTACGCGGGCCTCTCACTGTTGTGGCCTCACCCGTTGCGGAGCACAGGCTCCAGACGCGCAGGCTCAGCGGCCATGGCTCACGGGACCAGCCGCTCCGCGGCATGTGGGATCTTCCCGGACCGGGGCACGAACCCGTGTGCCCTGCATTGGCAGGCGGACTCTCAACCACTGCACCACCAGGGAAGCCCTTTCATTCCTTTTTGATAGTAGAATTACATGTCCACACCCTTTGCCATGTAACTCTAGGGCTTCCCAACAGAAGAGTATACATCACTTACCTCATTGGTTTTGGATTTGGTCATGTGATTTGGATTGCCCAGTGAAATGTGGGAAAATGTGAGCTGTGGCTTTAAGAAGCACCTTCTATCTCCCACCCGTCTTGTGCCCCTGCATTTACGAACTGTGAGTAAGAAATAAATGTCTGTGGTTGTAAAAGTCATTGAGATTTAGGATTGCTCATTATGCACCAAATCCTGACCAATTTAAACATCTCTAAACAGACATTACAGCCCAAATTCAATATATCTGTAGATCAGATGCAGCCTGTGGGCCACAGCCTGAGATATGTGAGATGGGTCCTTGGCAGTATCTTTGCCAATACTAGCATTTAGATCTCTGGGAAAAAATTATATCAAATGTTTGGCACATATAGTATTTAGAGCAAAGAGAATGTTAATTTAAGGACTGACACCTAAACAACATCTATGCTCCTATTCAGGAGAGATATATGAACTAAGGCATATAACTAATTGAAGTTGTGGGAGTGAAATGAGAGATTTTCCTTGTCATTGACTTGGATTAACAGGATCAGCCTACATTGTCCTCTGTCAGCATTATTTTATAAATGTAGGTCTTATCCTTAGAGAATGAATTTGTTTTCTATCATCCATGTTTGTTACAGTCAAAACTTTTTAGAGTCCCCTGGAAAAGTTAGAAGATTTGGACCTATATTTAATGTTTCATCCTTCTTCAGTCTGAGAAGAATCTTAATTACTGAGAGAAATAGCCTATGCTTACTAGGTCTTAGGAAATGCAGTAATTCATTTAACAGAGAAAACATCACCTGGGGAATTAAACAAGATTTACTGTCTGCCAAATTCAGGAGGAAATCAGCGTAGGCAGACACACAGCAGAGAGAATGGCAATGATCTCCAGTTGCAGAGACATTAGCTTTCAGATACCCTAGTTGTAGGTGAGAATCTGAGTGGGAGAGGAGGGTCATGTCAGATCTTCTGGAATCATTTCCCTCCTTCCAAGCAAAGCCTTCTACACCAAGACAGGAGCAATTGTGTGCACTGTCTAGTCTGAACATGACCAAGACCCTTCAACTGAGCCATCTAATTTTTATAAATGTTTGATACAATGGCAAGGGCCAGTACGGACAGCACGCATTCCTTATTGGTCACTTCCCCAGGCTAATGCAACCTAGGCTATGTACTCTCCTAATCTTATAGCAGTGGGACTAATGTAACAGTCAGTACCCTAAACTTCCATGTAAGTCAGGCTAACAGGTCCTTAGATCAGTTAGCTGGTCTACCCTGCTACCCAAATAATTATTTCATTTTGATTGTAAGTGCCATGAAGGAGAAATGAAGAGTGCTGTGAGGTTATATTATTACAGGCCCCAACTAGACTGTGACATCAAGGAAAGGTCACTGAATAAATGACATTTAAATGGACACCTGAAGGAAGGGTGAGTGGGATTTAGCCTGAGAAAGGGATAGGGTTATGAAGTTATGTAGAATGTTAGAGAAAAAGTGGGGGAGAAAGAGACAGAAACAGACAGAGCAAATATGTGAAGTTCTATGCTAGTATTCCTTAAGGGGCTATAAAGTTTGAAAAAATACCCTACGAGATGGTTCTGGTCCCTTCCCCATGCCCAATTTAGAGACAGTGTTCTATGCCATGAACAAAAAAGAACACTTGAAGAGGTTAAATACTGTTGGACAAAGTGAGGAGTAAAATCAATGAGCATTATGGCTAAGAGCCTGGAAGTGAATGTCAAACAGACCTGGTTTAAATCATAGTTTCTTACTTACTAGCTTTGTGACCTGGGGCAAGTTACTCGTTTAACCTTTCCAACCCTCATTTTTTTAAATCTGCAAAATAGGGAAAATAATGTATACCTTAGGGTGTCACTATGGAGACTAAGTGGAACAGTCGATGTATACTCTTCAGCATCCTGACTGTCACATCGTGAGCATTAGACTTTTTTGGCAGAAAGATGAGCAGGTTCTGTGGATGCTTGGACACCAGGGCACAGTGAATGGCAGCTTTAGTGGGTGAAAATATTATATTTGTAAAAGCCTATGTATATATGTATAATCAACTCAATTATTAAGAACTCAAAGCTGCCCTTCCACTTATTTTATTTTCTCTTAGACAGGCGTATTAGGTTTCTAAGGCTACTGTAGCGAAGTACCACAAACTGTGTAGCTTAAAACAGCAGAGATGTAGTCTTTCACAGTTCTGGAGGCTAGGAGTCCAAGATCAAGGTATTAGCAGGGCCATGATCTCTCTGAGACTCTGGGTAGAATCCTTCCTCGCCTCCTCTTGGCATCTGGTGGTGGCATCAGACCTTGGTGTTTCTTGGTTTGCAGCTCATCACTCCAATCTGCCTCTGTCCTACACGGCCTTCTCCTGATGTGTCCATCTCTGTCTCTTCTCTACTTGTAAGGACACCTGCTTCATTAGATTAGGGTCTACATTACCGACTGCAGTTTAACTTGATTAAATCTGTGAAAACCTTATTTCCAAATAACACATTCAGAGGCACTGAATATTAGGACTCCAGCATACCTTTCGGGGGGACACAATTCAATCCACAGCAGTAGGTAAGTGAGGGATTACAGGGAAGGGCCCGTTCCCCAGTGACAGAGAGAACTCTTTCTATGGGAAGTTGAGGTGTCTAATCATAAATAATTGGGGTTCCCCATTCTTTTCACTCCTAGAGTTCTAGACAGGCTTGGATTATTAAATTAGGGTTTTGAATCCTTTAAATGTTTTTTTTTCCCTCAGTTCTAAAAGTCTTCTTGAGGATAATCTCAGGTCTTGTCAAAATTTTCTTATCTCTTAGGATAAAGAAAGGTGGTTGAGGAGATATATACACTAAAAGAAGTTAATCATTTTTAAAAAATTATGCTGGAGTCAGGATGATATAAAATAATATATTAGCTTGAATGTAGACTCAGTGTAGCTCACTTTAATGGGTATTATTGGAAGGTTCATGATCTTTTGGTGGTTTTTAAGATTAAACCTAAATTATAACATTGAGTGTTCCTGCCTCGATGGGTGCTCCTGCCCTCCTGCATCCTTTACTCCATCAGTGTGTTGGGGTTCATATGCAGAGTTTATAGTGATGAGGTCATATATACTTTCAAAAGGGATGAAAATTGATTTAGGATTTTTAAAATTAAGGAATTTTCCTTCTCTTAGCTAGATAATATTTAGAATGTTTTAATCATCGTAGAAAAAAAATTTTCAGACTCACAGTGAAAAAAACCATCAAAGGGTTTACATAAATCTTCTCTTCTTGGTTGTTGGAATTGCCTATGTAATATTTAGATACCCCATCAGTGCACTGAAGCCCTGCTGTCTGATGATGGGAACCTTCCTGTCTGCTTGGCATGTAAGTAAGAGTGGATGAGGATAGGGTGGTGCTTTCAGTCTGTCACCAAGTCCCACCAGGGACATTTGGGGTCACCATTCATCAAGCAAAAAGGGTGACTGTATCTCAGTCCTCCCCACTCCTACCTTCTTGATCTATTAAAAATAAAATGTCTCCTTCAAGTCCTACTCTCAGGCAGCGTCTCATTTGACCTCAGACAAAAGGGGCCAAGTCCTTTCTTAATAGATTAGAGAGACTTATATTTAAGCTGGAGATTTTCCCATGTTATTTATTTTCCCTCCGTGCAAATATTTTACTGGAATGGACACAGGGACTTCAGTTGAAAAAATGGCTACAATCTGTGTTCCTTAGGAAGGAAAAATCATTGCATGTCTGGAGCTTGGAGATGTAGTCCCTGGACAGAGATTTTTTCAAGGATTCCCCTATAAACGTAATACAAGAAGACAGTACCATTCCAGCTGGTCAGCTGCATTGCCACTGGGGGAAGATTTGTTATCCTGGAGACTTAACCTCTGTGTCCACTAGTTTACTTAGCTTGCAAGTTTTAAAGTCAGAAGATGAACTCTGGAAGGAATAGTAATAAGGGGCTTAAAAATATCACTGTTGGTTTAACTAGAAAAAAGAAGAAATCCAGCCTCTCTTGACCTAGGGCTTGTCTTATCTTCATGGTTGTCTCTTTATCTCAGTCACACAACTTGCCATTTTTTTTAAAGGGCCAGGTAAATAAAAACAATGCAAAAAAAGATAATCCTATATTTGGGGAAAAATTTATAGATTAAAATTAAGGAGATAAGGCAATATAAAGAAACAAAAATAAAAAAGAACTAAAACTGAAAAGTTTTGGGTTTAAAGAAATAATGGAATGCATAAGAAATTAAAAGAACCATTTAACAATGGAATGAATAATGATAATATGGCTAAGTTGTTTAAATTATGAATAAAAGTATTAATTTTATTTTTAGTAAAAATTATATTAAACCACTAAGCTAGGGAAAAAAATTAGAGGAAAGGAACAGAGGACAAGTAAGAGAAATACTTGAATGCTGACAGATCTCGGAGCATCTTTAATAGTTTTAAAAACACTAACAAGAAGACCTAAGGGATGCACGGGGTGGTTAAATTCCAAGAGCCAACATCACCGTATAGAGGCAAATCGAGTCTTTAAAATAAGGCAACAGTAGGTATCCCACTCATCACCTTCCCATGGGTGGAAATTCCTGAGGGGTTCTTTGCTGGGCTTTGGGTCAGTATTTTTAGTAAAGAAAGCCTTGGGCATTGACCTTTTCCTTTATATTTACTAGAAAATTTTTGAATTCAGTTCCAGGATTTCTTACCTGCTATTTGCAGGCAAGAGTGTTATTATTGTATCACTGGTGTTATTAATGATACGATATATGTTATGGCTATTGTTATTTGTTGTTTTTGTTAGTAGTAGTAGTAGCAGTAGCAGTGTTGGCATTCCTGTTTTATAGATGAGAAACTGAAGTAGGAAGGGGTTAAGTGGCTGACTGCAGATAACACAGCAAATTAGTGCCAGGGCAGAGCCTGTGTCCCAGCAACTCCAGACACTCAGGCTAGAAATCAGGTCGCTGGTTGTTAACCCAGGGCTCTAACAACAGCATCTTCTCCATGAATGTTGAAATTAAAGACCCCAGAAGAGTAATGAAAATGTTATAAATGTTATAAAACTTAGGAAATGGGACTTATTTTGGGGGACAGTTGGAGAATTTGTAATTTAGGAAGCTCACTCTCAAATACACAAGGAAGTTTGATTACAAAATCCCGACAACACTGCAAAGCAAACAATTGGGTGACATTGAGCATCATGTATTGATAATTCAGGCTCCTTCTGCCCCATCCTTGAGTCCTCAGCTGTTTCTATTTTTCACCACCATGTTGAGAGGATACAGAAGACACCTGGGGAAAAGCTCCTGCTGGATGTAATCATCTAAGACCACGGATGATTGTTGTTGAGCATGTCATTTCCTGCTTTCTTCTCTCCTCCGTTCTCTGATTTCCTTGGCCTGATTGAATTTTTGTCCTCAGTGATTCTCTGGGTCAACATTCCATTTGGCACCTGTAGCTCTAAGGAGCCAGACAGGAGGGAGTCTTTCTCTTTGGGCCCAAGGAACAAATACAGGTCAGGCAGGTGTTCTCTGCTCACCACACCTCTTGGCCAAAGGAGAAGAATCAGAGGGCAAGAGCATCCCTCCCCTAAATACACACACACTCATTCTTACTCTCTCCTCACTCTCACATTTCCTTTCTCTTCTTTTCTCTTCTCTTCTCTCCTTTAGAGTTTCCTGACACTATATCCCTTGCTTTTTCAATCACACAACAGCCAGCAAAATCCAAGGACTTTGGTCTCTGTTTTTTCAAAAAGTTGTACCTTTGGGGAAAAGCCGGTTTAGACATTTTTTCCAATTTACCATTTTTCTCCTGGGTACCAGCATCTTTTAGAAAAGTGTTAGTATCAGATCTGGCCTATGCTCCAAAGGGAGCATTTTCAAAGTCTATATACCTCATCCTGCCTCCCTGGGATTCTGAAACCTTTCCCCAGGGACAGGCAGGTCCCTGGTAGAGGATCACTGTATGTAAGGAGAGGTTCTGATGATGGATGTGTGTAGGCCGTGGGAATGGTTTGAAGGCACAAGAAAAAATGGTTGTGATTCCCTGATTAGCAATGAAAGATACAGTTTGTGTAGACAAGCCAGAGAGTATTTATATTTTAAAGAGTGAAGGCTAAGCATGGAATGCAAGGACTGTATTTCACGTCTAGGAAAGTGACCACACTAATGTGTACCACTCTGGCCTGCATGGGTTGTGGAACCAGAACCACAACACGAGAGTCAGAGAATCAGGTTAATTAGGATGGGAAAATAAGGAAAGGATCTGACCCAGGAGAAGGATGGATGTCACCCCCTACTCTTGTCTTCATTAGTCAGCAATGAGGCCGACTCTTAAGAAAACCAATTAAAATTAGCTTATTTAAAAATAATACCAAATTCCTACTATGTGTTCATAAGTTACTGAATAAGGCATTGGGGCTACAGAGAATAAAGTGACTTCAGCCTGGGTGTATGTGTGACAGATAAGCAGATTTATAACTCTAAGAATTTTTCATGGGTTGTCATAAGGGCATGCAAGAGGATGGAGAGAGAGGCAGAAGGCGTTCTGGAGGATATGTCATTTGAGCAGTGTCTTTAAGGATGACTAGGAATTACTCAGGTAGAAAAAGGGGAAGAAGGGCATGGGAAACAAACATTCCAGTAGTTTAGCAGCTCAGTCGGATGAGGGACTACAGAGAAGAGGGGATGTGTATCACTGACATCGCTTCTGTATACAGTACCTAGAGTGGTGTGGCTATGGCCCAGCTTTGTAGGGCTATTCTGAGAGCTAACCCTACCTTGTGAGCCACAGGAGCCACTGGATGCCTACAGCAGACAGGCTGTGATGTGATTGGCCTAAGGAAAGAGCAGTGTAGATGGTAGGTCAAAGGAGAGCGACGCTAGACTCTTCTGGCTTCTCAGTGCGTGGGGCAACATCAACGTTGTGGCACCATCTTGTAGCCTTCCTTTGTCCTCTTTCCTTCTCTATTTTGCTGCTCGCTCTCTAGCTCTTGTTTCCTTTCCGAGCTTCATCTTCTTTTGCTTCTCTCTTTTGACCTTCCTTTTTTCTTTCTCTCCTTTCACCTTTCCACTTTCTTTTCCAGTCTTTCATATCCCCTTTATTAGACTGATGTATTTTTTTTTTTTTTTTTTTTTTTTTTTTTACGCGGGCCTCTCACTGTTGTGGCCTCTCCCGCTGCGGAGCACAGGCTCCGGATGCGCAGGCTCAGTGGCCATGGCTCACGGGCCCAGCCGCTCCGCGGCATGTGGGACCTTCCCGGACCGGGGCACGAACCCGTGTCCCCTGCATTGGCAGGCGGACTCTCAACCACTGCGCCACCAGGGAAGCCCTAGACTGATGTATTTTTAAATTTTCTCATAAAATACCTTGCCTGGTTGCCCATTTACTGCTTCAAGAAAAAAAAAAAAATTACCACCTAGAACTAGTGGACACAAATTGATCTTGATCTGTTTCTAAATTGATTTTGTTTTGACTCAACTATCTCGAAAGGAAACCGCCAACAAGAGAAAGGAATTTCCTAAACTCTAGAAGGACTTCTTTCTAAATATGTGAACCAAAGCTTAAGGACTGACCCAGAAATCAATAACAGAGTAAGGAAGAACTTGGGTTCTACTCAATGAGGACACCCTTTCACTCAAACACCCTTTCTACTAGGGGAAGGAAAAAGACAAGAAGACAGGAGATGAGACCCTAGGCAAGTGACTAAAATACCTTTAGTTGTCAAACTTAAGGGCCCTGCCATTTCCATTTCACCCCACCATTAGCAGGAGTGGGGATTCTAGAGCAAGAAGAGGTAAGTTAAAGAAAATGTAGACAATTATGATCCTCCCACTCCATCTCTACACTTATTTCCATCACATCATTTTTATTTTAAGAGGTAATGAATGTGATTCTAGAGTACGTTTCATACTACAGATTGTATTATTAAATTCATTTGGAACAAGGACCATACAAGAGTTCTTATTTCTTTTTCAAAAGTATTAATCAACATTAATTAGATCTTGTTTCTATCTCTTTTTCATTTGTGTAGACGCTAATTTATTTTGGTTTTGTATAGCAGTGGCTCAACGCATTTGCTGGTATATAGCCTCATTGCCTTATATATTATGTTATTTTGGTTATGATATTAGGTGAAGGGCTTCCATTTTTATTCACTCCCTCGAGCAGCAGGTGTTGAGAAGAGGGAATAGATCTCTTGGCTTTCTCATGGCCTTAGGCAATTCATAGGCGTTTGGCTGCTGAGTCTTGCTTTCATTCCAGATATTATTATTATTTTTTTAGTACCAGGTCAAATTGAAGGACTAAAAAAGAGAGAAAGGAAAGAAGGGAAATAAGTAAAATTCAAGATCTGGAGGAAGCTTAGAAATCATTTATACTCAGAATAAATCATTTATTCTTTGCTTCTTACCTGAGACTCAGTCAGTCATACAGCACCCTTTCCTTTCTGTTGTAATTTTGCATACTTGCCCTCTTGCCCCTTTATACCTTGTTCATGTGAGAAGCTTGCCCTAACCATGGTGAATCTATCTTTCCTTAAGATTTTTATTTCAATGGATGATCCATATTTCAAACAGGAAATACATGACCTCTATACTAATTCTCAGTTTTCCAAATATTCATTTCAAACATACTTAATGAGCAACTAAAGTACATTATACACTATTGGAAGGGGTTATGGAGAACAGAAAGCTGCCTAAGACCCAGTTCTTGCCCTCAAGGAGGGACAAAACATCTACACAATTTCGTTATCAGATACATAAACTCAGAGGAGGTGGAGATGGTAAAGATAAAGGGAATCAGGGACTCTAAGTTGACAGCGAGTGGTTTGTGAAGTATGCCTGTACTTCCTAGAATCATGGACTCTCCTAAACTACTACTAAAGGATAGATTTTCTGTTTTTACAGCTTCTGTGCATAATCCTGAAAATGGTCCCATGGGAAGACCCAGAAAAAGCTGGCAAAAATATCTAGAGATTGGGTTTCCTGGAAATCCTGTTTGAGCTACCCTGTGTTTACTTAAACATATTTTTATCTTGTTGAGGCCAAATCACACAGAGGACATAAAGAAACTTTGGGGAAAGTATATGTCCAAGCAATAGCCTATTCTGAGCTGGAACAATCTGTGGATGGGCGCTCTATACCCACACTGTTCATTTTGTAGCTGAGAGTACAGTTACTGGCATTATGGGCTGAGAAGGTTTTGGTACAAATTTGAGCATCTGGGTATAAGCTTAGGAGGATATTGGTATATGATAGGCTGGGGTTGTAGGTGACTGCAACCCCCCAATCTTCTCTCCAATCTGCTTGGGATAACTAGAATGTTGAGGAGGGGGAATTTTCCTACCCTTCTAGAGTTGTTTTTTTTTTTTTTGACTAGTTTAATAATTAAATTGACATAAGACAGATTAATAGGAGAAAAAATTAATTCATATGCATGGAAGTATCATAGAAATGGGACCCTCAGTGTGACCAAAGCAGGCTACCAATACATTGTTTTTAGACAAAGAGACAATTATTTGTGAAGAATTAACAAAACAAAGGGGCTTTGCTTAGGGTAGCAGGCTAATAAAGAAATAACAAAGTTTGTTTTTATAACTTTCTTAGCCTTGAATTCCCTAACTAACTCTGGTGATAAGAATGTTTTCTATCCTCTTGGTCTAGGGAGTTCTCTCCTGCCTTCAAGGAGAAGGTGGGGGTCATAGTGACTTTTTAATATCATCCCCCCAGACCGGCTGTTTCTCAAGTAACTTTAATTCAAAATAATCAATATGCCCTGGACCCCAATAGTTCCTTCTTCTGATTCTTCCTTGGAAGGTTCACATATTAAAAGTTGAGCTGGTAGATTGTTCCATCTCATTGAACCATCCTCTTAGTCTTGACAGCAAGGTCAGTTCAGTTAATCTCATTTCAGGAGGTGGTGATTTCAAATAGGTTCAAAATTAGGCCTATGATGGAAGCAATCAGTTGTTTACTAAGAGGCATTTCTATGGAGAAAAAAGAAATGCAATGGCTGATAACTGGAGCAAATTATAAATCAGTTTTTGAGTTCTGAGTGTAGAATTGAGATTTCTAGATGTCTGGGTTGAAGCATCTTTTGCAGTCTGCATGTCTCAGATGACATCATCAGATCAGGTAGATTTTCTGAGAGGTCCATACAGCAACAGGCGTGAAGAATTTGTCTGAACAAAAGCTATTGTGGTGATTTCCCTAAAGCTTATATTAAGACATCTAGCTTGAGTTTGTAGGACTTCAGGAAAAAAGGGCAGTTTTAGTTCTCAATGATTCCAAGTCCAAAGAGTGAGAGAAAATTGGAAATGTTAGCTTGGAGAGCTGTAGCCAGATATTGGAGGAAGTTAGAAAATTTCAATATCCAGTTTAGTTTTCAGGTAAACAATGAAACCTCAAGCAAAATTAATAACACTAGAATCTAATATCCACAAGTGTGTATTATAGTTTCTACTGAAACATACTTTTTCTCTCTAGAATCACCCTCATTTCTACCAAAGATAGCCAAATTAAGACTAATTCGTTTGAAAATAAGTCTATATTCAATAAACTTGGCCTTGTTATTTACTCAAGTATAGAAAGAACAGCAATTGACCATTTAGGCTCTTTTAGATCTGCTTCGCTGGAACTTTTTATAAGGAACCTCCAGATTGAACTTTCAGTAGCCTCTTGAGGCTAAGAAGCCAAGCCACATATTTGCCATTAGACTTCACCTGCAGTACCTATAGATTTATAGATTGGGGTGAAATCTTTTCCCTCCTGAGGTCCCCACAAATATCCTGAGGTTCCTGCGACTGCCAAGAAGTGACCTTTCTCCCTCACCTGGTAAGGCAGCTGAAAATCCTGTAAGCAAGATAACAGGCTCTTTTTTCCAGGGGGCTTTATTGGCTCCATAAAGTCAACCTTAGTTCCTTAAAGCTGTCTGGTCATAACTGAGTCTATGTATTTCTCTCTCAAATATGACATTCCAGTCAGAGCTTTGGTAATATAATCAATGTTTCAAATTGTGTCCTGTTATAAGGAGAAAAGATGCTTATTGAACTTAGGCAAATGCCAAATTTTACGTTGCCAAGAGAATAAGAATACTCACTGAGAGTTTCTGAATTCTGGAGGGATCAGGTAGGGCCGAAAGGTAAATGTTTCAGTTCTGTTTACAAAGATATAATTTACCGAATTACTCTAAGTCATAGCTTAAGAGAAAAGAGAAAAACATTTTCTTAAATCTAGAGAAACAAAACATTTAAAAACTCAGCAATGTTTCAAATAAAAAAAAACTTAACAAATTGTAATCATCTTTTTCAGTTCACTTAGTCTCATATAATTAACTCTTGTTTTGCTTGACCTCTCGTTAGAAGTTTTATGAAGCTATCAATTTCTCCATTAGGGTTCTGTAAATTCTTACCCAGTTCAGCGGTATGATTTGAAAGTTATCAGAAACTTGTATTCTAGAGTACCTGTTAGATTCCTTTCCATGAATTTCTCTGAAGCTGGCACACATTTGCAGAAGACCTTTGTAACAGCATCTGAGTAAAATTATAACTGTCTGTAAATGATGGAAGACTTTTAAAATGTCCATTATTAAAGATCTGATTCATTATAATAGAATTGACAAGGAAATTTGGTTATTGTTGTGACACACATTTTAAAATAAATAGAATTAGGACAGTTAATGTTATATTAGGACTTATCTACATTTCAGGATTTTCATATAATGTTTAGAACATTTATATTAATAACATTTACCCACCTAATATAATTTTTTTTTATACCCTTCACCCCGCTTCCCCTTACGTTACCATCTTATGTAACCATAGCACAGTTATCACAGCTAGGAAACCAATATTGTAACATTACTGTTAACTCCAGACTTTATTCGAATTGCACTAGTTTTTTTCTACTAATGTCCATTTCTGTTCCAGGGTGCCATGAAGTCCCATGTTGTATTTAGTCATCGTGTTTCCTTAGTCTTCTCCAGTCTGTGACAGTTTCTTGGTCTTTCCTTGTCTTTTATGACCTTGGCATTTTGTAAGAGTTTAGGTCTGTTTTAGTTTCCGGCTTCCCCCTCCATCCCTTTCTTTTCCTGATCACCACCTAATATAATTTAACAAGGTTTATCATCATTTACTTGACAATGTTTCTCATGTAATTCAATGTACCAAATAAGCCTAATTAGTTTGATATCCCTCTTTTATAAGGAGAGAAAATAAATCTTTTGAGGTGTTTCAGGGACCCTCTGGAAGACTCCAGCATTATTTCTAGGTCATTTAGAATTTGACTTTTGGGAGTTTTGTCAAAAATATCAAAAAGCTTTTAAAACACTTGGTCAAATAGGATCATAGGTCAAATAGGATCATAAGTCATTTAAAGAATCCATTGTCTGGCCATTGATGAGTAGGAGCTTATATTAATTTCAAATAGTGACTCAAACCAATAAGTCTTTTTTATGGCTTAAACAAAGACACAAAAGATGTCTCATAGGAGAGTATTTAGCCCTCACAAGATCCAGAAAGTTCATTCCCAGAGTTACTCTAAGAAAGTAAGAGCTTTTCGTTGCCACAGGTGGTAAAATGGTGTAGTGAAACATTGGCTCTGGTTTCCCATGAGAATGTGGGATACCTCTGGTCATAGACCGCTAATCTGTGACACTGGGCAGGTACTACTGGAATGGGACTTTTCCAGCACTAACAAGCAACAGAAGTTGAGATGACAAAGGTCCCTTATGGACTGGGACCCCTTATGACAAATTCCTCTGAGCTGGCACAGTCAGACTAAGAAAATGCTGCCCATGACTTCATGTCTTGGAACCCCAGTTAATTTGACTGGCCACCAGATGCACTCCAGTCAGTGCACCTTCTGGATGGTGGAGATCAGAGAGAATATTCTCATTGGTCACAAAGCTAAGTTCTCAGGACATAGAACAATACAGAAGGAAGAGCCTCATTCAGTTTTTACATAGGGGACCCACAGCAAAGTTTGTCTAAACAGATGCTGGTCTGGTGAGAACTGTCAACTCACTAGTCTGTGAGGCTGGTTCAAGCAGTGGGCATACAAAGGGCCCGTGCTTGTTGTTCTGCCTATGGTTCTTCCTCCTTATGACAAAAAACACAACAGACAAAGAAAACTAGTGACCGTCTCTGGAAGGAAAGAATCAATAAAACGTAAGAGTACTCATTTACCAAATACCAGATTTGCTATGTCCCAAGAAACCAGCTCCACAAATATTTTCTCCTGCTAATCTAAGTTTAGAAAAAAGAAAAAGGACTCTCACGACTTTTCCCTTCCACCAGACCTTGCAGGCAGATTTGGGAGGATGATGTGGTTAGAACACTTACCTTCTGCAGGCCTTTGTCAGAGGTCCCAGGATCTCATGGGAGGTGTGTTTGTGTCTGGGGGCGGGGCTGGAGGGGCGTGGTGGAGTGGGGAGCAGGGTCCAGCTGGCATCCTGCTGTCCTGGTATGCCAACTGTCAGGGAGAGGAAAAGTTCTCCCCTACCCTTCTTGAGTTCTTTCGACTGGTCTAATAATTAAATTGACACAAGGCAGGTTAACAAGAGAAAAAAAACCAATTTAATTCGCATGCACCAAGGTCTCCTAGAAGTGGGACCCCGATGTGACCAAAGTAGGCTGTTTACATATTATTTTTAGACAAAGAAACAATTATTTGCGAAGATTTAACAAAAACAAAGGGGCCCATGCTTGGGGTAACAGACTCGCGAAGAAGTAACAAAATTTGTTTATATAGCTTTCTTAGCCTTGAATTCCCTAACTCTGGTCATAAAGATGTTTTCTATCCTCCTAGCAGAGGGAGGATACCGTCACATGGGAGATTTATTTCCCACTTTCAGGGGGAAAGCTGGGGGTCAGAGTGGGTTTTTTTTTTTAATATCATTATTTTTCCACCAGCTGTTTCTCAAGTAACTTTAATTTAAAATAATCAATATGCCATTGAGGTATATTTTGGGACAACCTACCCTGGGCCTCAACCAGAACCTCGACCAGCATTGTAGACAGCCAGGCTGGCATTATAGAAAGTCATTTGAGCACGAGAAGCTCAGAAATCTTAAATATACTAAGATGGACTTGGTCTTTGCCTACTGAAATTTCAATATAAGTGGATAAAATACTGGTGGATTGGATACAATGAAGAAAATTGGTGACATTTACTAGATAAAGGGGCTAATAGTGTAGAATTTATATTTAGATTTAAATTGTGGTGAATGTCTTCCAGAAAGACAGCAATTTTAAGCAAGTCCTAGTTGGAAACCTTGGCAGAAAGTCAAGTGATGAAAACAAAGAGTGTTACAGGTAGAGAAGATGGCATGGAAGAATACACTAGAAGGCAGGAACAATGGGAGAAATGGAGATGACAGACCTACACATACTTCCTTTGGCCTGAAGGCTTTTGATTTTAAATGAAAAGTGGAGGAAAGGGAGAAGACATTTTATTACATATGAAATCCACTCAACTTTGTCCCTCGAAGTAGGTCATTTCAGTATATTGGATGAGGACTTAAGGCATGAGGTTAGAGCAGCAGTAGATTGAGAGCGAGGCCTTCAGGAAGAATGAGTTTTACTTACAGATACCTGGTAAAGAGGCCTTATTAAAATGCTATTTATTTTCTGCTAGCTTGCTTCTAAACGTTCTTTTTTCGCTATCATGTTCTTACATCTCTGTCCATCTTCCACTGCCACAAAACCTAACAATTTTTCTGGTTTTGGTTGATTGGTTCTATCTTTCAAATAGGAAAAATGCAGAGGAAGGTGGCCAGGATATATTTATAACCATTTCATCAGATTTTATGTGTTTGCTTGAGGTATCGATGCAGCTTATGAAGAACCCCGTTTAATCTCAATAAAGCAATTGAAGTACTGAAGTCTTGAAAACTTCAATTTTATTCTTGTCAATCAGAATTAGAATTTTAGTAAGACTCACTACAAAACTAAAAGTGTTGATAGTTTAGATATGTATTAATTACTTACATCTCCAGCTGATCTGACTATAAAATTGGAAAATCATAAGGTAGCTGACTAGATGAATTTGATTGGCTGATTGCATATCAGCCACTGAAGTGGTACCTGACTGTGTTAATGATTGAGCAATAATTTGTAGGTGTTTTTCTTCTTTTTCAATTTCAAAACAAAAAAATATATCATGCAAATTTTAAGTGGACCTTCAAGTACATTTTGATTATGCTTTTGAAGGAGATAGCAGGAATTTTTGGAAGCCTGTCTTTGTTTTTTTTTTTGGCTTTTTTTTTTTTTTAATTTGCCTATAGTGCAAAGGGCATAAGCCAAAATTAGAAAGTCATTTGTTTACTTTATTCAGAGATAAGCGAAATATAAAGGTCAGAAGTCATATAAATGTCTCCACAATTACATTTGGCTAGTGAAAAATGAAAACTTTTTAACCTTCTTTTTATTTTGGTCATTCTTGACATGAGAACAAGGAATCATTTTTAAAAGTCAAGCTGAATGAGGCCTCAACAACCATGAACTCTACCCTTTCATTTGTGTCATAGGTGAAAACCAAAACCCCAAATAGTTACGTGAATAAATCAAAGTTCTGCAGTTAACGGTGGCAGAACTCTGTTGTGTAGAAGTCTTTTAAATAACTCTCTGTGGCACTTTCAATAAAATTTAAACTTCTTACTTAAGCACCTAACAACTTGTCATACTCTGCCTCTTCATCCCTTTCTGGCCTCATCTCTGTCAAACTTCCACTTGTAATCTTTGCTCCAACCATACTAAACTACTGTAGTCACCCAAACGTGTGTTGTTTCATGCTTTGCATACATAATTGCTTCACTAGAAGGCCATGCCTCCTTCTCAATTTGTCTAGCTAATCACTACTCTTTCTTTGCTGGGAAGCTTGCCCTGACTCCCCAAATGGACTTCCATAGCCCACCTCGTTGTTTCTGTGGCAATGCTACATATCAGAACTTCCATCATAATCTTACCACACTCCATTTTTTAAATCCCTCCCTAGATCACAGCTCCTGAGTGCAAGAATGATTGCCCATTTGAATTTGTATAACCATGAAAACAATAATAATAACAATAGTTAACATCTATTATGTGCTTACGATGAGTAGGCACTGTTACAATTGTTTTATTGGTATTAACTTATTCCTAAACACGATATCTGCCACAGAAACACTCACTAAGTAGTTTCTCTTTGATTGTTTGGAATAATGCATTCATACAGGAGTGAGTGCCAGAATGCTGGCCTTAATAACTCCCAGTCCGGAGATTTGGGTAGATGCTACTACTGGTTATCTGATATCCAGACAGATAGAAGTGGATGTGGAAGCTCTTTGGCTGCCCTTCTGCAGATGTTTGAATCTTAGAAAGAGTAGAACATACACACTTTACTGATGTAGTTCCAACTATTATAACTTGGCTTAGAGAAGCCAGATACTCAGAAAGCAGGTTTTCCTTGCACTCACATCATGGTTCATTGCAGGAGTTTTCTAGATAAATGGCAACCATTTCATGCCTCACAAGACTAATATAGATAGGTAACAATTTTACACCCAAAATTTACGCCAGTTTCTTTGTGTCTGCAAGGCCTTATATATTAAGTGAAATTACCAAAATTCTACTTCCCTTCTGCCCTTGATTCTCCATATTTCAGAGAGATTATGTATTTGCAGTGCTAGAGAAGGTGTACAGAGAAGGGTTACATTTACAGAATGGTGCTTATGTATCATTGTACATAGACCAAAACATCTGGTGTTATTATTTATTTACATATTTAGCAAATAAAGTAGAATGAAGGCAATTCTATTAATGAAACCCAGCAACACATTTAAAACATCATTCAGATGCCATGGTAGTTAAAATAATGTGCTAATTTTTGGTTGAAAAAGAATGTGTTCAAATTTTTCTGACTTAGCCTGGAGTAGGATCAGTGCATGGACTTTAGCCGGGTGGTCCAGGACCCCTGCAATAGTGTGCAAAAATTTGTATAAGAGGCCTGAGGCTTTTATCAGGTGGTTAAAGGTATCTGTGTCTCTCAAGTGATTAAGAACTTCTGCTGTCAAGTATCTTCAGCCACCCAGCTTGCACAGCTCTGCAATATGGTTTAGGGAGTCCATATTTTAAAGTATTACTTTCAAAGTCAAGATTCAGCAAGTTAAATAAACTGTATGCTCAGGTGGTCCCACTCAGGTCTAAGGTCAGCCACTCATGTGCCAGAACAATGTCTTTGTTTTCTATGCTGTAGCAAAATTACCTATTTCTGTTCCTGCCTTTGCATTCTATTTGAATTTTGGAGGTTAAAATTACATAGTCTAATGGAAGAGTTTTCTTTCTAAATTGGGCTCTACTGAAAACAATCAATAATTCAGAAGCCATCAGGTGGCCTTGGGAACTGTCTGTAGTGACATAAAAGGTAAGTTTATAATCACAAATTCTGTGACAATGAATAAAATCATGCCATAAACTGGAATTGTATGAACCACTTAACTATGGTCATCATTTGGATAGGTTATTCAGATTCACAGCGTTCATAAAACTTTGCTTGTGACTCCTTAGTTAAATAAACACATCTATTCTTGCTGTGAAGCTCTGTACAACTTTTTGGTTTGTTTAGAGCTGGTTAGGGGTATGAATTCCCCCAAACTATACCAATGTGGATGTTGTGCTGAGATTCTAATATAAAACAGGTGAGGAATTCATGTTTGTCTGTGTATTAAACAAAATGATGATTTCTAAAGACTAAATATTACTCTAAGAGCACAAAATCAAAGCAACCTATAAATCATTTGATTAGATAAGAAATTATTGTTTACCCTGTGTTGCAAAAATACAAAGCAAATTATTGACATTTCTTATTCTAAATAAAAAAGATAATCTCACAACTGAGAAGATATGTCTTAACCTGCCCATGGTCCTTCCCTAAGAGTTTAACATTCAGATTCCTGATCAACCTTAAATTCAACCTTTACTTTTCTCTAAATGAGGTTTACCTGCTTTATGATTTAATTGTTTTACATACAGTGATTTTGTGGCTTAGAAAAATGTTTAAATATTAGGTGAAATTTGCAGATATTATTACTGTTAAAATGTTTAAAAACCACTTAGAGAAACTCCCTCACGGAACAATCAATACAAAAAGTATTTTAATTCTGTAATACATTGAGAAAAGAGTGTTCTGCAGGAAGGAAGTGACTGATAGGGGTGCTGGAGTAACCCATCTTAAAGGCAGCTTCCAGCTGTACGACTTTGTAACCAAGCAGGACCCTCTGGGGCCTTCTCAGAACAGGACTCCCCATCACGTCCTTCACCTGCCTTTTGTCTGTAGAAAAGCTTTAGTCAAAGAATAAATTTAATCAGAGAAGTGAGAAAATGCAGGAAGAAAGGAAAACAGTCAAGCTAGACAAAATAATAATAATTTAGCCATTAAACACAGTCAAGGACCTTTAGTTCCTCCACAGGGATGGATAATATTCTGAGCCATATCCTTTGAGCTGTTTTGCAGATACTGAAACCCCCACCAGGTGGAAGAAGTTAACTGTATGCTCCCCACAAATACGTAGACCCCAGACCTGTTGGTAACAGAAGGTTGATGAGGTTGACTCCCAGTTACCTCACCACCAACCAACCAGGAGAATGTCCACTAGCTGATCACACACCCCAGGACCCCCCTCCCTCAACCTGTCTTTAAAAACCTTTCCCTGAAAGCCTTCGGGGGGTTCGAGTCTTTTGAGCACCAGCTGCCCTGGACTCCTTGCTTGGCGCCCTGCAATACACGCTGCACTTTCCTTCACCACAGCCCGGTGTTGGTAGATTGGCTTTACTGCACACAGGGCAAGGAGACCCAAGTTTGGTTCAGTAACAATTTTATACTTCTATCATTGGAAAAAAATATGATTGTTTCCCACCAACTCTCTGAAGTGCTAATTTAAGTTTACATCAGTGTAATACATTTTATCTGAATAAGCAATGAGTTGCTTATCGATAATTTGTTATCACATTCTTTATGTTAACAAATCATTCAAAGAGCCACTTGAGTAATTCATGTAAGTGTTATGTTCTCCAGGGACTGGGCTTTGTTTAAAGTTAAATAACCAAACAGTTAAAACAAGGAGAGAATTAAATCATTTCACATCTTTTCCTTCATCTGTCATTTGACTAATATGCTGCTTCTTTACTTCAAGACTTTTTAACTAAATATGGATTGACTCACTGATTTGGTGTGCTGGTTTTCTCTTCTTTAACTCCTCATTCGAGGCTGATATATTGACCCTCTTTTTAGTGATGGTTTTAAACCGCTTCTTTGCTCTTCTCAAGGTAACCTTGGTGATATTGTTACATTTGTTCATTATCATTTTTTATGCAGCAACTATCTCTATTGATTTGTCTGTGGCCTTTGATTCAGTGAATCACAACATATTGCTATTTGAGTGTCCCTCAATTTGGCAAAGTTTAACTATAGTGGAATGGTTCTCAGGCTACATTAGCGAATAAATCCCAGTCATTTTGTTTAATGGTGTTGAATCTGAGGTGAAAGTGTTACATTCAAAGTTACCTCAGGAGCTAATTATGGGGCTTTTTACTTTTTCAGTTTTTATTAATGACCTGCCGACATCATATAGTTCATGAAATGCTCTGAACATGTACATGCTGATGATACGACCTCAGACCCAGAAAGAACTCGGGCAGTATGAAGGCATTGCGTGTCTAAATTAGACACATTAGATTTATTAAGTGCTGTTCACAACGTAGATACAAATTTTACATAGAATATACAGGCTCACATTTTGTAAAACTACACAGAGCAATCCTGGGGAGTTTTATATTCAGCTACTTTATAAGTGGAAATAAGAGCACAAGTGGCTGAAACAGATGAGGAAATGTATATCTCGGTCTTTATATACAATCCTATCCCATATTAAAGAGAGCATTTTTTTTTAGTAAAAACTTCACATTTCAGAAGTATGCTATTTCCCACTAAGGAATTCAGAAAACAATGTTTAGCTTCTTTATACCCATCTCTTTGAATGTAAATGTGAAAGTATACTTTCTCCAGGATTTTCTTAAGTTCAGTCAATTATCAAGTGGCAGAATTTCTCCACAGTAACAAAAGTTTCTTTGAGACTACCTTACCAAGTACAATTTCATATTCATCCACTTGGTAAAACATATATGAAGCTGGAATGGACACGGGTATAGTCCATATGTTTTGGAGTAACTTCACAACTCACAGAAATCTCTTTTTCCTGCATCCCTTGTAGAGGAGGGCAGGGTACTGGATCACATTTAGAATAATAAGATTTCCCACACTTCTTTTGGACCAAGGCAGAGAAATTGATTTTTCAGGGAGAAAGAGAAGAAGTCTGGACAGATGGCTTTTGTGCCTGGGTTTTCAAGACATCCCTGGGTTCAGCAGCACAGACCTTGGGTTCCAGAAGTCTCTTCAGAAGCTCATAATAAACCTTCTTTGTTTGTAGAAGCTGTGCATATACTAATGACATAGAGATGAGAGCAATATGATTTCTGTACTCAAGGAACTTATATTTCAATGGGCTATACAGTGGTTAAGAGAATGCATTCTGAACAAAGTTACCTGGTTTTAATTAACTCCTTCTGCTACTGTTACCGAGTCCAAATTCATACTGCTCACCTAACGATGGTCCAGTAAATTGAGAGATGAGTTGTTGGGACAAGGAAAAGTGACTTTATTCAGAAAACCAGCAGACTGAGAAGATGGTGGACCAGTGTCCCAAAGAACCATCTTACCCGAGTTAGAATTCAGGCTTCTTTTATAAGTGGAGGGGATGTGGTTAGTTGTTGCAAACTCCTTGGTGCCAGAATCTTTTGTTCTTGCATCTGTCCACATAGGTCAGGTCGTGATGTTCCTGTAAATCTCCAACAAGACAAATGTTATTCTCTGTTCTGCAACTTATTATCTCTATATGACTGGAAAAGTGTTATACCTTTAAAGGTCAGAGCCTTGAGAATGGTTTATCCTATTTATATCAGGCTACAGGCTACATATTTAACTTGCAGCAAAAGCAACAGAATACAGAGGTTAAAGTAAGAGAAACAGATCTAATATGGAGTCAGATTTGTTCTTCCCTATTACACTACAATCAGCTGAGTAACTCTGGGCAAATCACTTATCCTGTCTGGCTTCAGTTTCCTCATCACTAATACGGGGCTCATAATTATACCCACCTCATGGAGTTGCCAAGGGTTAAATTAGATAATACATGTTAAAGGTTTACATAAGTGACATACATAGAAAGTGGTGAATGAACAGTTGACTCTGATTATTATTAAAGAAATGAGCATCCAACAATAAGGTAAGTGCTATAAAAGTATAAAGAAAACAAAAAATTCCAAGAGCACAAGAGGCAAATTGATCAGTTTTGACTTAAGGAAATGGAGATTGGATTAAAGAGAACCTCATAGAAAAGATGACATTTAAAAATAATAGTCACTACTACACAGTTATTACGTTGCAGGCACTGAACTGAGCACTTTAGAGGCTTGATCTCATTTAATCCTCACAGTGCCCTGTAAAAGGATTCTTCTTTTACCGAGGACACTGAAGCTCAGGAAAGCTGAGCAATTTGCCCCAAGTCCCAGAACCAGGAGCTGGTAGAGCCGGGAAGCAGTGCCAGATTCCCACCAAGGTTTAAGCACACTGACCTCCATGTTCTAACCACTAAATTCCATCTCCTTTCCCCTTGAGCTCATTTTGAAAGGATGTATGTGAATTTGCTGGTTGAAGAAGGGAGCTATGCAGAGAAGAATTTCAGGTAGAGGAAAAAATATGTACAAAAGCACAGATGTGTTAAAATACATGAAAGGAACCTGGGACCACATGTAAAGGGCTATTTGGGCCATGCTGAAGCGTTTGGATTTGGGTTTGTGAACAGTGAGGAACCACTGAAGATTTCAAAGCCACTGAGAGAAGTCACATAATCAGATTTGTATTTGACAGTAGAAATACCATGGACAGTGGTTCTGGATGGATTGGAGGGTGATGACATTAGAGGTAGGAGACCTTTGCGAAGATCTGGGCAGGAAGTAGTGAGAGCTTGAAGTTAGAGAATGACGGAGGAGTAGAGTGGAAACGACAGGTTTGAGAGGCGTTTCAGTGCTGGATTGAAAAGGGTTTGATAACCGATTGCCTGAATGAGGGAGAGAGAAGCTGAGGCTGACTCAGATCTCTATCTCAGTGCTGGGTAATTGAAATTAATGGAGATGGTGAATACAAGTTTACTTAATTTCCGTGTAAGGATTTGTTAGGTAAAGGCAGGGTTAAGAAATAGCAAAAGTTCTAAAGGATATTTTAGGATATGAGGGGACATTTTCAGAGATTTAAACTTGACAATGCAAACTTCTATTGTCTGTAGGAAGAGTAAAGGAGAAATTAAAGGTACCAGCACCTTGGAAATTTTCCAATTGCCATTACAGGCTCTTAGAGGGTCAGTGGAAGTGGCAAGTATGCACAACTTTCAATTACAGTAAAAGCTCACTGATTTGGATTAATTGGGGTAAAGGGCAGCCTGACTAAATAAAAGTCTGATTTATAGAAAAAAATTTAACTAAACTCAGTTTGATTACTTTTAAGTATTTTCAGCTAAATTAACTCTATTTTTTATTAAAAGTGATAAATTACTAAGGATGATTTGTAAATAATATGAAAAGGACCCAATCTGAAGGGCAATTATATTTATTAATTTATTCATTCATATAATAACTATTTAGCACCCACCCTATGCCAGGCAATACTGAACATGAACGATGCTTCTAAGCGTCACAATCACTTTATACCTTTAAATTAACCATTCTCCTTCTTTTCTTAGAAGTCCAAATCTTGAAACGTCTTAGATATCTGGCCTCAAAATGAGTTGCCTTGTAAGCCTTTCTGTGTTTTGCAGAAAATAAAAAGATCTCCATTTAAATGGTCACAATTAATGAGGCAGAAATTTAAGGAAGTTTTTCTGTAGCTGAGGCTCCTATAGGTCTCTGTGCTTCTGTTCTTACAACATTCCCATCCATCTTCCTCTCCACCCTGGGCACAGTTTCTAAAATGTAAATTTGACCCTGTGGGTTCCAAGTTTCATCTCCTTCCATCTTGGATACCATCTACAGGATAACATTGAATCAGGATCTCTGGCGTGAAATTCAAGACTCTGGTCGTATCTGAATCCTTATCTATCTCTTTGTAACTCACTGAAAATTTGCCCCTTCCTTGCTTCACATAACCTGCTGCTCCCTGGCTCTGTATTTTTGCATATGTTGTTCCATCTGCTTAGAAGTCCCTTCAAATTTTATCCTTGAACTTTTATTCATCGTTCAAGACTTTGGTCAGGAGATATTTCCCCTTCTCTCTCTCTCCTGGACTCATCCCTTCCTCTGCTTTACTTCTATGCTTCCGATCTTGAACATATCACATGAACATTTGTTTGTTTGTTTAAATGTTTCTTTCCCCAACTAGACAATAAATTTCTTGAGGTCAGGGGCCTTGTTGGATTCATCTTTGTCCCTGTGGTACCAAGTACAGCAGGAGGCACCATATAGACACTAAGAAGTATTCACTGAATTGAGTTGAGTGAAATGTTCTTCACTAGTGTGGATTCTATCAAAGCTTCTTGCTTTACCTTTTTATCCTGGCCCCTAATCATTCAATGTACTCTCATGTATCATATGAGAAGGAGAAAGTACCTGGTAAAATTTTTAAAAATCAGGTAATGTTATTTATTTTTATAAAATTGGGTTGAGAGTGTGTTTTCCAAGGATATATATATATGCTTTCTTACTTTTAGATTTAATTTTTCTGTACATTCCCCTCTCATTCCTTCAGCCTACTCTCACCACATCTTCGCTCTATCACTGTCTGTATAGGTTCAAAGTCAACTCTATAATTAAACTAGAACTTTCTCCTTAAATCTCTGTTCAGTGATGTGTCATCCAAAGCTCAGAAGATTTCACATTTGGAGGTTAGGGCTATTTAAGTGCTGTAGTTCACTGCCATAAATTCCTGGTACATTTGATCCTCTGACTGTTAGCTTGCTCCACCGTCCAACTCCCCCAGCAGTTATGTCTTAGGCACCTAACAGTAAATGATCACTATGACAAGAAGAAAAGCAATTAATTAGATTAATGTTCAAAGAGTCTCCTTCAAGTTGTCAATACCCATATTTATATCATAATGCTGTAATTTTGGCAGAATTATTTGCTTTTTATGAAAATCTGATGAAGCAATTTTCAGATTTCCTAACATGAATCAAAAATTTGAAAAACATACAGATAAATATCCATCTTCCTGTTAATTCTTCTCCATTTTAAGTAATTTTACATTTTGGGATTTGGGCTGTGAAAGATGATTAACCAAATATTTTAAGAATGGGTTTTCAAGCAGACTTTCCAGTCCGGTTGTGAAAAGTCAAGGCATTCTGATATGGCTTCATCATTAAAACAGTTAAGTAATAGAGTTAGCTTAAGCATTTTTGGTCTTTGCTGACTGAGAGCAAAGCAGAAATAGAATGGTGAAAAGATTTTTCTTAATATGTGTAGGAAAGTCATTTAGTAATTTGAGAACTTTCTAAAGTGCTACAGGATGTAGTATGTATGAGGCTTTAACACAAACACAAACCCACACACAGAGCATTATAAGAGAGAATAAACACAGAATATTCTCTAAAATTCACCAAAGAGAAAAGTAGTAGAACTCAAAGTAGGTGATTGTTCTGATAATACCCAATGAACTAAAGTCCATCCCAGTTTTAGGTTTTTTGTTTGTTTGTGTTTTTTTTTGCAGTACGCGAACCTCTCCCTGTTGTGGCCTCCCGCTATTGTGGCCTCTCGCGTTGCGGAGCACAGGCTCCGGACGCGCAGGCTCAGCAGCCATGGCCCACGGGCCCACGGGCCCAGCCGCTCCGCAGCATGTGGGATCTTCCCAGACCGGGGCACGAACCCGTGTCCCCTGCATCGGCAGGCGGACTCCCAATCACTGCACCACCAGGGAAGCCCCCCAGTTTTAGTTTTTTAAGGAACCTCTACACTGTTCTCCATAGTGGCTGCATCAATTTACATTCCCACCAACAGTGTGGGAAAAGGGTTCCCTTTTCTCCACACCCTCCCCAGCATTTATTGTTTGTAGATTTTTTGATGATGGCCATTCTGACTGGTGTGAGGTGATACCTCATTGTAGTTTTGATTTGCATTTCTCTAATGATTAGTGATGTTGAGCATCTTTTCATGTATCTCTTGGCCTTCTGTATGTCTTCTTTGATGAAATGTCTATTTAGGTCTTCTGCCCATTTTTGGATTGGGTTGTTTGTTTTTTGATATTGAGCTCCATGAGCTCTTTGTATATTTTGGAGATTAATCCTTTGTCCGTTGCTTCATTTGAAAATATTTTCTCCCATTCTGAGGGTTGTATTTTCATCTTGTTTATGGTTTTCTTTGTTGTGCAAAAGCTTTTAAGTTTCATTAGGTCCCATTTGTTTATTTTCATTACTTTAGGAGGTAGGTAAAAAAAAATCTTGCTGTGATTTATGTCAAAGAGTGTTTTTCCTATGTTTTCCTCTAAAAGTTTTATAGTGTCCAGTCTTACGTCTAGGTCTTTATTCCATTTGAAGTTTATTTTTGTGTATGGTGTTAGTTAGTGTTCTATGACCCAGCAATCCCACTACTGGGCATATACCCTGAGAAAACCATAATTCAAAAGGACACATGTACCCCAGTGTTCACTGCAGCACTATTTACAATAGCCAGGACATGGAAACAACCTCAATGTCCAATGATAGATGGATGGATAAAGAAGTTGTGGTATGTATATACAACGGAATATTACTCGGCCATAAAAAGGAATGAAATTGGGTCATTTGTAGAGATGTGGATGGACCTAGAGTCTGTCATACAGAGCAGAGTAAGCCAGAAAGAGAAAAACAAATATCATATATTAATGCCTATATGTGGAATCTAGAAAAATGGTACAGATGAACCTATTTGTAGGGCAGGAATAGAGATGTAGATGTAGAGAATGGACATGTGGACATGGGGGGAGAGGGGAAGGTGAGATGAATTGGGAGATTAGGCTTGGCATAAATATACTACCATGTGTAAAATATATAGCTAGTGGGAACCTGCAGTATGGCACATGGAGTTCAGCTTGGTGCTCTGTGATGACCTACATGGTGGTGTGGGGGCGGGGAGGAGAGGAGGGAGGTCCAAGAGGGAGGGGATATAGGTATACATAGAGCTGATTCACTTTATTGTACAACAGAAACTAACACAACATTGTAAAGCAATTTTACTCCAATAAAAAAAATAAAGTCCATCCCATATTTATATATACCCAAGTGTTCTAGAAGTAGATGTTTAAGATAGTGCATGTAATTAGAGGTTTAGATGTCTATGGAGACCTGGTAATGTTTTGCCTGGATGGGTTCCTTTTGTTACCTATAGTGAGTTAGCAGAAAAGAAGAAGACATAGTGATAGATGTCTTGTCAGCATCCTTATGCTCTGTTCAGAAATGCTGATCATTTTACTTGCAGCCTGCATTTTGAAAACTTTGACTCCATTTTATTTCACTGAAAAAGACACATTTAATGCTAGTGCAAAGCTTTTGTGAAAGCCTTCCCTTCATCCTTGACTGCTACATGAAAGCAGTTAATCAATTAAGGAAGCCCATCACGAAGGATCATAAATTCTACAACTGATGTCACCGGAACTATAATTGGCCTTGCTGTTAGTATTATTACTTATCAAATTTGCGTTATTACTAACACCACATGACAGCATAAGGAGAGAACCCCTCACTGGTGTTTGTTTAAAGGAACCTCCAGCAGGGGTGTCTCTTCATGATAGTCTGTGAAATCCCAATCAATGCACAGATTCAATTCTACATTTCAACTGTGTTGATACACAGTATTTTAGCCTCTTGAAAGAACAAAATGCATGAAATAACCTATGTCTAGGATCCAAGGAAAGGCATTCTGTGTCACCTCGTACATATCCGTTTAAAAACAGACAACCAGGTCAGTTCTGTTGGCCTCCACTCCTGGAGATGGGCCTTTTGATAATCTTGGGGGTTACTTTTGGGAGTTGGGCTTTGATAAAGGCAAACCTAAAGGGAGCCTGTGAGTCACTTCCTTGGGCTATCTGTTCTGATTTTATGCCCAGATCCCAGTGCAACAGCACATGAATGCATTAAATATCAAGAAACTGCACTTGCTTGGGGAAGGTGATGGGGGTGGAGAGAGTTTTGGATAATTCCCAGTCGGTCATGATATCTAAAATAAATGAAGAGAGCATCCTTTACTCTATTATGCTCTTTAGTGCAATTCAACAAATATTAAATGCCTGTTATGTGAAAGATCCAGGGATCCAAAGTCAGGGTTATGAAATAAACAGTCATAAAAATTCTAATCATGAAAATTCATGATCCAAAAAGCTCTGAGTTAATAATTGTCCTTGTGAATCAGCCCTTTCCCCAGTGTCTGTTAATGCCAAACTTGGCTGACCTGGCTTTAGGTCAGATGTTTACTACAGGTACTCATTCATTCATTCTTTCATTCATTCGTTCATTCAGTCAGCACATTTGTTGAGCATTTAATATGTGTTGGTACTGTACTATGCTAGTTGCTAAGACTGAATACAAGGGCTAGGGGAAAAACACGTCTTTTGTCCTTATGGAGAATACACTCTAGTGTAATAAAGTAATATGTTCAATTGGTCAGTATAATTCTAATTCATAATCAGGCAGCATTCAGATATCTTTATAGGAATAGGCAGAAACTCAACTACCTGCCTTATTATATCTGTTTCCTCCTGAGGTTCTTTCCTATGCTAACTGGCTTCCCTAGCTGGTGATTTTTTCTGACTTATAACACAGGTTTTCACTCTGACTCTTTCTCTATTGATTCCAGCTGTTATAGAATTCTTGACTGGGTTAGTTAATTTGTTCAGTCTTCCTGGACTTCGATGTGTGGCTCTTGCCTTCAACTCTGGGCCTTAGACCCTGATATCTGGCCTTTGCTCCTGTCTTCGTGATATCCAGGACCTCAGGATGAGTTTTTAGGCTCATCTCTGGTCTCTATGAGGGTATTGCTACTGGGGTTCTGCCATTGCACTCAGACAATTTAGGGTTTACGCCAATGTGAGCACATCACTATGGATAGCTCTAGTTTGGCCTATTCTCCAAGTAAATGAGTGTATCTGCTGTGTCTGGCCACAGTATGCAGTGCGACAGCCAACCACATCCATGACCCAGCAGTGTAGAACGATAAGCATTGACTTCGCTTATGGGTCTATGAGTGGACAGGGCAGTTCTGTTCTTGCCTGCCTAGTTATTGGCAAAACAGGCTTATTGATTTTTGCTGGACCCTAGGCCTGGACACCTGGGCTGACTTGGTCCTACTCTCCCACCTTCCAGCAGGCCAGCCTGGGCCTATTTTCACGGCAGGGGCAGGGTTCTGATAAAGAGAGAAAGCAGATAAGACCACTTGAAGCCTAAGCTCGGAATTGAGACAGTGTCAGTTTCACTGACTTTTTTTTTTTGTCAAAGTAGGTTACAAGGGCAGCTCAGAATTCAGGGGTGAGAAAGTAAACCCTGCCCCTCTTGAAGGGAGTAGCTGCAAAGTCATGATTGCAAGAAGAATGGAAAACTGGGACTTTTTTTTTTTTTTTTGCAATCAGTCTTCCACAATGAATTGGTTTCCAACTATTAAACCAGTGTATTTCTCTGCAGTTTTAGGCTTGAACTTGGCTAGGACTGGGCATGTGCGCCTGAAGTGTGGTAGAGAGAAAAGGAGATGAACATGGTGTTTTTCCCATCACTCAATAAAGCAGCCTTGAGAGCTGCACACAGCAGCCCAGGAGGGAATGGGGACGGGGCGTGGTCGGTAAGCAAGGGAGGAGATGAAATGTACGTGACCAGGAGTACAAGGCCCCCTCCTTCTGGGTGTTCAGCTGATGGCTCCCACTTTCATCTTGGCTTCTAAGAGCAAGAGGAAATAAGGAATCTTCTGGGTGGCTTCTCTCCAGGAGTTCTGTGGGACCTCACCATCTGGATGGTAGACCCAACCAGGAAAAGAATATTGGTTACTGGAAAGAGTTTCTCATTGTAGGTCTCTGTAAGTGGACACCTATTTCCAGACTTATACAAAGACACATAGGATGGGGTGAGTCGGGGGCGTTTGGGGTACAGGCTATTTCATACTTGCTTCTTATTTACCAAGCACACCCATATGGTTTGTCTTCAGAAATCAAATGCTCTTTTATTTCTGTTTTTAATCCTTTTAGTTATTCATATTACTGACTTGAAAACACAGTGGGCCAAATAATATTTCCTATTTTTCTCATATCTTTTAGGGACGTGATTCATCTCTAGGGACACATTAATACAGAAAGGTTTTGCTGAGAAGGCAAGTACACTTACTCAGAGTCTTGAAGCGTTATTGTTGAGTGATATGCATTTGTACCATATGATTTCTAGGATAAATGGTTTTGGACTGTCTTGGCTAAGCAGTATCCTGTGGGATCAGTTGACAGTGGGTATACTATATTTATTTAATTCACTCTACTTAACTACAGTTCATTTGTGTTGCTTTATAGTTTATTTACATCTGGACACTTACTTTAGCATTGGGTTAGTGTTTTATTTACTCATAAGAATACATTAACTGCAAAGAACAATCTCTCACTTATCATCAGACAAATATATTTGATTATCTCTCTATGAGTAAAATGTATAGAATGATGGCATCTCAGAGTCAGCAGAGACCATAGTAATTATTTTGCAGCTATACTGATGCAAAGAGATGACAGTTTATTTTCCAGTGTATGTATCTTTCTCCCCTATGCTGGATTAATCTTCAGAAACACCAGTGAATTTTAGTCAACTTCCTTGACTAACTGTTGTTGCGGTGTCTAAGATTTTCAGGCATTGTTTGATAAAGCAATTCCTGGCAATGAGCTGGCAAGAGGTCTTTTTTCACTCTCTTGGCACATCCTCCCACCTCCAGCACAGCACTGCCACCAGATGCGGGATGGAAGGTGAAGTTTAGAAAAAGATACCACCTTATGTGACCCCACAGAACTTGTCATATTTTTGGCTAAGGAAGCCGAAGATGAAAGATGCAATGGCATAAAAGTGCATGCCATAGTCCAGGGGAAAAGCAAACGATTCTGTTTGGCTGAAATACAGAATGATGAAAATAAACCAGCACAGGTAGGTTGGGTCTGTGCTAATCCTCTAGGAAGTGGGGAGACTTTGAAGCTTTTTCTAGCAGGATATTTCAATATCTGGTGACACTGAGGAGGAAAAAGTTAAGAGAAGAGCTTTAAAGATGGAGAGAATAGTTATTTAAAATATCTCTTGCAATAGACTAGACAAGACAGGATTAACACAATTGCAAAGGTGGATTTGGTTTGCTGGTTTGGTTTTTCCTGTGGGACATTTTAGAGGCTGCACTGGTAAAATTGGATGTAAAGGAAAGAGAGAGAGAAAATTAGATAATGAATTTAGAGCTTCTCACTTGGGATGGTAATATTATTAATAGAGCTGGCAGAAATAGGAAAAGGAACATGTTTCGGTGGAAAATTAGTTCAGTTTTCGATGTGTTAAATATGAAGTAGAAATCCAAGTGGAGATGGCATATTAACTGATAGAAGCTGTGTCTGGAGTGCAGGGCAAAAGTTGGGGGTGAGAGCTATAGATTTGGGAGTCACTGGCAGATGTGAGGGCAGCCAAAGCCATTAAATGAGCCAGATTGCCCAGGAAGGACTTGTGTACTGAGAACATAAACGTTCAAAGAATGGAAACAAACACCAAAAAGGGTGGGAGTAATGGAAGAAACATCATATGAAAGAGGTGGAGAAGGCAAAACAAGATCTTGTCTTTAGACCGTTCAGTCTCTGATTGAAACTTCTTTTGCAAGTTTCATTGATCCAATATAAGCTACTTAAAGTGATACTTATTTGGATATACTTTCTTACATGGACAGAAGGGTGGAAAGCTGGGGATGGAAAAGCCATTTATTGATCTCCTATTTTAAAGAGACATATTTTTCTTATTGTATTAGCAAAATCATTTCATCTCTCCAAAACTCTGATTAAAGCTAATTTCAAGCCCAAAGGTATACTTTCTTGTGTTACTTGTCTCGATTTTTTCATCTTAAGCCGCACAATCCCAGTCAGCTTTTTTTTTTAAATTAATTTATTTATTTATGGCTGTGTTGGGTCTTCGTTTCTGTGCGAGGGCTTTCTCCAGTTGTGGCAAGCGGGGGCCACTCTTCATCGCGGTGCGCGGCCCTCTCACTATCGCGGCCTCTCGTTGCGGAGCACAGGCTCCAGACGCGCAGGCTCAGTAGCTGTGGCTCACGGGCCTAGCCGCTCCGCGGCATGTGCGATCCTCCCAGACCAGGCTCGAACCTGTGTCCCCTGCATTGGCAGGCAGACTCTCAACCACTGTTCCACCAGGGAAGCCCCCCAGTCAACTCTTGTAATTATTAGTTTCAAAAGGTATAAAACAACATAAGTGTCCATCAACAGATGAATGAGTCAGGACAATGTGATATATCTCTATATCTATCTATCTATCGATCTATGTTATGGACTATGATTCTGCCTTAAAAAAAGAAGGAAATTCTGTCATTTTAGACTATATAGATGAAGCTGGAGGGTATTATGCTAAGTGAAATAAGCCACACAGAGAAAGACAAGTACTTTATAGTACCATTTACATGTGGAATTCGAACTCAGAGAAACAGAGGGTAGAATGGTAGTTGCCAGGGATGGGAGTTAGGGGAGATAGGGAGATCTTGGTAAAAAGGGGCAAACTTTAAGTTTATAAGATGAATAAGGTCTGAGGATCTAATGTGTGACATAATGACTGTGATTGATAACTCTATATTGTATAACTGAAATTTGCTAAGACAGTAGAACTTGAAGTGCTCTCACACACACAAAAAAAGAAATAGTTGAGGTGATGCATGCATTCATTAACCCAATGGTGGGAAATCTTTCCACAATATTAAATCATTGCATTGTACACTATAATACCTTAAAATTTTATTTCTCAGTTATATCTCAATCAAGCTGAAAATATGTATAAATATAATATGCTTATCAAAAATTCAAATAGGGCAGAATGTTTTACTCCCTCCAACACAATTGCTTATTTTCACTTCCTGGGGTCTCACTGATTACATTTCTTGTATGTGTTTCTATAAATTTACAATTCATAGAATTTATAATATTAGATACATGCACAGATATACATGTACCTACAAGAAGTCCTCAAAGATCTACACTAAACTTCAATAACCTTAAGGTTGGATTCTTTCCAGGTTTGTGCAAACCTTATTGTGCAAACCCGATCCTAAATATGAAAGAGCTGGAAAGTTCCTTCTCATGATCTATGGCTGTGAGAATGATCTCTCTGTAGATCATCTTTGGCAGAAGCCTAATGTTTCTGTGTCCAATCTACTTATTTCTAAATTACTCTAAGCCCCACACTTTAATTTTTTTAACACCTCTTTTTTGCATATCCAAAGCTATATGGATGTGTTCTACATGTCAGCAGGTGGTCCATCCACTTCATGCTTCGCTTATCGGGACAGAAGAGCCACAGATACTTTGACAGTTCAATCTTCTTCCTTTCCTTACCTATCACTTTCTAGGAAGGTAAATGTAGAGCATACAGAATTTTTTCAATAATGATATGAAATATGATGCCCTCATCAGCAAGCAGAGACATGGGTCAATGTTTTAGCTTTAAGAATACATTTTTTTCTCCCTTGAGGGATCCTCAAGATAGCTGCCAATGATGCCTAAGACTTTTGACACAACCATGAAGTGATTTTCCCTTTTTATAGAAGCAGATGCAACTAATAATACAGTGTGATTGTGCTATCGTCACTGCCTTTTCCACATATATTCTGGGGAGGATAAATAATATCTGCTAATACCTTCAAATAAGTTGTGTTTATTTGCTTGCTCTTTTTGATATGCATAGATTATAGAATGGCTTGTCCTTTTATATCCCAAATAAGGCAAAAGGACTTTGTATTTGGATTCTACCATGGACCTAAAATTTCTGTTCATGATAATCAAGAACCAAATTGCTCACTTGCTTTTCTAAAACTTGATGTGCTGTGGTTATGAACAAGAGTCCTCCCTTAACGGTGGGTGGGCGACACCAGCTCAGGGTTAGAACCACTCACATCTGGACAGAAGATTCTTACGTTCAGGAAAAGTGCTTGAGGCAGTATAGGTAACACTTGGGTAATCCTTAGGTATAGCGTTTGGTAGAAAGCACAGAACAGAAAGGCTAAGGAAAAAATGCTTCCTTGTTGCACATCTTATTAGAGTCTCCCAATCTTATTAACATGCAGACGTCCAGAGTAATTTATTTGTGAGCTTCTTAAAATAGACAATTTATTCACCTTTGTGTCTGACTCTATACCTAACATAAAGGCTTACGCTAAGAGGGCTCACTAGGCGTTTGCAACAGGGAATTAAAAGTTCAATTAGGCATTATGATTGCTTTCTTAGTCAATTTAAGATCCATATGACGACAGATGAGTTGCATGGCTATTTTGGCCTCAGTTTTCTCATCTGTGATATAGGATGAATAATACCTCCTTTTACATGATTGATGTAGTATAATAGCCGTGACTGATATTGGAATAATTTGTGTGAAATGTTGCTAAACCCAGGCAACAAGTAATTCTTAGTTTCATTTTGGTGTTTTTCAGAGAAAAAATGATTGCCTACTGTTAGTTTTGAAAGTGATTTGAAAATAATAGTGACTATCCTAAAGCAATTTTCCCTTTGATTTCTTCATAACAGAAATGTTTACTTGCTATGCTTCCACTTTCCACTACAGTAAGTGTGTTACCTTCCAGAAACAGTCCTGGAAATTTAAGTGACACAATGAATTATTTTTCTTATGGTAATTTCAGTCACTAGCATCATTACTTTTCATTTACTTCATGCTTTTGGACACCATCAGAAGGGGGGGAATAGTACATTACTGTAATGTGGGGCTCATACAATATAGAAGAACCATATTAATAACTCTTCCACCTACTTGGCAGAAAAATCAATGCACTGCATTTTATCATTGCACATGGGGACAGTTATGTAGTGTTCCATAGATTATAAACATTTGATAGGGCCCTAGGAAAAGCTAGATAAAGAGGAAAATCTAGATTAAAAATTAAATTAGAAAATTAATGGTAAATATAACTAGGATATCCTGGAAGAATAAGGAATTAGAATTTATTTTATGTCAGTGGCCTAACATCGTCAATTTTCATGTCACATATTTGCACTCGTTTTACTCAGTGCTGACAGTGGCTCTGACAGCATTACTCAAATCACACTTTTCCACATTGTAAATGCTATTGTTTACAGTTTCCTTTGTATTAAGAACAAATAGGGCAACCTTAAAAATTATACACTCATAGGTGTTTAATTTCGTTTCTTAATTTTGCTGTTGATGTGTTTTTCTACGTATCTCCATCATTGCTCTTATGGAATTGCTTTATGGCACTTAGGTTATATACCTGTCTTCTCTTGAGGAAAGGACTGTGTATTATTCATCTTTGTATCTAAGTCCCCCATACCATGCCTTGCTCATTATAGATGTTCAATGTTTGCTGAATAAATGCCTGAATGAACCAGTATACCAAATTATTGGTATACAGTGTAGTGTCTGGAAACAATTCATCCACGAATACTTGAGTTTGTTCTCACTCCTTCCATCTCACATTATGTTTATATTGCAGATAGGTAAATTGACACTCACTAGTAACTTGCCAAAGTATTCATAATTATGCCAGGAATCAATGTTTCTAGCTATAATGAACGACTTGTACATTTAAAGAGGAAATACTACACACACACATATATGGGTAGTAACAAAAAGAGAGTGGAATGCCATCATCTCTTTCTGCTCTTAACGGAGAGGTTGTGTCACTCTCAGGACTAACTTCATTTTCCCAGTTATTTATCATTCATTGAAAGAAGTTACTTCTGAGTTAAGATAGTGTTGGGTTGTGAAAAATTTAATCCATGAGCTTATTAATTCTCTCTGAAAAAATAAGCTTTCTCTTTCTTTACATTTGTGATGCACACATTCATAGGACATAAAGATTTTCCTAGGTGCCAGCCCACCAAAGCGCATTTTATTGAGCTGACTTTGACTTATGACATGGTGTGGTCTCTTAGAGATTACTGCAGCAAGTGAAGGCATAAGTAGAACGGAAGAGTTCTGTACTGTGCATGGTCCATCAACATTAATGAGAGTTGTAAATGCTCTACGAGTATGAAGTACAAAATGGACGAGCAAAGTTGTTTTTATTGGTATTTATTCATGGCTGATCAGTGTCTGTGGCACCTGTAAACACATAACAGGTAAGGTTCCTGCCCTGAGAAGCTTACAGTCTAACTCAAAGAGATGACAGCTGTCGAGGTATGTTTTAGTGAGTCAGGCTTCTCTCCTAAGCATCATGACACCCATAGGAGAGTGGAATATGGTCCTGGTCATTACTTTAAGTCAAGAATATTTCAGAACGATCTCAGCTCAAACACTACGGCTGCTCTCACCAGTGGGGGTGATTATGTAGGCTCTGATCACTCACGTTAAAGGAGAATATAAAGAACTAAGACAGAATTTTGGAAAATGGAAGAAAGCAAATAAAAAAGCATAGAGAGAACTTCCAGTTGCCGTACTAACTATAGGAAAGCATCCAATCTGGAATTAATCATTTCAGTCATTTATAAGTAGGTTTGTATCTCTCTTTTCATAAGCGTCTTGCCCTACTATAAATGACATTCTGTTTTATGAAAGCATAATGTGAAAATCTACTGATAAGCCAAATAATAAAAACTTTATAGCATGTCAGGCCTTTTTTATTATTATTGTTTAACCTCAATCAAGTTATAATACTGAACACATGTATCCTTGGCCTAAATCACCTTGTCAAGTTGAACTGTATATTCAACTTCATTTACGTGACATATGATCTAATGCTGGAGAACAACAATACCATTGTAGTGTTAATTGAAAACTCCAAACTGAGAGCCAGAAGAAACCACTGGTCTGATTGCTGAGGGTCCCAGGGAAGGGGATCTATTCCCACACCTGCAGTTGGTCCATAACACTAACATTGTTACCAACATCTGGGTTTAATCAGTCCAGAGGCCTTGATATGCTGCTCCTGGGGCACATAAATTCAGCATTACATTCATTTTAAAAGCCCACTCTTTCAGTTTTTTAAGGACAAGATAGATTCATGGCTCCACAGAGTCTAACAAAGTCAAAACCACAAACAGAGTAAGTTACTGCCACAGGCCTCGTGGACTCAACTTACCAACTCTGCCACTTAAATAATGGAATTTTATTTTCAACCCCAGCTATCAAAAATATGTTTCCACCGAAAGTGAAGTTTGACTGAAAAACTGTATTTAAAATAAAAGCAAATGCTCAGAAAGTGAGCCAATTTGTATAAATCAGACTTTATGTAAGGTTATGAGATAATATCTAACAGAGAAATATAAGCTTCAGGGTCATAATTTGCCTCATTCACTTCGTAACTGGAAGGCCTTTTAGAATTGGCCCTTCATAGTGAGCTTTAAGGAGGTTTGCATCCAAACGGGACTTCTTAGAAGAAAGGTTAAAGATTTGTAGATCTTTCAGTGGGACTTTGGATAGATGGCTACTGAGGATAAAGGGTCCGCTTGACCTGGTAATTATTTTCTGCAATCGTTCTGCAGAGTGTAGCTTTTACGAAAAGTTCGGCTGCCACTCAACACGAGTGAAAACGAAATACTCGTATTTTGTGCCGATGCCCTGCGTAACCAAAGACTTCTGAAGTAGAAAAAAGCCTGCACAATTTTTGCAGGGGTATTTATTAAAGATATAAATACAAAATGAGACTCTACTACCCAAAGCAATCTACAGATTCAATGCAATCCCTATGAAACTACCACTGGCATTTTTCACAGAACTAGAACAAAAAATTTCACAATTTGTATGGAAACACAAAAGACCCCGAATAGCCAAAGCAGTCTTGAGAACGAAAAATGGAGCTGGAGGAATCAGGCTTCCTGACTTCAGACTATACTACAAAGCTACAGTAATCAAGACAGTATGGTACTGGCACAAAAACAGAAATATAGATCAATGGAACAGGATAGAAAGCCCAGAGATAAACCCACGCACATATGGTCACCTTATCTTTGACAAAGGAGGCAGAAATGTACAGTGGAGAAAGGACAGCCTATTCAATAAGTGGTGCTGGGAAAACTGGACAGGTACATGTAAAAGTATGAGATTAGATCACTCCCTAACACCATACACAAAAATAAGCTCAAAATGGATTAAAGACCTAAATGTAAGGCCAGAAACTATCCAACTCTTAGAGGAAAACATAGGCAGAACACTCTATGACATAAATCACAGCAAGGTCCTTTTTGACCCACCTCCTAGAGAAATGGAAATAAAAACAAAAGTAAACAAATGGGACCTAATGAAACTTAAAAGCTTTTGCACAGCAAAGGAAACCATAAAGAAGACAAAAAGACAACCCTCAGAATGGGAGAAAATATTTGCAAATGAAGCAACTGACAAAGGATTAATCTCCAAAATTTACAAGCAGCTCATGCAGCTTAATAACAAAAAAACAAACAACCCAATCCAAAAATGGGCAGAAGACCTAAATAGACATTTCTCCAAAGAAGATATACAGAGTGCCAACAAACACATGAAAGAATGCTCAACATCACTAATCATTAGAGAAATGCAAATCAAAACGACAATGAGATATCATCTCACACCAGTCAGAATGGCCATCATCAAAAAATCTAGAAACAATAAATGCTGGAGGGGGTGTGGAGAAAAGGGAACCCTCTTGCACTGCTGGTGGGAATGTAAATTGATACAGCCACTGTGGAGAACAGTATGGAGGTTCCTTAAAAAGCTACAAATAGAACTACCATATGACCCAGCAATCCCACTACTGGGCATATACCCTGAGAAAACCATAATTCAAAAAGAGTCATGTACCAAAATGTTCATTGCAGCTCTATTTACAATAGCCCAGAGATGGAAACAACCTAAGTGTCCATCATCGGATGAATGGATAAAGAAGATGTGGCACATATATACAATGGAATATTACTCAGCCATAAAAAGAGACGAAATTGAGCTATTTGTAATGAGGTGGATAGACCTAGAGTCTGTCATACAGAGTGAAGTAAGTCAGAAAGAGAGAGACAAATACCGTATGCTAACACATATATATGGAATTTAAGAAAAAAAAAATGTCATGAAAAACCTAGGGGTGAAACAGGAATAAAGACACAGACTTACTAGAGAATGGACTTGAGGCTATGGGGAGGGGGAAGGGTAAACGGTGACAAAGCGATAAAGAGGCATGGACATATATACACTACCAAACGTAAGGTAGATAGCTAGTGGGAAGCAGCCGCATAGCACAGGGAGATCAGCTCGGTGCTTTGTGACCGCCTGGAGGGGTGGGATAGGGAGGGTGGGAGGGAGGGAGACGCAAGCGGGAAGAGATATGGGAACATATGTGTATATATAACTGATTCATTTTGTTGTGAAGCTGAAACTAACATACCATTGTAAAGCAATTATACTCCAATAAAGATGTTTAAAAATAAATAAATAAATAAATAAATAAATACAAAATGAAACCAAAAGAAAAACAAAACCAGGGGTAGTTCTGTGAACGATTCACTTGTGTGCTTGAGGCCAATTTGCTGTAGAGCAGAGTTTTTAATTTGTTATGTTGTTTGTTGTTTTCTGTCTTTTTCTGTCTTTCCTCTTTCAGGTCACTAGAAAAGAATTGCCTGTGCCGCTTGAGGGGCTGGGGAGTTGGTAAAAAAAAATCTGTAGGTTGATAAAATTTGGTGTTTGCTGGCTACACTGATTTGTTTATTTATTGGCTCAAATATGGTGCCAGGCCTTCAAGGACTTCCTATGAACTGGATAAATTTTCTTTCTAATGAACATTCCTAAATGGTCAAACACTGGAAATTAGTAAATGAATGAGATTATTAATAACCAAATAGAAGTGGGTAGAGGAAAAATATTGTTCCTTGGGTATATACTCAATGATAAGACAGGCATTTTTCTCCTCTAATGTTGTAGACAGTATTTGGTGATGTGATATCTCATCTTAGCCAATGCTTCATTATCAACTCAATTTTTTTCTTCTAGCCACATTTTGTATATGAATAGGCATAAATATAGTCTTTTGAGTAAAAAATATGAAAACCAAACTGGCATGTTTACATATAAAAATATACTGGTTGATTAAGAAATAAACATTTTGCATTAAAAGGAGATTTCCAGAGTTTTTGGGTAGAGTACAGATGAGAAAAATCAATGGTCTCCAAGAAGTGTTGTGCAGTTCAGGGCATGATGTTCATAAAAATGGCCTTGATTCATGAAGAAAGTTTCAAATAATGTTCAAGCTACTATATTTAAGGAAAAATAGGATATGCTTCTACATTTAAAAAATCCTTCCTTCAAAAAAAATCCATTTCAAAGAGAATGTTTTATTTATCTGGAAAATCCAGGGATATAAGGACGGATACTTCAACAAAGCTATCTACATATGTAAAATCAGTGTAGACATTTGGATCCGTGATCAGAGTATCAGAAATAATGGAGTGCCATGAAAAGATTACCTACTGCATGCCAGGAACTGTACTGGTAGTATTTATGCCTACGGCCATGCTCTTCTTCTAAACTAGCTAGTTAGCTGGCTTGATTCTCACATAAAACTGTTCTGTGACAATGTGCCTTCAGTCTTTGATTGGTTTCTAGAAACTGGAGGTATTCTCACATCCAATGTGTTGTGATTAATACATTATACTCATATTCTACTTTTTGTGATTTATACTTTGAAGAGAACTTTACAGCTAGGTCAGTGCAACTATATCTGTTTAAAGTATGATGCACATTTATTCAGGTATAGAGTTTATTTCATTTGTTTAATGAAAAGAGACAGGCATGATAGGATGTCAGAGGAGTTCCCATAAGACAGACAAAAAAGTGTCGACAATTTCCCATAATATATGTGGTAAAACCTCATATTATATCTGCTTAAAAGCTCTTCAGTATTCAGTTTAAATATTTTTTTAATGCCTTGTTCCAGTAAGCTTAGTTTTGTAACTGCAAATACTTTCAGGAAGTGTGTATGTGATTTGCTAAGGGGCCATTTGTTGGAGACACAACCATTATCAAATTTTAATTTGTTACCTTGAGAAACTATGAAATACCTTGAGTTGTCCGCAGATCCGGATGTGCACCCATTTCCCAGTTCTCAGTGGTAGGGGAACTGTGGAGGTATGTAAAGGGAAATTTGAGATAATCACTGAATCCCTTAATACCTATGCAGTCTATATTTCCTGCCTGGAAAAATGACTAGGAGTCAAAATAGGACCAAAGTAACAGGGGACGAAAGAGCATTTCTCTAAATCAGCCACAACCCGAATAATTGCAGACTTACATTTTTCCTAAATAGTATTAATAGGTTCCATTGATTTGGCCTATTACGGACAAAGTACATGTCAGGTGGTTTACATACATTAACTTATTCAATCACTACAAGAGAACAACAAAATGAATAAAGAAATTGTGGTTCATAGAAATACATGCCCAAGGCCACAACTAGTAGGACAGTCTGACATCTTATATAGTTCTTTTATAGCCCTTATCACAGTTTATATCTATGGATTGGCAAAATTATTGATCAATGACTCTCATCTGCTTTGTGAGGGCAGAGGCTGTGTGTGTTTTGCACCCAGAGCCTGAAACAGTGCCTCACACATTATGGGTGCTTACCAATCTCCTGTCGTTGTCATTCACTTGCAGTTGCCTCTAATCTAAATGTCTATGATGATATACCACCCTCTGTTTTGTGCTCCAGTGACCTTAAATGGCAAAGAAGGATGGGGACCTTTACCTTTCCTGTGACTCTCATTCATATCTTAAATTGATTTTGTGCTCCAGGCCTTTTATTTTAACCATCTCCCCTCCCAGGCCTCTCCCCAGGCATAGTCTCCAATGGAAACCGATTGGAGGACAATGTTAGTATCACCTGCTTTGCTATACTTTGAATTGCCCTTCCCTTCTGACATCTATGGGCCGAACTCCTCAACCCTCTCTACCATGAGCAGGGAAGGTCATTCTCAAGGGCCTGAGTCTCTCATGCAAATTAGACCCCTAATGTTGGAACTACAGGTCAGCCCAGACTTTGTGGGCCTGCAGGATATTCAAGGTTAGGCTGTCAAACCAGGGTCCTTGCTATGCTTGAGTTTGCCTTGTTCCAGGAGAGAGTGGTAGGCTTTGCATTCTGGGCCAAGACAGAATTAGTGGACCTATGCCCTGACTCACAAAACACCTTGCTTCCAACTGCTTCCAAGTTAGGAGCAACCTGTAATCAAGGAATTAACAGAAAGAAGTTGGAAGAGTTGGCGTTGAAATGGAAGAGCGTAAATACTTTGCATTACGGCTCAGCCAAAACCACATTTTTAGTGCTACTTTTGGACTAACTCAATAGAAACTGAAGTCATTCTGCTCTTCTTTCAGGATTTTTTTTTTTTTTTTGAGGTTTTTGCAGCTTGAGGACCTTTGTGCAGGCTGTTTCCTCTGCCTGAACTGCCCACCCCATGCCCCTGTTTCCATATTGTCACACCCATTTCATCCATCAGGTCTCAGATTCAATATCACTGTATCAGAGAGGTGACCAGGAATCTTGATTAAAAAAACCTTCATTTGTTTTTGTCATTCTTTCTTAGCACCCTGCTTATTTCCTGCATAGCAGTTTCCACAGTTTATAACTTTACATTGTTTTACTAACTTATTTGTTAAATGTCTGGCTCCTCTACTCCAAGCTCCTTGAGGGCAGGGCCATGTCAGCTTTAATCAAACCCTCTTTTAGCACCAAGAAGTCTTAGTAAGAATTAGAAAAGGTATCCACTCATGTTCCTTTGACTGGGCATATTTTTCAAGGTACAATCTAGTTCCCCAGGTCTTAGACCAAATCTTGACACCCAAGGATTCAAGTTTTTATTTATTGAGTGAACGTATACAATATAATTTTCTTCTCTTGGGAAATATTCAACTCTCTAGCAGCCCAGATTCTATAGTTCCTTCAAGACTCAAGGCATTTGTGGTCTTTTTTCCTTAGGAAACTCTTAGAAATGACAATTGATAATTACTTGAATACTACCTACCTATGTTACCTAAAAAACTAACAGCTTTTAGTCTTTTCCCCCAAATTGCATGATTATTTGTATGCCTCAAAAAAAAATTAAGTTGAGCCTGGAACAATCTTGGTGGGAAGTAGGAACTCATATCCATGTTAGTACAAAAAGACTTAAAGAAATACCAAAAGAATAGTGAGGACAAGAGAAACACTGACCCTTTATAGCATTTTCTGCCCAGCCATTAGTTTAAGAGATAATAGATACTGTATAAGAAAAAGTGGAATAAGACCAGGATCATAAATGACCAAGCCCCCAATAAATCCTAGTAGCATAATCATTCAATAAAGACACATCTACAAACATTAATCTATTTTAAGATAAGAATAAGTGTTAGTAAAAGAGATACTGTGAAAGGCAGAATCATTGAGCTAGTGGAGTTTTTAGATGTGTAAAAATTTGTTTTAGGAGAATTATACAATATAGGGTGGTGAAGAATTAAAGTGCATAAAAATGTATCCACAGATAATCAAATGAAAGCACAATAGACACAGTGCCAGAGAACAGTTTGGATTAGATTATTTTTCTTCCAGTGAAATTTTTTCTTTTAAGTATTAACCAATTTAACCTTTGGAAATGAAATATTTGCCTTGTAATGGGAAAGCTGCATTTCATTGTAAATCTACAACTTGTCCTTGGCTTCTTTATTCTTCACTAAAGCATTCTCTTTCTAAGTTTTGTATGTTTAATATTTAACATATAAAAAGAAACAGTATCAAAAAGGTCTAGAATAGAGGCATATTTTTGTACAGGTTCCAATCCAATGAAAGAAACTTTCCAGGTTAATTCTAAAATAATAGCCACCATTGCTGATCTAATATCAATCAATCATTTTTGTTATTGTTCCAATGAAACATGTTTGTCATCAATTTACATAGAAGACAGTATGCTTTATTAACTTCTCTGCTTATTTAAAAGTCAGGTCACCTGGGCTTGCCTGGTGGCACAGTGGTTGAGAGTCCGCCTGCCGATGTAGGGGACACGGGTTCGTGCCCCGGTCCGGGAAGATCCCACATGCTGCAGAGCAACTAGGCCAGTGCACCACAACTACTGAGCCTGCACTCTAGAGCCCGCAAGCCACAACTACTGAAGCCCACGTGCCTAGAGACTGTGCTCTGCAACAAGAGAAGCCACCACAATGAGAAGCCTGCCCACCACAACGAAAAGTAGCCCCCGGTCTCCGCAACTAGAGAAAGCCCACGCACAGGAACGAAGACCCAGTGCAGCCAAAAATAAATAAATAAAATAAATCTATATATATATATAAAAAGGGGAAACTAGTTAGCCTTCTTTCGGTGGTTTGGGTTGGAGATAATTTCAGTTTGAAATAGAGGGATGGTGGTGAAGCAAAAGAGACATGGGACTCTAGATATACTTAGAAAATAAAATTCATAGAACTTGGTGTGAATCAGAAATAAGGGTTGTGAGAGAGGGAGCAAAAATTATGCATCTTGCTTGCCAACGGGACAGAGAGTGGTACCTTTCACAGAAAGAAGAAGTATAGATCGGGAACCAGATTTAGTAGTTTTTGAGATGAGTGTGGAACAAGAGTGTCATGATGACTGGCCTAGAGTAGGCACTTCATAAATGGAAGCTAATGTAGAATGGGACAAAACTAATTAATTCATATGGGATCTGTTCTGTAAACTTGATTTCAGTCACTGTTGTAAAGTTAAAAACTAGAAAAGCAAGCATCAGTGAAGCAGACCATTATGTGCCCAAAGATGTATGCACAACTTTTGTTCAGATACTGTTGCTCTAGATCTAGTATTTAATTACCCGAATTAGAATATATCTATTTTGAGAATACTATAAGACTGAATTTCTTTCTCCTCTCATCTTTGCACACATAAAGGTTTCAGAATCTCAAAGATATATGTAGTAATTTGGCTGAAAAAAAAAGACAACATCTTTACTAAAGAAGTTAGTGAGTTGCTCAAAAAGGAAAGAGGCCAATCTTGCACTGAAGCAAAAAGGTGTAAAACAATATATATAGCATTTGATATTTCTGTACAAGGAGTTGTTTTAAAAACATTATTACAATAGGACTTCCCTGGTGGTTCAGTGGTTAAGACGCTGTGCTTCCACGATCCTGTGGATCGTCCCTGGACGGGGAACTAAAATCCCATATGCTGTGTGGTATGGCCAAAAAAAAAAAAAAGAATCTGTGACCATAATAAAATTTGCTTGAAAAAAATTATAACAAGATGCATGGTAATACTACCTGGCTTACAAATGAATTTTGATACTGTCATGTTATTAGGTTACATATGAAAGAGATTTGTACACCTCAATAATAAAACCAGGCTTTGGAAAAGATGACTAAAGCACACTTATTTTTATTTTATGATTTGAAACCTGAATTAAGATATTTCACTACTTAAGACAAGATGAAATCATGGAAGACATCATAGCAAGAGATAAAACCCTAGGGAGGCTATTAACAATTTTCCCTTTACACTTCCTACATGATTGTGGAAATGTGGGTTCTACTTCCCCATGAGGCTCTTATTGCTGGATTTGGTACAACAGCTGCTATATCAACAGAAAGGGTTAGGCATTACAGTGGGCCCTTCGCAGATCTTGCCTTAGAAAGTTAAATGTCGGTGTCAGATTTGCTAAAGGCATACCTTAAGTTAGAGGAAAATTCTCTTGCTGTAGGAAGAGGGGGCATCCTACAACAAAAAAATGAATAATCCTACAAAACAGTAATTTTTATTCATGATGAAATGAGTGATCTGATTTGGTCAGGGAAAATCAACCATTAATGTAGTGTAATTGAAACGTTAGTAGGCAGAGATGGTGAGAAAAGACATTTTATTAAAGGAATAGCATGAGCCCAAGCACAAAAATTGCCTAGACACGAGGTTCATGCAAGTGGGAGCAAAGAGAATAAAAAGAAGAAACCAACTGCCAAGATGTAAAGAAGGTAGGATCTAAATGCTTTGGCAATTTGTAACATGAGTAGAGGGAAATGACCACGGATGGTGATGCTATAGCATCCCCTCTGAAGCCATAAAAACGAGAACATAGCAATGATGAATTAGTGCAGCCTAAGTTCAGAACCTTACTTATGTTGGAGCCTCAGAATTCAGTATATTGTCGTGGCATGAGAATTAGTTTCAGATTACGTGTAGGAGATGGTTTGTTGCCTAATATTGGATTTAGGTTTGACTGGTAAAATTTTGAATTACGTAAAAGGTGCTTGATGTAGAGATAAAATACTAGAATGCTGCTTTACTAGTAAGCCACAAAGGAATGTTAGAGTTTTTTGAGTCATGAAGACATAAACATCAGAATAATTATTAGCTTAAAGAAATGCAGCCAAGTTGAGTTGAGTCCAGATTCCAGAACAAATTGTAATATAAGATTCTGGAGTCAGGGACTCAGGTTCTTCTTGCATAGGCTCTGGCTTAAGTCAATTTGGTCCATGGGGTAAAGCAAGGCAGAAAACTTTATTTTTATAACCTATTAAACTGTGAATAGGAGATTGCACTTGATATAGGGCTATATCCTTACCAGAAGCCATTTTATCAGGGTGGGAAAGATAATTCTACTGTTTTTCCAACAGTAAGGCAATTGAGAATCGAAAGGAAGGTTTTAGCTTGAACATTCTCATAAGTCCCTATGGATTTTGAAGTGACTAGTAGCGATGTTGCCCATAACTGTGGCAGCTGGTAAGTAATTTGTAGCCTGTAGTCATCTCATTCTAAGTTTGTTTACAACAAGTCTTTGGCTCAAATGTTTGAGTGAGAGTCATTTCTCACTGGGCCTATTGTCACTGGGCCACTCCACATTCATTGCATGTGACCAAGTGATACAGATGTTTGGAGAATTTTTAGGCTGAAGATATACTAAATTAGGAATTAAGATTCTAAGCATATAATAAGAAGGACATTTTGGATATAAGAAGGAGTTTAAGGGATCTTGGTGGATAATAAATATTTCCCACCCTGTGTGCCTTTACTAGAATTGGAGACTTCGAGATGGAGGTTACCTGACTGAGATTTGTTTGCAGAAGAGAGACTTCACAGCTGTGTTAGGAAACCCTGAAGGCCCTATATGGACATTCTAAGGGGTCAGAAAAACCATAACTTCCTAGTTATACACACAGTTAGTAAGTAACTCCAGGGCTGTGCTACCTAGCAAGAATGACTTGAGAGAGTCGATCCCTGCCCCTACGTCTTATTTTCTTCCTTTATAAACAAAGGAGGTGGAACAAGCCCCACTAGAATCTTAACTCTTAGCTTCTCATATTCATAGTCTCATGATTTGCAAAAATGGCACAGTTCTCCACCCCTACCTGTACCCATGCCATGTGCATTGTGACTTTGCAGCTCCTCCATCAAGGGGGTGAGTCTATTCTCCCGTCATTGAATGTGGATTGACCTTGTGACTTATCTTGGCCAATACACTAGAACAGAAGTAAAAACTGTGCCAATTCTGAGCATAGGCCTCAAAAGGCCTGTGCGCTTTTCCTTGTTTTCTTGGAATTCTGCCACCACTTTGTGAACATGCCTAGGCTAGCTTGATGGATGATAAGAGACGTGGCCCAATCACCCCTGTCACTCCAGCTGGCAGCCAGCAAAACACCAGATGTACATGAGGCCATCCTAGACCAACCAGCCCCCTAACTAACCTGCCAGCTGATGACAGGTGCATGGACAAGCCAAGCTGAGAACAGCTAGACCTGGCTCAGATCAGCAGAACCATCCCTCTAACCTATAGTATTGTGAGCAATAGTGCATGCTTTTTTTTTTTTTTTTAAAGAGGGGTTGACAAACTATGGCCATGGGCCAGCTGCCAGTTTTTGTAAAGTTTTATTGGAGCACAGCCATGCACATTTGTTTATGTATTGTCTATGGCTTCTTTCACGCTACAATGGCAGAGCTGAATAGTTTGGATGGAGACTGTCTGGTCCATAAAGACTAAAATATTTATTACCTGGTCCTTTAAGAAAAAGTTGGATGATACCCTGTTTTAAGTCACTTAATTTGGGGGGTAACTTGTTACACAGTAATATCTAATTGGTATGCTATCACATTAAGAAATTGATCAATCATTTTGGTTATTTAATCTTGTTAAATAAGCTGTTTAAAAAAACTTAATGGCTTAAACAACAACCAATTTATTATCTTTCACAATTCTTTGGGTTGACTAGGCTCTGCTGGGCTGTTCTTCTGACCCACAGGATGTTGCCTGTTGATGTTTAGGAATAAGACTGCACTGAAATTTCTGAGCTGACTCTTTCAAGTGCCTGGCAGTTGATGGTGGCTTTCACCTGGGAAATCAGCAGGTACTGGTGATTGGGGCACTTACTTGTGGGACAGGCACATGGCCTGATGTCTGGGCTATGAGATGAAGCATCTCAAAGGTGAGAGTTTGAGAAACACAAGCCAAAGCTACAAGACTTCTTAAGACAGCATTAGACACTAATCTGTGTCATATTCTAATCGTCAAAAGTGAGTCACATCTCCAAAGAAGATATACAGACTGCCAACAAACACATGAAAGAATGCTCAACATCATTAATCATTAGAGAAATGCAAATCAAAACTACAATGAGATATCATCTCACACCAGTCAGAATGGCCATCATCAAAAAATCTAGAAACAATAAATGCTGGAGAGGGTGTGGAGAAAAGGGAACCCTCTTGCACTGCTGGTGGGAATGTGAATTGGTACAGCCACTATGGAGAACAGTATGGAGGTTCCTTAAAAAACTACAAATAGAACTACCATATGACCCAGCAATCCCACTACTGGGCATATACCTTGAGAAAGCCATAATTCAAAAAGAGTCATGTACCAAAATGTTCATTGAAGCTCTATTTACAGTAGCCAGGAGATGGAAACAACCTAAGTGTCCATCATCAGATGAATGGATAAAGAAGATGGCACATATATACAATGGAATATTACTCAGTCATAAAAAGAAATGAAATTGAGCTATTTGTAATGAGGTGGATGGACCTAGAGTCTGTCATACAGAGTGAAGTAAATCAGAAAGAGAAAGACAAATACCGTATGCTAACACATATATATGGAATTTAAGGAAAAAAATGTCATGAAGAACCTAGGGGTAAGACAGGAATAAAGAAAGACACAGACCTACTAGAGAATGGATTTGAGGATATGGGGAGGGGGAAGGGGAAGCTGGGACGAAGTGAGAGAGTGGCATGGACATATATACACTACCAAACGTAAAATAGATAGCTAGTGGGAAGCAGCCGCATAGCACAGGGAGATCAGCTCGGTGCTTTGTGACCACCTAGAGGGGTGGGATAGGGAGGGTGGGAGGGAGGGAGACGCAAGAGGGAAGAGATATGGGAACATATGTATATGTATAACTGATTCACTTTGTTATAAAGCAGAAACTAATACACCATTGTAAAGGAATTATACTCCAATAAAGATGTAAAAAAAAGAAAAAAAAGAAGTGAGTCACAGAGGCTGCCCAGATTCAAGAGGAGGGACTACACAAAGGAGTAAATATGGGTTTGGGATGGGGGCAGAAACTGTGGAAGACTAGCCATCTCAACTATAATGTGTGGCCTTTTCCCTCCCCCTCCCTTCCTTCCTCTCCTGCGGCATCTTTCTTTTTGCCTCTATTTTATGGCATAGGAATTGCTCAACTCACCAGCATGCTTGATGTACATAAATACCTATGCACGTGTGTGTGTGTGTGTGTGTGTGTGTGTGTGTGTGTGTGTGTGTGTGTGTATTTAAGAACTTAGAGTTCTTGGATTGGAATCTCAGTCTGGCTTCGCTGGATAGCAGAGTGATGTTTATACATGGATCTTTTACCTTTGGAAAGGGCCACTTCACGTCTGCTTCAATTAAAATGTTTAATGAGTCTTTAACCTTAGTAGTTTTAAAGCTTTTAATCACATAATATCATTTTATCCATCTTTGGCAAGTTGGTAATTTAGGTTGGAAGGTAACCAAAAGTATGTGAAATAATGTAACAATTTCTCACGACACTTCACTCTCCCTTGGCAGCCATCGCCTCCCATTCACCAGTGGGCTCAGCATGACCTGCTAGACACAAAGTTTACAAGAAGTCAGAGTGCAGGTTATCTAAGTGCTACAATACTGCTCATTTTGGGGAATCTTCTCTGAGTGATCATCTAAAATTCCAGTGCTATGTGCTTTGAGGTCTTGGTTCATTTTGTCTCAACTGACAGGTCAATTGCTTTGAACCACAAAATCCAAGGCATCTGTTTTATACTCCTGATTTTTAGAACGTTGACTTGCTCTCTAGCAGCCCTGAGATCTTTACTTTAACTTTCAAAGTGGCTATCTCCAGTCCATATCACCTTCTTTCTCTTTCAAATTCCATGGCAACCATGCCTATCTGGACACCCCCCAACACAGGCAGAGACACAGACAGAGACACACACACACACAGAGACACACACACACAGACGTGTATAGTAAAAACAAGGCTGGAAGACACAAAAATTGTTTCTCTTCATTTTATGCTGGAAGTTAAATTGGGTGGGTTTGAAATGAGGCACAAACTCCTTTTTCTGCTCACTCCTTCCCTATGGATTTAGAGAAAAAGTTATACTAACTCCTCTTCCCAAACATTCTCTTTTCCCTACTCATGACATGCACAGGTTAAAACAAAAATCCTGCACTTAATTCTGCTTTCTCTGTAAATATTTCCAAAATTCATGACTTTCTTACATGATTATGTTGAATATTTCCACCTACTCACCATCCTCTTTCACCATAATCTCTTCCAATTTGTTCTTTTGTGATTTTGCTTTCTCTTATGTTACTGTGTTCCCTTGAAGCAAATCTAGTGACCCATGCTAGCATCTGGCCCATTCAAATGCTCTTGCTTCTTTACTCCCAGCCATTCAGCTGTTTCTTATTCTGTCTGTTCAGTCATGTGTGTCCTCCCTCTTACACATTCCTCTTCCCCCTGTTATCCTACACAATGATCAGATAGTGGCAGGTAAGTAATCACACCTACCCCATCTAGAGCATGTATTATAGGAGTATGGCAGGACATGTGAAAGAGGTAACCCCTCACCTATGGTTTTCTGAATAAACACAGAAGACAAAGACTAGAATCGTGTTCCAGAGGAATAGATTCTATGCCAAATAACAAAGCCAAGAGAAATTTTAAAGCCTAGTGTTTGATGCAATAGGACTAGATTCAATAAGAGAAGAGCATTAAAAAATAAGAAAGCATGACAATGGAGAGAGAGAGAAAAGACAAACAAAATGTGTCCTGCAGCAATTGCATTAATAAAGTATGGACCATCGTGCCAGCTTTTTCATTGGGTCATGATGGGTTTGTAGGGGAGCAAAATTTGTCACCCCAAAATGTGTCTCTTTGACAAGAGGATTAATTTGGGATGAATATGTTTAAGAAATAGCAGAAAGTTTTCTTGTTACCACACCCCCATCCCTTAACTGACTAAAAGAATTTAGATAAAGGGCCTGTTCCAAGAATAGAGCTATCACCAGAAATATCTGCAAAGAATGTGGACTTTGCAGATATGTGGCCAGGGAAACTCAGTAGGGCCTAGAGGTCAGAGTCCACTCTGTGTCCCATTGTCTCTGCATGGCCCAGCAAACATGTGATTACCAAACATTTGCTTTTTAATCTCTGTGTGAATTGCCTTCCTTTAAAGTCCCAAACCACTATTCCCAACATCCCCTTCACCTTTAGCTGAAGATGATATTTAAGATGAGAGTTTCAATCATTTTGGTGAATTACTCAGTTTTCCTAGTAGGTGTCTCCCATGTATACATGTTATTAAACTTTCAAATTTCTCCTGTTAATTTTTCTCTTGTTAATTTGAGTCTTAGATTTCCAGAGCTACTTAGAAGGGTAGAGAAAATTTTCTTTCTCCATGACAGGTTCATTTAAATTTCCGGGGTAAAAGTCACCTGCCATTGCCTAGGAGTGTTCTTCCTATGTTTGCAGTATTGTTTTATATTCTGCTTTGTCATTTCTTCTTCTGTTCTTTATTTATGGATATCTTGTGAAAGTCAGCCATGGTTCTAGACTTTCTACTCCATACTCATTACTTTAAGTCCTTCGACTACTTTTTTTGTAAAATTTATTTGTATGAAGTTGGAACTTAAATCTGGGAGATGTACAAGTCCAAAATATACAGCTTTTTTTTTTTTTTGGCCATTTTTTGATATATATACCCATATTGAGCTATAGAAAACTCACACCAGAATTCTCCCTCATGTCCCTTCTTAGGAACTACTACACCAAAGATTAATTTTGTTCATGTAAAAATGGTATAGCTTTTTAAAGATACCATCAATAGACAATAAATGTAATCTTTCAAAATGTATAATTTGGTAAGTTTTGACTTATGTACATCTGTGAAAAGATCAGTCAAGATAATAAGCATATCCATCACTCCCAGAAGTTTCCTTATGTCTCTTTGTAATCCCTTCGTCCCGTGCTTCCTTACCTTCCAATCCTCCAACAACTGTTAATAGCATTTACTGAATTTTATATGAATGGAATCATACAGTATGTAATTTTTTGTCTTGCTTCTTTCATTCAGCATAATTATTTTGTGATCTATGATAGAGCATGTATCAAAACTTTATTTCTATTTTATTGCTGAGTAGGCTTCCAGTGTATGGATATACCACACCTTTTAAAATCCATTTACCAGTTGACAGATATTTGAGTTGTTTCCAGTTTTTGGCTATTACAAATAAAGTTGTAGTGAACATGATATACATGCCTTTTACTTATTTTGGGGAATATCAAGAAGAATGTCTTGATCATATAATGTGTTTATGTTCAACGTTTTTAGGAGACTGCCAAAGTCTTTTCCAAAGTGGTTGTACCATTCCATTCCCACTGGCAGTGTATGAAAATTCCAGTTTCTCCACATCCCCATCAACACTTAGCATGGTCAGTCTTTTTAATTTTAGCCATTTTAATAAGGGTGAAGTGGTAACTCATTGTGGTTTTATTCGCATTGCTTTTCCTTAAGAACAATGATGACAAGCATCTCTTCATGTGCTTGTCATTCCTATAACTTCTTTAGAAAGGCATCTGTTCAACTCTTTACCCATTTAAAAAAATTAAATTGTTTGTTTTCTTATTGTGTTTTGAAAGTTCTTTATGTGCTTCAGATACGTGATCTGCAAATATTTTCCTCCAGTCTGTGGCTTGCTTTTTATTCTCTTAACAATGTCTATTGAAGAGCAGAACCTTCTGAGGATTGTGATTTTGGTGTCATATCTAAGAAATATTTTCCTAATCTGAGATCACAAAGAATTTCTTGTACATTTTCTTCTAAAAGTCTTAGAATTTTCATTTTACATCTAGGTCTATTATTCATTTTGAGTTAATTTTAATGAGGTGTGAGGAGAAGTAGTGACCAAGATGGTGGAGCAGGAGATTCTGAGCTCACCTCCTCCCATGCATACCAAAATTACAGCTATATACAGTGCAACTGTTGATGAGAAAGACCAGAAGACTATCAGAAAAGATCTTCTACAACTAAAGACATAAAGAAGAAACCACAACAAGATAGGAAGGGGGGGAGGAGACATGGTATAGTCAACCCACACCCTCAGGTGGGTGATCCACAACTGGGAAGATAATTACAATTGCAGAGGTTTTCCCCAAGGAGCAAGGGGTCCAAGCCCCACATCAGGATTCCTAGCCCAGGGGTCCTGCACCAGGAAGATGAGCCTCAAAATGTTTGGTATTGAAAGCCAACAAGGCTTCCTTTTGGGAGAGCTACAGGGCTGTGGGAAATAGCCTCTGCTCTCAAAGGGCACTCACAAAATATCACATACTCCAAGACCTAGGGCAGAAGCAGTAACTTGAAAGGAACCTGAGTCTGACCCACTTGCTGATATTGGAGAGCCTCCCAGAGAGGCAGGAAGCAACTGGAGCTCACCCTGGAGACACAGACACTGGTGAAGGCCATTTTTGGTAGCTCGTTCTACCATGAGGACTCTGGTGCTGGCATGAGTCATTTTGGAATCCTCCCTCTAGCTTATTAGTGCCAAGACGTGGCCACACCCACCAGTCTGTTGGTACCAGTTCTAACACCTCAGGCTGAGCAACCAGCTGTGTGGGGACACAGCCTACCTACCAGCAAAACAGCTGTCTTAAGACCCCCTGAGCCCACAGCTGTCCTGGACACAGTCCTATCCACCAGAGGGCTCAGGACCCAGTCTCACACACCAGTGCACCAGTTTTAGCCCTAGAATCCCCTGGGCCTTGGCCCCACCCATCAAAAGGCCTACATCAGCTCTGGGACCCCAGGACTTAAAGCCAGAGATCCAGGACCCAGCTCCACCCAGCAGTATGCCAGCACTAGCACCAGGACAATGTCTTACCCACCAGTGGGTGGGCAACAGCCCCACAATCCCCTGAGCCTTGGCTTCACATACCAGCAAGGGGACACCAGCCTCAGGACCATGCAGTCCCACAGCCTGCCATGTCAGGAACCAGCCCCACCCACCAGCAGACCAACACTAGATCCAGGATCCTAGGCCCCATTACCACCTACCCCAGAATCTAGCTTCTTCCACCAGTGGGCCAACCGTAGCCTGGGACCCGACCCCCACCCCAGGGCACTGAGCCAGACACCATGTGACCCAGCGCCACCCCCCAGCAACCAACAGCCTAGGGACAAAGCAGGACCAGCTAACCAACTAAATCAGGGGCCATCCACACCTATCAGACACGGTAGTCAGCCGACCACAACAGAAGGAGCCACACAGCCCACACAGGGGGTACTCTTAGACCATATAGCTCTGGTGATCAGAGGGGAGTGTGCTGCTGGGACATATAGGACATCTCCTACAAAAGGCCACTCTCCAAGGTCAGGAAACTTAACTAATCTACCAAATACATAGAAGTAAAAATAACAAATTTGGTAAAATGAGGAATATATTCCAAATGAAGGAACAAGATAAAACCCCAGAAGAAGAACTAAAAGAACTGGAGATAAGCAGCCCACCCAATAAAGAGTTCAAGATAATGATCATAAAGATGAACAAGGAACTCAGGAGAAGATTAGATGAACAGAGTAAGAAGTTAGAAGTTTTTAACAAAGAGAAAGTATACAGGGGAACCAAACAGATGAAGAATACAATAACTTAAATAAAGAATAACTAGAAGGAATCAGCAGTAGACTCAATGATACAGAGGAAAGAATCAGCAAGCTGGAAGAAAGATTAGTAGAACTTACTGAAGTTGAAATGAAAAATAAAAAGAAATGAGGACAGTTTAAGAGATCTCTGGGAAAACATCAAGCATACTAACATTTGCATTATAGGGGTCTCAGAAAAAGAAGAGAGAGAACATATTTGCAGATAATAATAGCTGAAAACTTCCCTAACTTGGGAAACAAAACAGACATCCAGGTCCAAGAAATACAGAGAGTCTTAAACAGGATCAACCCAAAGAAGACCACACCAAGACACATTGTAATTAAAATGGCAAATATTAAAGATAAAGAGAGAATATTAAAAGCATGAAGGAAAGAGCAACAAATTACATACAAGGGGACTCCCATAAGACTATTAGCTGATTTTTCTGCAGAAATTCTGCAAGCCAGAAAAGAGTGGCATGATATATTTAAAGTGATGAAAGCGAAAAACCTACAACCAAGAATTCTACCTGGCAAGGCTTTCATTCAGATTTGATGGAGATATCAAAAGTTCTTACAGACAAGCAAAAGCTAAAAGAGTTTAGCACCACCAGACAGTTTTTATAAGAAATGTTAAAGGGAATTCTCTAATTGAAAAAGAAAAGATCACAATTAGAAACATGAAAATTATGAAAGGAAAAATCTCATTATATCAACGATGTATGAAGCTAGTAGGAAGGTTAAAAGACAAAAATAGTAAGATCATCTATATCCACAATAAGTAGTTAAGGGATACACAAAACAAAAATATGTAAAATGTGATGTCAAAAATCATAATACAAAGGATCATAAGAAAATACTATGAACAACTCTATGCCAATAAGATGGGCAATCTAGAAGAAATGGACAAATTCCTAGAAGTGTACAATCTCCCAAGACTGACCAGGAAGAAACAGAAAATATGAACAGACTAATTACTGGTAATGAAATTGAATCAGTTAAAAAAAAAAAACCCAAAATTCCCAATGAACAAAATTCCAGGACCAGGTGGCTTCACCTGTGAATTCTACCAAACATTTACAGAAGAGTTAACACCTATCCTTAAACTATCCCAAAATTTCAGAGGAAGGAACACTTCCAAACTCATCCTATGAGGCCAGCATCACTCTGATACAAAACGAGACAAAGATATCACACAAGAAAACAAAATTACAGGCCAATATCACTGATGAACATAGATGTAAATTTCCTCAACAAAATATTAACAAACCCAACCCAATAATACATTAAAAGCATCACACACCATGATCAAATGAGATTGATCCCAGCATTGCAAGATGGTCCAATATCCACAAATCAATCCAATATCCACAAATTGAAGAATAAAAATCATATGATCATCTCAATAGATAAAGAAAACTTTTGGCAACATTCAACATCCATTTATGATAAAAACTCTCCACAACGTCAATATCCAGGGAACATACCTCAACGTAATAAAAACCATATATAAGCCCACAGCTAACATCATACTCAATGGTGAAAAGCTGAAAGCATTTCCTCTAAGATCAGGAACAAGACAAGGATGCCCACTCTCACCATTTTTATTCAACATAATATGTCCTAGCCACAGCAATTAGACAAGAAAAAGAAATATAAGGAATTCAAATTGGAAAGGAAGAAGTAAAACTGTCACTGTTTGCAGAAGACATGGTACTATACATAGAAAATCCTCAAGATGCCACCAAAAAACTACTAGAGCTCATCAATTAATTCAGTAAAGTTTCAGGATACAAAATTAGTATACAGAAATCTGTCACATTTCTATACACTAACAATGAACTATCAGAAAGAGATATTAAGAAAACAATACTCTTTACAGTCACGCAATTGTACAATCAAAAAGAATAAAATACCTAGGAATAAATGTAACTAAGGAGGTAAAAGACATGTACTTGGAAAACGATAAGACTCTGATGAAAGAAATTGAAGACACAAACAGATGGAAAGATATACCATGTTTATATTGTTCTAGAGCTATTTGTTGGAAGATTAGTTTTACTTACTTTGAACTTAACATAAATGGAATCATGAAATATGTTTTTATTTAATCTGGTTTCTTTTGCTCAAAATCTTGTCTTTGAAATTCATTGATTTTGTTGTGTATACCTGTAGTTTATTCTTTTCCTTTGCTGCATAGTATTTCACTGTATGAGGGTACCACCATGTGTTCTTCTATTCTATTGATAATGGACATTTCCATTCTATTATTGGTGAACACTTTGATTGTTTCCAGTTCCTTCCTCTTATGAAAAATGCTGATATGAACATTCTTGTCTTCTGGTGACATAAGTAATAATTTCAGTTGGGCATATACTTAGGTGTGGAATTTCTGGGTCATAGGGTATGCAAATGTGTAGCTTACTAGATACTGCCAAAAAGTTTTTAAGGTGAGTATACCAGTTTTAGTCTCTTAACAACAATGTATGAGAGTTCTACTTACTCACCAATACTTGATACTTACTGTCAATCTTTCTTAATTTTCGTAACTCTAGAGGGCATGTAGTGGCATCTAATTTCAGTTTAATTTGCATTTTCCTTAGGAATGGCAATGACAGACACACTGATGTTTATAGGTCATTTAGAATTTTTCTTTTTGGAAAAGAAGTGCCTGTTCAAGTCTTTTTTCATTTAAAAAATGTTTGTTTGTTTGTTTGTACAAGTTCTTTAAATGTTTGCATGTTTTGGATATGAGTTCCTTGTTGGATATATGGACGTTCTTAATTTGAGAACTTAATTTTAGAACACCAAACTTTTCAATTTTTTCATAAAAGACTTTTATTCTGATGCTTCATTAAGAAATCTTAAAAATAACATCATAAAAATTATCTCCTAAAATAAAAAATTATCTCCTATAATAAAATTATCTCCTATAATGATTTTGTTTTAGAACCATTTCTTTAACATTTGTTGCATCTTGAATTAATTTTTGTGTATGGTATAAAAGACATTTTTTTAATGTTGATATCTAATTACTGCAGTATCTTTTATTGAAAAGACCATCCCTTCCCTCACTGAATTGCAGTGGTACTTTTGCCATATATCATTAGATTGTGTATGTGTGGGTCTGTTCCTGGACTTTCTATTCTATTGTTCTAGTTTTGTACAGTGTCCTAATTACTTTAAATTTATAAAAGTCTTGAGACCTGGTAGGGCAAGATTTGTTTTTCTTCAAGATTACTGTGATTTTCTAGGTCTTTTGTATTTTCATGTAACTGTAGAAGCAGTTTAGCAATTTCTACAAAAATCCACAGGGATTTGATTTTGATTACATTAAATGTACAGATAAATTTGAGAAGAATTGTCTTAGTAAAAACATGGATTCCTTCAACGTATGAGTGTGATATATTTCTTACTTTTTTATGTTTTTAATTTGTCTCAACATTGTTTTATAGCTTTCAATATAAAATTTTTACATATCTTATATTTATTCTTAGGTATTTGATGCATTTTGTTTCAATATTAAATAATATTGTTTTAAAATTTTTTACTTTCCAATTTTTGCTAGAAGCATAAAGACATACATTAATTCTGAGCATTGATGTTTAATATAGTAACCTTGGTAAATTGACTTACTAATTTTAAAATATTGTATATAGAGTCTTCTGGTTTAGTCTGCATGCAAAATAACCTGTAAATAATGACAGTTTTCTTTTTCTTTCCATTCTGTGTCTTTCATTTCTTTTAGTTCCACAGAACAGGATCTCATACAATGTTGAATTGAAGTGATGATAGTAAAATCCCTTGAATTCTTTCTACTATTTTTAAATTTTATCCCAGTACTAGTTATGCTTAAACTGTAATCTCTAGATTTTTCTCCCCCTGCTCCAGGAAGTATCCCAAATTCTTCCTCAAAGTCACATAGTAATCTGGGCTGTGATATCTCCTTTTGATTTATATTTAATAATGTTTATTATATATTCTATAGGTGATTACAAGATGCTTAACTAAGTAATTTTCTGTCTTTTACACCAGACAAAATTTCTGGACTGCAGAGATTATGCCTGTTATCTCTTTATTCCTGGTATCAAGAACAGTGCCTAACTCATGAAAAATATTTGATGAATATTTGATAAATGTTTGCTGAATGAAAGAATGATACTCCAACTCTGAACTTTCACCAGTCTTCTACATCTATTTATTAACTAAATGTTTTTATTTAGTTGTGCTTCCAGTGGGACACTTATGCCCTGAACTCAATGAAATAAACATTCTCAAACATTCTCTCTCCTTCTGTGTTCCTGTCCCAATAACTCAGCTATCCAATTAATTCTCTGGGGCATTCATCTGGTAGTAAATTTTTACTACTTCCTTTAAAAAAACTTATTTGTCTTCACATATCAAATCAGTATTGTGTTAATTCTTCTTGCTGGTTTTTTGGATTTGAGCCTTCTTTTCCATTTCCATAGTCATTATCCTAGTCTAGAGTTTTATAACTTTTTCCTTGATTATGTTAATTTTCTCTTGGTTGTATTGTTTCTAATCCCTCATTCTTCAGCCTACTCACCACATAGCCAACAACAGAGTCTTCCTTTGATATTACTTTAATCACACATTTCCCCCAAAAGCAAAGTAAACTCCTTTTATCTATGCTAATGGCATTCCAGCCTTCATTTATTACACACTGTGTGCGTACAAACCCCATCTATCTCCAACATAGTCATTTACTCCACCTCACAAAATTCAGTGTCCTTGTTATGCTCACTGCTTTGTCGTTGCTCTTATAGTCCCATGGAATGACCACCTCTTCTTTTTCATTGAGCTATGCCCATAACTTTCTTAAGACTTGGCTTCAGATTTACCTCTTTCAAAAAGATTTCAATGAAGTGTATCATCCCAAATGAAATGTCCCCTTTACTTTATATTTTCCTAATATTTTTAGTCTATAAATATTACTCAAAGGCCAGTTATCAAGGAAGCACAATTTGGTTGTTCAGAAATGATATTTCAACACAAAAGTCTTCATGTTAACGTGTGCTTTTTTCTTTGATTACAGACGTTTTCCTGATAAAGAGTTAACGGACTTGGGCCATCTTGTGAGGAGAATTGTGACATTTAGAAGTGTGAAAGATGTGTTGTGCATAAGCAAGGTAAAATGTTCTTTTGAATTATAAACAGAGACACATTTACTGTTTTAGGTGTTAGCTGGAATACAGTCATAAATTGTGGCATATGAATGCAGGCCAGAAATTGTGTGATATACGAATTATCATGATTATGGTATTTGAGAGGACTAAAAGAGACCTAGGTGTTATCCAACCACTTTCTCTAGTTTACAACTGAGGGAAATAGAGTCCTAGGAAAATTGTGACTTATCCTCCAATTAATAGCATGATTGTGATTATAACCTAGGTCTCCTAATATGAAGTGCAGTTTTTGTTTTATATATATATATATATATATATATATATATATATATATATCAAACAGGGTCACCCATGCTGTTTGTACACCCAACCAAAGTAGACTGCATTATGAGCTCCCAGAGGTCAGGACCCATGTCTTTGTTTACTTTTACTTTCTCCAGAGCTGTCCTCCCTGGAGCAGAACTCAGTTTCAGCATTTATTAGACATTATTTCCGTCAAGTTTTACTCTCTATCTGGAAGACCCTTAATAATGTTTTCAGAATCAGAATAGAGAGACTTTCTTTCCTAAATTGCTTTAGGGCATTTATTTTAAGAATATAAGGTTCAAGACTTATGAATGATGGACTCCCTAAAATTTGTCTTCCTGGTGAGTTAAGAAGACGGACTTCCCAAACAGGATCACCTACTACTTTTCTTTGTTTCCTAAATAATTTTTTATTTCTGAGTGCCTTTAAGGATCTGGTCAGAACTGAAAAACATTGATAGGAGAAGCTCAAGCTCACATCATTTGCTGTCTCCTACCTCTGAAACACGCAAGTTTCATCGTCCTTGCTTACGCTCAGGCTACTGATCTAGGACAAGCCACAGCTCCATGTGTTTCCACGGGGATGTCGCATCCATAGCTGTTCTTCCCATTGGGAGCCAAGCCAAATACTGGGCCTAGGATGTTTCCTCTATTAGGGCTTTGACAGAAGAGCCAAGATAGTAAACTCTTGACCTCCAATAGGTGCCAACAAATCTCAAATACAGATTTCAATGAAGAAACAACCATTTTCCTCAAGATGTAGGCAGGCTGTTGCTCAGCTCATCATGTTAGAATCTTGCTGTTAAGTTACTCCCCAGAGGGTACATTATTCCTTTTTTATTTTTTATCCCTAGATCAGAGTTCCCTAAACCAGAGGAATGTGAAATAAAGTCAGCTGTTTACAAGAGAGGAAACTCTTCCTTATTTATATTTAGGGGCCTGAGAAAACAGCCTGATTAAAAACTGATGGGCAGTTAAAAGTATGATCCACTGAATGGTGTGGGGTAGGCATTTAATACTAAAATGTGAAGTATTATGAGATCCATTTGAATTGAGAAAGCAAGACTGGTTTCATGCAGCAGTATTCTTGAAATGTTATGCATAAGCTCAGAAAGTTCATTCATCATGGGAGTCTGAACACTGTTAATTGTTTTAAGCATCTTCTATTATATCACTGAAGTTCTCCTGTTACACAACAGCAGCCTTTGAATAATCTGTTTACTTAGTTACTGTATTTAATTATGGGTCTAACTTTCAAACTTTACAACCTTTCCCCATTTCTCTCTTACTAAAAGAAAATCAACGAACAGGAATCATTCCTGTAGTTTTCCTTTGTAAGGAAGGTCCCATCTGAGCAACATTATTCCAGCCACTGCAGTTCAGTTTTTATCCTTGACAAGAATACAGAAGTGGTCTTTTTTCCCCTTGAACGTGCGTATTCCTGATGGAGCCTAAAAACTTCCATAAATCAATAAAGTAATTGCTACATAATGACCTATTGTTAGTGTTTGTGCCCAGAATGATGTCACAAGGGGGAAATGGAGCTACTGAATCAAAAAATGGCAGCTGTTTCCAATTTATTTGAGAGTCAGTTGGACAGAAAATTAAATAAACACATAGACAAGAAGGACAAGGGCAAGTCCTTGTATTATTCTTATGATAGTTTTAATTCAGTTGCAGAAGTCAGCAGGCAGCTGATACTGTGGCCCAGAGTTTCATTAGTTGCCTGTCTCACATGTCAGTGAGACGGCACATGCTCACTTCATCATTTTCAGCTTTTGTTATTTGCATTTTAAAACACATCAGTGAAGCATGAATCAAACTTTTCGTGTGTGTGTGTTGGGGGGGGGTTAGTACGGCCTTCTAAGTCTCAGAAATATATGATTGGGAGACATGGTTTTATCCACTACCTGCAATGATGGTGTCTCTCTCCTCCCTCAGGGCAGGTAGCCAAGAATTTTTAAATATTACTTTCTCTTCCTTGGGGGAAGGCTGGAAGACTTGTATTTGTTGCGGAGCCTGAAGAAAAAGGCATCACCTGGTTTGCAGTCACTCCTCTCCACTGTGACCAGGAGCTTTGATGTGCCCTTTTGATGTTCCTGCCTTGAGGCGCCTGGAGAGGATTATCAAAAGTAGCATTAACCGTCCAGGTTGGAGTTGGGGGTGCAGCAGCATTGAATGCCAGACTGTATATCCCTAATGTAAACAAATTCTTCTGAGGTGGAGTTGCCAGAGTGCTTATGAAATTTCCAAGGTACTGCCAACACGGCCTGCATCTACGGAGCTTTAATTTTTGGAATGTCCTTTTGGCAGGATTCCATTGTCAGGTAATTTGCTATTCAGTGTGGTAGCCACTATTAATTTTTTAAAAAAATCAAGGGGTCTAATTGTAACTAGAAAATGACTTCAATTCACCATCTAAAAGTATTGTAGTTTTCTCCTAAGAACCATACAGCCCAATTTTTAAAAGATTCTCATATGCCAAAAGGACCTTTGGCATGTAAACAATTCCCTTTTACATCAGGGATAAGAAAACAGAAGTCTGGTGTGCCGGTTAAAAATTCTTAGTGTAAGGTAATTTTGGTTAGACTGTAACTAACTGAGGAAGAGTGAAATTTTCTAGAGGAGATCCTGGGCTCCCAGAGGCTTGGAGGCCAGCTTTGCAACTAGGTTTTGTGAGAGTTAGAAGTAAAGGTGCTCTGGAGGGCAAAGAAGCAGGAAGGACAGTGTGGGATAGGGCTGGAGGGTTTAAAAAGACAATAAACCAATAAACAAGTAAATGTAGAATTTTAGAGAGTGATAAGTAGCTTGAAGAAGAATGAAGTGAGTTAAGGGAGATGAGAAGCATCAGTATTAGGAGTCTTCTTTGATATAATGGATCAAAAATCTTCCGTGATAAAATGTTAAGAGCAGACACCTGCTAGAATGGAGAGAATATGCCCAGCAGGTAGATACCAGGGGGAAGAAAGAGCTACTCCAGGTACAAGGAATAGTAAGGGCAAAGGTCTCTTTTTAGGATGCACTTTCCGTGCTCAGTGAGGAGGCCAGTATGGCCATAGAAGAACAAGAGAGAAGGGTACTTTGAAATGAGTCCAGAAAGCTGGGGAGGGGTGGGTGGTGGTGGAAAAGAGCAGACCATATAGGGATTTGCAGGCCATGTAAGAGCTTTGGATTTTAATTAATTGCATTAATGGTTTCCAGGGATAAGGAGAGACTATGTTAGGCATGACGAAATGCTGATACTGGAAGGTTGGCAAGACTCGTTAGGCAAACGAGCGCCCAGTGATTGAAATGCATGCCTCAACAAAAATCACAAAGCACAAATGATTACATATTCTGAGACCTGCAGGAATCCTCATGGGTCCTCAGCATCACGAATGGTAAATCTCCACATGCACGGGTCTTCTGCATTTAAATTTTTTTACTTATGGGGGATGTCAATGGAAAGTTATGCTCCCAAAGAGCTACGTTTGCCTTCAGATATGTTGTTTCTGCCTGAATTCAATGTCAGATTCCTAAAAGCAAATTTCACGTCTTGGTAACTCACTTTCATGGTAGTTCTTTTGAAAGGAATTAATAACTTTCACCAGCACTAAAAATTTAGGCTATTGAACGTGTGTAGACTTTGTGCCTCTGTAGAGTCTTATTGAATGGTCTTCTGGAGAAAAGTTAAGTTCTACAAATATGAAACCAGTTAAAAACATGTTGAATTTCAAAGTTTTAATTTTACTTCTTTTAAAATGCCTTCAAATGGTAACCTAAGGCACCTTTAAAAAAAAAAAAAAGTCATGTGTATTAGTAATTTCAGAGGGAAGCAGATTATTTTACTCCATTCCTAGAGAGTAAAGGAGTAAACCTCCCAAACTGGGCAGATATAGTAGAAGGAGATGGTAGCTAGAACGAAGGAACATTCGCACGAGGAGACAGTGCCTTGGGAAGCAAACGTCTCATTTCGTTTCCTTCTGTCTTCCTCAAGAACTGAGTGTCTCTAGCAGGGAGATGGGAGGAAAGACAGGCCATTATTAACCACAGAAAGCCAGACAGGTAAACAAACTCTTTCTCCTTGATCAGCTTAGAAGCTCTCAGGGACCAGATTATTGCCAAAGAGGCACCTGCTTTTGAGAATTGAGGACATGCTGCTGGGAGGTTTCTGACATGAAGTTAAGACTCAGATTGCATTATATCAATAAGATAACCATATAGCCTCTAGGAAAGTGAATGAGGGTGTTCTTTTTAATTTAGTCTTTTCTTCATGTGTTTGTCTTTGTATAGTTTAGTTGTGGTAAACATAAATCATGCTTACTTTAGTAAAAAAAATGTAATTGCTCTAATTTAGAATAGTGGTTAAAATGTATATTTTAGAATAAAATATATGTGGGTTGAAATCTCAGCTTAACCATTATAAAAGTTACGACCTTAGTCATCTAACCTCTTAGTTTTTGGCTCCTCATGTGGAAAACGTAGTGGTGCCTACCTAATTTTAAATGCCTGATAAATCTTGGCCATTACTATGAGTATTATGAAAAACTTGGGTAGGTGTGGATTTTAATGCCCTATGATAGTGCAGTGGGAAATCTACTGCAGTTGTTGACAGTTTATATAACCTGCCAAGGCAATTAAGAGATGAACTGCTTCCGTAAATGGCAAAATGGAACAGTTTTTGGTCACAGATGATCACTGCAAGAATCTGTAAAGTACAATATAGGGGAGGACTTTCTCACTGGGAAAGCTGCCTGGGAGCTCTGGGGGAGCCATCCAGTCTGCATCATTCTATCATGAATGTTTCCACTGGGTCAGTCTTGGCCATTGGCTTGGGTGTAGAATGGTGATAGTGGCAATTCTATAACAGTGGCTGCATGGAAAGGACTGATAAATTTGTAATGACCATTTGTTTGTCAAACTGGCCTGCACTCTTGAGGCTTCTAGGTTACAATCATCTGGTTCTCTTACTAACTAAACAGATCCCCCAATACCTCTCATTTTGTGATTTCTCACTCTATAAAATATGGAATTTTGAAACGTGGTTTGTAAGAAAATATGTACTGTATTTTTATTTTATCTTTTTATATTTTATTCACTTAATAGGAATGAAACACATGTGCAAAAGTACCTAACCCCTTTTCTTTCATTCGAGTGCCTTTAGAGGGCTGCATTGCAATAGATATATCATAATGTGTTTTGCAGCTGTTGACCCAAGTAAAGAGAGACACTGAGACAAGGTCACAAAAATTAATGTATTTTGGGATAAGCAAGGAATTCCAATTCAGGACAAGCAAACAGTAGCAAGTAGCAAGGTGAGTCTCTTGAGGGTTTGGGGTATGTTGTATTTGTGGGCTGGGAATGTAAAGAGGGAAGAGTTCAGTCAGAGCTGGCTAAAATGAACAACAAAGAGATACCAACCTTGAAACCTTCCCAAGCACACAACATCAGTCCAGTAACACAAAGCTCAATTCAGGCCACTCTGTGAGGCCAGCCTGACCTGGATGATCTTCCATTCATGCCTCTGGCAAAACTTCCCAAGGTTGATGTGAGACAAGCTCTGATCAACCCCCTATCATCTGAGAAAATTCTGACAATATCAGTTTTCTGTAAGTCACGCATTTGCAGGAAATCAAACTCCAAGTCCTTAAGTTTTGTCTTCCTGTAGTCACATGTGTGAGCTTCTCCATTTTGTACCCTCCAGTTCTATTTCAGATTGAATTTTTTTCACATTTTCCCCTTTTGATCAAGATCTTTTGCAGAAAGTATAGCTGATCAATAATGCCATTTAGGTCTTGTTTGTTATTGTTGTGTGTGTGTGGGGGGTATAGTTCTTTATAGATGGATTGTATTGTATGCCATACAAAGCTGAGGAGGGTTGTCCTCAGGCATCTTTTTTTCATGAAGTTGAGATGGATCATCCTCAGGTGTTTTGTTCCACAGAGCTGAGGAGGACCATCTGCAGGTGTCTTGTCCCATGGAAGAGGGAAATTATATGGAATTTCACTGTCCTCACTTAAACAACAAGCAGATTGAAAAATAAAGAATCTCCGTTATGTCCCTCTAAGGTGGATAGTTTAGTTTACTCACATTTGAGAAGGAATCATTTCTATGGAAACAAAAGAAAAACAAAGATTAACAGTTCCAGCAAATTATAAATTTAGTTTCTGAGGTTTGGAGAGCAGCCAATTGAGAAAATTTCTAGATGTTGGGTTCTAAGCATCCTCAGATGGAATGAGGGCAAGCAATAGCAACCTGACAGATTTTCCTGGATTGAAGTGTGAACGTCTCTGGTGACCTTTCTCAGTGGCCACGTATCAACAGGCACAAAGATTGTCCACACATAAGGTGTTGTGGTGATTTCTCTGAAGTTTATACAGTTGTTCCTCGGTATTCATGGGGGATTGGTTCCAGCACTCCATCAAATACCAAAATCTATGGCTGCTCAATTTCCTTTATAAAATCAAGTAGTATTTGCAGATAACCTATGCACATCATCCTGCATACTTTAAATCATCTCTAGATTACTTATAATACCTAATACAATGTAAATAGTTATAAATACAATGTAAATGCTATATAAATATTTGCTGGCACACAGCAAGTTCAAATTTTGCATTTTGGAACTTTCTGGAATTTCTTTTAACATTTTCAACCTGCAGTTCATTGAATCTGCAGGTGTGGAATGCACAGATACAAAAGGCCAACTGTATCAAGCTGTCCAGCTTTAACTTTCATGGCATCGGAAAAGAGCAGTTTTAGTTTCATAGTGAGTTCAAGTCAAAAGAGTGGGAGAAAATTGGAAATGTTAGTTTGGAGAGTTCTAGCCACATATGGAAGGAAATTAGAGTTCAGGACTCAGTCCAGTTACAGGTAGAAAACAAAGTTCAAAGACAATTAAAAATACTGGAATCTGGTATCCATAAAGGTGTATTATTGAAATATAATTCTTCTTTCTATAATCATCCCCATTTTTATCAAAGACAACCACAGTAAGACTAAGTTAATTGTAAATTAAATGCAGTTTTAATAAACTTGGTCTGATTATTTACATAATTACAGCAGGAATGTAGGCTCTTTTAAATCTGCTTTGCTGAAACTTTTCATAAGGAATCTTAGATTAGACTTTTAAAGTCTTTTTAGGCTAAGAAGTCAAGCCAAGGGCTCGTCCAATTGTGTCCTGTTACAAGGAGAACCGGTTCCTGCTGAATTTATGCAAATACATATATTATCATGAAAAATAAGACTAATAAGAGTTTCTGAATTCTGGAGAGATGAGGTAGGGAGAAAAAAAATAAATGTTTCAACCTTGGTTGCAAAGATACACTTTACAAAATTGCTGTAAGCTGTAGATAGTTTTAAAAAGAGGAGAAAAGGGGGTCTTTTAATTCTGGAAAATAACATTAAAGAACTAGCAAAGTTTTAAATGAAGTCCTAAAAACTATAGCTATCTTTATCAGTTTTACATAATTTTTGTTTTGCTTCATCTTTTTTTTATTGGAGTATAGTTGCTTTATAATGTTTCATTAGTTTCTGCTGTACAGCAAAGTGCATCAGCCACACGTATACATATATCCTCTCTTCCTTGGATTTCCTTCCCATTTAGCTCACCACAGAGCATCGAGTAGAGTTCTCTGTGTTATACAGTCTGTTCTCATTAGTTATCTATTTTATATATAGTAGAGTATATATGTCAAACTCCAATCTCCCAATCCATCCCACACCCTTTTCCCCCCTTGGTATCCATTCATTTGGCCTCTACATCTGTGTCTCTATTTCTGCTTTGCAAATAAGTTCACCTATACCATTTTTCTAGATTCCACATATATGCATTAAAATACAATATTTGTTTTTCTCTTTCTGACTTACTCTACTCTGTATGATGGTCTCTTGGTTCATCCATGTCTCTACAAATGACCCAATTTTGTTCCTTTTTATGGCTGAATAATAGTCCATTGTATATATGTACCACATCTTCTTTATCCATTCCTCTGTTGATGGGCATTTAGGTTGCTTCCATGTCCTGGCTATTATAAATAGTGCTGCAATGAATATTAGGGTGCATGTATCTTTTTGAATTATGGTTTTCTCTGGGTATATGCCCAGGAGTGTGATTGTTGGGTCATATGGCAGTTCTACTGTTAGTTTTTTGAGGAACCTCCATACTGTTCTCCATAGTGGCTGTATCAATTTACATTCCCACCAACAGTGTAAGAGGGTTCCCTTTTCTCCACACCCTCTCCAACATTTACCCTTTGTAGATTTTTTGATGATGGCCATTCTGATCGGTGAGAGGTGATACCTCATTGTAGTTTTGATTTGCATTTCTCTAATAATTAGTGATGTTGAGCATCTTTTCATGTGCCTCTTGGCCATCTGTATGTCGTCTTGGGAGAAATGTCTATTTAGGTCTTCTGCCCATTTTTGGATTGGGTTGTTTTTTTGTTATTAAGCTGCATGAGCTGTTTGTATATTTTGGAGATTAATTCCTTGTCAGTTGCTTTATTTGCAAATATTTTCTCCCATTTTTGAGGGTTGTCTTTTCATCTTGTTTATGGTTTCCTTTGCTGTGCAAAGGCTTTTAAGTTTTATTAGGTCCAATTTGTTTCTTTTTGTTTTTATTTTCATTACTCTAGGAGGTGGCTCATAAAAGATCTTGCTGTGATTTATGTCAAAGAGTGCTCTGCCTATGTTTTCCTCTAAGAGTTTTATAGTGTCCAGCCTTACATTTAGGTCTTTAATCCATTTTGACTTTATTTTCGTGATGGTGTTAGGGAGTGTTCTAATTTCATTCTTTTACATGTAGCTGTCCAGTTTTCCCAGCACCACTTATTTAAGACACTGTCTTTTCTCCATTGTATTTTCTTGCCTCCTTTGTCAAAGATTAGGTGACCATGTGTGTGTGGGTTTATCTCTGAGCTTTCTATCCTGTTCCATTGATCTATATTTCTGTTTTTGTGCCAGTACCATACTGTCTTGATTGCTGTAGCTTTGTAGTATAGTCTGAAGTTCAGGGAGCCTGATTCCTCCAGCTCCATTTTTTTTTTCTCAAGATTGCTTTGGCTATTTAAGGTCTTTTATGTTTCCATACAAATTGTAAAATTTTTTTCTAATTCTGTGAAAAATGCCATTGGTAATTTGAAAGGGATTGCATTGAATCTGTAGATTGCTTTGGGTAGTATAGCCATTTTCACAATATTGATTCTTCCAATCCAAGAACATGGTATATCTCTCCAACTGTTTGTTTTGTCTTTGATTTCCTTCATCAGCACATTATAGTTTTCTGAGTAGAGATCTTTTACCTCTTTAGGTAGGTTTATTCCTAGGTATTTTATTCTTTTTGTTGCAGTGGTAAATGGGATTGTTTTCTTAATCTGTCTTTCGGATCTTTCATTGTTAGTGTATGGGAATGCAACAGATTTCTGTGCATTAATTTTGCATCCTGCAACTTTACCAGATTCATTGATTAAATCTAGTAGTTTTCTGGTGGCATCTTTAGGATTTTCTATGTATAGTATCATGTCATCTGCCAACAGTGACAGTTTTACTTCTTCTTTTCCAATTTGGATTCCTTTTATTTCTTTTTCTTTGATTGCTATGGCTAGGACTTCAAAAACTATGTTGAATAATAGTGGCAAGAGTGGACATACTTGTCTTCTTCCTGATCTTAGAGGAAATGCTTTTAGTTTTTTACCACTGAGAAATATGTTGCTGTGGGTTTATCATATATGGCTTTATTTATTTATTTATTTTGCGGTACGCGGGCCTCTCACTGTTGTGGTCTCTCCCGTTGCGGAGCACAGGCTCTGGACGTGCAGGCTCAGCCGCCATGGCTCACGGGCCCAGCCGCTCCACGGTACGTGGGATCCTCCCAGCTCGGGGTACGAACCCACGTCCCCTGCATCGGCAGGCGGACTCTCAACCACTGCTCCACCAGGGAAGCCCTATATGGCCTTTATTAGGTGGAGGTAGCTTCCCTCTATGCCCACTTTCTGGAGAGTTTTCATCATAAATCAGTGTTGAATTTTGCCAAAGCTTTTTCTGCATCTATTGAGATGATCGTATGGTTTTTATTCTTCAGTTTGTTAATGTGGTGTATCACATTGATTGATTTGCATATATTGAAGAATCCTTGCATTCCTGGGATAAATCCCACTTGATCGTGGTGTATGATCCTTTTAATGTGTCACTGGAGTCTGTTTGCTAGTATTTGTTGTTGCTTCATCTTTTGTTAGCAGTTTTATGAATTCATCAGTTTTAACATCAGGGTTTTAGAAATTCTTACCTTGTTCACACCAAATAAGCCTAATTAATGTAATATCTCCTTTTTATATGGAGAGAGAATTACCAATTAACTCGAGTGACAATAAGAGAGTTCAAAGGCAAATATAGAAAGTTACAAAGATCTGAGCAAAATTTAGCTCTTAATATTGAGAAAACTAGTTTTACTTAAATAATCAAAGACCCGATAAATACAAAACACAGAATCTTTGTTTTCTAGGCAGTTTACATTAAAGGTAAAGAAAAACCTCTGTTTACAATTATTTATTAAGAGAAGGTCAATAATCAAAAAAAAATTATCCTTTTAAAAAGAGAAAACCAAATTCTAATTTTGCACCAGAGTACTTTTGATATTAAAATTCTTCCTTTAAAAAAAAAAAACTTAAATAAATCCATCCCAATCTTAGTCAGTTTGACCATACATAAAATTCCTTTCTCAAGATTCCTTTCCACAATGCTTACTATATCTATTTAGATTTTGTCCTTTTTCTTTTTTTATTTTGGAACAATCATTTTACTTTAGGACAAAGTTACTTTCTTTTCCCTCAATAAAAATGCATCTCCACTCCTCATGCTTTCTCTTACTGGCAATATATATGCTACTTATCATATACAGTCATTTTCAATTACCATAAAATCCTCCTTTTCATTCTCATTATTTTCCCAGAGATTTCATCTCCTAGCATCCTAATTAAACTTTGTCACAAGTGCATGGATCTTAATCCGTGGCATTTTGTGCCCTCCTACTTTTGCAAAACGGCATGCTAAGGTCTCCAATTTATTATTCTTTCCCACCTTCTCTGCCAGCCCTGAAGCTAGCAGAGTGGTAGCAGACAGCACATGTCCTTCTCTAATCTCAGCTCTTCTTCCTCATAGCAAAATTTTTAAAATGTGGCAAAAACACATTTATTAATAGATCCAAATACCTTTTGTCTCTGCAAAAAAATTGAAAAGCCAGAAGGAGATAAACTTATGTTTAGCAATCAATGTCTCAGTACACTATCTTATTTGGAAATGAGCTAGATATCAAAAAAATCCACTATTTACTTTACTTAGTAGAAACTTTGATCACATATTTAAAATACTTATTTTTAACAATTATGTTTGGATTAGACATTAAACAGCTAACCATCATCTTAAATTATTATTCTTGCTGAGAAATTTTGTAACAGAATTGGATGAGTTTATTTGATTTTCAGTTAACCTGTGTAGAATAAAAGTATTATACTAAATGTTGATAACTCTAAAGTTATACCTGACTTAATTAAACCAAAACCTTAAGCTAGCTTTTATTTATCAAAGATTATCCCAGATTATGTGAACTTGAAAAGCGTTTGGGTTAGTTTCTATGTTTCTGAAAGTATCATATTTATATAAATGCTTTATTTTCTTTAAGCCAATTAAATAGAGCACATTACAAATTAATTTTGGCAAAGAAACTTCTATAGAGGTCTATATTTTAAAAGGCTCTTTTTTCATTCTAGTCTCTGTGGGCAATGTTTTGGTTATCTCCCAGGTGTTTACATTTCAAAGACATAATAAGATTTAAAATTCCGAGGGACAGAGAAAGAATGCAAAGGTCTTTTTTTGGGGGGATGGAGAATTTTGTGATATATTTGTCTATTATCAAAAGTCTAGAGTAATTACTATTTACATTTTTTTCTTTTTTTTCTTAAGTGCAGGACAATTGTATTTCCAATGTCCTGATTTTTTTTTACAGTATCTGCAAATGTCTGAAGGAAAATTGGAAAAGATCTGAGTGGATTTTGGGTTCAAATCAAGAATTTTTTTCCTTTCTTTCTCTTTTTTTGAAAAGGCAATGTTGGTGAGAGTTTAACACTAGAGAAATTAGGGGAGTTCAGATGGAAAAGGGGATTGGGGAAACCTCAGTTGGTGCTGCCAACGAAGAAGCCTCAGATTTTTTTTTTTTAATCTCCTTTTAGTTGTTTATTTGCTTCAGTTAACTTTGAAACGGTATTTTGTAAAGAGGCAAATTTTAGAATGCTGAATATGTTTGGAAGCCTCTAGGTATCAATTAAAATAATTCTCTTGCTCTAGTCTTTTAATTTAGTCTAGAGAAAAATGAATTTAGAGAGATTGTAACATAAAATTGGCTTGGGTCCCTGAAAGAGGGTTACTCTTAGAGCATTTAGATGATTGCGATCCCATTTCTCAGAGGTTTTCTTGAGAGCAAAAGAAAAATCTCTAGATAGTCTGATGGTGTTTAAACGCTCAACTGTGCCCCCAATATTATTATTATTATCAGTATTTTGTTTTTCTGTCAAGAATTCCAAAGGAATTATATGGAAATTCTAGAGTGTTATCAACAAGAAAACAATCAAATACTGACCAAAGAAGATGAAGCCTTTAAATAGGTCCAAATATATCACAAAATTAAATAGGAGAGCTCAGCCAAAAGGGAGGGAGCTCAAACTCTGAGACTTACCCTCAAACTCCAGGGTTGGTGGGAAAACAGTGAGCTCAGTGGACTCTGTGAGTACTGGCACCTGTTTGTTCACTGGCCTAAGAGTTGTTGAGAGTCTTCTTTGAATCTCACTTCTGACACCATAAATGTTGACTTAAACTCAGGTAAACTGAGGCAAGCTCAAAAAGATGAGTTTATTTGGAAATAGCAGAGGAATTGCAATGTGGGACAAGAAAATTGTAGCAAGCTACAGGAGAGTCCATTGAGAGTTTGGGGTAGTTTGTGTTTATGGGCAGGGAATATAAAGGGAGAAGAGTCCAGTTAGAGACAGTTAAAATGAAGAGAAACAGAGACCAACATTGAAAACTTCCTGAGCAGACACCATTAGTTCACTCACACAAACAAAGCTCAATTCAGCCCACTTTGAGGCCAGCCCAACCTGTCAGTCGTCTTCCATTCGTGCCTCTGGCAAAAGTTCCCTAGGTTGATATAAGACAACCTCTGATCAACCACCTATCACCTGAGAAAATTCTGACACTATCAGTTTTCTGTAAATCAGGTATTTATGGGGAGTCAGTCTCTTAGTCCTTAAGGTTTGTCTTCCTGAGGACACACACATGAGAGTCCCATTTTATAACCTCTAGTTCTATTTTAGATTGAAATTCTTTCACACAGCCTATCTTTTGGATATAGATTCAGGAACTGCCACCATTAGTGATTTCAATTATGTATCCATGGAATTATGTGGAAACCTTTATTACAGTGTATTTTTTTAAAGAGAAAAAGATGACTAGACTTAATGAAATAGCAACAGAGAAAATAATGGAGGATGTAAAATTGCATATAATCACCAGGTTTTCACTTGATATTATTACGAAAATAAACTTCCTCTCCCCCCACATGCTTCAAATACTTATATATAAAATGTTTGTTTTTCTTCTTTTTTTTCAGTATCCCACCAATATAGCATCAAAACATAACATGAATTGCTTTGGTGATGTTAAAAAAGGAGTAACGTTTGTGTCTAAGCAGCCCCGTTGTCTTTCCGTCTGAGCTTCACTTTTAAAGCTGCTTAGTTTTGTATGAGATTTGCTTGTAAGTCAGGTTTTATGAATCAAGAAAACTCTGTATGGTCTTGCTAAAGCAGCATGAGCTGCTAATTTCTTTTTACACTACCCGTCTCTGAGACACATGCACACACTTGTGGGTTTAAGCACATGCCCTATTAGCTTTTTATACTTAATAGGGCCCTTGGCATTTTTGAGTCTTAGACTAATTTGTTTTATGCTGTCTCCCTTCTGTTGTAGTCAGGAAAGCGAATTGCCTTAAAAAAAAAAAGTGCCCTGTGATCGTCCTGCATGAAGGGCACTACATTAAGTCCTATCGTCTGATTGATTAGATACTCTCCTCCCTCATCTGTTTTCCTAGCCACTGGAATTTAAAGAAGAATGCAGCTCAACTTGCCATACACAAGATATTTTGATTGTCTTTACCCTCCCCAGTTCATTAAGCCCATAAATCTTATATTCTTCATAAAAATATTTAAAACCAAGGAGGAAGTAGTTCATTCACCAAGGGGATCTTGTCAAGGTGGTGTGTTGTATATTTTTCATAGCATTATCACATAACCAAACATTAAGAATCTATCTAAATTAATCCCTACCTCAAGAGTCTTACATCAATGCTAAAGAAAGATGGTGCTACTACACCAATTTCCTTGGCACTTTAGATATGACTAGATTGTGTTTTTCTTAATAGAATGTGAATTGGGGTTACATTTTGTTGACAAGAGTCAATAGTATTTAGTAATCTCCCCACCCATCAGGTGTTATGTAGAAACTCTACCTTAGCTCTCTATGTCATCATTTAGTGCCTTGAAAAAGCTAATTTAGTGCCCAACATAAGGAAAAGTCATGATTTAATCATCAAAATAAATTAACAGTAGAGTTGAAACAGTATGAGATGTGCCTACATTTCTGTCAATGTTGAGCTCAATGAATTGAGCTTGATAAAAAATTCAATGTACAAATGGATTACAACATGAGAATGCTATTGTGTGCATTTTAAGGTTTTATTTTTAAAGCACTTATGATTCATCATTTTACATATTTGTAGCATATTTTAATAATATAATTCAAATCATGTAATTAAAAATTTGTAATAGCATATAACATTTATTATCATTGGGATTCATTATTCTATTACTAAAATTCAGTTCATACTAAGCAAAAGTAAGTTTTTTCACCTGTACATAATTTTGTTATTACTTTTTATGGAGAAATATGCTTTATTAGCTTAATTATAATGCACTTTAAGATCTATAACTGAACACCGAAAACTTCATTTGCACACCAGGGCCATTTTTACAATTTTAAAGTAAAGTATGTGTGTGGTTTGGCTATGAGCATCTCAGATCGAAGCTTATTAATTCATTCTGAAAGCACTTGAGTTTCTGTCATTACAATATTCTCTTTTAAAAACCACCACTGACTTTCATCACTCTTTGCCTCATATTCCACATTTTTGGCTATGAAGTTTTCCATTCTGTTTCCTCTTTCCCTCTTTTTATTCAAGTTAGCAATAATTTTGTCTGGCCCCGTTCTTTAAGTAAAATGTGAGGTTATATGTTAATTATACCAACTCATTTCTTCACTGTCTTCTTATGCACAACTTAGGCATTCCATGTAAACATGCCACTCTATTAGATATTATAAAAGATATTTTTCAATAAAGGAATTATCGATTTCAAGGGGTTCAATGTGTAAATATTACTCTTCCTTCTCAGCAATTTTTCGGAACCTAGGGCTCTCAAATAATCTGGCATTGTAACAAGGTAGGACCCTTTTTGATTATCTCCCCTCCTCTCTGAACTGATTTAGACACTTACTAAAGAGTAGAGAAACTCAAGCATGAAAATACATCTATCTCTGAGACTTTACCGTTTCTTAAAAGAACACCAATAGGACAGATTGCTGTTCTCTGTTGCAAAAAAGTTAAACTTTCTTCTGTGGAGGTTTAGAGGATCTCTCACGTGTTCAGATTGATCTGCAATGTCCAGACTAGATTTTTCATAATTTCTGGACTATAACAAAGGAACCAGAGATAAAGTCAATGAGGTTTTGTGAAGTTATTTGTGAGAACCTGGCTGACTCTTGAGATCAGGCCTCTCAGGAAGCCAGTTCCTAGGAGGAGTCACCATGCTTCTAGAATCTAGACTCAACTTTGCAGGTCCAGAAATGTATAATTATTTGAACACGTGGAGATTATGAGACTCTGAGGGACTGAGCCAAATAAACTAAATTTCACAAGCTATTAAACCAAAATAAAAATGTCTAGATTTGTTTAATCTTCTAGAAAGACATTGTAGAACAATAATCTTTATTTAAATCATGAGTTTAAATATCAACATGCATTCACAAGCAAACTTTAAAACTCCTATTTTGGTATTTTCTTTAAAATGGATTATATGTATAAATTTAATAATATCTCCCCTGTAGGGTTGTGTGAGGATAGTATATTATGTATATATCTGTGTGTGTATATATATATATATATATATATATATATATATAAAATACTATACCTGTCATATACTATTTTATATTAAATATATGATATACAAATGTCTGCTCTCTATATATAAAGTATAAATATGTAAAATATACTAGCCTCATACAACCCTACAGGGGATATATTATTAAGTGTGTATATATATATATATATATATATATATATATATATCTGTTTTAAAAAGAACAGCAAATATACACAGCAAACATATTTGTATATCATTTGTTTAATACATATATTTTTAATATAAATATGTATAATTCCAGATAGTTAAGTAATTTAAAAGATTTACTAAGGTTTTATGCTACATGTCAGATTCTATTCCAGGAGACAGAGATACAACTGTGGACAAGACAGAAAAGGACCTTACTTTTTTGGAGCAAATGATAGAGGGAGATGGAAAATAAACAAATCAATGGACAAGATTTCAGATTGTGATAAATATTGCACAGACAACAAAACATAGTAATGTGATAAGACAGACTCAGGTGAGGTAAAGACTACTTCAAACTGGGTGGTCAGGAAAGACAACTTAGGAGAAATGACATTAGAGATGAGATCTAAATATTATAGAGAACTTGAATATATGAGCATCTGGGGACAGACCGCTACTGGGAGAAGAGACAGCAGGTGCAAAGTTCAAAAAGCAGGCATGAGTTAAGTGTGTTTGAAAACAGGAAAGGCCAGTACGACTGAAGTCTAGTGAGTGAGGGGGAGAATAATGCAAGATATAACCTTGAAATCTCACTGGGGCTACCGCCCAAAGTCCTGGGCTTTCATTCTGACTGTAATGGGAAGGCAGTGAAGAGTTCAATAGGGAAGAGATGACATCTGTTAAATATCTCAAGAAAGAATTGGAGGGATGAAGAAGGCAAGGAGGAATCAATTATGAGGTCAATTCAGTAGCCTCGATGACTTGACTTGGATTTTTGAGTTGAGGGAAGTGGACAAATTAAAGGTATTCTTTGGAATTAGATTAACAGACTGTACCTGTGTCAGACAGGGAGGAAAATCATGGCTATGCTTTAGTTTATGATTGATCACCTGGGCAAATGAGGATTCCATTTGCTGAGATGGAGCAGATTGAAGCATGAAAAGTTTATCAGTCAAGTTCACTTTGAGATATCTATTATCCATCTAAGCAGAAATGACGAGTAGACAGTTGGAAATATAAATCTTTAACTCAGGACTGAAGATGCAATATTGAGTGCCATCTGAGTATAGATGGTATTTAAAACCATGGGCCTGAATGAGATCACATAGAAAGAATATGTAGATGTAGATATAGAAAAAAGAAAGAGGACCAAGTATCAAGCCTCAAGGAATCCTGATATCTAGAGATTAAGCAGTAAAAGAAGTCAGCAAAGGAAAAGAAAATTAAACAGCCAGTGAGATGGAAAGAAACCTGGAGGGGATTGTGTCACAGTATCAGAAAAGAGAGTGCCTCAGGAGAGAGGAAGCTGAATACAGATGAGAATCCAAGCTAGGTTAAGACTTAACAACTGATTTGGCAAGGTGGAGCTCGCTGGTGACTGGAACAAAAGAACTATCATTGGAGTGGTGAGGATAGACGTCTACTCGGAATTATTTTTCTCATTTCTAAAATATTTCTGCTTAAAGAACCAGAAATGATCAGGTAAATGTCTAGAGCCACCTTCCCCCTAAAAACAGAGGAAAAATTCTTAACTAGCCATTTTATTTGTCATCCAAAGCAGTGTTCGTTCATGCCAAAGGTGTTATATAATTGTTATGCAGATTGTGGCTTTCTTTCGTTTAACATTTTAATCATGTCTTTCTGACATGCTCACCTTGATGAGTTATGGATGGTACCCAAGAACCTTAACAGTTGGAAATGGGGAATCCCATGTTTCTCATCAGCAATATATTCAAGATGAGTTACTTCTGCAGATGGTCAAGTTTATCCATTTTATGTTGATTCTTACTTGCCTCGATTTCAGATGGTGACATTTGCTGAATGGATTCCCAAATGCTGATGAGCTCTCTATTTGTAGCATGTAGCCTGATTACAATGAAAATAAAGAATTCCTGATTTTGGGGGGCCCGATTCTGGACAGAAGAGACATCAAGTATTTTTTGACACTTGCTTGGTGTCACCTCTATTCCTGTCACCTTTCTCTCATGCCGTCTTTATATATGAAATGACAACCATAAGTCACCTCCCTCTCTGCAGCCCACATGTTCTGCAAAGCTGTTTCCGTGAGCTGTGCTTTTTGTCTTTGCCAAGTTTTCTGTCCCTTCCCGTGCTCCTGACATCATTCCTTTCTTCAGGATATATATTTTTTAAGACATTAGAGGGAACAATAAATACTAGGTGTTATGAAGTAAGTCTTTGGCCTTCGATGAAGATAACTTCGGGTTAAATTCTCCAGAAATCGTGTCTGCCTTTTCTTTTACAAAGGAACTTCAAAAAACATTCACTTTTTAAATTGACCTATTTGTGCTTCTAACTACTGCATGCATTAAATTTAAAATACAAGCAGTTATCAGAAACGCAGATTTAAATATTCTTTATATAATAAAGTTTCAACTTCTGCCTATTTCTCATAAAAGGGAACTAACAGCAAGGAAGTTGATTAGTTTGTATGTTACAGAAAAGGAATCTTTAGAAACATCATATTATAATAATCAAGTTACCTTAGTTTTAATTCAATAACATTTTTAAGTAACACATACACATTTTCACTGAAAGTCATACGTGTTTTAAAAATTTACTTGGAAATACTGCATAAAAGACAATAAAAGTATTTAAAGCCGGCAATGCACATTTATGCTTAGAACATAAATTTGGGACAGCATTCTGTATGCTATACTCAATAATGGTAGATTCTATTAAAGTTGTTTTGCAGATACTCAGTGGCAAAATATAACTGAGTTATGAGTAAGCAAACTAATTCATCCAAATTAAGTGTTTTTAATATTTATTTTAAACCAGAGAAGGGGGTGTATATGACCTAAGTTATCCTACATTGAAAGCCCCTTGAGGGCAGAGTCAGTTTCTGTCTACATCACTCTATACATTCCCTGACATAACAGCATATCTATATAAACTATTAATAAATTCATAAGGACAGTGATGCTGTGTGAGTAGTAGACCGAGTCAACGTGAAATAGGTCAGAGCATCCTCCAAAGCTTTGCTATGAGGATTTTTCTGTGTCCTGTGTTTATCTTCCCTCCACCTCAGAGTTGCAATGCTTCACTCACTGTGGAGGTCCTATAAATATATCCTGAATTAACTGAATAAAGAACGTGCTTAAGGAAACCTTTTGCAGTATTCTGTAGGTGGTAGGGGATCTCTTCATTAAATTGGCCAACCATTTAATTTTGCATGTGTTTTAATAAATTAGGTCACACAGAGAGGTTGAGATTTCTTGCCCAATGCTCTAAAATGCCAGACATTAGAAACTCAGCAGCTCAGATCCTGAGGTTGTGAATTTTGCTGGGTTTATTAATACTTTTGCTTTTGTTTCCTCATTGGTTAAATAAGGGTAAGGATTCTTTCCACACAGATGCTACAAAGCGAATGAAATCCCCAGCAGAACAGGGAAGAATAGGGCTTATAGGGCTATCTCTGGTCGTGCAAGTGACCTCAAGCGCTCCTTTATGCCTGGAAGATTTTTTTTCAACTTTAGGCTAAATTCCTCTTATGGAGTGGTGACACCAGGCCCACACTGTCAAAAAACTTTTAGTTTTTCTGGGTTTCAGAGAAGATCCTTGATTCAGGTGGAAAACATAAACTATGTTTCTGTTTCCATCAAGTTCTACTCTCTTTAAAATGTGTTCTCACTGAGAAATAGTAGAACCTAGTGGTTAAGAGTTCAGTCTCTGGATCCAGACTCATATCTCTGGATATTTGGCTTTTGGCATGTCTTCAAACCTCTTTGGGCCTCATCCTTGAAATGAGGGGAAACATATCTACTACAAAGCCCTGCTCTCAGGATTAAATGAGATAATGCATGGAAAACACTTTGTGTGATTACTGGCAGGTGAATAATACTCATTAAGTATTAGCTGTTGGCATTATTGTATATTTACTTGATAATATAAAATATGCTCTTGAGCAACTTTAGCCACCAGATTTAAGGAGAAAAATAAGCAGTTAGTTTCCTTTGTTGACAGTACCTGGTTCTCAGAAACTTTTAACAAAGTTTACCATGGAGAATTTCTGGGTCATGGTGTTAAGGGCAGGAAAGCGGTAGCTTTCTATAACAAAGAAAATAAATGATGGGACATATGATATCACTTATATGTGAAATCTAAAAAAAACATGATAGAAATGAACTTATTTACAAAACAGAAACAGACTCACAGACTTCGAAAACAAATTTATGGTTACCAAAGGAAAAATGTTGAAGGGAGGGATAAATTAGGAGTTTGGGATTAACACATACACACTACTATATATAAAATAGATAATTAACAAATACCTACTGTGTAGCACAGGGGACTCTACTCAATATTCTGTCATAACCTAAACGGGAAAAGAATTTGAAAAAGAATAGATATATGTATAACTGAATCACTTTGCTGTATACCTGAAACTAACACAACATTGTAAATCAACTATACTCCAATATAAAATAAAAATTAAATAAAAGAAAATAAATGGTGGGACGCCCACAGCAGTGACTGCTCGGCCACAGTTCCTCCTTACCCTATATCCATTGGTGAAAGCATGGTGCTATACTTAGGGAAGATGCTGTGGGAAGTGAGGTATAAGCGCTCACAAGAAGCATGTGATCTAGTTTAAAGGTAAAATGGGGAGGAAACGCAGAATCACAGAAAGATTCAAAATAAAAGAGGATGAATAGCCATGTGAAGGCCCAGCCGCAGGGGCAGAGCAAGACTGAAATGGGGCAGTGTGATCTAAACATGTTATTGAAAAACGTTGAGTGTATAGACGGCAAAAAGGAAAAAAAAAAATTTTTTTTAATCCTACTGTCCTTTCAGACCCTATGCTGTAGACTTTCCCCCCGACTTTTTGTCAAAATTTTGGGCATCTCCAGTAGCTTTTCTATCCCTGTTTAGCCATAAAAGCCCATTTCGGTAATTAAAATTCTTCATCCAGTGAACACTTCCATCTTTTATCCCACTTAAATGTTCTTCTTCCAACTGCTCTTGTCCCAGGCAAGAAAAACTGCAGTGGGGGACATGGTGGGTTTCTTTCCTTCTCTTTTTCTCACTCTCTCCGCTACCACTTGCTAGTTGTTGTTTGATCGCATCTAAAGTTATACTAAAAAAAGAGGTGAAAAGAAATTTTACTAGATGTATAGAATTGTAACTATTTCTTCAGACTGTCAAGTTACTGGACTGTACTTTATGCTTAAACAAACTGGGTTTTTTTTCTGGTGGATTTAAACATACACACACACACACACACACACACACAGACACACACACACACACACACACACACACATCACTGTTTACTTCCCATTAGGGTGATTCAGGTACGTATACTTTGTAAAGACATGGTTTTATTCAGGGTGGGGCCCATGCTTTCCTTAAAATTAATTTTAGTTTTTTAATCAGATTTTTCTGTGCTAAGCTACAACATAGAGTCCTATACTTCTTTAAACTAGGAAGAAAGGAAACATTGCATTTTATCTCTTTATGGCCTTTAACTATGTAACTGATTTTCGAGACTGACACAGCTTTCCCTGAAAGGGTTCATTTCGGAAAATACTGATGTGAAATAGCTGTTCTTAGGAAGGCAACAAAAAAGTACAGTTGTGTATCAGGAACTGTAGTGCATGCTTTGCAAATTCAGTCTTCGAGGAAAGCAATTACCTCATTTTGAGAATGGAAATGCCTCAATTTACAGTGGGCATAATTTTTTATTTCCCAGCAAACATGCAGAAATGCAGCTGTTTGCAAAGAACCTATTTTCTCACTAAACACTTTTCTAATTCTTGAAAAACAATTACTAACTGAGAATTGCCTGACTATATATATATATATAGTAGTAATCATAGACCACCCAAGCATAGTTTTTACAAGGCTGAATTTGCAAAGGCGTGCTATTGCCTGAGGTTATCAGAAGAAAAATAAATGGCTATTTATTAAGTTATAATGATGAAAAATAAAAGTGGTCAGTCATGCAGGATTTCATTAGAATAACTCATGATCATTTTACCAAAATATTTCACAAAATTTTCAGTGCTATGAATTAAGATGTAGATGGCTGAAAACAAACAGCTCTGCCTTTACTCTAACCCCATACGGTATAGGCAGAGAGCATTATCCATTTCCACCGAAATGCACGGAAGCTCAACGATAAATCTGACAAACATTGCATGTCTTTGTAGGTGCAAATTGAGGATTGAGCATCGAAACAATGGAGTTATTCCATTGCTGAGGTGCAAATTAGAAGTCAGATGGCAGATACTAGCAAGGGAGAAGACAAAGGGAAGGGAGTACAGAATAATAGAAACATATTGTTACTACCTACCCAAAAGCCTATATTTCAAAAATAGAGAAATATCATAGAAAAGAACAGAAGGCATTCTAGGGATTACATTCTCTCTGACTGCTGTCTATGGAAAGCATTTTTGAAAAATTCCTGTTTGCACTATATGAATTGAAACTATATCTCAACTTTCCATTTCAAATGTCCCCAAAGAAGGACAGAAAAATTTTAAATGAAAAGGATAACATAGTGATAATATTGTGCAAGCACTTGTACTGAACTTTTCACAATGAATGACATTTATGTATTAGCTTTGATAATTGCCACAAGCATGGGTGCCTATTTTGGAACTAAGTTTTAAAAGTTGTGATGCCCCCATGAAGTGTTTCTGTTACGAGGATGCAGAGTGCTTTGGTAGCTGTAGAAGAATGTGATAAATATTCCACCTTAGAAACTTAGAAAACGTATTCCAATCTCATTATGACAGAACTGTTTTTTTATTAAGTTATATACACAAGTAAAACATGAAGATATGGAAAAAAGGAAAAATATATCAGACCCATCTAGAAAAAAAGGACTAACCCTCATACCAACAGGAAGAGGCTGAGCATTACCAGAACTATAAAGACACCGTAAATCAAACAGCATAGAGTTTAGAACATCAAAAACTCAGAAATTTTCATCTATTATTAATTATGATAAAAAATTCTATCTCAGAATATTTTACACAGCAACTGTTGCCAAGAAAATCTACATCTTCCTGAGCTGAGGAAAGTTAGAAATAAAAACTAAGGCTCTAAACTTCCAATGAAATTGGATGGCCATTAATAAAATATTTCAACGTCTTTGTACATTTTTCTTTCAATTAAAAAGCCATATTTTAAAAAGAAGACAATTTATTATTTCAATGGCATTTAAATATTTAATGGAAGTACAATTAGAATAGCCACATATAATGTGTCAATTTAGCATTTCTTAAAAAATTATTTTTTGCTGTTAAATTTTATTTTTTCACCTATATGTAAGTGTACGTGTGACAGAAATTCTTTAAAAACCGTAGAAAAAATTAATATTATAGGCTTTATTCTGACTTTAAAATGAAAGATTTTTATTAACCTCTTTATTACCCTTTTATTGACCTTTTGAGTAAGTTTCTTATTAGCCAACATAGGCAATAGCAGAGTAGGTTTCCTTACACTACCTGTAATGGTCTTGGAGGAGCTAAAATTAGTAGATACAATGCAGCACAACTAAACTTTTTTTAAAAATCTGTGTCCATTCCATATAAACAGACTTTCTATCCACTGAACACCTATATTCTAATTAACATCATAACTTCATCTTTCTTGTATCTACATCCGTAACTGAGATTTTTCTGGTAATGGAATGATGTGGGAGTGTGGATCAGAGCTAATCTCAAAAAGTCCAGGAAGATCCTTCAACCTTTGCTTTGGTTACAAAGCCCTAGATGGAGTTGAATTTTCTTATGTGATGTGGATTTGAGATTAGAAGTGTGTGTGTGTGTTTTCTTTTTCCTATAGGAGTATAGATCTGTTATGACATAAGTAGTTTTGCCATGAATTCAATGAATGCAGTTCTTCTGAAAATGAAATCTGTATACCAGGGGTTCTAGATGCAGCAAGTTCATAATAAATGGTTGCTAACTGAGAGATAAAATCTTAGTACCCCTACTTAGAGCATAGATGACTAGGAGCCTGTGAAACTAGAGCGAGTGTGGACTGCCCTCACTGACTTGGGAAAATCACTAACCTTCTTGAATCCTTTCTTTCTTCAACTATAAAGAATGATATTAATAATATTAATAACTACTTAGCTCAAATTTTCAGTCCCAAGGACTTACATGTAAAACTGGAATAAAAAGATTTACTTCATATGGTTGTTGAAAGAATTAATAAACAGTGTCTAATATAGTGTAGAAAAGTATTAGACATTTAATAAATTGTAATTTTATTAAAGTTCCTACATATAGTTTAAAAGTATTTCCCGTATTTGGCAAGATCATTACACTTTTTCAAATTGCTGTCTACAGATTTTATCATGGAAAAATAATGATGCCAGAGAGAATTACTATCTTCCTAATAAATTAGTGGAGTTAAATTTAAACCCAAATTTTACAAAGCAAAAAATAATTGTGGAATAGAGGTGGAACTGTTTACCCATTTAATAACAACAGAGCATATTCATATAACAGTATATTCTTATCAATCCTAATGTCCATATCAGTACATAAACAATTTATCCATATTGTGGAAATTATAATAAAAAGCTAGGGAAACCTATTCTAATATTGTAAGATTGACTATGTTAGCTGTTCAACAGCAAGTTTGATATTACTGGTAAAATGTGAAACAAACATCATATGAAATAAGTCATTAAAATTGAAGGGGGGAAATAAGTACAATAGTGATAATGTACAAAAAAAGAAAAGATGTTCTGGAAACGTTTTTTCAGTTATGCCACCATCTAATATTCAAGCCTCATAAAAATAGAGGGACACATACACAGGTGTATTGGATTCAGGTCTTAGATTCATGTGATCTCAATGAACACGATAAAAAGGAACAGAGATAAAGAGGTGCTTTTGTAAAAGTCTGGATAAATAGCGTTTCATCCTAGCATTTGATGAGTAGTACAATGTGTGTGTGTGTGTGTGTGTGTGTATTCTACAATTAGAATAGCCACATACAATGTGAATAATTAGAATTATATATTCCATATATTATATAATAATATAATTATAGTATATTATATGTAATTCTAAAAATATAAGTAACTGTGGTTGGAAGAAATTTTAAATTGACTTCAATACAATTTATAGCAAAAAATTAGCATGTTTGGGGAAATGTATTTCTTTCATGTGTTGTCACAGCTCAGGGCTGAACAATGAATAGAATCTCCTAAAATTTGGTTTAATGTGACCCTTAAGCAGCAGAAATTACTCTCTTGAACTGGTTTTAGGTATTAGCTAACTCAAATGTTACGAGCAGCCACACCTGGCAATGCACTGGTCTACAGTTTGAGGAATTTCAATTTTTTACATGATTTTCTGAAGGATGATATACTCTCATATATAACAATAATGCCTTTTCACGTATAACATGCTAAACAATGTTTAGAGCGTATGTATGTCAGTTATCTTATTTAACCCTTGCAACAATCCTTTGAAGTGTGTAGGGAGCGTAAGTATCATCAGCTCCACTTAGCAGGTGAGGAAATCAATGTGTCCACAGATGGAGGGACGAACTAATAATGAGAGACACAGAATTTTAGTTAGAGCTGAGTCTCCTTCCAGGCAACTCATAACTTTACATACGGACATTTACCAAACTTGCTTTAATCTCAGCATTTTTAGTTACATTAGATGTAGATTTCCACTCCTGTAAATTGGTGTGATTCAGTTTAATGAATGACTAAAAATACAAGATTTGTGATTTATTCATTTGGCTCCTTCCTTATTTGTCTGTCTTAGGAAATATAAATACTCTGAGGGGCTATGAAAATAAAATTTCAAAACTAAACACTTTGCTTCAACTTATTCTTCACTGTATTTACTCCTCAGTGATCAATTTCACCCAATTCTTTCTTTTGTAGTTAGAGCATTTATTTCACCCTGTTGTTAACACACGTATCTCTCCTCTGACATGGCCTCTTCGATCAGGCAGGGGTTATAGTTAAGCCTCTTTGTAGGTGCAGTTCGTGCATATTAAACAAATGTGTGTTTAATAACAAGACAGTAGCTAGTGCTTACTATGGCCCAGTCACTGTTCTTAGACTTCTAAATATATTATATTACTTGATCACCAAACAATGTTTAAATCCATTTATAGCTGAGGCGACCAAGACATAGAAAGGACTATGTAGTCCTTGCTCAGGGTCAGTTATAGACAAAGCTGTAAAACAAATCCAGGCGTTCTGACTCTAGAACCCGGGTCCTTCTATGGCTGAATCAAGGGTAATGATAATCAAAATAGCTAATGTGTTTCCAGTGCCACTAAACCAGGTGCTTCTAAGCATTTTACACGTGTTTACTTGTTTTCTCCAAATATTTTCATATGGTAAGTACTACTCTCTTCCGTTATACACACGAGTAAATTAAGGCAAAGACAGGTAAGAAATTTACCTAAGGCCACACAGCTAATGAATACAGAAGCTGGGATTCTAATCCAGGCAATCTGGATGCGGAACCTACACCATTAACAACCAGACTCATGTAAGAAGAAACTGAATTTCTTTCACTGACTCATGTTAACCAAATTCAAAAAAGAATGACAAATTCAAATTCAAAAAAGAATGATAAATCAGGATGACAATTTATTAAATGTGAACTGTGATCTTGAAGTCCCCTCGTGAGTTGGTCAGCACAATTTCTTTGTTGTATGAAAATCTGGAAAACCAAATTCAGATAATAAAATGGCTTGCCTGGTGAACATAGAACAAGAGTAAGTTGAGGCTGAGTGTCTAGAACATGGCTGATCCACCATAGCTCCTGTAGGAAACCTGCTAAACAGGCCAGCTTTTTGGTTGTCGGTTAGTGCACTGACTCCCTTGGACCAGAGGTCTATATCACATGTCTCTATTACTGTCAATAGAACTTGAATTTTTTTTTTAATGTTATTTGTTTTACTGAAAGTCTAGGAAAGTTATTTCAGCTTCAGAACCAGTATTTGGTATTGTCTTATACGTTTTAAAGATTGAGGTCATGGGCTTCCCTGGTGGCGCAGTGGTTGAGAGTCTGCCTGCCGATGCAGGGGACACGGGTTCGTGCCCCGGTCCGGGAAGATCCCACATGCCGCGGAGCGGCTGGGCCCGTGAGCCATGGCCGCTGAGCCTGCGCGTCCGGAGCCTGTGCTCCGCAACGGGAGAGGCCACAACAGTGAGAGGCCCGCCTACCACAAAAAAAAACAAAACAAAACAAAACATAAAGATTGAGGTCATGTTTCAAAATCTCTATCAAATTTCTTTCCCATGTTAGCATTAAGGTTTCAGCGTTTCTTGAACAGTAACTAATCTCAAATACTCGGAATTGAAGGCATTTGTTTACCAGTTTGTCTTTGGTATCGTTGTTTACTGGACATATTATAATGCTTATGATAACTTTATACCAGAATTTCATATCAAAGCGGCAAAAAATTTCAGTCTTTTTCTGTGTTCATACGATCCACACCACTCCATTAAATGGACTAGCAAACATCCAAGGCTCTAGTCATTATTTCTGTTCAACATTTATCTTTCTCTTATGGAGTTAATGCCCTGGAAATGTTTTGAAATGTTTGTGTTAAAATTTAACCCTTTTATGTTAGAATAATTTCTTTTTGATTTTAATATCCATCTCTGTCCCTTTCACTTCATATGCCATTAGTTTTTTTTTCCTGAATTTTCCCTCAACTCAGGAACAAGAAGGTACATTTTGTATACATCAAATCAGGAGTCTATACTTTCTCACTTATTTTACTGAAAAGTTGCAAGATGCCTTTTTAAATTAAACAACAGTTAAAATGTTATCATCAAACTTTATAAACTTTTAAAATAAACATTTTGCAAATTATTTGTATATGGAATTCTCTTTCAAAGCTTCTCAATATATTCTAGTGCCCCTAAAATGTCATTTTACCCATTGCTGCAAAGCTTGTACAGCTTTATCATGGGCAGACCACCTCTTTATACTTAAGAAACTGACTGTAAGAACAACTCAAATTGGCATGTGTGTTTAAAATTATTACACTATGATAGAACCCAAAAGAAATCATAACTGCTACAAAGTACCAAAGTGGTCAGCATTTTCAAGTATTGTTGAGGCATCATTTTTTCCAATGAGATTAATTTGCTTGCAAATTCTGCAACATCTTCATCCACAATAGTAGGTGAGCAGCGCTGTCAGTGTGGTCTAGAGTATTCCTGGACAATCCTACATTGGGAAGGTTAGCAGGGACTTATGTACACATAGAGGTGCTTGGGACCCATGCAAACGTAATCTACTATCTCCAGCTCAACTTCCCGTTAGTCAGAGCTCCCAAATTTCCGAAACCACTCCAAAGTCATTCAAAGCATCAAAAAATGTATGAGGGATGTGGTCGGAATAGAAAAAGAGAGCAGTCTTAATCAACTGCTGCTAAAAAAATCATAACTTTGCGAATTTTATGTAGGATGAAGTGAATGCATTTCTAGGTCCCTCTCGAGGCCCTGGGTGGTCCAATGCGAGTGGAAGGTCTTAAAGCTGAACCTTCATTAGCTTCATGGTAATTCTGCATCTATACTTCTTGTAGGTAGACTTTTCTCTGTCTCTCATGTTCCTTTCTTATGTTCTCTTATGCAACTTCTAAAACAAATAATAATTTTTAAGCGTTCTTTATTTATTTACCTGCGCTTAAAACTATACTTAAACATCCTGTCTTCTATTTTTATCTTATAATGCTTAACAGATATTTTAATGATTGAGGGATAGGTAGATAGATAATCAGAATTGGGACTCTTCATATTTTCCTTGCTTATAAATACAATCTTTGCTTGCTTATAAATGTAATCTTTGGGTTGCCTTAGCCTTCGTGGTGGAGAAAGGATATAAGAAGGTCATGAAGTTGTCTAATATAACATATCTAATGGCTGGTGGCAGGACTACACACTGCCAGATGAAAAGTTGTCCTTGCTGATAGTTTGGTGCTGTAAAACACAAGATGCCAAGAGACACATCAGTACTGTTTCATGGATTATAGGTTGTCAGCATAGTCTAGGGATGGGTTTTATTGCAAACGTCTCCAAAACTTACTACTTGGAGCTGCAGGAGATGCTCATGCTGTGGATGAGTATCTGCCAATCAATATTTTACCTTAAAAATTTATAAGCTATATTGGTCTTTGTTGTTACTATTTTTATCCTGTTAACCTGAGAGGACCAAAATCAGTGGAGGGTGTCCTAGGCCTGGAATACATATCCCATTACAGCACTTATCACACTTCTCTGCACCTCAAACTAAGCTATGAACTCCCTGAGGTTAGGGAATATGTCTTGTTGATCTTTGAATTCTCACCCACCCGTACCACCACCTCTTCACTCTACACTATCCCAATGCTTAAAATTTTGGCTTATCCAGTTGATCCGCCTCAAAATTTGTGTTTAATGAGTGAATAAAGGAATGAATATCTTAGTTCTTCCTAATAAAATTTTTGGTTAACCATAAAAACATATGGTTAATCTCATCCATTCTATGCTTATTATTTTGGCTAGGAAATTATACTGGAAAATTATAGCATTATAATAAATAATAAAAAATTCATTATCAGTTTCTATATGTCAAAGTTTTAGAACCCCTTTTGCCTCCTCTCATTTATGATTCCTATAAATTAGGTAGGAAAGAAAAAGGGAAATTACACTGAAGCAATGAGTCAAATACTAGCTACCACTTGCCAAGGAGAGAGGTGACGGTACTGCCTATTGCCTGAGGGTATTTTGTTCTTCAGTAGTTTTGTGAGTTTAGGCTAATCTATTTACTTTCTTAACTTCCTTCTTCCAGTGCCTATGGGTGCACAAGGTGGATGACTTGTCAGGAGGTACCATCTGTGGCCATGGAACAGAGCCAAGTTGTTAAGGGGACTAGGATGGAAATAAGCCAAAAGTATCCAAACCAATGGAGTTTACCAGGCAAAAAGTCATAACCAAAATGCTACCTGAGGGCTAAAATAAATTTGATCTCTATTTACATAGTATCTCTAACTCACCGAGGATCCACGAAGACAGGGATTCTTTTGTTCTGTTCCACGTTTTGGAGGTGTAGGTGAAAGCAAACATCTCTTAAGTGTGGTATAAGCACAAAGCAAACTTCATTGAGAAAATTTAAAGGCAGACGCTTGGCTGGATGATATGTGAAAACTCTATGCTCTTGGCGTTACACCAAAAGGGGTGCAAGCACTAGATCCCTGCTGGACGTACTGCAGAAAGTGTTCTAAGAGAGAGAACCTTGTCACACTACTATTACAGAAGGTCTGGGACAGTGGGGACTTTTGTGAATATGAGGGCAGCCTTATGGGGACACAGGCTGAGCTTGGGTGCCAGCTACCCAGTAAAGGTGCATATCAGTGTTTCAGTGTCCATATCCCCAAATCCTTCACTCACGTGAGGCAGGAACACTGGGTCATACAACTGGTGTGCAAGATGGTCTTAGGACAGTGACTGACACAGGATAAGCACTAATATTAATTGAATACCATAAATACATAATTGGGAATTACTATTGTTAAACTTCACTAGATAGTTTTCATAAACATGAAATTGATGAGATACTGACCAATCATAAAACCAAAATACATGGTAGAATAATGCTAGAGCAGTGAACAGAAAAGCCAGGAGCTGCATTGAGATGTAAAACACAGAGCACAGGGGGCAAATGGAGAGAAAACATGAGAGTAGAAAAAGAAAGTCAAAGTTAGGCCTGAAGCAGGAGAGAGTCTCAAGAAGTTAGCTTCACAGTACCACTTGAATGAAAAAGAAATTACAGCAGACAACATACATATTAATGAAGCCGCAAAAATGTTGAAAAACAACCCATTATCATTACCTAGATTAAAAGAAAAGACAAGATTAACACCTCAGACTTCAGAGGACAGAATAAAAATTAGGTTTATCAACAAGCTCTCACCTTCCTCCCACTTTCTTCATCTTTCCTAGGAAGACTGAGAAAAGGACCTCGAAGAAAATTAGCCCTGAAAAACTGTAGCTGTAGTTATAAACTTTGATAATTGCAATGAAATGAATAAGCACAATAGCTCAGTGTAAGGGATAAAATGTGTGGAAAACACTTTTAGAAAACCAGAAGGCAGTCTTGGAGATGGGTAAATGGTGGGGAGGAGGGAAGAAATTGGGGGAGAAAAAAAATAATATTTATTCCTCTTTGAGAGGAGAGAGGAAAGAACCAAGTATCTAACATTCTTTTACAGAAATTAGAATGATTAATCTCCACTCCTTTTCCTGCCTTTTCTGCAAATCTCTCAAATATTTTAATAACTCTAAAGAACAGAGATTACATTTTCTTCAAACAACTATATCCAGCCAACTCAAATTGCTATTTGCTTATAATGTAGTCAGACTTCAATCTTCCCTCACGACAGATCTCACTGGACAAAGATAAATTCCAGTAGGAAAGATAACACTCCAGAAAGAGGAGAGCCAATAGAACTGGAGCCCAGCTAGATGAACAGTTCCAGGCAAGCCCAGCCCAGACCAAATGATTCCTAACTGATCTGCAGACAGGGATTGAGCCCTGGTCCATCACAACAACTCAGCAGAGAGGCTAGTCTGGATCAGCTGAGCCCCATGTAGATGTGTGAGCCGTGTCAGTGCTCTTTGGTATGTTTCATTGAGGTTTTTTTGGTTGTTTGATACATAACATTATTATGGCCTAACAAGTGATATAATACTAAACTATTTCCAAAGTGTTTATACCAGTTTACACTGCCACCAGCAATGAATGAATGTTGCTATTAGTCTAAATTCTTGACAACATTGTCATTGTCAGTCTGTTTAATTTGAGGCACTTTGACTTGTAGTGTGTTTTATTTTGGTTTTAATTTCTATATTCCTGACTACTAATGACCCCTTTCATAGGTTTATGACCATTTTGATATTCTTTTCTGTGAAGCACTGCTTAAGCCTCTTGCCCATTTTCCTATTGTTTTCTTATTGATTGGTTGAAATGTTTCATATACTCAGGACCTAAGCCTGTTGTAAGTTACGTGTATTATAAACACCTTTCATTCTGTGGTTTGCTTTTTCACTCTGTATTTGTGTCTTTTTTGTGACCCAAAGTTCTACTCATACTATGATCTAATTTAACAATCTTTTCTTTTATGACTAGTATTTTTTAGGACTATTTTACTGCAGTGAGGGAATAATGATGCTTCTCTGTACTATCATCAAGAAACGTTATTGATTTCCTTTCATATTTAGATCTACAATGCACCTGAATTTCATTTTTGCACATAACTTGAGTAGGGGTTGATGTTCAGTATTTGTTGTCTATTGGCTAGCCTATTGTCTAAGCCACACTTTTAATGTTTCTTGCACTGCTCAGCTCTTTTGTACCTTTTCATAAATCAGTCTTTCATATATGCCAGGCCCGTAATCTGTACCATTGATCTGCCTGTTCTTGCCCTTCAACCTCATTGTCTTAATTACTGTAACTGTAAATTGACATCTAGCAGAGCAAGTTTTTTGCTGTTTTTCTTTTATAATCCTTTCTAATTAATCTTGGTTCTTTCAATGTATATATATGTGAGAATCAACTTGTCAAATTACACACACACACAGACACACACACCTCCATCTTGAGATTTTTATTAAGATTGTATCAGGGCTTCCCTGGTGGCGCAGTGGTTGAGAGTCCGCCTGCCGATGCAGGGGATACGGCTTCGTGCCCCGGTCCGGGAAGATCCCACATGCCGCGGAGCAGCTGGGCCCGTGAGCCATGGCCGCTGGGCCTGCGTGTCCGGAGCCTGTGCTCCGCAACGGGAGAGGCCACAACAGTGAGAGGCCCGCATAGTGCAAAAAAAAAAAAAAAAAAAAAGATTGTATCAAATCTACAGACCAATTGAGTCTACTAGTCCATAAACATTTATTTACATTTTCTTTAATTTCTCTCAGAAGTGTTTTATAAAGTTTTGCATAAGAATTTTTCACATCTTTTATTAGGTTTATTACTAGCTATTTTACTATGTGGACTTTATTGTAAATGGTATTTTCTAAAATATTGTTTTCTAGCTACCTTCATTCTAGGAACCTTACTAAGGTAACACATTGTTTTGTTTTTTGTTTTTTTTTTGCGGTACGCGGGCCTCTCACTGCTGTGGCCTCTCCCATTGCGGAGCACAGGCTCCGGACGCACAGGCTCAGTGGCCATGGCTCACGGGCCTAGCCGCTCCGCGGCATGTGGGATCTTCCCAGACCAGGGCACGAACCCATGTCCCCTGCATCGGCAGGCGAACTCTCAACTACTGCGCCACCAGGGAAGCCCAGCACGTTATTTTAAAACATTTATCTATAGATTCAGTTAAATGTTGTTTGTGTTTAATAATTCCATCTGAAAGCAATAAAATAATTTTTCTTCCATTGTAGTCCTTCTGTGTATTTTTTTCATGTCTTACTGCATGGTTTATGATCACCAAAAATGCTGAATAGAAAGGGTGATAAGTAGACATCCTTATCTTGTTCTAATTTCAGAGGGAAATTTTAGCTTTCAAAATGTCAATTACATGGAATTGCCCAATCTCAGAGGAAAGTTTCAGCAAATATCAAATACAACATTTGCTCCAAGCTTTTTGCAGATATTTTTATTCAGTTAAGGAAGATTTTTTTTTTACTCTTACTTTGCAAGAGATTTTCCATGAATGGGTATTGTATTTCCTTTATTTTGTTAACATGGTGAAAAAAATACCCAAATTTTCCTTCCTAGAAAAATACCCTTGCTGAGTTTTATTTTTCTCTTGACTCTGCTAGTATTTTGTTTAGTATTGCTTCATTTATGTTCATTAGAGAGACTGGACTACAATTTTCCTTTTTTACAATATTCTCAGATTTTGATATCAAGTTTATATTGGTCTCATAAAACAAATTAGGAGCTTTCCCATTTTACTGTCCACTGAAAATTTTGTGTATATTTGACATTATTCCTTCCTTAAACATTTGGCAGAATTCACAAGTGATCCCAATTAGGCCTGGAATTTTCCTGGTGATCAGTTTTACATTGTCTGGGTAGTAGCTCTTTTCTTTCTCATCATAGATGACACGGTAGCACTGGATTGCATTCTGAACGGCTGCTGCAACATTCGTGTACCGTTCTACGTTCGGGTCCTGTACCTCAAAAACTAACAGTGCTTCTTCAAATAAAATTCCCTTGCCATTTCCTGTGTCATGAATCTCTTTGGTTCTTCAGTTACTTCCTCTTCCTTTTATCTCTTTGTCCTTCCTCTGGTCCTGGGCTTTTGTTTGTTGGAAGATTTTTTTTTTTTTTGCAGTACGTGGGCCTCTCACCGCTGTGGCCTCTCCCATTGCGGAGCACAGGCTCCAAACGCGCAGGCCCAGCGGCCATGGCTCACAGGCCCAGCTGCTCTGCGGCACGTGGGACCCTCCCGGACCGGGGCACAATCCCGCGTCCCCTGCATCAGCAGGCGGACTCTCAACCACTGAGCCACCAGGGAAGCCCTGTTGGAAGATTTTTAATCACAGTTTCGATTTCAGTGCTTGCGATTCGTCTGTTCATATTTTATATTTCTTCCTGGTTCAGTCTCAGAAGGTTGTGCATTTCTAAGAATTTGTCTATTTCTTCCAGGTTGTCCATTTTATTGGTATGTAGTTGCTTGTAGTAATGTCTCATGATCCTTTGTATTTCTTCAGTGTCAGTTGTTACTTCCCCTTTTTCATTTCTAACTCTATTGATTTGAGTCTTCTCCCTTTTTTTCTTGATGAGTCTGGGTAATGGTTTATCTATTGTTTATCTTCTCAAAGAACCAGCTTTTAGTTTTATTGATCTTTGCTATCGTTTCCTTCATTTCTTTTTCATTTATTTCTGATCTGATCTTTGTGATTTCTTTCCTTCTACTAACTTTGGGGGTTTTTTGTTCTTCTTTCTCTAATTGCTTTAGGTGTAAGGTTAGGTTGTTTACTTGAGATGTTTCTTGTTCCTTAAGGTAGGATTGTATTGCTATAATCTTCCCTCTTAGAACTGCTTTTGCTGCATCCCATAGGTTTTGGGTCATTGTGTTTTCATTGTCATTTGTTTCCGGTATTTTTTGATTTCCTCTTTGATTTCTTCAGTGATCTGTTGGTTATTAAGTAGTGTATTGTTTAGCCTCCATGTGTTTGTATTTTTACAGATTTTTTCCTGTAATTGATATCTACTCTCATAGCATTGTGGTCAGAAAAGGCATTTGATACTATTTCAATTTTCTTATATTTACCAAGGCTTGACTTGTGTCCCAAGATATTATCTGTCCTGGAGAATGTTCCATTAGCACTTGAGAAGAAAAGTGTATTCTGTTGTTTTTGGATGGAATGTCCTATAAATATCAGTTAAGTCCATCTTGTTTAATGTATCATTTAAAGCTTGTGTTTCCTTAATTATTTTCATTTTGGATGATCTGTCCATTAGTGAAAGTGGGGTGTTAAAATCCCCTACTATGGTTTTGTTACTGTCAATTTCCCCTTTTATGGCTGTTATTATTTGCCTTATGTATTGAGGTGCTTCTGTGTTGGGTGCATAAATATTTACAATTGTTATATCTTCTTGGATTGATCCCTTGATGATTATGTAGTGTACTTCTTTTTTTTTTTTTTTTTTTTTAATTTATGGCTGTGTTGGGTCTTCGTTGCTGTGTGCGAGTTCTCATTGCGGTGGCTTCTGTTGTTGTGGAGCATGGGCTCCAGGCACGCAGGCTTCGGTACCTGTGGTTCGAAGACTCTAGGGCACAGGCTCAGTAGTTGTGGCACACGGGCCTAGTTGCTCCACGGCATGTGGGATCTCCCTGGAGCAGGGATCGAACCCGTGTCTCCTGCACTGGCAGGTGGACTCTCAACCACTGCGCCACCAGGGAAGCCCTGTAGTGTACTTCTTTGTCTCTTGTGATAGTCTTTGTTTTAAAGTCTATTTTGTCTGATATGAGAATTGCTACTCCAGCTTTCTTTTTTTTTTTTTGGCATTATGCAGGCCTCTCACTGTTGTGGCCTCTCCCATTGCGGAGCACAAGCTCTGGACGCGCAGGCTCAGCGGCCATGGCTCACGGGCCCAGCCACTCCGTGGCATGTGGGATCTTCCTGGACCGGGGCACGAACCTGTGTCCCCTGCATCGGCAGGCGGACTCTCAACCACTTCGCCACCAGGGAAGCCCCCCAGAAAGATATTTGCATGAAATATCTTTTTCCATCCCCTCACTTTCAGTCTGTATGTGTCCCTAGGTCTGAAGTGGGTCTCTTGTAGACAGCATATATATGGTTCTTGTTTTTGTATCCATTCAGCCAGTCTATGTGTTTTGGTTGGAACATTTAATCCATTTACATTTAAGGTAATTATCGATATGTACGTTCCTATTATCATTTTCTTAATCGTTTTGTGTTTGTTATTGTAGGTCTTTTCCTTCTCTTGTGTTTCCTGCCTAGAGAAGTTCCTTTAGCATTTGTTGTAAAGCTGGTTTAGTGGTGCTGAATTCTCTTAGCTTTTGCGTGTCTGTAAAGGTTTTAATTTCTCCATCAAATCGGAATGAGATCCTTGCTGCATAGGGTAATCTTGTTTGTAGGTTTTTCCCTTTCATCCCTTTAAATATGTCCTGCCACTCCCTTCTGGCCTGCAGAGTTTCTGCTGAAAGATCAGCTGTTAACCTTATGGGGATTCCCTGTATGTTATTTGTTGTTTTTCCCTTGCTGCTTTTAATATTTTTTCTTTGTATTTAATTTTTGATAGCTTGATTAATATGTGTCTTCATGTGTTTCTCCTTGAGTTTATCCTGTATGGGACTCTCTGTGCTTCCTGGACCTATTTAACTATTTCCATACCCATATTAAGACAGTTTTCAACTATAATCTCCAAATATTTTCTCAGTCCCTTTCTTTTTCTCTTCTTCTTCTGGCACCCCTATAATTCAAATGTTGGTGCATTTCATATTGTTCCAGAGGTCTCTGAGACTGTCCTCAATTCTTTTCATTCTTTTTTCTTTATTCTGCTCTGCAGTAGTTTTTTCCACTCTTTTATCTTCCAGGTCAGTTATCCGTTCTTCTGCCTCAGTTATTCTGCTATTGATTCCTTCTAGAGAATTTTAAATTTCATTTATTGTGCTGTTCATCATTGTTTGTTTGCTCTTTAGTTCTTCTAGGTCCTTGTTAAACGTTTCTTGTATTTTCTCCATTCTATTTCCAAGATTTTGGATCATCTTTACTATCATTATTCTGAATTCTTTTTCAGGTAGACTGCCTATTTCCTCTTTATTTGTTTGGTCTGGTGGGTTTTTACCTTGCTCCTGCATCTGCTGTGTCTTTCTTTGTCTTCTCATTTTGCTTAACTTACTGTGTTTGGGATCTCCTTTTCACAGCCTGCATGTTTGTAGTTCCCTTTGTTTTTGGTGTCTGCCCCCAGTGGCTAAGATTGGTTCAGTGTGTTGTGTAGGCTTACTGGTGGAGGAGACTAGTACCTGTGTTCTGGTGGCTGAGGCTGGACCTTGTCTTTCTGGTGGGCAGGTCCACATCTGGCTGTGTGTTGTGGGATGTCTGTGACCTTACTATGATTTTAGGCAGCCTCTCTGCTAATGGGTGGGGTTATGTTCCTGTCTTGCTGGTTGTTTGGCATAGGGTGTCCAGCACTGTAGCTTGGTGGTCGTTGAGTGGAGCTGGATCTTGTTGTTGAGATGGAGATCTCTGGGAGATTTTTGCCATTTGATATTACGTGGAGCTGGGAGGTCTCTGGTGGATCAATGGCCTGAACTTGCCTCTCCCACCTCAGAGGCACAGCCCTGATGCCTGGCTGGAGCACATAGAGCCTGTCATCCATAGGGCTCAGAATAAAAGGGAGAAGGAAAGAAAGAGAGAGAGAGAGAAAGATAAAACAAATGTTATTAAAATAAAAAGCAAAAAATAATTATTAAAAAAAATTTTAAGTAATTAAAAAGAAAGAAAGAACAATGAAACCGAAAAACAAATCCACCAATGATAACAAGCACTGAAAACTATACTAAAAAAACCCAAACAAACAAACAAAAAACCGGGCAGACTGAACCCCCTAGGACAAATGGTAAAAGCAAAGCTATTCAGACAAAATCACACAGAAGCATACACATACGCACTCACAAAAAGAGAAAAAGGGGAAAAGTTATATATATAGTTGCTGCCAAAGTCCATCTCCTCAATTTGGGATGATTCATTGTCTATTCAGGTATTCCACAGCTGCAGGGTACATCAAGTTGATTGTGGAGCTTTAATCCACTGCTCCTGAGGCTGCTGGGAGAAATTTCCCTTTCTCTTCTTTGTTCGCACAGCTCCCGGGGTTCAGCTTTGGATTTGGCCCCACCTCTGCATGTAGGTCACCTGAGGGCATCTGTTTTTCACTCAGACAGGACGGGGTTAAAGGAGCAGCTGATTCGGGGGCTCTGGCTCACTCAGGCTGGGGGGAGGGAGGGGTACAGATGCGGGGCGAGCCTGCGGCGGCAGAGGCCAGCGTAACATTGCACCAGCTTGATGCGCGCCGTGCGTTGTCCCAGGAAAGTTGTTCCTGGATCACGGGACCCTGGCAGTGGCGGGCTGCACATGCTCCCGGGAGGGGAGGTGTGGAGAGTGACCTGTGCTTGCACACAGGCTTCTTGGTGGCAGCAGCAGCAGCCTTAGCGTCTCATGCCCGTCTCTGGGGTCCATGCTTTTAGCTGCAGCTCGCGCCCACCTCTGGAGCTCCTTTAAGCGGCGCTCTTAATCCCCTCTCCTCGCGCACCAGGAAACAAAGAGGTAAGAAAAAGTCTCTTGCCTCTTTGGCAGGTCCAGACTTTTTCCCGGACTCCCTCCCGGCTAGCCGTGGCGCACTAACCCTCTTCAGGCTGTGTTCACGTGGCCAACCCCAAACCTCTCCCTGGGATCCGACTTCCGAAGCCCGAGCCTCAGCTCCCAGCCCCCGCCCGTCCCGGCGGGTGAGCAGACAAGCCTCTCGGGCTGGTGAGTGCCGGTTGGCCCCGATCCTCTCTGCGGGAATCTCTCTGCTTTGCCCTCCGCACCCCTGTTGCTGTGCTCTCCTCCTCCGCGGCCCCGAAGCTTTCCCCCTCTGCCACCCGCAGTCTCCGCCCACAAAGGGGCTTCCTAGTGTGTGAAAACCTTTCCTCCTTCACAGCTCCCTCCTGCTGGTGCAGGTCCCGTCCCTATTCTTTTGTCTCTGTTTTTTCTTTTGCCCTACCGAGGTACGTGGGGAGTTTCTTGCCTTTTGGGAGGTCTGAGGTCTTCTGCCAGCGTTCAGTAGGTGTTCTGTAGGAGTTGTTCCACATGTAGATGTATTTATGATGTATTTGTGGAGAGGAAGGTGATCTCCATGTGTTACTCTTCTGCCATCTTGAAGCTCCTCCTTCCTCACTCAACATTTTAAATAGTTATGTTTGAAATGAAGATACGTGACAGTTGTTTAACAACCACATAGCAAGTCAACACAATCAATTTAAGATACTGTTGTAAAAACCAAGAGAGCACAAAGAAATGTAAGATATTATTTTTAAGAAGACTTTTTTAAACCTCTTGTTTTTTGAAATTTTATCTAATACTTCACCTAGATTTTAGCCAAAGAAACATAGTCAGAAGTTGCTTTAAAGGCATTAATCTACATGAGCCAATCCCAGTTTGTATCTTGTCAACACAAGAAGTGAAAAGATGGGTAAAGGCATCTTCTTAAGGCATCTGACTAGATTTTTAAAAAATGTTTATTTGAAAATTTTTTATAATAAATTCCTTTTCAAAAGTTATTAGTATCTAATGATTGTTATATAATAGTTCTACAGGTTTTACTAAGACACAGAAAAGAATTCTCTTTAGGATTTCTAAGTGGTAGTGTTTTTACCACTGAGGGTTCTTATTTCACAAGAATTTCCATTGCTGTAATCTTTCAGAATATAAACATGGTGGATATGCATGTATGTCTGTTAATTACTATATGTTTGTAGATAGCTTCACTCAATATTGCATAAAAGAATTGTGTGAGGGAGAGTGTTCCTCACTGTTATTCATTCACTATTTTTTTAATTAATTTTTATTGGAGTATAGTTGCTTTACAATGTTGTGTTAGTTTCTGCTGTACAGCAGAGTGAATCAGCCATATGTATACATATATCCCCTCTTTTTTTGATTTCCTTCCTTCTGTAGGTCACCACAGAGCACTGAGTAGAGAGTTCCCTGAGATATATAGTAGGTTCTCATTAGTTATCTATTTTATACATAGTGGTGTATATATGTCAATCCCAGTTTTATGGATCAAAAACATAAGATGGAATCCTGTCTTCAGTGAGTTTATTTATGTCTAGCAGAGGGAGAAAGAAAAATGAAACTCAATCTTCCTAGTGATATTGGGTCATTGATTTGAGAGCATGTGCTGATTGGCACTCTTTGTCTACATTGGGAGTTCATCTGTTACTCTACCACACAATGACTGTGAGTTCCTCAAAATTGTAATCATTTTCAGGAGTCAACATTTATTAAGTTCTTACTATTTATAGAGAGTAAAATAAAATATAAATGGAATCTTAAGAGTTTTAAAGAAATCTGTAGGCATATGCAGAGAAACATGAACGTCCTCTGAAAAGCGGAATGAAACATACAAGGAGAATAAAACAAACAGACCAACTTCATACAAACTGGCATTAGAAAATATAATGAGAAGAGAACATTTAGATCTTATATAGTTTTGAGCACAGGAACGTAATATTGTTTGCAAAACTTGGAAGAAAACCAACCAGGATTAGAGCTATAACAAAGAAGGAATATGTAAGCCTGTTGAGTCTCTGACTGGCTTGGACACTGTGCAAGCAGTTAATGTCATTGTATGGACACCCTCCAGGACTGGTCAGTGGCATTTATCTTATTATTGGCGTTTATAAATGGGAGTATCCTGCTGCCTTGACTGTTCTTCCTTTTATAACTTTCAAGGACAACTGAGCTGGAGAGACTCATGGGAGTGGGGAGAGACATGTCAACAATTATATACCATGTGCTATTTTAGCTTCTGGGAATACTAAGGCAAATTAGACACGTAGTCCTCTGATGGAGGCTAAAATCAACTGAGAGAGACAGACACATAAATAAGAAATCATTAAAAAGCTTTCTAAATGCAAGATATAGGTTTGCACTGGATGCTGAAACAGTGCATCAGAGGCACATCTAACTCATGGCAGGGGATCTGGCAATATATCCCAGACTTCCCTGAGAAGCTAACTAATGAACTGAGTCCTGAAATGTGACCAGAAGTCACTCAATGAAAGTAGAAAGTAAAGGGATATCCATGGAGGGAAAGAGTATGGTCAGTGGTAGAGAAACAGAGAAAGCATGAGATGGTGTGACTGTGGGGAAGGAGGAGAATGTCATTGGACATGAAATAATGCAGGAATCAGAGATCAGAATTTGGGGTGTGTTCACAAGAGTGCTTAAGTTACCAAAAGTGATGAGACAGCACCTTCAATGAATGAAGGGTAATGACCAAGAGGACTATACATGACAAAAATGAAGACCAGAAGAGAGCACATAGACAAATAAGGTGAGAATAAGAGAGAGAATGAGAAAGAGAAAGAGAGAGAGAGAGAAGCAGATTCCTGAACCAGACTGTAGAGATGAAATGGTTTGGAGGTAGGTGGCATTAAAGGACACCTAATGTGAGATTAGAGGAGGACAACATTTCCACTTCCCAATCTTGAGTTTTATAAAGTGTGACAGAATAAACAAACTGAAAGGTTAATAGGAGACATGGTCTCCTCAGGAACTACTTAAGGATTCAGATAAGTTAAGGAGTTGAAATGATGCTCTGAGAAGAGGCTAGGCATATAAGAAGTGCCCAGACTGTGAGCAACATTTCAAGAGGCACAGGGAGAGGAGTTTGGGGCAGAATGGAAGGACAGGAATAAGAAAATTAATTTCTGAACATTAGGAGCTGATGGCATGTGGTAGAGAATAGCCTGGGGGGGCATATATCTATGAAGGTAGTAGTAAGTGGCATGAGTACAGTGATTATGCTTCATTCTTCTTGGGATGATATTAATCAGAGTTTCTCAACCTCAGCACTACTGACATTTTGGGCCAGATAATTCTTTGATGTGGGAGCCATCTTATGCATTTTAGGGTATTTAACATCATCCCTGGCCTCTACCCACTAGATGCCAGTAGAATTCCCCAAGTTGTAACAACTAAAATTGTCTCCAGACACTGCCTAACGTCCTCTGGGAGGAAATATCCCCCAGTTGAGAACAGCTCTGTTAGATCCAGCAGCTTCAGGTTCAGCTAATAGATGGTCTTGGGTGATAGTCCCAACAACAGAAATCTCTACTTCTTAAGCTTTGCAGGCATTGTGGAGAAGGGGTTGGATAGGTTCCATACCTAAGGCAGGGGGAAGATAGATGTTACAGCAATGATCCTAGTGAGGAAAGATGAGGGCTGAGTTACTGTAGTTGTATCTTTAAGTATTTGGAGAAATGAAACAGGAAAAGTAGTCACTACGATACTAGGATTTTGAAATAGGTGAATGATGGTATCTGTAGGTGTTACTTGGGTGGGTGTAGTGAGGAACTCTAGGAATTTAAAATAAAATTCCCCTCTGAGACTTAAAACATATAATAAGTAATAAGTAGGTACAGTAAAGAAGCACTGTTATTTTAAAGATTGGGGATGACTTTTTCCAGAACATTGAGGCTGCAATAGATAGAAAGCAGATTAAAAACATGAAGACATCAATGACAGTATGAAGACAATGAAGACATCAACTAGCAGACAGTATGAGTGGAGGTGGAAGTAGATGGGTTATCTGTGATGGGAAGAAAGAAAAAGGCCAGCAGCTGTCAGGAAGCAGCTTCTTGGGTAAGGGGGTATTGAATGACAAACTAAGAATTATGATCCATAGCAAAGTTTCAGTCATTGTGCTCAATTAATATTTGTAGAATAAATGAAGTATTGAATATTAACCTGATTCTATTATATGTTTAAATTATCTAACAACTCCTCTGCACTGATTCCATGGTTATTGAGCAAATATTTGATTATAATTTGACTTACCACATAAGTTGTTCTATAAGGAGAGCACATCTTGGTCACATTGATGGGAATATTAGAGCTGAAATTTATTGAAATAACTTGGGTTACAGTTTTCATACATTGGTTATAACCAGGAAGACCCTGATAAAATAAGGCTTCTGAACCTGAGGGCAGAATTTGGATTTAGGGAAATTCATGAGGCTTTATTTCCCTGACGTGACCTAACTAAGTGACCAGCCATCATTTCCCAGGTGTCACCACCTCTCCCTTGTTTCTCACTAATTTCTTATCTTAGTGTTTACAATATTCACTATAGTGGATTTAGGAAAAAGAGAGAGTTGGGGATGGATATAGGTTTAGAATGGGTAATGAAGAATTTGATATTCAGGCCAAGAGATGTAATGGGCAATTGAAATTTGAGTCTAGAAATTGCTCTGGTCTGGAGACATGGATTTGGAAGTCACCAGCACATTGAAGGAAGCAATAGGATTATGCAAGTTACCTCAGAAAGGGTGAGTAGAGTGAGAAGACAAGGGTAATACCTCAAGAATAGCCAACATTTAAGAGATATACAGAGGAAAGAAGGAAGAGGAAGAAAGAGTGAGCTGAGAGGTAGGAGTGGATTTCAGTGGCAAGAAGCTAAGAAGGAGACTGTTTAAAAGGTGAGGTAGGATGAAAAAGAAGTCAAATAAGATGGACTTAAAAGAGAGTTCATTGGATTTAACCAAAGAAGTTGATCTTGGAGGGGGTGATTTCAGTAAAGTAGCAGGACAGAGGCCAAAGTTTAGGGATTTGAGAAGTGAATAGAATTTGAATAAAAGGCAGGTTGCAGTGTGGAAGTGGATGAAGAAGGTATTGATGTCCTGTGAATCTAAAAGTTCCAGGTTAGCCAATTAATTAGTGGACATATAAAGACAGAAATGACTAAGATGTGCTGTCAAGGTATAAAAGGTATTGCTTGATCTTTATTATTTAAATTTCCATTCACAGACGAAGCAGGCTTTCTGAACTCAAATTTTGTAAGAATTTACAAAATTTATGAATTTACAAATGTAAGAATTTACAAAATCTATGCATTTAGAATGGTCCTAGTTGTGTACTATCCTTGGAAGAATTGAGAAAATCGTCATTCGAATAATTTTATGTGCTCTGGGTTTTGCATCACCTGGGGATTTGTTAGAAATGCAGAATCTCAGGGACCATCCAGACCTCCTAGATCAGAATCAGTATTTCCACAACATCCTCTTATAATTCCTACTGAAATTAAAGTTTGAAAGTCACTGCTTTAGAGCAATGGTCCTGAACCTTGGCTGTACTTCAGGATCACCTAAGGAGTTTAGAAAGAATACTGATGTTCAGGTCCCATCATCAGAAGCTCTGATTCAATTGTTTGATGTAAGGCCTGGGCGGGCTATTTTTCCAATGCTTACCAGGTGATTCTTAAGTGAGTCCAGGGTTAAGAACCACTAGACCTGGGAAATAAGAGCCTGAGTAACATGAAGCCTTGACCAGCCTATGAGACAGAAATAGATTGACCACTGGTCAGTAAAATGAGGGCCATGGTAGTTTCTGATCCTTTGGTTCAGTGGGGTGGGAGGAAAATGAATTACACAAAACCCATTAACTTCTTTGAGTTTCATAGAGAAAAGTTAAACTTACAAATGTTATATAACATAATTATATGGTAATGAAGACAATATGCAAATGCCTCATTGAAACATAGAGAATAAGCTACAAAATGAAATAGATCTTGAGAAAATTTCTGAGGAATTGAAGGGTAATAAAAAAATATAAAGTACATGTCTGGGAAAATACATTTAAACTCTAACTTGCAGATGAATTTTAGCAATGAATTTAGTACCTGCCCCCCAGGTTTAGTCAAGAGTATAGATAATGAAATTTCTAATCTAAAGTTTTTTTAAATCCTCTAATGATTATAGTAATTATTAAAAGCCCAGTGGGGTTAAATAATCTGTTTTAAAGGCTTTATCTATACTGCAGTGTAAACAAAGCTTTGTACGATTACCCATCCAACTAAGGACAATCTGTGCACCCATTGGACCAAGACTGGCTTAGGCCATTTCAGTTTGTGTGAATGACTAGTACAACTGTGTCATCTTCTAAATTCATGGGGAAGTAGCATGAGGTCATCACTTCCCTCTTTCTGAGAATGAATCCCAGCTCAGATCTTTTCCCTGGGGAACTGGCCATTGTTTGCTTGGCTGTTACTTTTTCTTTTCCTTAGGTCATAGGCCACCAGGATTTTGATGGTGTGTTGTTCTAGACTGTTTATCTTTTAGAATTCTAGGTTGAACCTTCACAAAAATATCCACTAGCTATTTTTATGATGATTTAAAAACCACTCCCTCATTTGAGACTCACTAAGATCATGTAAGGTACACAAAGCAGAGATTATATTTTCCTCTTATGGATGATAAAACTGATTCATGTCCAAAAACATTGAGTCAGTTCTCTAATGTCTCAGTACTACTTGAAATAACTATTTATTGTTAGTAATGTCCTATTTCTGTTGAAAATATCCAGGTCTAGAACTTGGGTTTTGTTCAACAGTCCAAGTGATTTTTCTTTTCATTTTCTTACACTTGGATTTTGTCCTGTGGTTTCCCTGTCCCCAACCCCCATTTCTCTTTCATTCTTTTTCTTCCCCTATTTTCCTTTAATCCTATGTAATTTGTTCTCTTACACATATTTTCCCTTTGCTTTATATTACAAAATTCCAGTTTCAGTCATAGCCTCGTGTATCCCAAATTGTAATTTTTATACATTTCTATTCATATTATGGTGACAGTAAGTTAAGCCAAAAATTTAAGAGTAACTGAACTGTTGGTGTTTTGCTGTTGGATCTAAATAACTGAGTATAACCTTTTTTTCTTGGGTCATTGGCAACTTTCAAGCAGTGTCTTGTACATTACACATTAATAAACATAACTTTACTCTGCGCTCTTTGCATTCTGGTTTCTGTCCCCAGTAGAAGCAAAAACCAGATAGTTTATCAAAGTGACAGTGTGGTATTCATTTTTCAGATTTCTAGGTCTTGGAAGGGTGCCTTCAAAAGCCACAGAGTTCTTTAATTGTCCAGAGCACCTGTTTCAAAATACCTCAGTGTGAAACTATTTGTGTTTTCCCTTTAGAAGACCATAGTACAAGTTCTGTTAACACTTTGACACCACGCCAAAATATACAACATTCATTTAAGATTGAGTATTAAAGGCCCTATTCACCATTTTTTTAAGAGAAGGGAAAAAACGAATAAGGGTCTTTCACACATTCCCTCTGTAATTATAAATGTAAAACCATTCTAGAGTCATCTACCTAGCAGATGGAAATATTGTGAGGGTTTATTGTACAGTTCACTCTCATTTTCCAACAAAAATATATTGATTTTATTCATTTATTTTGGATTTCATTTGTCCCTTTTTTCTTGGTCTTCAAGATTCAAAAATAAGAAATTGCTTTTTATATTAGTTAAATCAGTCATGCATATAGGAGGTGCTTCCATGCCCAGAGTAAGTGCCACTGGGCATCTAACCACAGCTCTGGCCAACTGCACATAGCTTCCCTTGTTCTACCAGGCACTACCCTTTTACTCCTCAATGCTCCTACAGTTCCTGGATCCTGGACTTCTTTGAAAGGAAGGTGTGCTTAGTGTGTGTGCTTGCTGACCGGTAATTCTCATGCCCTGCAGTCTCAGAGTACCCAGCTACTTCTCCTTCTTCTGGTTTTTCCAGTGAAAAGATATTGGTGAGTAGCTCTGGGAAGAAGTTAAAAGGTATTTTCGTTGAATTTTACTTGATTGAATTAAGATACATACACATGAGTATATATAGAGAAATGGCATGTGATATAATTTCACACACACACATACAATGCTTATTGCATTGACCCTATGCACAGCTTTCTTCTGAGAACCTTGCACAGGTCTTCATAGTCTCTAAAATCTAAACTGGACAGACTAGGCCAAGACTAACTCAGAGAAAACCTCTATAGACTGGCCAGTGACCTAGACCAGAGATGGCTCTGAGAATCCCAACAAGGAACCTCAAACTGAATGATGACTGATGGAACCAAACATATTCTCTTAAAAAAAAAAAAAAACATGAAACGCAGAAAATGTGTCAATAGTGGCAGAAGAATTAGGAAAAAAGACAGAATGGAGCTGTAATATTCACGAGAGAGAAACCAAGCCTTGTCTTCAACGAGTGTGATTTAGATGGCGAGGTAAATGACCCCTGTGACCCAATAGCCTCTTAAACCCTTGAATTTCCCTTCTCCACAAGCGTCCCTTACACCATACTTTAGCTATTCCCACCGTTGGCCCAAATCACTAACTCATGTCATCACCTATAATTGTTCTACCTTCCAAATCACTAATTAAACAATTAGTTCAATTTGGACCACGACCATTATTCTGTGACCTCACTGGGATGTCTAGCCTCAGGAGTTCTCTGCTTTCTCCCAATTCATAAGTTCTCTCTTTATTCATTTCTCTCTTATCCAGGTTAAATTCTCTTATATGCCATTAAATAATAATACTCCCTAAAACCTGAATTTACTTGCCCCTCTCACATTTTGTCACATCATTCAGAGTATCCAAAAAAAAAAGGGACAACCTTGCTTTCTTTGGGCCTGCACACAATAGGACAGATGGGTTTCACTAGAAATTCATGATCACCAAAAAGGAAACCCCATTGCTTGGCAACTTTGCAACATTTCTTTAGTTAGCTCACACTTACTCCCCAAAATCATTTTCGATAGCATCCTCTGTTGTCTTCAAAATTATACCCCTTGTATCTTGCCACTCCCTAGTATGGAGGGACTCCCTCATCATTCTAAAATCAAACAAATATCCTACCCAAATATGCCCCATTAGCTCCCAATAGCCCTTCTTCTAAAGTTAAGAATTCTACTTTTTTTTTTTTTTTTTTTTTGCTTTTTACCTCATTTATTTCTTGCTTTTGAGAAACTCTACAATTTAGTCTTCTTCACTTCTGTTGATTCAATATCTCACTTTTTCATCTGGGTCCTTCCCACTGACTTTTTGATTTCTTTGATTGTCTGTTTAAAAAATGTAGCGTATATAAGAGATCAACATTACAAATGCTCACTTGTATCAATAAATGGTTACTGTTTTCCAATTTATGCCTTAGATTTATACTTTATAGAGCAATTTATAGTTAATATAGAAATTATAAGAAAAACACACTTAGTTCTCCCAGAATTAATAATGTTTTCCAATTTATGTCTTAGATTTACACTTTATAGAGCAATTTATAGTTTATATAGAAATTACAAGACAAATACACTTTGTTCTCTTTCTCAATCTCAGTTCCCCCTCTTCTATTTTTATGCAAAAGAAGCCATCTTCATGAATTTGATGAGTATCCTTCCACTCCAATTTTTATATGTTTACAATAAATCTGCATACACATAAACAATGTATGGCACTACTTCCTGAGTTTACAAAATTTTCATAAACAGTATCATGCTGTATATGTTTCATTCTGATACATTATTCAATGTTATGTTGTAAAATCTTTTCATATTGATACATATAGTTTCAGTTCATTCTAGTTTTCTTCTGCATATTATTTCATCATATGAATATACTAATGTATCCCTCCATTCTTTTCCCTGTTAAAAATGATGCTGCCATGAGCATCCTTTACTTGTTTTCCCCATTAGTTTCTTAACAAAAGGGTCTAGCCCTATTCCTCGTCAGACACCACTCTATTTCTCTAACTTCAGAATCAATTTGTCAAAGTTGTATCTAGACAAGATGCCATTATTTCTTCATCTCTCACTTATTTCTCAAATTGCTTCAGTTTTTCTTGTTGCCCAAGAAATCCACTAAAACCAATCTTGCTTAATAATCAGGCATTGAGGAAGTTAACCACATAATAAGTATGATGACAGCATATAAGCTCTATAGTTACTATCTGCTGCTCTAAATCACTGCATCCAACATTCATTTATTCGCACTGAAGCCACAAAGTCAACTGCAAGGTGACAGTGGATCTAATAGCAACAATAAGACACTTTTAGTGTTCCACACTTAAAGTTTTAAAGCATTATGATGTCTCACAGAAAGAGAGATGCTAAGTATTATCACTTAATTGTCCAAAGAGGAAGCCAGAACCAAAAAGGTGTTTTACTGACTTGTCCAAAATTCCATGTAAAGTCCAATGTGTGGAAAATATCACCTAGCTTTCGTTCATATATTTACTTATTTCTTGAATTAAAAATAATATTGAGCTATGTGCTCAGTAAAGTTGTACTAAGTTCAATGAAAGACACAAAGTAGAGGAAGTCATCACCATTGCTCTCCTGGAACTCACAGATGAATAAGAACAACAGATGTGATGAGGTTTGTACTAGGACTGTGAAGTGATGCTCTCATAGCACGGCAGAGGGGAAGCATGGCTTCCTAAAGGAGTTTAGGATGCCCTCACAGAAGGGGACTTTTAGATGGTACTTAAAGGCTGAGGAAGAATTCATCCAAGAAAGAAGAATGTGAGAAGTATATTTCAGGCAGAGGGAACAACACAAATCTGACAGCCCCTGGAGTTTGACAAATAGTAAGCACTCCATAAATATTTGGTAGTTGTGTGATAAGTGAATGAAAGGGGGAAGTGGACCCTCACTGCTGGGGAGGTGGAGGGGTGATGAATACGAAAGCCGAGACGCTTCTCTGGCGTTCAGTTGCACTGTTTTGATCCATCTGAAAGAAGAAAAAAAGAGGAACAAGGAGTGATTTCTATGACTTCCATGTCACTTTACATACCATGATCTAAATGTTTTTATAATCATTCATTTGCTGTTAGAACTTTTCCTAAATGCTTTCAGATGGGTGAGTTTGATAGTGATGGAGCTTATGTCTGGTTTCTTGGTGACCTCATGAATGGATGTCTAAGTGTGGAGGTGAGATGATTGATACAAAGACACCAACAGACAAAGTAAAGGTTTGGTGACACAACCAAAAGGTAGGTTAGGTGACACAACTTTCTCACACAGATGGCTACATACTACAAGGGATGCAGAAGCACTCCAGGTCAGATGGGCAAGCTTCTGTCACCCTCAGATTCCCCCAGAATCCCTGTCAATGATGCCACTTGATTTGGAGAAGGTACTGTGAGGCTGTTTGAGAAGCTCTTATTTTCTGATCTCCCAGGAATATTGATACTTCCTGTCCCTCCCAAATATTCTGGAGACTCTGGTTATACACCTGTCTGATCACCAAGCAGAAGTAACTAAGAACAGTCCCAGCAACTTCTTGGGTACTTCTTATAAATCTGGGTAAATCAGAAGGGTGCCACCACTCAACATGTACAGATCCAAGCCTTCAGGCCTGTTTCAGTTCTATTCTGGCACACCCTAAAATAAATTTGCTCTTCAAGACGTATTGTTTTATGACATGAATTCAAGTAGAACAAGAGAGTACTCTAAATGTCCTTTAATGCAACCTGCTGTTTTTCTCTCCATTAGTATAAACAAGACAAACTAAAAGGGGTGAGAACCTTTTTTGACATAGTCATACAAAAACATCCAAGAAGTGAATGTTATTGTAATTATTTCAATTAACAAATATTTGGGCCATAGGGAATAATAATATTTCGGGCTAGATTCTGACCTCTTGGGTTTATGTCCAGCTTGACACCCACTATGTTAATTATGTTTTATTATGCAATGCTTTTCACCTACAAATACAATAATACACTACGTATTATTATTATTAATCATAATCCATTTGTACATTAATTGGAGAAGACTAATATCGGAAAGAGGAGGAACGGGAGAAGTATACTGAATGGAAATGTTCATATAGTTTGAAGCCTAGAGATTATCCTTGTATTTAATATCTCTATGATGGCAAAGTCCCTAGAACTTTATTCTGCCCACACTCTTGGTTTCTTCTGGGAGAAAGAAAATAAATGGGAAACTAGTTGCCCTCCGTCTCAACCACTATATTAGTCAGAGCCAACCTTATATATTTCGTGACTTAAGGCCATATTAAACTGGAGGGAATCTTTGAAACATTACCTATATCCTTTACTAAATGGTATAAACTGAGAGTTGAAACCATTAAAAACTATACATTACAGTGGCCATACACTAACGGCTAGTTGCTGGATAGATTCATAGGGAAATAATTTACTGTATACATTGTCATGTTCTACTTTTTCTCTGTAATTTTGATTTTCTTCATCAGTGAAGAAAAGCTATTAATTAACTTGCTTTCTGTAAAATGGCAATAATTCCTACCTTAGGAGGTTGAACTGAGGATTAAATTTAAAACTTAAGTTTATGAAGTCACATAGTAAAAGCCCCTGAAAATGGTAGCTATCATCATCATTATCATCATCATCATCAACTATTTATACCAAACCTAGTTTTACAAAGTATTTGAAGTGGCTTTCATTAAAAGACACAACTACATTACTATGCTGTACATCTGAAACTAATATAATATTGTAAATCAAATATACTTCAATAAAAAACAACTACTTTAAAGCTATTAAAACAGAGACAATGAATTTTTTAAAGTATTAAATTTCCTTCTGAGTTTTTTTGGCAGCACAGGGAAAAATTTCCTCATGGTTACTTACATAATAATTATTAACTGATAAAAGGAAAAATATCAATTATTCATTTAAAAAGAAAGATTCTTTTTTTGGCACTAAAGTATGAATGCCATTTCTCATAAGATACGATTTATAAACTATACTAAATAATGCAACTGACAATGTACCCATCAATGATTTTACAGCAAATCCCAAAGCTTCCTGCTATTTTAATAAAATATGAAGGGCATGCCATTGTGGTATAACTTAGTGAAAATGTTTACAATGAATTGCTTAACTTCTAATCATAGAAGTGAAAACTAGGGTATAAGTTAGATTTCCCGGAGAAAGGAATGTATCTTAAGTCAGTAGCTTCCAAACTTGAATAAATATCAGAAGTACTCAAGAAACTTTTAATAAAATTTTGGGGCACTGCTCAAGATCTACTGAAAATGATTTTTTGGGGGTGGGATCCAAGCATATATTAAAAAAAAAACCTCTTCAGATGATTCTGATGAGCACCCAGATAGAGGAGTCACCACCTTAAAGCTACATTCTGGTCCACAGTTTAAATAATTAAAATAAATTTACATTTTTAATTAAAATTTACTTTTTAATTTTAAAATTAATTTAATTTAACTTTAAATTTAATTTTTAATGAAACATTTCATACAAAATATAACCGACACCTATTATGTACCATGAAATTTATTAATTATCAACAGTTTTGACATATTTGCTTTAGACTATCTTTTAAAATTTCTTTTAAGATTTGTGCTATAAAGACAGCTTAACCACCAGTCTGATCCTATTCCTTTCTTTTTAGAAATAACCAATATCTTGACATTTATATGTATTGTTCCATGCACATTTTTTGTAATTTTATTACATACACAGATACCTATAAAAAATACATCATTATTCAGTATTGGTTTACTATTATAACTTTATCATATATAAATTTTGCAAGTTATTCTTTGCTCAATATTATGCTTTTTGCTTTGTCCCTAGTGATACAAGTAAATCTAGTTCATTTATGTTAATGGCTGTCTTTTTATTAATAAATAAGCTATTTATTTATCTATTCTCCAGTATTTCCCCAAAGATGAATAATTAGCCTATTTCCATTTTTTTCAATATTGCAAACAGGAATAACGTAAACACCATTCCCTGTGATTAAGTTTGGCTCATGTAATTGAGTTTCTCTATGACGTAAGAAGCAGAAACTTCGGGAGACTTATCCCCCCGCCGCCTCAGCACATTCCTGCAGTTTTGCGTACACCAGAGGCTTCCTCCTTCAAGCTTCTGCATTTCTCTGCCCAGGGACTTTTTCTTGTCCCAGAAGAAGAACTTCACTGTGCTGAACAGGCTAATAATGCTGAGGAGTTTACATCCCCAGGAGTAAATTTCCACCAATGGGAATTGGTAGAAAATATCTCAGCTTCTTTGCTCCTTGGTAGGACAACTGAGATGTTCTAACCATTCTCTCAGAGGACTTCCACCCAGTAGGATATTCCCCAGGAGGACCCAGGAGGATTCTTGCTCTGCTAGTAACGGTGGCACAAGCATTGTCAACAAGCTCTGGGGTGACTGTCATCTGTAGGCCAGAGTTCATAGTAGCAGATGCTGCTCTAGAACTCCACTCCCAATTTCAGAGGGGCTGATAGCAATCTGTAACTGAAAAGCCAGGTGGTGACAATGGTTAGAGGCAAGTGGGCATAATTACTGCACCAGGCAGCCAAGCCAAAGAGGCAACCAAGATGTTTAGATCCTCTGGGATCACAATGGCTAATATAGCATGTTGTTCCCAGGGATAAGATAGATGGCAAAATGAGGATATGGCTTAACTTACATAAGCCAAAAACCAAAAATATAAAAACTGATTGGCAGACAGCTGATGGCAGCCATTGTAACGGAAAATTATTATACCTCACACAGTAGTCTGACCTGACATTGACACCATGGTACCCAAAATGTCATCATTCTGTTGCTGACAGAATAGTGTTGACACAGAGGCTAAGTAATAAGTGGAATCCTTGCCCCATGCTAGTCCAGTGGGTCCATGGACACATCCTATAGTTTCCTAGGGACACTAGGGAAATGAGCATAGGATGTTGTCCATGGACCCACTGGACTACTGTGGGACCAGGATTCCATTTATTATCTAGCCTCTGTATCAACTCTACTGATACCATGTGTCCCTATAACACCTATATATAATATAATGGGTATATATAATATAAGGCATATATATATCCAGATCCTAACAATATTCCCTGGCTCCTGGATTAATAGTAATCATGGTAGGAAAGGCCAAGTGGAAGCTCACAAATCTGTCCTCAGTGCCCTTAGTCAAGATGATAAATTAGAAGCAATATCATATCCTGGGTGGAATGGTAGAGTTTAATGACATCTAGAAAACTTAGAGGGTAGTGTCCACCATTTCCTCATTTAATTTACCAGAGTGGCTCCTGCAAAAAACAGATGAATCATTGTAGGTTGAAATGTACTACCATATATTTAGTGAAGTGTAGCTTTATTTTTACTGGAATAGATCATTCCCACCTCTGAAACGTTTTATGAGGCTACTGACTGGTGAATGGGTAACTTTTAACGCTCATTAAGAAGAAGGATCAACAGCAGAAAAAATAATTTTTTGTAACTATGTATGATGACATATGTTACTGAGACTTACTGTGGTGATCATTTTGCAGAATACACAAATGTTAAATCATTATGTTGTACACCTGAAACTAATATAATGTTTTATGTCAGTTATACCTCAGATAAAAAAAGGAGGATCAAAGTAGTTTGCATTCTCCTGGGAGAGACAACAATACATGTTCACAGTCTTGACTAAGCACTGTATTAACTATATTGCTTATTTATAATATAGTCCTAAGGGACCTAGATCATTGTGACATTACATAGAATATCATGCTGGTCCACCATGTTGATAACATGATGCTAAATCAAACCTGGTGCTTAGTTTGGGATTCTCCAGAAGGAGACCCTGAGGCAAGATTTCAGGTACTATTAGTTTATTTAGGGAGTGTTCCCAGAAAGACAGTAGAGGAATCGGGAAATGAGACAGAGGAGGGAAAGCAAACAATAAACAAGTTTCTACTGTGGATAATTACAACTTAATCTCTTTGGGAGCTACTGCTACTATACTATAGCATCTCAGAGTTATCTCACCCAAAGAATGAAAGATTTATAAACAAACTCCTATCAGTCACCAGCCTGGGTCCAAATCTTTGTTAGAATTTTACCATGGATTGCTGATATCTCTGCTGAGCAGTATGTCTCTGTGGGTCTGACAACACCCAGCTTATGATGGGCAGCTGTGGTTGCATACACTTGATACTACTCCCTAAAAGTACATACGACTCTCTAAAAGTATCACTGCTATAACAGGCCCCTAAGTATTTGTAGAGCTTATCTCCCACCCTCTGGAGCATGTGTCTTTGTAGAGCATCCAGGGAACGTGCCACTTCTTGCTTTCCAAGGGTAGCAGATACTGTTGGTGTCCTACCATATCTCCTTGCATCTTACTATTGACTCTTGTTCTGTATGCCCTTTGAGGTCCAGCTGTCAGCATCTGCATATTTTTGGCTGATTTCTCTGGAGAACCTACTTTAGACATAACATAGCAGGCCAGGAATGTCAGTGAGTTCTCACCACCACCCCAGAACGACTAAATCAGTGGCTTAAAACCAGTACTCACATGCAGTAAGGAGGCACCCAGATAGTAAAATTTAAGGAGACAAATCAATCTCAGACACTGACCCTGTGTCTGTATGATTCTGAGCACTACTGCCTCCTTGAGTGTAAAATGTACATCAGATTTCAAAGACTTACAGAAAAAGGAAGTAAAATATCTCATTAATTACTTATATATTGATTACATTTTGAAATAATGGTAACATATATATTAGTTTACATAAAATATATTATTAAATTAATTTCACACTTTTATTTTTAATGTAGATACCATATATTTAAAATTGTATCTGTGACTAATATTTCCATTGAACAGTACTCAGACCAGGCATGATAAAACTATGGCCCATGGGCTAACTACATGCTTTTGTAAAAAACAAAAAAAAAATTATTGAAGAACAACCATACCCATTCACATATATATTGTCTGTGGCTGTTTTCACACTACAACTGCAGAGTTGAGTAGTTGATGGAGCCTAGTTACTCTTGGGTCTTATAAGAAAATGTTTGCCAACCCCTGGTTTACAATTTTAAAATTTAATATGATTATGGATATAGTCATTTTAAATCTGCAATCTTAGCATTTGCTTTCAACTTGTCAATATAATCTGTGTTCCTCTTCTTTATTTCTTTCTTTTTGGCTTAATTGAGTATAGTTTCAGTATTCCATTTCATTTCCACTATCACCAAATTAGCTGTGCCTCTTTTCCTCCCCCAGTTGTTCTTTAGTTTGTCACAGTCTATCTTCAAAGACTATTATGCCACTATAACTTAAAAAACTTACAATAGTGAATGTCTGTTCCTCTCTTCCTTTGTGCTATTGTCATACATTTTACTTCTTATAAGTTCTAAAACCCATGATATATTGTTATTGTTTCTGCTTTTAATAGTTATCTGTTAAGAAATGTAGAAAAAAGTATTATATGTATACTTTATTTTTTTAATTTAATTTTTATTTTATATTGGAGTATGGCTGATTTAGTGTTGTGTTAGTTTCAGGTATACAGCTGAGTCAGTTATACATATACATATATCCATTCTTTTTCAGATTCTTTTCCCATATAAGTTATTAGAGAATATTGAGTAGATTTCCCTGTGCTATACAGTATGTCCTTGTTGATTATCTATTTTACATATAATAGTGTGTATATGTATACTTTGCATTAACCATTTTCAGTGATCTTTATTGCAATGTGTAATTTTGAGTTTCTACTGAGTATTAGTCTTCAGACTTATTGCAAGTCTGATGGCAATGAACTCTTTCAGCTGTTTGCCTTAAAATAAAAAAGTATTTTACCATCATTTTGAAGCATATAGTTTGCTGGATATAGAAGTCTGGATTGAAAGGGTTTTTTTCCTTCCACTATTTAAAAAGTTTCCTTTGTCCTCTGGCTTGCATTGCTTCTGAAAAGAAATCAGTAATATTTCTTATCTTTGGTATCTTAAATATCTTTTTTTTCTGACTGCTTTTAAGACTTTATTTTAAGCTGTGCCTTGGGTGGGTTTCCTTGGGGTTTTTCTGCTTTGTGTTTTCTGAGCTTCTTGAAGATGTAGATTATAGTTTTTGTCAAATTGGAAAATTTGAGACCATTCTTTTGGCACTATTTCTTCAACTATGCCCTGCTCTTTTTCTCAACTTCAATTACACATATGTTAAATAACTTGAAATTGTCTTACAGTTCCCTGAGAATCAGTCCATTTTTATTTTCTTTCATCCTTCTTACTACCCACTCCCAGGCTTAGTTCTGATCATTTCTTTTGTTATGTCTTCAAATTCACTGACCTTTTCTTTTGTAGTGATGACCTGCTCTTAAGCACATCCAGTGAGTTTTGATTTTAGATATTTTATTTTTCAGTCCTAAATGACTTATTTAATTCTTTTATTTTAAGCTCCAACTTTATTGTATTCATGTTTTTATTTAAAGGCCTTTAATATGTTTATGGGAGTTATTTTAAAGTCTTTGCTATTTCCGTCTTCTCTCTTTTCTATTGACCTAATTTTTACTTGGTTATCAGTCATATTTTTTTTCTTCTGAAATTCTGTGACTTTTATATGAATGATAGGCATTGTAATTATTATTTTGGTGAATGTCTAAACTTTTTGGTTTTACTTTAAAGAGTAAATTTTCTTGGAAAGGTGAGGCAGTTAAGTTTCTTGCAGATCAGCTTGATTCTTTCAAGGTCTGCCTTATAAAGCTTTGTTAAGAAGGATATAGACTACGTTTACTTTATTCCTCCCATTAAGACTTGGCTTTTCTGTAGTCACTACCTAACATCACAGGGGTTTAATAAAGTCTCTTTACTTTGGATGGATAGATGTTGAACATCTCCCAGCCTTGTGTGAGCTCTAGAATTTTATTTTTCACTTTTAAGTAGTTATAATTTCTATGACTTCATGGAGTTTCATATATGTATTCATAGCTTAGTATTCAGCAAAGTTTCAAGGGCAGCCCTATGCAAACTTCCGAAGTTTTTTTTTTTTTAATCAAAACTCCAGCCACCTCAACCTCTTTGATCTCCAATTGCTATCTGCTGTACTCATCATAACTGCCATGCTCTGCTTGAGTTTCTTCTCCATGCACTATGATTCAGAAATCAACTCTAGGCAGGAAGCTGGGCTAATCTTCTCTGTTTCTCTTCTCTCAGGGATCATAATCCTACACTGCCCACTGCGCAGTGTATGCAAGAAGTTGTTTTCTAGTTGTTTGCTAAGTGGGCAAATCTGGTACAAGTTACTGCACCAGGGCAATAAGATAAAATCTCATTTTGTTGTTTCTGTAAGTAGATTTTTTTTTAAAAAACCTAGTGATTTTATTTCTTTCATTTTTATAGTGTTATCTAGGTTTTTTATGAATTCTTGAATCAGTTATTATAAATTATAATTTTCTATGAAATTATCAATTTCTTTAAAGTTTTAATAAACTTATTCCATAAAGGTGTCCATAGTATATTCTTAGCATATTTAAAAAATATTAAAATTTCAAATCTTTTAAAAAAAAATCTCTTTTCTCAGGACCAATATTTGTAATTTCTTTTTTTCCTGCATCAGTCTTGCAAAAATTTTTTTAAATTAAATTTTCCCCAGAAGCAGCTTTTGAATTTTATATTTTACTGTTGTAATTTTCTGTTTTATTTATTTAACTTTTGTTTCTATATTTTCTATTTTATTTTATTTTATTGTCTTCACTATTTCTTTCTTTTTACTGTCTTTGGGTTTGAAATGTTACTGATATATTAATATTTTAATTTAAATGTTTAGCTCATTAATTTTCAGTTTTGAAAATATTTGCACTGAAGGCTATACATTTTCTTACAAATACAATTATGCTGTATTCCTCAAGTGAAAACATTGTCAGTTAGTTATTATTATATTCTAATTTCCATAATTATTTTACTATCATCCATAAATTATTTTTAAATGTGTCTTAAAATTTCTAACATTATATAGTTTCTTCATTTTTTTTTTCTGATTTTAAAATTAAGGTGTGATGCACATGCCATAAAATTCACTCTTTCAAAATGTGCTATTCAGTGATTTTTAGTAAATTCACAGGGTTATGTGATTCACCAATATCTAATCCTAGAATATATACACCCCCAGAATTAACCTTGTATCCATTAGTAGTTACTCCCCATTTCCCTCTCCTCCCAGCCTCTGATAACCACTAATCTACTTTCTGTCTCCATGGATTTTCCTGTGCCAGACATATCACATAATGGTATCATACTATGTGGCCTTTTGTACCTAGTTTATTTTACTTTGCATAATGTTTTCAAGATTCATTCATATTGTGGCATATATCAGTACTGTACTCCACGGATTTTCCTGTGCCAGACATATCACATAAATGGTATCATAACTATGTGGCCTTTTGTACCTAGTTTATTTTACTTTGCATAATGTTTTCAACATTCATTCATATTGTGGCATGTATCAGTACCATACTCCTTTTATGGCTGAATAACATTCCATTGTATGGATATACAACATTTATTTATCCATTCATCAGTTGATGGACATTGTGTTGTTTGAACTTTCTGGCTACTATATGTAATGCTGCTATAAACACATTTTACAATATAAACACTGCTAAATACACATTTTTGTATGAATATATGTTTCCAGTTTCTTGGGTACATAGGAGTGACATTGCTGTCACATGATAATTCTATGTTTATATTTTTGATGAACTACCGAACTGTTTTCCAGTGTGGCTTCATCATTATACATTCCCACCAGCAATGTATGAGGTTTATAAGTTCTCCACATCATTTTCAACACTTATTATTGTCCTTTTAAAAAGAATTTACTATAGCCATCCTAGTGGGTGTAAAGAGGTATTTCATTGTGATCTTAATTTGCATTTCTTTAATGACTAATGATGTTGAATATCTTTCCATGTGCTTATTGACAATTTTTATGTCTTCTTTGAAAGAAATATTTATTCAAATCTTTTGCTTAGTTTTTATTTGTTTTTTTCCCATTGTTTATTTGTAAGAGTGCTTTGTATGATCTGGATTTAAATCTCTTATCACATTATGGTTTGCAAATATTTTCCTTCATTCAGTGATTATCTTTCATTTTTTTGATAGTATCCTTTCAAGCACAAAGTTTAATTCTCATGAAGTCCAATTCATCTGGGCTTTTCTGATCTTGCTTGTTTGTTTGGATGCTTGTACTACAGGTGTTGTATTTAAGAAACCATTGCTTAATACAAGGTCAAGAAGATTTACAACTATATTTTCTTCTAAGAGTTTTATAGTTTTAGTTCTTACATTGAAGTGTTCAATGTAATGATCTATTTTGAATGAATTCTTCTATATGATATGGGTCCAATTTCATTCTTTTGCATGAAGATATCCATTTGTTCCAGCATCATTTATTAAAAGACTATCTTCCCCGTCATTGAATCATGTTGGAACCCTTGTCAAAATTAGTTGACCATAAGTTTAGGGGTTTATTTCTGTACTCTCTTTTCCATCTGTCTATATGTTTATCATAATAACAGTACTATACTGTCTTGATTTATGTAGGCCTGTAGTAAGTTTTAAAATAAGAAATTGTGAGTCTTCTAACTTTGTTCTTCTTCAAGATTACTTTGGTTATTCTGGTTCTTTTGTATATTCATATGAATTTTAGGATCACGTTGACAAATTCTGCAAAAAAGAATGCTGCTGAGATTCTAATAGGGAAACTTGAATCAGTAGATCAGTTTGGAGAGTACTGCCATCTTAACAATGTTAAGTCTTTCAATCCATTAAAATGGAATTTCTTCACACTTATTTATCTTCTTTAATTTCTTTGAACAATTTTTTTTTTAAGTTTTCACTGTAGGAAACTTGTGCTTCTAAAAAAGTGCTAAATTTATTTCTAACTATTTTATTCTTTTTGATGCTAATATAATAGGATTTTTTAAAGCTTTATTTTCAGATTGCTCATTGCCAGTATATAGAAATAAAATTGATTTTTGTGTTTTGCTCTTGTATCTTGCAACTTTGCTTAACATTCTAATGTTTTTTATCAGATTCCTTAGGATTTTCTGTATACAAGATCATGTTACCTGCAAATAGAGAACGTTTTAGCTTTCATTTCCAATCAGGACAACTTCTTATTTATTTTTTCTTGCCTAATTGCCCTGGCTTGATTCTTCAGCACAACATTAAACACAAGTGGCTGGCATAGATACACTACCTTATTCCTGATGTCAGGAGGCAAATCTTTTATTCTTTCATCATTAATTCTGAGTAGCTTTAGATTTTTCATTAATGCCCTTTATCATATGGAGAATGTTCCATTTTACTCCTAATCTTTTTAGTGTTTTTATCATGAAAGGGTTTTGGATCTTGTCAAAAGCTTTTTCTGAATCTACTGAGATAATCACATGAGGTGTTTTGGGTCCTTTATACTATTACTGAGGTGTATTACATAGATTGATTTTTGTATATTGAACCAACCTTTCATTCCTGAGATAAATCCCACTTAGCTCTGATATAATAATTTTTACGTGTTGCTGGGTTCAGTTTGCTAGTATTTTGTTTAGGATTTTTCATCTATATTCATAAGGAATAACTGGTTTGTAGTTTCCTTTTATTGTGTTGTTATTATTTGTTATGGTATCAAATTAATACTGGCCTCATTGAATCAGTTGGGAAATACTGGCCTCAAAAAATCAGTTCTATTTTTTGGAAGAGTTTGTGAAGTATCAGTGTTACTTCTTTAAATGTTAGGTAGAATTCACCAGTGAAGTAATCTGGTCATGAACAGATTTTTTAATTTTGTAATAAAAGATTGTGAGTAACCTACCCTCAAATCTAGTTTTTATAATGCATTCTCACTTATTTTACTGTGTTAAAAGAATCAAGTTTATATTATGCATATTTCTTCATAAAATATTTGGTTTCTGTATTTTGTGTTCAATTTTTATATAGTTCCATGTATACTTTAAAACAATTTTCTAACTTTAATAATATTTTAAATTGTATTTTCTAATTTTGTGGGTAGAATTCTCTGTACATCCTTTAAAGCAAAATTGTTAATTGGGTTGTCTGTCTATTTTTTATGCTTATTATATTTTGTCTTCTTGATTTATTAATGAGAGTGATATGTTAAAATTAAGCACTAAACATATAACTTGTTAATTTTCCCCGTGGTAATTGAAATCATTACATTATATATTTTGATGTTCCTTTGCAGTATATAGGCTTGGAATTATATAGCCCTAGACAATTTTCCTTTGATAATTATGACACTTTATATCACTAATAATTTTTTCTTGAAATTTATTGTTTATTGATGTGACTATTCTAGGCTTTTAAAATATTATTTTTCTGGGATTATTTCTACTTTTTTTCTTTCAGCCTAACAATATTATTATTATGTAGGTGTGACTCTTAGTAAAAAGAATATAGTTAGATTTTTAAAACAGCACTTTTCTGGGAATCATCTTCTTTTTACCTGGAAGGGTTAATGCATCAATAATTGCATTAATAATTGCATTTATTATTATTTCTGATACTTCTAAAGACATTTTTATAATCTTAGTTTTTCTATATCCTATGATTTTCTTTGCTTTATTGAACCTTCTGCTTGCTTTTTATTGATTGATCAAATTTTATTTTATTTCCTTTTCTTCTCTCTTAACATGTGTTATATATTAATTCTTTTTCTATTCTTACATCAGTTCTGAATTTTAATTTCTACACTTGACCTAGAAAAATCTAAGCAGCTCTGCAGCTCAATATTAAAAAAACAAACAACCCAATCAAAAAATGGCAGATCTAAACAGACACTTCTCTGAAGAAGATATACAGATTGCCAACAAATACATGAAAGGATTCTCAACATCACTAACCATTAGAGAAATGCAAATCAAAACTACAATGAGGTATTAGCTCACACTGGTCAGAATGGCCATCATCAAAGAATCTGCAAACATTAAATGCTGGAGCGGGTGTGGAGAAAAGGGGACCCTCTTGTACTGTTGGTGGGAATGTAAATTGATATAGCCACTATGAAGAACAGTATGGAGGTTCCTTAAAAAACTAAAAATAGAACTACCATATGACCCAGAAATTCCACTACTGGGCATATACCCTGAGAAAAACATAATTCAAAAAAAGTCATCTACCACAGTGTTCATTGCAGCACTATTTACAATAGCCAGGACATGGAAACAACCTAGGTGTCCATTGACAGATGGACAGATTGCTAAAGCAATCATTGAAAAGAAGAACAAACCTGGAAGCATCATACTTCCTAATTTTGAACTATACTACAAAGCTATAGTAATTAAAACAGGATGGCACTCGCATAAAAATAGACACACAGACCAGTGAACAGAATACAGAGCCCAGAAATAGGCCCACAAATATACAGTCAACTAAAATTTGTAAGGGAGGCAAGAATACTCAATGCAGAAAGAATAATCTCTTCAATAAATGGTGCTGGGAAAACTGGAAATTACTTGCAGAAAAATGAAATTATACCCCTTTCTTATATCACTCAAAAACTCCTAGAAGAAAACAAAGGGTGAAAGCTCTTTAATATTGGTCTTGGCAATGATTTTTGGACATGACACCAAAAACACAAACAACAAAAGCAAAAATAAATAAATGAGACCACATCAAACTAAAAAAGCCCTGAACAGCAAAAGAAACAATCAACAAAATGAAAAAACAGCCTATAGAATGCAAGAAAATATTTGCAAATCATCCATCTGATAAGGGTTAATATCCAAGATATGTAAGGAATTTATATAACTCAATAGCAAAAACAAAACAAAAACAAATCTAATTTAAAAATGGGCAAAAAACCTGAATAGACATTTTTCCAAAAAAGACATACAAATGACCAACAGGTCCATAAAAAGTCTCAATATCACTAATCATCAGAGAATTACAAATCAACACCATAATGAGGTATCACTTCACATCTTTTAGAATGGCTATTATCAAGAAAGACAAGAGATAACAGGTATTGGTGAAGATGTGTAGTAAAGGAAATGGTTGCCAAAGAAATGCAGGTGTTAGAGTTGGGAGTGAAGGCACACCTGGAGCCAATACTGGGGGGAGGGAGGAAGGAAGGGATCAAGGGAATATGTGCAGAGCATTGAACAGTGTCTTATATAGGAGGGAATTGTTGTACTTCTCTTTAGTCATCATGATTGTTGAATCTGAAGATATATGTCATTTAAGAAAGGTCTCAATTAGTTTTTTCTTTTCTTTTTGAAATATGTGCTGTTACCATTATCTAAAATCTGTCCCAGAACATCTATTAGTTGCTTTTTAATTTTACCTTAATTTATTCTACACATTTTTTAACATTCTTCAATCCCCACCTTTTTCTATCTGTGCATATTTTACATAAGATCTTAAGATCTAGTTTCCATTTTACTATTTTTTGGACTGTATCTAATCTGCTTTTTAATATGTCCATTGAGTTTTTAATTTCATTAACTATATTACTTTTTATGTCATTGGTTCTTTTAAATTTTGCCTTTTTGATAGTGTCTTATTCTTGCCATATATTTTTGTTTGTTTGTTTTTTGGCTGCGTTGGGTCTTCGTCACTGAGCGCAGGCTTTCTCTAATTGCAGCGAGTGGGGGCTACTCTTTGTTGCGGTGTGCGGGCTTCTCATTGCAATGGCTTCTCTTGTTGTGGAGCACGGGCTCTAGGCATGCGGGCTTCAGTAGTGGCTTGTGGGCTCTAGAGCGCAGGCTCAGTAATTGGGGCGCACAGGCTTAGTTGCTCCACGGCATGTGGGATCTTCCCGGACAAGGGCTCGAACCCACGTCCCCTGCATTGGCAGGAGGATTCTTAACCATTGCACCACCAGGGAAGCCCTACAATATGGTTTTTATTCCTTTTGTTATCACTTTAAACATATAAGATTTTTCAGACTTTTCTGTAATTTCAAATTTGGGGATGATGTGTATTTAATCTTGCTAATGAAGTATTTTTTCCCTGTGTGTTTTTAAAAATGTTTTATTGTGAGGTCATTAGCAGTAGATCTTGTGTGTGTGTGTGTGTGTGTGTGTGTGTGTGTGTGTGACAGAGAGTCCTAAATTAGCTTTAGTTGTGGAAGTGTTTCTCCAAAAAGTTTTTGAGGTTGTATTTGCTGATGCAAGGTACCTGATATCAGTTGTTTTTTCCTGCATTTTTTAAAAATTTTTTAATTTTTTTGCGGTATGTGGGCCTCTCACTGTTGTGGCCTCTCCCGTTGCGGAACACAGGCTCTGGACGCGTAGGCTCAGCGGCCATGGCTCACGGGCCCAGCCGCTCCGTGGCATGTGGGATCTTCCCGGACCAGGGTACAAACCCGTGTCGTCTGCATCGGCAGGCGGACTCTCAACCACTGTGCCACCAGGGAAGCCCCCTGCATATTTATTGGTTTAATAATTCTTGTATCCCCCCCAAACATGCAAAATCAGGCCTCATTTGCTCATAGTTCATGGTATTCATTTTCCACGGTGATTTTTTTTTTCTTTTTGACCCAGATCCTCAGGCAATGGGAAAATTTCTTGCCATTTTCCTGGCCCAATGTATGTGTTCCCAGTATCTCTTTTCACTGAGCATGAAGCCATTGATGGTTCTGGCTTACAAGGTTCTCATTTCTACCTTCCTATTCAAATATGCTCAAAGATTCCTCTCTTTTTGTGAAATTTACTGAGATTTAAACTCAAGCCTCTAGGTATTAGAGCCTATTTCCAGACCACCACAGTATCTTTTAACATATGCAGCTGCTGAATTTCAGATCCATTTTGACCTCAGCATCTGGGTACATCCCTTTCTTTCTTCTGAGTGCACCTTTCTATTTTATCCCATTATTCCTAGAAGAATATACACTTCTTAAGTTAAAAATATGGGATATAGTAAAATTCCCAAATCTTATGGAAAGATCGAGGAGAATTCTGGAATGCCTTAGTTCTTCATACAGCTAGGATGGACTCCTTTTTCAAAGAAAATGTTTGTTGATAACCCAAAGTTATTTTGGCTAAAAGAATGGGAGTGCTGTTTTATTGTGTTACTAACTGAAAAATGTCCCTAGTCTTAGGTAAGGAGGTAGGGTTAAAATTATACTATCATCCTTAACATAGTCTTGTTGGATTGAGTGTCAGTCACTTAATTTTTTCATGACATTAAGCAAGCATGTACATATATAGCACCTGGTACTCTTTCCTTCCATGGAATATATATAAAATTTATTTTATTTTATTTTCCAAAGAGTTAAGTATAGCAACCTGCAAGTCTCAGTGGCTCTGGTTCCCTGTGTAAACCTCAGTACTGATATCCACAAGTAGTTGACTCACTGGATCCAGGTTGACACAGGAATGTACTTTTAAAGAAATATACGATCTTGTCCCATAGCCTTTTGTTTTCCTCACTAAATGTGATCCTTGATTAGCTTAGTGGAAAAACTACTATGTTGGATGTTCAAATTTAAACATTGAAGAAGAGTATTGTCATTTATTGAATGCTTGCATCCGTGTTCCAGGTTCTAAACATTTGTTATCTCATTTATCCTTATATCCACTATGCATTTAGATATTACTTTAAGATAAGGAACTGAAGCTTAGATAAGTTCATAAGTTTATCCAAGGTGGCATAACCAATAATGATGCATATGACTTCAAAGCATCTGCTCTTTGTACTCTGACACTGACAGTGAAGCAAGGGGTTTTGAAAAAGTGGAAAAGATAAACTGTACCAACCAGGATAAATTTGCAGTTAAAAAATTACTCTTATTAAATAAGAAAGAGATTTGATACAGGGAATAAAGAGCTTGCAATCCATTGGAAGGACTAGAAAAACAGTCTCTGGGTTAGAACTCCAGGAATATTTCTGAGAGGAATACCATAGAACTAGTCCACCAGGGGAGCCACAAACAGAAAGGTGGGGAACCAAGAAGCCATCACCTGTACTGTAAGCTCCAAGGGCACACTTTTCAGGTGGGATTCAGGTTAAGGTGCTGCATCTACAACTGTCGGCTTCATAGTCATGCTGTGCCTATCCGATGTCTCCCCAGGAAACAATGATTATCCCTCACCTTGCCTCTTGACACCAGGGACATCTGCTAGTACTACTACAGCAAAACTCAGTACTTCCAGGGCTGTGCTTCTCAACACAGTCAATAGAAATGGTAAAATAATGGTCTTTGCTTCATTTCCCCTTTCCACATATTTCACAAGTATATCTGATGGGACAGATCTAAAGCATATCTGGAACCATAGCTGCAAAGGAGTCTAGCAAATGTGTTGTTTAACTTTGTAACCTCTGCAGCACAGAAAGACACACTAGAAGGATGGAATGAATATTGAGTACCAATTCACTATATTCACTTTCCTGGGGATAATAATGAGAAAGATTCATGGGGGGATATTCCTCCAGAAACTTGTTTGGAAAAATGAATCTACATAAGACAAGAAGGAAAACCTTCCAGGGGAGAGATTGAAAAAACTAATCTCCTGAGAAATACATTATGGAAAACCTCCACTGGGAAGCTCCTGGGGTTTATTTGCCCAAAATAAAAACCAGACATACACATTTCAAAGTACATATTTTTCCATGATTTATGACCCCTAAACATTTTGTTTTTACAAACACTTGAAGTCAAATTTTGATAGTTTTTCTAATTAAAAACAAAATATATAAAACCTCTGTAAATAAACTGCAATATTATTAATATGAGTTGGTATGTGTACAATACCTCTCAGAGAAAATTAAAGCTATTTTGTAAAAACCCATAGAAAAATGATGTTATTTCATCAATTTAATTGGCAATAGCTTTCCCCATATATCATGCTACTAACTTTTTATTGTGTTCAGGATTTCTGCATCATTTCACTATACCCTATATTGCTAGCCTAAGGAAATGAATGCACATTCTTATAGGAGCAACTGAATTCCTTTTAAATATTTCCATGAAATCAAACCAAATTGGGAGATAGGTTATGAAGTTGTGTTAACCTGCTGCCTGATTCTTATTAGACTCGTTCTACATTCTTTTAAGTCCTAGGCACAAAGTCTCTGGTTATTTTCATGACTGCTGTAATGGAATTACCATTTCAAGTTTGTAGGGGGTACAGGAGAAACATGATAGGAATAGCAGGAAGGAATGGCTCACTCATGAACAATCTCCTGAAATTTTGAGTTGATTAGGTTTGAGTTGCTAAAAGGGAGAGTGGGGGAAATGTACCCTAGTTTTCTTTTCCTCCAGTTTCCTGTTGCGTTATGTGGCTGCTTGCATGTTGCATAATATAAATCGTCTTACCACTAGAAGACAAGTTTTAGCTTGTGAACTCAGCAGATTTACTTAATTTCATTTTTCCAGTTGGCTATCTGCACCAATTCAGGCCAAGAGAGTATCTCATATCACCTAATGCAACAAATAGGTCCTGGACCACTCACGGCAATATCCACAATTTTGGCAGACTGAGGTTTCCTTTCTTCTGCCAAGCACCATCAACATTATTTTGGGACATATCTGAATCTGAATAGTCCAGAGTTTCCATTACATCGTCCTAATTGTTAAAAAGGGGGGCCTGCTATAATTCTTGAAAACTAGTCTGTTTCGTCGTAGTCATTACCATAACACCAGATTGAAATATTGCCTTTCTCCATTGGTTTGGCCACAGCATAGCAGCCAGCCTCGTAGCGTCAAGGCATTAGGAAGGCAAAGCAATCCACAGTCAACAGTATGAATGGAACAATTCACACTGTTGTACACAGATATAGAGGTTAAACCCAAACACATGAAAAAGTGATGCTGGAAGCACTTGGGAACAGCTGGGCCAGATGAATAACTCAATTGGATGCCATGAGGAACAAATTAAACAACTGACTGGAGACCAGGCTGCTCCTGTGACAGACACTTTAATCAGGAAGTCAAAAGCTGATTGACAAGATGAAAAGCTGGATGACATGAAAAATGGAAACAGAAGGAACAACACAAGAAAAGGGCACCTCGGGTCAGCATGCTGACAAAAATAATCAAGTACGACAGGCCATAATCCAATCTTCGAATGTTTGGCATGGTGCTAGTTATGAGAATCTGCAGCCAACAGGAAAGAAAACTATTATTAAGCAAAGAAATTATCTGGCTTTCTAGAACTCACTATTACATGTTCACTAGAGGATTTTCTTTTTCTTTTTTTTAAACAAACATAATAGCTTTTGTTGAGTTTCCTAAGATCAATTAAAAAGTGCTAACATATCTGGAAATAAAGCTTTAGGAAGATGATGTTTAATAGTGTTTTAAATTCACAGTTAAAGAGGTAATACGCACATTGATTGCTTCAAATCACAAAGTATGGGACCTTCTCATGCTCTTCTATTCAAGGCATAGAGGAAGAAGAGGCAGCAATTACTGAGAGGAGGTTTTTGTGGCCCACTTAATAACTCTTATACTGGATTCTTACTGCTGAGTTACTGTTGGAATCCAAGGCCTAGCTTCTTGCCAGAGAAAAGCTTTGCCTGTGCTACTTGATTTATTTCTGATATGCCTCAGAATACCACCTGTATCCCCAAAGATACGTTTGGAGATGAACTATATGAAGAATGGAATAATGATCAGCTTTTTTTAAAAAAAAGATAGACAACATAAGAGTTTGCCATTCCTGGGGTAAATGTGTATGTTTATGTTATATGGCTTCAGCTCACATAGTACTTTTATTTCAATAGCATACAGTTTCCCAGAGGAAGGTCCAGATGTATAAGCACCTATGCAGGGTTTATACACTATGACCTCATGGCTTTTTAAGAAACTCATCTGCTCTTTGGAAAAATAGAAAACTTGTAGTAGAAACCTAAAGACCAGTTGACACTGTCTCCCTTGGATTCCGACACTGGAGGTAAACCTACATTACAAGGCCACTGATTTTCAAACTGTTTGAATCCCTGTGGGTTTTTGGAAGAAAAGTATGATCATGATGGACATGTTTCATTTGTATCTACTCCATTACCTTCATGTCCCACAGGTCTAGGTGTTCTGGGGCATTAAAAACACAGTGAAAAAGTTTCCTGGACTCAAAAATGTGCAAAAGAAGAAAAACATTACTTTGATGATATTAACTTAAGTGAGGTCACTACTGTTTGACTGAACATATTCAGCTCAAACTGGGGACCAAGACGACATATTTCACATGGATGAAATACCTTACAAAAAGTCAAACTGACTATCTTATCTATGGAATTCTAGATGTGCCAGGGTCATAACTGATGATTTTTCATTTTATAGAATTTTCTCAAGTATGTCATTGCAAGATTGTAGTGAGATCTTTGACCTTTTCCTTGCCATCAATCTTTACAATTCAACAACAAGCAAGATTTATTATGTATTCTTATTATGAAATGGGGTTCGTATTTAGTCTTCATTTTATTTCGAGTAACTCTATTGTAAGCCTCAGATTATATATGGTATGTGAAGGAAAAGTTGGATCAGAGACACAAAACACTGATAAGACTGCAATTCCTTCTATACTATGTATTTTTTTTAAAAAAGCAAAATTTAAAAATATGTATGTGTAGGAAAGTCTTATAAAGTTTTGGGTTTTCCCTTGGTGACTATTTCATAGCCCTTTTTAAAATCAGCAAATATCAAATATCACAACTTTGTAATTTTGTTCAATGCCCCAATGTTCTAGTATCTTAAACATATCTTTAGGGATTAATTGGATAATCTATTACTGGATTGAGATTATAGTAATATACTTCTTCACAATCTCTGGAATTATACGTACAATGCAGAATAATGTAGAAGCATATAATATACCATAATATAGAAGTCACACACAGCTAAGAATTTTATTTCCCAATCCCCTTTATTTTTGTAACTTCTTAGTTTACAAACTACCAACAGCTGACTTTTGCCTGTAAAATCCATAGTCCTAATCTTATGTAAGATGTAGTTTAGTATCTAGTGACATAGACAAAGGAAGAAAACTGACATTCATTAATGTACTACTATGTGCCAGGAACTTTAAATCAATGTGCCATTTTATCCTACACATCTGATGAAGCAGATTTTTCAAATCGTTTAAATAACCTGCTCAAGGTCACATAATGAATAAATGGTAAAGCCAAGATTCTAAACCAGATCTCTCTGTTCCTCCAGAGAGGAATATATCATATTCCTCTAGAATATGACATAGAGAACAGCAGAGATAGGATATTCAAGACCCCACTGTTGACAAGAATTAAGAAAGTAGGGAGATCAGAGAATAAACAGTCATTTGGGAAATCTCATACTACGAGTCTGATCTCAGAGCCCACCACTAACATATTACCATGGAGTTGGAGCTGGAGTCAAGAAGCAGAGATCAGGGACTAAGGCCATGTTTATACCCCAAATAAAAGTCATGTATTCACTCACTCAATAGATTCCAGTTAAATAGACTGCTCAGTGGCCACAAATTCTTCCCATCTCGGTGTGCATATCCCCCTGCATTGTGACTTTGCCATTCTTCCCGTGCAGAGATAGATGTTTCTCTACCTCCTTGAACCTGAGTCTCTTTGACCAACAGAATGTGGCAGTAATGATATTATACAAGTTCCAGAGCCTGGGCCTCATAATGTTTTGAAGATTCATTTCTTGCCCTCCTGGAATGATACCTTGAGATTACTATTTAGGAAAGCCAGTCTGGTCTACCAGAAGATGAGAGACCATGTAAAAGAGAATGAAGTCTCCCCAGCCATAGTCAATACCAATCATCAGACCTAAGAGTGAGCCCATTTTGAACCTCTCGGCTCAGACAACACTCCAGCATGAACAAACACATGAAACCAGCAGAGGAACATCCCAGCCAACCTGCAGAACTATATAGGAAGTAAGAAGTCATTGGTGTTTAAGCCATTAGGTTTTAGGGTGGTTCGTTAAACAGAAATAGTTAATTAAAACATAAGTTAGTACATAGAGGTGGGGTGCTGTCATAAGAAAAATCTAAAACATGTGGCATTGGCTTTGGTAATGGGGGAGGTTGGTGTCTAGAGAAGCTGTGAGAAAACGATTGGTGTCTAGAGATGCTGGGAGATTAAGAGGGAAATTGCTATTGGAGGGTGGAGAAAAAACCACCCTTGTTATATAGTAGCCAAACAACTGGTAAATGTTGCCTGCTACACTTGGAAGATAGGAATTTTTTCTAATGAACTGGTGGATCTGGCTAGGAGATTTCTAGGCAGAATGTTACAAGGTGAGTTGACTTTTTATAGCCATGTATAATAAAATGCAGGAAGAGAGAAATTAACTAAAGAAAGAAACTTTCCGTTTGCGTTAGAACTTAAAATATAGAAGACCCAGGTTGTGCTAGGTTGGAAAAGACTGTCAAAGAAAATTAAAATGTGCATAACAATTAATTCCAGGCCGCATTCAATAAAATGAACCCTCAGGGGCAAGATCAGATGAAGGGTGTGGTTATAAGACCCTTTCATAAAACCTCAGAATGATTTAAGTGGTGTCTAGTAGACCTCTCACCAAAAAAAAAGATCTTCTATGAATCCAGACACATCGCCCAAATTTGACACATCTCTCAAATTAGAAAGAAGCTAGTTTTGATAAGAATAGTGAGCCTGGCTATTGTCTAATAGAGTAGACTTTAGTCTGATCTATAGAAATCCCATAAGGATTTTTAAAGGAGCTGTGTCAATTCAGATTAAAAGGGACAGACACAGTTTAAGAAGCCTCTGGGCCCTCAAATTCCTACGGGTACAAAACAGACTGAGAGAATTATTCAGATGCAAACCTGGGCTATTTCTTAGGGAAAGAGAAAGACCTCTCAGAGGGCTAAGCAAACAGTCCAGAATGTAAGAACAAAATGGATTAGAGAACCACTCCAAAGGAGAAGAAATAGGCCCTAATCAGGGAACATTCCCTGTCCCTGAACATGTGTCTGTTTGGAACTCACAATTGCTACAGACCAGAGACTATGTGCTTCCAGTTTTTCTCTTTTTAAGAAAGGAGTGTTCAGTGTAGTTACCTCTTTTTTTTTTTAAAGAAGATGTTGGGGGTAGGAGTTTATTAATTAATTTATTTATTTTTGCTGTGTTGGGTCTTCGTTTCTGTGCGAGGGCTTTCTCTAGTTGTGGCAAGTGGGGGTCACTCTTCATTGCTGTGCGCGGGCCTCTCACTGTTGCGGCTCCAGACGTGCAGGCTCAGTAGTTGTGGCTCACGGGCCTAGTTGCTCCGCGGCATGTGGGATCTTCCCAGACCAGGGCTCGAACCCGTGTCCCCTGCATTGGCAGGCAGATTCTCAACCACTGTGCCACCAGGGAAGCCCCCCTTATAGTTTTGATTCACAGGTCTCTGGAGAGCAGAGGGGCCCCACAGAGAAAACTCATCTCATGTGGACCAAAAGTAAGGCACAAGCTGGTGAATTTCAAGCCTGATGCAATACGTGGAATGAGATTTTTTCAGGTACTGGGATAGGAATAAGCCTATTTTACATGTGGGGGGATTGTGAGAAATATGTGACAAGAAGGTAGAATGTAGCAATTGCTGCATAGCCATAAATCCCACCCAATCCCAGTATGCATGTCCCTTTCCTGCTCCTTTCATCCAGAGGTGGGCTATCTTTTTCCATCCCTTTCAGTCTGGACTGGCCTTGTGACTTGCTTTGACCCGTAGAATGTGGCAGAAGTGACAAGATGTGGGCTCTGAAGCTTGTGCCTTAAGAAGCTTTGATGCTTCTACTGATGCTCTCTTGAAACCCCAAGACTTCTACACGAGGAAGCCAGTCCAATCAGTATCCAGCACCAGCTACTAGGTATGTCAGTGCAGCCATCCTCCATGGTACAGCCGTGTACCGAGTAAGTGAGTTCAAGTGAAACCAGCAGAGGAGCTGCCTAGAAACCCACAGGATTGTGAAAATAATACTTTGTTTTCCTTCTTAAGCCATTACATTTGGGTATGGTGTATTATTACATAGCAATAATTAACTGAAACCCATTATTATGCACCAGAAACCATGGTCACTAAAATAGACACCATCCTCACCTCATGGTGGGGAAAATGGCATTAGACAGAAAAACAAAAATGCAATGACCAATGTGATCAATTCTATGAAGAGAAAGAACAAGGTAATATGAGGGGCTCAGGAATCTCACGGGGTCTAGTTGGACCCTCTCTATATGTGCTGTTGGAGTTACTTGGAAGTCTTAGGGTAGAGGTCTAATCTTCTAAAGAAGATTCAGTGACAGTGGTCATCAGGAACCAAGGGGAATGCGAACATGTGTCACTGGTCTTTTTTTTTTTGCGGTACGCGAGCCTCTCACTGTTGTGGCCTCTCCCGTTGCGGAGCACAGGCTCCGGACGCGCAGGCTCAGCGGCCATGGCTCACGGGCCCAGCCGCTCCGCGGCATGTGGGATCTTCCCGGACCGGGGCACGAACCCGTGTCCCCTGCATCGGCAGGCGGACCCTCAACCACTGCGCCACCAGGGAAGCCCTGTCATTGGTCTTTGTAAGGTGCCAGGGGCTAGGCCCAGCTACATGTCACTAAGAGAAAACAAATCTAAACCTTTTAGCACAGGGACTAGCACATGGTAAGCACTTGGTGTTAGCTGTTATTATTACTGTTTTTTTTTTTTTAATTTTGGAAGGCATAGAAATGGGCAATTACAAATTTAAGAATAGAAATACAACTCTGTATTTGGAAAGGCTCAATAAAAATAATTACAATGAAATGCTTCTAAATCCAAAATAAGACTGTTTCTATGGGAGAGAAAAATAGAATATAGGTGTACAATCCCTTATCTGAATCCTTTGAGGCAAAATAGGCCTCAGAATACAGAAAGTTTAGGATTTTAGAAAGGTAATTTGGTGCATGTACCAACATTAAGTGATACTTCCAGCAGTGTCTGGGGTAGCATGCAATCGTTAAATTTCAGCAGGAAAAGGTGTGGATATTGAGAGTAAGTGAGACAAAAGTTGAAAGTAACCTTACATCAGTTCAATCATCAAATGTATTAAAAATAAAAAAATTTGGATTTCCAGAAGATTCTGGACTTGAGAATTGTGGCTAGAGTTGTAGACCTAGAAAAACATGGTGCACATGATTGGCCATTGACATCTTAATGAGCTCAATGGATCTCTGCTGGTCCAATGCAGCTGCAGAAATCTGTCTTAGCTTTACAAGTTGACAGAAGTAAATCACACACTATATTTTCCACACTATGGTCTGTTTCACTGGCTCTATGTTGGTACAGCTGGTGTATAGCAGATTCAGATCGTTGTGAATGCATGTGTAACCCTTGTTTCCCTGAACTATGCCAGCAGTTTCAGTTCATACCCATGAGTATGAAGGATAATAACAATTTTCTCTGAGTACTCACCCACTATTGCATTGTTATTCCTGGATTCCTACCTTCTCTCTCCCCATCTCCATGTGCATTCTCAACTTGGGGATACCCACAGCTCGCAATTTACACTGAAAATTTGTTATGTGTCTTGACCGCTGCCAAAGGCACTGCTGGTGCTATGCCTCCTGGGTTTCATCATTCCTGTCATTTAGTCACTCCTTAGCTGCTGTTTTTATTCCCAGCCACTTTTCAGAGGCAGCCACTGCCATCAGTGCTGAGTGGTGGAAGTAGAATTGAAGTTCCGTTGTTCATCTCATTCTTCAGGTGCTTTAGTTTAAATAAATTAAATCAATCTCTCTCTCTCTCTCTGACTCTATCTCTCCACACATACATATCTTTTGAATTTATGATCGCTTCTTTAGAAAAATGAGAATATCCCCCAGGAATTGAACCAGAGACTATTTACATGTCAACACTCAACATCGTGGTATCATCCTCTCATTCAACAAATATCTATTACATGTCTCATGCCTAGTCTAGGCAATGAGGACCAATAAACCAGACAGACCAAATTCCTACTGTCATGGAGTTTACATTCTAGTCTCTATCAAAACAGTTTCTTCTCACGGACAGTCGGTTGGGTCACAGGCTGAGCCAATATGCCCACTGGGTTCTTAGTTCATTAGAAGCTACTTTTTGAAACATGCCTCCACCCCAAAAGGTTGAGCAGAGCTTTGCCCTCACCCTTTTTGCTCAAAGTAGTAATTTTGTGAGCCAAAGCCTGATCGTTAGACCTAAATATTCTCTTTTATTCCCAACAGGAAGCCGTTTTACAAAAATCAGTTCTGTGGTCCTGCTGTGACAGCCCAGGGTCTCTGTGTCTCTGAGATAAGTCCTTGCCACACAGAACATGAGTACTGTTTCACTGAATGACACAAAGTGTTCACAAGTGACACAGCTGAGAAACAGCTGAAGTCTTCGCCCTCCCGTCTCTTGGCTACTGTAATAGCCTCTGAGGTTGGCTTCCCATCTCTAAAGTCTCTTCCTGCCACCACCTTCCTGCCTAAGATCTTCAGGGACTCTCTAATGCCTAAAATGCATACTCTTTAGCTTCCTATGCCAGTGATTCACAATCTTTTCCACCCCATGACAGGTATAGAAGATGACAATATTTTTAGAGTGCACTTTGACAAATGGAAGAAGCTGTTCTTGGCCAAAGGTGATGCACCTGGTATCTCTGACCACCCAGACTCTGCTGGCTGACCCAAGGAGTGAAACACTGCGATACGCAACAGCCTTCACAAGGAAGCACAAACCTCTTTTTGCTATCATCTTTTAAATGACTCCATACTACTGGTTCCAAAAAGATATAAGTAGCTCTTTGCTAATTTCATGTCCTTTTGCTTTCACCTTAGGTATACTTTATTGATTAGTTTTCCATGTTCAGTTCTCTTTTAAGCTTCCATGCTCCTGTTGCTCTCTCCACCTAGAATGTCCTTCTCACAACCTTCTTTGGTAAACTCCTACTCATCTGACAGGGCCCATTTCAAATGTCATTACTCTGAAGCCATTCCCAACTCCTCCAGGCAAATTTAGGTTGTTCTCTCCTCTGGCTGTCAGAGCACCAGCATAACTATCATCGTACTTACTACTTTATTGCCTGCGTTCATTGGTAAGAGCTTTAGAGCAGAAGATGTGTTTTCTATAACACGGTACCCTTCATTGTGCTCACCATAGTCTCTGCTAGCTGATAGCTCAATACATTTTTTGCTTAATGAGTGAATGAATAAGTCAGTCCAGAGATAAGGAAATTCCTCATGTATTGGATTTGCATGAGTCTTGATAAGATTTGGACTCTTATTGCTTCATATTCTCTGTATGCTGAGATGACAACAATTGTCTTCTTTTCTCTCAAAACCCAAACTGTCAAGCTGTTGGAACATTGTTGTTATCATGTCCATGGGTACTCTGCGGTTAAACTTTGCCATGAAAACATATATCAGATCTATAAATTTAGATCAAGGAATCTTATCAACAGAGTTTTTAGACATATTGCATTGTCAGTTTCTCATTTTTATAATATAAATTTATTTATTTATTTTTGACTGTTTTGGGTCTTCGTTAATGCACACGGGCCTTCTCTAGTTGCGGCGAGTGGGGGCAACTCTTTGCTGCGGTGTGTGGGCTTCTCATTGCGGTGGCTTCTCTTGTTGTGGAGCACCGGCTCTAGGTGCGCGGGCTTCAGTAGTTGTGGCACGCGGGCTCAGTAGTTGTGGCTCACGGGCTCTAGAGCAGAGGCTCAGCAGTTGTGGTGTACGAGCTTAGTTGCTCCACAGCACGTGGGATCTTCCCAGACCAGGGATCGAACCCGAGTCCCCTGCATTGGCAAGCGGACTCTTATCACTGCACCACCAGAGAAGTCCCTGTCAGTTTCTTTTAGCAACTGATTGTTTATCACAATAATCTAACCATGCTAAAACTAGGATCAAAATTGTGGGGATTATTCATTTGGCGAGACATGGAAAGAATTTTCTGAGTGAGCGTTGGGTAAAGAAACTTGTTAAGAAATTAGTGTCCCTTAAGTTCAACTTGGAACTGCTCTTTGGTCTAAAAGTTTGAAGAAATACAAGCTCAGCACCATGTGATAGGCTGGTGCACCAACAATTTTACATTGCATGGTCATTAAACTAGGCAAAAACACAGCAAACTATAAGAAGATCTTGGCATTGTATTTGCACGTGCCATTTTTCTCCCCAGGGGATTAACAGAATTCTCATGTCATCAGAATTTCTGACTTTTCCCTTTCAAATGTTTCAAGAACTTGCCAACGTAGAATTTATTGTAGCCTATAGTATATGGTCTACGGGTATTAGACAACATATGAAAGCCCAAGCACACTACATGGGAATTAGACTGCCATGTTCACATTCCTGAACAGGACAACTTTTTAAAAATAATTTAATCATAATGAAAAACTATCAGCAATATGGGTCAAGGTACTTGATCTCTCTTCTCTGGTGTTCCAGGAGTGACACAAAAGGTTGAAGTTTGCTCTGATTGTTATATCATGGCATTCAAATAATTTTAGAGGTCAAACTAATAAGTGAACATTAAACATCTGCATAATTCTTCATCTATTAGGAGACATGTTGATTATGGGTGGAATTTTTGGTCTGATAAATGTACATTTATGCTAGTGTATGTTGTTTATGGAATATCTATGTCTATCATCTATTTATCTGTCTTGATATTTATCTGTTTATTGGTTTTTCCTCTCATTTATTTCACACACACGTTCATATACATTTATATCATATTCAAAATATTTCTAGAGGTAACTTTATAGTCATTTAGGCTATTAATATCTGGTTGTTCTCTATAGGGTTTTTTTTTAAAGAAAGGAGATATGCAATTATCTGTATCACAGGGACATGTAAGAGATGGATGGTAAACATCAAAAACGTTTACTTCACTGGGAATACCATCTTTTAAAAGTACCACCATTTAAAATATGTAGAAATGTGAATTTTTAATGTAAATATGATGCGATGCTTCCTATCAGTATATTACCCCTCCTGTTCAGGCCAACCTACTTCATTCAACATTTTATACATCTCTAGACTAATTGTGCAGATTCATTTGTTTTGAAATTATATAAAACTTTTTATTTTGGACACATAGATCAGTTGGATATCAAATGGAAATTATACAGATTAGTGATCTAACTGGTGCCTTAAATACTCTCTGGGAGCATCAGTTCAAATTCCAGCAGCCCTTTTGAGAAACAGAAATTGAATACTTTGTTTATTCTGCAAAGGTCTTTCAGACGAAGCCTTAAAAGTTGTGAAGACTCCCTGCAATTTTCTCTGAGGGCATGTCTTCATTACCATTTCAATAATTCAACCTTCTGGTGGTTCTTTTGAAATTTCTTTAATCTTTGTCATTGAAACACCTAAGATACATATCATGGGATTGTGAGTCTTTGTGGAAGAGAGTTACTATTACACCAAGCCAATGTTGACGAGCAGTTTGCTGCAAAAATAGTCAATTAAAGTCGACTTATAAGTGAGAAGTTACTTCATTATTTTTTCCTCAGGGAAATATGAAATAGTTAATTTCATATCTTTACTAAAACTACACTTAAAATTAGGCAAATAATGTTGATTTAGAAAAATTTAAAAAATATGTAGATAAGAGAAGAATAGTTCACCTAGTAATTTCATAACCTAGTGATAGTAACTATTAAAATTTTATATATACCTTTTCAGACTTTTTCCTGTGTGTAAGTATACTTGGGAAAAACTATATAAATAAACTTACATTTAAATTAAGGAGAAAAGTATGCAAATATTATATCTTTGTGTAACTTAAATGTCCCTCAGACATCACCAGTTTGTGGATCTTAGTATGGTCATTTTAACAGTTTATACCACTAGGTACACCTGATGCATTGACCCATCTTCCAAATTGAGGACACAAACCCTAAAGTCTCTTCAGGGGTCTGTGCTGAGGCTAGAAGATGGAAGTAAGAGGTTTAAAGGAGAGAGGAGGAAGCTCTCGTATATAATTTGAACCAGTCCCTGTGATTCTAGAATCGTTCTGCCCTAGCTATTGCTCCTAGTATCCTCTGCTGCGTCTTGTTCCATACTGATGTCATCCGCAGCACCCTGGGCCACCTTGCTGGTGGTGGTGACCTGCCTTTCATCTCCCCCAGGAGCCTCTCCGCCATATCCTGCATCACCAGCCTTATAGTACTCTTAGGATAAGTTTTCAGTTTCTCCACCTAATTCTCAGTGGGCAGTTTTGTAGCAGAGGGATTAAAAAGGCTGGTGATACATTATTATTTTATTTTTACTAATTTGGTAAAGTGGTCCTCGAATACGGCTGCCAATTATTCCTGTCATTCTTGTTTATGAATCTGCTTCTAACATGAAGAGGTGAATTGATTTCCCTCTTCTTGACTCTGGGTTGGTCTTGAGACTAGATTTGATCATGGAATGTAGTAGAACTCATATTCTGGGACTCCTGAGAACAAGTATAAAAGACCTATCAGATCTCTCTTCCTTCTATTCAATACTTAAGACCGTGCTGGCGTTCTAGAAGTCCAAGCAAAACTTCTGAATGCCCAGAGGCCACATGGAAAGAGGTCCTGGAGATTGAGTGGCCATCTTGGATGTCCCAGGCTTAGCCAAGCTCTCAGATGAATGCAGCTACATGAGTGACTCGAGCTGGCATTACATGGAACCAGAGAATGGCCCAGCTGAATTCCTTCCCCACTGAATCATGGGAAATAATAAATTATGGCTGTCTATAATAATAACTGAATCAAACATGCAACTATGAATCAAGGTGAGGTTGGGCTGCATATTTTAGAAATTATCCTTTATGCCTAAAACAGAAGAAATCACAAGACAAAACACTACTTTTCCATAACATAGAAGTGTTTTTCTTGTCCATATAACATGAATGTCAAGGTGAGCAGTTCAGGGCTAGCATGGAAGTTCTTTTATCACCAGGCCTTAAAGCTGCTTCTTTCTGCTCTACTCTCTTAACATATGATTTTCATTCTAAGGTCACCATGTGATTTAATACAGCTTCTACAGCTCCAGCTATCATAGCCACATTCCAGCCGGCAGGAAGGAAAATTAGGAAAGGGCCAAAGAGGCATACCTCCTGGCTGAGTCAGCTCTCTTTAAGGAGTCTTTCTGGTAGGCCCGTACAACACTACCATGTGACCAGAATTTGGTCACATGATCACACTTAGTTGCAAAGGAGGCTGAGATATTTAGCCTTTTAGCTGGGCATACCACCACTCGAAGCAAAACTGAGGTTTCCCTAAGGCAGAAAGAGACAATGGATATTGATTGGTAATATAACTGGCAGTCTCTGAAGCCAGCCTTGTCCTCCAGGGCAGAGAGGCAACACAGATACCTGATTAAGAGCAAGTTCTGCTTCAGTCTTACACTTTACATTAAGTCACAATTTTTTTCTAGCATTCAGGTTCTAGATTTAGGGAATCAATTCATCTTTCTTTTCTTTTGTTGGTTTTCTTTCATAAGCTCCATTGTTCTTCCTTGCAATGTGGCTTTTATCAAGGCCCTCTGTTCACTGGATATGTCAGTGGATTCCTGTCTATGGATTTATGGATTTACATCTTTTCCTATGAGGTTCTGGAACTGGTAAAATTAGGTGATTTTCCTGCAGTGATACTTAAAGTCATAGATAACACAAATGACCTTCCAGAAGTATTGCCTAACTTGTAAGAGCAAATACAGGTTGGCATTCTGGCACTAATTCTCTGAAACTGTTTGTGTGTTATACAATAATGTATGATATGTAGTATCAAAAAGAATATGATAAAAGTGAGGTAATATGAGAAAAGTAGAAATAATGAAGGATGAGGAAAGAGACAGAGAGAGATAGAGAAACAGAAAGGAAGAGAAAGAGAGTCTGTCACTTAGTTCTTTGCACTTACCAGCATCTCTTTCCCTCCCCAGGGCCTTTGCACCTCCTGAGTCCTGTGCTGGTAATGTTCTTTCCTACAAACCCCTTTACGTGACTAGTGCCTGTTAATCCTTTTGGTGTAACATCACTTCTTCACAGAGATTTTCCCTGATCAATTTATCTCAGTCTCTCTCCTATCCATCCCATTTCTTTTCCTTCATACAACTTATCATAATTTCTAATTCCATATCCAGTTGATTGTTCATCTGTTTAATATTTGCTTTTCCCTCTGTGCAATAAACCCCATGAGACAGGTACCTTACACTCTTTTTTTTTTACCTCTGCATCCCAAACACTTAGTGCAATATGGGCGTACCATAGAGTCCCAATGGCTATTTGCTGAATGAATAAATAAGAGAGGGGAAATTCAAAGAAAAAACATGAAGTAAGAGAGACTCATCTCCTCTGAGATAAGCATTAGCTCAGAAGTCTCTCAGCTGCCCAGCCTGTTTATTTTCCAGCCGATTGGTTCACGCCTTGAGACAGGCCGTGCAGAACTGGGGCACAGTAAAAAGTCTTAAGGCTGGGCTGCCCTGAGGACAAGAGTATCCTCACCCCTGATTTAAAAGAGACCTGGCTGGATGCCAGAATATAAGTACCAAAATCATGGATTTGTCACGTGCGAGCAGTTCCCAATTCTGGCGATTTTCTTGAAACAATACAAAAATAAAACCTTGTATCATCTAAACAGGCTAGGAAAATATTTTGGATACGAGTGAGTTGTCACCTGTTTTGCATTAGCATGGTAGAAGATGGCTGCGCTTATGTCTTAAGATACAGGTAATAAGTTATTGGAGAAATGACAGCCCACCCACTCAGCACTGGATAGAGTAGAAATTTCCCAGACTGTACCAGTATAGACAGCAATCAAAACTTGCCTGGATGGCTCAGCATCTGCGTAGAAGGTACAAGAAAGAAATAATCTGGAAAGGAACAAAGTATGCAGGAAAATAACAGGAAGTCAAAAATAATCCCAGGACCCATGACAAGGTCATCCATGAAGTTACACTTACTGTGGCCCACAGGTCCTCTTCGGGTCCATTGCTATGACACACGAGGTGTTCCTCTCACTGCATTGCAGTTTCTCAGGGTTCCTTCCTCTTTTTCTCCCCAGACTTCCAAATATACTCGGCAAAGTCCTTCTGATCCAGAGTTTTAAAGCTATGACTTGAAAGTGATCTGAGCATTCAGGATAACGGACCTGAAGTTGGTCTGGATTGATAGCTGTTGAATTTCGTTTGTTCTTCAGAGGCTGACATGAGTTAATTCACTGTTTTCTGTCCATAGACCCATTTTCTTGTAATCACATGATGGAGAACATTCTACATACTGCTGCCAGGTTAACCTTCCCCAAGCACTTCTTTGATCATGTCACTCACTTGGTTCAAAAAAACTTTTAAATGGCTCTCTGTTCTCTGTAAGCATTCAGATGCGTTAGTTTGGTCATTATCTGACCCTGTTGTGAATAACCCCTAACTGCCAAATCCTGTTCTGTAAATAAGAGAGATTAAGGAGACTGGCTCTTCAAAAGTGATCCATTTTCTAATTGGGTCTCTTCAGTGGTTTGGTGTAAAAATCATAATTCATGTCAATAACTGATCCAGCTGGTCTAGCCACACATATTAAATGTCCCACTCCTTTAGAGCATCAGTAATGTTCAGCTACAGGAATTATGCAGAAATACCTTCTATCTTGGCAAGTACATGAAGTAGTAAATCCCCTGGGAAGTTGAGACTACTTGGAAAATTGAGACGTCGTACTATAACCAGAATAATATAGTGATCTCTCACCACGCTGAGTATGATCGTCCACAGCAATGAGTTAGAAAATGAGAGTGATTTATATTTTTACTTTTGAGCAGTAAATCTTTTTTAAAATTTATTGGAGGGATTTAGATTTATATAGTAGACTTTAGTTCCCATTATGCAGTAGTAATCTTAACGGACACTTTCAAATTCCATTCCTCTTTACACTAGCCACAAAAGCATTTGGAGACTAAAATAAAGATGTAGATGGTGATTTGGTTAAAATGCTTAAAATCTGAGATTTAGTCTGAAAAATCAAACCCAGATGGTAGGCATTTTTGAGGTAGTGAAATTCACCTTGCATGATGCGTGGTCAGTGATATCTCACTTAGCAGACGAGCCACATTGAGGCATTAATGCCCTATCATCCAATTCTTTCAAATATCAACCTACAGATAGATTTTATAAATCTGAAAATATAGTGGCTACTTTAAGAAAATGTTGATTAGATCCACCAAATTTACGATGGTGGCCCTTTGTCTATTTAAAGACTTTCTTTGGCAGAGTGGTTAAGATTATGAGGTCTGTTGTCAAGGTGCTTGGATTCAAATTCCAGTTGTCAGTCTTTACTATGTGTTAGAATGGGCAAATTACTTAACCTCTCCATGTCTCAGTTTTCTCATCTATCAAATGGGGATAACAATAGGGGTGCTGTGAGTACCAAATATGTTAATGCATGTAAGTCGTCTGGTACATAGTAGAAGGTCAACAAGTGTCAGCTGTTATTATTGAGTAAAAGTCTTCCCTTTAGGAAGTATACAAAGTTGTAGTAGGGAAGGGGGGCAGAAAATAAAATGCCTTCAGAGGCCGGGCAGGTAATGAGTTATGTGAGTGACTTGATGGGAGAGATCAGTGGAGGCTGCAGAGAACTGTAAAGTATGTGCCCCACTTAAAGGCTTAAAAAGAAAAGAAAAGAAAACACAACCCTGTGTGCTGGCCAACCAAGACATGTCTGTGGGCCAGGCTTGCTCAGGCCTATGCGCTGCCCATTGATTTTGACCCCTGAGCTCCAAACCACAAATCCAAAAAGAGCTCCAAACCACAAGTCAGAAGGTACAGGCTGTAGCCTTTCTCTGCCAAGTTCAGCTCTGTAAGGCTGGGCAGGCTACTCACCCATCTTGGCTTCTGTCTCCCCATCTGCAAAATGAGAATAAGGAGGCTCCTTATATGTCAAATATTCTATTCAAATGGAGAGAAAGGGGAATAATAATTTTTAAAACATACTCACATTTTCAAAAAGTATATAAATAGTAAGGGATCGGTTACCACGTTGAGTAATCTGGATGCTATGTGGCGGTTCTTAAAGGGAGTGTCCTGTAGGAGCTGAAAGGTCACCTGGAGGAGAATTTGGTCCTGAATTCTTGTTTGGTTTTTTTTTTTTTTTTTGTCTTATATGCTTTCTTTTAATAGATGAAATTAATTATTACCTGTGAAGCATGAGATTCTTTTCTTTTTTAAAAAAATTTTTATTGGACTATTGTTGATTTACAATGCTGTGTTAGTTTCAGGTGTACAGCAAAGTAAATCAGTTATACATATACATATGTCCACTCTTTTTTAGATTCTTTTCCATATAGGTCATTACAGAGTATTGAGTAGAGTTCCCTGTGCTCTACAGTAAGTCTTTATTAGTTATCTATTTTATATATAGTAGTGTGTACATGTCAGTCCCAATCTCCCAATTTATCCTGCTCCCCTCTTTTCCTCTTGGTAACCATAAGTTTGTTTTCTACATCTGTGACTCTATTCCTATTTTGTAAATAAGTTCATTTGTACCATATTTTTAGATTCCGCATATAAGCGATATCCTATGGTTTTTGTCTTTCTCTGTCTGACTTTACTCAGTATGACCATCTCTAGGTCCATCCACGTCACTACAAATGGCATAATTTTTTATGGACGTCTACAGCCATACCACCCTGAACATGCCCGATCTAGTCTGGTCCTGAATTCTAAAGGCAGAAAGGGGCCCAGATTGAGTGAAGGAGGGGCGAGCAACCCAGATCAGAAGGGCGAGGCAGCGGCTGAGGGACTAACTGTGCACAGGAGATAGTGAGGCAGTGTGTTTAGTTGAAGTGGAGAACTGGGTCATAGCAAATGATACTGTCCAGGGTAGGGCTGCAAGGCAGTTTCAGAACCCAGTGATGTCAAGTGGCCTGGGCATGCCCAAGTTCATCTTTGGGCTACAGTCTGGTGGATAAAAACCAAACCAACACAGACAAGCAGGTATGTCAGTCCCCAGACTTTCTTTTCTATTTCTTGTTCTTATCGGGAAAGCTGAATTCTTTTTTTTTTCTTTTTTTAATATTTACTTATTTATTTATTTGGCTGCATCAGGTCTTAGTTGCGACACGTGGGGTCTCTTTTGGCACTCAGGCGCTTTGTTGCGGTGCGCAGGCTTCTCTCATTGTGGCGCGCAGGCTCCAGAGCGTGCAGATTCAGTAGTTGTGGCATTCAGGCTTAGTTGTCCTGGGGCATGTGGGATCTTAGTTCCCCAACCAGGGATTGAACCTGTGTCCCCTGCATTGGCAGGCAGATTCTTAAACACTTGACCGCCAGGGAAGTCCCAGGAAAGCTGAATTCTTATTTGCTTTTATATCATTCAGATTTTCTGGGTTCCTGACTTATTTTCTGTTTTTGCTTGTGGCAAACTGCATTTTCCAAAGGTGGATGCCACCGGTCTACAGCTCCTATCCCACCTGCTCTACTTACAATAAGATTGATTCCCCCTCACCAAGAAGTGAGTCTTTGTTCCCTTCCCTCAAATCTGGGTGCAGGCTTGTGACTGCTCCAACCCTTAAAGTGAGGCAGACATGAAGTTATGGAGTATCAGAGGCTGTCAGAGAAAAGATGCAACCACCACCTGGTGTTCTTCCTTGGAGACACTTGGCCTTGGACCGATGATGGCTATGCTGGGGAGACCAGGTAGAGAGATCACATAGAAGTAGAGATCCATGACTGAGGAGCCCCAGATCTCCCGGCTGAGAGGATGCCCCCAGGCTGCAGACCCATGGGTGAAGAAGTCTTCATGAGACCCTTCCCCCAACTGCTGTGACTACAACCTCATGAGAAACCCAAGCCAGAACTGACCAGTCAAGCCACGGTCATGTTCCCAACTCACAGAAACCGTGAGCGATGAAAACGGATTGCTGTTGGTTCAAGTCATGCAGTGTTGGGGAATTTGTTACCTAGCAATAGACTTAATATATTAACACATTATTAATACATTGTGTCTCTCCACTTAAGATTCTGATCTCCATGGTTCTAGCCCCAGTCAGTTAACTAAATTGAACTTACCATGGCTTTTGCTTGAGAGTTGGGTTTTTCACACTTCAGTCCTTGAACTTCGCCCTTGATTTCGGTTAACCCATCCATTTCTGTTCAGTTCAAAGAAATTGCAAACAAATATACCTCCAAAGACCATGTAACATATGCAAACAAAGGAAGCAGACCCAGGAAGGGAAACAAGAGAGTAGAAAAAAATTGTAGTTTGTTGGAAAACTTCCATCACATTCAGTATCCAACTCCGAGAGATGGATATAGTGGGAATATGGGCTTAATGATGTCAGATTATCTGTTCTTTTATTTTTTTTTTGTTTTAAAGAAGCCAGAAATCCAGATTTTTGTAAGAAATCTTCTGATTAAAAAAGTTAAATGCTGTTCAAATTTGAATAACTCCATGCTAATTAAACAAAACATATACTAATTGAATTCAGCCATGAGTTGCCAAGTTGCAACCTTAATTTAAAAGTTTTTAGTCACTATACATGCTGGGAAGACCTCAAACCCAAGATGAAGAGATTCTAAATTTCCTAGTAATAGTCAAACTTCTGCAAAAGGTGACAGAGTCAAAATGACACTTGAGTGAAGATAATTGTTACTGTGGGTTGAATGAGGTTCAGTCTTCAGTGCACTGGAGTAACTGAGTAATGTCATGTTGTCATTGAACAAGCCTCTGTGGTCAGTACAAGGTAAGCAGGTCCTTCCCTCTGTGCAAGCATGGTCACCATGATCCTTTAGTGAGACTCAAAGGGTCGTTGTCCTTAGGATGAGGTCCCATCAGCACCTACCTATTGCCCCATTAGATGTTTGTCATCTATCTCAATGCTGCTCTGAAGCCTGATATAGGTCTATCATTCATGCAAGACCCCAGAACCCATTTTCCTTGTGTCTCCTGGAAAATATGTACCAATTTGGTAGATTCTGCCTTTCCACTCTCTGAGTCTCTCCTTTCCTTGGGTCAATTCAACTCTTTTTGAAAACAAAGCCTCTTATGTCTACCCTGGGGCACACAGGACTACAAGCTGAGCTACCCCCTGGGATAGGAGTGAGGGTCTGGGAGGGTAGCATAAACACTTAGTATTATTGAGTTAAAATCTCAATAAATCATCTCAGTAAATTATACAATCAGAAAGATGAGCTCCTTGTCAATAAATACACACCACATGCTGCCTAGAGACAAACGCGCATAGAGGTCACTCATCCAACCCAATACCCATAAACAACCTCCATAAAGCAATGGAAGGGAGGAGCTGAGATTAACCAAGTCCTTTCAGCCCAGCCCACACAGGCTGATATTAATCTGCATAGATAAAACCCACGGCATTTATTGAACTAGAGTACACATTTTAGAAAAATGATTTTGCTTTTCCTTATACCTGGTAACCTGGAAAATATAGTCATCTGTACTCTGTCCCACAGGCGTTAGTGCAAATCAGTAAAGAGGTTCCATGGATGGCTCTTTTCGGACTCTAAGCACAATTGAACTCTCAGCTTTCCATCACTCACTCACCCCGTTGTGTACAAAAAAGCAGATATGCAATATAGCAGGAGACCCAAGAAAAGGTCTGGCTGTTCTGTCAAAACTATTTAGTTCAATATTGTTCTCAACGTGGCACCATAGCCCTGGACATGACACACAGCACGTCCAAACAGACATGATTATATATGAGACAGAAAGGCACTTACATCACTGCGGGTTGTTATGCTTTAAAGGGCTTTTTCCCCCCTCTTCAAATTAAAAGTTTTCAAAAATGAAATAAAAATAAACCTTTGAAGAAACCAGATTGAGACTGAATTTGGAAGGCCCTCCTGCCTAGTGTATACTAAAGAAACATTTTCTGGGTTTGTCCCTGATGATTCTCCTTGTAGTTGAGAAACACAATCCACTGGGAGCTTTTGTGGCAGAACAAGAATTTTATGAACACGAACTTTACAAAGACTTCCCTAGGAGATTTAAGGTCTGGAAATCAATAGATCAATCAGCAGCTTTTATCAATCTATTATGGTTCTCTCTCTTTGGATGTTTGGATGAAAATGGGATCAACGTAAATTGAACACGGAATCACTTATTCTCACAAGTTAAATTTGTCAAACTGTAAGGCACATAAATGACATGAAATATAATCATTTTTGATTTGGGGACCCTTCAGGGTGCATGCTAATTGAAGAAAAAGGAACCAGATGTTTCTTCAGTAGGACTCATAGAGACAATCTAAATATTCTTCAATCCCTGACACTTCTGATGGTTTCCCAAAGAAATCAATTCATTAGTTAATTATTGGGCATACTTCTTGTGTATTATATAATTGGTCCAAGGCAAATAGCCTTCAAGGATGGCTGGCTGAGTTTGTAGAATCTGTTTTTACCAAATTTTCCCAAGGAAATAGGGGAAGATTAATGAGTACTACCTCATATTACTTCTACTTTATATTTAATGATAAAGGCCTAATTGCCTGGAACCTCTCCTTCCTTATAAAGTTAGCTTGGCAGGTAGTTCATGGTCAGAAGAGTTAGGAGAAATATGAAAATTACATTGGGAAATAAGAGCTATTTACTCAGTTCTTCTTGAACAAAACAGAAAGATGAAGTTGGATTTATATTTCCGTTTCTGAGATGCAAAAATGTAGCTTGGGTAGAACATCTTCCATTCTCAATTCTAAAGCTTTTTAAATGTTATCAAAAGAATCAGTACTGGAAATTCCCCACACTTTTCATCCCACCATCATCCCACCATCATCCCAGAATAACAGTAACGATGATCAATAGATATGGAGCATTTCCTCTGTGCTAAACACACACTATGTAATTTAATCTTTATAGCAAATATCAATCACGGTCACTATCTTTTATTATCCCTTTGTTGTAGGTAAGAGAATGGAGACACTGAGAAGTTAAGTCCTACATAGAGTTGCCAGGTAAATTACAAGAAGCCCAGTTAAATTTGAACTTCAGATAAAAAACGGATACTCTTTTTTCAGTCTAAGTATAGCCCAGGAAATATACCAAATATATTAATATACTAAAAAAATACATATGCATTGTTTATATGAAATTCAAATTTAACTGAGCATCCAGCACTTTTATTTGCTAAATTTGGTTAGTTATTGGCAGAGCCATATAAGTCTTTCTGATTCCCAAGCTAAAACTCTTAACCACTATACTAAACTGCCTCTTTACACAAAAGTAAAGTTTGAAAACCCCCAATTTAGCAAAGGCTATTACTTATTTAGAAAGAAAAAATAGCGCTGAAAGTAGAACAAATTAAGCTAATTTATAGCAGTGGTGGGACAAGCATTTCTTTTGTCTGGGCAGTCCTGGCACAAGGTGTGGGGAAACAGGACTCACTAAATAGTCAAAGAGCAGGGTGGGGAGTCTCTGGCCTCCCTACTAAGAGGTATTGAGCGCTTGTCATGAAGCCAGCATGGTGACATAGCTATTCGGGCTTCCAGAGGAGAATCAAATTCAGGTTTGCTTTCAATGCAATGGTGAATGTTGGGACCTCTCTCCTTACACCACAGTGTCCTCTACCTACTGCTACCTGGAACGATCCCTTCCAGTTAATACCCTTGAATTTAGCAGAGCACTCTGGTGAAGCAGGTAAAAAGTAAAGGCTTCTGAGTCTTACTGCTTGGCTGGATATCCTAGTTTTACTACTTCTCTGTGCCTCAATTTCCTCCTGTGAAAAAGGAGATGATACCTATCTCTAGAGATTTTGTGGGTTAGCATGAGTTAATACATGTGATAACAATAATAACAACCAGGGACATTTTTTTTCACATGCCAATCACTAATCTGAGTGAATTACTTAAATTATTTAATCCTTATCACCACATTGTGAGGTCAGTTTCATTATTAACACCCTCACTTTATGGACGAGGAACCTGAGGTGTAGATTAAATAACTTGCCCAAGGTCACACAGTCAGTTAGTGGAAAAGGTAAGATTCAAATTCCGACAGCCTGGGTCTTGAGTCAGTGCTCTCCATCCTTATGCTTTGCACACCGAGCATATGAAGACCAGTGCCTGGCACAGAGCCAGCCCACACTGCCTGTTAGCTATTACTGTAAGCGGGCAAGGAGCAGTTTGGGCATTGCTCTAATTATCCACTTTGGCCCTAATGCAGACTGCACCCACTGACAAATTGCTCCATGTTCTTCTGCATCCAAGGCAACTCAAAAGCTTCTGGGAGGTACCCTAGATTCTCCGACTCCCTCCACCCCACAGCCAGTCCATCACCAGCTCCTAAGGATGCCACAGCCCTCTTCCTTCCCCATTGCCACGGCCCACATTGACTTAAATGTTCACTTCTCTCCAGCACTAGCACAATACGTGCCCAAAGAGTCTTTGTTTCCACTTGACCTGCTCCAACCTTGCCACTAGGGACAGCTTTCTAAATTACAAATGTACTATGTTGCTCTCCTGCCTAAAGTCCTTCTATGATTCTCCAGGGGCTTCAAGAAACACCCAAGTTCCTTACCCCTGTAATGCAAATCCTATGACCTGTCCACTCATCTCTATTTCCCTGGACGGACCCCATCTTTCATTTCCACAGTCCTCTTTCATGTCCTTTAACATACCATGTTCTTTCATTCCCCCATTCCTTTATGACGCTATTTCTTCCTCTAGGAATGTTCTTCCCTTTACACCCCTATTCATGTGTTGGGACACTGGCCAAGCACCATGTGGTCTGGCATCCTCCATTTCCCCATTTCACTCATAACATCTGAGTTTCCTTGTGTCTCTTCCCACTAGTCATGAGTATCTTATGAGCAAGGCCCATATATTATTTATCTTGGTATCTCTAATGCTGAGCTCACAAGTTTATTAAATAAAAAGTGGATGTTTTTACCTTTATTGACACAGCCTCAGTAACTATCTGTACACAAAACAAAGCTAAATATAACAACCCTCAATAGCAAGAGTAATGGAACTATAAGTTCATAAGATAAATCTGTTATCTTTCAGGCAATGATGGCTGTGACGGATAAGACTCTGCATCCTTCTCCTATGGTTACAGAATGATCAAACCACCTAAAAATGTATACCTTTTATATTGATAAAGTCCTAGTATCAAAAATTCAGGGCCTAAAACTGATATATCAAAGCACAGAAATATTTATGAGTTCTGCAAAAAGGCAGAAAGAGCTACTTAATTCTAAGCCTTAAAAGGCACCACTATAGGGCTTCCCTGGTGGCACAGTGGTTGAGAGTCCGCCTGCCGATGCAGGCGACACGGGTTCGTGCCCCGGTCCGGGAAGATCCCACATGCCGCGGAGCGGCTGGGCCCGTGGGCCATGGCCGCTGAGCCTGCGCGTCCAGAGCCTGTGCTCCGCAACGGGAGAGGCCACAACAGTGAGAGGCCCGCGTACCGCAAAAACAACAACAACAAAAAAGCACCACTATAAATGTTTTTCACAAAGGAACTATATACAAGGGAAAGAATTCAGCCAGCACTTGTGATAGGGTGAGGTCACTAACTAGCTTGGCTACTCTCTTTTGAGAAACATTTTAGTGGTTTTGGGGTATGGTCAATAAAAGGAGATCTTGACTGAGATCAGAAAACTGGACAAGCATAGTTTCTTAAAGGTGTTTCTCCCTCCTTCTCTGGTGCCAACTTTTTAAGAGATGTACTATAATTAAGTTATAATGGCTTATTTCCCTAGTCTAAGCAGGGCAGGTGGTTCCCTAATATTGCAGATTAATCCTAATTCAATTTACTGCCTTACAAGTAAAATTTGGTTCTTATATCAGGCAGGTAAAAATTCAAAGTTGATTGCTAATGTTTATTTTAATTCTTGGTTTAACATTATTAAAAATTAAATTTCAGAGTCATATGAAGTGATTCCCCTTCTTGAAATCCTAGCCTAAGTAGCTGAAGTAAGTTTATAAGAAATAGGCATTAGGAAGAAAGCTAGAAGTTCAAAATCTAATTTCAGCCGTTCACCTGGCTATAAATGCAATCTCATCCTTAACTTCTCTTTGTCCTACGTGTGGACCCCGTCTCCTTGTGGCTTTGAGGCAGTCTTATTCTTCCTAGAGACCCTGCTCTCAACTCCTTAACCACTCTCCTGCTGTTTCCACCTTGGTTCAATGAGAATCAGACCATACATGAATTGGGAACATGGAGCTTAGGTTTAACAAAGGTATGGGGACTTTATGACCCTTCAACTTTTCAGACTTGTCCATTTTTGTGATTTCATTATTAGGAAAAAGTCACTTATACCTTCTGAAATTATGAGGAGACTTAGAAATGGTGGAAAAGATGGTACCAGAGAAGTGTGGGCTTGGGAGGCCATGTTGTTGGGACAATAGGGAAAGCACTTGGCTAGAACACTTGGCTGGACTTTTCCCCAGGAGTGCTAGTGGTGAAGGGGGTAGGTAAATAAGAAAGAGAGTGAGCCATAGCTTGAGGTAAGGGGCTCAAAAATGTTCTTAGCCCAATGGGTTCAGGTCAGAAGATAGATGACACACTTTCGCTGTTTCTCTGATGGATAAGCTGATCTGGCCAGATCACACACTATCCTGTAACATGCGTGGAGCATACGGTCCCTTGGAATGCTCTTCTTTAGTTCTTTTAATGAAACCAGATTCCACATTAATTACTATACAAAGGAATAGGTTTTTCCTGAACCCTCCTCTCCCACCGCATATTCTGTTCTTTTTCAGCACTTTTCCATATTTATAATTTCCTGTTTGTATTGTCTGCATTTTCTTGTGACACTGTAAGCTCCCTAAAGACAGAGATCACTGAATATCTAAAGCATAGGCTCATCTAATGCATATAGTAGAAAGCTAATAAATATTTGATGACACGATACATTAATCATTTCATCAAAAATGGTGACGAAGCCATGGGCTAACGGAGCCCAGTTTCTGGTATCTGGGACTGGCTGCTCCCTCCATGTTGAACAGTGGCTAGAACCTACTAGAGATGTTATATGAGATGCATCACAATCAGAAGTCCTGCCTTCAGCATGTTAATGAGTTAAAAGTACCCAGTATGAACATATCTCATACAAATGCATGCTTGGTGTGAATTAAATCCATTGTTTCTGCACTGCTCTGGGGAAAGTGTAAAAACTTCGTCTCATTGATCTCCAGGATCTGTAAATCCCTTATGACTAAGAGCTGCTGCTGCGAATTATTCCTTTCCCTGGAGTCTCTCATATTTTTCCATACGAGTATATGAAAAGGTCCAAGCATCAAACAAAGCCCAATTTCACAATGTCTTGTAGTTTTTTTTTTTTAAAAAAAACAAATTAGACCTATTCTATTACAACCAGGAATGGGAAGTAGCTATTAAATCATTCCCTTAAGGTATTTTTATTTTGTTGACTCATGAGAGTTGGCTCTGGCTCCTCCAAAGCACTCTGAAGCCATATTTGGAGAACTTTGAGTTGGTGAGTTTACTTATGTGCGGAAAATATTGAGACTTTTTTTACATTCTTTGCTAAATCATTTTGGTTTTCTTAAACAATTGGTATTCCTCCCACTTTTTCTTGCATTTATGCATATAACTAAATAAAGATTTAGCTGCATTTGTCAGTGAACTGAAACCCATATCATGCTTGTCTCTTAAAAAATTATAACTTTCCATCTCGACTCTGATATGCTGAGACAATCTGAGAGCCAATAATTGCCCTAGTCTTGTTATTTAAAGATGCTGGAATTCCCACAAGAACGTTGTTACGTAAATAAAAATGATATCATTTATATCAACAATGAACACGATGACAATAAAGATGAATATTCATTTGGGGAACACAAAAACCCTAACACGTTTCAAAACTTGGGTATTCCCAAGTCACATTGAGCAATATCTATACAAATTGGTTAACATATTAAATTAGCCTGGAAATCTTGTAAAAGCAGAAAAGAGAGTCTGCCCTTCTGAGTTTTCTGCTATTTCCTGCCTCTCGTCAGGCTGGAAATGTTTGAGGACTGCCTTTCTCCTGGTATTTCAGCATGCTGGCTTCTGGTCCCAGATGGAACCAAGAAAAGCAGAGGAGTGTGAAAAATAAAAATATTTTCAGTGTTGTTAACCCAACCTTTTAAAGCCTTAAGAGATTTCCTTTGGATTGGTGAAATAAATGATTAGAATGTAGGGGTGCTGTTTTCCTCCCCAGGCCGGATAGCACATGTTCTCATGTTTCTAATGTCATAAAATAAACCTTAAACTAACTGAAAGCCAGATCATCTGTAGGTTCAGCCAGGCAATTGGGCTTTTTTTAAAAAATTATTACTTTTTAAGCCGGGATCTTCCCATGTACGTGAAAATTTCTAAAATACGTCAGGTCCTGCTGTACTTTAATGACTTCTCCCATTGGAAGCTCGAAGTTGAGCTCTCCCTAGGGCCTGTCAAGGCCCATGGTTTCCCAATATCTTGCATCAGGCTCCTGTCACAACAAGAAAAGCTATGGAGATGATAGTTCTAGCTAAACTATAAGAAAATAGAAAGGAGACTTGAGCCAGGTGTTCATCACAAAATAGATGAAGCCTAAAATTTTCAGATTTCTCCAAAAAAACAATCAAACCAAAACAAAAATCTCAATTTTATCCAGAATTTTTATCCCAACTCAGACACATCAGCTATTTATTTGTTTGTTTTCTTGCTAGTATTTACTCTCTTGAATTGAATTGGCTGGATAATTTCTTTGATTCTTATTTTCCCTTGGGAACAAAGATGGTCTCTTTAAGTACCAGAGGTCTGAAGGATCTTTTGAGAAATGTGGTATCTAAGACTTACCAAGTTCTTACTGAATACCAGGCATCATTCTGGTCACATATATGCATCATCTCATTTGATTTGGAATAACTTCTTCTTTTTTTTTTTTTTTTTTGCGGTACGCGGGCCTCCCACTGTTGTGGCCTCTCCCGTTGCGGTGCACAGGCTCCGGACACGCAGGCTCAGCGGCCGTGGCTCACGGGTCCAGCCGCTCCGCGGCATGTGGGATCTTCCCAGACCTGGGCACAAACCCGCGTCCCCTGCATCGGCAGGCAGACTCTCAACCACTGCGCCACCAGGGAAGCCCTGGAATAACTTCTGACTATACAAATATTACTGCTAACAATGTGGCAGGTTGAATAATGGTCCCCAAAGCTGTTCACATCCTAATCCCCAGAACCTGTGATTATGTTACTTTATATAGCAAAAGGGACTTTGCAGTTGTGATTGTTAAGGAATTTGAGATGGGACTCCACTGGATAATCTGAGTGCACCTAATGGAATCACAATGATCCTCGTAAGAGGTAGGCAGGAGGGTCAGAGTCAGAGAGAGTAGATGTAAGGACAGAAACAGATTTCAGAGAACCAAGAAGTTCACTGATGGCTTTGAGGACAGAGGGAAGGGCCACAAGCCAAGGAATACAGGCAGGCCCTAGAACCTGGAAACCTCCAGAAGGAATGCTGACATTTTGCTTTAGCCAAATAACACTGATTTTGGACCTCTGACCACCACCACTAGAATCGTAAGATAACAAATATATATTGTTTTACGCTGCTAAATTATGGTTACTGCAGAAATAGGAAACATACAAATACTTATTAAATGCGTATTATGCAACATAAACTGAGCTAATCACTTCATATATTAAGCCATTTAATTTTAACAACCATCCTTTGATTTTTGACAGGTGAGGAAGTAGACAGTGGAAAAGATTAAGATTCCCAGTGCTAATAGGTAGTGATACTGGGATTCTGTGAGGGTTTGCTTAGTGAAATCCCTGTCCTTAGTGAAATACCAAGACCAGAACTTTATAAGCATTATCTTCTTTTCTAAAAAAAACAAAAAATACTCTGATATCAGCATTATTCCCATTTATAGGTGGGAAAATTGCAGCTTAAAAAGGTGAAGTAACTTGCCAAAGGTCATGGAACTAGAAAGTCAGAGCCAAGATTTGTTGTGGCTTCTCCCGTCGCGGAGCACAGGCTCCGGACGCGCAGGCTCAGCGGCCATGGCTCACGGGTCCAGCCGCTCCGCGGCACGTGGGATCTTCCCGGACCAGGGCACGATCCCGTGTCCCCTGCATCGGCAGGTGGACTCGCAACCACTGCGCCACCAGGGAAGCCCAAGAGTGAAGATTTGATTCAGGCTCTCCCTCCTACATTCATGCGTGTAACCACCACAGGAGATTGAGAGCAAGGCAAACTTCAAAATACTATCAACCAGTTATGTGCCCTTGGGCAAGCTGCTTTTCACTTCAGAAGGTTTCTGGGTTTTTCTCTTTAGAATAGGGATAACGATTCTTATTTCATAGGAACTTTGAGTGAATGACATGTAAAACTTGCAGCATTACGTTTGACACATAGTAAGTGCTCGATAAATAGCAGTTATTTTACTGCACATTACACAACACAGGAAAATCTTTCCCCTCTGTTACCCCATCTGCAAAGAAATCTGTGCTCCACTTTCCATGGGGTTTTCTTATCGGGAGAAGGCAGCTGCCCATCTAGTGCTAATTATTCCCAACACAATGTGAATGGGAGTGATGTGTAGCCCACCAGGGACTTTAGAAGCAATCGCACCTTATCCATTGTCTTCTCCCCTCTGATAAATATAGAGGACTGTGAGATGCTAAGGGTTAGTGGAGCCCTAAAACGGAAAGGAGGGGGTGCCTGAATCATCATGTGGAGGAAAGCTACCCATCAGCCAGAAGCAGCTACGTGGACTGTCACATGAGCAAGAAATAAACTATTCTTTTCTACACCTCTGGAAATTTTAGGTTGATTTGTTATCATAGTTGATAGTACACTAAGTAATAAGTACACACGTGCGCACACACTCACTCGTACACACTCTATTCTTTCTTCAACCCTTTGCCTCTTCTGAGAACTGCTCTACCCCAAATTTCTCCCCTTGGGTATCATCCAGGTATCATTTAACATTGATACAATTATATTATAGAACCCACAGCTGACATTGGAATTTCATCAGTTGTTCCAGTGTTATCCTTTAGAGTTATTTCCCTTGCTCCAGAGTCCAATCAAGGAGCATGCACTGCATTTATTTGTCATGTCATTTTAGCCTCCTTAAATAAACAAGGACTCTTCAGCTTTGCTTATCTTTCTTGACCTTGTATTTTTGAAGAGTAGAGTCCACTTACTTTTTAGAATATATGCCTCCATTTGGACTTGTTTGTTGCTTTCCCCTGGTTAGATTCATGTACTGTATTTTGGTCAAGAACACTACCAGTGTAGTAGTCTATAGTGATACATCGGTGATGTGTTGTTCTTCTCTACATCACGAGGCACGTGATGTTCGATCATTTCAATGCTGATGACGTTCGGCTTGATCACTTGATTAATCCAGCGTCTGCCAGCATTCTCCACTATAAAGTTAACATTTTCCAGGTGATATAGGTTCAAAAATAAATATTTTAGCTAAATGACTTGTTAAAACCATGAACAAAAGCATAGACCTCTTAACATTCCAAATATGAGTATTCGATGAAATCAGGAGCTGAATAATGTATGTTAGGACACTCCCATATCAGCTAGAGTATTAAGTCAAACTTTGAAATTCATAAATATAGGGTAAAAGTGCCATTGGAGAGTCTAACACTGAGGCTACCGTTTCTCGGTAATTTTCACAGACTCTCACATTGAAAAAGAGAAATAAGCCTTTTGTTTTTATTGTGTTTGCCTTTGCCCGAGCTCCTGAGAAAGCAGAACTCGAGGCAAGAATTAAGCGCTGATACTTTACTTAGAGGTGCAAACCAAAGGAAAAGAGAGTGAGAAAGAGGACAGGAAACAGAGAAAACAGGAAGCAATGCAATGTGGTACCTTACTGCTCAACCTGAGCTTTATGATGAACTGCAAAGACCTAGAAGTGCCGCTTAGTAGGATGCATGATACTTCTCTGGACAGACGACATGACAGAACCTCAGAACAGTTCATGAACTGTCTAAAGGACAGACAATACTTACCCAACTCTCCATCTCCTGACCCACTGGTCAGAGTTCACACATGAGGAGTTAATTCTCCTGAACTTCCGGGTTGCAACGTCATCTGGCCCATTTGGTGATCACTTGAGACACAGACTCCAATCTTTCAGAATCATTCAGAATTGGTGGACTAGCCAGACACTTGGGGCATGAGGCTGGTGGCTTGACTGAGAGGCACAGAAGAGAGATAGAGACACACTCACAGAGAGAGGAGAGAGAGAGAGAGAGAGAGAGAGAGAGAGAGCGAGCGAGCCAGCCAGGCTCTTCCAGGGCAGCAACTGGCTGGCCCCAGGCAGTACACCACATGGACAGAACAGACTGTCTCTGCCTGATTAAAATCAGAAGGGACACATATCTTATCTTGTCTGATACATTTCTTCTCTGAGTCTTTTTTTCTCAATTGTTTGGCAATGTATATTTCAAAATGATAAAAAGCATCTTCATTTCCAACTCCTAAAATAGACAGCTGACACATGTGGACCGACCAGATACTGTGGCAGTTGACGGTATATAAAGATTTGGCCCTTTATCTTGTGACTCAGCAAAGGTAAAGAGCATTGCATAAGCTAAGCGTGTGATTTTTTTTGCCTTTAAATATTTTAAAGGACAGTGTGGAGGAAGTGCCAGAAGATAGTTCTTCTCTTCCAGTGACAAAAGAGGGTCACCATGGAGAATTTTAACATCTTAATTAAGGTTCATAATGATTCGCAAAAGCACAAGAGCCCAGTGAAAAAAACCACAGAATGGGTCAGGATGTGGTAACATGTTAAATAAATTTTTACTTTTTTTAATTGAAGTATAGCTGATATACAGTGTTGTGCTAGTTTCAGGTGTACAGTGCAGTGATTCAGTTATATATATATATATATATATATATATATAGGGGGGGAGAGAGAGAGAGAGAGAGAGAGGAGAGTCTTTTCAGATTCTTTTTTACCTTACAGGTTATTACAAAGTAATAAGCATAGTTGTTTTTTATAGAATTTATAAATTTTTACTTTGGATAAAAGGAAAATGGCTGGAATGGATACAGTAGCTCAAGATTAATCTCGTGGGCTTTTTGTATGAGAAATAAGCATGGATGTTTTAAAGTATATTTCTCCAAGAATGTTTCCATTGCAGAGAACTGAAAGCTAGAATAAGATGAAAAGTCTACGCCCTCAAATGGAGTCTTGAGACATTTAAGAAAAGATCCAGAGACACTCTACTTTGATCTAAGTGTCCAGAAGGGAACATGTGTGTTTTGTGACATTGCCAGGTAGATGCCGGCTGTGTAGGACATGATGTGATAGGAGGGAGAGAGGATGTGTGCATGATGGAAAGACACATATATGCAGATATTATATTCATTCTTTCTTCAGGGAACTAATCTCAAACAGCAATTTCGTACCCACCATGGAGAGAACCGATTAATTAAACGGACAGTAAAGAACCAAGGAAGTGATCTACTTTCCTCCAGGAGAATGGTTTGATTAAGCGATTAAGTAAAAAGGGAGCATATGGAACACCTTGGCTTGCATTTCGGTAACGTCTGGAACAGAAACAAAGGTCCACTTGTTCAAGAGCTCAAACAAAATAATTCCAAATATGACATTTAAAAACGAACACAATAAAAATTCAATCCTCAACCAAAGATCCGTAAAAGACAAACAATTAGAGGAATTCTTTTACTGCTGTGATTATAACTATGAATTGCATTTCTTTCCTGGTGAGTCTTGTTTAGCTACAGTGGTTTTCTAGAAAAGAAAAAGAGTAGTTGTGGGGGGGGGGGCAGTTGGTAATGAAGAGGAAAGAATATTTAAAGTGTGGAATTCATTCCACAATTTTTAAAGGGTGGAATTAATTATTTTGAAAAAAGCTTCAAGATTATGAATTATCTGAAAGAAACCTATGTGTTACAAAACTCCAAACATCAGGTAATTGCGTATCTCTAAATATTACTGTAATAATCACTTTACTTATGTTGCCTGCTGTTTGTGTTCAACCAAAGCTAAGAAACAGAAAAGTCACTCAATAAGAGTGACATCATGGGGCTTCCATATTCCCCCTCAGTGACTTCCAGGTCAAATTTTCTCAGTGTATAAGTGAAAAGATGCTATTTCTAACAGTCAGCCCTGCAGACTCAACCTGGGATCTCAAAAATCCAGCTGTGTTCACTTTGCTTCTTATACCGTCACTGTAATGAACACGCTCCATGGCTGACAACTGTGTTGATGGTGCGTGAGCTTGAATGTAATCTAGCTTGTTTCCTCTGTGAAGGATTTTCTGGCTCTGTTAGCTGAAGAAGAATACAGAAAAATGAGGGGATTGTTGGTCATTCTTTTTAAGTTAGTTTGTATATCATGGAAGGGATTAAGAAAGTGAGGCAATGGGATGTGAAAATACAGAGCACAAAATTATTGGATAAGAAAATTCTACTTTTATGGAGACCCTTTGAATTCTCCTTCACATAATATATCCTCAACGAGGGGATGGTAATTGAGGCTCTTTGTACCTCACCAAAGAACAACCCACACACTTGTCACTGCTGTGATAAAGAGATGATTTCTGTGGGCAGCAAAATATTTAAGTTTAATTCTCATCTGCTGTCACAAAATGCAAGTCATTCAAAATCATCCATGTGCTAAGAGAACAGCTAGTTTTCTATCGCTTGAAATTCTTACTCTTGAGAGGCATTTTACTTGCCCATGTTGTGATCATATACTTCTCATCTGCCCTGAGCCTTCTATAATCAAACCCATTGCCTATCCAGAATCATTTCTTTCAGATATCTTTTTACCTCTTTTCCATTTCCTTTCTCTCACCACAAAAATCTGTCGTTACTTCTCTCTTATTCACTCCACCACACCAAGGCAGTCAAGAGAGGTAGAAATAGGAAGAACTTTGAAAATAGAGCTTTAAGGAGTTTACATGTAAGCGTGATGCTCAAACATCAGGGTCAGGTAGCATAAATCTACATAAGGATGTGTACTGTTAGACTATAAATGCCAAGAGAGAGGAGGATAGATGGGAAGATGAGAAGATAGGAAGGAGATTAGAGGCGTAACTGCAGTGACGATAGTCCATGTACATTAAGTCTGAAAGGAGCTCAAACAAATATTCCCACTAATGGTAATTCCTCCCTTCCCTAGCCCCTTTACTTATTCAGGTCTCAGCTCAAATGTCCAGAATACGGGTGCTACCTAGCACCGTTGCTCTCCATCCATCAGATGTTCATTTCCTTCCCTGTCATTTAGCACAAGCTGGAATTATCTTGTCTATTAATTTAATTTGTATATATCATTCTACTAGATTGCAAGGTCCTTGAGGTTAGGGGCTGCAGAATAGGATGTTAGTACGTATTTTAAAAGAAGGAGTAAAATGGATTATTGGATAGACAAAAGATGAGAAGTCTTCAGTTGTGGCCAAAATGAACAGAAAGGGCATTTCAATGAAGGGAAAAAACATATTCTATAATCAGAAGGAGAGATTTGTGTTGTAGGTTTGCATGTAGCCCTGATCTGAGCACTGGTGGACACAGGAGTTAGTTAGCACTTCCCCACTGACCGACTGCCTCGAGCAGGGTCTGAGCAGACTTCCTAAGAGGTGTGGGATATCGGGAAGAAGTGGCAATCAGTTATTTGGTGTTTGTCAACACAGTGAAAACATTACATTTTAAAGTCAGCCATGCTCAGAGACTGAGACGTTTTCCTTGGGTCTGGAAGCTGGTGCTGGTTGTGTGACTTGTTGGTAGATGAATATTCTGGCAGATGGAGTACTGAGCACAGGACAGGCTCTGGGGGAAAAGAGAACTGGTGACTCTATGCCGTTTGTGCTCTGATAATCCCAGGCTCTCCCTTAAACCCTCAATTCACTCAACCTTCAAGGAAACAGAGGCACTAAACATTTGAAGAATGAAAACCTATTTTTTTTTTAAAAAAAACAGGCTTGAAAAACTCTTTATGACATATACTTGAAATGAAATGCAGTGGATACAATATGGAGTTTGGAAACTAAAACCCAAGATTGAATCCTGCATCTGTCAGTTACTGGCTGTGAGACCTTAGTGATTATTTCCTTTCTCTTGAGACAGAGTTTTTCCATCTGTAACACAAGGATGATAGTAATTGGGTTGTTGTAAAGATAAAACAAATGTGAATGTGTTTTTCCAACTCTAAAATTATAAACACTTTTTAATAATTACTATATATAAAGACAGAAATTAGTGCTTCTGCATAGAGCTTAGTAGCTCAGTTGACCATCATTTATTATTCTGTAATTGTTAAGGGTGTGAACTCTTAGGTCAGGCTGCCAGGGTTAAGAATCTTAACTTTTCAGTGCCTCAAAGATTTCATCTCTAGAATGGGTGTAAAGATAGTGTCTACTGCATATTATTGTCTTGACTGTTAAATGAGACAATCCATATAAAGCACTTATCACAGTGCCTGAGACATAGCAGGAGCTCAGTACATATTAGGTGGTATTTTCACTTCGTGTTCACCCTAGACTGGCCCTCCAGATTTCTTTAAAGCCCAGGTGCATTTACACATCGTCACCGCTAGATGGCAGATGCACCATTTTTATTGCTGTGAGTGGTTCCCAGCAGCACTTTGCCCTTTGCCTCCTCCTGGCATTCAAGGATCTTGGGCACCCACATAAATAGCACAGTGAGTGAAGTAATAACATCTTAAAAAAAAAAAAAGTCACTTCTAAGCAATGTATATTAACAGGGCTTTGTGTTGTCATCGCTCAGGATAACAACTTAAAAAAAGAAATATATATGTGTATATCTCCCAGTAGTTTATAGTTTCTCCTCTAAGAATATCCAAAGGGAAAGTAGATAAAAGAGCATTTCTTGAGAGTTTAGGATGTACATTAGATGTTAGAACTGGTCTGTGGATTTGAGGAAGGGGGAGAGATGCGGAGCTAGGCGATATGGCATCCCTGTCTTCATGCAGCTTACAATCTGGGGAGAAAAGTATAATGATATGATATAATATATAATGATAATTATGTGATATAAAATAATGATAATACGGCATGGTTGATCCTGGGACAGAGCTATTAACCCATTGCTGAGAGAGCTCAATTAACTCTGGGAGATTCAGGGAAGTGTTCACACGAAGGTAATATTGGAATCAGGTCTTGAAAGTGGTGAAGGGAGTAGAAAATGAAAAGGGGAACATGGTCTTCCATGGTCCCCCAAATGCACATATAAAAGCATAAAGCTGTGAAAGGACAGGGTGCATTTTGGGGGCAAAGAGAAATGTCTGGGCCCGAACATGCAGGGCCTTGAATATTACGTAAGGACTAGTAGGTTGGAGGGAGATCACAAGATCCAAGTGAGTTTTTAGAAAATACCTTCCATCAAAAAGCTAAATTTTATGGAGGCGTGTGGAGTAGATAAATGCTAATCCATTTCATTATAACCATATGTTTGGCTCCTCCCACTTTCCCCAGCCTCAGTTTTGGAAATAAGTCTTGCTAACACTAAATAGTTTTTATCCAAACACTCTGTTTTGAGTCCAGAGATAGATCTCCACTAGCTAATCAGGCCACAGACAAGTTGGCCCAGGGAACCCTTTGGAACCTCGGGGTAGATGACCTTCCATGCCTGTCATCCTTGTCATCCATTCACGTGGGGCCTTTGGAGCCATATTCAGTAGTTTGGAATTTATTTTAAGAACAGTGAGAACCTATTGAAGAGTTCTCACTGGGGGAATGAAAGGAACTTGGGCTGAAATGAGGCCAGTGGGTTAGAGGGTACCAAGAGTGAATGCCGCAGCCTAGCTGAGAGGCAATGGGGGCTGCAGCTTAACGCCTGTGGAATCGGAGAAAGTGGACAAATGTGTGATAGTTTTAGTGGGTAAAAGAACAAACGTGGCAACCAGTTAGATGTTGTGAATCTTCCAAAAGGTCCTGCTACTGAACATCTAATTTCAGTTTGTCTCTCTATCACTAAATGCTTTACATCAGGAGCTGTAACAGAAAAGGAGAAACCTCAAATCTGCAAACATAGACTTAGTTTTATAGGCTGCTGATAGGAGTCTTCATTTCATAATTTAACTGCTTTAGAATATTGCCAAGGTTGTAGCCCTCCCATTGCATTCATTAGGAAGGGCTAGACTTTGCCAGGGTAACAGTGGTAAAAATCTCAGTGGCTTAGCCCTGCATACATTTATTCATACTTAGGGACCATCCTCAACGTGAGTGAGTGAGAGGCTCGGCTCCACACGGTCCCTCAGGGAAACAGCCCGACAGAGGCTCAGCCGTCCTGTAGCTGCTCCTCTGGGACACACGCCTTCCTCACTTGCCATTGCAGGGAAAGGGGGAATTGAGAATCACACTTGTATGGCTTTTCATGCTGCAGCCCAGAAGTGACATATCATTTCCACACACATTTCATTGGATCACTTGCGTGGACCCACCTTATCTGCGAGGGAACAAATGGAATATCTAGGGAGTGTTGCAGTCTCCGCCACACACGTGATGACCATTTTTCACATAGAGGCATTAAAAACAAAATCTTCCTCTGAGATAATGCACCTGGATGAGAGGTGGGTCCTGGGTTGTCAGCCAGGCTCATTCACTGACCGAGGAACATTTTCCTTCAGAAAAACATGATTTCAAATTGGCTTCAATGTTATAGACGACTCAGTCAGGGACCCTCAGGTTTGTAGAGAGTGAGCACATTAAAAATGGAAAGGTCAAAGGTCAGCTGTGCTGCGTGTCTTCCCGAGAGCACTGGGCTGGCCTTTTCTGGGTGTGTGAGGTCGATGGCTTCCTCGTTCTCACACCTCTGGATCTTCCGTGAAAAGAAGCTTTTTTAACTGAGGCATCAGCCATCAGTCAGATTGGCAGCTGGAGCCCCTGCTCAAGGCTTGGCTGTCGGGTGGAAAAGGATTTAAACTGACATTAACACCAACCTGAGCTGTGCACACAGCCACGAGGTACGTTTCTCCAACCTGGCAGCCCAGGGTCTCCTTCCGAGTCTCCCTAATAGAGTACTGCCTTTGACTCCTTGAGTCATTGCCTGCCACGTACCCAGACTAGCTCAGGAGACATTTCTCATCCCCCTTAGTTTAGCTCTACGTGAAAAGCAGCACAAATGGAGCCCCGGGGTCTTTCTTCCTGTGTGACTGGTTTCTACCCCAAAAGAAAAATCTTTCAAGGTGAGCAGGGTACCATTTAGGGGGTACACAGTGGTCTCAGCTTGAGATATTACTGTTCTGCTGTTCTCTGCCCATCCCTCCCCCTGGGCAGGGAATTTCCTCATAACACTTTTTTCTTTTCTTTTCTTGCCACGTCGCACAGATTTCGGGATCTCAATTCCCCGACCAGGGATTGAACCCCAGCAGTGGCAGTGAAAGCCCAGAATCCTAACCATTAGGCCACCAGGGAACTCCCTCCTCAATTACCACCTCCAAAGGCTTTTACAAAATATAGTACAAGCAATTGTTTTTGAGATCAAATCTACATAACTGGGAATTAAAAAGATAATTTTTGGAAGATGTGTGTGTATATACATATATATATCATATATTTTCTTCAGTTCAAAATGCTATTGCTTGTCTTGTAGTAAAATGCCAAAGACATATTTGATAAAAATACTTCTGTCTGTGTGGTCACAGCGTCAGTGCCTCTGGCATGTAACTTCTCTCTGTGATTTATTTTCTCCCTTGGTGAAATGGAGTTTCTCCAAAGGTAAAATGGCCAGTACTAAACATTGCCTAGATCGCCAAGTTACTTCATAATAAAATAATGTATGTGGAAGCTCTTTAAAAATCTTGTAATCACCATACAAACATATAGTACTCCTACCATTAATGCTCCCTTTTTTTCTGTTGCAAAGTTGACTTTGCAACAGAAGGGATTTCCAAAAATTATTGGCCCTCTCAGGAAGTAACGCTACCCACAGTCTATTGAAAATATTAATGGAATGACAACAAACAATGACTATTAAGCAGGATTTTCAAAGTTGAAGTAACAACTTTTGCCTTGCAAGCACGAGAATACGCAGAACTACAATCATCCTCTGCGGCTCTTCTTGAGTTAATTCTTCACGCTCTTTACTTTTAAAGCCCCTCAAAATAAATCATAAAAAAATCTTTCCTGTTCAGAATACAGTGGGAGCAGCTTGTTTTGTATATTGTTTTAGTATCGTCAATGGAGTCATACCAGGATCTATTTCAATACAATAAATGAACAGATCAGGATTTAGGGGGCCACTTGTTCATTGGATTAGGAGAAGCTCTCTCTGTAAACACAGTGTTCATCATCCTTGAAATATCAGCTGTCTATTTACATCCCAAATAATGATGGGTTGAAGTGTTATTATGAAAGGAGAGACACAGATTTTCTATAAATGTGTTTTTCTTGTGATAATATGTGAAATTACATTTCATGTTAAATTGCTTGAGGCAAGCAAGGTTTAATATGTATCTAAATAATTAAGCTAATTGTGTAAAAATATATTTGCAGAATTCACCAAATGTGTTAATACATTTCACATCATGTTTACCCATTTTACATGACTAAAGTTTGCTTTGTGAAATGTTCTCCAAAATACCGGAAGGCCTCTGTGTCTTCACAATCATTATCAACATTCAGGGCTTTCTGGGGAGAAAAAAAGAGGTGCTAAGAGTCACATCTTGAAAAATGGCAGGCTGTCTTTCCCTTTCCTCCATTCTACCTGTTTTTTTCCCTTCCTCTCCATTGAATTTCAAATACACATTCAAAAATGTGTACTCTGGGATATTCATGTCATGTTCCTAAATGGCATAGCAAAAACAAACAAACAAACAAAATCACATTCTCACGGGTCAGTGTTCCCATCTCAATTAATTTAGCAGGACCAAGGATCTGCCGTTTGCCAACAGATTTCCATTCCAACGTGTGGGCTGAGCTGATGTCACATGACCTTTCCAGTCTTTCCCACGTGTAAATTGCACAGAATGCTGGGTGTGGAACAGAGTGCTGCCATGGAAAGAAGAAGAAAAAAACTTTTACTGCTTCTCATCACTTCTTAGCGTGAATATATATTCTATTTGGTGTACAAAAGAGTGATGTGGGTCAGGCCATGTTCTGGCGTGTGAACATGTTGTTAATGCCAAATGACTCAGTTTTTTAACTGGATGTATGTTCCTGTTGCTCCCTTAAAAAGGACTGGTGTGCTGTCAGCACAATTTATAAGATGAATAAGTAGGACTTACATCTCTGGGATGCCTCTTCCACTTTCCCTCTGGGAGCTTTCCTCAGCCCTCTTTGAACTGCTCAGTGTTAACTCCGGCCTTGCCTGGCACCCAACACGGCTCCTCTCCGCCAAATTTCTCCCGACTTTCTCTTCTCTAACGCTTATTGGTCTTACATACACTCTATCACATTGTCTTAGAATTATTATGTGGCAAAGATTCCACCTCCAATACGTGGGGCCACTATGGGTCTATGGCTTATTCATCTGGGGTAATCCTTATTTTCCTAGATCAGAACAGCCTGGAAGTGAACACAGGGCAGGGTCTCTAGGGGCACAGCTCCAAAGCATAACACACTTCAAGAACTACACAAGAAAATTACCCTTTTGTGACCTGCACACAGATTGTCCCAGAATATTTACATTCAAGACGAAGGTTGGAAGATTCTCTCTGAATGTACTCTTCTCATTTGTATAAACTCGTTCTCAACCCTTTTCACCTTCAGTTTCCCTCTCAACTTACCTTTTTTTTTTTTTTTTTTTTCCTCGGTACCTGGTACTCTCACCATTGTGGCCTCTCCCGTTGCGGAGCACAGGCTCTGGACGCGCAAGCTCAGCGGCCATGGCTCACGGGCCCAGCCGCTCCGCGGCATGTGGGATCCTCCCGGACCGGGGCACAAACCCGTGTCCCCTGCACCGGCAGGCGGACTCTCGACCACTGCGCCACCAGGGAAGCCCTCAACTTACCTTTTATGGCAGTAAATTAGGTGTCTACGGAATTGCATTACTTTTGTGGTGGCTCAGAGGCCATTTAGCAGAGCAGAGCTGATGGGATGGACCAAACCTTCTCTTTGATTCAACACGAGGAGTGCATGAAAATGCACAGCCATCAACCTCATTTAGACAGTCCCCCATTTACCTGTCACCATCTGATGCTCTTGCCTTCATTCTCTAGGTTCTTCCACACTCTTTCAGTGTCATATCTGTGCCTCAGTTTCCTCATCTTTAAAGGGGAATAACATATTGTGCACCTTACAGGGATCTTCTGAGAATTGCGTAAATATATGTAAAACATTTAAAACAGCCCATCATAGTAATAGTAGCTGTAAATAATAAATAAATATATAAAATAATAAAAATGAATATAATAGTAGTAGTAAAAAGTGAAAAGGGGATGGTAAGTATAAGTTATTAGCGTCATCGCCACCGCCACCACCATCATCATTATCACTATCTCAGACCCTGACACCTGCGTGTTCTGCTATAGAATAAAATTCACTTGGATAGAATTCTCTGGCTCACCCTAGCATTCTCCCTATTGCTATGCAATATGGTAGCCACTAGTCACATGTGGCTACTGAGTACTTGAAATGTAGCTAGTTCCGATGGAGATATGCTGTGCGAAAAAAATACAAGCTGGATTTAGAAGATTTAATACCAAAAAAAGTATGTGTAATATTAATAACATTTAGATCAATTACATGTTGAAATTATAATATCTTTAATATAGTGGCTTGCAGCAAATATAAAAATTAATTTCTCCTGGTTATACTTCTTAAAATGTTGTGACTAAAAAATTCAAATTTATATATGTGGCGTGCATTTGTGGCTCATATAACAGTTCTTTTGGACAGCCCTGCTCTAGGTTACAATTCCTCTGGGTTTCCCTCCAGGGATCCCACATTTAGCCTGTGAGCAGGAGACACTCCTGCTTTCCATTACGGATTTGCAGGGCCTGGGTTGCCCATGGCAGTTAAGCCCTGCCTGCCCTGCCAAGAGAGAGTGACTGGAGAAAACCTGATGGGTGTGCAACTTACAAGGCGGTTACAAGGGCCTAAGTGGAGCCCCCGGGAGAGAGTTATTGCCTCTTAAATAGCACCTTACTCTCTGGGAGTGAATGAAAGGAGGAGCTCTTTCTGTTAAAGTCATTTAAGATCCTTTGCTGAAAGGAACCATATGCTACACAATGAAATACATTGCAGGCAAGATGCACATGTTTTGTGCAATAAACACGTATGCAAATCTTGCAAAGATTTTGAAAGAGAAAAATGTGCTGATATTATTCCTATTAATATCATGGCAGGCATCCTTATGCCGATCTGAGGTCAAATCCAAATCATTGCCTTCCTCCTCTGCCTCAACCCCTGACAATGAATAGTTTAGATAAAAGCAATCTAAGATTTTTGTTTTGGGTCAGGAGGAATTTGTTTCTGGTGGCTAAAATTTCAGGCTCCATAAATCATAAATTCCACACTTGCTGGCAAATATCCAATGGGCCTGGCAGCATCTCCAAATACCTCCTTCCTCTTCGGGACAATCTGGGTGGGAACACCCCTGAACCCGAATCCCAAGACCTGAAGCTGCTGCCGGCCCTCTTCAAGTCTAAGATTCACAAAGCTTTTGCTCTTTCGGACTGTTCTCAGACTCCAAATATTTTGAACACAGAACTGCAATCCGTAATTGGAGCTGGTATTGAAAAGAAATGAGAAAGCTCCTTGAATCACATCCATGCTAGGGTTCTCTCTGCCTAAATGAGTCTCCATTGCAGGGGATAGAGTCAGAGAGACCTTGTGGGGTTCCAATAGAGTTGTGCTGGCTGGTAAATAAACATGAGAATTCAGAAATCAGTGCAGTCCTGGGAAACTCCATTCAGGGAATGAAAGGTCTCATCGAGCACGGTGATCTCCCTTTAATTGTCCCCCTGCTCCGTCTATTTCTTCCCAACATACATTGTGCTGAAAAGCCATATTGCTACAAATACACATTTAGGGTTTGATTACAGAGTGTCATCCATTTACATGTACAAGATAGAGCCTACTGTGGCAGATTAATGCTTCTAAAATTTGTACAGGAAGGTTAAATAAAGTGTTACTTTTACGACGCCGAATATCTTTATGACGCTTTTGCTAAATCAGAGACCACTCGGTGATGCTGCAGATGTGCCAGATTCTTATCACGAGCTGGCAGAGTGCCACTCACGCTCTACCCATCTATCATCCTCCTTACCTTTCCGCACGGGACATCCCCACTGCTGTGTGTAATACAATATTCTCCAGGCAGCTTTCTCTTCTGCCCGTTTAGTCAAAGTGAAACAATTCAAGTCCTAGCATCCCGAGACATTGCAGTGTTACTAGAAAGAGTGAAACTTGAAATTTCACACACGATTCTGCTCTTTCCAACAGAAATATGACACACACACACGCGCGTGTGCAATCTTGGGAACTGCAAGGCCATAGTCAAAGCTGCCACCACAGTTTGTCTTCTTTTCCTTCTGTTCTTTTGATATCCAACCACTCTGTCACCTTGCCCTCCCTCCCGCTGGGAAGTCTAGAATATCTTATGATCCTCGACTACACTGAATCTCCTGCTTCCGTTTCAATTCTTTAATAAATATCTATGCTGAATCTCCTTAGTTCAAACTCTGTTTTCCTTAATGGAAATTAAGTATCCTGAAAAGCTGGTGTAAAACATGCCTTGACTGAGCCATAATTTGGTCAGAGTTGCGTATCACTAAGGCTTGCTATTGGACCAATGTTTTAAAGATATAACAAAAACATTTTATGGCCTTTGCCTATTCTAATGGTGTTAGAGTGTAAATTTCAAGCCATGTTGGATGGTTTGAAATTGAACAGCAAGGTGTTTAAAGAGGGTCAAATGGTATTCAGTTGACACCTCTGTACTTTGCAACAGTGCAAGGACTGCTCTGTTCTACAGGAGATGTGTCTTCCTAGTGCAGAATACAACTGCTGCTTAACTAGCTCCAAAGAAGACAGGGACCTTGGCCATTCCACTGGAGCACTGAGTAGGAGAGGTGTTAAAAGAACATTCCCCTTCCCCATATGGCTGCCCTATGAGGTAGATTTACTTCCAGCTGACACTGATTTGGCTTTTCAACTCCCTCTCAGCCCCCAAGGAGCTTCCTATGAAATCAGGGAAAGTGTCACAGCTCAGATTCAGTCATGGGAGAGGTTTAGTCCTCTGGTCAAACGTTGGCTAACGCAATCTAACCCTCCTCACCAGTGCTCAGGAACTCACTGGGATCACAGCAGTAGAAACACATCAAATCCTTCTTTCCATTTGGTCTCTCACTGATGTAGTCATTCATAAAAATATTTTAAAATACCAACAAATTCAGCCCATACTAGTAAGCTTCTTATGTGTTCTTAGGTCATATTTATAGAGTACTAATGTGAAAAATGACTGTTGATTCCTTCTGTTTTATTAAAATGAGTATAGATCTGTTTAACCAAAGCTTTTGGGCCATGAGATGATGAACATGAAGATGCTTTGCAAACTATAAATTATGATACAAAGTGAGAAATCGCATGTAAAGTATCACATAGAATGGAATACTGCACTGCCCTTAGAAGGAACATATGCTGAAACAGACAGAAGTCAGATGTAATTAAGTGGAAAAGCCAGTTGTCAATGTCATGTGTATAATATGATTTCATTTTGGGGGAAAAGTACTGCATATGTGTGTGTGTGTGTGTGTGTGTGTGTGTGTGTGTGTAGCATAATTCCATAAAAAGGTTTGAAATCTGGAGACCAGCTAGTCAAAGTAATTACCTCTGGGGTGTGGCCTTTGGTGGGAGAAGTCCTCAGATTATAAATTTCTATATCCTTTGAATATTTTCTTAATTTAGAATACTTTTGTTGTTTAAAATATTTTATAAAGAATCAAAGTCAGATGTTCTCTGAAATTGAAGCATAATCTGCAAAAGTTATGTCATTTATTCACTGATTTCATCAAAGTATTCGCTATGCCATCTCTGTAGAACGGCATGCTATTAGGTCCAAGACTAACTAACACACGATTATTCAGTTCTCTTTGGTCTATTCTTTTGTTCACTGTAGGGACCAAAACACCAAGGATAAGAAGGTGGGCTCTTGAGACGGATTGCTTGTCTGCCCTAGTCTCTCCACTTTCTAGCTGTGCGGCCTTGAGTTAGTTACTTAATATCTCCATACTTCAGATTTATAATCTATAGTATGTTGATAATAATAGTGCCTACCTCCTAGGGCTGTTACTAGAATTAAATGAGCTAATATTTGCAGAGCACCTAGAACACATGGCAAGCACTATATGGATGTTCATTAGACGAAATAAACATATAAAATGTATTTGGTCTCAGGAAACAGCGTAACATAAGTAAAAGGATAGGACATATAAAAACATACAGATCAAAGGCATGTTAATCAGCAAAAAAAGCAGTGCGGGGACTTCCCTGGTGGCACAGTCGTTAATAATCCACCTGCCAATGCAGGAGACATGGGTTTGATCCCTGGTCCGGGAAGCCCCCACATGCCGCGGAGAAACTAAGTCCGTGAGCCACAGCTACTGAGCCTGTGCTCTAGAGCCCACGAGCCACAACTACTGAGACCATGTGCCACAGCTACTGAAGCCCATGCACCTAGAACCCATGCTCCTCAACAAGAGAAGCCAACACAGTGAGAGGCCCGTGCACCTCAACGAGGAGTAGCCCCAGCTCACCGCAACTAGAGAAAGCCGGTAAGCAGCAATGAAGACCCAACGCAGCCATAAATAAACAAACAAATAAACAAATAAAAGTCCATTAAAAAAAGAATCATTTATACATATATATATATTTTAAAAAGCAGCGTGATGGATGCTTTAGATAGATACTCCTTATCTCCATTTTACCCTCCTTATATTTGGTGAGATAGGAAGGCTGAAAATGCACTTGCAAAAATGTTACCCTGTGCTAACTTTCCTATGGGAGGCATAAGTTCACTGCAATAGACATTTACTGAAAGAATACTGCGTGTGTAGCACACTACGATTATTTCTTCGCTTGGGGTCAGGGAAATCAGGAAGCATGAGCGGTAGCATCCACAGAGGTAAGAAATGAGACAGGCAAATGTGAGCAAATATTCATTATTCGTGTGGTCAGGGCAGCCTGATATCCGAATTCTAGGAGCATCTCTGCATCTTATGAGCCATCCTGCATTCTGGGTAATGAGATGGAAACGTTTACTTCTTACAAGTGATGTTCAACATCATGAAATAAAAGTGCATGGGACGTCTGGATTTGCAACCTCTTTCCCCAATCCTTGGGCAGGTAATGTAACCGTCTGAGCATCACTATCATTTTAGTGCAAATGGAAATAATACCAACGACATTGTAGTTTGGGGAAGATTAATTGAAACTATATGTATAAAGCACTCTAAATTGAAAAATGTACAAAAATGTAAAGTACATAAATGTGTTTCCAAGTGGACAGACTTGCTATGTGTAAAGATTTTTCAAGAAGTTTCTTTTCACAGGGTGTCAGAAGTGTTTCAGTTAGCAGAAATAAATATGCTAATTGGAAGTAGATGAATCATAATCTGTGCCTTTTTTGTGAGAGGTTAGGTGTGATCTGAACCGTGTGTAGTTAACAAAAGAGAAGCATGATTAAAACAATTAGTTGGTGATCCATTCAATGTGTCTCAAAAAGGCATCCTGTATGTAAATTCTCAGCTTCTCCTTTTGACCACTTAAGTTCACACCATATTTTCTTAACACAGTCAATTCTAGAATATTATTTTTTTTTCCATTTTAACCCATATTGCTTTATGTTTTATATTTATCCAATCCTTTTTAAAGCAAGAATGAGATTGACATTTTAATTTTATTTATTTTAAAAGTCTTTTTTAAGTGAAATATAATGGACATTCAATATTATATTAGTTTCAGGTGTACTACATAGTGATTTGACATTTGCATACATCATGAAATGATCTCGACAATAAGTCTAGTAAATATCTGTCCCCATACAAAGTTATAACAATATTGTTGATCATATTCCTTAGGCTGTATATCACATCCCTGTGACCTTTATTATATAACTAAGATTTGTACCTCTTAATCCCCATCACCTATTTCCTCCACACCCCTTATCCCCTCCCTTCTGGCAACCATTCATTTGTTCTCTGAATGTATGAGTCTGTTTTGTTCGGTTTGGTTTGATTGGTTGGTTTTCTTTTTAGATTCCACATACAAGTGAGATCCTATGGTATTTGTCTTTCTCTATCTGACTTATTTCACTTAACGTAATACTCTCTAGATTTATCCATGTTGTCACAAATGACAAGATTTCATTTTTTATGGCTGAGTAATATTCCATTGCATATATATACCGCATCTTCTTTATCCATTCATTTATCAGTGGATACTTAGGTTGCTTCCCTATATTGGCTCTTGTAAATAAAGCTTTAATGAACATTGGAGTGCATATATCTTTTCAAATTAGTGTTTATCTTTTCTTGGGGTAAATACCCAGAAGTGAAATTGCTGAATCATATGAAAGTTCTATTTTTAATTTTTTGAGGAACCTCCATATTGTTTTCCATGGTTGCTGCACCAACTTACAATTCTACCAACAGTGCGTGAGGATTCCCTTTTCTCCTCGTCCTCTCCAACATTTGTTATTTCTTATCTTTTTGATGATAGCCATTCTGACAGGTGTGAAGTGGTATCTCACTGTGGTTTTGATTTGCATTTCCCTAATGATTAGTGATGGTGAACTTCTTTTCATGTGTCTTTTGGCCACTGGTATGTATCTTTTGTTCTAGGATTAATGTACAAAAATTTTCAGAATTACAAATAGAACTGTCCTTAGTCCACTACCCCTTGCAGTCCATCATCACATGACATGCCTCTTCTCTGCTTTTCACATGCCTTCTTAGGACAATGTAGACTGAAAGAAGCAAGAGCAAGAAAGAAACAGAAGGGGGCAGGCAGGGAGTAAGTCCTCTACAGAGGAGACTGGAGGTAGAACAGAGAGAAGGGCTGGGGGACTTACTCTCCTGGCTCCCTATCTACAAGGCTGTCTTAGGCTGTGTGTGCCTCAGTTGCAAAGGCTACCACTTCTTTCAGAAAGACTTTCTCTACAAGACTTTCTTTTCCTGGATTCTGACAATCTGCCACTTCTCTCGTACCACCGAGCCTAGAGGTCTTGTTACCAAGTCTAAGCTCCTACTGCTCACAGGCCAATAATTGAGAGAGGAGTTATTGGGGCAAAGAATAGAGACTTTATTTGGAAAGCCGGCTAACTGAGGAGATGGTGGGCTCATGCCTCAAAGAACCATCTTGCCTGAGTTAGAATTCAGGTTCCATTTATACTAAAAGGGGAGAGAGTAAAGTCAAACACTCCCTGGTTCCCATTAGCCTCTGGAGGAGATATGTTCATTTCTTCCTTTCTGCAGTCATTCACAGGTGGGCCTGGTTAGGATGTTTCCTGTGAGCTAAACAAAGGTATTTTAGCTTAATGCTCATTACAGTAAGTCCCCTACATATGAACGAATTCTGTTCCGAGAGTGTGTTCGTAAGTCCAATTTGTTCGTTAAGTCCAACAAAGTTAGCCTAGGTACCCAACTAACACAATCGGCTATGTAGTACTGTACTATAATAGGTTTATGATACTTTTCACACAAATAATACATAAAAAACAAACAAACACAAAAAATAAACATTTTTAATCTTACAGCACAGTACCTTGAAAAATACTGTAGTACAGTACAACAGCTGGCATACACAGGCTGACATCGAGTGAACAGGCAAGAAGAGTTACTGACTAGAGGAGGGAGAGGAGATGGGAGACGGTAGACTTGAAGCATCGTCAGCCATAGGAGGGCAGGCTGCAATTTCACTCACGCCTGACACTGATGACACAGGTTCTGGTTCCTTGCTGGATTCAGTTCTATCTATCCTCTCGAAAAAAACAATCCAGTGATGTCTGGGTAGTAGCTCTTTTTTCCTTCATCATAGATGACACGGTAGCACTGGATTGCATTCTGAACGGCTGCTGCAACCTTCGTGTACCATTCTACGTTCCAGTCCTGTGCTTCAAATACTAACAGTGCCTCCTCAAATAAAAAAAATCCCCTTGCCATTTCCTGCATCGTGAATCTCTTCAGCTCTTCAGTTACTTCTTCTTCCTCTTGTCTCTCCTCATCCTTTCTCTGGGCCTCCAATTCCATCAGGTCTTCATTAGTAAGCCCCTCGTGTTGCACAGCAAGGAGTTCAATGAAGTCGTCCTCTTGCAGATCTAGCTTGAAATAAAGACACTGTACTACTGTACTCTATACAGTACTGTACAGTAAAGTACACAAAAGCACAGTCACTAGTAGAGGATGCACGCATGTGACAACGTACACCATACACTTACATGACTGGACATGCAAACACACTTTCACATATTTGAAAGTTCTCAACTTGGAGGTTCATGTGTAGGCGACTTCCTGTACCTGGGAGGCAAGGTTCCCAGAGATGCGCCATTATGTATTACTTAAGCTTATAGGCAACATCCCTTTAGTGATTAACTTGTATCAGAATACAAAAGGTTATTCCCTATTACAGTCTGAGAACTCCATAGTTACTAAATCTTGGATGACTGCATTGTTCTTTGTAGCTCTTCTTCCCCTTCTCACACCTCTGTTAATGGTCCTTCTGTAAGTAAATCCCCCTTAAGTTATCTTAATTTGAACATGCAATCTGATTTCTGGGGAGATACTGACTGGTACACACACCCCCTCCCCCACTAAGGATATACTCCTCAGTATCCCCTTGAGATGTGAACAAGGAGTTGGATAGACAAGGAACAGCTTGATGAAAGGTTGGTCCAGAGGTCACAGAAAAAAATTGACCTGGAGTTCTTCCCAGAGGGCAGAATTAGGGTCTATTCAGAGAAATTTCCCCACTTTTAGGTCAGGGACCTTCAAATGTGTGTTCCAGAAGATTTAAAAAATGCTTCCCACTCTTTCATTCTCTAAATGGGAGTTACTGTTGCTTTTCAGCTTCCCTTTCCACCATTTGTAAACTGAGTTTGTGTGGAGGAGGAGAAGCTGGGTTCCTTGTCTTTTTAATTGACAGGTCAATAGACCAAAGTAGTCAGGCAAATTGAAGCTTGACTGGGGTCACTTGGCATCACCAGGAGGTCCTAGACTGCATGCAGGGACTGTTTCCTTTTCCAGGGGGATACTGTGTTTGGAATATGAGAAGTATGAGCAAAAAAGATATTTAGTGACCGTAGGATAGATTGTAGCAGAGACTCTTAGTACCCATTTCCTTTCTGGGAAAAGGTAAGTGGATGCTACGTGACAAAAACTACAAATGCCCATCATATTGTCTTTATGCTCATTCTTTTTTTTTTTTTTTTTTGCGGTATGCGGGCCTCTCACTGTTGTGACCTCTCCTGTTGCGGAGCACAGGCTCTGGATGCACAGGCTCAGCGGCCATGGCTCACGGGCTCAGCTGCTCCGTGGCATGTGGGATCTTCCCGGACCGGGGCACAAACCCGTGTCCCCTGCATCGGCAGGCGGACTCTCAACCACTGCGCCACCAGGGAAGCCCTATGCTCATTCTTTTCTTGTTTCTATTATTGTTATTGAGCAGCCCCCCAAAATTTTCCTTTTGTCTCTCTTATTTTTGCTACACAGTTCTGTTTTGTCCCCCGAATTATGGTTGATATAGGTTTAAGGAAAACCATACTTTTTGCAGAGAGGTTAGGTTTAATGAAGGTTAGATGTTATCAATTTATAGAGGTCTTGAAAGATACCAGAAAATTCCCATCAGAAGACCCAAAAAGGTATCATCTCTCTCTCATAACTTAATCTTTTTTTCCCCTAAGCACAAACATTTATGGTAAATTTTTAAAAATGACTTCTTCATTTTTCTCATATTTTAAATCTATTTAATTACTAGTCTTGTAACAGTATTGTTACTATTTTCATTGCAAATTTAAGCTACACTGTGGGTTAAATAGACTTTAGGGAAGTGGCCTAGGAACTTTACAGCTATTTATAACATTCTAACTAGGGGTAGACATGTTCTGAGTTTCAAAAAATCAATTTGTAAGTAATTTTTTAAAAATACAACTCATCTGTAAATGGTGTGTTGCACGGGGGTGTTCTTTTGTTTATCTTTTGCTTTGTAAAAAACCACCCAAATACTTTATGGAACCAAACAGTTATATGTCTCACGGTTCTGTGAGTTGTTGCTCAGTTGGATGGTTCTTGCTTGGGAATCTCTCATGTGGTTGCAGCTGGGATGACAGTTATCTGAAGGCAGAGCTAAGCTAGATGTCTAGATGGATCACTCAGATGGCTGGTTTTTGACACTGGCTGTCATCTGGCAGCTTAGCTGGGGACATTGAAAGAGCACCTTCACACGGCCACTCCATATGGCTTGGGCTTCTTAGGGTGTGGCAGCTGGATTCTGAGATGGAGAATCCAGAGAGTGAGAGCTCCAAGAGGCACAGGAAGAAGCCCGTTGCTTCCTTTGACATAGCCTCAGAAATACAGAATGTCATTTCCACCACATTCCATGATCAAGAAAGTCACGAAGGCCCACTCCCATTTAGAGGATGGGGATGAAAGTTCATCTCTCAATTTGAACAACAGCAAAGAGTTTGCAGCCATTTTTAATGTACCATAGAGCATATCAGCATCTCCAGAAGTTGTACAGAAGAAGCAGTTAAGAGCTAGACTGTCTGTGTTCCTATCTAGAGTTTTACTCCATGTTGATCTTGAGTATATTTCTTAACCCCTCTGTGCCTTGGCAACCTCATCTATGAAATGGTGATAAAATGGTACTTATAGAGTAGTTGAGAATTATAAGTAATGCAATAAAAAATGCTTGGTTCCGTTCCTGGCCAATATTATCATTATTATTACCATTATCAGGTTTGAGGGTGATGTTGCAAGATACATATATTTGACAGTGGCATCTTTTCCATGAGGCTTATACAAACATTAAAGGTTTTGTTTGTCTGTCTGTTTGTTTGTTTTTAAGAATGTCAGCAGAGTATGGCACAATTTTTGCTTTTTTTGTCTTTCATTTTAAGGACTAGGCATCAACTCCCCTCCCCCCATCCCTCCCATAATGACTGCTGTCAGTCATCTCTTAGGTCAGTTACATAAATGCTTTCTCCATTGGCTAGGATGTCACTCCCTCACTTTTGATTGGTTACTGGCATATCATTCATATATCTTTCGTTCCTGTCTTCCCTCAGGGAGCCCAAATTGGTTTATCATGCAGGCCAGTGGATCTCTTCTATTAGTAAATTTGGTGATTGATATTAGAGAAGCTACTTTTTTAAAAAGGCAAAATAATTAACACGCTCTATTACATATAATGTGTTCTAGGATAACTGCTCTTTAAGCTGAAAATAAAGATTGGTTTTCAAGTGAAAAAGGAGAAAATAGTGTTTATAACAGGGTGAAATCTTCACATATTTTTCTTTCAAAAAGAAGCATCTATTCTTCAAATAGATTGTTTATCAATAGTAAATAACCTAGGATTAACTTCTCTATAACAAGACTCCAGTGGTGACTTTTTCATCTGTTCTTAAATGGGACATCCCATGAAAATTAACAGGCTATTAGAAATAAGCTAGATTTTCATTTTTGCCAAAAGAACTCTGAATAGCAGTTATACAAACCAAAAAAAATTTGGCAGAACAGATTGCAGAAATTATAACTAAGCTAGAGGACATTTTCTATTTCTAGAAGAAAATGTTACTTGTATCCAAGGAGCATTGTTGTTTTGGGTTTGGGCTCCTTTTGCAAAGAATTCTGGAAGTTTTTTCATCTCAGCCTACAGAAGAGAGTAGTTAGGTGCTGGGACAACTTAAAAGACTGCCTTTTTGGATCAAGTACAAAGGTACTGTGGGCCCTCTGGGACTTGAGCAGAATACACTGCTCAGGTCATCTTGACCTGCAGGGTGTCCAGTACTGTTTCTCCCATAAAAGTTCTTTTCTTCAGACTCTCCAGTGACAGAATGTCAGAGCAAGTAGGGTCTAGAGAGCTCATAGATGATCCCTTTTATTTTACAATTGGGGAAACTGAAACGAAAACTGGGAAAGTATTTACTTGTGGTCCATTTGTGATAGTGTGTAGGCATTCAGACTTCAGCATTATTCTCTTTCTAGTAGGCCAGGAAGCCCCTCGGGCAGTCTCCACCCCTGCCGCAAGGCAGAGGGCACATCTTTGGTTGGATATCTACTGTGACCCAGGGTACCAATAAAAGATGGCCAGGGGACCTGACAGCCCTCAAGTGGTATTGGTACATCAGCTCTAGGGACCAGTCATCATTGGGGCCAGCTCTCAGGTTGGCATTGCTCAGGGAATAGAGTCATATTCAGAGTCCCTGTTCCTGCTAATAACTGAGCTTTCTCTTAGCCTTAGAAAAACCAAATCAGATGGTCATGATCTGTGTATCTTTAGATGGGGAGGGACGACTACTTCATTCATTCACTCAGGTACTCATGCATTCATTCACAGGTATGCATTCATCACCTATTCTATGCCAAGTTGCATGCGTAGCACTGGGAAAGCATCATATACTGCCCTTGTCTTCATGGTTCATGAAAAGTGGAGAAATGGTTAACCCTAACCAGTTTGAAATTTCAAATATGAAAATTTCCTCTCCTCTCCTCTAGCTTGCCTTTTCACTCTCTTGATACAGTTGTTTGATGAAGAGAAGTTCATAATTTTTATAAAAATTGTGTATCGGTCTTTTATGCTTAATGATTTTTAAAAACTGGGCAAAGGACATTTACAGGATCTTTGCAAAAGAAGACATCCAAATAGCCAATAAGCACATGAAAAGGTGTTTAACATTATTAGCCACCAGAGGAATGCAAATTAAAATTACAATATGACATCACTACACTTCAACCAGAAGGGCTAATATTAAAATATTAAAACTGACGATACCAAGTATTGGGGACAATGTGAAATAACTGAGACTCTTTCTAGGGTGCTAAATATCAGAATAATGGGGTTATCAATTGGGAAGAGGCATACGGAAGTCTGCCAAGAGGCTAGATATGTTCCATATCTGAATTTGGTAGTGGATATATACATATATAAAAAATTCATTGAGTTGTACAATAAGATTTATACATTGTACTGTATGTAAGCTATGTATCAATAGAAAGGAAAAATAAAATATATGCTTTTTTTAATTTAAGGGAAATGAACACATCTATTTGCAATTGCTATAGGACTATTTTAGAGGGGCTTGCTGAGCTATTATATATACTTCACTACCTTTTCCCAAATCACCCATGGACAGATTTCCAAATGTCTTCCCTTTCTGGTGCTAACACCTGAGTTTCCCTACTTTTCTGTGAAGTCACTTGTCTTCTCTCCATAAACATAAAGGCCTTTCAACTGTCTTACTTATAATGCCAGATTCATGGTGTTTGGAATTTTACAATTTTCCAGTGAAAGACCAGACCAGGGAAATGGCCACTGGTGAAATAGTTACCCAGAATGTGGGTATGAGTAAACTATAGAAGGTGACAGCCAAACCAGTATCTGTAACTGTTGAAAGGAGACTTTCTCAGGATTAAGCCCTATTTGCTGAACTTTTGTCCCACTGAAATGGAGCAGGACCCTCTGCTCCTTCCCCACCATGTTCTCCATCTGCCTTTTTTTTTTTTTTTCGGTACGCAGGCCTCTCACTGCTGTGGCCTCTCCCGTTGTGGAGCACAGGCTCCGGACGCGCAGGCTCAGCGGCCATGGCTCACGGGCCCAGCCGCTCCGCGGCATGTGGGATCTTCCCGGACTGGGGCACGAACCCACGTCCCCTGCATCAGCAGGCGGACTCTCAGCCACTGCGCCACCAGGAAAGCCCTCCATCTGCCTTTTGTCTGTAGAAAAACTTTAGCCGAAGAATAAGTTTAATCAAAGGAGTGAGAACATGTAGAAACAAAGGAAAACAGTTAAAGGACACCAAATAACAATAGTTTAGTCATTAAATAAAGTCAAGGACCTTTAGTTCCTCTTCAAGGGCTATAGATAATATTCTGAGCCATATCCTGTGAGCCCTCTTATAGATACTGAAACTCCCACCAGGTGGAAGAAGTGAACTACATGATGACCAGATTGTAGCCATGAGATAAGCTGCCACAATTCTGAGAACTGGCCTCAAAGAAATGGAAACAAACCAACCCTGGAAGTACAGTTGTACTTAAGACAATCAAGATGAAGCTGATCAGACAAGGCACGACCAATTTGAAGATAATTGTTGGAGAGGACATGTAGCCCCCTGCCTCCACCTATAAAAACTCCTGTCCACTGTTTGTCGGGGGGTTGGGGGGGGAGAGGAGTTGGCCTTTGGACATAAGATGCCCTTCTGCCCCCTCCACCCCCCCGGTTGCTGGCCTCCAAAATAAAGCAAACTTTCTTTTCCACCAACCTTGCCTCTCTAGTATTGGCTTTAGAGTGGCAAGCAGCTGGACCCCACTTTCAGTAACACCACTTCCTACTACATTTAGTCAAACTGTTGCTAATGCTTAGTTTAAGAATTCCTAGATTTTTGGAATTGTGACAGTAAATCATAATTCAGTTTGCATATGATTTCTACCAATTTTGTAAAAGAGCTATATTATATATTTCATTTTAAATTAATTATAATTGAGTCAATCACATTTGAGAACTTCTGCATCTCTTGAAACAATTAAATGTCTCCTACAGGGCGTTGCGAAACAAGAGGTTTTAATCACTTACGGCCTTTTCTCACCTTTAAGTGTGCTACAGATTCAAAGTACATAATTCGGCAGTAAAATTTAGATTTTGGCTCACAATCTAAAAAAAAGTGTGTCCCATCCCACTGACTGACAGTGTTTCAAGCTATTAATAGTCTGATCCCTGTATACTTGGTTCTCTGATATTTTTAGAGTCAGCATTAGAGTGCATTAAATTGTTTTTTTTCACTCTTCTTAAAAAAGTAATTATTGAGACTAGATTCTGCCAACAACATCTTGCAAAATAAAATAATAGCTTGGAACTGTTTTGAACTACAATATTACTACTTTCGCATTGTTGCTGCAAGGAATAGTTTTAGTGGTTTATTTCATGAAAACAGAGCATTCTATGCAGCCCATCATTACATTAGTTTGTTTACTGTACTTTCCTTAAAATTGCTGTTGTAGCGGGTATTTTCTTTTAACAAAGGACTTAATGCACTGGAAAGTAAAATCAAGAGAAAACCCTTTTGGGAAATGATTACGGTCGGAGGTATGAAATTACACCCACTTCACTAATTACTGCTAATCTAATTTTATTTTTAGCTCTTAAAACAACACCCTGAAAACTCACTGCTCCTAGATGACCTATATAAAGTCATTTTACAATCCCAATGAAAGTAACCTAATAATAGTGTCAAACATAAGGGGTGTCCACCTTTGGAAAAGAGCCTTTAATCTGAATCACTTGTTGCAGCACATCACCTCTGCTGTGGTCCAGGGTGAAGATATTTCCTGTAAATCTGCGCAGGGATGTATGATGTGATGGCCCTAGATGCCAGTCCCCCAGATCTGCTTCAGAGGGCAGTTGGTATAGAGAAAAGAACTCAGGGGTTAAGAAGGGTCAAATCGCCCCTCCCCCCACCCCAGACCCCCATGAGTCAGGGACCCCTATCTGAGGTCTGACTTATGAGGTTACTTTTGATTAGACTTCTTAGGATTCAGAGCATTCCTGCGCCATAACATAAACAGTCTAGGTCTTCATAAGATTCTTGTCAAAGAAAATAATTTTTTTAAGCACTTGATAATAAAATCAACCCAGATGAAACTTTCTTGGCCCACTTTTCTTCTTTTTGTACCCATTCTCTTTAAGTATGTAATATCTCCTCTTCTGAGCTCCAGGTAAGTTATCTTGATAACCTCTCAGACATCTCTAACTACAAGCTAAATATAAAATATCAAAAAACTTATTCTGATTAATAGCACTCTACCAAAAGTTCCAACATTCTAGTGTAATCAGTATGTATTCCCTTCCTATGTACTTTTATTTTCTACTTCCCCACTAAGTACTTTTATTTTCTATTTTTCTACTTTCCCTAAGTACATTTTTCTCTGTCCTAAAAAAGATAACTCCCAGGGCTTCCCTGGTGGCGCAGTGGTTGAGAGTCCGCCTGCCGATGCAGGGGACACGGGTTCGTGTCCCGGTCCGGGAGGATCCCACATGTCGCGGAGCGGCTGTGCCGGTGAGCCATGGCCGCTGAGCCTGCGCATCCAGAGCCTGTGCTCTGCAACAAGAGAGGCCACAACAGTGAGAGGCCCGCTTACCGCAAAAAACAAAAACAAACAAAAAAAAGATTACTCCCAGTTCTTCACATCCTATGCCACTGCCTTTCCCTGTGCCAAGAACCACTTTCCCCGTCACTGTTTTGTTTTTATTGTTTTCCTTCAGAACTTAGCTAAGATGTAAACAACTTTCTGATGTTTCTTTCTTCTTATCTTAATCTTAAAAGCATTAAGTGCTCATACAACTCAATACCAAAAACAAACAAACAACAACAAAACACCACCACCACCACCACTATTCTTAGGAAAGCTGGATTCTATTAAAGATTTCACTTCTGGTCAGGGAGCATCCCTGAGGTCCAGACATATCCCTGCTGTCATTTTTGACTTGGCTGCTTAAAACGTCCTTAGATTTCACCAGTCTTTAAATTTTTTTTTTTTTTTTTTTTGCCTAAGCTATTTAGTTAGACCTTATCCCATATGACCAAAATCCAAGTAACACATATCTTTAGGAATTTCTGCCCATACGGGTTATGACACTAACAAGAAGAGAGTTGCTCTGGTCCAAGATGACCACTTCTACTGTGAAATAACATAGAGAACCATTTTCCTAGTTGACTGGTTTCTTATTTTAAGTCAGCACAGAGAAATCATACATATAAATGTGTGTGGTTCAACTTCAGTTATGGGCCTTTTCTCCTTTGGGTCTTATGGAAGGGATAAAGAGCAATGCCGATTATGCTTAGAAAGTACCATGTGAAGAGCTTTGACAAACGGAGGTTGGGTCAAAAACTTCTTATGAAAATGTCACGATCTTAGAAAAATGTTTAAACTAAATGTAAGTGTAACATTAAGACCAGAGCAACTCATTATTAACTTAAATAATAAAATTGGGACATTTTAGGGCAAATTAAAAGAATGAGTAAAAGGATAATATTTTAAAATACAGGTGGTTCTGAAAATCTAAAGTACATTAGACTGAACAAAAATTCCCAGACAATGAAGCAAGCTTCAAAGGCAATAGGCAGAAATCCACTCTAATATGTACTTTTTTGTTCACTTTCATAAAGGAATTAATTGATAAAGGTCACAGAAATACTTGGTCATGATATGATTATTTTATCATTCTTTGATTGACAAAGAACTGCATTCAGATATAAGAGCAATAATGTTCACATTATTATAAGGGAACACTATTCCTGCAGCTCCTACAGCCAACACTCCAGAAAAAGGGTACTCATGCCCTAGATGCTTGTAAAAATGATACGTATCTTGGTGGAACATGGCAAGAGACATGGAAGTATAAGGAAGGAAAAGAAAATGCCCACAGCCTCATATTCATCTGTATTACAAGGATAATAACAGTACTTATCTCACAGTGTTGCTGTGAAAATTAAGATAATTCATGTTAAAATCTGAAACGTAAGAGGCACTCAAGGAATGCAAGCTATGATTATTATTAGCCTACCATCTCTGTTCAAATGTTGGCCTTTGTTTGGTTCCCCAGCAGTAAAGGTGTGATAGCAAACAAGGTCATACAGAGGGTAGTTCTGCTTGATCCATAGGAGACAGATGTTCCAACCAGAACAAGGGAGATGCAGTAATTACACCATGCTTCCTTCAGTCACTGGTTAAGGGCTGCCCCTGGGGACCTGTATATTCCAGGCACCTCTGCAGAGCAGGCTCTACAGCAAGCCAGACAGCAGCCTTTCAAAAGAGATGCAGGTCTGGCTTTGGGAGGGTAAGTGCATGGGAGATATTGTGCACTAACATGGTTAAGGGATCTGAGGGACACGGATGCAGCGTCCACTACAATTCCCTTCCACTTCCTTTTCTATGATTGCTTATTTTATTTGTTTGCATAGTTGTTTGTTTACATAGCTGAAAGGACATTATAAGATACACCAGAATGTAATCGCCACAAAGGAAGAGTTTGTTTTTAGTTTTTTGGGTTTTTTTGGTTCCTAGTAACACCTCTAGACTTAAAACAATGTTTGTTACATGGTCAGCCTCAATAAATATTTGTTGAATGAATATTTTGTGATCTGCCGTTATTACTTAACATTCAGTTTTAGGAACATTTTCCTGACAATCAAGTTCTTATTTTTAAATATTTCCTCATACTCCAAGGTTCTATATATTCCTTATATATAGAACAATATACGTTTTATGTAATTGTCAATATTACAATTTTTTCACAAACCTCTTTTTATATAAATTTCTGTTGCATTATGATTATTTTCTCACAACAGAGTCACAGAAATAGAAGTATTTGGTTAAATCATATCCATGATTTTATAAAATAAGGTTTTACTTTTTTCAGATATTTTGACAAACACAACTAACAACACTGACTCTGAACTAAGTCATCGGCAGGTGAAAATATTAGGTAGATTATACTCTTAAATCAGTCAATTCTCTGTAAACCAATAAAGTTGTCAAAACTTCCAGTCGCAAGAGGACCTCGAACTTTCAATATATGATGTATTGGAATTTGGAACAAATATGACACATGTTTTTATGGCCATTTAATGGTGAGACCAAATGCCAGGTAGGGCTCTGTCCACAGACATCAAAGTCTGCAGCTCAGTGTCCCTGAACTGGTTGTATGAAGAAGTCTGCAGACACCAGATGCACAAGTGTTTCCTGCTTGATGAGCAGAGAAAGGGAGTACTGCATATTTGAAAGTGCTGGAGCCTTGCGCAGCTGAAGACAGTGGTGTGTGATTGGCGGTTTCAGGTCACCCTGATTATACACTGACTCTGTTCTTTTGATAGCAGCTGCCAGATACCACCTGCAGGGTTTGCCTCCACCAGGTCAGCATGACATTTTTATTCAAAAGGAGTCAGCCATCTCTGATTGCCACATACCACTAGGCTCTGGTGGCTTCAACACGTTCCCCATCTACTGGAATCTCTGAGCTATTCCATTTCTTTCCCAGTCTATGGTTCCATTCACACCACAATGCAGACACGTTTCTGTGAGTTGCATGTCAGTTTCAACCCCCAGCAAAATCAGGCATGCTTCGTTAAAAAACAAAAAGAAAAAAACTATTTATGCTAAGAACGCTTAACACTTAAAATGTAGGCTAGATTTTCTAAGCACGACTAGACAAATAAACTAGTTTCTTTTTTTTCACCAGACTTCTTACTTTTCAGACTCTAACCATTTATATTTTGAAGTCTTTGAGAACGGGAACTGTCATATACAATCTTTATGCATACATGCAAACATATTAACATGTATAGGGTTTGGTATATGAAAAGCTCCTTATAAATACCCTTTGATTGAAGTGAAAACAGGTTAATTATAGTTTTTTATGTGTTAAAAGAAATTGGATTTCTTTGGGAAAAGTGGGCAAAAGTGCCAGCTGGAAGGCTGGTATTTTTCACTTCTCAGAGAATTCTGGCTTTGTGTGGAGAAGACTTCGGTCTCTCAGGTCTGATTCCATCTGCAGCCCTCTAGCACCATCAGTTGCCCCTTTCAGCTAGCCCAGAAACTTCCGTGAAGTTGAGGGCTGGCTAAGCTTTTCGACTGCTTGACGGCATTCTTTCTTTTCTTTGTCCAGATTGTCTGTATGTCCTTTCTCTAAGCTTAAATAAACTACTTCTTTGCTTATAAGAAGTTATATACGGTATATTGTGTTTCTCAAGGATAATATTCATCCTTCTGGATATATTCCCCAAATAAGAGAACTGTCAACATCTGTTTCTGGCAAGCTAAGAAAGAGAAGGGATGTCAGAGCCAGCAACGTGCTTCCTGTGAGAATAATTTTGGGTTTGTACACCTCCTTGTCTGTTAATTTATAAACAGGCTAACCATATTATTCTTCCCATCAAAAAGTCACGCCAGTTTTGAACAGTCTTAGAGGGGAAAAAAAAAAACACATCACAGAAGTAGAATCAAATTCTCAAGCTTCCATTAAGTGGATTGGGGGGTCAAGGAAAACTTAGCAAAGGTCTTAGTGTTGGTTAGGCACTGAAAAATCTAAAATATGTACAAGTGACAGAAATAAAGTTTTGTATTGTAGAAACAAAATAATTTAGTTTGCTCCCACTTCTCCAGATATCATAAGAAAACCTAACCAAATGTGGGTGGCAACTAGTAGGACTGATTAGGCAGGATCCAGAAAGCTAAGCGTACAACGTGTAGCCTGAGTGTTGAGGGCCAGATGACTGCTGAATTATGAGGCTACCAGGAATTTGAAATCCAGGGCAGTGGGCCATACTCATGGAGTTTGCAGGTCTTGGAAGCCAAGAGAAAGCCAAAGGGGAAGAAGCCTAGGAGCCAGTCAGGGAAGGCTGGAGCAGGCGGTTTTCCTAGAGATGAAGCAATAGAGAAGGTGAGAGAGTTCGAGTCCATGTACATTTTTAACTGAAGTAGCGAAATTGGAGTGGTCTTAGCACAATGAATTTGTTTTTTCTAATTGCTTCCATAGATCGCACTGGGCAGGGAATCATAGGAGTGAAAAGGATGCCACGGCAGCCAGAGAGAAAGTCAATTGCTCTTTGGTACATAACTAGGAACTAGATATAGTGGGAGAGGGCCAGCGCTGGAGAAAAAATAGTCTTTTGGAGAAGGACCCAGCAGCTGGGAGGTCCAAAAAGATGGCAGAACCTGCTGTCTAGAGGATTTGGCAACAGGTAGAAGCTGGACGTCCAGGCAGACAGGCGGCTGGCATGGAGGATATCCAGAAGTGAGTGATGGGTGTCTTCCTGGCAGGTGGGCAGAGCGCAGGACAAGGGCATGTTGGCAGTAGCACATAGGGTCCCAGGCATGAGGAATGGGGCTCAGGTGGAGACTTTTGTCTTGGAAACAATTGGGGCTGGCAGGCAGGAAAATTGGCAAGAAATGAGAGGGAAGACAAGGACCTGATTCCTACAGCCAGGGTGCAAAGATTGGCCTAAACCCTGGGAAACAAGAATGTTTAAGATCAGAAAGGGACCACAAAGAAGGCAAACACGATGTAAAGGGTCGGCGTTGGGGATGTTTACATTTCTTGTATCCAAGGACCAAGGGGATCACAGAGACTACAGCAAGATGGGCATTTTGGTTGTGAGAGCCTGTGGAGGTGTAAAGAGGAAAAATCTGTTAAGAGGCCCCAAACATAGAATTGGAAGAGGCAAGACTGACAGTACCCACAGACCTAAACTGGAGCTGGGATAGGAGCTAGAGCCATGAGGAAGTCCTTGTGTCCCTCTGCACCACAGTGGTGTCCTCAGCGCTCTTTGGATGCCAGGTTTGTCACAGTAGATGCAGTGGAATGCCTAGGAATTTGCAGGAGCACGTGCTTAGTGTTAATACCCCAGTACTGTTCTCCAGTTAGTACCCATATAATTTATGCTAGTGGGTGATCTTCTTAAAAGTGTCCTCAAACTCTTCTATACTCCCTTTATTAAAAGCTGGAGCATAGTTCTTCTCCCCTTGAATATGAGTGGCCTTAGATACTTGCTTCTAAGGAGTAGAATGTGAAGGGAGTAATATTGCATCACTTCTGAAGCTTCCTTCTGACTTTCTCTTGGAACTCTTGTCCTTAGAACCTATCCTCTACGCCATGAAAGTCAGGTCACATGGAGAGGCCATGTGTAGTTGTTTGTTTGATCAACCGTCCTCACTGAGGTCCCAGCTGACAGTTGTCATCAACAACCAGACTGAGGAGGTCTCAGATGACTCCAACTAAACCAGCATCTGTTATCAGTCATACTTGCAGTGATGATGATAGTGATGATAATGAATAACTGCTGTTTTACACCACTAAGTTTGGGGTACTTGGTTATAGAGCAGTAGTTAACTAAAAAGATTTTGGTACCTGAAACTGGGGTGCTACTGTAACAAAGACTGAAACATGTGGCATTGGTTTTGGGACTGGACTGTGGGCAAATGTTAGAAGGGTTTTGAGGAGGCTGTGGGTAAATGGTTAAAGGTAAGTGAAGATAAGATTATTGGAGACTGAAGGAAAGGAGACATTTTTATGTAGTGACAGAAATTTTAACACCGCTGCTTGCAGTTTTCTGATAAACTGGATGACTTAGTTAAAGACATTTCTAGACAGAATGTTGAAGGTGCCCCCTAGCTTCTTCTAGCTGCCTATTAGAAAATGAGAGAGAATAGAATTGAGTTTAAAAATTAACTGTTAAAAGTATGGAGGTTCCTTAAAAAACTAAACATAGAACTACCATACGACCCAGCAATCCCACTACTGGGCATATACCCTGAGAAAACCATAATTCAAAAAGAGTCATGTACCAAAATGTTCATTGCAGCTCTATTTACAATAGCCAGGACATGGAAGCCACCTAAGTGTCCATCAACAGATGAATGGATAAAGAAGATGTGACACATATATACAATGGAATATTACTCAGCCCTAAAAAGAAACAAAATTGAGTTATTTGTAGTGAGGTGGAAGGACCTAGAGAGTGTCATACAGAGTGAAGTGAGTCAGAAAGAGAAAAAAAAATGCTGTATGCTAACACATATATATGGACTCTAAGAAAAGAAAAAAAAGGTCATGAAGAACCTAAGGGCAAGACGCAGGCATACTAGAGAATGGACTTGAGGATATGGGGAGGGGAAAGGGTAAGCTGGGACAAAGTGAGAGAGTGGCATGGACATATATACACTACCAAACGTAAAATAGATAGCGAGTGGGAAGCAGCTGCATAGCACAGGGAGGTCAGCTCGGTGTTTTGTGACAACCTAGAGGGGTAGGATAGGGAGGGTGGGAGGGAGGGAGATGCAAGAGGGAAGAGATATGGGAATATATGTATATGTATAACTGATTCACTTTGTTATAAAGCAGAAACTAACACCATTGTAAAGCAATTATACTCCAATAAAGATGTTTTAAAAAAATTAACTGTTAAATATAATTGTGCGAGGATTTCAAAATTAGCTTTTTTTCTCATTCCCACCCTCTCCTGATGGAAAATGATTTTGCTTACCTTTTTTTCAACCTCAAAGGGACACTGTTCAATCCTCACTAATTGTATCATGATAGCTGGTTTTCCTTAGATGCCCCTATCACATCAAGGGAGTCCCCTTCTATTTTAGTATTCTGAGAAGTTCTAAATGAATGGATGCCGTATTTTGTCTAATGCTTTTTTGCATCTATTGAGATAACTGTTTTTTTTTTTTTTTGATGTCTTGGTTTTGTTTTTCAGTTTGCTAATAGATTAATTAAATTGAATTATTTCCACATATTAAAATAACCTTGCATTCTGGATATAAACCCAACTTGATCATGTTGTATCATCCTTTAATATACATTGCTGCATTCAATTGTATAAAATTGTGCTACACATTTTTGTGTCTATGTCAATAAGAGCTATTGTTCTACAGTTTCCTTCTCTTGTGATTCTTTATTCCTGGTTATTTTATCAGGGTAATCCCAGCATCATAAAATGTTCAGGGAAGTGATCCTTGCTCTTCCTTTTTTGAAAGAGTTTGTGTACAATTTTTATTACTTCTTCCTTAACGTTTTAGAAGAATTTACCAGTTAAGCCATCTGAGCCTATAGTGTTTTGTGAGATTTATAATTCCAAATTCAATAGGTATAGAACAATTCAGGTGATCTAATTCTTCTTGAGTGAGCTTTGATAGTTGTGTCTTTCAAATGGTCTGCCTTAAGTTGTCTAACTTAATGGCATAATATTATTCATAATGTTTCTTTATTATCTTATAGTCTCTGTAGGTCCTGTCGTAATGTTCCTGTTTTTATTTCTGTTACCTTTCTTTTCTGATCATGTTGCTAGAGGTTTATCAATTTTATTAATCTTTAAAAAAACTGGTTTATGAATTTTTCTATTGCTTTTCTACTTTATATTTCTGTGACTTGTGTTCTAATCCATATTATTTTCTTAATTCTGGTACCTTTGCATTTAATATTCTTTCATCTTTCTTGTTTCTATTTATCTCTGTTTCATTAGCTGCTTTTTCAGGGTTTTATTTTTTTCTCTTGTTCTTTTGTTTGAATCAAATGCCTTTGTCTTCTCATTTTGTTTAACTTTTTCTGTCTCTGTGAAATTAGGTGAAACAGTTACTTATCCCAGTCCTGAAGAGATGTTCTTGTGTGGGAGTGTTTCTATGCAACCTGCATGTGCCCAGTGGCTCCAGTGGGAGAGGTGGATCTGAAGTGAGCACGGATCACATCTTCTCCCAGGGTGTGCTGGCAACTTGGTGAGAGGTGGGGCTGAAGATGGAGGGACTAGAGCCAGAGCCATGTGTGAGCTGGAGCTTCTCCTATGCTCAGTGGCCAACACCACCCTATTGCAGGCAGGGTTGGGTCCCAGGGTGCTGGATCAGAAGCCCTGAGGTCAGATGCAAGCTGGTTTTGCTCCCTTTGAATGTGCACTCCCCCCTCTCCCAGCAAAGCCACCTTTACCCCAGGGGGGCAGTAGTGCTGGAGCAAGAGGGGCTGGAGCGGGCCCCCACTGTGGGCCAGAGCACACTCTGCGACAGTCTCAGCGTATCAGTAAGAGCTCAACACAGTTTCTGACCCACTGCCTTCACGAGTGCCCGCACAAACTGCTTTCATCGCATTCATATGCAGTGCGGGGTCTGAGCCGGCTCCATCCCCCTGAAGTGTGCTCTCTCCTTCACAGCAGCAGCCTTCACCTTACTGGGAAGCTGCACCAGAGCTAGAGGAATCAGGGCAGGCACCTGATGTGGGCAGGGGCACGTGCTGGAGCCGTTGCAGGAAACCAGCCTGAGTCCCGGACAATTTCTATCTGCTCCCCGTGCCTTATTCCCAGGAGTAAGCAAGCACGTGCACACTTCACGAGTAGAGTCTAGGTTTGTTACAGCCCTCCTGTTAAGTCCTACAGGTTTTCAAACCAGCTAAGGGGACTCATCTTACCAGTGTGGGACGCCAGGGCTGGGGTGCCCAATATGGGTTTGAACCCATCACTCCCCCATGGAGGATATCTGAGCCTATGATAACGCCCTCCTCTTCTGTGTCCCCTCCTAGGTCCCGAACTACTCTCTTCTCTTCCTTTCCTACCCAGCTCCATGTGGACCTTTCTTTACAGCCTTGGCTGTAGAAGAGTCTTTCCTGCCAGTCTGCAGTCTGTTTTCAGTGAGAATTGCTCCACATGTAGACATATTTTTGATGTGTTTATACAGGTAATTGAGCTCAGCATCCTACTGTACCATCTTGATCTCCCCTCTCAAAAGATATTTTATATTTACTGGTTTATTAACTCTTTATAGATTTCTATATTCCTTTCTTTAGAATCAAGTTTCTATCTGATATTATGTCATTTCCAAATATAAAGCTTCTTAATTTATTTTAGTGTAGGTTTGCTAGAGGTAAATTCTGCCAGCTTTTCTGTCTGAAATGTAATTTTTTTTCATTATTAAGGAATATTTTAAAGGATAGAGGGGGAAGGGTAAGCTGGGACAAAGCGAGAGAGTGGCATGGACATACATACACTACCAAATGTAAAATAGATAGCTAATGGGAAGCAGCTGCATAGCACAGAGAGATCAGCTCGGTGCTTTGTGACCACATGAAGGGGTGGGATAGGGAGGGTGGGAGGGAGACGCGAGAGGGAGGGGATATGGGGATATATGTTTATATATAGCTGATTCACTTTGTTGTACAACAGAAACTAACACACCATTGTAAAGCAATGATACTCCAATAAAGATGTTAAAAAAAATAAAACAAAATAAAGGAGGGGGCAGTGGGTGATGTTTTGTGCCACCCTTTCCATAAAAAAGAAAAAGAAAAAAGGATAGAATTTAGGTGATATGCCATTTTTTGTTTTTGTTTGTAGTGTGTATGTGTGTGTTTCAACCATTAAAAACACTCTTTCAAATGTCTTCTGGCTTTGATGTTTTTCGAAGACAATTCAATTGCAATTTTATGATTGTTTCCCTATAAGGAACCCTTCTTTTCATTTGTTGCCTTCAAGATTTTCTTTGTCTTTAAATTTTATCAATTTGATTGGATGTGTATGTGTGTGTTTTCCCTTGTATTTTTCCTTTTCTCAGTTCTCTGAGAATCTTGGATCTTTGATTTATTTTCTTTCATTAATTTTGGAAATTTTGGCCATTATCTCTTCACATGTTTTTTATGCCTCATTCACTCTCTGTTCGATATCTAGTACTGCAATTAGATGCATGTTAAACTATTCCGTATTTTTTCACAGGTCTTGGATGCCCTGGATTATTTTTCCTTTTCAAACTTTCTCCTCGTTGTATTTCAGTTTAGATAATATCTTTTAACCTAACTTTCAGTTTGCTGATCTTTTCTGTGTTGAGTCTGCTGCTCCACTTATAGAGGGAATATTTCATCTCTAATACTGTGTTTCCATTCCTATCATTTTCATTTGTCTCTTTTTTACAGTTTCTATCTTTCTGCTGAAAGGTCTCACCTATCATGCATGTTTTCCATCTTTTCTACTCTATACTTCAACATATTAAGCACAGGAAAAAAAAAGAGGAGTTCCCAAAGGAAAAGACAACATGATATTTAAGCTTTTGAGGTCTGTAAATTGAAATAAAGAATGGTTTTGAGAGTCAAATAGGTGCAAAATAGATCTCAAATACAGAGTAAATGTAGAAAGAGTTAAAAATCATTAGAGAAAAAAACTGAGGTAAATAGAAGATAGATTCAGGAAATCTAATATGAAAATGATTGAAACTCTAAAAAAGAAACAGAATCGATAATTAATAAAAATAATTTTCAAATTATCTAAGGCAGATAAAACATTTATTTGCAGAAAAGGCTCTATGTCTTTCAGGAGGGGTTGATAAGAAAATGTATTCAACTGTAAAATTCTTAGAATCCCAACACTAAAGGAAAATCATTAACAAACTTCTAGATGAAATAAATAAATTACTTGCAAAGGAGAAAAATCAGACTGCTTAGAGGATGGTAGAATAATGTCTACAAAATTATTAGTGGGGAAGAAGGAATGCAACTCAAGAATAACACACCCGGCCCAAACTGTATTCACTGTCAGGGTGAAATATGATATTTGCGTGCAGGTGAACTTTTAGAGTTACAGTGTCAGTGAGAATGTATGTTTTAATGCTATACTCCAAAATACAATCCAAAAGGGATAAACATTTGTCTCTCATGTAACAGTGAAGAGGGGAGAGAGTGATTGAGGTGGTCTAAATAAGTGGGCTAATTCAAGGGTCTGGGGTTCCTCCCAATCTCATTCTCTGCCATTCTGGAAGGTGAGGCTTCATAACCTTCGTTGTGTCATCAAGCTCTCTGGCAGACTGCTGAAGCTGATCTCAAAATAATTTTTGTACATGAATAAATTACAAAGTCTTAAAAATAACAATTATATTGAATTAGGGTTATCAACATGTTTATAAAACAGATTTGTGATAAAGTAATATATATGCTTTTTATGATGACATTAAATAACAGATTCTGATGGTGGGCCTAGTAATTACTTTCATTCTGAAGTAGTGATGAGTGTAAACACCAAATGAATGAGATGAGTTTATCATTGTTCCAATTTTATAGGTGATGCAACAAAGTTGTGAGGGACCAAATAACTCATCCAATGTTTACACGCCTAGAATTCAATGGAGGCAGTCTGGCTAAAAGTCTGTGTTCCTAGCCACTAAATAACAAAGACATATAGGAAAATACAATTAATCAATAACAAAATTAATGATTTAGAAAAAACAGATAAGTGAAAACTGAAACAGGTAATTCAAAAAGACCAATAGGAGAGAGAAACAAGTAGTTAGTAGTTTCCTCCTAAATGAGGAAAAAATAGAGGAAGCAAAACAACTAGAAATGATAAAGAAGAGAGAACCACAGATATAAATGAGAATAGAAGTGTGACTCTGCATAATAAGTGACACATGTTTCCTGGCTGCCCTTGCAACCCCAGCAAAGCTATCAGGCAAAGCCATCCTGGGAGGTATCTTGCCCCTGACCAGCCGGCCAGCTACTGACACCAGCCACTTGCATCAATGTGTTTCGGCCTGTTCTTTCCAACTTGAACACTAGATTAAAACATCTCTGGAGAAATCTGATGGAGTCAAGCAGGAGTTTAAGGCAGAGCCATACAGGCTGTTAATTAAACATCCCAGGCCTGCCAGAGGTCATGGCCTGGAAACCTAGCTGGGTACCAGGGACTTCACCACTAGAGGTGAGTCAGAGCAAGTTGAGGGTCTAGAGGCCAGAGAGTCATCCAAGGCAGGAGTTTCAGCAAGTAGGTTCTCAAGATCAGATGAACCAAGGCCAGGAATCTAGAAGGTCAGGCTGAGTCAGAGTCACCATGCAGCAAGAACACCAAAGTGAGTCTAATGGTTCAGCAGGAAGTGTTGTCCACAGGCGGCTGCAGCCAGGGAGAGAACGAGAGGCTGGCCAGCCATGCCAGACCCAGACAGAGCTGCAGTGAGGCAAATGAGATCTCAGAGAGGTTCTTACACTGAGAACACACAGCTGTTTCCTTGCCATGAATATATTTTCATGAATAAAATTATTCCTGATGATCTGATCATCTTACCTAGACTGAGTGGGTATATCTTTCCATTCAAAACCTAATACAGGGGGCTTCCCCGGTGGCGCAGTGGTTGAGAGTCTGCCTGCCGATGCAGGGCACACGGGTTCGTGCCCCGGTCCGGGAAGATCCCACATGCCGCGGAGCGGCTGGGCCCGTGAGCCATGGCCACTGAGCCTGCGCATCCGGAGCCTGTGCTCTGCAACGGGAGAGGCCGCAAGAGTGAGAGGCCCGCGCACCGCAAAGAAAAAAAAAAAAAAAGAAAAAAAACCTAATACAACAGTGACTTTATAAAATGGAGAAACTAAGCACTACAGACATGAGTCTCTAAAACAACCACACACACAAAATGAGGATTTAGATCAACTTAAATATGCCCACAATATTTTGCAGAAATACTTTTGTTTACTTTGATATCATTCTCCACCCCACTCCTCACTCCCACCCTGGCAAGAGTTTTGACCTTTGCTACTGGTTAAAATACAATAAAGAAGCCAAGTTTTTGAAGATGTTTATACTAAACTGAACTGGTCCCTGTAAAGGAATGAAATGATCCAAGGGAACTCTCGCCCTCCAGATGTACTTGACTCCTTGTATTCTCTTGCCCTTTAATGGTGCTTGGTGTTTATTTTAATTATACATTGTTTAAATATAAACATGTACTGGATGGCATTAATGGAACATGAAGAAACCATTGCATAATTACGACTTGGAATCTCTTGCGCCTAGTGAACGTACGTGAGCTGAGGACAACAACATTGCAAATGTCATGTGGAGAGGTTCAGGAGTCCTGTGATGAGTGAAAATAAAGCACACACAGATACGTATGCACACTAGTATTTATGTTGGGAAGAGGGGAAAAAATGAGGAATGGGGGGTTGTTCTAATGAGCCAGTTTATCAATGTGGTAATGTTTCCCATCTCACACAGGATTCAGGCAAGGGCAGAAAAATCAGAAGTCATTGCTCATCTCAGACAATGAGAAGCAGAGTATTGAAGGCATAAAGCCCTCAGACCAGGTCAGATAGACAGGGCCACTTGGTAAGGATTCGACAGTTCTAGAGATTTATGTAACATTGCTCTTCTAAGTCATCCTTGAAGGACATTATGAACCCAACTTGGAACAAGCAGTTATGATCAATTGGAAATACACATTTCATTATATTGATATCTGCACTGGAAATATGTCTGCAGACACTTATTGTACATACTTTACATGCATAAACTCTAATGTGCACGATAACTTAATTAGGTACCATTGTTATTCCCATTTCGTAGATGAGGAAAGAGGCACAGAAAAGTAAAGCAAATTACCTAAGTGTCTTATGACTGTGTTCTTTTTTTTTTCACTCAATACATATTTATTGCATGCCTACTATTCTAGCTCTTATAGATAAAGTTCTGGGAAAAAATCCTTGGCTTTACAGAGTTTATATTCTTTTTTTTTTTAACATCTTTATTGGAGTAGAATTGCTTTACAATGGTGTGTTAATTTCTGCTTTATAACAAGTGAATCAGCTATAAATATACATATATCCTCATATCTCCTCCCTTTTGGGGTTCCCTCCCACCATCCCTATCCCACCCCTCTAGATGGTCACAAATTATTTATACTCCAAATTTTGGAGTAAATATATTTCATCAACATACTTTTTTTTTTTTTTTGCAGTGTGCGGGCCTCTCACTGTTGTGGCCTCTCCCGTTGCGGAGCACAGGCTCCGGACGCGCAGGCTCAGCGGCCATGGCTCACGGGCCCAGCCGCTCCGCGGCATGTGGGATCTTCCCGGACCGGGGCACGAACCCATGTCCCCTGCATCGTCAGGCGGACTCTCAACCACTGCGCCACCAGGGAAGCCCCATCAACATACTTTTAAGACCATTTCTTACTTGCTCATTCTGAGGTATTATGGATCACTCTATATTTTTATATGGGGAACTGTGTGAGTTTTGATTCAGGACTTCATGAGAACATCCTGAAAAGCTGAGACTACTTTCAGAAGGCACAAAACTAACTGTAAAGGATGACTGCAATGGAGACAGATTTTTACAATGTATTTACAGTTGTCTGACGTCATTGCTCAGCCAACATGGTACTTTTATTAAATATAATCTATGTTATCAAATGAGAGAGAAAATTGGATATCCTGTTTATAAGTTTGATTAATAAATGTTGGATGGGTTCAATCTTCTAGCTCTCAGACCAGAGGCTACATTGTGGACAATTCACGAGCAATTGAATTCATGAATTCAGAAATATATGGAATCATTTTGCAAAGCCCAACACACATAGTAGTCCAGAGTCAGATGCCAATAAGTTTAAGGAAAGGATCTGGGCCTTTCGCTGTAATCCTTCATTCTTTTCATTCAGACATAGAATGTACAGAGACACAACAAAGACTCTCACAATCACATTTATTAACTCTTTTCTTCATTTTTTTCTTATCTCAAGGACACTTCAAGCTACTAGGTGAAGGAAAAAGAGAGAATAAATTATAACCAGCAGCACCCCAATGTTCATAGCAGCACTATTCACAGTAGCCAAGACATGGAAGCAACTTAAATGTCCATCGACAGATGAATGGATAAAGAAGGTGTGGTATCTATATACAATGGAATATTACTCGGCCATAAAAAAGAATGAAATAATGCTATTTGCAGCAACATGGATGGACCTGGAGATTACCATACAAAGTGAAGTAAGCCAGACAGAGAAAGAGAAATATCATATGATAACACTTACATGTGGAATCTAAAAAAAAGAAATAGACTCACAGACATAGGAAACAAACTTATGGTTATCAAAGGGGAAAGGGGAGGGGGATAAATTGGGAATTGGGGATTAACATATACGACTCTATATAAAATATAGGACCTATATTTTATAGGACCTACAAGGACCTACTGTGTACCACAGGGAACTATAGTCAATATCTTGTAATAACCTATAGTGGAAAAGAATCTGAAAAAGAATATATATATTAAACTGAATCATTTTTCTACACACCTGAAACATTGTAAATCAACTATACTGAAAGAAAGAAAGAAAGAAAGAAAGAAAGAAAGAAAGAAAGAAAGAAAGAAAGAAAGAAAGAAAAAGATATATACATAACCAGCAGTTGTGAGGTGTGGCCATTGTTTATCTATTTGCTCATGGTCTTCTGCTCATTATTCTATGTTTTGTTTGGTGATGCCAGAGCTGAAAAATGCATTTCCAGGATTCTTCATTAGTTCACTCTCTGCTAGGTTTTGTTACTGGTGGGAAGTCAGAAGTTGTGAGGAGGAAAGGAATTATTGTTCTTCTAGTTACTACCTCTAATTTCTCCTTTCTTCTGTGGTCCCTAGAAGTATCTGAATCCCTTCCACCATTTGGGCTTTGGAGGCTTCTCCTCCACTTCCCAGAACTGCTCAGAGCAGCCTCTCCTGCCAGGTCCCAGAACCAGAGGCACTGGCCCCTCGTCCACACTCCAGGTTCTAGTACCACCCTCTCTTCCTTTGTGCTCCCTGTCAAGAAGTGGCTAATAATTTCTGGGCTACTTCATTTTCCATTTTTTTGCTCTTTCAACTTCATAACATTTGTGTTACCAATTTCCTGTACTAAATTTCTTCAGTTTCAATAACCAGCATGATTTCTACTTTTTCTCCCGGACCCAGACTGATTCTGTGTGTCCTCCTGATCCAACTTTTTTCACCATGACACAGTTCCTGCCCTTCCTCAGGACAGTTCCTCTGGCTTATAAGTAGAGAAAAAACATAGAGGTTAAAAGAGGGATGTCAAGTCTTTTGCACACCAGCTCAGAGAGTCCTACTATGCTAACACCAGTGCTCTTTTATAAGATGGGTAGTTCTAGTTTGAAAGGCCGCCTTGAGGCTGATACCACTCTTTTCAGGATGAATATCTCTCCAGTAACATGAATTAGGAGAGGAAGTAGAGGTCAGCGCCTGGGTTGAGTCCAGGTAGTAAAGTTTGACATCTGTGTTCCCCAAATCACAGCATAACACTCAGGGACTATATGAAACATTGATTTTCTAGAAATCAATGATAGCCCAAAACTTTTATCTCAAGAGAGATACAGATTGAAATCTGAGTTAGAATATACAAAAACTACTTATTCTTCCACAAATGTGGATTTTTCCCTTAAAGAACAATTGATTTGTGTTGAAAGGCAATCTAGATGTTATCAGTTCCAATCATCTTATTTTATAAAGGTGAAGGGGCCAAATCTAAGGCCTATGGGAAGTAGAAGACATGATCAAGAATATTTGTACAACCACTGTCTTGCAAACTTCAAAAGCAATAACTTCAGATGAATGAAGTCAGATATACATACATACTGGGACGAATCCAACAAGATTTCTTTCTATAAAGGATACAGAAAGAAGTCAGTGTGGTTATGATGCACAGAGAGATCAAAACTAGTCTCCAATGGCAGATGGAGGACTAACATTGGAATTTTTCCCCAAAAAGGCCTCACTGTAGCCCACACTGTACATAATAATTCTGCATAAACGGAAACCATGTCAGAACTCTGGAACCTGCATTTGCCCTCCCCAAGACCAGATTTATATTCATAGAACTCCAGCATCCCTACACTTAGGGTCATCTGGAAATGTCCTAGAGATCCCCTCAGCCTAGCCAAGGGTACCTCATTAACCTTGGACTGATACAGCATACAACATGCCTATAGAGAATGATACAGTATAGAACACTCTAGCATGACTTCAGCCTTCATTATCACCCTGTCCTCCCAGACAGAACCAAACAGAGTCTTAGACCAGCTTTAGTGCCATCCTACTCTCACAGAACTACTTAGAGAAATCGCCTCAAGATTCTAGTATTTCTGATGCCAAGTCAAATGCTTTCCCACTGCAGCACGAAAGAGTGACAAAATTGTGTAAGTATACTAGAACTCTGTTGCACTAAATACTGTGCAAAATAAGTGAATTGAGAATTATAAATCTATTGAGTGTATTGAGACCACAATATCACTGTTGTTCTTGAGTTCCCAGATTTGAATAAACAGGATTTTCCCTAATTAATACAAAGGAATAGAAAACATGGTTGAAGTTTCTAAAAGGACCCCTCTTTTGAACTAACATACAGTAGTACATACTCAATAGTTGCTTGTGAAATTGAGCTGAAATAAATCATCATGCATTTTTAGGATATAAACTGACAGTGGTTCCAGTGTGTTCAAACTCTTGTTTTGTTTTGCTTTTTAAATTCTGGATTTCAGCAAAATTTAAATCTATTTTAAAATAAATTCTCTAGTAGTTTTTCAGAAAATTCTTCAGAATATTCTACTTAGTTCAAAAAAAAGACTTCCATTGAACATGCATCTAAAACCTGAGAATTATCTACTTCTAAACAATATCTTTATTATTACTTCTGTTAATGTCTATTTCAAATAAGAATATATTAGCTATACATCTTTAAGAGATTTTTTTCAGAAAGCAATCTAGTTTTTAAAAAATAGTACTTTCATTTCAAAAGAATTAGTATCTACAATTATAGCAGGCTGCTACATTTTAATTCATATGGCTCTTTGTTCCATAAAAAAAGTAACATTCATTCATAAAAATGTGGAAAGCTATTAATTCTAATTAAGACCTAATAGAGTTCTGATAAACATTTGAAGTATAAAATTCTAAAAGAATTTGTGCTTATTGAAACAACTTTAGCTGCGTTTCAGGTAATTTAGTTTTGAAAATCCTGAGTAAGTATACTTAAATATAAAAATCTTGAAACTGGGGGCTTCCCTGGTGGAGCAGTGGTTGCGAGTCCGCCTGCCGATGCAGAGGACACGGGTTCGTGCCCCGGTCCGGGAAGATCCCACATGCCGTGGAGCGGCTAGGCTCGTGAGCCATGGCCGCTCAGCCTGCGCGTCCAGAGCCTGTGCTCCGCAACGGGAGAGGCCACAGCAGTGAGAGGCCCGCGTACCGCAAAAAAAAAAAAAAAATCTTGAAACTGAAAGCTTATCTCATAGTCAAATTGGTGAAGTAGGCATATTTCTCAGTCAAAATGCAATAATGTTTTGTTAATACCAAAGCAAACAATTAGATCTTCGAATATGTCTATTCATAGCTAGTAGGCAAATTATTCTATCCAACATGTCTCAGTGATAAAATATTCAATGGAACAGCACTTAATAGACATATAAAATCAGGTAGATAATAAACCTTAAACAAAGGTCAGCCTTAACTTAAATGTTTGAGGGTTTCCAAATTTCTGCTTATGTTTGTTTACTCTTTTAAGTTAGTCTACTTTCTCCCTAGAAGTATACACGTAATGTGTGCAGAAGTGCTTCTTAACAAACTACCATAGTCACAAAAAATAGTATAGTCTAGGAAAAAGAAAAACAGAGTATGAATTCTTTTAGCAAAGACTCACATTATTTTCTCAAAGTTATTTTTAAAATAACTACCCATGTCAGCCTCTATCATTAGATGCTAGTGCAATTCATCTTACTCTCTGAATTCATTAGACCCTATTCCAGACCTTTGCACATAGTAGGCCTCAACAATTACTTGCCAATTTATTGATTGAAGGATAACGAGTCTTGCACTTGTGGGTGCTGCTTCTTAGGAGACAGCTGCAGTTACGAGCCACTTGAATCTTTTTTTCTGCAAAAGTAATTGCATTCGTACAGTATTTGTCTTTCTCAGTCTGACTTATTCCACTTACCATAACAGCATAATACCCTCAAGGTCCATGTATGTTATTTCAAATTGCAGATTTCTTTCATTCTTCTTTATGGCTTAGTAGTATTCCAGTGTGTGTGTGTGTTTGTGTGTGTGTGTGTGTGTGTGTCTGTGTGTGTATACACACATACCACATCTTCTTTATCCATTCATCTTTATCATTATAAATGAACACTTAGGATGCTTCCATATTTTGACTGTTGTAAATAGTGCTGCATAGGGCTACATTTTTTTTTAAAGTCTTTATTGAATTTGTTACAGTATTGCTTCTGTTTTATGTTTTGGGCCGTGAGGCATGTGGGATCTTATCTCCCTGACCAGGGATCGAACCTGCACCCCCTGCATTGGAAGGCAAAGTCTTAACCACTGGACCGCCAGGGAAGTCCCATATAGGGCTACATTTATCTTTTCAAATTAGCATTTTCCTTTTCTTCAGATAAATACCCAGAAGTGGAATTGCTGGATCATATGATAGTTCTATTTGTAGTTTCCTGAGGAAACTCCATACTGTTTCCATAGTGGCTGCACCAATTTACATTCTCACCAATAGTGCAGGAGGGTCCTCTTTTCTCCACATCTTCACCCACAGTTGTTGTTTCTTGTCTTTTTGATGACAGTAATTCTCACAGGTGCAAGGTAGTATCTAACTGTGGTCTTGATTTGTAGTACCCTGATGATTAGTGATGTTGAGCACCTTTTCACATGCCTGTTGTCCATCTGTATGTTCTCTGGAAAAATGTCTAGTCAGGTCCTCTGCCCATTTTTTAATTGAGTTTTTTTTTTTTAAATATTGAGTTGTCTGAGTTCTTTACGTATTTTGGATATCAACCCCTTATTCTGTATATTGAAAGACAAATACCATGTCATTTCACCCATATGTGTAATCTAACAAACAAAGCAAAACAGAAACACACTCACAGACACAGAGAACAAACTGGTGGCTGCCAGAGGGGAGGGAGGGTGGGGGAATGGGCAAAATAGGTAATAGGGATTAAAAGGTACAAATACCCATCTATAAAATAGATGTCATGGAGATGTAACCTACACATAAGGAGTATAAGTCAATAATATTATAATAACTTTGTATGTTGACAGACTGTAACTGGAATTATTGTGGTGATTATTTCATAATGTATAAAAATATCAAATCATTATGTTGTACACCTGAAACTAATATTGTATGTTAAGTTTAACTTAATAAAAAAAGGAATTCCAGCCAGCCAACTCATTTCAAAACACTAAGGATAGTTTTTAAGTTTTCTTCCTTTATTTATGCTTTTGCAATAAAACTAGACTTGATACCATTTAAGAACAATTTTGACCTTAAACTCAAAGCATCCTAACTATCTAACCCTGAAACTTGAGGTCAGCTGTCAACATCGCTCTCCAGTTGACTTTAGATACTATATGAGGCTATCCTTGACAAAGCACCTTATCTTAAAAATCATTAAAATCATTAAAAATTTGCATTACAGAATCATAGCCAATTAACAATACTATCAATTTATTAACTTAATCTCAAAAATAGACTAAAGACCATTAATAAATGGTAGTTTTCAACCTATTTTGCTATTTCTCTCTATCATTAAGTCAGAATAACACCAGACTTGCAAGTGCAAGTGTCACTGCACACAAATTTTTATAATATTAAAAGTAAATAAACATAGAAGCTATAAGTAAGACATAAGTGATAACGTAACATTGAGTGTATTAAGAAGGAAAGAAATATACAGAAAATATGCACGCCCAGAAACACAATGAAAGTGAAAATTTTAGCCTATGAACCTAGAACTGGTGCCAGGTAAAACTGGGAAGTAGGTGTCAATATGTCTGTAAAATTCTGCCCTGTCTTCTCTTCCTCCTACCCCACCCTAAACACCTAGGACTCCCGAATGAGAAATTTCACTGGACCCATTCAGTACTTGATAGGTGGAAGATAGAAAGGTTTCTAGGTATATGGCCACTGCCCATCAAGGAAAACTTCCTAAGTGTTTAATTATAACTAATGTGACCACTACTCTCCATTTCTTCCAATTGGTATCTTTCCTAGTCTAACCCCTTTCACTTTCTTTAATTTAATATTATCAAGTAAGACTCATTTGTGATGAACCAAAATATCTATTCTCCTTTCTTGATTTAAAAAATTTAGAATTTGGAGGGAATGAAGATATGGGTTACAATTTTGTCATTCCTGGGTCTGAATTTACAAGAAACACTTTAGTCAGTGCAGATTTCTTTTTGCACGGAAGAATTTAGTAGAGAGAAATGTAAAATTCATTCCAGAGACTTTAATAAGAATTTTTTTTAAAAGAGAAATAAGGGACCTTGTGCCTTTTCATGCGCCTTAAAGTGTTTTCAAGTGTATTTCATATGTACAGATACTTACGATTATTTCCCCTTTTACAGAAAATTTCAGAACTAGACATCAGGGTATACAAATTTCCCTTCTACTCCTATAATGACTTCTTGGCTTAGAAAATGCATTCATCTGTAAAATGGAACTAACTTTTGGTTTGTCCCAGGAGGTCATTTGAGGAACAATGAATCAACTTTTTAAAAAAGTTCTGTGAAATAGTAATATGGAGAGATTCGTTATAAATTATTATTATTAGTTTCAACTCAAAAGTCTCATCATTGACACATGGCCTCACCTCAAACTCCTTCTCTTGGCTGGGGCTCAACAATTCCTACAGACAAGGATCATTGCAGACATCTGATTTCTATATTGTTGAACTAAAGAGAGGCATATCCTAGGGCCATGTTTCTCTGGGCACTTGTTTATCTTGGGTTCAGTTGGTGTGTTACAGAAATATATTAGACCGGCTCTCCCAGGAGGAAACCGAAACTGTGAGAAAGACAAAATCTGGCTGACCTTCTGCAAAAACAGCCAGCCAACCCTGCTGAGAGGCAGCAGCAGCAAAAACAGAGGCCAGGACTATTGAGTTTTTGTCTTGGAGGATGGTAATTCGTTAAAAATTGTTTAACCACAGAAGGAGTAACTCAGCTACACCCTCCCATTTCATCTGCATTAGGCAGATAACAAATGGCAACACGTAATCTGTGTGGGTAATAGTGTCAATGAAAGATCAAGATTATACATGATACTTGCTAAATTTGTTATGCCTCATTAGCGCTGTGGCTTATTACAGAGAGCTCCGCGGTTCCCAGGCATTCCCTCATGGGCTGTCCTGATGGATAATGCAAATAAAGAAAGGAAAGGCACCAGTGACACAGTGCTCACATTGCATTTGTCAGGGGCATAGTTAGCTGGATTAAGTATGCTCTACATTTTCTATCACTGTCACATATTGATCTGAATTTATAGTCACGCTCACTTAGAACTGCCGTTATTTTCCACAACGGTGTTCTCTCAAAGTACAAACGACACTCACACCAAACTTACCAAAAGAATATCTAGGTTTTCCAACATGAAAATGCCATCTGACTAAATCATTAGTGACCCTTTAGATCTTTAGTTGAAAGAAAAATGTATATTTAGGTAAGGTTTTTAAAGTTATTTTAAAAGGAAAAAAAGGCATTCATTTTTTAAAGGCAATTCACAAGATGGCAAAGCATTGGAAAGTTATATCCTTGAGTTTCTTTTCAGGTTAATTAAAAGTAAGAAACTTGTCAACTAAGCTTCTAATCCTAAAGAGACATACTTAGTTTAGGATCTGGGTGTCTCACTTTCTGTCCACCAGATTCTTAATCACTGATGCTGTTAAGGAAAGTCATGTTTTCCAATGTGTTACCTTGATCTAGATTATGTTCCAGATTGATCCATTGTACTTTGATCCATTGTACAATGTACAATGATCCATTGTACAAAGTCTTGTTTTTCATTTGAGAATATGACACGTACTTATGTTAAGATATGGCAAAGAAAGAGACGTGGTGTTAGCAATCACCACCACCAAGAGCTTCCTAAGCATTTTAAGAAACAGCTGCTTCGAAAATTAAAAAGAGCATGGGGCACTGATATAAACAAGATTTTTTTCTGTAATTAGGTGTTTGGCAACCCATTTTTACCTTTGATTGTTTCTTTCCAATCCTTGAGTTATTCTATCCGATACCCAGTAAACATATTTCTTCTACTCATCCCAAGATAAGTTTTGATAACCCCTTTCTTTAATATGCACATATTTATCATGGTGATTTTTCATGGGACTATTCCATGGCTGAAACAGTTCAAATCTCTGTTTTCTCTTTAAACATGTTTTTTAAACCTATGGCTTAAACTCTGCACTTTTGGCTAAAGCCATTAGAAAAATAAAATATATCTAGAAAGCACTCGATAAGTAATCCTATGAGTTTCTAAGTAGACCAAGGCATGTTAGTGAGAAGTTTTCAACCTTAGCTAAAATTAGAATCACCTGTAAAGCTTTAACTATTCTCATGTCCAGGTCTGACCTCTAGTTTTAAATAATGGGCTTTGAATAAGGCCTAGTCACCAATATTTTAGAAAATTCCCCATACATTTTTTTTTTTTTTTGCGGTACGCGGGCCTCCCACTGTTGTGGCCTCTCCCGTTGCGGAGCACAGGCTCCGGACGCGCAGGCTCAGCGGCCATGGCTCACGGGCCCAGCCGCTCCACGGCGTGTGGGATCTTCCCGGACCGGGACACGAACCCGAGTCCCCTGCATCGGCAGGCGGACTCTCAGCCACTGCGCCACCAGGGAAACCCTACCCCGTACATTTTTAAGGTGTGATTACAATTGATAGTCATTGGTGTAAACCAAATGCCTAATAGGAGAACAGATGCTTAAAGAGAATTTTATGCTAAAAACAAAGATGGAAAGGTCATCAGATGAAGAACAAAAACACATTATTAAGAAAGAAACATATGAAGATACTCGATGCTAAATGGCTTTGTTTTTGCACATGGATAGGAAAAAGGAAATTTAGGAATACATTAGCAGAAAACAGTGTCTTCTCAGGAATTCCCCAGAGGGAGAAGTTTCCCACTAAAGATGAAAACAAAAGCAGAATTTTAGAATGCTGGAGATGGGGAGGGCCTCAGAGGTCCTTTCGCTTGGTTCACAGAACAGAGCTTGCGTGAGAAACAGAGTACATTTCATTTGAAGAAACTAAGGGTATAGGGAGATTAATCAGATATAATCAAGTTAATACGTGAGTTAGGGAAAGCACAGGACCTAGAAACCCAGGTGTCCTAAGTATGACACACGACTCTTTCCATCACGTTACACTGCTCCATAAACCCAGGAATCAAGGACCAACTACGTGCTACAGAAAGGTGTAAGGAAGAAATTCAGATAGATTAAGATTAACTTTCTAAGTTTGGCTGGAGTTAACTACCATGGTGAAACTTGAAATAGCAATGAAATATTAGCAAGAGCAGCGATGACTTGTACTTTGTATTTGTGTATGGGAGTGGGTGCAAAAATCATTATTACTAAGCTTAAATATTAATAAAATATTTGTTTTCATTTTTACAAAAGAACTCTTGAGTGGAAAAGCATGTTCATCTTCTGAGTTATCCATTTCCATGGTGGCCTGGCTGTTTGACCCAGAAACCCCTAAGTAAGGCATCGTTTTCCTAAATGTAGGAAGGTACGCTGGAGAAAATTAAAAACATCGAGAGATGACCTTGCCAGAATTAACCTTAAACATAATAATTGTCCCCAAACACTATATTGCTATTGGTGGTAACATAACAATAACTCCTTTTAGAAATACTAGGATTTATAAAATCAAATACATCTTTTTAAGCTAATTAACTCGGGAGGTTTTATACTAATTCAGTCATTCAACAAACATCTCATTGCCTACAAGGTGCAGCAATGGTGCCGGATACTAACAAGACAAGATCGACAAGCAAATAAAATGTAGTGCTGTGACAGACAAACATTTTAAACTGTATAACTGGAGAATTAGAAAAACTTCGGCATGTCTGAAGTAAATGATATTGTGTGGGCAAAAGAAGCAATACTAGACAGTACCGAAATTCTGAAGGTCGCCAATGATAAACCACGAAGTTCATGCAGAAAATTCTTGATAGATTTTAGGACAATCAATCTCTATCTTAGGAAGATCGCTCTTTGCAGTGAAATTGTCCTTTACTCAAACCAGGTTTCGAACTTCCCTGTTGACATTGCCTTTAGATTGGGAGTTTGGGATTGATGTGTACACACTGCTGTATTTAAAATAGATAACCAACAAGGACTTACTGTATAGCATACGGAACTCTAAAAAAAAAAAAGAAAGAAAGAAATTGCCTTTAGAGTTTACGAACATCACGATAAATCAATCCCATCACTGGATAGCCACACTTTGACTTAGGATGATTTTGGCTCCTTACAAAGTTCAAATCTTTTCTCAGAGTTTCAGGGGTTTTTTTTGTGTTTTTTTTTTTAACCTCTGAGGACAATAAAAAGAATATGTCAAACACTTTTGGTTTAACAGGAGACCTGGCTAGCAGCACCTGATACAGCTTCTGAAACCACGCACTGAGTGAAGCAAAAAAGGATAAAAATTTAAATCAGTGCCAAAATAAGAGATTAATTATGTAGGAGACATGTCTGGGACTATTAGGAAAATAAAACTGCATTGAGAAAATAACACCAGCTCTGCTTTACCCATGAAGGCAAATTTGTGAAACATGATTTTAGGAAACTTAGAGAAACCTGAAAAAGAATAGTCCTATCAGTTTCTGTATCCTCAGTTGTTTGCCCCAAAACTCACAGCCCAAAGACAGGCCCTAACTAGTTTCCCTAGAACTGAATTTGAGAACTATATGTTATCAGTCTGTGATAAATAGAGAAATTTAGAGTGTTTAGAAAATTTCACAGAAATGTGCCATTGTGTTGGCATTCAAGCACCTGATTGGTGGGCATGTTTCATGGCACAAGACATGGACCAGGTTGCATATTGTTGAACTCATGCAGTGCATCCCATGTGGAATAAGACATATTGGTCATGCACTGTGACACCGCTTTACAACACTAATGCATTAAGGTCAGTTTTACAATTATAACCTTTAAGTGTAAAATTATTTAGAAAAAAAAATTTATTTATTCTTGTAACTTGCTATTTTAGCAATCACTTTAATTTTTAGCCAAAACTTTTTAAATTTATAGTTTAGTATTATTTACTATATTAGGAAAGTATAATTTATATTATAATATTTTTTTTTTTTTTTTTTTTTTTTTTTTTTTTTTTTGCGGGACGCGGGCCTCTCACCGCTGTGGCCTCTCCCGTCGCGGAGCACAGGCTCCGGACGCGCAGGCTCAGCGGCCATGGCTCACAGGCGCAGCCGCTCCGCGGCATGTGGGATCTTCCCGGACCGGGGCACGAACCCGCGTCCCCTGCATTGGCAGGCGGACTCTCAACCACTGCGCCACCAGGGAAGCCCATATTATAATATTTTTAACCCTAATTTGCAGATGGCAAACAAGCCTCACTGGAAAGTTCTTGTTAAAAAAACATTTTTTATTGCATTAATAGTGATAAACCAAATGATGGTTATGAAAGTGATTTCAAATACATGAAGACTGAAAGAGTTTGTATTAATTTTACTTGGAAGTAAAATTCAAATCTTCACATGTTGAATTCAATTTTGTAGCCATAATTGATGCCAAAGTATGAAACCCTGGTGTGTTATTTGCAGAGATACACTAGCTATTGAAACAATGGAACTATTGTAAGGTAAGCAGTATTTACATTTTAAAAAGACATAAAGAAATAAATTTAAAATCAAAAGAAAAACGATTTCAAAGGAAAACTATTGATTTGAAAAGCCAAAAGAAACAGATGTCACTGTTTCATAGTGTATATGAGGCATCTTGTAAAGAAGGACTTTAGTTTACATAAAAGTAAAAAATCACAGATAACTGTCAAGACATTAGCAAAAGCCTGCATTAAATAGATTTGCTTGGAATTATTCAGCAAATCTGCAGCATAGAAAATAGCTGAGCTATCACTTTCCCATGTTACAATGTCTATGAATATTCAGGAATTAGCTTATGAGGTGGAAGACCAAGTCATAGAACAAATAATGCTAGCAAAGTTGTTTTTATTGCAACTTGATGAATGCACATATATCGTCTAACATGACTTTTTTTTGTATATGAGCAATTTGAACATGATGACATTATGAAGGGAGAATTTTTTCAGCTCTATTGAAGATAAACAACAATCTTTGAAATGTATACTATTATGAAAGTTTGCATTATCAACAAATGTGGTTCAGAGTTCAAGTTATGTGTAGGAATATGTTCTATGGAACAGAACATATGGAACATATGGAGCATATCTGTTCTATGGAACAGAAATGACACAGGGAAACACTATGGAGTTATTAACCAGATGAAGGAGCTTGTACCAGAAAGCAAATCAAAATCTACTTCCATCACCTGAACTAAAGAGTTTAGTGACAGAGTAAAAATTGTAAATTACATAAAGCTAAAGTGTTTATACTTGATATGACCCCTATTGTTATAATATTGATCGTACGTAACTGCTATTGTATTTTGAGGTAAGATGTTCAACCAGATCTATCAAAAATGTTTGAATGAAGAATGAATTCATATTTCTGCAAGATAATTCATTTAGTTCCAATTTTTTAAAGGTATAAATCATTCAGACTTCCTTCATTTTCTTGTATTTTTATACATTTAATATTCTTGATACATCTATGCAATGAAGTAATACAACAGAAGGTTTAGAACCCTGGTGACATAATCATACTGTGAGATTAATATAAGGAAAGTATGCATGATGGATGAGCAAGGAAGAATTTAGAGAGTAGAAGTTCACTTTTGAGATTTTCATTTCTAGTTGTATAATTTTAAAGTTATTGAAAAGGCTTCTTGCAAGAGTTTAAACTTAAAATCTAGCTCGGCATCTGGAGAATTGAAATGTATTATAGGAAAGTTAACCCTCTGAATTTCAGATTTCCTAATGAATTATAGCGATGACTCATAGGACTGTTGTTGGGTTAAAGTATTTATTTGAAGAAATAGTGTCTAAATCACAGGGTACAATTAAAACTTCGGTGTAGGGTAGTAGGAGTTAGTCTTACTCCCTGTGCTTTGGATACATCAACAACAGATCCCTAAGTTGAAAAAGAAAATCCACTATTCTTTTTTTGAAAAGCCTGCGAATAGGTACTTTGTTTTTCACCAGATACTGCCTATTATCCAGCCAGTAACTTCTTGGCTTTCTTCATGTCCTTAGAGACCAAATTCTTATTTTACATTTTCTTCTGTGAAGCATATCCAAGTGTGGAGCTCCTTTTGAAGTGAATTTTTCAAATGACTTCACTTAGATAATCTCCAGTGCTGAGAAATGCAATAAATACAACAGTAAAATACATCAACCCTTTGTACTTGGTCAGTTTCTTAACAAGAACATTACCCTCAGGCAAATACCAGACTAAAAAATAGGGTAAACACTTTGTACTAAAGGTTAACAGGAAAATTCAGCCTTCAATTCACTTAAGATCATAAAATGTTCTGGAATATTTTCTGTATGCCAGCCAATGTGCTAGGAATTGCAGAATTTAAAAGATAAGTGTCAACTACTACTTAGATGGAGTTTCTAATTTGGGGGAAAGGATAATATGCAAAAATATTGTGAATATTAAATATAAGTGTTTACATAATATAGAGGAAAGAATAGCTAATTTGCAAAGTATAACTGAAGATTAATGTAGTTAAAGAGCACAGGCTTTGTAGTTCGTTCCAGGCCTGGCCGCTTACTATATGATATTGGACAAGAAAACAAGCTCATGTGAGCCTTGGTTTCATCTGAAAATGGGATAATAGTATAAAACTCAGAGGGTAGCTGTAAGGATAAAATTAAATAAGATAATAAATAAGATAATGTATGGACAGTGTCTAATATTTTTCCTAACAGAAAGTGGATGCTTAAGAGTTCTGATCTCCTCCTTTCCCCCTTCCTACCTACAAAGCTCTTCCACAAAAATCTTATAGAGTATTTGTAGTGGTATCGTTATGCTGCAAGTTCTATCATTCAGTCATTCAGCAAACATTCCTGTGTACATGTTATGTCCTAGGCACTCTGCTAAAACAAAGTCCCTACTCTGAAGAAAAATACATTTTGGGCAGACAGGGTGGAAGGAAAGAGATGAAGAGCAGAAAATGAAGATTCATATTGAAATAGATGCTGTGAAGGAAATATATAGCAAACCGATAGAAGATAATGATGGGATGGGGACTAATATAGATGAATTGAAGAGGAGGGGAGAGTGAATTCATGATGAAAGATGGGACAGAGAAGAAGACATTAGGCCAGTTTTCATAGAATTTTGTAGGCCATAGTAAGAGGATTTTATATAAGGAATTAAATAATACAAATTTCATGTAATATAAATTACTATGAGTTGTGTCAGAAGAGGATTTTGGAGGAAAAGAGTAGAAAAAAAGACATCAGTTCAGAATCTTTTTACTGCAGTAATAAAGACATGCCGTAATAACTTAGGATGGTAGTATTGGTGATGGAATGAAATTGCACAGATTTGAGTTGGTTTTTGTATGTAAAATCAATAACACTTTTTGAAAAATGGGATATGGAGAATGAGGAAAAGGAAAGAATTAAGAAGAACTCTGGGTTTTAAGTAAAAAAGTAGATGAGGACTTGGAAAACACAGTTGGTGGAATTTTGGGGACAGAAGTCAAACTTGCATGAGCTAAATAAGGAAAACTAGGGGATAAGGTGGAACCAACTGGTGTAGACCGTACTTTCAAGACATTTCACTGAAAAAAAAAAGCAAACGAAAATGGAGAAATAGCTGCTGGGCGATTTTTTTAAAAAGATGGGAGGTAGTGGTGGATTTTTCTTTTAAATGTATGAACCGGTAAGATGGACAGACAAATGATATTTTTTCTTCCAGTTTTGTTGAGATATAATTGAAATACAACACGGTATAAGTTTAAAGTATACAGTATAATGAGTTGATTTACATACATCGTGAAGTGATGACCACAAAAAGTTTAGTGAATATCCATCATCTCATATAGATAAAAAATTAAAGAAATAGAAAAAAAATATTTTTCCTTGTGATGAGAACTCTTAGGATTTACTCTCTTAACTTTCATATAACATACAGCAGGGTTAATTATACATATCATGTTGTCCATTACATCCCCATCACTTATTTATATTATAACTGGAAGTTTGTACATTTTGACTACCTTTGTCCATTCCCCCCGCCACCAACCCCACCTCTGGTAACCACAAATCTGATCTCATTTTCTATGAGTTTGTTTGCTTTTGAAGTATAATTGACCTACAACACCATGTTAGTTCTTGTTACACAACACAGTGATTTAATATTTCTACACATTTCAAAATGATCGTCATCATAAGTCTAGTTATAAGTCTAGTCACCACACAAAGATATTACATAGTAAGTCCCACTGGCCTTCAGAGCCAAATGTTTTGGAGGTTCGTCTTCCTGATGCAGGACCCCCAGAATGGGGAGCCCAATGTGGGGCTTGGATCCTTAGATTCTTGGGGAGAACCTCTGCAATTGTAATTATCCTCCCACTTGTGGGCCAGCCACCTGGGGGTATAGGTTTTAACTATACGGTGTCTCTGCCCCTCCTACCTATCTCATGGTTCCTCCTTTGTATCTTTAGTTGTAGAAGATCTTTTCTGCTATTCTTCAGGTGTTTCTCATCAATTGTTGCTCTATAAAATGTAATTTCGCTGTGCCCGTGGGAGTAGGTGAACTCAGGGTCTTCCTACTCTGCCATCTTGGCCACTCCCAGCTGACATCAATGATATTTTAAAGAATGGAGAGATATATTCCAATAATGGGAATGAGATCTGGTGCAAAGGTCCGCCTTGAAAAGATGAAGAATGCATCATCTTTCAATAGAAGAATGAAAATGAATGAAAATGCAAGTTGGATTTTAGATTTGATAATAAAAAAGGAAGTTTTCTATCTGTTTCTAATTTCTTAAGGTGTAAGACGAGAGGATATCAGATAAAATGGGTGGAAGGAGGGACTTTGGAGAGCACAGGTGTTTTTAAAGATAAAGGGGAATGTATGAAATGCTCCTCATTTGAATAAGGAGGAAAAAATTGCAGAAAGTAGTAAAATTTTTTGCAAGAGTTAGGTGGCTACTTGAGGTTTGTGGTTATAAATTTAAAGGAGAATCAGTTCCTAAGTTTTAAAACATTCTCCAGCAACATTCAGCTAATTAGGTGACAAAATTAAAAAGATGGGGACTAGGTTGAGCTGGGATTGAAACTGAGGCCATACAAGATGACTGTAGGAGATTCTACAAGAAGTGATTATAATGATGGACAACAGTCTGTTATATCTAAGTTGAATAGAGAAGAAAATAAACACAGAGAGAAAGGATTTCTACTTCTGGCCATTTGGTGTAAAGGATGTGGGAATCAACCCTCCTCCCTTAAAAACTAGAAATTAGGAAAATATCTGAAACAACTCTTTTCAGACACTTAAGAGCGGGCAGTCCAGGGCTGTAGTCACTAAGAAAAAAAAAGAATGAGGTGAGTCCAACAATTGCTTTAACTTACTTGCTAGAGGCAATTTCTAGGCTGCAGAGGAGGGAGCAAAATCCAATGAAAACCCAGTAGTCTCAGTAAGTTGGAAAAAGAGAGATCAAAGTTCAAGGAGACTGAAGTAGTTTGAATGAGTGGAGATGAAGATCAGAGAGAAGAGATGTGTACAAAGAGAGAGCTCTAGAGAGCCAGTGGCTCTTTGAATCTTTGGTTTAATAATGACCTGTGCATACAAGAGGAAGAACTTCATGAAACTGGAGAAAGAACTACCATAAATCAATAGACCAAATAATACTCAGGGTTGAGGCAGGGCTGGAATAATTGATGTTCCTACAACTTAATGTGGATACATCATATGGCGGGATATAGTCCACCATTCTTTAAAAGAATACAATAATATCTAGCACTCAGTAACATAAATTAACAATAAAAATATTAGATATGCAAAGAAGCAGAAATACATGACCTATAACCAGGAAAACAAATCTCCTTGGTTAAAAACAGACCCAGATAAGGTAGCAGTAGGTAGAGACTTTAACACAACTATTATAATTATGCTTCACATAATAAAGAATGTAGAGGAAAGCATGATTATGTAAGGAGAAAAATGGAAGATATAAATAAGAACCAAATGGAACTTCTACAAATGAAAAATACAATATCTGTGATTAAAAAACTATTATGGGGGACTTCCCTGGAGGCGCAGTGGTTGAGAATCTGCCTGCCAATGCAGGGGACATGGGTTCGAGCCCTGGTCTGGGAAGATCCCACATGTCGCGGAGCAACTAAGCCCGTGAGCCACAACTACTGAGCCTGCGCGTCTGGAACCTGTGCTCCGCAACGGGAGAGCCCGTGACAGTGGAGGCCTGCGCACCACGATGAAGAGTGGCCCCCACTCTCCGCAACTGGAGAAAGTCCTTGCACAGAAACGAAGATCCAACACAGCCAAAAATAAATTAATTAAAAAAAAAAACTATTATGGGATAGGATTAATAGCAGAGCAGACAAAGTAGGAGAAAACATAAGTGAACTTAAAGATATAGCAATAGAAAATATTCAAAATGAAGCACAGAGAGAAAAGAAGCCTAAAAATATCAGTATAACCAGTGACCTGAGGGACAATATCGTTCACACTCAAACAAATTAAAAACACATGTATTGGGATACCAGAAAGAAAGGCTGTAATGTTATTTTCTCTAAGACACTATGTCTCAAACTTTTGCATCCCTTAGAATCATCTAGAAGGTTTGTTAGTGCCCAGATAGGCAGGTCTCAGCTCCAGAATTTCTTACTCAGTAATCTAGGGTAAGGCCTGAGAATTTTCATTTCTGACAAAATCCCCGATGATGTTACTTCTGCTGTTCCAGGTACCACTTTGAGGAACCCTGCTTTAATACTTCAAAACCAGGACGCTTCAGCCTCCTGTGCTTTCTGAAAGCACGCAGCACTGTGGAGGTCTAGGGCAGTCACTGTCTTTGGGAGCCGCGAGTGTTTGGTCATTTACATACCTTCAGTTCTTAGAAGAGTGCTTAAGGTACAGAAGTATTTAATAAGACCTTGCCAAGTGGGTGAACGAATTGTCCATTTTATGGATCAGGAAATGGAAGTTTCTGGAAAGTTAGAGGACTTGTCCAAATTATGCTAGGGGTTTCCAGTTTCCAAATCCAGTGAACTTCCCAGTGTATTATCCATGTAGAAGCAGAGGTAGGAAAGAATCCTTCTCAGTTTAGGTAAGAAAGACTTCAATAAATAAGAAGCATTAGAGCTGACTATTGAAGAAAGAAGAATGAGGAAGTAGTGTGAGCTAATGTTCAGAGGTGAAACTGGGAATTCGCCTTACCATCAAGTAGACTGACAAGATTTATTTTGATATACTTAGTCATTCTCAAAATGTGCATAATGCGTATTTTGAGAAACCCTGGGATATATAGGTCAAAAGAAGATAAAACAGGAAAACAGCTCGACCATGTTCTATAGCTTCTTAAATACTAAAGAGTTTGAGCCTCTTTCTGTAGGTGTAGAGTGCCATGGAGAGTCCTTGTCCAGTGAAATTACATGACTGGAGCTGCTCTTTAGGGTAACAATTTAGACAATAACTTTACTCAAATTCTTGGCTACGGGGTAAGAATTTAGGTTCTGGGCTTGCTATCTGGATATCCAACCTCAAGTCAGCAATTCTGCGGCTCACTGGTTTCCATATGGCAAACTGCCAACTCAGGAACACAAATTATATGTATTTAAAAACAAGAAAGTCTTGCAATGCTCGCTGCCACAATGTGGTGATAAAAATGTCATCCTATAATCAAGGAATTAGATTCTTCTGTTTCTTGCTTTATCTTCATATTTTGTTCTTCAAAAAGATCATCTTCTTGGGGAAAAGGGCTATCATAGATTATAATGGTTCTCTGAAATGGCATCTTGAAATAAAAGCAGTCCGGATATGGGAAGGGTACAAACAGGATTACCTAGTATATGTGTTTTAGTTCATGGTGTTATATAAGCACGTGTACGATGGTGAGCGAGCCAGAGATAACCTATAAGTTCATGACAGTTGGATAGCATAAAGATAGAAATTACTGTACAGAAAAACACCTCAAACTTAGCAGTCCTCTCTGAGTCTTGCAAGGGCCTTAGGGATGTCGAAGCTTGAGATAGACTTTATGCGGGAATAGGCTTTCCTAATATGTTTCCAGAAGCTTAAATCTACCATCTGGTTGAAGCAGCTGTGAGGAAAACCTTTGTTGTGTTGTTTTGCAATTTGTTTCCACTAGTGTCAGACAGAAACTCAATGCAGGAGGAAAGGAATGCAGTACAAACAAAATTAAATTATTTAAAATAAATAACTGGAATTAGGGCAACAAAAGTGCCTGGGAAATACTTGATATGCCTAAAATTTCCACTGGGGTACATAAGGGGGTTATTTCTAGAAATAGTGGTCTAGAGAAATGGCCCTGTTTGGAATTTTAATTAGATAACCAGAGTTAAAATACTGCTTCTGATTTCAGTTTTGGATCATGAATACAAGGTATGTCCAACATTATAAAAAAAATTTAATACCATATATATTAACATTAAAAAGTTCTGTTGAAGTACATTTTTAATAAAAACTCTGATTCAGAAGTCATTTTAAAATGTGATTTTTGCATAAAAATAATATACGGTTATGGGAGAGAATTAAAATAAAAAATATTTTTGGAAACCATCCGTAATCCCACCATGCAGAAATGACAATATTTATTGTATGTAGTATTATCTACTATATTGTATCTACTAATATGTATTATATTAAATTGAACTAAAACTCCATTAGGACAGGGATTTGTTTTTGTCTTATTTAGTTTTGTTAGTTGCTGTTATCTTCAGTGTCTATCTCATAGTCCACTTCATAGTAGGTACTTGATAAATATTTCTGAATTAATGAATATCCATGCAATAATTATATAATTAAAATAAAAATATGCAATCTATGAAATTTAACATTACACATTGATCACTTTGCATCCCTTTTTATTAATATTAAGTCATCTGCTGGTAAGTAATTTTAATGGCTGCAATTAAATTCATTTTATGAGACTATGATAAAATTTACTTGGGAAAATGTTTCATCATTTCCTTAGGATTTATCCTGAGAAGTGGGTATGAATATTTTCATATATCTTGATGTATATTTCAAAACAATCCTACAAATGGTTATATCAACTTATATCAGTACTCCTTCTCCAAGCCTGAGAGCTTTGAGAGTTTTTATTTTAAAAAAATTATGAATTGAATACATAGAAATGATGTCTCCCTAATACTTAAAATGTTTTATTGATTACCAGTGATTTTGGACATTTTTTTTATTTGTATTAGCTATTTGTAAACAATTTTTTTCACGTACCTTACACATTTGTAGGAGGCGTTTTCATATTAATTTTTAAGAGCTTTCTCTATATTAAAAATATTAACCCATTGGCTCTCATATATGATAGACAGTCCTTTTTATTTTTTAATTCATCTGTTTTATGATTTTAATATAAATACATCTTTATATTTGATTTAGCAATATGTAGCAATCTTTTCATTTCTTAGGAAACCATTTCTTTTAATTTTGTTTGTTTCTTTGTTTTTATGCTTTATAAATTCCTGTGCTATAATTAGATCCATTTATCCCTACTTTGTTATTTAACTATTATTACTCTGGGATTCATTTTTATGGCATGAGATAGCTCTAATATATATTTTGTTCCAAATACTTAATCAAGTATCTTAGATTCATTTGTCAAATAATCCACTTATTACCTGCTAACTTAAAGTGCCACTTTATTTATATACATTTAATAGCTATTATGAACTTTTGATGGGGTTTTCATGTGATTTCTATATCCTTTTCAATTATCTGTCTTGTGTTTTATTTTTATTCTATTTTCATATTATTGTTTTAGTGTATTTTAAAATTTGGTTAAGTAAATATTGCTTCATTAGTTATCTTTTCTAAAAATATCTATATATTCTGCTTATTGATAAGTGATGGAGTAATTTTAAGTTTCAAAATTTGAGAATTTCAATTGATAGATTTATTAAATATAAAGGTTAATTTTGGGAGCCTTGATATTTTATAGATTACTGAGTCTTTCTATCAGCAAAATGGTAGAACTTTCTAATAAAGTCTTTCATGATCTTTGGTAATTTCATACTGTTCTTCATATATCTGAATATTTCTTGTTGAGTTTAGTCATATATTTAGCAGTCTTGTCTTCACTGTGCACTTTAATCAATATGAAATAATCTTTGTTTCAGTATTTTCTTTGAATTAATCTTTAGGACCCGTTTCTATTTTATATTTATATGATGTCATGTTGATCTTTTAACTCTTAATCTGTTTATTCACTAAGAATAGGTGAATCTCTTATAAACCCCATGCAATATTATCTTATTTATCAAACCAATCTAACAATCATTTTTCTTTCATAAAAAATGTGGCCCATTTGTATTTATCATTATTATTGACATATTTATCTTACTTTAGTTATGCTGTCTTACACATTATATTTTAAAGGATTATTTTGGCTATTTTTTAAAGTCTTTGTTAAATAGATTATGTTTTATCTGCACTTATTTAAAAGTCTCTTATTTTAAGAAGTATAAATTGTATGTCTGTTGGTAGTTATCTTAGGTTTCTCAAAAAAAAAGTTAACTGTAATTCTCCATTCATCTGAACAGAAGCTGAAATCATAACTTTTAATTTTTCTTTAAGATACATAATTAAACATAATTATACTTTCATATAACTTAGAGTTGTGCTCTTCTTTATGTGTATGTAAACTAATATTAGAATAAGATTGTCATTTGTTAAATTTTATATATTATACTTACTGCTTTCTGAATAATTTTGACATTATAACATTTAATTTTAAAGTCATATATAAAATAATTATTTAACATAAAACTTTGTTTAAATTGTTGCATGGGCTTAAATTTCACATTTTTTATCTTACCTTATACCTCTTTTTTCTGTCTTCAATTGCAAATTATGTAGAAGGCAGTATATCTTCCATGTTCTTGAATATCTCAGTATATATTATACATATGAAGTATATTTCACATATGAAAGAGAAATTTTCAGGCATCTTATTCTACAAAAGTTTCTCCTCAGATCTCTGTACATATAGCTACATTGCCCTTTATTAATATTCTTTAGGAAAGTCACATGACATTGTAAGACATTCACAATGCTTGAGTAGATTTTCATACTCCTCATATTTCTTTTTTTTCTTTTTTTTTTGAATTTTATTTTTTATACAGCAGGTTCTTATTAGTTATCTATTTTATACATATTAGTGCATGTATGTCAATCCCAATCTCCCAGTTAATCCCACCACCACCTCACCCCCCACCCCTGCTTTCCCTCCTTGGTGTCCATACGTTTGTTCTCTACTGTGTCTCTATTTCTGCCTTGCAAACTGGTTCATCTGTACCATTTTTCAAGATCCCACATATATGTGTTAACATATGATATTTGTTTTTCTCTTTCTGACTTACTTCAGTCTGTATGACAGTCTCTAGGTCCATCCATGTCTCTACAAATGACCAAATTTCGTTTCTTTTTATGGCCGAGTAATATTCCATTGTATATATGTGCCACATCTTCTTTATCCATTCATCTGTCGATGGACACCTAGGTTGCTTCCATGTCCTGGCTATTGTAAATAGAGCTGCAATTAACATTGTGGTACATGACTCTTTGAATATGATTTTCTCTGGGTATAAGCCCAGTAGTGAGATTGCTAGGTAATAAGGTAATTTACTTTTTAAGGAACCTCCATACTGTTCTTCATAGTGCCTGTATCAATTTACATTCCCACCAACAGTGCACGAGGGTTCCCTTTCCTCCACACCCTTTCCAGTATTTGCTGTTTGTAGATTTTCTAATGATGTCCATTCTAACTAGTGTGAGGTGATAGCTCATTGTAGTTTTGGCTTGCATTTCTCTAAGAATTAGTGATGTTGAGAACCTTTCCATACACCTCTTGGCCATCTGTATGTCTTCTTTGGAGAAATGTCTATTTAGGTCTTCTGCCCATTTTTGGATTGGGTTGTTTGTTTTTCTAATATTGAGCTGCATGAGCTGTTTATATATTTTGGAGATTAATCCTTTGTCCGTTGATTCATTTACAAATATTTTCTCCCATTCTGAGGGTTGTCTTTTTGTCTTGTTTATAGTTTCCTTTGCTGTGAAAAGCTTTTAGTTTCATTAGGTCCATTTGTTTATTTCTGTTTTTACTTCCATTTCTCTAGGAGGTGGATCAAAAAAGATCTTGTTGTGATTTATGTCAAAGAGTGTTCTGTCCATGTTTTCCTCTAAGAGTTTTATAGTGTCTGGTCTTACATTTAGGTCTTTAATCCATTTTGAGTCTATTTCTGTGTATGGTGTTAGGCAGTGTTCTAATTTCATTTTTTACATGTAGCTGTCCAGTTTTCCCAGCACCACTTATTGAAGAGACAGTCTTTTCTCCATTGTATATCCTTGTCTCCTTTGTCATAGGTTAGTTGACCATAGGCGTGTGGGTTTATCTCTGGGCTTTCTATCCTGTTCCGTTGATCTATATTTCTGTTTTTGTGCCACTACCATATTGTCTTGATTACTGTATCTTTGTAGTATAGTCTGAAGTCAGGGAGCCTGATTCCTCTAGCTCCGTTTTTTTTTTTTTTCCTCAAGTTTGCTTTGGCTATTTGGGGTCTTTTGTGTCTCCATACAAATTTTTTTTTTTTTTTAATATTTCCACCTGCTTTTTTTTTTTTTTTTAAAGAAGATGTTGGGGATAGGAGTTTATTAATTAATTAATTTATTTTTGCTGTGTTGGGTCTTCGTTTCTGTGCAAGGGCTTTCTCTAGTTGTGGCAAGTGGGGGCCACTCTTCATTGCGGTGCGCGGGCCTCTCACTGTCACGGCCTCTCTTGTTGCAGAGCACAGGCTCCAGATGCGGAGGCTCAGTAGTTGTGGCTCACGGGCCTAGTTGCTCCACGGCATGTGGGATCCTCCCAGACCAGGGCTCGAACCCATATCCCCTGCATTAAAAGGCAGATTCTCAGCCACTGCACCACCAGGGAAGCCCCTCCATACAAATTTTAAGATTTTTTGTTCTATGTCTGTAAAATATACCATTGGTAATTTGATAGGGATTGTATTGAATCTGTAGATTGCTTTGGGTAGTGTAGTCATTTTCACAATATTGGTTCTTCCAGTCCAAGAACATGGTATATCTCTCCATCTGTTTGTGTCATCTTTGATTTCTTTCATCAGTGTCTTATAGTTTTCTGAGTACAGCTCTTTTACCTCCTTATGTAGGTTTACTCCTTTCTTTTGATTTTCATTTGCATGGAATATCTTTTTCCGTCCCCTCACTTTCAGTCTGTATGTGTCCCTAGGTCTGAAGTGAGTCTCTTGTGGACAGCATATATATGGGTCTTGTTTTTGTGTCCATTCAGTGAGCCTGTGTCTTTTGGTTGGAGCATTTAATCCATTCACATTTAAGGTAATTATCAATATGTGCGCTCCTATTACCACTTTCTTAATTCTTTTGTGTTTGGTTTTGTAGTTCCTATTCTTCTCTTGTGTTCCTAACTTAGAAGAAGTTCCTTTAGCATTTGTTGTAGAGCTGGTTTGGTGGTGTTGAACTCTCTTAGCTTTTGCTTGTCTGTAAAGCTTTCAATTTCTCCGTCAAATCTGAATGAGATCCTTGCCATGCAGAGTAATCTTGGTTGTAGGTTCTTCCATTTCATTGTTTAAAATATATTGTGTCACTCCCTTCTGGCTTGTAGAGTTTCTGCTGAGAAATCAGCTGTTAACCTTATGGGAGTTTCCTTGTATGTTATTTGTCATTTTTCCTTTGTTGCTTTTAACAATTTTTCTTTGTCTTTAATTTTTGTCAATTTGATTACTATGTGTCTCTGTGTGTTTCTCCGTGGGTTAATCCTGCCTGGAACTCTCTGTGTTTCCTGGACATGGTGGCTATTTCCTTTCCCATGTTAGGGAAGTTTTTTACTATAATCTTTTCAAATATTTTCCGAGTTCTTTCTCTGTCTCTTCTCCTTCTGGGACCCCTATATTGCGAATATTGGTGCGTTTAATGTTGTCCCAGAGGTGTCTTAGGCTGTCTTCATTTCTTTTCATTCTTTTTTCTTTATGCTGTTCTGCAGCAGTGAATTCCACCATTCTGTCTTCCAGGTCACTTATCCGTTCTTCTGCCTCAGTTATTCTGCTATTGATTCCTTCTAGTGTATTTTTCACTTCAGTTATTGTTCATCTCTGTTTTTTTGTTCTTTAATTCTTCTAGGTGTTTGTTCTTTAATTCTCCTAGGTTTTTGTTAAACATTTATTGCATCTTCTAGCTCTTTGCCTCCATTCTTTTTCCAGGGTCCCAGATCATCTTCGCTATCATTATGCTGAATTCGTTTTCTGGAAGCTTGTCTATCTCCACTTCAGTAAGTTGTTTTCTGGGGTTTTATCTTCTTCCTTCATTTGGTACATAGTCCTCTGCCTTTTCATTTTGTCTGTCTTTCTGTGAATGTGGTTTTCTTTCCACAAGCTGCAGAATTGTAGTGCCTCTTGTTTCTGCTGTCTGCCTTCTGGTGGATGAGGCTATCTAAGAGGCTTGAGCAAGTTTCCTGATGGGAGGGACTGGTGGTGAGTAGAGCTGGGTGTTGCTCTGGTGGGCAGAGCTCAGTAAAACTTTAATCCACTTGTCTGCTGATGGTGGAGCTTAGCTCCCTCCCTGTTAGTTGTTTGGCCTGAGGCAACGGAGCTCTGGAGGCTACAGGCTCTTTGGTGGGGCTAATGGAGTGCTCATGGCAAGGAGTTCTTCCTGGAACTTCTGCTGCCAGTGTCCTTGACCCTGCAGTAAGCCACAGCCGCCCCCTACCTCTGCAGTAGACCCTCCAACACTAACAGGTAGGCCTGGTTCAGTCTCCTATGGGGTCACTGCTCCTTCCCCTGGGTCCCGATGTGCACACTACTTTGTGTGTGCCCTTCAAGAGTGGAGTCTCTGTTTCTCTCAGTCCTGTCAAAGTCCTGCGATCAAATCCCACTAGCCTTCAAAGTCTGATTCTGTGGGAATTCCTCCTCCCTTACCGGACCCCCAAGTTGGGAAGCCTGATGTTTGCTTTAGAACCTTAACTCCAGTGGGTGGACTTCTGTGGTATAATTGTTTTCCAGTTTGTGAGTCACCTACCCAGAAGTTATGGGATTTGATTTTATTGTGATTGCGCCCCTCCTATCGTCTCATTGTGGCTTCTCCATTGTCTTTGGATGTGGGGTATATTTTTTGGTGAGTTCCAGAGTCTTCCTTTCAATGACTGTTCAATAGTTGTGATTCCGGTGCTCTCGCAAGAGAGAGTGAGCCCACGTCCTTCTACTCTGCCACCTTGAATCAACCTCCTCCTCCTCATATTTCAAATATTTCTTCTGGAAATGTTTAGTGATGTGCCTTTTCCCCAGTAATTTAACATAAAGTGTGGGAATCCTATACATTTGCTAACATGAATTTTTTTTAGGTCAGAATGTTTTCTCCTGTTACGTCTTTGATTGCGACCAAAAGCTCTTGCTTTTTCTTAAGGTGCATTACTTATACTCACAAATTTTTATTCTTTATTGTCCAAGTCTGTCACTTTCTAGTACTTTTTTTAACATCTTTATTTTTTCACTCTAAGCTGTAAGATAATTTGTACATCTTTACAGCAAATGACTGATTACATTTTCTTCTTCATCATTTCTGTATTTTACTACCTCTTGTTGTTTCATATTTGTTTCCTGGAAGTGTTTCCTATTTATATCCATTTATAGTCCATCCTATTGACTTTTATTTTAGATTTTGTCTCTTAACAGTGAAATAGCATTATAATGGCCATATCTTACATTTTATTGAATGTGCCAATTTGTTTTCCAAAACTTTTTTTCTGATTTTCAAAATAAGCCTATTTTTAGAGATTTCTTTTTAGGGTTTGTTACTTCATTGTTTACAATACCTTTTTCAAAAGCTATATATATATTTTACTTTGATTTTACTCAAATGAGGCAAGATATTTCCAGACTTAATATTTACTAATGAACGTGACTGTGGGTTACCTGAAGCTGAGACATAATCAATTTTCTCCTGTTATTTTTCATAGCTGGGATTCAAGTTGCACAGCACCTAAATTTCTCTAATTTTTGCAGGCATTAGTATATTTTTTAATAACCAGTGGAGCATATGAAATGCTACACCACTTAGTTGGCACTGCTTTGGGTCTCTTTTTAATCTCTACTTGACCTAATGCACTTTACTCCTAAAAACTATCCCTCTCAATCTCAAAGCAAGCGTATTGTTAATTTACTGCTCTCTTGGCTTTTGTAATTTGCTAAATCTGAGTGGATGTAGATAGCTGGGATTGAAGAAACAAGGACAGGAACAGTCTTAAGGCATGTCCCAAAAGCAGCACCTTATGAACAGACTTCAGTTGGCATAGGCTGTGTGTCTCTGAGTTAATGAAAAATACAACATATCTTAAACAATATTTTTTTTCAGGCAATATCCACTCAAAGATGAAGCATGGAAAAGCTTTTTCCAAATCAAACTTCATCTGCCTTACACTTGGTGGAATTTCTCCAAGATTCTGGCATATGTTTATCTTTCTTTCTTTGGTATTAATATTCGTGAGTTTTCTTTTTTCTATTGTCTCTTTTCTCTATAGCTTTTTTAACGTTGGAACTTGTGAGGATCTGCATGGAGGATTAAAGCTAAGGTCAATTTAAATATGTCCATGTTTTGATATTTTTAGAAAATATAGTGCCTATGAATTATGTATTTGAGCTATGTAAAATCACGTCTAATAAGAAATACATGACTATATTGTTGACAGTTTCTAAATCTGTGAACAAGTATGAACTAATGGTTTGCTAATAAACAATAGCAAAAATGATAAGAATTAATACCTTAAAATATCTCCAAATTCTGAATATAAGTTTATATTTCATAACGTAATATCAATGTAATACAAAGCACTCAAATAGTATCCAAAATGGCATCAATGATTGTGACCCCAGACTCAGAGATTCAGAGCCTAGAAGGATCAAATTCTGTTGAAATGTTTCCTTGTGTGCTACCTCCTGCCAATCCATATTTGACCTTCCAGCTTTAGTGCTAGCTGGGTTTAAATTCTGCTAGGGATTTCTTAATTCTAATGCTCTGATTTCTGCTAAAGCACCTGAATGAAAGCCTTAAAACTCTCACTATCTGTTTATGTCTTCCTCTGAAGGGAATGTAGGTTTGGGAGAAAGGATGAAGGGGAAAGATTGAGGAGGGAGGCTGTATCACCAGGGTGAAGAGATGACGTCACTATTACGGAAAAAAAAATCAGAGAACACAGAAGGCAAAGGATGAGCGTATTGAAAGCAAACTTTGCCCACGTTAGTTTTGCTTACAGTGACCCATTACCTGACTCCTGTTAGTCCACAAATGATCTCTTATCCACTAGTCATTATTAGCTTATTGATATGTGGGGGTGGAGTGTTTGATCAGACAATGTTGAGGAGGTGGAATTTACTGACTTTGTTCAGTTGTTGAGCATGGTTTTGAGGTTTTGAGATGTCTTATTTGTCACAGCTTTTGGAATAGCTTTTATTTCTCTGAACATGAGTGTACAAATTAAAAAAAAAATCTCATTAAAAACCAAGCTCTACAAAGACAGGGAATTTGTATTTTTCCCTTCTGTATTCCTGGCATTTAAGAGGGTATTTGGTACATAATAGTTGCTCAATAAATATTTATTTATTGAATAAGTGGAAAAATGAATGAAGTCAGCAATCATCAAAGTGCAGTATCAAGGTTGTTGGATTATAGAAAAGTCTAAACTAATGGTTACCAGAGGGGAAAGATAGGGGGAGGGATAAATTGGGAATTTGGGATTAACATATACACACTACTGTATATAAAATAGATAAACAACAAGGACCTACTGTATAGGACAGGGAACTATTTTCATTATCTTGTAATAACCTATAATGGAAGAGAATCTGGAAAAGAATATCTTGAATATTCACTTTGTTGTACACCTGAAACGTTGTAAATCAACTATACTTCAATAAAAAACGAAAACAAAAGTCTCCCCTTGTCAAAAAAAATGTTGTCTAATATAATGAAGAGAGCCCTGAATGAGACATCACAATTGGATTCTCCTTCCTGTCATGGGACTAAATTTTTGTGCAACTTTCTCCCATCTAAGTTTTCTCTTTTGTAATCTGAGTGATGAGAGAGTTTCTAGTGAAGATAATCAGCATAAACTTCTCCACAAACTCAAGTAGAAAACCACATGTGTCATATTAGCCAGAAAATATCTGCTACTTTCCTCCTATAGATCTTTTGTTAACCTCGGGGCTTATGCACTGCAAAGCAGGGAGAACATTGCTGCTCTTGCTTTGCACTGCCACATGGTTTCACATGTGACAGATGATACCAGTCCACCCAGTGATGATGCTCCCTTGGTCCATAAAGCTGACCCTTCTACTGTGGTTCTGCAGGGAGGGAGGGTAATTAACAATCACTTGAGTCAGCCTGGGCAGCTCTTAGGTTGAAACAATTAGTTCTCAACTCTTTGAATCCTAAACCCAGCTGACTCCCAGCGTGCCCAACCAGGATGAAGACATGATTTAGTACAGTATTTGCCATCTTTCTGAACCAGAACCACCTCTTTCTTCCTTTCACAGCCTTCACACCTACAGAGAGTGGGCTGCTTTCTTTTAAATTTCAGAACATAAATTGTCTGATAATCCTATCTGTTGACTATAAGACACTCCTGTGTTTGACATATCTCAATTTAAATTGTAGTGCATTTAAGTACTGCTCTCCACTCTCCTCCAGGCTGGGTCTTTTAACACAGTATTTCATCACCCCAGGGTATTGTCAGATAGTCAAGAAGGCCACCTAGAAATCCCTTGTAGTCAAAACCTGACAGTCTCTTTTATCTGGGAAGGTGGGGAGAATAACTGAGATCAACTCTGATTAGGCATTTGGGAGCAGCTGGCAGCATATTGGTACAGAGGGGATAATTATATTTTATACTCTGGCAAATATGGTAACAAACCCTTTCCTTGGGCAATGGGGCACTTTGCCAGCCTTTTAAGAAAAATATCTCCTGATGCTTCCAGAGATTCCCAAACCTACCCTTTGGAAGGAACTCGGCTTCTTTCCAAAGATAATTTACCATTTTAGAAATTAGAATAGGAATACACCCTTGTTATCCATCCCTGGGCAGTGTGAATGGAGAAAAACAAAGCATTGTTCGCAGCATTGGCAAGCTATGACATGTCTGAATTTAATTTTGAGTCTCATTGTCAAAGCCAATTTGAGGAAAAATTATGAAACAGATAGAGACCAAACATTAACACCTTGCCCTCTACCTCATCAACTCCTTTTCCCATTCAATGTATCCTATACCCTACAATTGTAATACTCAAGCCCCCAGGAAGGACCTCATGTATATATGTTCCCCTCTGTCTTTCAGTGGGTTTTCAACTAATTCCTGGTAAGGCTTTAACTAGTAACTAAGGTAATGTTCACTGGTAAATACTACGGAAAAATTCTGTACAAGGAAGAATTTGCATTACTGAGTCTTTTGATAGATTATGGTTTTAATGTGTTTAGGGGGAGTGTTGCCTAATATTTCAAATTGACCTGGGCACAGAAGCCCTACTATAGGGGATTGGGGAAATTTAGGGTCTCCAGCTCGATCTCACAGACTTGTCAATAGGGACTCTCTGAACATCTGGTCACGGCCTGCCTGGTTTCATCAATAACATTTTCTTATACTCATTCTTCCCACAGGAAATGAAACATGATGCTGGAAGCTCACCCATAAAGCCTACTTTGGGTGTGGAATGGGGTGGAGTTGAAAAGTTTGACACTTTAGTGATCCCCTTCCCCTCCCACTCTCTTTTTTTAATTGAAGATTAGTTGACATACAATATAATATGTTACAGGCATACAATATAGTGATTTACAATTTAAAAGGTTATACTCCATTTATAGTTCTTATCAAATGTTGGCTATATTCCCTGTGCTGTACAATATATCCTTATAATTTATTTTGTACATAATCGTTTGTACCTCTTAGTCCCATACCCCTATATTTTCCCTCTCCCTCTCCATCTCCCCACTAGTAACCACTAGTTTGTTCTCTATATCTGTGAGTCGTAGATTCTACATATAAGTGATATCATACAGTATTTGTGTTTGTCTGACTTATTTCACTTAGCATAATGCCCTCCCAGGCCATCCATGTTGCTACAAATTGCAAAATTTCAGTCTTTTATATGGCTGAGTAGTAGTCCATTGTGTGTGGGTATATATATATATATATATATACACACACACACACATCTTTTTTATTCATTCATCTGTTGATGGACATTGGACATTTAGGCTGTTTCCATATCTTGGCAATTGTAAACAATGCTGCTATGGACATTTTCGTGTATGTATCTTTTAGAATTAGTGTTTTTGTTTTTTTCAGATATATACGCAGGAGTGAAATTGCTGGCTCGTATGGTAGTCTTATTTTTAGTTTTTTGAGAAACCTCCATACTGTTCCACAGTGGCTGCACCAATTTACATTTCCACCAACAGTGTAGGAGGTTTCCCTTTGCTTCACATCCTTGCCAACTTTCATTATTTGTGTTCTTTTTGACAATAGCCATTCTGGCAGGTGAGAGGTGATATCTCATTGTGGTTTTGATTTACATTTCCCTGATGATGAGCGATGTTGAGCATCTTTTCGTGGGCCTGTTGGCCATCTGCACTTCCTCTTTGGAAAAATGTCTATTCAGTTCTTCTGCCCATTTTTTAATTGGATTGTCTGGTTTTTTGATGTTGAATTGTATGAGCTGTTTATATATTTTGGATATTAACTCCTTATTGGTCATAACATTTGCAAATATTTTCTACTATTCAGTAGGTTGCCTTTTGTTTTGTCGATGGTTTCCTCTGAAGTGCAAAAGCTTTTAAATTTAATTAGGTCCCATTTGTTTAATTTTGCTTTTATTTCCTTTGCTTTAGGAGACAAATCCAAAACAAATATTGCTATGGTTTATGTCAGAGTGTTCTGCCTATGTTTTCCTCTAAGTGTTTAACTGTCACTGCTTGCAGATGACATGATACTATACATAGAAAATCCTAAAGATGCCACCAGAAAATTACTAGAGCTCATCAATGAATTTGGTAAATTTGTAAGATACAAAATTAATATACAGAAATCTGTTGCACTTCTATACACTAACAAACTATCAAAAGGAGAAATTGAGGTAAAAATCCCATTTACTATTGCATCAAAAAGAATAAAATACCTAGGAATAAACCTACCTCAGGAGGTAAAATGCCTGTACTCAGAAAATTACGAGACTGATGAAAGAAATTGAAGATGACACAAACAGATGGAAAGATATACCATATTCTTGGATTGGAAGAATTAATATTGTTAGAATGACCATACTACCCAAGGCAATCTACAGATTCAAAGCAATCCCTATCAAAATACCGATGGCATTTTTTACTGGAACTGGAGCAAATAATTTTAAAATTTGTATGGAAACACAAAAGACCCTAAACTGTCAAAACATTCTTGAGAAAGAAGAACAGAGCTGGAGGAATCATGCTCCCTTGCTTCAGACTATATTAAAAAGCTAATCAAAACAGTATGGTACTGGCACAGAAACAGACACATAGATCAATGAAACAGAATAGAGATCCCAGGAATAAACCCACACACTTCTGGTTAATTAATCTATGACAAAAGAGACAAGAATATACAATGGATAAAAGACAGTCTCTTCAATTAGTGGTGCTGGGAAAACTGGACAGCTATATGTAAAAGAATGAAATTAGAACATTCTCTAAGACAATATACAAAAATAAACTCAAAATGGCTTAAAGACCTGAATGTAAGACCTCCCCCATTCTTCTAGAGGATCTACTCTGTCTCATCACGTTAGTTTCCACAACACCATAGAGGTAGCGAGTAGAATGAAGAATTGGGAGCTTCTTCAGAAACGTTATTTCACTAAAGCAAAATATTATTATCTACATTTTCCTGTTTTTCTTTACTATTACACATGCTTTCTTTCACTGCCTTAACCAGTATCCATTATAAAATTAAAATTATAAGCATATCCAGTTGAAACTTACATAGTCAATGCTGTGTCAATTTTTCAGACCATCAGTAGAGAGCCTCCAAGGGGTGGTAAGTCTTTTATGACAGCCAGACTATGGTAACAATTGCCAGAATAGCCTAGAAATGCTATTAAATGAAAGTACTTTGAGCAGCTCTTCAAATGTAGGATGTGTGTGTGTTGGGGGCGGAGGAGTACTTTTAAATATGGTATTGCATTTTAAGAGACATTCCCACCGTTAGTAGAGATGACAAAATTTACAGAGAATGAAAGCAATGGATCCAATTTTAAGTATGATCACCCACATAATTCAAGTTCTAAATGTGTGAGTTGTCAGTTTTGAAATCATTTGCTTTACAGTCAGGTTAGATGTAAGAGCTGGGGGGGAAAAGAGGAGATGACACTAACCTGAGCTGTAACCTGATTGTACAATGTTCCATTCTTATTTCCACTTAAACTTGTGGGATTTTGGTGTAGGCTGTATTTGAAATCTGTATCTCCAGCACGCACCAAAGCTCTGATTTATTTTTATTAATAATATAGAACACTTTTCTTTTTTTGGAGGGGTGAAATAATTGCATAGACTTTCTTCAATTACATTGTACCATATGTTGTAAGATAAGTTATATGAGCATATGTATTTCACTATGAACATGAGCACATCAAGAAGAGAACACAGGATATTTGGACACTTTCACTGTATGCCATCTCTTCTCCAACCTCATCAAAACCCCTGAAATCTCAGGAAATTTGGATGCTAATCACCTGTGAATCTTCTCACATAAAATTTCCAGTAGTTCCTGAAGTTAATACGACCAAAAATGCCAATAGAACAGACTTTGCTATATTACAGAACATCTGGTTCTGATCCTGGCAAGAGAAAATGAAAAGTAATGGAAACCAGTATTTTGCCAGAATATGTTTTTTTCAAGGTTCTTTTTTAGAAATGGGCAGAGATTCAATGGGCATCAATTCCAGGAATTGCTGGTTCCCTCCCCATTTTCGTTTCTATAGCTCTTTCAATTATGCACACACCCAGATTTATATGCAGCCATATCTTCTTTTATTTGTAGAGCAAATCTTCAATTCACTAGAAATTTCTGATCTATAACGTGGTACACTTGCAACAGGGTCAACATGATAAACCTTTCATGAAACAGGATTATAGCTACTAATTAGAACATGTTTTGCATTTACTATTTAAAAAACAAGTGGTGGGTGTTCACGATATGTCAGTGACACTGACCTCTTTTATTATATTCATATTTCTCAAAGCTTATAAATCCACAATAGATCTTATATTTCACAGAAACAATACTGTTCTAAAGACAAAATATGTTATTATGTTTGCTGTTAAAAAAGGAATTTTTTTAAATGCTACATTTAAACACAGAAAAATAATAGTGTAAATATATATATATACTCATATATATGTATCCACATGTAACAAATATAATTTAATTTCATATAGAAGAAAACATCACTCTCTTTTGGATCTTTTAATGAAAAGGAATAAATTTGTCCATGGATTTAATATTATAGGAACACTTATCAATAAGCTACATTCCTAGAAAAGTATGAAGAGGTGTAACAAGGCATAATAAAGTGTTTGTCTAGGGATGCTTTACGTTTCATTTTATTTGAAATTAAAGCCAAAGAACAGTCAGATGTTTATGACTCTGCTGGAAAAAGGAGAACATTTTCATTTTCCCATCTCTGTATATCCCCGCCTGCCCTGTAATCAAAGTAAATTTCTTATGAAAAGTGGAATTTTAGATACCTTGGACAGGGAAAGAGAACTCAGTGAAAACAAAGGGATGATATGAAAGAAATCCGATAGGACATATGGGGGGAACAGGGATGGAGAGAAGGCAGGAATTCAGAAAATTAGAACTAAGTACTTTAAAGCAACCTATGGCATTATGAATGTTTTATTGTTAAACTAAAAAACATATTTCTATCACATTTATATAATTTCATTGTTTTGTGGTTCACATTACTGAAGGTTCTGATAGAGAGATTCAATCTTAATAAATTCAAAAAGCATTTCTCTTCAGTATTTCTATTCAACTTCTAGTTTTAGAAGAAAAGATCTGTAAAATATTAGGAAAATAAACAATTGGGGGTCTTTCCAAGTTTTCTCACAGTATTGACATAAATCTATGAAATATGCCCTCCTCTGTGTCTTTCAGCTTCCTATTAGTAACATGGATCTATAACCCATGGTGCTGCCTTCTTCCCAAAGCTTGTGTTTGTTCAAGGACAAACACAATCCTATTTTTCTCATATCAGCAAATTCCCTAGGATTGAAGAAAAATTTGCACTAAATCCTTCAAAACATTAAATCCTGTGTAACCAAAATTAAACTTACATAAAATATTTTTCAAAGTTTTCAGCACTCCCTGTTATCCTTCCATATGTTCAGTGTTTGTTTTTCGTGCTGAACAAATAAAAAGGGGAAACTAGTGTTAAGAGAAGGATATTCGAGTTACTTTAGTGAAGTACTGCCTATCTATCAAAGCCGTTCCCAGTTTTGGTGCAAAACTGGATGCAAATTTTAATTAACCTAATTAATTTGTGTATTCAGTGAAAAATGTGTGCACCCTAAAGGTTTAGGCAGGCCATGACCTCTCAGGTAACTACATGTTTTGATATGTGTCCAAACCCCAAATAAAATTTTGAAACCATTTGGGAAGGTCTCGAGTGAATGTTCTTGATATTTAAAATATGCTCTGCCTTACCATATGTTTGTAGAATTCTGAATATTGGCCAGTTTCTCTTTGCGAACAGTTGCAGTGCTAGGACTGACTTTTAGAAATTCCTCACTACAGTAGAGTGTCTCAAGGATCTTGTGAGTTTTGTGCGTATGAACTGTATGAATTTTTAAGTTTGGAAGGGGGGCAGTGGGGCTGGTTGAAATTCGAGGAGTAGGAGGCAAAATAGGTTGCAAAGAAGGACGTTGTACCCTTTGGAAATGGTGGCAGAATACGCGATGGGCAGCAGCACAGGTCTCTTTCCTTTGTGAGCAGCTTGGCCAGGTCTTGTGTCTCTGGACCACTGGCATGTAGCTGAAAGCAAAGTGCTGTGAGTCCCATGTGGTCAGGAGGAGAGCGCTGTGGACAGAGGCCACACTGGTGGCTGAAGGCCACCAGCTCCATGTCTTAAGGAGAGTTGAGGGCACTATCCATGGAGAAATAGAATGAGAGCTTTCAGAGCCAACGGACTGGTTTTCATTCCAAGTCTGTCTTTCTAACTGGTGGTTCTGGGTAAGCTGCTTAACCTCTCAGAGCTTTGGGTTCCCCATCTGTAAAACGGGGGTCGTGGAATTTGTCTATACAGGGTTATACTAAGGATGAATGCTCTCCAAGTAAATGTACTAGTACCTAGCAGTCTTTCAATCAAGACTCTTCTCCCTCAGCCTGTTCTCCCTCCATGATCTTACCCATGCTTGAGGTTTAAACTGAGATATTTGCTGATAATCCCCAAATCTATGATGCAACTGTGTAATAAACCCTTCTCTTTAGTGTTTCAGACTCATAAAGCCAGGCCCCCCCCTTCTCTCTCAATTGAGCTAACACAATAGTTCTCTAAACAGTCTCCCTGCCTGATGCCCTCAAATGCATCCTCCACGCATTTGGCAAAATGACCCTAAAATGCAAACCTAACAGGTCTTTCCCTTTTGAAAAGCACTCAATCATGCCTCATCACCTATGCAAGGTCTGCAATCTATGGTCCAAGGGCCACACACACACACACACACACACACACACACAAAGAGTGTGCAACAGGCTGATTGTGGTCTGTAAAGTCTAAAATATTTACTCTCTGGACCTTGACAGAAAACATTTGCCAAGCAGGATACGCTTCAGGTCCTGACTCACACACAGCTCTCCCGGGTCTTCTCTTGCCCCTCTTACCTTCAGCCATACTGACCACTTGTATGTTGTTTAGTCATAGAGAATCTATAATTCCATGCCCCTGTGTGTGGCACAGCCTGTGATCTCTGTCACAAATGCCTTTTCTCTTATCTTCAGCGGGCTAACACCTACTCATTCATTAATTTTCACATCAGCTCTCTCCTCCTCCAGGAAGCCTTCTTTGAATACCTGCCTCAGGCATGCTGACCAAACAGAGTTCATTGTCCTTTCTCCTGTACTCCCAGCATCGCTTATGAATATCCCTAATATTATAACTCACATTATATTATTTTTCTCATATGGGTCATACTTTCCAGCTTCTTTGTGTGCCTGATAATATTTGATTAGATGCCAGACATTGTAAATTTAGCCTTGTTAGATATGGATATTTTTGTATGGCTTTGCTCTGAGACACATTTAAGTTACTTGAAAAGAGTTTGACTCCTTGAGGTCATGGTTTTAAGCTTTGTTAAACTGGAAAAGAGCAGCCTTTAGTCTAGCGCTAATTTGGGCCCACTACTGAGTGATGCTCTGTGAGCTATGAGGTTTGCCACTCTGGCTGGTGGGAAAACAAATTATCCTCAGCTCTAAGTGAGCACCAAGTATTATTTCTTCAATTCATTCAGATGGTTCTTCACTTGGCCTTGGTTAGTTCCCTCGGCAACTGTGCTCTCAGTACCCTATGGAAGATTAGAGGGGTCTCCAAGGCTTGGGCCTCCAAGGCTCTCTGTGCAGTGCTCTTTTCTCCTGCAGTCTACCATCTACCATGAGAACTCCAGCTGCTTGATCTCCTAGAACTCTCAGCTCCAACTCCTCAACTCAAAGAATCCACTGAGCTCTGACTGGGTTCATCCTCCTGGCATGGTGGCCTGGAAACTCTCTGCAGACAGTAAGCTGGGGCTGTCTTAAGGCTCACCTAATTAATTTCTCATCTCTCAGTAATCACTTCCTTTGTTGCCTGATGTTCACTGTCTTAAGAATCATTGATTTATAGATTTTGTCCTTTTTTAAGTTGTTTCAGCAGGAGGCTAAATTCTGTTACTTCATCTGGATCAGAAATGGAAATACCACATTATTTTACCACTATTAACTTATGACTGTATTTCCCCTTGCTAAACTGCGAGGTCCTTAATAGCAGGGCTTTCATTTCTAGCACCTAGTACCATGTTGTGTTTTACACATAGTACTTTCTCAACAGCTTTTTTTAAACAAATGTTCAGGGAAAAAGAAAAGTATGAAAGAGACAGAATTAAATGGATCTTCCGTCTTCTGCAGGGTTCCCCTGGACACCGTTATTGCTAGAGCTCTCTTTAAACGCACGGCTGAACTCTCTGCAATACTAATCTTAAAGCAAGTCTGCTTACAAAGCCACTTCAAAAATGGTACTCAATACATAAATGGTACTCAGTACATGTACTATTTATCACTATTCATCAGAGGCCATAAGAAACATGGTATTAGAATACAAAAATCAAACAATATTGCTTGACTTAGTCTGATAATAATAAGTACTAAAGCTCCCTGAATTACAGAGTTTCTTTCACTGATAATGGTTTGAACTTCTCTGGTTATACTTCCATGTTGTGGGAAGACAATTATAGGATGTTTAGCTAAAGAAATGTTTCAGTAATTGCTTTCGTTAAACATTTCATGTAGATTATTATATCAGACATTATTACCTGACAATCTGACAAACCTGCACTCTTTAGTGGAAGAAAATGATATTGGATTGACAATTAATAACATTAAATGCCTAGTTTTACAAAAAGCTGTTGCTAGTGAAGATAGCTTAGAATACTATTATGGATTGAATTATGTCCCCTCAAAACTTATACATTGGCGTTCTAACCCCCAGTATCTCATAATGTGACCTCATTTGGAAATAGGGTCACTGCAGATGTAATTAGTTAAGATGAAGTCATACTGGAGTAGGGTGGGCCCCTAATCTGATATAACTGATGTCTTTTTTTTTTTTTTTTTTTTTTGTGGTACGCGGGCCTCTCACTGTTGTGGCCTCTCCCGTTGCGGAACACAGGCTCCGGACGCACAGGCTCAGCGGCCATGGCTCACGGGCCCAGTCGCTCCGTGGCATGTGGGATCTTCCCAGACCAGGGCACGAACCCGTGTCCCCTGCATCAACAGGCAGACTCCCAACAACTGCGCCACCAGGGAAGCCCCTGATGTCCTTTTAAATAAGGGAAATTTGGATACACATAGGGAGAACTTCATCTGAAAATGAAGGCAGAGATGGGGGCGATGCTTTTACAAGCCGAGGAATGTCAAAGATTTATAGAAAATCACCAGAAGATAGGCAAGAGGCAGGCAACAGATTCTCTACACAGCCCTCAGAGGGAATCAATTCTGCTAACAACTTGATGTTGGACTTCTAGCCTCTAGAATCGTGAGACAATACATTTCTGTTGTTTACACTATACCACTCAGTTTGTGGTACTTTATGATGTCGAACCTAGAAAACTAACACAAAGTTTGAGTGAGGATGTACATCTATTATCTAGTTGTCCTTAAACATAAGGATGAGAAGTTGGAAATTAACATCTCTTGCACATCTCTGGTAATATTATCTCATTTAAATATCACACTTCTATAACATAGGTCTTCTCATCCTTAATATACACATGATTGAATTGATACTCAGGTGAAATAACCTGTCCAAACTGTAAAATCAGAATTCTAAACCCTAGTTTATCTGATCCAAAGCCCATATATTTTTCTTTTATATCACAATACCCAGGATACATCAAATACGGAAGAAGCAGGAAACGTGAGTATAGAATTTAGCTGATGAGCAATCTTAATTCCCCTTTGCCATGTAAGGTTAAAAATTCACAGGTTCTAGGGATTAGGACGTACACGTCTTTTGGGGGGGGCAGATTATTCTGCCTACCACAGGGTCTAAGGCAGGTTATATGGGGCTTGTAATAAGCCCATATAAAAGAATCATAGCAGAATTCTTCAGAGTTTTGAAATGAAGCCATTTCATCTTTGTCAGATATTTTTTTCTCCTTTGGGGAAATAGCTAATTGTTTGACTTGCTAGTGAACGTTGATGGAGACTGACTCTTTAAAGATGGAATATCAGGTGAAAATGTGTTGGAAGACAGTTCTCCATGGGTCTTTCATGTTTCTGCACATCTCATTTTCAGGTCTGTGTGATGTGTCCCTTCAGTACAAAGTTTGGGCAGTTTTGCTAACAGCCCCTTTAAAAGCCTGGGGTTTCCTAAGTGCAGGGTTCCTCAGCTGTGACACAACGAATTATGTGTGCAGCACCCACCTGGGTGCTGTGGGATTTGGGAGACAAAGGAACTGATGCAAACATGAAGCTTTGCCTTTTTTTTACTCTGCCATGAGTAATAAAGTCCTTTGTGTCTAACCCAGGAATTGTGTATCTTCTGCCAGCAGCTCTGAAACTGTAGCAGCCTAACTTGTTAGCTTGCCAGAAGAGGAAAATCTCAGACCCTTCCAAGTTCATGAGCTTTGGTGACAAGGACGGGACGCTGACAGAGACATACAAGGCTTTCTGGAAAAGGAAAGAACAAGGGCTCCTCGTGGACTAGGTTAGGCGATCTGAGGAGCCTTCCCAGGATCCAGTAGCAAATGCTCTCACTCAAGTGGTGGGTGATATTGGAGAGTAAAGGTCTCTTCCTGTCTTACGTTTCAATGAGGCTGAGCGCCAGGATGTAGGGTAGAAACAGGCTGCCTCAGTGGTGTGTGTCTTGTTGCTCACTTTCCTCCAGGCAGGAAGAGGAAGAGTTAAGCAGGCTGTAGATCTAATATAGCGCTTTGCGTGGAACGGCATTAGAAGTTCATTTGGTTGAGTCATGATACACACACTCAAAACCAGATGTGCCTTGCTTACCGCCCTGGAGTCTCTCTCTCTCCAACCCTGTTCCCTCATTTGCACCAGACCCCAACCTCAGCTACTTCCTCAGTATGCTGGTGAATATTGGAGAGGGAAGGATTCTGTCTTATATGGTTCTGTTAGACATGAGAGCCCAGTCTCCATCCTACAGAGACCCAGCAGAGAAGAGGTGCCTGGATCCCACTGACAGGTTTTTGATCAGGGATCAAATGGGGGAGAAAAGCTAACAAGACCTGTTGAGTGGGGTCTTTTGGTCAGTTCAAAGTATTACTTTTGATGTTTTACAAATTGATGTGTTATATGCTTGTACTTCCTTGTCATATAAGTACCCAAGGAGATTATCCCAATCTGGATAGAGAGAAGTGCTAGTGGGACAACCTCCACTGCCACTTGCCACCAGAGGGGCTTCAGGATTGAATATGAGTGTTATTCTTCCCTCTGATATCTAAAGCTTTCATTATAGAGATGATGCTTTTTTGTTTGGCAAATTAGAAATTTCAGTCTCAGTAACCCTGACGAGCCCTGATGAGTTATCATATTTCTGCCAACAGGGGTAGCTGATCAATCTTGAGAAAACTCATATTTGCCAAGTAAATCTTCTTGGAACTATAAGGATGGATTCACAATGCTCAGTCCATCCAGCAGCCAGAAAACAACTGCTGTGTCTTTACCGAAAAGGAGGTCCAGCACCTTATTTGACACATCGGGTATTGGAGATTGTACAAGTCTCTGGAACTTGTACTTTTGCCAATAGGAGCCTCTAGCAAAGGGACGCAGCCTTTACCCGGAAGCAGCCCTTGGGGTTTTAAACTTGTGTCCTCCCTGACATGCTACCAGGCATACACCTTTAGAAAATCAGCTACTAGCTTGCTACTGAGTTCTTGTCAAAACTTAATATCTGGTCCATGGAGGCCTGACTTGACATTCCATTTTTAGGTGGTCTAATTTGGATTCAACGACTAGCAGTGGGAAGGGATCAAAAAGCATTGTTTGTCAAATGGAAATGATATAGTCAAGGAAGTACCCTGCCTGACCCCAGTGGCATCTCAGTTTTATATAAAAATTGACAGCTATATGGGGATATATGTATACATAGAGCTGATTCACTTTGTTGTAGAGCAGAAACCAATACAACATTGTAAAGCAATTATATTCTAATAAAGGTGTAAAAAAAAAAATTGGCATCTATCCTTCTGGGGGAAACTTTATCCCTTACTCGCCCACAGGAAATTAAGCTCCCGGCTCACTGGGGACCCTGATGCTCAGAGATTCTCCCAAATGCCTGGGCCTGTTTCACCAATGTTGGCACTTTTTTGGGATACTGATCATGACTCCACACTAGCCCTTGAAACTAATCTATGTCATGCCTTTGCCTTTCCAGAACATTTGCCATCTGATAATGATGCACATTTTATCACAAAAACTACCTCTTCTAGTTCCCCTTCCCCTAGGCCGCATACCTTAGCAATGCAATTTGGTCATTGAACACAACAGTCCCCAGAAAGTGATAACCCTCTGTCACCTGTTCCCAGGTGATTTTCAGGATGAAAATGGTTGGGGAGGTCAAAGGGATTTATTTGAAAAATTGAGGATTCCCTTTTGAATATTATTGGGGATGATGCATCTTTCTTTTTCCTAACAGTAATCCCGGGCTAGCCTGGTCGATACATCCTCCAGGAGGGAGCCCAGCCAGAAGGGGGCCTACAGGAATCAAGCTTAATTCTGGTTAAGTTTTATAAAAGTGACCTTGATTATGTGGCACATGATCCTTCCAGGTGAAGAGACCGGGTACAAGTAAAGTATGGCTGGGAGAAAGGTGAAGTCATGCCCCAAATGGGACACACTGATTTTATTGTGGGAGAGGGGCCACCTTATACCCTGAGACATGTGGGACAAGGAAAGACATTGACAATCCTGGCATCTTCCTCCAGAAGGACTGCATCCTGATAGAGCTCCCCCAAACTGTTGCAAGTGCCTTAAAATGAACTGACTGCTGGTCTGCCATTCCTTGCCAGGTGGCTTTGACCATGATTTGATCACCATTTCCTTCAGTCTTACTGTGAAGTCTATCAGAGGCAGCAGGACGTGGCCTGAGCCCCTGTGCCACTCACACAAAACACCTATCTCCAGATGTCCCCATCCCCATGCTCTGTCATTTCATGTGGTAGATTAGCTGGTGTCACGGACAAATAGGACAGATTAGACTGACTCCCCTCAGGTAGTCCCTCCAATAGGTACTGGACCCGGCTGTTCAAAATGAACTAGAATCGCAAAACCCAGTAGCCATTCAAAAGGGCGTTTGGGAGGCACTGTCTACTTGTACCACCAACTGATGTAAGTTGCTGAATGCCTCAACACTTGTAAACTCTTTCCTTCAAGGAACACCACGTGTAACCTCAGGACTGTGCTTCTTCTGTGGAAGCCAGACTTTTATTTGCTTACCACCTTGAATACAAATCCACTCTGTATGCAGCACCTATTTGAGTTGACCGCCACATCTTCCCCATGGAACCAGTACAAACTCGTGGTCACCTGCATTGCCATGAGTGATCAAGTCCTGACCCAGGAGTCTTCTGCCAGCATTTATATGAAACTGTGGCAAACTCATTTCTCATCCACAAGCAGGGTAAACCCTTAGATCCTTCATAGTTATTGACAAGCCACCATCATGAGCTGGGTACTCCTTCTGGCTATGAGGTTGAACACGTGCAGCAGCAGTCAAATGAAAATAGTGTCCATGGAAACGGGATACGCTGACCCAGAAGGTAAAAGTTAGTTGCATAAGCCAATTACTTACACCCTTAGCTTTTCTAGTGCTATGTTGTTTCCTCTTCATTAATTGGTATGGCTTTCTGGAGCGTTTCCTATGATCAGCTGGCTGGGAGTGAAGAAACTTCAAGCCTAGTTTGTTAGATTTTCTTGATATGTTAACACAAGTTGAAGTGGGCTGCTGTGGTATACAGCCCCATTCAGCATGATCTTGAAATCTGCCCAGTGGAGAGGACTTCTTCACTTAGAAAGGAAGGAAGGATAAATCAAGGTCAGGTTCTACAGTGATTCCTGGCTAATGACTAATAGTCTGGCTGAGTCTTCAGTCCATATGTAGAAGATGTTCTAAAAATAGGACCAGAGTATGGGAATAGTCATATGCCATGTGATTACTCAACAAAAGACCTCTATCAAAGAAGATATTCTTAATAATCAGGCATTATTATTATCAGGATGGTCTACTCTGTAAATGATTGTACTTCTATGGAAGAACTTTTCTAGTTACCTCAGGGTTTGATCAATAGGTTAATGAACAAGGGGGCCATGATGAGAGGGATAGAGGCTATTACAGAACAAACAATCTGTACTTTTTTAACCATCTTAGTTTGCCCAGGTTAGTGTAACAAAATACCATAGACTGTGTGGCTTCAACAACATTTATTTCTGACAGTTCTGGAGGCTGGAAGGCCAAGAGCAGGGTGTCAGCAAGGTCAGGTCCTGGTGAGAGCTGGCTTCCTGGCTTATAGACAGCCTCCTTCTCAGCTTATCTTCAAATAGCCGAGAGAGCAGTATGGTCTCTTCATCTCCTTATATGAGAACCTGTTCCATCCTGGAGGCTCCACTACCATGACCTCCAAATCCAATTACCTCCCAAAAGTTCTGCCTCAAAACAAAACCAAAGAAAAGCAAATACCATATGCCAATGCATATACGTGGAATCTAAAAAAAAAAAAAAAAAAATGGTTCTGAAGAACCTAGGGGCAGGACAGGAATAAAGACACAGATGTAGAGAATGGACGAGGACATGGGGAGGGGGAAGGGTAAGATGGGACCAAGTGAGAGAGTGGCATGGACTTATATCCACTACCAAATGTAAAATAGATAGCTAGTGGGAAGTAGCCGCATAGCACAGGGAGATCAGCTCGGTGCTTTGTGTCCATCTAGAGGGGTGGGATAGGGAGGGTGGGAGGGAGGGACATGCAAGAGGGAGGAGATATGGGGATATATGTATATGTATAGCTGATCCATTGTTATACAGCAGAAACTAACACACCATTGTAAAGCAATTATACTCCAATAAAGATGTTCAAAAAATAATCCATCCCTAAAAAGTCCATGTTTAAAAAAAAAAAAAAAAAACCAAATTGCATATTAGGCCTCAACTCAAATTTTGAGAGGACACAAACACTCAGTCCATAACATTAACTAAAACTGACCTGGTAACTACCAATACAGAATGCCTATTTTCCCAGTACCAGGGACCATTCCATTATGGAACTGTGTTGTAAGGACCGGTTAGTTACCAGCTGATAGGCTCATCAGGTTGAAAACATAATTATGGAAGGCAACATAACAAAGGGAGTAGGAAGTGACTTGTATTCATTGGATTAGACAACTTATTTAAGGTTTTGTTTTTACTCTCCTTTCTTGTTTTATATCTACTAGTAATATCTTCAGAGGACTTAATGTTTTTTATACTTTTTACAAGGTAAACAATATAATACAGCTTCAAATCAAGTAAGACCTGATAATCATGAGGTTTAGTAATTTTACCATGGGTGCCTTCTCCAAGACAATGTTAGCCTTATAGAATATCCAGGATGACATATTTCTCAAAAATATCTCCGTGTAATTTCCCCAATTTTTTTCCTTATATATCTTAATTATACTGCCTTTAAGAATCTAACTTTTATAGATCAGTCATTATTTTCACAGCAAATTTGTGATCAAAATAGCTATTCAATATGTCTTATAGAAGCTACCAATGCCCTAAATTCTCAATAACTTTCAATATCTGATCTCATTGTGTCTAGTTTATCTTAATTTTATCTCGGTACCTTTCCAAATTTGCTTTTTTGTCACGACATACTACATTAAAAACTAACTTCTCCAATAAAAAAGAAGACACTAATTTGAAAAGATATATGCACCAAAATGTTCATAGCAACATGTCAAGATATGGAAGCAGCCTAAGTGTCCATCAACAGATGAATGGATAAAGAAGACGTACATATCTGTACAATGGAATACAATTCAACCACAGAAAAGAATTGTTTGCCATTTGCAACAACATGGATGGATTTGGAGGGTATCATTCTAAGTGAAATAAGTTAGAGAAAGACAACTACTGTATGTTATCACTTACATGTGGACTCTAAAAAATACAACTAGTGAATATAACAAAAAAGAAACAGACTCACAGATACAGAGAACAACTGAACAATCAACTACTGATTACCGGGGGGAAAGGAAAGAGAGCAGAGGGGCAAAATAGGGGTAGGGGATTAAGAGGTACAAACTACTATGTATGAAATAAATGATATACAAGGATATATTGTACAGCACAGGGAATATAGCCAATATTTTATAATAACTATAAATGGAATATAACCTTTAAAATTGTGAATCACGATGCCATACACCTGAAACATATAGTATAGTAGATCAACATTATCTCAATTAAGAAAACTGACTTCTCCAATTAATTTTATCTCAGTATATTTAGTTGATTGAACACGTATTTTTTGAGCTCTTACAATTTATATAGTATTTCCTTAGGATTAAGGGAATAGAAAGATGCATGAGACAAAGTCCTAGCTTTAGAGCATTGGCAGTTATAGAAATTTTCATCATTCATTTAGTAAAGCCTTCTCCCATGCCTCTAAAATGTTTGAATCTGAAGGGAATGCTGAAAAGACCCATGGTTGGAATAATACTCTTTAGGGTAGCGAAAGACAATATTAGCCTAAAGATACTCCAGCGCCAATAGACTGCCTCCCCTCATAGATATTACGCTATGAAGTCATATTTAGTTTAATTTGGGGTTCTTTATGTTCCATATTGACAGCCTCATGAACTGTTCAGTTTCTGCCTGAAAAATTGAATGCTGGTGTCTCTAAGAGCTTGAAATTTTAAACTTTGTATTTCTATTTTGTTTAATAAGCGCTTTTCATAAACCATCATTTCAACTCTTTGCTCAAGAAAAGTAAGTTCTGTTATAACATTTCACCTAATCTTGGAAGACAGTTTTAAGAAACTAGTCTCCAACAGGCAAGGAAATTATCATCTACTGCAACATTAACTGAAATGAAGTTAAAAATAGTAAAACTTCTTTCATAAATTGGCATTTTCTTTACAATTCTTCCCAATGTTTTTCTTTCTTTTTTTTTAAACAATTTACATTATAACTTTTTAAAATCTTCACAAAAGTGATATAAATGCTGCATAGCTCAATTATAATAACTGCACAGCAAGGACTTCCAAGCATCTTGCCCTTTGTTCAATTTTTTTTTTTTTTTGCTTCCTGAGAGAAGGTTATTGTACAGTAATTACACACCTTGTTATACCTTATGACTTTAGTACTGTACGCTCTTCTCTGTTACCTTTTTAGCAAGAGGATGGGATGTGACACAGGACTAACAGCATGTATTGACAGGAATGAATCTTTAATAATTCCTGGCTCCAAACAGAAGCACTAATTATGATTAAGATAATTAGATTAAACTAATGAAAAAAGTACAGGTAATATATCCAAGTCCCTCCAGATTTCTTTCTCCTTCTTCTCCAGGATACAGACACTTTCAATAGGAAAGAGTTAAGAAAAGAAGTGTTAAGAAGAGAGAGAGAGAGAGGAATCACGAGAAGGACTTCATTTTTACCCCATACCTAACTTTCTCACTATCCAAATTCTGGTTTTCACCCAAGCAGGTTATAAAAAGAATGTATACCGGGCTTCCCTGGTGGTGCAGTGGTTGAGAATCTGCCTGCCAATGCAGGGGACACGGGTTCGAGCCCTGGTCTGGGAAGATCCCACATGCCGCAGAGCAACTAGGCCCGTGAGCCACAACTACTGAGCCTGCGCATCTCGAGCCTGTGCTCCTCAACAAGAGAGGTTGCGATAGTGAGAGGCCCGTGCACTGCGATGAAGAGTGGCCCCCGCTTGCCACAACTAGAGAAAGCCCTCGCACAGAAACGAAGACCCAACACAGCAAAATTAAATAAATTAATTAATTAAATTAAAAAAAAAAAGAATGTATACCATGCATGTGGTCCCCTCCATCTCCCAATTTTCAGTTCTTCTTTCTTTCACATTTCAGTGAGTTAAAAATTAATTGTTAAAAGATGCCATCTCATACTTCTCTATAGTAGTTCAGGAATTATTCAGTATTACTATATCAATTTCAGATGAGTCCTAGTCCTCAAATTCAGGTGATCAATAAGCAGGTAAAACCTGGTCATACAGTAACTCATTTATTCAATATTTATTGAATGCTCATTATGGGCCAGACTCTGGTCTGGGACAACACATTTATTGGTGAGAAAGAGAGATATAAATAAATCCATGCAATCATGGAGCTAATAGTCTGGGAGGAGATAGATGCTGATTAAGAAATTAAGGTGAAAATCTCATAAAGAAGACGTATAGGGTGGAAGCATGTAATGAGACCTAGACTATTCTGGAATAGGACAAACTGATTTAGATAAAGTGAAGACAGTCATCCTCGTAGAAGACAATTTTAAATTGATCACAAAGCCTTATAGAAGTTAGTACAGGGACTTCCTTGCTGGCTCAGTGGTTAAGACTCTGTGCTCCCAATGCAAGGGTCCCGGGTTTGATCCCTGGTCAGGGAACTAGATTCCACATGCATGCCACAACTAAGAGTTACCATGCCACAACTAAGGGGCTTGCATGCCTCAACAAAAGAGCTGGCGAGCTGCTACTAAGGAGCCTGCCTGCCACAACTAATACCAAGCCCGACCAAATAAAAATAATAAATACATAAATATTTTTTTTAAAAAAGGAGCTAGTACAGATATCTAGGCCTGAGAAAGGAGAGTTGATGGAGATTAAGAACGACAATCCCAGCAGAGAAAACATGTGCAAAGGCCTGGAGGTGAGGAAAAGCATACTGCAGTCCGTGAACTAAGAGCGTTAATATGATTGGAGCATTGAGAGCAACGAGGGTGTTTCTTAAAGAGGTTCCTTACATTGCTGTCTTAAGCCCTCTTTTCATTTTACACTATGTCTATGGTTTCAATGGACCATGACTTTTATTATGATCTACAAGAAAATGGTTCACAATTTTATTTCTGTAGCTGAGACGTCTCTTCTGAACTCTACATAGTTATATACTACAGTCCACTCAAGGTCTCCAACTGACTGCCTCCAAGGCACTTCAAATTCCATATATAAAAAATCAGACTATTAACTTCCCCTGAAAATTATCCTCTTCTAGTGTTCCCTGTCTTTTCATTATCTTATCTTAAAGACCAGAAATTAGGCTCTATTTTGGACAATTATCTCCATCTTCCTCCTCTACCTTACCCAATGTGTAATCAAACATGCTAATTTTACTTCTTGCCTATCTCTTCAGTAGGTTAATTTCTGTGTACCTCCGCCATCACTAATTAGTCTAAGCAATCATCAGCTTACTTCTGAACTACTAACGACCTACTCCTTGGTTCTCTTGCATCCATTTTTGGGTCATGCCATATTTATTCTCCACACTGCAACATTAAAATTATTTCACACATTGTAGATTTCCCTTTTCTGCTTAGGAGAGAGAAAACTGGAAAGAAAATCACTCCCATCCTTACAAAAATGAAAACACTGGACAATCTACAAATTCACCTGGTTTCTTGAACTACTTATAGAGCAAAGGTCACAGGACAAGCAACATGTGAAATCCAAGGAAGACAGGTCCCTGAAAAGAGAGATGTGATTCTAACAGTACATTATTTGAGGCAGATTCCACAGAGCAATGGTAAAAATGATTCAGCTAGAAATTTTTAAGAAACTGGTAAAAGCTGAGTGTGGGCTAACACGAGGAAAGAACTCCTAGGGGTGCAGGTATATGGGGAAAAAAAGAGTCCAGAGGAAACATTACTTGTAGGTAGTACTGTGGCAAGATGGAAACAGCAGGCACTATCTTCTTTATTGAATAAAGTCGTTATACTGTAAGGAGGACAACAAAAAATACCCCTCCGCTTAGGGCACTGTTAAAAATTCATTCCAATAATGAGTTGACTAGGTTGTATTTTTATTCTTTGTGGAAATATGAGAGACCAGATATGTGATTATAATGGATTTCTAGTTAAAATGAACTATCTATGACTTGTAGAAACGTGCTTTAAAAATACAAGCTGACAGGCTTCCCTGGTGGTGCAGTGGTTGAGAGTCTGCCTGCCGATGCAGGGGACACGGGTTCGTGCCCCAGTCTGGGAAGATCCCACGTGCCGCGGAGCGGCTGGGCCCGTGAGCCATGGCTGCTGAGCCTGCGCGTCCGGAGCCTGTGCTCCACAACGGGAGAGGCCACAACAGTGAGAGGCCCGCGTACCGCAAAAAAAAAAAAAAAGCTGACTATTCATAAGCTTTAAAAACAACTCATTGCAGCAGGTGGAGGGCAACAGGAAAAAAAAAAATCCTCTACTAATGGGGTGGCAGGAATATGTACTGTGTCAAGAAGTAAAGCTGGGAAAAGGGCAGGGGCACCAAGAAGGCCACATAACCTAAGTCCAGCAACACAGTGCTTCCTATGACTGAGGCTTAATCAGGAAAACAGAGAAGAACTCCATACTTCCTCCTACCACCATTCTAACAGGTTTAGAGGAACAAGTAGCAGCAGTATACTGATGTAAGAGAGACAGGAGCACATAGAGAGACCCTCTCTGAATGATAAAACAAAGGAGATTACAAATGATAAAACAAAGAGACTACAACTAAGATTGGAACAGATATTGAGGGAAACTTCCTGGCAAACCAGCTCCCATCTTAAGCACAAAGTAATGATAGAGGAATTTGAAGTCAGTGGTGCACTTATAATAACCATAGCAGTAACAAATACCAAATCCTGCTCAAATCTGGAAAAACAGACTCTGAATCTCACAGTAACAGCCTAGAACAAGAAAAGGCATGCCTAATTCCAGCCATAAAATCTCAGCCTCTGCTATCCTAAATATAATGTTCAAATTTCAACAACCAAAAAAAAAAAAAAAAAAAAAAACTAAAACTGTAAGTCATAAAAAAAATCAAGAAAAACAGCACAGTGGCAAAAGACAAAGCAATCTCTTTGATTTGAACCAGACTCAGACATGACACAGGTGGAAATATCAAGACAGGGAATTTTAAATAACTGTAGTTAATATTTTAAATGCTCTAGTGGAAAAGATAGAACACAAAATAAGATAAATTATTTCAGCATAGAGATAGAAACTATAAAAAAGAATCAAATGAAAATGCTATAAATGAAAAATATTTACAATAACAGAGATGAAGATTTCCTTCAATGAGCCCATAAGTAGACTCAACACAGCCAAAGAAAGAATAAGAGAAAAAGATAGCAGAATTACATTCTCTGGTGGATTGCATTTGAGGATTTCTTTATTGCAATAGTTTAATCTTCTACTATTACTAGTAAAGAAACCATTGCAATATTTAAGAAAGCTAATGACTCGCTTTAGGTAAAGGTGGTGGTGGAAATCTGAGTCTGCTTTTAAATCTGCTGAAGGCAAGGATGATGGAGCCACTTAATGAGATAAGAAATACTGGTGGAGAAAGAGGGAGAGGAGGCAAAACTCTTCAGAGCCTCTCTTCAGAAAAATAACAATTTAACTGCTAAATTTTTTTCAAAAATCCCATTAAGAGCTTCTGAAGATTGTTGTAAGAGCATACAATGAATAGAGAAAAAATCATTCACTACACTCTACTAGCTCTCAATGAGAAAAGCAAGAGTCTGTGGCATTTGAGTCATGGCCTTTCCCTTAACAACTCTCCCCAGTTTTGTGCTAGAGAAGCACTCTGCCAGGCATTTACTCCAAACAGGAGCAGCCAAAAAGATGGGGCTCCCTGTCCTCCCATCGTCAAGTCTGAAGCCACAGTTTTACCATAGAAGGGTCAGGCCAACAGCATTCTTTGTCCCCCAACTCCCACCCCCAGTCTCATGTTGTAGGAAGTCTGTTCAAGGCAAGTGTAGTAGAAGACTGGGTCTCCTTTTCTTCACCCATTCCCCACTCATAAGATGGAAGTAATTCTCCAGGTGTGGCAGGTTGAAAATAGTCCACATTTGCCCTTACCTGATCTGTCTCCAGTTCAATGCCAGGAGGAGCAAGCCAAAAAAACTAAGGGCAAACCACCACCCCAGAGCCCATTCATAGAGTAGGAGTGTCACTCCAGTAAAAACATGATTCTTCCCCCAAGTGGCAAAGGCAGGCCATCAGACTAAGGATTCTAGAGCTCTACCTGAAAGAACCAACTGTATTTGGAACAGAGCAAGGAGATTCCACGTCTAAAGGCATTGTATAACAATGGATATCTTGGTAGAGAGCAATTAAGAGAACCTGGTAGCTCCATGATTCTAGTAAAACAGATGAGTAACCAAAAGTTTAATAGAAAGAACTGGAGAAATAAACAAACAAGAGTCCTCTTGGGATCATAGTCAACTCTGGGGGTTGAGAAGGTTATGCACATACATTAGGCTATATTCACTCAGAATCAGTCAGAGCAGAACATGGAGCAGACATGAAAGTTTTTCCCAAGCCACACTCAGCCTCATCAATACAGGGTAGAAGCCTCACTGGCACAAATAGCTTAAGCACAATCTCTGACAAAACACTAACTTAACAATAAGCTACTGTGGCCAAGGGATGACTCCTAGAAATCCAGGCTTAAAAATAAAATCACACTCTCCCTGGCAGTCTGTAAGACTATGTGAACACTCAAGGCAGCACCCTCTCAACAAAAGACCAGAGAACAAACCTCTATGCTACTAGTCCCTAACTGAACATGGGGCAAAAAAAAAAGTAAACTCCCTGATCTGTGCTAGGGACTTCTAAGTCATATATATTTTCACAGTAAAGAGTTAAAATCTAACTGGGAAAGGGAACTTAAGCATGAGCTTTAATGTATTAGTGATTCGTAATGACATGGGGGTGACCATAGATTTGAAACTAAAAAAATGTTACTAGAAATAAATAGGGCCAATTCACAAAGACAAAAGTATTAATCCATTAGGAAGATATAGCAAGTATATAAACACACATGTACTTAACAACAGAGCTACAAATACATAAAGCAAAAACTAATAGGATTGAAGGGAAAAATAGAGAATTCAACAATAACAGTTGGGAACTTCAACACCTCACTTTCAATAATGGATAGAACAACTACACAGAAGATCAACAGGAATATTTTAGACTTGAACAACTATAAACCAACTAGATATACCAGACATCTATAGAACACTCCACCTACCAACAGCAGATCACATATTCTTCTTAATTGCACGTGGAATATTCTCCAAGATAGACCATATGGTAGGCTATAAAGCAAGCCTCAATAAATGCAAAAGGATTGAAATCATACACAGGATGCTCTTTAATCAGAATAGAATACAATTAAAATCAATAGAAGGAAATTTGGAAAATTTACAAATATGTGGAAATTAACACAATCCTAAATAAAAAATGGGTCAAAGAAGAATTGAAAACAAACTAGAAAATACTTTGATATGAATAAAAATGAGAACATGGTATCTATTCGAAAATCTATGGAATGCAGCTAAAGCAGTGCTTAGAAAAAAACTGAAAGCTGCTAATGTCTATAATAAAATAAGTAAGGTCTTAAATCAAGATCATACCTTAAGAAACAAATAATAAAGGGTAGAGTGAAAATAAATGAAATAGAGGATGGAAAACTAACAGTGAATAGCAAAACCAAAAGTTGTTTTTTTAAAAAGATCAACAAAATTGAAAATTTTTTAGCTATACTGACCAAGAAAAAAGAGAGAAGATTTGAATTAGTAAACTCAAGGATTACAAAGAGGACATCACTATAATCTCAACAGAAATAATAAAGGATTATAAGAGAATACTATGAATAACTGTATACCAACAAACTAGATAACTTAGGTGAAACGGACAAATTCCTGAAAAGATACAGACTACTGAAGTAGACCAAGAAGAAATAGAAAGCCTGAATATACCTAAAACAAGTATACAGATGGAATTAGTAACTTAGAAAAAAAAATTTCCCATGAAGAAAAATCCAAGATAAGATGGTTTCAGACTTTTTTCTGGTGGTGCAGTGGTTAAGAATCCACCTGCCAATGCCAGAGAAAAAACACTCTTTTTGTAAGAGAAACTATATAGAATAAAGCTTAGCAATACCTTACTGAGCAGGAAGCCCACTTAGAAGATATTAAGAATCTCTCACAAAGGAAACGCTCTTAGATCAGAATACTGGGAGGTGTGTGTATGGAATTCTCTGTTTTATCTAAAGGGACAAATATCTTTAAAAGTTCAGAAACACTGATTTAAATAAGTTACTTCTTAATTTATGAATATTGTAAGTTTGAATTTCCACAGGTCCTTTTTTCCTTCAAGTGTATGTATGCATAAGATATACATGTATGCATAGACACATAATTTGATCACAATAATTGAGAGAAAATTTTTTAAATTAAATTAAAACAACTGACCTCTCCATTTTCATAAAACATTTCCTATAGTATGTTATGATATGATGATAATTTAAGAATATGGCAGACAATTTCTATCCTTTCCAGTGAGGGAACCCATCTGGTTATTAGGTGATGTTTCCAGATTAGACCATGAATCAAAGAGAAGCATGAGTACCTGTCCTGTTCAGCCACTTACATCTGGTCAGAACAACACTTTAAATAATTCAGACAGGCAAAACTGTCATTAATTAAAAACCTCTAGAGAAAACATGTATATAACCACAACTATGGCTAATAGCCTCCACTACCTAAAAATGCTCCTTACCCTTAAATGGAATCAATTGAGATACTGCATTGGCAACCCATTTCTTTTTATTCTATCTTCATAGAATATAGAGACTGGCCACCATCTTTCAAATAAGATCTGTATTACACCTCATTTTACTAAATTTTTAATTAAAATTTAAAACAATTTTAATACTTTTAAATTTTTTTATTAAAATATTAAAATTTTTAGAATTAAGCACCAAAAAATGTCCTGTTAAAACCTCATTGGTGGACTTCCCCAGTGGCACAGTGCTTAAGAATCTGCCTGCCAATACAGGGGACACAGGTTTGAGCCCTGGTCTGGGAAGATCCCACATGCCGCGGAGCAACAAAGCCCGTGTGCCACAAATATTGAGTCTGTGCTCTACAGCCCATGAGCCACAACCACTGAGCCCACGCACTGCAACTACTGAAGCCCGCCACCTGAAGCCCGTGCTCTGCAACAAGGCAAGCCACCACAATGAGAAGCCCGCGCACTGCAACAAAAAGTAGCACCCTGCACGTAGCAACAAAGACCCAGCACAACCAAAAAAAAAAAAAGAACCTCATTGGCTTTGGTGTTAAGTGGTTATACAAAGTTTTCATTTTCAGAAAAAAGAACTGAGAAATAAATTTGAATATCTTTTCACCACCAAAAAATAAAAACCTCATTGGTTTTGGGAAAATACGTATAGATTCAAGTCTAGGTTCTTATTGGTTGTGTTAATATAACTCAACCTCTTAGTAGTAAATGGGGGAGTGGTCATATCTATCTCACGGCGAATGCAAGGATTAAGTGAGACAAAGCAAATGAAGTGTCTGGTACATCATAAACATTCAGAAATGATAGCTCTTATCAATAGTATGGATCAAAATAAGTAAGGACCCCAGAGATTTTCTCTGCCTCCTCTTTTCACATGGGTGTGAAACTGAAACTCACCAAGTTATATAATTTATCTACCGTCATCCAGTTCAATGATGGCAATCAGTACTAGAATCTTAGCCTCATGACTCCTCCCTTCCTTCCGCATTTCACTCAGGAAAAATTCCAAATGCCATAGCAAGTCATAAGGATGCTCAGTGAATGCCACTTGCCTGTCTATACTCATTTCCTAGTGTGCAGCCCACCACCCACAAACCCTAGTGTACAGAATAGCGCTAATGTCTCATGGGATTTTGAAATCGCCCAGCCTCCCAGACCTCCTGCTCTGGGTGATCCCTCCACTAGAAGCTCTTCGTGACTGTCCTCCTTCTCCAGTGGGACTGCCCGCTCTCTCTTCCATGCTCCACTGCTTTCTTTACAGTTTTACTCTCAAGCACGATAACTGTACTGCACTGGCTTGTTTTTATGTCTGCGTCTCTCCACTAGAAAGCAGGCTCCTCTGGAAAAGCAGTACAGTTGGTAGCACTTCTGTTTCTGCTTCTGATGATTTCAATGGAAAAAGGCAGGACCATTTGGAAGTGATCACTTGTAGCGTGAATATTCAACGGCAGCTGGGAGTCTTCCAGTAAGGTCCTCTGACAAATATCTATCTCTAAACATCACGGGAGGTAGGGGCCTGTGTCAGGTATTCAAATAAACTTTGAAGTGGACTCAGATGATAAATATTTGCTCTCTTAGGAATATAATGGTTCTCTGTATATATTATGCTCAACTGGGAATTTCCTCTGCTATTTGTTTAGTTCTCATCAAATTCATACTTATTCTAATTGCTATTACTTTACTTTCATCTTTAATAAGCACACTGTGTGTGTTTTTAAACCTTTCTTGTGTCTATAATTGAAAAAGTATACTTATTACTTGGCAACCTGCACAGTAGCTTGTTCTAAATGTGTAACCTATTATATGTATATATATCTCAGACCTACTTGGTAGCTGATCTACACAAGTTTTGTTTATCCTTGGCTAGGTCTCCTTTTTTTTTTTTTTTATGGTATGCAGGCCTCTCACTGTTGTGCCCTCTCCCGTTGCAGAGCACAGGCTCCGGACGCGCAGGCTCAGTGGCCATGGCTCACGGGCCCAGCCGCTCCGCGGCATGTGGGATCTTCCCGGACCGGGGCACGAACCTGTGTCCCCTGCATCGGCAGGCAGACTCTCAACCACTGCGCCACCAGGGAAGCCCTAAGTCTCCTTTTTGTTCTTCAGATCTCTCTCTCTCTCTCCCTAAGTCTCCTTTTTGTTCTTCAGATCTCTCTGTCTGTCTCTCTCTCCACACACACACACACACACACACACACACACACACACACACACACACACATCAGCCTTGGTTAGTATCTTTCTCCTCACTCTTACAGAGCTTCTGAGCTGCTACAGAGTAAGTGACAGGAAAAAGAAAAAAGATTAAAAAACTAGCAGAGATCAAAAGAAAGTATGACATGGAGATAGAAAAAAGGAAAAAGAAAAACTTCAAGCAGAAGTGAAATGAGTGAGTGGCAGGACTGAATTATGAGATGTTGGCCTAGATCCAAAAAATTGTCCGAAAACAAAGACCGAAATAATATAAATGTTTCTCTGTGAATTAAAGGAGGAAGGAAAATCAAGGATATGTCAAATGTATATCCAAGGGCCCTTTCTCCCCAAAAGGCAGGTGGACAAATGCCCATAACCTCTGATCTAAATTTAGATATTTGAGTGTGTCTGTGTGTGTGTGTGTGTGCACACAATTATGCTTCACTTTCTGACACAGTGGTGAACTTAGGTAATCAAAACATTCTCAAAGATGTATCACACACACACACAAAAAGATGTATCACACTCAGATCCTTTTTTCACAGGACTTAACTTGAACAAGCTAATAATTTGGTCCCCTTTGAAAATAATCGTTAAGCAATTTTCATTTAAACGGATTTAGTGAAGATGGAGAGACACCAATTTTCTATTAACAAATATTATATTCACATATAAATTTGCTTAGTGATTTGCTTCCAGTGACTGAAGGCAAAATGTTTTCCAATTCTTAAGGTTTATATTCCACCTTCCTTTTTTTTTTTCTGAACCAGGTGCATTTGGGAAGCATCATAGTAAAGTGATTAAAATTTAGGTAATAAGGAAAATCACTTGTTTCCAGTAAATAGCACTATGCAATCATTTTTTGTTTCAGAACTTTAGCTGCCAAGTTCAGGTGACTGTCTACAAGCTAGCTTCAGAGTTGGCTGGCAAGGGGTAGTTTTTTTAACAGATTTCCATTCAGGCCATCTCCACTTTGGTAGGAGCAGGACCAATATTCATTTTGACAAAATTATAAGGAATTGCTTGTGGAAACCTGAGTTTTTTGGCACCATATATTTGATTTATTCCGCTGAAGTTTTAGCGCCCTTTACAGATTAGCACCCCTGGTGAGAACCAGCTAGCCCCTAATCCACGTGTCCCTCACTCCGAGTGTATTAGCTATTCAAAGTTGTGCTGGACTTCTTAGCACATGTACAAGAAATAGGAGGTGTAAGGACTGGAAAGGGAAAAACAAAATTGTCGGTATTCTCAGACACTACAATTAGCTATAAGAAAAAAAAATCCAAATGAATCTGTAAGAACAAATTCAAGTTTAGCTAGGTTGTAGGATTAATGGTGTTTCTATATACCATCAACAAACAAAAATAAAAACTAGCAAGATAAAATGTTTCCATTCAAAAATCAGTAATGTACCTATTAATATGAAGACATTTAGAAAATGTATTGAAAGACATCAAAGAAGATTCACCCAAATAAAGTGGATCATGCATGAGGGTATGAATACTCGATATTTGAACATCGAGTGTACGTTATCTCCAAGTTAATCTATAAATATCATACAAATCTAGACAAAACCCCAACTTCTTTTAATGAGAACTTACTGATTTTAAAATCCTTATGCAACGGTAAAGGGTCAAGAAGTGCTAGTAATTTAAAAGAATAAGAACTTAACACTAACTCTGAGTCATAAAAATATATTATAAAATTATGGTAATTAAAACTGTGGTATTGCAATAGAAATAGACAAAAAGATAATTGGAACAAATTAAAGAGCTGTGGAAGAGTCCCAAGTACAAAAGGGAACAGAGTTCATGATAGGAAGGGCATTACATATCAGTAAAGGAAAGGATGAAATAATAAATGGTGAAATTGTGCAGTTATTTGTTTGTTATAATATGAAATAAAAATTACACTTCTCTCCCTTACAGTTCTCAAAAACACATTCCAGATGGATAGAAACCTAAATGTGAAGAGTAAAACTTTAAAACATTTAGAAGAAAATGTACAGACTTGACTTATGACCTCAGTTTAGAGAATAACTTTGGAAAAATGCACAAGAAGCACAAATCATAAAGAAAATCACTGATAAATTTGATGACGTTATAATAAAAGTTTCTTTTATGACAAAAAACCCACACAGACTAAAAAAAGGTATCTGTAGTGCATACAACCAATGGATGATTGATGTTCAGAATAAGTTAATAAATAAATGCCTATAAATTATAAGGAAAAGGCAACCAGCTGAAAAGAAAAATCAGCAATGGATGTGAACATTCAGTTCATAGGAGAAAAAAATTCATGGGCCCAACAAACACTTGGAAGGTCCTCAACTTCAGGATTCATCCGGCGCGGTGGGGAGTGTGGGTTCCATGCTTCCTGTCTTATTTGGAAAGTGGAGAAAGCTAAAAATACATTTCTAGACTCTCTAGCTGTGAGGATTCCAGATGGAAGTTAAGTCCTGTCTGTTAGGTGTACTCAGGGGAGATTCAAAAGGCAGAGATAAGAGGGGGCCATTTTTCCCTGTCCCTTTCGACAGTTTTGGCAGGCACGCAGAGTGGAAGGAAATGTCTGCACCAGGCTACCGGTGTCCATTCTCTAGCTGCCTGGATCGTGAGTATTTGCAGCCCATGCAGCAGTAGAAGGGACATTCTAGTCACTGATTGGCAGCAATGGAGTGTGTGATTTCAACTCACGATTTCCAGAAGTAACCTCAGACAAGCCTAAAGGCTACTTCCCCAACTCTTCCAATAATTTTGTAAATTCCCAAATTCTCTATTAATCTCTCCATTCTCAGTATATGTAGAAAGTTGTTTTACTTTTCCTGCACCAAACGTTGCTTGATACGACAAATGTTCATTAAAGGTTTACCCGTTTATTTTTGTGTATGATGTTGGGTGTGTGCATAAAGACGTAGACATAGAGAACTGACTTGAGAACAAGGGGTGGGCGAGGGAGGGGGTAGCTGGGGCGAAGTGAGAGTAGCATTGACATATATACACTACCAAATGTAAAATAGTTAGCTAATGGGAAGCAACAGCATAGCACAGGGAGATCAGCTCGGTGATTGGCTATGACCTAGAGGGGTGGGATAGGGAGGATGGGAGGGAGGCTCAAGAGGGAGGGAATATGGGGATATATGTATGCATATGGCTGATTCACTTTGTTGTACAACAGAAACTATTATACTCCAATAAAGCAATTATTGTGAAGCAATTATACTCCAAAAAGATCTATTTAAAACAGAGTCATACCCATTTCACAGCCCTCCTAAAGACAATAATTTTAAAGTCTGATTATAACCAAACATTGCTAAGGAGAGCTGGAAGTAGGGGTGAATGAGAAAGCTATCACTTGTAATTTTTAAAATCAAAAGGATAGAGAACAGGCAATATAGTTTAGTGACAGGGCAAAGGTTTCAGATCCAGGTAAATAATAGTTCAAATCATGGCTCTTCTACTCACCTTGGCAAGTCTTTTTCTAAACTCCAGTGTCCTCAGCTCTAACATGTAGAAAATAATATCTCCCTGCAGTGTGAGAATTAAATGAAATAATGAATTATTATTTACTGAGTCTGAATTTGCATAAATGGTAGACATTATCATATTATATTTCTACTAAATGAAACTGGAAAAAAATACAAAATCAATGGAAAAAAGAAGAAATTCTAGAAAATAAAATACCTTAGGATATATTAGAGTTTAGGAGGAAATGAAAAATGCCTACCTCCTGGACTTTTCAAACTGCGGCTAAAGAATGAGATTCCCCATCCTTTTAATACATAGGTTGATTATGATATACTTCCCCACTGATATATTTGTTATAACCATCACCCCCAAACTGTACCCCTCAGTTTATATCGCTGCAGGCTTATTGTCTCAATGTCACATTGTGGCCATTGCTTCTGACCTTCATGGGATGCATGCTCTGCTGGGCACCAGTCTCCTCCGTATCTGATGAAGCCACTCTGGCCATGGAGAAGGAACACTGATCTTTCAGCCTGCCGTAATATAACTCAGACAACAGGGAGAAAGTAAACAAGACTTGCTGAAAGCTTGAGAAAAGAGACACACCAAATAGCTTATATCACTTTAAGCTGTCTCGTCTTAGGACTCCCATAGTCTAAGCAAAATTCACTACCATTACCACCGACAGACCTTTAAATGGCAGAGTTATCGCCCTCCTCCCATCAGGAGGTTATCCCCCCGCAACAAAGTGCAGGCCCCCCCCAGATTCTCTTTTGGTCCCAGAAAATGGAAGTTCACCTCAGTTTTTTTTCCGGATGATCATGGAAATTTTTCATTTATTTCAGGGCAAATCCTATACCTCAATATATAAATTTTTTTACCCCAGATCTGTTAAAAATGAATTACAATGTTTTACACTGCTAGGTTTTCTGATATTGAACTTCCTTTGCATTCCAGGGATGACCAAATTTGGTTATGATGCATTGTTATTGGGATGGACTGCTGTATTAATTTAACATACATAATTTTGTATCTACCTCCATAATGAAATTATCCACCAATTGATTTTTCTGTGAAGTTTTTGCCCGGTTTTGTATTAAAAATTACCAACCTCAAAAAGTTAGTTGCATGGGCTTCCCTGGTGGCACAGTGGTTGAGTCCGCCTGCCGATGCAGGGGACATGGGTTCGTGTCCCGGTCCGGGAAGATCCCACATGCCGCGGAGCGGCTGGGCCCGTGGGCCATGGCCGCTGAGCCTGCGCGTCCGGAGACTGTGCTCCGCAACGGGAGAGGCCACAACAGTGAGAGGCCCGCGTACCGCAAAAAAAAAAGTTAGTCGCATAATTACCATCATATTTCATATTGTAAAACAAATTATGAAAGATAGGAATATGATCTGTTCCTTGATGGTTTAGTAGATCTCTCCTATAAAATCTTTGTCTGATGTCTTTTGAAGAAGGATATCTTTACCACCATTTTAGTTTCTCTTACTGTAATTGGTCCATTCAAAACATTTTTCATTAATTTATAGCTCTCTAATTTTTTTCATTTTCATTTTATCTAGACTTCCAAATTTTTATTAAGTAAATTTATTTATAATAGTCGCTTATGGATTTTAATATCTCTACTTCTCTGTAGTTATTTCCTCTTTCTTATTCCTGTTATTTTTACTTTCTCTCTTAATTAATTTTCCAGGGTCTTATCTACTTTGTTAGGCTTTTAAAGAAGGATCTTTTGGATTTGTTGATTATTACCATTGGTTTTAGTATTCGATTTCATTATTTCTGTTTTATATTTACTTCCTTCCATTTTATTTGAATTTATTTTACTTTCCTTCTGACAGTTTCTTGAGCTGAACACTTATTTATTTTTATTCTTTCTAATTTATTAAGAAGTTTGATATATGGTGTTTTCATGGGCATTTAGTTGTAAGTGTTTATCATTTCTATTTAGGTTTTCTTTTTAATCCTGAAGTGGTTTATAAATGTGCCTTTTAGTTCCCAAATAGGGAGGCCTTGTGGTTAGTTAATGAGTTTTCTGCAAAACACACTAAGTTTTACATGTTTCTTTTTACCTCAATAATAATATTCCTTTCATTACATGGTTTGTTATTATAATTTGGTCATATAATATTCCATAATGCCGTTGTTTTGTAATTTATATAATCATCCTCCTAGCACGAGACTTTAGCTTGCTTTGAATTTGTTGTTGTTAAAGTTAATGTTTTAATAACTTCAGATAAATTTTTTCTCTTCTGGATTGAAAGGGGAAATCTGGGAATATAGGTCTTTAGTAGGGAAAAGATTTAGGACAGTAACCTAATACAGGATTAAATGTGGGGCGGAATGCTGTCAGCACCACTAAAGGAATTATTTTCTCTCTCAAATAAGAGGAAATTAAGGGACTTAAGGAGGGATGAGCACCATTGAATTTAGTAAGTCATAATGATGATTAAAGCCATGAAGACCAATCAAGATAATCTTTTAAATACAACCCAGCAAGTTACACAAATTCATAGGATTCATGCCTATAAAAATGGCTTCCTGCTCCCTCTTGGATTTTGAATACGATGTGAGTGACCAGTTGCTTCTGCTTTCAAGATTTCAGCATTGAAGGCTATTTTTCCCAAGCATTTCACAGCCCATAAAAGAGTCGGGGCAGTGAGGCACAGATCTCACCACCTTTGAAGACCCCTTCGACGCTTGCCATTTCCTGAGGCTCAGTGTCCATGATGCCTCCTGCTCAAGGCATTTCCACGTCTTCCAACTTCCCCTCCTTGAGGGTTTTCTTCTTAAAATTTAATTAATTTGGAGTTATTTTGGTTGTTTTTGTTTGTTTCTGTTTTTAACATTCAGACCTTTACAACAAAACCATGTAGATCTCTTCTTTGGAAGAAAAGATGCTCTCTTCTTCCTTGACAGTCCATAGTACCCAAAAAATCAAAATGCATTTAGCTTTGGTTTACCCTTCATAACTCCTTGTGATAGACCCATCAAGAAGCCTCTCCAATGTCACCTTTCAGAGTGTCTTAGTGAAAATGTAAAGACAGCCTAAGTCCTTGAAGTCAAACTAGGGATATTTTGTTAATGTTTGCCTGAAAGGAATCTCTTACCTCCCTCTGTTTTGTGTGACTTTGCCCAGCTCTGACCTGGAGCTCTGCCCAATGTCTACAGTCATATACGGCAGAGACTGTGGATTTTAAATAATGTTTCCCTTCATAAGGGAACTGAGAAAACACCACCATTTGGGCAGTTCGAATGTGCTGTTAGTGCAGGTAATATTAGCATTATCCTGGGAGGAAATTTGAAATTTGGTGGTCTCTTGAGTCACTGAAGTTAAAGTTTTAGCAGATTCAACATTAAAAGGGATTTGGGAACTATTAAGGGAGCACAGAAGTGTTGCTGTTCTCAAGGCTTCCCTGTTTTTGGTGACTTTCTCTGCCTCCATGACCATGCCTCCTTCCTGACTTCTATAAAGAAGATGTAAAAACAATTTTAAAAGAGAAGTATCTAATGAAAAAGGAATAAACTCAGTAAAATAAAGAAATAAAGATGATTAAACAAAGTGGACCCCCCCCAAGATAAAAGAAAGGTAACTTATGGAATAAAAGTAAAATAATTAGAAAAGTAGTTAACATTTTTAAAAGTTGAGGAATAAAACAAACTGGAAAAAAATAGCAAAAGTGTAAAAACATAAAATTCTCTTCCAGAGCAAAGTCAAACTATAAAATCTTGCAACAAGATATAAAAGGATACACATGAACAATAATCCAAAATTGAAATAATAAAAGAAAAATGAAATTACCAACTAAAAGATGGGGAATAAACAAATAAATTGAGAAGTACAGTATTTTAAAAAGCAAAAGTTTGTTTTCAGCCTTCAGAGCCCCTTTCGATAATTCCTCCTTGTTCTCCAGCCCGAGTCATAATGTTTCCCCTTGATTGACAATGCCGTGATGGGGAAAAGACCACTGTGCTCGCTCTTACCATTACGTGTATCTCCCATCCTTTCCAGGGTTCTTGCCAGACCCAGATGCACAAGGAGTTTGTCACATTGATTCTCCAGTTGGCACAGACATGTCTGGAAAAACAACGTTTCTCTTCAAATTGGGCATCCCAACATGGCCACCATGTTTGTCATCTCCCTGGACTCCCCACCAGCCTTGGGATTCCATGCAAAAGTAAAGAGGATGGAGCAGAAAAAACAACTCCTTCCTAAGGTGCCCCTCGGGAGACAAATCAGAGTGTCACTTCCAAAAAGAATTTGCTACCACGGATGCTTCTATGCCCTCATCTTCTTTACCATCTTGAGTTTGTAGGAATGTAGTGAGTTTTGAGGAGTGAATGTTTGCAAAGGAGCCCTGAGCAATGACTTAGTGTCAGGAACTAATCTCAAACCCTAAAAAACTGTCCCCTGGAGTTGACTGCCACCCTGAATTAGTCCTGAGACATCCCCACAGCCTCGGTCACACTCCGATGAAGGCTCCTGAGTTAGCTAATATCCACCAACGCCTTAACCTCTAAAGGTACACTAGGAAACCCAAGGTCTAAGTAAATAATACAAACAAAGCCTCCGAACAAATTCTGCCGAGCTACCTCTCCCTGCCCCCCACCCACCTGCTGTGCCCAGACACCTCTTACACAGAGATGCTGGAGCCATCACACGCTCCGGTAAAGCAGCGGCACTAACCATGGTGGCAATGGCATGGCCACGTCAGGGGACCTCAGAACAGTACCTCATAAAAATCTGGACAGAATGGCAGCTTTGGTACTCTGAAGTGGCCTTGTTTCTCTTGATAACAGGAACCAGCTATGGCAAGAATGGAAATATGCACATGTACTATTGACAGTGGAGAAAATGAAGAATAGCCATGTGAATTTGTTCATGAGTATACATGAGACATCTTCCTAGGACCCCAAAAATAAACGGGGAAGATACAGAGCAGGGCTTTAAAGAACTGTAGTGTTCAGAGGGTGATAAGAAAGAGACAAGGAAATACTCCTATCTACCTCATTTTTACTCCAAGTGGGCTGTGGCTAGAGGGAAATGTACAAAGACATAAAGAAAGTAACTTAAAATGACAGTAGCCTGAAGTCTACCACCAAGACGCAGTCTGACATAAATTGCACAGCCTACACTAATTTCTCAGCCCTCAATTCTCTAACTGCCCTGAAGATCTTATTCCTTGGGAATCAGTCTCTGCCATGATATAATATCAATTTTTCCCTACCAGTTTGCAAAAAAAAAAACCCAAAAAGGAATGTCATACTTACGGATTACTTGGAGAGGGTCCAAAAGATCATAACAAAAATGATCAGGGCTATTAAAATGAGCAATTAGAAAATGTTAAGGGAATCAGAATGATGTGTCCTTGAGAAAAGATAAAAACCTCATAAAAAGTTCAGGCATTTCCTTTTTAGTCCTGAATGAGAGTTTTTGATAAGGTGAAAGGGGTAGAGAGAGGGGAAGTGAAAGAATGTTAATGCAGTCAGGGGTGTGCCTTGAAGGATGGTTCTTCCGGCAAACAGTGAAAAAATAATCAAAGCACCATCAGGAAAAAAAAAATGTATATGTGCTGACATTCCCTTTAAAAAAATTAAAAATCTATGTTAAATTCAAACTCAAAATTTAGAAAGCAGTTTAGATAATATTTGAAATTTGGGGTGATGGTTATACTGTTACTAGAGACATAGTAATTAAGGGCATGAATTATCTCTGCCTTTTTGGACCTGGGAGTGGTGCTCTAGACGAAGATCTAGAACAAGTGCAAAAAGTCAATCCCTGGGACAAAGCAGGGAAGACCTATATTACTAAACTTATTCCAGAGAAAATCATTTGATACATGTAGAAAAATATATGAATATAATATCTGGAAAATAATCCTGAGCTGACATAAAGTTCTGAAGCCTGGGGCTTAGCAAGCCTGTCTATCTTTTTAATATGAAAGAGAAAGAATCGGTCATGGGATGTTCTTCCTTAGGCAATTATACATTTCACATGACTGTTAGGCAGCTGTCAGTGTCAGTAATGACACTATGAAAATGGAAATCTTAAAAAAGAAAAGATACTGTTTATATTGATAAAAAAACCCTCTACTAACCGAGTGAAAGAAGCACAATAATGAGAAAATATATGAGTAGTGAACCAAATACACAGTTCTTTATTATCCTTGAATTTTCCCAAGAAAATTCTGCTGAAAAGAAAGCAAATCTGAATTTGTGGTAGAAGAGGAGAGAACAATCTCAGATTTGAGTCAAAAGGAGATGACACTGACCCTTCTGATTCTTTCTAACAATGAATGTGAGGTCACAAATAAAGATTTACAGCAACACCTCATCTTTTCATATCATCTTACATACGAACTAGGCAGGAAGTAACATCAAATGACAGGTTTGGAAGAGATGGTCTGAATCAAGCCCGAGGTGTCCCCAGACAGGTGAGTTTCTGCACTGGACAAGTGTGTCCATCCCAGTCTTAAAGATCACCATTGTTACAGTTCCAGAGTCTCAGTTGTGCATTCCTACTTTAAGAGTTCTTCCTTTAGTCTAACCGAAGTGTTTACATATACAAATCAACCACGTTTTCCCAATTACATAAGGCTGGTCTTTGCTCTTTCATTTTCTCTCTCCCGGGTGACATAGTGCCAATTCCTATAACCTTTCTCCAGAGTCCCTTTAACCTTTCTTTGATTGTTCTTGTCTAGACCACTTCAAACTTCATAGGCTCTCATGGTTTGGAAACTTAGGCTTTTACAAAACCGTGACACTGGACTATGAAAAAGCTCAGGACAATATTAATAAGGCAAGTAGCTTCCCACAATTATACATTTGAGTGTTGTTTATTCAAGAGTGTTACCTTGCTGGTCAAATTGAACTAGCTTCAAATGGGCGGAATAACATTCGTGATGGTTGGTTAATAGATCACATTACCTGGGGAAGAGGATCCCCTTTAGAAAATAAAAATTCACATTAGCTCAAAGGAGGTAATGCTGCAAATAAATAGAAATGAGTTCATGAGATACTTTCTACATTCATACACAGAAACCAAGCACCAAAGTAAACCCACAACTAACTCTAATAATAAAAGTGGAAGAAGAAGCAAAATGAATGAATGTTCTTTCTTTCCTCTGTGGTTTTTGTATTCTTTGCTTCTCACTCAAGATCTCTCTCTCCTCAGAGCTACCGCTGAAGTACCATCAAAGGAAGTGGTCACATTCAGTCCAGACACCCACCCGGGCCGCACCCTTCTCCCTTACCTATGCCACCTGAGGCGGAATGGCAAATAGGCAGCAGACAGCTGCCTACTTCAAGGTGGGAAGTAACGCACGTGCTATAGATGCATTCATTCATGTTATGGTATAATGAAATTCTAGAGCAAACAAAGATTGAGCTTTAATTTTGTATCAAGTGCTATCTAGCTACAATCTCTTTTCTCACCCTGGGCTTCAGTCCATGCCCTCCGCTTGGCCAGTGTCAATCTGTCTCCTGCCCTCACCCAGTGCTTGACCTTGTCAGCCTATGATCCCCACCTCTGGCGCACTGTCCTCCCCCTAGTTTGCCAAATTCCTCATCTGATTTCTTTACATAAAGACCTCTTCAAGCTCCACCTCCCTGATAAGATTTTTCCTCATTAACTAAAAATGAAGCTCCCTCTCAATGGATGACATAGAGTACCTTTTTATATCCTAATCTATTGTACATTACAGCTCAATTTTTTTCTTTCTGTTTGCTTGATGCTTTAATTTCAGTACATGATCTTACAGTGTTATCAGTTGTCTCAGCCTATTGTCATCTGTTCTCAATTGTAAACTTTAAAGAGTAGCAGGGAGCGTGTCTGTGCCCTGCTCTGTATGGTGTCTGGCCCCGCAATGCGCAGAGGTCAGTGTGGACTGGATGTTCATTAATGGCAGTGTCCAGGAGGTTCTGCCCTCCCAGTTCCCTCTTTTATTGAACTGTCCACTAGTGAAACAGCATTTTGGAAAGTGCTTTTGTTAGAGTCTAATCAGAATGCCACAGAACTGTTTCACTCTTTGTGTCATGCCCTACTGTGGCCCTGGCATTTGAGTATGGGGCAAAGGAGAAAGAACAACAATGTTTCACATAGGCAATGATAGGGAAAGTTTAGGAAGTAGTGTTTTATTGGTGTGGCGTTGTGATTTCTGTTTGAATTGCACCAAACTCTCTTCTGTAAAGGGTCTCTCTTTCTTTCTCTGTCTTTCTTTCTTTTTCTTTCTTTCTTTCTTTCTTTCTTTCTTTCTTTCTTTCTTTCTTTCTTTCTTTCTTTCTTTCTTTCTTTTCTTTCTCTTTCTAGACTTGTTCAGCTTTCAACAATTACAATGGAGAAGATTTTATATCACCAAAGACATAATTACATGGTGAATGTACGAAATAACAGTTTGGCTTCTATAGAAAAGGTATTTTGCATTGTTATTTCAAAACCTTTCCTCATCTTACCTTGAAAGAAGAGCTCTTTCAAAGAAGCATTTGGCTTTTTCTTGTCTATCTGTTTAGCCATCGCTCCTTGGTATATGCATACGTGAGTGAACAGAAACAACCCTTTTTGTTTCTCTTGAAGATATCTAAGTAAAGTTTCAAGTAGCCAATTAGCTTTTTGACCTAAGCTTTGTTGGCTGCAGAAAGCCTGAATCCCAGGAACATTTGGTTCTCAAGGCATTTGGATCTCATAAGAAAGCCTCAGTGCCAGCACCAATCAGAATGGCTGCCAGCTGTTATTCTTCTTCACAACTGGCGGCCATTTCCAGCACTGTTACCGAGCCGTGATCAATCTCTGCACCTGTCTATCAGTGGATGTTCATAGAGAGAACTGTGTGGGCTGCATCTGCAGATACCACATGTAACCAAAAGGGAGAGGGGAGGAGGGAGAGTATAACCCCCTACATACGTAAAGTAAGAAAGGCTACAAGGAGAGGAAAAAATACAGGAGAATAGGCAACAGCTAGGTATAAGTCAGAGGAAAAGAATGCTCTGTAATGGGGTGTTTACGGTGGGAATGCAGTTTCCACCCCATCCATGAGCTTAGTCATTAATTTAACCCTTGCACAGGTTATCTCAATGTTCCATGGATATGCCTTGTCTTTGCAATAATACTTCAAGTTCTTATCGAGACAGAGAATCTTGTTATATTTCTATGTCCTATATCCTATGTTATTAGACTCCTTCTGTGCCTATAGTGACATGTTTGTCATCGCTCCTTGGTGTATGCACATGTGAGTTAACAGAAACGACTTGGCATGTTGATTGTTTTCTATGTGTCTGGTTTAAGGAGAGTTTTTGTTTGTTTGTTTTGTAAGTTTGTTATCAACTTCTTTCCTACAAACCAGGAAACTGAGTAATCATTTTGGTAATTAATAGAAGATTTTGCAATATGTCTTTATGCAGGAGACCATAAAGTGGTGATTATATACACCTGTATTTTATGTTTGTGAAAGGTGTAATTTGTTCTTGAGACCTGAAACATGAAATTCTAAGTGATATATTAAGACAATTTAAAAGCATTGCTTTTTTTTCCATCTTTGCAGATGCATATATTTATGTCTCATATGTCTAGTGCAAGCTGCAATGTATGATTTCTGAAGCCCTTTAATTTTGTGTTGAAAGCTGAGTTCACATTGCATGGAATTTCTGTTGAATTGCCCTGCAATGAACTTAGCCCCTCAGTGCTTCTCTCTGAGTGAGTTTAGAATGCTTTACATAGTCAATCAATAAAGTTAACAATTCAATGTGCCTGCTCTTATTTCATGATGCTGTTTTATAAGTATTCTTTTCAACTTCTGCGTTCAGTAAAATTCCCTTGAATAAATGGATTCGTGTTAGTTTAAAAATGAAAGAGGAAAAAGCACTTGCTAAAATCTTAAACCTAGCAAGATGTTTGATATTGTTGAAAGAACAGTCTAAAAGAAAGAGTGAAAACACAGAAATATTTCAAACCTAACAAAACATTAAAAAAAATACTCCACATCTGTCCAGGGATCTCAGCCCTCTCTCAATACCAGTTAAATCAGATCAAGCAATAGACATTTTGGAAAGGAAAAGTATATATGTAGGGAAAATTATATCTATGTCTGTCTATCCATCTATATTTCTTGAGATCATGACTATATAGATCTCTAAAGGGAAGAGTACAGAAAAAGTGCTCTGGAACTCTAGCAAATAGAATACCCAGATTGTATGCAGTTAAATTAATTGATTTAATTCACAATATCTGTAGACTCTCCTATACAAATCCAAACTCAGATTAAATATTATTCTCGAGTAATCCTACAGCTCAGTTCTTCATTTGATAAAGCTTGGTCCAAAAGGAGGTAAGTTTAAAATTTTTCAAAGTTCAGCTATGATTTTCTTCTGCAATAACATTTGCTTTTATCAAGTCTACCAGAGCCTAATGAGAATGGAGGCAGAATTTTCCTTAATAAAGTCTCACCACTTCCAGAATATTCTGATTTGTTTTAATGAGGAAGAAACCAGGACTTCTAAGAATCCAAAATAAAGAAAATGAATAAAACAGTGCTGAGAATTTCAAGAATCTGAGGGTTTAAGTTGAAGATAGGGTCATCATCTTTTTTTTTTTAGAATATTCCGTAGGTTGTATGGAACACAACTGGGGGGAAAGCAAAAGATATTCTTAACTGAATATCATTTTAAGAGATAGATATCCAATATTACTGTTCTGGAATTCAATCTTTTTATCTGGGTAGGAACAAAGATGAGCCATCTCTTAAGAATTCCACAATTTATTTGCTGTCTATTAAATGCTCTAAGCCTTAGTCCTGAAATGATACTGGGCCACCAGGGAGTAAGGAAAGAGAGTAGAGGAAGCCTCTGGGCACTTTACTGAGGTGAAGGTGGTCTTCAGCACCCTCCATCACTTTCTGTGTGCACACTTCCCTGTTAGCCCTACTGGAGTACCAGTACTATCAGAGGACTCTTCCTGGGCAGTCTAGTGATCAAGATCTTGCTCTTACCTTCCTCAAGGAGAGTGTCCCCTTTTGAAAGTTGCCCACTTCATGTCTAAATCCCTTAGAGTTTTACTGGAAAACAAAACTAAACTGATAAAATTAACTGGATTTAAAATTTGAGTGGCTGGAAACGATTTTACCTGATGTTCTTCCCAGATAACCTGTCCATTACAATAAGAGGATAAGTAGCATGGAGATTTTAGGCATGATGGCAAAACAAGTGAGGGGCTATTTGGGGGACAAGAGTTTCAGGGGCTATAAAATCAGAACAATAAAGAAGACCACCTTTGCAAGGAGTCACAGTTTTTGCACAGATGCTGGGCCTTGAGGACGAGCAAGAATGCCAGTCTTCACCTCTTCCAGCCTATTGCTTTTGCTGTAATTCTAAGTCCTTATACAACAGCAACAGCCCAGTTGACTCACCAGCTATCTTTTCCCTCTTAGAGTTTAGGGGACGAAGGTCCTCCAGGACTAACTTAATGTAAAACATGATGGGCAACATCTTACTAGCAAGTTCTTGACCTCCCGCTGGCTTTAATTCCAATCCTGTATCATGAGTCTCTGCCTCCCTGCTTCGCCCTCTGAATACTTCAGCTTCACTTTCCTCCCCTGAACTGCCTGGCTGGCAGTTGTCCCCAGAGGTTTGCTAAAAAGTGAAGGATGAACGAGCAGAAGATTTATTTTTAGACTTTTGCATGCCTTTAATGAGGAAAAGGGAGTTTTGTACCGCACCACAGGTCCACATCCTGACAGCACGGAAGCGTACCTCCATATGGCATTGAATCCCTGTTGCAAGGAGGATTCTAGAAGAGAAGATAAGGAATAGAAGAGACAGTCGCTTTTATTGTTATGTTGCCCATCATTATTTTCTTGCTGGAGTTTAGAAGTGACATGCAGAGAGAAAGTCACAAAGTACAATTTCATGAAGACAACAGAACTGCTTTGAAGCCAAGTCAACTTCTGTAATGACAGCAACATATCTGCATTTCAGTGTCAATGAAATGTGATATTAGCAAGTAGCCTTTAATTAAAAAATAAGTTCGTTTGGTAAGTGAGAAGTTAATTCTCAATCTAGAAACTGCAGAGAGGGCCCAATTAAATTAGTCATTCATTTCACTAAACCTCAATAGAACATCTACTCTGCACAATAAATACAGGCATACCTCAAAGATATTGTGGGTTCTGTTTCATACCCATGACAATAAAGCACGTCACACATTTTTTTTGGTTTCCCAGTGCATACATAAGTTACATTTACACTATACTGTAGTCTATTAATTATGCAATAGCATTATGTCTTAAAAAACAATGTACATACACCTTAATTAAAAAATACTTTACTACTAAAAAATGCTGCCCATCATCTGAGCCTTCAGTGAGTCACGGTAGTAACATCAAAGGTAATTGACCACAGATCACCATAACAAATATAATAAAAATGAAAAAGTTGAAATACTGAGAGAATTACCACAATGCGACGCAAAGACATAAAGTGAGCAAATGCTTTAGTAAAAATGGCGCCGGTAGACTTGCTCGACTCGGGGGTGTCACAAACCTTCAATTTGTAAAATACGCAATATCTGTGAGGCACGGTAAAGCGAAGCACAGTAAAACGAGGTATGCCTGTATAATATGTAAGTTTTAGATACACTAACTCATTTAATTCCCAAGATAACCCTCTGAAAAATCAACATGAGATCCAGAGAAATTAGGTAACTTGCTAGTACTCATAGCTATTGCGGATATACAGATGTATATATATGACATGTTTCTTGCCTTCAAGTATTTTCATTTCAGAAAAATCTCATTTAAAAATTATGATCATTGGAGAAGCTGCGCGAGGGCCGCCCTGGAGGCATCGGCTGCGCTCGTCTCTTCGCTCTGCTGGGCTCGCGGCAGGGGGTCCGGCCCCTCCGTCGCACCCGTGCCTGTGACGGGCCGCTTCCCGATCCGCTGCACCCCGCAGCGCCAGGGAGACGTGGTGTTCAAGGACTCGTGAAGGTCATGACGGTGAACTACAACACGCACGGGGAGCTGGGCGAAGGCGCCAGGGAATTCGTGGTTTTCAACATACCTCTGATCCAGTACAAGGACCCCTGGGTGCAGATCATGATGTTTAAGCACATGACGCTGACACCCTTCCTGCGGTTCTACTGGGATTCTGGGGAGCAAGTCCTCGTGGGCGTGGAGACCAAGAGCAATAAGCAGATCGTGGAGCACATCAAAAAGATTCTGGGGAAGAATGAGGAAACCCTCAGGATAGAGGAACAGGAGAAAAGTCAGCTTTCTCACCCAGCCCACTCTGGGCCCTGAAAGTGGGAGTGCATCTGTGAGATGAAGGGGCAGGTGCCCTGCCCGGGCCTCGTGCCGTTGCCCAAGGAGATGACAGGGAAGTACAAACTCTCTCTGAAAGCCAGTGCCCGAGACTGAGGCCGGAGAAAAGCCCCTGGTTCTATTCCCTGAGAGACTGAAAATCTCTTTGCAATAAAAGGGTCCCCTTTACACACCTGGGTAAAAGCACGTGGGGGGGAAGGGAGGAGGGGGGCTGCAGCCAAGCTGCCCAGTGAACACCCTGCACCATCAGGGCAATAAATGCTTAAGAATCACACACAAAAAGAAAAACTTATGATCGTTGAAGATGGGTTAGGCACTTCCTATCCTCCTGTCCTCACTTCCTGGCAGAGTACTTGGAAACTAATATATATTCAGAAAAATTGGGGGTAAGAGTAAAGTAATTAATATAGTAACTCATCGTGAGAGGCGTTGCAAGCGTCTGAGAAAGGCATTTGAATTGGTAAAGGGTCTCTGTGTGGAGAGTCAATGATGATGACTAGCACTCTGCAGTTTAACATATCTATTACCTTCAGATTGTTTATTAAGATCCATTTGTAAAAATCCTATATTTAAAGTAAATGGGACTAATTTCAAATGCTTTTGATGGCATTGCTTTTTAAAAGCATCATCCGGTTACTCTGACTTTCAAGTTCCAGTTTTTACTTGAGAGATAAGTCAAAGAATCAGACATGTTCTATTACAGGATAATAAAAGATAATCTAAGTAAAAGGTAATCTAAATATCAAAAGGCTGGAGGAAATTTAAGAATAGAAAGCAATTAGAGAATAACTTAAATGTTATGAATTAAGTCGTGGGATCCTCTTATTCTCTACCTTTAAAAATCACCGGTGACTCCTTTCTTTTTCTTTTTTTTCTTTTTTTTACTTTTTCCAACTTGCATGTAATTTGCGGAGCAAGTCTTGTCGTTCGGGTGCTGTCATCCTTGTGGAGAGAGTGCTTGTGTTCAGAGTCTAGTCATTGCCCCAGGCCAGGTATGTCTTCCTACCATTTAACAGGTCAATATCATTTCATGTTTTATGTTCGATTTGGTAATAGAGATGGAGATATTAAAGTTCCAAAGGTTAAGTCAATCCTTTCTTTTACAATAGAATAAAATCAATGTCTTAGCTTAGTATTCAAGTCTACAATCTAATTCCATCGTTCAACACCAAACTCAAAACCCACCTCTCCTATAAAATCTTCCTAGATTCTCCCAGAGAATTAATTTTCTATGCCCACTTTGGCATAGATAAATTAATTAATGTAACATGTAGCATTTAATTAATATACTTTTATACTAATATAATACACTACCTTGTATTAGAGCATTTTGTGTTGTCTCCACTTTAAAAATTTTTATGTACAGCAACTAATAAAACAAAATGACCAAGAAATGTTTGTTGATTAACAGGGACTTGGAAATGGGTAGATAGAAAGCATTTTTGAAGATATGATTATTTTTTAAAAACCTAACTATTAACTGTCTGTGTTCATGGTATATAAAGTTTGGATTACTCCAGTGAAGAGAATAAATCTTTCAACCAGTCATTTTGGGAAGGCTCTATAGAAGTAGAAATTCACAAACCAAACTGGTTTCAATTCAGTGCCTTTTTGTTTTCACTTTCTGATAAAGACACTAACAAGAAAAGGAATGGTACTAGGGCATCCAAAAGCTTCAGGAAGTAATGATAATAGTGGACCAGAATAACCTACACACTGAGCCATGAGCCTCTGATTACTTAAAAATGGGGTCGGACTGTGCTACAGAGATACATCTGAATGAGGTGAAAGGAGAAAATTGTAGAAAAGACACTTGAATAGGACCAGGACAGAAAGGAAATGACAAGAAAGAAGCTCTACCATGTCATTTTTCCCCTTATATCTTGGGAGTTCATGTTTTGAACAAGAGTGGTTTCTATAACAATCAATGAAACAGGTACTAACCTTGGAGCCCCTGCTGTGTGGCAAGTCCTGTTTGGTTTTGAAATCATTGAAAGGTTTGACTATGAGGAAGATGTCATTTAGGTTCCATGAAAGATAACGCGGGAATAGGATTTATTGAAACCAATTCTGCGATCAGAATCACTTCTTTTATTAAGGACTACTGAGCTAAATACAGCTGAATTTGGCAAGCACCAGTATGTAATAAAGTTTCATTGATACCTCAGAGGACAAACAGAAAAAGTGTGAGAATGAACTCTTGGCTAATTTTTAAAAGACACCTCATACCAAAACATTCTCTCCATTTTTACGCTAAGCCTCTTTTCCAATCAAAACCCTACAAAAGCATTAAAATATTTAAATTACCTGACTTTGGCCTTGGCTTTTTCGTGTTCCTCTGGCTGCTTTTCCACTTTATGCCTCCATTTTTCCTTACATAAAATGAGGAAAACCTGCCAAATTGCATTATAGTATTGTAGTGAGACCGAACAAATATACACATGGGACTGATAAATTTTTAAAACACACGAGCAATTATTGTCAGTTATATTGTAATGTATTATTTAACTGTACTAACGGCCCCAAAAAGGAGCAATAGAGTGAAACAAGAGATGTAATTTAGAAATTGTTTCTCACTTTGTCTAGAAATAACATTATAAAGAAAGCAAAATATAACACTGTTCGTAGTTCTTATGGATGAGAAAAATGAGCTTCGTCCTGACTCTAAATTATGAACCAGGCTACTTAAATACTCATTCAATTATTTGGAGAGGGGAGAAGAAAGCTTTTACCTTTTGGCTTTCCATTACATAGGGGAGCAAATAAGGTGAGGATTCCCGTTATGTATGGGAGTTGATATGAAGTTTAGACGGCTTCCAGAAAAGCATACCCTATGCATCTTTAAAGGAAAGAACAGACATAAAATGTTGAAATTATCCGTTTGTCAGAGGAAACTAACCTTGGGCTGAGGAAAACATTGACTGTGTTTACACATCGCCAGAACAGGCTGCTGCTTTTTTTTTTTTTTTTTTATAAGTCAGTTAAAACAGGTACTTGGCCTTGTTGTTTAAAGGAAAACGAAAAGTTTCTTTTAGTTGGACTGATTAACTGCTTTGTTTATTTTGCTTTGTTTCTTGATCCAGCCAGTTAGTCCCAGATGCATAAGTGGAGTGAACTTGCCCTGGAAAGCATGGTTGAGGGGTACAGCTGGGTGTCTCCCCTCAACACAATCTGTGATTTCACCCTGCAGGCAACAGGGGCCAGCTGGGTCTGGGGGATATTGAAAAAGCAAGAGTACTGCACCATAACAAAAGATAGAAAGAAAGATGAGGAATTGCCCGAGAATTGTCTTCAGTAAATTAATGTAGAAAAATAAAAGGACACCATTTAAGAAAAGCAGGAAATACCATAAAATTTAAAGGCAGGTCATGATCCTCCTTGCATAGCAATTGTTACTTTAATTATTACATTTCATGCAGTAGAAAAAAGAAATGAATGATCTATCATGAACTAAGAAATTGTTGACATTCTCTCTTTTTCCACAGGGTGGGTTTTGTTTTTGTTGGTTTTTTAACTTTTGTTTCCACTTTATGAGATAATAGATGTGTGAGGATTAGACAATATCTATAAATGTCTTGAGATTCTCCAATATAATACAAATATATATAGTTACAAGATACATTATACACCAAAAGACATGTGTAAATAAAAGCAAATATATATACATTTTGGAGGGGAAGCGTACTTGACTTATTGTCTTGACTTTAGAATAATAGTTACCTTTTATCTAAATTTATCCTTCTTGGCCACAAGAAGGGTAATTTAGAAAAATTGAAATGAATTTTGAAGATGACACCCTCACTGATCTTGATGATTTAGGGAGGCTGGATGATCCTTCCTTTCATGCAGGATCACCTTTAATGTTTTCCAGGGGAACCCAAGTGCATCCATGCAGGGGCTCCCTAAATCTTTTGCTTTACAAAATAACCAGCCAATGTTCTTGGGATGGGCTAGGAAAGAGGCAGAGACATTAGGATTCTCCAATGTACTAATTGATTTAGCAGCAGTTTAAAACAATGTTGAGCCTTGTCAGAGATGTTCCTTTGAGGTATTAAATCAAGTTTCCCAAGATGGATTGCATGCTAACAACATACTATCTAAAAATCTCAAGGGCTGTTTATTGTTCTGCAATTTACGATCATCTTGTTAAAGGATTGCACATCAGCTTCCCTCGAGCCCAGGAAAAAACAGAGACAAATAGCATGCAAACTATATCGAACAATTCATTATATTATATTGTAGAAACCTAAGCACAGTGTGGAGATAACCATTTTATGCATGCTGCCTTATTGAACAGTAATCACTCTGTAATGCTTTAGATATTTAAATCATATTTATAATAACACATATTAATGTAACATCCCTCATAAAGTTCTCAAGGCATTTTATGGGGTATATAAACCATGGAAAAATACAAAATTTTAGAATGCAGATATACCAACCTTGGGGTCTTAGAGGCAACCTAATGAGGAATATATACAAAATCCCAGGCTGACAGTTTAACTATTTAAGTAGCATATAGAATAACTCAAACACATTTTAAGATATTGCTGGTTACAAACTCATTCTTTAAATATTTGGCCAGGTTGTATAAGTGCTTATTTTCAGTTTTACTGTTATGGGTAGGAAGAAAGAGAGATTAAAAATGTTTAGAACATTTTCAATCAAAGCTTTCAAATTCACTTGCTGGAAAATCGATCACTGATTTGGGTTTACGTGTTCTGTAGTTACCTTGTTAGAGCAGCGGGGTTAATTTTAAAACAAACGAAGGTTTTTATCTTGGCATGGCTTGCCTAGATTTGGCGTAATGCTGTGCCTCTATGTGTCTGGTAGATAATACAATAATTAGTTGTTGACTGATTAATCCTCAAAGAAATGGAATGGGGTACTTTGAGGTTTCATGAGGATATTCTATCCCTTTCACAAATGGGAGGTAAGCCATAGGGGGTCTAAATTGATCTAGTCACTTCGCCTGAATTTTTCTTTTAATTTTTTACCCTTTAGTGGGTCAACGTATAACTATGGAAAAGTTTGCAATCAACCTAAGAACATACAAGGCAGTATTAGATGCTCTGGGGTGGGGGAGGGTGTGGGGGAGGGTGCAGGGAGTTCAGCATTTTCTTATTTATAACATCCAAAGCAGGAATAATATGAGTTAAAGAATATTCTCATTTATAGTTATCCTGCTTTCAAATGAATGAGATATATAACATTTCATTTTCTAAAATGTAACTTGTTCAAAAATCAGATGGAGGAGAGAAAAATCACAGAAAAAGAAATTTTCTGACTGTAGGCCAGTCTCACCATTAGCGGTTATACCACCAACTGCAGCTTTTCAGTTCCCTTTATTGCACTTGGTTTGATTCTACTGTGTACATACTTTATTCAGAGGCTAGGAGCACATCAAGTGTTCCAGGGAAGGAAGAGAATAAATGCAGGATAACCAACTCCCAAGTTGTTCAGTAGTGGTTCCAGGGTCACAACCCTTTCTTGACAACATCACCTGCAACACATTAAGACAACTTCAAATGTTTCACGTGGAGGACACATGCTAGTGTGACTAAATGGTTTCCTTTTTGTTGGGAAAGAATTCAACCCAGCAGGAATCGGTTATTAGCACTGACATTCAATTGTTTAAATATAATGAAAATTTTCTCAGGGGTATCCTGCAGGCTGTCTGGTTGTGTGTTCTTAATTTTTAAGAAAGCTGTTAAATCTAGAAGTCTGCTCACTAGTATTGCCATCTTCTGTTTAAGTTGCAGTGGATCCAAACCACTTTTTATGAAAGTAGGGCTTTCTGGAAACATGACTAAGCTCAGGACTAACTGCAAACGAAAGACTCTTTCTTTGGAATAGATGAGCTGCTGCGCTGTTTTAACAGGAACTGTCTGGACCATTTATCTCCAATTTTCTTAAATTCTGAACTCAAGACTTTGGAGTCAAAGCATAAAGCAACAGGAAAGATTTAAAATATTTCCAGAAGTTCTGTAACTTAAATCTCAATTCACTCCTGATCATCATGTTTATGCAATTCCTGGGAATGATTACCTATCGCATTTACTGTGCTTCACTCAGTGACTATTTATTTATTGAGGACCTGCTAGGTGCAAGTTTCTGTGCTGAGTATTGGGAATTCAGCAACGAACACAGAATCCCCGACTGCGTGGGATTTCTAGTCTAAGTGCTTTCAATTTCCGGATGATTAGATGATTTGGGGGAAAGAAGTTGTATATGTGTGCAATCTCCAAAGCAATTTTATGCCTATTTGTTTCAGTAAACCTGACAGAAGCCTGATGCGGGCTTTCTTATTTTAAACAACTGGTCAAACTTACTCATGCTCTGGTAATCCAGAACACTCCAAATAATGTTACTACTTGAATTAGAGGGAGTGACACTTGGTTAAGAACTTTTCCTACATATGCATGCTAAGGATGCTGTGTGTGCTAAGGTTCCGTGGACATCTCCCTGATAGATTTCACAAGTTCCGGCTTCTTCCCACTGCCAGCGCTGCTCTTACCCCTTTAAGAGTTCCCCCAACAACAACTACAGATGCACATTGAAAATGTTCAATGTCAATGAAAATAAATTAAAGGGACTTCTGATATAGGTTTTCATCTGGTGCTCTGTTTGTGAACTTCATTCCAGAGAAGCTATGCATGATAGAACATTCACAGAATGATGGCTGATTAACACATTAACTCCAAATCTGTCTCCACACTGTAACTTTTATTGACGGGCCGTTATTTACGTCTTTGGATCAACCCAGAGTCAGCCTCCTTCCTTTATCACATGACAGCTCTTAAAAAGTTTTAACTCAGGGCTTCCCTGGTGGCGCAGTGGTTGAGAGTCCGCCTGCCGATGCAGGGGACGCGGGTTCGCGTCCCGGTCCGGGAAGATCCCACATGCCGCGGAGCGGCTGGGCCCGTGAGCCATGGCCGCTAAGGCTGCACGTCCGGAAGGGGCCACAACAGTGAGAGGCCTGCGTAAAAAAAAAAAAAAAAAAGTTTTAACTCAATTGTAATGTTCCTACTAATCTTCTCTCTATGAAGCTAAATCCATTGAGTCTTAAGAAAATCTGCGTCATTTGATGTGATTCAGAGATTTTCCAACATTCTAGTCATTTGCTTCTCTCTGTTTCAATGCAGGTACCTCCACACTCCTCTACTCTGGCGAGATGTTATTGATGAAAGTTCTGAGGTAGAGAATCTTCCATATTGCTTCCTTATTTTGTCTATTAATCTGTAATCTTACCATAAGTTTCCTAAAATAATTTGATCAGTAATCACAAAACGTTATATGGTAGTGGTTAAAATGTGTCTCAGGAATTAAACTTCCTGTTTTCAAATCTGAGCACTGCTGATTACTAGCTTTGTAACCTTGAACCAGTTCATTAACTTCTTAAGGCAATTTCTGAGTACGTAAAATGGGAACGGTAAGAAAAATACTTAGCTCATTTGGCTGTTGTGAGAGAATTACAACAAATGAGGTAAAGTAGTAAACACCCACATAGGAATGGAAACACAGAAAGCACTGTTAGAACTGTTAGCTATTTTTACTAATACCAAGAACACTTCCAGAAATGACAAATAACATGATGCTTAATTCAGGTAATCAAGTTCCTTTTTCTCTGATTATTTAAAATGTTATATTGTATCAGACGTTGATGTCTAAAATGAGTGCGAGTCTGAAAAACCCTTTGTGAAATCAACTTGTGATTTGTTTTGATACTTGGAAACTCCAATTCTGTTGCACTTTGAACACACTAGCTCATTCCAAAGGTTATAGCATAATTGTTTTAAAATGCCATTGTCCCAAATGTAGACAGGTTTGATTCATATATTTTAAATATATCTACTTTTTGTACAAGATTGGGAAAGTTTTAGGAACACAGTTTCATTTTTCTCAATATACTCTTTGAGTTTAAAATGAGGAAGATGGAAGTTATTCATATTTAGTAGATGGGGAAACTAAGGAATTGAAGGTTTGAGTGAGTTGTGAAAGACCACTCTGACACTTAAAAGTAGAATGAATATTATTTTTTTAACATCTGTATTGGAGTATAATTGCTTTACAATGGTGTGTTAGTTTCTGCTGTGTAACAAAGTGAATCAGCTATACATATACATACATACTCATATCTCCTCCCTCTTGCATCTCCCTCACACCCTCCCTATCCCACCCCTCTAGGTGGACACAAAGCACCCAGTTGACCTACCTGTGCTATGCGGCTGCTTCCCACTAGCTATCTATTTTACATTTGGCAGTATATATATGTCCATACCATTCTCTCACTTCGTCCCAGCTTCCCCTTCCCCTTCCCCGGGTCCTCAGGTCCATTCTCTATGTCTGCATCTTTATTCCTGTCCTGCTACTAGGCTCTTCAGAACGATTTTTTTTTTTACATTCCATATATATGTGTTAGCATACAGTATTTGTTTTTCTCTTTATGACTTGCTTCACTCTGTATGACAGTCTCGAGGTCCATCCACCTCACTACAAATAACTTAATTTTGTTTCTTTTTCTGGCTGAGTAATATTCCATTGTATATATGTGCCACATCTTCTTTATCCATTCATCTGTCGATGGACACTTAGGTGGCTTCCATGTCCTGGCTATTGTAAATAGAGCTGCAATGAACATTGTGGTACATGACTCTTTTTGAATTATGGTCTTCTCAGGGTTTATGCCCAGTAGTGGGATTGCTGGGTTGTATAGTAGTTCTATTTTTAGTTTTTTTGAGGAACCTCCATACTGTTCTCCATAGTGCCTATATCAATCTACATTCACACCAACAGTGCAAGAGGGTTCCCTGTTCTCCACACCATCTCTAGCATTTATTGTGTGTAGATTTTTTGATGATGGCCATTCTGACCAATGTGAGGTGATACCACATTGTATTTTGATTTGCTTTTCTCTAATGATTAATGATGTTGTGCATCCTTTCGTGTGTTTGTTGGAAGTCTGTATATCTTCTTTGGAGAAATGTCTATTTATGTCTTCTGCCTATTTTTGGATTGAGTGGTTTTGGGGTTTGTTTGTTTTTTTTGATATTGAGCTGCATGAGCTGCTTGTATATTTTGGAGATTAATCCTTTGTCAGTTGCTTCATTTCTGAATATTTTCTCCCATACTGAGGCGTGTCTTTTCATCTTGCTTATGGTTTCCTTTGCTGTGCAAAAGCTTCTAAGTTTCATTAGGTCCCATCTGATTATTTTTGTTTTTATTTTCATTTTTCTAAGAGGTGGGTCAAAAAGGATCTTGCTGTGATTTATATCGTGGGGTGTTCTGCCTATGTTTTCCTGTAAGAGCTGTATAGTGTCTGGTCTTACATTTAGGTCTTTAATCCATTTTGAGTTTATTTTTGTGTATGGTGTTAGGGAGTGTTCTAATTTCATTCTTTTACATGTAGCTGTCCAGTTTTCCCAGCACCACTTACTGAAGAGACTGTCTTTTCTCCATTGTATATTCTTGCGTCCTTTATCAAAATAAGGTGACCATATGTGCGTGGGATTATCTCTGGGCTTTCTATCCTGTTCCATTGATCTATGTTTCTGTTTTTGTGCCAGTACCATAATGTCTTAATTACTGTAGCTTTGTAGTATAGTCTGAAGTCAGGGAGCCTGATTCCTCTGCTCCATTTTTCTTTCTCAGTAGCTTCAGCTATTCAGGGTCTATTGTGTTTCCATACAAATTGTGAAATTTTTCTTCTAGTTCTGTGAAAAATGCCATGGAATTTGATAGGGATTGCATTGAATCTGTATATTGCTTTGGGTAGCATAGTCATTTTCACAATGTTGATTCTTCCAATCCAAGAACATGGTATATCTCTCCATCTGTTTGTATCATCTTTAATTTCTTTCATCAGTGTCTTATAGTTTTCTGCATACAGGTCTTTTGTCTCGTTAGGTAGGTTTATTCCTAGGTATTTTATTCTTTTTGTTGCAATGGTAAATGGGAGTGTTTCCTTAATTTCTCTTTCAGATTTTTCGTCGTTAGTGTATAGGAATGCCAGAGATTTCTGTGCATTAATTTTGTATCCTGAAACTTTACCAAATTCATTGATTAGCTCTAGTAGTTTTCTCGTAGCATCATTAGGATTCTCTATGTATAATATCATGTCATCTGCAAACAGTGACAGGTTTATTTCTTCTTTTCTAATTTGTATTCCTTTTATTTCTTTTTCTTCTCTGATTACTGTGGCTAAAACTTCCAAAACCATGTTGAATAATAGTGGTGAGAGTGGGCAACCTTGTCTTGTTCCTGATCTTAGTGGAAATGATTTTAGTTTTTCACCACTGAGAACAATGTTGGCTGTGGGTTTGTCATATATGGGCTTTATTATGTTGATGTAACTTCCCTCTATGCCTACTTTCCAGAGGGTTTTTTTATTATAAATGTGTGTTGAATTTTGTCAAAAGCTTTTTCTGCGTCTATTGAGATGAGATGGTTTTTTTCCTTCAATTTGTTAATATGGTTTATCAGATTGATTGATTAGCATATATTGAAGAATCCTTGCATCCCTTGGATACACCCCCCTTGATCATGGTGTAAGATCCTTTTAATGTGCTGTTGGATTCTGTTTGCTAGTATTTTGTTGAGGATTTTTGCATCCATGTTCATTATTGATATTGGCCTGTAGTTTTATTTCTTTGTGGCATCTTTGTCTGGTTTTGGTATCAGGGTGTTGGTGGCCTCATAGAATGAGGCTCTAATTTGGAAGAGTTTGAGAAACATAGGTGTTAGCTGTTCTCTAAATGTTTGATAGAATTTGCCTGTGAAGCCATCTGGTCCTGGGATTTTGTTTGTTGGAAGGATTTTAATCAAAGTTTCAATTTCAGTGCTTGTGATCCATCTGTTTATATTTTCTGTTTCTTCCTGGTTCAGTCTTGGAAGGTTGTACTTTTCTAAGAATTTGTCCATTTCTTCCAGGTTGCCCATTTTATTGGCATAGAGTTGCTTGTAGTAATCTCTCATGGTCTTTTGTATTTCTGCAGTGTCAGTTATTACTTCTTTTTCATTTCTAATTCTATTGATTTGCCTTCTCCCTTTTTTATTGATGACTCTGGCTAATTGTTTATCAATTTTGTTTATCTTCTCAAAGAACCAGCTTTTAGTTTATTGATCTTTGCTATCATTTCCTTCATTTCTTTTTCATTTATTTCTGATCTGATCTTTATGATTTCTTTCCTTCTGCTAACTTTGGGGTTTTTTTTGTTCTTCTTTCTCTAATTTCTTTAGGTATAAGGTTAAGTTGTTTATTTGAGATGTTTCTTGTTTCTTGAGGTAGGATTGTATTGCTATAAACTTGCCTCTTAGAACTGCTCTTGCTGCATCCCATAGGTTTTGGGTTGTTGTGTTTTCATTGTCATTTGTTTCTAGGTATTTTTTTTATTTCCTCTTTGATTTCTTCAGTGATCTCTTGGTTATTTAGTGGTGTATTGTTTAGCCTCCATGTGTTTGTATGTTTTACAGATTTTTTCTCTGTAATTGATATCTAGTCTCATAGTGCTGTGGTCAGAAAAGATATTTGATATGATTTCAATTTTCTTAAATTTAACAAGGCTTGATTTGTGACGCAAGATATGATCTATCCTGGAGAATGTTCCATAAGCACTTGAGAAGAAAGTGTATTCTGAAGTTTGTGGGTGGAATGTCCGATAAATATCAGTTAAGTCCATCTTTTTTAATGTATCATTTAAAGCTTGTGTCTCCTTATTTATTGTCATTTCAGATGATCTGTCTATTGGTGAAAGTGGGGTGTTAAAGTCCCCTACTATGGTTGTGTTACTGTCTATGTCCCCTTTTATGGCTGTTAGCATTTGCCTTATGTATTGAGGTGCTCCTTTGTTGGGTGCATAAATATTTACAGTTGTTATATCTTCTTCTTGGATTGATCCTTTGATCATTATGTAGTGTCCTTCTTTGGGTCTTGTAATAGTCTTTATTTTAAAGTGTATTTCATCTGATATGAGGATTGCTACTCCAGCTTTCTTTTGATTTTCATTTGCATGGAATATCTTTTTCCATCCCTTCACTTTCAGTCTGTATGTGTCCCTAGGTCTGAAGTGGGTCTCTTGTAGACAGCATATATAGGGGTCTCGTTTTTGTATCCATTCAGCCAGTCTATGTCTTTTGGTTGGAGCTTTAATCCTTTTATATTTAAGGTAATCATAGATATGTATGTGCCTATTACCATTTTCTTAATTGTTTTGGGTTTGTTATTGTAGGTCTTTTCCTTCCCTTGTGTTTCCTGCTTAGAGAAGTTCCTTTAGTATTTGTTGTAGAGCTGGTTTGGTGGTGCTGAATTCTCTCAGCTTTTGCTTGTCTGTAAAGGTTTTAATTTCTCCATTGAATCTGATTTAGATCCTTGCTGGGTAGTGTAATCTTGGTTGTAGGTTTTTCCCTTTCATCACTTTAAATATGTCCTGCCACACCCTTCTGGCTTGCAGAATTTCTGCTGAAAGATCAGCTGTTAACCTTATGGGGATTCCCTTGTATGTTAATTGTTGCTTTCCATTATTGTTTTTAATATTTTTTCTTTAGAGTTAATTTGTGATAGTTTGATTAATGTGTGTCTTGGTGTGTTTCTCCTTGGATTTGTCCTGTATGGGACTCTCTGTACTTCCTGAACTTGACTGACTATTTCCTTTCCCATATAGTTTTCAACTCTAATCTCTTCAAATATTTTCTCTGTCCCTTTCTTTTTCTGTTCTTCTTCTGGGACCCCTAGAATTCGAATGTTGGTGCGTTTAATGTTGTCCCAGAGGTCTCTGAGATTGTCCTCAATTCTTTTCATTCTTTTTTCTTTATTCTGCTGTGTGGTAGTTATTTCCACTATTTTATCTTCCAGGTCACTTACCCATTCTTCTGCCTCAGTTATTCTGCTATTGATTCCTTCTAGAGAATTTTTAATTTCATTTATTGTGTTGTTCATCACTGTTTGTTTGGTCTTTAGTTCTTCAAGGTCCTTGTTAAACGTTTCTTATATTTTCTCCGTTGTATTTCCAAGATTTTGGACCATCTTTACTATCATTACTCTGAATTCTTTTTCAGGTAGACTGTCTATTTCCTCTTCATTTGTTTGGTCTGGTGGGTTTTTATCTTGCTCCTTCATCTGCTGTGTATTTCTCCATCTTCTCATTTTGCTTAAGTTACTGCATTTTGGGTCCCCTGTTCACAGGCTGCAGGTTCATAGTTCCCATTGTTTTTGGCATCTACCTGCAGTGGGCAAGTTTGGTTCAGTGGGTTGTGTAGGTTTCCTGGTGGAAGAGACTGGTGCCTGTGTTCTGGTGGATGTGGCTGGATCTTGTCTTTCTGGTGGGCAGGACCACATCCAGTGGTGTGTTTTGGGGTGTCTGTGACCTTAGTATGATTTTAGGCAGCCTCTTTGCTAATGGGCAGGTTTGTGTTCCTGTCTTGCTAGTTGTTTGGCGTAAGGTGTCCAGCACTGTAGCTTGCTGTCTTTGAGTGGATCTGGGTCTTAGTGTTGAGATGGAGATCTCTGGGAGAGCTTTCACTGTTTGATATTACATGGGGCCAGAAGGTTGCTGGTGGACCAATGTCCTGAACTCAGCTCCCCCACCTCAGAGTCTCAGGCCTGACACCTGGCCAGAGCACCAAGACCCTGTCAGCCACACTGCTCTCAAGAAAAGGGAGAAAAAGAATGAAAGAAATAAAAAGTAACTAAATAATATAAAATAAAGTTATTAAAATAGAAATAAATTATTAAAAATAAAAAATTTTAAATTAATAAAAAAAAGAGAGAAAGAAAGAAGAGAGCAGCCAATCCAAAAAAATAAAAAAAATCTACCAATGATAACAAGTGTTAAAATCTATACAAAAGACAAACAAAAAAATGGACAGTCAGAACCCTAGGATAAATGGCAAAAACAAAGCTATACAGACAAAATCACACCAAGAAGCATTCACATACACACTCACAAAAACAGAAAATGGAAACAAAATATATATATATAAAATTAAAAAAGGAAGAGAGCAACAAAATCGATAAACAAATCTACCATTGATAATAAGCTCTAAATACTAAACTAAGATAAACATAAAACCAGAAATAAATTAGATGCAGAAAGCAAGCCCCAAGTCTACAGTTGCTCCACTGCCTCTATTTTGGGACGATTCATTGTCTCTTCAGGTATTCCACAGATGCAGGGTACATCAAGTTGATTGTGGGGATTTAATCTGCTGCCCCTGAGGCTGCTGGGAGAAATTTCCCTTTCTCTTCTTTGTTCGCACAGCTCCTGGGGCTCAGCTTTGGATTTGGCCCTGCCTCTGCATGTAGGTTGCCTGAGGTGGTCTTTTGGGAAGTCTGAGGTCTTCTGCCAGCATTCGGTGGGTGTTCTGTAGGAGTTGTTCCACATGTAGGTGTAGTGTTGTATTTGTGGGGAGGAAGGTGATCTCCACGTCTTACTCCTCTGCCATCTTGAAGGTGCTCCTTAGAATGAATATTATTTTAAAAAGTGTTTCCTATTTCCTGTGACATTTGTGTACTATTTCTCCTAAGACTATTTTGAATAAGAAATCCTATATCTCTCTAAATCCTGAAAGATTAGCTTAGGGAGGAAATGAGCAAAACATCAGGTAAAGAAAGAAAGTAATTGGCATTGCTTAAAGTTTAAAGGAAATGGGACACCGGTTGCCAAAAATACAAAAAATAAATGACATAAAAAGTAGTTAAACAGGGATATTAAAATATCACCAGTAAGAGCGAACACACAGTGAAAACTGAGTGTGAAATTTGTGTGACTTTGAAGTGGCCAAGATAGTCAATTCATTATTCAAAAATCTCTTTAGTATAAAAGAAGAAATTGTGCTGCCAAGTCATAAAATCTTGCAAAAATATATTTCAACCAAAAGCCTGTTTGCAAAGTGCATTTTCACTTGAATGTAGATCAGCATGTTCATATGACAGGGATCCATGGGTATTAATGTAAATGGCAAGTGAATTGTCTAAGCTTCTTGCAATTATGTTAGAAATCTCATCTAGTCAGAGTATTCTAGGAACTGTCTTCTTGCTTTCCCCCTCTCAATCTCTTTTAATAAGTAGGTTGAAGTAGCTATTTGGGAGTCACCTATTGATTGCCTGAATAAAAATGCTTGAAGGTTTAAGTAGCTCAGAGACTTTCATTTTCTAGATATTTTAAAAACCACACTACAGCAGTTTTGTTTATCCATAAAAGGCCTTGTTAGCAGATTTAATCTTTGTTCACTTAAACCTCCAATACCACTATTCCTTTAACTAATTTTACAATTCAATCAAAAAACCCAGTTATTTTGTATGTCACATCTCATACATATGTGTTAAATCAGGTGCTGCTTAATTTTGAGGTTCTTGGAGAACATATTATTTGAGCCTGGATTGAAGTTGCAAGTCTAGAAGAGAAGAACCAGAAAAGCTGGTTTGTAACTTCGTTATGCCAATTTGAGCAAGTCTCTTCATTTCTCCTAGTTTTTTTTTCCTCATCTGTCAAATGCTCTATCAGTCAGGCTAGGCTAGGCTATGCTACAGTAACAAATAATCACCAAAATGTAGTGATTCTTTATGGTAGTCACTCAAAGACTCAGGCTTATGGAGGCCATATTTCTGTGCTCTCATGATTGCTACAAGAGAAGAAAAATTACTTCATCAATTGTTTTTTCATGGAAATGATATATGTTACTTCTTATTGGATTTCATTAGTTAAAGTGAGTCACGTGGCTATATCTAGCTTCAAAGAAGTGGGGAAGTGCAATCCTACCATATGCCTGAAAGGAGAAAAACTACATTACTTATAAATAAAAACTACATTACTTATAAACTACATTACTTATAAATATAAATTTTATTTGTTCTCTAGAACAAATAAAATTAATTATTTGAAAATGATTGGAATACAATATGCTTAGTCAATGACTATATTTTTTTTCTCTCTCTCTTTCTTTTTAATTGAAGTAGAGTTGATTTACAATGTTGTGACAATCTCTGCCGTACAGCAAAGTGACTCTGTTTTACACATATTTACATTCTTTTTAAAATGTTCTTTTCCATTATGGTTTATCCCAGGAGATTGGATATAGTTCCCTGTGCTAGGGACCTTTTTGTTTATCCATTCTAAATATAATAGTTTGCATCTACCAACCCCAAATTCCCAGTCCATCCCTCTCCTGCCCACCCTCCCCCCACAAGTCTGATCTCTAGGTCTGTGAGTCTGTTTCTGTTCTGTGCCGTATTTTAGATTCCACATATAAGTGAGATCATATGGTATTTGTCTTTCTCTTTCTGATTTACTTCACTTAGTATGATAACCTCTAGTTGCATCCATGTTGTTGCAAATGGCATTATTTTGTTCTTTTTATGGCTGAGTAGTATTCCATTGTGTATATGTACCACGTTTCCTTTATTCATTCATCTGTCAATGGACATTTAAGTTGTTGCCATGTTTTGGCTATTGTGAATAGTGTGGCTATGAACATAGGGGCGTGTGTATCTTTTTGGATTATAGTTGTATCCAGGTATATGCCCAGGAGTGGGATTGCTGGATCCTATGGCAATTCCATTTTTAGTTTTCTGAGGAACCTCCATACTGTTTTCTATAGTGGCTGCACCAATTTACATTCCCACCAAAAACTAGATTACTTATAAATAATACTATTGCTCCCTAGAATAAATAAAATTATTTATTTGAAAATGCTTGGAATACAATATGCTTAATCAATGACTATATTTTGTTCATATTTATTTTTATAGTAAAAGAAAAAGAAACTGAATATTATAAGAATGGTACCATATGACATAGAATATCTTAATAGGCTTAATCACATGGTAACTTCAGATTTTATAATAATTTTACAAGATTCTTATGCACAAAGACTATGAGGATGCTTGAGGCTATCCAAAAGCACAAAACAGCTTCACTTTTTAAAATTAAGATACATTTTTTAATTTATAAAGTATAAAACTTTTATTTAAAAATTAAGAATGTTAACATTAAATAAATAACTGAAAAACTTTTTTCTCAAATTTACCTGTATATGGAGACCTATTTCCTTATGAGTTGTGTTTGTATCTATGAAAAATATTAGCGAATGGAGATCATTCAAGCAAATATTACTTTTCCTTCATTTTCCTGCAGACAGAATTACCTGGATAAATTACAGCAAAAGTAATCAGAGGTGCGGTGTTTAAAAATAAAATGAGTTGCTTTCCTTAGTTTGGATGGCATCAGAGTCCTCCCATTTCTGTGCCTTCAATTTCCAGTGCAAAGAAAGCTCCAAGCATGTAGAGAGCAAAACAACAGGGCATCTCACCCAAAGAGAGCGACCCTCACAGCAGGTGAAGGAAGCCAGAGGAGCCATGGAGAAATTCATCTCCACCCACTCATTCCTCTCCTGTCTCCATTCTGAGTTGAAGACTTGTTAATGAAGAAGAGTTCTCAGCTTAGGGTGAAGAAAGCACGCTGATGCAAATTCTGTGCTTAGTAAGTCTTGTATACATTGTTAGCAAGGTGATTCTATTTCGTGAGAAGCACACCTCTGTCGCCTACATAATGTGCAGCTTGAGCAAATGCCTAAAGCTGTCCACATCTCCATTTCCTCACCTGTGAAATGGTTAAATATCACTTGCCTGTATACTTTGCAGGGTTGAAGAGAGAATCAAAAGATATGGTGTTTAGGGCTTCCCTGATGGCGCAGTGGTTGAGAGTCCACCTGCCGATGCAGGGGATACGGGTTCGTACCCCGGTCCAGGAAGATCCCACATGCTGTGGAGCAGCTGGGCCCGTGAGCCATGGCCGCTGAGCCTGCGCGTCCAGAGCATGTGCTCCACAACGGGAGAGGCCACGACAGTGAGAGGCCCGCGTACCACAAAAAAAAAAAAAAAGATATGGTGTTTGTAAAAGTGATCTGCAGAGGGAAAAATCAAATAAATGTCTGATTATCTCTTCTTCACCAATCTGCCCTCAACCGATGTTTATTTTTCTTTCTGTACAAAAGGGATGATGTTGCTTTGCGTGGCGCAATCTAAGTACAAGGCCCAGTGCTCAGGGTCATAGATAGCTGCATTCCATTACATTCCATTGTCAAGGAAGCACAACATAAGTCAAGTGAAAAGGAGTGATATTATTACAGAACGAACTGAATTCCTGTAAATTCATACTAAAAACTAAGTACTTTTCAAATATATGGACTTGTAAAGCATTAGTGGCATAACTCACAATAGATTACAACTCATCAAGGGATTCAGACTCTGGTAGAAATCTACATTTACATTAATTTAAGAGAAAGATGGCATGCTTACAGATCAGAGGGCCATCCACCCTCTCTGTTGTGGCCCAAGGAGGTGGTATTTGGAACATCGATCATTGACTCAAGGGGTGAACAGCAGCAGAGGCCACAGTTACAACAGTGAAGGCAGCATCCCCACACACAGCTAACAGTCACTCCTAAGGTAGGCAGTGTTTACCCAAGCGTAAGAATCTGGCAGGTCTCATTACTGGTTGAATAAATTATAGGTGTTAGAGAAGGCAAGGATGGATAACAGGCTTGTGTATGTCCAACTGTAGGTACCATTGGAGCTCTCACAAAGGGCAGCAGTCATAAGAAGAGGACAAATGACAGAGACATTCACCCATGACTTTCCACATCATTTCCCCAACCCTTTTTCACCTCCCATCAATTCCAAAGAAAACGACTATTTTAAATCCTAACCTGAATGGAGTGTTTCCCCCCCCACATCTTGTTGTTGTACTTTTTTCCTGTCTAGCCATAATATGCACCAAAAACAACATGTGAGGACAACTTTACTTAGGATATACGCTGAGGCTTGAGCACACGGTTCATTATAGAGCTGCTAGCAGTCAGAGGTTGGCAGTCTTACTTAATGGAATAACAGATAGAGAGCAAGAATAATGGTTCCCTTGTCTCTCAGTCTATTAATAGTGGAACCATTAATATTGCAAAATGACTGGTAATAAGAATATTTTAAGGGGGGAAAGATTTGGCTATAAATGAACTTTTATAGCTAAAATGCTTGTGAGAACGTAGCTCTAATTCTTAAGAAAATAGAAGCCCAGTTTACTGGATACACATATTTATTACTTGCTGTTATTGTTTGTTTACTATGTTATTCTTCCTTTCTAAAAAAGATGTTCAGTCATTTCCCTCTTAGCATCAGTGTCCAAAAAATACATGGCAACTCATGACCTAGGAATATATTTATATAACATCACAAACGTTTTCCATGGCAACAAGCCTTGTCAAGCTGTCAGATGCTGTGAGACAGACTTCTGAGCAGTTCCCAAACAAATATAATTCTAATATAGAAACGAATAGGATTCCTGCTGTTCCACTGTGTTATCTAATATTGAACCCACAAACTACAGGACTGCATGCTAAAAAAATTAAAGTAAAAAGGAGAAAGTGATTTCCTTTCCTTTAAAGATGCATGCCAGATTATGTTGCCTCCTTGAGAGATGACATTATCATCTTCTAAACGTCACTTACTTGGAGAGCAGTTTATTTTCAGAAGATTGTGACTATTGTCTTGAAGTTCTGATGATTTTTCTTAATCAACCATATTTTATGAAGAGTTAAAATTCAATAAAAGTTTTAAACATTCAACAGTCAAAGTCAAAACTGCTGCCATTGATATCCTCCTAATGAGAATTACAAAGACTTAAAATTGAGGTGACCAGAAAGACCAAACTTTGCCATTTTCATTCCACCTCTCCTGTATTTCCTGGTGGCTCAGAAAGCCACAGAGTAAAATAAATGTTTGATATAGTTCTAGTTCTCTGATATAGATTAATCAAGAATAAATTGATGAATGGGTGGATGGACAGATGGACAAAAGCACTGATGGCAAGATAGATCCATCTCATGGTTAAATAACAGGTAACTTTCAGTAATCTCAGGATATATAGTATGTTTTAGTCAAGAAGTTCATTATTATACACATTTTGTGCTTGAGCAAACTGGGCACAAAGAAGTAGAGTTATTCACCCTGCATTCTTTATTAAGCTTTTGGGAAAGTTAGGAAAATCTAATAGCATGAATTTCTTGCCCTAGATGACCTTAGTTCTAGAACTCTGAAGACCTAGATTCTTGTCGTCCTTCTGTAGTTTTTTTGATTAGCTATTGATATGTAATATATCACCCTAAAACTTAGTGACTTAAAAAATTATCTCTCTTATGATTCTATGGGTTTTCTGGACTCAGCCAAACACAGTCTTGAGTCTTGAGGGTGATCACCCATTGCTGCATTCAGCTGGGGTTGGGGGAGAGGGGGAGGTCACCCGGGATTGGGACACTGGGTCAGCTGGACTTTCTCTCTCCCCGATGTCTTATGTCATCTCACTCTCCATGTCACCGCTCCTACAGAATAGCCGGACTTCTCAGTGGAACTTAGGGATTCCAAGAGCACGGAAGCAGAAGTGCCCAAGTCATCTTAAGCCTTAGACTTGAAAGTAGCACAGTATCACTTTTGTCGAATTCTATTCATTATAGGGAATCGTAGATTCAAGAGGAGGGAACCGCACAAGTGTGTGACTATCAAGAGGTGTGGTTCATGAGGGACCACCAATATAACAAGCTACTTTATCACAAGTAGTGTGACCTAAAGAATTGTTTCCTCAACTGTCAGATGAAGAGGTTACACTAGATTCAAGTGTACCTTTAATAGTCCAAAGTTCCCTGAGCCATTCAATAGAGTACAGTATTTCAGGAAAATGGACTCCAAAACCCATACAATCTTAGGCTTATTTTCAAAGCCACACTGACCCTTTTTCATGTCTAACAGATTTGGCAGGCAGCTCAAACTGAGTATGTCATAATCATGACTTTCCTTTTATATGTTCCCCTATCCCTAGAGTCCATATTGCAAATGATGGCACTCTGTACTCCCAGTTATCCTTGTCAGAAATCTGGAAATCATTCTTGAATCTTCTTGTCAATAATGTCTACCAATCAGTGAGTCATAACGATGCTATGATAAATATACTATGATTATCCCCATTTTTCAGAGGAGAAAAATAAGACACAACTAGGTTATAACCTGCTAGGACATATGCAGAACTAGTAAGTGGAGAAGTCTTAACTGTGACAGTATACTAGGAATAAAGACCCCTGGCTTCCACAGTATGTAAAGATCTGAAGTTAGGCAATGATTACAAAAACTTGAAGGTTTTTTGAAAGTACAATATACACCCTTGAACTGTTTGAGTGATAGATAATTTGTAAATCAGCAAATTTTTCAGTAGTAGTGTTCCTCTGGAAGGATGGCTTAGGGAAAAGGTAAGTTGGCCATCTTAAAAATAATTTGCAGCACTGTTATCTCTCTCTCTCTCACACACACACACACACACACACAAACACACACACACACACGTTGGAAAACAAAATAAAAATAATTTTTATTTTTAGTTAACTCTTACAAAACAAATTATATGGATGCTGTAACAAATTCTGTTTTATGGGTGAGGAAGACTAAGATCTTCATATAAAATGACTCAACTCAGGGGAGCTGGTGCTTGAATCAAGTGTAGAAACTGCTAGCAATAAGTAGCTAATAATTAATTAGCTGAAGGAACTGGACATATGGCACAGGTTAAAATTATTCAGAAGACCATCATTCTGAGATCAGACTCTCAGTAACAGAATTAATCTGTTACTTTGTAACTATTTTAGTTAAAACCTCTGCAGAGAAATGAGAAATGTTAGGGAAGGATCATGTGCTACAAACTTGAAGTAACTAAATAGTTTTGAAACTATTTTTAATGCAATGTTTGTGTTGGGGGTACAAGATAAGATCCTTGAGACGCTTGAAGTATATATAAAGTCTTTTCTGGAAATAAGGACAACTATCCATGGAACTGTTTCTTCTCCTGAGAGTGAAATAAATCAACAAATTGCTATTTAAAGCATGTGAATAATTCCCTTCCCTCAGGCTTTTCAAACGACTTGCTATGGCTTTGGATATTTTTTTTCCACTAATTTTCATTGCAGAAAGAAAAATACCACATTGGCAAGGATAAGGAAATTTTCTTTGAAGCCACTGAATAGTTACAGTTTGGCTGGTCACACTCTCTCCCTTCTTGTCTTCTGGCTGCTGCTTGACAGTAACACGGAGGGATCATCCCTTGGGACTGGCAAGGAATTTCTTCCATCTTTGGTGTTTCCTGATGACATACATTAAAGACAATTAAGAAAGGAATTTACACAGACCTCATATACACAGATCTGAACAGTTTCCTCAAGTTCACGTGTGCTTATTTCACTCAAGGATGGGTTAATTTGATTACTGTTCCTCAAATCTGCCCTCTTTCTGTGGTTCTCAATTTCATCCGGGCTTAATATCAACTACCATTTGGTTTATGTTACCCTCTACTCCATCCTAGCCTTCTGGCAATTCATAGGTCTACTACATCAAAATTCATCTATTGATTGCTATTAAACTCCTAAAAATTGATATGTCAAAAATACACATTAGTAACCATGAAAAGGAGGGATATGGAAACCTCAGTTCCTCCCACTGCCCCAAATTAAGTGTGGACCATTTTTTAAACTTGCAGTGTAGTCATCTAGGGCCATGTCACGAGGAGAGAGCAGCAAAGGTTTATTAGGATGCTTTGGCCTCAGGTCTACACAACTTGTCCACTTTGCTACCCCATGCAAGGTGACCCAGTCAGAACACTTTTCTCATGACATCTCTGACTCCATCCCAGGGAAACCATACTTTTGTATAATGCATAGTTCAGTTGTGTTTTCATCTAAGAGATGTAAGTTCCCTGAGTTTATTTTTGGGAAAGCAGAAACATATTTCACCCACATTCTGAGACCCAAATAGGAGTTAATATATTGATCATAGAATTTCAAGGCTGAAAATGACTTCAGAGAGTATACAGTCCAAGTTCTAATGATTCTTCCTCCTCCAGATACCTCAAAATCCATCCTCCGCTGTCTTTCTTCACAGCCACTACCTCTGTGTCTGTGGTTTTATCTTCCACGTGGGCTACAAATTCCTAGCCCACTTCCAGGCATCACACAAACACACACACACACACACGCACACACATACACGTCTGCTGTCAAAGTAATCTTACTGAGACATAAGCCTGACCCACTTATTCCCTGGCTTAGAAATCTGCAAAGATTTGCCATTCCCTGTTGGATGAAGTCTATAAACAAAAAACATGGGCTTTCTCGTCTGTTCCAGCACCCCTCACCAGTCTTATCTCTATCCCTTCCTTTCTGTCTCCTTCTCACAGACCAGACATTTCACTGTTGCCCCAAAAGCATCACACTCTTTCACACCTCAACCTCTACACAAACTCTACTCTCTGTCTATATGACCTTCCTCCCCTTCTCCTCCCAGTGACCTCCTGCTTGTCTTTAAAGACCCAAATTAAATGCTACCTCCCTGGAAGCCTTTCCCAGTACTCACAGAGAGAGTTGGTATATAGCTGCTGCAAGCTTCAGTACCATCCTGTCCAGATATCTACTACAGCAAACACCACACTGCAGTTCTCTCTCACCACTAGGCACCGAGCATGGAAGTCATAGCTCATACATCATTCTGTCTATTGTGCCTAGCACAGAGAAAGCACTTCAGTCATTATTCATTCATTTGTTGAATGAACATGGTGTTATTGATGGTTTAATATTGAAAAACATATTAAACATGGTCCCTGCTATCGTAGATTATAGTTTAGTCAGGGAGAGAGACACTAGATAAACACACCAATGAATATACAAGTCTTATCTGTGGTATGTGCTTTGATAGAGAAGAACAAAGGACAAGAAAGAGAATAAGGAAGGGATGGAAGAGCTAATTTAGATGAGAGGAAGGATGGGGAAGAAATCTCTGAGCATGTGACATTTAAGTAGGGATCTGAAGGATGGGTACGAAGCAGCCAGGAAAAGAGTGAGAAAAAGAATGAGTGAAGATCTTAAAGTGGCAATGAGCTTGTGAAAGGACTTTGAAATAAGGCAGTACTGCTAAAACAGAACAAGGGGACTAGAATGTAGAGAGGGACTGAGGGGCAGACAATGAGTTTGAGTTTTATTGGAAGTGCATTGGGAAGCTATTGAAGACTTAATAATGTTGAAAGTAAGTTTCAGGAACAGACGGCACATTACCTTTGGAGTAACAAGAGGCTTTCTTCCTCGGGGATCCAGGATGAGAGATGAATTGAGCTAACACTGGGATGGAGAGTCCAGAGGAGGGAAGAGTGTTTCACTCATCCTTTTAGAGTAGAATTATTGACAGTTCTCTTCAGGGCAAGCTGACTCTATTTGTCGCCAAGAACTACAGTTTAAACTGTTTGAAAAGTTATGAGATCATTCCCTCATGACTGAGAAAATCATGGAATATGTCCTCAAAGGAGTAATGCTCTGATGAAGGACCAGGCTACAATTGCTGTATAAAAAGTACATAACTAGCAGCAAACTATACACCTTCCCTTGTATTCTAAAACTCAACTCAAACTCAACCTGCCTAAAATCAAACCTACCCATCCCAGTTTCCCATCCTCCCATCACCACCTATGTCCACCTGGCCCATACGTACCCATGGTCCTTACCTCAATAAGGTTCTTATCTCAATGCCTGGCCCTCCCATCAATCCCATATATCAGCACTGACACCTTCCTCTCCCCCACCACCCAGAACCAGTCCATCTCCAAGCCCTGCTTATTTTGCTTCCTAAACATTTCTCAAATCTGTCAAAATTCCTCCATCTCCACTGCCTCACACAGTTCGAGCTATTATCATCTCTTGCCTGGACCTCTGTAATAGCCTACTAATGGATATTCCCTGTCAGTTCTTCAGCCCTCAAGCTTATTCTTTAGCCAACACTCAGAGAGAGCTTTAAAAATACAAACTGGCATACCTCCACCACTGTCAGTGTTTAAGGAAAATTTGGGAGAACAAAACTCCTTACTGTGACTTTGGATGCCTCAATTAACTGGTCTGGATTCTGCCTGTGCTTGCTTCCGTATACTTCTCTAGCTGAATCCTGTGTCATGTTTCCCCTAGCCTCCGTAAGCCTGCCACCCTGGCTGCCATTTGGTTTCATGAGGACATCATGGTCTACATGTAAGGCTCCACTGGTTTGAAAAGACTTATCTACTCTCTGCCCTGCTTATACATATGTGTTCTTCGTAGGTCAGCTCGACCATCACTTTACTAAAGGAATCTACCCTCACCGTCTTAGCTATTGCAAATCCCCTGTAATACATTGTCATGGAGCCACGTACACATCTTGTGCAGCTTTTACAACAGAGGATGTTTTACATTTGATTAAGGCTTCTCTCTCCTGCTCTACTGTAAGCTCCAAAGAGCAAGGAATCTTATCTGCCTTAACTCTTTATTACATCCTGGATGCCAGAGGTAGGTACTCAAAAATACCTATTGAATGAGGGAGTTCATGCCCCAGGGTATGAAATCTGTTGTCTGGATGAACTGAAGTGATCCTCCTTCCCCTTTTCCTCCACCAACTTCCTTTTAATCCATTAACAATTTCTAGTGATTTCCTCTACCAAATATAAGGTAATTCTTCTGCCACTGCTGAGTTCAGATAACCAACTTACCTTTACTTGCAGCAACATGCAATCAACTCTCCCCATCCCCACTCTTCACTTCACTCTTATTGGTTCTCTAGTTCCCTATAATGTAGCTGGAGTTATCTTCCTAAATTGCAAAACTAACTGGTTCCTCAATTTGCACTCAGGTTAAAGTCCAAAGTAATTCTGAGACCTTTAATGAGTTGACCATATCCATTCAACCCCACTCCCTTCTACTGCCCTTCTCTAATTCATGGTGGGGATTTTAAAACACCCTTCCCTCCACCTGGGCTCTCTTCCCTGACCTGTTACCCATATCACAGGTCTTAATTTAGAAGCCACCTACCTCTGCCAGCCCTTCCCCATCCCGCAGACTTTGGGTTAGGTGATGTCAAAACGCCTATCAACTTTTTCAACAATACAGCTTCTTTCACACTATACCGTTACCACGTAGCAGTTGCTACATGGTAAACGTAGTCTTGACTTGATTTAATTGGGTAAATCAGATGAAGTAATATCATTGGTAGCCCTGTAAGACATATTTATGCATGAGTTGAGCATGAGTGATTTTCTGCTGAAGAATGAGAAAAGAAGGATGCGTGAATGCTTGAATAAAAGCAGGATATTAAGAGGAAGGTGTATTATAGCATCCAGTTCCCTATGGGATTCATGAATAAGTTCTGAGGCAGGGTTGCATTATGACTTTTGTGGGCTCTAGGCACTTTTGTCTTCATGGGCCCCTTCCCCACACACACACACACACACAGAGAAATACATTTGAATAAGTTGGCATAAAGATGAATATATTAATATTACATAATAAAGCATTTCCTCAACCTGATACTTCTTTTTTTCTGATTTTAAAAGAAATTAAAGAATTTTCGTGGACCTTGAAACTGTTGTAGGCCCTATGTGCTGTGCCTTGTTGATGAGTCAGCCCTGACTGAAGGTCATGCAATGCTGGTCTGGCATCTAGAGTGTTCTGCAGCTCTCAAATGCCTCAGATGAAGGGGTGGTTACAGAAATGGTGGGACATCTACGGGAGAAAGCAGATGCTCCAAATACAGTGGGCACTAGTGATTGGAAAGGGAGCCTGTTAGGACAACAGTAACCCAAAGGGCATGAATATGTTCTTGAAGGCTTGTGACATTGTCTTTTATGAGCCCCAGAAATAGAAAAGTGTTACTTTGTGTGATCATCAAGGTCCCAACAGGAAACAGATGGCACACTCAATAGGAGAGGGCATGGAGTGTTTATTCACAGAGGTAGTATTTACAGAGGTGTGTGTGTAGGAGAAGCAGAAGGCAGAGGGCATGGAAACTGTGGATTTATTCCACCCAGGTCAACCTCAAGGGCAGAGAGCAGGGTGGATGAGGAAGGAGAGTGGGTCAGCAGGGACAATGGGAAATCTGATTTCTAAATGCTAAGACAGTCATACTTGTGCTCACAGGCTGATGTTATCTGGGGTCATTCAGGTTAAGCCTATTTATTGTTTTTATCCTTCACTAGATGGAAAACTCAATGACCAAGAGATGATGTAGACCATCCATGATTGTATCTTTAGCACCTTGCACATCACCAGGCACAGAGTAGATGCTTAATGAGTATTTGTTAAATAGATGGATGAATGAATGAGTGAGTGAATAAAAACAAATTTCTGAGATTTTTCTCTTCTAAAGTCAGGGATGCCAAAGGATGACTAAAAAAAAAGGATGTGTCTTCCAGAAGAAGATATGGACCCAGCTGGTCAGTGGAGATCACGGCGATTGTCTGAGCGAGTAAAAGGTCTCCAAGACAAAGTTGCCTTTGCAGGGCTTCCCTGGTGGCGCAGTGGTTGGGAGTCTGCCTGCCGATGCAGGGGACACGGGTTCGTGCCCCGGTCTGGGAAGATCCCACATGCCGCGGAGCGGCTGAGTCCGTGAGCCATGGCCGCTGAGCCTGCGCATCCGGAGCCTGTGTTCCGCAACGGGAGAGGCCACAACAGTGAGAGGCCCACGTACCACAAAAAAAAAAAAAAAAAGTTGCCTTTGCAGAGACAATCTGGGGGGTGGGGGTAGCCTGAGCATGGTGCCTTAAACTCTAGGGATCATAAAATGAAGGTGATTAAATAATATTCCAACTTGTGTATTCAGAAACTATAGTACTTGTAGTTAATGTGATAGCTGTTGATTAATTTCACTCTTGCCCACTCATTCTAGCAAACAGTCTGTGCTAGGGGCCCTGGATTGTCCAATAGGTTATACTTTAGAGGTTGGGTGGTTGGGGTGAAGGAGCGTGTGACAGCATCTTACCCATCCATATCCCACACTAAGTCAAGTTCTCTATGTTATCTCTATTAACCAACCTGGTTTGCCTAACCTATCAACACATCCTAGTTTTACCACTGAAAGTCCCACATCCTGGAAAATCCCTCCATTGGAGGCAGTCTGGGAAAGTAAGCCCTATTACCTCAGCATAGGAGTTACTGATTATTTCTCAAAATGTGTTTGATGAATGCAATTACTGCTGCACATTTCTTTATTTTGTTCAGTAGAGTTTCCATTTTTCTTTCTTGTTTCTGTTATTGTCTTAGAGATTATATTTGATTTTAATCATTCAAAAAGTTTCTAAATAATAATATTGGTATTACTGGTATTTATTTCAATTCTCCAGTATATTATCCTTGTCAGCCAAGGTCAGGAACTTGAGAAGAGAGTGGGCATCATGTGAATTGCAATCTATTTTATTTCCCCAATTTTGTTCTTGGAGTTGAAGCAGTGTCCAGGATCTCTGAAAGCCAAAGACAATCCCTCCTCTTCTCAAGGGGCATGCTATACTTTCATTGGAATTGCTCACAATCAGATTTGCTTACAGACTGCAAGGTGGGCAAAATGACTATCTAAATTTACCCTGTAACTTTCACATGCCTCAGAGAAAGTAAGTAACAAATGACATATATGCTTTCCTTCTTCCAAAGATTACTGGTGGGTGGAATCCTCAAACGCAAAGAAAAGGAAAACCATATGGGCATAAGATGGACTTTGTGTTAAAAGTGGATTTCTTTTCCTGTAATGAATTGTTCCATACTTTTATGTAAATAAAATTTTTTAAAGTTTCTCTAGAATACAACTATTACAGCTTGCCCACTGAGTGGGTATGTTGTAAAAGAAAGTAGTGAGAACATGAGCAATTTTTAAGTTGCTTTTAGCCTATGTGAAATTAAAGATGCCACAACTGATGTGTCCACGTGTGAGTTAAGTTCCTAGAGTCACTTACTTTACCTAAGGGCTGAATATCACCTTGCCTGATATGGACTCCATTCCAAGAAACGCTGAACCCCTGATGTGGGCTGAAGTGAGTTGATGATATTCTCCTTGGGTAACTGTTCGGGTAAATCTAACTGAAATCTCTTGGGCCAATGTGAGTCTTTGACATAGAACATATCTAAATGCTTTTTTGAATTTCTATTCTAACTGTGAGCAATCTTCTTTATTACTATTTCTAAACTTTTGGGTGTAATACACATCAAATAATCACCCTCCTTGAAACTAACTGAGTGGCTCCAGTTCAGTGATAGAATGATCAAGAGAAATTCTTCATTAAGATAAATCAAGCTTTGTTCGAAAAGGGAGAAATCATTATGCTTAGTTCCTGCTTAATTAGAGGGTAAAAGTTGATTAATCAATACTTGCATTGTGACAGTTACCATATTAATGTTGATAATAAATAACATTATTTGTTCCTGACTCTTAAGGCATTAAATAATTTGCAAGCATTACCTCATTTAATCCTATAAGGTGGATATGATCATCCCCATCTTATGAGTAAGTAAACTGAGCTATGGAAAGATTAAACCATGGAAGTTCACATAGCTAGTAAGAGGTAGAGACAGGAAAGGATACAAGTGTCTTTCTGACAGAACCAACTCTCTTTAATACTATGAAAATCCAGTAAAACCACACATTTTTTAAAGCTTAGCTGCTGAACCAGGGTGCCTTTCTACAGGCAAAGACGTGGAACAATCTAGGGGCTTCCCTGGTGGCGCAGTGGTTAAGAATCTGCCTGCCAGTGCAGAGGAAACAAGTTTGAGCCCTGGTCTGGGAAGACCCCACATGCCGCGGAGCAACTAAGCCCATGCACAACAACTACTGAGCCTGTGCTCTAGAGCCTGCGAGCCACAACTACTGAGCCCACATGCCACAACTACTGAAGCCCATGCCCCTAGAAACCGTGCTCCACAATAAGAGAAGCCACCACAATAAGAAGCCCGTGCACCTCAACAAAGAGTAGTCCCCGCTCGCCGCAACTACAGAAAGCCCGTGCACAGCAACGAAGACCCAGCACAGCTAAAAATTACTTTTTTTAAAAAAAGAAACAATCTAAAAAAGAATACTTTTGAATAATTGAGGGCAGTTTTCTAGGCAGCCCTCAGGCCATAAGCTATGCATTTCTCATATGAAGTGAGTCCTTTCTCAACAGAACTTCTACTTCATTCTTGTAGGGAATTTGCAGGTATTTAATAGCCAACCATTTTACAAAGGCTATTTGGTGATCATACTCAGATTGGAGAAAATGCCTTTCTCCACACTGCTTTGTTCAGGCTCAAATAAAACCTATTTAAGTTTGAGATAATGTTGAAGTTTATATGGTACAAGGCAGAGGGTCTCTGCGTTTAAAGTTTTTCATTATATCTCTTCATGTTTTCTTTCCTTCCTGAACTGGTCAACCCTAAAGCCACTGGGTGTATCAGAACAAGGTAGATGACCTGGGTTAATAGAGGTGTGCAGCCATGGTAGCCCAAAGTGGAATGTTGGAGCTCAAATGAAGTGAAGAGGGCTTCCGTGCAGTGGAAAGTGGACTGAGCACAAAGAAACATTTATGCCTGGGAGTGGCCTAGCATGGTATTTCAGAGACCAAGTAAGATGAGGAGGGTGTCCACACACCCTGGTTTGGCACAGGATAAGGAGGGCGTGCATGCTGGATGCAGACTAGCGGCAGAGAGGGGGGATTGGTTACCTACAGGGGCTTGACCAAAAAAAAAAAAAAAGATGTAAATGACAATGGAATTAAGTTTCTCATTGTTGAAAAAAGATGTTACAAGTATTGAAAGTAAAATACTACAATAAACCTTGTAGTTGGGATTATAATTGGAAGTATCTGTGTGAATATATAGAATGGGGAGATAGATGGATAGAGATGATAGATAGATAGATAGATAGATAGATAGATAGATAGATAGATAGATAGATAAAGTGTATGTATACCCACAAACACATATACTCACATATATTCTCTAGGTTTGTCTGCTGAGAGGATCTGGGAGCAGCACATCTCAATAGCAGAAAACACACTTAAATCCCAGATCTTGGCTTCTAAAAACCATTCTCCACTAAAAGGACAAAGGATCTTTGGAGAAATGGTTTATTCCAGGGCTGTGGTAAAAGAAACACAAGATAAGTCTGGAATACCTTGTTGTACCAGAAATCAAAGAAGTACAGGTCTCCATCGTTCTTTGAGACCTGTTAAAAGGACATGGAGCACAGCTTGAAGGGCTGCTATTGACCAAATCTGGGACAGTTTGTCATCAAAATAAATAATGCTTGTAGGGACTTCCCTGGTGGCATAGTGGTTGAGAATCCACCTGCCAATGCAGGGAACACAGGTTCGATCCCTTGTCCTGGAAGATTCCACATGCCACGGAGCAACTAAGCCCGTGTGCCACAACTACTGAGCCTGTGCTCTAGAGCCCACGAATCACACCTGCTGAAGCTCACGTGCCTAGAGCCCATGCTGCACAACAAGAGAAGCCACGGCAATGAGAAGCCTGTGCACCGTGACAAAGAGTAGCCCCTGCTCACTGCAACTAGAGAAAGGCTGCGCGCAGCAACGAAGACCCAACGCAGCCAAAAATAAATAAATAAATAAATAAGTAATGCTTGTAAATAATCATAGTTCATTGAATAAAATTGGAAATCATGAATCCAAGCAGGTATAAAAGAGTGGATAAATTAAAATGATATAAATGAATAACTTTAAAGTTCAGTGAAAAATAAGCTATTTGCACAGCTTCAAAGTACCTAGCCACAGAAGTACTTATTAAGTAGAAAAGGAGCAAGTAACTTTAAGGTAGAGAAACCTGGGCAGACACTGCCTTAAACAAGTGGCCTAAATGAACAACATCAATAGTGGACCCATCAGATTTATGTGCTACTTTATAAGATGCAGTAAAAACATAGCACCGTTTTTGTGATTTTTCTTGTCAAAAATACATAATCCATTTCTAATCATGAGGAACATCAGACAAACTCAATTTAAGAGATATTCTATCTAGCCTTTTATCTTCTAAAGTATCAAGGGCATTAAAGTTAAGACTAAGAAACTGTGCCAGAATGAAGGAGCTAATGACAAATAAATGCAACCCGAGATTCTGGATTGAATCTTTCATTATAAATATGTTATTGGGATAACTGACAAATCTTGAATGAGGTCTGAGGATTAAACGGCAACAATGCATCGTGTTAACTTCCTGATTTTGATGGTTGTATTGTGGTTATTTAGGAGAATGCCCTTATTTGGGGGGAAATAACACACTAAAGCATTTAAAAGAAATGAGGCTTAGGTCAACAACTTACTCTTCAGTGGTTTTGGGAAAAAAAGATGATCTTTGCACTATATTTGAAACTTTTTGTGAGTTTGAGAGCCTTTCAAAATTCAATAAAATATTTTAAACTAGGGCTTCCCTGGTGGCGCAGTGGTTGAGAGTCCGCCTGCCGATGCAGGGGATGCAGGTTCATGCCCCGGTCCGGGAAGATCCCACATGCCGCGGAGCAGCTGCCCCCGTGAGCCATGGCCGCTGAGCCTGTGCGTCCGGAGCCTGTGCGCCACAACGGGAGAGGCCACAACAGTGAGAGGCCCGCGTACTGCAAAAAAAAAAAAAATATATATATATATATATATTTATTTATTTATAAATATATATATATTTTAAAGTAAATCTTTTATTACAATCACCTCTGCAATTTGCTAATTTGTAAATTGTGTCAGCTCTGACACAGGGTTATCATTAGATTAGGATGTCCGTATCATAGGACACAGAAACATATCAGAGAATGAGGATAAACAAAGCAAAGAAAGGAAAAGGGCCTACATCAGAATCCCAGCAGCACTCAGAACTGAGGGTTTCTCTAACACCCTAATGGATAGGGATTTATAGTCACTGTATACTTATAAGTTACTATGAGAATACAGTTAAATAAACTTCCAAATTTATTTAATAGTGAAGTTCATTCTTCTCAATTTATCCTTTTGGTGAAAGTTTGAAGTCTTGTGTTTAGAAGATGTCAAATTGCAGGGATTCAGTGGTCCTTGCTCTTATGGTTAACAACAGGTAAAACACGCCTTCACAGGGTGATCTCTGAATAGGGAAAACTATTGTCAGGGGTTTGAGCCATTGATTTTGATGGAAGCCCAGTCTGCCTCATTTACAAAGCCTATGTGGCAAACTCTAGGATTTTAAGTGAAGTGCAATTCATTTTGGGAGAAAAATCAGCTAACTTCTAATTCAGTCTACTTTTAATCAGTGGAAAAATCACAATGCACTCACTTACATATGCATACTATCTATATTTAGAAGAAAAATAGAATTGAGAGATTCTTGAGTTACCAAAGTCTGTCAAATTTCAGTCAAAAAATGTCAATAGAAATTCTCAATTTTTAATTTACCAATATTTACAAATTTAAAGTAATTTTATACAATTTTATTTCAATGTAGAAAATTCAAATGCCTTAGAAATTTATTATTCTTTATTCCCTATTTTTAAACCTTTCCTTTAAGCTGATGTGCCTTCATTTCTTTTTTATTTTCAAATTCCTTCTCAATAAAAATAGCGTTCTTTTGGTGTTTCTCTTTAAAGGGATAAATATCAATATGAGTTTTCAGGAATATGATAACTAAACGTTTAGATATATGAAGTCACTGACATCCACACCCACAGTTTAATTTATTGTTTTTTACACCAAAAGAAAAAAAAATATGAGGTCCAATGTTATTTAATCTTCAATATAGAGTAAATGAAATACCTGTTTTATTTTTTTAATTTTATATTATTGATTAATAAGGATAAGTGAACATTTCCCTTTAAAATAAATTATACTTTAAAGGAGAAAAATAATTTTTTCCACATGGAGCTCAACTACAGAATACTAATTTCATCAAAGGTACTAGCTAGTTGTAGTTTTCCCCCCATTTTTAACCTGTAAGTGGCTTTCCTTGGCATTAATCACATAGTTCCATGTATCTATATTTATAATTTTAACAGATACTTCATAAATATGGAATCAGGCTATTATCTTGATAATGTGCCACTTTTCTATAAATACAGAGATAGGGTAATTACCACTAGAACTATTTGATAAAATTCAAAAATAGATAAATAATGAATAAGTCTTCCATTCAGTCATTAAAATTCAGAAAACAAAACAAAATATATTTAGCCATTATCCTTTTGATGAATTTGGCTCTCTGCCTTCAAACCACTACCAATTTCAGCTGGCATATAAGGAGCATTTTATGAATACTGCCCAGTGTGCAATGAACTGAACTGGAGACACTAGTCAATAACAGCCCATTAGCATTATCCAAATGAAGAAGCAAATTAAGCATAAAGAAAAATTTTTAAACAATATAAAAGTTGACATGCAGAATAGGAAAATCTAAGAAATTGTGAGTGAAGTTCAACCCGTCCTATAATCCGACTTATGCTTTGAAACTGGGAGGCAAGTTTATTCATAAATATAGGTCAGTTACTATAAATTCTAGGATCAGTAAGTAGTACAGGATGGTTATGTGATTTTTTTCCTGTTTATGATGTTATCACTACTGTGTGACATGGCCACTAAGAAAAGATAGTATATTCGTAGGTTGCATTAGTGTTTAAGTGTCCAGTTTAGGTGAATGAATTCTCAGACCTGTATATAGCATACTGTGTTCAGCCACTCATTTTAGAAATATTAGTTTTATTCTTGTTATGTTATGATCCTTCAATATTCAATACATTTCTCAGCAAACATTTATTTGGTACCCACCTACTATAGAATAGGACCTGTGATAATGGCTGCAATACAGTAATGAAGAAGGCATTGTTTCTATTTGCCCAAATAAATAGACAATTTAAAAACCACAATAAGCTTATGATGGTGCTAAACAGTGTGTGTTAACAAGAACATACAGAAGAGCATCCAACTAGCTTTTGAGGAGTCAGGGAAGAATTTCCCCTGAAGGGATCACTTCCTCTGAGAAGCTTTTCTAGACTGCCTGGTGCATGTCAGATTCTGGCAGGCACTCTTTATCTTTCCTTGAGGCCAGATCTCGCAGTTTGAAGTTTCATGTCTATTTGGGAGATTTTTTTCTGTTTCGTTTCTTCCATTAGATTTGAAGCACTAGGACCACACCAAGTTTGTATACCATTGTCTCCCCATTCCTGGAACCTAGCACAAGTTTAATAGCTGATAGAATGAAGGGGATATTTAAGTTTAAACTCCAAGGACAAGTAGAAGTGTGTTCAGTAAGGAAGAAAAGGGATTCATTTCCACAGGTGGTCCAAAGACTCTAAGGTGAGAAAAATCATCAACAGATTTAGGAACTAAAGTGAATCTAATGTGGCTGAAAATGGCAAATGAAGGTGGCTTGACAGGAGGTGGAGGGACATAAAAGAGGGAAGAGTTACAAGAGTTGAGGCTGAAGAAGTAAGCAGGAGCTAGAGGCTGGATCCACGAAAGCCTTGAGGAATGATTAAGATAATACCTGTAAAATGATTAGCAAAATATCTGACACATGTAGGCATTCAATAAAAATGTTCTTTTATCATTAAGAATGTATTCTTTCACTTTTAATCACTTTTACATTGCAGATTAATTTTTTAAAATCTGATTCATCTTTTTATATATATATAAATTTACTTATTTATTTGTTTGTTTGTTTATTTTTGGCTGTGTTGGTCTTCATTGCTGCACGCGGGTTTTCTCTAGTTGCAGCAAGCGGGGGCTACTGTTTGTTGCGGTGCTCGGGCTTCTCATTGCGGTGGCTTCTCTTGTTGCGGAGCACAGGCTCTAGGCGCACGGGCTTCAGTAGTTGCGGCACATGGGCTCAGTAGTTGTGGCTCACAGGCTCTAAAGCACAGGCTCAGTAGTTGTGGCGCATGGACTTAGTTGCTCCGCAGCATGTGGGATCTTCCTGGACCAGGGATCAAACCCATGTCCCCTACATTGGCAGGCAGATACTTAACTACTGCACCACCTGGGAAATCCCCAGATTCAATTTTAATCAGGAGTTTTTCGAGATAAAGGAAAGTGGCATTTAACAAGATACAATCATTCATGGAGTTTACATTCTGGTAGGTGAGGGTGGGAAGAGAGATAAGCAATAAATAACCAAACTAAAACTGACCAGGTGGTGATAAAGACTAAGATGAAAATAAAACTGGGAGATGTGATGTGATAACTGGAAGGGTACATAAGATGGTTAAGAAAGAACTGTAGGAAGATGACTCTTAAGTTGAGATCTAAGTGACAAGAGTAAGGCAGTAGTATGGAGACGTGGGGATGAGCATTCTAGGAGCAGTTGGCACAGTTGTGTTTTCTGGGGGAAAAACAATTCAAGCTTAGAATTAAGGACTAGAAAAAAGACCAGTCTGGTGGGAGTGTAGTGAGCTAGGAGGAGAGTCACCAGCAGAAATGCTTTTGAAGGGCTAGGGAGGGGCCATATACATTTTTGTGGTCTATGGTTGGGAGTTTGAGTTTTATTTATAGTGCAATGGGGAAATAGGGTTGAAAGGAGGGGAGTTATTTAAATAGAATTATGTTTTAGAAATATCACTTTGGAGTGAAATGAATAGATTTCGTACTGAAGGAAGTATTAAAAGATAAGTTAGCCATAGTACTTGCTATTGGGGAAAAAGATAGGTAATGATGATATAATACTTTTTGGTGGGCATGTATTCACAAGGGAAGAGAAACATTTACCCTTCTGGATAGAAGGCTTATCAGAGATGGTCCAGGCCATCATCATCTTTCACATGAGCTGGTACGATAGAAGTACTTTCCTCACCACTTCCACTATTGTCCCTCTTCAGTCTACTCCTAAAACAACAACCAGAGTGATTCTTTAAAGCACAGTCACACTTTCTCATTCCGCTGCTCGTAATCATCCCGTGTCTTTCAACTCGCTCAGAGTGACAGCCAAGGTCTTCATTAACCACCAGTGAGAACATGTGTGAGCTGGCTCTTCTTCTGTTTATCTTTATACATCACCTGATACTCTCCTTCTCACTCCCTTTACTTCAGTCATTCCAGCCTTCCTGAGGTTCCTCTAACAAGCCTGAAAAACAGGTCCTTACCTCAGGGCCTTTGCATTGACTGTTTCTTCTGCCCCGGCTGCTCTTCTCAAAAACATTTTCCTGGCTCAATTCCTCTATTCATTCTAGTCTCTAAAAACATCACCTTTACCAGTAGTTCTAACACTCATAACTTGGATAAAATATGCGTATTGTGGTAGGCTGATCATGGCCTCCAAATATACAGGCACATCTTAATCTCTGGAACTTGTAAATGTTACTATGTTTGGAAAAAGGTCTTTGCAGGTGTGGTTAAGTTAAGGATCCTGAATGGAAGAGATTATCCTGGATTGTCCCAGTGGGCCTTAAACACTATCACAAGTGTCCTTATACAAGAGAGACAGAGTTAGATTAAACACACACACAGGAGATGATGTAAGATGTAGGCAAAGATTAGAGTGATGTGGCCTCAAACCAAGGAATGCCAGCAGCCACCAGAGCCTGGAAGAGGAGAGGAACAGATTTTCCTCCTAAAGCTTTTGGTATGAGAGCAGCTTTGCTGACACCTTGATATTGGAATTGTAACCTCCAGAACTTCAAGAGAATAAAACTTCTATTGTTTTAGATACCAAATTTATGTATTTTGGTATAGCAGCAATAGGAAACAAATACATGTTTCAAACACCTATCCCTTTTACCTTGCTTTATTTTTCTTCCATAGCATTTATTATCTGCCATAATATGCAATTATTTGTTTGTGCGTGCCTGTCAGTCATGTTCTACCAGAATGTAAGCACCGTAATGACAGGAACTTTTTGTGTTGTATCCCCATCTTAGAACGATGCCTGGGACATAGTTCTCAATAATTATTTGTGAGATGGAGGAAAGGAAGGAAAGCAGAGAGAGAAAAAGAGAGGGATGGAAATTGGGAGGGAGGGAAAGAGAAGGATAAAATTAAGAGAGAGCTAATAGTGATAATGAATAATAGTGATAAAGAATTTTCCTGACATAACTTTCTTTTTAGAATTAAAATACTATTCAAAAAAAGCTTGAAGTGATTTGAAAGATGTTAAAAGCTTTGTAATTATTTAAAAGAAATCAAGAAATTTGGTTTTTGTTCATTTGTTGGTTTTTAGCATCAGGTAAGAAAGAAAGGGAGAGGAGGGAAAAAAGAAAATAACTTATCAAAACTATTTCAAGATAGATAAACCTGGATAGTCTTACAAATGTTAAATCAAATGGATCAAAATAAAATATTTTCCCACAAAAGAAAAGAGAAAAATAACAGGCCTAGATTTTTTGCAAGGGTGAGTTCTACTAAACAGTCAAACTATTCTGATCTTTACTATAAACTATACTAGTGTATAGAACAAAAGCATAATCCTCATCTAATCTGAGAAACCTAACGTAACCTTGATGACAAATCCAGACTAAGACAATTTGAGAAAGAAAAAGTACAACCTCAACTGGCATATAATTAAAGATGAAAAGAAAATTGCTAAAACTACATTAGCAAATCAAATACAGCAATGTATAAAAAAAGATAATATCTCGTGATCAAACTGGTCATATCCTTGAAATGCAACATCGATTTAACATTAGAAATTCACCAGATCAAAGGAGAAAAGTCATATGATATTCTCAAGAGATGCAGAGAAAAATTAGATATAATTCAACATCTATTAAGTAGTATTTTTTAATCTTAGCAAACAAGAAATAGTAAATAATTCTTTAATCGGGAAAAGAATATCTACAAAAACATATAGTAATCATCACATTTCATTGCAAAAGGGTGAAATTATTCTTTTGAACTTAGAAACAGGAGTTCTTGCTTTCCTCAATTCTATTAACATTGTACTAGAGGTCTAGGCAGTGCAATAAGGCAAGAACAGTAAAAAAAAAAAAAAAACCAGATGTGGAAAAAAAGAAATAAAACTGTCATTATATAGAGATAATATGAGTTTGTACATAAAAATCCAAAAGAATCAAAAGATACATTAGGATAATTCATAGAGAGTTTACCAACTTTGTTGGATATAAAATTTAATTCATATTTCTATACATCAGCAGCAACCAACCACTAGAAAATGTAACCTTTAAAAAAAAGACACCTGGCTTCCCTGGTGGCGCAGTGGTTGAGAATCTGCCTGCTAATGCAGGGGACACGGGTTCGAGCCCTGGTCTGGGAGGATCCCACATGCCGCGGAGCAACTAGGCCCATGAGCCACAGCTACTGAGCCTGCCTGTCCGGAGCCTGTGCTCAGCAACAAGAGAGGCTGCGATAGTGAGAGGCCCGCGCACCATGATGAAGAGTGGCGCTCGCTTGCCACAACTAGAGAAAGCCCTCGCACAGAAACGAAGACCCAACACAGCAAAAATAAATTAATAAACTCCTAACCCCAACATCTTCTTTAAAAAAAAAAAATAAGACACCATTTGCAATAGTATTAAAAAATAGAACACTTCTCATAATCAATCTCACAAAAGTTGTACAGTTTTAAAACATAATCCCAAAATGCTTTGACAACTCTCCCATCACACAGTGGGATTTATGCCTGTCCCCTTGAACCTGAGTTCTGTAACTACTTGACCAATAGAATCTAGTAGAAATGACACTGTACCATTTTCCAAACATAGGTCTTAAAGAAATTGACACTTCCATTTCCTATCTCTTAGAATGCTACCTGTTAGGACTTAGTCACCTTGCTGTGATGTGCCCCACCAGCTAGTCCTTGGGGAGGGACCACAAGCAAAGGCCCTGAGACCACATGATGAAAGACACAGGGCTATCTCTATGTATAGCAGCTGCTCAAATCCTCCCTTCCCTAATCTTCCCAGAACCGTGATCACAGAAACCATTAGTGGCAAGAACAAGATTTTTGTTGTTTTTAAGAACATAAGTTTCGGAATCATGTATTACATCATCAATAGATAATCAGAATAATCTGCATGGAGAACTTTCTAAATTTTGCTGAATAACATTTTAAAAGATGGATGGAGATACAGATTCAATGCAATTCCATCAAAATCCCAGCAATCCTTTTGGTGGCACTCCTTAAGAATAAGATGGACTCTTTCCTTTTCATATGCCAAAACTTATTTTGAAGTAATAAATAGTTAGGTCAGTGTGGTATTGGAGCATAGATTAACAAGTTCACCAAGAAACAACACAGAGTTTGAAAACAGAACCACACAATAATGAACAATTTTAATATAACACTGTAGACTGAGAAAGAATGGCATTTTCAATATACATTGTTGGGTGGTTCTCTATTTACAATGGAAAAGAACTTAAAGTGGACCCATACTTCACACCATATACACCCATCCATTCCTTACAAAAACTTAGAGGAGACCCTCTTTAAGACAGTCTACTAAAAATTTCAAAATTTAATAAGAACTGTAAAATTTAAGAAAAAGACAACTCAATAGGGGAAAAGAGCAAAAGTTATGGCCATGCACATTATAAAAGAGAAAACCCAAATCACCATTAAAATCATAAGAAACCTGAAAAGAGTGTATTTTACCATATTGTAAATTATACCTCGACAAACAAACCAAAATAAAAACGTGAAAAATACCTAACCTTATGACTAATCTTAGAAATACAATTTAAAATCACAACCAGAAAACATTTCTCACCTACCAAATTAACCAAAAAATAAAAATTCTGATAAAGCAAAGTTTTGGCAAAGATTTGAAGCAACTGGAATATCTATATGCTGTTGGTAGGAATACAAATTAGTGCAATTTTGGAAACAATTCAGTATTAATAAGACAAGTTAAGAATGGCAGAGAATTCCACTCTTGATTTTATATCTTAGAGAAACTCTTACAAATGGGCACCAGGAAAATGGACAAGAATGCAGCACTGTGTGAAATTGCAAAAAATCTAGAAACAACTCAAATCCACCAACAGTAGAATGATTAAATATACTGTGGAAATCAAATATTGGAAAATATACACCAGTAGAAAATTCAAGGAACTAAATGTACAACAGAGTATATGCAGTATGAGACAATTTATATAAAAATTTAAATCATGAAAAACAACTTCATGCATTATTTAGGCATAGGAGAGACATAAAATAATAGGAGTGACTGAATTAAATCCTAATAATACAAAATCCAGAATTGTGGTTTCCTTGGAGGTGTGGCATTGAATGACATTATGGAGGGCACCCCAGTACTACACCTCTAGGTCTGGTGTCAAGCTTAATGTCCACGAAGTTGTTTACTATGTTATTTATTACATCTTTATTTTAACTGAAATCATCCATAAATAGGTTTAAATTTTTAGGTCAGATGTTGGCTGCCTGAAAAATTTACAATCCCCTGTAAATGTGGTGGGTCATTATGACAAGTTAGGGTATAGAATATGTATTTCAAAGTATGAATGTTGGTTTTATGAGGAAGTTCGACCATTATTTCAAGGAATATGTTCTGAGTTTTAGAGAGAGTTCAGAGGTTGACATTCTAATCTTAACTGAAAGCAGACCTCTTAGCCTATGCTTCTACTTCAAAAGTGTCCTTTCCAGATAGCAGCAATGAAAAATATCTGAATCTTGAATAAGGGGGAATTAATTTTCAATAATCTCTTATAGATAACTAAGATTAAGGCAATACAGCAAGGTTAAAAGATCAGGATCTTTGCCTTCATTCTCAACTCTGCAACTGTGATAGTAATTGAAAAATATAACTGAAAACAACCTCAAGGTCAAAATGATGTATCTGTTTGCTTTTCTGAGATTCAAGATTCATTTTGACTAAATCCCTTTGAACTCTCTGTACCTGGTTTATCTGCCTAAGATGAGATACAGGGATCCATGGTCACATAGAATTGTCTTCACGAGCTTTCTAGTCTTAGTTGGGGTTTTTTGTTTTTTAACTTCAGTAAAGGAATTTAAAATATTAAAAGCTGGGACACATGTTGATTATTTCTGTAATTGGGCAGAATGAGATTAGATGAAGGCCAATCTAAGGAGCAGAGTCATCAACTGGGAAGAAATTTATAAATTAAAAATAAAGTAAATTTGAGAGTTAATTCCTTTTGCTTATGCCCTGGATACCTTGGGGAGTTGACATGTGACTGCTTTAAGAACAGTGAGGTGGAATTGTCCATGTCATGGCCTACATGAAGGGCCAGTTTGCATGCCAAATATTGTCACCCTTTATTCTGTACCTTAATTGACAGAGTTCAGGGTTGGAGAAAGAGACAAGTCACATTCATAAGGGAAAAGATTAAGTGCAGAAAAGTTATGAAATCCCTACCCTGTTAAACTCCCATCTCTTCAGTCAAATAATATTCTGTCTACAACTTTCTATGGCTTACATTAACAATTTTTTGTCTGACTTATAAATTCTCAAGGTAATATTGTCTTTTTGTGTCCATATAGCATTTTCCTTTTCTGGAATCATAGCATCAGTGACAGAATTTTGTTGACATGTTGGGCCTTGATTTTGCCTACTTCTTGATGATAATATCTCTCTGTGACATTGTTTGGCATTTGCTCATGTGCTAATCTTCCATATGATTTTTAATTATTTTATCCGGATCTCTAAATGTTTTGACAAGTTAAGCTGCTCTGAATCATTTTCAACAACCTCAGCTCTGAGAAAGAATGCCTTCAATTAAAATAATAACAAGTGAACAGTTCAAGGAAAATTTTACAGAAAAAACAAGAAAGGAAGGCATAATTCCATTGTCTGTGCCTCAGAGTTGAACACAAGCTTTTTCCCATAGAGACATAACTTTTGATTTCCACTTTGCTGTTATTAAAGGCTCAAGGGTCTTCATCAAGTCCTGTGCTCTAACTGCTTTCTCAAAAAAAAAAAATTGTCCATTTGTGAGTAAAGTTCCAGCAAAGAAAAAAAAATGTATCTTGTTGCTAAGAACCTATAAATGCAAGATTTCAAGATGAGGAATGACCATGTTTTAATAAATTGTATGACAGGGGTTGGCTGTCCCATTCCACAGGCTGTAGAATCAAAAACATTCCACTCACACAGGTATGCATGTTCCCATAAAATGAAACACAGTTTGAGGCAATGTGATCAACTGCAGCAGAATGAAGTCTTGTCATTTACACGACTAGTGATATGAGCACCCCAAGAGGGGTTGGTTATTAGCTATTGAAATATGGTTCTATGGGAAAGCATCATCACTGAGCAGTAAGATTAGAAAATTTCAACTGAGAAGTTTTTTAGGAACATGTAAATCCTCAATTGTTATACATAACCCCTTTCTTAGGTTTTTTTTTTCCTTCTAACAAAAACATACAAGATTTTTTAATATATAATTTAAAATAATGGTGAAACATGTAGATAAGTAAAAAGTGTTATAAAACCTAAAGTTTTCTCCCCCAATTATTCATGTTATCGAATTGGGTCCCAATGTTCAACACTTACAGAATCAATACTCACAGATGTTGGTAAAAAGGAAAGGTACCTTTAATCAGAATGCTGGCAATCTGGGGAGGTGGTGGACTCAACGTCCCCCAAAAACCACCTCCAAAGAGTCTGCTCAGCCATGAAAGCTTTTAAAGCCAAAAGGGAAGTAATCTCAGTTAATCATTGAGGTAGGGGGTCAGAGTCATCACCATCCTCCACTGTGTGCAAGCTTGTCAACTCCTCATGACCTTTCTTTAGATGCTATCTTGTTCACACAGTTTGTTTGTGAGATTACTGAAGGGGAAGCTAGGGAAGAGATCTGGTCATCTGTTAATTACTTATTCTTCATTTCTACTTCCTTGATCTACAGAAAGAACCAACAAGTTAAGCAAAGTATTGTGTGACCAAAAGATTTGAAAGGTGTGCTAGGGCCCGAGATGAGTAGAGCATGGGGGTGCCTGGTTTAATTTTAGCGACAAGACAAAGGGGTGTCTCCTGCAGAGAATTCTTTCCTGCAGAAAGCTTTTTTCCTACCAAAAGCTGTTTACATTCATGCACAGAAAGAACTTCAGAGAAAAAGAGTTACAATTTACTTTAAATGGAAAATTGAAGTTCATAAGAACACAAGAAACACATTGGATCAAACCCATGCTCTAGTAAGACCAATAGTCTATCTATTATCTATCTACCTATTATCACACCAAAAGATGCCTAATGATTGCCACCAAGGATGTTATTCTTAAAAAATCCGGACTTTCATTTCACATAATTAAATCAATGGTGTGTATATCAATGATTATTTACACGCCTCTTTATGCTCTTTAAAAATGTACAGATGGTCTCTTACTTTCCACTGCTTACTCCTATTTTAGGAAACGTTGGGGCTATGCTCATATAGCCTCATGCATATTGTAAAAATATGATACAATTTGTTCTATTTGAATATAAAGGGGTTTGCAGACTGAATTGTTTAACAGCCTTGTCCCCCATCTTGGATTGCCTTTACTCTGTTTAGTTTAAACAATATAGACACAAAAGGTATGCCAGCTCTAGTCAGAGGGATATTTGATCACGTGATATGAGAAGTTTCCAAAAGCTGATAAGGATTGGTTTTCTTGTTGTACTCAGACTGAAAGTAATATTTTTCCAATGAAAGAGTCAGAAGAATCTGAAAAATCATAATCTGGAAAAGAGAAAGATACACAAAAAAGGGAAAGAACAGAAACAAGTTTGCTATACCAGAAAAAGCAAAGCAAAAGAGAGAAGAAAGTAATTCAAAGGGAAATGGAGTTAGCCAGCAATGTTTAAAGATGAAGGGTGGCTAATGAAGATGAAGGCCAAGGAAAAGGGTTGCCTTTAAATATTAAATGACATAATCATAAGGGCAGGAGGTTATGCCTCCAGTTTTTTGTTTTCTGGGTTTTTTTTTAGGAAAACAATCTATTGGGAAATAATAGAACTTTAACTTCGAAATCAGCAATGTAGCCAGTTATGATTTCTTCCTTGGTAATTGTGATTACTGAAAACTATATAAAACCTTTTCTTGTTCCCCTGAGAGTCTCTGTGCTGGGAATGCATCTCTGATAGCTCCTGTCTATTGGCTATTCCTTCTCCATTTCTCTCACCTAGTTGGATGTACCTAATTAGCATTTCCTCCACCTGGTTAAGAGTTCGTGAAAGAGGCTAGATGGGAATTCTCAGGACGTAGTATCTAGGAAGTCTGGCAAGGATAAACCATTGACCAGGGAAATATTGCCATCCTCCTTCTTCTTGCCCCCATCAGAACCCCAAAAGTATTTACCTATAATTATGTGGTCATAAGTAAACTTAAGAAGAACAGTAAATAAAATTTAAATGTCACTGGACTGAGAAGGAATTAGATGGTGAGTAAATAGAGGCATTAACTCTCAGAATGTTTCTGAGAAATTTATTGCTAAAGAGGGAGGCAAGGCAGTAGTTCTGAGGGTTTTGCAAAAGGACATGCTACCTAGATGTTAGCATGGAGGAGATGCCCACCAGAGAATTTTGTGTATGGCTTGTGTATTATCAGTAGATGATTCCTTTCTACTTTATTGATTAATTAATGCTTCTGATAAAAATAATTCTGGTTATGCTCAAGAAGTAGCCAACCATTGGTTCAAATGTTTTTCTATGATCCGTAATCTATGAGAATCACTGAGACATGCATGATAGTCTAAGCAAACAAACCTTTGAAACCTTCCATACTCTGTTTACAGACATTAAAAATCCATTACTCACAAAGTAAAAATTGTAATGTTTCAGTTAGATTTACCAACTTTGATCCTATTACCAACACAAGATTATTTCCCTTGCTTAATAGAAGTATATTGACTATTAGATTTCAGAAATGGTCATTTGGTGTCACTCTACTCTCAACCCCAAAATTATTAGCCTGGAAAATCATAGATATGGCATTATTACTTTGAGTGAGATTTTTTTTCACCTTGGTGTGATAATGCCTTTGTTAAATGAAAGAGCTGGCATAGTTGTAGGGGTGGTAAAAATTCAGATGAGGAATACTTAAAGTAAAAATATTAAATGCATCATTTGACAGGTTTTCCTATAGCAAGGATGAGAGAGAGACTTTAGAAGCATAGCCAGGACTCTCCAATGAGGCTTCGAATGGTCTTGTTTGGTCTGCATTGAGCTAATTACCTGGCTATCTGCCAAAAAGCCCCTTTACCTTGTGCTGTGTAGACTCTAATGTTAGATAATATCTCATTTTTAATGCTAAGGAGTGGCATTTGATGTTGTTACTAGTATTTGGTGGAAAGCAAGGGACAGGAGGTCAGAAACCGTTTCCTGGGAAGTGCTCTTAAACCGCTTCCTCTGCAGCAGAAAAGGTGAACAAAGAGAAATCCTGTAGCCAGCATCTCCTTATCCTTCATAAGAATAAAGAAAAAGGAAAAGGTTTAACATAACCTGCTCAGTGGTAACCTCAACTTTACAGTTTCAGAACAGCATAATTTGGGTATCTTATATGAGTCTGTCATATCCAAGCGTTTCAAAAATAAAACAGGAACAGCTTTTAATGCAATCTGTGTTTACTAATATGAGGTAATAAAATCTCATAATATTATTTTGTATTGCATTAATGGGTCCTGCATTATATTAGTTAAATCACCCATTATTTCAGTATTTGATGGGTTATTCATAGCAGAGTATGAAAGATCTGGTGGGAGAAATAGGGTGCAGAAGTACAAATGGACTTTTTAAAATAGGTTTTTATAAGAGCTTGGTGAAGAAAGGAGAGAAAGGGAGCAATAATACAAAGAGGGTATTTGGTTATGGAAGACCTAAACCTTATAGGAGGGGAAGGAGCGCTTATAGAATTGATGTGATGACTTGCAGGCTGCTCCAGTAAGTAGACATATTCAGAGATGACGGTGGTTTGATTGATAAGAGTGCTGTACCCTGAACTTGACCCTCATTAAGCCTGCTGCCTTCCCTTATCTCCTCAAGTCTAAACACATGCACTTAAGGACTGAGACTGTGTCAGATGGACAGTAAGTATGTAATGGGGACTTTTTTCCAGGCTGTCTGACCAAGAGCCTGTACATTACACTGCCTCCTTATCATAGTGTTTTGAAAAAGACCAAAACATATAACTCTGTGCTAAAGCAGATACTATTACTTACTAGAAGGGACTATGGACAGATGGAAGCAGAGATCAAATATTTATGAAAAACACCACATGTTCTTGTACACCAAGAATAAGTATTAAGGCTAGACAAAGTGGATGGTCTGAAGTCTGGAGGTTGTCATCTACTTCATGCATCAGTGTGATGAGAGATTATGGATTCTTGTGAGTGAGGTAAGCATATAGAATATTTGCGAAGAGTATGGATCTTGAAAAACCATTATTCTATGGTTTTAAATAGTGACTTCTCAAATCTATTGTTCCTTCAACAAGTATTAGTTGACTTTCTGTCATAAAATCTTTTCCAGTCATCTTTCTCCCTCCTTCCTACCTTTATTAGATTTTTAAAAAATTCAGTGTGTAATAACCTAGTACTGACTTTATTCATTTTGCTACTCAAACCAACCCAGGTTTGGCCCTTGGCAAAGTAATGGAACCTCCCAAGGGGATCATGGGGACTCCCGATTTACAGCTAATCAGTCAGAAGCTCAGGTAACAATGTGAACAAGTGATTGGCATCTGAAGCTGGTAGGGGAGAGTGTTGTGGGACTGAGCATTTAACCTATGGGAGCTGACTAGACAGTGACAGAACTGAGTTAAATTGTAGGACATCCAGCTGGTGTCCCGGAATTTCTTGGTGTTGGGGAAGAAAAACCCACATGTGGTGTCAGAAGTGTTGTGAGGATGGTAGTAGTATTGTGAGAGTAAAAAAGAAACACAGGGGAAGTTAGTTTTTCATACACAGAACTGTTTCTGAAATTTTGCAATTAAATATAAGGCAATGTTGCTACAATGATGCAATGAATACCTTGCACATTTTTTTCATATTAATGGAGATGTATTAATACCTAGGTGAATATCTAGGGTTTGATGGACAAAAGTAAGTGCAAATGTAGTTCTATTAGATATTAGATATTACCAAATTCCATTCTGTAGGAATTTCCACCAGTAATATACTAGAGTGTCTGTTTCTCCACAACCTCAACACAATAATATGTGCTCAACATTCAAATTTTTGCCAAAGCGATAGGTAAAACTGGCATCTTAGTGGTTTTAATTTGAATTTCTTTTATTGTGAGTAAAGTTGGAAATATTTCCATATGTTTACAGGCTACTTTTATATCATTTTTTGTTAATTTCCTGTTTTCTCAATTTGTAAAAAGTTCTTTATATATTAGGAATATTAGCCTTCGATGTGTGACATACATTGTAAATGTTTTCTCCCAGTTTGCCATTTGTATTTTGCCTCTGATGATTTTTGCCATGCCCCAAATTTTTTTTTAGATATTTAAATTTAGCAATATTGAACTGGATTTTGAGTTATAGTTAGAAAGCTTTTTCTTTCTCATCAGGTTCTAAAGAAATTCACCTACTTTTTCTACACGTATGGTTTTATTTTTATACTTAGACCTTCTATGCTTTCAGAGTTTATTTTTGTGTATGATGTGAGGCATAAATCCAATTTTATCTTTATAAAAATGGCTTTCCATTTGTCACAACAGCATTTATTAAAACATCCATCTTTGTCCCTGATGATCTGATAATTTTTAATATAGTACTAGATATATAAAAAAGTCACATTTCATTATCAATAGCTCCTTTATGCCAGCTGCTATTGCTATATTAATATTCCCAAACACAGTTGTTATTATATAACATTTACCCTATCCTAAATAAGAGCACCCAAACAACCAATATGTGACAGTTTTTAAATTAAGTATGAAAGTTTAAGCTTACTGCTGCTTCTTGCAATATGGCAGACAAGGTACTCTGAAAAAACTCTATTTAAGACATGTAGAAGTTCTGGATAAGAGTCAATAACCAACATTGATAATGCATTTCTAAGCTTAAAAGAAAATAAGTTAAACCAAAATGAAGAGAAAACTGAAATCTGATCAGGAAACAGGATGGGAAGCAGGAGTTGAGTTATTTGTCAATATCAGGAAATAAACTGCTATGACCTTTAGCCCATATAAGGCAGGAAAACTAAACTAGGATCCCAGAAAAAGCCAGATCTCTTAATAGTATTCCCTTAAAGAAAGGGTAGAATTTTAAAAAATCTATCTTGTGGCTCACAGGGAAATCTTGGGCCAGCCAATCCCACTTCTTACAATATAGTCTCAAGAAATGCTTGTATTGCATACATGTACCAGGAGACATGTACAAACATAAAAATAAGTCAAATATCTAAGACTTTTAAAAAATTGTGATGAACTCATTTAATAGAAAAATACAGCATTAGAAATGAATACTCTACCCCAATATCAACACAGATGAAACTCACAAACAATGTTGAGCAAAAGAGTAAGTAAGATACATGTTTTCAATTTAAAATACGTGTAAAGTAAAGGATGCATCTTATCTAGGCATGTCTACATAAGTGGTATACTATGAAGATGTTCAAAGAAATGATAAATACAAAACTCTGCTTGTGTTCAAACTCTGGAAGTGGAGAAGAAAGTGAGTGTAATGAGTGCATGGAGGGCTTCAAAGTGTTAATAATGTTTTATTTCTCAAGCCGGGTGTTATTTTATTAACATCTGTTTATATCTTATATTCAGTTCATTTATTTACCCTACAAAGATTTGTCAATCACCTACTATGTGGCAGATGTCATTCAAGGCAGCTGGCAAACAAAACAGATGAAAAATCGTGGCTTTGGTGGAGTTTGTGTTCTAGAAGAGGAATACAAAAATAAATTTTAAAATACTATAAGTAAAAAACTATATAGTATGTAAGAGGAAAACGAATAGCAACATAAGTTGTGTTGGTAGTACAGGTGGTAGAAGGAAGTTTTATTCAGCATAATGTAGGGTGGGAGGTCTCACTGAGGTGGCATTTGAGCAAAGACTTAAAGAAAATGAGGGAGGATAAGATATTTTGAAAGAAGAGCATTTTAGCAGGTACAACAGCTAGTGCAAAGCCCTAAGGCTGGAGCATGCCTAGAGTGTTCATGGATTAGCAAAGATGCCAACATTGTTAGAGCAGAGTGAAGAGAAAGTAGCAGAAAATGAGGTCAGAATTGTAAAGGGTGGTGGTTAGAGATATTCTAGGGCCTTAATGGCAAGTGTAAAGGTTTTGACTTTTGCTCTGAGTGAAAATGGGGAGTTAATACAAAACTATGAGCAGAGAAATGACTAATTTTTCTTCTAGTCTTATTGAGATATAATTGACATACAACACTGTATAAGTTTAAGGTATATAACGATGTGACTTACATACATCATGGAATGATTACTACAATAGATTTAGTGAACATCCATAATCTCATATAGGTACAACATTAAAGAAATAAAAAATATTTTTCCTTGTGATGAGACCCCTTAGGATTTGCTCTCTTAACAACTTTCACATGTACCACACAGCCATGTTAGTTATTTTTATCATGTTGTACATTATATCCCTAGTACTTATTTATCTTTTAATTGGAAGTTTGCACCTTTTGACTACCTGCATCTAATTCCTCTTGCCCCAATTCCAAGCTGACATTTTTTTTTAAATTTCCTTTTTAAAATATCAGTCCCCTGAGGTGTGAAGAATAGACTGCAAGGGGACAAGGATATAAGTGAGATAACCAGTTAAAAGGCCACTGCAATAATCAAGGCAAGAGATGATGGTGATCTGAACCAAGATAGTAGTACAAGAGCTAGTGAGAAGTAGTCAGATTCTGCTCTGAATTTAGAGACAACAGGATTTCTGGATGGACAGAACATAAAATATGAGAGGGAAAAAAAAGTCTAGGAAAACTCCAAAGTGTTGGGCCTGGGCAAAAAGAATAGAGTTATCATTATCAAGTTAGCACTTCTTTTTCCTTGTAGTATTCTTTTGTAACTTACATATTTTTTAATAAATAGTATTATCCATACATATTATACTAGAAATTAATTTTCCCTTCAATATATGTCTTGGAGATCTTTCCGACTCATTACGTATAGGTCTAACATGTTCTTTTTGGTGACTGAAAAACATTCTTGGAGATTCTAGTATTCACATAGGTGATCCTTCCAACACCCTGGTCTCTCTATCCTACCACTGATTCCCATGGTCATACTTTAGACCTGTGCTGTCCAATATAGTAGTTATAAAAAAAAAAAAGAATAGAGTTATTATGAACTGACTTAGGAAAGACTGTGAATTTGAACAATAGAAATGTATATTCTCACAGTTCTGGTGGATGGAAGTCTGAGATCCAGGTGTCAGCAGGTTTGGTTTCTTCTGAGTCATCTCAGGCTTGCTCTATTCTCTTTGTGTTCACATGGTCCTTCTTCTTTGCACACATGTCTGGTGTCTCTCTGTGTATCCTAATCTCCTCTTCTTATAAGGACAACAGTCAGATTGGATTAGGGCCAACCCATAGGACCTCATTTTACCTTAATAACGTTTTTAAAAGCCCTATCTTCAAATACAATCACATTCAGAAGTATCACATTCAGAATGTGAACAATCACATTCAGGTTAAGACTTCCACATCTGAATTGGGGTTGGGAGTCAGAGGGTCTGGGACACAACTGAGCCCATAACAGTGGGTAAGTAGGTTTGGGATGGAAGATTAAGTAGTTTAAGTAAGTACATGTTAATTTAAGATATTTTGGACATCTACATAGAGGTGTTGAGTAGGCAGTGTGACACATGGGTCTAGAATTCAGAGAAGAGATAATAGCTAAAGATATAAGTTTTAGTGCCAGCAGTGAAGTTTAAAGCCATGAGACTTGATGAGATCATCAAGGGAGTAAGTTTAAGCAGAGAAGAAAAAGAGGACCAAGGTTGGAGCCACTGGGCTCCCTAAAAGTAAGTAATTGACAATAAGCAAGAGCTATCAAAGGAAACTGACAAAAAACTCTAAGAAGAAGATTCAATAAGCCATGAAAAACAAGGCAAAAGTAGCAAGAAAGAGGGAATGATGCAGTAAATATTACTGAGGGGTCAAATAAGATAAGGTCTAAGAATTGGTCAATGAATTTGTCAGTATGAAGGTCATTGGTGAAATTCTTAAGTGTTACATTGGTGAAGGACAGAAACCTGAGTGGAATGGGCTTAAGAGAGAATAAAACCAGAGAACTTGAAGTCAGAGTAAAGATAATTGTTTCAAGAAATTTTGTCTTAAAGGCGAACAGAGGAAAAGGGGAATGGCTGATGAGGAATATGGGGTCAAGGGAAACTTATTTTTAAGATGGAAGAATAATGGTGATGAGAAAGATCCCATAGACAGGAGAAAATTGATGATGGAGAGAATTGATAGAGCAATTTCCTCAAGTGAATGAGCAAAATTGTGATCTGCTAGAGGGATTATCTTTAGATGGAAGGAGTAAAAACAATAACAGGCTTATATACATTATGTATAAATTATATATACCATGTATATAATGTACTGTATAACATATATATAATGCACTTATATATCATATATTATTTGCATATATATAAAGTATTTCAGGCTTAAGTCTCACTTAACTTTAAGAGTTAATATTTTGCCTGCCTCTCCCCCTGTTCCATTCTTCTGGAAAATGCCCACTCATACTAGGTGGGTGCTTCTGTAGAGGAATGTGGGCTGCTCATTGCTCAGTGGGATGAATATATGATTCACAACAGTTTATAGTAAATGGTTCAGGTATAGTCATGTGACCACTCAGTGTCCTTCCCTGAATTTTTCAAATAAGAGCTGAGGAAATGTTCTTCTTTCCCCTTTGATCTCAGTATTGCAAGGCTGTGAGCTTGAAACTTCCTGCCATATGGATAAGCTGTCCTAGAGAATAAAGGCCATAAAGAGTCAAACAAAGAGAGGATGCAGAGAATAATTTATCCCTGACATTGTTTGTATCCAGGGTTCTGGTTGTCATTAAGGTCATCTCTACAGAGTCCTTCCCAGTAAACTGAACTGTGAATATCTTTTTTAGGTGAAGCTAAAAGAGGATAGTCAAGGTATTCAGGGACCTCCAGAGCTGATACAAATCATACTTCTGGTCTTTTCTTTCTACCATAACATTTGTTCTTTGGGTTTCATCTGCACTAAATTGTAATTGCAATCAAACTTAACTTTTCCTCATCTCTCACACCTCACATCTTAATAATCAGCCGATTCTTCAGCCTCCACAATCAGTCTTTCCTGAGTCAGAGCCTCACCTCTGCCATCTTAATCCAAGCCACTTCCATGTCTCACCTTGTTGAATGAACAAATAATTCTTGATTCCTGACTTTTTTCTAGGTTTGCTCATTCTGTTTCCCCTACCAGGGGTTCGCCATCTACTCAGCCAATACTGTCCCCTGTACTATGTAGGGTCCTGATCCCTCCAACCTAAAGTGACTTTTCCCTCATTAAAACTCCTTATCTCTCTTATGTGACTCCTTTCATTTTTGCTTTGCCTATAGTTATTTGGGACCTCTTATAAGATGATAATCACATTGAGAGCAGTTTGAGTCAACACTGTTTATCTACAACCCCTTGTATATACTATGTTCTCAACAAGTATATATTATGCTAAGTTATTAAAAATTAACCTAGTATTTTTTTGCCATTTAAGAACACTGTATTTGACTGGGGGAAATATTAGGCAATATAGGTTATGATATACTCTACTACTACTTACAAAGTGAATTTTGATAAATTTTAAGATTAGTAACAATGGGTGGTGAAAAGATGAGACTTTACGCCTCTTGGTATCCTTTGTTTCCATTATTTTATGTTCCCTTTTCCACTCTAAACTTTGTTTAAGACTGAGAAAATTGATCTGCAGACCGGGAGACTGGAGCGCTGTGCCTGGCGAGAGGATGGTCGTCCGCGTGTTCACCGCCTCCTCCTCGGGCTTCGTGACGATAAAGAAGAAGCAGCAGGATGTGGTTAGATTTCTGGAAGCCAACAAGATAAAGTCTGAGGAGGTGGACATCACGATGTCAGAAGAGCAGAGGCAGTGGATGTACAAAAACATCCCCCCGGAGAAGGAGCCTGTTCAGGGCAACCCTCTGCCACCTCAGATATTTAATGGTGACCGATACTGTGCAGACTATGACAGTTTATTTGAATCCAAGGAAAGCAACACAGTCTTTTCATTCTTAGGCCTGAAATCACAGTTGGCATCAAAGGAAGAACCTTAGCGAAGACAAGTGGAAGAGGACGGAGATGCATTTTGCAGCGCCCCTGGTACTCAGCACACACCTGCTTACATAATGCATCAGTGTGACAGAAGCCACATGCATTATCAGTAACTTTGCTTGCCATGGAAAAGGTGTTTGGGGAAGACATGGGTCTGATGGGATTGCATGAGTGCTTTAAACCAAATCAGGACCATGGTGGGTTTTTTTCTTGTTTTCAGAATTGCCTGCAGTTGCCTCACTCACCCGGAGGTAGTCACCTGTTACAGGTGTGCTTCCTGAATAACTGAGTGATAAGCAGGTGGCACCATCAGAGAGAAAGTACTGGATCTGCCCTGGGTTGTAGTTGATGCCAGGATTGCTGAGACCTGCTTCTCTTCAGGCTGCCAAGGTGGTATCCTTGAAATTAGTCTGCCAGGCTATTAGAATATTTTGATCAGAAAGAAAAAAAGCAATGTTGGTTGACAAAGGGCTAAAGATCTTTGCTGCAGATTCACGAACATCACTATTCCAGTGCTTGTCATAACTGAAGAAAAAGTTAGATGTTCTAGCCTCCTTTTGGTAATGGAAATTCTTACCCCCATAAATCCTCCAAGCCTCTACAGATGTTTCCAGAAATCACTGTTGCAGCAGTGTGTGATCAGAACCGAGTGACAGGGATGAAAAGAATTGCTCTTTTAAAAAATACATGCTCCTTTATCACTTACAAAGGAAAAGTTTCACCTAATGTGTAAGATTGCTTAAAAGATATGTTTAAAGAGGTGCACTGACAATTAATTTATAGAGACATAATCTGACTCGTACCTGAAAGCATTTCAGCTTTAGGAACTTTAGCAACTTATTTATGCGTAAGTGCACATATATTTTTAAACGCAGCTCCCTTAACTAATAGCTGTTTATATATTTTGCGAAGGGATCATATTTTTCGAGAAAGGAAGATCTCGGTTAAATATATTTTGTGAAACCTTGATGAGGCAAATTAAAAGATACTAATATTGCTGCACAATTTAATTTTTTTCCTGTGTTACTTTTCATTGGTCCTCTGACTCTGCCAGCTCATATCTCTGGCCAATGCACAGTCCCAGATTTTCAGAGTAACATAGATACGTGTTTTCATTCCATATATGAACACCAGTGATATTTCAGAACAGAGTACATACCAGAAAGGGGCTGTCAGAGACTCACTCTGAATTGTACTTGGCATGTGAAATCTCTCCTTCCTTTGGAGTGGTTGCTGATAAACACTGAACCTGTCGACTTCATTAGGGCAAAGGCTCCTTTTCTGCATCTTTGTCCCTGCTCACAGTTTTAGAGTTTCTAGTTGCCAAACTTGGGAATAGTCTTGAATAGAATAAATTCAGAGGGTTGCCTAAGATATTCTGCTATTCCCAGCAACCTGATGGTGAACCTGCCCTTTAGATTCTGAGCAGGAAGTGTATAAGAAATGGAAAGAACAGAAGAATTTAGTCCCTGTCACCTGTGTTCTCTCTCCCTCCTATTCTAAAGAACTTGTTGAATGCTAAAGCTGACATCCCAGCCTGAGATTTGCATCCCAGGACTACAGCCAGAAGAAAAGCATGCCACTGATTCCTATATGACTGGAACAGATACATAATCCACAATTTTCTCTCCCACGAAAGCTGCTGTAAAATCATGGTTATAACTGCTTAGTTGGCATTAAATACGATCCAGGTCAAATTCCACTTGATAAATCCCAGGGACTATCCAGGAAATTTTTTTTGAACTGCATATTGTGTTAAAGTCTAAGAAGACTTAGAATTTCTTAAGATACAGCAATTTTTAAAAAGTTAATGTTGCAACGGTCTAACTTACATTTTGTCTACTCTTGCCAGTGAGTACCAAGAAGCAACTTGGTAAGATTGAGTCTTGGGGTTGTAGGATCAATACAATACTTGCTAGACCAAGAAAGCTACTCAGAATTGTTTGTCTCAAAACTTCTGAATTACTCTGGTTGTAGTAGGCCCAGTATGGCTGTCCTAAACAGACTAGATGAATAGGAGTGCTAAATTATTTACCACAGTTACAGATCATCTACCCCACCCCACATTTTCTTTCTTTCTTTCTTTTTTTTTTTTGGAGCAACAAAGAAATAGGAGAGACCAGCTTCAACTGGTATTGTACTTGTTATGAGCGAGCTAGAAGCACATTGTGTGGCATTTCCCTCAGTACCCAGGCTCTGCAGAGTCCTAAGGTATTGCCCTCTGGGACCACACCATGTTCAGAGAATACTGTGTCCTTACTTGTGTTTTACCAGCTGAATTCCAAACATGTAATGGTTTTCTTCATCCCTTCTTTAACTAGCTACCTTTAGATCTGGAGAATCACAGTCTTAAAAATCTAGGAAAGAAGTGGATGGGAATTGCAGACATAGGTGTAATATCAAGAGCATTTTAAGACAGAATTTTTATTTCCTATACTAGGCTTGTTGGGGCAAAGAAAATGTGCTGCTAAAAATCAAATTATGCCATTTTAAAATGAGATAAAATACAGAATGCCATCCTGCTAGGTATATGCAGACCAGAAGAAAATTTAGTTGGGGAAGTACTTGTTTTTCCAGATTCTGGTATTCTATTAAAATCAAAGAGGAGAAAAGGAAGATTTTTTTTTTCTCTCAGGCTCTAATATATTTTAGATTTGTTTCTGTTTTATAGATTTATTCAACACTCCCACATAGATGTTTTTATATTACATGAATTTAATAATGAACTAAACTTACTTTTGTCCTCTGTTGTTGAAAGGTACCAAAGCCTCTTTCTGGTTTGTTTTGTTTTGTTTTTTAATTTGATTTTGCTGTATAGGGTTTTGCTTTTTCTAGAAATGCTTTTCATGTAACATCTTTTCTAAAGTGTCAGAGTCCATTTTGATCTGCAAAATTATTGTTTTTAGATTTCGGTTTGTATGCATTTTTCTCTAAAGGCATTGGTGAAATCTCAGATTTTATATTCAGCATTAAAGAGGAATAAATTCCAGGAAAAAAAAAAAAGACGGAGAAAATTGAGCAATAATGCAGGAAAAGAATGTGGAAATGTGGCATTTCAGAAAACAACATGGATATGCCATTATTCTTGGACTGCAATATTTTGTTCCATGGAAAAATATCCTGACCTCAGTTCAAGATAGCCTTCATGAACAGAAACACATCAGTTGATACCTCCATATAATTGTTGACTTAGCAGCTGCCGTCCTTGCTTTATAAATATTGTCTCATTTTCAAAACTTATTTGCTTAAATAAAAGCTGCTGCTATGAGGCTTATAGGCTAATTATGCCTATTCACAAAATAATGTTTTAAATTTGTTGCTAAAAATTTCTGGATCTAGTAGCAAAATTATTGTAACATAAAAAATGCTATTTACCATTTGTAGTTAAGAGCTGATAGAGACCTGATTCACTGTGGGATGGACAACGCAAGGGTATGAATACCAGGAGGCAAGGGTGATTGGGGGTCATCTTAGAGGCGGCTGTCGCAGTATATTATGCAAATTTGAGAAACAATACTGTTTGTGAATAGTTTGGGGAGTCTTCAGGGCCCCTAGTATTCTCCATGGCCCCTGAATACCCTGAAGACAATGAAGAACAATTTGTCATTCTTGTGGGAAACATGGAATTAGTAGGCTGTGATCCTTGTGGCTCCTGAGCAAATGTCCCCAAGATCTGTGCGTCCTTTTCCCAGAATGTTTACATATTGCAATAAGGAAGGAGAATACGTAATGTTTACATATTCCCTGTTAGAAGTTCTTCTTTGTTTAGAAACTATGCTCAACTGCTTTGTACATTTCAAGTAAAGAAATTGTCAAGAAAGTAAAAAAAAAAAGGAGCAGATAGAGATAGCCCAGGGCCTCATCAATACTCTTACACATTGAACAACTTACATCTCTTCTTTTAATACCACATTTTGTCAAACACATCAACATGAAATGACAGAGATTAAACATCTTATGACTGTGTAAGTAAAACCATCATGTTAGCATTAACATTCATACCAAACATTAGAACATCCTAAACTGAAGAGAATTCTAGCCCATGATCACCCATTCTAAAAATTTGAGTTTACAGATGGTGAACCTAAATAATAAAATGTATTATCCTATTAACCTATACTAAGAAACCCCCATTGCATGCAAAAGCTAATAGTTTGTCACAGCTACAAAAATGAAAACGCAGCACCATCAGACTAATAATGCCATATGATCTGCCATGTAATGAAAATACCAAATGTTATATTCCTGAAAAAAATGGGAATTTTTTTCTCTGGCTACGGAATGTTATGTTCCCTTTGGATTATCTTCTGTGGGCCCATTTTTACCCTGAGATAATAAAAGCTTTGTATGAGTAACCTAGGATAGACTACGGTCTTTTGAAACTAACTTTTTCTTACTGCCAAATAAATCTCTTTTAAATATGTTCTCTGTGAGGCAATCATGACATCCATTGGCCAACTGGATCTGGGGTTATGCCTGGATACTTTCCACATTGCACGTGGTTGTCAATTTGAATTGTGTATCAACTACCCATCATATCTGGCACATCTGTACTTAACATTGGCATTAATTTTACCCTATTGTTCTAATTGCAGTACTTTGATGTAATGACACCATTCAATTCACAGATGGTACTGGTGGGGGGTTTTCCCAAAAAAATATAATGTAATTTTAATTTGGAATGTGAGAATGCCAAAAATAAGAGCTTCATTGATTAAGTTATCCGAGCCTGCTAAACATTTGAACATTTGAAGTACATCGGAAAAACTGGGAGAGAGAACAGCAGGTTTCAGTACCAACCTACTGCAAATGTTTTGTTTTTTGATTATAGTCTCTGGGGCTCATAAGACTTATCTGTCCACAAACTAACTCTGACATACTTAGGAAAAGCAAAAAAATAAAATCTGTATTTTCAAAAAAATAAACTCCTTTTTTTAAAGGTGAAATCATTTGGTGAATTGAGAGGTCTGAAATTTGAAAAGTAATCATTTAATTTAAATGAATAAATTTTAAAACTACTTAAAGGATCATCACAGATCTGATGCCTATATATATATATATATATATATATATATATACACACACACATATATACATATACGGATATTCCTGTGACATCATGAAATAAAGCCTATTACAATTTGTATTTTATAGAATCAAATCAGGGGAAAATTGAGCAACTTTCCAAAGGTCACAGCATCCCTCATTGATGGAGGAATGACTAGAATACAGATCTCTATTTCTCATTTAAAACTATTTTATGACACATTACCCATTTTGTTGAGTCAAAAACTGCTGCCATGTTGTTTCAACAAGAAATTGACTACGGGGTGGCAAAGTGTGCAAAGGCAGGACTATTATACTTGGCTTTGGACAGGGGCGGGAAGTGGGAGGGACGTTAACTGTATGAACAACTCATTTGAGTAATTTACCTAGAAATAAAAACAGAACCTGGAGGAAGTCATGAAGGGAATGAGAAGCATCTGACGGCAGTGTGAGTGAACATCCAAAAGGCCTACGCCACTAATCATCCATGTACTTTAGTAAAAGCAGGAAGTCAGGAGCTGAGAAAATTCTAACATTGCTGGGTGTGTCTGATGAAGTGATAGGATGGACTCATTGATTTTTTTTTTCAGTAGACTTTTATGGGACCAAAGGATTCCCAAGGAAGAGCTCCAAAGTTCTCCCCACTTCTGTGTGAAAGACAGAGTGACTTCAGTTCAGTGATCAGCTAGGAAGTGCTGTTATTTGGCCCCATAAATATTGACGGTATTGGAAGCCCCATAGCTTGAAGTTTGAGTTTTACTTCATTATAAAATTCATGGGCTGGTATGTCTTTGGGATACTTGTTTTAAATACGCAACATTCTTAGGGCAGTGGTATCCCTACACCCTGGCCCCTGCCAGTGGTCAGAGGAAGCCCCAGCCCGTTAAAATTGCCAACTTTTGTTACTTAGCATAAAGGATGTGTGAACACTGTATTAGGTCATGATAGGAGGCTGGCCTGGGAGGCCGTAGATTCATTAAATAGTAACGGCTCACTTTGAACATACTTTTGGAATTTTCACCTGCATCTCTCACCATCCTCTTTCCTCCAAGGCCCTCCCATTGTTGACATAAGCTGTAGTTATTTAGTTAAATGGCATCTACCATGTAAAAAGTTGTACTAAGTTCTGTTTCCATCTCTGTGTTCATTGTGGAATTTCAACATCTCCAAATTTATATCACCCTTATCTGCAGTGATCAGTATTAAAATGTTAGACTACACAGGATTTTTCTGAATTACCAGTAAATTAGGTATCATGAAGTCAATTAGAAGCCTCACTTGGGAAAGCACAAATCCTACTTCATGGTGGCTTTTCAAATCTTTAAGCATTCTTATATGCACTGGGGTCCATGGAGAGCTAATTCTGGAAAGTGTGTGTGTACCAAGAACCTTGGAACTCAGCCTCCAAGGTTGTGACTCCCAGCTGTGAAAGGTTGTGACTCCCAGCTCAGTGCTTTGATATACTGCATAGAATCATGGGAAGAAGGCCATGAAAGAAGTCCTGATAGCATAAAGCTCACTCTCCTCTTAGCCAATAAAGAGGCATCTTCAATTTAGACATGCAACCTTTCTGAGTAAGTAAACAGTATTACGGAGCCACTTCACACTTCTATTTTTCACCACTTTTTCTTTTAATCATCATCTAGAAGTGATTTCTCTTCCACGGATTCCCTACCATCCCTCCATTCCATTTTGGTTTATCTGTTTCTATATCCCTATTACCATAATTTTCTAAAAAGTTTTTCTCTCCAGGTATATATTTTTATTTTACATATATGCCTGTATGTGTGCGTATATACAAACTTCCTCACGTATTGCCAAAAGTAATTGTGTTCTAATTAATTTTTGAGGCTCGTGCAGCTGTTGATTGAAGTGGCCATTACAAGATGATTTAGCATGTAATTTTAGAATCACATACTGCAAGTTTGAAAAGATCTACACCTGTGTTTACCTGTGTACTAGAACTGGTTCTAGGGAAATCCAGATGAGACCCAGGTGCCCAACCCACTTTGTTGCAATATTTACATTTTTCAGTAAATATGTTTATGCCTCACATTTCTTGTTACACAGCCCTAATTATGATGAACAGCATTTCTATACCTCTCTCTGGGAAGTGGAATTCCTTTTCTTCGAGAAGTAGAAGTACAAAACTGACTTAGAGTCGTGCCAATTTTTCAAGCTTATTGGAATGAAGATTCCAGAGCATTGCTCTTCAGTGAGTCTCATCTTTTTTTTGTGTGTGTGGTACGCGGGCCTCTCACTGTTGTGGCCTCTCCTGTTGTGGAGCACAGGCTCCGCACGCGCACGGTCAGCAGGCATGGCTCACGGGCCCAGTCGCTCCGCGGCATGTGGGATCTTCCCAGACCGGGGCACGAACCCGTGTCCCCTGCATCGGCAGGCGGACTCTCAACCACTGCGCCACCAGGGAAGCCCCAATGAGTCTCATCTTAAGGCTGGTCTTTAGGTAACTAAAAGAGTAAAGCATCTTTCGCATAAAATCTGGGTGTAAGAGTAAAACAAATTATTAAGAGATTGGAGTGCAGAAGTTCAATGTATGATCAGATGAACTCAGAAACATTGTTACAGAGTGCACATGGCTTTTAAATTGACAATATGAAATATTTGCACTAAGTAACACTAATTTTTTTTTCTTGCAGCACTGAGGGTTTTAAATATGCTGCCTGCTGCCTTTCTTTTCACTTTATTCATTTGATATTCATTGTGATCAGAACTGAGAAATTCTGAAATGTGATCTTCCAGCTGAAAAGTTCTGGTTGTTAGGTTATTGGGTTTTAAAAATTCAGGCATGTTTTAATTAATTTTCTGAAATAAGGTCTAGACCATGACACTCAGAATATTCAAATTTTAAATGACCTAGGAATTTTCCAAGTAGCCTAAAATATGATTGTCAAACTAATATAAGTTTGATCTCATTGTCTTAATCATCCCGCTGACTCTTCTGTTGCTAAACCAAGAAATACTTTTTTCAGCTCTTCATATGCCCAGTTGTTCATTTTCACTGAACTTGGGGTTCCTTTGATCAAAATAAGTAGCAAGATGTGAATGTATTTTTAATAAGTCTGTGGAGTTGTTGATTAGCCTCAGCATTTTCTGGTAAATGTGAACTGAAAATTCTTTTAATTTTTTTTCTAAGTTTCTTTTCCTGAGTTTTTTTCTGAGTTCATAGTATTGACTTCTTAGCTTGTCTATACAGTAAGGATTTTTTCACACACAAGAGTACCTGTAAAACCACTTGATTCAGCATGCAATATTTTGAATGATCTGAAATCATCCACTGGGCTGATAATAAGATCATGTATCATTTCTCTGCCATCATTTGTAAGTGGTATTCATGTGCTGAGATTTAAGAAAATATTTCAACAATTTTACAGCCTCTACCATGTGCATGTGTGCTAATAATAACTGAACCTTGTCTATGGCCAATAAACTTCTTCATAGGAAACATATTTAACTACGTTAATAATAGTAGAAATGAATTAAGGCTACTCAAATAACTTCCTTTAACTTTCTTAATATACTAGAACAGTGGTGTTTCTCTAATAATGGTTAGCACAACATGAATGCAAAATATTCATTGTTTATTTTATTCCTTGCAAAATGAAACAAAACACAGTTTCCTGAAGTCACATCTTTTATGTTACTATTTCTTTATTTAAAAGATGTTATGACATATAAATATGCAAAAAATTTGATTAGATTCCTGTTTTGTCATAATGACCACTCATTGTCCTACATTTTGATATTTGGATTTCCATCAATCAAATATTCTGAAAAATACAAAGAGTGGTTCTTTCATATTTGGAATGCAATGTATGATATAAATCAATTAGAAAAAGATAAATATGTTTTAAATGAGACTCAACTGGCTTTAATTAGTGTCCTGAAGAAACAGAGAAAGAAACTACAATTTTTTGAGTGATTACTATGTTCTAGGGACTAAGCTAAGCATCTTACATCTTTCTACTCATTTGATCCTCATAACAGATCATATAATAATTCCTATTTTATAATTAGTGAAAATAAACTTTAGAGTATTTGGGAAAATTCTCACACATTTTCAAGTACATCCTTATAGAATTCCTGGAATATATGTATCTGTCTTTCAATTTTGAAATCACACTTAACTTTTGGGCAAAAATCACCTGCAAAATGTATAACAAATTTCCCATATACCTGATTTTAAGCTTCTCACACAAACATCGGTTACATCTATATGTCAAGGAACATCAAGCTAAATTAAAAATGAGTCAGCGTTTTTAGCATAATCACTAAGAGACTTCTTAATTAACCTGCCAATTCTTTCGAAAATAGCGTTCACTTTTGCTTTATAAGTGAGAGTAGATTAAGCAATTTTTCTTCCACTGATTTTTTTACTGACTGTAGCTATTACAGTTTCACACTATCTGTGACTACTGCATCATGTACGCAAGCAAGGACTTGAAAAGTACTTCTTTGTATAAGTTCATCACTTCCATATGCAGTTGAGGTATGACCCAGATAATGCAAGCTTTTTTACAAATTGCATGGATCACCCATGTTAAGCCACTCTTCTGTGTATTGGGTTTGATCTACTGTCAAAGACTCTGAGTGTGGAAATAGACCACAGGAATCAATTGAAAATGGGAGGAAAGACCTAGATAATTTCTAATGTCCTTCACCAATTTTAATTTATGGTAATTATTTAATGCCACCTTGAGAATAATTCCCTATGCAGACTCATAATTAAGACTACGTAACTAGAAATATCACAATATACAATATAAGAGGAAAATAAAAGCTACCAAGTATGGAACATCTACTATAAGACAGGCACTATCCTATTTGCCAGGGGTCGGCAATCTTTTTCTGAAAAGAGCCAAATAGTAAATATTTTAAGCACTGCAAGCTGCATGGCCTCTGTAACAACTACTCAACCCTGCCATTGTAGCATGAAAGCAGTGTTAGAATAAAAGCAAACGAAGGAGAATGGCTGTGTTCCAATAACGTTTTATTTATAAAAACCAGCAGTGGCTTGCATATGGCTGGGAAACCATAGTTTGCTGACCCCTGTTTTATACCATTGTCTGTAATCATTAGGATAAACATCAGAGTTAAACAAGGTCCTACTGTATAGCACAGGGAACTATATTCAATATCCTGTAATAAACCATAATGGAAAAGAATATGAAAAAAGAATATATATGTATAACTGAATCACTTTGCTGTACACCGGAAACTAACACAACATTGTAAATCAGGTATACTTCAATAAAATAAACTATTTAAAAAAGAATAAACATCAGGTAGGAACCAAGATGGCAGAGTAGAAGGACGTGCTCTCACTCCCTCTTGTGAGAACACCAGAATCACAAATAGATGCTGTACAATCATCAACAGGAAGACACTGGAACTCACCAAAAAAGATACACCATATCCAAAGACAAAGGAGAAGCCACAATGAGATGGTGGGGGGGGGGAACAATCACAGTAAAATCAAATCTCATAACTGCTGGGTGAGTGACTCACAGACTGGAGAACACTTATAACACAGAAGTCCACCCACTGGAGTGAAGGTTCTGAGCCCCACGTCAGACTTCCCAACCTGGGGTTCCGGCAATGGGAGGAGGAATTCCTAGAGAATCAGACTTTGAAGCCTAGTGGGATTTGATTGCAGGACTCTGACAGGACTGGGGGAAACAAAGACTCCACTCTTGGAGGGCACACACAAAATAGTGTGTGCATTGGGACCCAGGTAAAGGAGCACTGACACCAGGGAAGACTGAACCAGACCTACCTACTAGTGCTGGAGGGTCTCCTGCAGAGGCGGGGGGTGGCTCTGTCTCACCATGGGGACAAGGAGACTGGGAGCAGAAGTTCTGGGAAGTACTCCTTGGCATGAGCCCTCCCAGAGTCTGCCATTAGCCCCACCAAAGAGCCCAGGTAGGCTCAAGTGTTGGGTTGCCTCAGGCCAAACAACCAGCAGGGAGGGAACCCAGCTCCACCCATCAGCAGTCAAGCAAATTAAAGTTTTACTGAGCTCTGCCCACCAGAGTAACAGCCAGCTCTATCCACCACCAGTCCCTCCCATCAGGAAACTTGCACAAGCCTCTTAGGTAGCCTCTTGCACCAGAGGGCAGACAGCAGAAGCAAGAAGAACTACAATCCTGCAGCCTGTGGAACAAAAACCACATTCACAAAAACCAGAGGGCAGACAGCAGAAGCAAGAAGAACTACAATCCTGCAGCCTGTGGAACAAAAACCACATTCACAAAAACATAGACAAGATGAAAAGGCAGAGGACTATGTACCAGATGAAGGAACACAATAAAACCCCAGAAAAACAACTAAATGAAGTGGAGATAGACACCCTTCCAGAAAAAGAATTCAGAATAATGATACTGAAGATGATCCAGGACCTCGGAAAAAGAATGGAGGCAAAGATCGAGAAGATGCAAGAAATGTTTAACAAACACCTAGAAGAATTAAAGAACAGACAAACAGAGATGAACAATACAGTAACTGAAATGAAAACTACACTAGAAGGAATCAATAGCAGAATAACTGAGGCCGAAGAATGGAAGAGTGACCTGGAAGACAGAATGCTGGAATTCACTGCTGCAGAACAGAATACAGAAAAAAGAATAAAAAACAATGAAGACAGCCTAAGAGACCTCTGAGATAACATTACTTGCAACAACATTCGCATTATATGGGTCCCAGAAGGAGAAGAAACAGAGAAAGGACCAGAGAAAATATTTGAAGAGATTATAGTCGAAAACTTCCCTAACATGGGAAAGGAAATAGCCACCTAAGTCCAGAGAGTCCCATACAGGATAAACCCAAGGAGAAACATGCCGAGACACATAGTAATCAAATTGACAAAAATTAAAGACAAAGAAAAATTATTTAAAGCAGCAACGGAAAAATGGAAAATAACATACAAGGAAACTCCCATAAGGTTAACAGCTGCTTTCTCAGCAGAAATTCTACAAGCCAGAAAGGAGTGACATGATATACTTAAAGTGATGAAAGGGAAGAACCTACAACCAACGTTACTCTACCCGGCAAGGATCTCATTAAGATTCGATGGAGAAATCAAAAGCTTTACAGACAAGCAAAAGCTAAGAGAATTCAGCACCACCAAACCAGCTTTTCAAAAATGCTAAAGGAACTTCTCGAGGCAGGAAACACAAGAGAAGGAAAAGACCTACAATAACAAACCCAAAACAATTAAGAAAATGGTAATAGGAACATATATATCGATAATTACCTTAAATGTAAATGGATTAAATGCTCCATCCAAAAGACACAGACTGGCTGAATGGATACAAAAACAAGATCCGTATACATAATGTCTACAAGAGACCTACTTCAGACCTATGGACACATACAGACTGAAAGTGAGGGGATGGAGAAAGATATTCCATGCAAATGGAAATCAAAAGAAAGCTGGAGTAGCTATACTCATATCAGATAAAATAGACTTTAAAATAAAGAATGTTACAAGAGACAAGGATGGACACTACATAATGATAAAGGGATCAATCCAAGAAGAAGATATAACAATTGTAAATATATATGCACCTAACATAGGAGCACCTCAATACATAAGGCAACTGCTAACAGCTATAAAAGAGGAAATCGACAGTAACGCAATAATGGTGGGGGAATTTAACACCCACTTACACCAATGCCCAGATCATCCAAAATGAAAATAAATAAGGAAAGAGAAACTTTAAATGATGCAATAGACCAGATAGATTTAATTGATATTTATAGGACATTCCACCCAAAAACAGCAGAATACACTTTCTTCTCAAGTGCGCACAGAACATTCTCCAGGATAGATCACATCTTGGGTCACAAATCAAGCCTCAGTAAATTTAAGAAAATTGAAATCATATCAAGCATCTTTTCTGTCCACAACGCTTTGAGATTACAAATCAATTACTGGGGAAAAAAAAGATAAAAACACAAACACATGAGGCTAAACAATATGTTACTACATAACCAAGGGATCACTGAAGAAATCAAAATATACCTAGAGACAAATGACAATGAAAACACAATGATCCAAAACCTATGGGGTGCAGCAAAAGTATTTCTAAGAGGGAAGTTTATAGCTATACAAGCCTACCTCAAGAAACAAGAAAAATCTCAAATAAACAATCTAACCTTACACCTAAAGGAACTAGAGGAAGAAGAACAAACCAAACCCAAATTTAGAAGAAGGAAAGAAATCATAAAGATCAGAGCAGAAATAAATGAAATAGAAAACAATAGCAAAGATCGAAGATCAAAACCAAAAGCTGGTTCTTTGAGAAGATAAACAAAATTGATAAACCATTACCCAGACTGGTCAAGAAAAAGAGGGAGAGGACTCAAATCAATAAAATTAGAAATGAAAAAGGAGAAGTTACAACATACACTGCAGAAATACAAAGCATCCTAAGAGACTGCTACAAGCAACACTATGCCAATAAAATGGAGAACCTGGAAGAAATGGAAAAATTCTTAGAAAGGTATAACCTTCCAAGACTGAACCAGGAAGAAATAGAAAATATGAACAGACCAATCACAAGCACTGAAATTGAAACTGTGATTAAAAATCTTCCAACAAACAAAAGTTCAGGACCAGATGGCCTCACAGGTGAATTCTATCAAACATTTGTAGAAGAGCTAACACCCATCCTTCTCAAACTCTTCCAAAAAATTGCAGAGGAAGGAATACTCCTATACTTATTCTATGAGGCCACCATCACCCTGATACCAAAACTAGACAATGATACTCCAAAAAAAGAAAATTACAGACCAATATCACTGATGAATATAGTTGCAAAAATCCTCAACAAAATACTAGCAAACAGAATCCAACAACACATTAAAAGGATCATACACCATGATCAAGTGGGATCTAGCCCAGAGATGCAAGGATTCTTCAATATACACAAATCAAACAATGTGATACATCATATCAACAAATCGATGAATAAAAACCATATGATCATCTTACTAGATACAGAAAACGCTTTTGACAAAATTCAACACCAATTTATGAAAAAACTCTCCAGAAAGCAGGCATAGAGGGAACCTACCTCAACATAATAAAGGCCATATATGACAAACCCACAGTAAACATCATTCTCAATAGTGAAAAACTGAAAGCATTTCGTCTAAGATCAGGAAGAAGACGAGGATGTCCACTTTCACCACTATTATTCAACATGTTTTTGGAAGTCCTAGCCACATCAATCAGAGAAGAAAACTAAATAAAAGGAATACAAATTGGAAAAGAAGAAGTAAAACTGTCACTCCTTGCAGATGACATGATACTATACATAGATTATCCTAAAGATGCCACCAGAAAACTACTAGAGCTAATCAATGAATTTGGTAAAGTTGCAAGATACAAAATTAATGCACAGAAATCTCTTGCATTCCTATACACTAATGATGAAAAAACTGAAAGAGAAATTAAGAAAACGCTTCTATTTACCATTGCAACAAAAAGAATAAAATATCTAGGAATAAACCTACCTAGGGAGACAAAAGACCTGTATGCAGAAAACTATAAGACACTGATGAACAGAATTAAATATGATACCAACAGATGGAGAGATATACCATGTTCTTGGATTAGAAGAATCAATATTGTGAAAATGACCATACTACCCAAGCAATCAACAGATTCAATGCAATCCCTATCAAATTACCAATGGTATTTTTTACAGAACTAGAACAAAAAATCTTAAAATTTTTATGGAGACACAAAAGACCCTGAATAGCCAAAGCAGTCTTGAGGGAAAAAAAACGGAGCTGGAGGAATCATGCTGCCTAGCTTCAGACTATACAAAAAAGCTACAGTAATCAAGACAATATGGTACTGGCACAAAAACAGAAACATAGATCAATGGAGCAAGATAGAAAGCTCAGAGATAAACCCACGCACCTATGGTCAACTAATCTATGACAAAGGAGGCAAGGATATACAATGGAGAAAAGACAGTCTCTTCAATAAGTGGTGCTGGGAAAACTGGACAGCTACATGTAAAAGAATGAAATTAGAACACTCCCTAACACCATACACAAAAATAAAGTCAAAATGGATTTGAGACCTAAATGTAAAACTGGACACTATAAAACTCTTAGAGGAAAACATAGGAAGAACACTCTTTGACATAAATCACAGCAAGATCTTTTTTGATCCACCTCAAAAAAGATGGATATTTTGTTTTTACAAAAACAAAAATAAACAAATGGGACCTAATGGAACTTCAAAGCTTTTGCACAGCAAAGGAAACCATAAACAAGATGAAAAGACCACCCTCAGAATGGGAGAAAATATTTGCAAATGAGTCCACGGAAAAAGGATTAATCTCCAAATTATACAAACAGCTCATGCAGCTCAATATTAAAGAAACAAATAACCCAATCAAAAAATGGGCAGAAGACCTAAATAGACATTTCTCCAAAGAAGACATACAGATGACCAAGAAGCCCATGAAAAGCTGCTCAATATCAATAATTGTTAGAGAAATGCAAATCAAAACTACAATGAGGTATAACCTCACATCAGTTAGAATGGGCATCATCAGAAAATCTACAAGCAACAAATGCTGGAGAGGGTGTGGAGAAAAGGGAACCCTCTTGCACTGTTGGTGGGAATGTAAATTGATACAGCCACTATGGAGAACAGTATGGAGGTTCCTTAAAAAACTAAAAATAGAATACCGTATGATCCAGCAATTCCACTACTGGTCATATACCCAGAGAAAACCATAATTCAAAAAGACACATGCACCCCAATGTTCATTGCAGCACTACTTACAATAGCCAGGTCATGGAAACAACCTAAATGCTCATCGACAGATGAATGGATAAAGGAGTTGTGGTACATATATACAATGGAATATTACTCAGCCATAAAAAGGAACGAAATTGAGTCATTTGTTGAGACGTGGATGGATCTAGAGACTGTCATACAGAGTGAAGTAAGTCAGAAATAGAAAAACAAATATCGTATATTAACGCATGTATGTGGAACCTAGAAAAATTGAACAGGTTTGCAGGAGAGAAGTTGAGACACAGATGTAGAGAACAAACGTATGGACACCAAGGGGGGGTGGGGATGGTGGTGTGATGAATTGGGCAATTGGGATTGACACGTATACACTGACATGTATAAAATGGATGACTAATAAGAACCTACAGTATAAAAAATAAATTAAATTAAATTTAAAAAGAAAAACATTAATACTAAACTTTCTTTGGTTTATTTTTTTGGAAATATGTTAATATAAATGTTTCAGACATTACATAAATTCCTAAAAATCTTATATGTTCTGGTATAATGTTATAAGTCATAATTCTAGTTATTTTTTTAAATGTATATCTCAGAAATAACTAAATTTCCTTGTCAATTACAGTATTATGAACTTTCATCAAATCTTTAACTGTGGTCATTTTTAAGTCTTTTGTCATTTACAGACAGTTCTGGGTGTACTCTGATGCTTTTGCAAAAATGTTCCTGTAAAAGGGTTTCATCTTCAAGGAATTCATGGAAAAGACTGACAAGTACAGGTTTCTGGTAACTGACTATATTGCAGAACTGAATGAATAAGCATTTTCAGAACTCTAATGGAAAACTGATGAATTCATAAAAGTGCTAACAAAAGATCAAGATGAAAAAAAAATTAATTACATGGGACTGAGTGAACTGATGAGGATGATTATACTTTTTTTGACTTTCTGTTTGAATTTAAAAAAAAAGAACAAACATCAAAGAAAGGTATTGTTGAATTTATTCTCTAGATGAAGAAAATTGGATTCAAACAGATTTAGTATACATAAGATCTCATTGGAAAAACAGAGCTGATCTCTAATAATTTAATAAAATATATTTGATACAAAGAACTACTGAACAGTGTCAAAAGTACTAAGAAGCAAGCCATGGCACAGAGATACAACCCCAAGATTAGCAACAGAAGGAACTTGCTACCAACCAAAAGGAGGTCGTGCATTATCAGAACCCAGGAGCAGAACATCAGGGATCTCATTGGAAAGGGATGTCCAGATAGATCTGGGAAGAGATGTCACCACTTTGATGAGCCTGCAGCAGGAAGGTGAAGAGCTACTCTGACATCCTTCTTCCTGTCCCCTAACCTCACCAGATTGGTTGTTCTCAGCTGGATTAGAGTTTTCATATTATCAGCCTTTTGTGGTACAGAGCAAAGCAGGGAATTGATCTCAGATCACACAAAAAGTTATAGGAACAAATAATAGTAACATTGTTAACAATGAGAATCTAAATCTGTCTCCTCCAACTTCTGTACACTTCCATGGACTCCAGTATAAACAGAGCTTGCCTCTTGTGTTTTCCTCTTTCCTTTTACATATGTAATGTTTCTTAGTACCTCAAAATATAACTCTTGAGATCTTTAGCTTCATTCTACAACACTCAATATAAAAAAGATCCTATTTCTGTGAAGAACTGAAACAGTGATGTTCATAGCCACAGTAAAGGTATTTCTGTTAATTTGCCAATGCTTTATTTCACAATGTTGAAAAGAACTTGCTTACCAAAACAATTAGCTGATTTTCTTTAAATTGTGTATTTAAAGATTCATATAAGATGCCTACTAGGATTGTCCCATTTTCATTTGATTATTTATTTGGTAAATTTTCATTCCTCCTAAATCTAGGCTCACAAGATTATTTGGGGGGTCAATAGTAAAATAGGCCTCACTAGATTGACTTAAAATAGAAGTCCATCACTTCGATTTAGGTATAATTAAAAATATGGAGTCAGAACTTAAAGTTTGAACTGTGAGCAATTACAGATGGAGAGACTGAGGTTCTCTGCGACTGGAATTCTGATTCCTTCAAGAAAAATGAGGTCATTGCTGCACAAGCTGACTTGGGAAGCAAAGAGGAGGCCCAGAGAACAATGTCTTACCTGCACCCAGAGAGAAGACACTTTCTGTAGCTGCTCTCACACTTCCTAGGAAGGAGAAATTAAACAGAACTGCACTATTTATTATTTACACTCACATGCATATTAATGTCTTTTTAAATGTCCTGGATAGTAGCCAGATTGTAGTTCTCATTTCAGACCCAGCTACCTCTGTTCTCAGTGGATACTCTCAAATTTTCCCTAAGTCCTGAATCAAAGGAAGAAATTTAAGTGCTATTGAAGGATAATATTTGGGCAAATCCAACTGCAAATTGCTGTTGAGCTTCTTGTGCCCACTGTGAGCTGATCAAGGGAACTGAATAGTGTAGTTGGTAAGGGCATGAGCTCTGGATCCGTGAGTTTGACTCCTGCTCTGCCACTAACTGCAGACTTCATTTATCTTCTCTGTGCCTCAGTTCTCTCATCTATAAAATGGGGATAATAATGGTATCTTTCCCATATCATTGCGGTGAGGATTACCCAAGTAAAACTTCTCAAACTGTAAATGAATGTGCATGAGAACCACCTGGGAATCTTATTAAGATGTCAACTCTGTTGGGACAGAAATTCTCCATTTCTAAAAGCTCTAGATAATGCTTAAGTTGTTGTTCTGTGAACCATACTTAAAGTAACCAAGATTCATAAAAGTGACTGGCATGTAGTAAGGGTTAAACAAATGCCATGTATGATTATTACACAGCATCCATTGGAGAATGATGACTTAATGTATCTCATCCTTATCTGGCTACCACATATTACATACATTATACTGCAGACGGTATCTTCAAGAGCAGTCTCTTTGCCTGTTTTACTTGTCCCAAGCAGAGGTTTCCCCCACCCAATACCTTCCTTTTCCTCAACACTTCTACTTGAAGGGATCTTTCTCTATCTTCTCAATTATTATACATATTTTCTGTAACACTGTTGTGAAATGACTATGTACCATCCCTTTTCTATGATTGCATTTTTGTGTGTGTGTGTGTGGTACGCGGGCCTCTCACTGTTGTGGCCTCTCCCGTTGCAGAGCACAGGCTCCGGACGCGCAGGCTCAGCGGCCATGGCTCACGGGCCCAGCCACTCCGCGGCATGTGGGATCTTCCCGGACCAGGGCATGAACCCATGTTCCCTGCATCGGCAGGCGGACTCCCAACCACTGCGCCACCAGGGAAGCCCCCCATCCCTTTTCTACTGTGTAAGTATCTTTCCCTTCAAGCAGAATTCATGTTCTAATGTCCCATCAGCCTTCGCTATCAACTACTTTTCCTAACCTATTGCACTGCATATGTTAAGTGCTCACTAAGTGGGTTTGATTTATTTTAGTTGGAGAAGACATTGCTTTTCCATACTTCCTCCTTTCTGAGATGAGCTGACACAAAGTTGAGGCATGGGGTCTTCTCCCTTTGGACAATTCTTACCACAATTCTAAACAGCTTGAGACAGAGGTGCACAACACATTCATTTCCACTAGAAGGGGGTGAAAATAGATTCCTTCCAAATATCTATTTTTTAAATAAATATTTAAATGTTTAAAACCACCTGTAAAAGATTTGAGGATAAAAAATTTTTTTTCAAATAATTTGATGTAACTCATGTTTTCTGATAAACTTTTCTGATATTTCTTGTCTGTTAAAAATGCTAAGTTGCTTTATATATGGATCTGTGCTGGTGGTTGGATGATTTTACTAGAAATTCTTTTTATTTGAACTGACTCTTTCTGCTATTTTTTCAATTTTATAGGTCTAAGCAGTTTTGGAAGACCTAGGATAGATCCCATCTCCAACACTTACTGATTCTGTGATTTAACAAGATGCCTAGGTTTTCTGTTTCATAGGATCCTCTGTGATTAAATGAGAGTAAGTAATCATTTTTGTGTATATGTACAGTGACTGGCACAACAAAAGTGATCCATAAATCTGATCCATTCTTGTTGAAGAGATTTTTTTTGCATATTTAGGAAAGCCAACTTGAAGTTCATGATCATAATGGTTCCATAAAAACTATCAGATATAGTCATTCCTCTCTACTTTATAATTTTTATTCTCATTACAAATCAAAGCTTCATTCCAAACACATCATTTATTGATCAACAGGGACTTCTTCTTCTTTTTTTTTAACTTTTTATTTTATATTGGAGTATAGCTGATTAACAATGTTGTGATAGTTTCAGGTGCACAGCAAAGCGACTCAGCCATACGTATACATATATCCATTCTTCCCCAGACTCCCCTCCCATCAAGGCTGCCAAATAGCATTGAGCAGAGTTCCCTGTGCTATACAGTATGTCCTTGTTGGTTATCCTTTTTAAATATAGCAGTGTGTACATGTCAATCCCAAACTCAATAGGGACTTCTTGAGCACCAAATAAATTGAGCACAACATAGGCACCATGAATTGAATCAAAGGAAGGATGAGAAAGATTCATGCCCTAATTTTTATAATAATCCCATAAGATAGAGTTATTAAATTGATTTATTCTAAAGAGTTTTATTTTGTTTTCCTTCTTAAAGACTCAAGGGTATTATGACCCTTTGTCTTGAATTTTTGATTTTGGTCTATCAAAAGAATGAAAATGAGAGAGAAAGAAAGAAAGAAAGAGCGAGAGAGAGAGAGAGGAAGGAAGGAAGGAAGGAAGAAAGAAAGAAAGAAAGAAAGAGAAAGGGAGAAATAAAAAGAAAGGAAGGAAGGAAGAAAGGAAGAAAGAAAGAAGAAAGAGAGAGGGAGGGAGGAAGGAAGAAAGGAAAGAGAGAGAGAAGATGGCAGCCGCAGAAGGCAGGAAAGGAGGTTAAAAAAAAGAAGGAAGGAAGGGAGAGAGGGACAGAAGGGAGTAAGAAATTTCAGAAGCCAATTATGTTAAAGAGAAACTGATAAATAAGCAGTCAGGTGAAATCTCTCTGGAAGGAGGATAAATGAGCACAACTTGACTTTCATGTAACCCTTAATATATTTAGAGAAGGAAGAATCAGGAAATGAAGTACTTCTCAGCGGTAGTTAAGTCAAGAACTAAAACTAATTTACTTGACTTTCAAGCTATGAGACTTGTTTATACTTTGTAGAAGTATAAACTACTTTCTACAAAGCTTCTAAACTTTGTAGAAACCACACCTTCACACTCCCAGATTCTAGTACAATGTTGACAAAACAACTTCCTTGTAAAATCAAAGTACTCACCACCAACTATATTGCATCAAAGATGTCTTTATCATATGAGATGGTAACTCTTCTGCCCACTGAATGAATCAATGAGTAGAATCAAGCAAAGAATATTTTTTTTAATGATGGGCATTGTTACCAGTGGGTCTTAAAGTAAGAGTTGTCAATGCTTTATAATGATTGAAACAGTAAAACTGTAAGGACTCTATCAACATCATCCAGTAGTCATATTGACCCAATATAGTAAAAAATGTCAATGATGTAAAAATTTTGGGTTTAAAAATATACTTTTAAAGCAAGGATATACTTTTAATTTGAAATCTTATGATGCTGAATGGATATTGGTGTCATTTAATTCAAAGATAAAATTATTGTGAACAACCGTAGCCAAGATTTTCACTCTGAAGAACTGACCTCAAGAAAAAATTAAATTTGAAAAACATTATATTCCAGATAATTTTCTGCAATATTTGTATTAATAAATTTATTTAAAATCATTTTATGTATAATTAAAATAATACATAAATAATAATCCAAAAGAGTTGGATCATGAGTTGTTACAATATCTCTATGTATTTACTGCTGTATCAGCTAGTTATTGCCACAGTTAGACTGCATAATATACAAACACACTATAATAAATATTTAGTTAATACGTTTGTGGGTGGGTGGGAATCTTGCCACTCTAGGCTAGGCTCAGGTAGATACCTCTGCTTCAAGTTGGGCTCAGCTTCTTGTATGGGTTTGCACTTAGATGTATTACTTCTTGTGTGTTTATTCTTGGACCCATATTGACAGGGCAGCAGCTAACTGGAAGAGGCTACACTCATGGCAATGGCAGACAGCACAAGAGGACAAGTAGAAATAGTCCTCTTAAGGCCCAGTCTCAGAGCAGGTAAACCCTCACTGCCACCTCATTCTATTAGCCATGGCAAGAAAACGTGATATGTCATATGGCAAATAGCATGCATATAGGAAGATCCTTGAATTTGGGTCTTTTATGTAACCCATTACAACCATCTTCACATAAAACAATGTCGGAGTTAACAACAGGAAAGACTACAAAGGACAATTCTGGAACTACTAAACTTGCCAAGTAGATAACTGACTAGAAGTTAATCGGATTGGAAGCAGATCCAGTTACAGAAATCCATTGGCATACATTGGTGAAGTCTTAACTCAAATCACTGAAGAATGCTTCAGTCAATACCTACTAGAAATCTCAGTATTTAAAAAGCAAAAGTCGGGACTTCCCTGGTTGCACAGTGGTTAAGAATCCACCTGCCATTGCAGGGGACACAAGTTCGATCCCTGGTCTGGGAAGATCCCACATGCCGCGAAGCAAATAAGCCCGTGTACCACAACTACTGAGCCCGTGCTCTAGAGCCCACAAGCAACAACTATTGAGCCTGCATGCCACAACTACTGAAACCCACGTGCCTAGAGCCTGTGCTCTGCAACAAGAGAAGCCACCAAATGAGAAGCCCGTGCACCGTAAGGAAGAGTAGCCCTGCTCACCACAACTACAGAAAGCCCAGGCGCAGCAATGAAGACCCAACACAGCCAAAAGTAAATAAACAAATTTATGAGAAAAAAAAAGCAAGAGTAATAAAAACTGAATTTAGAAAAGGGTCTATTCTGTCAGTAAATTTTTAAAATCCAGCTTTGCCCTGTTCTCTTTATCTCTCAAACAAGAAGGGAAAAATAACACAATGCTAAAACTGTGCTTCCTGCATTCATGTGTTATATTTGTCAAATGAGTTTATCAAGGATTCAATTAAGGAAAAGCAATGAGGTGATTATCTACTATTGAATGTTGTATTGATATAATTATTATAGTTGAAAGGTGCTGAATGTCCGGGTGAGGTTTTGATGGCAACATGGTGGGACAAAGCCAGGGAATGAGGCACGTGTGAATTCTGCCCTGTCAATTACCCCTCTTCACTTTGAGATTTTGAACTGAGAAAGCCGGACTCAGCTAACATTTAGCTACCTGAAGAAGCTTTCAAATCAAGGCTTAAATCCACAGTTCACAAAATCTGGCTGCATGTTAAAATCCCTTGGTGGAACTTTTAAAAAATCCTGTACCCCTGGTCTCACCCCACAGATTCTCATTTAATTGGTCCAGATGGTCTCAGACTTGGTAATATCTTAGAAAGCACACAAGATGGCTTCAGGTGCAGTCAGCTCAAGCACCACTGGCCTGAACAGCCTTCCCATCTCACCAGTCCCTCTCTCACCCACCCCTCCCTGGATATGAATCCTGGAACCACGTGGCCAGGTTTGCTTATGGAAGAAGAGTGTGGGGAGAGAAATAGAAGGGAAGGGAAAAGAGAACAGATCCCAAGAGGCACCATGCACTTGCCTGCCTATGGTAGGGAACAAGGATGGAAGCTCTACCCCCATATTTTATGATTTAAAGATTCTTTTGATGGCGGGACATAGCAGGCGGAGGCTCCGACAGATGAAAAGCAGAACTCTGTTACTTACAGCTCCAAACAAGAGAACATTGCCAGGCAGGGCCACCTGGGGGCTGAACCCAGGGCCAGGCTAAAGGCAAGCTGGAGCCGTAGGGGCAGCTTAGATGTGGTAAGTGGTGTGGGGGGAGCTAAGTTTGACAAGCTTCCTGTGAATTGGCTAATATGAATAATTTCGCAGTCTCTGGGGCATAGGACCTGTCCCTAGTTGCCCCGTACCTGGTCCTGGGGCAGTTAAGGCAAGTATAGAGTGGCCCCAGTGTGTGAGAGCCAATAGGGAACTGGTGTGGACTTAGCTGCTCAAAAGGGGGAACTGACCAGCCTCTAGCAAGGGCCTCAAAACTGGGTCAAGACAACCGTTTTTAAAAAGAACGTTATATGATACCCTAAGAGCCATCAAAGTGATGCCTAGTTCAATAGGAACAAAAATCTCCCCACTATTAAAACGTGGCTCCCAATGTCCAAAGTTCTGATTGATCTGATTCATAGCTCCTCTATTCTTAGGAAAGGGGAGGTAGGGAGTACAGGAGTGCACTGAACGGTCAAAGCATGGAGAGGGGCACAAAAGTTTAGGTCCCCAACAGAAAGCACAGGTCATGCTCCCTTAGCCAAAATAGACTGGTGCATAAAGGGAACTCACAAATGTTGTTGTAACATTCCTGATGGAGTCTGGGGCAGCAACCCAAAATACACGACTCTTTCTGCAGGGAAGTGTATTAGTATTTATTTTAAGTATGATAAATAAAGATTACAAGTAGCCTCATGTCACTTCAGATCACGTTTGTAGCCAAATGAATTCAGGTCGGGTCAGATATTACTGCCAAGTGAGTTATAAACACAACTTCTGTTTCCAGAGCTTTATAGATTTCAGAACTTCAGATAAGAGGTTATAGATCTATACCTTACATATTATCTGAATCTATACTGTCTCACTACAGATAATAAAGTGACTCGTATAAAGGTTAAGGACCCCAAGATAACTGATTCCATAATTATTTACTAAGCACCACTGTCAAGTACTATCAGGGAGTACTGCATATATAAAGATGGCCATGACAGAGTGTCTGCTCTCAGGGCCATACCTTTTGGTAATGAGTGTCAGTGTGTAAAAGTAATGCACAATAAAGCATCTGCAGTGCTATGCTGCGGGTATGATGTTTGGTTAAGGACCAAAGATCACAGAGCCAGATAGAACAGGAGCCAAGACCAAAAAGCTAAATCTCCTGATTCCTCAACATGAGAACATTTTTTAAAAATAACTTTGAGTCATTTGTACAAAAGCAATTCATGTTTAGTGGTGAAATGTCACAAGGTACAAATAACTACACAAAAGAGAACAAAAATTACTTGGCATTTCCCCACCCAGTATCAACCAGCATCTGTATAGTTTAGGGGGTAAGGGCAGATATTTTGGACTTTTGCTACCTTGGATTTCATGTCCTCTCCCCACTTCCCAGCTGTGTGACCTTGAACATGTTACTACATTTTTCTGTGCCCCATTTCTTTATCCGTAAAATGTCATCAGCTATAATACTACTTACAACATAGGGTTGTCGTGAAGATTAAATGAGTTAATAGATGTAGAAGTCTTAGAGTACTGCCAGTCACACAGTCAATACTCTGTCAATGTTTGTTGTCCATTAACCTCCGAGCACATGCTGGATGGTCAGCTGTCAGCCTTGTATACCACCACCCACTTCTAAGGACATCTCTTCTTTGCAGAGAGGAAGCCATGTTTGGGGTTAGAATTTGCCTATGAGAGGAACCCATCAAGGTTTGGAAGGCAAAGTGTTGTGATACATTACTTTGAGGAGGTTTAAGGGGCCAGAGGTAAAGGCAGCTGTGAAGTCCTCATCAGCCTCTCGGGGTTCTCAGTAGTTTCTGTTTCACAGCTGCAGACAGACATTTCCAAAGACTCAAGAATTTGTGATTTGGAAGATACAGTAGCTGCTGCAGTAAAACATTATAGGTAAATCAGGTATAGCATCATGACTAAGGATGGACTGGCTGCTTCTAATTATGCTAGACAACTTGAGGAAAAAATAAAGGATGACATTACTGAAGATCCAGATAAGAAGTTAGAAATCAACTATGAACTGATTGTCCTATTTCTTAGAGCCACGAGGTCAAAATTTCTTAAAAAATAAAATAAAAAATCTAAAATCTGTGCTAGAGTACCAGGATTACTATACAAACTGAATTTGTAATCATGCCGTTTCTTATGATAAAGTAAGGGAATTGATTAGAGGAAAAAAATCAAAACCCTAAAAATTGGGATGGGGACTTTTGGACAGTTTTCAATGAAATCGAAAAACCTGAACTCACAAATTCCTCTGAGTCTCCCTTCCTGGCAGAAGTAACCCTTATTCCACTTCTGAATTTAACTTTCTCTTTCCTGAAGAAACTCAGATGACTTCTTATAAAATCATAGCCTTGTAAGAAAACTGTTGATCCTCCCCATGACCCACATCTTCTTCTTCTCATTGTTTCTAGTCTCACATCTTAGCAGACCACAGGTACAAAGTGTGACAAGGAGGAAATACTGCACACACCAAAAGAATTTCAGGACTTTGCCAATTATTTCTGAAGACTATTGTGTGCAGCCATATATATATACATACATACATATATATATATATATGTATATATATATATATTCTAAAGAAGATAGACTAGATTAAAAAGAATGTGAGATTTGAACTGTTGAACTTATTGATATAAATACATCCACCAGAGATTTGTAGTTCAAGGAGAATGGTAGTGACTCTATCAGTTTGCTTGAGTGATTGAAAAAAACCTGGACCTAACACAGCCTTGCAGTAAATAGAGTCAAAATTCCAAAACTTCTTTGGTATGCTGTAGAAAAAGATCAACAAGCAATGGCCCATGGGCCAAATACAGCCTGCAAAATGCTTTTGTAATTAAAGTTTGACTGGAACATAGCCATGCTCATTACTTTATGTATTGCCTACAGCTCCTTTTATACCAGAACAGAGTTGAGTAGTTGTGACAGAGACCATATTACCCACAAAACCTAAAATTTTACTAGCTGGCCCTTTAATGAAAACATTTGTTGACCCTTGCTCTAAGAAGAAAAATCCGAAGGGTGAGGGAGGGGCTGGAGTGAAATTTATTGTGTGATCTGCTTACCCATCCCCTTATCTATTTCCTCTGGAAGATCCAGAGAACTCCCTCTTCACCAAGGTCATGAGAAATACATGGGTGAAAGTGAAGGATGTTTGAGAAACTCTGAAATTCAGTGGAAAATGCTACCATTGAAAAGGGTTCCCTGATTTCAACTAGAATGATGGAATCCTGGAATAGCAAAGGTCAAATGGAATACTTAATTGCTAGTGACAAGGTTCAGGTAATTACTGTAGTGTGCAGCAGGCCAAGAGTAATCATCAGAATGGTTTGACCTATGGATATTTTTGCCAGTGATTAACTGATCAGGGTGGCCCTGGGATTAGACCTACCATGTATAGTATAAATGGATGTTCTACTAAAGCCTTACCTGATCCCTAAAAGCAAAGTAAGTGAGTCACAGCCCCTAACACTATTCCCAGCCAGAGTCAATCCACAGACTGGATGCTGAAGGACACTGCTACACTGTCAAAAACTTACATATAAACACTTCTCCCAGCCTAACACAAAGGGACCTATGGCTATTTACTTGGGCAACTATGCACTGGGTTAAAAGAAGGAAATGTCTAAACATTTCAAGGATTACTGCCACTGAATCTGAACTGATGCTAAATCCTTGGGATTCCAAATCCCACTGTAGTCCACCAGCCCAGCAGAGTGGGAAATTATGGAGGTCAAATGATAAATGGAGTATGGGCCCAGATCCATCCCATAGTAGACCCAGTGGATTCCTGAAACCATCCTCTAGCAAGGTCATGACCTCTGTAACAGAGAACTATTAACCATTCAAAAAGCATCTTCTGGATGCTACTGGCTGCTAAGTAAGAACATTACCATGAAACATCAAATGACTAGGCAACCAGAAACACTCATCATGATATGGGCATTAAACTCACAAAATCATAATTTTGGATTTGACATAGGAACAGGGTACATGAATATTAGACACCGGTAGATTATTCTGATACTTACTCTTATTCATTCAACAAATTCAAATCTTCAGATTCAGTATCTCCAGAACAGGACATTCATAGATTTTCAGGTCATACTGCTTTTTCTCTGTAAAAGTCTTTTTAGCAACTTGAGCTTTCTTTAATCTTTCTTTTAGAATATTTGTTTTGTGTCACTCAATCAGGTACCTGATAGATTTTTTTCAGAACTATTTTAAGTCCTTACATATAAGTTCTTTGCTATTGTTATGGATTGAGTTGCATCTTCCCAAAACTCATATGTTGAAGGCTTAACCCCTCTATGTGACTCTTTGGAGTTAGGTTTTTTAAGATAATAAAAGTTAAATGAGGTCATATGGGTGGGGCCCCAATCCAATAGGACTGGGGTCCTTATAAGAAAGAACAACAGTGACCTCTCTCTACACATGCACAGAGAAAAGGCCATACGGAAGATACAGTGAGAAAGAGGCTACCTGTAAGCCATGGCATCCTGTCATGGTAGCCCTAGCAGACTAATACGGTGATACACAGCATATATTTGGACACATGGTAATTATTAAATAAAGTTTTATTAAACTAGTTAGAGTTGAAAAATAAAGATTAAAGCATCTAAAACAGTTATGAAAAAGAAGAAGCATGTGCAATGAAGAACAAAATAGGATATTCTGGCTGTGTGTAAGCAAGAAGTTTTTACATCCAAATATTCTCTATGTGTTAATTGCTTGTAACTTTGAAGGTATTTCCCTTTAGGAATAATATGATACTTGCTAGTTAAATTTAGCTAGGTCAGATATTTTCATAGTCCATTCTCTGCTCCCACCTCCCTTGACCATGATTATTTTATCATTGAAATTTCAGTATAAATTCTATTCCTCATAGAGATTTTTTCCTCTCATCACAATGTCTAAAATTGCCCCAGGCACTATCCCATTACCCTATTTTATTTTCCTCATAACGTTTATCTAACTTGAAATTATCTTAAATGTTTGTTTTCTTTTTGTTTTTGTATCTTCCAGTAAAATACAAATTCCTTGTTACCTTGTTTTTGTGCTCACTGCAGTATCCCCAGCACCTAAAAAACATCACAGGGACTCAATAAATATTATATGAGACAAATATTTTTGGACCTGACTGCAAGAAATCTTTGAACCAAAGATTTATGGCCTACAATATGGCCTACATTTTGTATATTAACTTCAATTCTTCCAACATTTATCCCTTCATTTTTCTTTTTATTATCTGATTTCATCTCACTATGTTATATATATCTATGTGAAGCATCCAAACTATTTTTGGAGTAAGGCAGCATATAAATAAGCAAACAAAAATCAAGGTAGGTTTAGGTTTCAGGAGATTCCCCCGAAATGTGTTTACTCTGAAATGAACATGAGGTATACCACAAAATAAGTATTTAAATATATATATTATATATATTATATATTGCATTATATATTATATTATATATCTATATATTATATATGATACTATATATAGTTAGATACTTGTTTTGTGGTATATGTCAGGTTTATTACAGAGTACATATATACATACATATATACATAATTATACATAATTATGTAACAATTTAACACATAATAGTGTGTTAAATAATATATATATAATATTTTATATAATAATATATAATATTTTATATTATATAATTTATACTACCTAATATTCTTAGATACATAAGAAAGAATGAATATATACAATATACTTTCTAATGGCTTACATATACTACTTTGATTTTTCTTGTTCTCTGTCACCCCCTCCTCCTTCCACGATCCATTATCTGTATTTTTCTGCCTGGCTTTCTGTCCCTCAGGGGTGACCTCCAGAGCAGCATTGCTCAGGTTCTCTTGCCATCTGGCTCCCAGTTGGATTCAGCCAATGGCAGGCACCCACAGGAGCCTGGAGGATGGGAAAAGATGAAGATTGGGTATTTATCACCCTGAGCCCATACCCGCAGTCCCTTCCTGCCTTGGCACTGGTCTGACAGCAGTTGTGCTCCGCTGTGACCTCAGATCCCAGCAGACCACCTTTCTTCCACAACCCCAACTTCCATCATGTGTCAGGACATCCTTCCCTCCTCCTACTCCCTCAGACTTAAGGGTGGCAATGGCTCCCCACTGCTGCTGATTTCAAGGGGCTTTACCTTTTGGGATGCCTTAACCCTGCCCCACTACTGTAATTAGTTCCTTCAGCTGTCTTTCTCTAGTTAAAACCTTTGAATATTCCATTTAATTCCTCCCAGGAACCAGGCTGAATTTAATAATGAAGAGATCTTTGGCTGTGTTTAGGAAAAATAGGGAAGTGGTAAAACTACTCCTAAGCGTATAATCAGGCAGTAAATATATTAAAAATGTAATATATGTAAGGCACCGTGATCGTTTCTATAATAGCTATAATGTTGTATAAGACATGATTCCTTTCCTCAAGGAAACATTTAAACAAAGGGAAAAATAAATTACTCTGTATATCCTGATGTTAAAAGGAACAATTTCTGTTGTCTCCATTTTGGCTGAGGTCCCCAAATCTGAGAACAAAGGATATTAATATCTTTTCACAGTAATAAAGATATGTTAGATCATCCTTTCTAAGAGATGACTCACAATATATCAGGCAACTCTTGGTCATCACTCACCTTGAAAGTACATAGGGATGAGGAGGGAAGGGATGTCAAGAGAACTTTATTGGGACACATTCCTGTGTCTTCTCAAACGTGAGAGATTTTCAGGAACCAGTATCTGACTCATGTCTGAAAAGTAGTCTAAATGTAAAAAGCTGGCTGAATCTTTGTTGGAATATTAAAAAGAATGTACCGTATTCTTACCAATGATGGTTTGTTTCCTGAAGCCACATGTGGTCTCTGATGATGAAGGAACATGATCCTGAATTGCCTTAAAACTCTATGCAATTTTTAAACAAGGAAAAATGGACTTGGGAAATTCAGGAATTCTGTGGGAGGTATAGGGAAAGTGATCTGAGGACTGAAGCCAGAGTTCCCATTGGGGAATCTCTAAAGAGCTCTTCTGAGAAACGATCAGCATCTGGATAGCTGCTCCCATGCCTGATTGCACGTTTACCAGTCAAGCTACACCCTTGTACACTTTGCCTCTACCTTCTCTTTCATTCCTCCCTCAAAAGGAGCCCTGAGACCACAGTGAATGGAGGAGGGAGAGTGGAATAGCAAGGTGGGGGACATAATAAGATTTCTGAGCTGTGGGAGAAAAAAATATTTCAATTGGATGAGAGATTTAACATTTAATTATTAGATTGGACTGGACCTTTTACTAGAACTAGAAAATGAAATAACTAGTTCACTTTGAAAATAATGAGGAAGGATTTGGGATCAACCCAAAATATCTCAGGGAGTGAGAAAAGGAGATTCAACAGCACACGGAGAAAATAGAGTGATGAAAGAATAGAGTTGCTTTTTGATCGGCTGGCCTCTACTTAATCCAGTTTATTCAGTAATAAAGGGGTCAACACTTTGATTGAAGGAGGAATAAATGTGATCCTAGAAGACCTCAAAATTACAATTTGGCTTGAATAAAAAATACTATATCTTCTCAAGCAGGAGGTATAACCATGTTAATTAAATTGACCAATTCCTACTAACCATTGGTCAAAACCATATTCAAGATGAAAATTTTATTTAGTTTGGTTGAGAAAAATTTTCACCAAATTGCCCAAGGAATTTCAAGATTCTATTTAAACTCATAGCAAAGTTTGTAGCATATTTTTAAAAATCATTGCTGCCAACCCTCTACTTTGGCATTTTTTTGTATACCAACATTGTCATATGATTTTAATTCTTCTGCATCCAGGATCCAGGAAATTCAGGCATTAGACATGAAACTTAAATATAGTAGTAGTAGTAGTAGTAATAGAAGTAGTAGTGGCAGAATTATGATAATAATAATTTTTAAAGTGTTTAGTACTTATGATACACAAGGCAAAGTGCTAGGTTCTTTGCATGTGACATTTTTTTTAATTTTAATAATCCTAGATGACATTAAATAATAGTGTTTGAATTTCTAATATGTCCTTAAAATTATATCAGATCTAAGTAAAGGAAAAAAGAACAGGTCGAAGCCATAGAAGATCATTAGTTTATAGTCAAAGCAGATTTCAATGAAACAATGAAACTGAATTTTCCCTTTCCTAGCACCTAACACAGTACATGAAGTAGCTGATATGGAGTAGACCATTTGATACATATTTTTTAAATGAATTGAGGTTAAGTAAATGTTGAATGAATATCTACAAGACTGAATTTTTTATATCTTTGTAACAGAGGTTATGTAATAAAAATAGAATTCAAATTCTTAAAATTACGCATATTTCAAGTAAATATAAATTCATATCCAGCTATTTCATCCCCATTCATTTTAACGCTATTTATTCACTGCTGAAAGTGAAAAACATTCAACTCAACAATTAAGGATATTAAACTCTTGACAATGATAATGCCCTAACTGAGGTTAATATGGGATCTATTAAAATCTGATTGAATTTTTAACTCTGCGAGAAGGATATTAATATTCAACAAGATGTTTTTTTCTCAACTAAAAGACACAAGGCAATCTAACAATAAGGACCTGATCTAAATGAATGAAAGCTGTGAAACGGAAACTGTGGCTTTTAGCAACAGTTATTAAGCAATAATGATCTACTTAATTAGAATTAAGTAAAGGAAGTTGTCCTTTTGCACCATTCCAGAAGCATAGCCTGAGGTATTTGGCTGTCTGTCCATTCTATAGATGAAGCAAACAAACGTCCTCAAATTCAAAATTCAGTTCTAATTGTCACCTCCTCCATGAAGATTTTACTGACCTTCCCAGACCAAGACATTGGTTCTGTCCTCTGGTTTATACCTTTAAATTAGTAAAGAGTTTGACTACAAAAATAAAAATAAATTGAAATTGAAGGAGGACACAGGGCAACAACATACAGTAGGTTTTAGTCATCTATGGAGTAGTGTCATAAGTTCATCCCCCAATTTCATTTTAGAGCAGAATCATGCATACAACATACAGATTTCCATGAGAAAGAGGAAGAGAGAAATGGCCAGCTGTTGACTTAACATCCTTTCCAAGAAACTTACAGCTTGCATCTTGTTCTTGGTAGCTGTAAAAACGAATCCAAATATTAAAGGACTGTGGTGGTATTTGGGATATGCACAACTGCTAAGGATTCTTAGATGATGTGTCCTCGAGAAGATGGCGTATTTTTGAGGAAGGGTCAGAGTTTGAATTGTAATGTCTGTTGTTTGTATTCAGCGCAATATGGAAGACAAGTGGATCTACAGACTCTGGGACCACTTCCCCATCATCTCAGCAAATGCTCTCCCTCCCCTAGCCCCATACACTCTACCTTCCTTCAGTATTCGACGGGGGTGCAAACGAGGAAAGTTTTATGTGAACACATATACATATTTATTGAATTATCCAAAAGACCTAAAAGTGGGGGAAATTACTGACAAAGCTAATACTGGGAAATAGAAGACAGCCTAAATGAAGTATGATCCTGAAATCTCAAAGCTATACATTAGACCGGGTGGAAGGAGGGCTGAAAGTAAGGAAATGATCTTGTGCATTACACTAGACTTTTCTAATGGGGATAATAAAACCAAATGTCCAATTGTACTTTAGAAATAGCAGTGATTTTGTGGGAAACATTTAAAATAATCTTACACTTATGGCACACAACTATTTTTATAATAAAGTGCCAACTCTGTTTTGCAAAGAGAGAAGCTGAGGGAAAAAACACAGTATCATCAGCTGGCTCCAATAAGAATTATTGAGAATTAACTCCAATAAGGGTTATTCTAAATTTTCCAATTTTTCCAATTATTCCATATGTCCGTGGTTTATCATGTAACTGAGTCCTGTGTAAAAATCTGTGAGTTCTATGAAAGATAGTTAAGTTTGGACCCAAGATTTTGCACTGAAGCTTTGACACTTTAGACTGGGTCTTTTCTACTCTCTTTTAGTCATGGTTTTTTCCTCCTGCATTTGGGGACAATACCTTACAGAAATTGAGAGATAATTTACAACACTATATGTAAATACTTGGCTACAGTGTCAGATAGCTGGTATGACTTAACAAATTAGGGCAGTATTTATTGTGGCTGTCTGGATTTGCACTGGAAAACAATCACATCTTTTAGTCACATATGATTCAACGAAAGAGTCTGGAGAAACAGTGCCTAAGGGATGCACTGTTAGATAAGATGTGAATTCAGTAGTTCTCTAGGCTCCAGTTTTGATAGAGACATGCCCTTAGGTTGCCTCCATGGAATAGTCTCAGCTATTACACTGATCCTAATAAATAATAAAGTGTGGCTGATACGAAAGTAATTTATATTCATGGATTAGCTGGGTGCATAGGTTTAATAATATTGACATTACAGTAACATTCTTAATAGCACATTGTCACAGCATCATCTGTTAAGTATTTCTTCCCAATGAATTTCATACCCTGCCTAATAATAATTTGTTAAAGGCAATGTAGCTGCACATATTAATTCTTTCGTAAATGTGAACATCACATTCTTGAATGGCACATGACTTAATTCATGATAACTTGGGTTGTGATTATATGAATAGAAACTCATCCTCATCTGAATGGGAAGAGTGCACATTTGTAGCCTTATTACAGTTGGGAAATTGAAATGTGAAAGGAGTGACAACTGCTAAGATCTGCAATAGAAAACATTTGACTAAATGCAGTGTAACTGTTCTATGTCACCATTGCCTCTCATCCCTTCGTATTTCATCCTCTGACTCTGAAATGTATAGCAAGATAGTTGAGAATGAAATGAAGCTATGATCCTCTTCCTCAGTTACCTAGATTATATTTAGCTGTCCATTTCACCTGGGTTAGTTCAAAATAAAATTCGTGGCACTCAACCAGTCACATTTTTTATCTCTCTTACTTATAAGAATGCCTTAAGTTTCATTCCCTTATTGAATAAGCATTTATTGATCACCTGCTGTCATATGGCACTGGATTAGCACTGTAGATCCAAGATGAAAGACAGATATCCTGTCTACAAAGCATCATAATCAAGGATGCAGATTTTATAACAAATTAGAGATTGAAAGGAAAGATCACAGGCAAGCTGCAGCAATAGCTGTCAAAACTTCTAGATACAACATGCATCTACTTATGATTTTTAAAAACAAGTTGTTTGCCTTCTAAAATTATGTCACCAAATACAACAAAATACAAGATTGCATAAGGGTGCTTTAAATAGTTGATGTCAAATGTGGTAGACAGGTCTGATTCTATGTCTTCCTAACTACTCATGCTAGAAATATTGTTAAGACCCACAAGAAATATTTCTTCCTGCCATGTGTATTCCCATTTTAAATTATTTTACCTCTTGTACTATTTGTGATTTTGCATACTTTATACAAATTATCCCCTAGACAAATTTATCAATTTACACTTCAATTGGTATCCCCATCTCGTTGAAAAGCATCAATAGAAAGGTGACAAACAATTCACTCTTCTTTCATTTGTATATATCAATGATGTCTTCATTGCTCTACAGGTAGTATGAATAATATGAATTAGAAGGATAGATCCTCTTGCCTCAATTTTTCATCTCTCTTCACAGACAGATATAGTTTTTCTGGTTTTCAATCTCAATTCTTTCAAAAACAAATAACAAGGTGATCTTAAAATTTATGTTGCTATTCAAAGGACCAAAAGTAATCAAACCAATCTTGAAATAAAAAGAGAAGCATTAGAGGATTCAAATTTCCCAAGTTTAAAAATTACTACAAAGCTACAAGAATCAAAACTTTGTGTGATATTGGCATAAGGATAATCATCGATCAATCTAATAGAATTGATAGTCCAGATATAAATCTTTACTTTTACTGTCAATTCATTTTTGACAAGGATGTCAAGACAATTAAACTGAAAAAGTAGTCTTATCAAGAAAAGGTGCTAGGACAATTGGATATTCACACACAAAAGAATGAAGTTTGACACCCTACCTCACAGCATGTACAACAATTAACAGAGAATGGATTAAATATCTAAATGTGGGAGTTAAAACTATAAAACTCTTAGAAAAAGCCATTGAGGTAAATCTTCATGACCTTGGGTTAGGCAATGATTTGTTAGCTATGACACCAGAAGAACAGGAATAAAAGAAAATGTAGGTAAATTGAACATTTTCAAAATTGAAACTTTTGAGCTTCAAAGGACATCATCACAAACATAAAGAGATAATGCACAGAATGGGAGAAAATATTTGCAAATCACATGTCTGATAAATGACTTGTATCCAGAACATATAAGGAACTACTATATTGTTAGCAATCAGAAAATGCAAATCAAACTACAATGAGATATTGCTTTACACTCAATAGGATGACTATAATCAAAAAGACAGATAATTAAAAATGATGAGGATATGGAAAAATCAAACTCTCGTATACTGCTGGTGGGAATGTAAAATAGTGCAGCCACTTTGGAAAACAAATAGCAGTTCCTCAAAAGTTTAAACATAGAGCTACTATATAATCTAGCAATTACATTTCTACATATATATTCAACAGAAGGGAAAATATGTATCTACATGAAAACTTGTATGAGTGTTCATAGCAACATTATTCATTATAGTTAAAAAATTAGAAATAATCCAAATGCCCATTAACTGATGAGTGGCTTCTTTCATTCAGCATAATATTTTCATGGTTCACATGTGTTACAGTATATATTAGTTCTTTATTTCTTGTTATTGCTGAATAATATTCCATTGTATGGAGGTAAGAGAGTAAGTAAGAGGCTAAAAAGGAGAAAGCAGAACACTGAAAACTAGTGAAGAAAGTATTTTGAGGATAAAAGAATAACAAATTTGCACCCCAATGTTCATAGCAGCACTATTTACAATAGCCAAGACATGGAAGCAACCTAAGTGTCCGTCGACAGATGAATGGATAAAGAAGATGTGTTGTGTGTGTGTGTGTGTGTGTGTGTGTGACATTGGAGATGGTGATGGTGTCGTAAAGAGGTAGGTAAATTGATGTATAAGGTAGTGGGAGTGTATAGAAGTTCTCTTCTGGCTGCCTCTGGGTTTTTTTGTTGTTACTTTCCATCTTGTAGGAGTTTCAAAAGATTTTTTTTTTTGAGCAGTTTTAGGTTCACAGCAAAATTGACTGGAAGGTGCAGAGAGTTTCTGCACATGCACAGCCTCCCCCATTATCAACATCCCCTCAGAGTGGTACATTTGTTACAATTGATGAACCTACATTGAGCTGCTTCTGTTTTTATCAACGGAATATGAAACAAGTTTCTGAGCTGTGAGTGAGGAGGAGGAAAGCAGATTGAAAGTTTTAGATGTGAAATATTCTCCTGGACAATGAGAGAGTGAGCCAAATGGGAAAATGACTGAGAAAACTTAATGGAATTGACACTCACTATCAAGGGCCCATTGGCCAGGTCATAAATTCAATTTGAGGCCAGACATTGTAGTTGGCGGATTGTGATTGCCTCATTCCTTTCTTTGAAAGGAAGCACATAGCAGGAGAAGAGTTGGAGTTTAACAAAATTGGATTTTTACCAGTTGTATATGACAAAGGGGGAGACACAAGACAGTAAGTGTTTATACAAGAGAATAGGGTAATGATGGACCACCCAATCTGAGCTTCCTTGGTTGAATCCTTGGATGCAGAACCTGTGGATAAGGAGGGCTGACCAGACAGAGCTTATAAAGAAGTACAGTCTGCATGGCTCACTCAAGTTTACAAGCTGTGTTTATAATCACAGATGTGGCTGGCCCTCCACACTTCCTACAATAATTTGGAAAACTTAAGACAACATGAGTACATGAAACATCACTTGCCATCAAAAAGGAAGAATTTGAAGGTTTAACCAGTTCATCTAATTTTTTATTGGTGCAAGGAGGTAAATCAGAACACCTGATCATGTTGTGCTGTGAGATACTGTATTCATTAGCATTATTTCCATTTCCTTTGATTATAGCCAAGAGCTTTATCCCCCCATGCAGAATACATAAGGCCTGCGTATCCACTTGCCAATGGACCACTGGATGGGATGAAGACAGCTCATTCTTTATTCCACTTCAATCCCTGGCCTGTATGATGGTACTGTCCACAAGGGGGTGACACAATGCCAAGTATCCTTGTGATTTTTATGACCTGGACATCTGTCTAGTATATATTAGACTAGGACCACAGGTTCTGCCATAGAGGTCATGGAAAAACTGCCAGATGGTAATGAATTTTAGCCACTGAGGACTTCAGCTGGATACAAACAAATGACCTAAGGGGATGAGATTCCATATCTTACTTCAAATCCTTTCAAGCTAACCTCTCCTTCCAAGATATGATTACAAATGCAACATTAATGCAGAAATAGACTTGAAGCCATGGAGTAGCATTAAGACAAATAATTTGGATAACATGGCCAAAATTAAACACTTAGATACGGAACCAAATAATTCATGTTTTTTGCTAGCCTCTATACTTCTTTCTTTCATCTGAGACAGAAACAAAAATAATAAAAATCTGCCACATTTGTTGTCCTCTTTTGTTAACCCCAAAATAGAAAATGTTATTATAATTATTGTATCACTCACAACAGTCACAGAATAATGTATAATAAAATGACACTGGAATTATAGCCAAAGGATAGAGTGTTTTGTTAAGAAAAATTTAATTTTCTAATAAACAGAGTTGTTTTTATTTGTTTTGGTTTTGTTTTTATTTTTGCTTTAGTTTCAACTCTTACTAACTTTTCCATGTTTATAAGTAATTACCTCAATAATATAGTAAATGTAAATGAGTTTTTTATAGTGTCTTATGATCATAATAATAAATCTTTATTTGGAGGGTGGAAGGAACTCTTTATACATGAGCTTTATTTTTGCTCACTTTAATATGTGATCGAATTTCTATATATTAATATTAATTCTATATTAATATTATAATTAATTATTATGATCATATAATTATTATAATTATATTAATATAATTATATATTAATTATAGAATGTTAATATTCTATATATTAATATATAGAATATATAATTATATATTCTATATATTAATATAAAAATATTCTATATTTTTTATTTTTCTCCCAAAAATGAGAAGAGAAAAATATTAATTCACTTATGGTCATGATTAGTAGGTATCCAACTAATTCATTTCAGCTAATTAATTGGTGAATTGAGTGTTATTGTAATGGTAATTTTATGATCTCTGAACTCACTTTCTGTATGTAAATCCATATGGCAAACTGCATGAGATCTTGGTAGGAACTGTACAGAAAGAATATGGTAGACAAAGTATCAAATTCCCACTTTTTAGGTACTTTTATTTAAACATATTGTCCAAATATGAGGACCTCGTGCCATTTCTTCCACACACAAGGCGGGCCATAATGGAAAATCTCTTTCCTGCGAAATTATGGAGAGTCTCTGGCAAACAGTCCTTTCTCAGTGTTCAGCTGTTAGCAGTCTGGATGAAGGCTCAGTCTGAAATGTTGGTTTGAAGGCTCCATATTTGTAGGGCTAATAAGGAAATAAAATTTAAAAAATAATATCAAAAACAGTTTTGGGAGGACCTTCAAGATGGCAAAGGAGTAAGATGTGGAGATCACCTTCCTCCCCACAAATACATCAGAAATACATCTACATGTGAAACAACTCCTACACAACACCTACTGAATGCTGGCAGAAGACCTCAGACTTCTCAAAAGGCAAGAAACTCCCCCATGTACCTGGGTAGAGCAAAAGAAAAAACAGAGACAAAAGAATAGGGGTTGGACCTCCATCTCTGGGAGGGAGCTGTGAAGGAGGAAAAGTTTCCACACACTAGGAAGCCCCTTCACTGGCGGAGATGGCAGGTGGCGGGGGGGCGGGGGGAAGTTTCAGAGCCACAGAGGAGAGCGTAGCAACAGGGGTGCAGAGGGCAAAGCGGAGAGATTCCTGCACAGAGGATCAGAGCCAACTGGCACTCACCAGCCCGAGAGGCTTGTCTGCTCACCCGCCGGGGCGGGCGGGGCTGGGAACTGAGGCTCGGGCTTCCGAGGTCAGATCCCAGGGAGAGGACTGGGGCTGGCTGCGTGAACACAGCCTGAAGGGCGCTAGTGCACCACAGCTAGCCGGGAGGGAGTATGGGAAAAAGTCTGGACCTGCCTAAGAGGCAAGACACCATTGTTTCGGGGGGTGTGAGGAGAGAGGGTTCAGAGCACAGCCTAAACGAGCTCCAGAGATGGGCACAAGCCGCGGTTATCACAGCGGACACCACAGACGGGCATGAAAAGCTACGGCTGCTGCTGCAGCCACCAAGAAGCCTGTGTGCGAGCACAGGTCACTCTCTATACCTCCCCTCCCAGGAGCCTGTGCAGCACGCCACTGCCAGGGTCCCGTGATCCAGGGACAACTTCCCTGGGAGAACACACAGCAGGCCTCAGGCTCTTGCAACGTCACGTCGACCTCTGCCGCTGCAGACTTGCCCCGCATTCCGTACCCCTCCCTCCCACCACCTGAGTGAGCCAGAGACCCCTAATCAGCTGCTACTTTAACCCCGTCCTGTCTGGGTGGGAAACAGATGCCCACAGGTGACCTACATGCAGAGGCGTGGCCAAATCCAAGACTGAACCCCAGGAGCTATTCCACAAAGAAGAGAAAGGGAAATTTCTCCCAGCAGCATCAGGACCAGCAGATTAAATCTCCACAATCAACTTGATGTACCCTGCATCTGTGGAATACCTGAATACACAGTGAATCATCCCAAAATTGAAGAGGTGGACTTTAGGAGCAACTGTAGACTTGGAGTTTATTCTCTGCATCTGATTTGTTTCTGGTTTTATGTTTATCATATTTTAGTATTTAGAGCTTCTTATTACTGGTAGATTTGTTTATTGATTTGGCTGCTCTCTTCCTTTAATTTATATATATATATTTTTTCCTTTTTCACTTTTTGTGTGTATGTGTATGCTTCTTTGTGTGATTTTGTCTGTATAGCTTTGTTTTTACCATTTGTCTTTTTTTTTTTAGTTTAGTTTTTAGTGCTTGTTATCATTAGTGGATTTGTTTATTGGTTTGGTTGCTGTCTTCTTTCTATTTTTTTTATTTTTAATTTTTTATTCTTAATAATTTCTTTTTATTTTAATGACTTTATTTTTTTTCTCCCTTTTCTTCCAAGCCATGTGGCTGACACGGTCTTGGTTCTCCAGTTGGCTGTCAGGCCTGAGACTCTTAGGTGGGAGAGCCAAGTTCAGGACATTGGACCACCAGAGACTTCCTGACCCCAAGTAAGATCAAATGGCAAAAGCTGTCCCACAGATCTCCACCTCAATGTTAAGACCCAGCTCCACTCAACGACCAGCAAGCTACAGGCTCTGATTTCACTCTTAGGTGAAATCAACCAATCTTTGAATAATCATTAAGTATTAGTTGGAAATTGCTTAACTACCCAAATGTAGGAATATTCTTGGGGAAACCAAAAAATAAAAAAGGAGAGTCCAATCTGAAGGGCTAATATCCTGGAAGGATAAATAAGGATTATACAAAGAAACCAAAATAAATAACAAGCACTATGTAAGAGAACACAAAGTAGAGAGGCATGGACTCAAGTGTTGTGGAGAATGGTTATCAAAATAATTAAGGAACCCAAAGAGTTTTCTTTAAATGTAAGCTAATCTGTTGACTTTTGTCACTTTTAATAAGTTAAAGCAAGATTTTAAAGAATTCATTAATTCTGTTTTAAAATAATGATAAAAATTCATTTTATGTTAACCATAATATTTATTTTGAGGAAAAATAATTTTATCAAAATGAAAAAAATAAATAAGAAGAGACATGTTTTCAAATCTCTTTAATGTTGGGCTTAATAGAAGTCAGGTGGATTCTCCTATCTGCTTCTGCATTCATTCTGTCAAGATTCCACATGTCAAGTAACCTCTGGAAAATTCCACACTATAACCCTGAGAAGACAGAGAAAAAGGCTAATAACATCTTAGTCTGATTATGAAAATAGTTTTGATTTCATCACTGACCCCTGTAGGATGTAAGAACCCCGGGGTCACTGGTCCACACTTTGGGAATCTCTCACATAGGAAATCTGAGAAATAGAGAGTGATAAGATTGAAAGAGTAGAAGAAACTTTAATGGGACATATTTTGTAGTGTGTATACTGGAAGAAATTCAAGTTTAAAGACTTGGATTTGAGACTTCATGAGTCATTTAAGCCTTTCTGCCTTTCAATTTCATTGTCTCCTCTATGCAAAGCTGCTATAAGAATGTAATTAGCCAGCTTATATGTAAAGGCTTTGTGAACTATAAAGTCTTTTATACCCACTATTATTTTTGTTTAGCATAACCTTGAATTGGGATTCAAAGGATGGATAATTAGCATGTGGATGTCTAGATCAGAGAGAGTGGAAATATTCTATTTTAGTACTATGTCTAATGATCACTTTAGTCCTCATTTCATTGCCCTACTGAAATATTTGACACTGTTTATTTGTTTCTCTCTGTTTAAACACTTTCTTTATTGGGCCATCCATCAGAATTCTGCTCCCCATTTTCTTACCTGGTCACTCCTCCTCAGTCATCTTTGCTGGCTCCACCTGTTCTCTCTGAGCAATACCATTGACCTTCCCCAGGGCACTGGCCTTACCCTCCTTTCCACTCTGTCTACACTCCTCCCTAAGCAACCTCATCCCATCTCATGGCCTTAAATAACATCTCTGTGCTGATGAATCCCAAAGTTGCATCCCTAACTTGAAAAACCAGCTGCCTATTTTGCATATCTACTTAGATGTCCAGTGAGAAGCTCATACTTCATAGGTCTAAAAGCAAATCCTACATCCACCTTACTGAGCAATCTCCTATTCCTGATGCCCTTCCTGTTCCCATAGTTTACAGGACTCCTTTACCTTCTAACACACCCTGCAGGCTCTGCCTCAAGTCCTTTTTACAGCCTTTCTCTCTACCTACAATTCTCCCTCCAAACACACCGGTGGCTCCCTTTTTATTTAATCTTTGCTCTAATGTCACTTCCTCAGTCAGATCTGTTTAAAAACTGCAAGTTCATTAAAATTTGCAAATCTTTGCTCCCCACTCTTTCCTGACATGTTCTATCCTATGTATTATCTATACTATAGAATAAATTATATATTTATTATATATTTATTTACTTTTTATTTCATTTCTTCTTCCCTTGGGCACCAATTTTGCCTATTTTCTTTCTACATAAGCTCCATAAGGACAAGAATTCTTGCTTTATTCACTGATCTCTGTATTCCCAGGTTTTAGAATACATAGTGCAGCCAGTAGGCTCTCAAATGTTTGTTTAATGTATAAATGTCTAGATCAGAATCTGAGGGGCTGGCATTAAGGAGCAAAAAATGTCCCTGGTGAGGCTAGAAAGGCCAAGAGGGAAAAGTGGGAGGAGGCAAACGTGGTAAGTGTAAACTGAGCCTGACCGGAAGAGGGTTCCTGCTGTAGAGCAGTAGATGGAAATGTGTTCTTAACAACGATCAAAGGTAACCTCAAAAAAAGCTTTCATAGTATGTTGTGGGGTCTTCTTCCATGGAGACTGCTGGAAATTGAGAGGCTTTTCTCAGCCATTGTTAGGTTAATAATTAAGCTATCTGAAGGCAGAGGCTGAATGAAACGACTTCTTGGTTCTATGTCCTGTGATACATGAATATGAATTCCAGCTTGAAAACAAATCCCTCATGAGTCAGTATGCACCCAGTCTATTACTAACATATACAAATATATATAAAATTTACATTAGATAAGCCTATTTTTGATGGACTGTTAATAATAGAGTGAGAGGGACTGAGTGAGAATACAGATTGAGGAGGATTTGAATGATCTTCTATGATGGTTAGTAAGTTATTTTTTAAGTTATATTTTAGTTTTACCAACTTGCCATAAATAATGTCAGCAACTAGATTTCAATTTTTTTTTAATATCTTGATGGTTACCACACTATTACAAAGCATTTCCCAGTTCTCAATAAAGCTAAAATTTTCAACAAGGGAAAACTTGTAGGGCCAAGTTTAGAGGTTAAAAACTCAGTAATGAATGTTCTTGTTCTTGTGGGTTATCTCAGATCCTTAGAATTATTTTAATGTCATTTTTAATGTGAATTTCCATGCTATTTTAATTCATTAGTCATGGGCTATCATTTTTCGAAGTAATTACTGTAATTTCATCAAATGACATAATTATAGTAAATACTTTGATGTAATTACCATAAATATGGAAAAAGACACACAAAGGTGTAATAATGTCACAAACTAAGATATTAATGATGTGTAAAGACAAATTATGATGACATTTATGACATGTAATAACATCACAGAGTTCTATGTTTATGTTGTATAAAGAATAATGATATAAATAGAATGTAAAATTACATCATGTAGACTAATTTATTTTATAAATAGTATAGAAACTTGAGAGCTCTATAAGGCTTCAGGTTCAGATGAATAGATCATTGCCACTTTTAGGCATTCCTCCCTTTGAACCCTAATAAATGACTCTGTTATTTTATTAAGGGTGAAAACTTTCCCTCTTAAAAGCACGGACATAGACACAAAGCAGAAACACAAAATTGAGAAACCTTGTTTAGTGCTTGAAAAAATTATTCATTTGAAGAGTCAGAGAAAGTAGCTGTTTGGAAGAAAAGTCAATGTTTGGTCCATATTGTCCATGGAGACTAACAGGTCACATCAGTATTTCCTTAAAAAGGAGACAGCTTGACCACTTAGCACTTACCAAAGCAGACACATATTTAATTAAAAGATTTCTTCTCTTGTCACATTATTAAGTTTTATGTCCATGAAGAAATAACTATGCAATGCAGTCTACATTCTGACTATTGGAATAATGTGAAACTAGGCTTCAAAGAAAAAGGAAAGAAAACCACAAGCTTGAAGCAAAGTCTAATTTTGTGAACTTAATTAGTTCTTTTGTTAGACTGAGGCAGAAATGTATCTTAAAAATAATTCCTGCTGCAAAGTTGTAGCTTAGAGAGAAAAGTATTATGAACATCAATTAGTTTAGTTATGATATCATTAGTGATCAGCATCTTCATGCTATCAAGAGAAACCCAATGTCAGAAGATAGCCTTTTCCTAATGGATTAGTTGAAGGATTTTTTTGGAGCATTCCCTTGGTCTGATCACATCCTGAGGCTGGAATTTAGTAGTCTGAGATAGTCATTCTCTTTCCTTCTATTCTCTAGTGCAGTTTAAAGACTCTTTCCACTCTGCAGCCTTAGTGTTCTTCATGGCCTTGATAAGGTTTTAGGGTAAGGTATTTTTCCTTCCACAGACACATAATTCCAGGTGACTATAGTAATAATTTTCTCAACTGTTTTGCCACTTTTCACTGTGGGCTGCCAAAGCTCCATTCACTAATAACAAGTGGATTATTCTTGTTTTTTTGTTTGCAAAACGAATCAGACCCAACAGTAAATGTACCGATTCCTATTTCCTTGAAGGTCTATTGCTTACAATCACTTCTGATCCCAATTTCTGCCTTGGTAAGGGTTCTTAATTGCAAACAACAGAGTCTACTCCAGCTAGTTTGAGCACTAAACAAATTTGTCATACTCTGGAGTTCATTAATCTGCATAAGGTCCAATAAATTAGACTCAGAAGCTACACCATCAGGAAAAAATCCAAATATGCCACTGGAACGCTTGCAGGCATAATACCACTTCCACATTCACAGTGTACCCCTTCCCTGGGAAGATGAGCATAGAAACTTGGAAAGCTACTTCTAGGACCTCTGTCCCTGCTACAGCTGATAGCTCAATGCCCCTGTGCCACATTCCTTGACACAGGTCAGCAAAATGAGGAAGGTCTCTTTCCTCACTACAGGGTGCTCTCTGCTGCAGGGAAGTCATCATCTTGTTCCATCTGATTGTTGGGACCTAGATTGCATGACTGTGTCTCACGTGCAAAGGAAACAGAGAGGTGAAGTCCTGGCCTCGAAATTGGAGAAGAGAGAATCATAATGCAGAAAGCTACCTTAAAATATAGAAATGGTTTCCAAAAGTTTCGGGGCTGACTTAAACTTCACTCATGACCGCTATATCTGGGAAATACTCCATGGGACCTCATGTTTAGAAAACATGTGGAGATACTTTCAAATGTTCCAAACCATCTCATTCAAGCTTTATCATTCGATTAAATTTAAAAAGCACTTGGATGCTTTGGAGTGCCTCCCAGTATGTCTCAGTGGCTCTGCTGTTTAGAATCAGGGTGTGGTGCTTGCTTCGGCAGCACAGATACTAAAATTGGAACGATACAGAGAAGATTAGCATGGCCCCTGTGCAAGGATGACATGCAAATTCGTGAAGCGTTCCATATTTTTTAAAGCAATTATACTCCAATAAAGGTGTTAAAAAAAAAAATCGGGGTGTGGTGATGGAGATGAATATACAAATAGACCCGGGTCTGAATGGGTCTGAGTTGCTAAAGTAAATCATTGTTCTAAACTAAATGCCATTATACTTTATGAAGTTTCATCTGTCATCAGGCTCCCAATATCAAGCTAAAATGCTACCATAGGACTGAGCAATTCCACTCCAAGGTATATATCCAAAAAAACCAAAAACACTAATTCAGAGAGAGGCATACACCCCAATGTTCATAGAAGCATTATTTACAATTGCCAGAGTAAGGAAGCAACCTAAGTGCCCATCAACAGATGAATGGATAAAGAGGATGTGAGAGAGATATATATATTTATAACGGGATACTACTCAGCAAGAAAAAAACAACAAAATTTTGCCATTTGCAGCAACATGGATGGACTTGGAAGGCATTACGCTAAGTGAAATAAGTCAGACAGAGACAGGCAAATGCTGTAGGGTATCACTTACATGTGGAGTCTAAAAAATATGACAAACTACTAAATAGAACAAAAAACAAGCAGACTCACAGCTACAGAGAACAAACTAGTGGTTGGGGGGAGGGGTGGGGGGAGAGGGAGGAGCTGTATAGGGGAGGGGGAGGGGGAGGTATAAACTACTGGGTGTAAGATAGGCTCAGGGATGTGTTGTACAGCACAGGGAATACAGCGAATATTTTGTAATAACTGTAAGTGGAAAGTAACCTTTAAAACTTATATAACAAAATTTTAAAAATTAAAAATAAGTACATACATAAGATATCTTTGATTTCTACTAAATTACTAGGGTTCACCACAACGTATCTGCCACATACTGACTGATTTTTCTGTAACATGAGTTCAGCCACAGTTTCTCAAAACGGTATGTCAGGTAGGGTAGTCAGTACCAGTCCGTCACTGTGGTAGCCCTGAACATTAGAATAAGCCTCGTTCAGTCAATGATTTTCATTTTGGAGAAGATGGTCACAGTGATTCAGTATCACAGTTAAAATATGTTAAGTGTCCACACTTAGCTGAAGACCCTGTTTCCAGGCAAAGTTGCTCTCTGGTCTAGCTCAAATTTTAAGTAGTTTTCCCAAAACAGAAGCTCACCTCACAGTCCTTCATACTGAGCATTCTGACAGGTTGAAACACAAACAAAAATAGAAAGAAAAAAAATCCCCCCCCAAATTTACAGGATTTTCCAGATGTTTGGGGGTGAGGTAAATCATTAAAATCTACGAGAAATTTAGTCTCCTGTTGTGAAAAACACAAGGTCTACTTTGATAAAACCTAGCTAAGAAACTGAGAAAAGAAAGTCAGGATAAAATAATTTCTTTCCAAAGCATTGAGAAGCTAATAGGTGAATGTTTCAGAATGTAGATATTTAGCAAAAGGATGACATATACAGAACTTGCTGGTAACATCGGAGAGTACAAAAAATTATATTTTTAGTGATTGTTAGTTTTCTACAGCAGAATATGCTCTTAGGTCTACTATCAGTGTTCCCAGGACAGATGGGAAAAATGATCCAATCCCAATTTCAACTCCATTTTGCTCTATGTTTTTTTTTTTTAAAAAACCACATTACATCAATAGTTTCCTAATCACTAGAATTACTTGCCGTTCGAAGCCTAAGTAGTGTAATTGTAACCAGCTCTTTTATTTTCCACTTTATGCCATTTTAAATTAGTTTTATAGCAACCAACTGTTTTGGAGTTTTGATTGAAAGCTCCACTTTCTTTAGACCATCTTTAATTAAATGACATCTGAATGGGAAGACTTTCTGAATAGGTTAGTTAGAACAATGGGTGCTGCCAGATCTCCGCATCAAATATTAGGGGTGCTCCAAGGAGGCATTAAACAGCCCAGAATGGTCAGTGTATTTAGAACCTGTGAATTCTGAACCTGACTCAATTCCTGCCTTCCTGTGTGCTGCCCTTGACAGATAATCTAACCTCTCTCACTTCTGTTTTTATCATCTGTTGAATTAAGGATGGTGGAACAGTATGCTTGTCAAATTGCCATGCTATGACAAGGGATATGTTTGAAACTCACGGAAAGTGTTTTGTCCATCTCCTCATCAAAATGAAACAAGCCCCTATTGTGTTTTAAGGGTGAACTCAATTGTCTGATTTATGCTGTCACATGTTTGCGAAGAGTGTAAATTGATTTTCACTCAAAACAGACTGAAAAGCCCAAGTGCTTGCCAAACTCGAAATCGCTAACCTGTCTGGAAAAGCTCACCCAAGCCCATGGAATCTGAGGGACTATAAATGTTTAACTCAGATGCTTGGAGAAAGCGACTCCAGCCAGAATCATTCCACAGAGGCAGGCTAACTGTAAGCTACACAAACAAACAAGCAATCCTCCCAAGGGTGCAACGGTCAGTTTTTCTCCAAATTGATTAAATTTCAGTACAACTAGACTGAAGAATTTTCACACATATTTGTTCTGAGAAAACTAATTTCTCAAGGCAGATCTGCAGAGTTTACACAGGCTAATTTTTTTTAGCGGGGGGGAGTACTTAATAAGTGTAGTTGACTTGGGGTAGACTTGGAAATTCCTGAGCGTTGGGAAAAACTCAGTAACATCATGACTTGCTATTTCATTGCATTTGAACATCATGGCCAAGAACTTAATCTCAGCTCTGGACAACCCTGGGTTTGGAATCCAGTTCCACATCTTAATAATCTGTGCTTACTTTCATCACAGGGCTGCTGTGAGGGTTATCAAGGAGAGGTCCACAATGAGGTGCACATCATAAATCATGAGTGTTGTTCAAATCCACTGAATTACTGTATTCTTATAGTTATTTTTAATGAGAAAGATGTAAATATGCTCTACAATTTTCGATAGTGACCCACCACTCAGGTTTGTCCCGGACTGGGATTTTTCAAGGATGTGAGACGTTCAAAGCTAAGAGGAGGAGAGTCCTTGGCAATCTGGGATGGTTGTCACCACAGCTTTTACTAAGCAGCTACTTAGACACAGTGAGTCAAAATTGTGCCAAAAGTTAGTGCAACCCTGGAAAAGAATCAAAACCCACTGTACGCTTTTTACTTGACCATTTAGCCCTCAGTGTCATAAACATGACAGCTATGAGTGCAGTCCTCTCCTGCATTTAATTATTCAACAAATGAGATGAACAAAAAAGGAATCAGATGTTTCCACAAACTTTTATTGAAGATATATTATGCGCACAATGTGGTTGAAATGATAAATACATGACTCCATAAGTGAGAAAGTGTGATAGATGCTACAATAAAGGTAAGTGTAAAGCACAGTTGGGAACAAATTTTGGTTTATTTCAAAGATCATAGTGTGAATATTTGCTAATGTCTGCTTCCCTCAGGAGATTATAAACTCCTTGACAACAGGGCATGTGCGTGTCTTCTTCACATATAAGTCTACAGTATCTACAACTGTGCCATGTAATAACCACCCTGTAATCATTTATTAAATAAATTGTTATATGACATTGAAAGTATGCTCCTACAGCACACTGTCATAGCATTATCAACTGAGTATTTCTTACAAGAAATATGTTGAAATCTGAAAGATGTCCAGATCAAGACATTTGTCAGGCAATGTATACACACATGCATGCATGAATATATAATACATATATTTGTGTGTGTGTGTGTGTGTGTAGGTCAAGGAAGAATATGAACTAAAAGTAATGATTTGAGAATTGTCAGCATAGAGGAACAGCATCTACACTTATCCATTCAGACATCGTCAGTGGATAAGTATAGATAAATAATAGAGTGATTGAAATGTCTTGTTTTAAAAATGTTTTAATTTTTAGAACATTTTTATATTTACAGAAAAATAGTCCATTAACTTTGTTCACATTCCCTTAGTTTTTTTCCTAATGTCCTTTTTCTGTTCCAGGACCCCATCCAGGATAGCACACTTTAGATGTCATGTCTCCCTGGATTCCTCTTGGCTCTGAGAGTTTCTCAGACTTTCTTTGTTTTAGATGATCTTGACAGTTCTGAGAAATTCTGATCAGGTATTTTGTAGCATGTCCCTTTATTGGGATTTGCCCGTTTTTTTCATGATTAAACTAGGGTTATGGGTTTTGGGGAGAATGACCATAGATGTAAAGTGTTATTTTCATCACATCACACTAATATACAGACTACCAGCATGATTTATCACTGTTGGTATTGATTCCAATCACCCACTGAGAGTATTTGTCAGATTCCTCACTATAAATACGTTTTTGTTTTGTTCTGTTTTTATTTTATTTATTTATTTATTCATTTATTGGCTGCGTTGGATCTACGTTGCTGCGCGCTGGCTTTCCCTAGTTGCGGCGAGCGGGGGCTACTCTTTGTTGTGGTGTGCGGGCTTCTCATTGCCATGGCTTCTCTTGTTGCAGAGCATGGGTTCTAGGCGCACAGGCTTCAGTAGTTGCAGCACGTGGGCTCAGTAGTTGTGGCTCGCAGGGTCTAGAGCACAGGCTCAGTAGTTGGGGCACACAGGCTTAGCTGCTCCGCGGCATGTGTGATCTTCCCGGACCAGGGCTCGAACCCATGTTCCCTGCAGGCCAATTCTTAACCACTGTGCCACCAGGGAAGTCCTAAATACGTTTTTAAAATGAGACCTTACAACACATAAAAATTTTCCTTAAAATTACTTAATTTCTTCAAGAAAATTCATTGAAGTGAAACTGAAAGATTTGCTGAACAGAGAAGAATTTTTTATATGAGGCATTTGCTTATAAAAACGTTTCCTGCTATAGCCATAAACTTCTACTCTTTAAGTCCCCCCTTTTGTTGGCATTGTAAATTGGAGAACAATCTAGCCCCAATGCATACACTCTGGTTAGGACCGTCAATCAAGATGCCCTGACAAATCTTGGCTAAGAGATAAATGCTTATTTTGCAGACAAAAATCATTACATTTTCCCAGATATTTGAATGTTGAGTGGAGTAATGCTGAAATAGGAAATATTGAAAGCTGATTCAATGAGTGTGGTGCTCCCAGGAAATTGTTCATTAATTCTAGCTATCTAGTTCTCCAAAGCTTTTCCAATTACTGGCCTTCTGATTCCAGTTCTTTTTTTCTCTTGGATTTTTGATCTACTCTATTATCTTTTCTTTTCCTTAAGCTTTAATAGAGTTTGTTTCTGCTGCTTACTGTGAAAAATCAATAACTGATAGAGTTATTTTAAAATAATGAGGAAAAACTTAAAAACTGGTGGCAGTATTTTCAACTACAATTTCATCTTTAAACAAATTCTATTTCTTCCTTTCTCAGCTTGTGAAAATTCCCTCCCACTTCTTCTCCTCCCTTCATTTTTGTTAGTTGAGCTATTGTTTTTACGGTTTATAAAAACCATACACCATAAACTGTGGTTTATGACCACAGTGATCAGGAGGACTTAGTTAAGTTGCATAACAAGCAACCATAAATCTTAATGGCTCAACAGAAAGTATTCCCCTTACTCATGCTGTCTGTTCATCACAGGTCAACTGGAAGCTCTGCTCCCTCTCTTTACTTAAGGATAAGATGTACATATTCCTGACAGACACGAATCTTCAGGATTTGAGAAAAAAAATCAGAGTTCCTGTGGATTCTTGGGAATTCCCCTAAATCATAAGGTATTCTGTGTGTTTTATCATACTCTACATATTTTAAAATCACAAGTGACCATGTCAATAAAAAGCAAATCATTTTTTGTGATGTGGTTATACTAAAACTTTCAGAGGTTTTCTCTGAAAAGAAAAAAGATTCTGATGATGGGTATAAAGTTCATTTTTGGTGGGATGATCATGTTCAAAAATTAGTGGTATTGTTTACACAACTCTGTGACTATAGTAAAAAACCACTGAACTGTATATTTTAAAGGGGTGGATTTTATGGTCTATAAATTACATCTCTTTAAAGCTGTTATAAAAAAGAGAGAACAGGTAATATTAAAAGGATAGTTTATTATTATTATGAACCAATATATTGTAAAAAGATTTTATTTCTCTATTTATATTTATATATATATATATATATATATATATTATATATATTCTACTATACAGGCAAACCTTAAAGATATTGCAGGTTTAGTTCCAGGCCACCACAACAAAGCAAATATCTCAATAAAATGAGTTACATGAATACTGAATAAAATGAGTCCCAGTCCATACTGAAGTTATTTTATACTATACTATAGTCTATTAAGTGAGCAATAGCATTATATCTAAAAGAAGTACATACCTTAATTTAAAAATATTTTATAGTTAAAAAATGCTAACCATCATCTGAGCCTTCCACAAGTCCTAATCTTTTTGCTGGAGGAGGGTTTGAAATATTATAAGAATTACCAAAATGTGGCACAAAAACATGAAGTGTGCAAATGCTCTTAGAAAAATGATACCTATAGACTTGCTCAATGCAGGGTTACCACAAGCCTTAAATTTGTAAAAAAAAAAAAAAAATGCTATATCTGCAAAGTGCAATAAAAGGAAGTGCAATAGAATGAGGTTTTGTCTGTATATTTAATATAGTCTATATAATATATAACATATAGATTAATATATATAATATTTTCACAGTATATTGGTTCATAATATTAATAAGCTATACTTTATTATAAATGATAATATATACTTATAAACATATTTATTATAAGTCGTATGTAGTATATAATAAATATATATACACACATACAGAAATGACATGTGAAAACTATACTTACCTGATATTGACATTTGGTAACATTAAGCATTTAAAAAAGAATCATTAATACAATATAAGTACCAAATAAAAATCATTTAAATAATTGACCATAAGTTAGACAGAAAAGACCCCTAACAAAATTATTATTTTGGGGTATTGGATTGAGACCTGCTACTTTTGGATGAATGTGAGCCTACTTATCTGTGAATCCTAACACATATTAAGGAAGTGATCATTTATGACTATTGATACACATTAGTCCCTTGAAGTACCTTTAAGGTTTCCAATATCTCCAGTTCCCTTTGAGTCTCTCTAGTTTCTCTAATTTCCCTCAGTACTCTGAAATTCTGAGAGCATATTTTTTTCTAGCATCATTCAATATCAGATGTTCTTTTTCTTACTTGGTGCAAATAGGCTATTTACATTTAATGTAATTCCCTACATTATTAGGTTTTTGTCCACCACCTTATTATTTTTAAGCTATATTTATGGTCCATCTCTATATATTATTTCCTCTCCCTTTGTATTAATTACCAGAAAACTTGTAATCATTATTTCCATCTATTAATTTGTTAGTTATACATTCCAGTTAGTTATCTAACTATTTCTTGTTATTTATACTTTCCTTTTCCTGGCTGCCTAGAGATTACAACATGCAGACATGGCCTGTTACAATGTAATATAAATTAATACTTTTACTACTTTACTATAATTCCTGAAACTTATGGCTTTTTAGTCAGTTTATCCCCTCCTATCTTCTGCATTATCATTCTCTTGCATTTTGCTGTGCATACATTTAAAATATCATAACACATTATTATTGTTGTTTTGAACAGTCAATATTTATTTCAACTGTTCACATATTTATCTCTTCTATTGCTCATTTATTCCCTTCTGCATCTCAATGTATCTGGGATCATTTTTATTTGTTCTGAAGGATTCTAATTTTTGTTTGTTTTGTAACGTTTTTTGTTTGTTTTAGCATAGGCCCACTGTTGAAAATTCTGTTTTGTTTGTCTGAAAATGTTTTTACTTTACTTTCATTTTTGAAATAGATATTCAAAAGCTTTTCTCTCAGCACTTAAAATGCCATTCCACTTTCCTCTGGTGTTATTGTTTCCGTTGAAAAGTCAGTTGTCAGTTTTACTGTTGCTACTTTGAAGGTAATGTGTCTTTTTCCCAATGGCTATTTAGATTTTCTTCCAGTCTTTGGTCTTCAGAAGTTTACTCCAATGTGACTAGGTGATTTTTTGTGTGTTTACTTGAATTGGCCTTTTCTTAGCTTTTTGAATCTGTCAGTTGTATTTTTTTTTATTCCCAAGGGTTATGGTTCCACTCCTTTCTTTCTTCTTCTTTTTCTGAATCTCCAATTATATGTAAGTTAGAACTTTTAAGGATGTCCAACATATCTCTTACACACATTTTTTTAATAAAAGATTTATTGAGATACAATCCATGTACCATAAAACTCACCCTTGAAGACATTAAATTAAGTGCAATAAGCTAGTCACAAAAAGACAAATACTGTATGATTCCACTTATATGAGGACTATAGTAGTCAAATTCATAGAGACAGAAAGTAGAATGGTAGTTTACAGAAGGTAGGGGGAAGGAGGAATGAGAAATTATTGTTTAATGGGTATAGAGTTTCAGTTTTGCAAGATGAAAAAAGTTATGATGATGGCTGTACAGTAACGTGAAAGCACTTACTATGATTGTACAGTGTTCAGGTGTACACTGAACAATATACCTACAATGGCTAAAATGGTAAACTTTATGTTATGCATATTTTAGCACAATTTAAAAATCACCTTTTTATAGTATGTTATTCATTGTTTCACTCCATTCTAAGAGCAACCATCACCATAATCTAAGTTCAGAACATTTTCATCATCCAGAAAAGAAACCCCGTACTCATTAGCATTTTCTCCTCATTGTCCTGTCAAGCAGGCACTGGCAACAACTAATCTAATTTTTCTTTCTGTGAACTTGCCTACTTTAGACATTTCCAATAAATGACATCATACAATATGTGGTCTTTGGTGACAGACTTCTTTCACTTAGCATAATGTTTTTAAGGTTCACCCACGTTGTAGCATGTATAAGTACTTCATCCCTTTTTATGGTCAAATAATATTCCATTGTATGGATCTACCATATTTTGTTTATGCATTCATCAGTTAATGAAAATTTGTGTTGTTTCCACTTTTTGGTTATTCTGAATAAAGCTACTATTAATATCTGTGTTCAAGGTCTAGTGGAGACATACATACACACTTTTCTTGGGTATGTATCTAGGAGTGAAATTACTGGGATGTATGGTAATTCTATGTTTAACTCTTGAGAAAATGCCAAACTCTTTTCCAAAGAAGCTGTACAATTTTACCTTTCTACCAGCAATGTAAATTTTCCATATCCTTCCAAGACTTATTATTTTAGCCATATTTATGGGTATAAATTGTTATGTCATTCATTGTAGTTTTGATTTGTACTTTCCTGATGGCTAATAATATCTTTTCATGTCCTTATTGATCATTTGTATATTTTCTTTAAAGAAATGTCTATTCAGATTTTTGTCCATTTTTAAAGCTGGGTTATTTGTCTTTTTATTATTGAGTTGTAAAGATTCTGTATATTTTCTGAATACAAGTTGCTTACCAAATATATGATTTGCAAATATTTTTACTATTCTGTAGGTCATTTCACTTTTTTTATGGAACCCTTTGAAACAGAAATTTTTATTAATTTTAATAAAACCCAAGTTATTTTTCTTTTTGTCACTTGTGCTTTTGATATCATACCTAAGAAACCATTTCCTAATACATGGTCACAAAGATTTATTCCTATGTTTTCTTCTAAGACTTTTATAGTTTTAGATCTTATATTTAGATCACTGATCAATTGTATATGTTGTGAGATGGGGGTACAACTGCATTCTTTTGCATAGCTATCTAGTTGTTTTAGCTAGCTTTTTGATAAGACCATTCTTTCCCATTTAATCATCTTGGCACCCTTGTTGAAATTAATTCACCAGAAATGTAAGGGCTAGTGCTATGATTTTTTCATTCTTTTTTTCTTTTTGATTTAATTTTTGTGCATTACCTACTTTTCTGCTTCCTAGTTTTCTGACCCTATATTCTGATCATTCCAATCTGTTACTAAATACATTCACTAGATTTTTAACGTCAGATATTTAGTTCTAGAGTGTCCATTGAATTTTTATAAATGCCAAAGTTCTCCACTCTCATAAATTTGTTCTTTTTTCCCTTTTGTGAACATATTAATTGTAGTTATTTTTAAATCCTTGTGTTCATTCCAAGAACTGAAGCATTTGTTTTCTGTTTTTTTCTCTAGTTCATTGTTTTGTTATTATTGTTGCTTTCTCTATCCATATTTAATAATATTTTATGCAATTATAGAATTACATATAAAAGAAACATAGAGATACAATGTAATATTATTTTATCCCAGAGATGTTTTCCTTTTTTTTTTTTTTTTTTTTTTTTAAATTGAAGGCCTGCTTATGTCAATCAGGAATTCAGCTGGATCTGGAAGGATCCCAATTTTAGTAAGACTCAATCTACCTCTGGTTTTCCCTGTTTCTAGGGCATGGATTTCTGGGCCTTTGATTTAGAGGCTGTTGGGTCTTTGTCCCATTCATTGTATAATACTTCAGGAAAGGCTGTTTTTCCTTAAGAGTTTCCCAGATCAAATTTCTAGCATACCACTTCTGATAACTCCAAAATCTAACACATAATTTGAGGATAAAAAGGCCATGGCTTGACATAGGTGCTTTCCCTCTGCAGGACTTTGTTTCCTAAGCACAGTGAGACTGCTTTACATTCGGTTAAAACCCAAAAAGCAGTGGTCCAGCTGCTCATCCTCACTGTACTCTTTGAAACGAACAGGTAACAAGTGAGGGTTTAATTGCTCTCAACTAATCCTTGTGTTTTTTCAATACATTTCTTAGTTAACAAAACTAATTCTGAGAAATGCTGTATTCTGTGTCACTGAGTGTATATAATTCATGATGACACATAGAGGTTTATAGGAAAAAAAAAAACTGTTTGATTTTGTTTAATCAGATATTTTCCCAACTTTTTAAAAATTTGGAGCTCTATTTTTAGGTGATAGATATTAACATTTTGCCAAACACATTTTGAAAAATATTATGAGAAGAAGGGTAATATCTGGACCTAAGCATATCTATCTATGACTAATATGGTAATTGAGAATGTAGGCATATAGGTTTGTTTACCCGGGAATAATTTTAAATGTTTTGCAAGGATATTCATAATTCGATATGATAGTGCAAATTAAAAGTGAAATGATTGAAGGGGAAAAGAGGGGGTGGGAATGTTAAGCCAGGAATGAGTCATAAAGTGCATACTAAAATGAAGAGCACATTTTTTTACTGGCAAGCAATAAATTTCACTCAAGATTCTGATACCTAGAGTGGAAAAAAAATGAGGGGATGCACTACCAGAACGTTGTTTTTACTCTCCTTAATTGTTGAGATGCAAAATTACTTCTATTTTCACATATCTTAATAGATTCTTCACAATGATTTATTAAGGCAGAATCTGTCAATATTGTTTTCATGTATGAGAACATTAACACTTAGGAAAATAAGAAACTTGACCAAGTTTGCACAGGTAAAAATGGCATTCAACTAATAGTTATTGACTCCATACAATGTGCCAGGCACATTACTGAATAAATTACAAGCTTATAGCATCTCTGAAGGGCTTTTTTGAAAATAAATAGGTCTCAAACATACAACTGGTTTCACCATAGAAGATTGGTTAATAATCCCATCTTCATCCTCAAAGGTATGAGTAGTCAAATTAATTTCAACACTATAGTTACTTGTGGGTAAAAAGGAAGGAGCAGGAAATTTTCTCCAAACTCAAGTTCCCAAACAATATTTCTAGAGCCAAACTAAATATAGTCCTTTGTTATGAACCTCATGTTTATGTGCCTGCTCCCCCTCCCCAGATTCACATGTTGAAACTCTAACTTCCAGTGGTATGATATTAGGAGGTGGGGCCTTTGGGAGCTAATTAGGTTTAGATGAGGTCATGAGGGTAGAGCCCACATCAGGATTAATGTCCTCATAAAAAGAGAAATAATCTAAAGCTCACCCTCTCAGCCATGTGAGGATACAATGAGAAGACAGCCCCTGGAAGTCAGGAAGAAGATCCTCGCCAGACCTAAATCCTCAAGCACCTTGATCTTAGACTTCCCAGCCTCCAGAACTGTGAGAAATAAAAGTTTGTTATTTAAGCCACCCAGTCTATGGTATTTTTGTTATAGCAGCCTGAATTGACTGAGACAGCCCTATAAGTTTTGGAAGAGTGGATCAAGGTGGAAAATAAAAAAAATATTAGGACAGGCATGTGATTTTGTTTCTAGCTTTCAATTGTTTCCAAAATTTAATAGAAAAGAAAACATTAAGTAGGCTGCTGGTGACAAATGGGCCACCATCCTTAGCTTCTGTTGATACTTTGGTCTTGCCTTAATATCATACTGCTTTTGGGCTTTTGGTGTTGCCTGTGAAGTCTGGGGTCAGCAAGGTCATCTTCCCTCTCTTTGCTAAAGGAAACTTGTTTAACTATGCAGCAGTAGCTGTTAAAAAACAAAGAACAAACACCAAAGGGCACTTGAGTGTCCCAAGTAATCCATTCAACCAAAGTTGCATCCGAAGTTCATTAAACCTTTGATCAATACTGTCTGGGCATGTGCCCAAGTGAAGCAACTCAAAAAAAGAAAACAAAAAAAACTCATTCCCATTTAAGTCCTAAGTTCTTTGTCTTGACGAATAATTTGTATATGGCAGAATTGTATCTGTTCCTGGTAAATGCTTACTGACTCAGGTTTCTTTTGAGATGAAGAATATCCTCCACAAAACTGGTGCCAAATAGTCTTGCTTAACTCCTTCAGGTGAGAATATGGGAGGTGTATAGAATTTTTCTTAGTGCACTATTTTTGTGTTGGTGTTTCTCCTTTTTTTTAATTAATAGATCTTTATTGGAGTATAATTGCTTCACAATACTGTATTAGTTTCTGTTGTACAAGTGAATCAGCCATATGCACACATATATCCCCTCCCTCTTGAGCCTGTCCCTCATCCTACCCCTCTAGGTCATCACAACGCACCGAGCTGATCTCCCTGTGCTATGCTGCTTCTTCCCACTAGCTAACTATTTTACATTCGGTAGTGTATATATGTGGATGCTACTCTCATTTCGCCCCAGCTTCCCCCTCCACCCCCGTGTCCCCAAGTCCATTCTCAATGTCTAAGTCTTTATTCCTGGCCTGCCACTAGGTTCATCAGTACCTTTTTTTTTTTTTTTTGATTCCATATATATGTGTTAGCATATGGTATTTGTTTTTCTCTTTCTGACTTACTTCACTCTGTATGACAGACTCTAGGTCCATCCACCTCACTACAAATAACTCAATTTCGTTTCTTTTTATGGATGAGTAATATTCGATTGTATATATGTGCTACATCTTCTTAATCCATTCATCTGTCGATGGACATTTAAGTTGGTTCCATGTCCTGGCTATTGTAAATAGTGCTGCAATGAACATTAGGGTGCATGTGTCTTTTTGAATTATGGTTTTCTCAGGGTATAAGCCAGTAATGGGATTGCTCGATCATATGGTAATTCTATTTTTAGTTTTTTAAGGAACCTCCATACTGTTCTCCATAGTAGTTGTATCAATTATATTACCACCAAAAGTGAAGGAGGGTGCCCTTTCACCACACCCTCTCCAGCATTTATTGTTTCTAGATTTTTTGATAATGGCCATTCTGACTACTATGAGGTGATAACTCATTGTAGTTTTGATTTTCATTTCTCTAATAATTAGTGATATTGAGCATCTTTTCATGTGCCTCTTGGCCATTTGCATGTCTTCTTTGGTGAAATGTCTATTTAGGTCTTCTGCCCATTTTTTAAATTTAATTGTTTGTTTTCTTGATATTGAGCTCCCTGAGCTGTTTGTATATTTTGGAGATTAATCCTTTTTCTGTTGTTTCATTTACAAATATTTTCTGCCATTCAGAGGGCTGTCCTTTCATCTTGTTGATAGTTTCCTTTGCTGTGCAAAAGCTTTTAAGTTTAATTAGGTCCCATTAGTTTATTTTTGCTTTTACTTTTATTACTCTAGGAGGTGGGTCAAAAAAGATCTTGTTGTGGTTTATGTCAAAGAGTGTTTTTCCTGTTTTCCTCTAAGAGTTTTATAGTGTCTTGTCTTACGTTTAGGTCTTTAATCCATTTTGAGTTTATTTTTGTGTATGGTGTTAGGTAGTGTTCTAATTTCATTCTTTTACATATAGCTGTCCAGTTTTCCCAGCACCACTTATTGAAGAGGCTGTCTTTTCTCCATTGTATGTTTTGCCTCCTTTGTCGTAAATTAGGTGACCATATGTGCATGGGTTTATCTCTGGGCTTTCTAACCTGCACCATTGATCTATATTTCTGTTTTTGTGCCAGTGTCATACTGTCTTGATTACTGTAGCTTTGTAGTATATTTTGAAGTCGGTGAGCCTGATTCCTCCAGCTCCGTTTTTCTTTCTCAAGATTGCTTTGGTTATTCAGGGTCTTTTGTATTTCCATACAAACTGTAAAAATTTTTGTTCTAATTCTGTGCAGAATGCCATTGGTAGTTTGATAGAGATTGCATTGAATCTGTAGATTGTTTGGGGTAGTATAGTCATTTTCAAAATGTTGATTCTTCCAATCCAAGAACATGGGATATCCCTCCATCTGCTTATGTCATCTTTGATATCTTTCACCAGTGTTTTATAGTTTTCTGAGTACAAGTCTTTTACTTCCTTAGGTAGGTTTATTCCTTGGTATTTTATCTCAGTGTTGCAGTGGTAAATGGCATTGTTTCCTTAATTTCTATTTCTGATTTTTCGCTGTTAGTGTATAGGAATGCCAGAGGTTTCTGTGCGTTGATTTTGTATCCTGCAACCTTACCAAATTCATTGATAAGCTCTAGTAGTTTTCTGGTAGCATCTTTAGGACTTTCTATGTATAGTATCATGTCATCTGCAAACAGTGACAGTTTTACTTCTTCTCTTCTGATTTGTGTTCATTTTATTTTTTTCTTTTCTTCTCTGATTGCCGTGTCTAGGACTTCCAAAACTATGTTGAATAAGAGTGGAGAGAGTGGACATCATTTTCATGTTACTGATCTTAGAGGAAATGCTTTCAGTTTTTCACCATTGAGTATGATATTTTCTGTGGGTTTGTCATATATGGCCTTTATTATTTTGAGGTAGGTTCCCTCTATGACCATTTTCTAGAGAGTTTTTATCATAAATTGGTGTTGAATTTTGTCAAAAGCTTTTTCTGCATCTATTGAGTTGATCATATGGTTTTTATTCCTTAATTTGTTGGTATAATGCATCACATTGATTGATTTGCGTATATTGAAGAATCCTTGCATCCCTGGGATAAATCCCACTTGATCATGGTGTATGATCCTTTTAATATGTTGCTGGTATTTTGTTAAGGATTTTTGCATCTATGTTCATCAGTGATATTGGTCTATCATTTTCTTTTTTTGTGATAACTTTTTCTGGTTTTGGTATCAGGGAGATGATGGTTTTGTAGAATGAATTTGGGAGTGTTCCTCCCTCTGCAATTTTTTGGAAGATTTTGAGAAGGATCAGTGTTAACTCTTCTCTAAATGTTTGATAGAATTTGCCTGTGAAGCCATCCGGTCCTGGACTTTTGTTTGTTGGAAGATTTTTTTTTTTTTTTTTTTTTTTTTTGCGGTACGCAGGGCTCTCACTGTTGTGGCCTCTCCCGTTGTGGAGCACAGGCTCTGGAGGCACAGGCTCAGTAGCCATGGCTCATGGGCCCAGCCGCTCCGCAGCATGTGGGAATCTTCCCAGACCAGGGCACGAACCCGTGTCCCCTGCATCGGCAGGCAGACTCTCAACCATTGCGCTACCAGGGAAACCCCTGTTGGAAGATTTTTAACTACAGTTTCAATTTCATTACTTGTAATGTCTATTTATATTTTCTAATTCTTCCTGGTTAAGTCTTGGAAAATTGTACATTTCCAAGAATTTGTCCATTTCTTCGTGGTTGTCCATTTTATTGGCATATAGTTATTTGTAGTAGTCTCTTATAATCCTTTGTATTTCTGCAGTGTCAGTTGTGATTTCTCCTTTTTTATTTCTAATTTTATTGATTTGCATCCTCTCCCTTTTTTTCTTGATGAGTCTGGCTAAGGGTTTATCAATTTTGTTTATCTTCTCAAAGAACCAGCTTTTAGTTTTATTTATCTTTACTCTTGCTTTCTTTGTTTCTATTTCAATTTCTGCTCTGATATTTATGATTTCTTTCCTTCTACTGACTTTGGGTTTTCTTTGTTCTTCTTTCTCTAGTTGCTTTAGGTGTAGGGTTAGATTGTTTATCTGAGATTTTTCTTGTTTCTTGAGGTGAGATTGAATTGCTATAAACTTCTCCCTTAGAACTGCTTTTGCTGCATCCCTTAGTTTTGGGTGGTCATATTTTCGTTGTCATTTGTTTCAACGTATTTTTAAAATTTCTTCTTTGATTTCTTCTGTGATCTCTTGTTTATTTAGTTGCACACAGTTTAGCCTCCATGTATTTGTGGGTTTTATGTTTTTTTCCCATATCTGATTTCCAATCTCATAGCATTGTGGTCAGAAAAGATACTTGATATGATTTCAATTTTCTTAAATTTACCAAGGCTTGATTTGTGACCCAAGATATGATCTATCCTGGAGAATGTTCCATAAGTACTTGAGAAGAAAGTGTATTCTGTTGTTTTTGGATGGAATGTCCTATAAATATCAATTAAATCCATCTTGTTTAATGTGTCATTTAAAGCTTGAGTTTCCTTATTTATTTTCTTTCTGGATGATCTGTCCATTGGTGAAAGTTGGATGTTAAATTCCCCTACTATGATTGTGTTACTGTTGATTTCTCCTTCCATGGTTGTTAACATTTGCTTTATGCATTGAGGTGCTCCTATGTTGGGTGCATAAATATTTATAATTGTTATGTCTTCTTCTTGGATTGATCCCTTGATCATTATGTAGTGTCCTTCCTTATCTCTTGTAACAGTCTTTATTTTAAAGTCTATTTTATCTGATATGAGTATTGTTACTCCAGCTTTGTTTTGATTTCCATTTGCATAGAATATATTTTTCCATCCCTTCACTTTTAGTCTGTATGTGTCCCTAGGTCTGAAGTGAGTCTCTTCTAGACAGCATATATATGGGTCTTGTTTTTGTATCCATTCAGCCAGTCTGTGTCTTTTGGTTGGGGCATTTAATCTATTTACATTCAAGGTTATTATTGATATGCATGTTCTGATTACCATTTTCTTAATTGTTTTGGGGTTTTTGGGGGGGTCTTTTTCTTCTCTTGAGTTTCCTGCCTAGAGAAGTTTCTTTAGCATTTGTTGTAAAGCTGGTTTGGTGGTGCTGAATTCTCTTAGCCTTTTCTTGTCTGTAAAGCTTTTGATTTCCCCATCGAATCTGAATGAGATTCTTGCTGGGTAGAGTAATCTTCGTTGTAGGTTTTTCTCTTTAATCACTTTAAGTATATACTCCACTCCCTTCTGGCCTGCAGAGTTTCTGCTGAAAAATCAGCTGATAACCTAATGGGGATTCCTTTGTATGTTGTTTTTTGTTTTTCCTTGCTGTTTTATTATTTTTTCTTTAATATAATTTTTTGTTAGTTTGATTAATATGTGTCTTGGTGTGTTTCTCCTAGGGTTTATCCTGTATAGGACTCTCTGTGCTTCCTGGACCTTAATGACAATTTCCTTTCCCATGTTTGGGAAGTTTTCCACTATAATCTCTTCAAATATTTTCTCAGACCCTTTCTTTTTCTCTTCTTCTTCTGGGACCCCTATAATTCGAATGTTGGTGCATTTAGTGTTGTCCCAGAGGTCTCTGAGATTTTCAATTTTTTTCATTCTTTTTCCTTTATTCTGCTCCTTGGCAGTTATTTCCACTGTTCTGTCTTCCAGCTCACTTATTCATTCTTCTGCCTCAGTTATTCTTTTATTGATTCCTTCTAGTGTATTTTTCATTTCAGTTATTTTGTTGTTCATCTCTGTTTGTTCTTTAGTCCTTCTAGATCTTTATTAAACATTTCTTGTATTTTCTCAATCTGTGCCTCCATTCTAGTTCCAAGATTCTGGATCAACTTTACTATCATTATTCTGAATTCTTTTTCAGGTAGGTTACCTATTTCCTCTTCATTTATTTGGTCTTGTACGTTTTTAACCTTGCTCCTTCTTCTGTGACATATATTTTTGCCAGTCTTTTTTTTTTTATTTTAACGAGTAGGATTGTGTTCCTGTTTTACTTTATGTTTGGCCTGAGGCTTCCAACACTGGAGTTTGTAGGTTGTTGGGTAGAGCTGCGTCTTGGTGCTTAGATGAGGATCTCCAGGAGAACTCACTCCAATGAATATTCCCTGGGGTCTGAAGTTGTCTGTTAGTCCAGTGGTTCAGACTCAGAGCTCCCACCGCAGGAGCTTCAGTCCAAACCCTGGCTCATGAACCAAGATCCCACAAGCCATGTAGGGTGGCAAAAGAAAAAAAAGGAGAACAATAATGAAGTAAAAAGTAAAATTAGACTAGGAAACTAACAGATCTGTTAGAAAGAATATAAAAATAAAAATATAGATGAAACAAAAACCGAAAGGTAAAACAGACCACAATAGTAAAAAACAGGAGGAGAAGAAAAAGAAAAAAAGGTGGAAAAGGCCTTGGCTGTGGAGGGTGGGGCCTAAGCAGGGGGGAGACTTGTGTGGTGGGTGGGCCTATGCTTAGGACCCACAAGGTTAGAAAAAGCCCTGGAGGCAGTGGGGGTGGGGCTTTGGCTCAGCAGAACAGAAAGGGCCCAGGCATGCCCCCCTCCTCTGGTCTCAGAGGGTGGGGGACCCCACCTGGGAGCCCAGCAGCTCCCCAAACCTGAGTGAGCATGGCAAATGCCCTCTGCTCCTCTTTTGCTCCCAGAGGGCCCCTCCCACTTCCCTCTCCTGTTCTCTTCCAGCCTCCCTCCTACGCCCCCAGGACCAACCCAGCCCAGAGGGGACATCTGCGGGCATTGGACCCAGCCCGAGAGCCAGGCAGACTTCCCCAGCCCATTGGGAAGGGGAAATACTGGGCACGCTCCCTCCTGATCCAAGTCCCTGAGGGTCCCTCCAGGCGTGGGAGCCCCACCCCCTCTTAGCCACCCCTCAGGGGTGCCAGTCCTGTCCGGACTCCAGTTATCCTACTCCCTCAGTCCCTCCAAGTCCTACCAGTTCACTTGGGGGTTCCTCCCATCTCCTTGGGCATCAGGGTTCCCACCAGAGTCCAGCAGTTGCCCTAGTTGTGGGGAGATGCGAACTTCGCGTCTTCCCACACTGCCATCTTGACTCTGCCCTCCCCCTCCCGTGTTTCTTCTTCTACTGGTTCTTTCCATTTATTTATACATAAGTGTAGTTTGAATAAATCAGCGATTAAGGAAATCATATTCTAATACCAAGGGATAATTTCCTGTACAAATCTCATTTTAATAAAATTAAATGGAGGCCTAGTGAGGGAGAGAGGAAGGGGTTCTCAGGTGGCATAGAGAGAAATATTTTTAATATATATATAAAAATGGGTCCCAACTTTGTTATCAATTTATTTTATATATGAAATCCATTGATTATAAGTTTACATAAATGTACACATACTATGATATAATGCATACTCCATGTATGCTTCTTAGTATGTTCTCTTTTTATTTTATTTTATTTTTTTATTGTTTTGGCCATGCTGCACAGCTTCGGGATCTTAGTTCCCCAACCAGGGATGGTACCTGTGCCCCCTGTGGAAGTGCAGAGTCTTAACCACTGGACCGCCAGGGAAGTCCCCAGTATGTTCTCTTTTTAATTTCCCATTTTCATTGAGTTAGGTGAAATCTTCTCCTCTCTTATTCTAATATTGCCACCACCTCCCACAAACACTGATACAGGGAAACCATCTTATAATTTAGTATATAGACAACTATATATTTCCATGCTTATATAATTATATTAAATGAATAAATGTATCTGTCTATACAAACATTCACATACATGTGAGATTTTAAGGCCTTTGATTAGTTTACCAAAATGGCATGATAGTAAATATACCTTTTTTTTTTAAATACACCTTTTATATCTTGCTCTTCTTTAACAAAAGTTCTTGGAAATCTTTTCAAGTCAAGTAGTGTGATCCTAATTTATTCTTTTTAATGATCACAAAATATTCCAAAATATGGATTTTACCATAATTTGTTCAATCATATCCCTATTCACAGTCTTTGCATTTGTTTCCAGGGTTTTTTTTTTGCGGTATGCGGACCTCTCACTGTTGTGGCCTCTCCCGTTGCGGAGCACAGGCTCCATCGCGCAGGCTCAACGGCCATGGCTCATGGGCCCAGCCGCTCTGCAGCATGTGAGATCTTCCCGGACTGGGGCACGAACCCGTGTCCCCTGCATCGGCAGGCAGACTCCCAACCACTGTGCCACCAGGGAAGCCCCAGCGTTTTTTTTTTTAACTCTAATAAGTGTGAACAATTCTGCAGTAATTATTCTTGTACATATTTCAATACACTTTGATGCTTTTAATTCTTTAGAATAGACGCCCAAGAGAGGACTTACTAGGTCAAAGTATCAGTTACTATAGGCTGGACAGTGTGACTCAGGCTCTGTCATCTTCTTGGATCCCCAGTTCATGGTCCTAATCAGCTGGAAGGAGATAAGAGCTAGAGGACATACTCAACATGGGAGGTTCATACAGGTCTGGCCCTGCAGGGGTACTGTTATGCATTGAATGCTTGTATCCCACCCCCAACATTCCTATGTTGAAATCCTAACTTCCAAGCAATGGTATTTCAAAGTGGAGCCTCTGGGAGGTAATTAGGTTTAGATGAGACCATCAGGGTGGGGCCTCCAGGATGGGATTAGTGTCCTTATAAAAAGAGAAAGAGAGACCAGACAACATACCAGTCCTGCTCAGTCACTGGCCAGAATTCAGTCAAGTGAGACAGGAAAAGATAATCTAACTGCATTCCAAGGAAATAGAGAAAAATCAAATTTGGAGTGCAGTGGGCATTCCCTATCAATACGTGTGTGTGTGTGTGTGTGTGTGTGTGTGTGTGTGTGTGTGTGTTTCACTAAATAGCAGTAGTTTGTTTTTCAAAAAGTCTCTAATTTCACATTTCTTCCTGGCTTAGTATAGGTGTTATAGATCTTTTTAGCTTTGACACTATGATGATTGTAAAGTGATCTATTTTAAAATTTTAATTTGCATTTGTTTTTCTGACAACAAGTAAATTTGAACATCTTTTCAAATGTTTGTGGGCCACTTGGATTTACTTCTCTGTGAATTGCTAATTCATGTGCTTTGCCCAATTTTTAATTGAGGTTTTTGTTGATTTCTCATCAATTTGTAAGAGCTTTGTTATAGGTATTAACCTCTAACTCACAAATATCTTTTCCAAATCATTTTGTCTTTATGGCACTAGTGGTGTCTTTTCCTGTAAAAATGTTACATTTTTAAATGATAAATTTTTTTTTTCCTCTGACAGTTTCTAGTATACCACCTTGGTTAAAAAATTCTCCTCCATATACATTATGCATATTGTCTCCCACATTTTTATGAGTAATTTTACTGTACTTCTAAAGTTTAAATATTTAATCTATCAGGATATTATTCATGTTGAAGGAAGTAATAAACCGTGGGTATGGGTAGAGAGGCAAATTCTGAATAGTAATACGGATTATTTCAAACAAAGTTTTGGGTGGAGCACTGACCTGTACAGATAGAGTTTAATTTTAATTTCTTACAAATATATAAGAGTACAACTCTAAGTTTTTGGTTTCTCAGTAATATTATATTTCAGCCAATAGTAAAAATTTTCTTGTCATTTTTTTCCCATTGTTCATCTCTTCGAGCATGTGAAAACAGGTCAATGAAATCACCATAAAATCCTCTTGAGATTTTATAAAGAAATGAACATTCACTATCCCATTGTAAAGAAGAGAAGCCTTATCCAGGCTTATCCAGGAACTGATCAAATTCTGTGAAATTCATCACTTCATCTCATAGGAAAAAATGTAACTATAAAAAGTAACTGCAGACTTAAAACCATGATAAAAGTAATAATAAAAATCTATGCCATTAAGGAAACTGGGAGATGGATGTGATGTCCCACACACAGACACATTTTTCTCTTCATTCCTTTCGCCTTTATGTTCAGGAAGTAATTGTGACCCATTGATTCTTTCCTTTCATTGTCAAAGAAAAATGTCAAGGTTAGAAACCACTTCCAGTCACATGACTCCAGAGCTATACTTTCCTTTCACTTTATTCTTTGAAAAGCCCTTTGCTTGGGCTTAGTAAGGCAAGTTGAGTGTCTGAGATCTAAAATGTCATAAAGAAATGCTCTTGTTAAAAAAATCACATTTCCATGAACAGAAATATTCAGAACACAAGGAGAGGATAGCACATTTTAAAATACCAGAGTAAACCATGGTATTCTTTCCCCAATCAGCTGTACACAGCTTCTGTTAGATTGTATGCTAACGGAGCCCTCACACACAGAATGTCACTGACATGAAGAAATTCTAAGAAAAATTTTTAAATGAAGTTTGATTTTCCTGGCAGACATTGCTAAAGCTATTCCAGTTTAGATGTTCTGAGCACAGCCTTGAATTTCAGCACTTCTCCAGTTTCAATCACTTCCACAGGCATATCTTTATTTAATCATTTCAGTTTGAAAGCATATTTGTTGTCCATTTTAAGCACATTTCTTTCATTATCACTTTGTCACCCCAAAATAGTATTTTCTTGAGGGCTCATTTTTATTTAGCAAAAATGACCATAATGCCCTTTAAAAGTTGTGAAATCTTCTTTTGAATATTTTCAAATACCTAGAGCTTCAGACTCAAAGATTTTCAGTGATTTAACTTGTATTCAAGTATCAGGCTAAAATATGTTAGAAGAAAGAAAATAGTGTGTAGGCTAAGGTGGTGATTTCTTAATTGTAAGAATTGGAACTACTCAAACAAACTAGTTTGGTAGGAACCTTTCCTGGGACTACTCTATTTTATTGAAAGCATTTTCTAGTGTAATAATTAATTATTGCCTCTTGAAAAGAGCCACCATGATTCTGCTGGTTTCTCCCTCTTCTTTGTGTTGTGCTTTATGTTTGGGAGTGGCTTGACTCAGTAACTTCTCTGATAATTATTAAATATCATTGCAGCCAACCTAGAGGTTATCATACTCAGTAAGTCAGAGAAAGACAAACATTGTATGAGATCACTTATATGTGGAATCTAAAAAATGATGCAAATGAACTTATTTACAAAACAGAAACAGACTCAGAGACATAGGGAACAAACTTATGGTTACCAAAAGAGAAAGAGTGGGGGCAGGGATAAATTAGGAGTTTAGGATTAACAGATACGCACTACTATATCTAAAATAGAGAATCAGGGACTTCCCTGGTGACTCAGTGGTTGAGAATCCACCTGCCAATGCAGGGGACACAGGTTTGATCCCTGGTCTGGGAAGATCCCACATGCCACAGAGCAACTAAGCCTGTGCACCACAACTACTGAGCCTGTGCTCTAGAGCCCACGACCCACAACTACTGAGCCCATGTGCCACAACTACTGAGCCTGTACCCCACAACTACTGAAGCGCACGTGCTTAGACCCCGTGCTCCACAATAAGAGAAGCCACCTCAATGAGAAGCTCGTGCGCTGCAACGAAGAGTATCCCCTACTAGCTTCAAGTAGAGAAAGCCCGCGCAGCCAAAAATTTTAAAATAAATAAAATAAAATAGATAATCAACCAAGACCTACTGTATAGCACCAGGAACTATATTCAATAGCTTATAATAACCTATAATGGAAAAGAATCTGAAAAAGAATATATGTGTATATATACATATGTGTATATATATGAATCACTTTGCTGTTCACCAGAAACTAACACAACATTTTTAACCAACTATAATGCAATAAAAAATTTTTTTAAAATATCACTGCATCCAGATGTAATGAAAAATGTAATCATTCTGAGTTATATATAACTATCAATTACCCACTTGGGTTCTGGAGATTTCTGAGAAACTGAGGAAAGTTAAGGTTGCTCTTCCAGGAAGAATGAATTGGTGGGTTGGTGAGGTGTTTCTTCAGCCCACGAATGGACCTCACTCCAAGGATCAATTTCCTCCTTTTAGTGGTTATCTATTGTCGTGTAACAATACTGCCACGAACACAGCCCTTAAAAGTATGCACGTTCATTCTCTCACAGTTTCTATTTGTAGGAGTCTGAGTGGAGCTTGGTTAGGTTCTCTGCTTCAAGGTCTTACAGAGTTTGCAGTCAAGGTGTTGGTTGGACCTGTGGTCTCATCTGAGGCTGGATTAGGATCCACTTCCAAACTGTGGTTGTTGGTAGAATTCAGTTCTTTGCAGGGTCTTAAAGCCCTACTTTCTTGCCAGCTGTTGGCCAGGGGCTGCCCTGCGTGCCTTGCCACTTGGCTCCCTATGTGGGCAGCTCATGATATGACTTCATAGCTGGTTTCTTTCAAGCCAGTAAGAGAGGTACTTCCCTGGTGGTGCAATGGTTAAGAATCCACCTGCCAATGCAGGGGACACAGTTTCAAGCCCTGGTCCAGGAAGATCCCACATGCCATGGAGCAACTAAACCCATGTGCCACAACTACTGAACCTGTGTGCCACAACTACTGAAGCCCACACACCTAGAGCCTGTGCTCTGCAGCAAGAGAAGCCACCGCAGTGAGAAGCCCATGCACCATAATGAATAGTAACCCCTGCTTGCAACTAGAGAAAGCCCACACCCAACAACGAATACACAACACAGCCAAAAAAAGTAAATAAATAAGTAAATAAAGAAAAATAAAGCCAGTGAGAGAATCTTCTAGCAAGACCAGCCTACATTTTTTCAGCTTTATTGATGTATAATTAACAAATAAAATTTTATATATTTAAGGTATACAACTTGATATTTGAATATACAGATATCAATATATTGTGAAATGATCACAGTCAAGCTAATTAACATTCTATCACCTCAAATATTTACTTCTTTCTCTTTCTTTTTTTTGTGGTAAAAATACTTAAGACCTACCCTCAGAAAATTTCAAGTATACAATACAATTTTGTTAACTATAGTCACCGTGCTGTACATTAGATCTCCAGATCTTATTCATCTTGCATAACTGAAACTTTGCACTCTTTGACCAACATCTTCCTGTTTTTCCCTTCTCCAGTTCCTGGCAACCACCATGCTACTCTCTGCATGTATGAATTTGACTATTTTAGATTTCTCACTTAAGTGGGATTATGCAGTATTTGTCTTTCTGCATCTGGCTTATTTCACTTAGCATAATGTCCTCCAGGTTCATCCATGTTGTAACAAATGACAGGATTTTCTTCTTTTTAAAGGAAGGTATATGTATATACATTCTCTTTTTCTATTCATCTGTTGATGGACATTTAAGTAGCTTCCATTACTTAGCAATTATGAATAATGCTTCAATGAACATGGGAGTACAGATATTTCTTCAAGATCTTGATTTCAATTCGTTTGAATATACACCCACCCAGAAGTGGGACTGCAAGATCATATGGTGGTTCCATTTTTAATGCCTTGAGGAATCTCCATACTGTTTTCCATAGTGGCTGCACCAATTTACATTCCCACCACCAGTGTACAAGTGTTCTCTTTTTTCCACATTTTTGCCAACACTTATCTTTTGTCTTTTTGATAACTGCCATTGTAACTTTTGTGAGGTTTTAATTAAAGTAACTATTATTTTGAATTTCTCACTATAACATGAAGTAAAAAATTAGTAGTTCTAACAATTCTTAAACACTACGAGATTACCTAAAGCTGTGTTATATATTCAAAACAGATAAGTAAATTTTATAAAAATGATGAGGTACTACATATCACCTCACAACGTTTTCCTTTTAAAGAAGAGATTTGGGCTTATTTAGGTATTTTCAAAATGAAAAGATCTATTATTTGCAGCCAGGTGAGATCTGGTTATTTCATGGATATGATGATATTTATTAAATGGTTTAAAATTCACATGAATGTACTAATTTGGGAATTGTTTTCCCCAGCACCTATGCTGAGCAAGACACTTGGATAGTAAACAAGTTATCCTTGGAGTTGAGAAGAGGGAGAACTTGATTCTGAATGAGGTGATCACAGAGGGCTTCAAGAAGTGATACTTTTGCTTTTTTTTAAATTCATTTTCAGATTCTTTTCCATTATAAGTTATTATAAAATATTAAGTATAGTTCCCTGTGCTATAGAGTAGGTCCTTGTTGTTTATTTATTTTATATGTAGTGGTGTATATATTACTTCCAAAGAAGGTGATTCTTAAAAATTCTTTGCAACTGGGAAAAAACTCTAAAAGATCATCTAGTCCAATGACATTCTTTTTTTTTTTTTTGGTTTAAGAAAGAAATGGAAAATTTTATTCGAGCCAACCTAAGGATTATAACCTGGGAGACAGTCTTTCAGAAAGCTCTGAGGACTGTTCCACCCCTTAGAGGTCAAAGCACAATTATATACGTTTTTGAGACAAAGGGTTGAGTCAGATAACATCTTATTGACAGTTTACACAATCGAGATCTCACATATAAAGCGCTGAGTGGTAGGCCATGGGTCATCAGGACCCTTTACAAGATTAAGAAGGAAGGTTATCTCCTAAGGAGGTCTGGTTAGTGCAGAGGCACAATATACACTAAAGGAGAGGACCCTCAAAAAAGCATGTTTAAATTTTTCTTGCAATGACATTCTTTTACGGGGTAAAGACTGGCCTGCACACCCTGGGCCATATATATACAGCTGGTAATAAAGCTGGGCATTCAATCCTAGTATGTGGATACTCTGCATTTCCCCCTTCTTTATGCTATTTCTATCTTTAAGGATTTCCCAGGCAGAAGTGAGGGGTTTGATATGACTCATGATATTGGCATTTGGTGAAAAAGTCCTTTATCATAAATGGAGCTCATTTATCCCTTCCATGAATATTCTAGACTCCTTATTTTGAAAATAAGAAAAATCTTTTCTTAAGCAAAATGAACAGAGGTTTGGAATGGAGATCCAATTGTCCCAAAGTGGGGATGGTACAAAACGGACTAGAAGCAAAAGAGACATTTTCTGGAAAGAAGTTTGGTCAGAAACATTTCAAACATTCTGACTTGCTAATATCTATAAGGAAAAAAAGTAACAACGAAGATTTATATATATAAATGCTCACAAGAACATTATTTATAAAACAAAATTTCAAAACTGTGTTTAATATGTTAAGATTTTAAACAATAAAGGATATAAATGTTATATTCATTATACAGATGGTCCCTGACTTATGATGGTTCGATTTACGATTTTTTTATTCTATAATGGTGTGAAAGCAATATGCATTCAGCAGAAACTGTACTTTGAATTTTGAACTTTGATCTTTTCCAGGTCTAGTTATATGTATATCATGTTCTCTCCTGATGCTAGGCAGCCACGCGATCACAAGGATAAACAAGGAATTCACTTACATCCATTCTGCTTTTCACTTTTAGTACAATCTTCAATAAGTTACATGAGATATTCAACACTTTTTTATAAAATAGGCTTTGTGTTAGATGATTTTTGCCCAGCTGTCAGTTGATGTAAGTGTTCTGAGCATGTTTAGGGTAGGCTAGGATATGATATTTGTTGGGTTACATGTATTAAATGCATTTTTTAAAATTAATTAATTTTATTTTTGGCTGCATTGGGTCTTCATTGCTGTGCACAGGCTTTCTCTAGTTGCAGCAAGTGGGGGCTACTCTTCGTTATGGTGCACGGACTTCCAATTGTGATGGCTTCTTTTGTTGTGGAGCACGGGCTCTAGATGTGCAGGCTTCAGTAGTTGTGGCACGCAGGCTCAGTAGTTGTGGCTCGCGGGCTTAGTTGTTCCGCAGCATGTAGGATCTTCCTGGTTCAGGGCTCGAACCCATGTCCCCTGCACTGGCAGATGGATTCTTAACCACTGTGCCACCAGGAAGTCCAAATGCATTTGACTTAAGATAGTCTCACTTCTGTGGGTTTATCTGGGACATAGTCCCATCAAAAGTGGAGGAAAATGTGTAGTCTCAGTTTTGTAACATATTATCTGTAGAGGTAAGTCTCCAGAGGTTAAAAACTTCAAAATGACTGTTTCTTAAATTTTTTTCCTATTTTATACTTCCTACATTTTCAATGCATTACTTTCAATAGCAAAAAGAAATACTTTTTTTTTTCAAATGATGCTCGTCCATACTGTTCTATTGGATTATTAAATTATAAGATCATGATATCTTAAATTGATATTCCTTTGTATTGTGAATCTCTATTTTGGGTTAAGTCCACTATATCTATCTGATATAATAGAACTATCAATAGAATGGTAACTTATCAGGTGGAGCCATGCTAGTCAAAATCAAGACCAGCCCAATGTTACTGTCATTTTGGTGGTTTGCAGAATTACCGCAAATTATAAAAATGGATTCCTAAGTTGCCCTAAAGTATACTGGCTCAAATGAAGGCAGTTTCAATTTGGTTAAACTCTTCAAGAGGTTAGTCATTAACATTTTGAGAACCTCCATCATTTGTTATTTCTGAAAAGTCCATGAAATGGAAACTCTATTTAAAAATTCCTATATTAACATAAAGTAAGAAGTCTTCTTTTTCTTTTTCTCAGTTGTTTTTATGGCACTAGATGCTTGGAGACAAAGCTAACACTAGAAATTTTGAAAACATGGCTTCAAAGAACAGCTCCACTGTTTTATTGATAAGCTCATATATTATCATTAAAACCATTTGAATTCTGTCTTCAGAATGTAATAGTTCTTTAAGAAAAACTGGGAGACACTTCAAGAATAATGCATTTTGTCCATCATCTACATTTATCTGTCATTTCAATACTGATTTTTTTTCCCTGTGGGGAGAAAAGAAAGTTTTACCACTGTTTTCAACATGCTGTCAAGGACGTCTTTATTGTCATTCCGGGAGTTGTCTATGCAATTTCTTCCTCCCTGATAGGAGAATATTTTGACCCTCCTTATTCAGGCAGAATAAAAGTAGGTCATGATGGCACTACCCACCTCCTACATAGAACTTCTCTTTCTCTCAGGAAAGAGATAAAAGAACCTTTGAGAATCAAAATCACTTCTACTTCATTTCCTCAGTGTTCTTTTCAGGTGGAATTTGGAAACTAACTGAGGTTGAACATTAATTAAGGTCTAAAGATTCACAAACTTCCCTTCAAAATCAACCCATTCTTCAGTTGTCCTCTTACTGATGAAAGAGACAAAGGAGAAAGCCAGAAAAATAAGATTTCCTGAAAACTCAGCGACAGAATGTGTTCAACAGAGAAGCCCAGGAAAAGTGGCAGTTCCAATACGCTTCTTTTATTCTTCTTTAAGTAAGAAAATATGGACATTATGGAATGCTGTAAAAGACATGGTTTCTGAGAGCAGGTTTTTTTGTGTGTGTTTTATTGCTAAAATGATTAAAATTATGTTTTACTAGTTCAATTTGGTTTTTCAGAAAGTATAAGGATTAGATCACACTCCCAAAACTAGGAGGAAAGAGTAACAAATATATAATGAATTATTTACTTAGATTAGGTTAATACATTTAATGAGAACAACCTCTGAGACATTAATTGGTTCAATGCCTAATGGCTAAGATATAGTTTGACCAGCCTTGGGGACAAGTTATCAAGTGTCAATGAGTGTCATTCTTCAAAATTTCGTAACAATCCCAGTGATGTAATTAACATCCTTTACTTATTTTGAGTTAATTTCTCAGGCAATTTTTAATTTTTTGCTTTTGCAGATATGAATAGAAGATTTGTTGTTATGAAATTATGTACAAGACCCATTAGTGAAGTCCCCATGTCCATCATCCATCCATCCATTATTTTATTATCTTATTCATTCTGCAAAATTTATTGTCATGTGTCATGCACCATCCTAGACACTGTGAATATACAACCAAAAAAGATACACTCCCTTCCCTCAAGGAGTTCACAGTCTAACTAGCAAAACAGATTTGCAAGATAATAAATACAATATTGTATTTTAAATAATATTTTAAACATATATGCAGCTCACAGGGAGACACACAAAAGAGAATTGTAAATTCTACTACAAATAAGGAATATTAGAAAAGATTTCACAGAATATATTTAAGCAGAGAACCATGCTAAAGTCTTATTAAAATGATACAGATTAATCTTACCTTGAATCCTTACCAAAAAAAACAAAATTAAGTTATCATTTCTTATTAGATTTGGAGCTCAAGGAGATCAATTAATTTGCCTGACGTTGCTTAGTGACTAGAAGTCCTGTCAGATTCTGAACCCAAGCCATTATCTCTCCAAAACCCACAGGCTTTCTACTACACAGCCTTGCTCATTCCTATGCCTCTTTGTGAGCCCTCTGTAAAAATTTCTCTCATCCCTCTGCTTACTTTTTTCAAGACTATTGGTATTCAAGACATTTCTTCCTTTATTGACCCTTCATTGTGAAAGAGGAGGGAAGAGGGCAGGGCACTACCTTTAAAAGAATGACACAGGCATGGAGGATACAACATAAACTGGTTAGAACCAACTAGGCCCAAGATGGCAGAAGATTCGCCTTCCAGTAGACCTTGAGCCTCATTATACACTCACTGTAATACTTTAGCATATGCTAAATGACACACCCACAGGTGCCATGACCTGAGGTGGACCATAAAAGGCCAAAAAGTGGGCAGTGGCCCAATTCCTGGAAATCCCCGCCTTTTCCCCCCGAAATAGTTGGAATAATCCTCCCACTTTTTAGCCTATGAAATTGCCCAGCCCATAACAACTAACCACCCCATATTTCAGGGCAGCTCTCTCCTTTTGAGATGGACCGTATTCTATCTATGGAATGTCTATCTCTCTAAACAAATCCACTTCTTACCTATCACCTTGCCTCTTGCTGAATTCCTTCTGCACTGAGACATAAAGAACCTGAGCTTCATTAAATCCTGAGACCAGGTGTGCAATCTCAATTAAAAGACAGTGGTGTTGCAGGAAAGAAAGTGGGGCACGAGAGGATGGTCGTGTCCTGGGTCTCAGGCAAGTCCCTGGGACGGCTGCCATGTGTGGGTTCTTGGCTTCTCACAGGAAAGAATTCAAGAGCAAGCCATAGTAAAGTGAAAGAGGGTTTATTCAGGAAGATACACACTCCACAGACAGAGTGTGGGTCATCTCAGAAGGTGAGAGGCCCCAAGGTATGGGGTTGTCAGTTTTCATAGTGGTGGGTAATTTCATACGCTAATGAGTGGTAGGATTATTCCAACTTTTGGGGGGAAGGGGTGGGTATTTCCAGGAATTGGGCCACCACCCACTTTTTGGCCTTTTATGGTCAGCCTCAGAACTGTCATGGCACCTGTGGGTGTGTCATTTAGCTTGCTGATGTATTACAATGAGCGTATACTGTGACTCAAGGTCTACTGGAACTCAATCATCCGCCATCTTGGACTTAGTTGGTTCTAACCAGTTTATGTTGTATCCTCCATGGCTATGTCATTCTTTTAAAGGTTGTGCCCTGCTTCCTTCCTGTCTCAGTAGGTTTGAGTCCCAGCCCGTGGGTTCAAGTCCCAGTCTGAGTTTTGGCTGAGGTGCGCAGTTTCAATTGTATTTAGATTCAAGGAACTATGGAATGTTGCGACTGAAAGAGATATTTGAAGCCATTCATTCAACATTGTTCCTTCACAACAGGACAAAAAAAAAAAAAAAAATACTAAAGGTTCCAGATAAATTAAGTGACTTGAGTAAGATCATAAAGCTGGTTAGTTGCAGAGTAGCCCCAGAAACACCTAGGGCAGGCATCTTCCCTTATGCCTAAATTATCTCTTCTCTGGGTGGTCATAATACCCAGTGCCCATCTCCAATTGAAAATTTGTTTTAGAGAAGAACTGGCTTTCTTTTTTTGTGCTCAAAAAATATGCCAAGTATATAGGGGTGGAAATCCCAGAGGTCATGAATAAAATGTAAGAACAAAATAAATAATTTGGTTCAGGATAAGAAAAGGGACTGGGGTGTGAAAGAATAAGAGGAGAATCAAGAAAGCAAAACATTCAAGCTGGAGCCCTAAATTGTCATGGTCCAAGAGCATTAGGGGAAGCATAATCAGCATTTGAATTTAGTTGTCTGGCTGCAAATTGAATCGTCTTTGTCTTCTTCAGCTTTCAGGAAAACCTACCATAGGCATCAACACCTTGTAGTATGGAAACAAAGGAAAAGGAATTACATCCCACTTTGGGGTTTATGTTGCCAAATAAAAAAACAAATCCTGATTTAGTAAGGAGAGACTAATATCGGAAAGGATCATTGTAAGCAGATAGGGTGGGGGGGCCTCAGGAGAAAGAGAACCAGGCATGGCTTTTTTAATATAAGAGAAGACTTTTTTGGCCTAAGCCATTTTGCGATAAGCCTGGCCACAATGCTTTTCCTTGAACAGGTCTCAGCAATTAATGATCTTAAGGGAACAAAAGAATACAGACTGTTATCAGACAAGAGAAGTAACAATAGCAAAGATAATGGGTCATTTGTAAAGGCTCCCAGTTCTGTTTCAGTGGCAAAGATTAGCCGGAAGCACTCAGCCAGCAGATCAACTGGAACCTAAAGGATGATGATGTTCACCTTTTCTGACCCTCGGGACTTCAATCCACTAAAGATGGAACTCTCAACCACCCAAGCCCCTTCATGAATATGCATGTACCTTTAGTTTAAAACTGACCCAATTTTACTGTGCAGGGAGACACTGCTTTGGGAAGGATCCCTGTTGTTTTCCTTACTTGCTGCAGGTAATAAATCCTTCCTTCTCCCGATATTTGGTTTGGTTGTGTATTTTGGCTCAAAGAAGTGAACCCAGTTTTCAGGTAACATCATAACAAGAGGATGAAGGGGGAAGGACTATTGCAGTGTGGGGAGGGAGACTATTCCAATATCGAGAACTCTGACCAGAACATCGGCAAGCATCTTAAGGGTTAAGCACAAAGGCTTTTCATGGGGGGAATGAACAAGTCTAGAAAGAACCAGGTGTGGGGAAGTGGGCGTGATGGGAGAGAAGAGCAGAGAATGTTTGACCCGGAGGCCAGGGTGTTCTCAGAAGGGGCTGTGTGCTGCCTGGCTAAAACTGAGGATAGGTCAAGTTTGATCAACTGGGGGAAGGAGAGAAACTTACTCAAAGTTTGATTAAGGAATTCCCTGGAGGTCCAGTGGTTAGGACTCTGTGCTTTCATTGCCTAGGTCCCGGGGTTCAATCCCTAGTCAGGGAACTAAGATCCTGCAAGCTGCGTGGCACAGCCAAAAAAAAGATAAATACTAAAATCAATCTTAAAAAAAAAAAAAAAAAGAATACTGAGAATTTTTTTTTTTTTTTTTTTTTTAAATAAGACACGGGACTTCTCTGGTGGTCCAGTGGTAAAGAATCTGCCTTCCAATGCAGGGGACATGGGTTCGATCCCTGGTTAGGGAAGTAAGATCTCACATTCCGCTAGGCAACTAAGCCCACGCACCACAACTACTGAGTCCACCCGCCTCAACTAGAGCCTGCATGCTGCAAACTACAGAGTCCACGAGCTCTGGAGCCTGTGTGTCACAACTAGAGAGAGAAAACCTTCACGCCACAGCTAAGAGAAAGAGAAGCCCGCACGCAGCATCGAAAAGCCCCCAGGCCACAATAAAAGATCCCACGTACCGCATCTAAGACCCAATGCAGCCAAAAAAATAAAGGAAAAAAAGAGACAAGTAAAAATTAAAAAAAAAAAAAAACAGGAAAAAAAGTTTGATTAATAAGCATTTTACTCCCACTGATCAGGAAGCACAAGCCAGTTCAGCTAATCTTTATGGGGCAAGGAATAAGAACTTAGATGGATTTTATCTGGTCTTATCACAGGTAAATGGGGGAGGGGAGGGTGGGCACCCATGAGTCTTAGATCAGTTCTTAAGGGTGGAGTGGTTTCTTGCAGTAAGTCCTTTTCCAGAACAAAAAGGATTGGGGGGAGATCTTAAGCTTTGATGTTTTTAGGAACACAGGGATCAGGGAAAATTCAACATTGTCACCTGGGAGCAGAAAGAAGGAAATAGCTGTGAGAGGTGAGGTGGGAGTCTGGTAAGGGTCCTGTGGAAATAGAAATTTGAAGTCACCAAGATGATACCTGAAGTTACCTGATATGCAAAGAAATCTTGTGCAAGCTCTGTGGATTCAATCATCATAGCAGGTCCAGCATAACAGAATACTTGTCTGCCCTCATGCCAACACGGGACAATAAACTTCTTGAGAACAGGCCATTTGCCTTTCTTCTCTCTGTCCCTGGCACCTGACAACAAAAAAGTGCCCAATAAACCTGCACTTTCAGCTACAGGAGGGTCTGCTGCAGGAGCTACTGGAACGGCCATGGGGGAACTCAGCAGGAGTCATCAGTGGTGGAGAAAAGAAGAGATTCTGAAGCTTGCAGTGGAAATAAGCCATGATGAGATTAAGACATAAGAGACATAGTTGTAGGACAGAACACGTTAATTCTGGCCAGGCACAGTTTGTGTTTTGTAAGCTGATTGTTCAGTAAGAAGGACTGCAGATGGCTCCCTGTTATTGTTGCTGGAATTCTTGTCAAAGTCTCTCCTTCCAAAGGACTGAGGAAAATAATTTCTTCTGAAATGGGAGCAATCATTAATGAACAATGACATGGATGGGGGGCGGGGGCAGATTGGGTAGGGGGTCCCCAGAGAAAGAGAACCAGGCATGGCTTTCTTGACATAAGAGAAGTCATTTTTGACCTAAGCCATTTTGTGATCCAAGCCTGGTCACAGTGCTTGCCCTTGAACAGGTCTTAGTAGTCAATGATCTTAAGGGGAGTAAGAGAATTCAGGAACAAAGAAAAAGCAGTCAAGGAACAATAGTTCAGCAATAAAACAGAGTTCTGGTTCCTCCTCAAGAATATACACAACAATTTGATACAGTCTTTGAGTTCTGTAGGAGCTAAGGCCCCCGCTCTAGTGGAGGATGGAATGATGACGTTGACCCTCCTGACTTCAGTCAACTAACGCTTGGACTCTGTCAACCTTTGCCCCAGTTCTGTGCTGAATTCTCCTCTGCGCAAGCCCCTTCATGAATATGAATATACCTTCAGCTTAAAACTTCCCCAATTTTGCTGTTTGGGGAGACATTGCTTTGGGAGAGATCCCCATTGTTCACCTTACTACCTGCAAGTAAGAAATCCTTCCTCCGCTCAAACTTTGGCTTGGTTTTGTCTTTTGGTTCAACACCCGCCAAGAGGCAAATGCAGTCTTCAGGTAACATGAGGAGCATCCACCTTTGAATCATCAACCAGATCTCAGTTCCACAGGGAGGGCCCACAGTCGGGATACAGCCCGGGCACCTGGTCTTAAATACACATTTACACACTTGGTGGATATTTGTTGGGAAGAGATGAAAAAGAAGCTTTGTGCATCATTACCCAGGAAAGAAAGGGAGTGTGCCTTACGAGGGGATGGTAGTCTGACCTGGGGTATTCTTGTTGTGTTCAATAGCCCTAGTCAGGTTTTTAGCAGATTACACTAGTGCGAACTCAGACCTCCTGGTGCCACAATCCAAGTCAAGGGACAGTTGGAGATGCCCAATGTCCTGTCTTTCCTGTCATACCCCTACTATTTGGGGGAGGGGAGAAGTTCAAAGAGATATTCGAATTGACAAGTAAAATCTGCAAAGGAAATGTGGTGAAGCAGCAAAAGCTACATGACATACAAGAAAAAAAAGGTAAAAACAAGTAAAATAAGTATAAAGAGGAAAATAAGTAAAAGCAGAGAAACCAGGGGCAGTTAGATGCAGTACAGGAATAGAAGGAAGGGGAGGACAAAAATGCCAATGGCGACTTGGGCAATTTCTTTTTTCTGAAGTTTTGTAACCAGATAAGGAAGGGGACCTGGAAAAGAGAACTAAGCATGGCTTTCTTGACTTAAGAGAAGCTACTTTTGGTCTAACCATTTTGTGATCTAAGGTTGACCAAAATGCTTGCCCTTGAACAGTTCTTGGTAATTAATGATTTTAAGGGAACAAAAAATGCAGAAACAAAGGACCGTTATCAGGCAAGAGAAGTAACAATAGAAAAGATATCAGTTGTAAAGACTCCTTATTCTGTGTCAGTGGCAAAGATTAACCCGAAGAGCTCAACCACCAGATCAACTGGAACTTAAGTGATGATGATGTTGACCTTTCTGACCCTCCTGCCTTCAATCAGCTAAAGCTTGGACTCTCAACCACCCAAGCCCCTTCATGAATATGCATGTATAAAACTTCCCTAATTTTGCTGTTTGAGGAGACACTACTTTGGGAAAGATCCCTGGTGTTCTCCTTATTTGCTGGAGGTAATAAATCCTCCCTTCTCCCAATCTTTGGCTTGCTTGTGTCTTTTGGCTTGACACCCACCAAGAGGAAAACCCAGTTTTGGGGTAACAGCTTGTTATGGGTACAGAAGAATTCTCAGGGACTCAGTTCAGGATCTGAAGGTGTTGGAGAGAAGCAAACATAGAGCTAGCCTGGGGTGGGGCTTGGGGGAGGCGGGCTAGGAAACCATGTTTGAGGAAAAACAGAGCAGTAGAGGGACCCACTGCAAAGGAAGGATGCAGGGATAGGTCCATCTCATTGCAGCCAGAGATTTTTCTGGAAAGAAGAGGAAGCCCTGACATACCAACAAGTGGTCCAAAGGCAGTTACTAGGACAGTAAGTAGAACTCACTAACATATGTGGTCAATTGTGGTTGCCTGTATGTAGAAACAAATGGAGACACAAATCGGCAAAGTGGAAGTGAGGTAATAGAAATAAAGTATATTCTAACAACTAGAAATGTGCCCAAAAAGAGTCAATGGCAAGTTTATAAACAAGCCAGTAAAAGCTGGGTAGTTATATTACTCACTGGTAATTTTTCGAGGGCTGCCATGGCTTTGGGGAATCAGAAGTCCTTATTTTTTCTTAGTTCCTATCTGTTGCATGGTGTCTATGTTTTTGTTGGTGTCTCAGATACCTTTTGGAAGTAGCAATAGTATAAAGATTTCAATTACAATTGTCATGGTCATTCACAAATTGGCAAAAGTAAATCTTTGAGAAGGTTTTTCTTTTTTACAAACACACTTGTATTAAGGAAATGGAATAAGTGATTTGCTGTTAGAACTTATTTTACAATGCTTTGTTAAATAAAACTTGCAAAATAAATATTTTATTTACAAAATACTAATTATGATTCATTGTTACTAATTGTATTATTAATATTATTCTATACTGTATTTCATGAAGGATTCTGAGATACACTTTCCCCCCCACCTTTTTGGCATCTCTAAAATCAGGATGCATCTTACAGTCCATGCAATAAGAAACAAATAACACCTTAGATTAATTGGCACTTTTACTTTCTTAGTGATATACGAATTAATAGTGTATTTTATAGTGCATAGAGTCTTAGAGTTGATGCGATGGGTGCTCCTTTTAGTTGAGTCTTTACCTGTGAACCACAGATTTGGATTTGTGAATAAGGGAAGGATGCATTCACATAACAACCAGAACTTTCTCTTTAGATATCTTGTGTTCCATGAGCTTCCATATGGATCTGCCATAGTTCTACTCATTATTGCTCATCTGGACTATCTCTTCAGCCTCCTGACTGGTCTCTTGTCCTTTAGTGAAACCAAGAATTTGACCATACAATTCTGCTGCTTAAAAATACTCGTGCTTGGATGGCTGCGAGGGCTGAGGAGTTGGGAGAAAAGGAGAGTGGCTGTTAATGCGGACAGTTTCTTTTGGGGGTGATAAAAATGCTCTAAAATGGACTGTGAACATGATTTCACAACTCTGTAAACATTGTAAAAACCATTGAATTGTACTCTTTAAATGGATGGATTGTGTGGTATGTGAACTATATATCGATAAAGCAGCTTGAAATTGTTAGCTATGATAATAATGAAAATAATAATAAAATAAGATACTATGAGTGATATGGTTTTAAAAAAATGATTTTACAGGGATCTTTTTTTTTTTTTTTTGTGGTACACGGGCCTCTCAGTGTTGTGGCCTCTCCCGTTGTGGAGCACAGGCTCTGTACGCGCAGGCTCAGCAGCCATGGCTCACGGGCCCAGCCGCTCCATGGCATGTGGGATCTGGGATCTTCCCAGACCGGGTAACGAACCCGTGTTCCCTGCATCGGCAGGCGGACTCTCAACCACTGCGCCACCAGGGAAGCCCTTGCAAGGATCTTATTGGTCAGGTTCTGATTTCTCTCCCCAGCCTGATATCGTGACAGTTTCTTCCACACTTTATGCACTAGGAGGTCACTTTTTTGAAGATGCCACGCACTTTCAGAACCCCATCTATTATATTTGTTCACATTGTTTCCTGTCAGGGAAACATCATTCTCTTGTTCTTTACTCAATAAACTTACTCTTTAAGGCCCAACTCAAGTTTCATTTCTGGGAAATGCTTGCAGACTCGTATCAGAACCCTATCAGTGAGTGGCAAGTGAAAATAAGCTCAGGTCTCCCACTGATTCTGCATTATGGTGAGTTGTATAATTATATCATTATATATTACAATGTAATAATAATAGAAATAAAGTGCACAATAAATGTAATAAGCTTGAATCATCCTAAAACCATCCCTCCAACCCTGGGTCCGTGGAAAAATTGTCTTCCACAAAACAGGTCCCTGCTGCCAAAAAGGTTCAGGACCACTGCCCTGGAGGAATCAGTCCTGGGTTTCACCAGGGAAATCATTCAGGTTTGAATTCAAAGAGGATTCGCTGAAATGCTAGTTTATTGTTTACAATTATCTTGAGGCAGCTGTTATGGACTAAAACGTGTCTGCTCCAAACTCATATGTTGAAGCCCTAACCACCCTACCCCACTCCCAGTACCTCAGAATGTGACTATATTTGGTGGTAAGGCCTTTAAAGAAGTAATTAAATTAAAATGAGGGCATGAGGGTGGGCCCTAAACCAGTCTGAACGGTGTCTTTATAAGGAGAGGAGATTAGGACACACAGAGAGACAAGAGGGATGCTGGTGCACAAAGACCATGTGAGGATGTGAGGAGTTGGCAGCCTTCTAAAAACCAAGGAGGGAGACCTTGGAAGAAACCCAGCTGCGAACAGCTTCATCTTGGTCCTCCAGCCTCCAGAACTGTGAGAAAATAAAGTTTAAGCCACTCAGTCTGTGGTTTTTTGTTACAGCAGCCCTAGCAAACTAATATAGCAACTACTGCAGTAAGTGGAAACTAAACTAAAACTAAAGTGTGGAACTGAAAATTGAAGTTTTTTTCCCAGAATGTTATAATGATGTCCCTATACAAACAATTCCTAAATGACTTTTAATTATTACATTAAAAAACACGATTATGGGCTTCCCTGGTGGCGCAGTGGTTGAAAGTCCTCCTGCTGATGCAGGAGACGAGGGTTCGTGTCCCGGTCTGGGAGGATCCCACGTGCTGCGGAGCGGCTGGGCCCATGAGACATGGCCGCTGAGCCTGCACATCCGGAGCCTGTGCTCCGTAACGGGAGAGGCCACAACAGTGAGAGGTCTGCATACCGCAAAAAAAACCCCAAAAAAACAAACAAAAAAACCACGATCATAAATTTTATAAAATTGATCATATACTGTACTCAATTCATTCATATAAAGTGATAAATAGTAATAGGGTATTCCAGATTTATACCTTTTAGAGAAGGATCCACATATAAATTTGGCATTTTAAATTTTAATCATTTCCTTCAAGCCTTTCTTCTTTTCTGGTTTTCTTCTTTTTTTCTTCAACACGTAAATTGTAGCTTATGTATTATTTTCATAAATCACTTATGATATTTAATCATAAAAATATCACTTAGATATTTTTGTCTCCCCCTATGAAGATTCCTTGATGTCCTCAGGGTTTGACAATGTACTCCCAAATCCATGGTTGTGGAGTATAGATCAGATTATTTGTATACCAGAGAAGTTTTGTTGTGTTCCCAGCCCCATTCAAGAAGATGCAATTATAAAAGAAAGTTACTTTGTTGATTATTGAAATGTTACAAACACTAATCCCAAAACAATGCCACAGGAACATTTAAAAATTCAATGAAACTCACCTCCCAAAATGAAATGCTTAGGTATTATCTAACAAAATATATACAAGATCTATATGAGGAAAACTATAAATCTCTGATGAATAAAATCAAGGAAGAACTGAGTAAACAGAGAGATTATTCCATGTTCATGGATAGGGAGACAATATTGTCAAGATGCCAGTTCTTCTCAACTTGATCTATAGATTCAACACAATTTCAATAAAATCCTAGCAAGTTATTTTGTGATATTCACAAACTGATATGTGTGGGGACAAGGCCTATCTGGGAAATATCTGTACTTTCCCTTCAGTTTTGCTGTGAACCTAAAACTGCTAAATATTTAAAAATAAATGTTAAAAAGCATACTCCAACAATGAATTAATAATAATTTTGGTTTATATTTCTTGTGGTAGCATGTAATCTAGTCCTCTTTTAGATTAAATTGCTTTATTGTACCATTTTTTCCTTCTGTCAAAAAGTTGGATATTCATTCTTTCACCATTCTATTTTTGGTCACCCTAGAGACCACATTATTAACTTCCTGATACTGCTAGACATTTAGAATCTTTAAAATTTATTTATCCCCTTCCATTTTCCCATTATTATTGTTATGCATTTACTTGCACATTTATTCAAAACTTGACAAAGCACTGTGTACAGACCCAACTTATTTATATATCACACATACTTTATCATTTCCAATACTTTTAATTTATAACTATAGTCCCATTTTTTCCATGTAGAATCATTTTCCTTCAACCTGAAGACATCCCTTTAATATTTCTTGTAGTCAGATCCATTGGTGATGGGTCCTCCAAGCTTTAGTTTGTCTCAAAATAGCTTTATTGCAACTTCATTGTGGTAAGATTGTTTTTGGGTATGTAGAATTCTAGTTTGGCAAGTTCTTGCAGCACTATAAAAATGCAATTTCACTGTTTCTAGATTCCACTGTTTGTTTCTGTTGAGAAGTCAGCTGTTAGTCTTATTGCCATTTTCTGGACAATGATGTGTTCTTTTCTCTGGCTGTTTTTAAAAATTTGTCTTTGGTTTTCAATGGTTTCATTAGAGAATTTATATATGTGGTTTTCTTTTATTTGTCCTGCTTGGATTAACTAAGTTTCTTGAATCTGTTCAGTATCTTTTATGTGAAAATTTCTCAGTGATTATCTCTTTATTTTTTTGTTTTGTTTTGTTTTTGTTTTATAGTGCTCACAGATTTTATTACAGGGACAGAGGTGGCAGTGGCAGCCTCAGCCCAGCCCACTCTCACCTGCTGTTTCTGGCCCAGAAGGAGGATGGGGAAGGCTTACGACCCAGAAGAACTGATGGTGGTGGGCTTGGGGACACCAGGACAGGGATCTAGGGACACAAACTATGTACAGCGGCTAGAGACTACTGCCCAAGGCCCTCCTGAGCCAGGGTACCGGGCAAGGCGTGTGAGTGGCTCACACACCCACCCTGCCTCAGTAGTCCTCCACCCAGCCATTCTCGGAGATGAACGCATCAATGACCTCTTTCATGGCCAGGTTGGGGATGAGCTGTTCCTGGGTCAGGGGGCTCTGAGTCACAGGGTGAACTTTTGATACATCTGTATATTTTTATTAAACTTTTTATTTTCACTAACTCTGTGCTCTTCTTTGCCTAATTGATTATTATTTGTAGATCTCATCTCTTTATTTTGTCTATTTTCATCTATTTTCCTGAATATATTAAGCTCTACTTGTGTTAAAGTCTTTGCTAACTTCAATATCAGTATCATCTATAGATAAACATCTACTGTTCTTTTTCTCTTGATTGTAAATTTTGCCTTTGCATGTGTTTAGATTTTTTTCCCTAAACTTTTCAAATAAAAGAACCCATATGATTTAACCTTCCACCGGAGTGGAGCTTCATATTCTCATGCTAGGCAGATGGGTGATCATTTTACCCTTACCAGTGATTTAGCTGTGTCAAGGTTGCTTGGCAGTTTTAGTGGTACTCAGGCTGCCTCTATTTTGTCTCAGAGTGTAATTTTCCCAAGCTTTGCTTGTGAGCATGCTGGATATTTGTCTCCTCAGCCATGAAAAACTACAGGGGAGTCAGGTCTGCCCTTAGAAGGTTCTCAGCTCAACTCTCCAGCATCTTCCCCTTGAAGATAAAATGTGGCAATTATCTTGAGAGTGTGATTAGCTGTACGCTTGAGTCAGGTCCCAGATCTATGGCTGGTCTTTGTTTCCTAAGGACTAAATGACACAGGAGATTTCAATCTTTCTTCTGGAAGCTTGCCATGAATCTCCAACATCCCATACAGCTCTAGAACTCAGCAAATATGCCATTAGTAAAACCAATCTTGCATTTGAGGTCCTTCAAGTTTCCACTTAGGCACTTTGGATCCACACAGGTACTTTGCTGGTTTCTCTTTCACCCATAAGTTGCCAAGTCTTTTATAGCAAAACCCAGAATTTGATAATGTTTTCACCAAATAGGAATGGTTAGTAATCATCAGCTTCACCTTAGATGAATTTTTGCTTTTCTGAAATTATGGTTCATCTAGCCCTCATTTCTTCCATAGATTTCTAATTCCCTAAAATATAATTTGGGGGGTATTTTTCCAGCTTTTTCTAGTTGTTCCAGTGGGAGGTTGGCCATTCACCACCTACTATATTCATTTAGAAGCTGAAGTCTCAGTGAATATGAAAATGATTCTTGTTCTGATTTGAAATCCTGTGTCACTTACAGTCTGTTTCATTAATCATATTCTTGTATTGTTTTTTTGCTTAACGTGTGCTAGTCTTATTTGCTTTATATCTTGTATAGACCTATCATAATACTGAACATAGCATAAAAGCCAATTTGAAACATCTGATTGTTGAAAAAGCTAGTCTATGGGACATGATAAATATGAATCACAATTCTTCCAGCTTTATCCTTTGTAAATCCTTGTTTAATCCATATATCCAGTTATCTATTCATATGTATACTATCTTTCTCTCTGACCCCCTGCAAATTGTCTTTATAAAACTGCTTAAGGACTGATAGGTAAGCATATACGAAACAAATCTACAGCTTTTGTAAATCTGGTTACATAAAGTGGCACTTTGCATTGTTCCTTATCCCTTAAGTGTGAAATCCATCTGAGAATTTAGGGCAATGAAGGTTTATTTCTCATGATAAACTTGCACGCTTCCTTCAATTAAGCAATGAGAATTCTCTAATCCATGTAGTTTCTTTGCCCTGGTTGCTATGAAAATGAGTTGTTTTTTAATGATTAGAGTTGTCCTCCTCGGACAGTGTATACACACACACACACACACACACACACACACACACACACATCTCTTCTGTAAAGAGACAAAAGGTAAAGAGTAAGAAAAAAGGAATATGTGTGTGTGTTTCTATAATGTGTAAGTATATGTGTGATTTCTTTTTATTTCTTACTCTTTACCTATTGTCTAATTGCTATGTGCTAACTGTGCTGATATTTCTGTACTTGTGTATTTATTGTAAGCCACTCCAAATTTTTTTTTTTTTCTTTGCCGTACGCGGGCCTCTCACTGTTGTGGCCTCTCCCGTTGCGGGGCACAGGCTCCGGACGCGCAGGCTCAGCGGCCATGGCTCACGGGCCCAGCCACTCCGCGGCATGTGGGATCTTCCCGGACCAGGGCACGAACCCGTGTCCCCTGCATCGGCAGGCGGACTCTCAACCACTGCGCCACCAGGGGAGCCCGCCATTCCAAATTTTGAAAGAGGGAGAAAGAGCCTATGAATTGACATATAGTCAACATGATGCACTAGGGAGCAGAGACTCATCAACTTTGACAAGAGTTTGGCTTTTTATTGCCAGAAGGACCAGGTTAGCATTATTAATTTAATATTTGCCAAATACTGAGTCATTAAGACAAGGAAAGACAAACCATTCTACTTCCTATGATTTTTATCATTTTCCCTGATTTGGATTTTTCACTCATAAAAATGTCTAAATATTTTTTCATGATACAAACTCAGATTTTGTGTGTTTAAAATTTACATGAAAAGTGTAAAACCTATAAAACTTTATCACAGTTTGTCAACATAAACTTTGGGGGATCTTGAAGTATCTGAAAAATTAAGTGACCTTTTAAAGTGTTTACTGTAACAATAGGAGACAAAGATAAAGCTACACCAGAGGATTTTATAAGCAAGAGTCTAAGATATAGGTGATATAATAGGCTATAATATCAAAGCTTATAGATCTGTAAAATCAGTGGGTTACAGGGAAATGGATAACTCTTTAATGAGGACAATCTAAAATTCTCTCTTCAATATCTTTAGTTAGCATTTGTGCCCAGTGTTATACCACTGGCGATTTAATTCATCTTCCAGATGTCAAATAAGCCCTGACCATAAGAAAGCAGATTAACCCCTCTTGTGCATGTTAACCCAGTAGAGGACAATCATGCTCAAAGATCATTCCCAAATAAAAAAGACAACTTGTGTAATTATTTGGGGCCTACTAGTAATAATTGTAGTCCTGAATCAAACTTAAGTTCATGCAACCACAATTTATAAACTTGTAGTCAATTGTAGGTTTGAAATACAAGGGAAAATGAATGCTTACCGAAGGCCAACGTTAGAACAATTTGAACAAAGCCAGTCTCCCATGTAAGTAATTACTTACTTCCATGTAAGTAATTATCTAAATATTTTCTATGGTTCCTCCAACTTTCTACCAGGACCACATGAATTTATTAAAAAAAGTTATCACAACAGTGATTTTAAAAGTTATCACAGCAGTGATTTTTATAAACAAGACTTTATTTCAAATATATTTTACAGTTTGTGTGTAATTAGGATTGCTTTCCAGAATCTGAAATTTAATACTAAATTGAACAGGCAATGTACAAAATGATGGTGTTTACTTAGGCCTACTGGATTCCTACAGTTGTTCTCGTAATTTTTCTTTTCGCTTTTAAATTGAATCAGTGGAGACATTAATGACAAGACAACTTTCATTCTCTTGGTTATATTTTGAATACCAACAAAGTACCATTCCATACCATATTCACTTGTATCTTTAGAAAATGGTAATAATAGGGAGAGTAAAATCTCACGTATCTGGACCTAGTTGCAAAACGATGAAATACTGTGATCAGAGCTGCACTGGTTCATTCTTGGTGGTAAAAATATTGGGTTGGCCAAAAACTTCGTTCGGTTTTTTCTGTAACACCCAAATGGACTTTCTGGCCAACCCAATAGTTTTGCTAAGCAAATTGGTAGAACAAACTAAATTGCAGAACAGATGTTTAGCCTGTTTAATAAAATGTAACTATTTTTAAGAACTTTTAGCAATACTATTGCATATGCTTTACATACTAATTACAATGCTTACTTATAAAACAGTTCGTCTCAGCTAGTTACTAGGTTGCTTTAGAAACTCAAGAAAAATAAATTGGATATTTTTCATAAATATTCTTTAACTTAGATATTGAACTAATTCATGCTTACCTTCACCCCCATAGTTATAATTGAGGTTTCCATGATGATGTCAAGTTATAAGTAAGGATAACTTCTGAACTTGAAAATTTGGTAAGAATGACAGTATCTTGATTTTTTTTTTTTTAGTATCTTGATTTTTTAAAAAACACATATGTGAACTTCCTCAAACACCAATTTCTAAAACTGTCAGAATTGAGATTAAAAAAAAAAAAAAAAAAAAAGGATTTCTTTTCGCTATTGCCAGAATTTTTCTGGTGGTTCAAGGCATTGTCAGTAAGAAAACAATCTACTATTGCATGCTAGTCCTAAATATTCCGTAAGAAACTAAAAAACACAAAGGCCAAGAAAAGAATGTTTCTAAAATACAGTGTGACAGGACAAAACAAAGAACTTTGTTTGGTAGGAAGGAGACCAAAGGTGGGATTTTGCACCTTGGGTGAGCCAAGCTTTCGTAAGCAGACAAGATTTCCCCATCTACATATACTTAACATACTCCGACGATGCTGCTTCCTGAAGAAACAGGATGAGACTGTGACCACTGTAGCTGTAGGTGGTCTACTAAAAACACTACATGGAATGATCATTTCTCCACTTCTACAATGGATATTTTCCTTTCAAAAGCACCTCAATTTTTTGGCAAATATTAAGTGGGTATAGTTTTGTGTGTTTCAGTTGTATTTTCGGTGTCCGACTGGTCTGGAGTCTCTGAAGCCTACTGCTTTGCCATGATGAACAAAAGGAGAAGCAGAGAAACAAGGATAACATGTGCACATGTTCTGGTGGATCAAATGCCCTCAAAAACAATCTAATCTATGAAGGGACAGATTGAGGACTCTTTCTAGCCTCAAACTCTTGATGAATCACTGACCCTCAGCTTCACAGAGGTTTTTATAGAGGCCTAAGGTTAAAGTATGGTAGGCAATAGGGTCTGCAGAATGTGACATGCACAAAAGGTAGATAAAAGTGGAAAATAGCCCCATCTCTTGGTTGTTTTGAAACACTAGGGCATGCAGAATAATTATTTGGAGCTGGTTAATAGCAACAGGTTTATCCCTATCCCTAGAGATTCTGATTCACTACATCTGGAGTCTGGCCTAAGAATCTACATTTTTAACAGTTAATTCTAAAGCAGGTAGCCCACGGACCAGACATTGTAAACTACTGATACTTCTGTGAAGGGTTACAATGGGAAAAGTGTTAGTAGAACATACCTTCTTTATATACTTACTTCATATTCATTTGAACCAGATGTTATGTAACCCAGTTTCTTGATACTTATTTAAAAACCACCCAATTAACCAACCAACCAACCAACCAAAACCTTTATGGGAAATGATTACACATAAAACTATCAAGATAGAAATACATATTATGGTGGAAGAGACAAGCAAAAATGGCCACTGGAAGAAAAGGAGCCTTCTTGTTTTAACATTTGCTTAAAAAGCTGAAGGTAGAATCCCGAGGGTAAATGTCAGAACGTTAAACAATTTAGAAATATCCATTATTGTAAATTAGATACCAGTAAAAATTATTTATAGTTCTTACTTTCGTAATCTGAAATTTAGAATTTCTATACCAACAATAGACTGAAATTCAATTCTAAAGTGTAGAAACCCTGCCCCAATGATAGTGTCAAGCTTGGGAAAAATGACATTAAGCGTGCTTCAGGCTACAGGATTTTTAAGTGTTATTAGCTTCAATTACATACAAGAAGGATAACTTCTGACATTACAGTGAAGCTCTCTCATGAGATGCATTATAAAGAGGCCTTCTTGAATGTCCACCTCTAAGATCTAAACCCTTAGTTCTCAGTTCAAAGTCAACTTCAGGAAGTGAGGTTATCTATATCGGAAACAAAATTAACTTATTTTTCACACTTTTGCTCTTTTTATAAGAAAACTAATGATTAAACCGCCATAACAAGAATTGTGAAAAGAAACACAGTATAATAGGTAAAGAACACATTTGCTGTTTTTATTGGTGCCTTGCATGGCAGTAATACTGAAAAAAGAGAATGCAAAAACAAAAACAAAAACAAAAACAAACAGGTTGGTGGCAACCCACATCTTTTTTTTTAAGAGTACATAAACTCCTGTTTTATTTTTATTGTGGCATGAATGATAACATAAAACCAAAAACATGAAAATATACAACTTATATTACACTATGTGTTATGAACAAAATATAAATCTATAACTCTATGTTATATTTACATAATTATTTATTTTATTAAATTTCAAGTGAGATGGTAGGTTGCACATACTTTGTTTTAAGCTCCAGGCATTTGATTGTCTCTTTTCTACATTTTCCCATTTTTACTCATAAAATCCAAAACATTAGGACTAAGAGCTTTAGAGCCAGTGGAGCTGTATAAATACTGTTTTAATGAACCAGTGACAGAAACACTGGGGAGGACAGGAATCAATCAGTAGAAAACCCAACATCATCTTCAACCTGGGAAATTGATAGTTATAGGAAACTTTAAAATTAAATACTGTAAAAGCCTGTCTAAAAGAAAACCTATGCCCTATAAGACAAAAGAGATCTCTGAACCACTTTAAGTGGGCTTCATATCTTTCCTTGCAGACCCCATAATTTTTATTTTACTATTAACTTGATAGACAAATATTTTATAAACCTGTTTGTAAATATACAGTTGTTTATTACAATTCAAATAATTTACCCATTAGAATGAATGAAAACATAATGATTTTTGATGTTTTAAATGTGATATAAGAAGTTTCTTCTGGGAACAGTAACATCTTCTGGATTAAGAAAATATCTGAAATTGGACCATAAAATATTTAAAGATAATTTTCTTTAAATGAATTAAGGTAAAAAGTCTACTCCAAAATCAAACCTATGAAATAACTTCATCAAAGAAATTCTTTTATATTTGTTCCTTATAAGAGGATTTGGTTTCAATAATGATTATGTTCTTTGGGAGGGATTTTATACATGGTTAACTCTTAACTGTAGATGCCAAATAAATGTTAAAAATCGACTTAACTAATTTAGGTATAAGTGGACTGAAGAACAGTTTTGTTATTTTATACAATTGTGACTAGACAAATTCTTAGTAACTTATATATGAACTTTAACCTATTTTCTCCAGTGATGCTCTTAGATTCATATTAAAACATGACTGTTTTTAGAAGAACTGATTACAACAGCCATAAAAAACAGAATTCTGGCAAGATTATCCCTCAGTACTAGGGTTAGCGTATGTGCCTGTGGTTTGTGTTTGTGTGTGTGTGTGTGTGTGTGTGTGTGAGAGAGAGAGAGAGAGAGCGAGCAAGTAATGTGAAATGTGAAATGTGAACAGGTAGGTAGGAAAGGGGAGAGAAGGGAGACTTTATGTTCATTTGAGTTTGATCTTACTCTCATTTCCTCTCCCTTATCTTTTTTGGTCATCATGGGGCACAGAAAAAGAATACAAGGTTTTAGGATCCTTTACAAAAATGATAAACCAATCAAATGCCAGAAGGCAATGTGCTAACCCAGTAGGCTGCCATTCATAGCACCTGTTATCAAATGACTTCAAAGCACTTTAAACATTAATATGATTTTTTGTTTGTTTTCTTTTGGGGAAAATTAAGGCAAAACAATTGTGACCCCCAGTGAATCAGACATCAGAACAAGAGAACATAATGCAAGGCTATGGACTCGCTTTTGTTTCAATCCATGCACAGTTTTGTCTCTCTGACATAAATCTAACTAAATAAAATTAACTTCTGAATTTCAGCCGTTAAAGGTCACCATTAACAATTTCATTTTCCCCTTCAAATAAAACAAGTAAAAAACAAACAAAAAGACCAAACAGAAGTGTTTTGTCAATTCACTGGTAAGTGTGTTAGAATTTGTGTCAGCCATGAATGCCCTCAGTGGCATCTACCTGGAGCTAAAACAAAGTATTCTTGTAGCCCAAAGTCATGAAATGAAAACAAAGCATCTTTATAACATGGTGGAAAATAAGTGTCCAGCAAACGTGAGAGGTGAACCCACATAAGTCAGAAAGAATTTGTTAACAAAGACAGAACAAATTTTTAAAAATCTGTTTTCACATTGTACATAATAACGATATAAAAACAAGTGTCCATTTTTTTATCCAGAGTGCTTAAAAACAAAACGAACAAAAACAAAAGAGAAATTGGCTGTAGATGACTGTGGCAATTAAATAACTAAAATGAGTGATGAGAGCCTAAGTTAACTGAGATTGAATACGACCCTCCCATTAATTCACTTGTAGGTATTAAACACCGGAACGTGACATTTGTTGGGGCCAAACTTTTAAAAAGGAGAAAACTTATGGAAGGATAAATGAAACTGTGTGAGTGAATGTGTTTGTGTGTGTGTGTGTGTGCATATATATATGTATGTATACATATATATATATACATGTTGGAGATGGAAATTTGTTTTAAATATCTAACAACTTATTGGCTGTACTTCCAAATCAGAGGAGAATAAAATAGAAAGGGAGAAATAAATTATGCATAACTTACTAATCTGGGAACAGCTGACCATTATTATTATTATTACTATTATTATTATTATTTTATCATCATCATCATCATTATTACAACACTAGCAAAAAGAGGCAGTTCAAATGAAAATACAGTCATCAAAAACAAACAGAAAAACAAACAAAGCAAAGTCTCTGACATGCAGGATATGATTAGCTCCTCCAAGCAAAACCCCAGAGCAAGTCTTTTGAGAGAGAGAAAAATAAAAAGGATTTTTTTCTTATGTATATGTAAAAAATCAAACTTTAGGGTCAGGTTTGGGGAGGGTGGGATAGGAAAATGATGACTGGAGTGAAAACCATAGCACATCCAAGCTACTGGTTGGAGTATTTACTGTCTGATGGTTCAGCACAAACAACACTAATTCAGTTTAAATGACTTCCCATTTATTTGGACAAGCCCTACGACTGCCTTGGCACTTGGCTGGCAAAGTCTAAGCAGCCCCGTCACCATCGGTTGTTGCTCTATGCACACACTCTGCTGGAATCAGAAATTGGACTTCAGTGGATTCATCTTACAGCAAGAGTAGAGCAGTGGCAAGGGTTGCTGGGCTCAGCCAGGCTCCCTCTTGTTGGGCTGTGACAACTTTTAATCAAGTCCTGCCTTTTACGGCATGAAATGCACATGGCCCACAATTCTGAAATGCAAATGGCCTCCACCTCATTTCATGGAGGGATGAAAAATACCTTATAAAATCATCAGTTCCATTTCCTGATCAGGAAAGGATGGAATGTTGAAGAAATAAGCTAATTCTATATTTCTAGAATATGGGCAAATATATTCAAGGGAAACAATGATTGTTTTGCTTGAAGTTATCAACAGGAAAAACAAACAGAAATCATTAGGTAGGAAATGTTAGTGGAACCATCTGACCAGGGAGAAGGAACATCTGGGAACAGTTTGCTTCCCTGTTATACACGCACCCCTCTATTACACAGGGCCACCTGATCCATCCAATAATAATCATATTAGAAGTTTAAAAATATAATTTCTGAGCCCTATATTGGTTGTCATTTGAAGTGCAAAGTCAAGGTCATGGCTGCTTCCAGACCAGTCACTTAGAAGGATGTGGGATTTCATCCCCAGATGTGGGTTTAACTCACAATGGTCCAACATTATTCCAATTAGTACCATAATCACACACATACATACACACAAAAATCCAAGATCAGAAAATATTTTTTTCTCTAAATTTCTTATGTCTCTCTCTCTCTCTTTTCACCTGAGAACAGCACCTACAGTTTCCATTAAAAAAAAAAAGTCAAATCTCACTAGCTGCTGGTATTTCAGGTTTTTCAAGGGATTGTCTAAGATATAACACTGTCCTAATTTAAGAAGGAACAGGAAAAAGGAAAGGGAAAAAAATCAACTGGGTCAATACTTCAGTACAAATTTGGCACTTGCTCAAAGATGTAGTGTGGTGTGCAACAGATAAGAAAGTCCTCTAAAGAAAATGATTGCTTATTTTGTGGTGGATAGCAAGGAAGTTAAAAACAGGCTCTTTTTCCCTCTTCCCCCCCATGCACAGACTCCCATCTTTAAAGTATAGAGATGGAGAAGGTGGAGAGAAGTAAAGAGAAATTCATCTTTCTTTTTTTTTTTTTCTGTCAGGTGCATTACCGAAAACAAAAACAAAAACAAAAACAAAAACAACGAAAGGAAAGGAAGAAAAGGAAAAAAACCCAGAAACCCCAAAAAACAAAACTTATTTCTTTTTAAAAACTGTAGCACAAAACAACAAAACACATTCACAAGCCACTTGTTGGCACTGTGTACCTGAGTGAGAATTTCTAGAACATTGTAGAACAAACAGCCATAAAGTTTATTAAAAAAAAAAGTTGACGGGTAAGACTTCAGTGCTTGGATGTAGCAGCTGAATTACTGGCATTATTTTACCCATAGCTTATTTCAATCTCTTGTTGTTGATATTGTTGTTTGCTTGTTGTATTTTTATTTCCTTTCCAAGCCTTTTGAGGCTGAGGTCTATTAGTCAGCTGATGTCCCAACTATTTAAGACTAACAGTTAAAGTAACAGTCAGTGTATGAGAAAGTTAATGTGCTTGGCCACTGGTAAGGATAAACCAGCTAGGGCTTCTTTAAGTCCTAAGGTCACAACAATCTTTTGACCCTTATCAGTTGGCTTGTCCTGCAATATGGTTTTCACTGTCACTCCCATAATCTACATCTGGATCATCCTCTTCCTCCTCGTACTCATCATAAATTTCTCCGTTGATGTCCTCAGCCTGGATCTCTTCTTTGATATGTGGCTCCTCTCCTTTCACGCCGTAAGTGCTCTGGATAACAGGCATCCCAGGCTCCGGGCTGCTGGACACGCTTGAGTGCTCTGAGGGCAGATGAGGGGAGGGCATTCCAGCCATGGCGATGGCTCCAGGGTACACGACACCAGCAGTGGCGATGGGGATCTGTGCTTGTTGCCTGTTGGAGAGGAATTCCCAAAAAGAGACCGTGGGTGAGTGGACGGTTGGATGCAGGCCTTACTTACTCTATAATTAATTTGCTCAAGTTGTCCAACTCGAAGGTCATGATTTTCACCCTGCTGCCCGACATTTTGGAAACTGTATCCTACTTTGATCCCAATACCTTACTTCTATGTAGTGCTTTATAGATTACAAGGCATTTGCACGTGTTACCCATTTGATTCTTAAAGTGACTGCTACTTTTCTACTTTATGAAAAGAAACTGAGGGACAGAAAGATTAAGCAGAACAACTCAAGTCCCTGAGCCCGAGTTAATTTTTCCTTCACTACAACATGTCGAAACAGTTTTTAAAAGAATTAAACCTGAAGATAATTCAATTTTAATGGAAAAACCCTAAAGTCTTAGAGCTCTCAAAATAAAACTTTACTGCCCAGAGCTCACCAGAACTGAACAGGGTCCACCTCATCCCTGAAATAGTTTTCAGTGGGGGTAGGAAGTAGGGCTGGCCTCATGGGTGGACCACCTCTGCAGCTGTACAGGACCCGGGGCTTAGACAGATCCTACACTTGGTTTAAAGTTCTGTTGTCACAATTGTGAAATTCTTAAAAAACCTTTCAACAGGGACCCCGCATTTTCATTTTACACTGGGCTCCACAGATATATTCTGTAGCTGGTCCGAGTACGAAGGGATTAATAGATGATGTTCATTTATGCCTTCTTTCATTCATTTGTCTGTTTACGATTTCCCCAAGGAGCGCTGGGTCTCGTGCTCAGTGTGGAGAAGAGTACTGCACTGGGATATAAATCACAGACCCTTTGGACAAAGCAAGCAGCTGCTTTCAGGGGAGTGGAGGGGATAGGGCAGATTAGAAAAGTTTTGTGGTTTTTTTGTAAAGTATCCTCTGGCCATTTTCAGAACAGTACTTATTATTCTAAGAAGCTCTCAGGATCTTATTTACTGTTCCATATATGAACAACTTTATTTCTGTGCTTTTTGATAAAATTATGCAGAAGCAATGTGGTTGCAGGCCTTTGCCATAAGAAGCAGGGTAAGACATACTGAGAGAAGCATCCTTAATTCAGAAGGAAACTTTCCCGTTCACAACTTGTTCTACCCTGAAGAGAATCCCTACTTCATGTGATCTTGTAAGGCCACACGTGTGCCTTGAGAGCCCAGAGGCTCTGCTATATTCAGAAACAAGTCTTTCTTTTGGAATCAGTTTTATGTTGTATTATCTCAGCTAAGTTGTTAGCTGCTGTGGAATTTACACTGTGAGGCCTTGGAATTGATGAAAACCAGCAAGAAAAAGAACCAGGAAGACTTCTATGTTTTTAATAGCAAACTTCAAAATTCTTTACTCTCAGATATTTTATTTTCAAACCAGCTATTGACAAAGCTCCCACATCAGAGCCATTGTTCTAGGAGCCTGGAATGAATTCACATGAAGTGTTCTTTCTCAGGATTATAAGGGGACAGTTTAGTCTCTGAAAATACACTGTGCTCAGGTGCTTTCTCAAAATGCTGCTTTGCAACTAAACAAATACATCGCACATCCCATTAAGCGTAACGGGAAATGTTCTCTATGGGAAAATGACCGCAAGGTCCTTACCCAACGTTGAAGTATTGCCGCATTTCCTGCCGCCTGTTCCGCATGATTGCCTTGTATTCCCCGATGCGCAGCTTTTTGCCATCCACCAGGCAGGTGCGCTTCGGCCTGGGCTTGTATTTGTAGTCAGGGTACTTCTCCAGGTGCTGCTTGCTGAGACGGGCTTGCTCCTCATAATATGGCTGTTTCTCTAGGTTTGTCATAGCTTTCCAGCGAGATCCTATGAGGAAAAAAACGTCACAATTCCCATTTGCACAGCGGCTGAGGATCCTAAAAAGGTATAACTGAGAACACGAAAATCTAAAGTAAAAATGTTGGCCAAATCCCAGAAATACATAAAAAGGTTATGATTAGTGAGCTCTGACTCAAGAGGTGAGATGCCACAAGAACAGAGGTGTTGGCGGCAGTGTCCTCAAAGACTGTGCACCCAGAGATACAAACACTAAGCAATATTTTTCTTCTGGCTTGAATGAACAATTTAGCCAAACTTGTACCTTAGGTACTTAAAAGCTCATAGATGAGTTAATGGAAATATCTTTCATTTCTACGTTAGACCATGATGTAATTCAACTGTGAACTGAAAAGTTATTCAAAAATGCATTACATATTTTGAATCTGAGGGTAATTATCTAGTTACTGAGTATTGTTATGCAGGGTACATTACTTACTACAAAGGTTTCTAACGTATGGTACGTGTAATTCTCATCCTCCCCCAAATGTTTAAATATGCTTATGTGATTAGTTAAAAATTTATTTCATTAAAATTCTAATTCTAAAAAATACATTAATGAACATGCACTGGGTAACTACTGTGAGCTAGATACCGTACTAAAACCTTTACATAAGTTGTTTCATTTTTACCTTTCACCATAATCTCGTAAGCAGACAACATTTATACCTATTTCTAAAGATTAAAAAATTGAAGTTCAAATAGATGAAGTAACTTACCCAAGGTCACACAACTATTAACTTGTGGATCACTAACTCAGACTTAGTCAGAATTGAAATTGAAATTGTGGTACAACATGTATCCTTACATACCTATACCCATCTACTATATAGGATCTAGCAGAAATCAAAACTCACAATAATAAGTATGTGTTCAGTAACATTTTTCTCTTAATAAATCACTTTCAATAATATATAAAAATGTCACTTCCTGTGATAGAGTATGCGTTAGTAATGTTAGCCCAAATTGGTTTTCCCTTTCTTTTCACTTTTAATTTTGGTTTGGATTCAAGTAGGATTGCAAAAAAACAACTATTGGAAGCTTAATTAAAAATAGTTTATGCTTATTCTCAATATAGATGTGATTTAAAGCTTTGATTCTATCAGTATGGCTATGTGCAGTAGTAACAGAAGTAGTAGTAGTAGTAATGTTTATTTTTTATTAAGAATGTGAGAAAAATCTATTTGCAGATGTTTATCTGCAAGTACTCAGCTCAACTCTACCCAAATGCACAAAGACCAAAATAACTGGAATTAGGAGATGCCTAGCAAATATGTACCGGCACTGCTGCCTTTACCTAAGCAAGATCGTAAACCTTTTGAATGAATTCATTACTTAACCGTAACTCCACATCTCAAATGCAAATAGCTCACTAATGAATAGTACTTTCCTACAAATGTACAGAATTCCTCAATATGGGCTGTTATATTTATTAAACGAATGCAGAGAAAGGGACAACATCTCCTCCCTTAGAATTCTTTCCTATTGGAACAGATGTTGCTTGGGTGGGTATATCCATGTAGGTGTTACAAAGATTTATAAACAGATTTTTTCCAATCTAGGCAGCCAATATGATTTCATTATATTTACAACAGAAACTCGGGTTACAGTTCAAATAATAACAATTTTTCTACTCCTTCCTCAAACTTGTATTTAAATACAGTGTCCAACATTTAGTTAGCTGGTCAGGCCGTATCATTTGTAAGTACAATCTCAAACTCTTTATTATTCAACATTATTTTCTAGAGGAACCTGAAAATCATTATGTCGTTCTCAGGGTAATTATAAACACAAGTAAACCTATAATACTATTGAACTAGATCAATTCTTCTTGTGGAGTTTCTTATATGTATGTATACCAGAATTTTGACCCTCAGAATAGGAAGTGGAAAAGTGAACTTATCAGAATAACTTACTGAATAATTAAAGAAATCAAACAGTGGATCAAGGATGGTTGACTTGAAATTCACTAACTATGTTTACCACCAAATAAAACAAAGAAACTAGCATTCTCAGTTAGAATAGGAATTGCCAAGGATTCTTCCCTAAGTCTAAATGTTCTATCAGCTCAAAAAAGAATATTTTTCACTAAGGAAAGGGAATGTTTATGCCTCATAGAAACATGCCTTGGAATGTAAGAGCTATGTTTAGATTTCCTACCATGTGCATGATGCTGTATTCATCACTAGATATGCAGCAGTGAGTTGTTACGGTTCCTATCTTCTTGGAGCTTATATTCCAGCCGAGAAGAAATACGTTAAATACGTAATTGCAAAATGTATAATTTTAATTGTGGAAAGTACAGGAAGCTATGAGAACATATGATAAGGAGGTGAGATCAATCTTCTGTAGGTCAGGAAGGCATCGCTGCAAAAATGACTCCTAGAGGGATTGAAAAAACAAGAGCAGCCTATGGAGGAAGAATAGAATGGTCAAGGCTTTGTAGTGGGAAGGGGGAGTAGAGGAACCTAAAGTTGTTCTGGCTAAAACGCAGAGAAAAAAAGGATAGTAAAAGATGTGTGTAAATTCTCAAATAAGTTGGCCTCTAACTGTGGTATGAACTGGAATCAAAATATTTTGAAACTTGATAATATAATTTCTCTGGAAGTATCACTGAATTCTAAGCTATATTGAAAAATATGGCCATATCACTGTTACATGTCTTTTCAAAATTAAGAATTAAGGGCCAATTTGACCCAGTTAATGCTTAAGCTAACTACTCCATTATACGACCGAAGAGAACAGTGGTTCAGTTTGGTGGCAAAGGCAGCTATCATTTTTTAATAATAGCTTTCGAATGGGGATAACCAAATGACAGTTTGGTTTTGGTTTCAATGGCTTTGCAGGTACACCAACCACCGTTTGTAGCTGCAGTGTAACCCCCTGAAACTCACTAGATGAGGATGGGAGGGCAGAATTTTAGATACCTTCAAAAGAGATGAAAACATCTCCTTGATTTGGGTGTGGCTGGCTGCTCACCCTGGACCATGTACAGGGAGTAAAAGTTCCCTGCTGTTTTCAAAAGATAAGCCTTCAACGATGAAAAAAGAATTAAGTACATTCAGATATTCCTCCTGATGACAAAAAAGAAGATTCAATCTAAAATATTTGATGTTCAAAATGAGAAAAAAAATCTCAGTCTTGAAAGTACTCTTTTCCTTTCTAAGTCTGGCAACACACTAAAAATGAAGAGTTTGAGCTGGGCAACAGTGTCATCTCCACGGGGTCTGTAATGAGTTTGCACATTTTACTCTAACTACTGTATACCTAATCAGAAAAAGATGTCCCCCGTCCCCTGATCTAGCGCCAAACGGTAAAAGGTGATTCCTTATGTTAACAATTTCAGCAGAATGGCTTATTAAAACCAGATTTTAGGGTATTATAAAATGCTTAGAAGCCCTTTAAAATGTCAACTAGGATCTCCGGAGACTACGTAAAATGTCAACCCAGCTCAAGCGCCTGTTTTAAGCAGAATGAATTAGTGGCATGCTGTCAGAGGCTGTTATCCAAAACAATTAGTAAAAGGGAAAACATCAAGCTTTCTTTGTACTTTTATATGAAATGAGCCATTTAGAATGATCTTGTGGGTATTTGAAGATCACTTATTTATTTGACGCTATGACTAAATATTGAGGCCCAAGACACCTCGGTGGGTTTTTTTTTTTCCTGCTATATCTTTAATTAATATAATTTCATTGAAAAATCTTAAGCTAGGCAGCATTCTCTTTCATGCAGCCTATTATGATATAATCATATAGTCATTCTAATATTCTCTCCTTCAAACCAGAAAGGAATTCTTTTAGCCAGTCATCTCTTTCCCATGAAGGCTTTTGCTCTATTTCCTAAAATATTTCACTGGTATTTCTCTCATACTTAGAGTAAGGTTTTAATCAGTGATTATTATTTTTTTAGTATTCAGACACATAAATGAATGATATAAAGACACGTTAAACAATCTTAGTTTTTAGTGTTTTTTTGGCATTTGGGGATTTCTAATTTGATAATAACTGATATATTAAAATATGAAATAAGCTTACATCAAGTATTTTATTCTTTTCTTGAGTTTTTCCAAACGAAACAGATATGGTATTTTTTTAAGCGAAAAATTCATATGGAAGGTAGAATGTTTTCAAAAAAAGAAAAATAGATCAGAGATGGTAGAGATGCAAAAAATATGCATTTTCTTTTGATCAGTTTCAGTTTTTTATTATATTTGGATATATATTTATACATAAATATTCATACATATTTGTGCATAAATATTCATGTTTTCTATATACATATAAAGCTTCACATGTTCATATCTTTTGAGGTAACCTTCATCTAAAGAGCTCAAAATCATTTAGATGAAAATTGAGACACAAGTTTAAGTAGTTAATGGTTTTTGTTTGTTTTTGTTTCATTACAAATGTACACTGTGGACTGGGAGGCACCCTATTACCGTTGTTGAAAATATGGGATCATAAAAACGCATGTACATGTTTAGTAACCACTTTCAGATGATCGGTTCCTTAATGTAAAGAATCAAAAGGCAAACTACATTAGCTACGTGTAATTCCAAGTGCACTATGGATTTTAACAAAGCTTTAATAACTTCAACAAATTTTGTTGCTTATTTGTCAAAGACAAAATGTGCTGATAGAGTTAAGTGTTCTTCTTCTAATTTTTTTATTTAGCTCTTAGAAGTCAGAGAAAATAAAAACTTGCTCAGGTTGTCAAGAACCTGGACACCATGCTTTTGAAGGTAAAGATGATGGTGAGGATGACATTGATGATGGTAATGATGTCAAGAGAACAGCACCAAAGAAATGGCCTCTTCCCTTCCTTCTTTCTGGGACTTAAATTGGTGTATAATAGGTCTCTTTATAATCAGTACTCTTTCCTTTCAACCATCTTTGCTGTGTGCTTCAGTGTCTATGTATGTTGGGTAAATATGTACTTTTGTCATCTGTTAAGCTGAAAGCTGCAATAGCAGGGAAAGTCCCTTTTTATATGATACTGAAAATACGCGTAAGGATACTAAAAGTAAAAATTAAAAAATGTACACCCAAACGTCTTCTTGTGTCCTGACAATCTAAACTGATTTTCAATTATAGTATTAGAACAGACATCATCTCCACCTCCACCCTCACCCCCATGACATGACGAATTCTATAGTGTTTACAAAGGAAAAGAACAAATAAGGTCAATACCAATACTGAGTGGCTTGTGTGAAAAGAGCTTTTTTTCCTAGTCTTAATATAAATATTTTAAATTTTTGAAGAAGAGGAAATATTACAACAACTAGTGTAGGAACACACATCTAAATCAGAATCTGGGCACAATTTCTTGATAAATGTGGAATGCTTCATGGTCAGAAGAAAAGGCTCAATAAGAGGTACCTAATTTTTAGATAAGTAGAAAACATGAGCTGCCTGGCTTCCAAACCCAGTCTCTTTCAACAAATGCAGAAAACAAAACTGTACCTGTAGTTCACACAGCACTTAACCCTTAATACTTTTCTTACCCAGTATCTTGCTGATGTTGGAATTGTGCATGTCAGGAAAGGCCTGAAGGATTTTCCTTCGTTCATCTTTAGCCCACACCATGAAGGCATTCATTGGACGCTTTATGTGGGGTTCATTGCTACCACGCCCCCTGGATTCTCTATAAATTCTTGATTCTGAGACTCCAGCACTTCCTAAAAACAGGGAACATTGCTTCACGTTAGTGTTAAGACTTATGGCAATTCCCTTCCTTGCATTATTGTTTTTCAGCCTATTAAAATATCTGAAGATCAAAAGCACATCAAATAATGGTACTTCTAGTTCTTGAGCCAGATGCTTGTTTATGAAGGTTCTGTGATAAGCCTTGAGGTGTCAAATGTTGTTATTTGTATTTTTAAGTCCATTTCTAACATATTTTTCCTTTCTTTCAATGGACTATGGACTGTTTAACCATTTACTTTCAAGAGCACACGAGAAACTTGAATATGTGATCTTTGATACAAATTGGAAAGAGAATAGTTGGGTTAGGTCAACAGGCATGCCGGTACTGTAGAAATATTAGGTCAAAAAGCTTACAAAATTGTGAAACACCAAACTGTTCAGCAGAATGGATGACTACAGGTAAGGATGTGTCTCTGCTACCTGAAGACTGACAGAACATAGCATACTTTTTCTCTCTCTGAGGGTATATAAAAACACTGCTAAATAAATGTTTAAGGTTAAAATACAATATAGATATCTCCTATAATGTGTTTGGCTTTTCTTTGAAATTATGTGCTAATACATGCATGAAATATGCTGACGCAGCAATGATAGTCTGGTTCCCAAAACATACTTGAAAATGGTAGGAAAAGAACAAACAAATGGTTACATTCTATGGTTTCTTACGAAGTCTACAGTCACATATTTAAGGTGAAAAAAAAAATGTTCATTTCCCTGAATTTTCCCACTAACATCTAAGTTATCCAAAGAGATCCATTGATAATTACATTCCAAACAGCAAGACTCAGGATGATAAAACATGACCAAGTGTCACACTGGAACCTTGGGGAGCTTCAGGCACTCCTCTAGGCTTTATCTGACTTTGTAGAGTGGCTTCAGCAGATTAAACTGCTTCCAGAGATACTTGAATTTAGGCAAAGAAAATAAGGAGAAGCAAAACATATAACTCCGGCACTATGTTCTCCAGGATTTACAAAAGATGAACGAGATCTATTCTGTTAGCATGTAAAAATTTCAAATATTTTGGGATTTTTCTAGAGCACTGCTCTTCTTTTCTTCCTTCATCCTCCTTTTCCTTTCTTAATTTGAAGGAACAGGAATCAAACAAAATTACCCAGACTTGAAGACCTCTGTAGCAGCAAACAAAAAACACAGCTTATTTGGAATTTCTTATTATTTCTCTTTCATAGTATGCTCTTTGGTCTGATGAAGATTGGAAAATATTTTGCATATGAGCATGACTGAATATAACAAATAACAGCAACAACAATTTTGATGTTTTAATGCTGATTACCGTGGGTATATTTTATCACGCTGATACAACTTAAAATTTATGAAATGTGTTATTACCAGTAATTGTCTTTTTATTGACAAAAATGAGTGCTAATATATGGTGACATCTTCCTAAAATGGGTTTGTAGCTGGCAAATGATCATTTGCACAGCTGCTTTTTCTTGTTCTTACACCTTACAGCAACATAAGCAATAAAATGAACATTATGTGATTTCATCAAAGCTAAACAAGCTCTCTGTATGTACTTAGACCAGGTTTATCTTAGCCAAGCAAAGCAGAAAAGAGAAGGAAACATCTGGATACAATAGGCTAGAAAAACACAGACTTTTCTTGGATATCCAATTCACTAAAATTTGGTCTCGACAGAATTATCTGGTTAAATGCTCAAGTTTGGCTAGCCCCTTGGCTGCTCACTGGTTTGCCCTGGTTCAGTCTTTTTCTGTATGCAGGGAGCTTCTGCCATGGTAACAAAGTTGAGGACCATGCTCTTGAAATGCATGTATGTCACCTGACACTGGAGAGAGGGTCCCAGTCGGGGCTCAGTGTAAGAGGAAAAGCACTTTCTTCTTTTTCCCTCTTTGCTGTGCTATTAGAATTAGAGCATCAATTTATTTGGTTGTCCCTGTGGATGTTTAGAACGTTCAAAGATGACGCAGACAACAGAAGTCTCAAGGCATGTGAGGGAAGCATGAGACTGTACCGCTGGAGCTCTATTTGGGTTACAGAGGGTAGGCAGGGCACCTGACTGTATGGTAGATAGTATAAGAGGGAAAGGGTCCCAGATGCAAGAAACTATCCTGAAAATGTCCTCTGAGCCATGTATTCTGGTCAGGGTTTGACAAATGAAAACCTCAAAACGTGCTTATAGAAAAACATTTTTGAAAAGTTTGTTTCAGGTGTAAGAAATAGGGAAGTGAGAGACAGGGACGATGATGATTGAGAGCATTTGCTTTAGAATCATGCCATCTTGAATCCAAGACCTGCCTTTGGTGCTTACAGCCCTGTAGTCTTGGAAAATATGACTCAAAATTCCTAAGGGCTAATCTCTATATCTGTAAGAGTTCTTATGTCACAGGTTGTACTGGGGAGTAAAGAGATGATTTACGCATAGCACTCAGCAGAGCATTGGGCAGGTGGGAACCACTCAGTACATGTGAACTCTTACTGTAATGATCAGGTATGAGGTGGCTGTCTTGTATATTTTTTAGTAGTTTTAATTGGTATTAAACAGACACTTCTGCACACTACTGGAATATATACGAAAAATTTCACAAACCATCAGAATCTCCACTCATATTGAAATCCATCATGGCATGGCTAAATTTTCCTTCTTCATTCTGTTTAACTGCCAGTTGCTGAGTCAGACTCTCCAGTGTTGTTTTTTCCTTTAAAAAAGAAATTTATAATGAGATCTCAATCTGGAAATTATAATTATTCAAAGACATTTTTTTCCTTGGGCTATATATAACACATTAGCTCCTGGAAGGGAGGGATGCTGATTTATTCACCTTTGCACATTCAGCACGTTATAACTGAGGTAACTGAAGCCAATGATCAGCAGGATGTTTGAAGGCACTCTGATTCGCAGAATCCCCTATACAGTCTTGGCATTTGGGTTTGCTAAGCCTAAAGGATGGATGCTGGGATCCTTGGAGACAACCTTCCCAAATCACAAAATGTGCATAGAAATTTCATGGAAGCAACCTGTTTTACAACATTTGGAATGCCAGCTTTATTTTTAGCCAGACAGGAAAAGTATAGAAGTGGCATGAGGCCCAGAGAAAGTCTTCCAATAGTCAGGTGACCAAATGATTGAAACATAATTCACAGTAGTGCCCTTGGGTTGCCATCTCCCTAAATGCCATCTGCATTCCTCATGCAAGGGTAATGAAGACGTTTCAATATTCATTGTTAATTGCTTGTCAAGTCTCTGTACATTCAATGTGAGTGCCTGCTACTTGGACCACGATTTGATTTGGATTGCTAAGCCAAAATATTGAGTTGGAGAATTATCTGAGATACAAATATACCAAAATTAGATCTGCAAAGACATCAAGTCATTTGAAAGCATGCAGTGCATGATCTGAATTCATGGAGAACATGGCATTACAAAGTAAATTATTTTCAAGAAAAATATAATGCTTAATCTACACCACATGAGATTTTAAGCTATTTCCAGATTAAGTAATTGGGTGATTTTAAGAACAGAAAAGCATACAATAAAAGGTTTACAACTCTCTCTAGAACTTTCCATCATTGCTCTGAGGATGATGAGGTTCCAAAGCAGCTTTAAGAAAAGCACCTATTGGATTTCATAAAATTTGCTCATGTTTCTTGGTAATCATGCACCTCATCTTCTGAGGAACACAGTCACGAGTTACACAAATGAATCAGTAGCTGCGGAACAGCTACCGACACAATAAAAAGTTCACAGAGGGCTTCCCTGGTGGCGCAGTGGTTGAGAGTCCGCCTGCCGATGCAGGGGACACGGGTTCCTGCCCTGGTCTGGGAAGATCCCACATGCCGCGGAGCGGCTGGGCCCGTGAGCCATGGCCGCTGAGCCTGCGCGTCTGGAGCCTGTGCTCCGCAACGGGAGAGGCCACAGCGCTGAGAGGCCCGCGTACGGCCAAAAAAAGGTTCACAAAAAATAATCAACTATTTAAGATAATTGTATTACAGGTAAAGGGTACTGAAATTCTTCATACAGTATATACTTTACCTCTATAAATCTCTGACAGTATTTCAACTATACATACTAGATGAAAAATTCTCTTAATTTAGAGGCCTTGGAATCCATGTCTCTCTTCATCAAAGTCTGATATACGATTTAATAGAAAAAATATTTTAAATTGTCAATCAGTATAAAATACAGTAGAGAAACTGAAAACAAAACAGTTTATACCAACTTTAGTTCTATAAGATTATATAGTACTAAAGTTGAAATAAATTATATATTTAAAACTGTAGAACCTCACCCAATTTTGTTTTGTGTATGAAACTGGTATTTTCATCTGCTTTACATGTTCTACATTTCTTTTGCTGAGAGAGTCTGCTGTATATATTCAGCTGAGCCCAGGAGCACCAAGGACACCAGCTTAACAGACTGTTTTTAGAGTAAATGTAGCTGTTAAAATAGAAGACAGTTACATTAAAAAAAAAAAAAACCACATTCCATCAACATAATCTGAGAGTCCCCAGGTCAATGAATACTTTACTGTACTATCTTTGGGGAATGTACTGGGCATGGATCACCTCTCAGGTTTTTATTTAAAAGTGTATGGGGCAATAATGCTACATATTTTCTATTTTGAAGTAAAGTCTTTCAAGAAGAAACAGCAAAATGAAGGCAGTCGGAGTAGAAAAAATGAAATGTTAAGTGACTCTGAAGATTCTGCATTCAGCTGTATGGACCTTGCACCATCTTACCAAGTAGCTAAAATTAGCAAAGGATGAGCTGGAAAGTCACAAGTAGTTTTTATAATAAGTAACCTCTAATCATCTACCTCTAAAGCACAGAGTATAATAAAATGATTCAATTAGCTACCCAAAAGTGGAATTTATGATACTTCTTAAGAGGATGTCAGTAGGAGACAGTGGAAGTAAACACAGTCAGCTGCACTTCTTTTGTGACCTTTTGTATAGTCATTTAAGCTAATTCTCAGTCATGTGAACAGGGTAAATGAGAAGTGATTGGAGGACCTGAAGAAGGTGTGTTGTGCCTTTAATTAAAACACCTTACAGTAGCATGTAAATCAAAATGGTAATACTGCCACAATTTAGAAACTCTTGCTGACAATAAATTCAGAAGACAGAGGAACTGAGGTAAGGGGTATATCATAAAACCCAAATGGTTATATGGTAAATATATGGTATATATATATATATATATATATATATATATATATATATATATATATATATATAAAATACAGTGGTTATATAGTAAATAACTAGCTATACAATTCCATATGAATATTGATCCCATTGTAAAAGTTCATATTTAGTTCTTATGTATATAGGTAGATATAAATCTATGTGTGAATAGGATTCTAGATAATATACTGAACTACCAAAAGAATGAGTTGGATTTAAGAATAGCCTTCAAAAGTTTAAATTCAATCTATTCAGGAATATAGGAGGAAAGTCAGCCAAATGTTACAAAGCACAAATGCTGGTACACTGGGAAGATTCCTTTCATCCTACTACTTCTAATCCCATCCGTTCCTGGCCGTCCCCTTCGCAAAGAGTCCAACTACGCACTCTCATGTCTAAAACTCAACCGTTTCTGATTCTGTACACTGGGTTAAATAGTTCCCTTTCCAAAGCCTCTTTTCAAATGTGTGAATATTACTGAAAAAAGGTGATTCTCAAAGTTCTCATAATTAAATTAATCCTTTCTAAATAGAGACTGCTGAAACAAAATGACGGCAGTAAATGTCAGGTAGGAAGGTGGTAAATGGGAAGATGCTGGAAATAAGAAACACCAAAGAAACTGAGTTTATGGAAATAGAAAAATATGTTGATGGGCACAGGTGATAATTTTTACCAAACTTATACCCTTAGTTCCAACTGGTTCTGATAAAGAGCACATTAGTCAAGAATTTTTACAGAAAAAGACCACCACATGCCTCCAGTCTAAGACCAGTGTTCTTGAACATAAATCCAGTATAGCACTTATACTTTTCTGCCTTCTCAATACTATCCAAACACTGCCCTGAAACTTATAAGATTCATTCATCTTTCTCTCTTCTACTTTTTTCCTATTAGAAATAAAACAAACAAACAAACAAAAAACACACTTAAAGAAATATTGGCCAAAATTCTGAACTGCCCTGAGGAACATCAGAGTACAGGGTGCAAACAGATTAATAACTACAAAGTAGTCAAAATGAAATAGTCCTGAGGATTTACAAATAAGGACCAAACAAGACGACCTGTATGCTTTCTATTGGATAAAAACCAGCTATTGGATAACAACTAGAATTCCTTTGGAAAGATGAGTCCTATCTGGCTAATCAAACCTTGTACAACTCTGTAGGTTTACTAAGATCAAGAAGAAACTTAAGGTAAAGTTTGTCTTAACTTGAAAAACTTTCTGATCCTATGTTGACTTGAAGAAATATTCAAGTGAATTGTATCTGATCTACAGAAGAAAGGAAAGTTTTAGACAATATAGTTTCTTGGGGTAAAATGAATAACTCTAAAACTCAACATTCATATAATGATTATTAATGTGTTAATATTCACTTAGGGAATTTGGCAGCTGGTTTTGGGCTCTGTGGCTCATCCAATGACTTGAATAATGGAAAACAGCACGTGTATTGTTTGCACATGACACCAGACTACGGTGGGAATCAACAAGGAGAGCCAAGAAATATCTAAAGAGATGTGGGTAATTAGCTGATTAGAAGTGGTCAGTAAAGATCAGTGCTTTCTAAGCAAACAACGTTCTGAATGGCAAAAGGCTATAGGGATCAGTGGGAAAAGAACATATTTGAAAATAGAGAAAATAACCCATATAGAAAATAATGGCTTTGGGATCAGGAACATGACATTTTAACCAAACGCTGCCATATATATTAGCTATACTACTTTAGACAAATCAATTAACCTCCCTGAGTTTCAGAATCCTAATTTGTAAAATGGTGCTGTAATATATGACAGATTCTCATTAGTTTAAAAAATGAAAAAGATATGCTTTTAATATTAGGGAAAAAGTAAATAGGGGAAATGAAAAAGATAAAGATTCTTCCTAAAATATAAGAATTACAGGAATAGTTATTTCAATATGAGTATTAAGTATCCTGCTGTGGTTATGATCCTTTATTGTCTACAGCCAGAGTAGTGGACAAATGTGCATTAAAAAGGAGAATGTTTGTAACAACTCTAAAAGTTGTTGGGATTTTTTCTTTCCTCTTGCGCATCATCCCTGACAATGTATTTAATCTTTTTTATTTTCCATTTGATTCTCAGGCCTGATGGTTTATAGCCCTATAATATAAGTCTAGTACATATTTAAGTTGAAACTTCTCTTATTCCATTACTTCAACTATATAGAAAACAACTAAAAATTCACTGTGTTTGTAAAGGCTCAAAAGGCACATTGTTTGTCGATATTTCATAGAGTCAAAACAAAAAAACCACACAAACTGTGCTCTAGAGGAAGTAGATATTTCCTTAGTTACCTAAGCCTAAACTGCATGAGTACATGGTTCCTCTATTACTCCTTGAAATTGGGATTTATATAAGTGACAAGCTTTGCTCACCATCAGACACACATACACAAAGAAAGAGATGGGCTGTGGATCGGCTATGATAATGGACATCCCTGAAATAAAGCTCACAAAGCTATAAAACTCATAAAAAGCACATGCATGAAATGACAGAATAGAGTGTGACTGTCAAATGTTGACTCAGTAACAGTTAAACCCCTTCTGGCTGACCTTTTTTATGATCTCCTTCTATACTAATGACACAGGAAGAAAAAAGAAACAAAAAAGGTTTTTAACCCTCCAATTATGTGACCCTCACAGACCACCAAAGAAGATGAAAGATTATTTATAATGTCATAACGATTTATCGGTTGGAGAATTTTTTCATCAGCTTAAGTAGAACATAAAAAACAATGCGTGTGTCTGAGATCCCCTTCAATCTCTTGGTTTCACCCTTGCTTACTGAGATTGCCATTTTCTAAAAAATAAGCATCCACCCACGTAATCTAACTGCACAAATGGGAAAGAAAGCTTTGTTGTAAAAGATTTACAATAAATTATGTACAAATACACACACACATACACACATACATTTCTCTCCAACGCCAACAAAAATGCAATCTGAAGAAATCTTTTACTAATTTTATTCTGGTCAAATGTGAGTTTCTCAGACACTTTGGTACTCTGAAATCTAGTATCCTTCAGGAATATTTTTCCATTCATTTTCTCCATCAGATAATCATATGGATATATGAGCTAAGGGGTTGGAAAAGTCCATAAGTGTCTTGTGGTTTAGTCAACTATAAAAAAATCCTTACCTAATCCTGATTTTTTTTCCCCTTCTAAATTCAGAGATACCCCTAGTGGAGAAAATAATAAATTAGAACCCATAATTTTGTTTCCACAATCTAATTTCCTTTTGTGAACTTTGGTAGCCAGCTTCATGAAATGTTTCTTGAAGTATAATTCTTGCTAAATTTCATAGAAACTTAGTTTCATCAGGCAATCTGGTCAAAGTGAACTGTATTGGCAGATCAAGTTTTCTTAAGAAGTATTACAAAGCTGAAGATAGAATTGCTTTGAAGGAAACACACAGCTTCTATGAATTCAAGTCTTAATCTGGATGAATACATTTCTAAGATAGTAAAATGACTTGTGGATAAAATTGATGAATCCCTATTTATGATTTTTAAAGAACTGATTTTAAAGTGGGAGAAATATTAGGAATTGTACATAAATAACTAATTCTGAGTTTTCATGAATAAAGAGAGAATTTGTGGAACAATGACTTGAGCACTTAATGTATGTTCCAGAAAAGACAGAACTGATTGTTATAGGATTAGTTAAGAGCACTTAGTACAGGACGTGATACAACAAGAAGCTAGTATGGATTCATTAAGAAAAACTATGTTGTAATGGTCTAGTTTCTTTTTCTGCAAAAACTGGAATGCAGACCATGGCCATAATGTTTTGGACTTAACTCAGCTTTGGGTTATGTTCCTATCAATATCCTTGTTGTCTTCATGGAGAAATTGCACAGGACCTTGCAAGAGAGAGTTGAAGAGGAGATCGACAATCTCTGTCTTTAAATATCTTAAGAATCTCCATGTTTAAAAAGAATCAAGACCTCTTATTTGTGAAAAAGAGAGGATTTGGTCATATGTAGTAAAGAGACAGAATACTGACCAATGGTTGTAAGTTATCAAGTGAAAGATAACGAACCACTGAAGGAAGAGTTATATAAAAGAGTTGTCTCTCCATTGAGTGGGCTGTCTTAGGATGCAAAAAATTTCACTTCCCTAGAGGTTTTCAAGTATTGGTCATATGACTACCTGCCTGGCAATTCAACATCAGATGATATGTTGAATTAAAGGCCCTTTACATTTTCTTTCAATTCTATGTTCCACTTGACTGGAGTTGCTCAAACAAAACAAAAATATTTTGACAAATGTATACAGCTATACATGTTTCTCTATCCATGATGATAGTTTCCTCAGAAGCTGTTAATTATGTTTCAAAATGTAAAGGTACTCCATTTATAATTGAGAATTCTATCATCATTTTCTTAAATTCAAGGAAGATTATTTCAAATTATGAAACAAAACTCAAAAAATATGATTATTGAAATACATTTTGTGAAGGGACTGTCCAATAATACTCAGATTTACAGATTCTAAGTGCATTGTGAAACACGCAGTCATATGTCCAAATTCAACATGACTGCCATGGAGAGGAAGAAGTCATTGAGTGTGTGGGGTAATGAACCGAAGAGCCACTCAAAGGAATCCGTAGGAAAGAAATCATTCACAAAGAGGGTACACATGAATAATATCATGGTAAAATATTGGTCCTTGCTGACTTGTCCCAGGGGTGCTTATGGTCTGTACATGTGGAAGAGGGAAGGCAGGAGAGGAAAAAACTAAGACCTGAGTTTTCAAGTGTCTGTGTATGTGTTCAGCATTCAGCCAAAGTCTAAAAACATGACTTTATTTCAAACCAGGGCAGATACAGATACTGTGCACACCAAGTCAAATCAGAAGGCTTAATGTGAGAAAAATAGGAGGCCAACTAAGTAAAATAATAGAATTCACAACCTACACAGGGTGTCCGGTAGGTGGGAGGGCTGCACAGATGTAAACACACAACTGGAATGTTGTCTGATGATAACTGTTCTATAAACAATGGGTCACTCAGTGAGCTACAGAAACGTATAGACCTTTGCTCTTTAATTTTTCCTTTTCATAGAATAAAAGCTGTAAAACTGTACGTATTCTTATAAATGCAGCCTCAGTAGCCAGTAGTTACCTCAGTTAAATAAATATACTTGCACTGTTTTAAAGAGAAATGGTTTGGTTCCGAAATGCTGGGTCTGACGAATAGACAGAGGCAGAGCGGGGTTATAGTTTGCTTTTCAATCATCCATGGTAGTTTTAGGGGAAAAAATTTAGCGTAGAATAGATATTTAAAATATCATTTTAATGAACAGCTAAAACTTCACATGTTTTAGGAGAGCTGCTATGAGAAGCAAAATAAATAAGATGGAACATATTCTTTCTGTTTCCCGGCTCATTCTCTAATGAAGGGGGCTGGTGCGTGGTGAAGAAAGGAAGACCTAGAAAGGGAGCAGAAACAGGAAAAACAAAGAGTTGGAAAAAAGATACACAAATGATGGAGATGCTGATTGATTAAAGGATTTGTGTGTGTGTGTGTGTGTGATAAATCCTCAAAAATGTACTAAATGATACACATGGCCAACGCTGGGGTACAATCTAATCAAACAGGCACTGAGTTACTTTCTTGAACATCTTCAGCATGGCCCATTAGAAAAGAGACTGAAATTTGAACAAGAGGACCTGGGTTTAAAAACTGATCTACCACTCGAATTCCTATAATAATGTCATATCTCAAGGTTTTTATTTTTAAAACAAAGACTGAAATTTGAACAAGAGGACCTAGGTTTAGAAACTGATCTACCACTCGAATTCCTATAATAATGTCATACCTCAAGGTTTTTATTTTTAAAACAAAGATATGAATACGTTTCTGCTTATAATACTGTACAGAACTGAAATTTGATGTGAAAGCAGTTGAAAAAGGTAAGATACAAACTAGATATCAATAGCTATTATTACTCCTATTTTTACTCCTATACTCATAAACAAGTGTTTCTCATTTGTAAAACAGAAAAGGTATAAGTGGAAAGACTCAATGAGGCCCTTTGAAATAAATGTTAAATTCAGAATATTTTCCTCATAATTTTAAATCCATATTGTTAAAGTCACTTGCAATAAATGACAATAGAGAATACAATACATCTACTAAGTATGAGGATAATTGAAAAACAAATGGCTCTTTGATTATTTCAGTGCCTTAATGTTTAAGTGTCTTGAAGACAGCTATTTGATCCTGGGGATGAAGAAGGGAGCAAGGGAGAAGGGAAGGAAAGATCATTCTTAGTAGACCAGGTTTTCAAAAATAACACTTGTGGTCCAACAACAAAAGTGATTCTTATTTTACTTACAGAAAATTTGAAAAAATCAGGAATGTGGGGACATGTAAATTTCCAACCCCATCACCTTGGCAAAATGATTGTTTATTCTTCTTCTAGTCTTTTATCTATGTACCATGGAAATGTACTTTAAAAATATCTAGATCATTCTCCATACGGTGTTTTCAAACTCGTTTTTTTTCAGGAATACTATTGTGAGCCTATCCTCATATCTTTAAATGAACAGACAATTTCAATCATCAGAGAGGCCTGTGGGTGTCTATCTGAAACCCAATTTGGCATGCCCTGTGTGTCTCATTTTATTGGACCATCCTGCACTAACCCCTCTACCAGAATGATGTAAAGAACACAAGACTCTCTGTTTGAAAACATGCACAGCTTTTCTAGGCTTGAAAATTAAACCATAAAAAGTTTACTGGAAAAAAAAAAAACCCTTTAAAAAGCTCCTTAAAAACTCACACCATAATTGCTCCCCACCAAGCGTGGGCACTTGCTAGCTGCAAGTAGTGGCACTGTGACAAATGTAGCAAAACTGAAAGCAGGCTATACTAAGAGAAAGAAAAAGTCTTCCACTGGCCATCTGTGAAAATAAGGCATGTGGCCATTAAATGCAGAGGCTGTAAATATACACAAACTCCATGAAGCAAATGGCAAAAAAGGACTAAACTTCAAGCTCAAACAAATCAAAATGTTTAATGCATAGTTACCACTGCTGGACGAAAACAGCTCTGATCTTTGCAGTCTGCAAACTCGGCATGTATTTCAATTAAATACCCCCAAAAAGAAAAGAAAGAAAAAGAAAGAAATGAAAAGACACAGAAGAAAACCATCTGGAACAAAAGGCTATAGACAGCCTATACTCAATTTCTAGAAACAAACAGCCCCTTTAACTTGCACCAGCCTGTCGAGAATGTCGATTGGAATTATTGAAAGGCTGACATATAGAGTGATGGATGGGTGATGACATAATACCTATTTGCCTTTTTGTCATGGTCTTTGAAAACGGGCTGCTCGGTGCTGATAATATTCACTAAGGGGTTTTCCTCTCCCCTCCTGTCCCATAAGAAGTGTTCCCTAGCTAAGACACTCAGTATTAAGAAGGTTTTATGAATGAAAAACAAAAGAAAAGAAAACCTGAGGATCAAATGCCAACTTGCACATAAAAAACTAGTCTAGATTTTCTAATAATCCGCTGTCTAGAAAGCAGTTCTCTATCCATTTTACATATATATTTAGAGTAGAGAGCCTCCAGTAATAAAAAGGCAAATATTCAACTTCAGATTTTGTGTATCTTTTAATTAAAATCACCAAATAAATAATTACATTAGAGATAAAAAATAATATATATTCACTTCTATAAAAAGAAAATATTAACCATTTGTGTTATTTTAATTTGTGCTCAGGTAAATTCTAACCAGAAGATTTAAAAGTTTGGGGACATTTTTGTTTGACAAACACTCACACACACACACACCCCCCACAAGGAGAAGCTCCTGTTTTGTCCCACTGTTGCAATGATCTATCTCATTTCCTCCTGAACGATTTACCTAACATAGCTTCCTCCTTCATGGAGTTTTTCCTCTTACCACTGAAATGTCTAGCTCTAATCTGACTTCTCTAATTCATTTTAGCTAAAGGCAACAACTACAAAAGCCACCCATAAATCATTAATTAATTGTAGTACCTGCCACTGAATACAAAGGCATGAGTTCCTTCATATTCACTTTTTCAAAGCAAACCTGTAGTTTATAATTCCTCACATGCCTTCTCCTTATCTAAGAGAAGGAGCATATGTTAGATAATGCTGAAGTAGATACACTGTGTCAGTTTCTGAAGAGTTAACACTGCTGGCCCCATCCATCAGATGGCCAGTGAAGCATCAGGAAAGAATGATGGATGTAAAATTATTACAGGGCTGCCATCCGATACACTTACTGCCATTTGTAACTAATGCTGGGACTGACACACTTTTTTTCATTATTAAACATCCGCATGAAGTCAACATTGGTCACTGTCATTTCATGTTTGGCACTCTGTTAAAGGGAAAGAAAAGGGTTGACAATGGCAGTAAAGAGGAGGTTGTACTGGAAGAGTTTTCAAGTGCCAGAGTAATAAAATTAACCTTTGTTTACAAGTCCGTCTATAATGTATGTGGTAAAACTTCTTATGAATATGACCGACACCAAAAAGAGAAACTGGTTTCATTACTGAGTAAATCATTATTTAAAATATACACATTGGGCTTCCCTGGGGGCGCAGTGGTTGAGAGTCCACCTGCCGATGCAGGGGACACGGGTTCGTGCCCCGGTCCGGGAAGATCCCACATGCCGCGGAGCGACTGGGCCCGTGAGCCATGGCTGCTGAGCCTGCGCGTCCGGAGCCTGTGCTCCGCAACGGGAGAGGCCATGGCAGTGAGAGGCCTGCGTACCACACAAAAAAAAAATAATAATAAATAAAATAAAATATACATATTATTCACCAAATTTTCATCTTATTCTATGGAAATCTGCAAAGAATTTTCACTGAACCTCAGAGGGAAAAGTAAGACATTTTCCTAGCTATTCTTATTTGCAGTTATTGATGAAGGCATAGCATGTGCAAGTGTTTAGATTTCAGGTACACGGCAGGCAATTAATGTGTGATGAATAAATTCTCTACCTTAAGAAATACATGCACATATTTGTATGTTTATTTTTGTGAGTGACATCTTTTTTATATACAAGAAGTAATACAGAAGTTGGCCTTAATATGTAGAAAGTATGTGGACAAACATACATTCATTGATTTAACCTGGCACCAAACAATGTTTTCTTGTACACATTCTTGAATGTCATTTAATTCTTTCTGAAACACAGACAAGGTATAAGGCCCTAGACATGCAACAGAGAAGAGCAAAAGTAGTTAGATAGATGACATCAAATGGAATCAAAACAAACCAGCTTTATGATGAAAATATTTGAGAGCTTTGGTATCATTTTTATAATGTAGCCGTGGCTGACGATGGCCTTTTCCTACCCGGTAGCCATTCTGGTCTATCTTTTTGTCCCTGCCAATATAACCTTTGGTCTTAAGATATCCCTTAAATGTGAGGGTGATCTGGCTGCGACCTCTGTCACCCCATTGATCACCAGGGTTGACTGGCTGATCTGGATGGCTAGACAGGTGTCCCCTTTCCTGCCCCATGGATCCATGTACATTCCTCCTGGAGCTGTAAGCTCAGTGGAAGAGGATGGCCTTCCCCAATAGGGGAGGGCCCTTTTTCGGTCGAGGGTATATGAGAAGCTGTTCTGCCCTGCTAGACCCTCCAAACAAGTTCTCAAGGTCCATTCCTAGAAGAAAGTAGGCTAGTCAAGCTTCCAAGACTTGAGACACATCCAAATGAGGTGCTGCAGGTAGTGGTCTGCCTTTCTTAAAAAAAAAGATATCCTTTGATCTCAGGAAGATAGGATAAGGTCTCTAATTCAGTCCCAGAAAATAATCTGTGATCCATTTAAAGTGGTCTCTCTTCCTTGACCAGTAACTGTCATGAAGATGTGCAAATGACCCAGTTCTACCCAAAGGAGATGTTTATGGAAGTCAGCTTGAGGGGTGCAGTGAAATATGACTCTGTGAGTGAAGACCGAACTTCAGCGAAGAGAAAATAACTTCTTTCTGAGTCTGCTGCCTTCATGACATAGTTGTAGGTGCAGCAACATTTTGTGACTCTAAGGGAACAGCCCAGATAATCAAGTGATTTCAACCCTGACATCACTGAACTAATGAGCTAAGGCCACCAACCTCCTACTCCTGAACTTCATTGTAGGCTAAAAGCTAATCAGTATTTGTTGAAGCTACTGTATTTAGATATCCTGATACACGTCATGACAAATATTTCTAACAGGTATTACAGCATGGGCATTATCTTTCTAGGACAACTACATTGGGTAGTGAGGGAAGTGATCAGGGAAACTTCTGGTCTGTTCCTCATTGCAGTGCACTGCGTCTCTATTGTATTAGTGTTGCCTGGTAGGATCAGCACGAAAACTGAAGTTTTTATGATTTCCTATCAGGTAAGCTTGTAAGGTCAGAACCTGAGTATGCAGCTGGTCAAAACCGTGCCATTTGCCATTTGGGTGTTAAAGACGCAAAGCAGGTGGTTTTTACAAAACAAATGTATGTATGAGGGTCTTCTTCTGATTCTTCCTACCTGAGAAGCTTACTTATTCACCTATGACACTAATCTGTAACAGAGCTGAGTGGTAAAAGATAACATTATTTGAATATACAATCAGGCTATAATTAACCAGAGATGACAATTATAAATAACACTGCGTCCCAGAGTTTCCAAGAAACCTGACATACGCAGTTCTTGGGTATGTTGAAACACTTCCAAGAAAAGTAAAGAAATCAAAAATCTTTTAGAAGTCTTCAATTAAAATGTGTTTCAGTACGAATGACTTTCATTATGTGTTTTGGTACATACGACTGGAAAACATTTGTCCCTATCTTCACACCTCTAATTGTTTTCACTGCCCAATTACAGCTTTTCAGAATTAAGACATTCTAGTCGAGACAAGCATGTTGGTCATTTGAAATGTGAAGACAAGTTAATGTGTATAGGGCTTGTGTACTCAAGAAAACAGATCTCTGCTACAGGTTTCCAATTATCTGCATCTTGGGTCCTGCTATCTCCTTTTAGACTGACGGAAGGCATCTGGCTGAATTACTTTTCCTTCCCCCTTTCCTTTCTCCCAGCTCCTTTCTATCTTTCTCTCTCCTTCATCTTCCCCACGTCTTACATTTATTTCACATACTTTTAGGGTCTAGGAAGTTGGGAGCATAGTTTAAAGAGAGAAAAAATGTCGTCCTTTTGGGAGCGATAGTGCAAATTATAAGAAGAATTTATACATATTGTGTTTCTGTCTTTCGTTAGGGACTGTGAAGCAAAATTTCAAACCAACTACTGATCTAACTATGCTTTGGCTATGGATAAAGTTGGGCGATTATAGAAATCGATTAAAAAGGTAGGTATTAAAAAAACGATGAGGCAATATGTCTAGTGATGCTGCTTTATGTGGAAAAACAAGCAGCTACCTCTGTCGAGTCAGGTATGTAACTGATCTGACATGCTCAGCAGTATGGGGTCTTAATTCACTTCCTATAGGAATTCACACACATAAATATGCCATGATTAACAAACTCGTAATTTGATCTAAACTGTAAGCTCTATAAAGGCAGAGGACATATTTTCTTGTTCAATACAGTGCCTCAAGTACACAGCACTGTCCCTAATACACAGGGGTGCTAATGTTGAATAATGACTAATTAAAAGATTTAAATTGACATTATTTCATTCCCATGAGTTGCAAGACATAGATTGATCATTAATTTGGTAGAAATGCCGGCTAAGCTATTTCAACAGGAAAAGGCAACCACAGTAATTCCTGCTTCTAAGAGAGATTCAATCTCAAGTGTCAAGGGTAACACAGGGATGAACTAATTCGAATTCTCCTGCTGAAAAGGTTTACTTACGCATTACAAGAGTTTGCCAGACTATGACAATAATGGGTTTTTACATTTTTATGTTTTACAATTACAATGATACAATTTCAGTTTTTAAGATTTTCACTTAAAAACCCATAAAAATATAAGACCATAGTTGAAGATGTAACTCAACTGCATGGAAAGGGCATGGTGAAGAGATCTGGGGGCACCAACTTGTTGAGAAGGGAGACATCTTAATTGGCCAACAGATTCTGGCAGGTATTACTTCAGAAATAGATTTTTTAAAAAAACAGTTACTATAATTCTACAAAAGAGAAAGGAAAATTGAAAGGAGTAGTTTTCAACAGAGGCAACTCTCACTCCTGCAACTCAAATAGGAGGTGCTAATCAGAGAAATAAAATGAAGTCTGATTGTGGAGGTGGAACAAGAAGTGGAAATAAGGTCCCTAACAATGGACAACTATGGAATAAAATGAATGCAGATGGTTCCACTCCTGTTACTTAATCAAAGGCTGAGCAGAGTCACTGGAGCCTGCATGAAGTCATGTGTTAGAACAACAGCTGATCTGTATTAGGGAAGATTAACTGGCAGTGCCATGGTGGAGGGCCCAGGATTATTTTATGTACTCCCGTTGCCTTACAAGCCGTCAGCACAATTATTGCCCTCCGATGTGAATGACTGATCTGTAACCACAGCTAAACAGCATGCTGCTTAGGGGCCTAGGAGCTTCATGAAGATGAATTTCCATACCATCAAAGCGCTTTTAATGGGCTCCCTGATCCAACCACAAGGCCTGTTTTGTAAGTATATAGAACTCAGGATGAAGGCCTCCTGTCCAAAAGGATTTGGTCGGTTGTCACTTGACAGTTCCCAGCCAGCACAGGGGAGGAGAGCGGGGGAGATAGGTAGAGTTGTCTCTGCTTTGGAGGATTAAAAAAAAAAAAAAGGGTACAGATGCTCGCTGAATGCAACCAACTGCTGTATCCACAGCTGAATTCAATGCACTTAACAAATAATGGCAATTTAGCTATGCTTGCGAGGAATAGCTTGAGTCACTTTGCATTAGCATCTGGCTGAGTGCTAAACTCATTTCTACATGGGGAGCAGAGAAAGGGAATTTCTGTTCAAGCATCCTTTCAAGAATGTTTAAATATTTGAATATAAATTCCTCTATGCTTGCTATCATTCCTTCTTAGAGCTGTCACTTTGCTGTTCCCCTTCCCTTCTGGTGCTTAGCTAGAAAATGTTCGTGCCCTTCGAGCTGCAACCATGTTGCTCTTCTTATGTTGTGAGACTGCGAGGGATGTACACTTGACCATGCTTTGCTCTCCCCTCCAGGAACAGAACAGAACTGAAATCATTTCTCCATCCTTTGGACCCGTGTTTGGACCAGAGGAAAAGTACAGTTGTGGTAAGGTCACACCTTCACTATGCAAACTGCTAGCTTCTTAGAGATTATATGTAAAATTCCATATAAAACCTGGGAAACCAGAAAGCTATCCAAATTAGCAATCTGTTCATTCTGGATGACACTGTTTGACTCATAACCTTCCCATGATGATTAACTTTCAAGTTATTACTAAGTAGCTGATCATTTTTTCTCTTATCTACTATATCTATTTAGCTACAGGATTTTGAGAAAAGGGGATTCAGTAACTTTAAAATTTCAATTAAAAATACCAAATATGACCAAAAGAAGTATATCACTCCAAGCATTCTATAATAACATAATATTTTTCTGAATAAAATACAATGTAGCTTAGACAAAATAGTTTGAAATTATTATAGCTCAGATAAATCCAGAAGTTTCACTGGACTTAAGCATAATAACAGGTAGAATAATAATGTCCACATTTTAAACAGCAAACTTTGTTTTATGATCAAGTCAAAACTTCCAATTGTGCAGTCACCTAAAACTCGACAGTGCTTTGCACTGGAAACATTATGACAAGCTCAGGATCTTAGATGCTGAGACTACAAGCATGGGTATCATCCAAGCTTATGCTGATTAAAGAAGATTCGGCATTTTCAGATCCAGCTCATCCCCAAATACAAGGTGAGCATCTCTGTAAAGCAAAACTTTCACTGAGACTCAGGTATTTCAAATGCCACTTCATTTTAATACAAAGTGATGGCAGAAAAGGGGATATTAATTGTCAATAAGGTTCAGATGGATAGCAGAGCATTATAACGCTTTTCATTTCCAGATGGTTTTGATTAGGATGGGCATGAAGAGTTCTGCACTGATGGAGGGATAAAGGGTGGGAGAACCGTCATTCCAAGGATGGTGAGAAGAGAAAAAGATAAAGAAGAAAAACAGTCAGGCAATTTAAGTATTTTTGGAAAGTCAGTTATTTTAGGAACTAACCTTTTCTGCTCGGCAGTTATTGAGACCTAGACTATTCACAACAGCCACCTTCCCATCAAGCACCTGTTGTTCCCGCCGAAGCTGCTCCTTCATCTGCCGAGCTTCTTGGATTGCCTTGGTGACAGCATCATGGTCATTTAAATAACCTGAAGATGTAACAGAACGAAGGATATGTTTTGTACAAGTGCATGGATAGGTTAACCTTTCACCATAAAAATCACTTCTTTTTTGGGAATGGCTAGTGTCCGGCATGTACTAATTTCTCAATGGAATCAGTCTAAAAATGAATGAATGAATAAATAATTGATGATGACTGATTCACACAGTTACATCAACATGGTGCCAAACATTTGTTATCAAAATGTAATATTTAAGTGAAATACAGCTGTTTCCACATGTTTGAAAAGAAGTTTCAAATATAATTTTTAGATAAACTTTTTTAGTTATCTGAATATTTTGTAGTGCAAAAATACAACCTGTCTTTGCTTTTTCTCCTATAAGGATGATTTGAATGTTACCATAGGATAAAGGTATTGATAATTATTACTATTAATTACTGACACTCTCATAGTATTAGAAAGGCCAATTTAGAGTTTGAGTATGGCACTATTAGGTTTGTTATACACAGAAGGAACAAATCATTGTTAACTGACTGAAAGAAGAGCATTTCCCCCTGCATCCAACCATGGTGAAATAAACCACAGTTGGCAATGTCTTGTTACAGATACAAACTTGCAATAGTTAAGAGGCTAAGTTTCAAGCACAGAATGTAACCAAGCACCTGTAATTGCTGAATAATAAATTGTGGATACTGGGTAACTATGATCACACTTAATTCACACTCTTAATGGGATGGTCAAGTGACCAACTTGTGGCGCAACTCCACAATCCAGAGTTAGGGGAAAAAAAAAGAGAAAAAGAAAGCTAAAATATTTCTTTTAAAGAATAACAGGTGTAAGGAGAAAGGCTAATTTTAACTCTGGTCATTTATTTATCTGATGCACATTATGCTGGTAATCTGCATGATTTTAGGGTAGAAGAGCGATGGGAAGGGATTGTTCTGCAAATATTGAAAGGAAAGCTAATATATCATCTTTCACTCTCCCTATCTTTTAACTAGGGCATAAAATGGCATAAACTGAATCTATAATATGAAATTGCCCAGAAAAGGGACTTGTTTGTGACATGAGGCTAAATCTAACCAGATCCATTGGTGAATTGTGACAGATGGAGGGACTGTGAGACAGAAGGCAGGCACTAATCACACATAAAATGACCGGCTTGCCTCAACATGTTCCGTGGATTCCAGCAAACTTTACACCCTAATCCATTTTTAGAACAAAAAACATCTGGGCCATAAATCCTCTAATCTGCCAAAACACGCTATTAAATCCCATGATTTGTTGAAAAACACTAAGATTAAAGAAAGGAAATATAAAATGGCTAACTGCCGTGTTAGGAAAGTGTTATTAATACTCTTTCTTTGTCTCAATTATGAATGTTCTGGTACTAAAGAGCCTTGTCTAATCATGTCAGATTACACGACCTCGTCGTATTGCTAGACTCTTCTATCTGATCTGCCAATTGCCAAAAAACCTAGAATACTTTCTTGCTGCTTAAACATTTCTATTGAAGAAGCTGATGTCAGATTAGCGCAGTGCTTCAGAGCTGGAAGGCTTCTAAATGATCCGTGTCCTTCCCCCCTTACTATGCACAGACTGAACATCCTCCTCTGATCTCCTTAAGGCAGAAAGAGAAGTTCCAGGGTCGGCGATGGAAAGGGGAGCCTTGAGAGCTACTATATATTTTGCTTTTCTGAGCTAAATTCATTGGAATGTATTCAACAGAAAACATCCTGGCTCATTATAAATACAATAGGAATCATAAACAACTATTTAGATCTAGGTCAGCCCTTTAGGGTTAATATGTACTTAAAATTACGGTCGTTTTTAACCTTATATTATCCTCAACATCTGGACTTGGTTCTCCTGCACAACCTTCTTAATATATTATTCTTCAGCTCATTCTGTTCACGAACACTACCACTCTGGAAAAAAATGCAGCTCTTAAATGACAGGGATGGTCTTGGTATGTGTTCCTTTAGTAAAAGATCTTAAGAGGATCAGCCTGCTTTTCCTGTCCTCTAACCCCTGTTTATGTACAACGTGGTTCCATGTGTTTTTGTAGTCTATTTAGCTTCTCCAGAGCACAAATATATTTGAAATGATTTGGCACATGACACTGAATAAAAGTTTGAAACCTTTATGCTTTTTAGGCACTGTCAAGATAACACTGTGTAGGAAAAATCATTACTATAGATGCAGAAAGGATGCATCTATTACTACGAGGGTGAATAACTGACAGACATACATATGTTCTGTAATGGCTATTTCCAATGTGAGATGTGTGTTTGTGTGCAGGTGGATATAGGTGCTCACTTTAAAAGAAACATTCTTGCTTTCAGAGACTTGAATTTTAGTTAAAATGCTATATGAAATTCTAACATTGTATCTGCTGTGTTAAATCATAAAGCCGTTCACATATTACAGAGTTGAATCATAACAGGACTGTTTGCTGGTTCTTTACACTTTGTTCTCATCATAGTCACCAACTTCCCAGTTATGCTGATTCCCTCTCTCAGTAAATGGCCTCACCTCCAATTCTGGAAAGACCAATAAGGCTGAACTCTCACCTTCCTTCCCCACCCTGACTCCTACCCCAGGCTAGCTTCAAATCGATCTCCACGTATGCCCACTGCCACCTCCTGTTTCAATGAAAATGGTACCGCTACTTTTATTCAAGGCAAATCCCCCAAATTCATGCTCTAGATTTCTACACCTCTCTACTGGTTATTCTCTTTCACATTTACATCATCCACTTGAACTTCTCTACTATCATTACCACCTCAACTTGTAAGTACTTAAGATTCTCCTCCTGAAACAAGCAAATAAAGTCTCTTAACTTTGTGTTGCCCTCTCGTTCCAATCCTGTTTCTTTACCTTCCAAGCCAAGCTTCTCGAAGATTCATATCATACTCTCCCATTCCTTCCTCACCCTCCCATTCCTGCTACAGTCTTGTTTCCGCTCCCCTGGCTCTTTCAAATGCCAAACCCAAGGGACACTTTCCAGTCCTGGCAGAAACAGCATTGACAATCCCTTTGTTACGGACACTCCTTCCTTCCTTGCTTCTCATCATAGCACTGGATCCTCATCTCTGACTTCTCCATCTTCATATCCTTGCCTGGGATCTCACTTCATTTGCTCCTTAGATTTGGTCCAAGGTTTCCATCACCCGAAAATAATTTGTGCTTTGGGGTTGGATAAGCCTAAATTAAAATCCTAACATTGCTACTTACTAGCTATATAAATTGTACATATTGTTTTACCTTTCTAAATCTCACTGGTCTTATTGGTTAAATGGAATAACCTCACTAGATAAACATGACACTGCGAAGATTAAATGAGTTAATATAGTCTCTTAGCATAATAAATGGTCCATGAAAGTCATTCAGTAACTGTCAGTTTACAAAATGGCAGAGTGAAATAGGCAGAATTTGGTTATTGGATTTAGATGGATCCAGGTTTCTGCTTCTTAGGAAGTGTGATATTTGCCAAATTATAACACTTAATTTCACTGGGTTTCCATTTCTTTCAACTGTAAAATGAACATAAGGCTGATGGAAGAATTAAATGAAATAACACATGTGAAGGAGTAGATAACACTTCGTATACCTGAGGAGGCAGTAAAAAATGTTAATTCTTTTCTGTTTTTTCCTCTTTCATTTTCCCTATACGCTCATCCTCAGCAGTCTTGTTGCACGGCTTTGACCATTATGATAAAATCTGTGAGGGGGGCTTCCCTGGTGGCGCCGTGGTTGAGAGTCCGCCTGCCGATGCAGGGGACACGGGTTCGTGCCCTGGTCTGGGAAGATCCCACATGCCGCGGAGCGGCTGGGCCCGTGAGCCATGGCCGCTGAGCCTGCGCGTCCGGAGCCTGTGCTCCGCAACGGGAGAGGCCACGACAGTGAGAGCCCGCGTACCGCAAAAAAAAAAAAAAAAAAGTCTGTGAGGGGATATCATTTCTTGTTGGCACAGAGGTTCAGTGAAATGGGAGTCACCTATTAGAGTTCAAAGGACACCAAATGATCACTTGCTACATTTTATTCTGCCTTCATTATATATTCAGGCAGCAAGTACATCTTATGATCAGAAGGAAGTGTTCAGGAGAGGTTTGGTGAGCTTCTTAGAGGGAAAATGGGAGGGCAAAGGCCAATATGGCTTCCAGTTAGTGCCTCAAATGAGATTTGGGAAATGCAGGTTAGGGATCATTAATGTAAGAAATATATGAGAGTCTGTGACTGTGTTAAATTTACCACAATTTGATTTTTTTTTTATACCTTGGTGTTTCTTCTTAACCATAACCAACAAAATTCTCAAAATTAAAATGGTCCCTGTTATGTATTTTCAGGGGCAGAAAAAGATGGACAAACTGGAAAGTCCAATCGTAGAGGGGATAAAATCTAAACAGAAAGAGTGAGTAAACGGCTGCTCCACAAGGGAAGAGCCTGTTAAAAGGTAGAAGGGAAAACAGTAAACTACTTGTAATGGGTTGAATTGTGTCTCTCAAAAAGATATGTGTGTGCCCTAAGCCCTGGTATCTGTGAATGTGTCCTTATTTGGAAATCGAGTCGTTGCAGATGTTTAAATTAAGGATCTTGAAATGAGATCACGCTGGATTTACAGTGGGCCTTAAATTCAATGATTCGTGTTCTTCTAAGAGAAAGGAGATTTGACACATAGACACAGGGGAGAAGGCCACGTGAGCATGGAGGCAGACACTGGAGTTGTAAGTCAAGGAACACCAAGGATTGCCAGTAGCCTCTAGGAGCTGGGAGAGAGGAACGGAACAGATTCTCCCTCAGAGTCTCCAGAAGGAACTAACCCTGCTGACACTCTGACTCTGGATTTCTTTCTAGCTTCCAAATAGTAACAGAATACATTTGCTTTAAGTGACCCAGTTTATAGTAATTTGTTGTGGCGGCCTTCCCAACCAACATATGGCAATTGGTCTTAAGGATGCTCCTAACACTCAAGGGGGGATCCCAAGGACTGGAGAATACCTACCGCCTGCTTCAAACCCTTTCTGATTTCCAGGTACACATATCTACCAAGCTTCTCTACTGGAATGTCCCATGCAGCATGGCTAGCACAGAATTCATCATCTTCCTACTGCCTCAGTCTGTTCCTTCTACATTCCATATTCCCTTTCCAGTTGCCCATCCAGTCACTTGGGAGCCGTCTAAGATACCTCCTTCACCCTATGTACAAAAGACAACCAAGCTCTGGAGTTATGCCTCCTCCTCAGCTCTCAAATGTGCTTTTTCTCGATCCCCACTGGCCTTTGCTTTCACTAAAGCCACCTCGTATCTCACTTGGGCTAATGCCTTCACCTCTCAACTCGCTTTCCTATCTTTAAGCTTACATCCCTTGAATATATCTCCTACTCTTCTTCCAGATAAGGCATTCCGAGATATTCCAAAAAAGGGAATTTGAATCACGTCACCTTACCTGATTAAAAACCCATCTCTTACTACCCTAGTGCTTAAAGGAGCATTTCATAAGTTGATGATCTGTAAGTTCTGTGAAAAAATAATTCCATGTTCAAAAAAGTGTGGGAAACACTAAATTAAAGTTAAAAAGGTTTCTTCATTGCATGTATTCTCAAAATCTTGAATATGTTAATGTGCACTGTGAATCTTCTAGAGATAACAACAGTATGTAGAGTTTCCCAAATAGCCTGGAACAAGAAACTCTTTAATGTTTCCCCCCAAAACATCATTCTGGGATAAATTCCAAACACTTTAAAATGGCCTAAAAGTCTCATGGTATCAACTCTGCTTATCCTTCCTGCATCATTTCCTGCTGGTCTCTCAAGACCTCTGTGCTTAAGCTACACAGAACTATTTCCTGTTCCAGGGACCCGCCCTCCTCTTCACCCCTCCTCTGTCTCCCAAGCTTTTTTCTTATACTGAAATAGCGGCTTTCTGGTGTGTTTGGGAATTTACTCAAGTGTCACCCCTTCTGTAAGGGCCTTCCTGACATGCCCTAGACACGCTCCTTGGCAACCTTCGTACTTCCCATCTCCACGCTCCTGTAAAACCCTGGAGATGCTTTTATTGTCACATGCTCTTTTGTTTTCCTAAATTTATCTTTCACGCCAATCTATGAGTTATTTGAGGGCATTTTTTTTCTTTCAGTCTTTTATTCCTTTGGCCCGTGGTAAGGTCTGTTGAAGGAATAAATGCATATTTCTAAGTTGAAAGTAGCTAACTTTATAATTCCAAGTTCACTGATTATCTATGTCGTCATCATATCAATGGAAGCCTGAACCATATGACACAGATTTCTTAAAATTCATGGATTTAAAGGATGCTATCAGGGTAATACAAATTCTTATTTACTTCATTTAATTATTTTATGTAGGACTTTTCAGCTGTAGTAAAAGTAAGGGCACATGAGTTTCAAGTAATTTTCAACAAATAATAATTTTTTCTTCTATTTTTTGAGGTCACTTAATCATCATCAAATTTTTGGCACCCTGATATGTAGCCATTTCTTCATCTGTGAAAATTCTTGAGAATTAGATAATAAACGTGAAAGCAATTTGTAAACTGTAAAGCGCTAGGCAAATATTAATTGTCAGCTGTTAAATAATACCCCTAACTTACTGATAATCCAATGGCTTTCTGTGAAATGGTTACAATATTGTTCAATAACCCAAACTCATAGAAGTTTTTTTCTCATTTAAAAAATGTAAATTAATGAAATTTTAAGGTAAAATCCTCCTTCACGTCATCATATTTTAAATTAGCAAGTTATAGAAATAAAATATCACATTACTGGACTTGAAAATATTTCCCTTAACTTTACTGAATCAATGTGTGTCTCCTACATTTGCTCAGTGAAGTTTTAATTTTCATGTACTAATGGCTCTGAGGAATGAAGGGCAAGAACAGTATGTTCCAGTATCTTCCAAAGACATGACAGAACAAAGACTGCAGGTATCTAAAGCCTCAGTCCTAGACTTTCATCTGCTTATCCTCCAGACTTAGCAAAACATATGGCATAGAGAAGATATTCAATATTCATTTATGGGATGAATGAGGGAAAGGATAAATAGATGACTGAGAAGAACATCTAAGGCAGAGAGGCTGCCAATAGGCAACAACTAAAAAGCAAGCAAGCAACTCAGAGACTATGACTTTAAGTCCTCAACCTCCACTGGCTGTGAGTTTGAGCAAGTTACTAGGTGATCATGTACATTTGTTTTCTTAAAATTAAAATAGCAGTAATGACCACAGGACTGTCTACACTGGGACAGGGACTTAGAATCCCTGGGTAAGCACTTAACTTCTCTTTTATTTTTTCTTTTTGCCCTTGGGGTTATTTTTAATTGGAAAAATAGCCCACAATTATACATGGACTTTCTTTCCATAAGAAAATACATATTTAAAAAAATATTTTGTTAGGGCTTCCCTGGTGGCGCAGTGGTTGAGAGTCTGCCTGCCGATGCGGGGGACGCGGGTTCGTGCCCCGGTCCGGGAAGATCCCACATGCCGCGGAGCGGCTGGGCCCGTGAGCCATGGCCGCTGAGCCTGCGCGTCCGGAGCCTGTGCTCCGCAACGGGAGAGGCCACGACAGTGAGAGCCCGCGTACCGCAAAAAAAAAAAAAAAAAAAAAAAAATATATATATTTTGTTAAATACAAGCCCTGGGTGTTACACAACTGCTGACTCAATTTCAATCTGTCCTGGGCTGGGAATCAGAAAGAAGATTCATAGGACACAAGATATACCCAGTTCACTTAAATTCAAAGCACACAAACCAAGTATCAGTAGTATAGCATTAAGCTAAACAGCAATGGCATCAGGAGTTCTTGAGACATCTCAGGTGCAGATGCTAGGCCCTCGGCCTCGGGAGGACTATTCCATTGCAAGAGATGAAACTGAAGTGCATGGGGTTCACTTCAATTTAGGAATGAAGCCCCTCTCATCCCTCATCTAACTTTTATACTATTCCAAATAACTCTTCTTGGAGAACAAAGTACTTAGCTTCTCCAGGCCTCAGTTCCTTACCTGGAAAATAACAATTTCTGACTAGATGACAGGTATATTTGCTCTGTCTAGTTAAAGGTCTACGATTCTAAAATAAGCTGCAGTGAAAAAATAGACTAAAAATGCTTTGATAAAAGTTTAGAGTGTTATACATATGCACAGCATAGGTTGAAAAGGCCAATAAGGGAAAGATAACATCTGGTCAAAAGATTCTAAAATTACCCATCATTCTTCTGAACTATTCATGCTTTTAAAGGAGCTTTCTTTGGAGCTGCCTATCAATTGCATACCATACAAAAGCATTCTTATAGAATACACTGTAATATTGCTCACCAACCTGAAAAACTCACTTTCTTCATTTGTAGCTAATAGATATATAGCAAAGAGCTGCATGTCATTAACGATAACTTAAGTTATCTTTTGGTTCACGGTTTTCCATGGATTATTAATGGCATAACACATTAATTCTTCTTTCAGGGGTGACCTTTACAACACCATTAATGCTCACAGCTTTTATCCAACTACATTATTACTCATTACAGTTTCAGCTTTCAACATCTGCATTTGCTGAAAAGAGAAAAGTAAATTGTAGTGGCATCAAATCCTTGGAAAATATGAGGGATGTGTATGTGGCGGAGGGACATTTCAGGGAAAAAAAAAATAAGAGAAGTTTTAGTAGTGGAAAAAGTCAGATGATAAATGTCATTAAATACATTCTTGTCTTTCTAAAATATTTTGTCATATTGAATCCTTGGAATGCTGAAGTAAAAAATCCTCACGTGACAAAAAATGCAAATATATTAGTTATTCCCTTAGTTAAATATTCCAGTTCTGGGGATATTACAAAAGTAGCTCATATACCAACACTGTGATATTTATGAGCTTTCGTGTCTACTAGGCAAGTGAATCATTCTTGCCAAATAAAATATCTTTCACATGCTTCGGACATGAAAGCAAATCTTATCTTGGTGTCCATTTAGGATGTTGAGCAGAGTTAACAGAGAGATCATAACAGAATGGTGCACACGATAAAAAGAACGCATATGCCCCAAACCATTTTCAAACTTCTCAAAACCTCAGCTTTCGCTGTTTCTTTTCTCACTGCTGCCCCACTGGCCCAGACTGACTTCCTCTTTGCAAATAATCTGGAATTCAACGTTGTAGAGATAGAAGCATCTGAAATACACTCCTTCAGCTTTCCTTCTGTCCATCCCACAATTTCTCTGTAACTTTACCTCTTTTTTCATTTCCTTCAGTCTTAGAGAAAAGAGGGGGCATTTCTTCTTTCCAAAGGTAATCCTCTCTCATTTCTTTTTGCTCTGTCATCACCCATGTACTCTTTCATATCTATAGATCTCTCCAACTCACCTTTGTTTATATATATATACATATGATTTCCTATTCTAAAACCTGCCTCTACTCAGCCTTCTCAAAATACGATCCCTTCTCAACCCCAAGGTTACAAAAAGACTGAACCATATATCAGCTGCACTTTCTGTCCTCGTGTTCTTCAAATCCTTCTAACTGATGTTCTGCTAAACCATTCTACAAAATCTCTCTGTTACAGTCTACGTGGCCACAACCTCCAGCTAAATCCTAAGGCGTTTCTTCTTCACATTCTTTAACTTTTCTACGGAAGATGACACCATTGAATAACCCCTCCTTTTTCAAACTTTAATGTGTCCTAGGTAAACAGGCCATTGCCTTATCTTCATTCTTATTCTAAGGTCCTCAATTGTTCTTCATCAGCTTTCCCCCTAACAAAAGCGGGGTGCTTTAAAAATATGTTCAAAGATACTTCGATATTCCTTCCTTCAGAGTTGGAGCCGAATTCCCCTTTCTTTGAGTTGGGCTGGACTTAGTGATTCTCTTATAATGAAAAGAATAAAGTAGAGCTGACTGTGTGTGACTTTGGAGACCAGATCGTAAAAGGCAGCATGGCTTTCTCTCTGCTCTCCCTCCTGGACCACTCACTCTGGAGAAAGTAAGCTGTCATGCTATGAGCAGCTCTATGGAAAGACCCACGTAGCAAAGAACTGAGGTCTTCAGCCAACAGCCATGTGAGTAAGTCATCCTGGAAAAGGATTGTCTATCTCCAGTAAAGTCCTAGGCCCTGGCTTCCATCTTGACTGGAACCGTAAGAGAGCCCCTAAGCCAGAACCACCCAGCTAAGCTGCTTCCAGATCCTGACCCTTAGAAGCTATGAGATAATAAATGTTGGCTGTTTTAAGCTGGTGAGATTTAAGTTAGTTAGTTACACAGTAAGAGATAACTAATACAGCAGGTAATACCTGTGATTCCTTACCCCGCTTCATTTCTTACCATATGCTTCTTATATTCTTATTTGCTCTGATGGCTTCCAGAACCTCATTACGGAATAATTTCCATGTCTAAAGTTCTAGCATCTCTTTCACATATCAGATTTGCATTAACAATGTCCTCCTGAACTTCTCTATCTAAATGGCTTCTTAAGTTTCAAATTCAACACATACTGAATTTTTATGTTTACATCTTCCCCCAAACCTGCTTCCACTCTGGTCTTCTCTTTCACAGTTCAGGGAGGCACTATTTTGTCTATTTTATAAATTCAAAGTCCCAGACTCTTCTGTCTTCAGCTTGAACCTCACCCGGTACGTTCCACTGTGGATAAGTTACATCAATTCTTCTTTAATGATACCTCTTCAATCTAGTCTCTCCTTTGTTTTATCACTGCTTATTTCTATTTCGTGTAACTTACTCTTGTCCTACGCTAAAACAATGACTTCCCTGATTCCAGCCCCTTTCTGCTGTCAATACTCTTCTTAAAGTTCCAATCAGATGGGTGTCTGGAGAAAAAGTCAAAAATGTCTTAGGATAGCATCAAATCAGATTCCATCTACCTCTTTCAGTTTTAACTCTGATCACTTTCCACTACACTCATTAGCCAAATCAGTGCCTTTCTCAAAAAGATGATATTTTACTCTGGGTTCTATTTTACAGCCTAAAATGCCTAGGGATGCATCTCTTCTTCAAGGCTCCATTTGAATCAGCCTATCCTTCAACCTTCCCAAATAGAATCTAATACTCTCCTCTTCTTGACTCTAGCATTGTTCTCTGTGCTCTGGAATAGCACTCACAATAGCTGCTTTGTACTATTAAGATACATGACTTCCCCCCAGCTAAACCCTAGCCGGGGTTTGTGCTAGCTGGTCTGTGCTAGCTTCCTCATAAAACTGTACGGAAATAATAAGCATCAATAAATGTGGGTTGAAGTAAGCATTGGGGTGGCCAAAAAGTTCGTTCGGGTTTGCTGTACGATGTTATGAAGATCCCAAACGAACTTTTTGGCCAACCCAACATTTACAGTCTAATTTACGTGTTACTAAACTAAAACCATTGGAATTTCTTAAAAGTTAGCTTATAGAAGCATTTTCTAGTGTTTGCTTACTCTACTAAAATGACAATTATGGAGAAGCAAAGAGACCGACTTTTTATAATACTTTGGTGTGTACAAGTTAAGTTTCAAGCAATTCGGAACTGAGAAAAAATTGACATCCTGATGGTTGACTGACTGCTGATCCAGGCAGAATGTATTTCATCATTATGTATACTTTGTACACATCACACAAAATGGAAATAAATTTAAATGACTGAAAAGGCAAGTCACCTAACAACAACAATCTGGAACCATTGCTCTCTGTGATTAGTCAGGCCTCTTTTTCATAAACCTAAGAACATCAGTTATATCAACAAACGTAACCAGTTCAATTAGATTCTCAGGGGGACATTATAACTTGGACTTCAGTTATAAATTTCAATTGCATGTTTAAAACAGACCTATGAGGTTCATCACATTGAAACTCTCCTATGGAACTAAAGCGTGATTTGCCATTAAAAGATGCTTTCATTCAATTGCCATAAACAGAAAATCAGCAAGAACAAAAGAAACAGAACTTACCTATTGTGCTAACTCTGGCTGAAGGACTAGCTAATGATGCTGGGACAGAGGCTTTGAGGGGGCCTGCCCCACTGTTTATTCTCAGAGCTGGCATATGGGGAGAGGTGGGTGATGTGGGTGATTTGCCATCAGAGGTCTTGGGTTTAGCTGATAGGTTCAGTGGCTGTGCCACTTCATCCTGCAATGATCATTAGAACATGAGCTGTGATAAGGAAAGTCTGATTAAAAATGCCTAGAAAAACACAGGTATACTGCCTGTCATTTCCCATCAAATACTCTACCAGTGATTTTAACATTCAGTCTGAACATTACAGTGTTTGGTTAGCTGTCAACAACGGCACTTTCAACTACATATCATAAAAAAACCTTTGGTATAAGAGAAAGTACATGTGCACTCAACTATCCAGAAAGCATATAACTGATGACACCTGTAAGAAATATTCTTAAAGAAGATATTATTTGTACTGTTCATTTTTATTGAGAGACAATGCATAATTCGCATGAAACTATGATGTAGATTATTTTTTTTTCAATCTCCAAAGAATAGGTGTTGAGTCCCAAGCATCTTTGGACCCTGGTGCTTAGAGTACCCAGAACATCCCATCATGGAGGAGCTAAGTGGTGTGTACCTCTGATTAGAACTGTTCTCCAAATTAAATACAAAAAAGAAGAAAACTTTCTAACTTTCTTAGAAAATAAACTTTTCTCCTAGGTTTCACAGAAACACTTTAGGGTTTCATCTAAAAATAAACATAATTAGCATTATATTAATATATACTATTTATTTATATGCAACACTGTTCTAAACACTTAACATTACATTTTTAAAAATCCAGATTTGTTTTCCACATTTTCCTTACAGTGCACTACATGGTAGCATGAAGAGCTGCATGTGGTCAGCTCAGCATGGATGGCAATTTCCAATTGTTCTAGGCTTGAATAGGTCGAGTTTACATAGTTTACATTCTATTTTATATCTTTCTACACTAGCTCTTATGTAAGTTCATATGTAACATTTATGGATACAATTATCACTAAAATGTCTATCACAATATATAAGATCAGATAATCTTAACATTATATTACTTTTCTTTCACTGCAGAGAGAGTTATTCTTTTCTTGTGCTGTAAAATTGGAATATTGTGTCATTTGTACTTTATTGTTTACCTTATATCCAATTTTACATAGGTATTATTGGAGAACAAAAATTTAGTATCCACTTAGGTTCATCTTTAGGAGTTAAAAACATAAAATATCTATCAGTAATAGCAGGATTACTTGTTGAAAGTGGAACAATTTAGAATCAAATGGTATGATGTAGTGACATGGAAACATATTAATTAATGTGTATAAAATTTGATGTATATATTTACCCCAAAGCGTTGAAATAAATCACTTTACAAAAGTGGTAAAAAATGGTATATAATATGATATTTCAAATTTATATTTTTTAAAATGATTTATTGTCATTTGATTCCATGGTTAGCTTCACTTAGGAAACCTATGAACAGGCCAGGGAAAATTACACTTGAACATTTTTTTTCAATTCTATTTTCTGTCTCAGAGAAAATAACAATTATTTGAAAACCCATGAGGTAATTCAAATGGCAATCCGGGATCATGTTAGATGCATAATAAATTACTGACCATGATATCAAATTTATATGAATTCACAGAATCTTGGAAGGAAGTAAAATAACTCCATGACTGGCTCAATATACAATTTTGAACTAAGCATTTTAAAAACTACAGGGCAAAAATCACTTCCAGATCTTTCAACATTTAGTTGAGCCAGCCAGCCATAATCCTTATATATGATGGCAGATACCCAGGAATATTGTCTTTTTTTCCTATACTCCAGTATGGATGAGAGCTTCTCAAAATGCGATCCTTGAACTGGTACCATCAGCACCACGTGGGAATTTGTTAGAAAAGCAAATTCTCAATCTTAGAAACTTTGGAGGTAGGTTCCAGCAACCTGTGTTTTAACAAGCATTCCCAGGTGATTCTGACGCACACTAGCATTTCAGAGACAATGCCTTATATAGTATAAAGGGAGATTATTAAAAATTTTTATTTACTAGGCTTCAAAACCCTTTAAGAATCTTCCTTAATATAAGGAGGTAACATTAAAAATATGTAATGTTATCTCAATCTTTAAAATTTTATCAGAACATATCATATGCTAATAATAATAAATGAAAAGGTATATGCATAATAAACAAAATGCTACTGAGATTCAGTGGGCCAATAAGGATTAGAATTCAGATTTTCTCCCCCTTATTCAGCCTAAATATCCTGTCATATCAGAGCTTTATCAACTATTTACTATGCAACTGTAAATATTCTAGGCACTTTTTCCCCTTATGAAAATTGTGCCTGCTTAGTACTTTCTATATGAAACTACAGGCTTTTGTCATGATAGCCTGAAAACTTCTTTTGACAGCATCAAAACTCTTAGAAAAGTTTTGAGGGGATACTTGCAGAAATTACAGGTCGCTGTTCCACTTGACTGTGCAGAAAGAAAGGAACATATTCCCAGAGTTGCAACAGAGATTTATGAGTACAGAGGAAATCGAGTGTGAGTGTGTGTACTGGAAGAGAGGTGGTGTCCATGAAGATGATGCAGATGTGGGTGCTGATGGGGTGAAATGTCATACGCTTAGCTTTAAGCATTAAGAACTATTACATGTGGTTGAGTCCGCCTGCCGATGCAGGGGACACGGGTTCGTGCCCCAGTCCGGGAAGATCCCACATGCCGCGGAGCGGCTGGGCCCATGAGCCATGGCTGCTGAGCCTGTGCGTCCGGAGCCTGTGCTCCGCAACGGGAGAGGCCACAACAGTGAGAGGCCCGCGTAACACAAAAAAAAAACAAAAAAGAAAAAGAAAAAGAACTACTATTACATGCGCATACTAAAAAATGACTACCGAAAGCACTGATTAGAGCGAGAGACCCACGGGAAATCTTAATATTCTCCTGTATTCGAGGCAGCACAGAAGTCTGAAAGCCAAAAAGTGCAAAGCCCCAAGGACATAATAGAGGTTGACAGTTCCAAAGTTGATAGAAATGTCATTCAAAATTGCCCTTTCATTCTCTTTCATTGTGTGACCAGGCTAATAGTATATTAAAAAGAATCCACATGCTTGATCCTTATACTGGTAACTATATAAATAATTTTGACCCATTATATGATATTATTTAACAATTTGCTTCTTTTCATAATTTACTACTGAGCTACTATACCAAATGCCCATTATTCATGAAGAATACAAAAATTACAGAAGTTTCCCATTTTCTATTAATTATTTTTCATTTGACTAGATGAAAATTTAAAAACCCTAGCTGTAAAATGGAACTGGACTATTTATTTATGACATGCATTCTCATAATTATGAGTATGCACAATAAACTCATAATTCTCATAATTATGAGTATGCACAATAAACTCAATGCACAATAAACTCAAAAGATATCATTTGCGATATCTTATTATTTAGGAGAAATGTGAAAGCTTAGCATGATTAACCAGTATTCTTAACAAATAAAACATACATTTTAACCAGTATTCTTAACAAATAAAACATACACTGGTGGTGCAGTGGTTGAGAGTCCGCCTGCCGATGCAGCGGACACGGGTTCGTGCCCCGGTCCGGGAAGATCCCATATGCCGGGGAGCGGCTGGGCCCGTGAGCCATGGCCGCTGAGCCTGCGCGTCCGGAGCCTGTGCTCCGCAACGGGAGAGGCCACAACAGTGAGAGGCCCGCGTACCGCAAAAAAAAAAAAAAAAAAAAAAAATATATATATATATATAGATAGATAGATAGATAGATAGAGAGATACTTTACATGTAAAAAATGTAAGTAATTTTCAAGGTCAGGAAAGCAGTGGGAAAGATAGTATTTCTATCAAGTACACTGTCAGGCAGTGAGGAAAGCGATTCCCTTTTAATTGTCCACTTGTTGAATGATGCTGTCAGTTGAAAACTTTTGGAAATAGCACATTTCATACTTATTTCATTTATACAGAAAGTAAGAGTTAAGAAGAATCCTACGTAGCTGTTGAGTAGCTCTAAACTTGTATATGATAATTATAAGGCAAGCATTTAAGCTTAAGTAAATGTGTAAGCTAGGGTAAGCAAGTTTTAACTAGCTGAAGTCTATATTCTACATAGCTATGGAATCACTATAAATATTTCAAATCATTTATTTAATCTTTAATACTGTGAAGTCATGAATAACCTCAGAAAGGAAACTAATGCTCAGAAAGGTCTAATGAAACCCAGGTTTTTGGTCTCTACAATACTCTTTTCATTTACATGACGAATTTAAACTTAAAGAGATGTTAATGAAATATAATTTCTGGAATTCAGCCCTAGCCATATAATTCTATCACATAATAAACCACATAAAGGTCAGTACACATGCAATAAAATGAACTAATACACACATTTGGTACTGTATACATTAGTTTAAAAGTTAAAGCACAAATTGTTAACTTGTTTTGGTGATTTTTTAAATGCTCCTCTGTTCTCTACACCATATGGCATCGAAAATTCCTTTCAGTAATGCTAAAGACTTATTAGACTATTCTTTGAGAAAAATACCAAAGGTTCATGTACAATATGGCAGAAAATATAACAATTCATACAATAATGTGTGAGAATACTATTGTGTATGTCCAAATACGTCCAAAAGTTTTAGGAACCAATTCATGATTATACATTCCCCTAATAAGGAATTATCTAATCTTAGTTAAATATAAAATCGTTAACAAGAATGCAAAACGAGGGCAGTCCAAAAATCATATAGTTCAGGCATGTTCCACTTATTTAGCTACTATGACTTGTCTCAAAGCAAACATTTCACTTAACATCAGCTTGTGGTCGGTCACAGTACTAGAAATACTGTGGCGGTTCTAATGAATTTGTATCCCAATCCCACACACATATAAATTATAAATGAGATAAAGAAAAGAATTTGACACAAATATATTGCCTTGGATGCACCGAAGAAATACCAGTTGTGATCATGAATGCAGGGATGATTCCACAAAAACTTAACAAACACTGTAAAATAACTATATAAAGTTAAAATATATTTCATTCACATGGTTTTCAAATCATAAGTTTATGCTAGGAAAAACATGTTACTCTATTATAACTGTATCATATCCATAATTTTATAATGTGCAGAGACCAAATTAGTTAGGAAATCAAACATAATTTATCAAAGAAAAATCATTCTCCAGAATCCTGGAGGGTTATTTCTCTCTCCCCACTCCTTAGCCTTCATTCATGTTTTTGCTAAAGAATTTTAATAGAGAGCTAGAGAACAGGGATACCAGTAAAGAAGTCTACTTCTTTCTTCCTATTTGCACCCTTGTCCTTCACAACATAGAGCTATACCCACATGCAGGATTCTGGACCACAAGATGTACCATTAAGGATGTGCAAATGATTATATCTTTCAGTATAAAACTTTCATCTTTATTTACTTCTTTATTCACTCTCACTGTCTAATTGATGATCCAGTTCATGCCATATCACACTTGTCCCCAAATTCCACTTCCTTAAATATTTACCTAAAGTAGTTATTGAAAATCAAACATTTATTTGGCAGTTAACAAGTTTATAGCACTCTGATGACAAAGAACAAGAACATATACATTTATTCAATCATCCATCCATTCATTTGTTATTTATTGAATGGAATTTCAACCATTTAATAATGGCTATTATATGTTGGGAATTAGAAAAATGCAAATCACTTGACATCTAGGCATGTGGCTTTGAGACTTTAGTTTTGTGTGGCCAGTAATAAAGGAACAAAGAGGTGCATTTACTTTTTATTCAAGCCCTAGATATAGAGGTATGTGGAAATGTGTCTTATTTTAGCTGAATGCTTGAAGGACAGTTTGTCTACGCACTTAACACATCGTTTTATTTATAAATATGCTTTGATTCTTTAATAGCCATGCAATGACTTAATAAACTCTATGTATATAATTTCAGGCTACTTCCTGTGCGCAATTTGGAAACCGTCCCCATACATATCATAAATACTCATGTGAAGTAAGTAGCAATACTAACACATGGGAGGAGTAAAAGCATTCATGAAACATGCTGCAAAATTAATCACGATACTGCTATTATCCTCTCTAATGAAATAATCTTATTAAATTAAGTACGGAAGCTACATGACAAGCTGAATTGCACAATGTGCACTGAGGCCGCACCTCTCTTCCCTAGCTTGTGTTCACATTCATCTTTTTCTTCTTCTGTCCCTATTGTTCACTGTAAGAGCCCTCTTTCACCTTTCCCACCCAAATAAGGCTTTTTTTCCTACGGTTTAGTAGAAAAAACAGTAAACAGTAGAGAGAAAAACAAAACAAATACCATGAGATCTCCAAAAAGACTGGTGTGTCCTTGATTTTCCTTCATGAAGAATTTAGAGGAGAAAAGGTTTGCATTTATGTGCAAGAGTGAATTAAAGTAATATAATGTAAAACAAAGTGTAACAATCTTAAAATTATTTTCTTAGCTCCTGAAGAATTAGGAATCCTACTCAGGTGGCCACCCCAACTCTATACTTAGTAGCTTTCTGTCACCAGAAAATCAAGTTTATCATCTTAGAGAGCATGTAGTCCTGAAGTCCTTTTCATGAACACACCCTTACTTTTGGCCTTCCAGATTGCAAGATGCCTTGTTAACCAGGTAGAGAGAACTCCAGGAATTCTCTGATAGGTATGCTTTTGCTGTGTTAATGTTACCATTAGACTTGATTGCCATTTAAATTCAAGTCTTAAGTTATTTAGCTGATGGTAATATGGTCTAGCTTCTCATTTGCCTTCCTCATTTTGCCATTTTACACTTTTACTACACCTGCTTCTTTTAAAAGTGTATGTTGGCCATCATCAAAAAATCTAGAAACAATGAGTGCTGAGAGGGTGTGGAGAAAAGGGAGCCCTCTTGCACTGCTGGTGGGAATGTGAATTGGTACAGCCACTGTGGAGAACAGTATGGAGGTTCCTTAAAAAACTACAAATAGAACTACCATATGACCCAGCAATCCCACTACTGGACATATACCCTGAGAAAACCATAATTCAAAAAGAGTCACGTACCAAAATGTTCATTGCAGCTCTATTTACAATAGCCAGGACATGGAAGCAGCCTAAGTGTCCATCATTGGATGAATGGATAAAGAAGATGTGGCACATATATACAATGGAATATTACTCAGCCATAAGAAGAAATGAAATTGAGTTATCTGTAGTGAGGTGGATGGACCTAGAGTCTGTCATACAGAGTGAAGTAAGTCAGAAAGAGAAAGACAAATACCGTATGCTAACGCATATATATGGAATATAAGAAAAAAAAATGTCATGAAGAACCTAGGGGTAAGATGGGAATAAAAACACAGACCTACTAGAGAATGGACTTGAGGATATGGGGAGGGGGAAGGGTAATCTGTGACAAAGTGAGAGAGAGGCATGGACATATATATACTACCAAACGTAAAATAGATAGCTAGTGGGAAGCAGCCGCATAGCACAGGGAGATCAGCTCAGTGCTTTGTGACCGCCTGGAGGGGTGGGATAGGGAGGGTGGGAGGGAGGGAGACGCAAGAGGGAGGAGATATGGGAACATATGTATATGTATAACTGATTCACTTTGTTATAAAGCAGAAACTAACACACCATTGTAAAGCAATTATACTCCAATAAAGATGTAAAAAAAAAACCAAAAACGTGTATGTTAGCAGTGTAGTTGGGGAACATTTGCTTCAATGTGGTAATTACACATCGCTTTTACATTTATCCTGTTGGCCCTTAATTAATTTAAAGGTGTTCAAAACATATTCATCATTTAATTTGTTGTTTAAAATGCCTTCTGTTCTTTCCCTGTTAATACCTTGATAGATTATTTTCCTTGTTTTCTGACTTCATTGATTTAAAGCCTCAAAACTGTAAATTATACCCACAAAGACACCCATACATATATTTGAAAACAAGGAGAGGAAAGATTGTGGCTTCCGGAATATCAGTAATATTTCACATTCATTTTTTAACGAAATAATTTCTTTGAAATTTCTAAACCAAATAATGTCATTCTTTCTACACACAAAGTTCTTCTGTGATAGCCGGCTTCCACGATGCCCACCCCCCCCCCCCAGTAATTCTTGCCTCCGGGTATTCCCCTGTGTATTCCCCTCCCACAGTGAATAGGACTGATCTACATAACCAACAGGATACTGCAGAAATGACAGTTTGACTCCTGATGCTTGGTCATAAAAGACATTGCAGCTTCTACTTTCCTCTTTCTTGAATCACTTGCTCTGGGGTGGCAGGGTTTCTCCACTTCGGCACTATTGATTTTTGGCTGAATAACCCTTTGTTGTGAGTGACTGTCCTGTGCATTGCAGAATGTTTAGCAGTATCCCTGGCCTCAACCAGTAGATGCTTGTAGCACTCCTGTCCAAGTTGCAGCAACCGAAATTATAGCCAGACACTGCCAAATGTTTCCTGAGGGACAAAATCACCCTCAGGGGTAAGTCAGTTGCCATGTTGTGAGGACACTCAAACAACCAATGGAGAGAACCACCTGGCAAGGAATTGAGGCCTCCTGCCAGTAACCAGTACTTCTAGTTAGGCATGTGAGTAAGCCACTTTGCAAGTGGATATACTAGCACCAGTCAAGTTTTCAAATGACTGCAACCCCAGTGAATATACCAGTACCAGACAAGCTTTCAAATGACTAACCTCGGTTGACAACTTGATTGCAAGGAGACTCTTAGCCAGATCCACCCAAGTAATCTACTCTCAAATTCATGACCCACACAAACTGTGTGAGATAAGTGTTTGTTGTCTGAAGTCACTAAATTTGGGGATATTTTGTGAGGCAGCAATACTGAATCCATCCTCTAAAAGAGAAGACTGTAGCCAATATATGTTAAGTTCTTATATGATTCCAAAGCATTTTTTACCAAGACCTCACTTTGACTCCTGGAAAAATACTTGTTCCTCATTCTTCAACCATAATATGTGAATACATTTCATGAATCTTCCTCAGTTTTATTTATTTTGAGAGCTAGTTGTCATTCTTTTCTCCTTTTTCTTTCCTTCTCTTTTAATATTTCCTCTCCCTTCTCTTGAACATTTCTAACTCAGCTTTTGAGACTTTAATTTTAGATAAACTCTCTATCTAACTGCTACTTTTTATTTTCAAAACGTTCTAAAAATAAACTGTAGAAATATAGTTTCTGTACATTTACTTAGAAGAGTGTCATATGGGAAGATCTTTAGCTCACAATACCAAATGAAAACCCACTCACAGAAATTCTGCAGAGTAAATTTTCTGAACTATTTGAAAAGGAGAAGAACAGGAGGAATACAAGTGTCAACAATAATATTTGATGAGAACAGTGATAACACGAAACAGTATAAAGTGTATGGTGTTTCAGATTCACCTTTGTTTAACCTCTGGTCCCTGGACAGCTTCAAATTCCTAATAATAATTGTTATTTTGTCCTGTGGTATTCATTACATCTGGATGACTGCTATTATCTTTTAAAATGATTTACAGTTCTTCTACCAAGAGGCTAAAAGAAAGCACAGAGCAGTAAGAGTTGATGTTAATAATCATACCAGTTCCTTTTATTAAACTCTAAGTGTAAATCTCCAAAAGCTTTTAGAAAATGCTTTTAGAGAAATTAGAGTTGGTCATTCCGTGTACAAGAAGAATTAAGTGTTTTCTTGGCACCACCTGACCAGCCCTTAAACTAATAATTAGAAAGCATTTGTCACTGTTACTTTTCTGTTAGCTCCACTTGAATATATGTGAAAAAAACCCCAAGAACTCCAAAGTTATCAGATGTTGGAATGGATTCACATGCAAAAAAGCAGAAGTCCTCAGAGCAATACAGATTCACAACATGAAATTTAAGGAAGTAGAAGCCACACTGATCAAATTCTACTACCACCTCTATGGCGGGGATGGTACTTCTACCTGTACCTGAATGTACAGAACCAACCTCTCTACCTCAATCTACAAAAGGAATTAACACCAAAAGAACAGCAGAACAATATAAACAACACCAATCCAAATGAGTGTAGACTCTTTGTCCCACTGGGGTCACATAAAGCAGAGGTAGTTATATCACATGGAGGCCTATTATTCAGGGGGAGGAAACACTCACAAAACTGTGAAAAGAATGAGTTGATCTTGCAACAAAACAAAATAGAATACTTGGAATACTGAGAGGGCTAAAAAAAAATTCCTTAAAAATATCTGGGGATTCAATCTTTTAGGGATTTAAATTTTTGAAGATCCTGGGAAAAGTTTGGTCTGGTTACAAGCAGATAGATCATCTTTATTTACTTATTTAAAAAAAAATTTTTTTCAACATCTTTATTGGAGTATAATTGCTCTACAATGATGCATTAGCTTCTGCTGTATAACAAAGTGAATCAGCCATATGTATACACATATCCCCATATCCCCTCCCTCTCACGTCTCCCTCCCACCCTCCCTATCCCACCCCTCTAGGTGGTCACAAAGCACCGAGCTGATCTCCCTGTGCTACGCAGCTGCTTCCAACAATTCATTCTACATTTGGTAGTGTATATATGTCCATGCCACTCTCTCACCTTGTCCCACCCCACGCTTTCCCCTCCCCGTAGATCATCTTTAAATAGCCAACCCAGGAGAAAAAAGGAGAATAAATAGAAGGCACAGTCATACGTAAGTCATTTAATACTAACTCTAACTAATTAAATCCAAGTCCTCATCTCCAATTCCCCCACATGCACGTATAGGTTCTAATGGGCACAAATCCCCAACAGTCTGGTGACCCCACTCTGACTGACTGTTTCATGTTTAATACAGTTATGACAGTTAACCACTGTATGGGTGTATTTTGGGGAGACTTGAGAAAGGGCCAAATCGTCTAAGGTACAGAACTCTGGGGAAGGATGGACGTGCACACGTGTGTCTGGGCGTATGAGTATGTGTGTGTGCAATGGATTTGACAGTGAATGAAACATAAAGCAAGAAGGTTAGGGAAGACTAAGGCAGCACCCTATTATTAGTGACTATAACGATCATCCCACTGTATTTCATTTTATTGCATTAGTTGTTTTCCTGAATTGTTGATGGCAAAATAATCAGATTTTAAATAGATTAAGAAGACCTTACTCTTCAAAGGGATCTTTACGGATTAGCTGAGTACTCCCACTCTTTACAGTACAACTTACTTGGGGGTAGGCATTAGTATATTAATTGTCTTTTATTACCCACATATACTTTGAATAGAAAAAATACTAAATATTAACTAATATATAATTACATGGACAGTTAAGTTTAATCACTGACTAACTCTTGATAAATTCTGTTTCTTCCTCTTTTTTTTTCATAAAGTATTTTAAAAATTCTTACATCTACATACAATGCAAATGTCATTTTGACTAGTGAATATCAAAATAGGAGCATATGCACCACCATAAGGTTTCCCTCCAAATTTGAATCTCTTCAAATGAATTCCCACCACTTGAATTTCAGGGTTCTTCCCAGTCTTCAGAACTTTGCTCCTTTTTCTTTTTGCCCTTAGGGTTGAAGCCTTGACATCTCTGGGACTCACTGATTTCTACTCAGAGATGTCACCTAACAGAGTCACTGTTAGGAACTTCTTAGTGACAGGCTTCCTATTAATTTTTTTTAAATGTTATGTACGTATGTATGTCTATGTTGGGTCTTTGCTGCTGCATGGGGGCACAACTCTTTGTTGCGGTGTGTGGGCTTCTCATTGCGGTGGCTTCTCTTGTGGTGGAGCACGGGCACTAGGCACGCGGGCTTCAGTAGTTGTGGTGCGCAGGCTCAGTAGCTCTGGCTCGCGGACTCTGGAGCACGGGCTCAGTAGTTGTGGCGAACGGGCTTAGTTGCTCCGCGGCATGTGGTATCTTCCCGGACCAAGGCTCGAACCCGTGTCCCCTGCATTGGCAGGCAGATTCTTAACCACTGCGCCACCAGGGAAGCCCCTTCCTATTAATTTGACCTGAAACTTTACTAGGTCAGGACATCCAAACTACAACTCTTTTTCACTCCATTCATTGCAGAGGACAAGGGGCAGTCATTGAAAACAAAGGATTAAAAGTCCAAAGATAAGTAAAAATAAAACGTAAATGCAAAACTCATTTCTCTCACTCCCACTTATCTTAACCCAGAGCAATTTTCACCCGTCAGATTAAGAGCAGTATTAGTGATCTTCCTTTCTGAATATAGATTTAGAAGAGTTGTCCTATTTGCCCTGGTCTTTTTTTTTTTTCTCATGTGATAGGTTTATTCTTTAATTTGTTCCATAAGCATCTTTTTAGAAATTATTCCCAACTGTGCTAGTCATGGGGGAGAAGGAATTTATATTCCAGTTGGTGAAGCAATATATAGACACTAAACGACACAACAGTTTAAGGCTATGGAAGCTGCTAGAAAATTGTAATACAGTTAGTTAACTCTTGAACAACTTGGGGTTTGAGGCAGTGACCCCTTTGCACAGTCGAAAATCTGAGTATAACTTTTGACTCCCCCAAAACTTAACTACTAACAGCCTACTGTTGACTGGAAGCCTTACAGATAACATAAACAGTTGATTAACACATATTTTGTATGTATATACATATACATTTGTATGTATATGTATATATGTATATCTACATATATTTGTATGCATTCATGACATACCTAACTTTTTCTTAATTTCTTCAGTATTTCTAGGCTATGCAGTTTGTCTGCAAGTTTTTTCAAATTGTCACAAATCTCCAAAAAACTTTCCAATGTATTTGTTGAAAGAAACCTTTGCATAAGTGGACCCATGCAGTTCAAACCCATGTTGTTTAAAGGCCAACTACATTTAAAGAAATATGATTGTGATTAATCTAAAAGAGTGCCATGAAAGAAATTCTTCTGAAAAAAACCTGTATTTTATTTAGTCTAGATTATTTAGACCAAACTTTGTCACAAATGTGGTTGATTCACTAGTCTAGGACTGGGATTTGGATTTTGGATCTTAGATACTTAATTTAAATGCAATTTTCAGAACTTTTTCAAAAGGTTATCATTTCCTTATTCTGTTGATCCTGACACCTCATTTTCTGAAGAGTTTGAAAACACAGAAAGGTGTCAAGGGCATGAGCTCTTAGAACACTTAGTCCTATAAAATTTGCTACTTGGGACTAGATGATTATTACCAGAAATAAAGATTATTTTCCCTTCCCTGAGATATTCATCAAAAGCAATTATTTTCTAATTGTGACTGACAAAGTATTTTTTTCCTTTTTCCTTTTCTCCTAATTAACCTATTAGAGAGTTAATAAAACAAAAGGCATGGTATATGCCTAATTGAATACAAAAATTATGCAATTTTTACCTGGGAACTTCTCCCCACTCCAAAAGAAATGCTGATTTTATAAAGCCATTTTGTCATCAAGAGAGCTAGTTTCGGGACTTCCCTGGTGGCTCAGTGGTTAAGAATCCACTTGCCAATGTAGGGGACATGGGTTCGAGCCCTGGTCCGGGAAGATCCCACATGCCGTGGAGCAACTAAGCCTGTGCACCACTACTGAGCCTGCGCTCTAGAGCCCACGAGCCACAACTACTGAGCCCGTGAGCCACAACTACTGAAGACTGTGCATCTAGAGCCTGTGCTCCACAACAAGAGAAGAAGCCACCGCAATGAGAAGCCCGTGAACCGCAACGAAGAGTAGCCCTGGCTCGCCGCAACTAGAGAAAGCCTGCATGCAGCCTCAATGCAGCCAGAAATAAATATATAAATAAATAAATTTACATTAAAAAAAGAGAGCTAGTTCCAAAGAAGAAATAAATGCTAATAATTCTGTACACTATTGTTACATAAATATTTGGGAAGAGTCAATTAAATATCATAAAATATATAAAAGTACATTTAGTAAGCTTAATAATCCATATACTATTTAAAATAATTTGAATACTTTTATATCTGTTCATTTTTAATGCTGATTTTCTAATACTATTCAATTTACTCCCTGACAACTAAACTTTACAGGTTACAAAAGCATCCTCATACATTTTGTCTTACTTTAAGTCTCACAGCAAGAGTGTGAGATATTATCAATCTCACTTCACAGATGAAGAAACTGAAGTTAGAGATATTCAAAGATTTGCCAATAGTCATAACTTTATTAAGCTTCGGACTCAAACCCAAGTCACTGGGCCATTAAGTCTAGGCAACTTTTCAGAGCTGCCTCTTATCTAAATGCCAACAGGGAAAAAATTGTTAAGCAATTTCTTTGAAAAATCAGACTAATAACTGAAATCTTGCAGTTTCTTCTTAATTCTGAAGAGATTTTTATACCTCATTATGATAGGGATCATTAAGAGCTCAATTTGGATAATATTAATCTGGGCCCTTGCAAAAAATTTATAATATCATATCATGAAATATTTTAACAAAATAGCTACAAGTAAATTCCAAATGTATTCATGTATCTAAATTATACATCAAAAGAGTACATATTTCAAGTAAATGCCATAAACATCCTCAACACTATTATTTAAGTGGACTTATTTTATTTCAACATAAAACATATGTCAATTTATATATATCCAAATGCTGCCCAGTCATTTAGAGAGGAACTAATATTACAAGAAATGAAAGAGAGGATGGAAAAGACCTTTAGCCCACCTAATGGCCTGACCAACGGCTATGAATCCATCCCAGGTTTATTTCAAATGAGTTGTGTCAAAGGTTACCCACAGGCCATTTTATAGTGATTTATAGCTGATGTCTTCAAATATCCTTTTATTTTAATGATAATCTCGATAGAGTCATTGAGGCATTCTTTGTCTTCATGGCAGTGACCAGGAGGGAACTGACGTCTTTAAAAAATTCTAAGGGTTGAGGATTATTTATATAGAATGGCAGTTAAGGCCAGTTTTTATGTTGTACCCTGGAGACAAAATAATTTTTTCTCAACATATTGAAGATGCTTAGCTTGATTATATATTCTGCCTATCATTGTTATAATATTAAATTGAAGGTATAGTCCAAAGAAAATTCAATAAACATGAAAAGGCTTAGAATTGAGCATCAGGTAAGAGTCTGATTTTAACTATAATGATCTCAAATTTGTATTAAGGCTCTCACAGCATAATGATTCTTAAGTGTCTGTACTGAGTTAAGCATGTCGTGAAGCATGAGGAATTGCAAGATTGATTTATCAGATATTCATTTAAGAAATAGTCAATTAAAATAATGCGTAGTGAAACTCAGCTGTAATGCCTCCTGTTTAATTTTTCCCAACCCATAACATTAAGAGAATAATACATTCCACAGTCTGGATGGCATAAAAGATTTTATATAGCAATTGTAATGATATCATTACATAAGAGTTTTGATGATATCTTTTAAACTGAACTAAGGAGAAAGAATGAGTGCATTTACCTTAGATTCGACTTTATTTTGAATGTTGCTTTAGGTCATTAGATTGCCAAATAAAATGAATCTGCATTCTTGATTACTGTAGTAAAGAATGGAATATATATATGTTTATATATAATATCAATAATGTTTATATATAATATAAGCAAATGAATGTATAGGTGAACTATTTCTCTGCCATACTTGAGTAGATTGATTAGCCTAAAAGAGAAGCAGAGAAAGATAATCTTACAAAAGTAAGAGAGAAAAATTTTAAATTTCCCTCCTAAGACTTTACTTGAACTGTCAGTTAAACAATATAACAAAAGTAGCTTATATTAGTATAAGCCTATGCCTTTCATTTCTTTTTTGCTCTCTTTTTTTTTTTTTTTCCTGTACGTGGGCCTCTCACGGTTGTGGCCTCTCCCGTTGCGGAGCACAGGCTCCAGACGCGCAGGCTCACCACTGCGCCACCAGGGAAGCCCTCTGCACACTCTCAATCTGTCAACATACATAAGGGAGGCCATTCACTTGAAGATGTACTCATAGTAAACAAACTCATGAGGCTAATATATAAGTCAGAATGTCAATTAATTAATTTAGACCTGACCAAAATATTGCTGAATTTTTTAAGGTATTCTTCTTTTAATTTCAAGATACCTCGAAATGCAAATTTCACTATCAGAATCAGGGCCGAAGAAGTAGTGAGTATAGTTGGCTCTCCGTATCCCTGGGTTCCACATCCACGGACTCAACCAACTGCAGTTGATACAGAGGGCCAACTGTACTACACCATTTTACATAGGGGGCTCGAACATCCGTGGATTTTGGTATCCAAGGAGGTCCTGGAACTAATCCCCTGTGGATACCAAGGGATGACTGTACTTCACTCAGACCATAGTAAGGACTAGTAGATTATGTATGCTTCATTACATACGATGTCTCTTGAATGATCAGAACACTCATATTTCCTAAATCCAGTGTATCTCACCTAGACTGACAGGATAAACAATAACAAACCTTACTTTTAGGTTCCATAACCTTTCTGTGCATATGGTCTTTCTGCATAGTACAACAGCACTGTTTTACTTTTCTTAGGTACAACTGTATTCCGCTCACGCTGCATTGAGATTATCCTCAAGCCCAGGATCTTTGATGCTTCCATGTAAGGGGTCCCAAACTCAGTCATATTTTTGAACATAGTATCTTGGCTTACTTCCACAGATGGCTCGTTTATTTGTTTGTTTGTTTATTCTTCTAAAAGAACTAGAGCAATGATTATATGTCAAGCATTACACCGGATGCTAAGGATGAATAAGATATACTCCCTACCATCAAGGGATTCACAGTCATACAAGGGAAGGCAAGTGCAGTTATACAGGTGCTGTGATGCTATACAAGGAGTACGTGTCTATGTAGTGTGGTCACATATGATGGAATAGCCAATTCCACATAGAGGTGACAGTGGACATATGTCTTATGAGTTGGTGCCAGGCAAGAGGGAAAAGTGGAATGAAGAGGGCAAAAGCATTCCAGAGAGGTAGAGTGGCACAAACATAGGCAAAAAGAGGTGAAATAACATGATACATGAGGAAGTGATTCCATTTGGAGCACAAATTGCTGAGATTGGGAGAAAAGTAGAATAACTTAGGCTAGTGAGGTAAGTGGGGCTAGATTAGAGAATGCCAAGGGAAGATGGTTAGACTTCCTCTTTTAGACATTTTTATCTTTACATTTTCATTCTTCTTAAGTTCACTCCCAAAGTTCTAGAGATGCATTACTGTAAACCTTATATCTTTAAAATTCAGATGAACTCCCACACTCTACTCTTCCATTCCTACACATCTTTGCACAGATTGTCTCATTTTCCTTCAAAAACCATGTAAATGGCACACCTTCTGGAAGCCTTTCCTTATCTTCCTATTTCTCCCCAGGTTGTGTTGAGAACTTTTTTCCGTTTCTCCATATTATTCTTCGATTATTACTTAGCCCACAGTATTTTAATTGTTAGTTTATTTGCTGCCTTCCCCATTACACTGTACAGTGTTAATTATTGTTCTTTTTTATTCTACCAGTGTCCAGTATATTATAGGTGCTAAAAAGGTGGTTATTGAACAAACCTCAGTATTGACATCTTCTAAGAGTGACTCTAAGAAGCTTCATTTATGAATAACATAGTCATTACATGATATTTTAAAAATTATGTAAAACAGTGAACAAACATATAGCATTGTTTCAAGCAAAATGTCAAGTCTATTGATATATCTCTTTCCGAAGGCAGACATTCTTATTCCTATTTTCCCACTAGAAGATATCTCATTTAGGATAAATCATATTTTATTAACTGTGCATTCTACGTGGATCTTGTTTTTAAAAATAGAATTCATTTCAAAATACATTTTGAAAGAATATTTTTTAAAACTTTTAAAAACATTCCTTTTTGTCTCATTAAACTCCTTAATGTTTTATTTAAGATGCCCAGAATTCTAGAACATAACTTGGTTACACCAAAGGCCCAAAAGTTCACCTGACAATAGCTAAGCATATATGACTGAAATAATAACAGAAAACGTACACAGATACATGATCTTAGATAATGTTGTATTAATATATTTAATTGCAAAAATAGACATATAGTGAAGACTATATCACAGATAGTGATAACTAAGGTTTCAATTCATATTAAGATTGAGTAGTATAATATAAACATTTAATCTAGTAAACATTTATCGACTGCATATTATGGGGCAGCCACTTAAAATTCAATGGGTAAAGAAAGTGTTTGTAATATGATTAATCTTATGGAATTGATCTTTCCTTCATTTAGTTTGTTGCAAGTCCATAAATTATGGTCCCAGATACAACAGATCAGAATTCCAGCTCACTGCAACTCTGTGTATGCTAATAGAAAAAGACAAGCAAAACCAAATCAAACAAAAACTACCCAGAGGTTCTCTTAAAATTGTATCAGAACCATCATTTTTTAGATAAATGACAGCACTATCTGCATAAAAACCGGCGCTAAAAATTCCATCACTTGACCCAAAATTTTTGTCTTGCCCTGTATTTATATAGGGTTGACCTGAATATTGAGCTCCCGCAGACTTAAAATGAAACTTTGATCCTCAAAAGAGTTACACGGAGAAGTATAGAAAACAAAAATCTGTACCTATTTAAGGACATTCCTACTGCTGTCATAATGCTTTTGTACATACTTCACAACAGCATTTTTTCCTTATGTTATTTTAAGTACTACTGGAAATACCACAAGAGAAAATTTTTTGCAGTACTTCATCCTTTCTATTTTTGGTCTCAATTTCTTTTTCTCCTATTATGAAATATCTACACTGCCAAAAGTCATCAAAATTGCACAACAAACCATAATAGCTCAAATTATATAATAAACTAGAAAAAATAAGATTCTTTGGTTATTGAAAGGCCCAATTTAAATGAAGGTCTCATATGGAATCTCAGTACTGATAACTGGTCTTGCAAAGAAATCTAACAGAGCTTTAATAAAAAATATTTTGTGGTTTTATGAAAATGTAAGGTTTCTAGTCTTTTCTGGTATTGGCAAACAATTTGGGGGAATATACTGTTTTTTCTATTTAAGTATACTTTTTTTTCTTTCATATTATTTTGGTAATGTAAAACCTGTAAAGTAAGAATTCTGGTCTTCATTCTGCTCTAAATTTAGAGATCTCATCCTTATTCTTTGAAAAACCAAAATCATAAAGGATGAAAGGTTGGGTTCTGTAAAAGTCACCCTATGGAATCAGCTAGTCCATAGTTGGAAGTACGAGTGCTAAAAGCTGTGTGATATTGCAATTGTAAGTCCTGAAGCTCACAAAGGGAGGGGGATAGAATTCTAAGAAGCATCCAATTATATTATCTACAAGGAGGTCCAGGACTAGGAAAGGGGTACATTCTTCCCTTGAGAACCTGAGGACACCTAAGTACGTGATTCAGGTTAAGGAAAATTGCTAGCTTTTCATATTTAGACACTTGCATTTTTAGACATGCTGCTTTCCAAGCAGCACTCTGTTAAACAAGTTCTTAGCAATATTCAATATTCTGAGTCATTAAGAATGTACTTTTCAAATTTAATATTTATGATTAAAATTTTCGTGAGCAAAATTCTGATTTCAGTATAGAAAAAATTTCAAATCTATTTTCAAGTAAAATAGAGAATTCTAAGATTGTTCCCTATTTCAAAAAAAAAAACAAAAACAAGAGCTGTTCTATATTTTGAATCCTATTCTGTATCCCCCTGTTCTCCAACTTGAAGATACGTGAGATAAGGAATGTATGCTTGCAAGCTCCTCTGATCATATTAAGTAGACTCTAGACCAGCAGTCCCCAACCTTTTTGGCACCAGGGACCGGTCTCATGGAAGACAATTTTTCCACAGACAGGGGTTGAGGGGATGGTTCAGGTGGTAACGCGAGCGATGGGGAGCGATGGGGAGCGGCAGATGAAGCTTCATTAGCTCGCCCGCAGCTCACCTCCTGCTTTGCGGCCCGGTTCCTAACAGGCCACAGATTGATACCAGTCCGCAGCCCGGGGTTTGGGGACCCCTGCTCTAGACAATAATTCACAGTCAATGTGAATTACACCACGCACTGTGCATATGATGAAGGCATTTTTTTCCCCCCACATTTAATACTAATCAAGTTACACATTTTCTTTTCTGGTCTTTGTTCAAAAAACTATAATTAAGAATGACTGTGTTCTTTAGTTGATTATTAGAAGAAATGAGAAACTGCAAGAATGATGATGGAGTTCACTATTTTATAACTTTTTGGACAGCTCTGGATTAAAATAGTCTCTCTTTCTCCTTAAGTTAACTTTGTGCAATTAATGCCACTACCATATTGTATGTGCATGAGAAAATGTGAGAAGAGGTATAACTAAAAAGGAATCCTTCTTCATGGAATATAATACAACAAAATAGATACATTAGAACTTTGTATATAAACTCAATATAAGTAAAACAAATAGGATTTTAAATGCATTGTGAATGTACATGCTTAAATAAATCATATAATGAGTTTTAACAAGAAAATAATCACATTATTTATAGAAGTTTTAATAAGCTTTATAAAAGCTTTTTTTAAGTGGGTGGCATTGCATGTTTGTTTATATGACAAAAAGTGTGACTTTAATAAAGCTTGTAACTGGAGGAAGGGAGAAGGGAAGAGGGGAGGAGAGGGAGGGACAGATGGAGGAAAGGAGACAGGGAGAGACAGGCAGTAAGAGAGAGAATGTGTGGCTGATTTTGAAAGAATGTTGTCCTCTCAAAGCAAGTTTATCCCAATGATGAAAATAACGCTCTTCATAATTTTAAAACTGCCCTGTTGTAATTGTTTTGAGACTATAGCACATTTTTCACTGATTTTTTTTAAAAGATAGCTAAAAGTCTGTTGCACTTGAATCACACTGGGTTATAAAGTTTTGGGTAAAAATCAAAAATTAAAAAAAACATGTCAAAAGTAAAAATCTGATTAGAAATTAGGGTCTGTTTTCTCATGTGACTTGTAAACCTACTCACAAAAGAGATCAAGTAAAATAAGAATTCTAAAACTCTTATCAACACTAGTATATAGCAATTATAATTTTTTAAGATGACTTTTTAAAAACCAATACTTAGGTGTTAGTACCAAAATATCACTCCAAAAATTCAACCCTGCAATTTGCTTCCTATAGGTGTTATCAGGTACTATCAATTGTGTGTGTTTTCATATATTACTAATGAAAAAAACCTGACAAAGTAAGTGACTCTAAAGAAAACCCAGGAAATAGTGTAGGTTAAATCCGTACTCCAGGTGCTTACTTGCTGCCCTTAACAAGCTTTAATGTGATTGACTTTTTCTGTCTGTATCCCTTCACCACATCCCTCACCACATACACTGTGCTCCATGAGGACAGAGAACCATCTACACTGTTCACCAGTATCCTTGGGTCCTAGGACTCTGACAGACACATCATAAGCAATTAATTTGTTAATTAATTTGTTGAATTAAATTGTCTTGTCTCTCCAATGGCAAGGTCCAGGATGTGTCATTAGGACTCAAACTCCAGAGTGTTTCTAGGGAAGTAATGTAAAGACACTTAAAATATTAACTAATTGGTCCAAAAGATAAAAGGAAAAAAATTCCTTTGCCTGAAAGACACAATACCCTAAGAAAAGAATACAATGAATAGATAATTACAAGAGTTTGTCGTACGACAAATGGAAAATACATAATTTCTCTTTAAAAGTGAATGCACTTAGAACAAAATTCAAAACTTAACATGAAAAAGTCCTACCTGATGTGGTCTTTCTCATTTCTAACTTCATTTCTTATTCTCCCTCATGTTCTTTGCATTTCAGCTATCCCGGCCTGTTTTCTAAACCTTGAATTTGTCAACCTCACTCATATATTACAGTCTCTGCAACTGCTGTTGCTCCTGTTTGGAATACCTTTCTCTCAGACCTTTGCAGGTACTTTCCTATTCATGATTTAAGTCTCAGAGAGGGCTTCCCTTATAGCTCTGTCTCAAGGAGATTCCCTTGCTTGTCCCTAGGCACTCTTTTACCCTTATTTTCTTCACAGCACTAACCAATATATGAAATTGTCATTTTAATTACTCATAGCTTATCATTTCCCATTAGACTGCAGAATCTAAAGAAGACACAGTGTCCTGTTCATAGCTGTAGTAGCTGTAGTTCTGTCTTGAACTGAATTTGGCACATGACAGGCATACATTAATATTTGTTGAATCAATAATGGTAGATGTAAGCATAGGGTGTTACAGAACACTAAAAAGGGACAGTCCTTTAAAGAATGAGAAAACAACAGAGCTAAGGGCTAGAGACCAATTCCAAGTGATACTGTTTAGGCTCCTAATTAAACCACATCTGAAATCAGAATAACATTTTTTTTTAATGTGACTGAATATATTTCCTTTTTGCTTAATCCAGTTTGGGTTGAGTATTCTATTATTTTACTAACAAATACAGTTGTCATTCAGTGAAACCACAGTTTGAAATCCTGGAAAGTTGATTACAGTTCTACTTAAATAAGAATACTGTGACATTAAGTTACTCTGAATAAAATAATGCCACCTCCAAGACGGGAATAAAGACACAGACCTACTAGAGAATGGACTTGAGGATATGGGGAGGGGAAAGGGTAAGCTGTGACAAAGTGAGACAGTGGCATGGACATATATACACTACCAAACGTAAAACAGCTAGTGGGAAGCAGCCGCATAGCACAGGGAGATCAGCTCGGTGCTTTGTGACCACCTAGAGGGGTGGGATAGGGAGGGTGGGAGGGAGGCAGACGCAAGAGGGAAGAGATATGGGAACAATATGTATATGTATAACTGATTCACTTTGTCATAAAGCAGAAACTAACACACCATTGTAAAGCAATTATACTCCAATAAAGATGTTAAAAATAAAAATAATGCCACCTCATGGAGTGGTGGACTCCTTCTGTCACTGCAGCAGACCAGGCAGAGGCAAAGTAACCTCATGACTGAGTTACTGTGTGTTGGACTGAATATTTTCTGCATTTCCTTCTTACTGAAGCTTCCATAATTCTATAAACAAAACAGCTGATACAATTTGTTAAATAAATAAAACTTCTGAATACTTTTGGTTTTGATCTTGTCTGCCTTCAGCTTAGAAGCTTACATCTTTTTATTTTTTTGACTCAAATTTACATCTGTTTCATTACTGTATTATTTTCTTTCTACTCTCTATTTTATAGTGTTTAAAAATATTAGTGGAATGCTTGGTTCTCTCTAGAGAAAAATCTATTGATAAAACTGAACAAATAACTAGGCATATATTCTATTTTCCATCTATCTAAATAAGACATTAATAATTTGCTGTCATGTAGAAAACAAATCTATACTTTTTGGGGCATCTCTGTTAAAGAGACTACGAAAATTCTTCCTCTTTTTTTGAATAGGAAAGAATGATTAAGCAGAAGGTATTCAAATGAATCAAATCTGAGGTGTGGTCCTCCATGGTTTCACTTCTCAATTCTCTATTCAAGCATTTCTAGTACAGGTCAAGGCTAAAGGGGTGAAAAGGGGTCGATAATCAATAGCTCAAATGAGGCACTGATCAATCATTTAGGATAGAAAAGAAAGGATTTTAATTGATTTGAAGAATGTTTTAGGAAGCCCAAATTACAAATGATTCCCTAAAAGGAAAGATAACTACAGAAGTGCACTTTCGCTCTCTCAGTCTAATGTATTGATGACTTACATTTAGCCATGACGTTTATTGACGTTGTACTAGACACCGCCCCCCCCCCCCCCCGCAACCCCAATACAAGGACATCCTTTCACATTGTTCTGTTTTTCTTCCCCACACTATTTAGGTTTTAACCGCCTGGTTTTAACATTAAAATGCTTTCAACATTTAGCTTTTGGGACGGTGAATCTGCATTGTGTAGGACCTATTTTAGAGGGCAACTTCCGCTTAAAAAATGTGATTGTGTGGATTTTCCTGTCTCTGAACATGCTCAACACCCTCTTGTCTCCCCCATGGTTTGCATTATTAAAAAGCTTTGACATGGCTCATCAGAGCTGGCTGCTGTGTTCCAAACAGGTTCCTGTCAAAACAAAATCAGTATACCCGGGGACACAGGCCAGGCCAGCTGAATTCAAAGGATGTTACCTAAATCCCTCTGTATATTTTGCCTTTAAAAAAATGCCAACACTATAACTAGTCTGTCTCTTTATTTTATAATTTTTATTGTTTTTATGTTACAAATGTCACCCCCCCCCGGCCCCGCTTTCTGAGTCATAAGAATATATCACCAAATGACCTACTTGGACATTTAATACCACTGTGCTCAGAAAAGCCTCTGTTTAAGTACCTAGCTGTTTGAGATTCCTGTCAACTGAATACAAATGAAACAGAGAGGAGAAGGCTCGTCACAGGGGTTCTACTGATAACACTTCATTTAACATATTTCAGTTTAGCAACAAGGGGCCACAGAAAGAAAACTATTTTATTTAAAATGACAGGGCGACTATGTTATGCCCACTGTAACTATGTCTCACACAGGAAGTGATGATAATGGTAATGGGCCACATTTACAGTTTAACTCTATGGGGTGATTCCTCTCAAATGAATTCACCTCTTGAGTATGACACATCCATATCACATCTCAAAGGCTCACAAAATTGTTATTTCATAGATATTGAAGTACGGGGGGAAGGAGGGGTGTTCGATAGCTACTCAACAAAGCATGAAGCAGCTGTACAGAGCAAGGTGTTAGGGAGATTCTAGCATTTAATTGATATGCCAGACAGTGTTTAAAGCATAAGAATAGAAAATGGCCAATTTAAACGTGGTTATAATTAGCTGAGGCTAACATTCCGTTCTGTTCTGAAGTTTTAGGAGACATGAAATCTACAAAAGTACCAGGTCTAATAGTTTCAGGAGGAATCCGTGGTTTTATTTGATCTTACATATCTAGATGAATGGAAGCGCCTCTTTGATTAGTGCTGTTTAAGCACTGTGGATTACTTAGAAATACTATATTTGGAGACCAGTTCTGACCCTGTTTACTGAGCAATGATTATTCGAGATCTTGACCTGAAAAGCTCTAAAAATAAGTCAAATGGTAGCATTCTAGGAATTTTTACATATTGGAGATCACATCTCTAGCAACTACTACTACTAAAAATTTTCTATGGCCAGATAAAATGTGAAACTATTAACTGCAGTTATGATTATGTTGAGCAGTGCTCTCTGAATTTTTCATGATGGCACTACTACTGTGGAGGCCTTAGTACTTCCTGGTCCATTTCAAACTTATGAAATCTCTTTGATGTCTTTTGCTTTATCTTGAAAGGATGTTTTTGTCAAATATTAAAAACAGTGTTTTTATAGTTAGTGTGGTGGTGGTTTGACCTGGTTGTGGTTAGGCTGTATGTGCACTTTTGTAGTGAGCCTTTCCCCCAACTGGCATTATAGAACACCGTCTCAAAGTTAGCAAAAAAGCTTCATTTCCTAAATCTCCTGTTAGAACTAATTTTCAGTTAAGATGAATCATGATTATCCTCTGATTTCTCATACTCCCAACATACAGTGCTAAGTAATCTTGTGTGTATACGTACCATAGTTTGTGACTTATAGTATTAAACTATAAAATTCTACCCTGTAGATCAGTGTGTACTGATAAAATGCTTACTTGCTAGCATGAAACTATGTGATTGGAACCATTATAGCAAAAAATAGGTGCGCTAAGAGGAGTCATGGCAGTCCTGACATTACTAACACAAGCACCTGGCTACCAATTCAGAAAAGATCTTCATTTCTGCATCTGTGAAAGAGGATCAGATAAAACAATACAGTTCCACTTCTTGCTTCTGAATTTGAAACAATATGTATAAGGATATTGCCCCTGAAAGTATCTCATTGTGTCTGGTCAGCTGTCTAGGGCTTTCTCTGGCTTGTTGGAAAAATATTTATTTTCCTTGTCCTAACTCCCAGGTGCTACTGCTGAGCAAATGGGAACATCACTGCCAGAAGTATTTGAAAAGAACAAAAAAAATTGATTTGGACAATCTATGTGCTCCTGTCATTGACAGAGACACAAGTGCGACCAGGGGTATGACTAGGGTCAGAGCAAGGTTAAAAGAAAAGCACCCAGGAATTCTCTCTTGTCATCAGCTTTTCAATCTAACTACTCTTGGTTAGCTGCAGGCAATATATAAGTTTTCATCAAATACCAAGAGACGTTTCATAGTATTTACAAGTTGCACTTAAAATTTTCCCAAGAGGTGGCTACCTTTGCAATAGCAAAACACTTAAAATGTGAAGTTCAGGTGGTTAGCACATCTATGACATATGAGGATTTCCTGACAACATGGAAATTATAAGCTTATTCGTTACCAACAATTGCGTGAGTTGTATGTGAAACCAGGTAAAAATACTCCTCCTCCTAAGATAACTATTTTAAGGCTGATATTGATTCTGTTATTTTTAAAAGAAATAATTTATTCTTACCAAACAAATATTATCAAGAGATCAATTACTATCACAAAAGAAAGGCTATCTAGGTTTTTTTAAAAAGATTGCAGCAAACAATGCAGAAAACCATTAAAATAAAGAAGTATGTGATGCAAAAATGAAAGTCACTGAATAAATTGTGTCCATTCTGTGGCAGAACGCTAAACTATAAACAAATCAATTTAAACATTTGTTAAGGGATATAAGCAGATTCAGAGCAGCAATATTGTCTATGGGATTCAAGGACCAATACTGCTACACAAGACTTTAAATAATTTTCCTTAATATGAGAAATAGAATTCTTCCTAAAATTTCCTTTAAACTTGATCTCTTGTACACATAAGTTCAAGATTTCAAAGTTTTTTTTTATCAATATTTAGCTATAAACTCAGCTGTGAGGATATGCATGAGCTAGGAGAATATCCCTGAAGAACTAAATATTAAAAAAATTAGTCCTGGAGTAGGATCCAGAGGGGAAAAAATTAAATAAGTGCTAAAGAGACAAGTGTACATGCATTAAGAAAGATGTTATGTAACACCTGAGAAATTTTTAAAACCTGCTGATAGCCTTAATTTTTCAACCTTTGGCAAAATATATTATAAAAACAAATTCTTGTCTCTGTGCATAATATAATCAAGGCATAAAAAATAAGGAAAAGTTAAGCAATGACAATATGTCAGGCATTAATGAAAACAGTTCAAAACAGTAAGTTTAAAGACATCTAATTCAACCAGCAATGCTATCCAAGTTCTCCAATGCAGAGTTTGAAGAGAGCAGATTTCTTTTTGTGTTTTCACGTTTATGGTACACACTTCCTGTCTGCAGTTTTTAGAAGGTTACTGTGAGTCCTCTAAAGGTTTCTTTATCATTTACTATTATAAATAATTATGTTCCTAAGTGGCAGTTCAAAGCTCAGTACAGCACTCGTACAACACCACGGAAAGATCAGGTGACCTTTCTCCAATTCTCCTCTCTCCGGTGCTGAGGACAGACAAAGTGATATGTCTGTCATACGCCATTACCATTAGAACAGAATCTTGTTCTTTTATTACAACTGAACTCCGCCAGATTTCTCAGCAGGAATGCTAAGTGAAATCAATGTCTTGGATTTCCAGGCTGAGCTTGGAGGTCACAGCCACTCTATCATTTCTCAGCATTATCCTTTCTAGTGCACACACAACCCCCTCAAGCCTCCAACTGGCACACAGCAGATTGAAAACAGCATGCATCAGAGGACTCATGCTGTACAATTTTACAGTCTTTTGGAGCCCCTTCCCTTTGATTCCCCCCTTCCATTTTTTGCAAATTGCAAATAAGTTTTGTTTGTGTCCTTCTCTGGAGTTGTGAGTCAAAGGCAAATCTAGGAAGAAGGGCAGGCAAGAAAACCCAGAGAAAACGGTTGATTTTTGACAGCTGTCAATAAGATCATTTTCCTTACATCATCACCTAGATGTGGCTTACGATTCTATTCTTCTATTGAAAGTACAATAAAGGTACTTTCAACATAAATCATCAGTTTGGCTTATGCCAGGTAGGTAGGCAGATAACACAAAGCTAAATAAAATAATTCTATTGTATAGTAAGACAGACATGAAAATCCATCAATAAAACACACAGAAAATGTCCCCAGGACACTAAGAATTGATTGTTTCAAAAAATATATATAATAATAAACGATAACAATTATATATAACTAAAATGGCTTTGTGAAGGCAAAATGTTTATTATACCACGTATAAATGTCAATTCCAGCCTCTAAGAAACTAAATTCATGTATTGAAATGGGACCTCTTTATTTATTGTTGCTTGTATCTTTTTAGCTATGTTCTTCATTAAAATGACAACAGTAATATTTATTGGTCTGGCTATTTTTAACCCACTAAACTTTACTGCTGAGCTAAAATACCAAGCACATTTAAGACACCTTTTCTGACAATAAGAATGGTGGCAGACAGTGTGCTAGAAGACAACGAGCAAAGAAAAGACGTATTTTTATTAAATCGTGGCTGTTTCTTAAAAAGGGGCACTTTATTCTGGGTTAAACTTTTTATGTATTTTATAATAACTGTAGGTGGGAAAAAATACAACATCTTAAACTTTATATGATAGAAAATTCATGAAGGCTAATTTTCCAAAAGTGAAATTTAGCGATAAACTATAAATACATTTTTAAAATTAAGTATAATCATAGCTTATAGAAACACAATCCACTTTTTTACTAGTACTAAATAAATGGAGGTGTTTAAAACCATAGAATATGGGAGAATTCTAACATTACTGAAATAATCTCTGCATCCAGTCCGTGGAGTTCTATGAATGTCTGGAACCATATAGCTCATAAAGCAGTGTCCTAATCTTGGCCAACTTTCAGTCACTTTTACATTTGCCATGCTTACCTAAGAAAGTATTGTAGCAAGTGCTCAATAAACATTTGAATGTATGAATGAATGCATGAACAAATAAACAGATGCATAAATGGATGAGGCTGACATCAAAAGCTTCATGATTATTTGAGTTAAGTCATTTGGGGAGAAGATATTAACGATAAAAAGTAATTCTAGGAACCAGGAAAAACCCATTAGTCCTTTACAAGTGAACTATATACTATAAAATCATAAGATGAAACGTCCTAATGTAAAGCGTCATTATAAAACATGATGTGAAATCACATTAATAAGTCATGGGAAAAAACCCAGAATGATACCTCACATAGTTACTTGTGTGTGGCAATGACTATGCTGCTACAGCTATTTATTCTTCTCAGTGTTAGCCTGTACATGTAATACATTGAAACTGCTGGTCCATGGAGACGCCAAAACATCACTGCTTTAAAATTAAATTATATTTAATAAATGTTATAATTATTACCAAGTTTTAAAAACATATGTTCTGCTGTGATCATGAAGAAAAGCAGACCAGGCCTTAGGTATACATCAAGCACAGAACATGCAAGGTCCATTACACAGCAGAAAGAGCTCTTAAAAGTGGCTTATGCATGTTTCCTAATATCACAGTAGTAAGTACAATGTTTTGCACTATACATTTGCACATGTTGCTGGTGAGGTCTAAGGTCCTTGTCCAGGTTCAGTTACAATTCCAGACGTATTTATATCTTACTATATAAAAATTGACTTGGAGGTTTTGGGGAGATAGAGGCTGGAGGACACTTTCCCAATCCATCTCTTCTCTTTCCCAATTTCTACTCTGGATTAATACACTGACTGTGAAAAGCACCTGCCAGGGCACTAAGGAAGGAGTAAAAAAATTCTTGGATTGTTTTTATCTTTTGCAATACTTTCTAATTTTTTTCTCTGTGTATTTTTTCAACCGTTGTGACTACTCTTAGCCTATTATTCTTTAGATATTTCAACATGAATTCATGAAACGAAGAGCAGAAGCAATTTTCTAGGTAATTCAGCAAAAGACAAAACAGTATTATTTTGGGGGTAAATTAACTGTTATCAGTTTTCTACTTAATATTTTCTAATTGTTAGAAAATGTGTGATTATTTCCCTGATTAACGTCAGGAAAAATTATTTTATGGTTACTCTTTTTACTTTTTCCACAGAAAGTTTAATATATTCATATACTATCATCTAGGTAAGATCTTAAAAATCACAAAGAAATTCAAATTAATTTTTCTGCTTCTCTCTTCTTCTGAGCCAAGAAACAAATTACCTGAAACTCTCCTGATCCTTTTCTACATTCTCTCAGGAAATGTTTCTTTAGCTCTAAAAACAAAACTATTTCTAAACAGTCTTACTTTTAATACTAGTATTATCTTCTTATCTGTACACGATCATCTCATTGGCTGAATAATACATCGAAAATTATGTCTATACTATACCTCGTAATAATAGTTATTGATATTTATATAAAACATTTTCTGTATGCACTAATCATACTCATATATTAAGGTGTATTTCAGTTGCCCCTTCGGGAAACTCTTCCCAGATCTCTCACTGAAGGTAATAATCTCTTTGTCCTAATAACTTCCAATGCACTTTATCTGCAACTCCTTCTAAGACTTTGTATCGTAGAGGATGGGTATCTGTTTTATAAGACTGTAAAATTCTTGATGACAGCACACCTATCTTACAAATATTTGTGTCACTCACATTTCCTACTATAAATGCATGTTTGTTGAATAAACGAGTGACTAAATGTAGGTATGCAAATTTATAGGGACACCTTCCTTACTGATCCTACTAGACTATTATTTCCTTGGAGATCTAGAGTTTAGCCCAGTTGCTGGCACATAATAGATATTCAATAAATATCACTGAATGAAAAGTACACTCTAAATGTCAAAACATGTAGTTTCTTCAAAAGGGTACCTTGCTTTTGGGTGGTGGGCTGTTTGTGCTCTTGTCTGTGTGAATGCTGGTAGGAGATACAGCAGCACCAAGGTTGCCTTGGGGTATGCCTGGGAGCTTTCCTCCTGGAGATACCTGCATTGCAGCTAGCTGGGCAGCATATAACTGCTACAGAAGAGAGAGAGAGAGAGAGAGAGAGAGAGAGAGAGAGAGAGAGGGAGAGAGAAAAAATAAGGACTGAGTAATAAAATAAATGCACCTCTCAGAAAATACCTATAATAAGATGTGGTATTTTTCCAATTGGGTCTTTTTGTTTGTGCCCTGGAATATTTAAAGAAAGACACTGTCACCTCAACTGTCATGACTTACTTCTCAGGGGAGAAATGACAGATATAACACATAAGGAATTTTAGTTTCAGTATATACAGGGACTGAAAACAAGTAACAGTCATCTGTATTTACTCTTTGCCAACATCAGTGGAGGAAAAGTATATCATACTATATGGTTAATACCTTTATTTTAACCATTTAAAAATTTACACGGTGTGTTACAAAAGAATGAAGCTTCATACACCAAGTAATTTTCTTACTATCCATATGGGTTCAAGCCCTGTATGTTTCCTTTCTTTGACTTGCTGAAAAGGGCACCTGTAACATTTTTTTCTGATTATTAGCTGTGTAGAAATACAAAAAAGCCACTGGGAGGGAATGGAAGGGGACTATTTGAAGAACATTATCGGGTCAGTCTACCTCAGTTGATAAAAGTTAACTGGATGCTTGCCAGAATGCCACTTTACTTCATGATATATAAACACAGACAAACTTGAGATAATCTTGAGGATTAGGGTTTTAAGGAATACTATCTAAAGCACACACTCTTCGACTAAACCATCACATAGTAATTCTTATTAAATAACCAATAAAATTTCTTCAACAAATCAATTTAATAATAAGGGAAAATTTTACTTGATGATGATGGCCGTATCATGTAGTATCTTAAAACATGGAGGTTGCTTTAGATTCAAATAGTCATATCAAATGTTTAGATTAATACTCTTTCATCTCCATTTAGCATTTTGTGAAAATCTGATTGAAGAAGCAATTATTTATATATACATATACAAATATTAATAAATAAATGTATAGATATACACACATATATATACATATATATGTGTGTATATATATTTAAAATACAACCCAATTTCTTATTTCTCTTTTGTCTTAAGATTTCATGGATAGCATTTACTATGCAAGCTAGAACTTCCATAATAAAAAGACTGATGTTAAAGAAAAAAGCTCTCAAGGAAAAGTGCTGTGAAATAGTTCTCTGGATTATCTTGGTTTTTCTCTGAAAGGGAAATTTCAGAGAAAATTTCTGCTCAGGATAAGCCAGAGACTCTGAGAAGTTGGGTCTCTCTATAAATGAAATAATGAAGACTGGCATTTATATACATGAAAATACATTTACATTTTTCAGAGTTTCTAGATGCTTTGTTCTAAATGAAAACAGGACATTAAAATTATAGCTTATTGTTTTATGTCAACTAATGCAAGATACATTCCAGACAAAAGAAACACCAGAGAAGTATATTTATACTATCAGTAATGACTGTCCCACCCCCAAAATTTTTTTGGCATGCATTAGAATTACGTTATTTCTTACCCCAATCAGAAAGAATAAGATTTAATTCATAAGTCTTTAACAGATTACATAAAAAGTAAAAGGATATGATGTCAAATATGATGAGTGGGAGTGTACCATTTTCAAAGTATCAGAAATGATGCATTTCCCACACTTGGGTTAAAAACCTGTGTCTTAAATTCTGCAATTCACAAAGTAACTTCTTCCATCATCATCCTGAACTGTTTATGAAGCCATTAAGAAAATAACCAATAACCCAGGATATCACTTCGCAAATTAAAGCTTTTTCCAGTGTACTGAATTTTAAAATATATGTATTTTAAAATACTGGCTGGATAACTATTTTACATATTGTAAATTTCACACTATACTGTATATTATATCCTTGTCTTTAAAAATGATTCCAGTGCCTATTATTCCTAGAAGGTAACAACACATGTTTCTGGTTTAGTATACACAAAATATAAAATTGTTCCATAATTACTAAAGATGACATGGGAAATTTTAACCTCTGTAGCTAAAAGGAAAAATGTGAACAAAATAGTTATTCAAAATTTGAATTTGATTATTAAAAAATTATTTCAAAATATTGAAAAAATATTGACTATTTGTATTAATTAGATAATTAAATAGATGGACCAGTCACTCATAAAAGGTAATTAAATGTTTAAACATAAATCACTATAGATTCACAACTTCCAAAGAAGTATTAGAACTACTATTAGAAATAGAAGTATAAACATGTTCCCAAAGACTTTAATGAATTTAAAGGTAGGAAATGGTATATACTTGGAATTAAAAAAAATCATACATGTTCTTCCTTCATTCAAATAAATGCATTATTTTAACCTTTTAAATATGAAATTAAGGTTTACCTCAGTTAAATTATCCTAAAAAATTCCTTTGAGTAGAAAAGAAGATAAATTTGGAAAATACATGGGCCCATTTAAATACATATTTTTACTAGAACAGTATACTAATAACTGGTATTTTTACAAAACACAGAGAGTTAAAGTAATTAATGATGAAAAAGTCATAATCTTATTCCTCATTCAGTATGGCTAACATTAAGTAGCACTTCAATGCCCCAATCTCGCATATCCCTTTCCTCATATTTGGCTTTCTCTATGCAAAGAGTTGATATATAGACCTACTTTTCCCCAACTGTGTTTAACTTTCCACTATTTCCAGATCATTACATTTCCCACCACACATATCTGATCTTCCTAGTTTGCCAAGGTTTGGAAGTAGGAAAGATCTATTTTCAATACATTTTAATTTGTGTCAAATATATGTGTTCCTTAAATTTACATTATATTACAGAAGCATAAAAAGGCCTCAAGTCTCAGAGAATCTAACATACTTTGGGTCTGCACAGGCTCCAGACCCACAGGCTCAGCGGCCATGGCTCACGGGCCCAGCCGCTCCACGGCATGTGGGATCTTCCCAGACCGGGACACGAACCCGTGTCCCTTGCATCGGCAGGCGGACTCTCAACCACTGCGCCACCAGGGAAGCCCCCTAGAGTAGTCGTTTTTATAGAGACATAAAGAGCGGTGGTTCCCAGGAGCTGGGGGTCGGGTGGGGAGACGGGAAGGGATGTAACTGCTTAATAGGTACAGAATTTCAATTTGGGGAGATGAAAAAGTTCTGGAGGTGGATGCTGATGATGTTTGCACAACAATGTGAATGTACTCAATGCCAATGAACTGTACATTTAAAAATGGTTAAGATGGCAAATTCTATGTTATGCGTATTTTCGCCTACACACACAAAAATGATGTGGAGGGCAGATGTGAATTTCGATTCCTGCTCTCCTTGGTGTTTTAAGACTAGACCCACAGCCTGTGCTCCTGTTCTTACCCCCAGCTCCATTCAAGAGAAGATGAATGGTTTTGCCCTAGATGGGATACCTTTCTTGGCTGTGACTATCTTCTAAAGCGTTGCTAAGGTGGGGCCCAGCTGCAGCCCTGCTAGATAGGCGTCTTCAAGGAAGTTGTAAGAGAAAGTTAGAATGGAGAGATAGTCCAGGTAAGTGAACATAACATGCAAAGTCATAAAGTTAACTTTTAAATCCACCAACAAAATATATTTAAGTATTTAAGGTTTTCCTATACACCATAGAGGGAACTTTTAAGAGAAACTTTCCTCTTCCCTTTTTAAAATAAAAGTACACACTCCTTCTACTTCCCCTGGGTTAGATGTGAGGCTATCTTCTTTTGCAGTCAACACTACTGGGGCAGGGCTGGAGGAGACTGAAGAAAAAGAGATCTGGCTTCTTCCATTTAGCATGTTTTTGAGGTTCCTCCATGTTGTAGCACGTATAAGTAGTCTGTTCCATTATATTGCTGAATGGTACTCATTTGTATTGATACACCATATTTGTTTATCCATTTATCCAGTTGATGGACATTTTGTTTGTTTCCAATTTTAGGCTATTATGAATAGTCCTGCTATGAATGTTCCAGTACAAGTCTTTGTGTGTTTTCATCTCTCTTGGCTACCCAATTCCTAGGATTGGATTTTGCTAGGTCTTATGGTAAGTTAATGTTTACTTTTTCAAGGTACTGCCAAACTTTCTAAAGAACCTTTCTGCATTCCCACTAGCAGTGTATTATCATCAATACTTGGTATTGTCTGTCTTTCGATCATAACTATTCTAGTAGAAGTGAAGTGGTATCTCATTGTGGTTTTAATTTGCATTTCCCTAATGACTGATGACATTGAGCATCTTTTCATGTGCTTACTAGCCATTTCTATGTCTTCTTTGGTAAAATGTCTATTCCAATCTTTTGCTCTTCTAAGAAATCAGGTTATTTTGTTGTTGAGTTGTAAGAGTTCTGGACATCTGAATTCAATTTTAAAGAGTAAAACCTATCAGAGAGACTGTGAGGGTCCAGTTTAATAGCAGTGTATAGCTATTATCAAAAGGTCCATAATGATAAACAATATAATGACAATAATAAGTACCAGAAATAAACATATTTTCCTCTTATATAATTTTTATATACTTACACAATAATTTAAAAATTTTTTAACTTTGAAAAATCCTAGTAGAGAAGTACAATACCGATTGTAAAGGACCCTGCACTCTTTGTACCCATCAAGGAACACTAGCATATCAAAGTGAGCTCTGAAAGCTGATGACTTTTTTTAACCACTAAGGGGACTGCTGGAAGAAACGGAGACTAGACGGAGTTGACAGACAGCTCTAAAGACTGAGACTCTTCGTGAAGTCTGTGTTGAGGGTGAAAGGCTTGGGGAAGAAGGGAGTAGATGGTTAGAGCTCTCTTCTACACTCCTTGGTGGTATGTAAGTGGGGTGGGGGCTGGAGGGAGTGAAGCATTTCTCCTGTTGCTTCCCCAGATCTCCCGGAGACCATGGGAGAAAGTGATTGGGAGAATCACAGGTGCCGGAGGAATTTGGGAGGCATTTGCAGTTCATCTCCCATCCGGCATTGCAATTGAAGAGTTATTCTCAAGGGAGCAAAGGGAATGATAGTCTGGGTATAGCAGGGACTGGAGTCACTTGGAGAAACAAGTTCAAGTAAGTACATGCAATGTGGAAGATCCAGGATCTTGTGTATTTGGACACAATTCCTAAGGAAACCTGAGGAAAAGAAAGAAACATATCAAACTGAAAGAGTAAGTAAATTCAGACCTAGTACAGATTTGTGGAAATGAAGGATAACTAATGGTATACCGATGGTGCATAATTTTAAAAAAGAACCATCCGGAGCTGTTGGAATGTAAGAGTTTCAATAGCAGGTTAAGCAAGGGAATGACTTGAGTGGATAAAGTCTCCGAAAGGCTGGGTGGTCAGCGGACACACAGAGATGAGTTCAGGATTGCAGGAAGACAAGCCAAAAGGGGAAAACAATTGTCATCCACTTCAGAAAGGAATGTTTTGCCTTTAGAGAAAACTGGTGAGCCACTTGTAGGACCTGCCTGAGGAAATATGGGGCTGCCTGCTAGGGCCTCCAAGGCAGAAACTACTGCTATTATGACCCACATCTCCTTAAATACATCACTCCTGGGTGATATGTCTTGGCAAAGTTATAATACAAAAGTAAAATATTATGTCTGGCTATAGTGTGGTTTTACTATTAAAAAGCTATAGTAAATACATGTACAAAAGTGATATTATCTATGTAAAGCTGCCATCACCAAATATTAATAATACATAGACAATCTTTATTATTTTATTCCAAATTCAGATCCACTCAGTGTGATACTTGGAATACGGAGCTATCAGAGAGGGATGTAGTGTTGAGAGGGTGTGAACACGGCATCCTGCTAAAAATTAAAGAATACATTTGAACTTATTTAAACCTGAAGACCTTTTTCACAGGTATGATGCTCTCATGCTGTTTCTGTCACACTGCAGATACTGAAGCATATAAATAAGAAACACTTCAAATGAAATAGATTTTAAAGGGCTTTCTTCATTTTATTACACACCAATAAACCTTGAATAGCTAGAAAAACATTTTGACTTTTATAATTGAAGCAGTTCCTTAAAGGACCAGATATATTTGCGAGAGTCATACAAGAAAACACCAACTGAGAGTTTTTCTCTCTCTCTTTCTCACTCCTTCCTCGTTTTTTCTACTCCACAAGCCATCTTCATATACTGCACAGTAATCCATTACAATATGTTCCAACATCTGCCTCCCCATATGATGTATGACCTATTCGATTGACCCTTTTTATGCCACTCCAGACTTGCTGTTCATTACTGTGGGAGGATGAATACTCTGCAGCTATTCCTGAGGTCACCAACAAGTAAGTACACCTCCATTTGGCAAGGTAAGGAGGACACTGGCTGGAAAGCTCTTCAAATCTTTTCTAGATCAGTGACTCTACTCCTATCTTTAATTAGTTTAACTTATGGGAATAAAACACTGCTGAAATTCCTTTCAAAGTAACAATAAGCACAGAAATGCTTGTTTACTGGGGGAAAAAAAAATCTTTTGCTACCAAGAATTCATTATTAAATATAGAAAAGCTGAGTATTATCAGAAAGAATTTTAAAGCAAACACTTATCTTTGGCTAAGTTCATAAGTGTGAAATCATTGTTCGTGTTATCTCCATAGGTTGGGGGGGAGGGTGTATAACAGTAATCAAAACATTAAAAACACTGAGGATTTTAACTCAAAACAAAAAGTAAATGAGTGTTAGTTCACATTAAATCAGACTATATATGTTATTTTGTATATTATAAAAAACAGACTCACTTCCAGAATGCATACTTGCTGAATGCTTAAAAATACTTGGCGTATTTGGGAGAGGAAGTGCAATATCTATGATTTCCTCAGTGACTATGATGCACCACCCACTTTGCTATTAGTCTTTATGCTATTTCAGGGATCACCATAACAATTCTGTGTGTTCAGTGGGGAGGGTGAAAGCTCATAAATTGCCCGAGGTTAAGTAACTAGTAGTGTTAGGAGTCTGAGTATCCCTTAAAATTCTCTTTTCTATTACGTACCACATAAACTTACCATATGCGTAGCAATGTTACAGTGTAAAGGTGCTTTCCAAACTTCAACTTTCCATGATGAATTTATCTCCCTCTACCCCGCTGGGATTCCCCTACCTGCTGGCCACTGGTAATAAGGTTTTTCCTAAGCTCTGAGTCAAAGATAGTTTCCAAGACCCGGGGTTAAAGGCTTCAAGAGTAAAAAACTTCTTTAATCTCTAGCGACAGAACTCTACTTTCCCTGAAAAACGCGCACAACCATTAAAGATTTTTTTTTTCTTTAGTTGTACTGCTAGTACTAATAGACAGCACATGTGATGGGTTAAATTTAAAAAGACTTCTTCCTATGGATTTCCCCCTTATGTTTTCCTTCATTTCTTTCATTGTAAACCATTAAGATTAAGGAAATATTGCATATTAAGTAGTGTTGGTTATTTGAGTCCATAACATTAAGATGAATTAATCTCAATTTCAAGAGAAATTGGATACAGAACGATAACGGCAGCAGCAAAAATAATCATAGTAGCTAGAGTTTACTGTGTGCCAGGCCCAGGCCATATCTCTCTGAACCTTCTCAACAACCTTAGGAAATACATTATTATTTTGTGGAGGAGGACACTAAAGCACAGAGAAAGAAAAAGTCATTTGTCCGAAGTCACACAGGTAAGCTGAGGTTAAAATCCAAGTCTTTTAAATAGAGTTTATAACTCTTAACCTCTATGCCTTATGAAGTTCTTTTCCGGTCATTCTGATATAGTAGTAGGGTCCGGGGCTTTGGAGCAAAGAGATGAATAAGCCTGGGGAGGGCAATTTTAATAGTACTTCTGACAGAGACTGGGCTCTTCTGATAGTAACTACATTACTGCAGATGTAGGCCAGGAAGGAATTGAGAAGTACCCGAGAACATTTTTCCTAGCATTTTCATCCTCCTCCTTCCACTTGGCCACTGCCAGTAAATATTGTCTCAGTTTGGTTTTCTTCTCAACTCATGGTGCTGGGAAAACATTTAAGAGAGAGCTATAATATGGTCAGACAGACCAGGAAAGGCTTCCCTATAAATATGATTAGTTAGAAATCAGAAGGATGAGATGATGTAACTACATACATGGAGCAGGAAGGAGTATTGGCAGACGAACCTTGTGGTAGAAGAGAACAAGACAAATACAGGGCCTTGGAAGGTCAGTGAGGCTCCAGTGTACTGTGAGAGGTGTTTGGAAAGGTAGGTGGGAAGCTAGAACAGTTCAAAAAGAGGAATGATGTAACAAGATTTGCATTTCCACAAGGTTAGTCTCGGTATACAATAATATGAAGAACTGATTGGAAGGATTTGGTTCACCTATAACCCACTTTTACCTAGAATGATGTTGACCTAATCACTTTTTTTTACATGATTTAAAATTGATTCAAAATCAATTATAGAATAAATCTGGATATAAAATTTTCAACATTTTGAGTCTCATCCTTATTTAAATATTTGCTCTTTTCCATGTAATTTATACTAAGAATTTAATTATATTTTAAAAACTGTATTTTGCTTCAATTCCTTGATTTTTCTAGACCATTTAAAAAAATATAAGAAAAACATATTTAAAATTGGCTACTATTTGCACTACCCAAATCACATATTACTCTTAAATCAATTAAAATAACAAAAATACACCTGGCATTTAGAGTGTATTTCGAATTTCATTAGCTCCTCTGATCACAAAAGCCTTCCTTTTCAATTGTGCAGGACACATTTCTCATATATCATCAAAGTAGTTCACAGAAATGATCAGTTGTAACTCCTGTTTTCCTGACTTAAATTGATCGATTCATTCAATATTTATTTATTTGGGCACCTATTATGCCCCAAGCACTATTCTAGACACTTAGAACACATCAATGAACAGAGATCTCTGCCTTAATGAAAAGAATTTTAATGTTTTTCCCCAAGAAAAATTATAAGACTTAAATCTTCTGTTATATCTGTCCAGTAGTTATCTAATATTTCTCCATATGACACTATATATTACTTATGATTATAATTGGTAATTTATATATCCCTGATTCTTAACATTTTAAAATATTGTCTTTGAAAGAACTGAAGTCATTCTTAAAAGTAATGATTGAGAGATACATGCTACAACACTGATGAGCCCTGAAAACATTATACTAAGTGAGATCAGCCAGACACAAAAGGATGGATATTGTATGCTTCACTTATGTGAGGCACACAGAGTAGGCAAATTCATAGAGACAGAAAGTGGAATAGAAGTTACCAGGGGCTGAGGCAAGGCGGGGGGGAATGGGGAATGGGGAGTTATTATTTAATGGGTACAGAGTTTCCAGGGGATGATTAAAAAGTTCTGGAAATAAATATTGTTGGTGGGTATACAACACTGTGAAGGAATTTAATGTTACTGAATTGTATACTTAAAAATGGTTAAAATGATTCATTTTACTGTTCTCTATATTTTACCACAAAAAAAGTATATGATTAAGTGGGCAATAGAAAAATTGCTATATTCCAGTACCACATTAAGCTTCATTTCTTTAAAACAATTTTTCTCCTAATTTGTTCACATGTGTTGGTTCATCTTGTAAATTAACTGAAGAGAAAAGATTTAAATGGGGGAAGGAATATTATTTTAAAGTAAAAGGAGATGGGAAATATTACATTCTTCTAAAAAAATACTTACTAAAAATCACCCTAGGCTTTGGCAAACAAATATAAAGCAAGAAGAAACAGCACCTGATTCTAAATCAACCAAATCCAGTAATGCCCCTTTCAAAGTAATGGCTGCTCTGAAACAGCAGCTACGAGATCGTGTCGACACTTCACTGACTTTGCAAAAAGCACAGTATTTGCCAGTCCTACTGTAAAAGATAGTTCTCTCTTCACTTTCCCCACCTATTCCAAAGCTAGCTTCTTTTTCATATCCAGATGACTGTTTATGAGCTCAGTCCTGTTTCAACTGTCACTCTTTACATCAAGGAAAGATAGATGGGACACACCAACCCCAACCTAAATGACCTTTGGATGTGACAAGAGTTTTAGGTCAGCCTTGCTAAATGGAGGCCTTGGTGTATCGAGACATGCCTTGGGGTGAAATTTACAGTGAATTTATTATCTCCCAATGCCCTTTGGACTGCTTCCCACCATCAAACACCATGGCAGCACTTGGAACAGGAAGAAATACATTAACTGGAATCTGATCGTTTTAAAAGGTTACAGCTGCCCAAATATAATTTAATTTCATACTTGCCCTTTGAGGGTTTGGTGTATATTTTCATTTTATGACTGCAAATGATAAAGCTCTTAAGATTTCAGGCAATAAAAACAGGAAAAAAAAGTATTTTAAGGGTTAGAAGTCTATTCAGTTCATATTCAATGAATGAAGTGACAAATTAGCTTTTTTAAAAAAATCTAACATTTCTCTTTTTTATCTGGACCATCTTTTATTCTTCTTCTGATCCTACACTTCGACGTTTGGTTGAAATCAATATGTGAACACCAGCCTCAAATCTCAGCCAGCTTAAAAATTAAAAGGATGATTTAAAAAATGAAGATAAAGTCAATCTGATTTAAAGTGAAAATAGTTTAGTATAGGAAACATATATTTTTCATTAGTGTTTCCTCTCACATAATTGGGAAGATTTTCCCATTAAAGTATATCAACATCAAATTGACTTACCATTGATCCAGTACTTTTCTAGTATATCACACTTTCCACAAACTTTAATGAAAGATTCACAAAACCCTCTATAAACGCCACATCACAGCCTTACCAATTTAATTAGTAAATATTATTACTATTATTTTATCAACTGAGAATAAGAGATATGGTGTTACTAATGCAATAGAATTAATCAGAAAAAAGTCAGACACAAAATTCAGATAAAATCACCTATAATTTATTATTTTAAGACATCAAAACAAAAAACAAAACAAAACCCAACTCTTACTCTTTCCCTTTAACTCAATACTTCACCAGAGACTTAACGGTTTTTTAAATATCAATCCAATAGAGTTTGAGGCAACACAGTATTTTGGATTCACTGTTTGTAATGAGAAAAGCCACACTGGTCAAAGGCAACTTAAAACTGTGTGTGTGCAAATGTGCATTCGTTCATCATTCTTTAGGTGAGTCAACAAATATCTCTTGAAAGATACTGAGCTAGTTCATGTGAAGCTTACACTTTTAAAAAGATTTTTCATATTATTTTAAGAGGGTACTCCTAATATATGAACAGCAAAAAACACTCAGCATTTAAGTATTATAAAACTTAAACAGATAATTATAAATATTAACATTTTTATTAGCAAATTTTAATTTCATGTTGACATGTCACTGTTTCAAAAGTATTTTGCATAGCATTTAAGCTGCATAACAATCCAGTGGGGCAGGTATTAATATCCCCATTTACAGATTATGAAAATGTAGCCTAGCGAAGTTAAGGAACCTGCCCCGGGTAGCAAATCTAGCGGTTACTGAGACTGAAATGCTCTGTATGGTAATGGGAAACAGTACTTATTCTTTTACTCATTTGTTCAATTATCCCTCTTTCAGTCAACAAATATTAATGAAAGGCCCACCTAAAGTGAGAAAAATGAAAAGGCAAACATTATTCAGGAATCAGTTAAAAGGCTCTTACTCTCCTTTCTCTAAAGAAGATATAGAAATGGCTAATAAAGCACATGAAAAGATGCTCAACATTACAACCCATTAGGGAAGTGCAAACCAAAATCACAATGCGATACCACCTCAAACCCATTAGGATGGCTATTATCAAAACAAACAAACAAAAAACACAGAAAATACCAAATGTTCATGAGGATGTGGAGAAATTGGGACCCTTGTGCATTGCTGGTAGAAATGTAAGACAGTGAAGTCTCTAGAAAACATTATGTCAGTCCCTCAAAAAATTAAACATAGAATTATGATATGATCCAGCAGTCCTATTTCTGGGGATATACCCAAAATACTTGAAAGCAGGGACTAGAACAGCTACTTGTACATCCATGTTCACAGCAACATTATTCACAATAGACAAAAGCCCAAATATGTACCAACAGATGAACTGACAAACAATAGAATATTACTCAGCTTTAAAAAGGAAGGAAATTCTGACACATGCTACAACATGGATGAACCTTGAAGATACTGTGCTAAATGAATAATCCAGACACAAAAGGCCAAATATTGTAGGAGTCCACTTATAACGAGGTATCTTGAATAGATAATTCATAGAGACAAAAAGGAGAATAGTAGTTATATCAGGGGCTAGGGGTATGAGAAAATCAGAAGTTACTGTTTAATGGGTATGGACTTTCAGATAGAAATGATGAAGGAGTTCTGGAGATGAGTAGTGGTGATGGTAGTACAACACGTGAATGTACTTAATGCCATGGAACTGTACCCTTAAAAATGGTTAAAATGGCAAATTTTATGCCATGTATATTTTACTACAATAAAAATAAATATATGTAAGAGTAATAAAAACTTGCAAGTTTTGGGTCACAATCAAAAATTTAAAAATAAATTTAAAAGCAGAAAATAAATACTTAAGCCATTACTCCAACAAAATAAGATGAGAAATTAATATAAAGAAAAAAACAAATGTTTTTTCTCTTGAGTATGAACTAAGAAATGTTGGATTCAAGGACAGTAGACAGAGCAGAAAGCCATATTAAAATGGAGGGAGTGAAAGAACAGCTATTGAACCGTAAGAGAGCTGGCTTCTCTTGGCTTCAGCTGTCCTGCCAGCCAGGCTGAGACTTCCTGGGCAGGAGATAAGAGAATTCCTTTCCTAGGTGGTCAAAGAGACCAAGGGAATTTGGGGGGTGATAGAACCGTCTTGCGTCCTGATGGTGGTGGTGGTTAAAACTCAAAGAACTGTATAACCCAAATATAGTCAAATTTACTGCATGTTATTTTTATAAATTAAAAAGTAAAAAATACAATCACACATACGAAAAACGTATCTTATTCAACAACTCTGACTTATAATTCTTAAACATTTTGACCTTCCTTCCCAAGAAAATATCAGGAATAGTGGGATTTGCTAACACTGTAAATTATAAAGATTTTAAAAAACACTGCAACATTTAGACTTGATCTTTTTTTTCTGGCTTTACTCTTTTTTTTTTTTAATTGGAGTATAATTGCTTTACAATGTTGTGCTAGTTTCTGCTGTACAATGAAATGAATCAGCTATATGTGTACATATTATCCCCTCCCTCTTGGACCTCCCTCCCACCACCCCATCCCACCCATCTAGGTCATGACAGAGCACTGAGCTGTATCTCTAATATGTCCATATATGTATAAAGAATGGACACTAAATGGTGTAAGTGTGCAGGAGAGCAGGTAGCCAGGGGTCACCACCCATGATCTGAGATAACAAGACTATAAAATACTGATAGTAGACTATTAAACAAACAAGGTGAAAAGCAATTCTCTCCATTTCAGCTGATGCTAAGAAACCAATTGTGCAGTGCTTTCGCAGTATAAAAATAAAGAACTGTTTCCACCTCTTTGTTTTTCTTTTCCAAGAGAACTCACACTTTTTTCCTAATCTCTGGAGAGTGGGTGAAAATCAGACTGTTATTAGTGTTATGGTCTCAATGAAAGCCTCCATCATTGATGTGTTCATGGCATTATTGGCTTTATTAATAGAGAAGATGTATTATGGATGAAAATATCTCTAGGCTAGTATCTTCTAAGAGCATTTAGAATGTTATCAAATCTATTTGGACGGAAAAAAAAAGGCCCAGATATATTTTCCTCTGATAGCCTCAATCCTTGCCATTTTGGTATTCCCAATTAAAACTCTTCACTCATCTGCTCATATCTGGATTGCTATTATAATTGTTTAACTAATATGCAAATAGTTCTAAAGGAGATAGTACCTCCATTTTTCACTATTGTGGGAGAATAAAAAAGTAGCTAGAGTCCCAGATTTTGGAGAACAAGAGAGAGGAGGGAAAAACTGAAGAATAGAGAAAAGGGGAAGACTCGTAGAGAAGGATTAACAGAGGGGGCAACTAAAAATGTAGAGAGGAAAAGTTAAAGAAAGAGGGGGAAAAAAGGAAGACATAAAAGTAAAAGAGAGAGAGAGAAAAAGATTTTCAATAGGAACAGAGGTAGATTTTTAGAAGTAGCTTCCTGTTTTTAAATCTTTAGCATCCTTAAGGATTAAAAAGTTTATAGTGCCCAACCAGTTGGCTGTGTACTTCAAAATAACACAGCATTCTGATTACTGCTATGAAGCTGTTTTATGTCAAATTGTTACTTATTTATTTATTTCCACATAGCCCTTCTTTTCCTGGGTGTAAGCATGTTGTTAGGTTGTCTATTGGGTAGTCTAGCCCTGGTCTGACCTGCTCATCTTCCTTCTCCTTCCATGGAGATGTAATAGGAATAATGAAACTTCCTATTTCTTGCCTAATTAGATCTTCAGTGCTAGCTTGACTATTTTCAGGTTTCTAAAGCATTTCCTTTGAATGCCTCAGGCCAATGGTTACTTCAGCACCCTTCTCTCATATTTTCTTTGACAGTACATGAATAAATGTATCAGGAATCAGAGAAGTCCACTTGTAAGGTGCAAAGACTCCTTCTGGGGATTTCTGAGGCTCATGGTTACTTTCATAGTGCTTTGTTTCATTTCCTCCCTTCTTCCATGATATATAGGTAGAACAGCTATACTTATCTGTATTTTAAAAACAAGAAAACTTGAGAGCTGGCCAGATTAAATGACTTGAGACCAGACTCACATATCACTTCAGAAGCAAGTTGAGAGCAGGACCCTTATTTGTTAATCCCTTATTTGTTGAACAGTTTGGGAAGTTAGAGGGATCATGATATACCAACAGCTTTGCATGCCTTTATTATGCCCTAACCATCCAGCCCTGCTGTAAAACTCTCCCCATTACAATAAAACACTGTAACTTTCCAATAACATACAGCTTTCCCTTCAAAGGGAAAAGTTTGTTCCATTCACAAATAATTGTCAATGTCATAAAAGCAAAGATGCTCTAGTAACTCTTATGGAATGGAAAGAAATAGGGAGATACATTCTCTTCGTTTTTAGGAAGAATTGAAACAGTTTTTTTGTGTAGTCTTACATGTAGAACAAAGGTTTTTATATTGAAAGCATATTTTACTTTCATAAAGACTTTCGGCTTGCATTAAACATGGGGGAATGGCTCTCAAAGAGTGCATTCAACCCCAAATTAAATTGAGATGGATTTCTCAATTTGCCATACACCTCTGTACTATAGAACATAATTGCTATATCTTAGAAAAATACTTGCTAACTTGAAATATGGAAGAATTTATTAGGCTCATTTCTGACAGTGGAGAAATCCCTGAATACAGGATATAACGACAAGGATGATAGCAGCTAATGATGGCTGAATGCTTATGCTATACTAAGCATATTGTACATACTATCTCATTTAATCCTCACAACAGCTTTATCATGTAGGAACAAAATTATCACATTTCACAAGGGAAGAAACTGAGACTAAGAGGTATTCAGGAGAGCTCAAGCTCATAACCCATCATACTATAAGTTCCATTTAAATATTATTTATTTGTAAGATTTACTTTAAAACAATTAAAAACAATTTTTTAATGTTTTTTACAAACTGACAAACATGCTTTAAAGAAAGAAAAGAAAAAGCATAAGTCATCAGGTCATCTAACGGATTACTGTACTACCGTACCAATAAATGATTAGATGGTTACAGTGCAAAGACTGAGCCTATGAAAACTATACATTTTATAGTTTCATACTGCATTTAATGCTAGCTTGTGTCTAAGGTGACACTAAAACATCCAAACTTAAAATTCCTCTGGAAAGAAACCAGATGCAAGATGAATCAAATCAAGAAGAGAATAAAAATGAAGAACTTTTAAGGGCCTTTTTTTTTTTTTTTTAATTGTTTAGTTAAATGTCATGGCTTATCTTCTATATGTTAACCAAATGTTTTAACTGTACTATTACTAACAATTTAAGATTCCTTGAAAACCGAGGAACTAAATTCAGGGGAAAGCTAGTCATATCTGTACGAGCTGTATATACTAGAGCACAGTATAGTAGAGCACAGTATAGTCAAATTTCAGATGGAAACTTATCTTAAAGCAACTATTATAGATGGAGGGACAATATTTTCTGCAGTTCTGCCTCATTCCAAAAAGGAAGTAATTGTAATTTTAACTATCAAGATTACTTTTTTCATTTTACATTGAAGAAGTTCTAGAATGGCAAAAGCAAGAGAGAACATTGTTGCAATTTCCCTGTTGGAGGTATTAACTCTGCTGGCCCAATGCTCATTGTACCAAATCATTGGGGAGCATACTTTGAGTCTGTTCCTCCATTTCTTCCTGTCTCCTTCCTTTATCCAAGAAGCCGCTGGGTAAGAAAAGGGGGTATGGCATTAAGGGAAAGGTCAGGATTAAGAAAGATGGAATAATTAAGGATTCCTTTCCCTCCTCCCCTTTCTTTTCATGCCATAAGTTTGGCAGGACAATACTGAGAAACTTCCACAGGAAACAGCAAATCTGAAATATGCTGGGCTGGCTTAAACTTTTCATCTGAAGGAAGCGAATAGGGCTCTATTTTCAAATCTTGCAAAGTCACCTGCCAACCAAATGTAGCTCAAAATTGTAACATGGTTTTTCTCCTTGGTCTTTCTCTCAGAACATTTCATTCATCACTGCAAAATCTTATCTGCATGATTATATAATCAACTTTTGAATACTACCTTTCTTCTAAGAAGCAAATAAAATATCAACAATACTTGTGATGTAAACAATCTCACTTTGAACCTTTTATGAACAAATAGATATGAAACAGCACACTTCTCTGTTGTTTTGTTTTCTGAATTCCTTGATTTTTCAATAGCTTTTCACAAAAGAATTAATTCACAGAGCACAATCAGTGAACTCAGCAAAATGAAAGCAATTCAGAAGGTTGCCATTGTTACTAATATGCAAATCCTATCTATTGTTTTATTCATCCTTAATTTAAGTCTAAAGGCAAAAATAGCAATTTTTCTCCCCTCTTTTTACACAAAACAACTTAAAAGTAATATATATGAATATATGCATTTAAATATCTGTAAGGATACCAAGGAAAAATAGGAAGAAGCTAGATTTAGCTTTCAGCTGCTAGGATTATAGGCACACTTCTGTTAATATCTGATTTAGCCAGGTCACTACTTCAAGTCTAAATTGCCTCATCAATAAAATTCAAGAGTTGGAATAGAAGAATGATTTTTAAATTTTATTTTAGCAGCAGAATCTTTTATTCAAACAATCTCAGCCAGTAGAACTCAATCTATAAAACAAATAAAAGTGAATGGTACTGTTTTGTGGCGATTGGAGCCACTCGGACTCCTGTGAACAGTTTGAAACAACTGCTTTTAAAGGTCTCTGAGGTCCTTTTTATTTCAAATAGACTTGTTAGGACAGGAGGTTGTATGACTTTCTTCAAATTCTATTCCACTTTCACACTCCATTCATTCTCTTAAATTTCAAGCTCCTTTATGGTCCATCAAGGATTCTTAACTAATTCATCTTTGCATTCCTTATGATGCTTAGCTTAGTCACTTACAAAGAATAAGTATTTGCTGAGTAAATAAAATTTCTGGGATACTATGGGGTTTATAAAATAATTCGCTTCCACATTAAAGTTTGAAAACATAGGAACTATTTCCTTAAAGGAAGTAATGAAAAGTTTATAAATTTTCTCAAATTTCTATGAGAAACAGTTTAGCTCTACAATAAAGGAGTAGGATAAGAGGTAAGATGTCTTGGTGTATATTCTACTAATATAGTTAGAAGAAGAGTATGTTTTGAAGGGTTATACCAGAAAATATTTTATATAAAATAATATTTTATATTATTTATTTTAAAATGTTATTACGCTAAAAGCATCTACGTAAATAACTTATTTTAAACTTTATAAGCTATTCATTTAGAATAGTTGCTGGCAGCTCATAGAGACAATTAATTTGCATTACATTCAAGGAAAAATAGGACTTGACAGGAGGCATTATTTTCATTTTATAGATATAAATATTGAGATAAAGAGTGAGCAATAGCAAAATTTAGAACACTATACTCCTAAATAACTACTTGGGCTTTTTATTTTTGGATAATTAAACTCATTGCCTCCTATAGATTCTTGTGATGGGGCTTAAAATTATACCACACAGGGGAAAAAAATTGTTTCCTTATGAATAAGACAACGTGCCTCAATTTTACTAACTTGCTTTAGATGCTGAACTGCAAAATAAATCCACATAAGAAGAGTCTGCCAAGTCCTCACTTGCAAGATTGCCTTTAAGCTATAAAAAATTACCAGCTAATAACATTTATTAATCAACTAATACTACCAAGCATTTATTATTACCTAGGACATAGTATTTCATAAATTGTAATTAATACTTTTATTGCTCTAAGAACTTGATGTATATTATCTCATTTAATTCTCACAATAAGATATGTATATCCATAATTTACAGACAAGAAAACTATGGAATGGAGAGGTTAGGTAACTTGCCCCGAATCACAGAGCTAGTAAATAGCAGAACCATGAGTTAAGGCACAGATGGCTGCAGGTACCATCCTTTTAACATCTCGCTAAATAACAGTGCCTCTTAAAATATTAATCTAAAGATAATGTCTTAATATAATAATAAAATTTTTTGCTTTAGTCTATGTTATTTTCCCTCTAATTATCCCCTGCTGAAAGACTAAGTTTTCCTGTATATAATTAATTAACTACGAAGACTTCTGCCCTAGGTTTAACAGTTATATGTAATATAATTTATATATTCCAGCTGCATGCTTTGAGATTTAGCCATACAAATAATGGATAATATTCACGGATAATATTCAACAGTTTTCTGGTACCACAACCAGAGTTTGTTTCTCTTAAGGAGCATCTGTCTTCATTTGGGTTCTTTAGGCTCAAGATTCTTATTGGTTCTATTAAGGTGATAACCTTTACTTACGTAGAATTTTACTCCTAAGATTGCATTTGTCTTCGTAAGACATTCCTTGAATAAATTAAAGGATACTAGTAATATAAACTAAACTGGCAATTAGCTTGAATGACAAATTTCTAATATAAATACAATCTGTGAATCTGAAGAATATTAGTTTCTCTCCTTTCTTATATATAGCCAAGACTAGAGAACTGAGTAGTTCTGTTTTTCTTGATAAAATGAAAAACCTGTATACTTTTAAAATTACAGTAAACTGGTATTGTTCCTAGGATTGCATCTACTGTTGGCCTTGAGCCTAGCAATCCTTTTATGTATAGCAATTAGCCTAGAAACATTTTAGAGTAACCTAAGCATGTTTTGATTAAGAGAACACAGAATGCCATTGAGGAATGGGCATGAACTTGTGACCAGGAAACCTGGCACTGATAAATAGTTTATATTACTTTAGTGCAGGCAATGGGAGAACTTCAAATACAATTTTAAACTTTACCATTTGATTGGTAATTACAATAAAAATGGGTAGTGTGGAAAAGCACACGTGTACTGATGTCTCTGTTAGCACGTAATGAGACAACATGAAGCGGCTGGAAACAAGGAAATACAGAAATAGCATGAAAAAGACACTGCCGGTACTGTCTCCATTGCCCAAATGTCAAACAGCTCCCGGGAACCCTAGGGGTGGTAATAACTGTGGAAGTAGTTCCTACTAGGTTTTTCCTTAAAGGAGATTCTTGAACACTGCTGGGTTCTGACTCTAGCCCATATGGGCCTGGAAAAGTCAGAGAAAATGTTGGCTGCACTTTTTCAGGCCTATTTGCATATGTTCTTTAGTATGCAGAATGTCTCTGTATATAATTTAATTGTTGTTGAGGTTTTTTTTTTTTGCCTCTATTAATACATATGCAAATGACTCACACTTGCAGCTGTGCTGTCTTAATCATATGTGTGCTTCTGTCTGTCTGCCCTGCAGGCTCGGGGTCGAAGAGAGAGGAAAAGAGGGAATTCATTCTTTTAACCTGCAAGAAAACTCACTCACGCAGACAGAAGTCTGAGAGCAAACAACACACCAGGGTTGCGACTGAAATGTTGAGCAGTTGATCATTTTTCACCCTGTATGGAAATGACTGTGATGTAAGAGTTAAACTGAATAGTAGAGTGTCTAGGTAGGTAAAGATGAATATTTTACAGGTATTCATCCTTGTAAGTATTCATCCTTCAATAAGAAGGTAAAAAGCCTCATATCTAGACCTCTCCACATGGTTATTTCCTCGTTATTGATTTTCTAGGGGTTTCTCTTGGTCAGACACATAAAGCCATGCTCACCTACAAGGCTCTGGGTAATATGAAACATTTATCTGTGTCCTGTCATAATTATTGACCTCCTCCAGAGAATGGCAGGAGGTTGATAAAAAGATGAACTTCATTTTTTCATCTACATCTACCTTGATGTTACTCTCTATCAGATAGAAACTGAAGCCATTTCCACTATGACTTCCATGTACCTTGGATAGCTAGGAAAAATGATTGATTTTAGTTGATATTTTGTATAATTCATTCTCTCCTGTGATCACATGTCATCTATCATATTCTCTATCCCAGAGGATTCATGTTATTGATATTACTGGTTGCTGGAACTGTAGCCCTATGTGATTTCATTTATGACAATTTGCAATTTTGAGTCTTTATTCCAAAAATATTATTATGCATTTTAAAAATAATCCTACTAAAATCAGTAAAAGGTGAATTAATTCAATAAAAATTCTTGAATGAAAGCTACTTGCTTAGTTGACTAAAATATGACCATCCAAAAAGAATTTCAATCTTTTTCTCCCCTGCTTATCACTATTAATCATTGGTTGGAGTTGACATTTTTGGCTTCCTATAGGTAGAACAGGTGGCAACCATCTTTTGGCCAACACAAATACAGTATTTATAAAGTGAGAAATAAGTGGATAAATATTTCCTTTTAATTTCCAATCTTAGAAGCCTTGTTAAAAAACAGAAATAGGATACACTACAAATCTTACTATTAAAAAGTTCACGATGCCCATTAAGTAAAATGCAAATTAATGACAATGAATATGAGAAATAAATGTTAGATGGACTGCTGCCATCATTTGGTTTCATTAATTAGAAACAGACGATTTGCTTAGCTGATTTTATCTAGTCACAAATATCCAAAAGATTCAAAGTGTAAGTTATTTTGCTTAAATAATTAGACTCACTTCTTCATATTGAAATGAAGCTAGATTAGTTTTCTGTATAAGTTAATCTCCCTCCTTTAAAAAGAGACAATATTAGGAGAACAAATATCAAAAGGCATCCTTGGCTCTTGGAAGAAAAATAAGTAGTTTGAAGAGGAAGGGGAAAGAAAAAAGAGAAGAGGAGGAAAAAAGAGAAGGGGGTAAACAGTATATGAGACTGCTAATTGGCTAGTTACTGTATTTTGATAATATACCTTTCCATTATTTAGAAATAATTTCCTTTAGTGTTGTATTGGCAAGGTGAGTCATATTGAGTCAAAAGCACCTCTATCAATTCATAGTCTCATCTACGCCTGTACATCCGTTAACGAACAACATAGGAATAAACTAATGTTGAAATGTCTGGTCTTTTTTATTTTTTTGAAAATTATAACTTTAAAGGAATTACACAAACTGTAATAAATGCTAAAACGCATTCTTTATGCAGCAGCCCAAGGTTACAAATAAGATAAAGGGAAGAAGGAGCAGAAGAGATAGAGCTACAGATTTCTCATATGCTAAGAATCTTTTAATAAGGGTTAAAAATATAATGTTCCCTGGTATTTAAATTAATATAATTTATTCCAGAAATTAATCATACACTGCTTTGTTATTTTATTTAAAATGATTATGACCATTAGCTCATGATAGTTTCTTCATTTTATTCCTAGGTACTGAGCACCAGCTACTTGCTAGGCATTCCCCGCCCCCAGCACGTGAGATACATTATGATATGTTATTGGACAACAACAACAACAAAATGACACTCCCTGCTCTGGTGGAGTTTAGAGAATATTTGAAACAGGCAGACAATAAATAAGGAACATAATATGTAAGTTATACAGTATGTTTGAAGATGACTAGTGCTATAGAAAAAAGGCAGAATAATAGGAAGTGTGGTACCTCTGGGAGGTTTATTTTATGATTTCAAGCGGTTAGTTAGACTAGGTCTAGGAGAGATGACATTAGAGCAAATTCTTGAATGAGGTGAATTAGTCTTCCATGCAGAGGGACAGGTAATGCCAAACTCTAAGGTGGGAGCATACTTCGGCAACTCAAGGGACAGAAAAGAGTCTAGTGTAGTCGCAGCACACTGAAAGAGGTAGTGTGGAGCATGAACTATCATAAACATAATTTTAAAATACTGTAGTGCCAAATGTGGTAACAGGTATGTAGCGTTTTCATAAGGATGAAAATTAATTTATATAGGAAATTAATCATTAATATTCAGCTTAATTCCACTATTTCAAAGAAGAGTAGCTAGTTAACAAAAATAGATAATTTATTTTAAGTGTAATCTTTTTTTTTTTTTTTTTTTTTTTTTTTGCGGTACGCGGGCCTCTCACTGTTGTGGCTTCTCCTGTTGCGGAGCACAGGCTCCGGACATGCAGGCTCAGCGGCCATGGCTCACGGGCCCAGCCGCTCTGCGGCATGTGGGATCTTCCCGGACCGGGGCACGAACCCGTGTCCCTTGCATCGGCAGGCGGACTCTCAACCACTGCGCCACCAGGGAAGCCCCTTAAGTGTAATCTTAAGATTCATTCTTCACCCTTTCATTTAATAGATATTTACTGAGTCCATTAAATATTTCAAGCATTGGTTAAGTGCAAACGATGGTGAGTCAGTAATTTCATAGATTTTGCCATCTGGTAGAAGCCAGAAAGTAGGATTTAAAACATATTCTATAAGTGCTATGAGAGGGGAAATACAGTGTGCTCCCAGCATATATAAGACCTACATTAATCAAGACTTGGGGACAATGAAAACTTCCCTGAAAAAGTGAGGTTTTGACTTGCAACCTCAGGGATAAGTAGGAGTTTGCTTGGTAAAAAAAGGTGGGTAGTAGGGTTCCCGAAAGAGAAAACATCGCATGTAAAGATCCAGAGGGGAGAGAGAACTTGAAAACACCAAGGTGTAATTTAAAGTATTTAAGTAGGAGAAGGACATGGTCAGATTTTCTAAAATCTTAAAGATCATTCTGACAAACATATAGTAGAGAGTGCACTGAAGGGGCAAGATGAAGAAAGAAAGGCCAGTTCAGGGCTACTGTGGTAAATTATGGAAGCAATGAGGGTAGCCTGACCCACAGAGTGACAGTATCATGCAAAGGAACAGATGGATTCTTGATGTATTTAGTAGGTAGAATGAATAGATAGATAATGAATGAATAGGTCCAGAGGAAGAAGGAAGAAGGGAAGTTGAACATAGTGCTCATGGTTTCCGGGGTTGAGCCATTTGCTAAGACCAGAAAATGAACAGGTCTGGGGGCAAGGAAGAGAATTGGTGAGGGCAATTTTGTAGTCAGTTTATTATGCGTGTAACGTCTGTGTTTCCTCTTGGTAGCCAACAAATAGTTGGCTATATGGATCTGAAGCTCCAGAAAGACTTAAAAGCTCTGGAAAAAGCTCAGAGGAGACAAGGACAGATATTTTGTTATAAAAGAAAGAAATAAAATGGTGCCTGGGCACAACATGTTAATTTGTATGTTTTATATACATAATCCACATTAAGCCATTTTCTCTATATAAATAAAAAGTAAATGTTTGACAATGCTTAGACTATTTTAACTGCTCATAAAAGTATACAGTAAGGTGATTTTTTTATGTATTTTTTTTGCATAGTAAGTATTTTATTATTTTATCCAGGAACATGAAGCGATAAAGTAATAAACAGTGGTTTAATTTAAAACATGTCATTTTGCTTTTCTTTTAAGACAACTGTAATCATTATTTCTTCTCTAATAAAGGCCCTGGTTATTGGTTTTACTTAATATTATCCAAGTGTGAACAATTGCATGTAAATGATTATCTCAAAAGAAAACACAAATGGTAGGTAAACAAAGTCAACCATGAGTAGAAATATATTTATAGGGTCCTTTCTTGGATCTAGATGTTCAAAAGGAGAAGATTGAATTAACATATATCTGTGTAAAGAGGTATGAAATAGACAATGCAGAGTGTGAAGTAGATAGCCATCATGAATCCTGCTGTCTCCTTCAGTATTGCATACAGAGGATTTGTATTAGTACCAATTAATCAGCATTATTGTTATAATTGTATTAGCAGGTTACTAAGTTAGCAAATGTCCTAAGAAGGGCAATGTCTCCAAAGTTTAAAATAAAATCTCCTGTACTTAGAAAAGCAAGTATAATTGTTTTAAAACCATGGATTTTGGACTCTGTGATCCAGATTCCTTCTTTGTCAAATGGAGTTATTAATACATAGCAAAAAGTGTTGTAATAAGAATTAAATGAGAAATCTTTGTGTGAAAGCCTTACCAGAGAACCTAGCATAAGAACCTAGGACTGAATCTCAATAATTGAAAGAGGATCTTAGTAACTGAAAGGGACTCAAAAGTGATGAAGTCTCCTCCAGGTATTATTAAGGGATGGAAAACGGAGATTTAGCAGTATAATTCAAAGCAGAGTATAGAGAAAATTAAAACTGGCTCATACATTATACTCCACTGAGATGAAACTTCTCAGAAGTAGGTTCACAAGATTGGGGTGAATGCTGGGTTGGGGTTAAGATAAGACTTCTGACCAGGCATCGTAGTTAGCTTTTCTCTGACCTGTCTGGGAAGGTTTGTGGAGAAGAAAAGAATTTGGATGCTATTTTAATGCAAAGGGAGGGAGAGTATTACAGGTCTCCTTTGCAGCTGGGGGAAAGGTGAAGTCAAGGTTAGGGATCTGTGAATACAGTGTTAGGAACAGGAGTAGAAAAGTAGGTTGGTGTAGGCACCCTAGCAAAGGTGAGAGTAAGTCCACTAAAAGAAAAGCCAGATTCTCTGCCATGACATGCATTTGGAATATGTGTTTGGGTTTGAGAATTGTTTTTTAATCATAAGCAAAAAAAGTCTGTGTGTGTGTGTGTGTGTGTGTGTGTGTGTGTGTGTGTGGTTACATGTTTGTGTTTTAATAGTAGCTAATGGCTTATCATGAAAGAGTTAAGATTATTAGTTTTCTTGTTGTACTGAAGTGCTGATTTACTGAGATCCTAACAAAACTCATTTATTTTAATGGGTACAATGCCACTTACACAAAATATCTTTATCCCATTTATAGATCAAATTATAGTTGAGGCAAAAGCAAATATGTTTGGTGTCTTTTTTCTTGTTTTCTGATCAAAAATTTTTTTGTATCTTTAAATTTTAACGGAATCTGATATCACATTATAAGGGCAGAAATAAAACTTAATTTGTGTCAAATAGTCTAATACTATCTTTATAGAAAAATAAGTTTGGACTGCTGCCTAACAAAGCTACCTTCTACTAGAATTCTACAATGAAACATAGGAGATGCCTGCAACTTGCCCTCGCTCCCTCTCACCACTAATCCAATGGTGAAAGAAAATGAGAATGTCTAATTTGTTTTGAAAACTGACAGCTTAGATCTCTAAAACTCCTATTTTCCACATTCAAACCTATTGCTGGATATTCTTCCCTCTTCCTTTAATCCCACTACTCTTTTTAGTTTTACTTATTATAACCACTTCTTTGTATTGTAGTTATTTCTCAGATTTCAAAAGCTAACAAATGTTGTTACTTTTATTGTCCCCATGGCTCCAACAGGTTATTTCCAAGGTTATTTCTAGCTCAAAGAAACGGACATTAACACTGTAGCTTTCGGAGAAAAGGCAGAATAGGAATGGGTGTTATTAACCTCTGTAGAACACAGTATGTCTCAGTTCCTCCTGTGAGACTCAACTGGTTTCTCAGAACCCCACCAGGTCTGACAACTCTCTGTGCTGACCAGATGTAACTGTCTCTTGATGCTGCAATTTAAACTATATTTTCCTTATAGGCTAGGGTCATCTGTCATGACAATGCACTTTCATGAATACAACTTAATTTTATTAAGCATGAGTGCTTTATACTTGGCTTTAATGGCATACTGCGTCTTTCAGGCAAAGGAAAATATAAAACTTCTCACAAGGGGAGATTAATCCTATTATTGGATGATTTGTTATTCCCATTACCTGTGTAACTATAAAGTCCATAACAACAGAAACTAGGGCAGTAGGATGCTGATTCAAAGATTTAAACAGTTAACGAAAGATAACTTTAATATAATTTAATTGATATTCTTTCCAACTCCAGAGACAAAATTTCTAAAATCACTTGGACATCTGGTAAAGTTAGCACTGACATTCATGGATATATGGGAATATGTCTTCTGCCGAGCTAAAAAAGGTCTTAATTAGGATGTCTGGATAAAGTTGTGCTCATTTAGGCACCTGCTTATTTGGTCTACTTATCCTTGCTTATCCAACTGAGCTGGCATTAGCAGGAGAATAAAGAGTGCTTCAAAAATACTGGGCATCTTGAACAATTTTAAATGTAATTTTTGTAAGCTATCTTGATCCATAAGTATCTGAATATCTTTTGTAGGTTTTTTGTTCTTTTTATCTTGGTGAGGACCATTCTGTGACGAAATTATGGCATACAGTAATCAAAGCAAAACTACAGCTCATTTTGTTAAATCATACCAGGCAATAAAAAAAATTACAATAAACTGTCTTTAGTACAGAAAACTGGGCTAAAAATTAAAAGAACCAACTTTGGGTTAAGAATCAGTAGACATAAATTCAAAAACAAAAAAATGTGAGACAAATATCACTAGTCGGTTTTATTTTGCGTTAACACGATAATAGCTGTTTTCGATATTTACTTAACCTTTGTCTCTGGTGTATTGTTTCCTGACTTACCTGCAGTTGGAGTGGGCCTAAGCCTGGTGTTGCTGCAGCAGCAGCTGCCATGGTAGTTGGGATCAGCTGTACAGGGTAAGGGTCACCTACGTAAGAGAATAATAGAGGCGTCAGCACCTTTTATCTACTCTCCACCTGCAAATTAAACTCATGCATTCACTCTTTCCAAAAGCCTTCTTTTGTGTGCCTTGCTGAGGCCTAATGAAAAGCTCTATTGTGCAGCTTTTTACTAACACTCTTTTCACAATTCTGGCTGAGAGAGGAATGTGAATAAAAGGCACAAGCAATTAAGGCGGAAACCTCATCCTTTTTTCATGATGTATTTAGGAAAATGGGAGGAAAGAGTGTGCATTGATCAGAGGGCTGCACTTTATAACACACACACACACACACATACACACACCTGATAATCTTGATATGAGCATACCAACTCCTCAGCAAATTTAAAATGTTATTATAAAAGGAACTTAACTAAACTTAATTCTATTTTAACAAACTAAACTCTAAAGATTTAGGTCAAGTAGCTTATCTTTTTAATGCTATGTTACAGTCTTGATTCAAATAACCTGTGGACAAATTCATCATAACATTTAATGCATTTTTAAAAGTTATATAAAATGTTGGTATCTCTATTATTCCAGAGACAAATGTTTAAAAAAATATACTATAAAGAAAGCAGAAAATAGATGGGTTTTCCCCAAGGGATTTCTCTTTGTGGGAATATCTAAAAAACTAAAATTTTAGTAATTTAAAATTAAAGTTTTAATGCAGATGATCTATAAAAATATAGAGAGACACACAAACATATATTCACATATAGAAGATTATAATGTACGTTTTTGATGTGAATAAAGAATTTTTTCCTCTTAGTAAAGACGTACCTCAGACTTTTTGCACAGAGCCCATGATATGCTAACAGATATGAACACTGTTAGTTGTTTGAAATATAACCATAGCAAAATGTAAAATAACTATTGATATAAGAACAATTTTCTAATATACAAAGCTTTTTGTAGAACTATAATTTGTGAAAAGCTTGTTGAATGTCAAATGTATGGAAATATAACTGAAAATAATAGTTAATATATTCATTCAAAAGTATTTACTGAGGGAGCCCCTGCGCTCGAGAGGCCCACGGTACCATGGCCACCTGTGGAAGCAGCGAGTTGCGACCAAAGCTCCCTGGCCACAAAGGGCCCTGGGCCTCCGGGTCCTGGTGTCACACCCCCTCTGCTGTATCTCAATAAGCAAAAAGTTGTCCCAGCACTATTGTTGAAAATACTACTCTTTTCCACATTGAATAGTCCTGGAACCCTTGTCAAAAATCAATTGACCAGAGGACCTTCAAGATGGCAGAGGAGTAAGATGTGGAGATCACCTTCCTCCCCACAAACACATCAGAAATACATCTACATGTGGAACAACTCCTACGGAACACCTACTGAATGCTGGCAGAAGACCTCAGACCTCCCAAAAGGCAAGAAACTCCCTACGAACCTGGGTAGGGCAAAAGAAAAAAGAAAAAACAGAGACAAAAGAATAGGGACAGGACCTGCACCAGTGGGATGGAGCCGTGAGGAGGAAAGGTTTCCACACACTAGGAAGCCCCTTCGCGGGCGGAGACTGCGGGTGGCGGAGGGGGAAGCTTCGGAGCCGTGGAGGAGAGCGCAGCAACAGGGGTGCAGAGGGCAAAGCGGAGAGGTTCCCGCACAGAGGATCAGTGCCGACTGGCACTCAGCAGCCCGAGAGGCTTGTCTGCTCACCCGCCGGGGCGGGCGGAGCTGGGAGCTGAGGCTCGGGCTTCGGTCGGAGCGCAGGGAGAGGACTGGGGTTGGCGGCATGAAAGCCTGAAGGGGGCTAGTGCGCCACAGCTAGCCAGGAGGGAGTCCGGGAAAGTGTCTGGAGCTGCCGAAGAGGCAAGAGACGATTGTTTCGGGGAGCGCGAGGAGAGGGGATTCAGAGCACCGCCTAAACGAGCTCCAGAGACAGGAGCGAGCCGCGGCTATCAGCGCAGACCCCAGAGATGGGCACGAGACACTAAGGCTGCTGCTGCTGCCACCAAGAAACCTGTGTGCAATCACAGGAGTCTAATTCCGGGAGCCCATGTAGCTGACCACTGCCAGGGTCCTGTGATCCAGGGACAACTTCCCCAGGAGAACACACAGCATGCCTCAGGCTGGTGCAACATCACACCGGCCTCTGCTGCCTAAAGCTCGCCCTGCATTCCATACCCCTCCCCGCCCCGGGTGCCAAATCCAAAGCTGAACCCCAGAAGCTGTGCCAACAAAGAAGAGAAAGGGAAATCTCTCCCAGCAGCCTCAGGAGCAGTGGATTAAATCTTCAGAATCAACGTGATGTACCCTGCATCTGTGGAATACCTGAATAGACAATGAATCAACCCAGAATTGAGGTGGTGGATTTTGGGAGCAGCTGTAGGCTTGGCGTTTGCTGTATGCGACTGAATAATTTCTGATATTTATGTTTATATTAGTATAGTTATTAGTGCTTGTTATCATTGGTGGATTTGCTTATTGGTTTGGTTGCTCTCTTCTTTTGTAAATACTTTAAAAATTTTTTTATTTTAATAATACATTTTTATTTTAATAACTTTTATTTTACTTCTTTCTTTCTTTTTTTTTGCCTTTTCTTCTGAGTTGTGTGGCTGACAGGGCCTTGGAGCTCTGGCCAGGTGTCAGGCCTGAGCCTCTGAGGTGGGAAAGCCAGATTTAGGACACTGAACCACCAGAGACCTCCCAGCCCCACGTAATATCAAACGGCGAGAGCTCTCCCAGAGATCTCTGTCTCAACGCTAAGACCCAGCTCCACTCAACAACCAGCTAGCTCCCATGCTAGAGCCCATGCAAAACAACTAGCAAGACAGGAACACAACCCCACCCATAAGCAGAGAGGCTGCCTAAAATCATAATAAGTTCACAGACACCCCCAAACAAACCACCGGATGTGGTCCTGCCCACCAGAAAGACAAGATCCAGCCTCATCCACCAGAACACAGGTACCAGTCCTCTCCGCCAGGAAGCCTACACAACACACTGAAACAACCTTAGCCACTGGGGGCAGACATCAAAAACAACGGGAACCATGAACCTGCAGCCTGCGAAAAGGAGACCCCAAACACAGTAAGTTAAGCAAAATGAGAAGACAGAGAAACACACAGCAGATGAATGAGCAGGGTAAAAACCCACCAGTTAACAGCTGATCTTTCAGTAGAAACTCTGCAAGCCAGAAGGCAGTGGCAGGACATATTTAAAGTGATGAAAGGGAAAAACCTACAACCAACATTACTCTACCCAGCAAGGATCTCATTCAGATTTGACAGAGAAATTAAAACCATTACAGACAAGCAAAAGCTAAGAGAATTCAGCACCACCAAACCAGCTTCACAACAAATGCTAAAGTAACTTCTCTAGGCAGGAGACACAAAAGAAGGAAAAGACCTACAATAACAAACCCAAAACAATTAAGAAAATAGTAATAGGAACATACGTATCAAAAATTACCTTAAATGTTGTCTGTACATTAAAAAAATAATAACAAAAAACCTCTTAAAAAATTACGTTAAATGTAAATGGATTATATGCTCCAACCAAAGGACACAGACTGGCTGAATGGATATAAAAACAAGACCCATATAAATGCTGCCTATAAGAAACCCACTTCAGACCTAGGGATACAAACAGACTGAAAGTGAGGGGATGGAAAAAGATACTCCATGCAAATGGAAATGAAAAGAAAGCTGGAGTAGGAATTCTCATATCAGACAGAATAGACTTTAAAATAAAGACTATTACAAGACACAAAGAAGGACACTACATAACGATCAAAGGACCAATCCAAGAAGAAGATATAACAATTGTAAATATTTATGCACCCAACACAGGAGCACCTCAATACATAAGGCAAATGCTAACAGCCATAAAAGGGGGAAAAAACAGCAACACAATAATAGTAGGGGACTTTAACACCCCATGTTCACCAGTGGACAGATCATCCAAAATGAAAATAAATAAGGAAGCACAAGCTTTAAATGACACACTAAACAAGATGGACTTAATTGATATTTATAGGACATTCCATCCAAAAACAACAGAATACACTTTCTTCTCAAGTGCTCATAGAACATTCTCCAGGATAGATCATATCTTGGGTCACAAATCAAGCCCTGGTAAATTTAAGAAAATTGAAATCGTATCAAGTATCTTTTCCCACCACAATGCTATAAGACTAGATATCAATTACAGGAAAAAAAAAACTAAAAAATACAAACACATGGAGGCTAAACAATACACTACTAAACAACCAAGAGATCACTGAAGAAATCAAAGAGGAAATCAAAAAATACCTAGAAACAAATGACAATGAAAACACGATGACACAAAACCTATGGAATACAGCAAAAGGAGTTCTAGAGGGAAGTTTATAGCAATACAATCCTACCTCAAGAAACAAGAAACATCTCAAATAAACAAACTAACCTTATATCTAAAGCAATTACAGAAAGAGAACAAAAGAACCCCAAAGTTGGCAGAAGGAAAGAAATCATAAACATCAGATCAGAAATAAATGAAAAAGAAATGAAATAAATGATAGCAAAGATCAATAAAACTAAAAGCTGGTTCTTTGAGAAGATAAACAAAATGGATAAACCACTAGCCAGACTCATTAAGAAAAAAAGGGATAAGACTCAAATCAACAGAATTAGAAATGAAAAGGGAGAAGCAACAACTGACACTGCAGAAATACAAAGGATCATGAGGAATTACTACAAGCAACTCTATGCCAATAAAATGGACAACCTGGAAGAAATGAACAAATTCTTAGAAAAGCACAACCTTCTGAGACTGAACCAGGAAGAAATAGAAACTATAAACAGGCCAATCACAAGCAATGAAATTGAAACTGTGATTAAAAATCTTCCAACAAACAAAAGCCCAGGACCACATGGCTTCACAGGTGAATTCTATCAAAGATTTAGAGAACAGCTAACACCACTCTTTCAAACTCTTCCAAAATATAGCAGAGGGAGGAACACTCCCAAACTCATTCTATGAGGCCACCATCATGCTGATACCAAAACCACAGATGTCACAAAAAAAGAAAACTACAGGCCAATATCACTGATGAATATAGATGCCAAAATCCTCAACAAAATACTAGCAAACAGAATCCAACAGCACATTAAAGGGATCATACACCATGATCAAGTGGGGTTTATCCCAGGAGTGCAAGGATTCTTCAATATACGCAAATCAATCAATGTGATACACCATATTAACAAATTGAAGGAGAAAAACCATATGATCATCTCAATAGATGCAGAAAAAGCTTTTGACAAAATTCAACACCCATTTGATAAAAACCCTCCAGAAAGTATGCATAGAGGGAACTTACATCAACATAATAAAGCCCATATATGACAAACCCACAGCCAACATCATTCTCAATGGTGAAAAACTGAAACCATTTCCACTAAGATCAGGAACAAGACAAGATTGCCCACTCTCACCACTATTATTCAACATAGTTTTGGAAGTTTTAGCCACAGCAATCAGAGAAGAAAAAGAAATAAAAGGAATCCAAATCAGAAAAGAAGTAAAACTGTCGCTGTTTGCAGATGACATGATAATATACATAGAGAATCCTAAAGATGCTACCAGAAAACTACTAGAACTAATCAATGAACCTGGTAAAGTAGCAGCATACAAAATTAATGCACAGAAATCTCTTGCATTCCTATACACTAATGATGAAAAATCTGAAAGAGAAATTAAGGAAACACTCCCATTTACCACGGCAACAAAAAGAATAAAATACCTAGGAATAAACTTACGCAAGGACACAAAAGACCTGTATGCAGAAAACTCTAAGACACTGATGAAAGAAATTAAAGATGATACCAACTGATGGAGAGATATACCATTTCCTTGGATTGGAAGAATCAATATTGTGAAAATGACTATACTACCCAAAGCAATCTACAATTCAATGCAATCCCTATCAAACTGGCAATGGCATTTTTCACAGAACTAGAGCGAAAAGTTTCACAATTTGTATGGACACACAAAAGACCCTGAATAGCCAAAGCAATCTTGGGAAAGAAAAATGGAGCTGGAGGAATCAGGCTCCCTGACTTCAGACTATACTACAAAGCAACAGTAATCAAGACAGTATGGTACTGGCACAAAAACAGAAAAACAGATGAATGGAACAGGATAGAATGCCCAGAGATAAACCCATGCACATATAGTTACCTTATCTTTGATAAAGGAGGCAAGAATATACAATGGAGAAAAGACAGCCTCTTCAGTAAGTGCTGCTGGGAAAACTGGATAGCTACATTTAAAAGAATGAAGTTAGAACACTCCCTAACACCATACACAAAAATAAACTCAAAGTGGATTAAAGACCTAAATGTGTTGCCCGACACTATAAAACTCTTAGAGGAAAACATAGGCAGAACACTCTGTGACATAAATCACAGCAAGATCCTTTTTGACCCACCTCCTAGAGAAAGGGAAATAAAAACAAAAATAAACAAATGGGACCTAATGAAACTTAAAACCTTTTGCACAGCAAAGGAAACCATAAACAAGACAAAAAGACAACCCTCAGAATGGGAGAAAAGATTGGCAAACGAAGCAACTGACAAAGGATTAATCTCCAAAATATACAAGCTGCTTACGCAGTTCAATACCAAAGAGACAAACAACCAGTCCAAAAATGGGCAGAAGACCTAAACAGACATTTCTCCAAAGAAGATATACATATTGCCAACAAACACATGAAAGGATGCTCAACATCACTAATCGTTAGAGAAATGCAAATCACAACCACAATGAGGTATCACCTCACACCAGTCAGAATGCCCATCACCAAAATATCTACAAACCGGGCTTCCCTGGTGGCACGGTGGTTGAGAGTCTGCCTGCCGATGCAGGCGACACGGGTTCGTGCCCCGGTCTCGGAGGATCCCATGTGCCACGGAGCGGCTGGGCCCGTGAGCCATGGCCGCTGAGCCTGCGCGTCCGGAGCCTGTGCTCCACAGTGGGAGAGGCCACGGCAGTGAGAGGCCTGCGTACCGCAAAAAAAAAAAAAAAAAAAAAAAAAATCTACAAACCGTAAATGCTGGAGAGGGTGTGGAGAACAGGGAACACTCTTGCACTGTTGGTGGGAATGTAACTTGATACAGCCACTATGGAGAACAGTATGGAGGTTCTTTAAAAAACTAAAAATAGAACTACCACACAAACCAGTAATCCCACTACTGGGCATATACCCTGAGAAAACCAAAATTCAAAACGGGTCATGTACCACAGTGTTCACTGCAGTATTATTTACAATAGCCAGGACATAGAAGCAACCTAACTGTCCATCGACAGATGAATGGGTAAAGATGTGGCACATATATAAATGGAACATTACTCAGCCATAAAAAGAAACAAAATTGAGTTATCTGCAGTGAGGTGGATGGACCTAGAGTCTGTCATACGGAGTGAAGTAAGTCAGAAAGAGAAAAACAAATACCGTATCCTAACATATATATATGGAATCTAAAAGAAAAATGTGGTTCTGTAGAACCTAGGGGCAGGACAGGAGTAAGGCGCAGATGTAGAGAAGGGACTTGAGGACATGGGGAGGGGGAAGGCTAAACTGGGATGAAGTGAGAGAGTGGCATGGACATACATACACTACCAAATGTAAATCCGATAGCTAGTGGGAAGCAGCCGCCTAGCACAGGGAGATCAGCTCAGTGCTTTGTGACCACCTAGAGGGGTGGGATAGGGAGGGTGGGAGGGAGACGCAAGAGGGAGGGGATATGGGGATATATGTATACGTATAGCTGATTCACTTTGTTATACAACAGAAACTAACACAACATTGTAAAGCAATTATACTCCAATAAAGATGTTATAAAGAAAAGATCAATTGACCAGAAAAATATATATATTTATTGAGTACCTGCTTTGTGTTAAACACTACTGTTGACACTAGAAATAGAGCTTTTTGTTTTTTTAATAAATTTATTTATTTATTCACTTATTTTTGGCTGCGCTGGGTCTTTGTTGCTGCGTGTGGGCTTTCTCTAGTTGTGGTGAGCGGGGGCTACTTTCTGTTGCGGGGCCCAGGCTTCTCATTGCGGTGGCTTCTCTTGTTGCAGGGCACGGGCTCTAGGAGTGCGGGCTTCAGTAGTTGTGGCACACGGGCTCAGTAGTTGTGGCTCGTGGACTCTAGAGCATAGGCTCGGTAGTCATGGCACACGAGTCTAGTTGCTCCGTGGCAATGTGGGATCTTCCTGGACCAGGGTTCGAACCCGTGTCCCCTGCATTGGCAGGTGGATTCTTAACCACTTGCCACCAGGGAAGCCCCCAGAAATAGAGCTTTAAAGAAGACTTATGTCAAGAGGTATATTTATTGGAAATTTAATGAAGCTTAAACTTTGGGGTTCTGGAAAGGGCCCCTAGCTGTGTGTTCACCGGGTCATATGTTTTTATCTTTGTCAGCTCACTTAATTTTTTACTTTGTTGTGATTCTTTTCATAAATATTCTCTTTTGTACTTAATGTATATGAAGATCTTATATATATATATATATATAATTTTCATATTTTTCTTCTTAAATAGAGTCCCCAAAATTATATGTTTCAGGCTTCAGAATATCTGAGTCTACTTCTGCCAATCTGGCTTTACAGCTTAAACGGAAAATAAGACAAAGATAATTCAATGATTAGTATAAAATACAATGACTGTTAAGATAGAGAAGTATACAGTGCTATGGACTATATTGTGGGTACCCCAAACATAGTCTAAAAGGTCAGAGACAGCCTCTAGGATGAAGTCATGTTTAAGCTGAATCTTGAATTAAATGAAAGCTAGCCAGGCAAAGAAGGGAAGCATTCCAGGAAGGAAAATGATTTTCATTAAGACTCAGAGTCAAATGGGAGTGTTATATCATAGCTCAGTCCCTGAAGTGCTCAAGTGCAGAGTGCAGGTAGGGAAGTAGAGATAAATGGGGCTGGAGAGGGAATCAGGCCAGATTGTGTATGGCTTTATGTACAATGTAAAGAATCTAAACTTGATCCTACAGGATAAAGGAAACCATGAACATGGAAAATAGATGGACTGAGTAAAACCACTTGGGCTAAAGGTTGGAAGCTGTAATCAATAATAAAAAGATGCAGAACTTTCTATAATAACGTAATGATGGTCCAGACTAGAGTGGTGATGTTGGAATAAAGAATGATGGAGAGGGCTTCCCTGGTGGCGCAGTGGTTAAGAATCCGCCAGCCAATGCAGGAGACATGGGTTCGAGCCCTGGTCCAGGAAGATCCTACATGCCGTGGAGCAGCTAATCCCGTGCACCACAACTACTGAACCTGCACACCACAACTACTGAGCCTGCATGCCTAGAGCCCGTGGTCCGCAACAAGAGAAGCCACCGCAATGAGAAGCCCATGCACTGCAACGAAGAGTAGCCCCCGCTCGCTGCAACTAAAGAAAGCCCGAGCGCAGCAATGAAGACTAAACACAGCCAAAAAGAGAAAAACAAATACTGTATGCAGCCAAAAAAAAAAAAATGATGGAGAAAGTCAAGTGGTATTTAAGAGGTAAAACTGACAAGACTTAATGATGGTTTACATAAAAGAAGACTCGAGGATGATTCCCAGGTTTTTCACTGGAACAGCTGATTGCGGAGTGGAACCATTTGTTGGATTTGCAAACATGGATGAGAAGCAAGACTGTCACGTTGGGCATAGAGAGGGGGAGATGAAGGGGAAGGAATAGAGCTCTGTTTTGGACGTTTTAAGTCTGAAATTACTATCAGTATCCAAGTAGAGGTGTTTGCTGAGGCACTTGATAAACATGTTAGGATTTTAGGGGAGAAATCTCCACAGGAGATATAAATTTGAGAGTGGTCAGCATATATCTGGAATTTTAGCTGTAACCATGTAGGAGTTAACTATAGATAAAAAAAGAGGTCCCAGGATTGGATTATAGGATATATTAACTCTTATAGTTAGGGACATAGGTAACTAGCAGAAAAACTGAGGAGAAATGTATATCAATTTGGTGTTCCAGAGGCCAAGAAAGATTTTCAGAAAGAATGATCAAGTTTTTCAAATGCTGGATTTAGTGACATAGAACTCATTGGTGACTTCCACAAGGGCAATTTCAGCAGAATGAGGGGATGAGAGAGCCTAGCTGGAGTCAGTGAGATCAACAGAGAATGAATAAAGAAAGGAACTGGGTGCAGTAAGTGTAGATCCTTGCTCTTCGGAGTGAAGTTCTCAGGAGCAGCACTGATGTCACCTAGGAGTTTGTTAGAAAGGCAAAATTTCAGACTCCACCACAAACTTAATGTGGCAGGCACACGTTAGAGTCAGCGGAACCCACACTGACTCCCACTTCCTGGTATTTATGTCCTTATGCAATTCCCTCCCCTTGTGGACTGGACCTAGTAACTACCTTCTAATGAACAGAATAAGGCAAAAGTGATGTGATGTTACTTTTGAGATAGGTTATAAAAAGACTCTGGCTCTGTCTTGCTTTCTCCCCTGCCCCCCTTCCCCAGCAAGCAGTTATACTGTGAGCTGCCCTATGGAGAGGTTCACATTGCAAAGGACTGATGTCTTCCAGCCAACAGCAAGCACAAGTAGGAGGCCTGCCAACAACCAAAGGAGGGAGCTTGGAAGTGAATTTCTCCCCAAGTCAAGCCTAGAGATGACTACGGTTCAGGCCAACACCTTGATTGCAGGGACGTGAAAGACTCTGAGCCTGAGCGTGGCTGTGTCCAAACAAATGTTTGGTATTTTAAGCCACTAAGGTCTGGGAGACTTTGTCAAAGTAGCAAGCATATACCTTCTGAATTAGAATTTAAATTTTAACAAGATTCCCAAACTATTTGTTGGCATTTGAGAAGTGCTAAAACAGACAATTTCAGTGAGGCATTTTACAGTATCTATTGGAGGATGTGTGATAAAGAAAACTACTTAAAAGGTATACGTTTGTAAAAATTATAGCATGCTTATATGCTAATGAGAAAGATCCAGTAAATAGGAAAAAATTGATGTTACCTGACAAGGCTTTACTTATCATTTGGAATTTTTAATATTTAATCCAGAAAATACTATATTTGATTTTATAAAGGGAAGTTTAGATGTTTAAAAGCTGAATTTGTGTTTATGCAAACTAGCTGAAATAACAAATATTATGACTATTAGAATCGACAATTTAAATACTTAAAATTGTGTAATTCACTTATATTCCTTATTTAATGACTATAATATTAAAATAAACTAAGCAGAAGTTTAGAGGCTACAGTGCTCTTCACATTGACAATTCATTTTATATAATTTACTTTCCCTATTGAAAATCAATTAATAAGCATTTATATCATCTACCATGTGACTAGAATTCTGCTGGGTGTTATGCGAGATAAAAACGAAAAAACAAAACCAAACCTGGTCTCTATCTGTTTACTACAAGTCTCTCTTTTCTAATTATTTGAACTTATTTGAGTAGTATTGGCCATCAGTGCTACAGGAATTAAGGTAGAACTAATTCCAGGCTTCAATATTTAAAGAATAAAGGTGAAAATAAGAGTGAGCTTGGCCTTGAAGATTTGCAGATGTGGGGCAGATGTTTTAGACAGGGTGAAATGTATCATAGCATGAGCGTGACATGCTGAAGGAATGGAGAGAAAACCAGCTTAACTCACAGGTTACAGAATAAAGGCAAAAGAGACAGAAAGCAGGGAGCTGAGAAACTTTTCATAATCCAGACTTGAAGATGTTTGGATGCCAAAGGGCAACGGATATGAAATGAAGTTTTAACAAGTTTAATTAAAGAGGTTAAGTAACAAGTCTTAAAGATGACTCCGAGCTCTAACCTAGGGATACAGGTTTACTCATAAATTTGGATTGATGGCAAACACCCACATAGGTGTTTACGGCACTTTCCAACTACCAGCATCTAATTCTTAATAACAAATTGAGTATTATACACATATTTAGAGCTCATTAGTTAAAATCCAGACAGTTCCATAATGCTTAAAAATTGCATATGCATATTAGAATCTTATTATTTTTCATTTCCTACATTCATGAATATATAGTAATGAAATGAATATAGTTATCTTTCCTTTGGATACACATATATGTGTGCATAACTATGTTATTCATATGTCATACTGTACATGTGTATAAACATATATGTGTACATACATACATATACACACACAAGCTAAATAATTTATATATGTGTTATGAGCTGAACTGTGTACCCCCAAATTTTATATGTTGAAGTCCTAACCTCTAGTATCTAAGAATGTAACTGTATTTGGAGATATGTCCTTTAAGAGGTGATTAGGGTAAAATAAAGTCATATGAGTGGGCTCTACTCCAATATGATTGGTGACCTTATATAAAGAGGAGATTAGGACACAAACAACACAGATGGAGGGACAACCATGTGAGGATAGAGGGAGAAGACAACCATCTACAAATCAAGGAAAGAGGCCTCAGAATGAAATCCACACTGTTGATACCTTGATCTTGCATTTCTAGCTTCCAGAACTGTGAGAAAATAAGTTTCTGTTGTTTAAACCACCCAATTTGTGCTATTTTGTTATGGCAGCCCTAGCAAACTAATACAATATGTTTGCCATATACAGCCTCGTATCAATGTAGTTGATGTTTAAGTGAATTGGAGAAAACGAAAGACTGGCAGCAAGAATTAAAAAGAGTACTATCACTATTACATATCTGTAATCATATACAGTTTCCAAGATAAACATATGATCAAAAATAGGATATCAACTAATTTCAAAAGGTTTGTGTCTAAGCCACAATATTAATGCAACCATCTCCATCCAACATACAAACATACAAAACTTGAAGCATATCTACCTTATTATCAATTTTTCAGGTCTAAGATATCCAGAACTAGTTTGATTGAAATTTGCCCTAGTTACTAAGTAAATACAAATACCATAAATGTGAAAAGGGCCAATACAACAATTTAACTCAATTAAGGAAATTCAAAATATATTATATGCATGTGTCAGTGTTCTGAAGTGGACACAGAATCTATAAGACTTCAAAACAAGGTCAAGGGTAGTTCTTAATGGGGAAAGAGAAATTCAGAAACTACTGGGGAAAAAAGATTTTTACTGAAGTAAATACGTCATCTATTTATGCCATCTCTCAATAAACTGCACTAAAATATTACAACAGGCTTATTTTGTTAATACCTCATGAGATACTTAGTAAAAATAAGATAATGGAAAATTCTGGTGTTTAAAGTTCAACGATGTGTGTTATTCAAATTGACTTTCAACTAGTTAAAGTAATTTCTTCTACTCTTTCCTAGGTTTTAACCATTTGAACAGTTTTTCCTTAAGCCTTTCCAAAATTAATTTGCTTTCTTCTTTCAAGCCAAGTATGGAAAATTCTAGCTCAAAACTAAAATTTTTCAAAAAGTTGAAAAATATACTGAGGCATGTTAATCAACTGTTTTCAGAATACAATCCGGCTTATAGTATCTACTGATATAAATGATATATCTAATAGTAAATAACCCAATAACCCCTCAGAAAGCATGTTACTTACATTAGTATTAAAGTAATGAATATTTAGATAATAATTATTTACAGTGACACTATTGAAGAGTCTCATTTTGGGGGGCTATATACAGAGTAAGAAAAACAACAAGGTTATGTAGGCTGAGGAAGATTGTCAAAAGCAAGTATGTTCTTATCCAGGGTCAACTTCACAAACCCTTTCACCCACTGAACTACTATAAAGGTTCTGGAAAGTTTTGTGGCATTATAAAAATTAAAACCTACACACACACACACACACACACAATCCCTGCCCTAGAAGAGTTCCTAATAAAGTGAGGGAGATAAACATGTAAACCAATCCAGTGATACAATGAGCAAAGTAGAACACTGGAGAAGGCATCATTCTGGAAACCTCCAGAAAAGAAGAACTTAACCTGGAAAGAGCATCAAGGAAGATTATTTGTTAAAGTAGCTCTTAAAAAATGGCACTTCACTACCAAATTATCTTTCAGGACCCTCTTACCACCTACTTTCCATGTCTTCCAAAGTCACACAGTAAGCCTCCATCACGTCATGCAACAGGATTGCTCTTATTAATCATATTCTCAGATTGGAACTGAAAACACCCTGCTCTACCACTCTAACCTCCTGGTGGAGGGAGTTGGGTAGGAGTTCATGGAGGAGTGTAAGACAAAGTGGAGTTAAAGAGGACACTATAGTTGGAACTTAAGGAAGGAAGGAAGTTGCTTTCTTTCATTTCATAGGCCAACAGATGAATTGGTGGATCCTTCTGCTTGGAAGGAGCCCCTTACCATTCATAGGACAGTGCTAGCAATGACCATTATCTGTTATTGGCCCCTACATCCAGGGATATTTTAATAGTCTCAGTGTATCTGATGCAGAAGGGGAATGTTAAGCTATGCAGCTAAAGAAGCAGGTAGGACACACATCTTGCAGAGCCTTGTGTTTTACTTTGAAGACAACCTTAAGTTGCTGAAAGATTTTAAGCAGGAATGTGACAGTCTGATTTGTGTTTTAGATCAGTTTTGTGGCAAGGGATAGAATCAATTGGAAGAGGGAGAGACTGGAGACACACAGACATGTTAAAAACTACTGCAGTAAGTCAAGAGGGAAATGATAATGGCCTAAACTAATCATAAGGGAAAGAGAAGAAGGAACATATATGGGAGACAGACTTGATGGCCAATTTGATGGGAGAAAAGAGATACAGGGGAAAAAAAAAGAAAAAAAAAACAAAACACAGTTGGGCTTATATTTTATTTTCAGATGTGGTTCAGGAAAAAAAATCCTTTTTTTACCCAAAGAGTTTCAACATCAGTTGTTCCAAAGTCAATTCTGAATTATTCATTATACTCCCACTGATGTGAAGTGTGGGCAACTAATATTTGTTGACTTTTAGCACTGTTAAAATATTTTACATATGTATACACATAAATATACACATATAAATCTACACATATATGAATGAATATATTTACTGGTCTGTGTATAAAATCTCATTTAATCTTCATAACAATTCAATAGGGTAGCTTGTTATTCTCATTCTACAAATTAAAAATGTTCAGGATCTCACAGATAGTAAGTACTATAGTTCTTACCATTGTGGCAAGGAAAGTATTAAGTTTTAGAAAACATCACAGACTATTTTAGAGCATAATATAAATATATATTTAAAATTTCAAAATAGATACATTCATTTTATGTCCATTCAATTAACATGTGTCAAACATTACGTGTAGGACACAAAGCAATAAAGGTGCAGTCCTTGCCTTCGTGACACTTTCAGTTACAAAAATAAGACATAAATATGGAAAGTGAAATGAATCAAAGCCACATGATTAAAATCATATGAATAAGAAAGGCAGTAATTACCAAAGAAAGGAGGAATTTATTTGAGCTGAAATCAATGGAGAAAGAATCAGAGAAGGGGCTGGTCCTGAGTTAGGCTTTGAATAAAAAATAACTAGAAAAGATGAGAGAAGTCCAAAATTACAATGCTTAGCGCACAGTAGATATTCAATAAATATTTGCTGATAGATGTTCAATAAATAATTTGATGAATAAATAAATGGTTGAGCCCAAAAGTAAGGATCAGAGAAATGAATGAACAAAATGTATTAATGAACTAGCCTGCTGCTGGACCCATTTCATATAGTATCAAGAAACATTCAGAAGATTAGAGTCTATTAAATACCTCAACTGCCAAGGTAAGAATCGGTTCATACCGTGTCCCTAAACATATGCACAAGTACCTCCTATCCTAAAAAAGCAACCAACTATCTAGACTCCAAAAATCCCTCTGAAACACTTCCCTTAGTGTTTAGAAAGGAGTCATTTATTTACTTTCTTTCTTCTTCTCATCTAAATTGCTGGAAACTAGTCTTCAATGATAATCTTAAATCCTTCTCCTACACTTTACTTCTCAATCCATAAACTTCCCTGGAAATAATGACCTCTGATTTGCCAAATTTGAACGAACACTGCTGTGTAACAGCTGATACTGTTAATGACTCCCTCCTTCTCTAACTACATCTACACTCTCTGACTTTTCTTATAACGTGCTCTCCTGGTTCTCCTCATACCTGGTTCATGCTGACTTTATTACTTCTGCAATAGGCTGTTCTACCTTCCTTCACTCATTCCTTAGGTATTGGTATTCCTTGGAGTCTAATCCTTGGTGCTTGAATTTTCTCATGGATTTCCTTTATCTGAATGATCTCATCCAAACTCTTGGTCCAAGTACCATATATAAACTATTCGAAATCAGGGACTCCAGCCTAGTCCTCTCACACTGCTTTTGGATGGCCACCCCACCCCCAACCCGCCGGCCATCTCTCCCATAGGAAGTTCAGTTTTCACATTTAATTTAATTCATCATCCTTCTTGCAAGACCCACTTCTACTCTTGGTATTTCGATTAATTTGGGTGACACCCAGTTACCTATGCTATAAATATGAAGTATCCTTGACTTCTCCCTCCCTTTCATTCTCTATGGCCAGTCAATGACAAACTTCGTTTAACCCCCAGGTTTTCATTTCTTACTATTGGAAAACCTACCAATCAGTCTCCCAGGCTCCAGTCCTCTGCTAAAGAAATGAATTCTCTGCTTAGCTTCCAGTGGCACTCATTACAGGTACACAATAAATATTCATTGGTTGTATTTAAATTGTAATAAATATTTACTGATTACATACTGTGTGTTAAGGACTGAAAAGTTCAAAAGTGAACAAGAAAGTATGTCTTGACATGGATGAATCGATCAATGGATGGATGGATGGATAAATGCCACTATGATCTCAACCCGGAGTTTTAGCCCTTCAATGGCTTTCCAGTTCCTCCAGCATAGAGAGTCTATAAATATTTCCTTGAATTGGTCTCCTCTTATGTCCTCCAACTACTCACTTATCATTTCTTGCCTTAAAGTTTACTTCAAACTGCTTAAAGGTCCATGTATACACTAATTCCATCTCTTGTTTTCCAGCCTCCATCAGGGCTGTTTTTTTTCTGCCAGGAATGTTGTTTGTGTATCCTTTCACCACAACAACTTCTTCAATTGCGTAGTTGCCCTTCATCCTTTAGGATTGGACTTTAGGGATCATCCTTCAGGGATCCTTAGGATCATCCTTCCCCCCTCCAAGAAACCTTCCCTGACACCTTCCATCAATCTCAGATTTGAGTTCATTCCCTTTCCACTCACTTTTGTTAAAATTCTATGCATATCTCTATTACATAACATCTGTTTACATCCCATTCTCCCCAACTAGACTGTGAGCATCCTAAAGCCAGAATTATGTCTTACTCCATCTTTAAATTCCCAGTTTCTAGCATAGTGCCTTGCCCACTTAAGGCTGTTAACTGTTTAATGACTGAATATATGAAGCAATATTCTATTTAAGAAATTAACAAATTTCAAACACAGGAGACCACTCTTCCCATATCAAAAGCTTAAGGCTTATTAATAGAAGAAACAGATTGTAAGCAAATAATTATACAAATAAGGAACAAATTAGTTTTTTTGAACAAGGTTTAATGCAAATAATAATGGTGTTTTAGATCAGCTGCCAGTGATACCAAGGAAGGATAGAAAATGGAGGGCGAAAGAGAGGCCTAGAGTTTAAGAAATAAGGACCTGAAGGAGGCGGTTAAAGAATCTTTTGTCACATTTTTTCACACATCAAACCATTCTTTTCTAATATTCCATAATCTATCTCTTCTGTAAATTTTGATTTTAAAAGCAAAAAAAGCAAAAAAAAATTCATATCCCCTTGGGTATTAAAAGTAAATAACATGAATTTCCTAAGTCTTAAAATGATTTCTGTTCACTAACAAGAACCCGCTATTATGATGTCATTAAAGCACCTGAGCACGGTCAAGGTGTCTACTAAAAAAGATGTCTTATATACAAACAAAAGATAAAAACAAAATCCTTCATCATAGTGACTGTTTCCAATCACTTTAGACTTTCTGAAATCCAAGCAAGTTGAACTTTGCTTTCAAACAGCAATAAGCTCAGCTATACTTCCTCTCTCATTTTAAGAGGTTAAATTTATAACAAGTCTCCTAAATCATCTTGTGGAATACCAGACGTTCAGAACAATTGATACGGTATACTTAATAAAGGTGAAGGGGTTTCTAGATGCAGAAAATCTGTAAACCCTTCCTAGATTTGCTAAAATAGTATAATATGACATTAATATTTGAAATTTTTTATGAGAAATGCTAACATTGTGTAGTAACTCTCATAAAATAAGTAATGAATATAAATATTTCATATGAATTTTATTTGAGAAAGTAGAATTAATAAATTATCTCTTGTTTGACTATACAGCTATTTTAAAAGAAGATATTTTTAGGAGATTTTTAGTTCTTAACTGCTTTGTCATAGGCTAAATTTTTCAGTAAGAGACTGTTTTAAAATAAAAAACATTTTTTGTCTTCTTAATGTAGCACTGCAAATGAAAACTTTACCCTAGTGGACTTCCCTGGTGGCGCAGTGGTTAAGAATCTGCGTGTCAATGCAGGCGACACAGGTTCGATCCCTGGTCCGGGTAGATCCCACAGGCCACGGAGCAACTAAGCCCATGCGCCACAACTACTGAGCCTGCACTCTAGAGCCCGCAAGCCACAACTACTGAGTCTGCATGTCACAACCACTGAGTCTGCGTGCCACAACTACTGAAGCCCACACGCCTAGAGCCCATGCTGCGCAACAAGGGAAGCCACCACAATGAGAAGCACGCACACCACAACAAAGAGTAGCCCCCGCTCACCAGAGCTAGAGAAAGCCCACGCGCACCAGCGGGCAACGCAGACCCAGCACAGCCAAAAATAAATAAATAAATAAATTTATTAATAAAACAAGCAACAAAAAAACCACAACTTTACCCTACTTAATTTAATTTAAAATAAATTTATTAATAAAACAAGCAACAACAACAAAAAAAACTTTACCCTACTTAATTTAATAGTTACCTAGTTGGCTAGTTTAGTAAGAGATTAATTTATAAACTCTTTAAGAAACATCTTTCAAAGTGGGAAGACGCTTCTGCATATAAAAAATACAGCATTCTTTCTTCACCTCTTTGCCCATAAATCTAAGGAATTCTAGTACAAATGAAAATTCCTGGATTAATTATCTAAGAAATCTGTGTATCCCTGAAAAGGTGACAATGAATCAAACAAGTCTCCTTTTCCTTCTGTATTCCAGCATTACGACCAAGGCATCATTTAACTATTGCATAATAACTCATTTTAAGCTGCTCAAAGAGAATCATTAATTAAGGAACTGCTTCTATATGTACATCTATATCAGAGTACTATCTAAATCTTGCCTCTGTGTCTTATGAAGAAATGAATGGCACAGAGAAAAGCATCCAAAATGATGAAAGTATTAAAAAGTAGGGATCTGGAAGAGGGGCATTCATATAAGCCACTTAAGACCAGTTCAAATGCGCTCTTTTATTTTCCACTTTTAATATGAAGGTTTAGCAAATATTTCATTCTTTAAAAGCATCTCATTTTTTGACACCGTTGATAGCCTTTCCACTTTTCTGTCTGTCAGGGCCTTTGATAGACATCCTTCCTCCTGGGGTGTATCCAGAGTCTGTGATCTACTGGTTGAGAACAGGAAGCTTCCTAAACCACTCTAACAATAAGCCTATGGAATATACATTTGGGATGACTCCTGGCCTAGAGATTTCTACTAGAATGGTAACTTTTAGACCTCTGGAAATTAAGAAATGTTATGAAATTTTCTCTCCACCCAAAAATGAAAAACAAATAATGCAAATGTTTTGAATGGTCAGAAGTACAGTGACCTAAAAATAGATAAATTCCTGAAATCCTTATCATTATATCACATTCTAAATTTTCAAAATGGGCTGATACATTTAACAAGTAATAATGATATATTATACAATAATCTAACTTCTTTAGAAATGCATAGACTCATTCCATCTAACTTTTACAATCTCCTCATGAAGTGAGTAGGGCAGACATTACTGTAGCTACCTTAAAGATTAAAAAGCTAAGGCACAAAGAGGAAAATGACTTGCCCAAGGGAACAGAATAATACAAAATGGGATTGAGACTACCAAGGTCTTCTGACACCTTGCATAATTTTTTTTCTGCCAGAATTTATTAAATTGAGACAATTAATTGTTTCAGATTACAAGTCTCACTGATGCTTATTCAGAGCTTAACTCAGATAAGTCAAGTTTTAAAGTTTTAAGCCTTCCATTAAGCAACTCAGAGAGCATCAGAATGTACAGACAATTTCTCAGGTGAAAAATGTTCAAAAAGAAACAAATAAATGGAAGTAAAATACCATATACTGGTAATGGAACTGATTACACAAATAATTCATTTGGGGCAACTTTGTGTACACAAAAAAGTTTACTGTAGCATTGCCTAAAACTGTGAAGCATTGTAGACAAACTTAAATGTTCATTAGCGGGAAACATAAATAAAATATGGTGCATCCAGTTTAATGAAATATGATGCAGGTCTGAAAGCATGGAAGAAAGATGGCCATGACTTTTTGTTATATTTATTGGTAGAACATAGTCTATAAAATATTTACCCCCCCATACATTATATATTATGTAGTACATATCACATATATATATCATAGCATATATTATACAGATACTCTCACATCCTGCATATTACATATTGATATCTAGATACAAATAGATGTATACACATATTTATTTATGAATACATAATATATTTATACCTGGAAAATATTTTTACCTATTTTTCCAGTATCTAGTTCTGGAAAAATAGGTACCAAATTGTTAACAGTAATCACCTCTGCAGAGTGGGATTATAGGAGGGTATGAGTGTAGGCAGATAACTTTTAGTTTCTGTTTCATATACTTCTACGTTGTTTGAGGTTTGTGTAGTCAGCAAATGCTATCTTTAATATATTAGAAAAAATGTGAAGGGTTGGTATGAGCTGATTATATAAATAGGTTTAAATATGTTCTTTGAAAACAGAGCAAAAATAAATTATTAGTGAAAGAGTACTGTTTAAAAAGTTGTAGCTCTCCCTGCTTCTGCCCTTTGCACTGGCTGGAGTGGGGACACGGGAGCTGGAGAAGGTACCTAATGCCATGAGATAGAAGCCACGCTTTGTGGAAAGCAGTACAATAAGTAAGAGAACAAGCCATGGACTTCATACCGCAGAGTTACCACAAGAGCAATGCTGTTGCATGAGTGAAAAATATTCTTTTTCCATGTTTAAGCTAGCATTATTTTGGCCTGTTACAGTATAGTTAAACCTAATAAAGTATCTGATTCACATGGTATTCCAACAGCATGACTTGTTCAGTTCTCATGGAAAACAGACATCTATCATAGAGTTACAAGCAAGATATTATCTTAGCCTGTTTTATTAAATACTTTTTCTGCTTCCATACTTTCCTATCAACATTATGACTAAAGTTTGCCTTCTACTGGAGCTTTCTACAGTGAAGAGCACGTTTACTGGGCAATAGAGTTGTTCAGTATCATTAACAGTTACATCTATTCAAATAAAACAACATATTGCTCCTCTGGGCTTATACTTCAGTTTGATGACCTTAGTTAGTGTGAGTTTAATACTAAGATGAGATTCCATGTTTGCTGTGGCAACAAAAATATGAACCTAGAATTCTGAGGGTTAGGCTACAAATTCATAAGGTTACATCACATTTTGAGGTCTCTGGTCTGAAAACACAGTGTCACTAGCCAATTTGACACTTCTATGTTATCAAGAACGAGAATCATGTCAAAAAGAAAATACTGAGCTGAATGAGTTTATATTTTAATTGAATGGCATTTTAATGTTCTTAACTGTTAAAAAGCAAACAGGATGGATTAAAAGATTAGATATAGTTTTAGTCTAATGAAATCTGAGGAATTTATGAAAGAAAGGGCTTTTGCTCTTTTTGTTTGCTTGTATGTGTGTGTTTTAGTGGTGGTAGTGTGTGGGGTGGGGCGGGGGGAGAATGGATCAAACATTGGTTACTAATATAGCACAGTTATCACCTCACAGAGTTATACTGCTTAAAATTAATTATGTCTCTATGTTTTATAAACAATAAGGCACAATATAAGCTATCATTTTTATACTAAGTCATGACACTTTGTCACAATAAGGACATATACATCTCTCTTTTCTCAGTGATGAATACTGTATTGTAAGCTATTATAAACTCCATTTTTAGCAAAAAACAAAAACAAAAACAACATTATTTTATTGACCTAGAAACAGCTGTTCCATGAGAACTGGAGGGTGGCTGTCACCATATAATTGTGCAATGTTATATACTTTTTCTGCACTCAGTTCTCTTTACTTTTTAATCATTTTGTATTTTTATGTCACCAATCTGAGAATTTAAATGATTGGCTGTTTAGCTACAAAGTTCTTCTTTACAAAAATAAATATTTATAAAGCTCTAAACTAAGTCAGGTTTGCCCAATGTCATTGGTTTCTAAGATTTGGGGAGGGAAGGTAAGCGGAAGAGCTGGGCACAATAATTCTAACACACACAAACACAGAAGCCTGAAGATGTGATTATATCTTCTTTTCTCTGCTTATTTACAAAGAACCTACAGTATGTGATCCTGACAACACATGTTTCCTATTTTGTCAGTTCAATAAAAGCATACCATGTCAATGGTTTTTAGCTTGTGATTTGGTGATTGTTTCAGCACTGACTGACCTGTATGTCAGCTGACACAGCTGACATAGTTAAATCAGAAATTAGCATGCAGTCTCCTAAAAATGCCAGACACATGGACCCTCTGCACCAGAGAGATATAATGAAACCCACATGATACCCCCATTAAACAATGAAACATGTGACATTAACTAAAAACAGGAACACATCAGCAAATGTGCCTGAGGAAGTTTATGGTATTTAACTCCTAAACATTAATTTTATCATGGTATATGAGGAACTAATTAACTGAGAGTTTCCTTTTTTATTGGAAGCGGAAATACTGTTCAGAAAACTGATGAAGAGTAAGTACAGCATATTTTAAGTTTATTCAGCTTGGCTCATCGACTTCTATTTATTTAAGCTAATCTCAGAAGGCAATTAAATGTTTCAATCAGTAACTTTATATGGCTATTTTATTTAGCACATTTCTGAAAAATTAATCAATGTGTTAAAATGCAGAATGAGTACGTGAATGTATTTCTAGCTTCATATAGCCAAAACAATGACTAAATACATTTTCAAAAAAATCACATCATCTTTTCCAACATGATCTCTAATAGACAAGTGTAAAATGATAATAAAAAAGTTAAAAACTTGGTGATTATAATTAAAATAGTTAAGAGACAAATGTTTCCATCAGCACTAAAATACTTTTCTCTAAAAAACTGTATTTTCCTAGTCAGAGGAAGTCTCATTTAGGTGTGGCAGAATGAATTTGATCCTATATAGCATGAGTCCCCAACCCCCAGTCCGCGGAACCAGGCCGCACAGCAGGAGGTGAGCGAGCAAAGCTTCACCTGCCGCTCTCCATCGCTCGCATTTCAGTCTGAACCATTGCTGGCCTTACCACCTGAACCCCGCCGCTCGCCCACCGGTTGGTCTGTGGAAAAATTGTCTTCCGTGAAACCGGTCCCTGGTGCCAAAAAGGTTGGAGACCGCTGCTATATAGGACATGAAATGTAGTTAATTGCTGGGTGTGGTTCTAATATAATCTTTTTTTTTCCTTTGGTGAGGGGAGACACAGGATGTGTGTTTTGCTGGTATTATACTCAGTATCCATCATTTATAAGTAACTTAATAAGACAGACACAATGGTAGGTACTGCTTCATATAAAATCCTATTTAATCTCTGTAACAATTCAGTAAAATGAGTGTTATTAATCCATTTTGTAGGTCAGGAAACTGAATCTCAACAACTTGCACAAGGACAATTAAAGTAGCAAAATGAGGCAAATCAATTGCTTATCTGAATATTATACATATCCCTGTAAGTGCAAGATAAATTTTGTTATAATATTCTGTTCCGTGGTTGTAACATGATAGATCAACAACCATAACTTCCAAGTAAAAAGGTTGTAACATTTAAAAAATGAATATATAATATACGAAGCCACAAGTTCCTAAATGTCTTGGATTCAGGCACCATCAGTGGCTCAGTAATTCTTTCCTGACACTCCTAAGACTAAAGAAAGGTCCAACTGCTCCATTTTATTAAGTAATATGTTTCAAACAACTCAGGTAATTTATGTAGTGTCTGAGAGATGTCTCTGTATTTTCCTTGAAATTTTAAAATATCCTGTGTGCCCCTGTGAATTAGCTTCAGCACCCTGGTACCTTAGCACAGATTGGGAACTACAGTCCACTAGTTTGGGAACTATAGCCCATCTCTAGGGAAAGATACTGTATCTGTAGCTATGTGACACATTCAATTTGACACTTTGGGCCAAACTATCAAGCCAACTCTTTTACAACTGTTTCCTACTATATACAGAAAATGGGTTATTTTATTGGATTTTGACTTCCTGTAGTTTTTTAAAATTTCCACATAAAATGTCTTCCTGTCAAAAATTTCTGAAGCATCTATTAGAATTATGTGGCTAGAAATTTTACACCCAAACAAAAAGGAGAGAGGCAGAGGACTATAGTCATTAGTAAAAAGAGAAGCACCTATTCCTTTCCTTTCTGCCTATAAAATATGTGCTCTGAAGGAACAGCACTTAGGCTGAGTGGGGGGCTGGGGTGTAAGGAAGCTGAGTGTTGTGGAAAGAGAACTGAAAGTTGGGGTCAGAGAAATTGGTATTGACGAAACTCATGACCTTCAATCACCTTACCTCAAAGGTCCCTCTCAAGTCTAAAATGTTGGGCTAGGGGCTTCCCTGGTGGCCCAGTGGTTAAGAATCCGCCTGCCAATGCAGGGGACACGGGTTTGATCCCTGGTCTGGGAAGATCCCACATGCCGCGGAGCAACTAAGCCCGTGTGCCACAACTACCGAGCCTGCGCTCTAGTGCCTGTGAACCACAACTACTGAAGCCCACACACCTAGAGCCTGTGCTTCGCAACAAGAGAAGCCATCGCACACCACAATGAAGAGTAGCCCCTCCCCCCCTCCCCCGCTCACTGCCACTAGAGAAAGCCCGCATGCAGCAATGAAGATCCAACACAGCCAAAAATGAATAAATGAATACATTAAATAAATAAATCTATAAAAAAAGAACTTGCTGTATAAAAATAAATAAATAAAATAAAATTTTTTAAAATAAATAAAATGTTGGGCTAAAACCAGCATACATATTCAAATTCATTTTGAATTTTGGTAGGTTTTTTTCTATGATGAGCCAGTATAAAACTCTTCCTGCCAACCTAAAACTGTTCTTCAGGTGTCAAAGATGTGTACATTTTATTTCAAAAATATCTACCTGGGACTTCCCTGGTGGCACAGTGGTTAAGAATCCACCTGCCAATGCAGGGGACACGGGTTCAATCCCTGGTCCGGGAAGATCCCACATGCTGTGGAGCAGCTAAGCCCGTGCACTACAACTACTGAGCCTGTGCTCTAGAGCCCGCGCTTGGCAACAAGAGAATGAGAAGCCCGCGCACCGCAACGAAGAGTAGCCCCTGCTCACCCCAACTAGAGGAAACCCACGCACAGCAACAAAGACCCAACGCAGCCTAAATAAATAAATAAAAATTAAAAAAAAAAATCTACCTGATACAAGCTTTGCAGTTCACAGGTTTAAGTCTTTGGTTAAGAGCTTAGGACTCCACTCAGATTTTCCAGCAGAAGCACATGGACTGTGTCCTTGGACTCTTCAACCATCCGGAGTATACTTGAACCAACTCATTTGTACATACATTCAGTTTATAATTCAGAATTGGAACTGGCATTTATTTATTTATTTTTAATTTTGGCCTAGCCATGTGGCTTGTGGGATCTCAGTTCCCTAACCAGGGATTGATCCCGGGCCACAGCAGTGAAAGTACCAAATCCTAACCACTAGACCACCAGGGAACTCCCAGGATTTTAGTTATTTAGTTTTTCAAATTTATTTCAAGGACTTCAATGATTGTTTTCTGATTAAAATGAGCTAGTACCCATAAACATAATTTAAAATTGGGATTTTTAATTACTGCAATATAAAATCTGGGGTGTGTTTAACATGTAGCAACTGAATTGACAATTTTCACGGAACTGGTAAGTTAAAAATACAGATTACTTCATTATTTTTTTTCCCTGAATGTTAAACCAGTGTTTTTACATAACTTTTTTCAAGTTATTATACATATTTAAAGCACTCCATTTAATAATACACCATTATTTTTACCTCCTTAGAAGTCTGGAAGTATTTTTAGACTTTAAAAAAGAAGTAAGAAAGGCAATAACTAGATATAGATTCATGAAGAAGTGTGGTTTCATGCTTGATTTCACTAACAGCAAACACCAAAACAGAACTGAAATTCTGATAATATATCAATGTTTGTAAAGTGACCTACATATTCATAGATAAGAGTGGACTACAACATTCTCTAAAGCTTCCTTTCTATCTAGCCAGTTTGCTCTGAAGTCTCTGGCTGTGCTATTAATTTATTCTTATATTGTTTAATGACACGCTTTCTAGCAGTTAAGAGAAATTCCAGCAACTACATTCTGTAGGTGTCCATTCCACACCGTGTTTCTACCATCATATTTCTTAAAGGGAAAATACCTTTATTTCCAACTAGAAGTTTCTTTTTTGGAAAAGAAGCTTGATGATGTTTGATGATGATGGTTAGGTTACCCAACTGGTGTTTTTATTTTTTCCCCATTGATAACATTTTAACTTTCACGTGTAGTTTCAAAGATTTTAATTTTATTTATCAAAACACATAGTCTAAACAGAAAAATTTATCATCAATACTCTCTTGAATGGATTGATGAAAAGCATTTGAGAGTATTTCATACCAAAAAATAGTATACCTTTCATATTTACTTGAAACTCAAATCAAGATGGATTAGTCAGTGTTGCTTTCATTGAGAACTCCATGATATTACTCAAATTAAAACAAATGACAGCCAGAGCAGTGACCTATGATTGACAATTATGGGGGGAATAAAATAGCAAGTCCCACTGAAGAGAGAAGACGGCAAGATTTCTTTCCCTACCTCGATTCCTTTCCTGCAACATGATTATGGAGGAAATAAGTAGCCTGGAGTATGTATCGCTCCCACCCAGCTCCTCGTTCAAACTGACAGTGTGAGAGTGTCAACAAGGGTGGCACTCTCTTTTACTACTGGCTTTTTCTTCGTTTTAGAGTTTGGCATGATGCTTCTTTCAAGCTTTCCAGCAGCTGTAGAAGGCTTTATTCTATTTTACTTCCAGGATACAAAAGAAGTGGTATCACTTATAACTTTAAGCACTGAAGGTATGAATATCAAATGGTTAATATATTAACAACTTTAGGAAGGGAAACATTTCTCCACGCCACGTTACGTTAACACTGAACAAATTTGCTATGCCAGCTCTGTCAAATGGGAGTGAGGCAGAGGTGTTCTTGACCTTTTCCAGCCCCCCAGTTATGCTATTGTTCATACTCAATGTGGTTTTCTCTTCAGCACAATATTCGCTAATGGGACTTATGTCTACAGTTGCTTAAAAAATTTCTTTTTCAAAAACAGAACTAGTCTATATGTACATATTGCAGGTGCAGTCTGAGGCAACTGATGATTTTTAAAAGTGTCATTTTTTTTTTCATTTTAGTAACCAAGGCTATGAAAAACATATTGGCAACATACATTTAATGTGAATAGTAATTCCTTAGGTAAAGGGAAACAAAAAAATCTTTTGCAATTAAAAACTCAGAAACCAATGTAGCAATAGTATTTTAAATTCTCTTCTTAAAATTTCAATTATTTTTAGAATTTAAATATTTAGGATATAAATATAGTCCTTAGTTATACAAAGAAGTTGGTGTTTCTGGATGAATCAATCTACAAAGACAGTATTATGCAACAAATAATATTAAATAAATACATTAAGGATCCAGAGTGAGAACACCATCTTAAAACACAGGAAACCTAAGTCAAGAGAAAGATTGGCAAAAGCCATGTTTAAAACTGCAAAGAGCAAAGTGCTTACAAGTATGAATTTTTATACTCCTCAGTTCAGTTCACTTTTACCTAGACTCCATGGTTGTAATCTACTCACTCACATGGCTTTAAAATATTACATCCCATTTCTTCACTGCTGTATAAAGAAAGTTTAAAATCTAGGAATAAATGTTAAATATGAAAATTCAAAACATCATTTAACAGGAAGCAGATCTGATTCCTAGTAATGTTCAGAAGAATTTCTCAAATGCAATAAGTGTTGGAGCATAGCAAGATGCTAATGTGACAATTTATTAATATATAAATGAACCAAAGTCTACTGGTATTTACAAAATAATATTCTATATAAATATCTAAAATGATAATACTTTGCTAATTGTTTTCAAGGGTATTCTACTTTGATCAATGAAAATATTTCAATTATTAGATTGTTTCCAAAACTCACAGTGTATAATTTTGATTTTCCTTAAAAAAGTCATAAAATCACAGGCAAGTAAAGTTGATAAGCAATATAAACAGTTATCTCAATGTAACCCATCACTTAGTGTAAAAATGCCCTTGTGTTGTTTGTAATGAATGCTCAATCATTTATTCATTCATTCAACAAATAGTTGAAATTGTACTAAAAGTGTAGATATAACAATGCGTGAGACAGAATGAGCACTGGCCCTCATAGAGTTTACAATTAAAGTGAAAGGAAATACACAGGATCCAAAGGAACCTGGAGAAAGGGATCTAACTAGATTAGGCCAGCTTTCCCTGTCTGAGCTGGAAGAGGTTCAGAAAACCAAGGAGAGTGAACACAGACAATTCAAGTCCAAAGTCAAGAAAGAGTATGGTTCGGTCTAAGAACTAAAAGAAGCCTAATGAGAAATTAGGCTGTAAATGTAGGGAGGAGACAGATAATGTAAGGCCAACTGATTCACATTAGGAAACTTGGGTTTATCTTAAAGGGCAATGGAAAGCTATTAAAATGCATATTCCTGTCTTACCTACATAAAAATAAATTGAACCCGAAAATTATATTCATAATTTAAGAATACACTGGAAATGAAAGTTATGAAACAAAATTATAAAAAGCAAATATTGGCTTCAGAAGCATAGAAATAATCTAAGCTCTTGAATACAACATAAATCCTTTTCTACACTTTCTGTGTGTTTCCTCTTTAAAATAAAAATGCTATATGGGTGATCTCATTTCTTGGTGTGGCAGGAATATTAAATTGCCTAAAGCCATGCCCTCCACGCATGCCCAAGTGAAAAATCAGTGGTACTTACTACATCCAGCCTTATAGCTGAAGCCTGGAGGAAGGAGGAATCCTTGCTGGGCAGCTGCAGCCAGTGTCCGTTGATCGGGAGGGAATACAGGAATCATTAATGGCGGCAGTTGACCTTGAACCTGCTGAACGTATTAGAGTGAATCAAAGAGAAGAAGTTTTGATATTCCATGCTTCCCATCCTCCCACCCTTACGATATAAGAAAAAAATTATTCAATTCAATATACTGGCATAGAAGCCTGCTAGAACCCTGGATGTGAGGCTATGTCTTAGGACTACTTTAGACAGGAGAATCAGAATACTGAATACTTTAACTGGAAGGTGTTATCAAGTTCACTTTCTAACCTGGTGAATAATTTCCCTACATGATGATATCCTTTACAGTGATGAAGCATCAATACTTCACACTACAAGTCTTTTCTTACTGCATTAATATAATGATTAAAAAAGTATCCCTTAGGTTGAACTAAAATCTCCTTCTGTAAATCCCACCTGTTAGGACTAATTCTACCTTCTAAAACAAAATTAAACTGGTACCATTTTACATATGAACAGCTCTTCATTACTTGAAGATAATTCTCATGTTCATGCATAATACTAAGGTGTTTTTTTTTTTTTAGTTCTTGAATAAAAGAGCTGAAAGAAAGCTTAGAGAGTAATAAAGACTTTCCCCATTCTTTATAGAAGAGGTAACTGAGGCCGAAAGAAAACTGACTTGCCTGTGGCCATGGAATGGGGGAGTCAAAACTATGTCTATGATCTAGTCCCTTGGATCTTTTGAATTCATCTATCCTTTTTGAGGCAATTGAACCACTCGTCAAACCACACGGCCTCTCTTTTGGTTGCCATCTTTAGAATACACCTTAATTTTCTGGTGTCACTCTCAGGATGTAGGGTTCACATCAGTAAATAAATAATCTAATACAATGGAATCACTATTTTCTTTTAATTGAACAGTAATTTCTAGAAATATAAACTAATGCAGTCATTTCTGCAGCTTTGTCACATTGTTACTAATGCAGAGGTTGTCATTTACTAAAATACTTAGGATTTTTTTCCAAATATTTAAGCAAGATTTCTCTGGTGGACATGGTTATTGGTTAGTGTTTGTCAGAGAACATACGAATGAGAATTTAGGATCCTGATAAAGATCACATCTGACACTTTATTCTCCTTTACTATTTCTTGCTCACATTAAGTCAGTTATTTGGAAAATAAACAAATAAATATTTCATGAACACATACTGTGTATAAGAAAATGAGCTAGGTAGTACAGACATAATAGTAAACAAAACAAACAAGATCTTATGCCCATGGAGCTTACATTACAGTGGGGATAATGGTTAAAAGTAAAACAAACACATGTACAAACAAACAAACAAACAAACAAACAATTCAGTCGCTAACCTTAACAGCAACTCTGAAATATCTCCGGACTTGTTTTCCCTTTCTCTCACTGGCATTCACATTCTTAGACACATGATTCTGATAATTCTCATAATTTCTCACTTTAAAGGTCCACCTTCACTTTCTCCACCGTTTCATCTTTCATAGTAAACCTCTGAGGTATTTCTGAGATTTTGGTGTGTGTGTGTGTGTGTATGTGCATGCGTGCGCACGCGCGCGTGTTGAGGGGGCAGAGGAGGGGATGAGAGAGAGAGAGAAGGAGGAAGGGTGAGGGGAGAGAAAGAGAGACAGAGAGACAGCCTGCCAGCCAGCCAGGCAAACAGAGAAACAAGCACTGTAAGAATGAGGAATCTGTTTTCAGAAATGACTCCAAATTGCAAAGTATTTCTTTTAACCAAAAGGATTTTAAACCTATCACTGCCACCAGAGTGAAACTAAAAGTGAACAACACAACCAGGAAAACAAAAAGAGAATGTTTTAAGGTTAGAACTGAAGGTTAAAAAGCTTATATCACTACAGCCCACATTTTCTGAACATACTGGAGAAAAGATAAACTTTATGGAGACACCAATGGAAAACAACTGACTGAAGTCTCAAAAATTAGAAAGTGCATATCGAGCAAGTATGTAGGAAAAAGTGGCCTGAAACAAGAGGGAGATGTTTGAAGGCAAAACAGCATGGGCGCTAGTTCTGTGTAAGAAGAGGACGCTGACCAGAATAACAAGCAAACCAAGAAACAACAAACTAGCCACGCTGGTTAGGGGTTATCACTAGCTACTATGTATCCTTTACATTTCATCGTAAGTTATTATATTTTATATAGTGCATCTCCTCCTTTCTAAGACACCATTGGTTATATAATGTGTAAGATGGTTATAAATTTAATAAGAGCACTTTAGAGGGAAGAAGAAAGGAATTTCAAATGAAACACATACAAGGGTTGTAAGAGTCATCCAAACTTCAGAGACCTTAAAATTTGGGAAAAATAACTTCTACAATTGCAGAAACAATAGCTTCTTATTTTAGTGCAGTAGTTCTTAAACTTGAAACTATATTTTAGAATCACCTGGCAAGCTCTGAAAAACTCTCAATGCCCAGACTGTTTCCTAGACAACGGGGGTGAATTAAATCTGAATCAACAGGGGTGGGACCCAGCCATCAGCATTTTTTAACGTTCCCCTGATGATTTCAATGTGCATCCAGGTTTGAGAAGAGCTGTCTTAAAGAATGCTGAAGTCACTGTCAACAAATCTTTTTGTCTTCTTCATATTTTTCCTTGAGTTACAAAGGACTTTCAGGTATATAAGTAGTTGAAGGGAGACTCTGCCTATTACAGGTCTGGTGCTCACAGGACATTAAACTATATTCCTCATAGAGTTCCTTCTAAATGAGTCTTGTATCTGTATTTCACCTGCTCCTCTTCTGCAAACCTTTTGATGGTTGCTTTTACTTAGAGAATAATGACCCAATCCCTTCACATGGTATTCAGGATTCTTCACAATTTGTTCCTAGTTCATCTTTCCAGGTATTTCTGCTGCCCTCCTTCAGATATTCTGTACTTCTGCCTCAATGGGTCATGAAGGGTTCCTTGCATACTAGGTGTTTTTCCACGCTTGAACAGGCTCAAAAGTATCTTCTCCTCTGTTTTTAGTAATTTCTCTTTTTCTTTTCTTCTTGGCGAAATTCTACTTATTTTTCAAAGGCTTCTGAGACCCACATAATGTCTTGGCCTGTGAAGCACTTCTTTCTTATGGTGCCAATTTTCAGGCAGAAAGAACTGTTACTTCTTTGACCTCATAAAGCTAACACAATACTTACTGTATTGAATAATAGTTACTTGTATAAGTTGAGCCTCCCTGATGACCTATGAACTTATTTAGGAAAGAGGCTGTAACTTATTTATTATTGTAACTCTAGAGCTTACAGCAGCAGCTGAAATTATTATATGAATTGATAATTCATAAATAAAGAAGAACAATGTATTATATAGTCCTGTCTGTAATTACATCTTCGTGCCCCACCTCCAAATGTCCACAAAAGGCCTGTGGAAAACGAAGTTCTTTAACGACCAGGAAGGAATTCAATTTCACTGGAGAAAAATGGCAGCATGAAATACCAGCTGCTTTGTGCTCGTATTCTTAATGTATAGATAAAAGGTCATATACATCATGATAAATCCATGATTCTTAGAATTATGCATGCATGAAGAAATAGAAAAGTAATACAGAAATACTGGAAATTTATTACATACTTCTGTAATGGACAGATATGCCTGCCTATCATGTTCTAATAACATGATGTTTTAATTATAAAAGCTTTGCTTTTACAGTACTCTATCATTACTATTTTCTTTTTTCAAACATTTCCCAGCTTTATTTACATTTATTTTTCCACGATAATTTTAGGACATGGAATTTCTCTTTGAATTCATTAACCTAATGGCTTGATGGCCAATAACAGGTTATATCTTTTATTCAAATCTTCTTTTGCTTCATATACTTATTGTAGTTTTCTTGGTAATTTTATTTGTAAGGTTTTTAAAAAATACTTTTCTTGCTGTCGTAAAGTTAATGTGTTCTTGTTATATTATTTAACTGGTTGTTGCATGTACATAAGTCTATCTACTTGTGTGTGACAGCTTTTACCCAGGTAATTCATTCATACTCTAATCATTTAGAATAATTTTTCAGGTAAAAAATTTAGTATTTTAAGAATAAATTGCAATAAATTCTGGGGCTTTAAAAAATCTGTGTATTTTATTATGATTATTAAAAAACATTTTGCTTTAGTTATTTAAAAAAATTTTTTTTTAAATTTATTTTTGGCTGAATTAGGTCTTTGTTGCTGCACGCAGGTTTTCTTTAGTTGCGTTGAGCAGGGACTACTCTTCGTTGCAGTGCATGGGCTTCTTATTGTGGTGGCTTCTCTTGTTGCGGAGCACAGGCTCTAGACGCATGGGCTTCAGTAGTTGTGGCACATGGGCTCGGTAGTTGTGGCACGCAGGCTCTACAGCACAAGCTCAGTAGCTGTGGCACATGGGCTTAGTTACTCCGCAGCATGTGGGATCTTCATGGACCAGGGCTTGAACCCATGTCCCCCGCATTGGCAGGTGGATTCTTAACCACTGCGCCACCAGGGAAGCCCCTGCTTTAATACTGTAACTTGTTTTAGTGTCTGAATTTTCCAAGATCCACAAATGTAGAATTACACTTTTAAGGCTGAGAGAGCCTAGAGATTATCTGGCATAACACAATCATTGTGCCGATAAAGAAATGAGACTTAGCTTGGCCGTATAAATTGTTCAAGATCCCACATTTAGCTAAGAGCAAAGTTAACACTGAAGCTACATCTCCTAACAATCTAGTACTCTTTTCCAACACTTGGGAAAAATTGGGGGTGGGGAGCACGAGGAATTACAAGGGAGAGGAAGAACTAAAATGAAAAATAAGCCTAATTTCATAGTCCCAATGATGTGTTTATTTTAGAATAGCATAGGAAAAATTACAGAGCATTGTAGTAATATTCAGAATAAAGTAAACAGTAAAATATATACAAAATGTGTGGTTAATTCATCTATGCAACTAAAAACACATTTCAAAAACAGTTGATCCTCATTATTTGCAGATTCTGTATTTGCCAATTTGCCTACTCAATAAGATTTACTTGTATCCTTCCCAAATTTACTTGTACTAGAGCTTTTGTGGTCACTCACAGACCTGTGCAAAGTAGCAAGAAATTTTGGTGATTTTTGCTGTTTAAAATGCACATAGAATCAATAATAAATATTAATAAGGTGTCTTTAAACAGAAACACACATAAAACAAGGCTATGTATTGATCAGTTGATGAAAATAGTGTGACCAAAGCTCTCAGGAACCTAACTCTGTGTTTCGTCCAGGAGCAAAATCGTTCAGTATTTGATAATTCAGTGTTCATGGCAACTTTATAGGACATAACTAGCACAAATAATGAGCACCAACTGTATTACTGCTGTATCTTAAGTAATTTTTAGTTCTTTGATGCTGAAAATTAGCCCACCTTTGGGAGAAAAGGACGTATCACATCAAAACAGTATAATGTTTCCTGGATAAATTCTAAAACAAATTTGTTTTAATGTTAGTATTTCATTCTCATATTTGCCAGTGTTGGCCATTTCCAAATCCTATTCACTGTTAACTTCACTTATTTTCTTTTACTTAATGGATGAATTCCCTTAAAGCTCCTAATTAAGGTTTAAAATGTGTGACATTTGTAATTAAGTTTCAACAAAATACTTTTGTCACAAAATTTTGGTCTTTTTAATGGGGGCATGTTATTCACAAGTTTGAATAACTCACAACAAATTTAAGATGCTACTTCCTATACTTTTTAAACTTTAAGATAGAATATTATGTTTTAAAACTTTTTATAATTCTACCACATAGATAGTACATGTAATCTTGCCCTCTAAAATTTTATGAATCCAACACAATTATCCAACACACATTATCACACTTGTAAAAGAACAAGTAAATACTTATCAATTATTCATAGTTAAATATTTTATATTTTATGTAAATATTCTATTCAAAACTCTTCAGTGGTTCCCTGAAACTATTTAATATATCAAGTAGATATTTAAGATTATTAATTTAGCTTCCAGTCCCATGGGTCTGTTTATTATTCATTCAAGCAACATTTTTACTAACTAGAATGTATACTTTTTTGGTAACCAGGAATACAAAGATGAATTCACATACAATGCCTGCTCTCCAGAAGCTCTAAGTCTGGTCGGACAAATGGATAGATAATTAGAATACACTGCCATTAGTTCAACAATAGACACTTGTATGGGATACTATGGAAGCACAAACGAGAGACTCCTAACACAGCCAGAAGAAGTCAAGGCAGGCCTCATAGAGATAGGTCCAGCAGGTGTAGGGTCTGAATGGATAAGTAGGAGTTAGCCAGGCAAAGAGGTGGGAGTGTGAAAAAAGAATTCCAAGCAGATGGGAGAAAAAATGAGCAAATTATCAGGGACAAGAAAAAAATATCATGTGAGGGGGAAACCACCAAGCAGTGTAGAACAGCAAAAAATGTAAGTGAGAACCAGTGTTAGAAAGTCTGCCTGAATCAGTCTGTGTTTCACTGTAAGACACTTGAGATTCCCCCTGTAGGCTCTGGGGACCATTTAAGTAGGTTAGGTGGTATACTCTGGTGGGCATAGGGAGAAAAGATTTGAGAGGCAAAGCGTGGAGACTAGGTACATGTTGATGTTGGGGGAGGCTATAAATGTGTGGGTATATGAGAAATCTCTGTACCTAAAAAAAAAAGAAACTATATACGTAAGAAAAGGAGAAGAGGACAGAGTCACGATAACTTTCAGGTGTCTAGTTTATATAACTATTTATACTGGTATGAAACAACAACAAAAAAACATACAGGGGTAGTGACAGATTTCATGGAAGGATATGAATATGGTTCTGAACACATGTGTTTGAGGTACCTAAATAATGTTCCATTGGAGATACCTTACTAGCAGACTGATACTGCAGCCTGAAGCTAGTGAAGAGATTTTTAGAGGCTATGGTTTGGGGGATCACTTGTTGATGAGAGTGAACTAGATAATCTAAAGAGGGTTTGAAGGATAAAGAGAAGACAGCTTACAATCATCTGGGTCGCAACAATAATTCAACAAAGGGCAGAGGAAGAGGAGTCTTAAGAGCGGAGAGGTAAGATAAGAATAAAGAAAATCTTGAGTACAGTATCACAAAAACCAATGGAATATCAAGGTTGAGGTAGTGCCTAATAGTGAAAAGTGTAGCAGAAAGAGTATTTTAGAGACAAAAATAATATCTTCTGGAATAGTTTATTAGAAGATGGTGATGAATCTAACAGCAACAAATCCACTAGAATGGATATTCTGAAAGGTTGAGCATATTCCAAAAGGTTGAGCACTGAATGACAGGCAAGAAAAAGGGGATGGCAAATGTAGAAGATTCTTCAGAGAAGGCTGGGTGAGGCATTAGGAGAGACGTTTGATGGCAGCTGCGCAGGGATGCACAGATTTTATTTAAGTAGCAGAGTTTTAGGTAGCAGCACATTTACTGGCTGGAAGGAGCAAATGGAAATTGAGAATTTGAAATGTAGGAAAGAGCAATTAACTGGTGGACCAAAATTGCAGAGGAGGCTGAAAGGCAAGGCGGAGGTGTGGGGATTCGCTTCGACTGGGAATGGCATCTCATTCTCTGGGACCTGACGAATGAAGCTATACAAGTGGCTATAAGCCGATAATGTTCTACCGGTAAGGAAATGAGAAGGTAAGGAAAATCAGTTCCGATGGAAGAAGTTTTCTCAATGTTGAAGGTAAAATCATATGCTGAAGATGAGAGATGCTGGGATTGAGTAAGGGAGTTCAGCAAAGGTACGTAAGTTTTGGATGGTTACTGTGAGAAATGAAAAAGAAAGTAACCACAGACGATTAAAAGGGATGATGGAAAAGTCTAAGGCCTGAGAAGAGACCACATGAATTATGATGCTGTCAGTCTTCCCTTTTCTGTGATTTTTCTGAGTTTCTGGTCACAGATTGGGGAAAGTCAGGGAATTAGGGGGGCTTCAGCAAGGATAGGTTATGAGGAAATCAAAGTTGCTTTTGAACGACAATGGGTTTTAGACTTTACCCCAGGAAGAGAGGTCTGGAAGGCATTACTTGACTGGGAAAAATACAGGAATTAGAAAAGTAGAGGGACTACTCCGTGATACCAAGGAGCAGTTTGTGCGACAGCTCAAAAAACAGGAAGTTATGGTAGAAGACCTGTTTAAACTACATACACAAATCTTAAAATGAAAGGCAGCTATATGATTTAAGTCAGCACGATTACAAATAAAATGTAAAATCTGAAACTTTTCAAATGTTCCTCAAGAATTGAGTCCGATGAGTACCATAGTATTCCAGCACACGTGGTATTTAGGGATCAATTCACCTCCAACTGAAATTCAGCCACCTTTGGTGGGAAGCATAGCAGCTGTTTAGAAGCACGCAGAGACACTATACAGCAGTTTTTGAGAAAATGGAAAATATAATATTCCAGATGAGATTACAAGAGGGGTTTAGGTAGGCAGGATATAATTACCCAAACTGGAGTAACCAGGATTACAAAGCTGACTTTCCACCATTAGCAAGAAGAGGCATGGGATCGTCAATGACCACTAATAGTCTGTGTTTTCTCATTTCACATAATAGAAAGTCGATTTGTAAGCTTATCCTACCCAATGCAATGGTATTTAGAAAATGAAAAAAAAAAAAACCCTACACTAAAATTTAGAATAAAGGAGCCAATTTATCTTCCAATTAATCTACTTGGAAGACTAAAGACAATCTCATTGAGTGATACAGAAACATAAAAACACTGCTCAAATTGCAATCCCTGCCTCTCACTTGCCAACAGTCACACTGAAGTTGTATCACCTCTAATTTCATTTGATTCAAGACAAAGACAAAGTAGTCATATTCTTTTAGAACAAAAATGAACAGCCATGTGGATTTTTTTACATAGTAGTCTTCTTCGGCAAAAAGCCACAGAACTTTTTTTAAAAATCGTTTCCAAGGATGAAAATGACTTTGCCAAGCAAAGTGGCTTCAAAACAGGCCTCAAAAATACTAATAGAAAGACAGATGGTTCTACTAAGAGCTTGGCTGCCAAAAAAAAAAAAAAGTAGAAAAAAAAAGAGTGATGCTATTGAAGCTGACTGCAAAGTTATCTGATGACTACAAATACTTTTGTCCCAATGCAAGTGCTAACTCTGCCTCTAGGGCTGATACAGCCAAAATACTGACTTCCCCACATCCGATCCCCCTATATCCCCACCCCTCCTAAATAAAACCTGTCAGTGCCAAGCCCCACAAAACAGCGCAAGCATGCGCTTGATTCTGACTGACTGTTCTGCAGAAGCAAAATATTGCATTGAAGAACTCTTATTTAGAAACAGACCCACAAGGAAAATTGCTTTTCTTTTCAAAACTGCCTGTCACATTTTCTTTTTCTAATTCCCCTTTTCCTCCTCCTCCCTGTCACCAAAAGGCCCCTGGGCCCTATGAGTTTAGATGATACAAACTCAATTTGTATAAAGAACGCAAGAAGCAGCACCACAGAGAGGTGGGGATAGTTTGCAAGGATAGAGAAATAATCCAGTCAAGACACAGTGCAATTTTCTTTGCAAACTACTACTACAATAATACCTCCACTTTATTTCCTTCAGGGCAACTGTCATTTCTTTTTAACCAGATTGCTACTAGATATAATAGAAACTGAAATATTACGTGGTCACTGACTCTTCCTTTCAATGGCTCATTTCACTATTACATTTTTACTTTTGCATGACGTGTTTAGTGTTGGCATTGTTACTATGATACAACCACTTTCAAATGATGTAGAATTAAGACCTCTGTCACTTGAAGGCGATGAAATTTCATTCTTAATACTATGCAGGTTTGACTTAAATATTCCTCTTGTCTAACAGTAGCCTTTATTTTCAAAACTTAAGCATTATGTCCTTATAAATTTAATATACATTTTAATGTATATTAAACTCATGCAAACCAAAATGATGACACTGTAAATGTAGTACATGCTTAAACAAAGTATATTTGCTGACTTCAAGAAAAAGAATCTCTGTTTTGAAAGTTGGTAATCGAGAAACTTAAGGGTGGCAAAAATACAGTGGTAATTAAGAAAGCTATTGTGAAAGACCATGGTAAAAACAGGGCTATTTTATTTGCCAAGGACAATTTTGAGCTGAATAAAAGAATTTTAAAAAGGCAATGATTAAAATATCTCAAATGATGCATTATTTAGGATTAGGTTATCATCTGTTTCTTAAAGGTCATATTTTACATAGCTTGTAGCTGTTACTTGATAAAACAAAAGTCTTTCTTTATAATGCAACTGTTTCCTCAAATGTGCGTGACTATTTGTATTACTTAGCATGTTTTTTGGCAATAAAACAGGCTGGTTCCTATGAGTATGCATGGTTCTCTGTTCACATGGACAGAATCAAGCTTTGCAAATACCAATACAATCTTATTTTATGTCATGTATTGCTATGTCAATTGTCATTTACACACAAATGAAAGACAACATAAAATATAATAGTCAACGTGAAATATAATTTTTTTTCAATTATATTTCTCAGGAGCCCATGATTAGAAAACAATAAAATTCACTATTTATTGATTTCTGATTTTTGCTCAATAGCCTATAATAGATTATTAGTGATTTTTTTTCACATGCAATACAAATCTCAGTTCAACATAAGTTCTTTAAATATTATGCCTCAAAAATTACCACTTTGTGGAGAAGCTTGAATTAGTAGTGACTGCTAATGGATACAGGGTTTCTTTTTAGAGTGATGAAAATGTTCTGGAATTAGGTAGTAATGATGGTTACAAAACACTGTGAATATACTAAAACCCACTGAATTGTACACTTTAAAAAAGGTGAACTGTATGGTATGTGAACTATATCTCAACTTAAAAAAAATAACCAAAGCAAAAAATAAAGACCACCTTAAAAAATGTATCACTTCACTTCTCCCAGAAGCAAAACTGAATGTGCTTTGAAATACTCCTGTCTTATATTAAAATAATGTTTGCATTTGTATAAAGCACTTGTACATGCGTTAGTTCATTTCTACTTTATCCAGCCTCTTGGAGATAAGCAGGTCGGGTGTTGTCATTTCCAATTTTAATTTATGAGCAAAAACTGATAGAAAAACAAGTAATTTGGAAATTTACACATTATCACATAGGTAGCCAAGACAGTAAGTCTAGCAGTTAAATTCTTTGATTCTTCTTAACAAATTATAAAACAAAGATATAATAAACTTTCTGAAATAAAAATACTGAAACAGTATTTTTGAATAATGAATACAGAAACATTGTGACAAAATTAATTCCCGTATATTTTGTCAGCGTAAAAATGGGTTACATTTAAATTATCTTTAAAAGATAAAATTCTATTATGATTTAAAATATTTTTATAGCAAGAGGGGCACTTTGACTTTGATTTACATCTTTATACTATCTTTTATTTAAATAATTTAAAATTAAAGCAAGGGCAGAGGAAAAGGAATGCTGGGATGGAGGTTACAAGTTTAAATATGGAATCAGTGATGCAGTGACATAAATAAAGACCTGGAAGAAGTGAGACAATAAACATCTCAGTTATCTGGGGGAAAAGTGTTCCAAGAAAATGGAAGAGAAGACGCTAAAAACCTAAGGTAAGAGTACACATGCTGTATTCAAAGAACAATGTTTCCTTCTGCTGTCTGTACTCTGTGGGACTATCCCATTAGGTTGAAATTATTCATGTCTGTCTCCATGGCTAAGCTGCTTTTAAGGGTAAGGTACAGCTCACTCATATCGGTATCTACAATACCCAGCTTAATGCCTAGCACATCACGGATGCTCAGTATAAGTCAATGGAAGTGATTATTTAAGAAGCTATTCACATGAGGGTCCCCTTTTCTCCACAGCCTCTCCAGCATTTATTGTTGGTGGGATGTAAATTGATACAACCACTATGGAGAACAGTATGGAGATTCCTTAAAAAACTAAAAATAAAACTACTATACTATCCACAATCCCACTCCTGGGCATATACCCAGAGACAACCATAATTCAAAAAGAGACATGCACCCCAATGTTCCTTGCAGCACTGTTTACAACAGCTAGGACATGAAAGCAACCTAAATGTCCATCAACAGAGGAATGGATAAAGAAGATGTGGTACATATATACAATGGAATATTACTCAGCCATAAAAAGGAACAAAATTGGGTCATTTGTGTAGAGACATGGGTGGACCTAGAGACTGTCATACAGAGTGAAGTAAGTCAGAAAGAGAAAAATAAATATCATGTGTTAATGCGTATATGTGGAATCTGAAAAAATTGGTATAGATGATCTTATTTACAAAGCAGAAATAGTGACACAGACGTAGAGAACAAATGTATGGATACCAAGGGGGAAGGGAGGGGGTGGGATGAATTGGGAGATTGGGATTGACATATATACACTATTGATGCTACGTATAAAATAGGTAACTAATGAGAACCTACTGTATAGCACAGGGAACTCTACTCAGTGATCTAAGTAGAGACCTAAATGAGAAGGAAATCCAAAAAAGAGGGGATATGTGTATATGTATAGCTGATTCACTTTGCTGTACAGTATAAACTAACACAATATTGTAAAGCAACTATACTCCAATTAAAAAAAAGAAGCTATTCGTTATTAGAAAAGTCTACTTGTGTTTTAGCTTTAGTTTCTTCTTATAATAGTAACTAGTTTATTAAAACATTCCTTTTACACAATGGATCTTGGGCTCTATTTCACTTTCATTCAGGATTCAAGATTTTTTTCTCTAAGTAATAACCCAAAACATGGCAAATCACTGATGCCATTGTTTACCACCCAATCCATCATCTTCCTCAGATCCTAGGTTTAGTGGCAATAATGTCAACAGTTAGGTTTTGGGTTACTTCATTATTCCTTAGGAGATCAGAAAAGTAAGAACTCTGATGTATCTTTACTGAAACAAACCAAGAACTGCAGTTAGGTGTTGTTCATGATAAAATTGCCAATGCACACATAAAAAAGATTAGGAAATAATTTCAAATATGAGACATCATATGCATTAAATACACTTGAACTTTTTGCTACCTCAGTTATCAGCAATATTTAAAGCAATGTGACTTAAAGGTATGGAAACACATAAAGAATAGTGAGCTTAATTTGTAGATATAACCTTGTTTATGCTAAAAACAAAAACAAAACCAAAACCACAAAAAGAAAACCCCAAACCGAAAACCTCTTCACTAAAAATTCAAGTAAATAGCAAACAGCTGCATCCTCAAAATCTATACATTTATTCTTATTTTGTTTAAGAAAATAAATGTGATTGTACTGCTTACATTTCTTTTGTTCAAACTATTCCCAGTGAATAATTTCAATTTTTTAGCTAGCAGGTGCTAGACTGGTGTGAATGGCTAGTGTATGGGGGCTTGTTTGTTTGTATCATGCAAAGAGTATATTGAGCCAGTAATGAACAATGTTATATATGTGGGAAAAAAAGGCTTTAAAGCAATGTTCCTGCAAACAAAAACAAAAATAACATTTCGCACATCTCCCCCAAATGCAACCATTGTAGGGGCAAGTTAGCGTCTAGTTCCTTTCCTTAGGATGTGAAAAATCCATGCTCTTTTGAGTAATAATGGAAGTTGCCTCGCAGTCACTGTTGGAACTTACTACTCAGATGCCTGTCTAACTCTACTAGGACAGCTAGGACACTCTAGCAATAAGCCACTCACTAGAACATTTGTCACTGAAAATAAAACATGTGTGAAATTACCAGAAAGGGCATGGTAGATGTTTCTTAAGCTGAAAATGTGAAATATTTTTGTAACTGGACAATCCATTGAACACAGAGCCATTTATATAATCAAAAGTTTTAAAGTCTTGTCAAGAAGGATTATTATATAATATACCACTGTAAATAACTTCAAAAATAGTAAATTTTGTATTACTGCAAAAATCTATGTAAGTGTGGCTGATTTTAATACTCGGCAAATTTACTTGATACCTTCCAGAAAAAGAGCACTGTAACTTGCCTACCCATAATAACGTCATTTATATAAAGATGAATGATGCAATACCATGGGTGTTTTGCTAAATCTATAGATGATTTCTTTTTTTATATACAGCAGGTTCTTATTAGTTATATATTTTATACATATTGGTGTATATATGTCAATCCCAATCTCTCAATTCATCCCACCACCCTCCCCTGCCGCTTCCCCCACCTTGGTGTCCATATATTTGTTCTCTTACATCTGTGCCTCTGTTTCTGCCTTGCAGACCGGTTCATCTATACCATTTTTCTAGATTCCACATATATGCGTTAATATATGATATTTGTTTTTCTCTTTCTGACTTACTTCACTCTGTATGACAGTCTCTAGGTCCATCCACGTCTCTACAAATGATCCAATTTCATTCCTTTTTATGGCTGAGTAATATTACCATTGCATATAAGTACCACATTTTCTTTATCCTTTTGTCTGTCAATGGGCATTTAGGTTGCTTCCATGACCTGGCTATTGTAAAGAGTGCTGCAATGAACACTGGGGTGCATGTGTCTTTTTTTTTTTTTTTTTTTTTTTTTTTTTTTGCGTTACGCGGGCCTCTCACTGTTGTGGCCTCTCCCGTTGCGGAGCACAGGCTCCGGACGCGCAGGCCCAGCGGCCATGGCCCACAGGCCCAGCCGCTCCGCGGCATGCGGTATCCTCCCGGACCGGGGCACGAACCCGCGTCCCCTGCATCGGCAGGCGGACTCTCAACCACTGCGCCACCAGGGAAGCCCGCATGTGTCTTTTTGAATTATGGTTTTCTCTGGGTCTATGCTCAGTAGTGGGATTGCTGGGTCATATGGTAATTCTATAGACTGCTTTCTTGATTAGAAAGAATTTTTCTTCCAGCCATCAAAACTGTGAAAATTTTGCGACTAAATTGTGTCTCTTTTCATCTAATAAAGTGCTCAAAAAAGAAAACATAAACTGACTACATGAATTATTTCCATCTTCCTGCCCTTTACCAGAAGTATTTGATAAATTATTGTTAATAAATATTCTAGTTCCCTAAGCTTGTTCTAGTTCCCTAGTTCTCATGATGCATTTTTTTTTCGTGTTGACTTTTGCACGTTTCTATTTTCACTCATCCAAACTCACAAACTCTATGAGATAGATTCTTCCATCACCCCTATTTTACAGATGAGGAAACTGAGGCACGCCTCAAGTCAGACAGTCAGCAAATAAAAGAATTCAAATCCAGGCAGCCTAATACAAACTAGGCTTTTAACCACTATGCTTTACAGTCAATAGAATAAATAATATAATACTTATAAATATATCTTACTACATCAAAATAAATAACTTGCATGAAAAAATTTTAAATGACAAAAACTCTGGGTGACACAGCTTGAAAATAACTCAACACATACCTTTAGAAATAAGTGTGTATAATATAAATAAGTATAATAAAACAGTATTAAATATTAGATACTCTAGAAATCCCTGCTGTTACAATGTAAGTGGATCCTGGTGACATAATAACCAACATACTTTTTGATGCAGAGCCTCCAAGGAAGTTGGACATGGAAGAAAGGAAGGACTAGTGAGTTGAAAGTAGGTGGAGATAATGAGGGTTAACTTGATGGCAAATGTAGGTAACAGCACCTGGAACTCATGATGTAGCCTTGGGTATCTAAGAAGCTAAACTCCAGACTTCTGCACTAACCCAGGACAATCAATGAAGGGAAATGCAATCAGTAAAAGCTAAGTTTAAAAGAAAATATTTCAATTAAGGCAAGCATACTAGGATGTTTCTACAATAGCTTGGTGGAAAACCACTGATGACGATGATTCTTTGACAAATATTTATGGAGTACCTACAAAGTACAGGACATTTCCCAGGTGCTTGAAAAACTATGGTGAAAAAGAAAAACAGATTAAAATCTCTGATTTCATGGAGTTTACATTCTACTACTATAAAATACTAATGATAATAATATACTTCCACTATTCAATCACAGACCTTACATCCAGTTGGGTCTGGAATTCAAATCAAACTTCCTATATGTCCAGTGAAAACCAAAGCTACAAATTAGAAATAAGTGGTCTCTGGTTTGTTTTGCTTCCTACACATGGCAGAATAATCCAGTCCGGTAGACAAGCATTGCCAATTTAGATACTCTGATTTCCCACAGATTAAGTTCGGCCAAATATAAACTTACAAGAAAACAATTCAACAAATACATGAAGAATGACACAACATATGTAAAGACAGAATCAGGAAGCAACAGGTTTAGACACTTAAAGGCATCTGAGTATTGGATTATCAGATGAAGAATAAAATAATGTGCTTAAAATGTTCACTTAAGTAAAAGGCAGAATAAAACTTAGTTACAAACCAAAAAGCGATCAAAGATGTTCATGAAGATTTTTTAAATAATTGAATAGAATTTTGAGAAATGAAAATAACTGAAATTTAAAACTCATTGAATGGATAGATAGAAAATTAGACACAGGTGGTTGAAAGAAGTCATTAATTGGAAAAGAGATCTAAAGAAACTAGCTAGATCAGTCCACAAGGAGACAAGGAGATGGAAAATATGAAAGAGTGGGTAAGTGTCTTGGAGGCTAGAATGAGATGGTCCAACTAATGCCTAGTCAAAATTTTAGGAGAGAACAGGAAAAAAAAAAAATGAGGTAACCACTATTCTAAAATTTAGTGGTTGAGAATTTTTCTGAATTTGAAAAATACAGACCCATAGATGCAACAAGTGAAATATATACAATCAGAATAAATGAAAAGAAAATATCACTTAGTACTCTGTAATAAAACTGTAGAAAAACAAAGGCACAGAGAAATCTTAAAAGCAGCCAGATAGAAGCCATTAACCAATGACAATTAGTTTGACAACAAACTTATAAATAGTAGTCGATGGAGAGATGAAAGAAGAAATTAGTGAATATGTGAGTAAATCTTCCAAAACTTTGTTTAATGAAAATAATGTCCATTATTTGGACTTAAAAAATCAGACAGAGCTAAATCCAAAAACAATGACACGTAAAACAAGAGAGAAATACTCAGGAATTCTAAGATGATTTTATAAATCAAAATTTGTCAATTTTAAACTCTTTTACTATATGTAGACTTGTTAGATCATCAAAGGCAACCCATAAGAAACAGAAATAATGTCCAAACCAATAAAGAGAAAAGAATGACTTGAGAAAACTAAAAATTAATACACAAAAAAATTAAAAAGGAAAAAATACATATAAAATGTGGTACAAATAGAAAGCATGAATAAAATGACACACTTAAGTTTAATCACAACAAATATAAGTGGACTAATAAGCTTTCAAGTTAAAAAAAATCAACAAATTAAATTTTTAAGAAAATCTAGCTATACCTAGTTTATAAGAGATATACATAAATAATGACAAAAAAAGGATAATAAAGATCCTTTATTTAAAGGATAATAAAGACAGAGCACTTATAAAATGTGTCCACACACTAAGCCAGATTTCAGAGATTTAGTACTGTGCAAAATTATGATGAAAGCATTTGGTTTTAGATGGAGGGAAAAATGTTAGTTTTTAAATATGGACTCCAAAAATAACAATTTCTCCTTCTGAATGAGTGGTTTTGTCTAGCTTCAGGTTTATGAGGTATATTTTAGAACAGACTGCAATATTTACCTGGAGATTGACTCTATGTTTCTATGAAAAATACAATTTGATTATTGAAATATGATCTTTATTTTCTAAACGTGCTTTACAATTGACAAGTGGGATCATTAAAATTGTTGGGTTTGTTCTAATTAATGTGTGGGTGGTTGGCAGGAATTAGAGGTTACTTAATATCATGTAGTGGTTAGCAATTCAAAACCTGTACAGTTTGAAGATTGCACTATTGGGGAAAACAATCAAGAAGAATAAATTTAAAGCCACTAGGTTTTCTAAAAGAGTCAACATCACACACAAAGTTTCTAAACCTTGAACCTGTATTTTAAGCTCTTTGTACAATATTTTGTTCACTGAAATAACAAAAGGACTAAAAACATTGTAGATGTTTGAAAGATATATACGTGGTGTGTATGAACATGTTTTTCAAAAATTTGAAGAAAACCTTAGAAAGGAAATTGTTAAGATGTCAGCAGTGAAGAAAGTGAATGCTGATCTAATCTTGTTAAATAAAATGCCATTTAACAAGTTGAGTATAGACTTAGATAAGGCTGAAATCTTTACAATTTTCACTAAATCTCCATTTTTTAAATTGACTTCTTGAGCTCAACACATTTCACAAGAATAAAAACACGCATAATTTAGGTGCAAACTAAAACTGCATGTTGTGATGTCCACTAAAACCATATTTGTATCAACAGGAAATAGTTTATAAAGAGTAATTTAAAATAATTATTGTGGTAGCTTTTATACAAATTTATAAAGGAAGTAAATTTTCCAATATGATATGGAAATACATAGGAAAACTAAACCCTAATTTTGGCGTAAATCTCGATGTTAAATGTACTTCTAATTGCAGAAGAAGGAGATGCATAGCAAAGAATTTTCAGCCTTGCAGTTATTCTGCTTTGTGTGTGATGGTCGTCACTGCCAGTGGGATTATTCTTCAATACATTCCATTGTATATATATTTGTAATGAAATGAAATGTATCAGAAGCCTGAAAACTTTTGTAAAATCATCTATTCACATCCTTGAATTACGTTCATAACTGATATAGAAAAATGCCAGTATATCTATCATTCATTCTTACTGGGTCATTCATCTTACGAAGTATTTTTCATTTATTAACTCAATGAACATTGCTTACATCCCTACTACTCCTAAAGTTCACATGTGGTTCTCAACCTTACACATGTATTTAGCAAGACCTGATCTTCATCATGGGGAGACAGTAGTCTGTTAATGAATGGTTCACCTGGAAGAATGTTATGACAGGGGGAAAAACTCTAATGTTTCAGTACATGCATTTATCAGCAATAGAAAGCATAATGGTTCAGAATGAAAAGAAATAATAGCAATTCAACTTTGTCAGCAACTGGTTTTTACTTGACATTTTGTATGTATTTGCTGACAGTTTTCTCACTAAATCTTTCTCTGCACTAGCCCTCACACCCCATTGGTTCATAAGTTCTTTTCACTGTGTAATTTTGAGTAGGGAAAAAAGAAAAGAAAAAAACTTCTCAGACAGGCAAACAGAGTTAAAAATACTGAAGTTAACAAAGGGGGTTAAGAAAGACGGGACTGGGAGTACAAGAAAGGGGAAAGGGTGACGTGAGAGAAATAAATGCATGACTGAGAATAAAAGCAGTGTAGAGAAGGGAAAGCCATATAGAAAATGCATTTTCAATATCTTCCTAGTTTCATTATTATACCAAATGTAAAATCAAGATTTCCAGGTTCATCTCTTTTAACTAGAAATGTGCTCTACTCTTCGTTCCATTTCTAAGCCGCTATAGGTATTAAACAGCAATTTACATGTGATTTGCATTTTTTTTGTACTCGTGGTTTTGGTAAGTCTTCCAAACCTAATGACTGTTCCTTTGGCCAGCAACATAAATGCTATAATCACACAATTATTGCACTGGGAACAGTTTAATTCAGCATTTTGTTCTCAACCACAGAACAATTACTCAACAATTTCGGTTAACCAGACTAGCTAGCTGCCTGGAGAGAAAGAGGAATATTCACAAGATCTATTGTCTTACATAAAGGCAGCTACTAGATCAGCTGGAACTTTCTAGTATTGCTCTGCTCAGTGCTTCTTTTCAGGATCTTTCACATATCTGACCTAATGAAAATGACAAACTGCAGATTTCCCTTTATGGACTTATTTGTTCATTTCTTTTAATTACACATTTGGATGTTTTTTAAAGAACGTGAGATTTTGTGTGTCTGGAAATATAGCCCTATAGATAAATGTACCTTAAAAAACATTTAATATAATGATAGTTAATACAAAGAATTGCAAAATCAAAAGTAGAAGTTCAAAAGGCTACCCTGTAGGCTTAAAGTGATGGTGAAGGCTTCTAAACTGTGGGTGATCTCATCTCTCATTTAAATTACATAACTTCTTAACAGTGCAACTGGCTTAATGTCAAACTTCATTCTACATTTTTAATTTTAAAAATAAAAATGGAGGTGATTCACATAATCATGGCTGTTAAATTCTCTTTGATTACTTTTTCATATTAATTTTAATTTATCAGAACCAAAAAGTAGGGGGCTTAAGCATATCACTGTAAAAATATTTAGAAATACAGAATCAAATAATTTATGCACCTGTGTAAATATATGTGTATGTTGAAACTGTCATCTCCCTTGACTATTTCTCATGATCACAGACAACTATTAGACTAGCCCTGTATCATAAGTCAGTCTTGAAAGCTACTGAGAAACAAAGTAGTTGATGGTGAACTGGGCCAGTGAGTAGTAGTCAAGGGTAGCAGTCGATGAAAATAACTGGAAGAGGTCTCTTTTTCTCTCTTAGTGTTCTTTTTTCTAGTTTCTTTTTTGTTTTCTTCTGTATTTTTTTTTATTCTCTCATTTTTACTTTAAAAAGTGGGCAAGAAAGAAGATAGAGAAGTTATAACTTCATGGTTAGAAACACTCTAACTTATGGTAAAAATACTCTGAATATCAGAAAAGAGCTCAAACAAAGATAACTCCTTTTTCAGGAAGTGAAGACAAAAGTAGATTTGAGAATTCTGGCAACTTTTAAAATTTTAATTGTGTCTGTCTATATATTTGGATGAGCAAATAAGAATAATGTAGTGAAATATGTTGACAAGGGATTCTGTATGTCTAGATCACTCACTCCCTGAATTATGTTAGTCTAGAAGAGAATCTTAAGTGTATGGGTTTCAAATATTTTTTTCAAGCCAGAAAAATCTTTTTGTTTCCCAGACGAACTCAATGGAGAACTCTAGTGATGAAACTCAGGCTTACTCACACCCACCAGGCCTTCTTTCCCTCAATACCGTGAACCAACCCCAGGTACCCACTGTAGGAACTCTGTGGACCCTATGAGATCCTGTCTCCACAATTTGAAAACTACTGATTTGACGCTTCTTCTGATTTAACTCTCTTCCTGTCATTAGATTAATACCAAAATCTAATGGTGTAGATGACACAGTATACAATATTATGTCTAATTAACAGAAACATGTGCTCAATCATTATGGCGTCATAGACTGTAACTTGTAATAATACACAGGCCTATTCCAACTTAGAGTCTTTATATCTTCTAAATAAAATTAAGCACATTATCTTCTGTACAACAGTCACAGAATTAATTTTCCTTTAGGCATGAAATTCATTTATAATATAGTATAAGTCTCCGGTATAATTTCTAATTCTTTAATCCAGGTATTGAAGTGAGCTATAATTAGAGAGCAAACATTTGTAGAACAGAGTATAGTCTATAAAAAGAGAATGCCAAAATAGTATCAGGTTCTTCTGAATGAAAATAACTCAACTTAGTGCAAAATCTATGCTGAAAAGTGAGCCAGATATTAAATTCAGAATGAAAAAAAATTGGCTATATCCTTGCCACTTCCTGGTTAATTTGGCCAAGGGCCAAATTTCTGATATTATGACCATCCTGTAGCCCCAGTAAGTGTTTTATTTATTTATTTTTGTATTGCATAAAAATATCAGCTTAAGAAGGGAAAATGTGAAATGGATGACATATTTTAGAACAGCTTTTCCCAGAATACAAAAATATTCCCCAACTCAAAACTGAAACAAATAGTAGAACTACCAAGCGATGCCAATTGGCGACTCTCTAATGCCATTCAAACTTCGCAAATACTGGGCTCTCAAACTGATTTTAATTATTCAAAAGAAAACTAGGAAATGGTTCAAATATCAATTGCTTTCACAGATATACAAATTCTCTTTTAAGAGAAGCATATGACATATCTTTTCTTTATCCTGTAACATTGCAGTAATTACCTGCTCAGTTGGTTTTTTGAGTAGGACAGTGGCGAAAAGGGGAGTTTCCCTTCTGTAGTCCTCAAGATTACAAGTTATTTTTTATTGTTACAGAGTAGAAAAGTGAAAAGAGCTATATTTATTGTTGAAAACTGGAGGAGACAATAACACTGAGTCAAACAGTTCACTATGTCCAGGTGCTTTTCCGTTTGAACTAATTTCAGGGATATTTAAAAAGTCCTTTCTGTGGACAGGCAGCCTTTATAAAAAAGAGGGCCTGTAGCATGAGTTTAGTGTCAAGTTACCCATGAACCATTGTAAACTCAATTTGTTACTGAAGATTTACTTTACTCTTTGGTACCGGGTATGTGCAAAGATGACTGTGTTCAGCTTCGATGAGACAGCATTATGACATTTCAATGTTTTCATATATATTATAAATAGGCACTAGTCATAGTAATGCCAGTTAACCTCAAAAAAGTGTCTAGCTAGGCCTACGTGTGTGGTCCTAAGGAACAACAGTGGTTTTTTCCAAGGCAGACTTTTGTGAACCTAAGGCAAAATAATTTATGATCAAAATTACTGGGGCTTCTGAAATGCATGCTGATGTCCAACAACGTTTGGAAGTATGTGTGTGCGTGTGCATACATATACGTATACATAACATTTATATACATATATCACACTTAGCACAGAAATGTATTGCCCTTTGTGTAAGAAAGACATGACAGCATTACTTTTAAAAAGCGTTTTTTCAGATGAATTGATTGTAAAAGAAAACAATGTGTTCATTGATTTAACCCAACTCAACTTTTGACAAGGAATTCTTAGAATTTTAAATAGATCTAAACTCAAATAATAAATTTCAGAATGCATATTCAGAGTGTTTTTCAACATGACTCATTCATTCACAGAAGCCATGGGTCCTGTGGCTGGCTTATGGCAGCACTCTAAATTAGTAGTCACACAATAGAGAGCTTATATGATTGCAATGGTCCATACCCAGTAAAACTGCCTCAACACCCAGAAAAATGGCTCAGTCTCTAATAATTCAGAAAGAACCACTTACAGCTGCATACCACATATGACCATCTTTACAATGGCTAAAATGAAGCACTGGGGACTATTTCCTCTGAATCACTGTTATTTGGGTAGCATTGGTTCACATTCTTTTCATCTTAACAAAAAAGTTTTGTTTTGTGTTAGAATCAGTCTGCCACTGATCACCTTTTACATATTAGCCTCTGCCCTAGAATACTCTAGACGATAGTATTGTTCCATCTGTGCTTTCCATTAAATCCTGATAATCCTTCAAGAACAGCTGGACCTTCAGGTCCCACCCACACAAACTCTTTCTGTAGATCCGTTTGGCCACAATTATGCTGATGCTGTACTTACATCTTGCTTGCAAATGCCTTTTGTATGGTCCTTTGGGGCTGTGAAGTAGAATGCCCTGACATCACTAATTCAACAATACAATAATATAGTTCTCATCTCAATTATAATATGATATTTAGTCACCTCTAATACTGAGCTGCACTTAGAAAATTATTTTTTAGACATATGACAACATTAATGACAAGCTTCCAACTATACTGTGCCATTAAATAATCAGGAAGTAACAGCCCCAGTTAATCAAATGGTCTTGATATACTCTCAGTATTGGAAACACTGCAAATCTTACATTTTACATATGCAATTGGTATGAACAGCTTAGTAACTTGCTCTTCTACTGTAAAATAATTTCATCAGATTCATACGGCTACATAATAATACAAATTTTTAATGGCATAATGGGAGTGGCTATAAAGTTACAGGAATGGTCTAACCAGTCTATGTAAATAGTGGATTCTTATGCCTCACGTGCTATACCTCTGACCGTTGTCTCCCCTTATTCATCTTCCAGTAGGCTAGCACGTTTTCAGAGATCCTCTGCTAAATACTACCTAAGTAACTGCCATCAGCGGGTCTCACATTTTCCATTTTGTGTGAATAACTCCATCATTAACTAGAAAAGCACATCTCAAAATACCCACAATCATGCAAATAATATTATATATATTAACTACACTGTAAAGTCTATGGGGCAGGGACTGTAAACAAGAAATCGTTATTTCTTGTTTACAATTTTTATCTTTACTACACAGGAAGAAGGACTCTCTGAAATAGTAGGTGTTCAATAAATGTTTGTTGAATAATTAAATGGATGAGTTCAGTTGACCCTGGAACAACACCCATTTGAACTGCTCGGGTCGACTTATAAGGCGGATTTTTTTTTTTTAATAAATACTACAGTACAATACAATCCACGGTTGGTTGAATCCAAAGATGTGAAAAGGTGGATACATATGGTTGACTATGGGACTTGAGCTTCAGTGGATTTTGGTTTTTACAGTAGGTCCTGGACCCAATCCCCTGGGGATACGGGGGACGACTGCATATCCTCTTTCTTTAAAGATCAGAAAATCTTGTACAACTTCCCCCATCTTTCACAATATTTCATAAGCATCTCTTTCAGAAAATTGTTAACTGACAGAAATCCCTAAACTGTGGTATAAGCTCATTTTCTTTTTGTTTTCCTTTCCATGTAAACTGAAACAGTTCTTTCTTATATTTGATGTTTGTTATTAAGTCAATATCAATATTTTTTTCCAGGCCATTTAGATCTAATTTCTTTAACCTTTCCGAATATGTAAGTATTCTTTGCTTTCTCCTCTGCAACCAGATTGGCTACTGTGTTCTCCTACAGGTTTTAAATTTATACACAGGAGTTTGTGTTTCAGATATCCAAGTGGTATATTCTTAATTAGGGTGTACTGTTATACATGCTTTTAAAACCAAGTTTTAGAGAACTTGGCAGACTTGATGGTTATCCGCTGCCCAGCTTGTTATCTTCAATGGCTCAGGGATGCTTCTGCTGTTCTTATTCATAGTCTAGCATTCAAACGTTTCTTGTTCACTTTTCCCTTGTACATGCACTGCCATACTACTTTCATTTTTATTGACCATACTTCTCCAATTTACCTAAGTCATTCTGCATTCTATTTCAGTCTATGGAGTTCTGACCACCTCATTTCCTCTATTTCTATGCTTATACTGTCAGATAAAAACTAATGCATTTTCCATCATGTCACTCAGGTTGTAAGTTTTCACCCTGAGGCCCAATAATCATATACATCATATACATCATCTCATATACTGTTTGAGTTTTTTCATGATAAGAAGATGAGCAGAGTATGGAAAGGAAATAGGCATTGCTGAAGAGAGACACAGAGGACAGAAAAACATGAGAAGAGAATGAGGAATAAAGGATTTGGAAGTATATCTTAGAGACAGGAAAATAAATAATGCCTTATACTGGGAGATATGTTCAGTTAAAAAAGATACACTTAAGGTACAGTGTTAGCACTGAAGTTACCTAAAGGAAATGCTTTTTGATATTCACATACATGCATACAATTTCATTTTGGATATTGTTTATTTCTCAAGGACGTCAAATTCAACATGGATAAAACTGAGCTTAGACACTTTCCTCACAGAATCTGCTTCTAACTCATGTAATCACTATCTCAAATTGGGTCACTTCATTGATTACTTTCACTAACTCCTATTCATCACTGAACATTCAGCTCAGGCTTCACTTCCTCTAGGAAAACTTCCTTGGCCCCTGAATCTTTATTCATGTCCCTGTCCCTTCCTGGTTTGGGGGAGGAGGCATATCTGTACTATTTCATTCATCAGACTGAATTATAATTTTATACTGCAGATTATAAAATAAGTTCATCTTTGGCTAACATATTTGCTAGAACCAGACTTAACTGACAGTCAAGTTCTATCCCTCAATTTTCCATCTGATACATATGAAAAATAGTCATTTATTCACTCAGTTGTGCATTCAAGGATTTATTTTGTTGCCTCATATGCCAGACAATGATATTATATAAAAATGGTCTAATCAATTGCCAAGTTGATAAATATTTATTGAATAAATCCCCTACTATTTATTCCTACCTATTTCCAATTGCAATTTAGATTGTCTAATCTCCTTCTCCCACTTTTCATGGGCTTTAAAACTGGTTTCCACTCAGCCAGCAGGTGTGACTAAAATGCCATTCTCTTCAGCTTAAAACTACTCAATAGTTCTCCACCCTAGAGTACAAAGGACTAATTCCTCAACCTGTAGAGTGGCCTTGACCTATCTCCATCCCACCTCATCTCCTGCCTGCCCCATTTTGTGCTTTACTACCATCTGAAGACTCAGAGTTCCCTGCATATAGCAGGTTCCCAATACCTCTATGGCCTTCTCATTTTAGTCACTCTGCCTGAACTGTCCCTCTCCCCACTTGAAGACTCACTCACACTCATCTTTTAGCATTCAGCTCAGGCTGACTTCCTCCAGTAAGCCCTCCTTGGCCACTAAACCCCGATTCTTGTATCCCCCCATGCCACTACCCTGTCCCTTCTCAGACGGGTGTGCGGGAAAGAGCACACTTTCACACTGTTACACTCACCACACCGAATTACAATTACTCATTCTCTTCTCTGTTTATCAGCTGGTCTGAGTACCTTGAGAACAGAGTTCAGAGTACAGCAGAACCAGTGGAGGGTTGTTGGTAAAGGGTTTTAAGCATGGCAGAGACTTTTCTAGGGAGACCAAATTGAGAGCAATGAGAAGGAATTTGAAGAGGCAGCTAGGCCAGAGACGAGGGTATTGAAATGACATGGGAGGGAATATGGGCATGAAACAAGGCAGTGGAAATGGGAACAGAAAAATTCCTAAACTCTGTGTCACACTATCAAATGCTATTATTTTCTGTCTTATTCAGATTGTCACAATTCTAGCCTCCAAAAGTAATATACAAAATATAATTTTCTTTTATTGAAACCTCAGTTGGTTTTAGTCAAGGCTATACTAATTCTAATACTAGTAAAGAATAGTCTTTTTCTATTGTCTTATGTATACAATTAGAACAATCTATTCTTTAAATATTTGGTAGAATGGACCTGTAAAATTATCTGGGCTTAGTATTTCTTTGTGGGAAGATTTTAAACTACTATGTCAATTTATTTAATCGTTAATAGACCTTTCAGGCTTTCTATTTCTAATTGAAGTTTCTATAAATTCTATTTTTTCTAAGACTTTGTCCTCTTTTAAATTTTTAAATAAAACTGTTAACAAAAGGTATTCATAGTTTTATTATTATATTTTTAATCTCTGCTATAGCTCAATTTATATCTTTATTATTATTTTTAGTATCTATTTTTGTCCTTTTTTTTTCTCCTCAGCTTTGAGGTATAACTGACAAACCCGTAAGTTAGTCAAAGTGTACAACATGATGATTTGGATTCTCCCCCCACCCCGCGATAAGTTAATAAATACATCCATTGCCTCACATATTTATTCTCCCCCTTCTTTTTTTTTTTGTTTTGGTGAGAACATTTAAGGTCTACTCTCTTAGCAAATTTCAATTGTACAATACAGTGTTATCAACTATAGTCACCACATTATATATTAGATCCTTAGGCCTTATTTGTCTTTTTTTATTATTATTAATGGTAAATCTTACTAAAGATTTATCTGTTTTACAAGTCTGTTCAAATAAAAACCCTTTTGACCCTACTGAGCCTCTGTATTATATATATGTTTTTTAGTTTATTAATTCCTCTGGTATTTATTGTCCCTTCCTTCTACTATTTTTTTGCACTTAGTCTATTATCATTTTCCTAACATCTTAAGTGGAAAGTAACTTAATATTTTTCTTTCTTCACTGATACGTACAACCTTGATATAAAACAAAAGGTACTATTTTAGCTCTATGCCAAAATTTTAGAAGTTAGTCATTACCAATAAGTACTAAGAATTCTTAAGTTCCTTTTTACAAATTCCTCACGCCCAAGAATTCTTTCTCTGCCTACAGATTTAAAAGATTGTTTATGGTGGGATGAATTGGGAGATTGGGATTGACGTATATATACTAATATGTATAAAACAGATAACTAATAAGAACCTGCTGTAAAAAAAATAAATTAAATAAAAATAAAAGATTGTTTATACTTTCTAAATATTTGGGGTTTTATTTGTATTTATTATATTTCTGTTATTAATTTCTAATTTAATTACATTATTGTCAGTAAATACTGTATGATACCCCATTCTATAATAATTGTTGAGACGATTTAAGACCTAGTATATACCCAGTTAAAAATTATATTGTATACGTGTGTTTGGGAAGAATATTAATCCTCTAATTATTAGACGCAGGGTTCCAAAAATTCCTATTAGAATATGATTTTCATTTTTTCCCAAATATTCAATATCTTTAGTAGTTTTATATTTACTTAACCTCCCAAATAGTTGAGGGCATGTTAACTAAAGTCCTCCACAATGATAGTTTATTTCACAATTTCTCCCTGTAGTCCTATCAGCTTTGCTTCATATAATCTGAGAATACCTTACAAGATTCATTCAAGTTTAGAATGGTAATATCTTCTTGGTGAATTAAACCTTTTATCATTATGTAGCAGCTCTCTTTATCCTTAATAATGTTTTATTGGCTTAAATTTTATTTTTCAGATACTAATATAGGTTCTTAGCTTTCTTTAGATTTTTATTTGCCTGTTACATCTTTTTTTACATGTTGACCAACAAACATTCTATTGATATTGCCATTTTGAACTTCCACTAGCAATTGAGGAGAGTTGTGGTTGCTCCACATACTTTTCTACCCATGGTATTGTCAGTTATTTTAATTTTAGCCATTCTTGTGTGCGTACAGGTTTCTGTCTGTGATTTTATTTTGCATCTCTCTAATGATTAATGATGTGCATATTTTCATATGTTTATTTGGCATCCTTTTATCTTCTTTGGGTAAGAGTCTGTTCAATTATTTGGCCATTTTTATTGAGTTACTCCTTTTTATGGTTTTATCTAAAGAGATCTTTTTATAGTCTGAGTACAAGTTCTCTCTCAGATGTGCTTGCAAATATTTTCTGTCAGTCTGTGGCTTGCTTTTTCATTTCCTTTATAGTGTTTAAAAATCAACAATAGGTTTTAGCATTGGTGAAGCCCAATTTATTATATTTTTCCCCTGTTTTTCTTTTTGGGGGTTGCTATATAATAATCTTGGCCTAACCCAAGGTAACTAGAATAATTCTGTTTTCTAGACCCTATTGAGCCTCTGTATTATATATATATATATATATATATATATATATATATATATATGTTTTTTAGTTTATTAATTCCTAAAAAATTAGGAATTTTCACTGATATGGATTTATCACTTATGTTTATGTCTGCAGATGTATTTTGAGTTAATTTTTGCATATGGTGTGAGAGAATAGTTGATATCCATTTGTTTGCATACAGATATACAATTGTCCCCGCACTATTTGTTAAAAAGGTGTTTTTTTCCCCATTGAACTGCCTGGGTACTTTTATCAAAACTTGATTGAAGATACATTTGTGTGTATCTATTTCTGGACTCTCTATTCTGTTCAACTGATCTATACATCTGCCATTATGCCAAACCACACCGTATTTACATAGCATAGCTTGAAAGTAAGCCAAAAGCAGGAAGTGTAAATTCTCCAACTTTGTTCAACTTTTTCAAGAATGCCTTGAATGTCAATAAAAAATTAGAATAAGCTTATCAATTATGACAAAAAACCCTAGGATTTTTATTCAGATGACATTGAATCTACTGATAGATTTATGGAGAAATAACATCTTAAAATACTGAGTCTTCCAATCCACGAATGTGGCATCTCTCTCCATTTCTTTAGGTCTTTCTAAAATTCATTCACTCAGCTGGTTTGGTAATTTACATCAAACAGGTCTTGCATACTTTTTGTCAAATTTATTTCCAGGTACTTCATATTTTCATGAAACTTTAAATGCTTTTTACACGTCTCAATTTTTGATTGTTTGCTTCTAGAATTTTGTGTGTTGACACTATACCCTGTGTCCTTACTAAACTCACAAGTCTCTTTTTCATAGATTTTTTTAGGATTTTCCACATAGATGATCATGTTATTTGTGAATAGATACAGTTTTATTTCTTCCTTTCTAATCTGCATGCCTTTTATTTATTTTTGCTGACTTACTGCAGTAGAGGATTGGACCTTCTATAAAATGAATAAAAATTTTAAGAGTGGTCAATTTTACAGGAAACTGTTCAATTTTTCAACATTAAATATGAGGGTACTTATGTTCTTTGTAGAAATTCTTTATCCAATTGAGAAAATTTCCTTCTATTCCTAATTTGCTGAGATGATTTTATCATGAATAGGTGTTAAATTTGTCAAATGCTCTTTCTGCATCTATTAAGATGATTATTCTACTGATAATTTATAATAGATAATTATTTTATTAATCTGGTAAATTAAATTAATTTATTTTGAATGATAAACCAACCTTACATTCAGAGTAAAAACACTTCTTAATCATAATGTATTATCCTTTTCATATTTTGCTAGATTCAGTTTGCTAAAATTACAAGGGATTTCACATCTACATTTGCGAAGGATACTGACCTATAGATTTCTTTCCTTGACATATTTTCATTTGGTTTTGGGAAATATTCATTATTCTTCTACTGTGTGAAAGAAATTGTGTAGAACTGGCATGATTTTTATTCCTTAAATATTTGGTACAATTCATCAGTGAAGCCATCTGGGCCTGGGAATTTTCTTTGTGGGAAGATTTTTAACTGAAAATTCAAATTCTTTAATAGTGTAGAGGTATTCAGGGTTTGTGGTTATTCTTGAGTGAACTTTGGTAGTTGGTCTTTCAAGGAACATGTCTTTTATCTCTAAGCTGTCAAGTATATGAGCACAGAATTTTTCATTATAGCTCCTTGTTGTTATTGTACAGTCTGTAGAATCTGCAGTAATGTCTTTTCTCATTCCTGTTTCTCATTTGTGTCTACTTTTTTCCCCCAGCAGTTTAGCTAGAGGTTAATCAATTCTGTTATATCCCAAAGAATCAACTTTTAAATTCACTTTTTCCTCTCTTGTTTTTCTATTTTACTTTACAATGATTGTTACTCATTAGTTTTCCTTTCCTCTGCATAATTTGGGTTTAATTTTCTCCTGCTCCTCTATTTCTAGTTTTTTAAGGGGAAATTTAGGTAATTGATTTTTAACCTTTCTACTTTTCTAATATAAACATTTAATGTTATACATTTCCCTCTAAGCACTGCTTTAGCTATGTGTCACAAATTTGGAATGTATGATGATTTCGTTTTCATTCAGTTCAAAAAATTTTCTCATGCTTTTTGTGGCTTCTTCTTTGACCCACTGGCTATGTAGAAGTGTGTTATTTAGTTTCCAAATAACTTGGAATTTTATAGATATTATTTGCTTACTGATTTCTAATTTAATTCTACTGTGATCGGAGAACATATTTCAATTATTTCAATCTTTTTACATTTATTGAGACGTTTCATGGTTCAGAATATGATATGCTTGTTAAATTTTCTATCTGGACTTAAAAAAATATTTTGCTCTTGTTGAGTGGAGTGTTCTGTAAATATCAATTAGGTCAGGTTGGTGAATAGTGTTTTTGTTCAATTATTGAAAGATAGAGAGTTACTGAAATAGCCAACTAAAATTTTGGATTTGCATTCTTTTTTCCTTTAAATACAAACATTTTATTTCACAGAATTTGAAGTTCTGTTTTTAAGTGCACATTTAGGATTTTAATATCTTCTTGATGAACTGACCACTTTATCACTGTGAAATGAATATCGTTATTCCTGATATCTTTGCTCTGAAATCTCCTTTATATGAGTATAGCCATTTTGTTCTTTTTCTTTTTGATTAGTGTTGACTTGCTATATCTTTTCCTAACTCTTTGCCTTAACCTGTCTGTTCTTTATATTTAAAGTGATTTCCTACAGACAGCATGTAGGTGTGTCTTACTTTTATTTTCAAGACAAACCTAATATAACAATCTCTGATTTTAATTAGTTTGTTTAGATTATTTATATTTACTGTGATTAATGACATGATTGAGAATAAATCTACAATCTTGCTCTCTGTTTTCTATTTATCTCATTTGTACTTTGTTCCCTTTTTATTTCTTCTTCCCTTCTCTTGGATTATTTTTTATGATCCCATTTTATCTCCATTATTGCCTTATTAGGTATTACTTTTTGTTTGGTTTTGTTTTAGTGGCTGCTCCATGATTTACAGTATACCTTTTACATTTATACAGTCTGCTTCAAATAATGTTATGCCACCTCATGTATAGCATAAGAAGAACCTTTCAACAATTTACTTCCTCTGTATGGAATGTAATTTTTATCTCTGCCTGCTGTTTTGAGGTTTCCTTTTCATCACTGCTTTTCAGCAATTTGATCATGTTTACTCTGCTTGGAGTTCATTGAGGTTCTTAGATATATGGGTTGATAGCTTACGATAGATTTTGAAAATTTTTGCACATTACTTCTTCAAATACTTTATACTTCCCCTTATTCCATGCCTCAGCTCATTGGTACTCTATTTTTAAATTTTTTTTCTCTCTGTTTTATTTCTGAATAGTTTATATTGCTATGTCTTTAAATGCACTAATCTTATCTTCTGCAGTTTCTAATTCCATTCAGCCTATTTTTGTCTCAGATACTGTAGTCTTCATCTCTAAAAGTACAATCTTTAACTTTTTTTATATTTTCCATTCATTTTCTCATCATGCTCTTGAACATATGGCATATATTTGTAATAGCTGTTTCAACATCTTTGTCTATTAATTCTAACATCTGTACCACTCTGAGTTTGGTTTTCATTGATTGATTTTCCTCCTGATTATATGTTATATTTTATTGCTTCTTTACATGCATGCTAAATTTGGATTGGATGACAAATATTCTGAATTTTTTCTTTTTTGGTAATCTCATTAAATATTTTTTGGGTTTATCCTGGGATGCAGTGTACTAAGTTTGAAACAATTTGATCCTTTCAAGTCTTACTTTAAACCTTTTTTTAGGTCATGTTTAGAATAGTTGTCAGCCTAAAATTAATTTGGTTCCACTACTAAGGTAATACCCTTCTTGAAGTCTCACCCAATGCTGCATGTGTTAGGAGTCTCTCCATTCTGGCAGGTAAAAACACAAAATATACTAGCCACATGTAAGAACTTGGGATTACCATTTCTGACGGATCTTTTTCAAAGGTTCCTTACCTGGCTTCAGTAGTTTACGTACATATGCACTAATCACTATTCAGCAAAGACCTGACAGAAAAACCCTCTGCAGCTTTCCAGAGACTGAGTCTGTCTGTGTCTCCCATTTTCTCCCCTATGCCAAGCTATCCTCCCCAGTGCTCTGTCCTGTGAATATATCTATTTATCTGCCTTTAGGTATTCCTAAAACCCACTTTCTGTCTCTTCAACCCAGAAAGATTGTCAGGTTCTGCCTGGGTGCCCTCTCTCTCCAGGCAGAAAGGTGAGACACTCATGGGGCTCTCCTCATTCAGTACCTTGCTCTCAAGGAACACTGAACTGCCACTGTGCAATGTCTGAATACTCTTGTTTCATATACTTTGTCTGGTTTTCTCGATGTTTGAGGTGGCATGGTTAATCTGGCCCCTGGAAGGAAAATCCAGAAGCTGTCCATTTATCAAATTTTTAATTCTGATTATCATAGTTTTCATTTCTATTGCATTTTTTCAAACATTTCTGTTAATTTCTGAGCATTTTTGATGCTTGTCCTTTTTTATGATTGCAGTATTTATTTCCCTAAGCATTTCATGCGTATTTATTTTATATGGTCTATGTGATATTTCCAATATCTGAAGGCCTTGGAGTGGTAGGCCTAAACACGTCAGTATTCTTTCTGGTTTGCTGCTTTGTGTGTTCTGCAATTTTTAATTTGCGATATGTGTTTCTTTAATCTCACTTTGTGGGAATCTTGGGGAACTAAATTAGGAAAGTAACTAAATTACTTTCCTCTAGAGAGTGTTTGTTTATTTGAGTGTTAGGTTTTCAGGGGCACAACTGAACTTGAACACCTGAGGCCCTGTGGTAGAGTTTATTTTAAAAATGGTCGATGCCCTATTTTTCAGGATTCCTGCAGGAGAATTTTACTTTTCATACGACTGACGTCAGGCTTGGCCATCTGACTTGCTTTGGCCTATAAAACATGAGAGGAGATGATGGGTACAACTCTGAGCAGAACTTTAAGAGCCCTTGCATTTTTCTGCTTTAACTTTTCCTCTTTGTTATTAGACTATCATGTCCCAACTCAGAGATGCTCCTTAAGTCTTGATTTTGGATGGAAGAGAATATGGAGCAAAGCTGCTGCTGACACACAATGGACAGAAACATGAGTGAAGTTTATATCTCTAAAGTTTGGGTTTTTTTTTTCTTTTTGGTTATAATAGCAAAAGTTCACCTAAGCTTAATGAGGGAGTCTCAGGTTAAGCTCCACCACCTCCCGGGTGAGCCAAAGTTTATTTTCTGATCCTAACGTTGGTATTGGTATTTGGCCCCAGAGGAAGCCCAGTTTTTGTGATAGTTTATAACGCGGTCTTCTATGTTCTGAACTCACCTTAAATATTTTTTTCCTGTATCAATTTCTTGAGATTTCTCCTTTAATTCCCCTAAGTACAGAAATAAATTAAAAAGTATTTTTATCCAGAAACGGGTTCTTTTGTGCATCAAGAGCCTTTGAGCACTTGTTCCTTCAAATAGCCACAGGTAAAAGCCCCACAATTTGGGGTGAGTGGATGGAGGAGAGCAACAGTTGAGCATACTCTCCTGGTCACAAGCACTCCAAAAAAACTCTTTTCCCTTTGGTGGTGAAAACTGTAATTTTAAATGTCAAAACATGGAAGAGACGGTAAAAAAATAATCAGACCTTTTTCCTTTCTGAAGTAGAGAATGGGTTAATGGTTTCTATAAACATGTAGAGAAGAATCAAGGTGACAAAAATTACTCAAGCTAATAAAAAAGCATGAAACTAGATTACCCAGAAGACAGTCCAAATGAGGTCTTCCTTAGTCCCCTGTGGCTACTTATGTATCTTTAAATGTTTTGATTAGGTTGATAGTTAATAAAAGTTTCAAAACCCTCAAATAGAAACATATTACATATATCCTAGCCTTATAACTTTTTATGGAGAATTTAATGGTTTAAAAATTAAAATGTACTATTTTCATTGAACTATTTTCATTATTTTATCTGTAATTTCATTCTATACAAATATATTTTTAAATTACCTCAAGGTGGCCTATTTAGACCTTTTAGTTACAGTTCTAAAACATTGCAAGTATACTTTTATTTTATTTCAATCAAACTTTCCAACCACTTTGAAAAGAAACTGTGGTTATTCGCAGTGTGTGCCCAAACATGGATCACAGTAACGACATGTTTTCTTATCTCACACAAACCTAGTAAAATAAAAAAAAAAAATCTTTTTAGCAATGACAAATACAAATTGGAATTTTAGAGTCTCTTGAAAACTTTTTTAAAAATAAAAACCATCCTTTTCTTGAGTCGCAGCTAATTTGCTTTTATTAACATTGTTTATACCCTTCTCCAAACTCTTTTTCTCTTTCCATCATGAACAGAGCAATGGATAACTCATATATTAAAGAATTAAACCAACAAGTGAATTGTCAGTCTTTATAAACGTAATATTAAATTCAAACCCAGTCTTTATTTCCCAACTTGGGTGAGTACTTAGAGCTAGCAATTAATTATTAATTCCTTCAACCATGTGTACCTGATTTTCTCATCAGCCAACCATATTATCACATAATTATTTAAAATATAAACAAGACATTTAATAGAGGTTTTACTCCAGTGAAAACATTTTTAGGCCTCTGGCAAGGGTGGATGTGTATGGACATGCAACCCCCTTCTCAACATCCTGGAAATTGGTACTGACTCTCTCCAACCATTACTACAGCTCATGTGGAACTCCTGGTAGGTAGAAACTGAAAGATTTTCACATTCTTTTCCATTCCTCTTCTAACTCGATGTGCTGTCTGTCAGATATCCCCTCCCCACCCCAAAATACAGTAAATTATACCAATCCTTGAAAATGCCGGAACTTGGCAGTTGGCATTTCATAGACTAAAATGAACACTATCCATGGGTATCCTAGTAGCAAATCACTAAAGTAACAAAAATATAGAAAATATTAAGGAGAAAAAAATGAAGATTCACCTAATGGAATACAAAGCTGAAAAGAGCATAACCCAAGCCTCTTGCTTTTGCCTATGGTTGAAATAGATTCATATCATCTTTGTCTTTTACATATACGCCTCCACCAGATTTTATTAAGTACCTGCATATTCAGGATTCTTGTGTTTGGTGCCTATTCTACAATATAAATAACGTAAAAGATGAAGGAGACTCACGTAGCTAAGGTGAAGATCAGACGGTTGAATCTTAAAAGCTATCTTTTTAAGACAAAAACTTAAGTTAGATGAAGTTTATGCCCGAGTATATATTCATTTCTAGGTCTCAAAAGATTCCGCCCCAAATTTACCACCTAAAAAAGGTCAAATCCATGTCAGTTCATACACATCGAAGTTGGGTTATTTAATTGAGTGGTACTAGTGACTAATTATATTTGGATCTGAACCAAACGAAGCTATTTGTTCATTAAAACTAGAGGACCATTTTTTACTTTGACTGAAACAGCACTTAAAACTCCTCCTGATATCAAGGGGAATCCTGAATAGAGTTCAAGGACAGTCTTTGGCCCTGGCAGTAGTCCTAAGTCTCTTGAAATGAAAGGAAAAAACATGAGAAAGGATCTTACACAAACAGTAGAATTCCAGATTCTATCATTTAGACATTCATAAATTAAATACCACCAGTGAGTTAAACTTATTCTGTCGGAAAATGAACCAAAAAGAGAGTTAGTGTGTGTGTACCTGTGTATGTATATACATGTATGTCTGTTTGTGTATAGAGTAATCAAATTGGTAAAGTGACCATATAGTTTAAATGTAAAACAATTTGCTCATCTTTTCTAATCTAACAGAGAAGCCCACAACAAGTGCAAGCTTTGAGAATTTCTCACAGACACCAAAGACCTTCTTATTATAATTTGTAATTGTCCATGGGTAGCTGCACATTCATTTGAATTCCTAAAAGACTGAATCTTGTAAAGAGAACAAGATGGACCCATATTAAAACTTTTAATGACTTTAGTAAAAAAAGGTGGAACTTTGCAGCCAGCTGGCTCCATACCGAAAGCCAGGCTGCACAGCTTGAACTTAAAGCTATCTTAACATAATGAATAAGTGCCAATAATTAGCATATGTAGTGTGAACAGGTTTGCTGGCACAAGCAAGTGAAAAACTCCAAGGTAAAGTTATTATTAGGGAGTAATTAGCTCTGTGAAGTAAATGAGTGAAACAATAGCTGCCAGCACTGACAATATGGCTAACATCTGACTATGTGGAAGATAACATTGTAAAGTATTGCTCCCTGAGCTAGAATCTGTTAATAACCATATGTTAGTGTAATTAATGCAGAGTCTTTCTGACCTGTTGTCACATCAGAACAATACTTTCTTGGAAACATTCAAACAGGCAGTCCCACACTCCGGGTAAGAAATAATTGTGAAAGTTGCTTACAAACAACCCTTAACATCTTTATTTTTTTTAAGAAAAGAAATAATCAGTGAGTGAAAAAGCTGAAGAACAGGATGAGATGAGATAAGACTGTTTCCTGTCTGATATCCCAGACACTAAAAATTCAACTACAGCAGAACTGGATCCTTCAAGGTGACTGAAATTTAGCACAGAGTTGGACAGATTAAATTAGGGGATAGACAAAGTAATTTTTCATACGAAATATTTGAGAGCTATATACCAAGCGCTTCCCCCTAATTTTCATGGGAAACACACACACATCATGATATAGTTTGAGAAATATTTCAAAACAATTTTAAGTTCCAATACTATTAAGCACATTTTGCCCCTAAATCTAAACTCCTCAGGAATGAGGACCGCATCACATTCATCTTTTCATTATCTGTGAGTGTTAACATACTATCTTCAGTAAATACCGGTTCAACATAAAAGATACTTTTGGATTTTCAGTGATTTTGGCAATACAACTAAAAATAGATTGGGGAAATGGGAGAAAAAGACTCATACAATGTGATTTCTAAGAGGCAGTCTCAGATCGTACTGTAATAGATACAGTAGGCAGAACTACGTGGCTCTTTCCATTAAACAGCTATTACTCTGCCCCTTTCCACCTCTTATTTTCCTCTTCTACTTGCTTCACTATCCTCCTTCTCCTTTTTAATATTTTGTATCTGTATAAAGTTTTACTAGTTTTAAAATGTTTTCATGTAAAATATTTCACAATAATTTTCTGTGCCTACAAGTTCACGAATCTTTCTTTTAAGTTCGCTAATCTTTCTATCAATGGTGATAAGATTGATGGCCATATTTTATTTAACTTGAATTTAATACTGAAAGAGTTGAAAAATTGTCATATTCCAATGACAGTTACAATTTTTAGTGCCAGCTATGCAGAATAAATTCTTCTCCCTTATTTTTCCAATCATGTATAAGTGTTTTCCTAAGAATTTACAAGGCCATTCTCATCAAGCCATGGCCTTAAGGTATTAAAAGTACCAAGATCAGTTGAATATTCTTTTCTACTCGTTTGTATGATTCTACAATAACAATGTCAGGGCAGTTTAAAATGCCACCTGGCAAGCTTGTTACCACCAGCAAGACATATTACTACAACTCACAGAAATCTCAGGTCCACATTCCCCTGTGATAGTAATGAAATAAAATAATTGGTGATGCTACATATTTATCTCTGGGGTATATACACACATATACACATACATGCACACATATGTATTTTACTTCTTGTCAAAGAAGGAAAATGAAAGCATTCATAGCATTTCCTAGTTATACATACCTGTAAAGTATTGTTAATGATATACATCTCGCTACGGAAATTCAGGTAAGCATACATGTTTGAATTTTTTTCATCCAATATTATCTCAAAATTGTATTAAGAGTATAAAAGACATGTTACTTAAACATTTCTGATTTTTGGCCAAATATAAGTTTCTTTGAATATCCTACCTATTCCAACTAAACTTCTCAAATACAGCTTATGAGGTAAAACACTCATAAACTCATCAATAGGCATTTCATAAACTATAAGATAAAGTGTGGTCATATTCATCAATTCCTGCAGAAAATTCGGTAACTTTCAAATCCAAGCTGTACTAAATCTTGATAAGAGAAAGGCTGAGATTTAATGAAAGCTTGTTTGTAACTTTTCCATCCTTTTTAAAGGAGTAGATTTCTTTAGCAATGTCTAATACTTCACAGACTAAAATGGCCAAGTAAAAGAACGCTGCACGTTTGAGATCTCACACATTCATCTTCTCACTAAACATCTGTTTAAGGCCTGTGTGATCTACCTGTCAGCACCAGTGATCCATAAAGTGTTTGAACTGCCTGTCACAAACCTCTGAGCTGGTCTGATCAGAGGCTTTGTGCACACTAATCACACCCTTTATCTTTCTAATGTTCGAGTGGGAAAAACACACACACACACACACACACACACACACACACACACACAGAGCAACGCTGTCTTCTCTACCTGACTGTAATTAATCTTTGTAAGGGGGAACCTGCCTGGTTTGAAAAGCAAAGATCTGATGGGCTGCTGCTCTTTTTGTATAAAGGCCTTATTTTCCTACCAGGCATCTTTATACTTGGGTGGTTCCCTTTACAAACCACCTTAACTGTGGCTCAGTGACAGTGAAACAACCTTCAAGATCACCTTATAAATGAACCTGTCGGTAACTTTACGTAAGAAAAGAAACCAATAAAAGGGAGTTCTACAGGAGCTCCTTTAAATGATTCTCTCTTTTTAACTGCATGCAGGAAGAAAGGAGCCAGAATGCGAACCGGTCCCCTTTTCATGTTCCTTGTAAGCTTCTCTCTCCACTAATAATCCCACTGCTACTTTTCTCCTGCTCAGTTGCACACAAATGTATCAAGAGCTGCAGGAGTTCCTAGAGAGGGAACATTTAACATCTTTTTTTTTTTTTAACTGTTTAAAGTAATGCTTTATGCATCTTGCCTCTTACCACTATTTGCTTTTTATTGCTTTAAGTGAGATTAATGCCATGGTTGAAATAACTTGGAATGGCACTGATATTCAAAATGTAATGGACCATTCCCAAGGGACATAATCCCCTGTGTAACAGTTTAAAAACAATTTGGAATATAGTAAACAAAAGGCGGAGAGGGAAAAAAAAACCTATATGAGTCAGCCATAAAATTAGATAAAACAGTATAAATTATGGTCATGTGATGATCTTTCCCAATTACTGGCTCTGGTATGAAATATTATGTTTAGTATTTATATCCACTATTGAAACTAAAGACCAAATGTTATTAGGATGCACATAAATCCCACAAATAAGATATTTAGTCAATTGCTGGATAAGTGCTACCTAGTTATGCAGATAAATTCTTACAGGATTGGGTAGCATGGACTAAAAAATGAAAGCATGTCTAATGCCTGGCCACATGTAGTTCACAAAATAACTCCTAGTACTAATCAAAAATCAGAAAGTCTCTACTACAGAGGAAAAAAACGTATTGTACTTTATGATAAGTGAAGAAAATTAAATTATATAATGACAAATTATTCTGAATATTTTTAGTATTGAAGAAAAATACATTTATTCAAAATAGCGCTAAACTTTTAAGTTAAAACACATGAGGTCAATATAAAAAGGTTCAAATAAATAGTATTTAAAAATTTCTTGCTGAAAATTCTCTGTTTAAAAGCCTGAAAACATTAAAAATTGGGAGCTTTTATATTTAATAAAGTGTTACATTAGCATTTTAGCAATATTACTTTTTAGGTGGGTGTTATGGTACTTCAGCCCTAATCCAATGTAATTAATATATTTGAAATTGTTGCAGAATGGGATAGAGGATATACCTATCTATATATGTATCTAGATGTATATATCTCTCTAAATATCTATATAATCCACAACTGATATGGTTACAAATCACACTTCAGACTATATATCTATGCTTAAAATACATGTATTTTAAGATATTTTAACTTAGCTCATGGCCTTAAAAAATTCTCTATGCTGTCCAAGTGGCCAGTAATAGAAATTAGATTTCCTTTATGTGCAATTATGAAATAAAGAGTTAAATATTAACCTGTGTAGGGTTATAGGACCAACCAGCTTTAAGTTTTATTCTATTGAAACTACTGCCTTATCCACCAGCTTGAACCTTGTCTTTAGTCCTAATGAAAAAGCCTATTCATTGTCTTGGCATCCACGTTTCATCGATAGGTTTATTTTGCTTCTAGGCTTGTGTCTTAGGTCACTCAATCTTTAGCAGGCACTAGATATCAAGAGAGGCTGAGGGACTTCCCTGGTGGTCCAGTTCTAAGACTCCGCACTCCCAATGCAGGGGGCCTGGGTTCGATCCCTGGTCAGGGCACTAGATCCCGCATGCAGCAACTGAGAGTTCACATGCTGCAACTAAAGACCCCACACGTGGCAATGAAGATCCCGAGTGCCACAACTAAGACCCAGTGCAGCCAAATAAATAAATAAATATTTAAAAAACTAAAATTAAAAAAAAGAGAGGCCAAGCATAGGACTAAACTTGTAAGATGACTTCTAAACACCAAAGCAAACTGCAGAAATTCCTGTCTGTTGATCTCCTTAGTCCTGGCCACCCTGAAAAAATTAGTCTAGGTTTCAGGAGCATGAGTCAGACTAAATGTGCAAGGCTTTAGCTTGGCTTCAGGGAGGACTCAGGGTCACGAAACTTTGAATCCTGAATAGGCCAGGGCCTTCTACACTAGGCATAAGAGTAGAATAAACAGAGAACGATGACTACGTGCAACAATTTAACTTTTTTTAAGTCTCATAATCTGTACGATCATTTCATTTTTTTTAGTTTGAATTTTAGCTCTGGACTTCTTTTTAAACCTAAAAATAAAATAATTAAACATTTATTTATTCATTTTAAGGTTACACTTTTCTTTTAGGGACTTCTTAAAAACATAATGATGCTAGTATTTAAAAATAGGCAACTATTTCATTGTTCCTAAGAAATTGACTAAAAAATTAATTTGCACATATACAGATTTTAAAAACCAATTTGAGAATGTTGCTGATAGTAAAGATTTGATTAAAGCATTACTGAGTTTTAGAGATAGATTTTTAAAAATCTATACCAGCCTTTTATAGATGAGGAAGCTGAGGTCTTTTTTTTTTTTTTTTTTCTTTCTGGTACGCGGGCCTCTCACTGTTGTGGCCTCTCCCGCTGCGGAGCACAGGCTCTGGACACGCAGGCTCAGTGGCCATGGCTCACGAGCCCAGCCGCTCCGCAGCACGTGGGATCCTCCCGGACCGGGGCACGAACCCGTGTCCCCTGCATCGGCAGGCAGACTCTCAACCACTGCGCCACCAGGGAAGCCCAAAGCTGAGATCTTTTAATTCTTTTTAATTGATGTCTTTATCAAGCAATTAATATTCTTATAAGAGAATTAAATATATGTTGTGAAAACACAAAGACGCTACTGAGATTCCCCTTTCAATGAGAGAAAATAAAAAAAAAATCACTCAAGTGTAACACAAGGTAGAAAGGAGTAAGAAAACAAAAGAGGAATAGAATGGTAAATGATACAGGAGTTCAGAAGAATTTTTTTTTCTAGGAAGATTAGGGGACTACTTATGGATAAGAGGATGTGTGAATTTGGTCTTGGTGTATGTGATTGTTCTTGGCACGTAAAGAAGGAATAGAGAATACTATTATAGGAAAAGGAATCCACATGAGTAAAAACACAGAAACCAGAGAGTGTTAAAGTGTGACGAATAGTTAAGTTAGCTGGATCGTCAAGTTCATAAAAGGAAATAAGTGAAAATAAAGTTAGACAAGTAAGCTAGCACCATACGGTAGAGGGTCTTGAATGACAGGCTAGTAACAAGCCATTTAATCTTGTGGAGAGTTGGGAGCTGTCAAAGGCTTTTGAGCAAGGGATGGGCATCAGGAGAGTTTTTCTTTAAGAAGACTGATCTGACATAAGTGCAGAAAGACAATTGGAGGGTAAAAGGTAGCCATTGCAGAGATGAGTGGAATGAGAACTTGAATCTAAGGCAGGAAAGGGGAAACAAGAAAAGATTTAAGGGTATCATGAAGGCAAATCAATACATTCACATTATTATACAAAGCAGAGTGTGAAGAGGAAGACATCAAAAATAAATTCAAAGTTTTGAAGTTAAGTGATTAGAAGACTGGAATTCTTATCATTAGCTATTTCTAGACCACAAATTTTAAAGACTAGAACTTCTTCATATAATCTCCATGACTGATGTTTCAGTGACAGAATGTTAATACATGGCTTGTCCATCATATACATCACATTCCATTTCAACATATACCATCATCATGGAAATCATTTCATAGAGCCGGAAGCCTGTCTGCATTGACTAAGACTAAGAATCATTTCCTTGCTAAGTCCAGCACTATTTCCCAAAGAGTATGACGTTAGGAATTTAAAAAATAGGTTCAGAACTCCTACTGGAAGCCCAATTACAGAAGAATCCTCTAGTGCATCCAGACTCTTTAGGCTTCACAAAAAAGAAAATGAAAGATGTATTCATACGGCAGTATTCTTATGCTTCAGAAGTACTAATAAGTACCCTAATAAAGATCAAAATCTTAAGAAAGCAACTTTAATTCTATTCCCATGAAAGTAAATATAGATGGTCTAGGAGTTAGGGAATAAGGAAATCATTCCTACATCACTAATTTAAACAGGACTCCTAATGCAATGATACTGGTTTAGAAGTTGTGGAATGTAAGTGTCTGTGTTTCTGTGCATGTTTGTGACCTATATAAGGGAAATAACTAAATCGGTATGAGGAATACTAAATGCCCATAGTATCAATATAATCATAGCGATATTTTAGATGTAAGATTGACATGGGAAATTGGATTATTTTGGAAATTTTATTACAGCAAAATATTAATTATATTGTTATTATTACTAATGAATTTTAAATTGAACTTTTGAGTAGTCCAGTATTTCAACAGTCTGAAGTGAAGAAAGGATGGAAAGTTTTAGGTCTTTCTCCTGTAATTTTGGTAATAGGCCTACCTACTTTTCTGAAAAGTATTAATTTCTATGGTATTTTTGATGGACAAAGTGACTTGCTCAAAAAATACCTGGTTTTATTACAGGGTAAGAAGTTACACATTTTCTCTCTCTCTCTGTCTCTCTCTGTCTCTCTCTGTGTCTCTCACATACACACACTCATACATGGAGGAAAAAGGGAAAAAAAAAGAGTCCTTTATTGGCTTAGACAGTTTCTTATATGTGGTACAGAATTTTGCCTGAGATATTTTCAGTGCATCATATGCTATTAAAAACATTATTTTCGGGCTTCCCTGGTGGTGCAGTGGTTGAGCGTCTGCCTGCCGATGCAGGGGACACAGGCTCGTGCCCGGGTCTGGGAAGATCCCACATGCCGCGGAGCGGCTGGGCCCATGAGCCACGGCCGCTGAGCCTGCGCGTCCGGAGCCTGTGCTCGGCAACGGGAGAGGCCACAACAGTGACAGGCCCGCGTACCGCAAAAAAACAAAAAAAACCAAAAAAACCCCCCAAAAACCCATTATTTTCAATATAGATCCACCAGTTCAGGGAGTCCTTAAAATTAGAAACGTACAAAGTGTGTAGTTCTATCTTCTTTTAAGTATAAATGTACTATTCTCAGAACAAAAACAAAAGAGGTACTTTATTTTCAAAGAGAGCCTATTTCTATTTTGCCTTTTTGTTATGTTTACTTTAAAACTGTGACATATCATCATGTGTCACTTTAAGAAAATTCTGTTCCTTGATAAAGACTTACACCTCCCAAATAGAAAATAAACCAATAAGAGAATGCATATCACACAATACAGTTGGATAGTCTTCATACAATTTTAACTTAGCACCATCAATTAACAAACACTTCTCGCGTCTTGTTTTTGGTATGATATTTGTCAAACTTTAAAATATAGGCAACAAAGTGTGTGTGTGTGTCTACACAAAGAAAACAACTGTGCATTTGAATATGTATGTATAACAAATCAACAAAGTTGGCACACATCTGTTGTAGATCTTTGAGGAAAAATGTATTGTTTTACTAATAAATTTGAGATTAAAAGAATATTTCTGTATCCTCTGATGTATTATATATATTTCTGTGTATACATGCATTTTATGAAAATATATGCTGATCAACTTGATACAGCCTATCGTAAGATGGAATATTAGCTATAGGTCAACAAAACTAAACAGAAAAATGTTAATAGGAACCTGAAGTAATTGCAATCGAAGAGCAGACCTAGAAGGCTTTAAAATATTATATTGGGGCTTCCCTGGTGGCGCAGTGGTTGAGAGTCCGCCTGCCGATGCAGGGGACACGGGTTCGTGCCCCGGTCCAGGAAGATCCTACGTGCCGCGGAGCGGCTGGGCCCGTGAGCCATGGCCGCTGAGCCTGAGCGTCCGGAGCCTGTGCTCCGCAACGGGAGAGGCCACAACAGTGAGAGGCCCATGTACCGCAAAAAAAAAAAAAAAAAAAAATTATATTGATAAGTAATTGTCCTAACACAATATGACAAATCCTCTCTTACTTCAAAATGAAATAAAACAAATCACTTCACTGGAAATTCTATTTCTTCATCATAATCATCATCTTCACCATATAGACACTAATAATATTTTCTTTTTAACTATCATTTATCAAGCACCTTTGTTAGCTGGGCACTAACTAACTTGGTACTTTAATTTATGTATAATAATTATAAAAAAACTGAAACAAGGATATATCACTTGTATTTTAGACATGAGGAGAGGGAGTGAATTGCTCAGGTCACACCACTAGTGACAAGCAAAGCAGTCACTTAAACTTTGTTCTATCTAATGAGTCCTTGCTATTTTCCCCACACCTCTCCTATGATATAACCATGTCAGAACAATGCCAATACACCAGGTACCCCTGTTAATAAAAGCTTAGTCAATCACAATCGTTTATTTAAAAATCTGACTGATTTCATCAAGTATATTGGCATCATATTAGACACAGCCCAAAGTGATACATAATTCTCTTTCCAGACGGTCAGGAGTCTAGTGTATGATGATAAGAATACAGAAAAAAATATGTAAAACTGGTATTTTAAAATTTCTTAATCATGAAGGCAATCTGTACTGATTTCATCAGCTGAACAAACATGGATTAGGTACAAATGACCCTTAGGCAACGTCCACATGCTCAGCAGTCGAGCTGTACAAGACGTCTACTGATTGTAACCTCAGGACAAACCAAGCAGTCAGAGTCCACCTGGAGGAAACATATGATTACAATAACCATCGTTAATTACGAACTTGTACACATGAATTTACAGATGAATAAACTGGAACTTGAAAAGTTTAAACAGCTTTCTAAGTTTATGCAGCTACTAAGTGACGGAGCCAAGATTTAACCAACGTCCTCTGAAGCTAACTTCAGAGTGCTACCATCTATATCACTCAATAATAATACTGTGTCTTTACAAATTCCAGTCACACTGAAAAACAACTATGCAGCCTGACCAAAAGTTAAAATGTAAATATCTCTGGAATGATAAAGCAGTTTTATGTATTGACAGTGTTCCTGGCAGTCATGTACTCATTCTTTTCAATACTCATCACTTTCTCAAAGAAACAATGTATCTAATAGTCAAAATAATTATAGCACAATGTATAAACAATCTTAAAGCTGTACTAGGTTGAACTGTAACCCTCCAAAAGATGTGTCCAACTCCTAACCCTTGGTACTTGTGAATGTGGCTTTATTTGGAATTAGGGTCTTTGTAGATGTTATTAAATTCAGAATCTAGAGATGAGATCATCCTGGATTCAGGCTGGGCCTTAAACCCAAACACTCGTGTTCTTATAAAAGAATGCAGAGGGATATGTGAGACACACAGAGACATAGGGGAGAAGAAGATGTGAAGGTGGAGGCAGAGACTGGAGTGATGACCTACAAGCCAAGGAACCCCAAGGATACTGGGCAGCCAGCAGAAGCTAGGGGAGAGACGTGATACAGACCCTCCCTCAGAACCTGCAGAAGGAACCACCCGTGCCAACACCTTAATATCAGACTATGGCCTCCAGAACTGTAAGAGAATAAATTTCTAGTGTTATAAATCACCAAGTTTGTGGGAACTTGTTATGGCAGGCCTATGACACTAACACAACAGCAGTTCTAAAATTAGTGAATGACAATTTTACTTCCCTAAAATACAGTACTGAAGTATGCAGAATTTCTTGCAGTTGTGGATGATATAGAGAGTCTAACATTATTAATTCAGCCCTAGAGGATTTCTAGGATGTTAACTCTATCAGTATTATCCGATCATGAAAACTGTGGCATTATCTGGTCCTTCTCTAGGTTTCAAGTTCCACTAACAGCGTTAGGGACACATTCTCTCTCTCTCACTCTCTCTCTGTATTTAAATTATTTGGAATGAATAGTACATATTTTGTTTTATGACTAGTACCACTCACTAACAAAATATATCGGTTGATATATTTGTTCAGCCTTATTTTATACCATAAGTTACTACTGAAGTTAGAAATACTTAAAACTAATTTTTAACAATATGGCTTCAGCTGTATATAATTTTCTATATAAGTATGTCTCGCTTTGAGATAATTTAATATATATAAAAATCCAAATGCAAAAAATATAGTGAGAAATGGCCTATATTCGAAAAAATTGCTTTTCAAGAGATAGTCAATGTAAGTATTCTTTAAATGCTTCACTCAAATTTTAAAGTTCATTTTTTAATACAAACATTTATTTATAAAATTCTGATCAAATATCTATGAGTATATCAGTAGGGAGAAATCTATATTAACTGTATGTCAAAAATTAATATACAGTGGAATTTCATGGAATTATTTGCAATTGCTAACTGTCTCTTTGAGAAGCATAGGGTTTTCAATGTTTTTAAAAAAAGCAACCCATGAGGGCACTGACAAAGTAGTCTTTTTGTGATTTATAACTAAATTTGAGTCTCTTCATTTCCTACCATCTTATTAGTGACACAGGATGTAGTAAACTCTAACAAATTCAGAAACTTAATATTTAAGATGAAATAAAACAGTTATAACCTGCACTTATATTAATATTATATTATATGATAGTTTAATAACATTTAAAAGGTCAGACAGAAATTATATTCTTCTGCTCTGCAGAGATCCCATTATTACACTAAGTACCTAATTTTTATGACCAATAACAACATTAGTAGTGATCCACAACTGGCACTTGCCTCCAGCTATGCCCCGTTATTGGACACAGCTGGAGGCAAGTCCCAGTTGTGATGAAGCAATCAACTGCTCCCATATGGTCCTTCTAAAGAATGAATTCCATATAGAAATATCAGTGGTAAGACATGCAGCTACTTAGCACAGAGTCCAATAAGCGATGTTAAGTGGAAAGCCTAGTCATTTCTCCAAAGAAATGCTCGGTCTCCAAAACAGCTAACAGTTAAAGAACTTTCGTCCCACTATCTATCATGCAAACGTGATTATCTTTAGTCATACTTCTTATGAAATCTGAACTTAGCTTAAATATTTCCTGGTCTCCAGAGACTTGATAAACTTCCATAACTAAAAACTGATTTACATTCTTCATGCGGCTGATTCTAGTATTTGCCAGCTTACCAAAATTTTGAATCCAAAGTTATGGAGGAACCTTAAGTTCTGTAACATTCAGAAGATATTGTGACCCACTGTGAAACTAAAATTAAATTTTGATAAATCATGTGATTTAGTGTGCTTACATACAAATTATTTAATTCAAAAATTTAGAAAGTAGGCTGATACCTGAATTCGATTTGACAAAGGACAAAGTTAATTCAGAGATGTAAATCAGTAAAAATACTGAAAGCTAGCATTCACTGTTATTAATAAAGGAAAAGAAAAAAAGATCCTTGGAATCATTAATGGTTTTGTCAGATAACTCTCTTGTCCATTGTTCTGGACAATAGGCAGACATGTTTATTATTTTATAGGTATGATAATGAACTGTGGTGTAAGGGATAACATTGGGAGATGGGGTTGTGATCAAGCAAACTGGTTTGGATACCATATCAATATATATATACTACTATGTATTTTAATGAGTTAAAGCTAATTATATCAATTGAAGGGAAAATCCCTAATTCTCCTGCTTTTTCTCTCTTGCTCTGCTCCATCTGGAGGTGGGGAGGAGCAAACCAGAAACAAACAAAATCCCTTCTGAGATCCTGATTCCTTAAATTTCAAGTTCAGAGTAATGATATGAAGCAGAGGAAGGGAAGATAGGTTACCACCAACAAAAACATTTGCTCCAGTGCTCCACAAATTTTAAGGCACACTCACTTTACAGTATTTGATTGTTTTATCTCAACTATCATGTGAGAGGTACTAAAATTTTGAACCTACAGATGAAGCTGAAAATCAGTGACTGTCCAAGGCCATACACCTAGAAAATAGTAAAGTCTCCAGTTTTTAAATCCTGTGGTCTAGGTATAGCCCATAGCCTTTCAAGGAAAAGACCACTGTTCTTCCTCCAGGCTGTTCTCTTATGCCCTCTCAATGTCCCCCTTCTTTAAATATATGACCAGCATCCCCACATTCAAAGAAACGTCTCTGCACTCCTATTCTTTGCTTTTCCAAGGCCTCTGGATTTTCCATTGCTTTTTTCTTCATGTTTCTTATCCCTAATTTACTTTGGCCCTTCAAGATTTGAAATAGCTACAATTACTGTCTCAGTATACTCTTACAGTAAATGAAATTATATTATTGGCTTTTTCCCACAGGATTTTGAAAATCTTAGTAATGTGTGAGCATTGTTTCAAAGAAGATAAAAATATCTTCATTATAGTTGAGCACAGTATCTGGGATATTTGATCCCTACCTAATTGATAGTACTTTGAGGTCCCTTATACTTTGCATAAAGACATATATAAACACTCTAACTAGACTTTAAAAGGCCAAAAAAATCCAGTTGTGCTAGTTTCATACATTATAATGAATTATAAACTATGCATTAAAGTATTTAGAAAATATAATCTGTATTTCATAATTTTTAATCCATCTTCAACCTTGATTTTCTTCCTTTTGCCTCAGTTACTACCCACCAATGACAAGCATTTGTATCCTTACCTAATTACTCCTGTTTTCCTTTTAGAAAGCTATTAAATAGTGACAAGAAAAGAGGCCTATAGTATTTCTCACTATCATGTTTATTGAGACCAGCTCGAGACTACATAAGGAGAGAATTATGGGTATGTAGGATTGTAAAAAGAGAGCCTCAATGAATGAGTCCCTATGGGCAAGACCAGATCATAACAACAGATGATGTGGGCAGATATCCCACTGACATTTAGTATAGCTCAACACAGCCAGAATGGAATAAAACATAATAGTGGTCAAGGTGGAAAGAAGGGAGAAGTAGTAATGAAATAACTGCAGCACATCCTGAGGTTATTTTCTGTTTCTCCTTTAAGTTAAAGCAGTATCATAAGGAGAAAAGGCTCATAGCTGTTTTCAAGTTATCTGAACAATCAATGGCACTAGGGGACGATGTCTACCTAACCTTGCACATCTTTCCTTGATGAGTTTTTCCTTTGTGATTCCAGTAAGTAAATTATAATGTTTGTCCTATTGTCTGAATGGTTGTTACTAAGGGAAAAGACTAAAATTGAACAAACATGTCATTAGCATTCTTAAAACGTTTAAAAACGAAAGACACTTCAAATTCAAGATACTTAATTTTTTTTAATGTTTATGCAAAGGAATCAATAAAAGGAACCAAGCCATAAATGTGTTTATGGGATAGAGATTTAAAACAGAAAAAATATGAATTTTTTAGTATATTATCACTTTTTGATACGAATCTAATAGTAGAAGTCAGTAATTAGAGTGAGTTAAAAAAAAAAGAACTGGGGTAATTATTCTGGGATAGACACATTCCTTGAGCTTTCTAGAATACTTACAGTGAAAATATATTAAAAATCAAAAATTATTCCTTCGTGTAGGCATTTCAGTTTCATTCTGAGGCTGTAAAACTCCTATCATAATCTTTATAACCAGAAGAAGAGATTGGACAAGCAGGTTCAATGTCTTAGGGTCCATAATTTCAGGGACTTGTCAGAATTATGACAGAAGGTTGATCTAAATTGAACTGGGATGGTTGCAAAATATAATGTTTTCAGAAACAATATTTAATCCTTTCATCTTTTCCTGTGAAAACTCAGATAATTTTGAATTTTCTAAGTCTTCCTGTCTCCATTTTTCAGGTATTATGCCATTGCATATTAGTCTGTATCAAAAAACTCATAAAACATCAAACTTAGGGTTAATTTGAGGATTTTTTTTTCCATATTTCTGTTCTGTTTCCCCTGATCAAGTCTCAAAATGAAGAAAATCAATCAAATGATAAAAAAATGAAAAAGTAAAAGAAGGATGCAAAAAAATGCCATTAAATAAAGATATATGGAGGAGATGGGCTAAAGGAGATTAATTCCATGTGGCTCTGAATATGGTACTAAAAAAGTTTACAGAAGAGTACCTCTCTCCCATCCTAAATAAAACATAAAGTTCTGAGGATTTAGTCAGATAAAGAAGGCACAATGAAAATACTATCATATCTTAGCATAAGAAGGCATTAATAATTAATAATCCTTACAAAGTGGGTAAAGGAATAGCATACATACATTTGAGAACTTCATTAATACATTTTATAAACACTGTGATCATGATTTCCTTTAATTTAGCAATAACCAAAGAATGTCCATTGATTGGCTTCATCATTCACTTTTTTCCTACAATAGACCCTTATGTTATTTCTATGATTATGACTGTATGCAAGAAGAAAATCATCAGATACTTGAATTGTGTCATGACATGGATGAGCACAGAGATGGATGAAAACCTAATTGTTACATTACTCAAGGTGGGATTTTGTTTACATGTATTGACATTATATCTTACAGTGGCCACATAACAGAAATAAAATATATAATGATACCATTGTGAGAAGTGAGATTCACAAGATATCTAAACTCGCCTACAACTATATGAATTCTTAGCATTTTCATGCTACTGGGATACTAATTTTTTTAAGTATGTATCTACAAAATAACATCTGATGGGTACTTATTTCTGCATTGTGTTCTTTCTCCTAAATTCTCACTGAGATGATCTGTTGTCTAGGAATGAGTCTGTGTCACAAGCAGGAGAATAACTGAGGAGAAAGCAATTGGGTAAGAGACAGCACAGAAAAGAAGAAAAAAGATATAAGGTAGTAGAAGACAGGTTAAAGAGAAGACAGCTTAAAGTAATGATGTGTTGATGGAAGTATTTGTACACATCAAGATTATGCTTGTAACACATTTAAGAGCAGTAGCCTTTTTTAATCACAAAAGAGACTTCACTCAATGTCTCAAGGGATAAAGATTTTAGAGAAAGATCTTCTTTCCTGTTTCCTTACATGAATGAAGCAGTTGTTACAGAACAAAAAAGAAAGAGGATTTTTTAAAACTATAGGAGACTGAAAGATAAAGCTTTCAATAAATGATAGAAGTATATCAAATACCCTAAATGGGGAGGCTGGGGAACGGGCATCATTTTACAGTGAGAGAAAAAGAAAAATCAATTGCATAATGGGAAAATATTTTCCAGTGTCAAAATATTCATTCCCTAATGTAGGTTTTTAAAACATATCTAGAAATCAAAGAGGTCCTTTAAAATATTTCAGTTTTACTTTGAAAGAGCCTCAGCTACTGTTTATCAAAGGAATATTTTTCTTAGAGAAGCATTCAGACATTATTTTCATACTAGAACATCATTTTTTCCTTTCTTTAGTTTATGAACTCTGAAGATACAATGTTATAAATTTTGATCCAAAATGGATCAAGCAGAGAGACACTAGCTCACTGTAAAAATGATCATTTTTTAAAAAATATAGAGACCATCATGAGCCAATGAAATATATGTTAAAAAAGTTTTGCATGTATGCCTCTCAAAATGATATACTGATAACTTTAGTGAATCAGAATTTGATGAACATTTTCTAATTGTTCTCTCCTGCGTGATGAGTCATTTACAATTTTCATGGAACCATTCAAATGTTGTTCCAAATTTCTTTAGCAAAAGATTTAATATCTGTTTCAAATTCCAGATAAAGTAATAAATACAATTTTATGGGCTCTGCAGGACTGCTGCTCATTTTGTGCTCATCAATGCTTCAGATCTTGGTTATTTAACATGATCAATCAGGACTAAGAGATCAGGGTCTACACCTAATTACATGGGACTTAGGCACAGCCCTTACCATTTCTGGACCATACTTTCTCCATCTACTGAAGAAGAACAAGTTGGATTAAGTTATCTCTAAAGACTATTTGTCTATATTAATATTTTATTGATCAAAGAGTTCTAATTCAGTACTACTCAAGGTGTTGGTTTGTGAGGTCAGGAGCTTGTACTAGGATATAAACCACCAAATTTCTTTCTTCATCAAGAAATTCTTGCAGTGAAAAAGAATGTCAGCTGAATTGAAACGGGTTTAGCAAGCCCCTTATCTCTTCAAGGACTTGTAGCAGTTCACAGACTGGTCTGAAGGCCATAAAGTCCTAACACATTCTTCTTCCTGCTCATTCAAATAATTATCTTCAAACATACCCCCAAATTTTTACAATGATGTAAACGTTAGTAGTCTTCAGTCCTACAGCAATTGAGAAGAGTGAAATAATTTGCAGGTTTCATAATTACACCCCTCAAGCATGCAGTTGGCTGTACCTTAAATAATCAAAAGACTATACATTAAATTTAGTCTTCCAAGACAGAGGCTCAAGGCAAGGAAGTTTGAAAAATTAACCATGGCTATTGTTATTGTGACTTTATCCCCAAACCTAAAATTGGGACACATGGCCTGACAAAAACTAGTGTATTTATGGGTTTTCAAACTGAAACAAAGTTATTTAAATAGACAGAATGGTGTTAGCAAAAGGGTTAAAATCACTGAGGTATACTGCATCTCTTATTAGGGATCCAAAGAGTATAAAAGAATGGATAACTCATGTGAATAGACAGAGAAAATATTTGAAATATGAATGTCCTAGAAAATTTAGAGTAGGATATACATGCACTGTATATATAGTCCTAATAACCCCAAGTATAAAAAATTGTCATTTTCAGAAATTCCTATTTGTGGAAATTACAGTATAGTGAATCTGTATATTCTTTCATTAGCATAGTCTCAAAATTATGTTTAAAATTAGTACATGCCCTGATTCTATTTTATTATATAATCACGCTAAGTTAGATATAACGGAACATTTAAAATGTATATTTAAAAAATTGCTTACACAAGAAGAGAAGAGGGGGAATAAGAATTGGGATTCTTCCTCAGGGTAAAACTTACTATCTATATAAGTGGATGACATTTTTATTATTCAGGTGCTTCAAGGCATCCAATTGGTCAAAAGCTAGTTGCTTATGTAAATAATGGTGGAGACCTATAGTTAGGTACTTTTAAATTTGTTTGTTTCAAACTAAGGGTAAATTTTTACCAAATGTGTGTAAATTATTTAACCATTGATTGACTTCACAAATATTGACCCCTAACTACAGTGCTTTCTCTTTCACCTCTTTGCAGCTATTTGCTTGTTGAATCATTTTTGTCTCTCTCCATACACATAGACTCATATACCACATTTCTATATACATTACTTCACTTTAAATGTCTTTTAGTGCTTCTGAGTCTGACTGATGTAAGATGTTATTTTGAACATGCCAAAGCATCTAAACGACTCCAGCCTTTTCTTTTCAGCCTGCATTCCTTGATAAGTGGCAAAGCTTCCCACTTATCAGTCACTCAAAGTGACTGTAGCTGTCAGTTGTGTACAAAGCGCAATCAGTTTGGAAGCGGAGACACCAGCATTTTTCTTCTCAGCTTGAAGCAAACACGTTTTGACTGCTAGTCATTCAATTTTAAAGCATTCTCAATTAGGGTGGATGAAGATATAAAGAAAACACATCCTAAACACCTCCACCAGGCAACAGAAAAATTTTATTGTTATCTCTTGATTTACTTTAAGGCAGCCATTCCTCCTCTTTTTCTGGCTGCTTGACATGGGTGCTCATGACAACACACCCTCTATCATGAAAAGACTGAAATAATATAGTATACTAACACCCTGTGGAACCTCTGTTTGAGCCTGTTTACATGTTTTCTTGTGCTCTCTCCCTCTTGAATCACCCTGTAGTAAATCAAATAATTTACTTCAAAAATTAAAACAAAACACTCTTTTAGACTCACTTGGTTTATTTGTGAACAAATTTTGATTCAATGGAAACACAAAATCCAATTCAATAATGAGAAGAAACAGGAGAAAAGTTAGCCAGAGAAAGGAACTTTGGGGGAGAGAAAATAAAATAAAAATAGTAAAGGAAATAACTAGTGGCTATGTCAGATGGTCAAGCAGCAGGTATGGATACAGGTACTGGCAAAGTTGTGAGAAGGAATAGAGAGAGAGAAAGAGAGTTAAAAAGGTATTCAGAATTAGATGGTGGTTATGGGAGGAGAAAAAAATTTAATACCTATTTTGGCACTAAATGGAAGAAATGAAGGGAAGATAATGATTCAAAAAATGTATGTACAGACACCTGTGTGTATATATAGATATATTAATAGAAATCTCAAATTAAATATATGGGTATGATATCAAAATTAGCTCATTAGTTTACCTCTTTTATAGTTAAACATATGTGTATGCTATGAAAGTTCATTAGATCACTTCTAATTTCCTTTTTAGGTCTAACATAATTGTCAACATAAAATAGTTTTAGAAGGTATTTATCTTGGGGCTTCCCTGGTGGCGCAGTGGTTGGGAATCTGCCTGCTAATGCAGGGGACACGGGTTCGAGCCCTGGTCTGGGAAGATCCCACATGCCGCGGAGGAACTGGGCCCGTGAGCCATAATTACTGAGCCTGCGCATCTGGAGCCTGTGCTCCGCAGAGAACAAGAGAGGCAGCGATAGTGAGAGGCCCGCGCACCGTGATGAAGAGTGGCCCCCGCTTGCCACTAGAGAAAGCCCTCGCACAAAAACGAAGACCCAACACAGGCATAAATAAATAAATAAATTTAAAAATAAATTTAAAAAAAAGATATTTATCTTTTATAAATATGGCACCCTATCTTTTTTGGCATTCATAAGTGAAGATTTGGTTATATGTAATATTTGCTTATGTGAAACATATCTTTCCTCCATTTATAAATATTTATTTCCTCCATTTATAAAGGGCACCCTCTTACCTGGCTTACTGTAGAAGGCAAAACTAAATTACTTAAAAAGAAATCCTGCCACATTTGCTAGTTTAACAGGTTTAGCTCAGTTTGATAAGATCAATTACTTTTATTTTCTAGGGATTATCTGAATTAAATCACTCATTGCTACTCTAATAAGGAGAGAGAGGAAGAAGGCACCTTTTAGTCTACATAGTAGTCAACTGTCAGGATCTCAGAATATCTCTCTCTCTCTCTCTCTCTCTCTCTCTCTCTCTCACACACACACACACACACACACACACACACACACACACACACACACATCCTCATTTCTACTCCCTACAAGATTGAGAAAATGCCATAACCTATCTGAATTCTTGTGATAATCATGAGAGATGACTTCTACAAAGTACCAACCACTTAATAAGCAATGGGCTGCTTCTTCTTACTAGTATAGTACAAGGTACAAAATGATTTTACAAATCACATACAGCACTAGGGAATGTTGGTTGTCTATTTTCGATGGCTCCCATAGCATCTATTTTAATCTCTTGAGAAAATTACTGTCTTACTTATTTTTACATCCACTACACACTGGATAATGCGCCCTCACTTCATTCATACAGTCATACATTGAGTAAATATTTCTGAGTTCCCATCATATGTCAAGAAGATTTACAGGTTCTTTGGATACAGCAGTGATCAAGACAGATAAAATCCTTGACCCCCATAGACTTGTTGCTAGGTGTGCATTTGTGGTCGCAAGGGTACAGCAAGAACTAAATAAATACAAGGGGTGAGAGTGCTGTAAGACAAGTCTGCAGGAAAAGAGCTCAGAGGCAGCTGGAGGAGGCAGGAGCGCCTCCGGCTCTCAGAGACGGCCTCCCTGAGGAGGACGGCACTGGAAGAGATGGCTGGCTGAAGTGAGGCTCTGAGGTATGGGAGGAGGTGAAGAAAGCATTCCAGGCCACAAGAATGACAAGTACAAATGCTCTGATGCTAGAACATTGTCGGCATATTCTTGGCAACCAGAAAAGATGGGTTTCTAGCATGGAAGGAATGAGGGAGAAAGTTAGAGGTTGATGTAATCAAGTATAGCCCAACAGACTAAGGTAAGAAGAGTGAATTCATTTTAAATGACATGATTTTGAGTATGGTTACAGCACAATTAAATTTAAAAGATTACTCTAGCAGCTACGTGAAAAACCTAGTTAGCAGGTCAACAGAGGAAGTAGGATGACCCATTTGGTTAGGGAGCCTATAACATCAGGCTAGGTGAGAAGTGATGGTGACATAGACTAGAGTGATCATGGGAGAAGTTGCTCAACTGATAGACTTTGAGGATAAAAGCCAATTCCGATGGATTAGTTGTGAGACATAAGGGAGTGAGAGGATACAAAGACAGCTCCTAGGTCTTTGGCAACAGTAACTAGGCAAGTGGTATCATATTCACAGATGGATAAATCAGGAAAGAATGAGTTTGGGGGAGATGATCACAGGTTCTGTTTGGAAAATGTGAAATTTGAGATGCATATTAGTTATGCATTTAAACAGGCTGAGTAGACAGCTGGGTATTAGACTCTGAGGTCCAGGTGAGAGACAGAGGCTCTCAAGATAAATTCTGGAGTATTATCCATAGGATGGTACACAAAGACTTTAGATGGGATCATTTAGGAAATAAGTGGAGATAAAGAAGTCAGAGGATGGAAAATAAACGCAAGTTAGCTTTTTAAGGACAGGAAAGAACCTACCAAATGAGACTGAGAATGGGGAAGAAAAGCAGACTGTGGTCTTTTGGAGGCCAACCAAAGAGTGTTACAAGAAAGTGGGAGTGGTCAACTTTATTGAATGCTGCTGTGAGCTCCAGTATAATAAAGACTGAGAATTAAGCACTTCTAGAATATTCACTGAAAAAGAAACATCTTCAGTTTTCCTTTTGTTTCTGCTTCAAGGGAAAACTGGGGACCATTCTGGTATCATAAAGGTATCCTGTGTTCTATTTACCTCTCCTTTCTCATGTTTTTTAACTGTTAATCTTTCTTTTCTGAAGAAAAGAGCCAAATAAACACGCACACACAGAGTAAAAAGTCAATCAGTTTCTCGTTGCCTGTAAATTACATAAAAATTTACCAACTCTTGAGTAGAAATTAGTACTCTGGCTAGAGAGCTCTTCGAAGGAAACTTGCCCTGTGCTAGGCACGTCTGGAATGTATGTCTTGACTCATGATATAATTACTCTTCGTAGAATTAATTCATTTTATGTTAACACTGTTAATTTCACTGGCATCTAATTTTCTACCTATTTGTCAACTCTCTTCAAAGATAGGAGATAGAAATTCTTTCTAAAGACTCTGTGAGCACTTCCTGCTACCACATTTATTTACCACACTAACTGTATAAATTAAGGTGAAATAAAAGAAGTTCATTTAGGCCAACATATTGACTTTTGACCTATATTCTCCAAACCTGTTATTGATAACTTGCTTTGTTTTGTTTCCCACTATTTGATAATTACATTCCCAGGTTTCATCTAAGCATTGATGGATTCTGCTTTGTTAACTGGTAAGATATGAACTGTAGAGCCTCAGTGAAGAACAACGTTCAGCTTTTTCCACAGGTAATGATGTTTAGTAAAGGTGGCAAAGCCATGGGAAATGCTGCTCTCGGTCTGCTTTCCGGGCCAGTCTCAGTGATTCCATAATGACCACACTGGATTAAATGAAACCAGGGTTCACTTCAAAACTCATACTGCAAAGATTGGAGAAAGAAAAAACACAGAAACGGCACAGAAACTGGATGACAGAAAAAGGAAAACAACATGAAAGACTGAGATTCCACATAAAAAAAATGAGGAAAAGGAAATGACCTCCTTCCTTGAAATGCATTGTTTATGTCTTTACTGAGGAGCCCAAGTCAGGATGAATGAATTACAGAACCAGGATTACAGCTTCCAAAAACTGTTGTCAACATCACTTCAACAGAATCATCAACTATAGCTGTTATTTCAACTAGGGTCTCAATAATGATACTAAAAAGTTTAAAATATCAAGGTCATTGTCTAAAATTATATATAAACTCATACTGTTTGACGAATTTAACAAAAAGGGGAAAACGATGGTGAAATTCTCCATATCTATGTCCCTTGTCCCCACTATTTTCCCACCAGAGAAACTAAAAAATATATTCTATGTTATACAGATCTTAGAACTGCATATTTTGGTTTTGGAGCCTCGAGCTTCACCTTCACCTTTCATCATCTTTATGAGGACTCCTTTGTTCCCAGATACTGTTTACTGTTCTGAATATTTTCTCCTATTTAAAAAGAAAGAATTTTTTTTAAATGATGTTCTGATTTACATTTCCAAGATAGATGGACCATGTGCATATATCTCAGTTCTTTCTGGAGACATCATTAAAACAATAAAAACAAATAATTTATAAGCCTATGTCACATAAGATAATTAAGAATAAAAGGCATGCACAGGCAAGAAATATGACCAAAGTTCTGGAAGATGAAAAGCAATTGTAGAGTGTTAGCTGATGAAAGTGGGTGAAACAGACTAGAGTATACACGCAGGGGGTTAAGTGAAAACAGGGCTTAATTTTTACTCAGAATCACCAGAAAGTCTTAGGACTTGGAATACTAGATATGAGAGAGAACAGGAGTTTAAGACCTGGGTTGAAAACAGTAGTATTATTTGAAAGTGGCTCTCGTCCTCTCCCCCAGCTACATCACACCCACTTCAACAGAAACTGAATAGTCTAAGGAAACTTACGATAGCTAGCGCATGATCATTGGAATCCCAGGACAAAGACCTTTCTGTACCCATATACAGGATTCATGTTATGTATGGCCAGCTTCCTGTTCTCGCTAAAGCAGTGCCCACCTGTTGATAAGTCTCATTCATAGTCAGAGCTCCCAGTCTACTTGTTCTTATCTCATTCTTAAATCTGGATGGGTAACCAATCATTTTCTAATTCCAGTAGAACTTCAAGCTGAAAGAGTAACATCAAGATAAACAAGGAGGTGAAAATGAGAGAAAAGATAATTTAAGGAAGTGAGAATTTAATTTTTTTGGTAACACCCTCAAACATGTATACCCTGAGATATTCAAGGAGAAATGATCCATTAAACAATAGGATAACCTGAAAAAAGAATTAGAGAAAAGAAGTTGCTCATGGAAATTAAAAAGGTAATTTCTCAAAGATCCAATTAAAAAATTTAGGAGATAAAAGTTTAGGCAATCCCCTAAAAATAAGAACCAAGAAACAGAAACAAAAAATATGAACATTAGGAAACATAGTTACTAACCCAGAAAATACAATGTCTGCCTAATAGGAGATCCAGAAAGAACTGAAAAATAAAGGATAAAATGGTCAAGAAAAAAAAGACAAGATAATTTTCCAGAGCAAAAGAACATAACTTTAGAACAAAAGATTCATGGTGCTTACAAAATAATAAATGAAAAATATCAGAATATATGCTGATACTTTTCATTTATTGTGAAATGCTGCAGTAAACAGAAGATACTAAAAGCCTTCAGAAAGCAAAAATATTGGTCACACCAACAAAAACATCAGATCAACATCATATTTCTCACAGATGCGAGAAGATGATGAATCGATGGATTTGAAATAGAAGGGAAATGACTTCCAACTTACAATTTTATTTGCAGCCAAATTATCAATCAAGTAGAGGGGTAAAAAGGAGCCCCTCCTTTTTTTTCTAGGAAGTTTCTTGATGTGATTCTGGAGCAAAACAAGGAGATAAAGCAAGGAGGATAATATAGGACCTAGTGATTCTCTCGACCCTGGAGAACCATAAAGGGACATCCTAGAATGTCGGCAGGACTAACTAAACCAAATGAAAGCAGAAGAACAGAGGACTAGGGAGAAGGTGTCAAGGAAGGTCGGATTGTGGAGACCTGGTTTATTCTTGAGAATTTACGGAGATAATAAGGCAACTAATATGAGGAAGAAAGACTAATGAAAAGTCAGTTGGAAAGCTCAAACCTTCACAGAAATGAAATACGGAGCACCTTATTTAGACTATGCAGGAAAAATATATAGACATATTGTAACCTAAAAATCATCTATTGATTTTCAGTTTTTAGGATTAACCAACAGGTAAAGCACAACAGCTATGTGTGTATGTGTATATATACACATACATATATACACACATGTATTATATATATTTAGAGTAAACACACAGATAACAGAAATTGGCAGCTGTGTGTGACAGAAGAGAGATGTCATCCTCATCTGACAAGGCAAGTGTTAAGAGACACTCTTTATAGTTGATTGAGAAAAGAGGTGTAAGTTAACTATTTAAAGTTTAAGAATATCTATTGGAAGGACTTAAATGACTTATGTCATTATATTACAGGTGAGGGAGGGGTATAGGGGAGGGTGCTGGACTGGCAATACCAGAACTAAGTTTCCAGTTTCCAAGTTAATGATATTTAAAGTTGATAAGTCAGAAACGGCACTATAATAATATTTGATATACAGAAGTATAATAAATACTAGAAGGCTATTAAAGAAAAACAGATTTTAAGGAAGTCTTTTCTGAGTGAAAAGATTGGGCACAGTACAGAGGACTGGGCTCGGATTGTTGCTTTCATTATTCTCTTGTACTCTTTTAGCCATCAGGTATGTGTTATATCAATACAAATTTAAAAATATATATGCATATCAATCTATCTGTATCTCTATCTACAAAAGCAGGTTTGTCCAGACAGAGAAATCATATGAATGACTGAAATTCTATCATTAGGTAATCACCAGGAGACGTACATAAAAAGAAAACAATGCTTAAAGGATTTTAAAGTGGCTCCCTCTGAGTAAAAGGACAGACCTGCAGTTATCATCACTGCTCTTTTAGGAGAGGACACCCATCTTCTCAATAGGAAGTTCTCCTTCCAGAAAGTACAAGGAAGAGAGGAAAGTCATTTCGAAAGCTGGTACTTTGTATCTCCATATTTTCTCCTCTAATAATCTATCTGAATGTCAAGAACTATATCCTCCCAGTGGTGGTATATTGTATTTCATACAGAAAAACATTAGTCGGAGCTCAAGGAGTTAATGCATTTCCTTCTTAGGTTGAAATGCTACCTTAATTATATGGTGTTTATTCTTGGCATTTCCAGTTTCCTAAAGAGACAAGGTTACTTTGCAATCTCTTTGTGCTCATGTATATGTGTGGGGTCTTGTTGAGGGGGGTAAAATGCTTCCGACTTACCACATTCAGAGAAAGAAATCATAAATCAGCAGGTCAGTCAGGTACTATTATTTCACCTTTAACGTTATTATGTTTCCAATGCAATATTTCAATGGATTTCCTTCTGCATAATAATTTATCAAGAATTACCAAAATTCTTAATGAGCTCAGAGAACTTTGGCTCCAATAAAATGAAACCTTTATCACAAATTGGTTGAGCCCATGACTGCAACGTAATCATTCAACTGTATATAAGTCAAGATGTATTTTTACTTCGTAGGAATAAGTTCCCAGGGAAAGAAAACTCATTTTAAAACTTTGGCCATGAAGCCTTAAATGGCAGAATATTGGTGAAATAAAAATGACCAAGACTTGGGGAACTTGGAATCCAGCCATGGTTCCACAAGCAACAACTTATGTGACCTTGGGAAAATCTTCTAACCTTACTTGGTTTCACTTTACAAATGTCAAAATGAGAGATAGGTCAAAATAAAGGCTTTCTAAAAATCTGCCGTAGTTCTAAAATCATATAAATTTGGAAGAGTGAACTTACACTTTTCAGTGGTTACTGCCATGTAGGTTATATATTTTTTTTCCTAGAAATTCTCCTCTATGGAAATATTCATTAAATTGTCCATCATCAGAAAAACAGAAAAAAGTTTTTCAAATGACTTAGGCAAAAACTTTTACCATTGTGTGCTCATTACATGCCAGGGATGATGTCATTTAATCCTCAGACTAACCAGGTGTGACTTAGGTACTATAATTCCCATTTAATAGATGGGAATAATGAAACTCAGAAGGACTGAGCAATTTTCTCAAGATCACATAGCAGATGAGGTACAAAGATGCAGAAACTGAACATGAGTATGTCTAAATCCATAGAACCTGCTCTCTATCTTTTTGTTTAACCATTGAATACACTTAAGTTTCATACAGTTAAATATAATCCTATAACACCTAAAGAATCAAGCTCTCTCCTACATACTACGGAATATACACTGCACAACTAAGAATACAAAGGAACAGAGATTTGTCCTTTGCTCAATCCTTAGCTCCAGACAGAATCAGTGACCCAAAGCTACTATTAGTCCTGCATGTGCTTACCTTATGAATCAGAAACAATGACGGGGGGTTATTAAATACCAATTCTTTGCCCCCAAGAGAACACAATGAACAATAGTTGGAAAAGTTTATCAGAAGAGGGAATGCAACAAATATGTAGCATCTCTTATGACAGTTTAAACACTGAGCTTCCAGTATGGGAATCATGAAATTATGCATTTGAAAAGAAGTACAATATCTTTAAATTTGCCCTTAAAAATATTTAAGTCAATTTCATGTTAGAGCATGTTGTTGGATTGACCCTCTAAGATGCTAATAAGAACTTTAAATTCCATTAAGTATTATTGAAAAAGGGTAAGAAATTTAAAACTAGGACATGCTTCCCCTGGCCCCCCCAAACACACACCCAAAGCTACAGAAACCATGTCCTATACAAAGCTTCAAGACAAAAAGAGAACTTGAGTCTTCAGGAACATTCAGTTTGTTGCCATGATGGACGCTGAATAGAGGTCACTCATTCATTTACTTTAAAAGGTTTTGGTAACAGTGAATCAGGTCAAGATGAACCACTCGTCTAGGATTGTTACTGGAAACATAAACCATCTAACAGTATTAGAAACAGGCTGACTTATTATAAAAAAGTCAGGAAATAAAACTGCTGAAGATGGGCACTATAGCACAAGCGATAGAGTAAAAGAAAAAAAAAAGATTACCCTCAAAAAATCTAGAAGGGTATTTTTCTCTGAAATATTTACAAATTTCATCTTACGTATTAATGTGCATTAAAAGTTAGCTAGATACAGTAAGTAAAAGTGCAAAGATGTTCTTTTTTTTAAGGACAATAAACAAAAACATTAAAGAAAAATATTGCTGAATAGTAGAAAAGGAAGACTAAACCTTCTTAGTGTTCCTAAAATTAAGGGTCTCATAAAGAAAGAGACAAATTCTTGAGGGAAGATGGGATGTTTCTGATATTATGCATGATTTTATTTGTAGAATGAACTGATTTATGATCTTGTAAAGAATGACAGAAAATTCTCTTAATTCTTCTTTCAATCCTCATGAGTTATGTGAATAAACTTGGAAGAAGGCTATAACTCTATAAAGTCTTTATAAAGAAATAATGTAGATTGAGTTTTCAACCCAATTAGAATCATGCAATTTTAGAGCCAAGGTTGCTTTTTAAAGAGATAAGAACAGTTCATAAAGAATTGACCCTAAGTGATTAAATAAACTGGCTAATTTGCCAATTCCTATGGCTTTTTTCTCTTTCAACAAATAACTGCAGAGTAAAACTTACCACCGTTCTTTTCATCTGGAGTTGAAAGAAAATAGAATTAACAGGTCAAGAGAAATTTTAAATAACCTGGGTCATTAGAATATGTGAATGTCTGTTCATACACACACGTACAAACTTGTTCATATGTTTTTAAACTTGAATGAAATATACTTTGAATGGAATAAAGATGACTAAATTAACCTCTCCTTTAAAGAGAGGAAAGAATGAGGAAAATGTTAGGGGACATCACCCTCCTGTCATTTAACACAGCTATCAAGTGTGAAAATTCATTCTGCTCTCTTACCTATCAATCTAATCCACCTCACAGATCTGCTTAGACCATCTAACGTATTGCATAACTTTCCCAATATCTGAACCAAGTTAACGTCTTGTGTTATTTATAGCTGAAAGAAAAATTTTAAATGTAGCCCTAACTGTGGACTAGTAACACTGCAGTCCACTATTATATCAAGAGAGGAACTAGAATGCATTGTTTTCTAAGGTCCAAAGGAACAATGGCACAAAACATCTAAAAAATGCAATCAGGATGAATAACGTTAAGTGGTATGTTTTTTTCTACAAGGTCTTAAGGCTCCATATTTAAGAAAGAAAAAAAAGTAGATCAAATTCAAAATACACTATATATTTTCAGATATCAAAGAAAATTTAATCTATGGTAAATTCTTATGTGAGCATTGATTACATATTGACAAAAATTCATTTCATAATAATATTTGTTATACATTTAATTTGCCTTCTACTATAGCAGATTTGATTTTTAATCTTCTCCCTCCTTGTCCTATGCTGACAAAGAAAAGGAGGAAGTAGAAAGAAGAAAAGGGAGAGAAAAAATTCTATAAAGGAAATATGGTTAAAGATTTATGTGGGGACCAAAAAGGATCTCTTCCATGTTTTTAATCTTCTGTTTCTACATATGTCCCTACATCAGTGCTTCCCATATCTCTCAATAGACTAATTTAAATATATTGTGATTTTCATAACTATTAAGTGTTTGTTAGACAGCTCCAAATTAACAATTTATAAAATATACTTTAGAACTATGATTTCAGTTAATGAATATACTAGAAGCTGTGAAAATTAATTCCTTTCAGACTGTCACTCTTGCTCGGTATTTATTTTTTGCCTGAAACATTCCCAGGCTTTTTTTAAAAATAATAGCGTGATGGGTTTTGACTCTGTCGTTATCATTTATCTGTACTAACACTAGAAAAGAGGACAAATACACAGATATAGTATCTCAGCATCTTTTAATGTTTCCCCCAAATTACTGTCAGTGTGACATTATTTCCTTTAGGGACTATTGGATTTTTTTTGGTCTACCCTGTGAACTAGTGGAGGTCAGCAGCATAACATTTTGATCAAATAGAAATTCTAAGCTTTTAAAATTCTCATACTCAGCAAAATTTCAACTAACAGTCAGAAAACTTTGCTTCTGATCCTGGTTCTACCTATAACTAGTCATGTGATCTTGGGCAAGTTATTAAACTTGGCTCCAGCTCGCTGGAATACAGTTTCTACAGTCATGTCATTTCTAGAATAGTTTAAGGTACTTCATTTAAAAAATGCTCTGCCTTATAAAGTACAATGCTCCATGCTCTGGAGCAAGAAATCCTCCAATTTCAACATTTTGTTATTATGACAGAGCTTTAAATCCACATTATGAATGCAGTGGTCATAACTGTGGAATAATTGCAAAACAAGTAAGTACTGAAGGTGTTGCACAATTTATATGGTCAGAAAACACAGCTGATTGAGCCTTCTACATATTTATAATATGGGTTTACATACATTTTTGCAATTCTATTTAACAAAAGATTATCTCAATCTCATAAAAATTATAAACACTTAAAACCATTGGTACCCTCATCAAATCACAGTGAAACGAAGTGACTTGCAAAGGACCACACCACTCACTATGGAATTGTATCTGATTTATAATGAGAAATTGCCATAATAATTCTATTATCTTTGGTTTTCAATAATCAAAAACATTTTAAGTGTAGATAACCTCGTACCATCAACTAAAATTACATTCAAAGGCAGCAGGCTTAGGCTAAACATGAAACCCGAAAAAGTTTTAAACCATTGAATGAATAACCACACTCCAGATATGGACAGATAGATAATATCACATTAGAAATATGCTGTTCGTAATTAAGGAAGGCACGGAGTCTTGGATGGAACGTTTCACTGATGTTTCTCTGTCTCACTGAAACTGTGCTCATTAAAATCTCAGGTAGAATAAGAATGAGTAAACCTTGACTGGGCTATATAACCCACAGTAAAGAAATTAAGTGTAGCTGACCCAGTTAGAAAAAATGGGATAAACTTTTTTGGCAAATAAGTCTAAACATGATAAACATGTGGATGAAATAATTTTGACATGTTTGCTTCTGTCATTTATATTTACACTTAATAAAATATATTGGATTCTCAAGATACAGCTTCAAGAGAATGACGAATTTCTCCCCAGATAAGCTGACTGCAAATATAACAGTTGATTTCCGATGGATGATGTCCCGTAAGGTTGGAGTCATTGCTCCATGAACTAGTTTCCTCTTCTTGCTAGTCATAGCAAGTATGTATTGAGTACTTACTATGTGCCTTGACACTATGCTAAAGCTCTACATCCATGATTTTATTAAATCCTCCTAAATACTCTACGAAATGAGTGCTTTCAGAAAGGGAATTTTCAGAAAAGGAAACAAATTTTGGCAAAACGCATGCCACAAGCAAGTGGTAGAGACAGGCTATCCCTGGCAGCTTTGCTTCTCATCATTGCAAATTTCCACAGAAGAAAAATATGGAGGTTATAGAGCCCTCAGTCTTCGTTTCTCCACGCAGTATGAAGGGTGAAATTCGACTTGAACACTAAATCGTTACCTTCCCTCACTTCCACCTTGATCACACGTGGCTCTCGAGCCTACTGTAAAAAGTTCTCCCTGCCACCGACGTCTAACTGAAAACCTTTCTGCTTTGGTTCCCCTGCACCTTCCCCATTAAGAACATTTCCAGGCACATATTAAACATTAAAGAATAGAGAAAATGAAACCTTTCTCTACAATAATTTCCTTTCCGTATAGGATAAAAATTACCATCAGCTTGCCTCCCCTAAAACATCGCGACATAGTCGGGCCTGTGACAGAGCCACCGTGTGCAAGATTCTCATGGCACGTGGGTGACACGTCATGATTAGGCTGAAAGTAACTTTTATTTTGGAGCTCATTTCAGTCAGGTCACCTGAAAATGAGAAACAAAATCTATTTCTTAATTGGAAGTCCGTATGAAATTATGATTTCTGACCTGGATCTGTTGCTGAAGCAAATTGATTTTGTGTTGTTGCTGCAGAAGCTGCTGCTGTTGTCTTGCAATCTGCGGAGAAATGGCACATGAAAAATTTAAGCGTATATTACAGTCCCAGGGGGAAATTACCAATGTTCTGTGTCTCAAAGTTTGATGTGACACTGATTAAGCTTATGAAGATAGATGTGCCTGCGCCCCTACAGGACCAGCAATTCATCCTTAAGTAGGATCAGACAAGATATTTAGACTTAGGAACAGTTATGCTTCTTTTGGAAAACGAAGCTTAAGACACAACAACAGTGGTCCAATCCAGTGTGAAATGCTGGAGTTTCCAAAATCCCTCTTCCTGGCAGTATGTTAAGGAGGTACTACCTCTGACGTTTTCAGCCCTTGGAAAAGAAAGAGAATATTTCACAAACAGGAGGGTGTGTGCCAAAGAGTTCAGAGCAGGACAAGGTACTGTAAGATGCTCTATTCCTTAGTGAGGTTCTGGTATGCTTTTGTGTCTTGGTAAACACTGTCATTTCTGCCTCTCACAAACTGACTGCCGAGTCCTCAACACATTCAATTCTGGTCTCTACTAACAGGATTTTTAATAAAGTCACCAGTCTCTTCCAATTTTTTAAATTCTGAAGTGTTTTCTCATCCTCACTGCTTGACTTTTCATCAGAATTCAATACTCAAACGCTTTCCCTTGATCCTGAACTTTCTCCCTTGGCTTCTATGACATCACATTTTCCCTGTTTTGCTCCTACCTCTGAGTCTGATTCTTCTCAGTTACTGTCAATGGCTCTCTCCCGTCACACAATGTTGTAGGCTCACTTTAGACTCTATTCCTTTCCCTCTATACCTACATCCACATGTATGCCAAGTGATTACAAATTTGTTTCTCTAGCCTGGATCTTTGCTTTAAGCTTTGCTTTAAGCTTTGTTAATCAACAACATTCTCAAAGGCACTACAAATTCAACAGATTCAAAACTAAACTCAGGAATTAGCCCTCAGTGTGTTCATCCTAAGTGTTAAGCCAGACGAGCACAACTGCCCCCTGTTTTTCGCTCTCATAACATCCTCTACCTACTTGATACTATACCACACGCTATGATGTTATATTTATTTTTGTTTTTGCTTTAATTAACAGGTTTCTGTCTCCTAGGTAGAAATTCATAAATACGGTGAAGTTAGGGGTCACGTAGATTTTGCTCTCACCATTCACGCAAAGCCTGATGCAAAAAGAGTACAGAGTGAACACTTGATGAAGAGGGCATGAGTGAAGAGACAAGAAGAAAATTCTAAACACTTCATGAGATAGGGCAGGAAACCTTCTCACAAGAATGTAACTTCTCATGAAACTTATAGCTGCCTTACAAATACGCTCTAATTCTTATTCTCAATGCTATGGTCACTATCGTTTTCATTAGGAAAGTATATCCCTTAACCTCTGTATCAGAAAGCAAAAAATTCAGGAAAAAATTTATGCAGAGTCCATTACTATGAATGAAAGTAAAGAACCTATATGATGAGGTTGGATCTACATGGCTGCACAATGAACTTTTTATTTCCCCTATGTACGCTGGTACAATTATAATTATTTTAATGCTTTTGTTTTATCTTAGGAATACAGTCTAAAGAAATTCCTTTTTCTCTCTTTGAAGAAAAGTCGGAAAGGAAAAGGTAGAAAACGAAATACCACTCTCTTCCTTAAGTCCAGTTCTTTCCTCCCACATATCAATATTTCAGCTGATATTTAAATCCTTTTATAAGTGCCTTAAGATTTTATTAAACTAACCACCTCATAGCCCTACACACTTCCTCCTGTTCTAAGTCACTGCTGCCTCTTGCCTGGATTGCTGTGATAGCATCCTATCTTCTCTTTCTGCCTCTGCCCTCACTCCCTGCAGCCTACTATAAACCAGCACCAAGAGAGATCCTTTTAAAATATAAGTTGTGTTGTGTTATTCCTCTTTTCAAAACCCTCTGTCTCGCTCAGAGTAAAAGCCAGTTTCCATATGATGCCTGCAAGGCCCTGTATGAGCTGGCCTCCTGCTATCTCTCTGACGTCATCTCCGCTTTCCTGTCTGTTGAACACACCAAGGGTACTCCTATTTCCCGAGGGTACTCCTGCCTCTGGGCCTTTGCACTTGCTTTCCCCTCCATCTGGAACACTCTTTTCCTAGATAACTGCATTGGTCACTCCCTCACCTCCTACAAGTCTCTGCTCAGCTGTTACCCTATCAATGAGGCCTTCCCTGAGCAGTCTTTTTTTTTTTTGGCTGCGTTTGGTCTTCATTGCTGCACATGGGCTTTCTCTAGTTGTGGCGAGCAGGGGCTACCCTTTGTTGCAGTGCGTGGGCTTCTCATTGCGGTGGCTTCTCTTGTTGCAGAGCATGGGCTCTAGGCATGCGGGCTTCAGTAGTTGTGGCACACGGGCTTAGCTGTTCCGCAGCATGTGGGATCTTCCTGGACCAGGGCTCGAACCCGTGTCCCCTGCATTGGCAAGCGGATTCTTAACTACTGCGCCACCAGGGAAGCCCTGAGCAGTCATTTTAAAAGAGCCTATCTCTCTACCTGGCACCCTCATCCCTATTTTTCTGCTTCATTTTCAACATATATTTTACTTATTTATTGTCTATCTCTTCCCAACTAGAATTCAATACATGAGGTATTTTGGTCTGTTTTATTCCTTGCTGTAACCTATTAACTAAAACAGAAGCTGGCATCAAATTGGTGCTCAACAGAAAGTTGTTGAAAAGATGAATATGGAATGGAGCACAGAGTAGGGACACAGTGTACTGACTAGGGAGTGTTGGGAGTAGGGTCAGAAAAGGAGTTCTCAAGGTGAGAGAAACCTAACCTGAATCTTAAGGAATAAATACTAAATGTCCTTCAGAAATATCCCTGTGTCCCGATGAAAAGATCAGTGACTACCAAAGTGGTGATGCTGTGAGCCAGCACTGCACGGCGGAGAGGATCTGGGAGAGCAGAACGGGCTCCAGGAAGCTGACCGGTAGCTCTCAGGAGGGATCTTCTTTCAGGCTGTATAGGCAGCATTACCTGGCAACGCTCCAATACAGCGGAGAATTTCTGGAAGAACCTAAGGATTTCTGAAGTTCTAAGGAGAATGTCAGAGTAAGTAAAAAATTCTAGAATCTGTTGATGATATTTGAGGATGGGCCAGAGTGTGAAAGAGAAAGTAAGGAGCCTTGCTCTCCATTAGTAATTGCTCAGATTTTTTAGGACAAGCATGCCCTCAGGCCCATCGAAGTATGGATTCTCTACAAAGAAATATCCCCATCTGAGTTCCAGTTTCAGAGGCTCCTAGGATCTTCTGAATTCAGATGTCTGAAGGTATCGAGGGTTATGAACAAGAAAAGAGTGGTGTTCTTCTAGACTGTCGTGGGCAATCATTCTGAGCTATTTCATCACAGGGGTAGAGCAAGAGGAATAAGGGCCATCTCCAATAACAGGCTAAATATATACTTAAGGAAGATGGTGACGCATTTCATTAAAAATAAAAATATCATCTTTCAAGCAGAGATGAACCATCAAGTAGAGAAAAGTAAACAGAAGGAAAGGAGGGCTCCTCAAATGTAATCTGAATGTTTCTCCACCTCTTTCAACTCTGCTAGTTTACACTTTGACAGCTGTCTAGAAGGTTTTGCAGTATTTGTGTAGATACAAAAGTACCCTTGACTAAATAACAGCCCTCCTCCACTTAAGACGGTGAGTGCACTAAACGCAGAACATGGGACGGTAAACTAAGTTAGTCCTAGAAAAGATGTACCATCTTTATATGTAAGCTCACCCTATGACACCTTCTGTCTTTCCTTCCCATGACTACCAAGCCTCTTTTAAGTAATACTCCTTATGCACTACCTCCATTTCCCCACTATGCATCGTTCTTCTACATGTCAATTCTTATTATCTGACTTCTGCTACTAAAGCTCCAGAGAAGCCCCATGCTTAAAGGCTGACAATGAGAATCTAAATGACTTCTAGTAGCTTCTTGCTTCTGGATATGTTCGTTTTCCTCTCCCTACTGGCTATACGCCAGCATCTCCCAAGGATCTCTCTTCCCTTAATTCCTTTCCATTTTCTCATGATATCACCACTACTCTCATTTAAGGCCTATAAACCTGTCATTCCTCTGCATGAAACACCTTGGCCCTAGATATTAATACCGCTGCCTCTCATAGGTCATTTAGATCTGAGCTTAACTGGCAGATCCAACCACCCAAACTAAGATGGCAAAACCCAAACTTGTCATATTAATCAATATTTATTAAATTACTCTCATGACACTTTTTCAAATTACTTATCACTCTCTGAAGTTATTTTGGTAATTTTTCTTTTCCTTTGTTAATTGTCTCTCTTTCCACTAGAAATTAGGGGCTTTGTCTTTCTGGTTAATCGAGGTAACTTCAGTAGTTAGCACAGTGCCTGGCACACAAGAAGCACTTGATTACTATTTTTTGAATAAATGAATGAAACTGACTTTCTCCAGTGGTTTAAACTACCATCTCTATGTAGATAATCTAGGAAATGAGGCTCAGCCCTCTCTTCCAAACTGTTAATTGATATTTCTATTCTCTCACATACTTTCAGATGGACAACCTGACGACAGCTCTGATTCCGCATAATAAAACCACCTGCTTTTCCAAATCTGCCCTCCTCTTGACCTTCCCTGTTACCCAGGCTCAACGCTTTTCCTCTCTCTTTAGCCCACTTAAAAAATTCAACTGACCATAATTCTTCCACCTATTTATCCCTTCTTTCTCTTTCTCCATGGTCATTACCCTATCTGGTTTAGAGTCTCACACCTTATTTAGATGATCATAATAGCCTCCTAACCAAACCTCTTGCCCCATGATCGGAAATTGACTTCACTTGTTGAATCCTACCTAGCCTTCCAAGTTCACACCAAACACGTTGAATGAAATCTTTCCTAATGTCCCTGACTGGAAATGGTCTCTTGACTCTCCACGGTTCTTTTTGGTACTGGGCTCATGAATTTCACCTCGATTATAATCACTTCCAAGTTATGTACCACTAAAATAGTTAATAAGCTTTTTCAGATGAGTTTTTTGCTCGCTTTGGTGTTTTGCCTTTTTATTTACTTAGGCAAGGCAGGAGGGAGAAGCTTTTACTGATCTTTGTTTGCCTCCAAGAGTGACCTATATGCTGCAGGCAGAACAACACCTGAGGAATCTGACTGTGTTCTCTAGTTCTCACTCACCTGTTCTTGCTGCTGCTTGGCCAGCTCCATTTGCTGGCGCTGTTTCTCAATCTGAGATGCAGCCAGTTTCTTCTGCTCATCATGGGCAGCCAACAGCTGCTCTCGCAGACTGGTTAGCTGATTGATCATCCCCATGAGCTGTCTCTCCTTCTCAGCGAGGCTTTCGGGAGTCCCTGAAAATAAGATGGCAATAAAACATGTAAGAAAAGAGAAATAAGGAGAGAGTGGTTTTTTGATGACAGTGATTCTGGTGTATAGAGAATTATTACAAGAGTAAGGTTTGACACACAAACATATACTTACCTTCTTTTAGATTATAACTCAACAGTAAAAAGTGATGGCTCTTTACTCATTACAAAATAGGATGAACAAATATTTTGATTGTTTTTATTTATGATGAGTAATAATCTGTAGCTGTTTCCCCCTTTTATAAGTAAATAAAAAACTGTTGGCTGAGCATTTATTATTCTTAATGTTCTAAGCTGGGGTTTGATGGAAATAAAAAGAGGCTTAAAACACAGTTCTTGGCCCTAAGTAGTTTTTTTTTTTTTTTTTTTGCGGTACACGGGCCTCTCGCTGTTGTGGCCTCTACCGTTGCGGAGCACAGGCTCCGGACGCGCAGGCTCAGCGGCCATGGCTCACGGGCCCAGCCACTCCGAGGCATGTGGGATCTTCCCAGACCGGGGCACGAACCCGTGTCCCCTGCATCGGCAGGCGGACTCTCAACCACTGCGCCACCTGGGAAGCCCCGTAAGTAGTTTTTTTTTTTTAATCAAAGAGGCAAGACAAAACATGAAAATTTAATAACCACAATTATTAAGAGATCAAGGGTATTATTATCAGTAATACGATTCTTCTTTTCTTAAAAAGAGAGTCTTGAAGAATCAGAATTAAGGAATTCTACATTTAAAAAGGAAAACTCTATTAGTTAATCACGTTTTAGACTGTTTTCTCATATGCCACTCAGAAGCTTTCTTCAAAAATAGAATATAGCTAGCAGAAAAAAGATTCAAGTTTGAGAATATAAATTTATGTTCTCATGAAATAATGAAATGTAGTTGGAAACTAACTGATTACATTATGGCCACCCAAGATTACAGTTAAATCCAAGATTATAGTCGTTAGCACCATATGTTGTACCATTATTGACATATTTATTTATTGAATCTCCCAGTAGAGTATAAACTCCATGATAGCAGAATTCTAGCTTTTTTTGTTTAATACTATGTCCCCAGAGTAATGCCTAGCACATAGTAGGCACCCCATAACCTTTTCTTAAATGAATTAAATAAATAAACTTCTTAAGATGAGAGAAAAGTCCTTAATTGAGTGATAATGTATGATTCTATGCAAATAGATAAATAACCCTTATTAGGATTACTTAAGTTAAGGATGCTTTCAAATACATTTGAAATAACAAGAAAAAATCTTTGGAAGCTTATATTTCCCCAATATTGTTCTATTCTACCAAAATGCAATAGATATATGGCTTGAAGTTACAATCAAAATCACAGTAAATCTTTGGGAGTTTTGATATAACTAAAGGAAAAGTAAAAGGAAGGAAGAGTCACTCAGGAAAGGAAAAGTTCTAGAATTTTGATGCTGAAAGTAAACTAGAGATTATGTTTCTTCCCTCAAAAAAATTACCACACATTTAATTCAAAGCAACAGTCAATCTTTGCCAGGATGTTTTTTTTTTTTCTTTTATTGTTGGTGTCCCTTAGATTATCAGTGTTATAATTTGGACAGGACTCGAATTGCTTTGATTTTTTTTTATGGAAATGTTGTTGCTTTCAACTGGTAATCCACCTGAAGAATCTAAAAGTCATTCATTACGTTGCCTTTAAAAATTCTGCCTAATGAAAGTGCCTCAAGCAGCCGCATAACACAGGGAAATCAGCTCAGTGCTTTGTGACCACCTAGAGGGGTGGGATAGGGAGGGTGGGAGGGAGACGCGAGAGGGTGGGGATATGGGGATATATGTATGCATATAGCTGATTCACTTTGTTATACAGCAGCAACTAACACACCAATGTAAAGCAATTATACTCCAATAAAGCTGTAAAAAAATAATAATAATAATAAAAAATTGGAAAAAAAAAAATAAAAGAAAATGCCTCTACTAGAGTGTAAGCTCCAGAAGGGCAGAAATCTGTCTACTCCATTTGCTACCATTACATCTCCAGAACATAGCACATGGCAAGACAGAGAGCAGTATTTGTTGAATGAACTGAAAATATAATGAACAGAAACAAATTTAAGTTATTCTAAATTTACAACTAAAGCTTTTCTCAATGGCAGTCTTATCCAACTAGAGTAAAAGTCAGACCCCCTCATCAGAAGGTATGAATGGCATTATTCTATTTCATCAAAGGAATATTTAAGTTATCTAACTTACAAACATCTGTGCATTGGTCTTTTTCATTGACAACAAATGCAATCAAACTTTGATAAAATTTAGTTATATATCCTTTACTGCAATATAGATACTCTTAGAAGTTGGAATCTATTAAAATTACATAAGGAATGCAATCATGTATTACATGACAGTATAAATTGATATTCTAGTGTACACTGCTAAAACGATAAATATTCTTACCTTCTTTCCGATTTCTGTAATTTATTTTGAAAAAATATTTCAATTCTTTTTGCTTCAATATCTTAAAAGGTGGACTTTGGCTTGGATTTTAAAATATATGTACTATGGAAAGCTATCAGGTTTTTTTTTTCTGGCTGCACCACTTGACTTGCGGGAGTTCCCTGGCAGTGAAAGCACCAAGTCTTCACCACTGGACTGCCAGGAAATGCCCGTGAAAGCTATCAGTTTTAAGGGCGACTATCAGAATGAAATGGAACAACTGAAAAGTAGCTATGGTCTTTACCATTGTTACCCCATGGCTGGATATTTTGTTTCTGGGACGTTAGGAACAAGACGTGTGCATTACCATTTGTACAGTGAAAGCAAGGGTCGTTCTTACCTTTTTTAAAAAGTATGGTTCTATACAATTTCTTACTACAAATGTCTACCTTTTAATGGAGATTGTAATTTTATAACCTTTTCCCCAAGATTATTCCATCTGCTTACTTGGGTACTGTACTTAAAATGTAAAAAACAGCTTTGTTTTGTTTTTAATATCACATTCAATTTACTGCACTTAGAGACTGGAATGTAGCCAATAATAGCCATCTCGAAACACGGCATTTCTTGGTCATCCATTCATCAAATACGTACCGGGTTCCAAACTTTGGGCCTACAGTAAGCTAGATAGTCTACAAGGAAAGTTCACCATGGAGGCAGGCTAACGATGGGTGCATCTCAGAGGGACTCTTCATCTAGCTGTGGTGGGTCTGAATATGTTTTCACGTTTTAAAGGATTTTAGAGATCACCCATTCCAACTTTACTAAGACGGACCACCAAGCATCATGTAGAGAGCACAGGCTTTGAAGGCAGACAGAATTAGAGTCACATCTTGACCCTGTCACAACTAAAGCACGTGGTTTGGGATAATTAATCTCTCTCTCTGAGACTCAATTTCTTCCTACATAAAATAGGAATAAAATGAGTTTGTTACAATAATTTTGTAAAGGATGTTAGCAAAGTGGCTGTACATAAACAGGCATGTAATCAATGCAACTGTTTTTAAATGAGGGGATGAGGAAATAAACCAAAAGAAGTAACCTCGTTTCCACAAGTCTTTGAGAGAATCAGGGCAACAAGACACCAAATCTTTTTAACTACATCATGCTCCCCTAGTAAGAGAAATGTTAATTTAAAAGAGGAAAAGGTTTTAGGTAAATTCTATTATCCAATGATCTGGATAGCGTAAGCTTTGGAGTCCACATCTACAGGAAAAAAACAATGGTTTTATAATTATTTTAATTTTAGGATCTTCACAACCCTCGGACAGATGAATACTTGTTAAATGAATGAATGTATTTTTAAATGAGAAAAATGTTGAGGAGAGAATATTTTTATTTTCAAATATAAACCCTAGATTAAATATGCAAGAGTATCTGCTTAAAATATGCATTATTAAGTGCCTGCTGTAAAAGGTATATATAACTTCTCTTTTGTTTGTTTGTTTGTTTTGTTTTTTTTGTGGTACGCGGGCCTCTCACTGTTGTGGCCTCTCCCATTGCGGAGCACAGGCTCAGCGGCCATGGCTCACGGGCCCAGCTGCTCGGCGGCACATGGGATCCTCCCAGACTGGGGCACGAACCCGTGTCCCCTGCATCGGCAGGCGGACTCTCAACCACTGCGCCACCAGGGAAGCCCTATAACTTCTTAACTGGTGAACTGGATTATCAATATACAAATCAATGAGAGCCAGTGGCTGATTGGTCTCTTCCCATTGCTTGCTGTGTTTATACACTGGCATGAGGACTCTGGCTTCCCAAGACAGAGCAAGTAACTGATTTGCAGAAAACACAAAGTCGCTTTCTGCTTTTATAGACACTGCCAAACTTATTTTAAAAATTTATATTCTGTGCCCCAGTAGTCTTTCTTCAGTTCTTATGAAATAGTTTTTACAAAAAGTGAAAACATTACTCATAAGCAACTACAAGGAACTATAAAACAAGCTTAGTAGATTAAAAACATTAAACATTCACTTTATTTAGAAGTAAATGACTTTATGTTATGTACCTTCCTTATGGCTGACTCTTATGTTAAACAAATTCCAGATACAACAGTTCCCTCAGAAAATAATCAACATTTCCAACCCCTCTGAAAAAATGTGAAGAAATATATATATATATATATATATATATATATATAAAATGCACAAATGAAACAGTCACAAGGTAATTAGCAAACCATGTGTTTCTTAAATAGTTACTGGACTTTTAAAAGAGTGGGTTTAAAACAGCTTTCAAAGTTATACAAACCCTTACATATCTAAATGCTGAGATTTTAGTTTCCATGTTTTAAATTTATAAAAATCCAAGGATACCTCTTACTAGATTATTACCTGGGACCTGATTCCTGTTCCAAGCCTGCTTATTTTCAAATCGTCTAATATTATTTAAACAGAATCATCTCTTTCAAGCCATATACTAAATGTACATATCTCTTTCATCTCAAAATGCTATGTCACCTAAGAGGGGATCTACTTTAATCCTCGTGTTGAATCTACATAGCATGGCTTTAATTCATGAGTTCTGAAAGACCATAGTATTGTGGAATGGGTTATTTACTTGAATCCATTATTGGCATTCTAGAGCTGTTTGGTGTTTGCCTTTATGTCCCATCTTCTAGAAAGAACAAAATTATAGCTTTCAAAAAGAGCCAATTTTGTATTATACCGACTACAACTGGCATTTTCCTTAATACCAGATATAACACTTTACTGGCCTAAATTAATGCATTCTGAGCAGGGTGAGAAGGGTCTATCTGGGATACCAATGGGAAAGAAACAAGGCTCTGAAGAATTCTTCAAACAAGGCAGGTAGAGAAACTGATCTAGGCTTTTCTGAGTGCCCTACTCAGAAAACCTCTCAAACAATGCCCTGCTTTTATAACCTGAACAAAATAGAAATATTTTAAGAGAATTTTGCATGAAGATATTTTTGTTATAATTTTACAAATAAATTTAAGTCAGTAAAATACACATTTTGCAATGGCTTTGTTGAAAAACAGACGATCTGTTTAGATTAGTCAAAGCTGCCATGGATCCCCAGATACTGTCCTCAGGTGACGTGCCAATGCAATGACCTTCAGTGTAATGGAATTTCATGCTAGCTGAAACAATGTGTGATGCTACTGGCTGCCAACTGGAGTGCAGGCACTGTTTTTTCCCTTCTCAGTAACTATGAGGCTATAAAATGTATTTCTTCATCTTTCACACAACGATTACTCAGTGCTTCTGCTATAGATAAGGGCAAAGAAACCTCTGTAAATGGCCAGTTACACTATACGGCTGATTAGAGAAGAATAAATAAATTGTGTCTGTAGTCATCTAATCAGTTTATAATATATATTGACTGTTTGCTATCGGTAGACCTTTTTAGTCAAACTCTTTTGTTCTGGAAAACTGAATTCAGTGTACTTTTGTGTGTGTTTTTTTAGAGAATTGTTTCTAATGTAACTTTAAAACCTAATTACTTCACATTTCCAAAGTACCAGACCATAAAATGGTCTAAATTCTAATCTAACATGAAAAATAATTTTATGCTTTCAGAAATGGGTGACCTTTCCTAACTCACACTGTTTCTTGAAAAATGAGATTGACTTTAAGTGCGTATGACAACTCTTTATTGACAGCTAAACTATCCAGACCAAATGCTATTTATTTCTCCTCTTTTTAAAAGTTTATCATTTTCACTTTTTAAATAGTAATAGTAAGAAACACTTCGTTGAATTTTGCCAAGCTGTAAGTTTAATCTTTGTCCAAATACGCTGAAAGTAATTCACTCACAGCAACTTGAAGCCAGCACTTAGGAACTGAGCTCTGCCCTTACTTGGCTGTGGTCTTAGATATTCAAGAATGGACACACACACACACACACACACACACACACACGCATGCATTCATTCACTCACTCATGTTTCCTGGAACTAATTAAAAGTTAAGTGAAAACTGACCAGTGTAAATGGAGGTGAAGAGTTTCAATCCACAAGAAGACTCAGTAAATACTGTAAAGGCTGTAAACATCCTAATATATACAAAGGTTCTACTCAGATACATTGCTCTGAATTATCAGTAATAAATTATATAATAATTGAATAAGTTCATATTTTCAGATTAAAAAAAAGGTCTTGCTTATCCTTCCCTACCCCGGCTGAAAACAGTCTACGCATACGTGAGACTTACACCTTTATCTGCCTCATAAAAAACAGAGGCCAAAGAGCTGGGCTATTGTTCTTGACTAACTTCGTCTGAGGTGGTATGAAAACCACATTCCTGGGCAGCACGTAATCATAGGGTCTGACCGCCCCCCACCCAAGAACCATTAAGTCAAATTCATTTCCTCCCAGAGGGCAACACACTATTGTATCCTCTCCACTTTCGAGCCACCTATGAACAATGGATAGTAATTGCAACTGTCACGGGCAGTCAATAGGAAAAGTAACCCAGAGCTTTTTTCCTCCAGTTTTCTGCCAAACCTGATCCGAGCACCTAACAACCATGCCCCCAACAGAAGAAAGATCTACAGTTGCTTTTAAATGCATCAGAAAACAGCTTTTTGGACAGAACCAGAGGACAATAACTAAACTTGTGCTCTGAATGTGAAGCTTAAAAAACTCAAAATTAAAGACAGAAACTTCTTTTGTGACTGTACTGCAGCTTCCTGAACTAACCCCACAGGCAAGCCTGAAAGGACAGCTGAGCTTCTTTCCTCTAAGCTTATCATCACTGCTGTTGCTGCTTTTAAGTTAGACTTGTGAGGAAAAGGAGGGAGGGAAAAATGTTTGTCCTCCAATGGAATGAGATCACAAGGCTTGGAACAGGCGGTCTTCTCTGCTCTGCTCTCAGTTATTACCCAGGTCACAGGAGAATAAAGAACCTTGGAGAATACATCCTGCATCTCAGGTGCAAATGGGTTAAAATCCAACAAAATAGAGGACTTGCTGCCTCAGAAAATGAAACTTTTCTGTTCTCTTTAAACTTTGTCTTCAAGCTCTTTAAGGGACATTAATTATTACTTGTTTGAATTTCATTCCATTATAGGTTCTGGTTACTTAATTTGCTGATTAGCAGGAATTCATTCTCTCACCACCCATTCACATCTAATCATAGCCTGAATATATGTAAACTCCAAATATATGGATGAAAAGTGAGATACTCAAGCAAACATTTTATGGAAGTTTCCCAAACAGAGATGCTGACATCACGTAAGTCAAACATTTGAGAAGACTGATTTGTGCTTTGCCCTTCTCCAGGATGCTCTGAGGTAGTAAAGCCTTAAGAGAGATGACTGCCTCTCAGTGGGAGAACACTTACACGTACACACATATGCAGAAAAGTTATTTACACACAGATTTCTACACGTATATCAATATAAATCTGGTGATATTTAAAATATATATTCAGCCTCTATCAAAAATATAGAGTAATACATAACAAAATATATTAATATTAATAAGTAGTTTTTCCTTAAAATTAATCCTTTAGAACTCAGATTCAAAAGTGTCCTATTGGCAACAAATAGAAAACCATAGATTGCCTGCTATGCTCTGAGAAAACACACTTTTTAATTAATTGAAAGCACCACTTGATTTTATTTTTATATGAGGAATTAAACCTTCTCCCTTTGTCATTCCTGGTTTTAAAAGGAGATTACGTATATTCATACTTCTAATATGTAGAATGTATAAAATCATCTCATACAGTTTTTAACCCTGCTGTAGATACATTTGTACTTATAAAGTAAGTCATTTAAAATTTAAAAAAAAAGATGAAAATCAAATACTGTTAAAGATATAGTGGGGTTATTCTGTTAAAAAAACATACTATTATAAGGCACAGAGAGAAAATAAGAACCACTGTACATCCCTTTTCAAGCTAGAAGGAAGAAACACCAAAGACAGAGTGCATGGGGGCAGAAGTACTTTATCACCACTAATATTTCTAAATATCAGATTCATTTCGGTACATTTTAGATCAAAATAATTGCAAACATATTACCTTTTATTTCACCAAAGTTCCCTGATCCCATTGCAAGAAGCTTGTCTTTCCAGTCCTTTGATAGTAGCTTTTCAATACTGGGGGTTTCTAAGTAAAGAAATAAAAACAGGTAAGCAAATCAATGTGACTATCTTTATAACGAAGCTCATTAAAAGTCTATCTGCTAAAAAGAAGGCCATCCCTACCCTGGTCCCAGTTCATAATGACTTCATCAACAAACTGATAACAGGGGAGGAAAAAAAGAATGTGTTTTGTCACCTGCTGTTTCAAAATCATTAGCTTTTTCCTCTTATGGAACAAAGCTGTACTAATTCTTTATGACAATGGGTACATATAAACCTGCAGTTCATTGTTTTCCAATTTGGTGAACAAATTCCTGCTATAATGGATGCTTGTCAATTTCAGGGTGTTAGTCTGCAGTCAAAAAATAATTATGTTGATAAAATGCAGAGTAAAAAAAAGGCAAAGAATTAGCTCTTAAATCTGCTACATGTAATTATGTCCCTCTGTGTGTTTACAATTACATCCACTTCATAATATGTGTTTAACATCGTGTGGTGGTTAGCACACTGTGGAAAGATTTGCCAGTACCGTGAACATATAAAAAAGAGTTGGTGTAAAAGAAGCTTTACAAAGATTGCAGAATCTAGACAAGTAAGTAATGCCTATAATGGAAACATTATTTGCTTATTTCAGATTTGTATCACACTCTTTTAAAATGTCCTGTATTAAGACAGGACACACAGATTTTAGAGAGCAGGGTTATGTGGTAGTCTGACATTTGTTTCTATATGTCACATGTTTTTGATTTCTCCTTTTGTGTTGAATTTTAATGTATAGGTAAATATAAATGCTAATAAAACTCTGAAACATCAAACTCAGTTCCAAATAATGTAATTTTATATTCTTGTCAGCATTTAGATGGGTACACAATTACAATGGCTTTCAATCCCACGATTAGCACTGCATTCAGTTAGAAAATGGTGTGTACTAAAAGATAAGTGTCCCAGTATGCTCCATCTAAATAACAATACCCACACTTATTATCTGGATCGAAGACACACACTGCCATTCTCCACATTGGTGTTTATGCGTATTTGTGTTTGTTCAGACATTTGTTTACCCCCTACTAGGAGCATAAAGGGAGTACATGTTAACTTATCAAAGGGACAGTCTGGCCTAGAGACCCTAAGATTATTAGAAAAGCGTTAATTTTCCCCACAATAAAATGCATTTTAAAGCGTCTTCAGCATCATCTTGGCTAATGCTATCTACTTTTCTCAGGCCCTCATCTTAAAGACATCAGCTATCAGAGTCACAAAGCCTGCGTGGAGTTTTCAACGAATGGGAGGTGAAATTTTCTTTGGAAAAACTGTGGCAGCGTGGATTGCTTCTTTTTCAGATGTCAAAAACTTGGGGAAAATAAAATAGGGAAAAGCTCTGAATGATTACTTCTTCACATAGCCTGTATGTATAGTGTGTACATACACACACACCCCACAACTACTATGTGCACATTTACATGGAATGTGTGAAATGTTTTATTTTTCGTTTGTAACAAAATATATCTTTCTATTTTTTCACATTTAAGGAAAAAAGATCCTAAAGATTTTACTTTTTCTTAAAATATCCCTATTTCTATACCACATTGTTTTGAAAATGGTAATGACAATTCTGAGTAATAAAATGCATTAAATCTCTTCTTACTGTAATCAATATTTCTGTTCACTGAGGCTATACAAGTAACTTTAAAATACTTCTGCAGGGATAGCCAATGTTTCTACATTCGCAGTAAACACTTGGTGAGTGAAATCATTTTTTAAACCTTATCAGAGTAGGTCAAACAAATACCACTGTTTCTTTTTTCCAGCACTCTACAGAAATTCTTGAGTCGCATGTAAACAGGGTCCAACCAATATGGTATTTGCAGTAGAGTACCGTCAGTCATTAAAAGCTAACAAACCTTGCAAAGCAGGAATGCAGCAATAGAAATCCATTGTGCACTAACAATAGGCCCCTGAACCTCCCAGCACCAAAAGCAGACCATTTTACTTTTAAGGCTATTGTCTGCAAAGTCCATGACAAAGCTTTTCCCCTGCAGCTAGACAAAATATTCACTGTAGTGTGCTCATAAAGAAACAGAAGTCTTCTGTCTAAGTTGCAGAGTTAAAGAAACAGCCGCCAGATTTCTGAAACCTGCACAACATTCCTGGCCTCTTTATTAACTTGCATAAAGATAGGAGGCTCTCATACAAAGCCGTTTTTTTCAAGTACCTGACTTTTAACATACACTACAGAAAAAAATGAATAACTTCTTTAAGACCAAGTAATTTGCAAGATGTAAAATCAGAAATATATCTAACTCAGGGTTGTCATGCCTGTGGATGAATAAAGACAATAATACTTGCAATTTGGATGAGGTTTAAACTCAGATTCAATAAACGTTTATTGAACAGCCTGTGTGCCAGGAGCTATGCTAGATGCTTTTACCTGTATTCTCTCATTTAATCAAAGCAAAAATCTGAAGACGCAGATTGTGTTATTATATCCATCTTTCAGGTTAAGAAAAAGACCAAAGGAAGAAAAGGATTTGTTTGAGGTTTCACCATATGTAATGGGCAGAGCTGAGTCTTGGACTAAGGTTTATTTTTTTCCCTACAAATTCCTAAGTCTCTTATTGATGACGATAATGATAGCTGCCTTTTTGAGGGTTAAGTGAGAAACAGTGTACCAGGTCCTTTACATGTGGTATCTCAAACTTCTCATAATAATCCCCTGAATTAGATATTGGTATGTCTGTTTCACCATTAAGAAACCAAAGCTTTGAGAAATATCGTGACTTGCCTAATACGGAGCTAAGTTCAACTTACTGGATCCCAAAGCCTTTGCTCTTTTTAGTACACACACATTACTGCATTTCACCTGCAAAACAGCCATGGACAGTCAGAAAAACTATTGTTATTAACTCCAGTGGATGGACGAAGTAAACATTTGAAAGGATAAATCGAATGTCCCAGGGTAACATGTACCTATGGGCAGCATGATGAGATTAAAAGCCAAGATTCCTTACAATTTTCAATATGTTCAGGAGGTAGTCCCACTATATGACTTCGAACTTTAGAATTTTGGATGATTTAAGGAAAACCTATGACCATATAGCAGATATATGCATTGAAATGAAAATGCATTCATAAGGTGGAAGGACTATTGGGCTATAAGTCAAACAATATGCATTCTCACCAGGACTTTAACACTATCTAGCTCAGGGGGACCAAAAGCATATCTTTTCACCTACTTCACCTCTCTGTCTGAATTACTGTAAAACAAAGAGCTTTAAGCAAATCCATGTTCAATATTCTACAACTGCTACTGTTTGAATTTATTTCCACTGGTAGTTCATGAAGAAGTGGTATGAAATGATCTCACAATAATGATCACAATAAATGGACATGTACCAATGACTGAATTTCTCTGAAAATGGTAAAGATTCCATAGAATATAAATGATTAAAACCGTGAAAGACCAAATGGCAAAATCTCAATATTTATAATATACCTGTTCATTAATGTGTGAATATGATTAAAGTGAAATCTGACACAATTATGTAACTGCTACTTCAGTGCTTATGGAGTAAAAGAGATAGTAGTTATCTATTAAATATTCCACTTTCTAAGATGTGATTTTAAAAAAATACATGTAGAATTGTATTTTAAACTGTGAGTATGGTATGTTTCTGGACATACAGTTATTCCCAAATGTTCAAATTCTGGATTATCCATTATTTTCATGTTAAGATGTGTCATAGTTTTACTTTAAACACTTTAAAGAGTCTCCTGAGATTTACTTCTCCCAAGCATTGGAGTATCATGATTATCATTAAAATTAAAGCTAGAGCTCTCTATATTAAAATAAGCATGACAGATAATAATAGTTATTATTATTTGCATGGCATTTCAGTTTACAGAATGCTGTCAGATACAATAATTTGTCAATGTTGTATATTATCATTATATCCATTTTGCAGATGAGAAAACCAAGGCTCAGTAAGAAAACCAAGGCCCAGCATCACCTAGTCAGAAAGTAGCACAGATGGAATACAAAACCAAGGCCTCTTAATTACAGAATCTGTCTTTTTAGGGGTAAGGTAAATGCATATCTATTTTTAAAGAGAAAATAAAATAAATATTAAGAAATAAGCTGTAAGATAAATTAGAGAGAAATGAAAGTTATCAGTCAATCCATTAACAGGAAGATGACTCTAACTGGATTACTTTTGTCTCTTTCTGCCATCAGGACCCTTTTGATATGTTTGCTTGCTTTTCCCTTCTTACCCTTGCCTCTTTTACTCACATATCGTTCTTCACATCAATGCCTATGGCAATCCCCACCAGTGAATGGCCCCCCTAACTGTGCCAGCCATTGTTACAACAGCATCCTGCCTCTTTAGGGCCTGCTCATTCCCTATAACTCTCACTCCTTTTTCCCTTCAGTGCCAAACACCCTTAAGACTGACTCCCTCATCTGGAACAATGAGACCCAACCCAGAGACTCATGCCAACATATTGTAATTCTCCAACAAGCTCCCAGTGCCAAGAATTAAACCACATTCGCTCCAGTGCAGTAGCTTTACACACAGGCTCAGGTTTTTGCTTTGTGTTTATGTAGGGTTTTTTTTCCTTAATCTCCCTTGAGCTGCAGTGGCAGAGCTCATTGAAAAAATCGAACAAGCAAAAAATATGTATGTATAATATGTGACTTTTTAAACAAAGTCCCAGGAGTTAGGTCATACCAAATCTACCACTGTTTATACTTTAATTTTGTGGCTTAAACTAAGCTGTGTTATTCCTGACATGTGATAGGGTGCACATTTAGGGATGAAAGTTTTCTTTTGGAAGGAACAACAATATGGCTGAACGTCAAAAATATACTAATACCTCCTTCAAAGTCAAGAAGTAAAAGCATGTGTCGATTATTCATATCATAGAATCAGCATTTTAAACCTGGAAGGAGCTTTAGATAACATTTAGATAAGCATTCCACAAAACTGATTTACTAAAACATATACTGGACATAAATTTATGTTGGTTGGTTTACTTGTAACCAACCAACATAAATTGCTTGGTTACAAGTAACACTAAAGCAAACAAATAAAATAAGCATTCCACTGTCGTGTAAATCTAATTAACATTAAACAAATTGACATTTCTTTTTCTTACAAGATTTAGACCACTTTATGTGTTAACAGACCGTCAATCTTTACGTGAGTTATGGATTACGTATTTGACCAAGGAAACTAGTGTTGGGAGATGACTGTTTTGCTCAATCCAAGTTGGGTAATAACTAGACCAAACTCTTCATTTTACAGACTGAAAATCTAACTTAAGGTTAAAACTTGCCTAAGATAATAAATCTAATTAATGATGAAGGCAGCACTTGAAGCCTAACTCCTAGTTTAGCGTTCTTTTCCATATACCACGCACCGCGATAAGTTCTTTTAATAAAGAGTCAAACTTTTCAAAAGTAAAATGTTAGTCCAGTTTTATTCACCTCATCTAGTTTTAGACAATAATTAGATGATAGGTGGTCTGGGTGGTGAACGTCGGTTAGAATTAGGTACTGTTAATTCAATATTCTCCCCTTGGAAGCTTTCACTTGATGGCTCCCATGAAAATATAGAATAGTTAGTTATAAATGTTAGTTAGTACACTTGGCTAACTATAGTTTTCTTCAAAAAGCTAATTACAGTCTTGCTATTTACTTATTCAATTACTGATAATAAGATTATTTTTGAGGGGAAGGTTGGCCTAAATCTGGAAATCATATACCAGTAAGAGTTCAATTCATGTTGACAATAGCTGCATGTCTAGACAACACTTGGGGGCAAATATCAAACAATGCAATGTTAGTAATATAAAAACTTCTACATATCTGGAGTGGATCTGGGCACTGAAGACCAGAAGGCCTTGTAATAGTCTCATTAGCCAAGCACTACAGCTAGTCCGCTACTGGAAACATCAAGTTCTTCTAGGAAATGTTAAAAAATAACACACACCACAACACACAATAGAAACACATCTGAAATTCCAAAGCATTAGTATTTCAATAAGCCTCATTTTATATGTAATCATCCTGAAGTGAATTAAGCTCTAGAAATACTTTACTTTTAGTAGTGCCAAAATATTTCTTTGTTTCCACTTGAAATTTAATAAGAGCTTGGTTAAGAGAAAAAAAAATTCTTTGGCCTGCTGACTCAAGTTTTGAAATTTTTAATGTGCAACCGGTTTTTGGAATATTGCAATATCTAAATCATTACCCACAGGCTTAAATTTTCTCAACGTACAGGCTATAACTGTCAACACACCTGTTCAATTATATCCAATCTTATACCATATTTTAGAAGAATATTTTTTCATTACATGATTTAATATACCATAATCAATATGCTAGGGGCTTCCCTGGTGGCGCAATGGTTGAGAGTCCCCCTGCCGATGCAGGGGACACGGGTTCGTGCCCCGGTCCGGGAGGATCCCACATGCTGCGAGGCGGCTGGGCCCGTGAGCCATGGCCGCTGAGCCTGCGCGTCCGGAGCCTGTGCTCCGCAACGGGAGAGGCCACAACAGCGAGAGGCCCGCGTACCGCAAAAAAAAAAAAAAACAATATGCTATAACTGCTACATATCAATAAACTTGGATTTTCTCCTCAAAAGATGGCTCTATATTTCCTACACAAAATATCCATTAAGAGACAGACTTATTAAACTCTCCTAGTTTTATCCACTCCATCACTCAGAAAGCAAGTGCATTTCCTTGCATAGACTAAAACACTCCGTTTTTTTCTTGTGTTAAATATTAGATCCCAGAAAAAAATAACATAAGTAATTTCAGGGCAGCATTTCAAAGGAATTTCAAAGAGTTTTTTTCTCATGTACAAAATCTCTGTTTTGCTACTAAATGTAAAAAAAAACTTAACATCATACAACATGACTCCATCACTTACTATGACTAATTTTGTGACCTTTGGCAAGTAATTTAACCTCTCTATGCTTCAATTTACTCGTCTATAAAAGGGGATAATAACTATACTTATACTATTGTCAAAAGAATTAAATGAAATAATTTATGTAAAGTGCTTAAGACAGTGCTGGGCACACAGTAACATTTAAAAAGTTTGACTAACATTACAACTACAACTTAGTATACAACAACCCGAGAGATTTATGTTAAAATCCAAATGAAAAGTATATACATATGCTTCACTTTGCCCTTCACTAAAACTACCTAGAAATCAAAAGCCGCATCAAAGGGTAATAGTTCTACCTCTACACATTTTTATGAAAATGATTCATAACCCTTAGTTTCACTGGTTTATCTGTCATTCCTATGAATTTTTCAGTTGGTTCATGTCAATAAAGATGACATTGAAAGAGCTGTAGTAGTAAGAGGGACAAAGACTGTTGTCACTTCCATTAGGTTAATATATGAATTGTCCCAAAACAGCACAGAACTACAAAAATACTCAACTAATCTTTGCCTGAGTTTCTTTTTTGACCATTGTCTTTCTAACTTTCCAAGGGTTCTGTAAGGTCCTCAACAATGGCTAAAGCTTTTAAGCCAGTGCTGTTGACAAGTGAAAGGGAACAACAAATAGCTTTGTAGTGCTCTTTTCCCAGGGTCACTCAACCAGCGGTAATACTTCTTATTTTTATTTATTAGCACTGTAGCCCTGTCCTCTATCATGGCTAACTCACCCCAACCCCCAAGACAGGAAAAGCATTTTAACTTTTAATAAAAATGGGAAAGTGTGGCACTCCTGTGTAAGGCTCTTTCAGTAAAGTGCACACACAGCTAATGAATATTGTCCATCTTTATCCAAATAATTTATGTTGTCAGCAAAGTGTGGGTGGTGAAATGTGTATTAGGTTCTAGCCATTAGTCACAATTAGAGGGGTGAGAGTGGAGAGTAGGAGGAAGAAAAAAGGTTACTAAGGCAAGAGGGGTACAATAGGAAAGCAAAGGCAACTTGACAGAAAATTGGGAGGAAGGTGTTCATGACGGTATCAATTAATAGTCAATTTATAACAGTTAAAATATTTCCAGTAAAAGATTCTCAAGACTATTTCATCCAGCAAATAGCCAACTTTCTCAGAGACCAACTGTAATACATCTGTTATTTTCCATATGTTTTATTTGAAATAGTATTTCTCAACTGCATATATGTGAGATAGAAGAAGAAAGAAAAATAGAAGACAAGTCATAAGAACTAAATTATAGCAAATGGTATATGAGAATCAGGAATATTTAAGGCAAATGAAGTCTTAATTTCAGAAGACAAATTTATAAACAAACAGGAAAAGTTTAAGATAGCTTAACCATATCACAGTTTAGTAAAGAAACATAGGTCTAAGCATATTATATATAGCTACTGATATATTTAAGAAAACAATTACCTAAATATGTATTTGAATTATAAATGAAGCAATTATCCTACTGTAAGATTATATTCAGATAATCATCCATTTAATTAGATATCTAGACTATGCTGAAAACAAAAATTAATGATCATATTTGTAGAATTTTGTTATTGTTTATAATTGGGAAGGTGGGTGGTAGAGATGATAAAGGAGATACAAAAAGTATAGAAATAGAAAACCACTTAACATACATTAGAATGAGAATCCCAATACTTTAAAAATATGACAGAATGTTTTACCACTGGAAGTGAGAATTAAAGTGCATACAGCCTGATGCTAAACCACTACACATCCTGAATCTTCTCTATCACAACATATGTGAAAACAAATCGCAATCTCAGCTTGCCAGATGCCTGAAAAGATATGAACAATAAAAACTGACATGATTCATATGATAAATCAGAAATTGTGATATTCAGGTAGTCGAACAGCTGAGCTGAAAAGCTACTTATAACTCAAATTATATTTTTATGTTCTAATACAGAACATCAGATTTTAAAATTAAGAAAAAATCCTTTGATTTCCTTAAAATCATATATCTAAATTTGCACACAGCCTTCTCAACCAAAGTAGTCCATCTGCCTTAACAACTTGTTATATTTGGTCTCTCATAACCTTTCATGGATTTTGGATTGTGTCATTTTTAGAGTAATTTTAGATGAGAAAATACAATAGTTTTATTTGCAAAATGGCATTTAATGTTCACAAGCTTAAATATAATCTAAACAACAATGATACAAAGTTGTGTAAGGTAAGACTTGCTGTGAACCCCCAATATACAAAACAGCAAAAAAATCAACCATTTTCAAATGGTCAAAACCATTTTCATTTAAAAAGGAACAAGTGGAGGAGACCTTCAAGATGGCAGAGGAGTAAGATGTGGAGATCACCTTCCTCCCCACAAATACATCAGAAATACATCTACATGTGGAACAACTCCTAAAGAACACCTACTGAACGCTGGCAGAAGACCTCAGACTTCCCAACAGCTGGGTGGCTGACAGGGTCTTGGTGAGCCGGTGGGGTGCCAGGCCTGTGCCTCTGAGGTGGGAGAGCCGAGTTCAGGACACTGGTCCAGCAGAGACTTCCCAGCTCAATGTAATATCAAATGGCAAAAGCTCTCCCAGAGATCTCCATCTCAGCACTAAGACCCAGCTCCAATCAACGACTAGCAAGCTATAGTGCTGGACATCTTATGCCAAACAACTAGCAGGACAGGAACACAACCCCACCCATTAGCAGAGAGCCTGCCTAAAATCATAATAAGGTCACAGACACCCCAAAACACACCATCGGACACAATCCTCTCCACCAGAAAGACAAGATCAAGCCTCATCCACCAGAACACAGGCACCAGTCGCCTCCACCAGGAAGCCTACGTTAAAACCCACTGAACCAACCTTAGCCACTGGGGGCAGACACCGAAAACAACAGGAACGAAGAACCTGCAGCCTGTGAAAAGGAGACGCCAAACACAGTAAGTTAAGCAAAATGAGAAGACAGAGAAACACATAGCAGATGAAGGAGCAAGGTAAAGACCCACCAGATCAAACAAATGGAGAGGAAATAGGCAGTCTACCTGAAAAAGAATTCAGAGCAATGATAGAAAAGATGATCCAAAATCTTGGAAATAGAATGGAGAAAATACAAGAAGCGTTTAACAAGGACCTACAAGAACTAAAGAGCAAACAAACAATGATGAACAACACAATAAATGAAATTAAAAATTCTCTAGAAGGAATCAATAGCAGAATAACTGAGGCAGAAGAACGGATAAGTGACCTCGAAGGTAAAATAGTGGAAATAATTACCACAGAGCAGAATAAAGAAAAAAGAATGAAAAGAATTGAGGACAGTCTCAGAGACCTCTGGGAAAACATTAAATGCACCAACATTCGAATTACAGGGGTCCCAGAAGAAGAAGAGAAAAAGAAGGGGACTGAGAAAATATTTCAAGAGATTATAGATGAAAACTTCCCTAATATGGGAAAGGAAATAGTCAAGTCCAGGAAGCATAGAGAGTCCCATACAGGATAAATCCAAGGAGAAACACGCCAAGACACATATTAGTCAAACTATCAAAAACTACATACAAAGAAAACATATTAAAAGCAGCAACGGAAAAACAACAAATAACGTACAAGGGAATCCCCATAAGGTTAACAGCTGAACTTTAAGCAGAAACTCTGCAAGCCAGAAGGGAGTGTGGCAGGCCACATTTAAAGTGATGAAAGGGAAAAACCTAAAACCAAGATTACCCTACCCAGCAAGGATCTCATTCAGATCTGATGGAAAAATTGAAACCTTTACAGACAAGAAAAAGCTAAGAGAATTCAGCACCACCAAACCAGCTCTACAACAAATGCTAAAGGAACTTCTCTAGGCAGGAAACACAAGAGAAGGAAAAGACCTACAATAACAAACCCAAAACAATTAAGAAAATGGTAATTGGAACAAACATATGGATAACTACCTTAAATGTAAATAGATTAAATCACCAACCAAAAGACATGGACAGGCTGAAGGGACACAAACACAAGACCCATATATATGCTGTCTATAAGAGACCCACTTCAGACCTAGGGACACATACAGACTAAAAGTAAGGGGATGGAAAAAGATATTCCCTGCAAATGGAAATCAAAAGAAAGCTGGAGTAAAAATTATCATATCAGACAAAATAGACTTTAAAATAAAGACTATTACAAGAGACAAAGAAGGACACTACATAATGATCAAGGGATCAATCCAAAAAGAAGATAAAACAATTGTAAATATTTATGCACGCAACATAGGAGCACCTCAATACATAAGGCAAACATTAACAGCCATAAAAGGGGAAATCGACAGTAACACATTCATAGTAGGGGACTTTAACACCCCACTTTCAACAATGGACAGATCATCCAAAATGAAAATAAATAAGGGAACACAAGCTTTAAATGTTACATTAAACAAGATGGACTTAATTGATATTTATAGGACATTCCACATAAAAAAACAGAGTATAGTTTCTTCTCAAGTGCTCATGGAACATTCTCCAGGATAGATCATATCTTGGATCACAAATCAAGCCTTGGTAAATTTAAGAAAATTGAAATCGTATCAAGTATCTTTTCCGACCACAACACTATGCGACTAGATATCAATTACAAGAAAAAACTCTGTAAAACATACAAACACATGGAGGCTAAACAATACACTAATAAATAACCAAGAGATCACTGAAGAAATCAAAGAGGAAATCAAAACATACCTAGAAACAATGGCAATGAAAACACGATGACCCAAAACCTATGGGATGCAGCGAAAGCACTTCTAAGAGGGAAGTTTATAGCAATACAATCATACCTCAAGAAACAAGAAACATCTCCAATGAACAACCTAACTTTACACCTAAAGCAATTAGAGAAAGAAGAGCAAAAAAACCCCAAAGTTAGCAGAAGGAAAGAAATCATGAAGTTCAGATTACAAATAAATGAAAAGGAAATGAAGGAAACGATAGCAAAGATCAATAAAACTAAAAGCTAGTTCTTTGAGAAGATAAACAAAATTGATAAACCATTAGCCAGACTTATCAAGAAAATAATGGAGAAGACTCAAATCAATAGAATTAGAAATGAAAGAGTAAAAGTAACAACTGACACTGCAGAAATACAAAGGATCATGAGAGATTACTACAAGCAACTATATGCCAATAAAATGGACAACCTGGAAGAAATGGACAAATTCTTAGAAATGCACAACCTTCCAAGACTGAATCAGGAAGAAATAGAAAATATGAACAGACCAATCACAAGCACTGAAATTGAGACTGTGATGAAAAATCTTCCAAAAAACAAAAGCCCAGGACCAGACGGCTTCACAGGCAAATTCTATCAAACATTTAGAGAAGAGTTAACACCTATCCTTCTCAAAACCTTCCAAAATATAGCAGAGGGAGGAACACTCCCAAACTCATTCTACAAGGCCACCATCACCCTGATACCAAAACCAGACAAAGATGTCACAAAGAAAGAAACTACAGGCCAATATCACTGATGAACATAGAACAAAAATCCTCAACAAACTACTAGCAAACAGAATCCAACAGCACATTAAAAGGATCATACACCATGATCAAGTGGGGTTTATCCCAGGAATGCAAGGATTCTTCTATATACACAAATCAATCAAATTGATACACCATATTAACAAACTAAAGAATAAAAACCATGTGATCATCTCAATAGATGCAGAAAAAGCATTTGACAAAATTCAATACCCATTTATGATAAAAACCCTCCAGAAAGAAGGCATAGAGGGAACTTATCTCAATATAATAAAGCCCATATATGACAAACCCACAGCCAACATCATTCTCAGTGGTGAAAAACTGGAACCATTTCCCCTAAGATCAGGAACAAGACAAGAGTGTCCACTCTCACCACTATTATTCATCATAGTTTTGGAAGTTTTAGCCACAGCAATCAGAGAAGATAAAGAAATAAAAGGATGCCAAATTGGAAAAGAAGTAGTAAAGTTGTCACTATTCGCAGATGACATGATACTATATATAGAGAATCATAAAGATGCTACCAGGGGTTCCCTGGTGGCGCAGTGGTTGAGAGTCCACCTGCCGATGCAGGAGACGTGGGTTCGTGCCCCGGTCTGGGAAGATCCCACATGCTGCGGAATGGCTAGGCCCATGAGCCATGGCCCCTGAGCCTGCGCGTCCAGAGCTTGAGCTCCACAACGGGAGAGGCCACAACAGTGAGAGACCCGCGTACTGCAAAAAAAAAAAAAAAAAAAAAAAAGATGCTACCAGAAAACTACTAGAGCTGATCAATGAATTTGGTAAAGTAGCAGGATACAAAATTAATGCACAGAAATCTCTTTCATTCCTATACACTAATGATGAAAAATCTTAAGGAGAAATTAAGGAAACACTACCATTTACCACTGCCACACAAAAAATAAAATACCTAGGAATAAACTTATCTACGGAGACAAAAGACCTGTATGCAGAAAACTATAAGACACTGATGAAAGAAATTAAAGGTGATATAAACAGATGGAGAGATATACCATGTTCTTTGATTGGAGGAATCAACATTGTGAAAATGACTATACTACCCAAAGCAATCTACACATTCAATGCAATCCCTATCAAACTACCAATGGCATTTTTCACAGAACTAGAACAAAAACTTTCACAATTTGTATGGAAACACAAAAGACCCTGAGTAACCAAAGCAATTTGGGGAAAAAAAAAAGGGAGTTGGAGGAATCAGTCTCCCGGACTTCAGATTATACTACAAAGCTACACTAATCAAGACAGTATGGTATTGGCACAAAAACAGAAATATAGATCAATGGAACAGGGCAGAAAGTCCAGAGATAAACCCACACACATATGGTCACCTTATTTTTGATAAAGGAGGCAAGAATATACAATGGAGAAATGACAGTTTCTTCAATAAGTGGTGCTGGGAAAACTGGACAGCTACGTGTAAAAGAATGAAATTAGAACACTCCCTAACACCATACACAAAAATAAACTCAAAATGGATTAAAGATCTAAATGTAAGGCCAGGCACTGTACAACTCTTAGAGGAAAACATAGGCAGAACACTCTATGACATAAATCACAGCAAGATCCTTTTTGACCCACCTCCTAGAGGAATGGAAATAAAAACAAAAATAAACAAATGAGACCTAATAAAACTTAAAAGCTTTTGCACAGCAAAGGAAACCATAAACAAGACAAAAGACAACCCTCAGAATGGGAGAAAATATTTGCAAATGAAGCAACTGACAAAGGATTAATCTCCAAAATTTACAAGCAGCTCATGCAGCTCAATATCAAATAAACAAACCACCCAATCCAAAAATGGGCAGAAGACCTAAATAGACATTTCTCCAAGGAAGATATACAGATTGCCAACAAACACATGAAAGGATGCTCAACATCACTAATCATTAGAGAAATGCAAATCAAAACTACAATGAGGTATCACCTCACACCAGTCAGAATGGCCATCATCAAAAATCTGCAAATAATAAATGCTGGAGAGGGTGTGGAGAAAAGGGAACCCTCTTGCACTGTTGGTGGGAATGTAAATTGATACAGCCACTATGGAGAACAGTATGGAGGTTCCTTAAAAAACTAAAAACAGAACTACCATATGACTCAGCAATCCCACTCCTGGGCATATACCCTGAGAAAACCATAATTCAAAATGAGTCATGTACCACAATGTTCACTGCAGCTCTATTTACAATAGCCAGGACATGGAAGCAACCTAAGTGTCCATCGACAGAGAAATGGATAAAGAAGATGTGGCACATATATACAATGGAATATTACTCAGCCATAAAAAGAAACGAAATTGAGTTATTTGTAGTGAGGATGGACTTAAGAGTCTGTCATACAGAGTGAAGTCAGAAAGTGAAAAACAAATACCATATGCTAACACGTATATATGGAATCTTAAAAAAAAAAGTGGTTCTGAAGAAACTAGGGGCAGGACAGGAATAAAGACGCAGTCATAGAGAATGGACTTGAGGACACGGGAAGGGCGAAGGGTAAGCTGGGATGAAGTGAGAGAGTGGCACGGACATATATACACTACCAAATGTAAAATAGATAGCTAGTGGGAAGCAGCTGCATAGCACAGGGAGATCAGCTTAGTGCTCTGTGACCACCTAGCGGGGTGGTATAGGGAGTGTGGGAGGGAGACGTAGAAGGAGGAGATACGGGGATATATGTATATGTATAGGTGATTCACTTTGTTATAAAGCAGAAACTAACACAACATTGCAAAGCAATTATACTCCAATAAAGATGTTAAAAAAAAAAAGAAGGAACAAGTGAAAGAAGATAAAAAGGAAGCAAAGAAAAAAAGAAAAAATCTGGAAAAATAGCAAAAGAGAAAAGCATAGTTTTGTTTTCATTTTTCTTATATTACCAGAAACTTAACCATTCTTAATGTTAAAGGCACTGGGTATAAAGGTAGTCATGTACAGCCTGTTTGTATATTCTTTTAATTTCTTAATTAAATGAATGTACAAAACTATTCTCTTTGCTTTTAGTGCACATAATGTACTGAGTCAGCAGACTACTTTTAAAAATATATGTCATAGAGGACTTCCCTGGTGGCACAGTGGTTAAGAATCCACCTGCCAATGTAGGGGACATGGGTTCGAGCCCTGGTCCTGGAAGATCTCACATGTTGCAGAGCAACTACGCCCGTGTACCATGACTACTGAAGCTCATGCACCACAACTACTGAAGCCCATGTGCCTAGAGCCCGTGCTCCGTACAAAGAGTAGCCCCCGCTCGCCACAACTAGAGAAAAGCCTGCACGCAGCAATGAAGACCCAACACAGCCAAAAATAAAGAAATAAATTTATTAAAAATATATATGTCATATATGGATACTTACATTTTCTTTATTTTGCAAAATTCACACACACGAGGACACACACACACAAGATCAGGAGGCCTCATGCTCTACCCATTTATTCAATCTTTTATCTAACAGTTATCTATTAAGCCACAACTGTGGCCCTTTGAGAGTAACTAAGACATGGTCTCTGAATTTCAAGAAACTCACCATCTCCTGTAATACACCATACACTGTTAGATGTATAGAGTAACAGTGATCAGACACTAAACCTTTGACTCAGATTGCTAGAGTGTCACTGAGTTGCTCTCCTATTGTTTAATTTATTGAAGTAAATGTAAATAGAACAATGTCTTACTTGAATCATTACCTTAATGAATAGTAAATAAACGTGCTAATAGATATTTTTCCAAATGTTACTATCGTAGCACTGCCATAAAGAGTTCTAAAATAGTCTTCTGTTTATCAATTAAATCTGCTGTAAAAAAATTCTACTGGCAATAATTTCCAGAAATGGGGTCAATTTATCATCTTTTCTGTAATTAGGAAAATAATATGAATTAAATCATGCAAGCAATACAAAGGTTAATTAAAAGGTAAGTATATAAGAATAGTAGAATGGATTAATTCAACAAATAGTTTGTACTATGCGTTTTTCCAGGTATGGGGGATATTAACAAGAGGAAAACAAAAGTGGACCCTATTCACCTAGAGTCCTTAGTCATGGGGAAGCTTCTTTAAAATATAACTCCAGGGCCACTGGCTTTTAATGTCTTCCTGAGTCGCAGGAATCTGTACTTTTCCAAGACCTGAGGTAATTTTTTGATGAGTAAACATTCATCAGGGTATAAAAATATGTATAAAAACATTCTATTAAATCATCAGAAACTTGAAAATTTTTTTCAAGTGAATAAGACTTGAAGTAGAATCTATTAAATTCTTTTTGGAAAGGTAAAAGAATTTTACTAACACCAAAATGTCATTTGAGTGACAATTTAAACATTATCAACTAAAAACATTCAAATATATTCCAATACTTTTCTATTTTACAGCTCAGTGAAATGTAGCATTTCAAATGAAAAACTGCAATATGAAAAATGAAAAAATGAAAAAATGCAATAATGAACTACCAGGAACTGATATATATTTTATTTATTAAAAATTGGGAAAATGAAGAGTTATTACTGAAGTATTGTGAACAAAATTTTTGTTTAAAAGTCTTTAATAAAGGACCATGAATCATGTGACTACATGTTAGAAATACATATCTCTTCTTCCACGTAATATAATACAAAATATAAGAGAGATACATATGTCTATGTAAGTGGCAAAGAGAAAACAGAAACTCCTGAGGTGTCAGCCAAATGACAAGGGCAACCTCCTGTGGTTGAGAACTGCGGGGGTAGGTTCAGAGAAGAACAGTTGGAATAATGTTACAAGTAATTTGGTAAATGAGAGAAGGATGAATGGGATAATATTATTAATTCAAAAAAATGGCAGGACAACAAATCACAAATCCTGGAAAGGGTGTTATGGCAGAAAATAAAATAATCTATACCTTGAATATAATTAACATGGATTTCTATAGCATAGTAGCATTTTGCCTGCTTAGTCTTTCTATTAATATATTCTTAAAAAGATCGATCAGTTACATCCATAGATCATGTCTTAAATCTAATAATTGAGAGAAAAACACTGACACATAAACTTTTGAAAGAATAATGAAATATACAGGGAGAGAGAGAAGAGTAGGAAAGAGAGCTGTTAACAGTCCTCCTCCTGTGCTTAGCTATCCAGAGGTCATCACTGAACTTCACTCTCACGTCTGTAGTAATGATAGATAGAAATGCATGTCACCTAAATCTTTCTCTTTCACATACACATACAATTAGTAAAATTAATATATAATATTTACATATAATTTGAACTCACTTATCTCATTAGAAATGTAACTGAGGAGAAAAAGTGGGTGGGGGGTGGAAAGGGCTCAAGGGATGTCCACCATACTATGACGTGTATCCCATGCTTTCCTAACGAGTTACGGATATAAAAGAATGAAATAAAGAAAGATAAGGAAAAGCTTATTTAAAACAGCCTAGAGATTTTGGTGAAGTACTATGAAACATCAGCAGTTAAAAAACTAAGATATAGGTCAGAATTTTATCACAAAAGGATGGATGAATCCAGTAAAATGACAGACCACCCAATTTTCTGACCTGGGGGTCAGAGAGCAAGCTTTTATAAACTTGGGAATGGTCTTTCAAAAGCCACAAAGGTCTGTGTTCCACATGTCAGAAATTTGAAAGTGTTTATACCTCTGAGAGTTTTCCCTGAGGGAACTGAAACCCTCCAGGAACCTGCGATCTCATTTCTCACAAAAAGGTGCAGAGGATGTTTAAGCCCCACAGGGTCTCTGTTGTTGGACATTAGATCTTCTATCCAAAGGGAACACTGGCACGAATAGTGAAGAAGGTTTCAAAAAGGCTTCACTGCCCTCAACTCTTTGGAAAAATCTAGTAATTATTCTAGGAAGATGATTCAGATAAAACATTGTTAAAATTATGCTAAATTAGAAACACATATTTTACCCTCAAAAATTAATGTGCTCCAATAATAGGAGTTGAGATCTTCAGTTAAATTACAAGCATTCCAAGTTAAGTCATTCCAAGTGTGGTAGCTGCCTACAATCTTATTTGCAGAAAGCAAATAATTTATTGCAAGAAATTTGATAAACTAAAATTTTAAGTCACTGCAATAAATTTGTAAGCATCGTAATGGATCTTTATTACTTGACAGGGGTGCATTATCTACTTAAAAATATGTTTATGAAATTAAAAATAAAGTGTTCTTTTTCTAAAGAGAAAAAGAAAAAACATCATTGATCCACGGCAGCTACCAAAAAACAAGAGAGAAATTACTTTGTTTAATTAGAAGATTACATTATTTACAAGAATATTTCCAAAATGTATGAAGTATATTAAAGTAGATATATAATCTAACAGGCTTTCCTATTATACAGTAGGTGTCAATTTATTATTTTAGTCCATAGTCCTATATGTAAAACCTGGCTTATTTATTTCTCTCTTTTCTTCTCAGCAAACTGTTCAGCTGAGAAGCGCAGCACCCTCAAAATGATAAAGCAACAAAAAGCCAAATCTCAAAACACGTGACGAGTTATGTGCCAAAGGAAGCTGTATGAAAACTAAAAACCAACACCTTTAAAAAATACTTGATTTGAGTTTAATTGAAACTTTTGTTTTCATACATATTTCAGCCTTTCTGTTTTTGTTATCACACATAAAGTGCCTAAAAAATAATGATCAGTGAGATTTCACAGCATGGGGGGGTGGAAAATAATAGGAAAAAAAAAGTTTATTCCACACTATTTGAATTCATTTCGGTAGTTCTCTATGGGGCTACTACCAAATCCTTTAAGCCCACCAGCCTCTTACCTACATTAAATTAATGAGGCATGTCAAGCATTCATCCTTCACCAGCAGCTCTAGGCTCTCCAGCTGGACACCTACAACTTACTAAATTACAAACAGTGACCTAGGGGAGACACCTGTTTGTTATATACAATATTGTATTATGATATAAACTAGAAAAATATTCGGAAGATTAAGATGATAAGATGTATGTTGAATTGTATTTTCTGGGGTTAATAGGGGCCAGTCTACAACTCTGTCATCTTCTCTTTGCCAATACAAGTTTCTATTTTCCCATCAGGAAGTAAAGGGCTCCACAGATTAACATTATGAAATACAATACTTATGAACAATCCAATGTTAAGAGGTCTGTATTATGCCATGATACTCACTACCGCCATATAATACTTTTATTAAGCCGCAAATACATTAAGCTTGATTATAATCAATTTTTTTTTTTTTAATAATACCACCTTCTTACTAATGCTCATAACACTTGGCTCCCAGGGATGTACTTATAATGAGATGGCCGGGTGTACTTTCCATTAAAGGCCTCTGTTGGAGTTTCTATAGAGCTTTTTCTCATATATTTCAAGTTAAATGCTCCTTCTATTTTTATGTTTGCTTCACAATAGCCAGTCCCTTTTCAATGATTAATTTTCTATTCAAAAATAATTTGCTTCTTTTTCCTTTGTCCTGTCACGGTTTCACAACAACCTCTTTCCTTTTCCCTTGTCCACTGCAGAAACTCACCTCTGACGGGCCCCCCAGACCACTACCTCCTAGTCTCCAAATTCTTTTTAGTGACACACCGTCCAAAATATTTAGAAGCTCCCCCCAGCAGGGGGCTACTCAATTAACAAAAACAAAGCCCTGAAGGATCAAGGCTATAACTGAGCCAAGAAGTACTGTGGCCATTTATATTATATGACCTCAGCAGTCTCTTGATTGAATTGCAGCCCTGCATTAAATCAAACACTATGTGTTATGTGTGCGATTTTCTAAATGCTGGGTGGGTGAGATGGAAACAGGAGGGTGAGGGGGGTGGCAAAGAGATTATAAATACTCTCAGGAAAAAAATTCTCAATTCTGAATGTATTTGGTGTTTCTTTTTTAATGTGCTCTTTACTTTGTTTTGGAACTTAGACACATTTCGCAAAATCCTCTGAACTGGTATTCCGAGGCATGTTTAAACAACAGAAATAATGGAAGCATAATTGATCGCAGCTGGGAACTGTCACCCTATCAGTAAGCAGCACCTAACTGGCAAATACTACAAGCTTGTTACAGATTCCTTTATGAATTGGGCACTGTGAGAAGACTGGGCATTCTTTATACCACACACTCAAAATCTTCACTGATTTATTTCTCAAATTTTACTAGACTACAAACAGTAAGTGGTTAGTCTGTTGGCCTCTTTCCAGTGTGTTTGGGCAGAGAAGGTGGGGTGCTTGTTTCCTAAAGTTAAATACATAACAGGTTTATAAACATGCTATATCTTTCAGTCATGGAGGAGATATTCAGTAAAAACAATCTTCTTAGTACCTGCATGTTCATAGGATAAAGGAGGAAAAGTAAAAATATCTTATTTAGAAACCCATTTTTGTGAATCAAATTACTATAAAATTTTCCATACATATCATATTCTAATCAGAGACTACCAAGGTTCAATTCTTATCTAGAAGTAGGCTTTTACATCCCTCTTTAAGTTTATTTCCTTAACTCAGGCTTTCCCCAAAAAGGAACCAAAAAAAAAAAAAGAAAAAGAAAGAAAGGAAAACTAATAACTCCACATTAACTTGCTAAGAGAAAAGCTACAGTAAGTCCCTTTTCCTATTTTCTTATATTTGTGTAGCTGTTAGACATTTTGCAAAGGAGGGGAGTACCAGCCAGCCTTTCACAACAAAAGACCCACTGTCACTGAGCCAGTCCCAGACATGGTGGAAACCAGCCCACAGGAAAAGGCCTGGCTCCAATGTTAGGCCCCGGCCGAGTACAGTCACTATATTCACTCAAATTGGCAACAGGTCTCAGTGTTCCTGGCTTTGAGCTGTGAACAAGGGTCGGGATTGAATAACCAATTATACAACCGCTGACTGAGTTTATCCAAGGTTTGCAAACTGCTATAATAGCCCAGTATTCAACCAACTGTTTTATCCTTTTCCAGATATAGTGTCATATCTCCCCTTGTGCTCCATTTACATGTCACTTTATTACATATATCCATTATAAAGGTTAATACCGTGTCACACTCAATGCCTAAATGTTGCCATACAGGAGTTCCGCTGCTCTCCGGGGCATTTCATATAGACACCTTTTTCTGTCTTTCACTTTCTCTCTGCAAGCTAAACCAAGTTTCTGTCAAGACTACAGAACAGTGGATGAAACAACAGTAGCCAAATGTCAACAGTTTCAAAAATACTCCTTATACTAATAGGCTGTTTTAACCCACCTTGGTACATTAAAAATGTGAAAATTCTGAACTTTGGCAGTTGACACTAGCACCCAAATCTGAGGTGCACGTATAAATTTATCCAAATGTGTGCCTCGCCCTTTGCCAAAATGGACATCTCTCTCAAAGTTCAAGAAGAGCTACAATTTTTTTCTAGCATATTTGCATGGCTGCCTTTATACAAAGTGGTTGCAATGGAAATAAAAAATAGAAATTCAAGTACTTTTCCTAAATATCTACAAACCTGAAATCCCTGAATGAGTATTTTCCAACTCAATAAACAGAATGAAAGAAATAGTAGAAATATCAAGTAGTTGGGAAGGAGCTGGCTTTTTTTTTTTTTTTTTTGATGCCTCGATCTTTAGCGTTTTATTTTTACACTATGCTTGGTGTAAACTGGTGTTTTACACAGCGTAACCTTATCTCTCCACTGAGGTTTTTTATCTTTAAAATCAACAATACAGATTCCTTCTAGAAATGTAAGTGATATTCATTGGATTATAAAAAAAAAACACATCAACATGTAATAACAAAACTGGTTAAAAACAAGGATATTATGCAAAATCTTTTACATCTTCAAATATTTTGAGATCTTTAAAAATAAGAGAAAAAGTTCCCTCTCAAGCCACAATGAAAACTTTTTATATAATCATATGTTGTAATGATAATAACTAAGCAACTACTCACAACTACTAATTGAGAGCTTAACTGGTGTTAATTTTAAAATGCTTTACATATGATTCTTTTTAATTCTTGCAAAATCCTACTTGTAGCTATTAAGAGCTGGGACTTTATAGCCAGAGTCTTCTTCCTTCATTTACAAGTTTAGACACCTTGTAAAATTACTTAACCTTCTGCTCCTCAGGATCTGTAAAATAAGTATAAATCGAATACACCTACCATTTGGAGCTATTGAAGGCATTAAATGACTTTCTCTAAGTGTCTCAATACAGTATTTTTAGGTGATTGTCATCATTGCTCTCCTTCTCCCCCCCTCCCCGCCCGTCATCTCCATTTTTATAAGTAATTTACTGCTCAAATAACCAAATCTCAGGCAGCTCAGTGAGTGACAAAGCTCATAACAACATTTTGCATCTTAAAGCAAATTAGTATCTGCAAGAATTTTACATGTTTGGGTGGCTTATTAACAATAACATCGATCTTCATTTATAGACCATCTTCTATGTTTAGCTATCTGCAAAGCAAAAGTAGCAGGAAGACTATTCTCATAAAGAGGTCTAATCTTAGTTTTGCAACTCATGAGTGTGATATAAAATACCCAACATTCTGAATTCTACCACGGGCCTTCTTTAAATCATTATTAATCCTAGATAAAAGTTTTAAGTATGACTATTTTGGTTATTTTATAACTAAAAGCATAAATATTTCTAATTTCTTGACCTTCACCTGTGACTAGAAATAATTTGATCACCAAATCCAGTGGCGGTGTGGAAAGGAGGAACAGATCTATTCAGAAAAGCAAAACTGTAAAGACTGCAACCCTTTCACTGTTACCAAGACATTCACTAAGTTAGAACTTGTTGCTGATCTCTGAAAAAGGAAAAAAAACAACTTGAGTTTTTACATTTTGGCAGGTTTTAGAGATACAAAGATGCCAGCCATGAAAGCCAATAAGAAGCCTTAATATCATTACAAAACATTAAAATGTTAATACGAATCAAGCTGAATAAGGCTAACATTTGCAGGTAGCTGAAAAAAATCAGTTTCATTACTTTATCAAAGGTAATGCAGTAGAGGGAGAAGAAAACTCTGGAGTCAGAACTAGGTTTGAATCTTGGTTCTGTTCCTCACTAACAAGTGGTTTCAGGCAAGGCATTTAACTAGTTTCAGTTTGCTCTTTTTTTTTTTCGGTACGCGGGCCTCTCACCACTGTGGCCTCTCCCGTTGCGGAGCACAGGCTCCGGATGCGCAGGCCCAGAGGCCACGGCTCACGGGCCCAGCCGCTCCGCGGCACGGGGGATCCTCCTGGACCGGGGCACGAACCCGCGTCCCCTGCATCGGCAGGCGGACTCTCAACCACTGCGCCACCAGGGAAGCCCCAGTTTGCTCATTTTTAAAAGTGAAATTGGGATGCCTGCTTGCCTTACAGGGAGAAGCGAGAGACACTACTACAGTGTCTAACATGCATTAAGTGCTTAATAGAGGACAGCTGCTATCAGCATCTTGCTCATCCTCATCAGCATCACCATGGTACCCTTTTACTGTCATTGTGAATATACCTATAAGTGGAGTAATTTTAAGCAGCATTCTAGAACTACTGACTCCAAGCAGTAATTTGTGTGTTTAAATGTATACTTTCTAAAGCAAACTGATGCCCTATAACTGGACAACGGTAAGGAAGAGGGCAAAACAAGAAACTCCAGTCCTTTACATATTTTGGCTATAATTACAAACAGCCAGGATTGGCCAGAATATTTATCTAATGACTTTCAAAGTTTGCAATAATATGAAAGACTGGCATTGAAAAATAATATTTATATTTTTCCTTTCTTTTCTCCAAAAATGTAAAATATTATGGCAAATTATTAATATTTTGATTACTATTATAATTACACCCTGATAGTATCAGCATGGCAAAGAGAGAAAGTAAAGGCAGATGAAAGTCTTCACATTATATCACCCTAAGGAAAAGAGCCGTTGTGCATTGAGAAGTCCTCTATTCTTACAATGAGTTTTGTTCTTTATGTCATTTTCTCAGAAGAAAAAAAAAAATAATGCTGGCATATTATATCAGCCAACTGCAGAAAATCTGAAGAAAGTAATATACAATCTACACAGGTAAATATTTAATTATTAAAAATATGTTTCCGGGATACATCTTTAATCTGAATACATGACTTTATAGCAAGATTTTCCCCGGTGATGCTCTTTTAAAATATGCAAAATGCAGCTACCTATCTCTTTTTGCATATATGCAAAACAGAATTCACCTTATACCAGACTCTGCATTTGTAATAGCTAGGACAAACTTACATAACTTAACAAATGATAACAATTACATGAACAAAGCGACAACTTTGAAACCTCAAATCAGTTAAACAAACACTGTAAGTATCATGAATGTCCTGCGTTTTGCAGCCATATTAAGGCATTGCTCCCTATTCTCTATTTTGGTTATCATAACAATGAAATCATTAATATTTATTGACTGTTTAATATGTACCATACGGGTAGCTTATGCAATTATCTCATGTAATTATTAAAACATCTTAAGAGGTAGGTACTAATATTATTATCTGTTTTACAGAGGAAACTGAGGCTTGGAAAGGTTAAGTCATTTCTTAAGGACACACACTTAGTGAAGAATTCAAACTCCTACCTGTTGGATTTCAAAGTTTGCTCTCTTAACTAGTAACCACGTAGACTCACCCAGCCTGCTAACAATAACAATAGGTGACATATTGGAAATAGAATTGAGTGCATACAATATAATACCACTCAGAGCGCCTGGTGGTGATGATTTCTGAATTCTCACGGGTAACCCTGATTATTTTAGGGATCAGAGTAACACCCAAACCTCTCATCAAGGCCTACAGGGCTCTATAAGCTTTAGCTTCCATTTATTTCTCCAGAGGCATTTTCTACTGCCCTTCCCATCATGCATTAGCCACCATGGCCATTTTTATACTTCAACTAGCTAAGTTCACCCTCACTCATGTGGTTCCACTGTCTGTTCACTTTTTTTTGGACACTCTTCTCCAAAAACGTCACATGACTGACTCCTTCTTTTATTTGCATCTTAACTCATGTTTCACCTTTTCAGAAAGGCCTTCTCTGACATACCATCTAAAGCAATATAGCTCTATTATCACTTCCATTCAATTTCTACCCCATTTCCTTTATTTTTTTATAGCACTTATCTCTAATGGAAATCATCTTATTCGCTCTTCCTTTCCACTAAAATATAAACTGTAGGAGAACAGGGGACTTATCTCTCTTGTTCACTATGTATTTCTATTTCCTAAACTGAAGCCTGGCATATATCAGACACACATGAAAATATTTGTTGAATGAATAAATGAGTACAGGAATTTCTGCCAAATTCTTGGAGATCCTCTTTGCTTTAACATGACTCAAGGTTACATATGATTTGGAAGTCATTCCTCCTGTGGGAAGACCATTCTTCAAGTTACTCATAACTAGGGCATAAAATGATAAATCTGCATTATCCATGTTTCTTAATTATCTCTCATAGATGCTATACATCAAAAGAGTTATACTGTGGATATAGGCAGGGCTATATTTATTAGCTCTAATTAAATACATTAAGTGATAACATAATCAGAAAAGCAAAGGTTATAGGAAACTAATAGTCATATAATTTCCTTGTCCTTTAAACGATTCTGGGCTCACGTTTTTCCTCATTTTGGACAAGTTTAAGCTCTTGTTGAATGCATCAGTTATGTCAGAGAGATATAACCAGTAACAACAACATCTGCTTCTATACCCAAATTTCTGTATATATGTACATATACTTGCAAATACATAACTTCTTACTGCACATGCATTTAACTTATATCTACGTGTGTGTTCTCTGAAGGATTTATAAAACTGTGACAATTAGTTGGGTAAATTGAGCAAAAAATCCCTTTCATTCCTTTACTATGGAGTCACATTATATAAATATTTAATTCATCTAAATTCATTTATAAAATAAATTAAAAGAAGAGTAAGTTTTAAAAAATAACAATTTAGGTAGGGCAGATGATTCTGTTTGTCACTGCTGTCAATAAACTGCACTGAGAGAGTTGACACATGACACATGATTTGAGACTGCTGTTCCCTCACTTGGTCTCAGGTCCTGTTTGCCTCTCCAAGTCTGAGCATCTCCTTCTGCCAAAAGTGGGTTTCATGTTTAAAGGCACAAACTTTTCATTCAATACAAAACTCAAGTCAACAACTTCACTTGAGGCTCAACCAAAGAACAGCAACATGCTGCAGTGGTTTGGTGGACTGACCACATGATAATGGTGGGATAGTCTCCACTGTGGCAAGCTCCGAGTGTAATTCTGTCCTTCCCACTGACTTTAGAATCTAAACCCAGTTTAAATGTGACTCTACTATATTGATTTCAAATAAAAGATCAATTACATATTGAATCTCTACTTTACTATGCACATATAGGTAAGAAAAAGTTATATTTTTCCACTTGCTTTTGTTTTTCTAAAAAAATTAGGGGCATAATATCGCAAATCTTTATAATCTCTTCAAAAATTGACATGAGTTAAGAATTGAGAGTAGAAATGCCTGCTGTTCATTAACTAACTTATATAAAAAAATATTTATTTTATGCCCACTGTATGGCAGTCACTATGCTATGTACTGTGGATACAAAGATGAAAGATATATTCCCCGTCCTAAAAACGCTTACGAGTTAGACACATAAATTACCACTGTACCAGGAGCAGTGACAGAAGAATGCTCAGGATGTTATGGGACACAGAATGAGGCTGTCCAGCTCAGGGAAGGAAGGACATTAATGCAAGAAGGTCTACAAAGGAAAACTAGGTTACCTGAGCTACGTTTTGAGAGCTAAGAAGAGTTTTTCATGTGACTGAAGAGGACAGTATCACCCAGGAAGGGGAAGCAATATGGAAAAGGGGATGGTAACAAGAGAGAGCTCAGCATGTTCAAGAAACCAAAAGAAGTGTGATATGTTTAGGGCATAAGATGGATATCAGAAAGTGGAGAGGGGTAAAACTAGATAGAAGGAGAGAAGTCAGACCATAAAGAATCATGAATACCATAACAGAGAGATAGCAAGGCTTTGAATTTAAGCAGGGGATTGACATAATCAGATTGATAAATTCCCCTTCTTTAGAAGGAAGGGCTGGGAAAACCAAATTGCATGGTGAGGTCCTGTGCAGTGATCTTGTATTGGAAGCTCTGTTACCCAGAGTTGTAGCTGTGTAGAGAAAGAGAGTGGGTAGGGAAGGGGGGGAGAGGGAGGGGAGAGGAAGAGGGGGAGAGAGAGAGAGAGAGAGAGAGAGAGATCATGTCTTTTCCATAAGAGAGTGGTTAGGCTCAAGGCCAAAAAAAGTATGTCTAAATGGTTTATGAAAGCAGATAGAGCCTGAAGTGGGTGTCTGAAACTGGGGTACTGGGGGTACCCCCCCAAAAGATAAATGAGAACAAAGTATCTCAGATCAAAATGGTCAGATGAAAGTACAATCTAAGTTAATGTAAGAAATATAAGAGTTTTGAGTCATTTTACCTGATAGGAAAATAACTACTAGTGAAATCATTCCAAGTTATGACCAATGTGTGGCTTTATGGCTTCCAGCATAAAACAGTTTCGCAGTAAAACTTTTCCATAGTGAAGTCTAATGTTTAACTCATGTGCCCCAAATATAAAATGACAATTTTCATAAATTATCATTTAACAATACTACCACCTCACAGGGGCCTTAACAATGCTATTTTGAAAAATGCTGATTTTTGTTTTCCTCATCACAGTATAGCCACAAGAGCAAGTTCAGGAGTAATCATCGCGAAAAGGAGGGATTACACTCATTACAAAATCATCTGAATCCAACAAAATCACTTGACTTGACTTCTGCTGAATGGTCTAACTTAGACCCTTCTAAAACTTTGATACTTGCTACCTAGAGTGTGCCTACATTCAAATGACAAAAAGAAATGAACAAGTAGCAAGTGAATTTTAATAAATATTAGAGATAAATTCAGAAATAAACAATCATGCTTATTTTGACAATTTTTAAATTAAATTCTTGGACTAGTACAAAGATACCTGTGATTTAACTATGCGTGCCTATAATACAGTCATATTCGCTGCTAAAACTATTTCTAGTCCTTATGATGAAATTAATTCTTTCCGGGTTTGAAGCAAAGTGCATTATGAGTAAGAAATACTGGCCTAAAATTAATTGCATGGGGACTTCTTGTTATTTCAGTTTCCTGGCAATTTTTGATCTCAAATACAGAGCTTTGGGAAGTTTCCCAGAAGCTTTCCTTGTCTCTTTAATATATGATCATATATATACACACAGATATATGTACATGCACACATAGATATAAACATTACGTAAGTATATATGTCCATATACAATGGTAAATAACTTAATATCACAAAATGTTGTTTTAATTAGATAAAAGTTGTGTGTGTGTGTGTGTGTGTGTGTGTTCTAGTCTAAAGGATAATGTTCAATACTGACCATTAATAGGTATCACGATAATCCAAGCTTTTCCCCCAATCAATGTTTGTTTGTTTATAATCTCTTAACAAAACTTTGAAGTTTTTATTGCTAATAAAGATTGATACTGTCATACTAGAATTGCCTGAAAAACTTGGATACTGTATATTTTATATAGTAAGTAGCCACACCTAAAAATTACATTATTCGGTTAAAATCTGGTTAATAGCTTTGTGTCAGCAGAATTAGCAGAGTCATTTTTTCTTAATTTTGAAAGTGAATTTTGATTTTTCTTACTAAAAGACTACAGACTGTCATTTAGAAACCCCTAATAAGTCAAAAAAGTAAGTTACGTTCAACACTTTGTTGGGTATTTTGCACATTAAAAAAAGATTTTAAGAGACTGGTCTCTGCTTTTTTTTTTTATAAGGATCTTATAGCCAGAGGGGGAAAAAAAAATTAAGAATGCTGATATATGTAAAGCACAAGGAAACAATAAATACTAACCAGGTGATCCTGATTTTGAGTGTAATAAAGAAAATAGAAAACAATATATCAGAGCTAAAGTTAGTTAAAACCTCTTGAACGCGGCAGAATTTATTTTAAATCAGCAGAGGAGATTAGAACAAGAGAACAAAAGCAGGGGACAGAACAAGCAAGCATACAGAATAAGTGGGGAAGTTCTACTTGGCATTATTGGTAGGTGTTTGAAGCATACTAAGCAATTGATTTGATCAGATTTGGGAGGCCTTGGGAAGGTGGTTAAGAGTTTGCATTTGATGGAGTGAACAATATACAGCCATAGAAGTGCTTTAAACAGGACTGTAAAATAGGAAAAGTGGTGTTTTAAAACTTGAGTCCAGCATGTTAAGATAGCGTGTCTCCGTAAGGAGTAGGAGAGTGGCAAGGAAATAAAAGTCTCTGTTCTAAACCTAAACATGGGGAGACCTAGGGTTGGGTGTGCAGGGCGAAGAATTTCTGAAAGGGAGGGAAGAGTCAGGGGAGAACGGTGGCACTGTCCTCTGAAACAGGAGGGCTCGTTTTGTGATTATTAACCACTTTTATTCCATTTACTGAATCTGCCAGTCACGTTCCCCTGGTGATTCCCTTGCCTCATCCCAGAGTTTAAATGTTCTATGAAGACTGAGATAACAGTGCCCATATTGGAGATAGAGGGCAAGGCACCAAAGGTAAGATTTTTTACCTAAGGAAGAAAAAGGAGCTCAACTTTTCTGTTCTTGCTTTCTTTCCTGCTTTTAGTGGAAATCTCTGCTGTTGCTTTGGAGGATTTAAAAAAAAAAATCTCTCATCTCTGCTCTGGCCAACTAACCACGAGGCTAAAAGCTGCCTCCTTTCTAATCTATGTGTTAGGATACTGCTAACAGTTGACTGTTACTAATAGATAAATGCAAAAAAACATGGAAGTAAAGAAAACATGCAAGCACACAAGGTCTGATTGTTAAAAACAGCTGTGACTGCCTTTTTCTAACAGAAAATAAAATGAAAAACAAAACAGTTTAATTTTATTATCCACTATTCTGTTGCATTTAAAGTAACTCAAAAATTACTTTTAAATGATTAAAAATAAGAGAAGGGAGATGATTTCAAGCAGACTATTAAAAATGAAGAAATATATCAGCCAAAAAATACTGGACACAAAATAAAACTTAAACCATATCTAAATATGTTTTATTTCCTCTCTCTTCTCTCTCTCCCTCTTGCGCTCTCTCCCTCTTGCTGTGTGTGTGTGTGTGTGTGTGTGTGTGTGTGTGTTCTTCCATGTCCGTTCTTTAGAACACAATCAGTCTTTCTTTGGAGAGTGTGTTTTTTTCTTTATTCCTAAATCAACACAGTTGAGGGAATTTGGAAAACTCTAGCTAAATTAAAGGCCAAATCCAGACACTACTTTTATTTAGGCTAAGTTAAACTGAAACAATGAGTCATAATGATTGTTAAACTGACAGAAAATAATGTTTTAAGGTTAAAAGAAACTAAGGGGAACTTAGGTTAAAAAGACTGAGATTGACAGTGAAATTGAATATATATGTTTTTTCATGGACTAGAAATTTCCATAGCATCACATCTAGCATGTCTGAGGCATGGAACAAACATGAACTTCATTTTAATCTCCATTAGCATATCATGAAGTACTAGCATGTTTTCAGTTTTCAACCCTAAGGAAAGGTTCAGAATGGACAGTAGAAGTGTAGAGCTAAAAGTATTTATATTATATATATTTTATTTTTTATATCATGTAAAATATATAGTTTTCAATAATAGTTGAGAATTACTCTCTTCTACATAAGCTTTGATCTTGAGTCATCTTCAACTAGGTAGACATAAAGACTGAGTTTATGCCAGTTTTATGCTTTCTCCATATATTTGGTAGTACAAAATATAATTCTCTAATAGATTTGAAAAACAGAACCAAAACGTAATGGACAAAATCAGAATATGTAAAAGAAGAATGGCTCTTCAGGTCACTAAGTATTCAATGTAACCAGTTTGAAGGTATTAACATACTGAAAAGTGGAATGTAAGTCAGAGAGGAAGTTCTAGGCATCCAAAAACTGGGGGTTGGTAGGGCCGGTAAAAACTGAGGTTGTATAGAGGGAAGGAGCATAAATGTAGATTCAACCAAAATGACCAAGAGTCTGGACACACTGGCTAGACCAACCCTAAGGTAGAGATGGATGCCTAAAGGTATAGCCAACATAAGCCAGTCCCACAGGCGAAAGCATCCTTACTGTTGTAGGTACATTAGCTATAAATACCAAACTCATATAACTCCCTTGTTCTAATAACATGTTTACCAACATCTTTAAGACAATTATTTGGCTTTCCACATGAATCTATCTACAGGAAGAGAAAAAGTTTTTCCATAAGGACTTTCAGTATTCTGAACTTTGTAGTAGTTATTCTTTATTTTAAAAGTATATTTTTGCATTTTGGTTAAATAAATTAACCTCCTGAGTTTAGATGAAGTGAATCTACTGCAGAGAGATAAATCTGCTCTCCCTGTGATGGTAAAATTAGATTTACAAGCCTGTAAGCTATCTGATCACCAAGTTAATGAATGCTCTTCTATAAGACCCCTTGAAAGTCTTTGTTATGAAGAAACCACACTACCATCTTTGTTAGTTCTCAGTTCAAATGCCACTTCCTTTGCAGATCTTTTCTGACCATTATCTAAATTAGCTCATCATACTCATTGTCTATTACACTGATTTATTGTCTTCATAGCATATATTATCTGAAATGATCTTTCCTTAAAGTTTTTTAAAAATTTTTGGCCACGCCATGCAGCTGTGGGATCTTAGTTCCCTGACCAGTGATTGAACCCGGGCCCTCAGCAGTGAAAGCACTGAGTCCTAACCACTGGACCACCAAGGAATTCCCTGAAATGATCTTATCTGTCTCCATCCACTAGACTATAAGTTCTCTGAGAGTCTACCTTGCTAATCAATGTGCAGATCATAAAAAACAACTTTTAAATGTTAGTTTAATGTCAAATAAATGAAAGATAGAGGAAGTATGCTTAGTTTCTGTAAGTATAAGAAATAGTAATTTGATGAGAAGAACAGGATCTTAGTCATTGTATAATCCTGGAAGATGTACCAATTTGGGGAGATACGTGATGATTAAATGATTTTGTTTGACTAGATAGAATTAAGCAAAAATTTGTTTTAGCTTAGTACTATTTAGAAATTTAGCAATTGGACCAAACGCTGAGTAACTGAGTAAAAGAGAAGTTCACTTTAGCCAAACATGAATTTAATTTGAAAGCTACTCTTCTGCCTAGAAGACTTTGCTTTTGTCCTTATTCTAGCAAACAAAAAATGATACTAATACTAATAATACTGCTGCAAGTAAAGAAGCAGAAAGGAAGATATTAATCTGCAAAGTAAATAACTAGCATATAAAAACCATCTAGTACAAATAAATAAATTTTCATTTTATTTCACAGTAAATCTATGCAAATTTTAAACAAAATTGGTAAAATATTCTGTTAATGTTCAATTGACATGGAACTGAGAGGCTCCAAATAGGCCGTTAAAGTTCATTCCTTCAACATTCAACATGTATCAATACTTACAGAGATTCTACTATGAACCAGACACTGGACAAGCATCTGGAAATTCAGCAATGAACAAACTGGGTACTCCCACTTCCATGGAGTTAATAATCTAGAAGAATGCTTTAAGAAATAAACTAAACTTCTGTGACCTAGTTAGCTTAGTCTTTTTAACAACCTAACTCATTCAGAATTTAATTGCTGAACAATTAACACCTGAAATTTCCAAAAAAAATCTTTAAAACAACCTAACAAAACAAGGAGTAATGGAAAAAGCACAGGCTTGAGGGTGGAAAGACCAGGTTCCTGCCCTGGCTCTTCTATCAGTCACTGATAGCTTTGAATAAAACATATTATCCCCGTAGGTCTCTCTTTGGCAAGATGAAGGAAGGACTGGATGACAGAACCTCTTAAATTCCATCTAGACCTATGGATAGGTCTCTGATTTATTTGATTAATACATAAATTCACATATAAACAGAAATAAAATGGGGACATGGAGCAAAAAATGATCTTGTGGAGTACACAGACTTCTCTAAAACTGATTATTTCAGTTTTGAAGAAGTATTGCAATGCTTTCTTCATGGCATTAAAAAAGAAAAAAACCTGTCATCCATTTAATCAAAGCTTTGTACTTCCTCTTTGGGAAAGATCACAAAAACTGACAAGTGCTTTTGATACACATTTTAAAAAAACATTTATAACCTGAGTTATATAAAGTAAATTTTATGAGGTGACTGTTTTCCAACCTGACAGCTTTTATTGAGAGTTTAGACATTTGGACAGCCATTGATTTCATGTTTCACTGTTACAGGTTGTAAATCAAAATCTACTTTCTTAAATACCTGATTTTTCCATTTCCACCCATTTGTTGTCATAGGATTAGTATAAATGCTGAATTGGTGTCATTTGTGTTTAAACTAAACATCGAATTATTTGTGGAAAAAATTAAAGTGGATGGAAGTTGCAAAATTAAATAAAAACATTTCAATGAAAAGGCTAAATCATTACAAATATTTAGTAAATTTTGATGTTTATTTCAAAAAGTTATTTTTTATCTAATTATTTTCCTAAGAAAGAATTATATGAACAAAATACATAGCTGATCAAACTTTTTTGTTTTGTTTTTTATCAATTCCAAATTCACTCATTAGAAACCCATGAACAACGCACTTATATGGATAATACTGCGAATTAATGCTATGCACTTTTAAGAAGTGTTCATAAAACACTGAAATGATTTACAATTGGTAAAAAAATACATATATACAAATATATGGAATGCATTGGGAATGCTTTTCAATGTAAAGAAAACATATGATTCCTTAACTTTAATAAGTCCATCTAAATCTACTTAGATCCTCCAAAATTAAACAAGAATAGAAGAATTATAGATTTTTTTTAATGATGTTGTTAAATTAAAATTTTTTTCCTTCCATTTTTGTTGGCATTTCCTTTTCTTGTTTGGGCCAGAATTATAAACAGGAAAGCAGACTATGAAGAAATTTAAAATAGTGGAGAAAACAAGTTATTTAAGCTTCTTTGAATTTAACATAAGAACAATTTTTCTAGTTATCAATTCAGTGCTTTTTATTTTAAAAGAACTGTTAGACCATTCTTTTTCTAATACTCAATTCTTTTCCCAAGGATAATGAAGTCTTGGTATAATAGGATAAAGATCTTAAGAAATCATTGGTTTATCCCACAACAGCTGGTGTTTCAATCATACCAGAAAGACATCCTTCCACTTAGAATATTCAAAAGTAGATTCTACACTCTTGATAATAGGTTTTAGGCAATAAGTTCAAACCACTGTATATTGCTATTTAAATTATAAGAAGTCCTTATTTTAAACACATATATTTTTCTTTTCAGTGATAATAATTATTGCTTATATCTTGAGAGGTAACTAAGAAATTTTAAGAAAATTCTGGGAAAATGGTGACATGAATGGAATAAGATACTATTTTGAAAATAATTTATTTCAATTCAATAAATACTTAATAAATACCTATTTTCCTGGTGGTAAAAACCTAGACCTCATAGTGCACTTGTAGGAGACCAATGCTCCTATTGTATTACTCAGGAATTATTTTCCTAGAAGAAATTTTAACAATAGAGTAGGAATGCAACTATGACTTCAAAATATGACAAATTCATGAATAAAATACATTACTTGCTAAGTAACTTTTACTGCTTTTAAATTTTTATTAATATATATCTGCACCATTCTTCCTTTGTCTTGTATCAGACCAGCAATGAATAGCATCAAAAGTTTAAGAGAAAAATGATAAAAGAAAAATTTAAATTAAGCAAATAATTTCTATTAACATGTTTTTATCTTCTTTTTTATGATTTAGTAAGACTACTCTTGATTTTAACAGTGAAAGGCAGGGTTCACTGTGATCATGGTTTGCGAATCACTAGTATTGCCCATGTAGTTCTTGTAAGGCAGAACAAAAAAGGTCAGAGGAGACTATTTCTCCCATGGGTACTCTGCTAAATTACCTGTAGCTTTAGGTAAACCACAGAACTTCTTTTCATCCCATGTACTGGGATGGGGGGGTAGAGAATGACCTAGAAGCACATAATTTCTAGATTCCTTCAAGCTGTATTTTAAAAAAATTAAATACTCATTAAAAATGAACTGTCTATAGGTTTATCTCAGTACAAAGAATAAAGTATTCATGACCTATAAAAGTAAATGATATGGTAAAGTACCTAAGATTTTGAATATAAGCTTCAGGAAGCGATCTGAAATTCTGAAGTATCAATGTTGTCTGTGGTATAAACATGCTATTTTAGGAAATACCAAAGAACTTTCAGCTCACTTTTTTCCATCATCAATTCTTTCATAATTATATTTAAAAAGCAACTCAAACCCACTAAGTACAAAATAGGATTCATATTTGGCAATTATTTTAAGTTTAAGGTAAAACAAGGATGAAGGTATGGAAGGTCTACTTTTAATTAATTCTAGCCCCATAAGAGGAAAAGCTTTTCAGAACTGCAAGTATCCCACGACAAGCTTAGCTGCCTCATGAAGTACTTACTTCTTGATTCAAGACTTGTTCAAATAAAGACTTAGTGATGAACTGATTATTGGGGATGCCATAAAGGGTCATCATTCTGTTTTCCTCTAACTAATGCTCACTCATTTTTTAGAGGTCAGCTTAAGCACATCCTCCTCCAGAAAGCCCCCTCTGAGGTCCCAGTTTGATTTGGATATCACTATGCATATAAACATCCTGGGGTTATATTCAAAATTTGTTTAAAAAACAATAATGAAAACCTAAAACACTTAACAACTGGTACTGCAGACCCAATAACTAAAGCATGGTCATGGAAGCCTTATGTTAACTGCCAGGCATGAAATTCTTGGACCTTGGAGAGGCCAAAGTGGTCCTGGGGAAGGGCTGAGACATTTAGGGTAGTAAAGGGGCCTTCAGGGCCTTGAGATGTTGGCTAGTGACCAATGATAAAGAATAATTTTAATGTTACTAATGTGTACCTGCTGAATACAGCTTTGTCTTACCAAAACATCTGTAAGGGTATGCTATAATTTACAGACTTTTTTTTCTGTCTCCCAACTAAACAGTAAGGTCCTTGAGAGAAGACACTGTATCTTTCCTATTTTCTTTGTATCCCCAAGAGTTAGAACAGTGCCTAAGACAAAGTAGGCAGTAAATATTGGGTGAGTTAATATATGAAATTTCATGCATCAATTTAGGGCTGAACTAAGTGGCTTTGACAGTTTCAGTTACACAGTTCTACTCTACAGTACATTTAACTTCTTAAAAACATCATGGGTCTAATACAGAGATCATGTAATTTTACAAGGTAGTGGAGTTGAAATGCTTTTGTGTTGTTAAGAAAACAAAGCATTTTATATCAGTAAGTTTTGAATAGTGGGCGATGAGACTGCAAAATCTTATCCAACCTAAAAATGTCATTGTAAGGTGTTGTTCAGGGTAGTTTTAAACGTAACACAAATGGATTTTACGTCGAGTCAGCAAAAGTGCACGGACTAGACCCTGCCTCCTGAATCCTAGCCCCAAATGTTCTATACTGGATTATACTAAAGGGCAATTAAAAATCTCTTTTCCTTATTATTAAAGAGAATTACTCATTTGCTTTGATCCAAAGTTTCAACATACAATGAACACTGCTATCTGAAATATATCAATACCAAGTTAAATATAATTATATTCCTTACAAGAAACACTCATTGCTAACATGGGAATATTCAGCTGTTATTACGAGAACACAGTATTGTGTGTAAAACTGTATTTGAGAAATAGACCATACCGCCAGCTACTTTCTAATTGATCAGAGATACTTTAGCTTAGCATAGACATACTACAAAATCTAAAAACATTACTGATATTACTGTAAAGTGAAATAAGGTTTCAAAGACACAAATTCATGATATTATGGTTCAGGGTCCAATGATCATGTCTCACCAACATTAGTAGGGAAAATATGTGGGAAAATGAGAAAGTGCTCTTGTTTGGACCTGAGATTCAGCAGAGGAAGTAACAATCTGAAAAGAAAGAAAGTTGTCTTATCATGTGAACACAATGAAAAGGATAACTGCTTATATATGTATTTAATATTGGTATTTCTATAGACACTATCCTAGCTATAATAAAAATTAGGATTGAATGATAGCTAAAATAGATGTGAAAGTATCCTGAAAAAACTGAAATATTCATTCTTTTTTATGCTCTTCACTTATTAAAAAAGAAAAAAATTGGAGCTATAGATAGATATAAAATGCAACAATAAAAATATGTAAGAAAATGTAGAAAAAGAAAGATTTGAAATAAAATGACTTGAGGGGGTCAGATCTCAGAGTAGCACATACAAACCTAAGGTTTGGTACAACTGCCAGTGCCTCCTACAACTCAGACCTACAAGAGAAGCAGCTTACAGTTTCATGATGTCCATCAGATGAAAACAAATCAGTTGCATAGATACAAAAAAGCTTTTCCTGATGCACAAATCTGAATGAAAATCTTCCCATGGGTACTCATTAAAGGAACACCCGATTTGATTTAGAGAACTATGTCCTTGCAATAGCATGTTCTTTATGAACATTTCTTTTTAAACTCCTCAATGCAGACTAATGATATAATGCCAAAGCACGGTTTAATAAAAACAATTGTACAATGGCCTAAGAATGGAACGTGAAATTCTGCTTCATCCAGGGATAAAATTTTGAAACCTTTAGGTGTGCTTAGACTAAGAGTAATCAGACACGAATATTCTATTTTGCAACTGAGCTTTTGATAATTGAACAAAAGACTTCAGATTTTATACAACTTGACAAGAACATGGAAAGTAGAAATTATTTTTGCTTATTAGATTGATTCAATAAATATGTATTGAGCACACAATGTGTGCCAGGAACCATTCATTGGAAATGGAGATAATACTGAGTTTAAACAAAGAAATGATAAATACCAATAAATTGTACTGTTTCTGTGTTTACTGTAGCTAAAGAAGCTCCACACAAAATAAAAATAAATACATTAAGGGCCACAGAGAATATTTATAACCTATACCCAAGGTCTGTCAATGAATCTTTTCCTCTGATTGGAGAACTGCCACTTTTAAGTACAAACATTCTCAAAACTTAAAGTATAAATCATATAACTCCTTGGCTGATATAAGAAAGAAATATGCCCAAGAAATTTAGTTTTATAAGAAAGGCACACTACTATGTATTTTTAAAAAGGCATAAGATGGTATATGAAGAAAAAATAGCTTTTTTCTGACTGCTCTCCTTGTCTGTTTCTCAGTTGTCTTTCCTTGGCTCCCAAAACATTTACAACACAAAGAATACTGAATGGGAATTTTGGGGTCTGTCTTACCGAGATAGGAATTATATCAGTAATTCTTGAATCCTGTCTACCTGACATCTGATATGATACATGACATAGATCATTTCTGAAATAGAGGAAGGAAAGGAGAAGAAAGAGAAAGAAAGAAAAGAAAAGAAAAGAAAGAAAGAAAGAAAGAAAGAAAGAAAGAAAGAAAGAAAGAAAAGGAAGGAAGGAGGAAAGGAAGAAAGGAAGGAAAGGAAGGAAGGAAGGAGGAAAGAAAGAAAGAATTAAATAGATGACTGAATCATAATGCAATCGTAGGTTATCCATTTTTATAATTTAACTCGGATCATTTTTTCAAACAAAAACATTAAATTACATTAATATATTCAAAACCTGTCTTACCCTGTCCCTAACATGGATTTTAAGTCCAACAGTAATAATACCTATTTCCAACAATATTCAATGAAAATGTGCCTTTTCCTATTCTTACCAGTAGTGATAGAAGGAAAACTATCCTTTCTAGTAAACGTGATATGAAGGAGAAGGTGAACTATTACTTGTGATTTTTCCTCATTCTGCCTTCAGCCTATTTTTAAAGGAGAATACAGTATTTCTTTTAAGATTACTCTCTAAATTAAAGCATCATGTGTACAGGGGCAAAGTCAGGGTTAAATACCTATGTGAGCCAGAGAGTTTTAAACTGTTCTTTGGCCAGATGCTATTGATTATAAGAAGCCCAGAATACTTGAATGAATCAGTACAAATATATCACTACAACTGGGAAAGACTTCAAAGCAAGCTAACTTTTTCTATTGTTTACCTTTAAGGGGGTAGGAGTGTTCATCTGTCCATTCAAACAACCTTCTAAAGTGTTAGCTTCAATATAGATTTTGCCTGGCTAGCTGTTTCAAAGTTAAAACTGCTACAGACAGGATTTATATTTGTGGTATATAGTTTCAGCTTTCTTGCCTAACCTATTTCAAGAACTGAGTTATGCACTGAGAGCCTCAATTTTTAAATTATCGTGTTAGAACCAATTACCTTCATAGTAGTAACACATAGAGAACCAGTAACCTAGATCTCTGAAAGTTAATTTCTTAGTGTGTTAATATAGCCAAAGTTACCACTGAATTCTCAGGATAATCTATCTGCCAAGCAAATAAACTTTCAAAAGACCTAGGAAAGAAAATCATATTTACAAATATGCCAACTTCTATTTCAAGGTCTACAAGGAGATCACAGAAAAAGGTAATAGAACACAAAATCACTTTTACTATTGTTTGAATACACAAATCAAATCAAATCTTCTTGATCTGAATATTACCAGATATGTGTGAGGAGGAAAATTAAAAGATAGGTATACACACACACATGTATACACACACACACACACACACACATGTATACACACACATATATACATAGGGACATGGAGATGTTCCATACTTTTCAAAATCAACAAATCTGTGCCTCTCAGTGAAATATAACACTTCAGCTTTATCAAGTTCAACCCCACAAGTCATTCTTGGAATGAATTATATGGTATCTATCACAGGATGTTTTCTATAAGTATTCTTAAGAGAAGGCAAACCAGTAATATATCTTTAATCTGTGCATAACATCATCAAATACAGAAATACATTCGTATAGAATGTATATACCAGTCGGACTCAATATGTTAATCACTGTAACTATAAAATTGGAAAACAAATGTATGTAATAGAACATTTGCTTTAATTTTCTACTTAACTGCCAGAAGATACTATTTCTCTTCATTTAAATACATTTTCTATGTTTATGTGAGTTTTATTATTTCATAATCACATCTAAGTGTCATGATTTGCAAAATATACATAAGCATCTCCTAAATCTGGATAAAGTTCTTAAGAAAAGCATTGTTTTTAAAAAGTAAACATTTTATCAACAACTGGATACGATACATTCAATAAATACCTCAATAGTAATCTTTATAAGACTATGCTCAGTTCTAATATTTATCACACGACAGCTACACTCTCCCTTCTTTCAGTCCTTCCCTGCCCCCCACAAATACATAAGTAAACACACACACACACACACACACACACACACACACACACACACAGGAAAGTTCTGTGAACAACATCCGAATATTGAACTCATACTAAGGGCCAAGCACAGTAATAGGCTTTTTATGTGTGTAATCTCATTTAATCCTTATACCTGCTCTATGATAATTAATATTCCTTAAAAATTAAGGAAAAATTACCTATATTCTTACAGCAAGTTATTAGCAAAATTTTCATTTGGACTTGGCAAAGCTCTGTTTCTTCAATTCTTCCAGTGTTCCCTATTTCAATAAGCCTTGCTACCAGTCTACCAACTGCTGATGATCAAAGTTTCAGAGCAAAACGTCTATTTTTCTCAACCCATCTATCAGACATTAATTACACAGAGGCATCTCTTCTTAAGACAAAGTGCCTATTACCATAGGTGTGCAATGCCATAGGACTCATGCTACACAGAAAAAGAAAAGTTCTAGGGTCCAACTCACAAATATAGAATAGTAAATCATTTTGTGTTCCAGTTCTATCCTCTAAGACATAGTTTGCTTAACTATGCACGTATGCTCGAATTTCCAGTTGTTTTTATTGGAGAAAGACATTGCGTTTCAGAGCATTTCATCTGCAGTGTTTAATGAGTTGGACATTGGAAGCTATTTTGAGCACATAAAGACTGTTATGTGCTATGGAAACTTTATTGCAAGTTCCGCATCCACAATCTGTGTTCTTGTGAAAGTATATCAAATCCTAAAGTTTGGATGAATTAGACTACAAATTCAGCCAATTAAAAAAAAAAAAGATGATCTAAATCGTGAAGACTGGCCATCCATTTAGAAGTAGTTTGTTTATATGAGTTACTGGGACTCAGTAACTATCAGTAGAGACTATGGGGTAAAATCATCCCACAGCTCTTGACGAGATTATCAGAAAAATAATGTTTTATCGTATTTATGAGTTTGAATTTTTATGTGTGAAAATTATGTGTAAAATGAGCTGTTACGAAGAAAATCACTGAGACCTTAATTAAGTTTTTTGAAATTCAAACCCAATTATCAAGGCAAAAACTTCAAAGACAAAACCAGGCAAATATCTGAAACTTTCCTCTTTGTAAGACTTTCGCCTACGGATTTCAGAACTTCCACTGAAATTACAGTAATCTTCCCCTACCTGTAAATTCTCCTCATGTGAAAATAAGTAGATGTATATTTGTATACTTTTTTCATCACTGCAAGAATTCTCGATAAAATACATGTGAATCATGAGTGACTCCAAGTTTTAAAGTAAAAAACTGGTAGTTACAGTATAAGCCATTTATTCAGCAGACATTTATTAAGTGCCTACTCTGTGCCATGTACTCTTGGCCAGGCTCTCGGGGTGAGGGATAGACTCTAAAATCAGGACATTAGTCAAAAGTAGCTAATAGAGAAAATAACCCTTGAAAACCTTTTTATTTGCCCAGAAGGTACAGTATGCATTTTGTGTACCCAACCCTAAACAGTAAACTTTTAAGCACACGGATGTTTAAGAACCAACTAAATTAGACTAAAGGAAAAACAAACAGAATGACTATATAAACATTGAAACCATTCTGTATTTAGGAAAGCTATCAAATTCCTGACCTAAGAATGGCGGGGAATGGGTGGAGAATTCTAAAAGGTTCCTACCCTCCTGCAGAATTTACTCAATGGCTTGATGCACCTTTAGGGTAAGCAAGATAATGTTGCATGAAGATTAAGCAAAATAATGTTGAAGCTGTAGAGAGTAATATTCTGAATTTAGTACATTCATGTATGTGTGTTACAACTACATGGTATAGCAAAAGGCAAGATAAACCTAGTCTCTGCCTTCAGAGCTGGATAAGGATGAGGCAAGAAAGGCACCTAGAGTGCAAACGTTGAGGAGACTCACTCTTAGGGTCGAGCGCTTGTTGACTCTTCATTTGCAAAACACAGACTGAGTGCCTTCTTGAATTTCGTGACCTAGGTACTAACGGTTTATATCAACTTTCCCAAGAGAGAATGATTCTCCACGTTTCTTACTTTCATGGGGTATGGTGGCTGTGGCCGTCTGATTTGTTAAAGATAAACCTATGAAGATGAATGCCCTTTCTGTATAATCCTTCATTAAAATGATTAATGTAAAATGAATTACCAAGCACTTCATTGAAACCACAGGGGAAGAATATCGGAAAAGTTTTATCTAAAAAGGAATGACCCTCTATTTTAATATAGTCGTATAGAATATGAGAGACCATGACTTTAATTGATATGCTGTTCTTACTAGTTTTAGTCAATATAAAATAAGCACTTATATACATATTTACCAGATTATTATTCACCTAAATATATATTTATAGACATTGACTTATAAATCCTCATTCACTATAAGGTCTTAATTTCTATAAAGCAAACTCTCTTACTATGAGAGTTTTCAAGAATACAACCATATAGCTGATGCCATAATACTTTTCACAAATCCTGTTGTCTAACAGTTACATGCATCACTGTCTGTCAGTAGATTATAAACTACTGGGATAAATGAGATGCCATAAGAAAACTGCCATGAAATGCTAGTGTCATTCTTCATTCTCCCCGGTAGGCTTAGAGATCGAGTCTAACTCATTTTAGCATTTCCTGCAACAGATAGGATAATGTCTTTCACAGAGTAGTCATTTAATAAACATAAGAAAAACAAAAACATAATTCTAACTGGAAATGTTTTCTGTCCTTTGTTATAAGAACATTTAAAAACAATATTTCTGCAAAAGACAATTTTAAATTTAGCCTTTTTCATAAAAATATGACTTTTAGATACATATTTTCATATATTCAGCTAATCATAAAGCTGATTAAATTAGAATTGATTTACTTAGGTCTACAAAAGAATATCTCATTTTTAGAGTATTGGTCTTAAAGTAATATCACCTTTTAAATAAAATTGACTCTCCTATAAATGCCAATTATCTCTTTTAATAACAGCTTTTAAAATGTACTGTTGGGCTTCCCTGGTAGCACAGTGGTTGAGAGTCCGCCTGCCGATGCAAGGGACACGGGTTCGTGCCCCAGTCCGGGAAGATCCCACATGCCGCGGAGCAGCTGGGCCTGTGAGCCATGGCCGCTGAGCCTGCGCGTCCGGAGCCTGTGCTCCGCAACGGGAGAGGCCACAACAGTGAGAGGCCCACGTACCGCAAAAAAAAAAAAAAAAAAAAAAAAAAAAAAAGTACTGTTTACCTTAGATTAGAAAGATAATTTCTTAAAATCCAGCTGATGTATTAAAAAATAAAATATTTCTAACAAATCTACAATAATAGAATCTCAAGAATAAACCATAATACCATCAAGTGTCTAGTGCTACTACCCTTTATGTTTAAAGAATGAACTTCTGTAAGATTTTTCCAAGAACAGAGGGTTCATGAAAAATGCTAACAAGAGATGCTCCAGAGATTTATTCTGTTTAGTACAGAAAAGTTATATTATGATTTTAAATATAATTTTCCCCTTTCCTTACCTCAACTATGTTCCTCAAATTTTACCTTTTGAGACTACTTTTGGATACCTTTTTAACAGAGTTAACGCAAGCTTGTTAAGTCTGGCCTTGTGGCTAAATTGAGGATCAGATGAGAGCCAAATGTGAGGGTGGTTTTTGTGATGTGGAATAAGCACGTATGTTTGAGTGTGTGCTCATGTGTATGTGCCTATTAACTGTTCAAATAATCCAGGAAAACAGAAAAAATGCTGAATGGGAGTTTTGTGGGTAGAACTAACCATGGAACAGAGCCTTTGCTGTGCATTACTAGTTAGTGAATTTCCAAAGGCTGCTGTTATACAATGAAGCTACAGTTTACGGAAGGCCATCCTCAGGAATGTGTGTGTGTGTATGTGTGTGTGTTTGTGCGCACACGTGTGTGTGCGCACAAAATACAAAAGTATTTGTAGCATCTCTATTGATTACCATTTTCCCTTCCTGGAAACAATCTTCAAAAAAATGGAGTTTTCTGGCATTTAAATGACTGGGTAGTATTTAACTAATGAACTAAAAAAATACTCTGGAGTCTGGAAGACAAGGTCAAAAAGCAGGGTGTAATTTAGGAGTCTAAACCTGACTTATATGCAGCTCCCATTCAGCCACATAAAAGGGAGTCTGGAAAACCCCTAACTGTTACCTATCAATACGTAATCATCTACCAAATCCTTTTAACTACAACTCAGTTATGATGAATACTTTTAAACTACAATGAATCCATGGTGTTTACAACTCAAATTATATACTATTTCATTCAAAGTCCCTTTGCCTAGAAGTACTGCCTGGCAGCTGAATTCTTTCTTTCTTATTATGAAGTGTAATGCAACATTGAACTAAGCCCCTCAGAACCTAAGAAGATAGCTTTGGTCAATGGAGAAAAGCAGGGAAAGTAAATGTATCATTATTCTAAAGACTTTTAAGTATCCCTGGAGGATAGATTTCCAGGAAAGGGTACAAGAAAAGTATATTTGAATGAGTAGTCAGAATTTCATATGTTACCAGGAAAGGGCTCATATTCATAGCTGAGTTGCATAGCTAACACTTAAAAATTTTATCAAGGAGTTTAATGACAGTGAAAGTTGGAGAACAGGCAAGTAAAAAATATGGTTATCACTGGTGGTGAAATTTTCACATTCTACTGGGCCTTACTGGGAACTAGGTAGGAGGGATTAAGTCTGGATGAGGCTCTGAAACTGTGTTTTAGCTCCTAAACTGATTCTCTTAATTGAAGGCCAACTGCTCCTAACTGCAAAATGATAGAGTTTTACAATTCCAGTACATGAAAAAACTATCCAGAAACTACCTAAAGAGATCAGCAATATAGTAACTTTCATTCTAATTCAGTGTGCTTATTCATTCTTATACAGTATCATATGTGTGTGTGTGCATTTAAACATTTTCCACATTGCCAAAGCTTTAAGGTAAAATGTATCTACAAATACATGAGAGAAGGTGGAGCTAAGCTTGTATGTTTATCTCCGTACTATTTCACAAGAGATATTTTTATTTAAAGAGAAATTAGTAACTGTATTTAAGACATCTTAAAGAAGCAAAACATGAATCTAACTTGAACGTAAAATCTGAAAAAAATGCAGCTTCAAAGTGGTCTTAATCACCACCAGACGCTTAATCAGTTTAAATCATATTACTAGAATGGATTCCTGATGTCCTCCTCTTCTTTCGGTACCTAATTGTTTGAACTTTTCTAAAATGAAAGCATGATTTTTTTTCAGACTAGGTGTTGGTACATTTAGATTAATAGATATTTATACCTATAAGCTTGGTCTTTAATATTTTGGGGGCAGTGTTTGAGAAATCTGCTTTGAAAGTACTGAGGATACAGACAGGTGCACCTTGGCCATAGAATACGCTTTTACTGAAAGCATCAGGCTATGCGGGTCACCTGGCCAAATTCCTAAATTATGAAGCAATGATGGGATCACTGAGTCACCCTTCACTTCAGCTTCTGTCCTTAAATAATCCTGATAGAAAGACAGAAAAGTAGAAATTCTGCTTATTTTGTCCAAAAACAAAAAACAAGAAATCTAAATCTTAGAGCAGGTCCTAATGGAGCCTTGAAAAAAGGTCCAGATGTGAAAGTGGACTTCATGTACCTATCCGATTTGGAATTAAAACTTCTGGGGTAACTCCTGACACCTCTAAAACTTTGGCACTGTTCCAGAGAAGTCTGAAAGTATAAGTAATATTTTATGCTATAGAGGCATTTCATAGCACTGCTCTGCTTGAATCCCTTTGACAGCTTTCAGTTCTCTCAGTAGAATCCAAAGTTCCTGCAGTAGCCTCCAACATTCCATCATCTAGGTCCCCTTTACCTCTCTGTATTCACTTCCACCTGGCTTCTTCTTACCTCATTTCACTTCAGCCACACTGGCCTCCTTGCTGTTCTTCAAACCCACCAGGCTCTTTGCACTCTACTCTCTAACTACAATGATCTCCCCCCAAATTATCTGCATAGCTTGCTCCCTCAACTCCTTCAAGTCTTTGCTCAAATGTCATTTTCTCAGGAAGAGTTTATAAATCTATCATTCCCTACATTTCCCAATCTCTACCCGATGCCTTATTTTTCCCACGTCACTTATTTTTATGTGGCAAACTATAATTTTACCTATTCATTACATTTATTATCTGACTCATCTCACTGGAGAGCCATAAATTTAGGGTTTTCTGTCTTGCCCTCTGCTATATTTCTTTCTTTCTTTTTTTTTTTTTTGCAGTACGTGGGCCTCTCACTACTGTGGCCTCTCCCATTGTGGAGCACAGGCTCCGGACGTCAGGCTCAGCGGCCATGGTTCACGGGCCCAGCCGCTCTGCGGCATGTGGGATCTTCCCGGACCGGGGCACGAACCCGTGTCCCCTGCATCGGCAGGCAGACTCTCAACCACTGCGCCACCAGGGAAGCCCCTCTGCTATATTTCTTGTACCTAGAACATTGACTTGGATACAACAAGCATTCAATAAGTATATGTTGAATTGAATTAAATCTAAGGATCTAATGATTTGTGCTGCCTGCAAAAATTACAAGATTATTCTTTCCCACTCCCATGGCTGCCATTTTGATATACTGCAAATTAAGGGTTCATACTCTTACTAGAATCAGAGGCAGGGTTCAGATACCAGCTACCAAACTGTTTATTCAACACGGTGAGTTCAGCCTTCCTCAACTAACACTTTTGTTGTCTTTATTAAGTACACAATAAAGAAAACCTTTTCAATATTAGTACTCTGAAGAAAATCTATCTGAGAAAATTATAGACAGTGTTCTAGAGATAAGATTAAGCAGATCACGTTCTATAACTACAGCTGCTTCTACCTGAAACAACTATATAAAGTTTAACAACCATTTATTGTACCTCTGGAGACTTAAAGTTGGATATAATGCATTTCACAATAAATAATAACCTAGATTAATTTTCAATAATGCAATTTCAATGCTAATCTTCTAAAGGTATTGAACATAAATACATAATTTTAAAAAATATGTCACTGACACAAATAACAGTGCATTTGAAAGACCTGAAATATTCTTAGAGTGAGATCCAAAATGTCAGTGAGAATAATGGAAGATGTCATAATGCTTTCTTAATTCTGATACAAAATGCTGATAAGCTTTCATGAAATTGTGTCAACCCAGTGCCCAAACATACTAAGAACTCCATAAACATCTGTTAATATATGGATGAACAACTGTCATATACATGAACCAAAGGAATGAACATAGTGAGAAAGGGGTGCTTAAAATATACACGTTAATGATAAGTAGGATATAGTATTACTTCAAAATTGGGACCAAAATGATATAACGTTTAGCTATTACTTTTCTTTATAAAACAAAATAAAACTTCTGTATACATGATCAAGGCGTTAAGTATCTACACTGCAAATCCACAAATACAGATGGAGAGCCAAAAATTTTATTCTTACTATTTCCGTTTATGCCCGCCCTACTCCTCTAAATACTCCTCAAAGCACTGCATTTGAAGAAAAAGATCACTGCAGTCGCTCACATGGCAAACTATGTTTACAAGAGTAACAGCCCTGAAAGAGGAAAGTGTATCAGAAAATAAACAAGTATTCTCATTAGAAATTTCTTTAAGAGTATCATACATAGCCTTTATAATCATTTCCTTATTCGTAAATTTGGAATAATCCTGCCTTACAGGATTGTAAAATTAAATTAGATAATAATGAGAATCATTTAGTCATTTGGAGAACTTGTTAAAATGAAGACATATTAAAAGGCACGCTTTTATTATAAAGCAGTTAGTTGGGCATTGGGCCACACTTTGAGAAATACTCCTTTAGGAAATCGCTATCGTTGTGGCATCCCATTCCTCTTTGGGCTTATTTTCCTAAAAAGCAAATGAGAAGCCTCACCAGGAACAGGCAGTCTTGTTATCCATTTTCCCTTGGCTCCTGGGGCAGTTTTACAGCACCCAAGGCTAGAGACAGCCCCTAAGCAAAACCCAGTGTAGAGGGCTTGCTGGCCATGACAGAACTGGGGACCTGTTTTAATTATGAGACAGTGGTTAATAAGAAGAAAGAGGAAGGAAAAACAAGAGAAGGGGAGAATGAGGAAAAGAGAACGTGAACAAGGAATAAGAAAATAGTGTGCCAATTTTAATGCCTTCCTTCAACCTTCCAAACCCATATAGCCTACAGAACTTTTGGAAATCATCGTCAACAGACCCTGGTAATTCACCCATAGTCAACCTCTGGCTTATCCAGTGGGTTACCTAGCATGCTAAAGCTCAACTGAATGGAGCCCACATTTCTACTGGAATGATTCCTTAAAAAACACACCTTTTGTTGGTGAAATGTAAAAATTCAGCTTGATGTAGTCAAATATTAGGTCATAAGATTTCCCCTATGTTATAAATCAACATTTTACTTTTTAGCAAAGCATGAATTCTTACACCTAGGGTTTTCTCCACACTTTGAAACATTATTTACTTTTATATCAAAATTTTATTTACACATAGCTTCAGTTGATTGCTATCAATTAATTTACAGTGGTACATGGATTTAGATTTCACTCCTATTGCTGCCTTCAGATGTAAATGATTTTCATGCTTTCGATTGTACTGACAAAATTCTATACTTAGGGGAAACAAATAAGGTATTTTTGTTCATTTCACTATCTCTGCTACGACCATGTCCTAGCAATCCTGGTAAAGAAGATGATGGTTTTCACAATCTACCCTCAGCTATCATAAGAAGAAAGCCCTCTTCAGGAAATATATGCTACAAATGTAAAATTCAAACTATTAGACATGGAACACACTTTAGGGGACATTTAATTCTCTTTTTACTTTTTTAAACATGAAACCTGATTCATGGTTTTATAAAGGGGCAAGTCAATGGATATTCACCATATAACTTTCATTAAGAACACTAGCCATTCAGATTCCTCATATATTTACTAACTCTGGAGTCTTCTGTATCAAAATATAACACATTCATAAAACATGATTCACTCATGGAAATCAACATGGTTTGGCTGTGTGATTATCATTAACACTGAAAAGTAGAATATTCAAAACGTTTACCCTAACCTTTGTCTTCCCAGGTACACAGGAAAGATAAGTGACAACTGTAGTTGTTTGTGAAATGTATGTGTTTCAACAATACATTTCAATACAGTCCACATGAGCATCCTCCATGGGTTTGTATGCTACTTTAGGTGAAAGTAGAAATGCCCAATAGACAATTATTTATCTTAACTCTGATACTCACATGATTTACCATTTTACTTGCTTTCCTTTTTGTGTTCTTAATCCTCTGCCATCTGGCTTCAGACTAGATCAATAACTACCTGCTTATAAACCACACTATAGAATATTATACTGTTAACAACTAATACTCTAGCCATTCTCCTCCAATATTCTTGAAACTACATAATTAACTACAGGTGGAAATCCTTTCACAATGTATATGTATATCGTCTTTAAATATTTTACAGTTTTGTCAATTACACCTCAATAAAGCTGGGAAGAAAACCATAGAAAACTATATTCAATTCAAATTTAACTTTCCTGAAATTGTTCTTTCCTTGTTTTCTTCTCTCACTATTTTCTGTTACTCTCCTGAATATGCCATAAGCAGGGGTACCACAAGATTCAGTCATCCTTCTCTCCTCTAAATTCTCTGTTATAATCTCTTGCACTCAACCACTTCAACTATCACTACTATGTGAATGGTTTGCAAATTCTTACATCCTTTCCTGACCTCTTTCAAATTCCAGTTTCTTACTAACTACTTGCTGAACATCTCAGTATTGCCCAGTGGTACCTCAAAATGGTTATGTCCAGAAGAGGACTCATCATCTGTCTCAACAAAGAATCAGGTCCGACTCTTGGTTCCTCCACTTCGTTTAATGGCACCTACATATTGCCAGTCACTTTGCATCTTTAACTTCTCTCTGTTTTTGTCTTCACATAACATCTGCCATCACGTTTCATTAATTTTTACCCTTCAATAGTTCTGAAATTCTTACTTCCCTCTCAGTTCGTAAAGACAAAAACCTTGTTTAGGTCTTAACTGCCTCTGCTATAGAGCACTCTCATAGCCTCCTAACAAATCTCCCAATCTTTAATCCATCATTCTTTCATCAAATATTTAATACTAGGGCTTCCCTGGTGGCGCAGTGGTTGAGAGTCCGCCTGCCGATGCAGGGGACACGGGTTCGTGCCCCGGTCCGGGAAGATACCACATGCCGCAGAGCGGCTGGGCCCGTGAGCCATGGCCGCTGAGTCTGCGCGTCCGGAGCCTGTGCTCCGCAACGGGAGAGGGCACAACAGTGAGAGGCCTGCGTACCGCAAAAAAAAAAAAAAAAAAAAATTTAATACTAATTTTCTATCTACCGAGTACTGTATTAGCCTTAGAACACAAAAATGAAATGATATAGTCCCTGCCTTCAAGACATTTATAGTCTAGTGGAGAAGAGACTGTGAAATAGAGTGATTAAATGATATCAGGTATAAAAAGTAAATCTCATGTAAGGATAAAACATGAGCACAGAGGCCAAATTTCTAACCAGCCTGACAAGAGGTAAGAAAATCCTTCTTAGAAGAGGTAATGTTCAGCTGAATTTGAAAGGACTTATAAACATTATCCTGTAAAGTGAAGGGCTAAAAGCTTCATAAAGATGGTACAACAAGAATAATATCTCAGCAGTGTGAAAACCTATGATATGGTGACAAAACCTCAGATACGAATGTCTGTTCAGATAGAGCTGCCAGAAGAGGAAGACAGAGAGTTGTGACTTGAGTTTTGTTTGCTTAAATTTTATCCATTTAGCAAATAATTACTTTACCAAGCATCCAACATTTCACCAATCCCCTCATTCAATAAACAATAATTAGGCAACTATCATGTACTGAAGTCTGCTTCAGTACATGATATTTAGTAAATAAACAAGCTTCCTGGCCTCAAAATACTTAAAATCTCATGAAAGAAATAAGTATTACAAGGATTACAGTAAAATACAAGTTCTATAAAAAAGCAACATAAAATCCATTGTAGATACATCGTCTAAACTTGGGGCTAACTAATTACACTATCTTTAGTACCAACACTATCTATGGTACCTAAAATCCTATTAAAATGGAAAAAAAATCCATAGATATTGATCTATATCAGGACATCCATGACACTACTGTTCGTTAATCACCGTTAGCCAAAAGTAACTCAAGCAACTATGTAGTAAGGTGCAATAATAAATGATGAAAATGATTTTTGAGCTTTTCAATGCATTTCAACTCCTTAGTGTGGCATTTAGAGCTTCTCAAACCTGACCCTAAACTGCATTTAGAATATAATTTGTTTTCCCTTCCCCGATTTATTTGTCCTATGTCCCCAGTAAACTTATTTATTTCCCCTGATGACACCTGATGCACTTAACCTCTGTGCGTTAAACTATTAAACTATTCACCCCAACCCAGCCCCCCTCGGCAAAGGCGTAGAGCGTCTTCCCCCACCTCTTCCTATTCAGATACTGGCCATCTTCAGTGACATCACTCTATCATGAAATAATCCATTTTTTTCTCCATCAAGATATCTCTGCCTTTTTTAATGGAATTTATCATTTCCTGATATCTGGCTTTTTCACTAGCTACCTATCATTGCATATAGCTATTGATACACTTGAAAAAAAAAGTCTTCATCACAAGAATGTAATGTTCCATGTGATAAGGTTGGCATGTGACTTGTTTTATGTCACAGTATTTTGTGAGCCCAGCTGTTTAAAAGAGTCTGTGAAATGAATGAGGGAATGAATGAACTCATTCATTACTTCAAAAATTCATTCATATTAACTGTGCTCATCATATTACTTGAAGCTGTAAGAAATGATATAGTTTAATGGATAATATTTTGCATCAGACAGCTCTAATTCAAGCCCTGCTTTTTCTAACTTTGTAGTCAATGTATTTAGCCCATCTAGACATCAGTTTTCTCTACTATAATGGCATATAGGTAGGTAAATAGGGAGATAGATAAAGAAAACGTATATAGTATATGATGCCTGAGGAAAAAAACTATATGCTCCATAAATGTTATTATGTTATTAAAAAGTAGCATTACTAAGGTTAGTAACATTCTTTCAAGCTAATCAAAATTAGTTTGTTATGACTTTTATGTTTCTATTTTCTACCATTAGAAGAGAAATGGGTTTATTCATTTTATACAGCCCCAATACAATGTCTTCACAATTTGATAAGCAAGAATCAGACTGGTCTACGTAAATATACATAACAAAGTCAAGATTATCATCCAAGTGAAAGTTTTAGCAGTCTGCAAGTTTTCTATACACTGCTATCACTTCCTATTAATAACCTTGAAATTTAATATTTGAGTGAATAATTTACTGTATGTGCAGTTAAATTGTGAAATTTGCCTGATCAGACAGTGTAAAGCATTTGCTCACCACTCTTCTAAGGGGATTGTAGATACAGATAGAATACATCACTGTAATACATTCTTTGAATTTATGGAATTGGGAATATTTTAAGGTTTAGATAGTCAGTTTTATGAGTAATTGTGTTTTTTTTCTGGCAAAAGCCATAAGAAAAAAAGGCAAGTGGCAATCCTTTCAATTCTTTCTCTGTTTTGACTCACAATAATAGCCTTATAGAGCCAAGGAAAAGTGAGACTCTTCCATTTCCCTTCTTGGGTTTTTTTCTCTTCCATTAACCTTCCGTAGTTCAGTGGAAAATCAGTCTTCTACACTTAGACCTAACATTTCTCGGCACTGCTCCTAAGAATGGCGTGCGTGAGAAGGCACAGGGCTGGAATACAGAAGACACCCATGCTCCCAGAGTAAAGGTCAAGCGGATGCCCGGACGTCTTCTCTTCCCCAGTCTTGAGCACTCAGATGGGACGACTGGCTTTGACTGCAACACTCGGTTCCTAATAGGTGGTGGAGACATGTTTAACACTGACATAAATACAGAGGGGTTCACTTGAGTCAGCTTTACTCAAACATTTCTTTTGATCTTTGGTTTATAGCACTGGAATCAATGTAAAATGTAAACCAGAACCTGAGTGCTATTACAATGTAAAAATTATCCTTGTTCCGTTAAAAAAATTTCCTACAGTGGTAGTAGTAAGAATAGTGACATGGATGGGAAAAGACAGAGTTTTATTTAGCAAATTGCAGTAATTTCTGGCTTTGTTTTTTAAACAATAGGGTGTTTGGCAAAACAGAGTCACAATCCCAGTAACAATGGAATACAAGTAACAATAAAACATCCACAAAGGGGCTTCCCTGGTGGCGCAGTCGTTGGGAATCCGCCTGCCGATGCAGGGGACACGGGTTCGAGCCCTGGTCCAGGAAGATCCCACATGCCGCGGAGCAGCTAGGCCTGTGCACCACAACTACTGAGCCCGCGCACCACAACTACTGAAGCCTGCGCACCTAGAGCCCGTGCTCTGCAATAAGAGAGGCCACCGCAATGAGAAGCCTGCGCACCACAATGAAGAGTAGCTCTCACTCGCCACAACTAGAGAAAGCCCGCGTGCAGTGGCGAAGACACAACGCAGCCAAAAATATAAATAAATAAATTTATTTATTAAAAAAAAATCCACAAACTATGTAGCTTTTCTAGTCACAAGGTACTGTAATCTTCCTAACGACTACACTTAGGCCAGGATCTGCATCTTTGGGCAACAAGATGGCGTTCAGGGGCACACAAGCATTTTCTGCTACAAGGAAAAGGAGTGTGTTTGTTTTACTTTGCAATGGTCTCATCTTCCTTTCAGCACAATTTCCTACCTTTTTTTCCACATCAGATATCTACCCAGGGCCTTTAGGTCAACTTTTAGGGGTCCAGACTTCTCACTGAAGAGTCCATTTAGGTGGAGTGCCCTATGTCAATGCTTGTACAAACTAAGATTTGTATTCCTCTTTTATACTCCACTGTTTATTTTTGTATATCAACTTAAAATATACTGTGATTAAATAAATTCACAGCAATCTATGAATGGTCAGTTGGTTTATCTATCCATTTGTGCTTGTACTTTTAAGAGTGTTATGGGTTGAACTGCTGTCCACAAGGAAGTTATGCTGAAGCCCTAACACCTCATGCTTGGGAATCTAACCTTATTTGGAAATAGGGTCTTTGCAGATTTAATCGAGTTAAGATGAGGTCGTTAGGGTGGGCCCTAATTCAATATGTCTGGGGTCCTTATAAGAAGATGGCCATGTAAAAGCACAGACACACAGAGAGAACGCCATGTGACAGCTGAGGCAGAGATGAGAGTGACAGAGCTGCAAGCCAAGGAATGCCAAGGCTATGATCACCACCAGAAGCTAAGAAGAAGCAAGGAAGGATTCTACCAAGGGTCTGAGAGGGCGCATGGCTTTGCTGACACCCTGACTTCAGACTTTTAGCCTCCAGAATTGTGAAAGAGTAAATTTCCATTGTTTTAAGCCACCTAGTTTGTGTTACTTTGTTATGGCAGTCCTAGGAAACTAATACAAAGAGCATCTTATTAATTCAAATATGTTACAGTATTTTTGAGCAAAGCATACCTCTTTCACAATTCAGACTCCTTATGTGTGTATGCTTGTGTGAGCAAGCATATTCTGTTTTTTCCTCTTTTTCGTCAAATTTTAAAGGGAGATATTCCCACAAATATAGCTTTGGAAATAAAAGAAGCAAAGCTAACTCTATATTTCAATCTAATACCATTTTTATGTCTTTCCTATGGTCCTCTGTACTGCCCCCATCTCCACCCCATCACCTCTAATTTAGTGCCTACACATATATATTTCCTACATTTTTAATGACTCTTTCTTCCTATGTAAATTAATGTTTATAGAAACTAAAAGCAAAATCCATCAGTAATTCTTTTAGCATTACTAAAGATTGCTCATTTTTTAAAAGATCTAATTCCTAGTAATTAGTCAAATATTAATAGAAAATAGTCAAAGTAAATATCCAAAATAAAACATGTATTAATAACATATGTATGCTTTAGATAAGTATTTAATACTTAAAATAAATTTGTATACAAACACACATACATACTTTAAAAATACTATAATCCTATATTTGCTATTATGCAACTTTTTGAACTTAAAATATAAATCATGGATATCTTTCCATATCTCTATGGATAAATTTCCCTAATGTTTAATGATCTCACAGAAATCCATCTATGAATGCACAATAATATAGCTAGTCCCCTGACATTTAGAAAGTTTCTAATTTCTCTATAACAATAATGTCACAAACAATATAGTTACAAATTCTGGCATATGTAAAACCAGGTGTAATGGCATCCAAGTTAGGGTGTGTGTATGTGTGTGTATAATATCCTTCTGATGTATATGCCTCTTCACATACACACTCAAATTTCTACATGTGCATGCACAAAATGTCTCTGCAGATACACAGGAGAAAACGTTACATGAATCATTCTAGAACTGAAATTGGGTGAGTGAAGAACAGGAGTAGGAAGGAGAAATATTTTCCATTATACACATTTTATTACATTTTTTACTATTTACCCTGTGCATGTAATATCCTCTCAAAAATTAGCTATACTTTCATAAATTAAAATGTGGAATCAGAAATTCCTTAGAAATTAATAAATGTAGAGCACAGTTATTCGACATCAGTATTATATAAATTCAAATAAAATATTTTAAGCTGACCAGAAATTTTATGACTGGTACCTTTTACTGAAAATTGTTTTCATTGTTGATCTGATTATATTATCCTAAACACAAACAATTTAAAATTAATTTGTCACATATATTTATTTTTCTTTGGAAGCATACATTTTAACAGTAAAAACTAACCCAAATTTAGACTTTGTAAAAGAAACAGAAAACCTATAATTTTTCCATTTTACAATGTATAAGGTTAGGATAGGAGGAAAACTCATTGGTTCCAGATGGTTACATCAGTGGCAAATGAAAATCTTTCTTTTTAATAGAATTGAGATTACTGCACATTTTTAGTGGGTTCCAATTGTTGATAATAGACTGAATTTCCTGATAGCCTTTCCTCTCCTCCACAATATTAGCTTTGAGTGCACACTTACTGAAAGAGATCTTAAATACTGAAACTGTGCTATAAATGCCTCTTATGATTTAAAATTTCAGTAGGAGGAGATCTAGCTAGAAACCTTGTCTTTGGCCTGAAAGAGAAGTTACTCAAACTGTTAAAAAGTAACAAAATATTTTCCTGAATATTTCAGTGAGTGAAAGAAAAACCATAAATCTACCTGAAGCAACTATTGTTTCTGGAAACACAGAAATCATCACAAGCAGGTGCATTACTATCTCTGTCTCTTAACTTATCAGACCTCCCTCTTTTATGCTTTCCAAGTTGACTTATTGGTCACTGGATTAAAAACTCCAGGAAGTTATGTAACACACCACAGAATATAGATAGGAGTGGCATTCAGCACATGGTTTATTTATATACCACAAAACATGGCACCAGAGAGTCTTTGGAAATTATTGTTATTACGATCATTTCATGTGTGCAGCATCACAATACAAGCCCCTTTAAAAAACCCACAATTGTTACTCTACTGCATTCAGAAAGACACACGATGCAGGCTCAGATCTTGGCAACCTGTGAAAGTGCCCAGTCGAAAATTACTAACAGCTGGAGATGACAGTTGTTTTAACAGCTGAGCTGACAGGATTAATTTAAACGCACTGAAATCAAAAGTAGATAACACCTGTTTAGTCTTCTAGGGCCATTCGACAAGGTAGGCCAAAGGAAAAATGCAGAGCCAGAATTGTGTCTCTTTCTCTCCTCGAAGGACAGAGGGGCTTCAGAGAAGAATGTCACCTTTTTGATGGAGGTGGGGTAGATTTCAGCAGCAGGGGGCCGGTCAGGCTTTATCAGTTTTTAACATCTGGCTCCTATAATATACCTCCTTCCCTTTTTTCCTTCTCTGTCCAAGGTCTTTGACCCAAACCCAACAGTGGATAGAGATCACTAGATTTCAAAGCTACGGCTACTCGCTACAGCTCCCTAGAAATTCTCTTGGGTTAATTAATGTATTCTCTTTGAGCTTCATGGCCACAGCCACAGAAGAGCTGCTTTTTTTTTTTCTTCCCTTTTTGTCTTTGGATCCAAGATATATCATGTCATACAGGAGTCTGCATTTCACACGGCTGCCAAAAAAATTATTCGGAGTTGGTTTTTGTGTAGGATATTTGTCAATAGTGGATTGTTTTAATCTAAAAACAAAAAAAGAAATATTAAATAAAAATGTTGAATTGAGGAATAATGAAAAAATGGTTTCCTTTGTATGGGTGGGGATGGTAGAATACTGTGATTTCCTCAAAAGGTGCGTGTAAGCCTAGATTTATATACTCTTATGAACACAAATACATAAATGAAACAAAATCAGACTGGAAGCAGAAGTGTTTATTTTGCTTCCCTTCCAGGAATGAGGATCTAAATTTACTCGAGGAACATAAAGACTATTTTCTCTCACACAGAGGAATATTTTGGCCTAATATTAAGAATCCTAACATGTACAAATCAAAAACTGTTCTATTCAAATACTGTGCCAAAATTATACTAATATCATTTACAGGGAACACACAATATATGGAATGATTCTGAGTAGACACAAAGTTTGCCCTTCAAAATTTTAACAAATTCTCTACTGCCCAATTTAGAAGAAAATATACTTCTATCCGGTGAAGGAGGGGAAGGAAATATCTTCAGGATTAAGGCTGCTTCTTTCTTAGCCAGCTCCGGATTTTGAAAAGCGCAAAACATAAGGATTTTATGTTTATCTGACTTACAGCCAAAATAAAGAGATAAGACAATAATGATTTTTTTTTCTCATTTGGGGAAAATAAATGCGCATAAGCTATTTTGAGGAGGCAAGATTTTTGAAAATTCAGAAACTTTGGAGCTTTTAAAATTGTCAATAGCGATGTACATTTAAAGGAGGAGCATGATTTAGAATCTTGGTTAATTACGGAAAATGCAAGATGATACACTTTAGGGGTAGGCCAACTTCTAGGCATACAGTACTTCTAGCTTTCCTATTTCATAAAAATAAGTTCTGTATTAGAAATACTTAAAAAAAGAAAACATCTGTAGTAATCCAGAAACTTCTTAAAACACTCTAATTAAGAAAGAAAAAAAAGCATCTCTCTCTTAACCTCAGAACAATATAAATATATGAATGGCTTATCCAACAACTCAAAACAAAACCCAGTTTTTAAAGTGCCTTAATTTTAATAAAAGTGAGCTGTTTATAATTTCCATATATTTGGGAATTTTAAAGGCATACCTGTTATTGTTTTCTAGTTAAATTTCATTGTTGCCTAAGAACATACTTTATATATTTTCTATTCTTTAAAATTTTTCCTTCGTTCTGTTAATGAGCTATATTACATTCATTGATTTTCATATGTCGAACCATCTTGCATTTCAGGAATAAATCTCCCACTTAGTCACTAAAAAAAAAAAAAAGTGCCTTAAGTTTGTTCACTCACTAAAAAAAAAAGTGCAGTAAAAGCATAGCCATTCTAAATAAGGGGAAACTGTTCTTATTATTCCAAGTAATTTGCAATTGTATTGGGATTTTTTAAATCTTTGAGACGCAAATAATTGTATTCCATGAAATCAACTGCAATAATATTTTTTAAAAAGCAAAGAAATAAATTACTATTGGTAGTTATATTTTCTACATATAACACCTGATCAGTATCTAAAATTGTATGATAGAATATAGCTACTTATAGCATACATTTTTATTTTTATTAATAATCTAATAGGTCAACACATATATTAACTCTGGTGTGACTGAGGCTTTTGTCAACATCAAAGTTATGACTGTGTTATGGACAGTAAAAGTGCAATGACATACTTTAAATACTTTGGGTCAAAATATGTACAGCAATAATTTGTTCTTCTCGGTAGTTTCTTAGAGCAATTTCCAAAGAAAAAACAGAGATGGAAATGTTTTTTCAGAAAGAAACATTTATGCTTTAAAGGACAATCTGTTATATTGTACTACTTATTAGATCTCTTTAGAGAAAGACACAAGAAGAAAATTTCAAACCTAGAAATAACATGAGCCAGGCCAAAACCAAACTGAAGGGGAATTTTAAGAAGCATAGGTTGCTTATTGTTTGTTTTCTTCATATCCAATATCTTTATTTGGGATGGAGGGAGAGGAAATGGTGACTCCACAGAGTTTAAAACCTGAATTATCAAAATCCCACTTACTAGTGAATAGCTCTGCCTAAAAAGATGAATATTGACATACTATATCTAGGAAAAATATATGCTTCTCATAAAATGTACATGAAAATGCTTCTATTTGAAAGCATCTAAACAGAGTATGTAACATAAAGAATAAAAAGATAAGACAGACAGTGACCTTCAAGTGGAAGCTACTGTGAGAATTAAAAGAAATTATTTGCTAAATGATGTGAAGAAAAATACCTCAAACTGTATTGCATTTTTCTCTTATACTCAGTTCTGTCTTAAAATAAAAATCACACCTTTTGTGAAAATGTAACTGTATTTCTAAAGCATTAGGTTCCAAGTTTTTGGGGGTTTTTTTTGGTTTTTCTGTTTTACAGTTATTTCAAAGTTTTTGGTCTATTGGGTATACAAACAATAATTGTTGATCTATTCAGTCTAATGATAGATTCTTCAACTTCTATAAAATAAAGAACAATTTCTTCCCTGCTTTTTATCTCTTTACACAACTCAGAGACTCAAAGAAGATAATTACAAACAATGCCTGAAGAACGGTTCAGTTAATGTTAATTTATACAACAAACTAATTACTACCAAATGGTAAAAATCACATGTGGAAGTCCCTCTCTCCCACACACAGAACTAAACCAGCAGCCATCTGTCTCAGCTTGGGGAGAGCTCAGGGACACCCAAAGATGATAAGGAAAAGGAAGGGTGCAGAAGCATCGGCTCGCTCACCTACATAAAAAATCACAGAATTTTTCCGAACATTGAATGTTTTCAGGAAGCCAAAAAGCAAACATATAGCAAGAAGGCGTTTCAAATGTCTTTTAATAAAAGAATATGTTGTTCTGTAATCATCATCGCAGGTAGAAACCTATCTTCAGCAAGTAAATGCTTATTTTGTTTTAGACACAAACTACGTATTTTTTAAACTGTCATTCCTCATCCATGTACCATTTTGCTATAGAAGAAAGAGCATGCATACTTGCATCTTCTTAAGGAAGTTAATAATTTCTGAGTTCTAGAATGTGTATGTCTATACACAACAATTAGTAAAATAGCCTCCTTATATATTACGAATGTAACTTGACAGTTGATTGCTAAATTATTCTTATTGAAATAAGTTCATACATTTTAACAAACAATGCTACCAATATTTTGACATTTAATTAGGCCATAATTATATCAAATGCAGCAAAATAAGGGAAATATTTTTCCTTTAAAATCACACGGTGAATCTTGACATTTAAGCAACAGTAGATTTTTCAGATGAAAAAAAATCCAAATGGGAATGTAAGAGTATTAAAGTGTTTTTTATTTTTTAAATTAAAAGAATATTTATTCATAGATGTGCTTCAGCTATGTTTTTAATGACATTCAGAATTCCAAATAGAGAAATAGGGTCTTGGCAAATGTGTGTTCAGTGAAAAACAGAATGAGGAAACTGGAAGTAGTAGCGATAATACTAATTTCCCCTAACACATATCCCTTGTAGAATTAAAAATGTTCTACACATTGCATGTTCTGACCTCACTGAAATTGGTTCTCTTGAATTGCCCTTTATATACTTGCTGGTAGCTGACCTGATTCAATGATAGACCATATAGCAAACACTGAAGCAAGTGGGTTTATAGGAAATTTATTCTCTTCCACAGTGAGATGTCCCATACTGAAGGGTTGTAGAACTTCAATAGGCGATTCCTATAGAAGGCAATGGAAAAGACTGTACAAAGCAGCAGGACCTTAATACTACAAGTGAGGAGACTCTGCAAAATTATCTATTTGTTATTTCTTGAGGCTATTTCATAAAAGTTGACACAGAACCTCTAGAAAATATTGTTTTCTGAAGTTCTTCAGAGATACACATACATTTTTCACTTCCTTTAGCAGCTTTTAATGGAAACATTAAAAGAACATTTTAGTTCTTTTACCTGTACTATGTTTATAGGCTATGTGATGATCAATTTTACTCAGGAATATTCTCATGGAAGTACGAATATTTTAAAACAAAAGTCTAATTTTGTTTGCCTTTTAAAATAGGTTACAAATAGGTACAAATTGCAAGAAAGGTTTTCATCCAAAGAATCTTTATGTTGTGATATTTTCATTCAAGATACCTTTATCACTGTCCAAGATTATAGCGGGCACCCCTATTAGAATTAAAGAAGTCACTTTAGAGATATAAGGACTCTGTAACTCTCAAAATCTATAAAATAAGGTGTACAGGTTGGTTATCAACACTGCTCTTTATCTCCCTTGCAGTATCTCTGGAGAGGCAGGTTCATATAAGAGAGAGAGGCATGATTTAAAAAAAAGAGAAGTAAACATAGGACAATTCAGGATTCTAGCAAAAACTAACATTAAAATATCTGCCTTTCATTATTTGGACAAAATTTTCACTCAAAGCAATGCAAATAAATTATAAGCCACAAGTCTTACGACAAAAGATCTTATCTTCTATCCCAATGCCTTAGTACTAGAGATTCAGAGATTCATAGTACAGACCAACAGCAAACTTTGTTTCTATTTGGATTACTACAGAACACCTAATCAACACCAATGATTAACCTGGTGTAAAACAGATTAGTGAGAGTTCACTGTTCTGTTCTTCTTTTTGCTCATATTTCTTAATAAAATATGAGCTCTCCAATTCTGTTTTTTTTTAACTTCTTTTGCATATTGACTTAATAAAACATTAATATATTGCTAGAATTTTATATCTAGAAAGAACTATAAAACTCACCTAATGAAATAATTTTATTTTCAAATAAAGGAAAATGAAGCATTTGTCCAAGGTTACCCAGATAATGACAGAGGAAAATCTAGCATCTGAATCTTCATAAGTCAGTATTTCCTTTACTAGACTTCCTTTAGGAAGAGAGCTAGAAACCCTGGGGTGGATGCCTTGCTTCAGGTCGGAGATCGCTTATTCAACCATTCAATTAACTCATTGAATTAGGAGTCACTGTGCTAGGAACTCTGGATAATGGGGTGACTGAGACTCTGTTCCTGCCCCCTAAGACAGGGGTTGGCAGACTACCTGTAAAGGGCCAGGGAGCAAATATTTCAGGCTTTGTAGGCTACACTAATCAACTCTACCATTACATCACAGAAGTACATTACAGGACACTACCTCCATACGTAAATGAATGAGCATGGTGCTGTTCTAATAAAACGTTATTTAAAGACACAAATTTAAATTTCACATAATGTTCACATGTCGTAAAGTAGTCTTCTCTTGAAGGCTCGCAGCCTAGATTTGGCCTACAGGTCACAGTTTGCCAACCACTGCTTTAGGAGGTCAAAATCCAGTAGAGGGGAGAGACAGTACAATTTCTTAAGGGAGGGAGGATGGGGGCAATTAGAGTTAGCAGAAAATTTCTGGTAGGGGGTGAAACCAACTAAGTATTCAGAATGAATGGCCATAACCCAGGTGTGAAGTAAGGTAAAAGGCATTGCAAACAGACATCATACGCAAAGAGAAGCATGGTAGCTCTGAAAAGCCATAGGCAATTTGGCTTTACTAGAACAAAAGTCATAAAGAGTGATGTAGGGAATGGTAGGAAATGAGAAAAGAGGCTGGAGAGTAAGACAGGAAGTGAGCTCACTGCAGCTGCAGGCTGACCCACCCACCCAGTTTAATAAAGGTCTCTGCGAGACCCAATAAAATATATAGGATGGCACAAGTAGCACATCACATGCCAACTGAGGCCCTTTTTCCACTCTTGAGAAGAAATTAAATGTCTACTTCCACATCCCGAGGCTGCTCCACCATTGTCTCTTTTTCTTTGGGCAAATAATTTAAGAAAAATATGGACTGCATTTTATTAACTGCCACATGACATGTGAGGATGTCAGGAAAAATGTATTAATACTTGCTTCTATGTGTACCTGTTATATACTTGTATGTCTTAGAATTCAAGCAGTTTTGTTTAAAATTGAGGTTATACAAATGCTGGAGAGGGTGTGCAGGAAAGGGAACCCTCCTTCACTGTTGAGGATGTTGGTGCAGCCACTGTGGAAAACAGTATGGAGGTTCCTCAGAAAACTAAAAATAGAATTACCATAGGATCCAGCAATCCCACTCCTGGGCATACATCCAGACAAAACTATAATTCAAAAAGATACATGCACCTCTATGTTCAAAGCAGCACTATTCACAATCGCCAAGACATGGAAACAACCTAAATGTCCATCGACAGATGAATGGATAAAGAAGATGTGGTACGTATATACAATGGAATACTACTCAGCCATAAAAAAGGAATGAAATTGGGTCATTTGTAGAGATGTGGACGGACCTAGAGTCTGTCATACAGAGTGAAGTAAGCCAGAAAGAGAAAGACAAATACCATATGATATCACTTATGTGTGGAATCTAAAATGTAGCACAAATGAACCTATCTATGAAACAGAAACAGAATCAGGGACATAGAGAATAGACTGGGGTTGCCAAGGAGGAGGGGTGTGGAAGAGGAATGGATTTGGAGTTTGGGAATAGCAGATGCAAACTGGTATATATAGAACGGATAAAGAACAAGGTCCTACTGTATAGCACGGGGAACTATATTCAATATCCTATGATAAACCATAATGGAAAGGAATATGAAAAAGAATGTATACATATATATGTATAACTGAATCACTCTGCTGTACAGCAGTAAGGTTATAGGGCTTCCCTGGTGGCGCGGTGAATGAGAGTCTGCCTGCCAATGCAGGGGACACAGGTTCGTGCCCCGGTCCAGGAAGATCCCACATGCCATGGAGCGGCTGGGCCCGTGAGCCATGGCCGCTGATCCTGCGCGTCCAGAGCCTGTGCTCCGCAACAGGAGAGGCCACAACAGTGAGGCCCGCGTACCGCAAAAAAGAAAAAAAAAATTGAGGTTATAATTACAGAGTAAACAACCTTTTGGCTAAGCATTTAAATTTTGAGAATGGATCAGTACATGAATCAGGAACTTACAAAGCTAAGTGTATTTTAGCTCTCTGGATAAGGTTTAGGCTATGTACCCATTATTATTACCATGATTTTGGCTCAACTTTCCAAAGACCATTCTGCTAAAACAAGAATTCAAAGATAATATCCTCTACTATTTTAGTGAATAGAGGCTAAAGATGGATAAAGGGGAAATAATACGTTATATGTATAGGCTTATTAGCTTGAGAACCTGGGGGGGAAGCAATTAGAAAATCTCCTTAGGGTTGTACATTTTTCCCAGAAAGCTGTGGATAAGCAGAAATCAATAACCTGAAAATATCCAGAAAAGATGAGATGATGAGAAAAACAACATTAAAAGAAGTTATGTCATAGTTGGCTTCCCTGGTGGCGCAGTGGTTAAGAATCCACTGGCCAACGCAGGGGACACGGGTTCGAGCCCCGGTCCGGAAAGATCCCACATGCGGCGGAGCAACAAAGCCCATGCGCCACAACTACTGAGCTTGCGCTCTAGAGCCTGCGAGCCACAGCTACTGAAGGCCGCGCACCTAGAGCCCGTGCTCCACAACAAGAGAAGCCACCGCAATGAGAAGCCCGCGCACTGCAACGAAGAGTAGCCCCCGCTCACCGCAACTAGAGGAAGCCTGTGTACAGCAGCAAAGACCCAATGAAGCCAAAAATACTAAATAAATAATTTTTTTTTAAAAGAAGTTATGTCATAGAGAGAGAGATCCAGTGAATACTGTAACAGCTTTCTGCTCCAGCATGTAAACAGGATTGGCTAAAGCAGTCATAATAGCCACATGACCTCCACAGGTGACATAAACAAAGATATGTCCATCAATATGTAAATATTAATTCAATTTAGAGGATAAATAATTATAGGCACTAATTATATGCTCACTTTTGGTGTAAGGCCACCCCCTCTACTTACAGAGCCTCCAGTACCCCCTCACTCACAGTGCCTTTTACCATGAAGTCACACGGTTTGTTTCCCCAAAAAAACCATGAGCAAATTAAGGACAGGAACTGTGCCTTTGATCTCTGTCCTCATTCACCTATAAAATAACTAGCATATAATAGAACCTCAATAAGTGTTTTCTGTCAGAATGAGAGAAAAGAGTGAATAGGAGAGCAAACAGAAAACAAAGGGATTACAGAGAAAGGAGGTATTGACTCTCTTGGGTATCAAGAGAGACTTTACACAGGATGTTAGCAGGAGTCCAAAGGTAATGAAAAAATAAAACAAAACAGAATGGGAGGTTCTGTTCTGTACTGAGATCCTTATCTGTGTATTTTCTTTTTGTCAAAATTTGTTCTAGGCCAAAATTTTTTGGTTTAGAGATTGAGTGAGATAAGTGCTCCTAAAGTCTAATTATAACTTATTATATTTATTGTATATGTGTGTGTGTGTGTGTGTGTGTGTGTATTCTTTAATTCTAGGGAAATTTTGGAGATCTAACAGAGTTGGCAAGATTTTTTTCCTGTGTATGTGAGCATAGATGCAGATAAAAATAACTGACAGTGATAGAGATTTAATATTTCTTTAATGCTGTCTTCAAAAGCAATTATTAGACATTATTTCAGAAGGGGTCACATTGTTTGAAATTTAGATAAACCATTTCAAAAGGCAGTATTTCCCTATTTAATGGAATATACTTTGAAACTTGCAAATCTTCTTAATTTGAATATCTTAAATTTAGAAAACAAAAGAAAAATTCATGGAGAGAAAAAACAAGGACTCTCAGGTTTACTATGCTTTTGACTTAATATTCTCTATTAACCCCCAACTACAATATTCTTTAAGTGAAAAAGATGTGCTAAAAAAATACACAACTTCAATTTGTCTTCAGTTCTTTTGGTTCCTTCTTAATGATGCCCATGAGCCGGAAGGAGAAAAGACTAAATAAGCACAACAGCGAGGTGGCCATCCTCCGTCTGGCAACTCAGGACAAGCAGAGCTAAACTAAAGCGCTGAGGCAGCAAAACCAGCACACGTCTAATTCTGGTCCATTTTACTCTGCCACTGGACATGACTTCTGCCGGGAGTCTGGAGTGCTGTCCTGTATGTGAAGGCTGAGAACCGACCTCTCCTATTCACACGGTACTGCTCTCAACATTGCTACCTCCCTGTTTAGGTGTTTTCCTTCCCTGAAACATGGCATCTCGACAGTGGTGAAAAATACATAACAGTGCCGGAGCAAAGACTGAAGCAGAAACATTAGGGTTAAAAAACAGAGAGAGAAAACAAAACTCCAAAGGGAGAAGGGTGCATTTTGTTCATTTCTACCACTTTCTGCTTCCAAGTCTTCCATTTGACTAATGTCACATGATGGTGTATAAACTTTTCATGCAAATTTTCATACAAAGCATAACTTCTCAAAAAAGAAAGGCCTATGAAACAGAGATTTAATTCATCTTGAAACAGCAAATCATTTCTTATCTATTAACACACAAAATACCAGCCTAGAAGCACTGTCCTGTTATAATAAACAGACGTCTTCAATTATGACATGCTTTCCCAGCTACTGATCTCTTCCGTAATTATACTACGCAATGAGCACGGCACTGATATTATATTAATATGTAGGGAGGAGAGAACTTAAACGCAAATTAAATCAAGGCTCAATATTTCAGTGAAACTTATATAAGGACTGAGAACAAATGGTCTGTTTCTTAGAAGGAAGTAAAAAGATGATTTTATAATATCTCATTTTCTACTTCTAATTAAAAAGTTTAGAAATGAAATCTGTCTTAGACTTCTAGTCTCTTAACTGTCCATTTCAAACAAATTAGATAAAACTGTTTATGTTTCATAATCACCTGTACTTGTCATATTAACAGCAATAACAATCTTCAAAAAAACATTTTATATAGACAGGTTGCAAAGAAAAGAGAATGGCAAATAGAAAACTTTTTCTACAGACAAAAGGATAAAGTTCAAGAAAAGGTTCCTCTCACCCTTTTGCAGAACTGTCAAACAACTTATCTTGACCAAGAATAGCACACAGTAAACACACCAAACAAAAGAAATGATGAAAGATGTATTTACTTGTTCAGGGCTTTTATTTTTCTTTCTATTTCATATACACCCACTGAACAGTCTGCATTGTGTTAATAAATAACCAGTAGCAACCTAAGTGAACAGAGGAGGGGTTTCTATGATGCTGTCAGGTACCAGACAGTTGCTTGGCACTGTTGATACAGTGCTCTACACGTGAGTTGTATGACCACATATAAAAGAGAGTATATAGGTTAATGGATGGATCCTTTTACCTCTTAGATACAATGGGAGGAAAGGAAGAAAAGTTGTAAAAAAAAAAAATGGTTAGCTTTTTGGAATTGTCCAACCCTTTCAATTTGGAAGGGAACAAATCAATTTTACGGACCATGTCCTGCCAGAGTAATCTTTTACCAGATAACTTGCTGTAGTTATTTGGAAATCTGCTAAACTGTAACTCCAAACTCTTCAACACTTAAGTGATTTTTCAAGTTGTTTCCAATGTTGGCTCCATGCTTTATTCCATATATATGAATTCAAATTTGAAATATTCTGAAGGAAATTTTCTGTTTCTATTTTCTAAAATACGAAAAAATGTCCAAATAATATGCATGAATTGGAACTAAAATCCATAAGCTCAGTGATCAGCGTGTTAAAAGTTTACCTCATTTATGACATTAAATACTCAAACAAGAAAGCTACTCTGTTTCGTCAGCCTGACACATTTTCAGTGTTTTGAGCTTAACTCTTCATTAAAGTTTGTTTCCAAATGTTCCGTGACAGTCTTTCCAAAAGCCACGATCAAAGTCTAACATAAATGAAAATAAGCTAAAGCCAGAAAACATCAGAGTAAAAGTGAAATTACACACACACACACACACACACACACGTGTGTGTATGTATATGTATATATTTATTTATTACTTATTGTCTCATAAATGGTTTCTACATGATATGTAGATGACTGAAAAGATATATGAATAAAAGTCGGCTTTCAAATTCAGGGCATAAAGAAAAGGGCATTAGCTCTGAATTCTACATAATATCTTCCCCTCAATGTCAAACTCCATCATCCAAAAGTGGGAGCACGGAGCACAATCTGGTATCCGAAGATTATCGACATGGAGGAAAGACTATCTTAATCAACCCAAATATCCAGGTCATATGCTCATCCTGTTCTGCCCTAGCCTCATTGCTCCCTCACGATCTTGGCCATATTTTTCTTCAACATTAAGGGTGGTTAAGGAGGGCACACTGGGAGTCCTTGAGGTCTCAGAACTCTGGGAGCAGGTGGCAAAGGAAACTCTGAGTGAGCTCTCCACCGACTCTAGTGCTGTCCGTGCCTTCCCCATAAGCAACTCCTATTAAAAAAAAAAGACCAAGCATCCACTAGAACAAAACCAAGCAGGCCCATTTAATTAGGGCATTTGCTTGATATCCACTTCTTCATGTGAAACACACAGACACATGGGCCTAGGAGGTCTGATTAATTTTAATATGCACAGTCGTGACAAGTGCCTCAGGGGTAACTGAGTGAAAAGCACACACGCGCGCAAACACACAAAATCCTCCGGCTAGTCGAGTCTGACAAATCAGCTTCAGAAAAATGCTGTGTGTGTTCCCCAGATTAGAGTGTTAAGATTCAGCAAGGGCCTGAACCTTTAATGTGAGGGAACAGAGGCCTCAGAAACAGGTGGCTGGCTCTTCACTCTCGAATAAGTGATATCTCCAAAAGCTGTGGCACGTGAGCCGCAAGAAGGTCTGGCACCCTCCCCTAATGTCCATGTCCAGCCTGGGTCAATGGGTGTTTTTCAAGTGCTCCCTGCATTATAACTCAAAGTCTGGACCCGAGGGTTTTAGTTATGGACAAGGAAAACAGGGGTACCTCATTTATCTGAAAGGTTTAGGAAATATTAGAAACATCTGGGTGGAGACAAGTTTGCAATGATTTTCACAGTCCTGTTGGTAGGTAAACTCACGTATAAGCAGGAATCAAATAGTACTCTTCTTGTGTAACAGATAGCCACCTGTAAAAAGAAGGCCGCCTTGATTGTTCACAGAAGGATGAGCATTAAGGACATGGTCTTAAATATGATTACATTTTATTAACGAAAGTACAAGTTCTAATTGAAAAGAAAAATGTAAGCTTTCTTGGCCGAATGGGATTCTTGTACAGATAGCCCTGGATCTCAGCTCAGGGACCTCCTACTCTGAAGAAGGTCCCCCAAAGGCAATCCCTGAGCCATTACCATCCAAGTCAGAAGGTCTTCTGAGAAAATATAAATTAATTTTCTGTAACACTTAATGAAATCAACAACATCAAGATAAACCGCTGTGATGGATACCGCTTGAAACGAAGATGAGGGTGAATACGTTTCACTCTAGTGTTGAAAGATTACAAGGCTTCAGACTCAGTGTACTCTGTGCTAAAGTTAAAACACTTATTCCTAAAGACATCGGTTCTACAGCATTTGAGGGTGTCTTTTTGTCCTGACCTTTAAAAAATAAACTCTTTTCTTTATCATCATTTTATGAGTGTCGATTTCCATACAGTGGTGCCTTGGAAAAGGGTGCCTGGAAGTTAGACTCCAGCAGGCTCAGCAAGAAGAGACATTTTCCAGTGACAGACTGCATAGACGAACCCGTAGCCACAATGCATTAGGAGTAGCCTCCAACAGCGGTGGGAGTGTGAGGAACAAAACTGAAAAGGGCTCAACTGAAAAGTACCCTTGTTTGTCCTTCAGTGCAACAGCACTTACAAAACCTCTTCAACGTGTACTTTGTCAAAAGGACAGTGAGTAACTAAACAAAAGCAACTCAAACCTCTGCCAATTAAAGTATCTTTAGGCTTTCCCCCGATCCGTTCCAGTTTTTATTTTTCCCACCTCATCAAATGTGGCTTTAAAATAAGAGTGAATTTCAAAGTGAATTTCAATACTCTTAATTTAACGGAATGCTTTGGGATTTTGAATTTAGGAAAGCCAATCTCCATAATTTCCTTATAAAAATAATAAGTAAAAAGTTGGTAAAGTTAGGGGGTAATTTTGAATTTCAATTTCAACTTATCTGTTAATGTAATATGGTTCAGTTTAAATTCTAAAGGGCTGCTCAACAACAGACATTTAAAGTAAAAGAGGAGGTGTTGTGATTTCTAACGTAAACTCAAACATCAAACGCTCGGTGCCTGTAGGGATGTTCACAAGGCCAAATACCATGCACCAGGGGCCCGTCTTTTCCACAGAATAATTATATATAACGCCGTGGCACAGCACAGATGGAAATACACTGCTTATAATATCTACTTTAGGACCCCTAAAATACATCTTAAAACAAGGAGAAAAAGCTTTATGTCCATTTAGAGAATCTAATGGGTCTATATGTCAACACATTTGTAATAGAAATTAAAAGTCCATTAACACGTAATTATTTGGGGGGAAAAAAAACACAAGTAAAGTACCACAGAAGGTACAAGCAACTGAATGGAATAATTTTCAATAGATGTGACAGAAGCAAATATCAAAAAGATACATTACACAAGGATATTCATACATATTTTTAAGTTTTAAGACAGCATCATTCGTGACCAAGAATTTACACTTTTTTGTTTCATAAACGTACAGTTATAAACTTAAAAAGTGTCCAGCCCAACCCTAGAAATGGTATACATGGAGTTAAGAGGAAGTTTTTTGGCCTTTGCCGCTGAGAATTTGTAGTATACTGACTGCATGGTGTCAGGGTGATATCCACTGAACAATATTCCCTGCTGTATCTGCTGGAGAGAAAGAAAGAGAAAGAGACAGAGAGACAGACAGGCAGGCAGAGACAGAGACGGAGACAGACAGAGCGAGAGAGAAAATTGATGACAATAAAACTCCCAATATTTTCTTCACCCAGTGATGGTCTCCGGTCTGTAGGTGACTCTGAGGGTGAAGTCTTGAGATCTGTCACAATATATACTTTTCCAAACTCATTCCATTATTTTATTAGTTCTTACAAAAAGAGAACTTTTTTGTGAAGTCTGTACTAAAAGCGATGAACTGTTTCATGCAAAGTAACACTGGGTGACTTTGGTAGTAATAGGTTATGCCTTTAGGGTCTTGTAATATAAAATTGTGAGCAAAGATTTTTTTGAAGAAGTTCAGGAAAAAGTCCCAATTGTGTAAATGATGACAAGGTCTAGTTCTAGTAGAAACAAAATTTCACAAATAAATGCAGTATCTCACACACAAGGGGTACAGTCATCATGGTGTAACAATTTTGGAGATGTGGGCATCATACTCTAAGAAGGAAGAACAGTGACAGATACAGATGCTAAATAAAACCAAGCATATGTGGGCTCAGAAAGGAGGACTACACACATACCCACGTGTACACACAAAAGGAATGAAAAGAAAAAAATCAAAATAGGGGAGGAAGGAAGAACAAATGAGAGAAAGCTAAAATCTTAGAAAATTATGAAACTTTTGGCCAAGGGAGCCTTCAATTATCTTTGTCTTCAGTACACATTCACATTTACTGTAGAAATAAGAATATAAGAAATCCACAAACCCAATGTTAAATTGCTTCTCCTAGTCTCATATTGGTCACATTTTGCAAAGTTATCTGTATCAGTATAGAGAAATCTTCTTTCTTTTTGAAAAGTAATTCTTCAGGTACCAACTTGCCTAACCATATTTTATTTAGGGAAATTTATATAAATAAACTTCAAAACAACTAGCTATCCTAGGATTTTTATGAATGTTGGGTTTGTCGTTTTTGTTGTGGATTACATATCCTAAATTTCCAGAATTTTGCAGGTCTGAACCAGAATTTTTCAGTACATGTAAGTATCCTGGGAAAGCATCACTGGAGCCATATAATGTTTCTGGTATGCCTAAAGTAACAATGTTTCTAACCAGCCAAGATGTGGTAATGACAATAACTGGTACAATTCCAAGTTGGTTATAATTTATAAAGTACTTTCATGTGCATTACCTCATTTGTTTCCTTTAACAACCCTCTGAAGAAAGTAGGGCAGTTAGATTTGCCAACAGAGGACAGATGTTTATTACATTAACACAATTACTACAGCAATTTAAAGGAAGGTAAATATAATGTCTTTTATAATATAAATTATAAGGTAGATGCTCAGTTTAATGCAAAGAAATCCTTATTTAAATTTAAAAGCTGCATTTCCCTCAAATGTGGCAAAACAGATACAATGGCATTCCCAAATATTGCTAAATACTTGTAAGTTAATGCTTCAAAACTGATCAGAGACTAAACTATATGGATATATATCTTACACACAGTAATCAGTGACAGAACCAGGACTGCAACTCAAACCCTGACTCAGTGCAGTTACCCTTTTTCATCATGAATTGATTTGAAAGTCAGATAAGAACGACGAACTAGGTGTCAAAAAACGCACAAATACACATATTTGTGCAGAAATTCTGCATACAATTTCTAGGATTTATAAGCCCTCTGAAGGAACTCCTGAATCCTGAGTTTGGAAACTCTCCCCTTGAGGGAACATCTTAGAGTCCCTGAAAGACTGGAGGGAACAAGGAAGGAGTTGAGTCAGTTACTTTTCTTTGACTACAGGCCTCCGGAGATGAACTGTGGGGGGGCGGGGTGGGGTGGTGGAGTGATAGATCCAACTGTAGCCTGTTAGCATCTTGAGCTCATCGTAAGAAATAATAACTCTCTCTCCCATGCCAGCTCTGTCCTAGAAAAGAGTGCTGGTCTCCATTATGATGAAACACTATTAAAGAACCATTTACAGCATCGAATTCTGGAAAATTATTCACAGATCAATTCACTTTTTACTTTGCCCATAGCAGTGGGGGGAAATTGTAATCTGTGGCCACAAATTCATAGATAATGCCAATATATTAGCAATACTACAGTTACTTCAAAGATCAGTGTGACCATAAAATATATAAAGTTTTTGTTGCGTGTGTATTTTAGTTTTGTATCCTGGATCTTAATACCTAGCTTTGTGACCGGGGACAATACTTTAACCTCTAAGTCACAGGAAGAATTTAAAGTAATGATCTCAAAGATTCAATAATGACAAGAAGGATGGAGAGGCCAAGATGAATGAGATAAACAGGTAGGGAGGTTAACTGAGTAGGACATGAGAAAAGAGGGCAGTGAAAACAGAAGGCGGGGACTTCCCTGGTGGCCCAGCGGTTGGGAATCTACCTGCCAATGCAGGGGACAAGGGTTCGATCCCTGTTCCGGGAGGATCCCACATGCCTCGGAGCAACTAAGCCCATGGGCCACAACTGCTGAACCTGCGCTGTAGAGCCTGCGAGCCACAACTACTGAGCCCGCGTGCTGCAACTACTGAAGCCTGCGTGCCTAGAGCCCGTGCTCCACAACAAGAGAAGCCACTGCAATGAGAAGCCCTCACACCACAACAAAGAGTAGCCCCAGCTTGCCACAACTAGAGAAAGCTTGTGAGCAGTAACGAGGAGCCAATGCAGCCAAAAATAAATAAATAATTAAAAAAAATAAAAAACAGAAGGCGAGCAATGAAATCTACTCAATTTTTAGGGGAGTGTTAGCAAAGGCTAAAAATGTCAATTAGTGGGTGGACCGTCATCCACAGGTAACACAATCACCTACTATGCATCAAGTTCATTATTAGGAAGCGGAGAGACACAGATAATCAAACCAAGAACTCATTTCAACGTTCACATACTTACAGCTGTGGAAGACAGCAGGTAAATAAACAATGATGGTAATGTGGTCAGAACTAACAGGGATGAGTTATGTTAGCAGTGTAGACTAAACCAAATTCTGACAAAGGTGTTCAGAGAAGGCGTTGAGTCTTAAAGGGTGCATATAAATTCATTAGGTGGATAAGACAGGGTATGATATTTAAGGCAGAGGAAACTGCATATGAAAAGGCAGAGTAGTATTAAAAATACAGAGTGTTGAGAGAACTGCATGCAGTTTCTTTAATAAAGACAGCATGAGAACATGTACCTTAGAGAATGGTGGAAAGTAACGTTAAGGGGATTAAAGGGTCGGGTCTTGTGTTCAATGCCAAGTAGTTTTGCGGAGGAAAAGAAGTTCGTTCTAATTCTAGTTCCTCCATATGACAAGAACATGAACAAGTTACTAAAACTTGATTTTTAATTTTTAAGATAAGTAATAATACCAGCTTCGGAGTTTCTGAGGATTAAATGAGGTAGCTCACATAACATCTGGCAGAAGGGTCGTGTATTTATTAAGGTCTTTCCTCTCCTTTTCCCAAGACAGCAGGGTAACACTGAAGCAGTATAAACGTCCTTTCAACAAATATTTTAAATATTTAGTATGTGCACTATCCTCACCCTTAAGGCATTTAATACAGGGGAAGAAACCTGACAAATAAGTGGACAGTCACAATACAGTTAAGTAACTAACAATGGAGGGAGGCAAGTAACAGTTCTTAAAAAGATGAAAAAGTTAATGCAGTGAGTGTAAATAACTCTTTCTAGCAACTTGGACTTGGAGAAATGAGGAACAGAATTACAGATAGAGGGGATGGGAATGAAGAAAAGGCGTTGTTTGTCGTGTTTCTAGGAGGAAGAGATATAAATAAGCTGAAAAGGTCATTCCAAAGTGACATAGGAGTACTATAGACATTAATATAGAAAAGTTAAAATATGAAGCCTGTTACAATCTTGTATCTAAAAGGATTCTATTTTAAATGAGATATATAAAGTTCTCATCAAGGTAAAAATTACTTGCACCTGCACTGTTCTGAGCCTAAGGTTTGAATGAAAATCGAAGTCTGGATCTGACCCCTAAATTTAAAGGCTGATCTGTAGTTATAGACTACAGTCCCTAGCTACCTGGAACTTGAGAACACAGGACATTTGTGGATACCCATCTATCTTGGCTTTATTAGCTAAATTAAGATAGCTGGTTATCTTAGATTTGTTCAGATTTAATTTAATGATCAATGATATACTCTTTAAGATGGGGTGATGACATTATTTCTAAAAAAATCAAGACAGAGAGAGTAAAGAATACCAGAAGGTATGACATAACTGAACTGGAGAAAAAAGGCACCTGGACCTGTAGGATGTGCACTGGATTCTCATTCTAGCTTTAACACTAACTTGCCGTGTGATCTACCTCAGTTCTCTCTGTCTCTCTCTCAATGAGGAGAGAGGGCTAAAATGTGTCTACATTTCATTCCAATTCCGAATTTTTATTATGCCAAACTAATTTGCTCCCAGACATTCTTCTAAAACAAGTTTTTCTTAAGATATCTTCCAAGGCATTTTTTTTTAACACTTTAAAATCAAACAGTTTAAACTGAGATGATTTTCAATTAAAGCTTTCTGGAAATTTGATCACCATTGAGGAATCTGAAATTTACTTTAGCAGAAAATTATGGAATACTACTTTCTTATTCAATATTTCATAGGAATTTAGGGACACATGTATTAATGTGTTAACATTAAACTATTACTGGCAAAATTCCTAATTAGAAAAAACAGTGTAAGTAGTGGTTAAGGGCATGAATTTTAGTTTAAGGTTGACTTCAGTTTGAATGATGACCTGACAGTCACCCCGTGACATATTTAATCATCAGTTTCCTCATCTGAAAATGCAGATAATAAGAAACAGAATATTTAGTTCATGTGTATGGCATTTCCTGAAACTGGAATAGCTATACATAATAGCCCTGGTTATGAGGTTTATGTAAAGATTAAATAAACTATTTCATATAAAGTACTTAACACTATCATTAACACATGATATGCACTTAATATATGCAAACAACCGAATACATATCATTTATTCAAGGCCTTGATATAGGAATAATGTATCACATATTATGATATTAAAGCTCGTCATTCTTAACTCCTAAGTCTAATAGTTAAAAAAAAAACAACTGATAGAGCATAGTTACTACCAAATATAAAATATATGTTACATAGGTCAGACATTTCAAACTGACAATTCACTATGAACTTTGGCAGGTTCCACATCAGTTAAAGTGTCACGGGACAAATGAGAATCTTCAGCACCAGAACTTTTAAAGTAATGACAGACAAAAATTTTGATGGAGGAAAAAGATACAAACAAAAGTATATAAATATATTTTCTATTTATAACTTTTAAAATATTTTAATTAATTGCTTGAAAAGATAAGCTAGCTCGAATAAAAGAGCCATTTTTTCTTCGGCCCATATGCAAATCTTATTTTCTTTCTAACCATTTTACCTCGGTGGCCTCCTTTTGTACGACACACCACTCTCTTCTAACTTCTAAATTTCTGCTAGTTTGCTGTTGGCTGGGATAAGGTCGGAAATAATACGGACCTTCTATTGAAATCTGCATCCCCCCCCCCATGAGAGGAAGCAAAGGCATGAATATGGCACTCTCATAACGATTTAGCTGGGGCTTAATGAAATTTTCATCACAACCTGCTGTTCATTTTAATGGCCTTTGAAAAACAATGGAAAACATAGCTTGAGGGAAGAAAAGATTTTTCCGTAGCAGATATCTGTCAGCTTAACATTTAGTTCCATTCACTCTCTCCCTACTCTCCTCATCCCCATATTACTGCCCTCATCACAGAACTATAACACTGTTGTGTACTTTTTCATTAAATTTATTCCTAGGTATTTTATTCTTTTGATGTTATAGTACATCACAGAACTACAGATCATTTGTTTGTACTGTATGCAATGTCACTGTCCTGATGTTTGGCTAATGTCAGGTTTTGGTGTCCATTCTCATGTCTAACCATACCCTTTAATTAGTGGAGTTTTTTAATCAGTTTGAATAATGACCCCAACAGTCACCCTGTGACATATTCAACATCAGTTTCCTCATCTGAAAATAGAGATAATAAGAATCAGAATATTTAGAATGCAACTTCCCACTTGCTGTGGAGCCTTTCACATATCTTCCTAGATATATTTCTCCCTTTTTCTCTTTTTGCAGTTAAAAAAAAAAAGAAAGAAATTTCCTTTAACACTCTATTCCTTTTCTATGATACAATTTTCTGCCGTGTTATTATTTTTTTCTTGGTGATTAAGATCATCACTTTACTCAGATACATAAATTTCTCCTTGATAATGCTCCCAATAGTTGCAGTTACTAAATATTCTTACAAGAGCATATTTCTTCATCAATAAAAGTGAGTCTAATTTCTCCAAAGAAGACATACAGATGGCCAATAGGCACATGAAAAGATGCTCAACATCACTAATATTAGAGAAATGCAAATCAAAACTACCATGAGGTACCACCTCACACCAATCAGAATGGCCATAAGTAGAAAGTCTACAAATAGAGGACTTTGTGGAGAAAAGGAAACCCTCCATTGGTGGGAATGTGAGTTGGTGCAGCCACTATGGAAAACAGTATGGAGGTTCCTCAGAAAACTAAAAATAGAGTTGCCGTATGGTCCAGCAATCCCACTCCTGTGCATATATCTGGAGAAAATTCTAATTTGAAAAGATATATACACCTCAATGTTCACAGCAGTGCTATTTAAAATAGCCAAGACATGGAAGCAACCTAAATGTCCACTGACAGACGAATGGATAAAGAAGATGGGGTATATACATATATACAATGGAATACTACTCAGCTATAAACAAGAATGAAATAATGCCATTTGCAGCAACATGTATGGATCTAGAGATTATCACACTTAGTGAAGTCAGTCAGAAAGAGAAAGACAAATACCATAGGATATCACTTACATGTGGAATCTATAAAATGACACAAATGAACTTATTTGCAAAAGAGAAACAGACTCATAGATACAGAAAACAAACTTACCAAAGGGGAAAGGGGGTGGGAGAGGGGTAATTAGGAGTTTGGGATTATCAGATACAAACTAGTGTACATAAAATAGATAAACAGCAAGGTCCTACTGGATAGCACAGGGAGCTGTATTCAATATCCTGTGATAAACCATAATGGAAAAGAATATTATAAATAAGCATAACTGAATCCCTTTGCTGTACACCAGAAACTAACACACTGTAAATCACCTATGCTTCAATTGTAAGTAAGTAAATAAATAAGTAACTGTGAGTCTACTTACATTTCTGTGTACTCAAAGCATGTCTAGGAATCTTGTGTACATAAACATAACACCATCTTAGTCGTTTTGTATTCATACAAAAACTATCTTTCTGGGACTCGGGCTTCTAGATGCTTGGCATGTTCAACCTATCTTTGTATTTTCTCAATATCTTTGTATTATTCAATAACAAGTCACTCTTGAGCTGAGCTTTTAATATATTTGTAGGAAGGAAAGTACAAAAAAAGAGCTGTGGGAAATACAATAATGAAAATAGTCTAATGTCCACATACATAACGATATTTCTTTGTGTCAACTCTTTCTGCCATGGATGCTCTATCTCTGCTCTTTTGCCTGTGTAGCTAATTTTCTCCTAATTCCCAGTACCTCTGAATGTTTCCTGCTAAGCAAATTGGCAAGCACTGTCTCCTGCCCTTTATCCTGTTAGGAATTATTCGTTTGGCTTCAGCCTGTCATATACTTCCAAATTAAGAGTCTGTGCACCCACCTGGAAGGAAGCTCACATGAAACGCTGAGGGAATACCAAGGCCCTAAAAGAAATAACACCTCAGTAGCAAAGAGCACACTTCATATCCAGATCTTGCTTTCTAACACCATTCTCCAATAAAAGGAACCAGGGCTTCTTAGAGAAATGGCTTATTCTAGGACTGGGAGAAGGAAAGATACAAGATGAATCTGCAGTATCTTATAGTACCAGAAAGTAAACAAGTGTTCAAGAAAAAGAAAAAACCCACCATCACAGTGGTACGTCAAAGTGACAATAGAAGAAGCCTCCAATGAACAAAGCTGGAACAATGTGACTAACAAAATAAAAAACTGTATTATAACTCAAAGTATAAAATAAACATCCATGAGTTCATACTGATATAAATAAGTGATTGAATAAGTAAATGACAGAGAAGAGATAAATCTCCAATAAAGAATAAATGCAAATAAATTTCTCGATGATTCACTGTGAAGGATGGGGATCAAGGTCCCCTACTCCTTAAATGTGGGTTGTACACAGCACCTTCCTTCCACAGAGTAAGGTACAGAAAGGGGGCAGGGAGGCTTTACAGTGGAGAAACCCGACAAACACTGTTATCAGCCAAGTGATCAAGGTCAACACCAACATTCGTAAATCACATCGTAAGTATGTACTTTTGATGTGATGTGACAAGAATGGTACTTGGTTTCTGTGGTCTTTCTACCCAAACCCACAGTCCCAGTTTAATTATGAGAAAACCACCAGACAAATTCTAATAGAGTGGCATTCTACAATATATCTGAACAGTATTCCTCAAAATTTTCAAGGCTATCAAAAACAAGAACAGTCTGAGAAACTGTTGCGGCCAAAAGGAGCCCAAGGAGACATGAGAACTAAATAGCTAAATGTAATCTGTTATGTGATGGCATCCTAGAAGAGAAAAAGCACACAGTGAAAACTAAAGAAATCTGAATAAACTATGGACTTTAGTTAATAATGCTGTATCACAACATAAAAGATGCAAAATAATTTTAAATGCAGAAAGTTAATCATGTAAAATGAATAGCATATACAAAAATAAAGAAAAAGAAAACTATCATAAAGATGTTATACCAGAAAGCTATGATTCTGGGTGATTTTTATCATCTTCCTTTTAATTTTTCTGTTTTTTTAAACAACTCTTATAGTAAGAAAATACTATTTTTACTATCAGAAAAAAATGCAGCACATTAAAAGAAAAAGGTTGTGTGGGTCCTCCTCAAAACTCCATTTTTATCTCCATGAAGATTAGAGCCAAAAAGTCTTTGGCTGACTAGATTATTTCCAAAATTCCTTCCAACTGTAAGATCATGTGAATTACATAAATTTTAACTAAAATCCATGTCCCAGCTATGCATCTGGTAGAGACCCAGAAATATTTAATTACCACATGACTCCAAATACTGGTTAACATACATTTTGTGCCAGATATAATTTACCAGTGTCCTAACAACAGTTAAAAATAGTGTTAAATAGTATAAATGCAGTATATTTTTGGTGTAAAGCATGTCTTTTTATGTCACTGTTTTATGTTTGTTTGTTTTACTTTTCCATCTGACTCTGAAATAAATAGGAGGCATGTTCTTGTGTGCAACGTGGCATCCGTGTTTAGGATGGACATAGGTTTTAAACAGGAGTTAGTAAACATCTGTAACGTAAAGGATGACTATCATTTATTCATAAATTATACAGTTTGCATCAATCGTTTTACTAGTTTGTTTGCTTTCATTTTAAGATGAGTCCATGAGCATTATCACCTGTAGGAGACTATCTGTAACTATTAAAGAGATTTAGAAAATGAAATCTTAAAAGAAAGGCATCCTGGAAGTTGAAAAACTGGGAACCTCAGCTGAGCTAACAGTAAGAGAATCACTACTTTTCAAATACACAATAGTTCTAACCATACTAATTTTAGACTACACAAAAAATAGACCGAATTGTCTAGGCAGTCTAAGATGCATTAATGTATAAAGGTTATAAAATGTAACAAAGTTGTAAAATGGCCCTGGTGGGGAAGCACAAACTAGACTGCACATATCTGGCAGGTAGGCGGTGACTGTCCTGGGCTCTTCTGCCACTTTGTATTCTTGAACCTTAAGTTTTACTCAACCACAACTTACTCGTGTGAAAATAAGGAAGACATCATAACAAAAATTAATGATTTATAATTGGGGTTAGACGTATAAATATGTTTCTAAAAAAAAAATACTATGTATCTTCATTGCATTCGGTTTCTTCCAATTTAACCTTGAGAGTGCGTCAGAAAAGGGAGCTAGAAGTTAAAATCAAACCATTAAAATCAGGTTTGTTTTCTTTTCCATCTTTTACCTTCTGGCTCATTTTTGATGAGCTCTTCCATCTTCCTCTGCTTCAAGGTGTCAACAACATCAGCTAAGCTGCCTTTGCGCCGCTCAGGAGTCCCCAGGGCTGTACTAGACAAGGACTCGCCACTCTGTCGCCCACCTTCTTCTGCCTTCTGAGGTGAGGTAGATGAGTTGTGTGGGGCAAATGAAGACATAACTTTATTGCCATCAACTTCCTGAAAGAGAAATCAAAAGAAAAAATATATATATATTTGTTTAAAATTCAGTAAGCTTTTTAATTTTAATTGGTTACATGGCTTATTCAGCTGCAACGGTGAAAAATACCACTCTGCAGGAGCAAAAGGAATAAAGAAATTTCAAAAAAGAATACATTAACTTTACAGGTTGACACTAGAGTGAGACAAAGATCAATTCATAGGAGAAGTAAAAATAAGAAGATTCTCTCCCTTAGACTGAGTTCAAAAGGCAACACAGCCTTTCTACAAAGCCTATATTGATTAGTTTTGTCTATTTTTGGCTTTTGTTTGAAAGTCTTAGATTTTCCTATGAACATTAAATGTAGTGGTCATCTGTTATAAACCTTCTCATGATATTATAATGTTTAAACAAATAACATTCCAAATATTTAATTTTCTTTTTAATTTTAAGCAGCTGCCTGTTCTTTATGGTACTCCTAATAAAAGGAGGGTCCTCTTTTAGTTCTCCACCTTCCTCTCATGCTTTTTAGAAGACAGCAGCCACCCAAGTTATTCTGACATCAGAGAAGTATACTGTAAATTCATTTCTGCTTATGCAGAAGATATTTCCAATTCCATTTGTTATCTGAAGCCCTGTTTCTGATGATACTCTTTGCTGTTTCGCACTTTAAGCCTCATTTGCCCTGAAAAATGAAGTTTCTTGCAGACTTTGCCTCTTCATAATTGTGTACATGTATGAAAAGAACTTATTCTATAATTCTAAAAGGTAAACATACTTCTGGTGTTCCTTTTGGCATTATTCTTCCCATAATTTCTAGTAGAACTTCGGCAATTTGTGTAATATCAGGGGTATATTTTGTATAAGCAGCACTAAATTGTTTTTTCAGAACTTTTCCAAAGAAATGATATTGAAATGACAAAGAAAAATTTATTTTCTTAAAGGTTTTCCTTGTATAATCTCTTACCTCCATAATCCTTTGACTTGCCACAAAGCAGAGCTCTTCTTAAAAATAAATCTGTATCCTAACATCTTTGAGGAAGTTAGTCTCCCCCAGGTTTATTTCTTAATTCTACAGCATTAAAAGTTTCCAATAAAATATATATGAGCGTGTGCATATTTAATATTCAGTATAATAGCTTATGCCCGTGTTTACACATTGGTCCTCTATTTAAGACATGTTAATGAGGATCTGTTGACCCCAGAAAAATGACAAATCACACTGATTTGATATTTAATCTTTAAAAAATAATGCTAATATTTTTGACTAGATTAAAATTACTTGATAAAACTGTCATTCTAATTGTTTAAAATATATGAAAAATAGAGATGTCAACACAAATATAATCATAACTTGTTCATATGATTTTTGTCAATGGATATCAGTGAGTACAGGGACATTAGCTATGGTATAAACATCAGTTTGTTGGGTGGGATCGAGTCAATGTGGGAAAAGCAAAAGTAAAAAATGTGTGCGAAAAGAATTTTCAGAATAATTCTAAACCCCAAATGGTTTCCATTTCCTAAAAACAGAATATGCCTCTTACAATCACTGTTTCTTGACTGAATGCTCTATAGACAATACCTTCATAGATGACTCTTAGCTTATAACGTACTTGAATTTAGAAATCAATATGCATAATGTAATAATTATAAGTCCCTGCAGGCTAAGTGAAAGTACACTTTTGTAATTATTTATTTAAAACCGACACATAAATACAAGCAAACACTTAAACACAGATACATACACACACAGACACCTCTGAAAGGGGCAATCACAAATTCATTCAGTAAACTAAGGAATGTTTTTATGAATGACCCATAATAAACATTAGCTCAGTTTAATGTGCAAACCAGAATACAGCAAAACTGCTATATTTAGTTTCCACAGATCTTTCTTCTCCTTTATTTCCAAGGTCAAAAGCAGAAACATCCCAATTTTAGCTGCACTTTAAACATTTATATTTTATACTGTTTTTACATTATATGATGATATACTTTACAAATAAGAATTTGGCAACTGAGCTTCGCTTGCCATAAGTGAAAATTACACACATTTTTCTGTAGCATCATCTGTACAGAGAATGACACCCAAATTATATGCAATGAAGTCTATTAAAGTATCAGAAAAAAATTCAAATTAAAGTAAAATAAAATAATATCCCATTTTGCATCTCTCTAATTTTCTACACCTTGCAAAGAGAAAGGATATATTGTGAAGAGTTTAACGTATTTCACAAGAATTCTAAACTCAGTTACCACAGCAATATAAAAATAAATTAATTAGCATTACTTTTATTTCAAGCAGGAATATTTATCTTATCGCTGTTTCACCTGTCTGATTACATTTCAGCCTCTGGCAGTGTTAATCCCTTTAACAGTTTTATGTAGTTAACAGATGTTTCAGTGTGGGGCTCCACTGTCCATCTGCATGGCCAATGGCCTGTTATGTAGTGCTGGCACAGTCTTCAGTCAACGAAGTCCTATGGTTTTCAGTTTCTTCCCTGGGACTGCATTTACCATCCCTGAAATAATGACTGCACATTTCCGTTCATTTTCCTGGGAGCTGAACGTTCAAAGAGTCCGCTAACAAATGCAGCAGTGGTCCAGGCCAGCAATATATATTTAATTAAGTTTTGTGAACTCTAAGAACAAGTTTCAGTATTTTGCAGAAGAGCTCTTGGAACTGTGATGTGTAACTTTTAAAGTCTAATGATAAAAGTGTGTTCCAAACTTTTAGAATGAGGTTAATAATCTCCGGTATACTTTTTTTTTTTTTTTTGGCCCCGCCACACAGCATGTGGGATCTTAGTTCCCCAACCAGGGGTCGAACCCAATGCCCCCTGCAGTGGAAGTGCAGAGTCTTAACCACTGGACCGCCAGGGAAGTCCGTTATTCTTGAACAAGCTTTACCTCACCTTGCTCTCTTTGTCACCTTTGCAACCATGAGATAAAGGAAGGGGTCTGCCTAATGTATCCATGTATCTACCCTCATCAAAACATCTTTTAAAAAATGCATTCTTATTAATTCTACAGATAGTATTTTTCTATGAACACCTTAATATTCAAATTTTAGATAATTTGGTGACTAAGAAGAATTAATTCATTTGAATAAAAGAGATAATATGCGACTCAATCAAATATGTATCTTCCTTTTATTGCCCAAATGACATTTCATTCTTGACTTCTAGACTCAAGAAATACATCATCATGTGTATTTTTCGGTCCTATAAACTGAAATTAAATCCACACAGGGTAGTAAAAACACTACACTTAATAGTCAGTCTATCAGACTATAATCACTAAGAATGATAGACGATATTTATTGAATATTTACTTTGTGTCAGGTGTTGTTTAAACTGCCATATATGCATTAACTCAGTTAATTCTCATGGCAAGCCTAATTATGATTTGCACTTCAGAGATGGAGAAACTGAGGCACACAGACTGAAGTAAATGCCTGAGATCATATGACTAATAAAACATAAAGTAGATAATCAACTCCATTCTCTTGGCTTCCAGAGCCCTGGTTCTCCACCACAGTGCTAATACTACTCTTAAAAGACAAAAAACAAACAAACCCCCAAGAAACCTTTAACGATGTCTATATCTATCAATGATATGGGTGAACAAGATATGCTGCTTCTTCATAATTAAGTATGAAAAAGAGAGGCTTTCACCCCAATATGTTCAACTCCTAAAGAAGTGATGCAAATGTCCTGAAATTAATTAACCCAGCAGTATTGTAGGCTTATAAAGCTCTCTCCATCCACATACACATTGGTTTATACTATATTCCACAAAAATGAACCTTACGATTTAAATAGTTATATAAACCAAACATATACATTTGAGGTCTAAGTGGCTAATCAAAATAATGGTGCTCAGTAGTTTATGATTTTTAATCTATCTTTATAGAATGTGTGGCCACCTCTAGCATTCTTTCTAGTTCAATAAAGTTTTGAGCTTAGAAGAAACAGTACAGAAGATTTGGACTATCTTTAACTAAATTCTCATTAATGCAAGTTCATTAATTTTGGTATTGCATAGACGCAGCACAAAATGAACTACAGATCCACAGAGAAAGTGCTTTGGTGCCAAACAAGTTTTGACATGGTCATGTTCTTCCAGCAACAGGCATGGGATGTAATGTCCAGCATGGTAACCATAGTTAATAATTTTATAGTCTCTATCTGAAAGTTGCTAAGAGAGTAAATCTTAAACGTTCTCATCACAACAGAAAAAAAATTTGTAACTTAGGCGATGGGTGTTAATTAGGCTTACTGTGGTGATCATTTTGCAATATATACCAATAGCAAGTCGCTATGTTGTACACCTGAAACTAATATAATGTTATATGTCAATTATATCTGAATTTTTAAAAGCTATATTATGTAGTTATTCCTTAAATTCTTTAAAAATTGGATAAAAATATGTTATCACAGATATCCATTTTGAAACTAAATTGCACTACCTGTAACCTATTCTGTCAAACTAGGAGATGCCAAATTTCATTTAGTAATAGAAAAAAATACATAATGATTGTGTAAAAACTGTTTTTAATGTTTTTTTGGTTAAAATAATTTTTCATTATACTTCTGCATGAAACCTCAAACCACTAACGCTTACTCCTTTTGGATTATAGATCTCTTGATGTAGCTAGAGATGCCCTCCAAAACTCAAATGCACATGCATACAGGCAAACACTCATGCAATTGCACACATAATTTTACATATAATTTTAGAGAGTTCATTTTCTACTCTCATAGTTCCAACTATGAACTTCCTCAATGAAATCCCCTAGTAACTCCTATAAACCCTGGGTTCCAGGTTAAGAAGCTCTGACCGAAATGTGAAAAGGATTATAAACTCATTAATATATACAATTAGATGATTTCAAAATGATCAGTTATTATATGTAAAAAGAGCCTCAAACTATAGATTTTATTGATGTTTTATTCAGATAAATATAGAAGCACGTATGTCAATAACTTGAAATTTTACTGTTCCTAAGATAAACATTTAGACAGAGATCAATATTTTAATTATAAAGAATAATAAACACATTGAAGAAAACAGTACATTACTAAGGGCAATCATTGTCTTCTTACTCAGAAATTACTTTGTGATAATGCACATATAAATCTGAAATGGAAGGCAGAACAAATTGTTACCTTTATAAATGAATGTTACCGTTTTGAGAAGTCATATCAGTTAAATTTCAAATAGGAATTTTCCTGAAAGCAGGATGTAAACATATGAGGAAGGATACATGAGGCAAAACCCAACACCTCAAAAAGCTCACTGGAGAACACTAAGAGTCTTTCTTTGATTAACATGATCAAATTCAATATTCTGGGAACAGGATATGGTCAGTTCCCAAGATTTATACAACAAAAGTCAACACTTATAGGCAGATCTCTGAAGGGTGTCTATTATGGTTGTGATTACTGTTGGTGTTAATGTTGTCAGATTTAAAATCTTTTCAAAACTTTTCCTAAAAAAGAGCTGTCTAACGCATACTTAGATTCACTGATTTAAATAAATGAAAAATTGACAGAGACAGTTTTGCTTGAGTTACTGTCAGTCATCTATAGACAGAGCTCATCACAACTGTTCACCTTTCTATATTGGAAAAAGCCACCAATAACACATTTGTAAAACTTACTGAGTTTTATAAGATCAACAATTCTTAGTGCTTAAATGACTACAAGGTAAACTAATTGAAATTCCAGATATTAGATGAGTGGTTCATAAATCTGTCTAGGGATGGGACCAGCAAGTTACGTATATGCGTCTTTTTTAAAGCTCCCTGGGGGGGGGGCGGTGTTAGACTTGGCTGTACCGGCCTACTCTAGATCACTTGCAACGTAGTCATAGGAATCCAAAGTCAGCTTTTAAGGAAAGATTATATTTTATATATTTCAACATTTTATGAGATTATAGAAATTCCCTGAAAATTAGTGCTCTAAATCCTTACAATCATTTAATCATCACAAAAAAATGGGTAGAAATTCCATAATACTCAAATATGTACTGTACATTTTTTGCTCTATGATCTATGGAAAGTTCCATATTCCATACCCTGCTCAGTTCTAATTTTTTTTTCTTTTTTTTTTGCGGTACGCGGGCCTCTCACTGTTGTGGCCTCTCCCGTTGCGGAGCACAGGCTCCAGACGTGCAGGCTCAGCGGCCATGGCTCACGGGCCCAGCCGCTCCGCGGCATGTGGGATCCTCCCGGACCGGGGCACGAACCCGCGTCCCCTGCAGTGGCAGGCGGATTCCCAACCACTGCGCCACCAGGGAAGCCCTGACAACTTTTTTTAATAGCCATTTTGGCACATACTGAAACAGGCGTAGGTTTGCTGGTTTCATACTAATTGTATAAAGAATCTGAGATTCATGTCAACATAGCATGTGGAAATAGATTATTTTCAGAAATGTACTAAAATTTGGTTTGAACTTATTAATAGTTTAATCTCATGTATAATATAAAATAAAACAATGATAGTATGTTTCCTTTGTGTTTTTAAACCAATGTCATATTTGCCATCTAATTTAATTCCAGTGAGTGAAACAGAAATTTAAAGGCAAATTTTCTGATTTAATAAGAGATTGTACAAACAGGAAAAACAGTTTTGGAAAATATCTTCATTTGCATGTGGGTGCTACACGGGCAGAAGTGTCTAATGGTTGTTTTTCCAGAACCACATTTACTAAGAATCTCAGAAATGCTGCATTCAAGAATAAAACGTATGTTTTCATGTGCTCTCAAAACCACTTAATAAGCAAAAGTGGCATTTAGAGAATTCTAATACATTAACTAATAGAACCTGTAAAACAAAGAAAATTTTGTGCTGTGACAGCCTCATCTTCCTGCTGATTTGTGTGCTGTATCTTACTTCTGTTTAAACATCTAGCAAAAACACTTTAAGACATTTGATGATCGCTTCCCTGCGGGCCCAAAGGTCAACAATAAGATGTTTCTAAACAAAAATTAGACTACACAAAAAACACTCCCATTTAACACTAGCATTGTGGATTATATAATAATATTTTAAGAAGTAAAGAAAAACTAGCCACTAATTACATATAATAATTCACCTGTCATTTTCCTAAGAAGGCTTCAGAACATTTCTACTGTAGTTGTTAATAAACTTAACTAAATACCTATTCACTCTGAGTCTGAAGAAAGAAATGATACTTGAGGAATTCCTCAAATTGTGAGCTGTTTGGGAACTGAATTCTTTTTATCCCACAGAGCAATGAGTACAGTTTCTCATACAGAACAGATCTTGGTAAAGTTAGTAAGCTAAGTGTTTGCTAGCATCATTTATAACTGGAAACTGACTACATGTTCTGTCATAAGTGAAATAAACTGTGACACCCCCCACCCCACCCCATGCAGTAAAATATGATGTCAGCAAAGCAGCAATGGTGAAGCAAACTGGAGTCAGAAGTCAGAATGTTGGGCTCACATCCAGGGTCTGTCATTTATTCATCTGGGACAAGCTATCTCAACATTTCAAAACTCAGTTTCTTCATCTAAAACTGGGATAATAAATGATAAGTAATTCATATGTGCTATGATATAGTACCAGATCTCCAGAATTTAGTAGTAATACTTTTTGAAGAATAAGAAGTACTTCATTCACTCAATTTTCTCTTTCATTCGTGTAATAAAAATATTTTGAGTGCTAACTTGTGAGACAGCGTAATGATGTTCACAGTTAAGGGCAGAGAATCTGAAGCCAAACAGATGTGGTTTAAATCCTGGTTCCACATTCACTAGCTGTGTGACCCTAAGTTATTTAATCTTCCTATGCCTAGGTTTCTTCAACTGTAAAATGGGGATAATACTATCATCTACCTCATTGGGTTGTTAGTGTATTATAAATTACAAAATAATGAGTTGTATTAGTTAAGGGATTATATGAGTTAATATATGCGTTACAAATTACAAAACTCATAAAATGGTAACTGAGAAGTGGCAAGAACTATGTATTTGTTAAAATGAGAATGCTTCAGCCCATAATATTAGGAGATAACAATGAACAAAACACAGAATATATAAAAACAAATAAAGAAAAAGCCAGGCTCTTTAACAGGAAAGTGAAGAAGAGGAGACAAATCCCTTCCCCTACCCACTCCATCAAAAAATGAAAATGCATATACAAGTAGTTTCATAGCTCTTTCTGCTGAAACCAAACTGCACCCATGGAATCATTTTTTTAAAGAATAATTTAAATTTTTTTTCAGGTGGCCCATTTTTAAGGATAACCTAATACAAACTTTTTTAAGGAAAAAAATAGTTCACAAAATGTCATGTGACATGAGTGTGCTTATATCTCTGTTGCATACACAATTTTCAAATTTCGCAGTTTCATGGTTCTTTACAAAGTGATAACTCTGGAAAATGATCAAAGAAAGAATGTTCAATTACTCCTCATTACGAAATAAAACTTTTTAAAGTCAAAGTCCGAAAAAAATTAGAGTAATGAATTATTTCTCATAAATACATGACACCAATTACTTATGCCATATTTCTACTTCTCTTTCATATTTCTCTTTCTTCTTGTGAGATAGACATATCAAAATTTTTCTTCAGGAGAATATTAGCACCACTAGATTCTCTTGCAAGCAAATTTTTAGGTTTCTTTACACTATAAATACAGAACAACAGCAGTAATATGAGGGAAGAGAGATCAAGTACTGACTCTCTTTCGGCCAGCTTCCCTCCTCTGTGCTCCATTCCTGAATACAGCCCCTCACCAGCAGTGTCTCCTCACAGGATCAGGCTGATTTCATAGCGCAATGTCAGTCAAATGTGATGTCATTACACTAATCCCATCTTCCTATTTTTAAAAAAAGTTACAGAGCTGTTTTTCTATATTAATTATGACTTTCAATAGAGCACTCTGTATATAGCAAAAGCAGGACTTTTTCTTTGAAAGGGACCTTCAGCATGAATTGACATTAAGCAGTGATTTGAGATACAAGAAGCACAAGCTTCAGTTCTCATGATTTTTTTTTTTGCAGTTAATATGAGTAATGCTATATAAAATATTGTTATTTTAGTCTTATAGTTTTGAAGACTTTTAATAATATTTCTAAACTATTAGGCATTTTTCTGACCACATATACAAAATCTGTTTAAATTCACAAATGTTTCAGTAAAAATACACCTACCACTCTTGGAGTTCTTAAAAGGCCCTGTTCTAAAAGTTTTTGGATATTACATTTAATAATTCTCAGAGAAACTGCATAAAGACTGTTATATTCCTATTCAACAGATGGGGAAATTAAGCTCCTAAGAGTAATTTACCCAAGGTAAGAGTAAGAAATGGTAAATTGGGGCATTAAACTCAAGATCATCTAACTTTAAAATCCATGCTGGTCATCATTAAGTTATACGGCCTTCCTCAACTGATTCAGGTTCTGTAAGAGATGCTAAAGGTATAAAAAAATCAAGCTGGTTCACTCTCCTCAGAGTTGAAAATTAAATTTGCAAGTCATTTAAAATACACAAGAAACAATAAGTAATCATAACAACTATAATAAATACTAAATTGTATAGCAGCAAATTATACATGCACAAGAAATTTAAAAAGAGACCACTGGAAATCAAAGGAAGGTAGAAACTTCTTTAACATACCACTTAGCAGCACACTGTTTTGGGATCATTTATTTAATTTTCTTTCTATACCATATATGAAGGCAGGGAATGTGTCTGATTATTCACCAGGTACCCCAGACCCTATTATTAGTGTTTAATAAATACATATTAAGTGAATAGAGCGTTGCTTCCCAGAAGCATCATCCAGAAAATTTTATAGGGTAAACACACACACACACACACACACACACACACACACACACACACACACACGTGCGAGAAGGTAGTGGCTTAACCCAAAGAAATGGAGAATAATAAATGAGAATGATTATACTTCCATCGTAGGGTTATTTTATGAAGGGTCATAAAAGTCCAATAGAATTATTTACCTTTGACCTGACAGAAAAAGGAGAACTATTCTAGATTCTATACTGAGTGTTAACTCTCAAAGTAATTTGCTAGGAAGATCAGTCTAGCAGTGGTATGGAGAATGGTTTGGGTAGAAGAGAAAGTAAAGATCTTCACTGAATAGGAAACTGTTACCGTACCACATATGTGATGATAAAAAGCTTTCTGCTAAATTGTAGTTGTGAGAGTTGAAAAGAACCATCAAATCCTAGAGACAATTTGCAGCAGATAATGATAAAATTAGATAACTTGAAAATAAGGAGTCAAAGTAAATACAGTTGTTGCTTGGGAGGTTGAAATAATGATTACAGTATTGACAAAAACAGAATGGTTAGCAAACAGAGATGACTGTTAGAATAGAATCAGTATATGTACAAAAAATTAATAAATTCAATATAACTAAATTAGTTTATAACTTGAGCATTAGCCCTAACTTTTGACCCCAGCACTATAATAGATGCCATAAAATCTCCCTCGGGTCTCAAGTGATGGGTTTACCATCTGAGATCTTTTTTTTCTCTTTTTTGGCCGCACCGCGCAGCTTGTGGGATCTTAGCTCCCCAACCAGGGATCGAACCCACACCCTTGGCAATGAAAGCGCAGAGTCTTAACCACTGGACCGCCGGGGAATTCCCTCTTTGAGATCTTTAAATCTGTATGTGGAACATCCAAATGTAGATGCACCTTGAAAGACAATGTTCAGGTTATAAAAATAAAGGTAGTAAAATGATGCGTTATGAACCATTATTTTCATAAGTGAATGGTTAAATACACTTTAGTTCATGAACTCTCAGAAAGCGTCCACACAGGGAGAAGAGCAATGGCCTAGTGCTCTTCACGTATGTCTAAAAATGGCAGTTATAAGTGAGTATCACCTTCTCCTTCAGGGACTCGGGTTTACCATGTACATTTTTGAAATTTTATTGTTATTTATAATTAGATACTGAAAGATGAACAATGCTTTTCTAAAGAAAAACAGGTACATGGAAACAATAATGAGCACCTATAGAATACGCAAAACAGAGAAATTAGAATAAAAATGTCAGAATAAGGATTTTCCCGTATTACTTTAGGAAGTAAGACTAAAGTTTGACAAAAAGATAGCACTGTAAAAATAAGGAGAAAATTGGAAACTGACAAATCTTTCCCTTATTTACAATGAATGGACTCTCAGAATGCTGAGTTCTTGGTACTGTATGTTCAATCTCCAAAATTCTTGCCATATAGATGTTAAAATGAGGGGAAAATAAAAATGAAACCATCAACAACAAAAAAGTTCTGCAGAAATTTACTGCTGTGATTGCTTCATTGAGTTGTGGTCACAGGTATAAATTACAAGTGATGGTGTTTTCCATTAATAAATTATTCTACCAAGGGAACTTGTTGGGATATATGTATAAAAAATGAAATTGTATTATACCAAATCCTAGAGAGTATAAAGAGGAGGTAAGTAATTTTGGATTTTGGACAGATGCATTCTCTTTTACAATTCTACTTGAATTCCTGACTTCTGAACATCCCTGGATATTTCTGATATCCCAAGTGATTCCGGTTTGATGCTCAATAACCCACAAGAATCAATCCACAATAATGGCATATATTCTTTATATTCCCCATACCGAGAAAATATAAGTTTCATTTGTGTTATAAAGCTACATTGTTTGCATAATAGAGTTCGATTTAAATAGCCATCCTCTTTAAGCCTGAAATTTATTAGTCTCAGGATGGGAACCAACCAGGTATTGCTATGCTTACCAACTCTGAGATTATACAAACAGTAGTTTCTTACAAAAGTCCTTTGGCTATCCATTCATTATACTTAGCAACAACAAACAGGGAAAGATAATTTAAAAGCTCCCATTGAGCACCCAGAGACCTTGAACATAGACAGGGGGTGAACACAAAGAGAGAATATTTGGTTACAAGAGTCACACTTCATCTCTTTAATTAATTTTTTTCCAGTACATTTTTGGTGTTTCCATTGTTCTTCTTCTACTCCCTTGGTTCTAACAGAAAGAAGTATACACATACATGTATATATTTCATTAACAGGAAATAAAAGGGTTGTCTTTAGTTAAGATGTTTCCATTCACAGAGACTACACATTTAAAAAATAAATTGCCTGAATAAATTCAATTATCTAGAGGAGCAAAGGAAATCACATGCAAATGACATTATACACAGAGGCCATTCCGACAGCTTCATGTTTATTTTTATTGTTTCAATCAGTGGAAGGGAGAAGCTGTCAAAAATGTAAGATCTCTGCCTTTTTAAAGGCCCGATGTCTCTGGAACTGAAAATTGCATGAGCAATAATATCAAGAGAAGAAATCTGTCTACTCCTGAAAATAGGAGAAGATTCAGACTCTCTCCACTTTAATGCCGGCACGCTAGTGAGTCCCCATACACCTTGGTTGTATTTTGCCTACAAAAACCAAAGGATAACACTTAATTTGCAAGTAGTCCAGTATCAGTCAAGCTAATGAAGACCGGCTTAAAAAAAACAGTGTATCTGAAAAAAAGTTAGTAAATCCACATATTAAATTAGCCTATAATGACTGTTAGTCTTGTCCTCTGATAGCAGCTCTGTAAATAGTAAGTGCTATACATGACTTTATCAAAAGAGACTCTTAGCAGAAGAGGCATTCCAATAACCAGTAATTAAATATGATATTTTTGTCTTGTTCTTTAAATATGACAAAAATACACAGAAAAGATTTAGGCTGCCTTTGTAATAGGGTCCTGCTGAAAATCTCTGGCTTTTTACACAGAATTTACGTGCTACCTGAGTTCTCTTGAAGCGTGAATGTACCAAGTAAATGTGGCATATGTCTGTATTTTCTTGCCAATTCTTAATTCATTCATTCAAATCGCTCATTGTAGGCCAAATTCTTATCCAATTCCACAGAGCCACCAATTTTCCTGGAAGTGAATAGCAGCTTTGTGCATGGAAACAGGGAAGTCAATAGCACGTCTGTGCCTGGAAGAACTATGCAACTGGTGGAAAGGATAAGAATTTGACCACAGGATTCCTTGAGTGTGGTAGAATCTAGTTTAAAATGACCCAAACGATGAAGCTTTCACCACTTCACTTGGGTGTCAATTCCAAAACTTGACAATTTGAATAACTGTGAGTTTTTACACGGCCATCTTACATACCACTCTGATTGCAGTATTGCATGAGGATAATTCTTCCATTTAATGTGTTTTTATTACAATGTTCTTTATTTACTGTAATTAACCTTTGATTTCGTTCAGAACCTGAAGGCATATTCTTAGAAAAATAACAAGAGCACCACTTAACAAAACTTATTAATAAGCCAATAACTACACTGGCATTTTTAGGAGGCTATTACTTTGATCATTCCTAACAGACTTAGGAAGGAAATGTTACCTCTGCTTTTACAGATACTGAGTTTAAGCCCAGTACTTCAAGTTAAATAATAAGTAATTTGAACTCATATCTCTCTGACTCCTTCAATTTTGTGTCTAACTATCATGCTATACAGCCTCTCATTGGGCTGAAAACATGTAATTGCTCTAACTTTACTAACCTTAATCTAATTTTCTAGTCAAAGTTTGTTTTACTTTCATATATGTCTCTCTCAATCCCATACAGCATTTCTTTTTTTTTTTTTTTTATAAATTTATTTATTTATTTTTGGCTGTGTTGGGTCTTCGTTTCTGTGCGAGGGCTTTCTCCAGTTGCGGCGAGCAGAGGCCACTCTTCATCACGGTGTGCGGGCCTCTCACTGTCACGGCCTCTCCCGTTGTGGAGCACAGGCTCCAGACGCGCAGGCTCAGTAGTTGTGGCTCATGGGCTTAGTTGCTCCGCGGCATGTGGGATCTTCCCAGACCAGGGCTCGAACCCGTGTCCCCTACATTGGCAGGCAGATTCTTAACCACTGCGCCACCAGGGAAGCCCCCCATACAGCATTTCTAATAGGCCCGTTTGGTTTCATAATGTACTTTGTTGACATATTCCACTTTCTTTACTATTTTTAATTGGCTACATCTTACATTTCAATTTGTTTAACTTTTATTTCCAAATGAATTTAAGAAGTTTTGTCAAACTTCTAAATAACAATTTAAACACTCATCCACCTCCCCCCTCACATACATCAATGAGGCATGCACACAAAATTTGTTAACCAAACGCCTACTTTTTGAAAAGCATTATCCTGGGTCCTGGAGGGACTACAAATGATCTTCCAATAGTCAAAGGCAACATATTTCATGACTTCTTCAAAATATTTGAGACTGCTGACAGTTCTTTGCCTAGATTTCTGATGGCCCACCCTCTGCTGTTCATTCTTTTCCCAGGCATTGTGTGTTATGACCTTAAATCCTCTAAAATGTATTCAACAGCCATCATAACTTCCTACGTTTTTTTCTAAACTCTCTGTCTTAGGGATCCGATCTTGACATTGTGCACTGAAGATCTTTCAGTGGCTTCCACCCAGCTTTCAGAAAAAAATTAAGAACTCCTTTGGATAATACACAAACTTAGGTATCATCACTCTCCACTCCACTTAGCAATATAACTATAATTTAACTCCTTGCTTTCTCTAGGTCACACACTCCTTATTTTCACTTCTCTGCCTCTTTCAAACTAACTTCAAGCTTTAAAATCTGGCTTAAGTTTACTTCCTTGGGGAATTGTAAATGCTTAATATATTTTGGGGAATAAACGACTCTTCTTAAATTCACAATTTGAAATATTGTGTCTATGCAGGTAATTTTCACGTTCCTATCTCTTGGCAGGGAAGTTTCAATGATACATTTCCAATAGTCTGTTTTCACCTAAATATCTCAGTACATCAAACCCAACATACATAAATGTGAATTCAGAACTCTGTCACCCAAACCGGCTGTTGCTCTGGGCTCACTTTTTGTTTTCCCTCTTTAAAGTTGCACCATCATTCCCAGTCACACGGGAGTGGAGCAAAAATCACCACTTTTGAGCATAAGCAAGTCTCTTAACCTCTATGAACTTTAATTTTCCTATATCAAAATGAGAGCTGTGGAATAAAAGACCTCTAAGATCTAAGGCCAGGTTTGAAATTCTATAGGTCTATGAGTGATAAATATATAAAAACACAGTACGTAATTGTCTTACCTTCAGTCTTTAACTGTCTAAACTCAATTATTCACCTGATTTTGCCACATTCTGACTGGTCTGGCAGAATAATGTTAAGGCTGGGAAGAAAACGTATTACAAGTACTTTGAAGCAAGTGAAAATTATTTTTTTCATATTTGAGGAAGAAAAGTATATATGGATACTCCTGGTCCTTTTCATACCCTTCACAGGCCTACTGCAATCTCTGTATAATCCAAACCTCAGTAGCATTTTTTTTTCCCTGATACAGAACAAAGGAAAAAATTGTTGGTCTTATTTCACAGAACTTACTTGACACTTTATGTGTTTCTCTAAACTACAAATCAGCCAATTACTGGCCAAAATATTTGAAGACTTTGCTTAAACAAGGGTATCCATCTCCCCTCATTCCCACTCCATCCCAGACTAAACCCTGTTCAATTCTGCTTTAGTCTGGAAACAAATCAGGATTAGACTTTTTCACTTTCTTCCCTAAGGCACACATTTAGAGTCTAACCTAAATCATAAGTTAATGTTTAATTCATGAAGTAGGATGTTTATAAAGCCATTTATGCATCTATAACCTTTCATAGCTCCCCAACAATTACAGATTATAAACTCCAAACTTCTGATAGCATTCAAGACCCCTTACAATTTGCCATTAATCTACCTTTGCAACTTTCTCCCCTTAAAACATGGTCTTTTGAGTCAGTCCCATTCTTACTGGACTTGTGACTTTATTTTATTCTCTCCACTTTGGTACCCATATCAACAAAATGGGAATAATGATACTGTGTTTGCAGAGGTTGTAAACATTACATGACTCGACAAATATAAATGTTTAGCACAATTCCTAGCCCATATTTACTTTTTGATAAATGTTATTTCCTTTTTACTAGATTCCTTGAAAGCACACTCTAATCAGATAACCTATTTGCCCACTGTTCCACACACATATCTAGAAATTCCCTGAAAAGATACAAACAGTAGTACATTGTACACTACAAGCTTCCACAACCATACCTAGATCTGTTCCCTTTTCTGAGCTCTTTTCTTTTGCTCTGCTTGGAATATCTCCTTCCCCTCCATTCCCCTCTGCCTCATCTTGCTTTTTCAAATCATAGCTATCCTTCAAAACTCAGCCTAACTGTCTTAGTTTTTAGAAAGCCTTTCTTCACTTTCACCCTCTCAGCGAAACCCCTCCAAGAACTACCCCACTGCCCCACATTTGAAATTAAGCGAACTCACTCCTGATTTACTGTGATTTGCACATGTATACTGGACGCGTTAGAAGGGTGGTCCTCAGAGTCCCAGTCCACACAAGATAGTGAGCTGTCCCCAAACAGAAATCAATTCTATCACTAAGCACTCTTAAGTTTAGTTCAGCTGATGTTCTTTCCATAACAAGACTTTCTTGATGAAGCACAGACCACAGTTTGAGTAGCACTGCTCTGGAACCATCTGCTCAGCAGTTTCCTTTTCCCCTTCAGTCAGAAAATGTTGTTCTTCCCCCATAAACTCCCATAACATATCATAAACCCCTCCATCTGTAACACTCACCACAATATTATCAAAGCCTTAATTAGGATTTAAATGTATATCCATTTTCTGAGACTGTGAAGTCTCAAAGGATAAACCTGTGTCCTTTTCATATTTGCATCCAATGTATTTCATACATAAGAGATATTCCATACATGTTAGTTTAACTGAGATGACTTCTCTCCCCTATCACTACACTGAAGGATGAAGCATTTAAACATAGGTAAAACAAGACCTCCTTTGTGACAATTTTCTCCTATCATCCTGGTACTCATAATGCACCTAGGGTGCAGACAGTATTAGAGAGTACTGAAGTAAAGGCTAAATGTAGAAGATGCTTAGAATGAATCAAAAAGAGGGGAAGAGAAGTAATTGAAAATAAAATGAGGAAGAAGAGAGTAGTATGTAGAACTTCATGTCGTAAGTAAAAAGACAGTTGAACTATTTCTCATAGATTTAACACAGTATTGAGAAACCATCTGTAATTCAACTAGAATATATTATGGAGATGGAGGAACTGGGGCCGAAGAAAAACTACAGGGAGGATTATACCTGATTTCCAAACTTTTTCCAATTATAAACCTAGAGGCTTTTCAAATGCTTAACACATTTCCCCAGCAAATACAAACTCTAACTCTACCCATTCTTCTTCCAGACAAGAAAGCATATAACAATGAACATTATAGGGAGTAATGAAAATAAAAAGATAATCTTGAATTTATATATATATGAAAACATATATATATTTAAAACTTAACATATAGCTTATAAAATTTAAAAATGCAACATTTCAAACTACTTAGAGTACACTAGAAAGCCGCTATAGACCCACTTGCATAGTCCAACACAGAAGCTGAGCCTATTTGCAGCTAAGCTACAAGGTCTAAGGTTCTTAGCACAATCCCACAATAACTATTCAACCTACTTTTCCCCTTTGGCTATACAGACCAGGTGTGTGGACATGAAAACAGGACTCTGTGCTAAATTTTATTCTAAATTGGATTTGTGGCATTTTGCTCTATTCCTATTTCTTACTACGATTTCCGGTTGTACTGATTTTTCCATTTTTTCGCTATTGCTACATATGTAAGATTTACTACGATGGCGTTTCTATTTTATTTTTTTTTCAGGAGAGGTGCATAAATGAGGCACTTCACTCACTAAGAAAATCTCTTTATAATTACAGGGATCATATAAAAATCCCCTTTGCCACCATGGAACTTTGGTAGCTATTTGAATGTAACAAAAATACTTAACTATTCAAAATCAGATGAAGGGACTATTGTGTCTTTTTAAAATTATATAATAAAAATTTGAAGGCACATCATATATTTTCCTCAAAAAATAATAAACAATATCTTTGACAGAAATATTTAAAGAAACAAACTGCCTATGTATAGCTCATATGTTAAACTAAAAGCATCTCAAGTACAAATAATCAAAAGTTTTCTTTTTGATGTCAGCTTTTGTTTCATTATGTCTGAATGAACTGCCCAACAAGTAAAGAAGAAATAAAATATAGAAAGAGAAAAAGTACTATATTAACATCATTTATTCTTGTTTCACATTTTTATTAAATTTATTTTGTCTTATTGTTCATTGTATTACACCGAGTTACTAAAATTTCTACTTATATGTATACTGCTACATTTCATACAATACACAAATTATTGTATGACGTGAATAATAACTTGATCTCTGTTTTGGACTAGATAGTGGATGAATATTGTGATCAGTTTTTCCATATCACAATTCAAGCTACTAAAGTTAACAAAGTGACCTGTAAATAAGAATGACATTCCAATTGCAGACACAGAATAATTAAACATGGAATGTAAGAAAGTGGGTAAGAAGATTGGACAGGAGAAACAAGGGAAGCAGTAGGAGCTCTATGTACAAGGCAACTTTGTAAAATTCTTCCAAAATTATTTTCTGTGTTTTATCCACTACCAGGGCCACATCATAGCCTTCCTGGGCCCTAAGAATTTTTGTCTTCATAAACCCCCTTCCCTTTATAAAAAATAAGTAAATACTACTACTAATAATAATTTTAAAATATGTAATACATTTAAAGTTATATTTTATGACTCCACTGGTAGAAAAATAAATATATTAGTATTATATACTAAAACATATTCTTCAACCTAAAAGTTCACTTTCTGCTTCATATTTTAAAAGAAATCAAAACTTTCTCATGGACCACTGAAAGTACTATGCCTACAATGCCTAATGGATAAAAGGCCCTGTCAATGACAATAGGTTTTCTCCCCAAGCATCTTTTCTTCCTTCTCATTATTCTAAGAATATTTGGTAGTGTTACATTTTTGCAGATTGACTTAACACAAGCATTGTATTACATTTATTCTCACTGAATATTTTGTATATGTTACACTTATCTACTTGTATACTTTCAACATGCTGACCGATGATTTTATGAGCTTTCATCTTAAATCCTCAAAAATACAAACACACATGTAGCTGGACTGCTTCTCTTCTAGAATTTATATTATCTGTCATTGAAAGATCTGAAAGTATAGTCTCATGGTTTGATACAGGACAAAGCATTAAAAAAAACTGAAAACTGTATAGACAATACTGTATAAGCTTCAAAGTTGATAAGAGACCAGATATTAAATGTTTCCACCATAAAAAATGTAATTACGTGATATGATAGGGGTGTTTGTTAGCTAATACTACAATGGTATTCATATTAAAATATATATGTAATCAAATCAACACACTGTATACCTTAAACTTACACAATGTTATATGTCAATTGTATCTCAATAAAAGTTTAAAAATAAATAAAATAAAATTGAAAAACTGTACGTTTATTCTGGGTACAGACTGGCAGAACTATTAAAAAACTGGTTAATTAGTTTACATTTAAAGTTTTTTTCCCCATGCTTTTCTTGGACTGTGAAGTCACAGTTCTTAGTATACACTTCCATGATCATATTATTATTTAGTTGGACTATTTAGTAACTAGTTTGCTATATAGCTTGAGAGCTGTATTATATAATTATTAATACATCCTTGATTTTAGAACAATTGGGAAGATAGCTATCTTCAAAAGAATTCTGAAGGCTGCCTATGGAACCGTGCAAGAAAAGGAGGCACAAATCTTGCCAGCCACGGTAGCCAGTGCACTCTAGAAATCAAAGGAGTGATAAATATTCCGAGTAGATCATTTTCATATTCATTGACCAATTGAAGATAAACCAGTGGAGTAAAATGCATTTGCCAAATGCATAGACAGTCAAAATGACCTTTGCTCTCAAACTCTGTAAACCTGTAAAATATTAGCAAGGTTTAGTTTAATATCTTACTTTCCTCATATGAGACAGCTTTAGCAAATGGAAAAGAATCATTTTTAAAAGTTACATTATTTTTAGCTAACAAGCAAAACTTTTTTTCACTATAAAAACTTGATATTTACATTTTTCATTAAATCAGTATCTCTGAGCACTTGATTCCAGGGCTAAGAATTAACTGCAATGTCACTGTTGACACCAAAAGTAAACCACTTGTTTACATGCTAATGAACGTTTATTATAGAGTACCAGTTTATATTGATATGTCTGTCAGCTAAGGTATTCGTTCTCATGCACACCTCAACTGCAAATTCTCTGCATATATTTTAATTTCCATATTATATTTGTTCTTAAGTCAAACAGTCTACTATTTCTGCTTTAGATTATATCATTTTCTTTGCCACAAAGGATATATAGGACCCTACTGGTAAAGGTTTACTACCACAATGGAAATAAAGCACATGAGGATTAATGGTATTTAAGAGATTCATAAGGCAAGTTCAAAGAGCTATATGTGTTTAACTGGTCACTGTGCTACCAATATTTAACTTACTATCAAATAAAGAACTTTCCAATAACTTGCTTACAAAAGACTTTCACTCATTGGACTTTACTACTGTGCTAGAGGCTCTGGTAAAAGTATGGTTAACAGTGAGACTCTTTTCAGTAGATCTTCCGAATTAAAAAATGTTGAATATTAGATGCCTGAAAGATGGTGATTCACAAAACTACATTATGTTGTGTAATAAATCAAGGAATTATAGATAAGCATAAGATATAAAGCCAAGCCATGTCCAAAACAAAAGGGGAAAATTGGGATAATTTTTCTCTGGCCTAGAAAACTGAAGACAATTCATTTCCAGTAAGATTCAGAAAGATGTTTCCTCATCTAAATTCTTAGGTGAACAATCTCATAAATTGGTATTTTAATACCGATTTATGTTTAGTAAATTGATACCATAGTTATTCAAAGAGGAAATCAATCCCAGTGCCACATTTTGTCCTTGGGTAGTCACTGCTGGTTGTGGACTCCTGGCAGCAGTGAGGCAGTCAAGCTCAGCGAAACACTCTAATAGACAACACTATGATCTAGCTGCTCTTAGAAATCTCTAGACATTTGAGAGGGGTCCAATAAAACTACCGTTTTTTAAAAAAATTCTGCTAAAAGGAGAGGAAACAAGAACAGAACATTTGGTAAAAACACACTGGGTTTCATTCAGAAATTGAAAACCATGTAGAAGAGAAATTTGAAGGACTGCAAGTAGCAACTTAGAATTTAACCAAAAGTTAGAGTTATAGGAAGGGAGATAGAGCGAAAAAATGATCCCACGATGACCCAGAGCCAAAGATGAACTCAAAGAGGCATAAGGTGATTCCAGGGCTCTGCTGAGCATAAATAAACTCTACAGGGAGACTGAACCTCAACCGAAATTGAGGAAGTCTTAAGGTAAATGATTAGTCCTATAAATCATGAGAAAATGCTCTAAAAGCCAAACTCCCTGAAGTCCTGTATCCATACTATTTTCCATCTCAAAACACTGAGTACAAAAAGAGGGAAAAGGCAATAGAAATTTGTTGGAAATTTATAGCTCATTTATAGCTCAAAATCCATCAAGCTTTGAACAGACATTTTCTAGGAACAGTGACCAGCTTAAGAGTAAGCCATCAGGGGACTCCCCTGGTGGCGCAGTGGTTAAGAATCGCCTACCAATGCAGGGGACATGGGTTTGATCCCTGGTCCAGGAAGATCCCACATGCCACGGAGCAACTAAGCCCATGTGCCACAACTACTGAGCCTGCTCTCTAGAGCTTGTGTGCCACAACTACCAAAGCCCATGCTCCACAATGAGAGAAGCCACCGCAATGAGAAGCTCACGCACTGCAATGAAGAGTAGCCCCCGCTCGCCGCAACTAGAGAAAGCCTGCGTGCAGCAACAAAGACGCAATGCAGCCTAAAATAAATAAATAAATTAATTTTAAAAAAGAGTAAGCCATTAACCTCCATTCTATCTCATCATGGTCCTGACTCAAGGCTATGACCACAGGATAGTGGATTTTCATGTTTTTGGGGGGATTATTTTGTTCGTTTTGGCTGCATTGGGTCTTTGATCATTTTAGGTTCTATAATTCTAGAAAAATCATTTTAGGTTCTATAATTCTAGAAATTTTAGGTTCTATAATTCTAGAAATTAGAATTTTAGGTTCTATAATTCTAGAAAAATTCCCCTACCATTTTCTTCTTAATTAAAATTTCTCATAATTCTGGAAAAATTCCCTACTGTTTTTTCTTGAATAAAAAGTTTCACAATTTTTTAAGAGAAATAAAGGAAGGAAGAAAGGAGGACAAAAAACAGGAGGGAAGGAAGGGAGGGAAGAAGGGAGGAAAGGAGGAAGCGATAAACCTGATAAAATATTAAATGAAAGCCACGATAATGAATGAGCTTGATTTGTTGTTGACTTTAAAGGGAACTAGAGAATTTTATCATTAAATTTGATGCACCTGTTAATTTGAGATTATACTAGTATCACTCTACTGATTATTTACAAAGACTGCATATATAGCAGTGGGTGTTGAATTTTACCAAACACCTTTCTGAGGATTTTCAAACAAGATCTGCCATTGTGGTGCAAGAGCAATCTTGGACTCTAGTAAATGGATGGGTGTGGCTCTGTTCAATAAAACTTTTTTTTTTTTTAAATAAGTACAGACGGTGGGGCAGACTTGGCCACTAAGCCAGATTTAGCCAGCTAACCAGCTAGCAATAGTTTGTTGACCCCCAGTATAGATTATGCTAATATATATTTCTGTTTATCAAACTCTGCTTGCATTCACCCAAATAACTCTTTTAAGTCATGGTCTATTAAGTCTAGTAAAAGGCACTGATAACTTTCTCTAATACTTTATTTAGAATTTCTGCATATATAATCAAAATGAGATTGGACTTTCTTTTAGGGGAGTGATTTGGTATTATAGTTATGCTAATTGGAAAGTTTATTTTTTTGCTCTGGAAAGTTTTATACAACATGGGAATTCTCAGTTTCTTAGAAGTTGAAAATACTGAGCTGGTTATAGGTACCATTTGTGGAGCTATTCTTTGGCTTGGAAAAAAAAAGTCTTTTATGGAAAGAGTCTGTTTAGGTTTCCCATTTTCTTTGTAGTCCTATAAAATCATGCATTTCAACAACATTATCAAATTTGTTAATAATTTTAAACAGTCATATTTGCCAGTGTATGGTCAATGGGAAATAACTTCCCAGGGATCGATTCAAGAGCCTATATATTAAAGAAGGGCTCTATGATTGATTAAATGTGGGAAACATTATGCAAGATAAAGCTAAGTCTCTGAACAAAAAGGACTGACTTCTCAAAACCTTTAATATACCATGTGGAATGTCAATATCAAAAAGTGAGATTTATGAATTACATTATGAAATGCTTCCCTAATTACTTTGACTATAGAACCTTTGTCTGTGTGGAACATGTGATCTTTAGAACGCAATTTTAAAAATGTTAGAATACATTATAACAATTTATAACATCTCCTTGAATGTCATAATGTTACACTTAATCAGTTCTACTTTTGTGTATGTTCTTTTTCATTTATTAATCTGGGGAAAGTTTCCCCAATTTTCTTCCAGTTCATTTATTTCCTTCCTTATATTCCTCAGGATCTGTTCTATGCCTTTATTAGTGTTATTTTATTACAATGTTTTTCTGCTTCCAAAGTTAAATGTTATGTTCTTTTCCCCATTCGTTCTATCTAATACTGAAGGCACCTAAAGTTATACACTTGGCTAACACTAGAACTTTCATCATTTCACACAAGTTTTGATATCCATGCTGCTGTTTTTTAAGCATCTTGTAGTTTTGATTTATTTTAATATAAAAATTATTTAGAAGTATACATTTAAAAATATTTTAAGTTATCTATATGTAGACAGCTAGTAAGTCAATTTTATAAAATATGTTCATCAATACCTTTATATATTTATTTGTGTTCTGTTTAATCCATCTGTAAAAGAGAAAAGAATACTTAAACATCTCTCAGTATAGAGATCTCCTTGTTGGTCCAGTGGTTAAGACTCCACGCTTCCACTGCAAGGGGCATGGGTTCGATCCCTGCTCAGGGAACTAAGATCCCGCATGCCACACAGCCAAAAAACAAAATCTCAGTATAGTTATGTCTCTATCAACATCTCGTATTTCTAACATTTTTCCTTTCTGTAGTTTAATATATTGAAGTAACTTTTTTCTTTGTAAAGTTCATTTAATGTATAATATTCATGATATTTTATTTCTAGATAACAACATAAGAGTACCCTGTCTCGGGTATTTGATTCAACTTGGTCTGATAATAATGATACTTCTGACTTCTGTGAATTTTTACTATATTTTTACCCCTCCTTTATTTTAACTCTTCCATGTTATTTTGTTATATGTCTAACATTTTTAAGGAGTGGAAAACTAGATTTAAAAAAAATCCAGAAAATAGTAATCTTTTAAAAGGAAAGTTTACCCATTTACATTTAGTGTGATAACTGACAACTTTTTACTTCTTGTTTTATAGACTTTCTCTTTCTGTTTATATTTTTTTCTTTCTCTTAGTTTTTCTGCATATTTTGGAAAATACTGTATCACTGTGACTTTTTAAATATTGAAGATTTCCTCAAAAATAATCTCTAATATTCAAGTATGCTATTTATTACAGGCATTCAGTCCTAGAATAAGGCTCTCTACCATTCCATGTTTCTGGTGGTTATGGTTGCCTGCCTTTCAGGCTATTGTCCTCCCCACCCGCCACGGCTCTGAGATAGGAGGTGATAGTGAAGTTTGCCAGGGTCCTTTCCTGTTATTTTTTGACATGTTGCTGTTTCATATGACATAGAATGGTATCTGTCCTCCATGGCTTTCTATATCAAATTCACAATTTAGCTGAAAGAAACTCTTCAAAGTTTTAATATATGAGTGTTCAGAGTGCTCATTAAACATGTTTATTAAATAAATACAGGAGAATGGGAAGTAAGAGATAAGGGAAAGCTTAATATTTTCCATAATATCATGTCACCTTACCTCTAAGTCCTGAACTTAACTAAAAAAAAATTACTTCTCAGTGTTATAAACAGTTAAACATAGGAGAGAGTGGCTATTTAGTGACTTTCTCTTTTATCTAGAAAAGTTGCTAATGCATCTAATCTGATCAAAATTATATATATATATATATATATATATATATATATATATATTAGGGAAGAAGAAATTATCAACAGGGAGAAAAAGGAGGAAAAGACTGAGTTCAAAAGTCACTTTTCAATATTACCTCCCAAACAATATAGAACATTAATTATCACAGCAACTTTAGAAATTTTTGTCATTTTCTTTTCATTGAAAAACACCATGTTTGTGACAGTACTGAACATAAGCCAACTTCCTTGACATTAAAAAAATCCCATGTTAGTTAAACAGCATGGTACCAGGGCATCTTAGGAAGGATTTACTAGTCAAATCACCCCCTAAATTAATGTGTTTTCTTTTTCATAGTTCTGGTAGTGGGCAGAAGGAAGCAACTTATCAAGAAAAAAGAAAAAACATACATTACCCCTGTTCCACATCACTTGTAAGCTAAATAATTTTTTGTGTGTTTCTAGGGTCTGGACTATGAATCCATGGAACTGGAGAACAGAAACACATCCTTATACTAGAATTATAGCCAATTTATGGCTCAAAAAATTGACCCAGGGAAAGGATGTTTTTTGTGGCCAGGAGCAGTACATAAACTACAGGACTATTTCCAGCATGGTAGTCCTGTGAAAACTCTCCAAGGTAGGCTTGGTGAATATACTTCCAATCACTGAGTCTATAAGTCAGTATCTTACTTGCTAGATATATAGCACCAGTGTGAGGATGTACCCCAGTAATGCCCAAGACAGACTTACACTATAGAAAAGTAATTATCTATTGTGGTGGCTAAGGCCCCTTGGGGGAAACTATGAACAATCTATTTTGGTGGCTAAGGCCCCTTAGGGGAAGCTATGAACACTCTGTCTAGAAAAATTTGTAAGTGTATCACACAGTTTCAGGGGGTTCACAGATTCCATAAAGCTCACCCTACAGTCCTTAAAGTGATTTAACACTAAGTTTAAAACACTTGCTCTAGAGCTTAGTGAGGAAGCAATTCACTGGGCTGTTCTTTAGGGATGAAGAGTCTTCAGCTGGGGGCACAGAGGAATAAACACTCATATGGTATTTTAAAGCTTTACCTCGCCCCTTCCTTGACTCAAATTTCAAGAGCATGTACTAAGCACAGAAAAATATGTACTGGATTTTGGTTGATTTATCAACATTTTAAGATGGGAAGAAAAGAGGATATTTCCTATATCTAGAACTTAAAAAGCGCCTGAAGGGAACAGCTGCAAGCTGGCAGAGGAATGAGGCAAATTAATCTTACGACCTTCTCTCTCGCTCTCCCCTTTTAATAAAGAAATTAAAAAGAACTTGAGGAATGAAGCAGTGCCTGGTAAGCTCTGGAAGAAGAAACAACTTTGGTACTTCTATTTAAGGCATAATCCGCTTGCTAGTTCTCTTGAGCTATCCCTCTACTTGACTAGTGGAAGAACCAGTGTCTGAGTCTTATTTCCCCTTATCTCTTCACCACCAATCAATTCTTATGGAAAGTATAAAAATTAACTCTTACATAAATAGGCTATTTGTAGAATAACAAGGGATTAAAATGAAAAGACAACAAATATATTTTTAATTCCAATGTATAAAGCTGAAATGTCATTTTTAGATAAATAAAATCTATTATTCTACTCAAAGTGGCCATTGGATCTAATTGTATCTTATTTATTGTAAACTTAATACAAAATTTTTTTTCTATAACAATTTTAAATGGCTCTTGTCTAACCCCAAATTGCTTTAAGTGTATAAGGGGAGAGCGAGAGAGGGAAAGGGAGAGGGAAGGGGAGAGGGAGAGAGAGAGAGGGAGAGAGAGAGAGAGAGAGAGGAAGAGAGAGAGAGAGAGAGAGAGAGAGAGAGAGAGAGAGAGAGGGACTTAAATACCATCTCTCTTCTAGGCAGCAATTTCCCCAGATGAAGAGGTCACCACTGTTTAACAGTGTGCTGCCATGTTAATTTAGTATGACAAGATAAAGCAGTAATCTCAGCTCGTGAAGGCTGTAAACTGCCTGCTATCCGGGGACATGCTCAAGTCGATTTGCACTGTATATCACTTTATACAATTGCCATGACAAAGCCCCCTGAGTTCTGACATGTAAGTCTCTCTACCCCTCTCTTCCTGTAGCCCCCTCTTTTCTCTTTCATTCCCTCCCAATTTTTTCCTCCTTGCTTCATGTCCAGGTAGACCACATCTAATCAGCACTAATCTCTGAAAACTTAATGCTCTGAACGTGACAAGGGACACACAACATACACCCCTCTCACAATCACTCTGTTAAGTCCCCAGTTTAAGGGAAGATGTTCAGGGACTTAGATAATCCATTGATCCCACTCGCATCAGCTTTTATATTTCAATCTGTCGTGTTAAGTTGTCAAGGGGAGCGATTAAACTGATGTTTTGTGATTCAAGATTTACTTTCCTAGGAATGATAGTTTTCAAAGCTTGTCTTACTAAGTTCTGCTTAAAGATTATCCCTGAGGAAGCTGATGTATCTTTACTGGTATAAATCGAGTAATAACACTATAAAGTGTTTTAGGTAAGGACATTTTGGAGATATTCAGGGTTATAAACATAAGTATGTAAAACTGAATAAAATATGGAGTTTTTAAAAGATGTCATCTGTGTAGTTCTCTCTGCGTGAAGCAAAAACACCATATGTAAAAAAGGGGGAAAAACATGTTTCTATCTATGTAAAACAAATAATTATAGACTCACTGAAGGGGACATAAGAGAGCAGGAAGAAGAATTTATATGATAGGAAATTAAAAGATCACACGAAACACATTAGAAAGGTGACAAGTCAAAGTTTTATCCAATAAAACAAGGGCAGAAATATATGTACAACCATCAGGAATTAACAGCTAAAGATACACATATTTTGGTTAGGAGTATCAGTTTTAGATGTGTTAAAAGAAAGACAATAGGCCCAAAATGGAGTCACTTATGCTAAGCCTCCTGTCACCAAACTAAGAGTTAATTACAGTTTTGGGCGCTCCCAGAAATGGAATCCTAAACCAGTCAATCAGGAATCACTGTGAGGTAAGCTGCCTGTTAGACCCCTGCCGTCCCCAAAGCAAGTGACCTTGTCACAACCAATCTGCTTTTTTGCTAGTATAACTTCCTTGTCCTATGCCTTTCTGCTTGTGAAAGTCTTTCATTTTGTACACGTCTTCAGAGTGCCCTTCTATCTGCTAGATGGGATGCTGTCTGATTCATTAATCATTGAGTAAAGGCAATGAGATCTTTAGAATTTACTCAGTGGAATTTTGTTTTTTAACGGATGCAACATGTCAGAATTCTGATAGGTCGAGCTGTTATATTACAAAAATTCATTTGTATTGTGTCTCTTATTCATATCATATCCTTTTTACATCATCTCAAGCTACCCTTATGGGTAAACAAAAATGAGAGATGAAAGGACTAAAAAAGCAATAAATACAATACTAATCAACAAAAAAACTAAATCCCCCACCGTACCTCTAAAATTCCTGAAATCAAATAGAAATTTTAAAATGTACTGCAACTTAAAAATCACAACAAAAAGTAAATGATAATAAAACCATAGTAATAAACATGTACCTCATTAACTATTTCCTAAAATAAAATCATTACGTAGCCTTTAGAATGCCCATGAAAGAAAACTGAAGCAATTTTAAAATATATTTTGTTCCAAAGTATTTTTGCTGTTTTGTTTTGTCTTGATGTTGCTTCCCTCTGGAGAGGGAATATTTGGAGAGAGGTATAATATATGAAGCTGCAGAAGAATGCTTTGACTTCTATCATTGATTTGAAGAGCAACTGGGCTGAGAAAATTAGAAGAGTGACGAAAAGGGAGTTCACATCAACTGAATACTCACGATAGGACAAGCACTGTGCCAGGTAATTATTTCATTTAATCATTATATCAACTCTCGTTGAATTAAGTATCATTATTTCAACATGTAGATAAGGAAAGTTGCACTCAGAATGTCTTCTCTAAACAAAGGTTTTGGAGACATTAATTCATCCATTCAACTATTTTGAGATACTGGCTGTGGGTCAGCCACTGTGCAAGACTCTAGGGATACAGTACTGAACAAGACAGACCTTTTACCCACGGGGACCATTTCTCCTTTAAATGAGTTTGGATCTCAAGTTCAAGATGAATTACGTCCAAAGATAATGACAGGGCTACATGGTAAGACTACTGAACCACTTATAACAGGGAGAGAAATGTGAGTAATATTCCTCCAGGTTACTAAAAGGAAAGCATGACTATCAGGAGACCAAAAGAAGACACAGTGCTTTGTTCTGGTAATTAATATTAATTAGTCAATAGCGTACAAACTATTCAAGAACTAGAGTGTGCCAGGCATGTTTCAAGGCCACTTATGAGAATTCTATTATTTAATCCTTATGACCCCTCTATATAGTGGGAAGTTCTATTATTAGCTCCAATTTCAGATGAGAAAACAAAGACACAGCGAGATGCTACAAAATAAGACAAGGTCACACACATCATAAAGTGTGGAATTATCATTGGAACCCAAGCTGTTTAAGGGAGAGTGGAGGCTCTTTACCACCGCATTCTGTATCTCATTATCTTATCAAAACACAGCTCTGACTTGGCTTACATAGATTTATATTGTAGTGGTGGCTGCAGTTGGTGAACAGCCTTAACAACATTAAGCAAAAATTTAACTGCCAATGGACAATATTTGTGATAATTGCACCTGTTATAAATATTCGACTGAGGGACAGTGTCTCAGATTGAATGAATGGTCTCCTTTTTAAATAGACAAATATACCAAAAAAAAAGAGGAAAAGAAAAGAAACTTTTTAATCACAAGAGCTTGAGATTTCTATTGGATTTCTCATTTCAAAAGTGGTTTTCTTTAACTTTGGGCTTTCCTGTAAGTTTCTTAAATTTATAGGAACTGAAAGCATCTGACATTTAATACAATGTACCATTTTTCTCCTAGATCAAAGAACTTAAACATTTCTTTAGGCACTTTAGCTAATAACTAACATTTACTAAGTTCCTGCTACATTCCAAGTACCAGAGTGCTTTATGTGAATTGAGTTCTTTAAATATTACAAGCATCCTCTAAACGAGGTGCTATTGTAATCATCCCCATTTTACAGATGACAAAATAAGGTACAGAGAAGTTCCATAACTTGCCAAATGCCATACAGAGATCAACCAGCAGAACTTGGCATTTACCCAGTAACTTTGTCACTAGAGGCCTTCTAAACCATTATTTTATGCCAACAGCAGAACTTTATAGCCAGAGCACAAATTAATACTAATCTTTATGTGAAAGGTTTAGCAAATAATCTTCCGAAGTTTCACATATTGCCCAACAGCCTATGTAGAACTTCGATTACACACTCTGAAATAGTTAAATCTGCTGGTCAACATAAAGCCAGCTAAAAGAAAATTTAAAAAGTTATCTCTGAGTTAAGGTAGAATAATCAAGCAACAACTGTTCCACCTACATTTCCCACAAGTATCTCTAAAGGTTTCTAAAATTATTTATTCTGAGAAACTACAAAAATGATTTTAATGTCTGTATGAGTGGAGAGGCAGTGAGCACAGATGTTGAGTTCTGAAGTCATGAATCCAAACTCTACCACTTATATATTAAGCAAATCCCTTTACCTAAGACAGCTATCTGCCTGAGAAATGGAGATAGTCACAGATGCTGAACTCACTGGGTTGATGGAATTGGCTAAGATAATAAACGTAGGGTGGTACATAGAAAACGTTGAAATATACATTCCTATTATTACATTACATTTACATTACATTCCTATTATACATTCCTATTATTATTATTGATGAAATGCCACATTCTAAAGAGCACTGACTGTTTGAAATCTTCCATAACTGGGTCGCAAAGATCAGACTATAGACAGGCTATAAAATATCTTCACACAAGACTTTCGAAGTTGCTTCTTATGTTCTACTGATGACCCTGGGGAGATCAGAGTCTCAGATATACAAGAAGCATGTTCTCCGACTCCTGTGTCCCTGAGTGTGCCAAGCATGCCAGACACCACCACAAGGCCTAAAGATGGATCCTGGTTACAGCCCAGCTATCTCCCCTTTTCCAAGATGCGTATTTACACAGAGGGAAGGATCCAGAAGTGGCAGGAGAGGTGGTTACTGAGCTTAGTACATTATTAAGTGCAATGCTGTTAAGCTATTGTAACTTGTTTTCTGCTACTCATTAAAATAGGTTTTGGCTCTTTACATGGTACATATTTTATATCTGCACATTATACATACTCTATATTTGTACATAATTTGTAATACAAAGCTACTTGATGGTAGCTTTGCGATTATATTCGTTTTCATACCCTACCTCCATTTAAAAATTTTTATTTACCCTTAGAATATTACTTTCTCGCTTAGTGACATCAACCAACGAGATTAACTGTTTTATCTGGAGTCAGGCTGGAGTTTTAAAAGCTAAGAAGAGACACTGAAGTAAACACTGCTTCTCTATATAATGATAACATTGTTTGCTCTGCTGCCACAGAAGCAGCCTTGACTAAATAAGACACAAAATCCAGTCACTTGTGTTCATTTACTTTATCATGTGATGTCAGTGTCACAGAGCCGGCCAAGGCTGCTCTCCTTACATTCACACCTCATCTGCTCACATGTTTCATTCCTAAAAATGGTCTATAAAAATTTTTGAAAGCATTTTGCCTTTGTACAAAGAAGATATGTAACCAAAGAGACTGATTACAATTGTCAACCTACGTTAGCTTCACATTTATTTCTCATTTCAAATAACAAAGAACTTTCTCCCCCTATCTAGTGGAATAGAGAAAAACATAAAATTTACTTTCTAGAACAAGAAATGGGGAAAATGGCACACAATGGTCAAAACTGGTAGCATACTGAAATACCATCATGAATTCAGTTTTAATGCCAGCATAAATTATGAGCATCTCAGATCTCAAGGAGGAAGTGAAGAATTTAAATACACTTAAAGCTTTTAAATATACCTAATGGAGCATTAGAGTTCTAAACATTTTGAATTCATATTGTCATTTCCTTCTTTTTTTAAATTTTTTTAAACATTTTATGGAGTATAATTGCTTTACACTGGTGTGTTAGTTTCTGCTTTATAACAAAGTGAATCAGCTATACATATACCTATATTCCCATATCTCCTCCCTCTGGCATCTCCCTCCTACCCTCCCTATTCCACCCCTCTAGGTGGTCACAAAGCCCCGAGCTGATCTCCCTGTGCTATGTGGCTGCTTCCCACTAGCTAGCTATTTTACATTTGGTAGTATTTATAAGTCCATGCCACTCTCTCACTTCATCCCAGCTTCCCCTTCCCCTTCCCCGTGTCCTCAAGTACATTCTCTACATCTGCGTCTTTATTCCTGTCCTGCCCCTAGGTGCTTCACAAACTTTTTTTTTTTTTTTTAGATTCCATATATATGTGTTAGCATACGGTATTTGTTTTTCTCTTTCTGACTTACTTCACTCTGTATGACAAACTCTAGGTCCATCCACCTCACTGCAACTACTCAATTTTGTTTCTTTTTATGGCTGAATAATATTCCATTGTGTATATATATGCCACATCTTCTTTATCCATTCATCTGTCGATGGACACTTAGGTTGCTTCCATGTCCTGGCTTTGTAAACAGAGCTGCAATGAACAATGTGGTACATGACTCTCTTTGAATTATGGTTTTCTCAGGGTATATGCCCAGTAATGGGAGAGCTGGGTCATATGGAAGTTCTAGTTTTAGTTTTTAAAGGAACCTCCATACTGTTCTCCATAGTGGCTGTATCAATTTACATTCCCACCAACAGTGCCACAGCCTTCCCTTTTCTCCACACCCTCACCAGCATTTATTGTGTGTAGATTTTTTGAAGATGGACATTCTGACTGGTGTGAGGTGATACCTCATTGTAGTTTTGATTAGCATTTCTATAATGATTAGTGATGTTGAGCATTCTTTCATGTGTTTGTTGGCAATCTGTATATATTCTTTGGAGAAATGTCTATTTAGGTCTTCTGCCCATTTTTGGACTGGTTGGTTGTTTTTTTGATACTGAGTTGCATGAGCTGGTTGTAAATTTTGGAGGTTAATCCTTTGTCAGTTGCTTCATTTGCAAATATTTTCTCCCATTCTGAGGGGCGTCTTTTCATCTTGTTTATGGTCTCCTTTGCTATGTAAAAGCTTTTAAGTTTCATTCGGTCCCATTTGTTTATTTTTGTTTTTATTTCCATTCCTCTAGGAGGTGGGTCAAAAAGGATCTTGCTGTGATTTATGTCATAGAGTGTTCTGCCTGTGTTTTCCTCTAAGAGTTTGATAGTGTCTGGCCTTACATTTAGGTCTTTAATCCATTTTGAGTTTATTTTTGTGTATGGTGTTAGGGAGTGTTCTAATTTCATTCTTTTACATGTAGCTGTCCAGTTTTCCCAGCACCACTTACTGAAGAGGCTGTCTTTTTCTCCACTGTATATTCTTGCCTCCTTTATCAAAGATAAGGTGACCATATGTGTGTGGGTTTATCTCTGGGCTTTCTATCCTTTTCCATTGATCTATAATTCGGTTTTTGTGCCAGTACCATACTGTCTTGATTACTGTAGCTTTGTAGTATAGTCTGAAGTCAGGGAGACTGATTCATCCAGCTCCATTTTTCTTTCTCAACATTGCTTTGGCTATTCGGGTTCTTTTGTGTTTCCATACAAACTGTGAATTTTTTTGTTCCAGTTCTGTGAAAAATGCCATTGGTAGTTTGATAGGGATTGCATTGAATCTGTAGATTGCTTTGGGTACTATAGTCATTTTCACAATGTTGATTCTTCCAATCCAAGAACATTGTATATCTCTCCATCTGTTTGTATCATCTTTAATTTCTTTCATCAGTGTCTTATAATTTTCTGCATGCAGGTCTTTTGTCTCCTTAGGTAGGTTTATTCCTAGATATTTTATTCTTTTTGTTGCAATGGTAAATGGGAGTGTTTTCTTGATTTCACTTTCAGATTTTTCATCATTAGTGTATAGAAATGCCAGAGATTTCTGTGCATTAATTTTGTATCCTGCTACTTTACCAAATTCATTGATTAGCTCTAGTAGTTTTCTGGTAGCATCTTTAGGATTCTCTATGTATAGTATCATGTCACCTGCAAACAGTGACAGCTTTATTTCTTCTTTTCCGATTTGGATTCCTTTTATTTCCTTTTCTTCTCTGATTGCTGTGGCTAAAACTTCCAAAACTATGTTGAAAAAGAGTGGTGAGAGTGCACAACCTTGTCTTCTTCCTGATGTTAGTGGAAATGCTTTCAGTGTTTCACCATTGAGGATGATGTTGGCTGTGGGTTTGTCATATATGGCCTTTATTAGGTTGAGGAAAGTTCCCTCTATGCCTACTTTCTGCAGGGTTTTTATCATAAATGGGTGTTGAATTTTGTCGAAAGCTTTCTCTGCATCTATTGAGATGATCATATGGTTTTTCACCTTCAATTTTTTAATATGGTGTATCATGTTGATTGATTTGCGTATATTGAAGAATCCTTGCACTCCTGGAATAAACCCTACTTGATCATGGTGTATGAACCTTTTAATGTGCTGTTGGATTCTGTTTGCTAGTATTTTGTTGAGGATTTTTGCATCCATGTTCATCAGTGATATTGGCCTGTAGTTTTCTTTCTTTGTGACATTCTTGTCTGGTTTTGGTGTCAGGGTGATGGTGGCCTTGTAGAATGAGTTTGGGAGTGTTCCTCCCTCTGCTGTATTCTGGAAGAGTTTGACAAGGATAGGTGTTAGCTCTTCTCTAAATGTTTGATAGAATTCGCCTGTGAAGCCATCTGGTCCTGGGCTTTTGTTTGTTGGAAGATTTTTAATCACAGTTTCAATTTCAGTGCTTTTGATTGGTCTGTTCATATTTTCTATTACTTCCTGATTCAGTCTTGGAAGGTTGTGCATTTCTAAGAATTTGTCCATTTCTTCCAGGTTGTCCATTTTATTGGCATAGAGTTGCTTGTAGTAATCTCTCATGATCTTTTGTATTTCTGCAGTGTCAGTTGTTACTTCTCCTTTTTCTTCTAATTCTATTGATTTGAGTTTTCTCCCTTTTTTTCTTGATGAGTCTGGCTAATGGTTTATCAATTTTGTTTATCTTCTCAAAGAACCAGCTTTCAGTTTTATTGATCTTTGCTATTGTTTCCTTCATTTCTTTTTAATTTATTTCTGATCTGATCTTTATGATTTCTTTCCTTCTGCTAACTTTGGGGTTTTTTTGTTCTTCTTTCTCTAATTGCTTTAGGTGCAAGGTTAGGTTTTTTATTCGAGATGTTTCCTGTTTCTTAAGGTAGGATTGTATTGCTATAAACTTCCCTCTTAGAACTGCCTTTGCTGCATCCCATAGGTTTTGGGTCGTCGTGTCTCCATTGTCATTTCTTTCTAGGTATTTTTTTATTTCCTCTTTGATTTCATCAGTGATCACTTCGTTATTAAGTAGTGTATTGTTTAGCCTCCATGTGTTTGTATTTTTTACAGATTTTTTCCTGTAATTGATATCTAGTCTCATAGCATTGTGGTCAGAAAGGATACTTGATATGATTTCAATTTTCTTAAATTTTCCAAGACTTGATTTGTGACCCAAGATATGATCTATCCTGGAGAATGTTCTATGAGCACTTGAGAAGAAAGTGTATTCTGTTGTTTTTGGATGGAATGTCCTATAAATATCAATTAAGTCCATATTGTTTAATGTATCATTTAAAGCTTGTGTTTCCATATTTATTTTCATTTTGGATGATCTGTTCATTCGTGAAAGTGGGGTGTTAAAGTCCCCTACTGTAACTGTGTTACTGTTGATTCCCCCTTTTATGGCTGTTAGCATTTGCCTTATGTATTGAGGTGCTCCTATGTTGGGTGCATAAATATTTACAATTGTTATATCTTCTTGGATTGATCCCTTGCTCGTTATGTAGTGTCCTTCTTTGTCTCTTTTAATAGTCTTTATTTTAAAGTCTATTTTGTCTGACATAAGAATTGGTACTCCAGCTTTCTTTTGATTTCCATTTGCATGGAATATCTTTTTCCACCCCCTCAGTTAGATTGTCATTTCTTAAAGCATCATTTCTCTTGAACGTGCTCCCCCAACTTCCTATTAGATTTCCTGTGCTATAGAATTCCTTTCTATTTTTTAGCCTATCACCCCAAAATCAAGGTATTTGTTGAAACTTTTATTTTTTTATTTATTTCATTTACTTATTTTGGCTGCGTCAGGTCTTAGTTGCAGCACGCGGGATGTTGGTTGAGGCATCTTTAGTCATGGCATGTGGACTTCTTAGTCGCCGCATGCACGTGGGATCTAGTTCCCCGACCAGGGATCGAACCTGTGTCCCATGCATTGGGAGCAGGGTCTTACCCACTGGACCACCAGGGAAGTCCCTGTTGAAACTTTTAAAAGAGAAGCTATGTGAGTCTAATTGCCAAAATATGTGAGAAAAAGAAATTGCAATGAAAGTCCAATGCTATGTTACATTTCTTTTATGACTTTACTTTCTTAAGATCCAAATTAAGTGCTAATGGCTGCGCTTTTTAAAGAGACTGCTATACAAAGATTACTTTTCCTTTTTAGTTCCAGTGGATAGTTGTATCTATCTAATACAGCCAAGAGGAAACATGGTGTAAGTATTATCTGAAATATTTCCAGGTTCCATTAGCAATTTAGTTATCGAGTCTTGTAGATTTCATTCCAATTCCTAGCATTCAGGCACCAGCACTGCACAGTTTTTATTTATTTTGGATTCTCTTAGGTAAGTATCCTTTGCAAGTACAAAATAAGAAATGACAAACTCATTGCTATTATCACCCATATTAAGGTAATATAGTGCCACTAACATCAAAATTACTTTCTAGTTATATAAAATGATCTCCATTCCCTATTTCTCATTTTTACCAATCTCTATAAAATCTCACATTTTGGAAATAAATAGAAAGACAAAAACAATTAATTGAGTTAAAGAAAGCGTCAAGAACTGAATGAAAATAGTGACAGACACTGTCAAATAATTTAATATGAAAGCTAGTTATAGGCACACAAAGAGCACAGGCATCCACTAAAGCACTGTGTCCCAGACATTTGGATTCACAGATAAGTACAACTTCAAAAAATAAGTTGCAAACCAATACAAGGTTCTAAGTATATTTTGTTTGTTTGCCAAGTAAAGATATTAAAACTAAAATTATCACTACTTTATCAACACTGGATCATGAAAGAAAAGTTAAAGAATATAATCTCTGAATAAACTAAAGAAATATATCATATAGTTTCGTAAAACACTAACTATACCGTCTCTGTTTACTAAAAAATCAGTGAAAACTTTATCATAGACCAATTGATCACATACAGTAAGAGAAACCTAGCCTGACTGCAGGAAGGTTTGGCAACCACCCAAAAGGCAGTATATGTAAATTAGAAGTATGTATCAGAGCACAATGGTGTTGATTCTCCTACCCCCTCTCCCTTCCTGATAATGGCTCCATTGAGATCCACAAGAGGATCCATTAAGAATGTTTTCTGATAGAGGCAAACTGAAAGAGAGAGGAAGAAGAGGAGCAAATGAAAAGAATCAAAGGAAGAAAATGAGGTAGAACTGAAAACAAACGTCTAAGATACAGAATGAAGGTTGGTTCCCAAACTTTTGATTATTTTTAACTTCCAAATACAAATGATCATATCATGCAGGTATGAGAATAACAAATGAGATCAAGATGAACACCTATCCCTTCCACAAATTCAGGAACACTATTCAAGTATGCCTCCAGCACTGCTTCCTAGCATTCTTGCTATTTCCAGTATCCTGGCCAAGTATTCCACCATTCTTTCCACTTCATTCAAGGTGGTAACCCAGATTAAAGAACACGAATAACTAAAGTAGCTGTTTTTATTCCTATTAATATGAGGCACATATTTTACAAACTTCCCTACATTTTCCATTAAGACCTTTACAGGGCACTGTGTCTTTAGTATGTTTTCTTATTTTTTTCTTACTTAATTATTTCTTCTGGGAACAAGATATTTATGACAAAAGCAAAACAATCCACAAGTATAAAGTAAAGACTCTGCATCAACAGTAATGATCCAATGTGTATGTATTTTTTGATATCTGGGAATCTAGTAATTTTCTTATGGGAACAACTTCATATTAATATGTTTCTGATCCCCACAGATAAGATACCTTTCAACTGTGAATCTCCTTAGCACTTGTTAGCCTGTATCAGGGTTCTAATATTTTATATTACAATCTCGTGATTTCTGTGCTTATCTTACCTCCATACTACATAAAAAACTACATGAGGGAACAGCCTAGTTCTTACTCATTTCTGCATCTCTGCTGATAGGTATTCATTGTATATATTTGAGTTGGATCTTTCCGCAAGACCCCTATTAAATGAAAGCCATTAAATTCCATTAGACAAAATCTTCTTAAGCAAGCACATTTTGCCCCATTACCACAGCATTAGAAGTTCTTACTCATTCCCCTGTCACTGCATAGCACTCTGTGAAGAAGCTAACACTAGACCCTCATTAAGTGTCCTGAACTATCTCGCAATTCCCTCATAGCGCTTTTTTTTTTTTCATGTGAGAGTACGTTCATTAATTTCTCAAGGCTTAGTTAGCTTCAAACTCAAAATAGTACTTCAAATACTGTGTACATCATATGAATCAAGGTTTTATGGCAACAGGACAAAACCAGATCTATTGCACAACTTAATCCAGTGGCTTTGATGGACCCCAAACGATTGTTCTTCACATGTCCTCATTCCTTCTAGCCCTGGGGGTAATTTTCAGAAACAATGCAAGTGTAAAGATTGAACCACTTACATTCAAACGCAAGCCTAGGGTTTTATCTAGATAAACAGGTGTGGTATTTTCTGACAACATTTACAGAATAATGTTTGTAACAATGTAATTTCATTGTATGATAAACATCAATTTAGCATAAAAAACAAATTCAAACTTGTCACCATTTTCACCTTGTTTCAATTGAATTGGCCTTGTTCAGATAAGCAAGCCTATCTCTTACAAAAACAACAGTTTATAGATCAAGTGTGTGAAATTGGGTATGTGTGTGTGTAGAATTATACTGCCTACTCTCATAATTTTATACTGCCACACTGCACATATGGTTTCCAAGCTTACTTTATCTGAATCTTTCTGAATCTATTCTCCATGCTATTAAACTGAGCACATTCCACATCATTCAAAAGTAATTACATTTTTGTCTAGAGTGTAGGAGAATGCTCTTTCTAAACAATGAAATTCTCATTATTAGAACTGGCAAAATAACCGTACTCGTGTTAACAACAGTATGCATTATACCATCACAATAACTTAGGCTAAGTTTGATGTACAAAGGTAACCAGAAATTTAAGAGCTTATAAAAACCACCATATAAAAATAGGAATCTTTACCATACTATAATTAAGGTCCTATTCTGTGACTTATTTTTAAATAACACATGCAGTTTTCTCTTTTCCTTCTTAAGTTTTCTGAACAGTACTTCACACATAAAATTATCCTAGTCAAACATCGAAAATGCATTACTAACAACTGTCAGATTGTAAGCAAAATTTATATAAAGGTTATTTCAAGACACAGCTATCATATAGCAATTAAAATTATATTGGGTAAATAAAGAATCCTAGGAGTTGACAGTGAGCCTGAGCAAGTAAAAGCCTCTCTCTGTCGTGTGCGCTGAATGAATTCTTTTCAGGGTTTAAGTGTTTAAGGTTGCATTTCATACACTGGAACCTTGCTATAATTTTATACTTGGTTCTCAGTTATATGTCCAGCTTCTATAGAAGATCAACTTAAAAAGACACCTTTTTCTCCTTCTGCTGGACTTTACAAAGAAACTGACTCACATTGAATGCTGCTTTATGATAACTATTGACCCTGCAGTGTTTAAACACATTAACATTAATATACAGCAACTTATTAAACCTAATCAATACATCATATACCCAGAGTTCTTTAACAATCCCAGGAAAATCTTATCAATATAAGCAGTAATTGAGATAATAGAATATATTATAGCATCACATTTCCAAATCCACTGGATCTTTAAATGCTAAAAAAGTATATGCAAACATAGTATTTATTTCATTTGAAATTCAGCTGTCTGTAGAGAGAACAACCCAAGTTATTTTTTAATATTGTATTCTTAAAATAAATAACTGTATGCTTTAAAAATCAATCTTGGGAAGCAGCCACTCTTCGGTTATACAAAACTGTTCACTTAACTCAAGAGGAACTTAAATCAAAAGAGAGTTTGGTTGAGATAAAAGAAAACATTTTATGGGGGAAAAAAATAAAACTGATTATTCAGTAACCACAGGTGGTCAAGACTTTCATTTCACATCACATTTGACACTAGAACAACCATCTAACCAGCAGAAGTAGCATGCAACCAGACACAATGAGCACCAGCATGGCTACCATAGAGTCCCCTGGCTGCCTCTCATGCTGCTACTTGATTTCTCTTCAGACTTACTCTGTTTCCTTCTGGTGCTCATAAATAATCACATTGACTGACATGAGGAAATGTTCTGGATAGTCTTCTGCATCAAGAAATAAATCCATCTATATCAGAACTATCATTAAAGATGAGCCAGGGGGCTTCCCTGGTGGCTCAGTGGTTGAGAGTCTGCCTGCTGATGCAGGGGACACGGGTTCATGCCCCGGTCCGGGAAGATCCCACGTGCCGCGGAGCGGCTGGGCCCGTGAGCCACGGCCACTAAGCCTGCGCGTCCGGAGCCTGTGCTCCACAACGGGAGAGGCCACAACAGTGAGAGGCCCGCGTACAGCAAAAAAAAAAAAAAAAAAAAAAAGAGCCAGAAGAGCCAGAAATTATAGTGTCTCTTGCTTGTCTCTGAAACTCTGAAGTGACAGCCTCCAAACTCCTGTTAAAAAAAGAGGCAGAGGGGACAAGAAGGGTAGATTTGCCCTTCATAAACATAAAGCCTGGGACTGCATTTCCACTCAGGTCATAACCAGACTTGCCAACCTTGCCTTTTAGCTTTCTGAAGATTATATGGGAAGCAAATGTTGCTATCAATTGCTTGGCAAAATGATGAGAGCTTCTGAGAAGGCCCAGCAGAAACAGTCTTTTTCATATTTATAATTATGTGTCTCAATCTTATATTGATTAGAAATCTGACAGTATTTTATAATTATGACATTATTATAATTACATATATAATAGTTATATAATATATATAACTATATATGTTATAATTATAATTATCTGACAGTATTTATATGTGTATAATCTGCTTAGGAAAGTTCATCTATAGTGCCTTCTGAACAGTGAGTATAGAAGGAACAGAAGGACTTGTAGTATTTACACCAGTTACAGCTGTTTGGGGAGTTACTCTTAGTTAGCCACTTAGCTTATTTCTCCAAAATATTAAGGCAAAAAATATGACTTCAGAAAGGAAGAACTACATCTTTATCTGACCCAATTCCAAACCTTAACACTTGCATACCCTGAATATGAACATAGGACCCTAATTCCCCAAAATCTTTATATGGCAACAGTCATGAGGTGTACAGAACTTCTATCTCAGGAAATATTTTCTAACCTAAATTTTATACTGAAAGCATTTCTCTATAACTTCAAGTCAGCATTAAAGGGATTTCTCTAAAGTTTTACTTTGTCTCTAAACTATGTGGGCAATACAAAATGTAGACCTCTCAACACCTCTCTTTGGAGTATGAATGTCACACATAAACCAGCAATGAAATCTGGAAAGCTGTTTTTTTTTTCCATAAATTGAACTCTATGATATAAAAACCATGAAATATTCTCTCTGTTTTCAAAAATATTGAATAGGAAAACAAATAAAGAATGTATTTTACTATTGAAAATAAAAGGACTTGTTATGTGAATACGACAGTGGCCTAGTATCCAGAAAAAAATACAAAGAATGTGTTGAATAACAATTCTGTGAATGTATTCAATCATTTTGATAAATGGGTAAAATATATCTTAATCAGCTTAATAGCTGAATATATCATGACTATTGTAACATACTTTCTGCACAGTAGTAGATTCTACTTTAGTTCTAAAATTTCTAGAAAATCAGCATATTCACCATGAATAACATCTTAACAACTTTGTTCAAAACATATTTCCTACTTAATCATCCATATAAACTCTGCCATTTAATCAGTACTCATAAATTAAGTATCTATTATATGCTAGGTATCAGAACTACAAATGTGTATGTGCGTGTGTATGACTGTGCCTTTAAGGAGAAATACAGTGCATAGAAAGCCAGACATGTAAACACACAAATTATAATACAGACCACGAGAAAAGACATAAACAAGTACCATGGATAAAAGAATAATGCAGCAACCATTCTGCCTTGGGAAGTCAGTGAAAGCATCTAAAAAGAAGCAATTTTGAACTCAGTCTCGTGGTAGAAACACAATTCACCAGGACTGTAAAATATGAAAAAGAGTTTTCCAGCTAGAAAGAATAAGTATGTGTCATTTGAGGCCACCTGGTATGTTTATGAACATATATGAAAATCTTTGCATGACTGAAGCACTGGGTCTATGGCGGGATGTGGCCAAAGAGGAGACAAAAGCCATATTTTGGCACTGGTCTATATAGAGTTTCATGCTAAGATAGTTTTAGACTAAACCCTGTAGGCAACAAGGACATACACTAGTTTCCAAAGCGGGATAAATAATCCAACTCTTTTCTCAGGGAAATAAGTCTAGTGGAAGTTGAAAGGAAGACTGGAAAGAGGAGAAGCTGGAAGTTTGAGATCATAGAGGAGACTCTTCAACTGTTAGAGATGAAAAGCTGGTGGAATCAAGAAACTTTTGAGGCAGAAACAAATTTAGAAATCAATTAGATATACAGTAAGAGAAAATATCAGTGCTGATGTCACTAAAACTAAGTTAAATCATTTGTATACCAAGTGTATTAACTTCAAGAACAGTAGATCTCAGTCTTTTTTGAGCTACAGATTTACTTGAGAATCTGGTGAAAACCAAAACCCTACTCACATGTGTGCACATACAGAATTCTCCAGTCATCTTCAGGAGATCCACAGACCAGAGTTAAGAACTTCTCTCCTAGATAAAGCTGCTTGAGGAAAGGAGTTGTGCCTTATGCAAATCTATTTCCATAGTGCACAACAAAAAACTTGGTACAAAGTAGGCAGTTCATAGGTTTCATTTAGTTAAACTGAATTCTCCATTACAAACCGAATGATTTCATTTCCACTAACACCCTGCATCACAGCATCCACTCATGCCAACTATAGTATGTAATTTAATATACTTTTCTCATACCCATCCTTGAGTATTTAAGATAATTTCTCCTTTATCTTTCTGGTATTCTTCTAGTAATAATTATTTATATTCACTCCTTTAAATGTGTGTGTTTCTGTTTATAACAGTAGTACAGGAAAACCAAACCAAGAAGCACTCTTCATAGGGTACTCCCTGCAAGAAGGCAACGGTCAAAATATTGAGAGGGTAAAAGCATGAGAACTGATGCAATGTCAAACGGGGAATGCGACCTCTCTACCCTGTTGAGCTGCATACTACCATTTTCCCCCTTTCTTTTCCTAGTTTAACCTTTGTGAGAGGAGGCGAAGAAGTTATATCACTGCACGTAACTAACATGAATTCACAGTAGAGGGAAAAAAAGGAGGAATTATGGATTTAATTTACCAAATAAGAGATGATCAGAAAAATTAAATATGTGTGTACTCTTGTGAAGAGCTTATAATGTTTATAAGCATGGAATCCAAAGCCAGACTGCCTGGGTAAACCCTGGTTCTCCCACTTACTAGCTGTGATCTGGAGCAAACTATCTAACCTCACTGTGCCTCAGTTTCCTCCTCATCTGTAAAGTGGGATTAATGATAACACTTCATTGAATTATTGTGAAGGTTAAACGAGTAATATATGTCACGTGCTTGAAACAACACATCTGTAAAAGCGCTATATAAGTGTTAGTGAAAACATTATTTTCGGTAAGAAAATTTTGGCGCACAGTCAAAAATACCCAGAGAAATTCTGACCTATGAGGCTTAAAATGTTGAATGGCAGTAGTTAAATCTAATGTGAATTATCAAAGAACAGTGTTTATTTCCCAGATATTAGAAGATAATCTGATTCTTCTTGCTGATTTAATTCCACATTGCATATGTAATGCAATGACATACACAAGTGGGCATATTTCAGGACCGAACATGTTTATGATGTGTAATAATTTCCTAGAGAAGGCCAAAAAAACAAACAAAACAAAAAAAAAACAAAGGATTTAACAGAATCAGAGCTGTTCTTAAAGGTATGAGGATGTGTGATGAAATATTTTTGTTGGTGTGATCTGGTTCAAATTAACAGCACTGACCTCCTTGAAGTAGAAGGGCCACAAAAAATGTGACATCCACCCAAGAAGCCATGTTGAAAAGGCAAGGGTGGCTTTACTGGCACCTAAGTGCCCTGCTACCTTGCTGGCATGCTGATTCTATGCATTTAAGTTCCAAAGAAGAACCTAAAGGCCTCATTTATTTGTTTGTGTGTCTGCTGTTTAAGGTTCATCCAAAGATGCTATGCTGCCTTCTTCCCTCTCATCCATGAAACCACAGCTTCATAATTCTCTGCAGTGATCCAGACCCCAGGATGAAGGGCCAGATAAATTATCCTGAGCTCCAAATTCTAGAATAGGAGGTACCAGGGAATTACTGAATTATCAGAGCAACAGAGTGAATGAGACTGAGTTAAAAATTAGCGCAGTAACGTTAGAAAAGTATTGTCTCTTTGAAACATATTCTTCTGTAATATTCCCAGTACTGTAAGAAACACTGGAATCCAATCTGGGCAAAGCAGAAATTGAAAAAGCACTGATTTATCATGGTGGAAATGTTCAAACTATGTTGCAGCTTTATCTGGAAAAATATTTTCCTAGAAATATTATGATACCTAACTTTCATGAGGACTAATTTTAAATGTGTTACTTTAACATTATTCTTATATTATGTTTTTCCCCTAATTAAGTTGGGAGTGCCTCAAAAGCAGAATTCTTGAAAAACAAAATCAAAACAAAACAAAACAAAAATAGCCTATTTATACTCCCTACTGGAATCAATTTACTTATTAAGAATTTAAGATGTTAGGAGTGAATCTTGTGTATGGCTATTAAGTAGATGATAATTACAAAGCCTAGGACTGAAGCTAAACTACTAGAGGAGTAGACTGGTCACAAAGTGAGTGTAGGCACAATAGACCATGAGAAACCTACCATTGTATTGTGCTGAGAAGTGGGAGTCCTATGGCCACAAGTCTCTTGCGTCAGCAGAGAAACTGGCTGAAATTCCTCAGAGTGAGGCTTGTTGGGAAAACTCACATGCAAGGGAAGGTGAAAGGCTGGGAGCCCGTCACTCTCCTCTTCTTCCACTTTCTGTCTGCTTGTCACCATGGCTACCTCTCCATCTGCTTCCCCATACGGAGAGGCTGGTCGCTTGGAAGACATCCTGGAAGGAACAAAAGAGGAGAAAATAATGAAACCTCCACATAAATCCTTAATGCCGTTATTGTGTGGTTAGGGGCCATTGTAACAGAAATGCCTTTTTGTGCTGGCAGAGAGCAGGAAACCATCCAAATACCACTGCAAAGCACACGCAATCAGAAACAATGGCCAAGCAGGTAGCAACAGAACAGTGCTTGTTTGTTGTAAGAATAATACACTAATATAGCACTCTCTTGTATTCTGCTTCTTAAACAAGAGAATTCACCTAAGAACACTGCATAATGAAAAACTGTTCCATTTTAAAGGAAAGAAAAATACCCATCTCATTTTACACTTTGATAGACCTTATTGAAGACAGGACATCTATGAATAGCAAATACTGTTGGCAGTTAAAAGAAGAGAAATAACTAAAATTTCTTTCATCAAAAAATAAAGTAAATGGATGGTTGCCATTATAATGATTTGCATTTTATTAAAGGTAAGATTATTATAAAATGTAGAAATATTTGTTATCAGCAAACCTCAGATCACAAAACAAAAAGTTTGATATTTGTTTAAAGCTTATTAAGAACTGAATAAATTTTACAATCACTGTTAATTCTGAAACATTTGAGGATTTTTCTCTCTCACCTCCCCATCACCCAATTTTGGCATTTAGTTCTAATATAAAATTTGCAAGTAGTAAAAAAGGTAAGAATATAAAACTATTTCAGTTTTATTTCCACAGTTCCATGAAATATTTAGATGTGGATTCTCAGATTTATTTATTCCTTAGAATACCTAAGTAAAAGAAAAAAATCAAATAAGGAAGTTTTGTTTTGATGAGCTAATGCCTATAGGACAATGCACTTAGATAACTGAACAAAAATTAAATTTTTTTTGTACTTGAGTCTGGTTGAGAATGTTATCAGAGGTTAAAAAATAAGTGGCAAATATTTTTAGTTAAACATAAGAAATCCTTTTCTTTTCATTAAAAGTTTTACATAGAAGCAGTACAGAGTTAAAATTTTTTATTTAAAAAAAAAAAAAAACCTCTCTTGGATTTACAACTTGACCTGAACTTGAAAAAGCCCTAATTTTTGTTCAACAAACAAAGAGTGTTTACAGAATCATCCATTCGTACCCTAGACCAGTGGAATAGGAGGCAGGAAAGTTAACTGCCACATCGCTTCCTTCATATATATCACTGATTTTTAAACTTAAGATGTACTACCAGAAAAGGGGCCTCTAATCACCATTGAATAATACTGTTCTTAGTGTTAGACGTTTAAAAAGAAACGTGTATTCAAGGGCTGAATATATTCTATAAAGATATAATAGCACAGTAGAAAGAAATAAAGGGAATTAAAATACTGATTCTGCTACTTACTACATGTGAGACTTACTTTAATCTCTATTTCAATTTACTCACCTTTAAAGTGAGATGTCATATCTACTTGTAATACTTTTTTGAGAAGGAACTGTTTCCATATGAAAAGTGACTTGCAGAGCACTTTGCTAGGAGTAGACACTCAGTAAACAATAGCTGGTGTTTATTTTACAAACTTTAAAACTACAGTGTGACCCACCCCCCTCAAAAACAGAGAAGACAAAAAAAACCTCCAAAATAACAATGCAGGTTGCCTTCTAAGACTTAAAACTGTAAAATCAACATGAAATACACAGTCTCCCAACAGAGAAATGCTCCCTGGCCAGTCATACTTGACAGTAAACTGATCAAATGTATTAGCAAGTGTTAAAGAAAAAATGTTAATAGCAGGGGTCTTGATCAGCTGAATAACAGAGGAAAAGGAGGAAATGATAGCGGTTACCATGTAAGCACTGTTTAAAGGAGAAGCAGACTGGGCCAGCACATTTCAGGTATCTTTAGTTCTGATCTCATTACCAAGGTTTACTCCAAGTATACTCTAAGTATGTAGAAAGAGTAAGGGGCTGGAGTTAACAGACTTAGAAAAGTCTTAGTCTTGTTGGCGACACCATATCTATCACCAAATTGATAGATTAAACTATACATAGTAACTCTTAACACTAGAGAGATTTAACTACCACTGTTTTGTTTCCACGCTCTCCAAGCGAACCTCTGATTCCCGTAAAGAGAATGGAGTAACAGAACAGACTTAAAATACGTAAGGTCTTTGAGAAGTGATCTATCAGATTAAATCAATAAAGAGACTTTTAATTATTTCTTGGTTTCACATGAAGCTTGACTACAAGGAGATCATTCATTTATTACATAAACCATAGTATTTAGGGTCTGTGTGGGCATTACTATTCTTGCTGGAATTAACAGTCTGGTATTTTGGAGCCTACCTCAGTCTTACGTATAATCAGTCTCTTAACGGTCTGAAAATTCCAGGCTATTATCCAGAGTCAGTTTCTGGGTTATCAAAGCAGAAAGCTAGATTAGCTGGCTTTTCCTAAGTTAATACAATTCTATGACTTTCAGAAGGCATGACCTTTTTGCTGACTTCTATTTCATTAAAATCATTATTAATAATGATTATGAAAATTAAAAGTCTAAAAGTAGACATAAGGTATATAAGGTAGATAGTTAAGATATTGCTATTCTCAAGACTTCTAGTTCTTTCAATATCTAAATTATCTTTATATCCAACTGGATAAACAGTCTCTCCATTTACATATCACTCTATGGAGAAAAAAGTATAAGGTCTAAAACACCATGAAGGAGGCATGGTGCCAAAAGGCAAATTGATCCTAAAATATTACATATTTCATCTTTATTTCAACTCCATTTTCAGAGACTTATAGAATGCTCTTAAATGTGTTGGACTTAAGAGTATTTTTATGCAGTTCAGGTAAAAGATTTCTTAAAGATTTTTTAAATTATTAGAATAAAAATGACTGTGGTTACAGTTCAGTAATAGGCTAGAAAATGAGGAAAAAGTAAAATACGTAAATTATGTAAAGAGCTATCAATCTGTTGGTTACATCATCTACGTTTAGTCTACCAAAGTTTGTCTACCAAAGGGTTTCATTTTGGATAGAAGAAAGTCTCAATTTAAAAAAAAGCATTAAGGAGGCACTGAAAATTTCCATGTATTGTCTGTGTGGGATATGTAGGGTTCCAATACCTGCAGCTTCCACTACACGTCTGTGCTACAGTCCAAGGACACCTTAGAACAACTTGAGTATCTAGGCTGAGCTATGCTCTTCTGTATTCATTCAGAGATGAGTTTTGTCATTCCTGTGGTAGGTGCTAGACCTACCAATGAACAAAACTCAGACTTCAAAGAACCTGACATGAGACTGACAAATACAGTCTAGTGTGAAACTAACTTCTGGAGTTAGTTTATAACTATCACTATTATAGTTTATAATAGTAGTCTTTAACTCACTTTTTTGTGTGTGGACAAGAAAATCTTCTTGAAAGAACTGATGTCTAATTCCAGGACCAAAGGGAATCTTTAAATCATCAACAACCCTTTACTCACTACCTACTATGTGCAAGACTATTCTCTAATGGGAATAAAAAAGTGTAATTCAGGGTCTCTGCTTTAAAAGCTTATGAATGGGACTTCCCTGGTAGCGCAGTGGTTAAGAATCCACCTGCCAATGCAGGGGACATGGGTTCGAGCCCTGGTCCGGAAAGATCCCACATGCCGCAGAGCAACTAAGCCCGTGCACCACAATTACTGAGCCTGCGTGCCTAGAGCCCGTGCTCCACAACAAGAGAAGCCACCGCAGTGAGAAGCATGCTCATCGCAAGAAGAGTTAGCCCCAGCTAGCCGCAACTAGAGAAAGCCCACGCGCAGCAACGAAGACCCAATGAAGCCAAAAAAATAATAAAATAAAATAAAAAGCTTATGAACTGTTTGTGAAAATTTTAAATAAAACGAGAAATAATGATGAAAGACAGTTCAGGTTAAGGGCCAAATGACATTATAATTAAGCACCCGAGGGCTTCATGAAGGCCAGAAGATTGTGAAATGCTTCAGGGAATCACTGAACAGTTGGATTTTGAGGGAAAAGAAGGACAAACAGAAACCTTGGGATAAAATGGAGATGGAACCTTACGTAGGAAGTCATGATAAAAGAAAAGATGCAGAGATGGTTTTAGGATGTATAATATAAATTTAAGTTTCAAGCTTACTTAGGAAAAGGGGAGACACAGGAATATAGACTAAATCCCATTTCTAGTCTATAACATTCCTGGAGTTGCTGAGTTACATGAATGTAATAGATAAGAAAGAGACTCCCTTGTAAGGGGCAACTTGGCCTTACAAGGAGTCACTTTTCCTTCAGCTGTCCCTGTAGAAATCTGCACAATCAGGCTACTCTAGTCCATACGTGAAAGTAATTTTAAAACTACTGGAGTCCTTTGCTATTGGCTAAAGGCTATGTAAATAGGATGTCCCCAACTGTATTCAGATATATATAGCAAACTTAGGGGTAAAGTAAATAAAAGACGTAATAAGATTGCAACAGAAATCTAAACCAGTGGTTTTCAACTTTGAATACACATTGGAACTATATGGAGAGGTTTAAAAAAATACTGCCGCCTGGGTCCCACTGCCAGACATTTTGATGTTATTGGTTTCAGAATGCACACAGGGTATCAGAAATTTTTAAAGCTTCCAGGTGATTCTAATGCACAGTTAAGGTTGCAGACCCACTGTGCTAGTCAGAATAATGCCTCTCGCCGAAGATGTCCAAATCCTAATCCCTGAAACCTGTGAATATGTTTCCTTATAAGGCAAAGGGACTTTGCAGCTATGATTAAGTTAAGGATCTTGGGATAAGGAGACGCTCCTGGATATTCTGGGTGGACCAAAAGTAATCACAAAGATCCTTATAAGGGTGGGAGGCAGAGTGAGAGAGAGAGAGATTGGAAGATACCATGTGGCTGGCTTTGAAAATGGATGATGCGGTCGTGAGCCTCTTAGGAGGTAGAAAAGGTAATGAAACAAACTCCCCCCTAGAGCCTCTAGAAAGAATGAGCTTTGCTAACACCTTGAATGTAAGACTTCTAACCTCTAGAACTGTTAAGTGAAAACATCTGTATTGTTTAATGCACTAGACTTGTGATGATTTGTTACAACAGCAACAGGAGACTAATTCACCACTAACTTAAATATATTTCTTTCATACTTGGTATTTTCTCAATCTGAAGTCCTCCTACCCCATATATACACTTTCTTGTTCCCTCACTTCATTTAGTTTTCTGCTCCAACATCCTTTCTCAGCCTTTATCACCTGACATATTTAATTATTTTATTTCTTTGTTTATCTGTCTCTCCCACTATGAGATCCAGGAGGGCAGACTTTAGTTTTGTCCACAGCTACTTACCCAGGACTTATAATCCTTTCTGAAAATAGTAGTCTTTCAATCAGTATGTGTTTAATGAAAGCTACTAATTAAAACCAGCAACTCTCTTACTATTCTCTAACTGTAGATAGTTGTAAGATCTACTCTTACAGGACAAGTATGCTTAGAAAATGCTTTAATATTGTCAGAAAAAACAGGAAATCCAGCTCAGTGATAACACTATATTTCTTTTCAATAATTTCTATGTAAAGGAATTGGTAAACCTTGTTTAATCAGGTTTCTTAAGTACTTGTAAAAAAAATCCTACAGTTCTTTTTAAAATGTAATAAGTAAAAGACTATAAAAGTGAAGTAACTTTATAAAAACTGTTACAGAGTTAATTATTAATAGGTCTATTATTGAGGAATCATCTACTTACTGCCTTAAACTTAACTCTTATCTGCTCAGGATATTTTCTTTGCTGCAATTATTCTGGAAAATGACAACATGCACAAGGTCAAAGAAATGTGTATGTGGAACAAGCACAAAATGGAAGACTTAGAATGGGAACTGCTTTCTGTATATAATAGTTACCCTTTAAAGTTTCTGTATTTCTCTAAACATTTTAACCTCTGACTAGTTAATTCAGAGATAAAGTCCTAGGAAGCAGTGCCTTCTACTGGTTATTCTTTTGGAATGATAATATTGTTTCCTTTAAGGTTTGCAGTTATGCATAAAAAACTATAAAAAATAATTATCTCTAAAAAAACGAACTAAAATCCCAGGTAGTATACAAAGCCTTCCCTAACCACCATGGTTGAAATGGCTTTTCCCCACCTCAAACTATATCATCAACTCTTGCTAGAGGCCACCTGAAAAAACTGAACATCAGTATAACCTATGACATTGATTCAATAGCTTATTTTTTTTTTCCTATCTTCTTATTAGTATCTAAAACTAGAACACAAGATTTTAACAAGTACAGGTCTGTTTTTGACCACTTCATGTGATTTTTCCGAGCTGAACATGTCTTTCCAAATTGTATTTTTTTCCCTAAATAGTCTAATCCTCTATACTGGATGAATTACAATTAATTATATGGCAGCACAATTCCTAGTACATAGTTGGCACTCAATGTATTTTTAGATGAGTAAATGAATGAATTGCTTGAGTGTCAATTATGTGTCAGGCAAGTTACCTTTGTGTTATGGAGGAAACAGGCAACTTAGATACGAAGAGCCTTCTGGTTTACTTTTAAGGATGTACTGTAGAGATGGAAAGAGAAGACATATCCACTCATTCACACATTCATTCATGGAAGAACATTTATTGAAAGATTATCATGTGCTTATAGATAGAAATATAATTAAGAAATCCAGAAAGAATATTTTAATGTAAATGGCTTTTTATAAATATGAGTACTATGGGGGATAGATAATAGAGAGATAATGTCCTGCTTGAAATAATCAGAGAATGCTTCCTACATATCAGGAGAATTCAACTGGGCAATGAAGGATGGATCAGAATCAAATAGACACAGAGAAGAGAAGATTCCAGATAGGAGAAATGACATTAGCAAATTAAAGAAATTTATAGAATGATACAGGATAGTGAGTAGAATGGTTTGGTTCAAGCAGTAGATTCCAGGAGGAGTAAAAGCAGATAAGGATGGAAGGTAGGTACCAGATGATAGTGATTCTGGCTAAATCCTAACAATTGTGAACGGCTACACCAAATGTGAAATTGATACTGAAGGTATAAGGAAACTGGAGATGATTTCTGAGCTACACAGTAACATAATCAAAATTACATTTTAGGAAGAAAATCCCTCAGAAATTAGTAACTGATAGAAGTTTGAGGGTGGAAACCAGAGAAGGGGAATGAGTGGGTGAGATAACTCAAGGATAAACAGATTACTTGACTGTGTAATTTACAGAACAATACTGCTAATAAGAAAAATACATAAATTAGAAAGAAAGGTCAACTTGGAGACAAATATTAAATTCAGTTTTAGAAAAAAATCCTTGTTGATTGGAGGATTTTAAAAAGAAATAGCAGATAATCAGAAAACGCGGGACTTCTGTGGAAGTAACTCAGTGTAATCTTTTAAACACAGGTAGAAAGTTAACCAATAATTGTAATTATTTCTCATTGACTTCCTCCACAATGTTCTGATTCAGTATTTTTATTATTCTTGATTTATAAAAAAGAAAACTGAGTCATAAAGTGGTTAAATATCTTTTGTTACACTATTCGGTCTTTGCACTATAATAAACAGCAGTTCAAGAACAGAACTGTCTCTCCAAGAGAAAAACAGAGAGAAAACAGAGAATTGGGAAGTTGGGGGGAGGGGGAATCTGAATTTTGTAGTCCATCAAACTTTGGGAGACCAGTATATGAAAAGGACTGAGCACAGAAGACAGATAAAGAGAAGTCAAAGTGATATACAAAAAATGTAATTATTCTCTAAACGATTCTATAAAACTAAACATTCAGAATATGAACTTTAAAAATTCTGGACCATGACGTTTATTTAATTTATAACTTCCATTGGTTGCTCTCCTAAATACTCACTTTTAATATTCACCCCCTCATGTTAAATTTTAAGCATGGCAGAACACATTTCAAAAACAACTAAAATATTTGAAAGGAGGCATCTTCTTTTACAAAAGAAAAATTACAAAATAAAATAAAAACTGGTAATCCTTCATATCCAAAGATTATACTACTTTTCTAGAAGTTATGTGCCACTAGTTTTTCTAGTAATAAAACTACTTGTTCAGAACATTTACATTTACTTGTCTGGTTGCTTTTGTAATTAAAGTTATTGTGAGAAGGTTAATCAAGATTAGGAATTAAACTCTACTGTTTTTCAAAGATTTTTTTCACAATAGAATGTTACCTATTCCACATGGGGAATCAACATAGACATTTAGCATGAATGGACAGGTTTTAATTCATATGAATGAAAATACCAACACTCCTTTGTGACTTATAGATTTACACAAACTTAGCATATCATTTTATTAAAGAAAAAAATCAGTTTCATTATTTTTATCTATAAATCTCAACTATTATTATTTATATCTTATGGTTTATGCTTTCTTTTTCCCTCTTCCATGTTTTGATCGTCTTCATTTTCCCACTAAGTTTAGAGTCAGCTGGGTGTTTACCCTGTGAATTCTATGTAAACTCTGTAACCAAGTCTGTCATATATAATATTCAGAGGTCTTTTAGATAGAAAATTGATTTGTGGTAAACATGTAGTCTTTCAAGTGTTTACATTTTTCTTCTCTTTTCTATACATTTTCTTTGCCATCAGTTTCTCTTATAGAACATGCCAATCTATACTCTCTATCCATTGCTTCCCACATACAAAGAAATGAATGTGCTTCCCACATTCATTATACTGTTTTTTAGAAGCATGAACAAGTTCATCAGGTCCTGGCATACACTATAAATGGAAGCAGAAACACAGATTTCATAGAAATATAAAAACAGACAACATAGGGTAATAAATAAGACTAGATTCCCCTGTAAGCTTTACTATATACATTTCACCAGAAACTTATTTCTACTAGTACTTACAAACACAATTTACCACAACATTGAAATCTAAAAACAAAAGCAATTTTTGAGCTATAGCTACTTAAGAATAAATTTATTATTCTGTTTTGAAATATAATTTGAATTTACAGAAAATTTAATAAATGTTACAAAAGTTTAAACTGTACTTAAAACTGTGTTAATTAAAAACGTTGTAGTCACCAAGAACTTTCAAAGTGACCTTTACCAGGGCTGATCCCCGTGTTTACCTTGTCATATGTTTGGTTTCTGAGATGCTCTCTTCACTGAGATCAAGTAGTTCCTTATGCTCTTCCCTTCTCTCTGATAAGAAGAGCACCACTCTGAACTGCTTCACCACCTTTCTGCCTTCTCTTTACTAGCATCCCTCTCTCACCGAATAGTTTTCCCCAGCCTTGTCCAGTCAGAGAAAGAGGAGAGGATAAGAAGAGAAAAAATGAAGAGGTAGAGAGTTTTCAGAGGAAAAGGAAAAGGAAAAAGTATCAGAAATTAGAGAGAGAGAAGTAAAGACTCAGAAACAGAACTTAATTCTTGTCAATATCTGAAAGAAATGAGTTCCTCTTTATTAGTTGGACACAAGGTATTTCGGAATTGAAATAAATGGACCTAAAGTATGCAATAAAACGAACTTTAAAATGTCCATTTGTTTTTGTGTTCTAAATGAGAGAGACAAATACCGAAGGTAAACATTTAGAAACAGTTGATGATAGCAAAATTGCAGGCTACAATGATTCAGAATTCAAAATTTGATTCCTTTTCTACTTTCTTTTACTGTCTCACTAATTGTAATCACTAAAAATTGACTCCAAAGTTAGACCACATGTTATTGGATGAAGATCGCAAGAAAATTTTCTAAATAAGAAGATTGCTTTATTATGAGTAACCTAATAGCTGGGCTCTAGAGCCAAAACTTACCTAAATAAATGTATCTGCCAGCTAAAACTTACCATTTTATGTTTTACCATTTTATGTTTTAATTTTAAAGTTAAGTGCCTACAACAAAAGTATTCCTGATAAATAAAAAGGTAGAAAGAGTATTAAATTTAATTAAACTCTATTCTAATCATTCTATAATGTTCTAATACTTAGAAAAAATAGAGTTCATTATAAGTCTGATAAGACTGAAAGAAAACTGGTTAGGCAAACTTTTATGGCTCCAAGATACAGTCATTTTCATAAAGAGAAGAGCTAGTAAACGTTTTTACAGAACTCTATAGTCTTTTCAAGAACAATTATCAAAACTTTTCTCATCATTTACAGCCCAAGAATATGGTAATAAGCATTTTTTACTTTAAAAAACCCTAACTTTGACTTGTTCAATAATTGCTAAAATTTAATTTCCTTATCTCAAAAACAGTAACACCTATACTTGAGTTATTAAACATTTGATCAGATTCTTTTTAATCACCAAATACACTACATTTCAGCCAATCTACTTGAAGAAAACGATAGAAATGGTTAAGACCTTTAAATGTTGAAGAGAAATTTCTTTTACATTGTAGGTAAAATGACCAAATTAATGAGTCTGGAAGAAAAAAAAACATAAATACTAATCTGTTGTAAATTATTTAATTTGTGTATTGTTATACATATGTCATTAATCAGAAACAAACAGAAAAATAATGTTTAACCTTCAGCTACCTACAAGTTAAAAATGTTAAAAGTCCTTGTGTTCTGATTATTTAAAAATTATTTGAAATAATCTAGCATTAAGATTTGTGGTTCTGAAACTTGTTATTATAGTTAGAGAGGGTATACTCTTTAAGGAAATAAAAAGCTTTTTTCCATTTGAGCATGGGTTTAGCTCTAAGTCCACAGGATGTGGAGGGATGATTTAAATTTTACATCAAAATTGTGACTGCACTAGACTTTTTTCTCCTTTCTCAAGGGAGGCATTGTTCTTGCCTTTCCATAACCAGGCGTGACAGCGCCAGACTGGAGTCACAAGGCTGGTCTCTGAGTCAGCGTGAAAGTGCTCACCTCCTGAGTTTCCCCAGATGCTCGGCTCCTTGTGAGTCTGAAAGCCGAGCACTGAGTAGCCACACGCTCCATTCCTGGGACAGATACAGGATTAAAGGGGAAAATCTAGGGATTAACAAAAGCTATCTCTTCCTATACACCTTGTAAAACTCTTTTATTAATAATAAGAAGTAACAACAAAAAATGAGTACCATTTTTCTGAATCAAAAGTTGGGACAAATTGTCTAACAAGTAATTGTATGCTTTGAGTTAAAGAAATAAAGTCTAAAAAATCAGAAGCCTGTTGAAATTTTCTGAGACACATGGTTGCCACATGTATAAATTTCAGGTTATCCTTAGTTGGATAGAATAGTGGAAGAATAATGTATGAGATGTATAGCCATTCTCAAGATCTCTAAGAAGGTATCTTTAAAAGCTGTCTGTAGAATACCTGTGAAGGACAATCTTTTCTGCTCTCTATCAGAACAATTGCTAGTGAAACAGGGAGTAACTCAATTCCTATTGTTCTATCTTTGACCTTTTAGAGAAGTTTGAGAGGTGTCTTTGTGCGTGTGTGTGTGTGTGTGTGTGTGTGAGAGAGAGAGAGAGAGAGAGAGAGAGAGAGAGGGAAGAAGAAGAAGAAGAAGAAGAAAGAGGAGGAAGAGAGAAAAGACATTTACTGTCAAATTATATATTAATGGGCCTTAATATTCCGTCTTTTTTTACAGAACCTCTCTATTAAGGATTAGACAGGACCATTTTAATTTAACCATAATCATATGCTAACAACTTTCATTTACTATATAACTCAAAACTATTTGGTTGAAAGTTGTATGTATTTTGAAGGAAAAAATAAAGAATTATAAACAAACTTCTTCCAATTCATTAATTCATAAAAAATAAAGAAAAAAAGCCAAAGAAAATGTATTTCTAAATATTACTACTACAGTGAGTAGTACTAATGTCTTAATTATTGTTTTCTAAAATAATGCCAATTTTTTTCATGTTTACCTCACGAGGATGTATAAGTGTCTACATATGTTCACATATATACATGTGGACATGTTGGTAATAACCTATAAAAAGTTCACCCTACCTATCGTATTCATCGTAAAAGAAGATAGCATTTCATTCATGAACATCACTGGTCAGGTAAGGTGCATATGTCCAAAAAAAAATCAGTTTGAAATCTTTTCCACAATAATATCATTAAGTACTTATTTTGAGCGCCCCCCCCCCCCCGCCCCCTGCACCGTCTCCTTATCTGCATGCGCTTCCTCTCACCGTCTCCACCCCCGCTCTTGCTCTCTCTCCCCTCTCACGTTACTGGCTAAGTCTAAATAAATAGCAAATTGTTCCATAATCAAAAGTGACTTATTCTTAGCATGGTAGATGTCTTGAAATAAAATCTGTGGCATGTTTAATTTATTTAGGATCTAATAATGATGACAAAAATAATTAAGTAACCAGTCTAGTTTTAATTTCTTTTGTTTTCAAAGGTCACTGTGAAATCGAGCAAGTTAAGCTTTCAAATGCAAGCCTCTAGAGAACGGTGTGTTGCTTCTCCCCAGCGGAAACAAGGAGGCTCACAGCTAAAAGGAGGACTGAACATCAGCGTCAGATTGCTTGAGAATGACTGTCGAAGTAGTCCAGTGAAGAAAAATATTATGACCCCTACCCTCTTTGGAATCCAAATAACCCTGACAAGAAAAAGTTTATACACTGCTCAACTCTGGTCAATTTAGGGGACTCATCCTTTCTCTCCATGCCCAATATAGACTTGGTTCCAGCCTGTTTCTACAACAGCTGTTGAAAATGAACAAAGTAGAAAATATTTATGTTATATTCAAAAGAGACAGCAAAGAACACATATACAGTGCACAGAGCTTTCCTAGGACAACAGCTTCTGATGTGAGAGACAGGCACACTAGGCAAGGACAAATTTTCTGAACTTCACGGCAAGATGAAGAATTTGCCATTATAATCTTGAGAAGTCCAAAAATAAGGTGCAGTGCCAAAGACGATGAGCATCTATCAACCCAAACTCCAAAACAGCGGGATGCAGCTATGGTCGATGTTGTAAGAATGCTGAGCCTCTTCGTTTGGTTCCTTTCATGCCAAAGCTTCTTTGCTTGGATGAATATGAATTAAATCCATAAGCTTTCTTATTTTTCTAGCTTGACCTCTAAACTCATTTTACATCTTAACTGTTTATCTTCTTCCCCCATTAATCTTTCTGGTTTTAGCACATTCCCTGTTGTTTTTAGGGGGAAAAAAAAAACTTTAAAAGTATGATTCATATTGCCACTGTGGACGAGTTAGGAATGATAGCTCTTTTCTATAAATGGGTACAAACTAATCAGTAGGAACTTAAAGGCTACCAGTTTCCTGCCTCTGAAATAAAAATTAAAAGGATATGGCATGTACTGTAGAGAAGAAAATCATTAAACTCTTATAAAGGTATGACAAGTATAAAGACACAAGAAGATTCCAGTATCAGGTTTACACTAGATTTAAAATTGGGCTAACAGTAATGTCACTAACAAATTCTCATGAAAAAAAAAATTTAAAGTATGTTTTATACATAAACTTTTTAAAATCAATAGCTTTTCCTATTTGCTTTCTCTTTTCAATCAGTTCTATGGCTAAGCACACACAATGTAGATGTTCTTTAAAATACTATGTCACTACAATAGAAATGTTTAATTTTAACTGTAATTTTAGTCAGTAAGATAGCTGAGTTCTTTTCTATTTTGTTTATTAAAATGTAGGTGATAAGAAATTTTACTGGTTAACACAATTTTCCCATATCACCATAAAATCTTCAGTACAAAAAACAAAATTTTAAAGGTGTTTGCTTTACAAATCCCTAAAAGGAAAACTAATCAAACAAAGGCACATCTTTAAAGGTGGAATCTTGCACTTCAATAGAGTGTTTACCATTTACCATTTTATAGGTGCTCTCCCATACTTTCTGCTGTCTTGTAGTATTTCCCCCAAAGCTGAACAAAGGCCCAGCTGTATAAACCAGTCCTGTCAAAGAACACAGTTAAGGGATGGATAAAACAGGGAGGGGTGTCTAACATTTTGACCACTGTCTGAGCTTATGAGGATAAAGGAGCCTTGATGGAGAAAAGTAATCATCCATTGCTGTTTTTTTTAACCTCATTACCACATGCTAGAACATTTTTTTCCACTACCCAAACACCCCCATTCCAATCACCCACAGCTGAAAGACCTTTGTGTTCCAAAGGGAACAGAATCCTCCCCAACCTCTTCTTCCCTCCTCTTCTTATGTTTTTTGTTTTGTTTTGTTTTTGTTTCTTTGTTGATGGCATATTTATGGAGGCATGATCATTTAAAGACTTCTTAAAATACTAGTCTCCTCTCCATGAAACCATCCACACACACAGTTCCCCGAAAACATTCTTAATGGCTATATAAACTTACTTGCTTCGGATTCCTCTTTACCAAAATATTATCAACTGCTTTTAATTGCAAGACCGTTGCTTCTGCTAAGGACTCTAGAAAATGGCACACTCCTTTGAAAGATAGTAAAGCATATCTGAGATAAAATATAACGCTGAAGTCAAAGGTATGTATCTTACATTTTAAAGAATGTGTTTCCATAGAATATGAAGGGGATTAGTTACGTGCACACTCAAGAGTGTGTAACAACTGTGAGAAATGGTTCTGAAGTCTGAAGGAAATTTAGCCTGAGCTAATTAATCCTTTTAAAACCTGGCTCTCACGTGTCTAAGAATGTCAAACCATGGGACAGATTTTCCAGAGATTTAAATATGCATTTCCTATTTTCAGGTTTGTCATTCTTACATACTATGCTGACATTATTTATAAAGGACTAAAGCCAAATCTCACTCAAAAAGAGCTACTGTAACTGCACTGGTTCAAGAGTCAGAGAAACACATTAAATGCCCAAGGAGATCCCTGGGCAAGAGCCACGAGGACCTATATGGAGAGAGCTGTATCATCTGTAAAGTTAGTTCTATTTCAGGATGTCCTTTGAGGTTGGGACAAATATTTGAATGTTATTAAATCCTCTATTTATCCGAAGACTGCTGCAGCTGCAGTGCAAGGCTTTTTCACACTGCCCTATTAATGATCTAAAAGGATTATCCGTTTTTACATGAGGTAAAACGTGATTCCTTCACCAATCTGTATACTTTTCTATTCAACATGAAACGTATATTTAGAATACAAAACAATACAAAACATAGTTTTTTTTAGAGTTCTGAACTACAGTTGCTTTCAGAGTCTATCTCTTGCCACATCCATGGCTGGTGTAGGTACTAGAGCAATAGTCATGCATATTCCAACTTGCTTCACGGGGTAGTCTACTTCCAGAAATAAATGAATAATCCCCTTCTAATAAATATCTGGTTCTTAAGAAACAAGCTGAACATATCCAAGTGTATCAAAAACAACACCTGCCAATGTCATACTTAAATAATCATTCAGAAGAAAGTGGAATACAGGGAAAAAATTATATGCTCCATTGAAAAAGGGAGCAATGTTTAAAAGCTCACTTCTTTACCATTATGAACCTCTCACCTTGCCTTTCCTTAAAATACTTACTAAACTCTCCAGAAACATTTGCAGGTAACACCCACTAAGATATTATTTTAAAAAGGAAAACCAAACTACAAAAGATAGCACAACCCTGTGACATCTTACAAAAATTAATATTAATTTAAATGATTATTATATATAAAGCAAATTTCCTCAATTACAATACATTTTCCAAAGAGAAAACGTATTTTGATAATACTGTAACGTGTCTTCATGTTTACAAACTTTCACCTAAATGAGCAACAGTCTTAATCTGCTCAAACTTGTTCTGTCTTTTTTCTTCCATATCTTTGCATTCTTGTTACTTGAAATAACTTATTAATAAAAACCTATAATGATTCAAATCTCTATGGAAGTATATCTTTAAAATAATGTATACTTCTTGTTATACATATATCCTTGCAAAAAGCAGTAAGAACAATAGTATGGTGAGAGGGACCGAAGATATCTTCTAGGACATATTTATTCACTTCGGTTTCAGAGAGGTATGGATGACTCTCATTAATTGTGCACTGATACGTACCCGTCACTGTGCTAGATGCTTTACATATACATTTTCTGGTCATCATAACAACTCTCTATTTGACTACAGACTTATAGGTAAGAGTTAACATCATAACCCTCTTAGAAGGAAACACAGCAGTAGATCTTCATGGCCTTGAGTTAGGCAATGGTTTCTTAGATTTGACACCAAAAGCATAAGAGACAAAAGGAAAAAATAGATTAACTGTACTTCCTCAAAGTTAGAAACTTTTGTGCTGAACATGACAATAGGAAGAAAGTAAAAAGACAGCCCAAAGAATGGGAGAAAATACTTGAAAATCCTTATCTGATAAGAGACTTATATCTAAAATATATAAAGAATGCTAACAACTCATGTATATACATAAATATATAAAGAATTATTGTACCACTCTTGTAATAAAAGGACAAATAATCCATTTTTAAAATGGACAAAAGATCTGAATAGGCATTTCACCTATGAATATAAACAAATGATCAATAAGCAAATAAGATGCTTAACATTATCAGCCACTAGGCGAACACAAACCAAAACCACAATACAATACTTCTCATTCACTAAGATGACTAAAATTAAGAAGACAGACAATAACAAGTGTTGGAGAGGATGTGGAGACATGGGAATCATCATAGATTGCTGGTAGGAATATGAAATAGTGTAACTTCTTTGGAAAACTTTGGCAGTTTCTAAAAAGTTAAATATAGAATAACCATACTACCCAGCAATTCGCCTAAGTATATACCCAAGAGAAATGAAAACATAACCACACAGAAACTTGTACACAAATGTGCACAGCAGTATTATTCATAATAGCCAGAAAAGTAGAAATACGGCAGATATCCACCAGATAATGAATGGAAAAACAAAATGTGGCATATCCATACAACATAACATTATTTTGTAATAAAAAGGAATGAAGTAGTGATAGATGCTACAACATGAATGAACCTTGAAAACATTGTGCTAAGTGAAAGAAGCCAGTTTTTAAAAAAGACACATATGGTATGATTACATTTGTATGAAATGTCAAGAATAAGCAAATCTATTTATAAGGAAAGTAAATTAGTGGTTGTCTAGGATAGGGTTGTAGTGGAGATGGAGGAGAATGGGGAGTGACTGCTAATGGGTACAAGATGGCTTTTAGAACGATGAAAATATTCTCAAATTCAATTGTGATAACTAAATAACTGAATATACTAGAAATCATTGAATTGTACACTAAGTGGGACAATCTTACGGTATGAGAATTATGTCTCAAAGAATTTTTAAAAACTCTACAGAGTAGACATTATTGCCTCCATTTTACCTGTAGAAACTGGCTCAGAGCTATTACATAAAGTTGATAAAAGTCTGGCATTTACAAAGTGGCTGAATTAGAATTTGGAGCTAGACCTGATCCAACGATTATCACATTTTCATTATGGAACATGTTTTCATGAAGAAACATAAATATATGCTTTAAAATTGATTTTTTTCTGCAAAGAATTAGAAATATATTTATAACTTCTGTTGCTTTTATTTGAATGCAAGTTTTTATTGAACACTGTTCTTAGACCTATACCAAGTAAACATTCTTTTTCCTTCTCCTAACTTTTTTCATTAGGTTCTTTTTTTAGCATCCTCTTTGCGATGCCATCTTCTTGGAACCATGATAAGCAAATATTTAACAATTGTTCTAAAAGATAACTCTGTACAGAATCACAACTCATTCCTAATGTACACATAGGGCAGATGATATCCTGTTCTCCCAGGACATGTTCCCAGTGGTAGGTTATCAATTTTTACTTTGGTTCATACTAATTTCTCCATTTAAATGCTTAGAAAAGATAATATATGTTATCATACTGCCAAAACGATTCAGTCTGGAGCAGTCTGATCCAGAATTTCAATCTTGTTAATACAGGTAAAGCTTTGCTAAGGCAACTTAACCTTCAGTTTATCTGAGGAAACTTCTAAAGGAATCACAACGTTTGTAAATAATTTGTGGAACAATCTCCAAAATAATTATCATTAACTGTTAATATGTGTTTCTTCCATCCTCAAGCTCAAGATTAATTCATTTCCTATGAAATCAACTATTGTTCTCGCTAGCTATATAATAAAGTCTTTTAAAAAATTATAGAGGGGAAGCAGAATGGATAAGCTATGTTAAAAATTTTTTTCTTAGTAGTTTGTTCCCACCATTATGAAAGTATTAGATGATCCTCAATTATTAATATTCCATGATATCTTCAAGATGCTTTATTGGTTGGAAGTAATTTAGGGCAATTCAGCATAGGTTTAGTTAAATAGACACTGATTTGCCCAACAAGTAACTTTAAACCAATTTAGAACTCAGAATTTCCTTGAGGTATATCTAGAAGCAGGTATTTCAATATTTATTTTTTTTAAATAATTTAGACTCTATCATGGTGGAGAACAATAAAATGAGTTAGAGGAAAGAGGCCCAGACATTGAGGTAATAACAACAATAACTACAAAATATGTAATAAAAGCAGTAAAGCACAGGAAATTATTGATTCCCAAGGATCCAGACATTTAAATAGTCAATTACTATTATCATTAATAATTAAAGAATTGTCTTTAAACTCTGTGCTTGTAGTTCACATTTATTCATTTTTATCTTTGTTCAAATTTAGCACAACTTTTTACTACACTAGGTGATCCACTTGAAAATTCTAGATTTAAATACCAAAACCTCACATTCCAGTCTTTATCTCCAATACTGAAACCCATCAAATAGACTTTTTTCATCCAGAAGAAACTTTTTAACCAAAATCAAGGTGAGTTTACTCACTTTGGATTTCCAACTTCATGAGTTATTTTGTGAGTTACTCACTTTGAATTGTAAACTCTTTGAGTCGCAAACACTATCACTCATTTTTCAGTCTAATGCAAGATCTAGCATACGGTGTAATAAACCAGAATGGAGGCATGAGGGTAATATTTAAGAGCATGAGCTTTGGGTAAAACCTGAGCTGAGTCTTAGTTATGCTATTTCCTAGCTCTGTGACCCTGACCATGTCACTTACCCTTTCTAAGTCTCCATTTTCTCACTATAGGAAGTTTTGGTCACACATTTTGAGGGAAGTAAATGAGTACATATAAAAGCATGGAGGGTGGTACCAAACCCATTACATGTACTGAATAAATGTTATTTATTATTATTGTTGTTATTTGGAATTGAGTCGACTTGAACTGAATCTCATTTAAACCACTCAGTTGTAAAGCACAGTTAAGGTTAGGGTAAGACACAATCTAATTAGCTATGAGAAACCATCTGTGTTTAATACATTTGGACCTATGCTAAGGAGCCAAAAGTTATTTTAATATATCTATACAGCCAAAGTTTTTATTTTTGAATTTAAAAAAATAAGATTTAGAACTCACTGCGCAAGCCTAAGAGTTTTGAATCTTGCAGGAAAAGTGAGTAATCAAGTTCTACTATTGTCACCGCAGCATTTTGCACTTTCAAATAATTTTAGCTTCAAACTAAGTTAAAAGAAATCACTCATGAGTGACACCGAGAGCTAGGCTAGCAGTCTTCCTACTACCAATGTACCAAAACCTCATATCCTTCCTAGGAATTCAGAATATGGTTTTTGCTGCATGACATTTATTTCCAAACAACTTATATAAAATAGGTTCCTTCCATGCCTTCCTGAGGGTAAGCTGAATCCTCTTAGGATAAAGAAGAGTAGGACATGTTATTAAAAGATTCAGTCATTGTAAAAGTTTCATTAGAAATTGCTATTCACATAAACAATTTCCCCATTTTTTGTGTAGGACCTAAGATTTCCAGACCAAAAAAAAAAAAAAAAAATGGGTTTCTATTGTAAAGAATAAATGTGGAACAGAAGCATACTGTATCACTGGACTTGCTGCACCAGCACTGTAAGAAATTCAAGAGTTTAGCTTCAATTGATACCTAGAATTTTGTACGACCATCTGAGGACCATAAGGCTAAACCCAAAACGGATGATTTTTAACCTGAAAAATCCAGCTATCACAAAAGAGTGAAAGAAAACAAAAAAAACTAGTAAGACTTCCCTTTTCAATTTCTGTAACTATTTAGCTGCTGAAAGAGTTAACACTGTTCTTTCCCTATAAATTATCATCAATAATTTTAGCCATACCCATTCCCAAAATGACTACGTGGTTCACCTAAAAATGTTTTGCTAATAAATGTTTTAAAATACATGAATGTAACCACAAAAACTCCAAGAGAAAATAACTGAGTTAGAATACTCCATCAATCATTTCGCAAAAGAAAACCAAGAGAAAATGTGCAGTTCTAGGTAGATTTCTGCTGGCTATCACCAAAAAGCAGACTGAAATAATAGCTACTTCAAAATAGAGTGATGTCAAGATAGTTTAAACACCACCAATTACTTGCCATATGGACTATATCCCCTCAGCTCATGGAGTATTTAGAAACTATTCAGAATTAATAAGCACTGCTGTCACAGTACTGTCAAGAAATGTAAACCCTCCTTCATATTTGGGGGTACTGTGGGCAAATATAAGAAACAATAAAGAATTATAACCTAAGGAAAATTAATACATTTAAATTATATCATTTGTTGAACATCAATGTTAGCAATGTTGTTTTAATTACAAACACTGAGAAAATATGTTTTATGATAAATAATCAATGTAGCCTTCCTGATTCTTGGAATCCCACAGAGCATTATCAAGGAACGTATCATTAGAATTCCCACTTCTGTATTAACATGGGCATCATTCCTGGAGCCATTACTAAAGTTCAGGTTTTAAACATTTTTATCAACTTGTGTGGCAATTCCTGCCAATGGGAATTTCTATCAGGGATTTTTGAATATCTAAAGAAGTATTTACTTCTAAAATTTTATACATGGATTTTTTTGTGCTATTTATGGGCACACACAGCTCACTATATAGATCAAAGAAAATTGTTGAAAGGTAACCTTCTGCTGTGGCAGAAATATTTTTTGGATTTATTTTGTGTGGTTTTAGAGGACAGAGCCAGAACTGTTCACTCATTCATTTAATATTTACCGAGCGTCTACTGTGTGCTAGGGTGCTGTATCTTGTGGAAGCTAGCATATACACAGATAATTATAATGTTATATAATATACAAAAGACTTACAAACAGTGATAAGAGACTAAAAGAAGAGTTAAAAGCAGAAGTTAAGAGAAGGTACATTTAGGCTCAGTGTTAAAAAAAACCTTCCAACTGTCAGAGTCAACCACAAATGCTTGTCTCATGAGATATTGAACATCGCAACACTTTATAAGTATCCAAACAGAAGACAGATCATATATCAGCAATGCTATTGAGAGGATTCGCACATATCTCTAAAGGCTGTACTAGTTGACCTTTATAGTTCCTTTGAAAGCTGAGATTTTATTCTTTTTAAAAAGAATGGGTATGACTTGCTAATATTGACATCATGGTATATATTATGGTGAGCAACAGAATTTAATGGGTCTAAGGTGAAGGTATAAAATGCTGGAAAATGGAAATTATAATAGTCTAAATAAGAAGTTTCATGAGAACCAATCAACTGGACATCTACTATGTAATTATGGATAATTCTTCATTACACAATAACTGATAATGTGAATACTTTATAAAATATACAAATTATGTAATATTGCATTAATGTTTAAAATATTAAAATTTTTTAATATTTGAAAATATTAAAAAATTATCTTTTAAAGGTAATAGTATAAAAACTGGTAATAAGTTATGTAAGTTAAATTGTAAGACTGATAGTAGATTTGAAATGATTAATCTTTCCTCATTCTTCTTTCTAGTCATTACCATGCATTTATGTTTGATATAAATATAAACAGATATATGAGTATACTTATGTTTCATGCTTACTAACAATACAACTCTAGTCTTTTTCTCGACTTTCTGTTTTTCCATTTCCTAACGAATGTTTAGGTCTTTTATCTAGAATGTTTGTTTTCACTCAAAGTATTTCAAAGCGTATGGTTCCAAGAGATGTTTAATTTGAGGTAGCATGGACATGCAATTTTAACATCCTCTTTTCCTCCCTCTAAGTGTCATGTACAATCTACTACAAAGAAAGAACTGATACTGTCTTAAATTACCAGTTAAAATAGCTGAAGCTAGTAATCATCAACATCTTAGGATCAACCAAAGACTCAGAACAAAAATTGTACCTTATAACTCATTTCAGGTAATGAATCTGGTTCTTTTTGGCTGACCATATTCCTAGGTGTCAGCATTTGGTTCTGCTCTATTTGATCACAGCTTTCAAACGTTTTATCTCCTTAATGCTCCCTAAATCATCCATTTAACATTTTGCCTAAAACAGTCAACAGTATTTTTAAAATTCCATTAAAAATCAGGATGCACGGCAGGAAGTCACAAAAATCCGGAGACTTGCAGGCCTGGGACAGGTAATGTCAGTGAGTAAAGAGTAGGACTGTGCAAATGACTGCACTATGTCGGGGTGCTGGCCACAGGTAGACGGCAGCCATCTGCAGAGCATATGCCCAGACTAGAGTGGCTGCTGTGACCTTGCTCAGGCTCACAGTTTTCAGGCGAGACTGTTGGCTCAACGTTGTCAAAACATCTAATAATGAGGAAAACCTCCAAATCTGGAATTTTATAAGAAATCTCCAAAATTTTAATGTTACTAAAAATCTAGTAAAATCAAAGAAAAACAACAAACACCTACAGCCAGTCCATCAGTTTGTGACCTTTGGTTTAATGCCAATCTAACAGTGAGCATAATATCTGATATTAGAACTATGCCAGAATGTATCAGTATTTGCTGTCACTTTAGCTATAGTTCTTTCACTTAAATGTGGTAGTAACAAAATGGAGCTAATACTCACACAGCACCTAACATATAACACTAAGTGAAATATCTCTCTGTTACCTACCTACCTATCTACCGACGTACCTGACTATCTAATCTTTACCACCCTACAAGTAGTCACTAATCCTATCCCTATTTATGGCTAAGGAAGCCAAGGGACAGAGGGGAAGTGACTTGTCCAAAGCTGCACAGTTAGTAGGCAGCAGGACAGAATTCAATTCTGAGCCTTTGCTCCCAGAGCCCATGCTTTTAAACACTACACTATTTCTACTGCAGATTTCTATGACATGTATTAAAGACACAAACTTTTACAAAAAACAAACCTATCCCAAAAATGACATATCTTCTGGCAAATATACTTGTACCACTTATGAATGAGTGAGACAGTCTGGAAAATATAATTTAGATTCCAAAATTCTAAAACCCTTGATAATTTCGATGGTTTATTATAATACTGGACATTAAAACTGTCCCAGAAAAATCCCGTCCACATGATTAGTAGACTCTACTATAAATCTATTGTCTGTTGCCCTGTTGCCAAATATCAGCATTTATTTAATCAGCATTCCTTTTGCCTAAAAGTCTATTCACTTATGGCATATTCTCTTTTCTGAAATGGTTTTTATTATCTCTGTTGCAAAAAGAAAAAAAAAAAAGGTTTAAAAACACGCATTGTAATACATTTCTAAATAGAAATATTCTAATATAATAAAAATTATTCTACCAAAGCAATAGAAAAGAAGCCTTATTTCCAATAATTTGCCAATTAATTTTAATTTACCTGAAATACAATTCCCTAATTCCCAGATTTTGTTTGTATTTCACTTGAAGGTGACCCTCAGTGTATATTCCAAGTAAAAGACAAACTTTAAGACTGCCTAGTCTGGTCTTTAAGGGACTCAGGTAGCCTAGGCAGGTAATTCTCTATATTAGTAATAAACTAGTTCTAAGACAAAATTCCCAGGATGGATCAATAACATTTCTGCTTCCAGCATCCCACTTCCCACTTTGATTTAGGTCTTATTGACTACAGGAATCACAATTTTCACAAAGATTATATATGAATTGGAAGTAGAAGCTTCTTGACATTGTTTCCATGAAATCTTCTCATGAAGAGCAAAAAGAAAACAAGAATGGCACTGGTTCAATCCTATCCCTTATGAGATAACGCCTGCCAAAAACTGTAAGTGGGAGAAAAGAAGTATATTAGTGGACAAATCTGAAAAAAAAATCTTACCTAGACTTAAATTTCCATAGTAACTCCGAGGGCCTCAAAATAAGCAATTTGTAAAAGATATGTATTGCAGCATGATTCAAATCAAAAGTATCTTGTTCATTAAGATGGGGTCTATAAACAATGCTGATAAAGGCTAAAAACACGTGTTGTGAAAACAACATATTAAAAAGACTGAATAGATAACTAGGTAGGGACTACTATTTAGACTGGCAATTTTATGAGGACAGAGACCATGTATATTTTCTTCATTTCTGTGTACCTCGGGCTAATACAGTGTCTGACACATAAAATATTTTTTGACTGTCCAAATACATAACATAATTCTTCCTTCTGCATTGTTTAAACAATTATGGGCACACAATCCACCTAATACCCCCTTTCAAAGGGAACTGACTTAAAATTGGTTCTGTACTGCCGAGGAAGCCTAATAAAGAAGTACAAAAATAATCAACAGGAGCAGTGCATCAATCAGAGGAGGTCTGATCATGATTAAATAAGAGCATTTAAAAAAACCTCAAATTTCCGTTCATAAGTAGAATTTAAAGCAGCTGTTCACAACTAGCACACCACTAGCACAATGTCTGCCCTAAGAATTAAAAAAGAAAAAAAAAAAAAAAAAGCAAACCATGGCAGCAGTGAAACTACGGCTCCAAGACCTCAAAGTTGATGTGACCTTTAAAAAAAAAAAAAAAAAATTCCAAAGGGACAATTTTACATTTTCATATTGCACTGCAGACAAAAAGAATCTGGTATTCCAATGCTGGGGCCTGTTTTTAAACATGAAGCAGAGGTGTTTCTCTTAGAAGCAAAGGTCTTAGGGGACATGTCTGTCACAGCAGTTATTTTCTGTTTCACTTGTTGGCAAACTTACATTTCAAAACAACAACAAAAACGAGCCTCCCCAGCTCCCTGTAAACCAAGGAGGTAGAAACAAAAAATATTTCAAAGCAAGAAAGCAAACAGACTGTGAGGACTGAAACTCAGACCAAAGGCATCTGCTCTCCAACTCACACTCCCCACAACCACCCAGCCTTCTTACAATCTTACAGATTTTCCTAAGAGATGTTGCCATTTTAGCTTTGTTTTTCCCTAAGTTCTGGCAATACCCATCACTGCAGGCAAGGCAGCAAAGCCACTAGCAGAATCCAAACCGGAAAACAGAAAAGCTGTTCTGTCTTTTCTTCCCCGCCACTCCATTACTAATTTATTTTTTTCAAAGTAAAACTCCTTTATTCTATCCAAAACAGCAATCACTAACTTCCAGCATATAACAATTATTTCATTACGGGCAAAGAATACAGAAATGATTACAGTCTGCAGGGCTAAAAAATGGACTAGTAGACTTCCCCTTGGGCTCCCACATTTTTCAGAGAGGAATAATACTACAAACCAGCTACTGTGTCCCTCCTTAAAAAAGACCAAAGCAATCTTTGTTTTCACTCCTTTCTAGCATACCTCCCCCTGAATCCCACCCAATGTGATGGTTGCCAACAGTTTCCTGTTCAGTTTTGATTAAAAAAAAAGAAGAAGAAGAAGAAAAAGAAATAATAAGACAAAATGTCTAATGCCATGCTGCCATGGATTATCAATATATCATTTAGAATACAAGAATATTACCAAGATTCTTCAAAAGATACTGGTTTTGAAACTCTACCCACATGGTGTTTATATATTTCCCCTTTAAATTTAGAATTAATGACCCACAAAATAAACCCAGGGTTTTGTGTCAAAAAAAAATCTTTGTGTGAGTACAAAGAGAACAGGAAATCCAGCTGCATTCATGATCACTTGTGCCTTACAAATATTTTTCTCCCTCTGATTTACTACATTTAGCTTCATATATGTAGTTGAAGTTCAAACCAGTCTTTAGATGATAATATTTCAGAGAAATTCAGATGCTATAGACAAATGATGGTTTCCACAATATTCCTATGTAACTGTGTCAGATATACCCCACAATAAAAATATACAAATTCAACTGCCATTAAATCTACATTGTTTGAATATTCAATCCAATTCAACAAGCATTTCTTGAGTGTTGATATTGTGCTTGCTGTGAGGAAGTAAAGATGAATAACTCGTAGCTGATGCACTCACAATCCAGTGACATCACAATCTGGTAAGGAGACACAACTGTGAGAAACACTGTAAACAGAAGTAGAAAGAAGAGCCTATGAAAGTCATGGAGGGAATACATGAATTCCTCATTCACTCAAAAGAGGCTTCAGAAAGCAGATAACATCCAAAGGGATACTTAAAGAATGAGGTGATACCACACACACACACTCACAAAAAGCACAGAATTGAAAGAAGTATAGAGTGATATAGAGTGGGCTAGAGACTAGGGTACAGATGGATATCGATAGCTAAGTAGCTAGATAAATGGTGGAGTAAATAGCCAGGAGGTCAGATTAAGGTTGGATTATTTAATGAACATCCCCTGAATACCAATAAAGTACCTGAGTACATGGGTATGAGTATGCTGCAGAGTAATCAGAAGTTATTAAATTAAGAATTGCCATGCCCAAAAGATACGTTAACATAAAGCCCATCATGCAATCCCCGCCCCAAGCTCAAAATTCAACTTTTCCATTGCCTACACAACAGCCAGTCCTGTTGTTTGGGGCCCTCCACAGGCTGTCCCCAGCTTATGTGTTTTATACCCTGTCACACAAGATTCACACAAGTCACACAAGATTCTTGTCAAGTCCATAGCTGAGCATGATTAGACGATTTGGTTCACGCCAGTGCTCAGTCTTTCAACCCTAGGCCAGGTGCTCCAAGAGCCTATACAACCTCCAGGACCCAGTTCAAAAGTCAGCAGCTTTATAAAACTTTCTTTTGTTTTCATGGTTTGCATTTATTTTTCCCTACTTTGAGCTCCATGGTATTCTGTATCTATTGTTCTATTGTAGGTGTCATATAATTTAGTTTTGTGATGTTTACATGAACTTTTCTACCATCCAAATGAGGGCTGTTGAGAGAGGTTTCTTCCTCCAAATGTTGACTGAAAACATTTTGGATTTAGTTTATAGTTCAATGAATATTTATTGAATTGTACCCAGACAAAATATTTAGGTATGTTTGTAATTTTTTAAGTGATCTTAAAAGTTTATGAAGGTAGCAGAAATATCAAACATCTGATATTAATTTAACATCAGAGATGAAACCACATAAAGCATGTCATTATCACTTCTTCTTTCTTCTTAGACATACTATGAAGTCACTACTTCTTAGCCTGTGTAACTCTTGTGCTAAGCCTTCCTGAATTTCTTTACCCAGAATCAGATTTTAACATAAAAAAATTACAAAAGGCAACATGTAGAATAAAACATTTGAATCTAAATTTACAAATCTTATATAATTTGACAAATTAAGGTGAAATTTTATTGAAAACACCAAAAATACTGAGGTAATGCTTTCTTCTCTAACAGACGTTCCTCCATTACAAGTAAAAACGATACGTGTTTAAATCGGATGCAATGGAGAAATATTACAACATTTGTAAGGTCTACAATCAACAGGCTATTAATATCCTAACACTTGATACAATCTTAAAGGATAAATGAATATTTGTTAAGTGTTAAATAAGGGCAAACTTTTGAAAAAAGAAGTATCAAGGAATTCACAAAAGGAAAATATCAGGGAGATTTTTTTTAAGATATTTAAATTATTACTATTGACTTCAGGACATCTAACAATTGATACTTCAACATGGTCAGCATTTTCAACCTAGCAAAAGCTTGGCTAAACTCATATAGTTAAATTCATATAGTTTTAATTTTAAATTTTTTAAATTCTTGGGACTTCCCTGGTGGTCCAGTGGCTAAGACTCCACGCTCCCAATGCATGGGGCCCAGGTTTGATCTCTGGTCAGGGAATTAGATCCCGCGTGCCGCAACTAAGACCCCGTGCAGCCAGCCAAATTTTAAAAAATTAAAATTAAAAAAAATAATAAATAAAAATTTAAAATTCTTGTCTCATGAAATAAATTAATAGAAAACTCAAGCCATGGTCTATTTTCCATTTATCATGCCAATAAATTATCACAAATATGTTACCATGGATTTGAATTTTTGCTATTATCTTAGCTATATACTGTTTTCATAATATAGCCACAAAGCATAATTATAACTTCACACGTCAGCACAATACTTTGGCTCTCTATAACAGGTAAAATTCAATGGAATCTCTCTCACACACCAAGAATGCATACAATGCTTTGATAATTCTATGTGTAATATCTGAATTAATTTACTGAGTAGATTTAATATTAGTGGAAAGAAAGTGCTGCATTAGAGTGATTTTTAGCATCTCCTTAATATTCAAATTATAGTAGAGTGGTTCATAGTTCGTCCCTGACATAATCTTCTCTAATACTCCTCTCTTGTATAACAAGAAAAACTTCACATGCAATCTCATAATTGGTAATTTACTGATAGGTGCCATAGATATTTTCCTTTGAAAACTCTACTCAAGGTCCAGTTAAATATGAAGAGGAACAGTAAATGTAAATGGTGGATAGCAATTTGTACCTAGGAAAGTAATTACAGTGCTGTTTTTAAATTTTGAGAGGTTTATAACCACATTACATTGCTTCAAGGTGAATAGTCAATGCCATAAACCATCTTACCAAAATAAATGTTTTAAATCCAATAACATTTTTTAAGAAGTGATATAAAAACTATTTGCTTATCCCAATTTTCTTATAAATAAAGGCATTTTGGAAACAACCTGGCAAGTGTTATACTTGTGTACGCTGCTCTGACAATATTATGTATAATATTTTATTTCATTTAATCCTCATAACAACTTGTGATTAAAGATGATAATTAAAATGTCTCACTAGGGGGCTTCCCTGGTGGCGCAGTGGTTGAGAGTCCGCCTGCCGATGCAGGGGACACGGGTTCGTGCCCCAGTCGGAGCGGCTGGGCCCGTGAGCCATGGCCGCTGAGCCTGCGCATCCGGAGCCTGTGCTCCGCAACGGGAGGGACCACAACAGTGAGAGGCCCGCGTACCGCAAAAAATAAAATAAAAAGAGGAGAGATTTTGCCACAAATTCTGGGCGACATCTTTGATAAAGAATGTGATGAAGGGCTTCCCTGGTGGCGCAGTGGTTGAGAGTCCGCCTGCTGATGCAGGGGACACGGGTTCGTGCCCCGGTCTGGGAAGATCCCACATACTGTGGAGCGGCTGGGGCCGTGAGCCATGGCCGCTGAGCCTGCGCATCCGGAGCCTGTGCTCCGCAACGGGAGGGACCACAACAGTGAGAGGCCCGTGTACCGCAAAAAAAAAAAAAAAAAAAAAGTCTCACTAGGGAGTATAGCATGGCACCAACCAAGTAGCATGGAAACTGGTTATCAATAACCAATATAGCCATACTGGTATATAGCTGCTGCATATCTGCCCTGCAAGGTACTGGATGAGGATACAGACTCAGTAAGGATAAGTAACTTGCCAAAGTATTCCATATCCATAATCAATGTGATATTTCCATAACACTAGGATGACTTGATATCTTAATTAATAGCTAATTCATATTTATTTACTATGCTACTTTTATTTTACTGGATTTGGTTGAATCGGGAGTTGTATTCCTCACCCTCACATTTACAGATTCTTTTTACAAAGGCATTTTCAGTATTGCATTCAGCGGTATATCTTCCAAGAAGTAAATAGGTGTTGTAAGAAGAAAGTTTCTCTCATCAAATAAATTAGAAGAAAGGTACAATAAACAAGTTCTCTTTCTTTTTCTTTACTGTAGGACCTGAACCTGTAATATACACAATGGAAGGAGAGAATAAAAATAATCTATGGTTTTCAGGCAAGGAATCATCTACACGGGAAAAGTAAATATTACAAAGATATAAAATATTCTCAATTCATAGGTCTAATCTACTTTTGATCAATATCCCAGTGTGGTCAACTGAGTTTATGGATTATGTTCAGTATATTCAAAATTCTAGGGTTTCCCTGGTGGCGCAGTGGTTAAGAATCCGCCTGCCAATGCAGGGGACACGGGTTCGAGCCCTGGTCCGGGAAGATCCCACATGCCGCAGAGCAGCTAAGCCTGTGTACCACAACTACTGAGCCTGTGCTCTACAGCCCGCGAGCCACAACTACTAAGCCCGCGTGCCACAACTACTGAAGCCTGTGCACCTAGAGCCCATGCTCTGCAACAAGAGAAGCCACCACAATGAGAAGCCCACGCACCACAACGAAGAATAGCCCCCACTCGCCACAAGTAAAGAAAGCCATGCACAGCAACGAAGAACCAAAAAGCAGCCAAAAATAAATAAATAAATTTATTTTTTAAAAAAGTTCTATGCTTTAAATATATATATTTATTTATTTATTTATTGAGGCTGCACGGGGTCTCAGTTGTGGCACGCGGGATCTTCGTTGTGGCACACGGGATCCTTTAGTTGTGGCATGTGAACTCTTAGTTGCAGCAGGCATGTGGGATCCAGCCCCCTGACCAGGGATCGAACCCAGGCCCCCCTCATTGGGAGCATGGAGTCTCAGCCACTGGACCACCAGGGAAGTCCCTATGCTTTTTTTCTATAGCACTTTGTTTCTTTGTTTCAAAGCATTATCATCCATTTTTGTACTACCAAAAGAAGCGTTATTTTGATGATAGGCTTGAGTGATTATAAAAAAAAAAATAGTGTCAAAGAGGATGGGTAAGGCTGCCCATGAGATCTGCTTACAATTCTCAAAAACTTAGATTGGAAGATTCACCAAGTTCAGAAGAGAGGGAGATGTCAAGAAGCCTATTTCAAAGAGGACTTAGTGAATTAGTCAATAGGATAAAGACCTTCTTGTTGCATGCCATGAAGGACCCCATGATTCTTCTCTATTACTTACAGTACAAAAAAGTGAAGAAGAAACAAAGGATCTAGCTTATACAAATAACAATTAGAATAATCCCAATTAATTTGAGAACCTGAATTTTAAAACTGGACATTCCTTGCTTTGTTTTTTTCCAAAAGGATAGTAGTCTGGATTACATGTATCAACTTTATCAAAAATTCTTATAAATTAGCAAAGTCCTTTTTCATTGTCCCTAACCATTATAGCAAGAATTCAAATTCACCGAAATTATGCTGCATAACCTCTTTGGGGAGCTTCTTGGTTCCTTGATAACTTCTACGTGTGAGAGAAAGTAGGGTTATCCTTTTCACTGAAAGTATATCACTTCAGTGAAGAATTCATGGTATTTTACTAAAGGCACTCCCTCTCATTTTTCATTGCTTTCTCTATTTGTCTCCAAGTCACCACCTCTCTCTCTTCTCCTGATAACTCTTGATCTCGCTTTCTTACCTTATATGCATTTATACATATGTACACACATGTATACCAGTAGGGCTAAAAGACTTAAGATCTGAGACAGTATGCTTTCCATAATTAGTGGAAAATACTTCACCTTATTAAAATGATGATAATCACTACAAATAGTGATTTTAATTTTCCCATTTTACCTCACAGGCTATATAATACCTACAAATCACTCTCTATCACTGTTTAATGACAAGTTATATCATCCATATTTTTGTTGCAAAGAAAAAAAATATGATGTAAAAATCCATCTTTGACAAATCAGCAAAATAGTGCTTCTGTTTGATTTCACAAAGAAGCTCACCTTGAAATTCATTTGTCTCCAAAAGGGTGTTACATTTTCCAGAACCCCAAAGATTTAGTGTCCATTAGATGACTGTGGAATGCACTCCAAAGTAACCAGAGCATCAAGGAACAGCTGGAGAGGATGGAACCAGGGCATCTAACAGTCATGGAGCTGAGCTCCCCAGTAAAAATCCATTGGGCAAATGAGGAAGGACACTGGGCTGTAGCATGACTCCCAGGGGAAAATAAAAACCTGAAGAGAAGCCAGATCAGCCCAAGAAAATACTGAGTAAAAGCCAAGAAGTCTGAGTAGGACCGGGCACCAGGAAAAACAACACGACCGACCTGCAGTGAGTCCTAGCAGCCAAGGAAATTGAGCTCTCAGAGATTCAATATCTATTAGCAGAAGAATCTTTTGAAGCAGATATGTGGATTTTCTTTTCTGTCCTTAATGGAGCTCAGTACTTGTGTGTGGCCAAGGAATTTTATGGGAATCGAAAAGCCACATTTAACTGAAATGGAACTTTTTAATATTAAAGCTCTCCAACTGACATTGGGAAGATGCATAAAAATTTTCCCCTTTAATATACTTATTAGACACCTGAATTTATAAACCTTTAAAAAATATTTTTATGCATTTCTATTAATCTCTAAGTCAACATAGGTAAAGTATAGAAAAATATAAATTTATTTATTATAAAGCAAAATAAACACTGTTCTTTTGATTTTTTAATATTCACTCTATATGCAAAATAGTCGTTTATAAATAAGGAAATTAATGTTGGCTGCTAATGGATACAGTAAGACAGCCTTTTCATTTGCCTGAATTTCAATGAAAAAAAATGTAGCTGTCCTTCTGACAGTGACCTTTAAGCATCCTAGTTCTTATACCTAATAAAAGTAGCAAGCAAGAGCTAATAAGTAAAAATTTCGACACTTAAAAATCAGAAGCCCCAAAGAAAACTGTCTATCATATAAATGTCTTAATTTCTAACACCCACTATTATGTTAAATGGCCTATTCATAATCATTAGTTGTGTTACTAATTTATGTAAATAAATGTAATTATTAAAACAATATCCAATAGAAATTATAATAAATTGATTGGGTTTTCTGATAATATTTTTAAAAATCTGTCTTCTAAAAAATAAAATAAATATAGAAAAGCTTAACATTAAAAATGTATTTCAGAGAGATGTAGTGTAGAAATTCAAAGTGAAGCAATCAACAGAGAATTTGATGTCACCCTATAGAGTGCAGCTCTTAGATAAAGTGGCTCATTTCCCTCAAAATATGGATTACTCTCCCCTTAAAATTTGTAAAATCAACAAACTAATACAAAATCTTACAAAAATCATATAAAATTATGTTACAAGCAAAGTTATATATTAGACCATGATATAAATGAAAAAGGAAAAAAAGCAAAAGCAAAAGTATCAGTTGAGAAGCTGTTAAAAAGGTAATAAATGTTGCTCCTTTATCTCCTACCCTTAATGTTCTTTCCTTAATTTAAAACAAAATTTTAAATTCCTTATTGTGAGCTGAATAATACTGAGAAGCCTATTGAGTAATTAAGGTGTCTTCAAAGTATGAGTCAGAGTTCACAAGCCATGGGTGTGGCCTTTATCTGAGCATTTGACAATGAATATCCAATACAGAAGAAGTGAAATTAAAGAACAGTGTGAAAGAAAAAAAAAACCCAACCTTTCCAAGAACACAAAATCCAACTGGTCATAGTAAGGTCACAACAGAGAATATAATTAAATAGCACATGTCATGATAAGTATACTTGTATAACAATTTTTAAGTTTTATGAACATACATGTTTTCACCTGAGAATATCTAATACCTTTGAAAACAATTTTTAGAAATACTATTTTTTGAACCCTAATACAACATGACAACTTGTATTGAAGCAACTGAAAATGTCGTATTTGGAAATTCTACAGTTTAAAAAAAGCATTGAAGTTCATCAGATTCCATCAATTAGCAGGATAATAACAACTTAACAGTTTCATCAAATTAAATTATTCTTTAGCATTTCCATTTAATAAAAAGTGACAATCAACAGTTTGTTCGAAACCAAAACTTCCCTAAAATTTCTCCACTCATCCTCATTCCAACCACACAACGTCTCTTTTCAATTCAAACCATCCATTCTGGAACTCCCTTTCTCACCCCTCACAAACCTTAGTGGAATGAAGGGCATTAAAAGTAAGTAAACAACCAATAAATGTAACTATGTTACTGAGTCATGTGGGGAGGAGGGCAACGTGCAACTAACGTGCAGAGAAAATGGCTAAGTTGTTCACATTGGTAAAGCCGACTTTGTTTCATAAACTTTCCAAGAACACTGGTAGAATGCTTCATTTTTAATTCATTCAAACCCTTTTAAAATTTACCTGACTACAGTAATTTGACTAGGTTATTTTTTGCTCTCACAAAATGCCATTTTTATTAACACACCACGGACAAATATAAATATGTTCAGCTTGATATTCTGACTTATGTTTTGAAGATCGGACTACTATAAACCTACAAAAGACAGCTCTGTAACCATTTATAGGGGAAGAAGAATGAAAGCTGAAGGAAATCAGCAACACACAAGTGGCACAGTCACTCACAAGAAATAACTTAAGGCACTTTAGGTCCTCCAGTTGATTATACAGGTGTTATCAGGACTCTGAATAATACAAACTGAATCCTCTGATAATTAATATAAGCCAACATTTATTGGGTGCTTACAATGTCAAAAGGATAGTTCTGAGTTGTCCATGAATCATCTCTTTTAATCTTCACCCATATGAGGTAGGTACTATTTCTATCTCCACTTTACAAATGAAGAAACTGAGGCAGGCACAGACAGGCTAAACAACTCACCCAAGGGAATCTATTTTGCAGAGGACTGAACCAAACTTGTAAACTAGGCTATCTTACTCTAGAGCCACACTAATGACCTATATGACTGCATAGGTCTGGAAAATTCTACCATTCTGCAACTTTAAGTCTCACCCTTCCTCAAAAAGGCTCTAACACACAGACCAGGATTAGTCTTCATAACACCTCATACTTACTTCTCCACTCACAATATTTGCCTCTATTTATTGCAACTGCTTGCTTAATGTGTCTCCCTATCAGACTATAAGCTTGATGAGGACAAAAGCCATAAGTGTCTAGTTCATTATTAAATCTGCAGAAGCTAGAACTGTCTAGTATATACAAAGTATTCAGTAAATATTTCATGAAGGAATGCACATTTTACTGTTATGTATTCAGTGCTTACTATCCTAGGTCCAATCTAAGCACTTTATATTCAATTACTTAATAGCCCCCCAAAATTTTTTTTACATAAGAGGAAAATGAAATTTGGAGAGGTTAAGTAACCAGCCACATATCACATAGTGGAATAAACAGCCAGGATCTGAACACAGGCATCTGACTCTAGAGCCTGTGCCTGTTACTCTACTTCTAAATATGGACAATTTTCAAATTTTTAAATCCTCTGTTTGAATAACTGCTTTATGTCAGAAAGCAGTTGGAGAATTGGAAAATACTGCTAACAAAAAGATCTCTATCCCATAATCTTAACATATTTATTAAGTAGTAGAGTTAAAACAGAAAAGAAAAGCCCATACTTGCCTCTAAATTTTTTCCAAAATTTAAAAAATATTTTAGAAACTTTAAAAAGAGTATTTCTGATTTTTAAGATGTGGGAATGGTGAATGAAGAATGAGGAAAAGAGCTGAATTTGTTTTTACTGAAGTAGTTGACTTCTAGCATTTTTTTCATAAAGAGAGAACACTGTAGTTATAAGTATGAATTCCAATCTAACAAAACATACTTTTACAGTGCTGTTACACAGACTTTGTAATCAATATTTTTAGATTATTACCTGAAAAAAGTTTAGTATTTGTGGCCATCTTCAGAGTAGGTTTTGTAGATAAACTGTGATGGTTTCTTGGATCAAAGAAGTCCTATTTTCTCAACTAGTATCAACAAGTACCAAGCTCTCTATAAGACAAATCACCATGGTTTGGATAGCTTTCTGATGACAGATTATATCTCTTAAAATCTAAGCCAAGGAAAAAAACATGTCCCCATGAATTTGTTACACAAAATCTGAACTTGGAGGTAGCCACTTCTGACAGATCTAATTATAATCTTAACTGATTTTAAAAAAAGGACAATGGTATAATACCTGTCTTTAAAATCTGTATCTAATCTGAATCTAATAAGGGACACAAGCAGACAAATTCAGATTGCGAGATAACTATATGAGATTAAAATAATGTCAAGACAAAAAATGGCAGGATATTATTTACAATTAAAGGACACCTAGATGCTTTGTGACCACCTAGAGGGGTGGGATAGGGAGGGTGGGAGGGAGCGAGATGCAAGAGGGAAGAGATATGGGGATATATGTATATGTACAGCTGATTCACTTTGTTATAAAGCAGAAACTAACACGCCATTGTAATGCAATTATACTCCAATAAAGATGTTAAAAATAAATAAATAAAAATTTTAAAAAAGGGGCTTCCCTGGTGGCGCAGTGGTCGGGAGTCTGCCTGCCAATGCAGGGGACACGGGTTCGTGCCCTGGTCCGGGAAGATCCCACATGCCGCGTAGGGGTTGGGCCCGTGAGCCATGGCCACTGAGCCTGCGCGTCCGGAGCCTGTGCTCCGCAGCGGGAGAGGTCACAACAGTGAGATCTGGCCCGTGTACCACAAAAAAAATAAAAATTAAAATAAAAAATTAAAATAAAAATAAATAAAGGACACCTAGAGAGATATGACAAGTAAATGCAGTAACTGATGCTTGACTTGATCCTGGATTTAAAGAGGAAAAAAAAAGGGCTTAAAACAGCATTATTGGGACAATTAGAACATGTGGATGGACTGTATCAAATAATAGTACTATGTGTGATGTTATTGAGGTTATGTAGGAAAATGTCCTAGTTCTTAACACTATTAGCCTGCAACTTACTTTCAAAAAAAAAAAAAAGAAAAGCAAAGGGGCCAGAAGTTAATAATTAAGTGGAAAGTATACGAATGTTCATTGTGCTACACATTCAACGTTTTTGTAGATTTGGTATTTTTTTAAATAAAGGGAAACATTCAGAAGAATTCTATATCTATGCCTAAACCAAAACCATCAGTTTGGGCAATGCTTTAGTTTTCAAATGGCAAAAAAGCAGTGCTTTTAAATGATACTCTTGTATCGATAAAGTGATAAATTGTAGGTATATTTTTTATCCTACACTCTTTCCCCCTTTTGCCACTCCCTCCAATTCCTTTATTCACATTGATGTGTACTTTCATGTTGCCAAATTATTCACATAGTAAGTATTCACCAAATATTTTTAAATGAATAAATCAAGATGGGAATGTTCCTGTGTCTACATCACTCTAAATATAGATGCACTACTAAATCATCTGAAAGCATATAGAATTATCTGTTAATTTCCCATTCAGTTAATTTGGGATGATTTTTTTTTTTTTTTTTTTTTTTTTTTTTCTGTACGCGGGCCTCTCACTGTTGTGGCCTCTCCCGTTGCGGAGCACAGGCTCCGGACGTGCAGGCTCAGCGGCCATGGCTCACGGGCCCAGCCGCTCTGCAGCATGTGGGATTTTCCCGGACCGGGTCATGAACCCTGCATCGGCAGGCGGACTCTCAACCACTGCACCACCAGGGAAGCCCTGGGATGATTTTTAAAGTGTAATCAACCCAGAGGGCCCGATGAGGTGCTGGACTGTTCAAAATATGCAAACAAAACAGTCATCAGAGTGGACAATAAATAACAGACAGCCTTAACATGCTTCAAATGAAGATAACCCCTAATGTACTATACCAAACTCTACAGTCTCAATGCGATGCTCTTCAGGTCCTTGAGCAGATCCAAAAGTGTTTCCTGAGGAAACTTCTGCTTTGTCTCTAAGTAGTCCTAAATCTAGAGTCAATTTAAGGACAGAGGTGGGAGTGCCCTCAATCTAGGCAAGAATACAACTCAGTCAAGAAGTGATTGTTCCTCATCTCTTAGCAACAGCCTGAATGTAACAACTGTTATTTAAAGGAGATAGTTTAAGGGACATGTTAGCCTTTTCTTAGATCTCTGCCAGTATCCTTTCACCAGGAAATCTACATACCTGGCAAACATTAGTTTAGCTACTTATAGAAATGCCTTCCTTCACTAAGTTAGTTATCATTGAACATTCTTTCTCTTATCTAGTCTCTACTAAAAATGGCAATGTGAAGAATGCCTTATGAATCTTCTGCAGCACTTCTACTGAAGACAATTTAAGGATTCATAAAATAAATCACTCCCTTAGACATCAGGGCCCCATAAAACAATTGCGATTACTGATACAATGGTAAGTTGTTTTTTTATCAGAACATGATAACCATGAACCTCACTGTAACTGTCAGGTAACAGAATCATTCTTCGCCAAGGTTTTAGAAATAATTCTCTTCCCTTATTTTATCTGTCTATACATCTATACACACACTTCCATAACCATATATATGGTGTGTATAGTATATGCATAATATATAACTGCATAAAATATGTATATATTATAATACATTCTATATAAAATATATTTGTATATATGTAAAATATAAGTGATTCTGTGACATGAATATTTTATGTTTTATATTTTAATCCTTTTAGGATGTACTTGAAGTTCTAATAAATCGTGTACAAACCACTGGCTTCAACATTATTTACTAAGTACTTAATATTTATGTATTAGTCTGCAGTCCAATGTCATTTGCCATATTATGTGAAGTATTTTTGGAATTCCTTCTACATGATTCAAATTTGTTTGAAGAAATAATGTCCACTTCTTGAGCATACTAAATGACACACGTTTTCTTATTTAAGCAGCTAAATGACCTAAATTGAGGGAATTATTATAATCCCCATTTCCCAGATACAGAAATTAAGGCATGGGGAGTTTATGTAATTTGCAAAACTCACATAGCTAATAAGTGGTGAAGTTGTAGAATAAATTTTAGCAGTCTAATCCCAAGACCCACCAGTAACTACAGCTAGTAAGGTAACAAGAAATCAAAGAAAGAACCAGAAACCACAGCCATATCTACATATGGAAAAAACACTTAAAAGATCCAAGACTTAAAACAGAGATCCATGGGACAACTCAAATCTATATTAACATATATAAGTTTAACAGTAAAACTGAAAAGTCTCTGTAGTGAAACCACAAGGTTCAGCTCTGTTCCCAAATGCCTTGTTGTTTCCAGGGATCTGCAGGGTTTTTTACCTGTCACATACCTGATTGAGTTTTCTACTCAAAATCACCAACTCTCCTGCCTGCTACCCAACAAAATCAGTATGTCATGGCTATAAGTTAGATCAAAGGATTAATATCATATTAATTATATCATTATTTCCCAATTCATTACAAACTTTTCCATATAAAATCACCATATAAAATGTGAACACTGACATACTCAAAAATTACCGTCAAGAAGCTTCCTGTCCAATTAAGACAGCAAAACTAATCAGATAAACTTTCTGAGTGAAGGCACTGACTGTCCATAGAGAAATTATTTCAATATATAACGCACTGTAAAGGACTTGGGAAAGAGATATTTGAGAAATTTTATATAGTTACACTTCTCACAGTAAGGAATTCCATCTATAATGTGCACTGAAAATTAGTATCTATCAAAAACAGTTCCAGGTTGCCTTTACCAAGAAACCCTTTATTTAATTGCCCAGATGTCTGGATATCCACCACCTAGCATATCACTTTGTGCCATGAATGAATGAATTCATTCAGAGAGGAGAAATTAGGAGTTTATATCACAATTATTGTATGTTATTTATTTATAGTGTCTATAATTCTATAAGAGTTATTCAGCAACTAAAATGATTCCTGGCATAGTAGGTATATGAAATACATTTGTTGAATGAATGAAGACATTTCTGACACTAAAATAAATAATAATTATAAAGTTATGAAAGCACTTTATTATCGAGATCACTAGTACAATTTGATGGTTAAGAGTGAGGTCTTTGGAGCTGGACTGTATGGGTTGGTACCCCAGTTCTGCCACTTATTATCTGTGAGAAATTAGGCAACTCTTTTTGTTTCATCTTCTTCATTCATAAAATGGAGATAAGATTTCTGTGAGGCTAAGATTTCTGTGAGGCTGTCTGGCACATAATAGATACACACTGAATGTAACTGCTATCTTTATACCTATAGAGAAAGAGCTTGGATCACATGTTGTGGGTCAGGTTTAGAAACTGGGAGTAGTATCAGCTGGGATGCAAAAGGAGGTTTTCCTACTCAACCACAAACTTCTTTAAACCCAGTGAAGAAACTACAGATACACTGCACTTCATAAAAGTAAATACAATTGTACCTTTCAAACATATAATCTCTAAAATAACCTAAACGATCCCTAAGCAAACATCTTCTTTCCCACTGTAACTCCACAGAAGTTGGGAGAAACTGACAATATTCATTGGGTAAATGATACAAGCATCTGTGCAAGTCAGTGTCACTATGAGGGCTTTTCTAAAAGTGATAAAATTTCACCTTCTTGTAGAGGAAAGCTAAGAAGGAAGACAGTTAATAAAAACTTAAGTCTTTGTGACACATTGCCACCCTGCTGAGCTGTGAACTACTCGAATCTAGACACAGATAGAAGTTTTAATTTCCCTCCCTTCACATTAAAGGATAAAAGAGCGCCATCCAATAGAAATATAATGTGAGCCACAAATATGAGCCACATACGTAATTTGAAGTTTTCAAGTTGCCTCACTAAAAAAGTAAAAAGAAACAGGTGAAAATAACTTTAATCACATTTCATTGAAGCCAATATATCCAAATATTATCATTTCAACACATAACCGGTATTTAAGAAATCTCAGTAAGGTATTTTACATTCTTCCTTTCAAACTAAGTCTTCAAAAATCCAGTGTGTATCTTGTACTTAGAGCAGATCTCAATTCAGATCAGCCTCCTGTCAAGTGCTCAATAGTGGCATGTGGCTAGTGGCTACCATATGGGAAAGCACAGGTATATGGGGATTCTGAGAACATTTCTTTCTACTTTTCACTAAATCATGTACTTCTTCCTCAAAAGCTAAAAAGGTCTCAATATATCTACGGTAATTCATACGGTGTGGACAAATCAATAAGCTAACACGTTCTAATAGCTCAATTTTCCTAATATTTAAAATACAAAATATACTTCAGATAAGGAAAATACGTCAAATTACTTAGCCCAAAATTCAATTTTTGCTTACAGTGTCCTAAGTACCAGACTATAATAGCTCTTGCCACCTACTCTATAAATTTACAAACTTCTAGTGTATAATATTTGCCAATATTCTTTTATTGAGAATTTCTCCCATAACTTTAAAGTAAATGAAATGGGTCAAATAATCAGATTTTGCTTATAGTTTGCTGTCTATAGCATGATTTTCCCTTACTGAACTAGTGATGAGACAGTACAGGTCTGATTTAATACTATAAATTCAGAACAAATGGAAAAGCATTAAAATCAGAAGTGCTTCTGGACCATTAACTTCCATGCTGATTTGACATGCGCCTCAGTACTCAGGCAACAGACTCAGGAATATAACCTATTCCTAAAGCAAACAGTATTTTATCTCATAACCATCTGGGGCGCTCCTCGGAAGGGCCACTTGCATAGTGCTGTCTGGTATATTTTAATATCCTAAGACCTACTTTAGCAAAACCCATTTTGCTAGGAAAAGACGACTGACATAGAAGAGATTATGGAGAGAACAAAATTTTGGCTGAGGCCCTTGCTTTCATTATTTAGCTGAGGAAAATCATTGGTTATATACGCTTTCAAAATCCTATGGTTTTTCTAAGGTACCAATAAAAGTGATACCATTCATAACATGGACAGTGGTCTCTTTCATATATCGCCTATAGTCGCAAACTTAAGTGCCAAGCAGATGGTTGAAATCTGTTTCGTATAAAATGTGCGCTTTTTTCCCCCAACTGTGTTCTTTGTATTCATATTCAGCCTAGGTTTGAGCCATCAAAACACTGGCACTATGTCGATCATTAGCAGCATTTTAGACAACTGGCAAATAAGGTATTCACTGTTCTCCACAAAATGTTCAGCTAATATTTCCCAGATGTATAATTAAGGCAAAAGATCATCTTCTTAAATTGGTATCAGCACTTTGGATGGCTTCTGGCTTCCAAGAGATACTATCAGTGGAAAACAATTTTATATCAAAAATAAGGGTTCTGTTTCTGGGGTGCTTTTGTTTGCTTGTTATACAGCTGCCCATAAAAAGAAATCTATAAATTTCCCCAGGCTTCACCTCCTGTCTAAAGGAATAGGTAGCTAATACAAAATGAGTCATGTTACTTTTACTATGCAAATCTATGATTTGCATAGATAAGTTTCTTCAAGTTATTTAATATTTTCTAATTTTCAAAATATTTGTACAAATATTACTTTAAAAATCAACAGTGTGTGACTTTTTAATAGAAAATCACTTTTTTGTTGCCCAATAATTTGTTCTATACAATGATTCATTTTTATGATTATACACAAATAAATGAATTTTAATTTGCATAGGTTAGAGCATAGGAATATGTTAAAGCAGCAAATTCGTTACTTAAATACTTGATATATGGATTCATGCAAAAACAACTTTTGGTGTATCAGATTTCCTACATATAAAATGGGAAGAGATGTGCTTTTAGGATATTTCATAATTAGCAGTAAGCAGTCAGAAGAAACTATAGCTATATTGTTGCTATTTAGGTACAAGTTACCTGGGATCAATAATCATAAATGCATTTAAAACAATTATAGTTGTATTAACTACAAATTTTAAAAAAGTAAGTCAATAAGCTTCTTACGGGTTTTTTTATATGCCAAAATAATTTTCAAATATCAAACAAAAATATATAATTTTCATTGAAGTTCTGACCATTTTATATTTGTCAAGAATTAAACCTAGTTTTCAAAGTTTGAATTCAGTGGCTTGCATTCAGAGATATCCAAATACTTTTATACATTTTACTAAGTTTAAGATGCCTCATTAGCATCAGAGAATAATTTGATACTCATTTTAAAGCCCATTTTATAGACGCATGACTGAAACCCCCCAAATTTAAATGACTTGTACATCACAAAGTTTTAATTCTTGATTTAGAAACTGTAGGAACATATGCCAACTTTGTATATCACTAAATTCTGGATTATAAAATATATTAGCAGTAAGTTGCCCAACTGGGATGACTTCCAGATTTTCTTTCTTGTTTAACAGTAGGAAATTTGCACATTTTCCTCCCTCTAAATGTAGTTCTGGTTCAATAAGGCTCTCTTGTACTTCTTTTTTTTTTTAAACAATCTTTATACCTGTACCACGAGAATAAGAGAATAACACCCATTCCTTATTCCTAAATTAAAAAGAGGGAGGGAGGTTCAAGAGGGAGGGGATATACGTATACATAGAGCTAATTCACTTCGTTGTACAGCAGAAAGTAACACAACATCGTAAAGCAATTTTACCCCAATAAAAAAAATTAATAAATAAAAGTTTTTAAATTTAAAAAACAGTATTCTGTGTAGCACAGTTTGATAAATACTTCTCTTTAGCAATGTTTCATATTTATTGTTATAAAATGTAAAACAAGGATTATGCTCAGAAGAGAAATATATTATCATCTAACTCAATTTGTGTATACTTAGAAAAAAGAAATCTGCAATAAATTTTGAAAAATACTGTAGGAAAAGAATAGAATAAAAAATTCTACATCATAATTATTAAGCAAAGAATTAATTTTAACACACAGTACGTTCCTACGCTAACTCAAATATACGAATCTATACTTAAAACTTACAGCTAACGTGTACAGGGACTTACTGATACCACAGTCATATTTTCAAAGTATAGATAATACGGAAGGTCATTGGATATGTAGTCAAAGATTATGTTACTGATGGTATAACTACACTTTTTTTCAAGCACTGGGTTTTAAATAAAGCATGCAATCTGCCAAACATAAGATATTAGCAGTATGTGAAGCCTGCCCTCTCAGATTATATAGCTTTTTAACGCATCTTTCATTGGTTGTTCCTCTACTTCTTGCTTCATAGGGTTTAACATTTTTCTTGAGATTGCCAACTATTAGTGCATATGAGATCGGCTGGCCTGATGCTAATGCTAATAGTTACCTAATTTATGTTGAGAACCACTTAAAATTTTTCTTTGGACTACCTGTTTGTAATCTTAGTTGATCTTGCCACTTTCCGGGCCAATGTTTTATTTATTCATATAAAGACATACAATGTCCAGAGCCCCCCTGTTGTCCTAATGCTCTACTGTCTAGTCTTTTTTTTTTTTAATTCCATCTTATCTTTATAAATAGACTTTCAGCTCTTTGACCTACAATGCCACTCTCTTGCTTTTCATATTCCCCCACAGTGCCTTGTTTAGCAATCCATATATAATGTATTTTTCACAATATTTGTAATAGTTGAGGATAGGGATCTGATGCACCTGAGAGTTTCAAACACATAGAATGTGAATCTTATCTTTCGAAACACTTAGATTCAAAATAGTTCATAGCAATTTGAGCACTTAATCCTGAGTAAGAATTATACATAGTACTTAGATTTAAAACTCCTAAAATATACTATGGTTACATGTTCCTGCCCAACACCACTCCACTGAGAGGGAAACTGAGAAGTGATTCCACATGTTAAAGGCTGGTTGTATAATATATTCTGTCTCCAAATAGATGCATAAATGTAAGAATCCTGACCACTAGAGTGAGGAGCTAGGAATCTTTCAAATGTATTTCAAAGTGATGAAATTTTAGACTTGACAGATTTTAGAGATTATCTAGCCCACCTTCGAATTTTACAGATGCACACGCTAAGACCCCAAATCTCTTCTCAGTATGCAGGGAAGAACTGGATCTTGAGATCCTACACCCAGCTACTAACACTTTCTTATTAGGTTATACTTCCAAAGACAAATCAATGAAGATATTGACAAATGTAAATTTTTACCAAAAAAGAGGAAATTGTTCTATGCTTTAGGAGAAATACTAAAAATCCACCAAAAACCTGCCATTTTATATGTATGCCTTAATATTCTAACACTTAAATTTCTAATCTCAACCCCAAATCTCAAATATCCCCAAATGTAACTCAGGCGTATCTTGATTTAGCCTTCTTGAATGCAAATTTTCCATTAAATATGAACTCCAATACCACCTTCAGATTTTTAAAGCTGAATATTATTATATGTCCCTATAGCTCATGTCATAAGATTCTGTGCTGCAAATGAGAAAGTGGGAATGAACTTTGTTACTATTTCTATGAAATATTTCTTCCTTTCAAGATTTTCTCCCCAAAACTGCAGCTTCATCAGGATTTGGTATGATTTATTCAAAATCAACTTACTCAAAATTTCATTACCCTCTAAGCGAAAAAGTTTCTCCTAAATTCCAAACTTTTGTATGTGTGTATGTGTATAACTATTTCATTCCCCAAAATAAATTCTTCACATAACTCTTAGCGACACCCAATTATCTTTTAATTTACTTTTGAAAGTCTATATAGTCTGCTCCTTTACTTTGTTCCTTAAATTGATTATCAGGAGCTTCTGGATGCCTTTCTTTCTCTAGAAGAATGCTTTTAAAGCATTCAATATTCCTAAACTGTTTATAGGTCAAATTAGATCCGTTTTATTCTTCCAGTAATGCTAAAATTTTTAGAAACGATTACACTACCACATTTACATCCCACAGCCCTTAGGGCTCTCAAAACAATACATTTTCCTGTGTTTCCCAAATGCTAATTATGTTTAGGACTGGAGAGAAATAGAAGTTCTGGTCTCAGAAATAGCATTCATTGTTATCTTTGTTTTTCCATCCCAAGGTGTTCTGTTTGATTAATGGGACTTTGCATACTACATAGAAGTTTTCTTCGCATCCTGATAATACTATGGGGGAGATGACAATCTGAATCTGATATTGTATATTCAGTTAGCACTCATTCAAGGTCAAAGTTAGTGAATTAGTGAATGAATCAGAAATTGAAGTTTGATTACCAGTTCACTCCTTTCACTACACATTATCCTAACAAATCTTCAACATAGATCCCTTGTAGTGCTGATAAAAAAGAAGAAATATTGGCATTAATTTTATGACATCTTCCTGCAAACGCTTCTCAAACATATTACGAAACTCGACAGCAAATTTTTTAAATGGGGGTTGAAACAAAAGGACATCGAGAAACAAGTTTTAAAAAAGTCTTTGGACTTTGTAAATTATTGCCCAACAAACTGGCTCAGGGTAAATAACCCAAAGGAAGAATTGTAAGCAAACAAGTAATACCTTGACTCCAGAATTAGAATAAAAATGTTTTAGATCTTCATCAAGCAACCTATATTAACTGTGAATGAAAAATTAATAGCATAAATAAAACCTCACTTTTTCATTTTGTGTTCTCTTATGTGAAGACATATTTTTCATTTTCACTGTGTTTCTTTTTCATTAGGATGCTCTTTTATTAGATAAAAATTGTTTAAAATGACAAATCAACAGATCATATTTGCAAGTTTCACAACCAACTCTCAAACAACCTACCCCCTTGGTACCATCATCCTAATTCACATAAAAACAGAAAACAAAACCCAAATCAGTACTAAAGTAAATAATTTACTACATTTAAAATAAATTTTGATTAAAAATATACCAAGAAAACAAGATTTGGGCCTGTGTCCTATTTTACTACTAGATTAAAAAATATACCAACAAGCAAAGCAGGTTAACTCTTTCCTTTCTTTCTCAGTGATGTTCCTGAAGCCCTAAAAGAGAGGACACATCCTTTATGGAATTGCTGCTCAGCGTCCCAACTGGTCTAACTCTCTTAAAGTGCCAATATAAAAAGCTTATAAGGTTTCAAGGGTGCCTTTTCTTTGGCCCTATACGGCAAATTTCATTTCTTCATATTACATCTACTCTCAATGCATCTGATACTCAGGTTTAAATGTCACAGAAATGACTGGGATGGAGAGGGGAGGCACGTGTGCATAGAACATAATAAAATCCTATGCAGCTCTACAATGAGAAATATTAAAAATGAAGCTACTAATACATTTTTAAGAAACATCCTATCTTCTGTTTTTTTAACATTTTCTCTTCGAAAAAACACATTCTTTCAAAGATGTGAAGAGCAGAAATAGAAACACTGTTACATATGAAAGTTTCAAGGGATTTGCTGCCAGCAGCTTTTCTTTATAGTGTTCCTCTTACCTACAGTATGTGTTGGCACTGGCAGGTAGCCCTAATTCGTTAGTAGCCAAATTATTTTTGTCCCTGAAGTACGAGAAATCTCCATAGCACATGAATGAGACATGGTTTACTAGTTTACACACATCTTTATAACTCCAAGAAACCAAAACTCATTCACAAATGCTTTCATTTCAGCTGAGAGAAGGGCTACAGAATACTACAGCTACCTACTTTGAATTCCTGGTCCCCATTCTCCACGAGAAGACAAATAGAAGAAAACCTTTTACATTTCCATAAAGAACTTTGGTCCTTAATGCAAGAAAAATAAACAGCTTTCTGCTCACCATACTCCACATTTCATCTAAGCCAAAATAGTTCAGTAGAAGGCATTAAGAAAAAACGTCATTTAGTAATAAACCTAAATGTCTCCAGATAAAAATTCATCACGACAGCATAGTAGGTTTAGATAACGTGGTCCACAATAGTTAGCATCCTCTTACTGCATGATCACCAACTACATTTATATAGTGCTGTACCACCTTCACTAACTCATAGAGAAAATAGGAAGCAGACATAAGCAACACTCAGAAATAAACATATAACACAAGTGATGATTCAGCTATAGCAAGAAATCTCTGAATTCTGAGGCAAGACGAAAGTAAATGCATTAATACTAAACAGCCAAGTGACTGAAATGTCACTTAGATACAAAGAGAGATTTAAAATACAATGAGCTGAGTTCAGTTTTGAATTGACTTAAGCTTCGATACTGATTTCAAATGTCTATGAACAACCACAAGTTTTTGTTTTTAATTTTCCTTCTGTCATGTTTTATGGGTAAAAAGTCCTTACACTACCTTGTAATAGATTACTTTCAAGCTGGGTGACAAAAGGGCATAATGACCGGAAAATGATACAAAAGAAACAGAAAAAGCATGTTAATAAGTTTATCAACAAACCTGGGTAATTCTCATGAAGTACAGATTAAGGTTCAGTGGTTCCAAACTGGCAGCATTCAAGTTGGGTTCATATTTGGGTTTTTTGTTGTTTGTTTTTTAAAACCACCTGTCCTAAAACGACATTGTTTATGCTAATTATCTTTGTTTATGCCACAATTCTGTTTGTTTACTACATTCTTTTAAAATACCATATCCCTATAAACAGTTCTCACCAGAATTCTTCTAAATCTTGTTTCGGTCTGGTCCTTCTCGGCAGCCCACTGAGCAGAATGCAGCTCTACAATGAAGGCGCAAGAGCTGGGAACAACTTTGAGTCTCTGACTCCTCAGGCTGGCAAAGGCAGGGAGTACTGCTGAGGTTTTACACTCAGGCTCCGAGGGAAAAGGATACTGAATGTGGAGAAATGCAACACCCCCCTATTGGACAAGCAGAACCACACGCCACAGTATCTCCAGAGATGTAGGAACTCTCAACTAGTAAGTGAAGAGAAGAATAGATAATGCTAAAGAGAAGGGAGTGCAGTTTCCAAACTGCAGGAGAAAACACAGAAGTCAGAAAGGATGAAAAGGTCACCTCCTGAACCATTATTAGTTCCTGATTAAAGTGGAGAAATATGAGGCATTCTCTTAAAGAATGTCCAAATAAGTGCTGTTCGCTGAAGCAAAATAGTATGTCTTTAAATTTTTTCTTCTCCAGCAATATCACTCGATCATGTTCATCCATATAACATTCAAATTTTATATTTAATGTAAATGACAATGCTCTCAATCAGTGAAAAGAAAAAAGGACAGAATGAATGGAGCAAGAAAGAATTTGCTATGTTTCAGTCCAATTCTTGTCCAACAAAATGTTTCCTTTAAAAGGAAGATATTTCATGTTTTGGTTAAATCTTTGCACATATTTCTATCTGAGTGCCATCATCTGAGTCAGAAACCTGACATATTAAACTATATATAAGTTAGAACAAGAGAAACATCAAGATTATTTTATTTCCCATGCTGTTAAACTCATTGAAATTATAAATGAGTAACAAACTATGGAAGAAAACCAAAATCTATCAGTTATATTTATTTAACTCGTCTATAGAAAGGGAGGTATTCAATATACATAATACACATCTGCATTATACACATACTCATTAGGTGGCTGGAGAATTGATTGTGGAAAGAACAGACAATAAAAGTCAGACTTTAACCATGAATATAATTTGGCTTTTTAAATGCATTATGAATGTAATACCTTTGAAATAGCTTCCAGCTCTATGGAGGAGTAATGTGCTCAAGTATTAGAACAGGCCTTATTAGTTGCCTCTCAGGTATGGTGCATATACAGACTTTAGTTAAAAGCTCCCTAAGCACAGATAAATACATTATTGTATGCTGATTATACTTGAGAAACATAAGACCATATCAGCGTGTGAAGTAATCATAACATCCACACATTTCTCTATCTATCAACCTGCTAAACACTGAACTACCTGACATTTAACCCTTAATTGTTCTTGGTAATCAGTCAGATCGCATCGCCTGCTAAGTCTTCAGGACAGTCCTCCAGTTTGAGTGTGACACAAGTATGGTTTGTCCACTGCTTCATGCAAGCTGCCTTCCAAACTAATATCTTAGCTCAGTTAGCTTGCAAATTATTGGGATGGTAATTAAAATCTATAATCAGTTGTAGGCACCTTTTCCTCTACAAGGTAATAGAAAATAAAAAATAAATAAATAAAATGAACAAAGGCAGATATCAGAACATCCTGAAAACATAACATCAAACTTACAGGTTTACAGGTGCCATTAGGTGACAATGTGAGCCGAAAACTTTCCTTTGATTCACACCTAGGGGTTACCTGCTAACTTGAATGTATTTATCACTCATGAGCACAATGGTTTAAAAAAAAGTTTTTAATCAAGCTTAATGAATCTGTCCAGGTGATAAATACATTATTACTATGGACAAACTTTAGGTGATTAAAGTACTGCTAATGTCAGAAATATTCTTGCAGCCCATTAACAGTGATTTTTCATGGTAATTTTTAAAATTAATTTTTCACAGTACCTGATGTATATGTCCTTCTTCAGAAAAACACTTAAAAGTCTCTTAATGTGAAAAATTATTTCTTTAGTCTATATGGCCATAAATAAATTAGATGGGAATATAAAGTAAATAGTTAAATTTTTGTTGCAGAAGGTTTTACTCTTGTAGTGTTCCCTTCAACATGTAGAAAACTGGCAGTGTGTTTCTGCACCCGTTTTGAGAGAAGCCACCAAATAGGTGCTATTATAAGCTTAATCTGCTTCATCCCACTACCTTAGAGCCCAACTTTTTTTTTTCTTTCTAGACATTAATAGACTGTCTTCTTAAGCAATCATCTTATACTTGCTTTTTAATTAAGTCTCTTAACATAAAACAATTAGAAAGTGTAACAAGTACCTTGGTCATAAAACAATTACATTACAGTCAAATAGGATAAATATAAACATAAGGAAAAATAGAATACAATATTATTGATAGTAACAAAAAATGCTTTTTTCAGTCATCAGAAACAAACTGATATTGATATTTAAGACAAATATTTTAAATATTTTCATTCTAAGAACATGAAAAAATAAATGGTATTCTGAAAGGAAAAACCCTTAGTTACAATTTTTATTATTTATTTTCAGGTAAATATATAAATTCACTGTCTTCATTTAAAATTTTTTCGGAGAGTTCAAGCGTTCGTTCTAGACACTATTACTAACATTTAGACCATGTTGCCAGTTATGTTTCCTCTAAATAGTATGAGTTAAAAGATTTTGCTTACAAATAATTCCTTAGAGCATACTTTGCCTATTCACCTCCCACCTGAGAATTGTTTTTCATTAATCATAATCAATTATGTTAGGGATGCTTGACAGTAAAAATAAAATATTTCAACTTCTTTACTTTTTAGAATCATTGTTCAATTTGCTTTACCTCCTGAATATGTTTTAGCAGACAGTGAAATTGTTACTACTTCTGAATTATTTAGCAACTGTTTATTAGTCTGACAGTATTGATCATGTTCATTTCTAGGGCTGATAATACGGACATAACAAATCTATATTCCAATTTTGATCCAGACATTTAAGTTTTGAATATTCCTTAAAGTTTCAAATAGTCTACAGGTTGGAAAGGATAATAGAAGATAGACAAGACTACTGATGAAACTAGAAAAAAAATCACATACAACTTCCAAAATACATAAGCCCCAAGCAACTTATTAATGTCCTCCAGAGCAATGTTCTCTATTTCATATAGAAATTTAGAAGTCTTCTTTTCAGATTTCTGACTAAGTTTGAGTGAACAACTCATCTATATCAGGTGAGCAAACAGAATAAAAACTTAACACTCGATAGAAATGACCTACATATCCAATGAAAGTTGCAGATAGTTGAAAAGGCAAAAAAAGCTGACTATGTATGAGAGTGTAATTACAGCATATATACTTCCTTTGGAGAATATAAATATTCAATATTGAGTCTGCATGATATATACTCTATGTGGGTGACTATAGATACACTCAGCCATACAAATTCAGTGTAAACAAATAGTAATGATTTACTGAGATTTTTGTATGTATTACCAATTACAACCACAGGGGAAATTATTAGGAAATTTTATATTGTAGGACATTTTTCAAAATTATTTTAGCTACTAATATTTCCAAAGATGCTGTCTATACTGACAACTCTATTGATTATCACTTGCTTATTTAATTAGGCAGTTAGAAAAGCACGCCTCTGAGGGACAAAAAACTGAAATTCTCACCAGGAAAAAAAAAAAGTGTTAAGAGATTTGAGCATCGGAATAGGAAAGGGAAAAGTTTAGTTTAAAAAGAGATAATTGAAAAAATACAAATAAAGTTCACAGCAGGAAAGCTTGCCTATATAAAGGAATAGGCTACAGCCTGTTAATATGTAACTACCTTTTTATAAGAACAGTCATTTAACAGGCTTACAAATCAGACTCAGAGTTTTATTTTCGAAAAGTATAGAGTTGAAGAATACTATCATTTAAGTGTCGCTCTGCACATACTAGAAAACTCACTATGGTATTAAGCAGTAGTATGTTCCAGTATAAATAACTTCAATACCTACATATGAAACAGGCTATGTTTACCAAAAAAAAAAAAAAAAAAAGCTAACTATTTTAAAGAGTTAATATACAGAACTTTGAAAAAAATAATTCAAAACTGTTAAGAAAGCTCAACCGTTCACTGGAATTATGTGGTGAAGATGCACCTTAAGTTTTTTTTTTAAAAAAAAAAAGAGGAGGAGGAAATGAAAGAAAGAAGACAGTATTAAAGTATATATGCTGGCTATTTTACTTTCTCTCCTGATCTGATATTGGTTTCTCTAATAGCTGACCACATTCAAGTATTATTTTATTCTCAATACCCCTCTTCTCTTCCATTGCTTCACTTCTAGAATGTTTTAATCTTTGTCCTTTCTTTTTTCGTCTTTTCATATCAAATTCAGTCTTTTGAGCGATGAACAGCTTGACTTAGCATATTTTTAACCAGCTGGTCTAGCACCTAGCTTGCATTGCATAGTCAGATACAACAAATGTTTATACAGAAGGTAGCTTTCATGAAAATGAAAAAAAAAAGCCTGGGTATCATGCATCCTGGCTTTTTTTAGCTTTTTTTTCTAATTCACCATACAGAATACAAAGTTTGAATTCTTTTTAATGGCAAACAAAATTCTATTTATAGTTCCAAAAAATGAACTTATGCTAGGATAAGAACTCAAATTTAAAAACTGCAGTGTGTACTTATAGGAACACGAAGAGGGCTAAAATTCTTTCAGAGCCCTGCTTTACTTGCAAAAACATCCAATGGAAGGATATTACACACATTTCTCTAATAGGAAATACTTGACTACAAATAAACTTATTCCCATCATAGCAAAAGGGAAAACAGAATAAATCAAAATTCAGCTTAAGACAGTGCAAAAAGTGGCCACTAAAAACTTAAAAAGGGATCATCCCCATTTTTTTTGACATTTCAGAGTAATGTACTAATAGATTCCTGTGATGTTAAATTTTCTTTAAAAAAAAAATCTGCTCTCTTATATCAACAAAAGGTCATGTGCTTTACTGAGCAGCTTCCAAAGTTTTACAGAAGAATCAAATAGGAACTTATAGCCTCCGTTTTAACCACCACTAAAACCTTCTGTCACCCCAGATATTACGAGACAGAGATGTTGAAAATGGTAACACTCTGCACACAAAAGCATTTAAAAAGGTGTAGAAGGGGAGAAAAATATCAATGAAGGAAGAAAGTAAGAGAGTGAATGAGAAAGAGAAAAGCAGCGAGTGGGAGAGAGAGAGATGCTTAATGTTCATTTAATTTCCTGTTATAGGACGTAACCTAAAAATATTAGCAGAAATCCCGGAGACTTTGCAAATCAGTTCCATTTGGTCTGGGCAATCAACAAAAATCAGCTAACAAGACTGCAGAAGCACTAGCTAAAAGCTTCTCCCTTAAAACACGTTTTAAGGGAGCATCTTCCAATGGATTCAGAGACTACTGTAAAATGGGATAGTTGCACTTCAATATATCAGGGGGGAAAAACTGTACTCACCTTTCAAACTCCTGAGGTAAATCAGGGTCAGTAAGCATGCTGGAAAAGCACAATTTCCCTTTGTCACAGCAGCCACCTATGATCGTCTCCAACTGAACCTGTCAAGTGAGTCCAAACCTTCTAAACCAATTGATTTTCTCCCTCCCTCCCTCCCTCTCTCTCTCTCTCTCTCTCTCTCTCTCTCTCAATCTCTCTCTCTCTCTCTCTCTCTCTCTCTCTCTCTCACCCCCCCTCCCTCTCCTAGGACTCCTTGACCAGTCTCTTAAAGGGGTAGCGCACTTCCAGCAGCGGGTCGGGCTGCTCCCCCTTCCTCCAGCCACACGCTCTCGGGCTGCAAGGCACTAGACAACCTCAGGGTGCCTGTCCTTTCCTTTTAATTCTCCCTTCCAGACATTACCGAATGTGAGAAGTCAACTCATTTAACGCGTCTCCCATACTCTCTCCTCTAAATAATAAAAGTCACACACGCACACGCATGCACACACACACACACAATATGATTTTTGAAAATGCATTTGCTACTGATTAAAAGAGAAATCTGTAACCTAACAGAACCCCGATTAAACTGCATTTATTAACTCATTAAGCAAAAAGATTAAATGTTAGTAATAGCATTTTTACACAAAGAATTGTTACGCCTTCTCACCCTTTTCTAGGCTCTCTCCGTGCGCACACGGAAACACACACACACACACACACACACTCTCGCACACAACAATCAGGCATTGTTCTGAGGGAAGAAAAGCAACTTTGACAGATTGAAATATAGCAGAGGCCCCTTCAAGGAAACCTGTAAACAACTTGTCACTCACTCTGTCGGTCTCACTGTTAGCTCGCGCTTTCCACAAAGTGGTGCGAACGTCCTGGCAACCCAACCAAAGTTTCCTCAGCTCCAAACTCCATAAAACACGATGTGCGATGCGGAGGGGAATAGGTATCCACATACCAAAATAACGCACACTCCAGGGAACAAAACCCCAAACCAAACCAACAAATGAAAACAAAAAGATGGTCCTAACAAACTGTCCTGCTCGGGATTGCTGGGGAGGTCAGGGCGGGAAGCGCTCCCCTGGCTGAGGATCTCTTTAATTTCCTCTGCCCAGGCAGCCACAGATAACAAGGTGGACAAACTAGGGCTTTACGGCTCCTAAGCTGGCTGGCAAGGCACAGCCTCCATAGCAGTTCCAATTATCTAGATAAAAATCTGGCAGGCGAGGAAGGTAATCAGGTAATGTACCTTTGACATGAAATGACAGAGGCACATACACAAACACAGAGAGAGACACTTACACAGACACGCATGCAGAGATGGTGGCTGCCCCGTGCACCGCAGCATCTGGTCAGGGAGTAAGCACACACTCACCAACACGAGATAGTGTGCATTCTTCACACACACACACACACACACTCACACTCACACACACACACACACACTCTCACACTCACACACTCAGTCGCTCACACACGCTCTCCACTCCTACTGGGAGGGTTCATTCTGCACAAAAGGCTACATTACAGAGCCCGCCCCAATAAGGGAAAGAGAGAAAAAAAGCCTTCCATTGTTGAGAGGGCAGGTCAGTTGATTAGATTTTCTGTGGAGAATTCCACGAGGAAATTCCCTTCAAAGCCGAAGTGATTAACTGGGGGCTATTCTGGAAATGGAGCAGACAATGGCTCAATAGTCTGCACAGCCAATGTCCAGGCTGGCACTGAACTCACTTAAAAAAAAAAAAATAAAAGCCAGACTCCCTGTTCTTTTCCACACGTTCCCCCCCAGCCCCCTCCGCTCCTTCCAACTTCCCCTCCCAATTCCTTTTATTTTGCAGCTGGACAACATTAAGGGCCTTTAAAACCACAAGGGTTGACCCCACAGCAGTTTGATTAGGTCCCACTTTTTTCTCCTGGCGACAGGCAGACAGTAAGTTTACTTTTTTAGACATACACAATGAGACATTACACACAAATTCCAAACAGCAAAATCAATTATTAACCTTATCATATTAATAAATTTATTCTTCATTCAAAGGTTATAACATTTTTGCCAAAGTTGATAATAACTTAATAATGAGATCCATCATTCAAGGGGTATCCTAAAAATACATGTATATACACTACAAAATCAATGTGGAATAAGATTGAAGCATGTCACTATGGAGTTAAGACACTAACAGAACACAGAATTATGACCCGCCCTGAAAAAAGCTGTTAACAAGGGATGTGGCAAAAATGACTTGATGCTGACATGATTTTCATTTTCAGCAGTTGGGGAAGGGGAAAGATATTACTCACTATTCTTTCTTGTCATTAGCCTCAAATTATTTTTTATTATAGCAACAACCCATTCCTACATAGAAAGTGAGAAAATTGTTGCATTATTTTAAATATCTATTATTTCAGCACTTAAGGGGGCTACAGTCTAATACACTCTAATTGATATAGCATACAAAAATAATTTTTTCCATTGTTAATGGTGGATATGGGATTTAGGGAATGGTAGCTGCCTGGCTACGTACACTTTAAAAAATAGTTTTTAAAGAATTTCCTAATTAGGGAGTCTTGTTTCATCTTGTATCAATAAAGAAAAATGAAGGAGGAGGAAGGGTAAGTTACAAGGGGCAACGAACGGGAGCTGGAGTCAGGAAGAGGAGGGGGCGGCAGTGAGGAGAGGATGCAGGGAGAACACAAGAAGGAGACAGAGTGGCAGCATAAAGATAGAAACAAAGATAATGGCCATAAGGCAGGATGCTGAGATCCGTATGGTCCCAGCTGCTATCTTGCTACAGCTACTACCTCTGGTTGTTTCTCTGAAACTCTAATCCAGAAGGTCACCAGAGCAGGTAAGAAAGAGGGTTTGAGGCCAACTACAGTGTAAAGCAAAGATGCTCATATCACATTCATCCTTGTCTTTGGTTTTGTTTTTATAGACATTTACTATGTGCATGTGTAAGTACACACATGCCAAACAAACACAAAGGACGTATAGGAAAATGTTAAATGGTGTGGAAGTCAGTTTAAGAGCTTAACATATTTCTATAAACATTTCTGCAGCCATTCAAAACAAATTACTTCTTGCAAAATTATCCTTGAAGAAACTGAAATAGACTAGGAACTAGACAGAAAATTTGCCAGATATAATAATGATCATCCTAATAATGATAACTTGAACTAATGGAACTCCAAGCTCATAAAGAATTCTGTTCACATAGATTAGCTCACGGATCATATGCAGCATAGAAAAGTGTGTGGGTATATATAGCCCTAAGTTTCCCAGTGTTTAAACTTTGGCAAAAGGAATTTAAAGTCATACAACTGGTTAGTGGCCCATTTGTTACTTGAAGCCAAATCTTATTTCACTTCTGATACCATAATACAGAATAAAATAACACTCCAGAATTTATACTTCAGTGAAAATCCCAAGATGGTACTCACTTTTTAAGTGATTTAAAAGGCGTTCAAGTAATTGTTAATGAATTTAAATTTGATATAATCTCATTGTCACTAAGTTAGTACTGTATTTGATGGCTGAATGAAATAAATAGTTTTAAATGTACCTTTCTAGGCTGTAAAAGTTTTCTTTCATTTGAATTCTACATTGCAAATTAACATTTTTGCAAGATTTTAGAAGTCAGCAAAAGAGAAGGCAGCTCCAAAATATTCTCTCAAATCCTGTCATTGATAATTTTATTAAATAACTGAATTGATCCCAGCAACCCAATGCTTAATAGTAAATTACCATTATGTCTTCTTTTTATTTTACATTAAATGTTAAAATATTTAAATATTAAATATGTGCTAATGACTAGCACATAATATGTGTTAAATAAATCTATATTCTTTATCAATTACCTGAAAAGTTCAAGATATTCAATTGGTTACATACCTGGTATTGTCTACATCAGAACTAACATCCCAATGTGATTTTGCTATACTATTATAAGTATAGGTCTCCAGAAAGTTTCATAATATATGTAGACTGAGATACACTTTATCATTCACTGAACATTTATTAAATGCTTAACAACATGTTAAGTACTGTGGCTTTAAAAGTAAAATTCAAGAAAAATTTCCAATAAATCTAATTTTAAAAATATATATGAGCAAAATTCAAATTAATTGTTTTATATGCAAGCTCTCTAAGGTAAATATGGTAAGAAAAGCTAAAACCAAAAGCAAATGCATGAAAAGCAATGACAAGAACTTACTGAACAATAACTAAATTGGTGGGAAATACAAAATGATCTACAAACACAGATGTACAAATATAAATACATCTTCAGAGAGAACCAAAGCACAAACTACAACAGAAACCCCATAAAACATTTAATGAGTCTCTTTGACATTGCCACAGCAGTATTATGGAAAATGGGATGAACCTGAAAAAGTGTGCTTTTGAGCTCATGTTGTTTCCATTGTAGATATAAAAATGAGACTCACACAAGCTAAGAAAATATAAGATATGCTAGTGAACACTGCTGGAGAATTCTCAAAAAGAATATCAGGAAACAAGTTATTTCCAACTTTAACCTCTTTCAGACACTGTTTCAACAAGTTTTTCTAATATTTCTCTTCTCAATAAAAGGAAGAATGTCCATTCCCCTGTTTTTAAGATAGAATTGTTAAATATCCTCTATTTTAATAACTGAAACTGAAATACGTAGTCACAGGTACAGATAACACTTTAATATTTGATACATGTTCCTATCATCAAGCAATAGTTCATGGAATTTGGAAGGTTATTTTTGAGAAATGAAACTTTTAGTATTATAACCACAATGAATTTAATATCAGTGTCAGACAATACCAATATTGTGTTGCTTTAACCTGACACAAGAGGCATTAAGAAAATATTCACTTATTGGTTTTTTTTTCCCCTACAGGTATTTGCTTTATCACAAAATGTTAAAAAAGAACCCTCCCTCTTTCAAAAAAAAAAAAAGAACTTCCAACCAATGTACGTCTGTGAGCCATTCACCAAATGCCTGGTGAGCTCACCACTGACCTATCAGGTGCAGCTTAAAACCTTGACTTAGAGTAGAATAAGTCATTGGACCTCTTTAGAAACATACCTAAGAAATTCAACAGCCTCTCTTCCTTTTAAAGACCTAAAATTCAATTCCCCATAATACACTTATGCAAGAGAATTGGCATATAATCCCACCCTCATACTCTTCTGTATTGTCAGTTGGTTAATTAGAATATACAGATGAATTGTCCTCAGATCACATTTTTGACCAACCAGTGTTCTTCAACAACACATTCTTTAAGAATGTGTTCACCTTAAAAACTCGTCTCATACTTGTCTCAAAGAGATGATGCCATTCCCAGTAATAGCTCCCACTGTTTGGTATCTTACTATTTACCTCCTTCAGAAGAATTTGAAGTAATTTAAAAATGATAGCTTTTAGTGTTTGAGAACTTTGTACCAGTCACTGCGATGCACATAAAATAATCTCATTTAACATTCAAAACAACTATATGAGATATGTAGCTGTATCATCCCAACTACAAATGAGGGAACCACGGCTTACAAAGAGAACTATTTGTCCGAGGTCCCAAAACTAACAAGTGAAGAAATGGGCAACACCAAAGTTATGACAACTTTCCTCCGAAGTTCTCAAAAGGCACCAAATGTTAATTTATCTCAAATATACCCTAATAGCTATTAAATATCAAGTGTACAGGAAAGTGCTTATAAGAATGTTTTAACGCTAAGAGAATATTTAAACGTCAAAGTTAGGTTGAGCGATGATTAACCTATCCTCACAAATAACTTGATATAAAAGATGATTCTTTTTTTTTTTTTTTGCGGTACGCGGGCCTCTCACTGTTGTGGCCTCTCCCGTTGCGGAGCACAGGCTCCGGACGCGCAGGCTCAGTGGCCATGGCTCACGGGCCCAGCCGCTCCGCGGCATGTGGGATCTTCCCGGACCGGGGCACGAACCCGTGTCCCCTGCATCGGCAGGCAGACTCTCAACCACTGTGCCACCAGGGAAGCCCAAAAGATGATTCTTTATACAACAATTAAAAACAGTTAAGAATAGCACCCTCGTGCTATTTATGGTGATAATAAACATCAGAATTAGTACACTCATCATAAAGTCTGGCTCTCTTTTTAAAAATAATTTCTAAACATTCTCTAACATGATTACAATTTTGGGTATCCAAGGGAAAATACAGTAGTCCTCACTTTTCTTATTATACTGTACTTACCTTTCTTCTTGTGATAATGTGGGATGAAAAAATGCCTCTGTGATGAGATGATGTGAGGTGAATGAGGCAGGCACTGTGACATAGCATTAAGCTACTATTGACCTTCTGATGATATGTCAAGAGGAGGATCAATGTGCTCTGGTGATCCTGGGTCATACAGTCATGATGATGTCAATAGATGGGGATCACAGGCAGAGCCAAGCCGAGTGGTGTGAGATTTCATCACGCTACTCAGAGTAGTCGCACAATTTAAAACTTACAAATTGTTTACTTCTGGAATTTTCTATTTAATATTTTCAGACCATGGTTGACCACCATGGGTAACTGAAACCACAGAAAGTGAAACTGCATATAAAGGAGGCCTATCTTCTGGTCGCCATGTAACTACTTTGCAGTAGTGAAATTTCTGTCTTACAGAAAGGATCATTTCAGGAAAAGATATCTATTAGGAAGATCAACCTAACTTACACTTTAATTTTTTTACTCGTTATACAATCAACTCTCCTTGTGATAAGTGGTATTGCCTAACTGTCGCCAGTTCATGAGGTTGAAAAAGACATGAACCAATCACTCTGGTGGTAATAGTCAAGACCCCTACTGAGTAAAAAAATCCATATAACCCACGAGAAGAGAAGCCATTCGAATGGGACCATACCTTAAAAAAGTGTTCTTGACCACCAAACTTTCTGTTATGTATTTCTCAAGCTGGAAAGAAATTCAGGGAACACACTACATTGAGGCAGCAGCAAAGTGAAAAGGAGCACCATGATATTGCTACAATGTGGCTACTTATTAATTTCTATAAAATATTTTAGTGTACATCTTTCAGGGAAGTTTTTCCACTGTAGTTGTGCTATGTATTTCTTGATGTTAACTAACCAGAGCAGAAATAAGAGCGAAAACTGAGTAAAATATGAAAACATTTGAACACTTAGCTTCATTTTTAAGTTGATCTCACTTGTCTATTCTCTATATTCTTCTTTGATTGCATACTAAGTAAATGACAAATCTTATTCATGGTAAATTACAATATTATCTATTAACAATGTCCAGTCTGTTTATGTCTAGAACACCACAGAGGAAAGAATCGTAGCTAAGCTGAAAGGAGGCCTGAGCTCTAGGCCTCTATTCCTTCCTTACTAGTGGTGTGGTCTTGCCTACAACTTTAACATCTCAGGGAAGATGATTTTTAAGGTCCCTCTCGACTCTCAAGTTCCTATTCTTTAATCTATTCTTTGATAAATCAATTTATAATCTGCAAAGTAAAACTTCTTACCCTTCTCAGTTTTGTTCCAGTTATATACCCTTTTAAAATTGTTTTAAGAACAGCCCTTGTACTTTATTTTGACCCTTTAAAGAATGCGATAACTCTACATTCACACATCAATATGAGATTGTGAAGAAAAGTATCTTTTATTAATTAAAGTTAGTTTGGCTAAATTCAATTAAATTAAAATGACCAGGAGAACTTAACTGGTCACAAAAAATGACCACATTTTCAAAAGAATTAATTTTATGACTAAATTCACCTATTTACAATCCTGAAAATTTTGTGCTTGAATTTTCAAGTCACAGCTTTCATTTTTTCTGATAAGTACAATCCCATTTATTGGCATTATCTAATTCAATGATAGAATTAATAGCAGTTTATTACTATATTGAACACATCATATGTGTGTGATGGTAGTGACTGGCACTGTAGGGAGAAATAAATACAAGGGATTCTGCCTTTATCTGAAATTTCAAGACATCAAATGAGAAACTCAAGGACAAACTAAAAAGCTGAAATGTGAGAAATCCTGACAGGCAAATTACGTTCAAGAAAAACTAGTTTTTAAAATGAATTTTGTGGACACTGTGTAGAACTCCTGCCAAATACACAGTTTCTTTATTTTTCATGCTATTGTTAACAAAAATGACTTACTGCCATAATTTAGAAAATAATTCAGTCAGACTATGCACAGGATTAAAATGCAAAAAAAAACCCCAGACATTATCAAAAGACTGTATTCATTCAATTACTCAGTAAGTATGTACAGAATGTTTAATTTACACTTGTATTGTAAACCATCTATACATATTAAAATTTTATTGTTTATAATGTATACTTTCATAAATGGAAAAAAAGATAAATTGATATTTGTAAATTTCCCTAAAGTTGAAGAACACTTTAGGTATCAAATGGTATGTTAGTATTTAAAAACACTTAAATGTTAATTAACTCTTAACAAATCATGGGTCTGTAATCTGAAACATTTATTTTTAAGTCTTGCTTAAAGTCAAAGCACAGACTAAAAGACTATAAGCATTTGTAAGATATGCCAGCATCATATATGCACATCTTAAAAAAATAAAAATGCATGCCCTTCCTGGTTTGAGGACCAAACTTCAGATTCATTCAGGCTTTATAGGTGGACCATTATTCTTAATCTTAAAGAGCAAGTCAACTTAGTAAGCACTGTTCTAGTATTGAGTGTGTTCCTTGAATTTTACTAGACATACTGAGGGGGAAAAAATGAATCAATACACATAATTTTTTTTATGAGCATCTTTTCTGGCCCAGAGCATTCTCATAAAAGGTGAGGACACAAAGATAAACACTTTTTTTTCAAGGAATTATGACTTAGGGCAAAATATGGACATCCTGTTCCAATAAAAATATTATCAAGTTCTTACTAACTAGAAATCTACGATTTTCACACAGGTTAATTCATTTAATTTTTAAAACAAATCTGGAATGTATCAGTTACAAATATTAGTTCCACGTCACAGAAAAGGTAAGTGAAGTACAGGAACAAAAATTATCTAGCTTCAGATTACACAACTAGTAATAGGCAGAACCCCAGTTTGAACCCAAGTCTTCCAATTACCAACCTAGTGCCTGTTCCACTCTACAAGAGAGCTACTTCCAAAAGTTATCACAACATAAGATAAAATGATAAAAGTATTATTTAGTGAAACAAAATTGTGTGGGGATTTTAAGTAACAGGTGACTTTATTTTCTGAAGTTCAATAATTTTAGTATTAGTTTGTTGGAGTTAATAAAATATAGATTAGAGAATCAATTGAAAATCCCAGAAGCACTATGAGAATTCAGAATTACAGTGGGGAACAAAAGCAGTATAAAGAAATCAATAGCTTTTGTATATATATGATCACCCCCAGTTATCAAAAGATAACAGGGATAAAAGACCCCATCAGCATTAGTAACACGAAAGATAAAATATCTAAGAATAAAATCATTCACATAAAGACCTATTTGAACAAAGCTTAGTTATCAAAAGATAGTGGGGGAAAAAAACCCATCAGCATTAGTAACACAAAAGATAAAATATCTAAGAATAAGATCATTCACATAAAGACCTATTTGAAGAAAGCTTTAACACAATACGGAAAGATATACCATGTTCCTGGATAGGTAGCATCAATATCATTTCTTTCTAAATGACAGTATAAATTTAATAAGTTCAAATTAAAATACCAGCATATGCTTAAAACACTACACAAACTAATTCAAAAGTTTGCCTCAAAAAATAAATAAGAAAAATCATTTTAAAAATCTGAAAAAGCATAAGGGCTCAGGTAACCAGATATTAAAATATAATATAGAGTCTCAATGATTAAAACAATGTATATTGAATGGATTGAAAAGCCAAAGGAATAGAAAAGAAAGTACAGAAAATACCCAAACACAGAAGAAAAATTCAGTATATTCTATCTAGTTAATGATATAGGTGGCTTTCAACAAATGCTCAGCAATTACCTCATGACCAAGGCAAACAGGAATATAAATTCCAAATGGATAAAGATTTAGATGTAAAGAATAAAACCATAAATCCACCAGAAGAGAACATGTGCAATCTGCAATATAATCTTGGCATAGTCTTACTGTTTTGGAAAAACAATATATGCAACCCATATCAAAGGAATGTGATAGCCTCCATAATATGTAAAGAGCTCTTTGAAATCAATGAGAAAAAGGTTAACAATCCAATAGTAAAACAGACAAATAATATAACTTATTCAAAGAAAAGGAAACAGAAGTGGTTCTTAAATAAAGGAAAGATGCTAACATCCTTTAATTTAAGTGCAATTTACAACTACAATGTGATTACTATTTTTTTTAACCTACCAGTTTGGCAAAAAATGAAAAATTTAACATTTTGTTAGGCTGTATTCATTCATAAATAATTTGTCCTCCCCCTTGCTAAACTTCCCTACAGTGGATTTTACTTCCTACTCCATTACTTTGCCTTAGACATGTTACTTGCTTTGGCCGATGGAATATGGAGCTTTCTCTGTGAATGCCTGATTTGGCTCAGCTACCTTATCTTGTTTCTGCCTTCCACCATGAAAACAGCATATCTCAGATAGGGGCTAGTCCATCAGCCTGGGTCTTAGAATGACAAGAGACATAGAGTCAAATGGACCCCAACTCAGTCCAATCAGGCCAACACGCAGCTGACCCACAGAAACCTCATGTTACACATGCAAAAAAAAAAAATTTTTTTTTACTGTAATCCATGGACAGAGTACGGTTGTTTGTTAACACAGCAAAAGCTTACTAGCACTTATAGTCCGTTTATGACTTACAGAAACACATGTTCTTGTATATTACTAGTAGAACTGTATATCAATATAACCCTTCTGGACAGCAATTTGGAAACACCTACAAAAATTACAAATGCAATTCCACTTCTGGGAATGTATTAGATATATTTTCAAATGGGCAGAATGTTACATATTCAAAGTTTGTCACTGTGGAACAGCATGTAATAGCACAGAACTGTTAACAATCCAAAGGGAAACAACAAAGCAATGGTATACTATAAAGCTATTAATAAAAGAAAATAGAATGTAACTCTGCACTGATATAAAAACATCTTCAATATAATAATTGCTGACATATATATATATATAAAGTAAAAAAAGCAAGGTACATATCTAAGAACTGAGTACAATGTGCTACAAAATGTGTGAAAATAAGACATCAAGTTTCTTTTTGCTTATATGTATATAAGAAAACCTTGGAAGGATATACAACAAAATGAAACAAAATGGTTATAATTGTGGGGACAGGGGGAAGTCAGAACTGGACAAATGGAAGACAGTTATGAGATTAAAACCTTTCTGCTGTATGCTTTTTAAAGCTTTTTATACTTTTTCTTTATTTTGAATGTGAATCCATTATGTTTTCAAAAAAAGTTAAATATACATAAATTAAATTAAATACACATCTAATTAAACTAAAAACTCTCCGATGCCTGCTCATCAACGATACACAAAATTTCTCAAATTCATATCAGCAAGCCCCACACATCTTATTCTTAGAGGCCTGTAATTAATATGTAATTTTTGTTATTAAAAAGCATTTCACCTGCTAAAAAAACTAAAAATCTCATTTTTAAAATAATCTTCAGGCTTCCCTCCTGGCGCAGTGGTTAAGAATCAGCCTGCAAATGCAGGGGACACACGTTCGAGCCCTGGTCCGGGAAGATCCCACATGCCGCGGAGCAACTAAGCCAGTGTGCCACAAGCTCCCGAGCCTGCGCTCTAGAGCCTATGAGCTACAACTACTGAGCCCATGAGCCACAACTACTGAAGCCCGCGTGCCTAGAGCCCGTGCTCTGCAACAAGAGAAGCCACCGCAATGAGAAGCCCGCGCACCGCAATGAAGAGTAGACTCTGCTCACCACAGCTAGAGAAAGCCCGCGTGCAGCAACCAAGACCCAACGCAGCCAAAAATAAACAAACAAACAAACAAACAAATAAATAAAAGTCCTCGATTTAATGATCTTTTTCATAGAACATGATTTTAGTTTTGGATATAAATGTTTCTTTAACTGAAATTCAAAGACCCCAGTGAATATATCCTTGGGGATATATAATATTTTTCTTTAACAGAGGCTTGTATATAGTTTGAAGAGTTTGAGAGATGATAGCCTAATTATAAATAAAAGTCCTTAACATGTCATGTTTGACTTCTAATGCTCTGACATGGTCTCCTTACCCAACCAAATCTCTCCTACATGTCATGAACTTCATGCTCCTGCTGTACCAGGCTGGTAAAGTTGCTGGCAAACAGCCTGTTGCTTCTTCCTTCAATGCTTTGGTGTGAAATGTGCATTCCTCCTGGAATATCTTCCACGCTCCCTTACCCCATTTTATCAGGCTAATTGCTACTCATCCTTTAAGATTTGTTGAAGCTGCAGATTCCATTGGAATCCCATGTTGATCCCTTACCTGTTATCCTTCTTGGGACTCCCATAACAGGTTGAACATAAGTTCCCACTACTTAGCTCTAAGCTCTAAAAAGATGGATGCTCTGTCTTATTCATTATTGTATCTTCCAGACTATTTCAATGTTCTATAATACCCACGGCATGCTCTATCTGCAAAAAAAGATCAGGAGACTGCGGGACCCTGCGTCTGTGTGTCCTGGTATCAGGCCATTGCACAACCTGTTTCCCAAGGCCAGGACATCACCACCTTTACACCACGATTAAGTATTACCTCCTCAAAGCAGCCTTCCCTAGGCTAGGATTGAAGTGTAAGAAACAACATGGGTGGAAGGTCAAAGTCCGTGGACAACTGTGGTGGTATTAACAGAAGTTTGGAAGTTGGGATTTTTTGTGGGAAAAGTGATGCTGCATTGAATTTGACATAATGGCAGAACTTCTGAGTAAAGGTTTCTAACTTAGAGATGGGAATATTACACTGAAGTGTGTAAAAGTATCATAGTAAAAGTAGATTTTATTTCATAAGTATGAAAGTCTGTTTAATAAGGTGAGTAAAGTACTAAACTAGAAAAAATAAAGTTTCAAGAAAGGACAAACATAATGACAATTTTTTTAAAAGAGGCCTATTTAAAAAACCACTGATTCTGGCAACTTAGTAACTGTTGAGAGATGCTCTTGAAATACCAGAAGAGTTCATCTCTGATGAAATGAAACCATAAATTCCATAGCCTTCCTCCACCTCTCTGCAAACACACACACACACACCCCACACACACATACATGCACACACGCACAACTATTTTATTCCCTTCCACAAAAAAGACTACAAACAACACAGGGTCTCCAGATTAAAAATTACGTTAGAAACAGAAAAGCATCAACTGAAGGCATACTCTAGGAAAACTATACCAGGGAGAGAAGAAAATGTAGAAAATTTTAAATGTCTAAAGTTTTGAGGAAAAAATAACGGACTTCTTTATTAATTTCTGAATGGTAATAATCCCTGTGAAATACAACTACCATTACATTTTTCCAGGAGTCCAGACGCTATTTTGGCACTTAGGCAGTCACTGCCATTTTGACTGCATTTAAAATGATCGAGTATGCAATTGCCCACTGTTGTCCTTTTCTTCCAGTACAAAGATTTAAATCTTATTTCTGATCTAAAAATATTCCATTTATATCTCTTTGCTGATAGATTTTCCTGTTGCTTTATTTCAAGGTCCTGTAGAAATCATTAGTGACATTATGCCAAAGGCTGAACATCATAAGCAACCTGAACAGTTTGATTCACCTAAAAAGCAACGCACAATTCACTGAAAGAAAATGCAATAATGATCCCGTCCAACTAAAACTGTTAAATTAAATGGAGAGAATCTAACGATTTCCCCTTATCATTCTGATATTCTGGAAACATGGCAGGGGAACGATAAATACCAACACATATGTTGAAGATGCCCATTCTTTTTTAGCTTAAGGAAAGCAAATGAATTCTTTTAAAAAGAAACTGCCCTGTTACATAAAGAACGTTCTAATGGATGCATCTAAGTGCAAAAAAAGGGCAAATAACCTCCTAAATTAATACATATTTAAACAAATTCTTAAGCCAATTAAACAAATAGAAAGCTATCCAATTAAGATACTGAGGAAGCACAGGAGAAAGCAGGAACTGCTGCCTGAACATAAGACCAGTTATGAAAAACACAAATGAGAAATCACATTCTATTAGTTCAAAACAATAAATTTATCTCATTTCTACTTTTCTATAATTTCTGTCAAATACATATGATCATGCTTTTCTGTCACATATATGCAATTCTGTCTACATACCTACAGTTTAAGAGATTACAAAAGCAGATGCAGAATTCAAGGAACTGTCCTTGATTCCTGAATCTGACATATCCATAGAAAAGCAAAATTCAGTATCAGGGAAACTCAGACTGGTTAATTTAATGGCCTGACCTTAGAGAGCTTTCAGAGATATGTTTAACGGGATTAAACAGACTATAGCCTAAGTTCAGCATGCACACATGCATGAATGAGTGAAGTACAAAAAGCTGAAAGACTACAAATTTTATCCCATTCATAATTTCTGCATTTGAAGTGTATAATATTTAAAAATGCATTCTGTAAGTAAAACTAGGCTGCTAATAAACTAGTTATGACTGATTAATTAAAATATAAAGTAGTAATCTTCAAACTTTTTAGACTTGGAACTCTTTCTCAAAAACAACCCCCCCAAACCCCCCAAACTTAGGGAGAATAGAAATATTAGAGAATAAGGGTGAGTTTGTATGGTGGAGGCTGCAGCAGAGCTGGGATGGAAGAGAATTCCACTAAACCTTAGAAAAGTTAGAAAAGCATCCCATCAAAAATAATTCTAAATGTCTGCAGAAGCAAATTAAGATATATTAGGGGAGGGAGATAAATATTAGAATATTAAAAGGATTTAAACTAGGTACTTATAAACATTTTATAACATGTACCCCGTGTTATTTTATCACAAGTTTGCTCTTTTTCCCTCCATCTTATTTTTTCACTATCCCCAAATACTATACAACTATGATTTTCATCATATTTCCCACAATTCACATGTATTCCTCAGAAACACTCCTTCACTATATCCCCTTTATTTACTTTGCAACCAATCCTAGGGCAGTAAAGACATACCTAAGTTACTAAGTATTTTACGTTTCTTTGAAAGATACATAGCTGTCCTGTTAGCACAGGGGTTCCATTATAGGATGTCCTGAAGAATACAACATGTTCACATCTCCCTCTAGGCCAACCTTGAAAAGGAAGCTAACATAATGTACTCCTACGGAAGACTGTTCATTGTTTGAAAGTGTAAAGTCCAGCATAAACAATGGGTAATTACCTAAGTGTTCACTAAATACTTTACTACTCCTTGATATATGTTTATCACATATATACGTAAAACTTAATACATTCTTACATACATATATGTAATATACCAGCTAAACCAATACAACCATTTACCTTAGTGTTTTTCAAACACTTCATGTAACTCAAATAGGGCAATAAGGGCTTTATTTGACAATTTTAAATGTAAATGTATTCTTGGTCATATAAATACACATATACGGGCATCAGTATATCTACAAAATCAAATTTACATATTTCCAGTAAGTTCTGGCCCACCTTGATAAACGAATCTTTGACAGTGTCCCATGATATCAGAAAGCTGGCAGGCGGCGCTTGCAAAGAACTAAACTTGGAGAATCAGCCACTAGGAGTACCGAAGGCCAGGACCAAGGCAAGGGTCGGAGGGTGGCAGGTTCCCGGCAGCCCCTGCGCCGGCAGGGCACGAAGGGAACGTGCCTGGCGCGCGCGATGACGTCAGCAACGTGCCCTGCGCAGATACCGTCTACCGCGGCAGGACTGTCTCTGTGGCCGTGCAGTCGGCTCACTGCCCCTCTCGTGGGGGCCGGTGCAACTTGTCCGTATCCAGTGTCTAGAACACGTGGTCAGTGGCATGGGCAGTGCCCCATCAGTCTCAGGTGGCCTGCACTACCATGTTTGAGCGGACGACCTAACTGCCTATCAATTTGTCCTTTGGTTTTACCGACGATTTACCCGATTTGGTTTTACGGGTTTAGCACTGGCAGCCAGAGCGTGTTGGACCATTGTCAGGTCCTGCCTCGAAAACACTAGCCACCGCGGCCAGCTGGTGGTGGGGACCTCAGGCACGAAGACCAGAAGTAAAGCACCCCAGCACTGCACAAGTTCCTGGACAAATTGTGGACTGACCCTCCGCATAGGTGCTTGCAATCCCCTTGTGATTCTCTGAGTGTTTAACAACCATGACCATTAGGCAGACGTGCATACCTAAGTAACCTATGTTTTTGCATTCTTACAGTTGGCTTTGTAGCACCTGGAGACCAACTATCAGACCACAGGAATATTCTGCCTTGTAAGTTTTGTGTTGCCTAGTACTTGATGCAGGTTATTTTATTATTTCTTCAAGATTTCAAAGAAGCAGTAGAAATGTCTTTTTGCATATTCAGTCTCCGGGTTAAGTGTGGGGTAAGAAGGGATGAGAATACACCACTTTTTTTCCCTCTCCTCCCTTACATTTCTTCCTCCCCATTCACAAGGAAACCCAATATCCCCCCCCCTTTTCCGCCCCCCAAAACAGCGAGTGAACACATTAAGAGGTTTGCTTGGGTAAACGACCTGTACTGGATTTTTTTCCTTCAAGACAAGGGAAAGGAACAAGTTTGTTTCTATTTTGGCAGAAACTGAAAGGAAATTTTGTGCAGTGACTGTCATAAAAAGCTAAGTAATAAGTTTTATATTTCAATATATTGTATATATTGAAAATAAACATTAAAGTTAAGTCGATATAAACAAAATATTTTATTTGATGAGAAGATTACAGAGATGCAATGAAGAAGAATATATTGAACTGCCCAGTAAAGTTAATGAAATCTTACTACTGTAACTAGCAAATAGGCCAGTTTTTAAACAATTTATGTACATGATAGCCAGGCAAAATTTTATGTAATATGCATACTGAGTGCATAGTTATCTATAATAGAAATGTATTGATTGGGTTATATACCCCCCAAAAAAATCTCAGAAGCAATATAATATAGTGAATAAACACAAACATGTATTATGTGAATTCAGAGAACCTAGGTTCAAGTCATAATTCTGCCCTCATACCTCTCTGATCCTCAGTTGCCTCACTTGTAACTTGGGGATGATAACAATACCTATCTAGCAAAGATGTTTTAAATATTTAATATTGCAATATACATGAAAAAATGCTTTGTACACTGTGAAATGCAATATAAGTGTTAGCAGTTATTTCAGTGAATGAGGTATTGTTTATAAACTTAGAAAAGTAACTCCAGTGCAGAAAATAAGTCATACAAATTCCTATGTAAAATGATCTCTTTCAATAATACTACTCTTCATACCAGTGATTACATTTTCCTCTTGAGTGAATGATGCTGAAAAGAGCAATAAGATTGTTTTCTAGTAGCTGTATGTTTAACCCACAGTCAATTATTTTCAGATTGTTTATGTTGCACACAATGCATACCATAAGAAAGGAAACAAAAACATTAAGATTCTGGAAATGAGCTTTTAAATGTTAAGATTATTTAAGCATTTCATTTATTATACGATTCATATGATGTATAGCATAAACATGCATACACAGTAAGGAAATGAATTTTAGAAGTCGACACTAGGTGGGTCCATAGTAATGAACTGAACATTTGAAATTGAAATGTGAGAAATATCTGTGTTTACAATAGATGGATTACAGCTCAAAAAAAGCCAGTTGAAACAGAGCAATTTGAAAAGCTCAACTGGTATTTTCAAAAGGTAAATATACATAAATAGGAAATATAAAAAGTAAATATACAAGGTAGTCTAAATTATTTTTTTAATTTAGTGATTTAGTATCTGCCAAAACAGTTTCCTTTCATAAAAGTACACAGACAATATGCAACATGGAGTAGAAATAGGAAGGTAACGTATGGTCTATAAGTTATCTAGAATAATACTTCCCCCAATAAATGTCTTTTCTGATTAAAAACAATAATTTTTAAAATATCCTTATAAATTCAAAATAATTTTAAGCCAATGTCTATAACAAAAACACTGCATTTTATCTTGCAATAAATCATGGCAAGATAGTAGGAAACATGTAAAACAATATTTGGTTATAAGAGAATGGGAAACTGGAAAGACTTTCAAACCAAGTATAATAATAAGAAATTAAAATGATTACTTACAATAAACAGACCTTAATTTTCCTAACTGTCATTATATTCTGATTGGCCTGGCTTCGGTGTTTCCATCTAAAATTTTTTTGAAGATTATAAAGTTTAGTTTTGTGGCTGAGGAGATCCCTATAATATCATGGATATTATAATATCCAGGTCAAGGATAATCATAGCTTACATTTAGTAAGTGCTTACTAAGTAGCAAAGCATTGTCATAAACACGCTTCAACCAATGCTTTCAGGTAGGCACCCGTGTTAGTATCATCCCCATTGGGGTACAAAATCAGAGATATTAAATAATTTTCCAACAGTCGAACAAATAGTAGATGGCAGAACATGGATTCCACATGCCTCCCTAGTACCGGTTCTTGAACTCTTTTCAGATAAACTTCCTCAAAATGGTGTCTACTCTTGCTGTTACCATTTAACAACCTCACATTCACTTCTCAAGGAAACACAGTATAGCTTTCACCCACACACAGCACTACCAAAACTACAATTTCTAAGATTAACAATGACCTCCATATTACTAAACCTAGTGGAAACTTCAATCCTTATACTACCTGAACTTGGCCAAGCCTTCCTTTCTTCAACATTGTCTTCTCATTATTTCCATTATGGCAGAGCCCCTGTTTTTCATCATTCTCTGTCTGCCCCTTCTTGGACTTCTTTGAGTGTTGTTCCTTCTATGCTCAACATTTGAATGTTGTGGCTGGTTGGTTTGAGCATCAATTCTCACTCTTCTCTCTCCCACTGGACAATTTCATTTAATCTCTCAATTTTGGTAACATCTAAATGTCAAGACTCCAAAATAATATTTCTATCTCAGACCCCTCTTCTAATTTTATATCTCCACCTGGATGTCTTATAGGCATCTCAAACTCAACATGTCCCGAAAGTAAACTTATCACCTCTCTACTATCCACCTCTCTATCGTCCACTCCATTCTATCATGATAAATGGAGTCAACATCCACCCAACTGCTTGGGCCCAAAACCCCAGGATTCAGTTATTCTTGACACTTTCCTCTCCCTCAGGCTCCCAAATCTGTTCTGTCTCTAAGTCCTTCTAGTTCTATGTCCTAAATGTGTCTTGAATCATTTCATTGTCTCTAATGTCATTGTGACCACAATAGTCAAAAGCATATCATCTCCAGCTAAAGTACTACAACTTCCTCTCAGTCTGTCTTTACACACGCTCATTCCCACCAGTCCATTTTGTCCCCAACACAATACTCAGACTGACGTTCTTCAAACAAAAATCATTTCCCATGCTTAAAGTCCTTCAGTCTTCACATTTTCACTTAGAATAAAATCCATCACCCTTACTATGGCCCACACAACACCTCTTTATTGCTACCAAGCTCCATTCACAGCAGTTTTATCTCCATTATCAGGATGTACCAAGTCATCCCTGAACTAAGGCTTCTGTCCTCTCCTATTGTCTTCATTTGTAATAATGTTTATCCAAATTTTTATTTGGCTAATGGTTACTTTATTTCAATTTAAATTCGACTTGTTCAGTCTAACTTTTCTTTAGCTCCAGGCTAGCGTAGCTCAGCCTAGTTTTCATTATTGGAGCATCAATTGTTGATACTCCACTTATCAACAAAGTGATAGCTTCACAGGGTAAAAAAGTTCAAAATGTATGAAACGGTACTCCAGCTAGAGTCAGGCATTATTTTAAAGATGGCAGGGTATGGTTCCAGGTTTCATTTGGTTTATTATCAAAACAGGAAACAAATAGTACAAATATTTTACCTGAGCTCAAGGATACAAGCATGAGGACAAAGCTCCACAATGACTTTCTAACAAGCAGGACTTGGAAGTTCTGTTATCGACAGTCCTCTCCCCCAGCTAAGTGACTCATTCACCAAGTTGGAGAAACCCAGAAACCTTTCACTTCCTAATAGCACATCAGCATGCATGAGTGCACTGTTAAGGTTTAACACATTCTTGCTGGGCAACAGTTAATCACAGCAGCATTCTATTTAATACTGTGACATTAAGTAGTATGGCCTATCCCACAGCCTATCATATGAACAGAAAAGTAATGACCCCCTTCTTCCTAAGAAAAAACCACAGACTTTCAGCAAAAAGCAACTTTGAGATATAATTCACACACCATGCAGTTCACCCATTTAAAGTTCACTATTCAATGGTTTCTGGGATATTGCATTATTATTTTTTTAAGTATGGAGATAAATACATATGTAAAAAAATTACTATTGTAAGTCTACAATTCAGTGGTATTAATGACATTCACAATGTTGTGCATCACCACTATCTATTTCCAAAGTGTTTTCATCACCCCAAACAGAAACTCTGTATTCCCCATCTTCCCTTCCACTCCAGCCTCTGGTAACCTCTTATCTACTTTCTGTCTCTATCAATTTGCCTGTTATACATATTTAATGTAAGTGGAATCACACAATATTTATCCCTTTATGTCTGGCTTATTTCACTTAGCATGATGTTTTCAAGGCTCATACACATTGTAGCATATATCATTTCTTCTCTAGGTAACAATATTCTATGATATGAATATACCACATTTGCTTAGCCATTCATCTGTTAACGGATATGTAGGTTGTTTCCACATTGTGCCTATTGTGATAGTGCTACAATGAACACTACTATACAAGTCTCTGTTTGACTCTCTCTTTTCAATTCCTTTGGATACATAACACAGAACAGAATTGCTGGGTCATATGGTAACTCTGTTTAGCTTTTGAGGAACCACAAAACTCTTTTCTATAGCATTCCCACAGCAACATTAAGAGGGTTCCAATTTCTCCACATCCTTGCCAACATTTATTATTTTCCATTTTTTTCTGTTTGTGTGTTTTGTTTTTTCCTATAGCCATCCTTGTAGGTGTGTCAGCTGACTTATTTTTGTACAACTAATGCAAATTTATCCAGGGAGATTACCATCATAATTACCACTACTGCTTCTTCTACAGTGGAGAGATTTAGATTTAAATAAATATAAACGTGGGGCTTCCCTAGTGGCGCAGTGGTTAGGACTCCACCTGCCAATGCAGGGGACACGGGTTCGAGCCCTGGTCTGGGAAGATCCCACATGCTGCAGAGCAACTAAGCCCGTGCGCCACAACTACTGAAGCCCGCGTGCCTAGAGCCTGTGCTCCACAGCAAGAGAAGCCACCACAATGAGGAGTCAGTGCACCACAACGAAGAGTAGGACCCACTCGCCACAACTGGAGAAAGCCCACGCACAGCAACGAAGACCCAATGCAGCCAAAAGTAAATAAATTAAATAAATAAATTTTTTTAAAAATTAATTAAACGTGTAAACTATACAATTAATTCACAGATGGCAAAGCCGTGTAGAATTTTTTTTCACATATTCCCAAGTCTAGGAAATAAAAACTGTAGAGTAATCAATTGAATGTCTTTTCAATAATTCTCATATTTTGGAGAGAGTACTAGAATTGCTGTTAAATCATTTACCTTTCCCAAGTCTGTTAATTATTTTGCCAATCAAGAGATTTGGGGAGGAGTAAAAACATAGATTGAGAACTAGTTAATGCTAAATACTGTTCAAGCACTTTAAACACACCATATTATATATTCTTCAGAATAGATAGTAATAGGTAGTTATTATTTTTTCATTTTATAGATAAAAAAATGAAGCTTTAGGAGAACCATATTTACAAAAGGAGCATAGTTAAAATAACAGTGGTTCTCAAAATTTTACTATTCATTCAATAAATATGAATTCAGGAGTCAATAAAATCTTGCATACCATCACCAAATATAAAAACTATACTGCTTTGGTTAAAGGATGGGGAAAGGCCAGGAGATGTACCCTGAGACCTTGTACACCAAGGCTGCCCATCCATCTGCAGTCAGACATAAAAAAAAAAAAAGAGTAGATGATACCAGTGTTCTTTAAGCTATAATGTCAGTTGAGTATTTTTATTTAGGAGTCAGAAACAGAGCATAGACAAGTCAGGGTAATACAGATTACAAACCTAAAAAGTTGGGATACTAATAAACATATCCTGGAAAGAGTCCTAAACTTTCTTTCTATTTTTTAAAAATTTCATGCTTTGGCTGCAGTTGTTGACAATAACATTGTGTATCTTAGTGATGCAAAGAAAACTCTACACTCTTATTCCAAATTAAAAAAAATCACCTAGACATGATCTAGTATTAAAAGATAAAGGGATTATGGGGAGAAGAATCATCATAGATAGATGAATTCATAATCAGCCTATCTTTTCTTTTCAACAACTTAGATTGTGATCTTCCTATAAACAATTAGGTCCATGCTTTAGTTCTCTTAAACCACTAGGTTTTGAACAGGAATTACAGGAAGATACTATGGGAAGAGAATGAATCATTTTGCAAGAAAATGAAACAGAAAAGTAATTTGTGGAATCATAATTTTAAAATGAATGGATTGACACAGAAAAGGAAAAAAAATGATTAAGGATGCAGTTTTAGCAACAGGAAAATAAAGGGAGACTCAGAGAAAAATTAGAAGAATTGGAAGAAAAGGAAAATTTGAAACATATTATATGAAAAGATAAAACATTAAGGAAGAAAATCTTCCAGATATGTTTGGGAAGAAAAATCCATAAAAGCAGGTTGACAAAAAGGAGCTAAAATTTCAATCTAAAAGTAAATCATTTCTATTTGAAGATAAAGTAAAAACAATCACTTTTATTTCATTATACATCTGCCTAGTAGTAAATTTGTCAGTTACACAAAAAAAGTAAATTAATATCCATTAGTCTTTTTTACTTATAGCTAGGCATTCTAGACTCCTAATCACTAGAAGTAGAAATATAGCAATGCAAAATGTTCAAATACTTTATTTAAATAAAAGTAGATCTGCAAAACTCTTGAAATACTATATAGATAGCCAGTGAAAGAGCACCATCTATATCTTCCTTTACCGGTTTCTTTTCCCATTGACAACTCAGGACAATAACAAGAAAGCCAAACCAGACCCTAATTCTTAAGATGAATTTGATGTACTTCTTTAAAAAATAAAACACGGAAGACCAAATACCAATACCAAGTTCATTGTTTAGGGTCCTATTTATTCTTCATGTATCCAAATCTAACTCTTTTTTTTTGGTGATTTATGTTTGTTGGTTGATTGGTTGCTCTGAAGTGTGGTTTGTTTTGCTTTATTAGAGTCATTAGTGCCCTGCTATGAATCATTTCTTTGTGTTACAGAAACTGTGGAATGTGATACGTTTCCTTCTAGTGAGGCAGTGTGATGTCAACACTAAGACCATGCGTTTTAAAGAGCCCAACTGTCTAGGTTCACATCCTGTCTCTATTACTCAAAGTTACTCTCTCTGCCTCAATTTTCCCATCTGTTAAGTGAGACTGATAATAATAATACTTACCTGATAAGGCTATGGTAAGGAATAAATTAATGAATATGCATAACATAAGTGCCTTGTGCATAACAAGCAGTAAGTTTGGCTATTAAGATGAGAAAGGAAGTCAAAAGTTTTATACTCTGAGATTTGTACTTAATCCATCATATTACTTAACCTGAGAAAAAGTTATTCTTCTCAACTTACTTGTAAGCAAAATTATGATGGGTAAATTAGAATTAGCATACTCTTTCCAGCTATAGACATCAGTCTCAAATATAGTTAATATAACTCATTTTAACTATGAAGCATACCAATGAGTAAAAAAGAGACATATTTTAAATAATGTAAATTTATAAATTTAAAAGACAAAGCAATTTTTCATTGACTGTCTTGACACAACTGATTTTATTTTATTTATTTTTTTTTTAACATCCTTATTGGAGTATAATTGCTTTACAATGGTGTGTTAGTTTCTGCTGTATAACAAAGTGAATCAGCTATACATATACATACATCCCCATATCCCCTCCCTCTTCAGTCTCCCTCCCACCCTCCCTATCCCACCCCTCTAGGTAGTCACAAACCACTGAGCTGATTTCCCTGTGCTATGCGGCTGCTTCCCACTAGCTATCTATTTTACATTTGGTAGTGTATATACGTCCATGCCACTCTCTCACTTTGTCCCAGCTTACCCTTCCCCCATCCCGTGTCAAGTCCATTCTCTACATATGCGTCTTTATTCCTGTCCTGCCCCTAGGTTCTTCAGAACCATTTTTTTTTTTTTTTAGATTCCACATATATGTGTTAGCATAAGGTATTTGTTTTTTGCTTTCTGACTTACTTTACTCTGTATGACAGATTATAGGTCCATCCACCTCACTAAATTTCATTTCTTTTTATGGCTGAGTAATATTCCATTGTATATATGTGCCACATCTTCTTTATCCATTCATCTGTCGATGGACACTTAGGTTGCTTCCATGTCCTGGCTATTGTAAATAGAGCTGCAATGAACATTGTGGTATATGACTCTTTTTGAAGTATGGTTTTCTCAGGGTATACGCCCAGTAGTGGGACTGCTGGGTCGTATGGTAGCTCTATTTTTAGTTTTTTAAGGAACCTCCATAGTAGTTGTATCAATTTACATTCCCACCAACAGTGCAAGAGGGTTCCCTTTTCTCCACACCCTCTCCAGCATTTACTGTGTGTAGATTTTTTGATGATGGCCATTCTGACTGGTGTGAGGTGATACCTCGTAGTTTTGATTTGCATTTCTCTAATGATTAGTGATGTTGAGCATCCTTTCATGTGTTTGTTGGCAATCTGTATATCTTCTTTGGAGAAATGTCTATTTAGGTCTTCTGCCCATTTTTGGATTGGGTTGTTTGGTTTTTTGATATTGAGCTACATGAGCTGTTTGTATACCTTGGAGATTAATCCTTTGTCAGTTGCTTCGTTTGCAAATATTTTCTCCCATCCTGAGGGTTATCCTTTTGTCTTTTTTATGGTTTCCTTTGCTGTGCAAAAGCTTTTAAGTTTCATTAGGTCCCATTTGTTTATTTTTGTTTTTATTTCCATTTCTCTAGGAGTTGGGTCAAAAAGGATCTTGCTGTGATTTACGTCATAGAGTGTTCTACCTATGTTTTCCTCTAAGAGTTTGATAGTGTCTGGCCTTACATTTAGGTCTCTAATCCATTTTGAGTTTATTTTTGTGTATGGTGTTAGGGAGTGTTCTAATTTCATTCTTTTACATGTAGCTGTCCAGTTTTCCCAGCACCACTTATTGAAGAGGCTGTCTTTTCTCCATTGTATACTCTTGCCTCCTTTAACAAAGATAAGGTGACCATATGTGCATGGGCTTATCTCTGGGCTTTCTATCCTGTTCCATTGATCTGTATTTCTGTTTTTGTGCCAGTACCACACTGTCTTGATATCTGTAGCTTTGTAGTATAGTCTGAAGTCAGGGAGCCTGATTCCTCCAGCTCCGTTTTTCTTTCTCAAGATTGCTTTGGCTCTTTGGGGTCTTTGACACAACTGATTTTAAAATAAAAGTTGATAAATTTAGATTCCTTCAAAGTATGGATCTTAATGAAATATTTGGGTAGTCAAAAAATATTATTCTCTGAACTGCTGAAGGAAAAAAAAAAGAGTTCTGTCTGGAATTAAATAAACTTAAAACCTATTTTGTCAAAATTGCTAAAAAAACTGACACCAGACAATTTGACTAAATCTTGGGGAAATGGTTCAAGTTATCTCCAAAAACTTTCAATCTGTTAAGAGACTATGCCTTTAATCATATCTATGAGCAAACTATTTAAAAAAAGAAAAAAAAAAAAAAAAGGAGGAGGGTAGATAGGAGAAGGAGAAAGGGAAAAAAGTAAAAGTCACTAGAACCCAAGAAACAAATCCAGGGATTGGCCCAATTTTAGTTATTTTACTGAAAAGCAGATGAACATAAGATTTGTTAAGGCTAGAAATCACATGATTATAAGTAGATCTGGATAATAAAAGGTATGTTACTTAGGAGGTAACTTGGAAGTCCATTAGACATTTATTTGAAGGTAGATTTATAGCTGTCACAAAAGTCAGTAAATTATGTCTGTCATTATAATAATACATTGAGTCACTTTTATATGCCTGGGGTGTACAAAGAATACCAAACCCCTTTCCAAGACCCTATAGTCACTGTCAATCCACTACTTGTTTAAAAAACAAAACAAAACAAAAATACCAACTTTAAAAAAATCTGTTGTTTTAGAAGTAGAAGAAGAAAAATAAGATGTAAAAAGCAAATACAGGACGCAAAGATGGTTAAGGAGAATAGAAGTTAGAAGAGGATTCAGATTCTATAAGATAAAGACAGGCCCTTTTCTCAGATATAGTAAAATACCCTACGTTATTGTTACTGAACTTTTTGTTTAACCTCATTACCTTCTTTGAACAATAAATAAGTTCATATTTGGATAAAAGCTATTTGGGGATGAGAAACAGGGACAACAGCAAGGAGATAAGATTTGTATTGAGACTATCATCTATAACTTAATATGAATTAATTTAGTAAAAATTAATTTCTTCCAACATTTCATGAGCTCATCGACACAATGTAGAGGAGGCTTAGAGAGAGGTAGTAAGGGATAATTGTGGAATTTGGAACATGCTATAGAATGATTCTGTGCTACTCTATCACTCTCCCAGCTCCCAACTCCCAAAAAAGTAGAGTAAGCGGGACTGAAGTTTGAATAAACAGAAAAGTGACATAATAAAAAAAGATGAAGATGCATAAAGATAGGCTGAAAGTGTTGAAAACAAAATTTAACTCATTATTCAATCTAGGCTACCCCTGCACCTAAGGGACATAAAAAACCAAATGCTTTTCCTGTCCCTCTTGAACCACAACTCCCCTTGACTACCAGTTCTGAATCTATGAGAACTGTAGCCCATATACTACTTTGTAGAGTAAATAAGCTTTGGGGGCTATCTGGTTAACCAAACACAATTCATAACTTTATTTCTGTAGAAAACCGTGTTGTTAATTCCAAATTCCAAACAAACTATTTGAAACAACCTGTTCACAAGTTTGGGACAGCTTGCACACTGTGTGTTTTGGATTTAAGAAGTTAAATGACACCTTACTGGATAAAAATGTATTATGACACGTGATTCATACAACAATTATTAATCTTCAATAAGTTCTGCTGGAGTAAGTACCCAAACGTGTGCTAGCTTAATTTAAACCTCTGCAAAATTTGCTGGTAATTTTCTAAGAACAGATTGACTCATGATATTTTCAATGTCCAAAAATTTGCCTTTCAGTCATAAACTAAAGAATACCATGTTGCACATTTCAACACTTATGTCTTCAATCTTAAATAAAAATGCAGTCTAAATGTGGCCAATAACAAATATGAACCAGTCAAGAATATCAAAGTTTCAAACTGTTTCATTTATTTTTAATATAGGAAACAAAACTTTGGAATTAATAATAGAAAGCATGTGCAGATTAATTACACACAAAAACTAAAACATGAGACTATAGATGTGGTACCAAGCTCTCCCATATACGCTACTTGCTATTGCTATACGTAATTTTTCCAGGCTGTTCAGTGTCCTTTGCAGTCATTATCCAATCCTACTTCACAATGTATGTTAGAAATAACGTGAAATATTTGCTTTCAATCTACATGATAAAGAATTTATTGCCTTTATCATAAATCAATCTACAGCTAAGTCAGTAAGAACCTGTAGATTTTTCTCACTCTGGTTTCCATACCTAGCTGTAAATTAGGTCATTCATTTATTTGAAATTTAAGATCAGTATCAACATTAACAGAAAGTTACCTAATAACTGTCTGATTTTTGCATCCCTATAAAAGAAACAAATAAATTTGCCACGTACTCTACTAGATAATTTATCACCATCAGATACTACATATAAAAATTTTGAGTATTTAGGAAACTTAAAACCATCTATCATATCTCTTCTTTCCTCCTTTAAGTTTTTGGATGTATTTTTTTCCTTAGTTCTTTTAATCATTACTTTTCTGAATTTAAATAATATACTTAAATAATATTTTACTATCAGTTAAGGCTATATCTACTTAAGTTTTGCTATGAAACATGAGGTAATTAGTAAGCCTTTTCTCTACCTCTCCTCCTCCCTCACCTCAAAAATTAGCTACAATTTTTTTTTTTTTTTTTTTTTTTTTTGCGGTACGTGGGCCTCTCACTGCTGTGGCCTCTCCCGCTGCGGAGCACAGGCTCCGGACGCGCAGGCCCAGCGGCCATGGCTCACGGGCCCAGCCGCTCCGCGGCATGTGGGATCCTCCCAGACCGGGGCACGAACCCGCGTCCCCTGCATCGGCAGGCGGACTCCCAACCACCACGCCACCAGGGAAGCCCCTACAATTTTATTTTTATATTATGAAGTTTTATCATTCAGATCCTTTTTGTCACATTTTGACCACTGTAGGTTAGAAAGTTTTTATAAAAGATAGTAATTAACACCGACAATATTGTTTTTAACTGTAGACTGAGATGCATTATTGGCCTCACAAAAATGTAATCTTATGTCTTAATTTTTTATCTTTGAAGGGGAACCTTCTAAGCATCAGTATCTAACAAATTCTCTTTCATTTACTTTCTGGCTTCCTTCCCCTTTTATGGTCATACTTCACTGCCTGAATTTCATGTATGCATTTTCTAAGATTTCTTTTTTGTTTTTCTAGTTGATCCTCTTGAATATCTTTTCATACAGGGCAAGTTAATAATGACCTAAGTTATTGCATGATAGTGTCTTTTGCATAATATAATATCTTTTTATCCTTCCAACTTTGAAGACATTGCTTCATTTTCTTTGAATATTCACTGCTGCTGGTGACATTTTTTTTTTTGACATCTTTATTGGAGTATAATTGATTTACAATGGTGTGTTAGTTTCTGCTGTATAACAAAGTGAATCAGCTATACATATACATATATCCCCATATCTCCTCCCTCTTGCATCTCCCTTCCACCCTCCCTACCCCACCCCTCTAGGTGGTCACAAAGCACCCAGCTGATCTCCCTGTGCTTCCCACTAGCTATCTATTTTACATTTGGTAGTGTGTATATGTCAATGCCACTCTCTCACTTCATCCCAGCTTACCCTTCCCCCCCCCATGTCCTTAAGTCCATTCCCTACGTCTGAGTCTTTATTCCTGTCCTGCCCCTAGGTTCTTCAGAACATTCTTTTTTTAGATTCCATATATACGTGGTAGCATACGGTATTTGTTTTTCTCTTTCTGACTTACTTCACTCTGTATGACAGACTCTAGGTCCATCCACCTCACTACAAATAACTCAATTTCGTTTCTTTCTATGGCTTTCTATGGCTGAGTAATATTCTATCGTATATATGTGCCACATCTTCTTTATCTACCGTTCATCTATCGATGGACACTTACCCATGTCCTGGCTATTGTAAATAGTGCTGCAGTGAACATTGTGGTACATGACTCTTTTTGAGTTACGGTTTTCTCAGGGTATATGTCCAGTAGTGGTATTGCTGGGTCATATGGTAGCTCTATTTTTAGTTTTTTGAGGAACCTCCATACTGTTCTCCATAGTGGCTGTATCAATTTACATTCCCACCAACAGTGTAGGAGGGTTCCATTTTTGCTGGTGACATTTTAATGTCAATAATACTCTCATTCCTTTAAATGTAATTTTTCTCCATATATGTATATACACATATATATGTTTCAGTTTATATGATACATCATATAGATCATATATATCATATGAATATAAAATTCTGGGAGGGGGACGAGTTCTAAAATCTGAACAGAATGTGGATGGAAGGTATGGAAATATCCTTAATATGGCTATCATCAATACTGGGAGGTAACATCAACAAAGAATCCTAACCCATATATGGGTACATGTTTCAAAATGCTTTTCTTTTAACAATTTCCATTTTGTGCTTATCTTATTCCTATAGTATCTAAAAAATATGCCAACATGACAATACTTCTGACCTACTCCTAGTTATCATTTCAGACAGAAAGAGAGAGGGCACTGTCCTTCTTTCCTCCTCACCCTCCACCCCACATGTCATGCTGTATCTGCTCTTCATCCCCACCTCTCTCCCAGAGAACCACATGGCTCCTGAGCTACATCTTGGGCCCAAGAGTGAGCACCCAGCAACAAAGTCTTCCCTGGGAGGCTGGGCTAGCGAAAACCTGCGTAAACCCTGGCAGTGGCTTGGGCTGTATGGACAAGTACTCCTTCTTCTGTATCCTTGAAGTATGGTATAGAAGAGCAAGAAGTGGGGTCTTGGGTCTGCATGGGTGTACACCTTTGGCCACTCATATTCTTCTCTTTGGATGTCATGATCACAACAGGGCCAACATCGGTCCCTCTAAATGCTCTGATAGTCTAGTCTGAAGCTAGAGGTGTTAAGAGATTTCAAACACTTTCAAATTATGTCTGTATGGTAGGGCTCCTCAACCAGTAGCCAGGATCTACTAAGAGATCTCCAAGTCTAATTTTACTACCTACACACCTCCCTTGGACTCTTTAAGATGTGTTGGGTTCTTTTAAATTGTGTTAATTCCCTGACAGTGACTAACTACACCTAGGCTATCACCACAATATGTTATTTTTCTATGTACATGTTATACACACACACACACACACACACACACACACACACAGGTGAGCAGCTTGGTTTTCACTTCTGATTGATTTAGTTCATTTTCAAAGAAAATCATTGAATATGGCCATTAAAAAAATATTTCTGAATGAGGAATCTTGAAATATAGGATGAAGTTTGTTTTATTTTCCAAGATATAAGTTCTTAGGCATATTTCTTCAAGAGGCTCAGAAATGTTGTCAAATCAATGTTCATTTTTTCTAAATTCTCAATATCCAATAGTTATTCTTCCCAATTCATAAATATAATTCCTTGTTTTCTACAAGTGTACTCAATGATTACTAGGAAAATTAACTAGAGTTCCTCATACACTGATATGTGAAAACATTGCCTATGTCACTGTAATATTTATGGCAACACTCTATTGTAATATATAATATTGATTTAACAATTTAAGAAGTCCTGTAGTGTACTTCCTACAGGGCAGGGACCATATTGTTTTCTATATGTGACCAGCATCCAGCATATTCAATGAAGTAGGATTGAAGGGGATAGGCACATAGAATGATCTCCTGGATAAGGAAGTGAGCACTAAAGAAGGTTTTGAACTTGAACTCTAATTCTAAGCCTCAGGAAATGTATTTGGAAAAAGTATTTTGAATGAATAAAACCATAAACTGCCTATTTTTCATAAAAGCCCATTTTTATGACCTACAAAACAATTCCTCTCTCTACCTCACAGTTTTCACCCTCAAGCCAGGAGACATGCCACATTCACTTCTGAAGTTGGAAAGAACTGGAATGCTCATAACATTCAAGTGGTTGTAACTTTCTCCACTTCCTTTATATATATGGTACAGAGAACTGGGCAGCGGGGGTGGAGAATCATTGCTGTTTTTATTCATAAGCCAATGATTCTCCTAAATCTCCATTCAGAGATATGTATGAATGCGTCAAGAGCCCCACAGTGGTCATCCATTCTGAATAGATCAGGGATGCTGCAATGGTATATAGCTGATGGTAATCATGGTTTGGTGACTGAGCGTCTTAGTACCAGTCAATACATTGGAGATTTTAATGTTACTTACTCTACTCCTTAAGGGAGCACTTCTCAGTGGAAATTTATGTATGAATCACATATATAGTTTTAAGTTTTCTAAGTAGCCACATTTTTTAAAAGTTAAAGAAAAGGTGAGGGCTTCCCTGGTGGCACAGTGGTTGAGAGTCCGCCTGCCGATGCAGGGGACACGGGTTCGTGCCCCGGTCCGGGAAGATCCCGCATGCCGCGGAGCGGCTGGGCCCGTGAGCCATGGCCGCTGAGCCTGCGCGTCCGGAGCCTGTGCTCCGCAACGGGAGAGGCCACAACAGTGAGAGGCCCGCGTACCACAAAAAAAAAAAAAAAAAAAAAAAAGAAAGAAAGAAAAGGTGAAAATAATTTGAATAATTGACTTAACCCAATGTATCCAAAATATATTCAATTCTACATTTAATTCTATTAAAAATAATATATTTTAAATTCATATTTTCTTCCTAAGCCTTTGAATCCAGGGCATAGTTAGCACGTCTTCATTTGGACTAGCCAGATTTCAAGTGCTCAGCAGTCACATCCACTGGCTGCCCTGTGGGACAGCGCAGCAGATGTGGCATTTTATGCCTTTGCCAGCCCTTTCCAGGTTCTTGCAAACCATCAAACCCAGCACAATCAAGAACCTGAGCTAATCTTGGAGAGCAAGTAGCAGAAAATAATCAGGCTTGCCAGTCACTGGGATATGGAGTCCATTGTGCTGATCCAAGCCCTGATACCCGAGGTCCCTAAGGGAAGTCTTAAGCATCTGTGTTTAGAAATGGGCAGGCAGTGTCCTCACCACTTTATACCAATAATAGGGCATTGGAACAGACTGTGTGGTGCTCTGGGGACTTGTAAGCATCCTCTGCTTCCCTCTCTCTCCAACCTCTTTTGCGTAGCTCCAATGCTCAAGTCATGCTTTCCAATCAGATGTTTAGTTTCACCAAAGGTAATGAGATGGTAGCACTGTGCCATTCTGGTATAATCTGAATAATCATGGGAGAAGAATATTCGTCTTTGAGATGTGTCTTTCATCTGAGGTCACCTGAGCAGTTACTGCAGAAGAGGGCATCAGTTTTCCTCACCTGTAAAATCAGGAGTTGGGCTGGATGAACTGGGAAGTTCCTTCCTATGCTAAAAATTATACAATTACTATATAAATTAGGTAAATATCATAAAGTCAAAAATCTGAAATAATGCACTCAAACCTTTTAAATTTAGAATTATAATAAGTACATTCTAAATCTATGAAAAGCTGAATTTATAAAATGTTATTGCAGAAAAAGGGTTTTACTTTTTTAAATACAAAATGAGATTTCTATAGAATAGATGTTGACCAAGAACATATTTACACACTGGATTACCCTTAAATTTTGTTCCAATTTACAATTTGTCAAATTATTTCATGCGGCACAAGGGAAGTTATTTTTACTGATAAAAGTTTACAACGGTGTCCTTTAAACATATTTTAAAATGAAATGAATTAAAACAGAAATTAAACAAAATTAAAAAACAAAACAGAGCTTCCCTGGAGGCACACTGGTTAGGAATCCACCTACCAATGCAAGGGACACGGGTTCAAGCCCTGGTCCTGGAAGACCCCACATGCCGTTGGAGCAGCTGAGCCTGTGCGCCACAACTACTGAGCCTGAGCTCTGGAGCCTGCAAGCCACAGCTGCTGAGGCCCACACGCCTAGAGCCCTTGCTCTACAACGGGAGAGGCCACCGCAATGAGAAGCCCACGCACCGCAGCGAGGAGTGGCCCCCACTCGCCGCAACCAGAGAAAAGCCCACGCGTAGCAACAAGACTGAACGCAGCCAAAAATTAAAAAACAAAACAAAACTCAATGTTTAGCGTGGGAAATCAGAGTCCTCAAGAATGATCGGAGGCAACGACAGAAGCAGCATAATTTCTAAATTATTTTCCAACTCTGAGACTACAGGCTCAGAGAAAAACTTTTTCAAAAGGACAACCTCTCCTCCTGTGATTTCTCTCAATACTTCTTTCATATATATACATATGTCTTTTACATAGTCATTGGTCCTTTTACTTAGTAACTATATATTAAAAAGCTATTATAGGCTAGTACTGTGCTAAGCATCAGAGAGATAATAATGGAAACCTTATGGAAATTGAGGGAGACAGACAAGTGAAAACATTCTGTAGTAAGCACTACAAGTGGAGTAAGTTTGGATTACAAGGGCCTACAAAGTTCACAAAGTAGCAAAGGAGAAACATCTAGCTCCATCTTGGATCAGTCAAGGAAAGCTTTCTAGGCAGGAGACTTTTCGACTGAAGCTGAGCCCTGGGTGACTCAGAAACCCACCAAGGAGTGGAAGCAGAAGCTGGTTGGAGGAGATCAGCATGTTTCCTGCAAAGGAACACTGTGCTCACAATTCTAGAAGTAAGAGAGAATGTGGCCCACTGTGTGAAATAGCAGGGTTTCCAGTATGGTTGGATCACCAACTACAGGGAAGGTGTGAAGAGACACTGGGTGGAAATGTATGATCTGGGTTCTTATCACCAATGTCTGATACGTGAGGGAATCAGTAGCAATTATCTGAATGAGTGAACAGTTGAAAATGCCAAAATAAGGGTAAATTTCAAGCTATACACATTTTCATTCTGTGAACCTATCGCTTCCATTGAATTGGCACTAAACGCTTAACTTAGACTTTGCTGTAGATCTAGCAAATCAAAGTTTGAAAATGTGGCTTAGTAAATACTGAGCAGACATTTGATATAATGGACAGATAAAAATAATCATAATTAGTACATCAATTGTTTCTTTATAAGTATGTATTTTTAAAGTATCGGAAAATGCTTTAAAGTCGTGCATTCTCTTAAGCATTTTAAGCACCCCCTCTGCAAGCTCATATACTACAAACTTCATTTGCATCAATTTTTTGTTGCTATTGAAGAGAGAAACTACTGCCCAACATTTGTAAAACAGCTATATATTCTAAATGGGTGAAATCAAGGTGATTCGTTTTTTACTATATTTCTGCTTTTATACATTTCCTTCTTTAACCAATATTAAGTAGACATGCATTCTAAAAGCAGACAACTTAAAGTTTGTAATTAAATTACAATGGCCAAGTTGGGTCTATACTTTCTCACAATATGCGACCTAAGGAGTGTGCACAGTGCGCAAAAAGAACTTGAAAAAAAATTGAAATACCACGGCTAAGTGAGAAACTTTCACAGATACACAAAGAAAATCCACTCCCCTTCCTTGAAATGCACTTTCATTTTTTGTTTCCGAGAAGAAAAGCAAAAGGGAAGCTTTGTTAGTTTCCTATTGCTGCTTTAACAAATTACCACAAGCTTAGTGGCTTAAAACAACACACAATTATTGTTTCATAGTTTTGGAGGTCATAAGTCCAAAAGGGGTCTCACTGGGGCTACAGTCAAGGTTTTGGCAGGGCTGCATTCCTTTCTGGAAGATCTTGGGGAGAATTTGTGTTTTTTTGCCTTTTCTAGCTTCTTGAGGCTGCCTGCATTACTCGTCTGGTGGCCCCCCATCCATGTTCACAGTCAGCAATATTGAGTCTTTCTCAGAATGCCGTCTCTCCGCCTCCTTCTTCCCCATTTAAGGAGCCTTTTGATTATGCTGGGCCAACCTAGATAATCCAGGATGCTCTCTTTATTTGAACTGATTGGCAATCTCAATTTCATCTGCAACTTTAATTCCCACTTGCTATGTCATATAACATATTTTTTATAGGTTGCAGGGATTAGCGTGTGGATATCTTGACTGGGGGGCGGTGGGGGGGTGATATTTGGCCTACCATAGAAACTATCAGAGTAAGAAAAATTTTAACCTGTAAATTAACTGTATTTTATTTTGTCCAGTAAGATTTGATTGGAACATGATGCCAGGCTTTCATGCAATCTCAGAGAATAAATAAGACAAAAATCCCTGTCTTCATGAAGTTTGCAGAGAGAAAGTACAAATCACATGTACAAAGTAAAAATCTTTTGGGACAAGGACCTTTCATCACTTTAAGTACTCATTAAGTTAAAAAATAATGTTATTTACCAACGTCAATCAAATTAATTTAATAATGTAGCAATAATAACAATTATATTTCATTGCATGACTCATAATACACTATTAAAAGAACAAAATATATCTTTCATCAATTGGGTGACTCATAAGTCCATAGAGAAAGTAAAAAAATTTAGTCAATCAACTGACTGGGCTACATGATTCTAAACAACTGATTTGAATGATCTGTTATTTCATCAACATGAATGATTTTTTTTCATTGAAATGACAGACCATTATAGTATCAAGTAGGGGTGTACCAGATTTACAAAGTATCAATGAATGCCTTCCTTTAATGGTCTAGGAAAGAAAAGAAATAGTTTGGGGATCATAATTACCATCTATGATCCTTCAAAGACTTGTGTTACAAACTTTATCAAGTTAGCAAAGCTTTTTCTTTATACTCCATTCTCCTCCAGGGGAAAAAAAAAAGCTTAAAATTCTACTTTAAGTTTCTCTTCTTTTTGTGCTAATCAAAAACTCACCTAAAAAAATTATTCCTTGACTCTCTGTGAGAAAAAAAATTATTTATTTTCTTTTCTCAACTACAAATGTCCTAGAGTTCAGTTAATTAACAGACTTAACAGATTAACTTGTTATTACAGTTAATAAGGCTAACTTTAGTATTGATTTAGCATGCTATTGAGTGACTACTAAGTGTTAGTACTATTCTAGAAGGTGTGGATATAGTAGAAAATGAGACAGACAAGGGGAGACCAAAAAATCCATAAATAAACCAGAGAAAAAGACCAAATGGTGATAACTGCTATGCAGAAAATTCAAATGAATGATGTGATCTAGAGTGAACTGGTGTCCAGATTGTGTGGTCAGAGGTGCGTCTCTCAAAGAATGACATTTAATCTGAGATCAAAATAACAAGGAGAAGGCAACCACGCATAGATTGGTAGAAGTACACGCCAGTGGTCCAGTGGGAGCACTGATGGAAGTAAGCATTAATGCAAACTTGTAATGTTTGAGATACAGAAGACCAGTGGAGCTGGAACATAATAGGCTAGTAGGCTAGAAGGACAATAATACAAAACGGTCTTAGAGAGGCAGCCACAACCACATCATAGAGGATTCTGAATGCCACGGTAAAACAGATGACAGGAATTCATTGAAAGGCTTAAAGCAAGAAGAGGAAATTATATGATATACGGTATAAAAAGATTATCCTGGCTGCTACGTGAAAGGATAACCAATTGTAAGGGGGTAAAACGGGAAGTAGAAAAACAAATCAAGATTTTATTACAGTAATCCAAGTGAGAGGTGATGGTAATTCGATTAAAATAATGTAGAAGACATGAGAAAAAAATGACTGGCTTTGTGTTATCTTTTGGGGGTAGTACAAAAGATTTGGTGACTGACTGGATCTGGAAGAGATAAAGATAAGAATCAAAAATAACTCACAGGTTTTTGAGTTGAGAAAGTGGTTGGAAGATCATGCTATTTACAGTGATAGAGAAGAGGAGGTTTGTGGTGAAAATGAAGAATTCTATTTTGCCTAGGTTATATTTGAGATCCTTACCAGACATCTGGGTAGGGATGTCAAGTAATCAGTTGAATATATAAATATAGGAATTCCAGGAAGAGATCTGGACTGACAATAAAAATTTTAAGGTCATCAGACTATTGATGGATTTCGGTATACAAGACTGCATTAGGCCACCTAGGAAGAGTAAATAGGTAGAGAAGAGAGCTTGAGACATAGAAAAGGTGTGTGAGGACTGAAGGAAATTAATGTCTATTGCATTCAGTATTTTGGATTACCTTCTTTGGATCATGGGAGATATATGTGTGTAAGGTCAAGCATAAGAATTTGAGAGTTATGTGGGAGAGAGGTATAGGAAGGTCCCAGTTAAGGGAGAAGACCAAAAATTAGCAAGCACTAATAATGGGATTATATGATTTCCTTCAGAAGTGCTTAACAGGTAGAGAAACAGAAAATGTTGTTTAAACCAAAGTGGATGTAGTAAAAGAGGGAAGTGGGACTTTGACGCTCTCATAAGAGTAAAAGAAGTGATACCCAAATGGGTCTGGAATCAACAGGGAATTAAGTGAAGTTGAAGGAACTGATAGGTAAAGAAAAAGAGAAGACTCAAAGTACTAAAATTTCGTTAAGACTGAAGACAAGTCTAAGTGGAGCTCACACAGAATACAGTGTGAACAGTGTTTCCTGGAGTCATCCTACGTGGCGCCCTTAGAGGAGAGCTGGAGAAATAGAAGATTGCAGTTAGTTTTGAATAGGAAGTTATGATTTCAGCTGTGGGACATTTCTGAGTGATGATAAGAAACAGAGATTGGTCATGTGAATAAATGACCTTACAGATTGTTTGTAAGATTGACTGAGTGTAGAATGTTGAACAGACAGTCCATGAACGCTAAAGTCATCTAAGAAAGAGGCATGAAAACTGTCACAATAGATGACATTAAAAAATCAGCAGGGCTTAACTTTAGAAAGAGAAGACACTGATATACAAAGAAAAACTTATTTAAATAAACATTATTCAGATTTAAAAGTATATGAAGAGATAGTGTCATTATGAACCATAATACAGTTCTAGGGGGGAAAAAGAAGAAAAGAGAGCGAAATACAGGGAGGGAGGGAGGGAAAAGGGAATAAAAAGAAAGTAAGGAAGATAGGTTTTGACAAATCAGGACCAAAAGACTGTGCTACAGGTTATGGCATCTATCCCATTAATTGCATTATCCTCTTAAACTGTCTCTGTCTTGTTCCCATCTGGTCCATCTTTATAAGACTTCACAAGAGAGCTTTTCAAAATGCAAAATGGATCACAGCACTCACCTCCCTAAACCCTTCAATAGCTTCCTATTATCCACAGAATAATATCCAAGCTCCTTAGTGTGGCAACCAAGGACCTTGATGATCTGATCATTGCCTATTCCTCCAGACACATTTCCACCACATTCCCCATAATTCCCTTGCAATACAGTTATTTTCCTTCCATACCAATACCATGCCACTTCTCACATCTGTGTTATGCTCAGGCTACTCTCTTTAACTGTGATGTTCTTTGAAAACTACATCACATTCTCTGTAACACCTTCCCTATTCTCCACCTTTCCCATTGTCCATTTCCTGACAGCTCTATGCCAAAAGAGAACCATCACCCGATTACTGCCTAGACACTTCTGTATCTTCTACATGCTTCTATTATTCCATACATTCCCCTGTATTCTTTGTTAGCAAGGTCTCTAAGCTTCTCAAGGGCACAGACATTGTCTATTTCTTTAGGACCTAGCAAAATACCTATTACATAAGAGGTGCTCAATAGTTTGCTGAATAGATGTTATCTAATAGAAGATGGAAGGCTTGATAGAGAATTAATGAAAGATGCTACATACATAAGGTAGAAGGTTTGAATAGCAATCAGACAAGGCTAGAACATTTTTTACCTTTCTCTATGATACCGTTAGACTTAAATTTAACTGTTTATATAGGTGAATGTTCTTATCCAAAACCCCAGAGGCCAAATAAGCTTCAGAATACTGAAAAGATTGGATTAGAGAAACATAATATGGTGTATATACCATATATTACATAGAACTACCAATGAGGTCTAGGGCAATATTCCATAATCAAATACGTTGATATTTCTGCCATGACATATAAACAGCCACACTAAATAACCAGCCTCTTGTCAGGTCCATTTAGGTTTTCCTCTAAATGAATTACCAAAAATCGTGTGATACATTTCCAACATTCCAATTACAAAATGACTTGGGAATTCCCTGGCCGTCCAGTGGTTCGGACTGGGCACTTTCACTGCCGGGCCCAGGTTCAATCCCTGGTCAGGGGACTAAGATCCTGCAAGCCACGCAGCACAGTCAAGAAAAAAAAAAAATTACATCTATGACTTACAAAAAAATTTCAGAACTGTAAATAAGTTATTGTAAATCTGTACTAAAATAACTATTTTGGAGAAACTAAGCAATTCTTAGTCAATATTGTCACAGGAAGTTACTACTGTAACTACTTCAGTTTCCTTCATTTGTTAATAAAATAATGTATTAACATAATGGATCAAATGCAGTAACCAGGTAAATGAATATAGGACGTATTTTTTTAACTTTTTGTATAATTATGTAGGTTGAGTACTTAAAAGAATAGAACACAAATAATATAGACCTAATCATTACAGTCTAAGAAAAGACTTCCTGGACTGATCCATAACTCTCTGGTAACACTTTAGACTGGCTTCAAGACCATCTTGTCAATAATTCCCAGTGTCACTTGTTAGAATGTCTTTGGCACTTTAAAGACAGTGGCAATATAAAACTTATTTTCTACTGTGAAGCTTTCCAAAAATCCTATTTCTTGCACACAAATAATGCTATCAACCTTCAACATCATCAACAGCAAAAACAAAAGTAGTAAATTTGCAGTTCTAGGAAATCCTGATTAGTGTGGGTCGAAGCTTATTAAAGAAGAAAATTCCTTCTTTAATAAGTTTCCTTAAAATCTGTATCTCAATAGCTTCCAAATATTTTCTGAAGAGTGTTGATATTGATCTGGCAATACCTATAATTTTAGTTAACGATGAGACATTTTAAAAAGCTAGATTGTTCTCTTTATTGTCCTCAGGTAGAATACTACTTCAGAAAATTTGCAGAAACTTATGTGCCGCAAAAAAAAAGATTCTTTCCCTAATTGATTTATTAACTTGAACATACTTATTGGCATTGTTTCAAAGTGAAATTGTATAAATAAAGTATTTAAAAGATTTAATATTCCATTTGCAAAGCAGCCATCAATAACAATTTCTTTTATAATATGAATTATTAAAATAATAAGTCACTCAGAAGTTTAATATATTTTCTTTATTTCCACAAATGCATCTTATTTTCAGAAAAAAATTTTCCATGAGTTCTCTCTCACTGTCGAATAATCACTGACTGTCAAGAAACAATTGTCTTTAGGACTCTTAAGAATGCAGGTATGGACAATCATTTAAACATACACTTTTTTTCATAATTTCTTCTTTGAGGTCCATATTACACAACATAGTAACATTTAGAGCCAAAAGAGAAAGGAAACTTTCCTTTCATTATATAACAAGTTCCTCAAAGCCAACATGAACTTTCTGCAGTTCTACTGAAAATGTGGTTCGATAGCTCTAAGTCACAACCTTAAAAGCCTGCATGACAAGAGACACCTCCATGCTGGTATCACTTCTACTGAACCACTCTGCACAGGAGGACGTGGAAGAAAGAAGAGTGATAACAAAATGATGATAACCTTTTACTTCTCATTCTGCTCATCTCTTACCTTCCTTATCAATGGGCATACTGAAAATTAATCCCACTGGGGGGATTGGGGTACTTCCACAAAGAGTTATTCCATTCCTGTGTTGGACACTGAATCCTCAGAATTTGTGATAATCCACTCTCTGGGTCCATAGGTTAGATATCACAGCCAATTTTGAATTAAAACACCCCATAAGTCACTTCACATTTACTGATGCTATTCAAAACAATAAATATATGATCAATGAAATACTGAATTTCAGTTTCAACAATCTGACTTCACAGTGACACCGATTTCAAATCACTTCCTTTTAAATACAAGCCATATAAAAGAATAGAACATCGGTATATCAGAGTATTGAAACAAACAAAAAAAAACCAGAACAAAGGAAACCCATATAGACAATTTAGTATCTGACTTTAATCTAGTTTAAGAATGCACAAGTAGATTTAGTCCCCAGACACAATGTTTACTTTTACAGTTGGAGCAGCAAAGCAAGTAAATGCTGTCAAATCAGACAAGACTCCAAATTGTCATCATGACAACTTCATCTCAGGCTGTCAACATGCCACACATTTCTCCAGATACCTCTGTGGTACAGACTCAGTAACCTTTCCATTTACAGCCCCCCACCTACTCCCCATTGTCCCAAAGCCACAAGGGATCCAAAATGAGAAAGACTTTTTCCAGGAATCTTTTGGTTAAAAACATTCTTTTAAGTTGAACTAAAGAACAGTGAGAGAAAATTAAAGAAGCCATGGACATAAAAGAGTATTTCTACAAAGATAAAGCATAAGGAATGAATCTAAAATGAATGAGTAAAGACACAGGGGAATAATGAAATAGGGGAGATAGTACAGGGAAGGAATTTTAGTGAAAAATGAAGAATAGCAATAATGAAGTAAGAGGACTTATTACTTGAATTTTCCTTATATGAAAAATCTTCTCAAACAATTCTTTTAAATTTTAGAGAACAGTAATAAATTAGCCTTTTGCCATTTAAATTTGACTAAATAATCTGAATCCCTCCTACAAAAAAGATGTATGAATGTGTGCTGTGGATAGACAGATTGATTGATTGATTGATAGATACAAAAATAGATATAAACATAGATACCTATGTCTCTGTCTGTATTTATATCTAAATATATGGATTTATTTTCTCTAAATTATTCCCATATTCAAGATTATACTACCAATCTGTTTTCTCTGCAGTTCTGCTCTAACTTCTTATTGTCTGTACTCATTCTTCCAGGAGAGAAAACTTAAAGGTGAGCATGGCATGTTGAGAGGCAGAGGGGAGGGGAATTGCTGGAGGAAGGAGAGAGGAAATCTCTAAATTAAAGAAATGAGATTTCTTTCTTCATAGGCTAATACAGGCACATTTATGGTCACTAGATGAGATTCAGTAGCTAATTTTCCAAACCTTCATAGATATATATGGAAAAGTTGGAATAAGCATTTTTGTGCCAGCGGTCTAATATAAGAAAACAAGCTCTTATTGTACACATCTCTGTAGATGCAAGGACAAAATGTCTAGAACAATTGGACAACAAAGTGAGATAAACCCAGACAGTATAAAAATATATTACCTACAGTATGTCCAGAGTCACTCTTTGTGAAGGATAATTATGGTTTGACCCAAGATCTGTCAAGTATATTTTCTTCCAAGAAGTCCCTGGTGCTTCCAAGCACAGTCCCTGCTGGGGATACATTATAGGCTCCAAATTGAACAGAATGTTAAAAACTAACTAGATTTGTGAGAGTCTTTTCTTGGCAAATTTGATAACAATTAGTGTCTATTAAGTTTTTATTAGCCCCAGAGTAAATGAAACAGAGGACATGATATTTAAATATACACACTGACATTTAGCAAGAAAGATTATGAATATAAATACTGATGGTAAAATAAATGCTTAAGAGAGAGAAAGATTGAAATTAACTTGTCATTACTCCTTATTTGCCCAACTGAAGCAACTCAGACTGAACTTTGATATATATATATATATATATATATATTCTAAGAAATCCAACGGTGGACACTTTACCTCTTTTTTTTTTTTTTTTTAAATATTTATTTATTTACTTTTGGCTGTGTTGGGTCTTTGTTGCTGCATGCAGGCTTTCTCTAGTTGCGGCGAGCGGGGTCTACTCTTTATTGCGGTGCACAGGCTTCTCATTGACGTGAGTTCTCTTGTTGCGGAGCACGGGCTCTAGGTGCACGGCTTCAGTGGTTGTGGCATGCGGGCTCAGTAGTTGTGGCTCGCAGGCTCTAAGAGCGCAGGCTCAGTAGTGTGGCGCACGGGCTTAGTTGCTCCGTGGCATGTGGGATCTTCCCGGACCAGGGCTCGAACCCGTGTCCCCTGTATTGGCAGGCGGATTCTTGACCACTGCGCCACCAGGGAAGCCCTACCTCTTTTTTTTAAACATCTTTATTGGAGTATAATTGCTTTACAATGGTGTGTTAGTTTCTGCTTTATAACAAAATGAATCAGTTATACATATACATATGTCCCCATCTCTCTTCCGTCTTGCGTCTCCCTCCCTCCCACCCTCCCTATCCCACCCCTCTAGGTGGTCACAAAGCATGGAGCTGATCTCCCTGTGCTATGCGGCTGCTTCCCACTAGCTATCTATTTAACGTTCCATAGTGTATATATGTCCATGCCACTCTCTCACTTTGTCCCAGCTTACCCTTCCCCCTTCCCATATCCTCAAGTCCATTCTCTAGTAGGTCTGTGTCTTTATTCCCATCTTGTCCCTAGGTTCTCCATGAGCATTTTTTTTTTTTTTAGGTTCCATATATATTTGTTAGCATATGGTATTTGTTTTTCTCTTTCTCACTTACTTCACTCTGTATGACAGACCCTAGGTCCATCCACCTCACAACAAATAACTCCATTTCATTTCATTTTATTGCTGAGTAATATTCCATTGTATATATGTGCCACATCTTCTTTATCCATTCATATGTCGATGGACCCCTAGGTTGCTTCCATGTCCTGGCTATTATGAATAGAGCTGCAATGAACATTTTGGTACATGACTATTTTTGAATTATGGTTTTCTCAGGGTATATGCCCAATAGTGGGAATGCTGGGTCGTACGGTAGCTCTATTTTTAGTTTTTAAGGAACCTCCATACTGTTCTCCAAAGTGGCTGTATCAATTTACATTCCAACCAGCAGTGCAAGAGCGTTCCCTTTTCTCCACACCCTCTCCAGCATTTATTGTTTGTAGATTTTTTGATGATGGACATTCTGACCAGTGTGAGATGATATTGCATTGTACTCTTGATTTCCATTTCTCTAATGATTAACGATGTTGAGCATTCTTTCATGTGTTTGTTGGCAATCTGCATATCTCCTTTGGAGAAATGTCTATTCAGGTCTTCTGTCCAGTTTTGGATTGGGTGGTTTGTTTGATATTGAGCAGCATGAGCTGCTTGTAAATTTTGGAGATTAATCCTTTGTCAGCTGCTTCATTTGCAAACATTTTCTCCCATTATGAGGGTTCTCTTTTCGTCTTGATTATGGTTTCCTTTGCTGTGCAAAAGCTTTTAAGTTTCATTAGGTCCCATTTGTTTATTTTTGTTTTTATTTCCATTTCTCTAGATGGTGGGTCAAAAAGGATCTTGCTGTGATTTACGTCATAGAGTGTTCTGCCTATCATTTCCTCTAAGAGTTTGATAGTGTCTGGCCTTACATTTAGGTCTTTAATCCATTTTGAGTTTATTTTTTGTGTATGGTGTTAGGGAGTATTCTAATTTCATTCTTTCACATGTAGCTGTCCAATTTTCCCAGCACCACTTATTGAAGAGGCTGTCTTTACTCCATTGTATATTCTTTCCTCCTTTATTTATTTGCTTATTTATTTTGCGGTACACGGGCCTCTCACTGTTGTGGCCTCTCCCGTTGCAGAGCACAGGCTCGGGACGCGCAGGCTCAGTGGCCATGGCTCACAGGCCCAGCCGCTCCGTGGCATGTGGGATCTTCCCAGACCAGGGCATGAACCCGTATCCCCTGCATCGGCAGGCAGACTCTCAACCACTGCGCCACAAGGGAAGCCCTCTTTCCTCCTTTATCAAAGATAAGGTAACCATATGTGAGTGGGTTTATCTCTGGGTTTTCTTTCCTGTTCCACTGATCTATATTTCTGTTTTTTGTGCCAGTACCATACTGTCTTGATTACTGTAGCTTTGCAGTATAGTCTGAAGTCAGGGAGACTGATTCATCCAGCTCCATTTTTCTTTCTCAGGATTGCTTTGGCTATTCGGGGTATTTTGTGTTTCCATACAAATTGTGAAGTTTTTTGCTCTAGTTCTGTGAAAAATGCCAGTAGTAGTTTGATAGGGCTTGCATTGAATCTGCAGATTGCTTTGCGTAGCACAGTCATTTTCACAATGTTGATACTACCAATACAAGAACATGGTATATCTCTCCATCTATTTGTATCATCCTTAATTTCTTTCATCAGTGTCATACTTTTCTGCATACAGGTCTTTTGTCTCCATAGGTAGGTTTATTCCTAGGAATTTTATTCATTTTGTTGCAATGGTAAATGGGAGTGTTTTCTTAATTTCACTTTCAGATTTTTCATCATTAGTGTATAGCAATGCAAGAGATTTCTGTGCATTAATTTTGTATCCTGCTACTTTACCAAATTCATTGATTAGCTCTAGTAGTTTTCTGGCAGCGTCTTTAGGATTCTCTATGTTTAGTATCATGTCATCTGCAAACAATGACAGCTTTACTTCTTCTTTTCTGATTTGGATTCCTTTTATTTCTTTTTCTTCTCTGACTGCTATGGCTAAAACTTCCAAAACTATGTTGAATAACAGTGGTGAGAGTGGGCAACCTTGTCTTGTTCCTGATCTTAGTGGAAATGCTTTCAGTTTTTCACCATTGAGGACGATGTTGGCTGTGGGTTTGTCATATATGGCCTTTATTATGTTGAGGAAAGTTCCCTCTATCCCTACTTTCTGCAGGGTTTTTATCATAAATGGGTGTTGAATTTTGTCAAAAGCTTTCTCTGCATCTATTGAGATGATCATAAGGTTTTTTGCCTTCAATTTGTTAATATGGTGAATCACATTGATTGATTTGCATATATTGAAGAATCCTTGCACTCCTGGGATAAATCCCACTTGATTATGGTGTATGAGCCTTTTGATATGCTGTTGGATTCTGTTTGCTAGTATTTTGTTGAGGATTTTTGCATCCATGTTCATTAGTGATATTGGCCTGTAGTTTTCTTTCTTTGTGACATCTTTGTCTGGTTTTGGTATCAGGGTGATGGTGGCCTCATAGAATGAGTTTGGGAGTGTTCCTCCCTCTGCTATATTTTGGAAGAGTTTGAGAAGCATAGGTGTTAGGTCTTCTCTGAATGTTTGATAGAACTTGCCTGTGGAGCCATCTAGTTCTGGGCTTTTGTTTGCTGGAAGATTTTTCATCACAGTTTCAATTTCAGTGCTTGTGGTTGGTCTGTTCATATTTTCTATTTCTTCCTGGTTCAGCCTCGGAAGGTTGTGCATTTCTAAGAATTTGTCCATTTCTTCCAGGTTGTCCATTTTATTGGCATATAGTTGCTTGTAGTAATCTCTCATGATCCTTTGTATTTCTGCAGTGTCAGTTGTTACTTCTCCTTTTTCATTTCTAATTCTATTGATTTGAGTCTTCTCCCTTTTTTTCTTGATGAGTCTGGCTAATGGTTTATCAATTTTGTTTATCTTCTCAAAGAACAAGCTTTTCAGTTTTTTTGATCTTCGCTATTGTTTCCTTCGTTTCTTTTTCATTTATTTCTGATCTGATCTTTATGATTTCTTTCCTTCTGCTAACTTTGGGGTTTTTTTGTTCTTCTTTCTGTAATTGCTTTAGGTGTAAGGTTAGGTTGTTTATTTGAGATGTTCCTTGTTTCTTAAGGTAGGATTGTATTGCTATAAACTTCCCTCTTAGAACTGATTTTTCTGCCTCCCATAGGTTTTGGGTTGTCGTGTTTTCATTGTCATTTGTTTCTAGGTATTTTTTGATTACCTCTGATTTCTTCAGTGATATCTTGGTTATTAAGTAGTGTATTGTTTAGCCTCCATGTGTTTGTATTTTTTACAGATTTTTTCATGTGATTGATATTGAGTCTCATAGTGTTCTGGTCCAAAAATATACTTGATACGAGTTCAATTTTCTTAAAATTACCAATGCTTGATTTGTGACCCAAGATATGATCTATCCTAGAGAATGTTCCATGAGCACTTGAGAAGTATGTGTATTCTGTTGTTTTTGGATGGAATGTCCTATAAATATCAATTAAGTCCATCTTGTTTAATGTATCATTTAAGGCTTGTGTTTCCTTATTTACTTTCATTTTGGATGATCTGTCCACTGGTGAAAGTGGGGTGGTAAAGTCCCTACTATGATTGTGTTACTGTCGATTTCCCCTTTTATGGCTGTTAGTATTTGCCTTATGTTTTGAGGTGCTCCTATGTTGGGTGCACAAATATTTACAGTTGTTATATCTTCTTGGATTGATCCCTTGATCATCGTGTAGTGTTCTTTGTGTCCTGTAATAGTCTTTGTTTTAAAGTCTATTTTGTCTGAGAACTGCTACTCCAGCTTTCTTTTGATTTCCATTTGCATGGAATATCTTTTTCCATCCCCTCACTTTCAGTCTGTATTTGTCCCTAGGTCTGAATTGGGTCTCTTGTAGACAGCATATATACGGGTCTTGTTTTTGTATCCATTCAGCCAGTCTATGTCTTTTGATTGGAGCATTTAATCCTTTTACATTTAAGGTAATTATCGATATGTAGGTTCCTATTACCATTTTCTTAATTGTTTTGGATTTGTTATTGTAGGTCTTTTCCTTCTCTTGTGTTTCCTGACTAGAGAAGTTCCTTCAGCATTTGATGTAAAGCTGGTTTGGTGGTGCTGAATTCTCTTTGCTTTTGCTTGTCTGTAAAGGTTTTAATTTCTCCATCAAATCTGAATGAGATCCTTGCTGGGTAGAGTAATTTTGGTTGTAGCTTTTTCTCCTTCATCACTTTAAATATGTCCTGCCACTCCCTTTTGGCTTGCAGAGTTTCTGCTGAGAGATCAGCTGTTAACCTTATGGGGATTCCCTTGTGGGTTATTTGTTGTTTTTTCCTTGCTGCTTTTAATATTTTTTCCTTGTATTTAATTTTTGATAGTTTGATCAATATGTGTCTTGCCTTGTTTCTCCTTGGATTTATCCTGTATGGGACTCTCTGTGCTTCCTGGACTTGATTAACTAATTCCTTTCCCATATTAGGGAAGTTTTCAAATATAATCTCTTCAAATATTTTCTCAGCCCCTTTTTTTTCCTCTTCTTCTTCTGGGACCCCTATAATTCGAATGTTGGTGCATTTAATGTTGTCCCAGAGTTTCTGAGACTGTCCTCAATTCTTTTCATTCTTTTTTCTTTATTCTGCTCTGCAGTAGTTATTTCCACCATTTTATCTTCCAGGTCACTTATCTATTCTTCTGCCTCGGTTATTCTGCTATTGATCCCTTGTAGAGAATTTTTTATTTCATTTATTGTGTTGTTCATCACTGTTTGTTTGCTCTTTAGTTCTTCTAGGTCCTTGTTAAACGTTTCTTGTATTTTCTCCATTCTATTTCCAAGATTTTGGATCATCTTTACTGTCATTATTCTGAATTCTTTTTCAGGTAGACTGCCTATTTCCTCTTCATTTGTTAGGTCTGGTGGGTTTTTGCATTGCTCCTTCATCTGCTGTGTGTTTCTCTGTCTTCTCATTTTGCTTAACTTACTGTGTTTGGGGTCTCCTTTTCACAGGCTGCAGGTTTGTAGTTCCCGCTGTTTCTGGTGTCTGTCCCCAGTGGCTAAGGTTGGTTCAGTGGGTTGTGTAGGCTTCCTGGTGGAGGGGACTAGTGCCTGTGTTCTGGTGGATGAGGCTGGATCTTATCTTTCTGGTGGGCGGGTCCACGTCCGGTGGTGTGTTTTGGGGTGTCTGTGGCCTTATTATGATTCTCGGCAGCCTCTGTGCTAATGGATGTGGTCGTGCTCCTGTCTTACTAGTTGTTTGGCATAGGGTGTCCAGCACTGTAGCTTGCTGGTCGTTGAGTGGAGCTGGGTCTTCATGTTGAGATGGAGATCTCTAGGAGATTTTCGCCATTTGATATTACGTGGAGCTGGGAGGTCTCTTGTGGACGAGTGTCCTGAACTTGGCTCTCCCACCTCAGAGGCAGAGCCCTGACACCTGGCTGGAGCATCAAGAGCCTGTCATCCACACGGCTCAGAATAAAAGGGAGAAAAAAAAAGAAAGAAAGAAAGAAGCAGATAAAATAAAATAATATAAAGTAAAATAAAATAAAGTTATTAAAATAAAAAATAATTATTCAGAAAATTCTTTTAAGTAATAAACAAAAAAAAAAAGAAAGAAAGAAGAGCCAAACCAAAAAACCAATCCACCAATGATAACAAGTGCTAAAAACTATCCTAAAAAAAAACACAACAAAAAAAACGGACAGACAGAACCCTAGGACAAATGGTAAAAGCAAAGCTAGACGACAAAATCACACACAGAAGCATACACATACGCAATTAAAAAAAAGAAAAAAGGGAAAAAAATATATATATATCGTTGCTGCCAACGTCCACCTCCTCAATTTGGGATGATTCGTTGTCTATTCAGGTATTCCACAGATGCAGGGTACATCAAGTTGATTGTGGAGATTTAATCCACCACTCCTGAGGCTGCTGGGAGAGATCTCCCTTTCTCTTCTTTGTTCACACAGCTTCCAGGGTTCAGCTTTGGATTTGGACCTGCCTCTGCATGTAGGTCGCCTGAGGGCATCTGTTCTTCGCTCCGACAGGACAGGGTTAAAGGAGCAGCTGATTCGGGGGCTCTGGCTCACTCAGGCTGGGGGGAGGGAGGGGTACAGATGCGGGGCGAGCCTGCGGCGGCAGAGGCCACCGGGACGTTGCGCCAGCCTGAGGCACACAGTGCGTTCTCCCAGTATAGTTGTCCCTGGATTACGGGACCCTGGCAGTGGCGGGCTGCACAGGCTCCTGGGAGGGGAGGTGTGGACAGTGACCTGGGGTTGCATACTGGCTTCTTGGTGGCGGCAGCAGCAGCCTTAGTGTCTCATGCCCGTCTCTGGGTTCCGCGCTTTTAGCCGCGACTCGCGCCTGTCTCTGGAGCTCCTTTAAGCTGCGCTCTGAATCCCCTCTCTTCGCGCACCAGGAAACAAAGAGGCAAGAAAAAGTCTCTTGTCTCTTTGGCAGCTCCAGACTTTTCCCCGGACTCCCTCCCGGCTAGCCGTGGTGCACTAACCCCTTCAGGCTGTGCTCACGCTGCCTACCCCAGTCCTCTCCCTGGGATCTGACCTCTGAAGCCCAAGCGTCAGCTCGCAGCCCCGCCCTCCCGGCAGCTGAGCAGACAAGCCTTTCGGGCTGGTGAGTGCCGGTCGGCACCGATCCTCTGTGTGGGAATCTCTCCGCTTTGCCCTCTGCACACCTGTTGCTGCGCTCTCCTCCGCGGCTTCGAAGCTCCCCCCTCCGCCACCCATAGTCTCCGCCCGCAAAGGGGCTTCTAGTGTGTGGAAACCTTTCTTCCTTCACAGCTCCCTCCCACTGGTGCAGGTCCCGTCCCTATTTTTTGTCTCTGTTTTTTCTTTTGCCCTACCCAGGTACGTGGAGAGTTTCTTGCCTTTTGGGAGGTCTGAGGTCTTCTGCCAGCGTTCAGTAGGTGTTCTGCAGGAGTTGTTCCACGTGTAGATGTATTTCTGATGTATCTGTGGGGAGGAAGGTGATCTCCACGTCTTACTCTTCTGCCATCTTGAAGCTCCTCTGACAATTTACCTCTTAAAAATCTCTATTCCAAATGCATCTCTCCACCGAGCTCCAGGTACCATGACAACTTGTTTGGAACAATATAATAGTGTACCAGTTTGTCTATTCTTATCTAATGATGCTCCCCACCTTCCTTGATTATCCACAGACAACCAGAATTATTTTATTTATTTATTTATTTTTGGCTGTGTTGGGTCTTCGTTGCTCTGCGTGGGCTTTATCTAGTTGCGGTGTGCGGGCTTCTCATTGTCATGGCTTCTCTTATTGCAGAGTACGGGCTCTAGGCGCACAGGCTTGTGGCACGTGGGCTGTGGCACGTGGGCTCAGTAGTTGTGGCTTGCGGGCTGTAGAGCGCAGGCTCAGTAGTTGTGGTGCACAGGCTTAACTGCTCCACGGCATGTGGGATCTTCCCAGGCCAGTGCTCGAACCCATGTCCCTTGCATTGGCAGGCAGATTCTTAACCACTGTGCCACCAGGGAAGCCCCAGAATTATTTTTTAAAAGTGAATCTGACCATGTCACCCAGTAACACATACACCATATTGTTGGATGGAAGGCTACAAGGCAAAGCATGGTCTTCCCCCCAACCTCTCCAGTCAGATTTGTACCTTGCTGTCTTTTATTCTCTACAACAGTCACAAGAGTCTTCATTTAGGCTTCTGAATTTACCATACTCCTCCTGCCATGGGGTTTTTGCAAATATTGTCTCCTCTATCTGGAAAGATCTTCCTGCCCTCTCATTGCTTCATTAACTCCTTGAAGGTTTCAAATATCATTCCCCAGAGAAGCCTTCCTGGATCTTCCCCACAGAGCCACAACTCTGTGAAATTCTGCTTCACAGCATATTAGTACCAGTGCATTTTATGAGTCTGTTTGATTTTCATATATATATATATGTATGAAATATATATTTTTTCATATATATATGAAACAACAACATTACTAGTCCTTAGGGAAATGTAAATCAAAACCATAAAGAGATAGTACTTCACACTCACTAGGATGACTACAGTAATTTATAAAAATGGAAAATAAGTGTTGGTAAGAATGTGGAGAAATTGGAACACTCATACATGGCTGCCGCAGCCATAGTAGTAGATAGTACTACTATGTAGTACTACTACTGTGTAGTACAGCTGCCGCAGAAAACAGTTTGGTGGTTCCTCCAAACAGGTGAACACAGAATTACCCAGAAATCCTACATCTGTGTATATAGCCAAAGGAACTGGACACAGGACTCAAACAAATATTTGTATATGAATGTTCATAGCAGCATTATTCACAATAGATAAAAGATGGAAACGACCCAAATGTCTACCAACAAATGAGTACCTAAACAAAATCTGGTATAAATACATGAATATTACTTAGCCATAAAAAGGAATAAAGTACTAACACATACTATCATGTGGATGGGTCTCAAAACCAATATGCTAGGTGAAAGAAGACAGACGTAAAAGTTTATATGTTTGACGATTCTATTCATATGTAATATTTAGAACAGGTAAATCCATAAGACAGAAAGGAGATCTGTGGTTCCCCGGGGCTGGTGGAATGAGAGAATAGGGGAGTGACTACTTAATGGGTACAAAATTTTCTTTGGGATGATAAAAATGGTTGGAGATACAGAGAAGTGTGGTTGCACAATATTGCAAATGATTACGCCTCTGAATTGTATACTTTAAGATGGCTAATATTTTTGTTATGTGAATCTCAACTAAAAAAAAATACTAAAGAAGAGCTTTCCTAAATGGCCAAGTGAGAAGCTCAGCAAATTTTCTTCACACAAACCCACAATAAAACTGGATAAAAATGCCAAAAACAACCATTTCAGAACTCTGAAAATTGACCACAGGTATACAAAAATGATGTAGTGAAATGTTTATTCAAGAAAAACTGCTAAACCTCCAAAAAACAATGGGAGTCTGTGTAGCACTTTACCCTGGGGCTGCTTCTACCCTGTTCACTGGCTCCCAGCTCCTTATTGCTGTATTTACCAGGGCATGACAAGCTGTAAGGAACATCAGCTTTCTTTCCAGACAGGGCAGAATTGATTTGGAGCAGAGCTTGAAAAGGTCCACACCTTGAGGTGCTATCAGAAACAACAGAATCTCTGTGACAAACAATCAGGAAAAGCCAATATCATAGCTTACATGAGGTTACAATACTGCTTGGAATAAGCAACAGAACTTCAGACAAACTTCAGAAGTTTTTTGGAGAGATCAAGTGAAAGAGATAGCCACTGTGGACCTTGATAAATTCCCACATATCCCTAGGGTCAGAAAGGCTATGAACATAATTACAAGATAATGGAGACAGACCTAGCTATTTACTCATGCTTTCCTGAACATGAGGCCTTGCACATGCAGAAGGTAAAAGCTGGGGCAGATTCATAAACTGCCTGAATTTTGTATTTCTCACTCACACACAGATCCATTGGCAAAGGATGGAAATCTTACTGGCTCAAGATATTTAAGCACAACCTCTGACTAATCATTGTCTGACTACTAAACTGATCCAAGGGAAATACAGGAAGCCAGACTTGAAAAAAAAAAGATTAAATAAATTAAAAACACAAGGAAGACATATCAATGATGCAACTGAGGGCAAGATAAAATCCATAAAATTAGTCCAGGCAAATCACTAGACAAATGAACAATAATAGCAACAACAACTACTCCTAGAGGTGGAAGGAGGGGTAGATCAGAATACAGAGTTACTACACTATGTTATCAAATTGTCCAGTTTTCAACAATAAAATAGCAAGACAGTCAAAGAAACAAGAAACTGTAATCCATACACTGGGGAAAGCAGTTAACAGAAACTGTCTCTGAGGGGCCCCAGATGTAGGACTTGGCAGACAAAAACTTCAAAACTGTTACAATTATGCTTAAAAAATTTTTTTTAAATATGTTTTAGAAGGCAGAAAACTTGACAACAATTCATCAAATATAGAATATCAATCAAGAGGTTAAATGCTTTTCTAAAAAAATGGAAATTTTAGAGCTGGAAAGATATAGTGAAAGAAATGAAAAATTTATTGGAAGGACTCAATAGCAGATTTGAGTAGCAGAAAAAAGTATCAGCTAATTTGAAGATTGATCAGTTGAGCTTACCTAATGTTAAAAAGAATGGGGAAAAAAGATTGAAAGATTGAAGAAATATGAACAAAGCCTCAGAGATCTGAGGGAAAACTTCATGTACACCAACATATGAATAACAGGAGTCCCAGAAGGAAAGCAGAAAGAAAAAGGGCTGAAAAAATATTTGAAGAAATAATGATCACAAACTTCCAAAATGTGCCAAAAAACATAAATTACATATCCAAAAAGTTCAACAAACCTCAAGTAAGATAAACAAAACAGATACACATCTAGAAACATAATAGTCAAGTTATTAAAAGCTAAAGAGCAAGAGAAAAATCTGAAAACAGCAAGGAAAAAATGATTCATCATATATAAGGGAACCACAATAAGTTTAACAACAGATTCTCAGAAGAAACAACAGAGTCCAGAAGGAAGTGGTATAGAAGGAAGGAAGTGGTATAGTGGTAACATGCAAGCACCTTTGCTTCTCGAGTGATTTAAAAGATAATTTCATAATGCAGTAACATTATACTATAATTAAAGTGTCAGGAGGAAAAAATACCCTGTCAAGTAAGAATTTTATATCCAGTAAAACTATCCCTCAAAAAAAAAAAGAAATTGTATTTACCCAAAGAAAACAAAATTAATTCAAAAAGATATATTTCACATCAATTTTCTTTGCATAATTATTTATAATAGCCCAGTAGCTAAGATATAGAAGCAGCTTAACTGTCTATCAATAGTTGAATGAATAAAGATGACATGATGGAATATATATAATGGAAGATCAGTCAGCCATAACAAATGAAACCTTGCCATTTGTGATAACATGGATGGATATATAAGATATTATGCTGAGCAGAATAAGTCAGACACAGAAAGACAAATACTATATGATCTCACTGATATGTAGAATCTAAACAAACAAAACACAGAAAACAAACAAAAAATATGAAAACAGACTCATAGATACAGAGAAAAAACAGGTGGTTGCCAGAGCGGATGGGGTGAGGGAGGTGAAATAGGTGAAGGTAATTAAGAGGTACAAACTTCCAGTTGTATAATAAATAAGTCACAGGGATGTAATATACTGCATGAGGAATATGGTCAACAATATTGTAATAACTTTGTATGGAGACAGATGTTAGTAGACTTATCTTGGTGATCATTTCATAATGTATGCAAATGTCAAATCACTATGTAGTACAGGTAAAACTAACATAACATTGTACATCAACTATATTTCACTTTTTAAAATGAAAGAGAAATAAAGATATTTCCAGATGAACAAAATATGAAAGAACTGATTATTAGTACACCTTTCTTATAAGAAATACTAAAGAAAGTCCTTTGGGCTGAAAGTAAATGACACCAAATGGTAACTTGATTTCACATAAAGAAATAAAGAGCTCTGTCAAGACAGTATAAACATATGTAGTTTTTCTCATTAACCTTTAACAGATGTTTATAAAAGACAATTTAATAAAACAATAATTATAAAATAATTATAAAACTATTGGCCTCATAGCATATGAAAATTATTTCTATAAATAGAAATATATTTATAATATTCTGTATATACTTATAACATATATAGATATATAAATATAATGTATACATATACTAGCAAAAAGGTGGAGATAATTGAGGTGTAATGGAGCAAGAAAATTAAAGCAGATATTCAGATAGTAATTCAATCCATAGGAAAAAAATGGAAAAAAAAATGAAGAGCACCAGAAAATCTAAATATGTGAGTTAATATAAAAAACATAAATAAGTTTTTGTCCTTTTTTTCTCCAAACTTCTTTAAGGGGCATAGATTGCATGAATCGATAATTATAATATTGTATTACCATGTACATAACATATATACATAATGTATATTATAGTAGTTGCACAAAGAATGGGAAGAAATGGAAATATATTACAGCAGTTTGTATATTTTATAAGAATTTGGTTAGTATTAATCTAATATAGATTGTGAGCATTTAAAATGTATAATGTAATCTCTACAACAACTACTAATAGTGCTGAAACAATACGATTTCCATGTGCTGAAAGACCCTTACTGCCATCAAAAACAAAAAACAAGACAAAACAAACAAAAAAAAACCACCTCACAATTGATCATGGACCTAAATGTAAAAACAAAAGCTATGTGATGTTTATAAGAAAATAGGAAAAAATCTTCCTGATCTTCAAGCAGGACACATAAAAGAAAAAAAAATAATAAAGTGAACTTTATGAAAATTAAAACTTTTGTTCCTCAAAAGGCACCATTAGGAGTTTGAAAATATGAATCACAGACTGGGGAAAAAAAGTATTTTTAAATTATATTAAAGACAAAGAACTTGTATCTAGAATATATAAAGAATTCAATAAAACTAACAGCCCAATCAAAAATTCATTAGAGATCTGGAGGAACATTTCACCGAAGAAGATATAGTTAAATACATATGAAAATGTGCTAAAAAAATTAATGATTAGGGAAATGCAAATAAAACCACAGTGAGATGCCACTTCATATCCACAATGATGGCTATATTCAAAAAGACAGTTAATACCAAATGTCTAGGATGTGAAGAAACTGGAATAGGCATGTATTGCTGGTAGATATATAAAACCATATAGCTACTTTGGAAAACAGTCTGGCAGTTTCATTAACAGTTAAAGGTAAATTTACCATAAACCCCAGCAATTCCACTTTTAGGTATCCAACCAAAAAGATGAAAACATATGTCCATACAACGATTTGAATGTGAAGGTGACAGCAACATTATTCACGATAGCCAACAAGTTAAAAAAAAGAAAAAAAAGAAGATTGCCATCAACAGGTGAAAGAAAAAACAAAACGCTAATCCATTCAATGGAATAGTATTCAGCAATAAAAAGTAACAAACAGCTGATGCATGTTCCTGTAGGGAATAACCTCAACAACATTATACAAAGTGGAAGAACCCAATCTAGAAAACCACATATTGTATGATTCTAATTACATAAAATGTCCAAAAAAGCAAATCCATAAAATAGACTATTGTTTGCCTGGAGCTGGGGGTGGGAAGAGAGACTGTCTATAAATGGGCATGAGGGATCTTTTGAAGACAGTGGAATGTTCTAAAATTGGACTGTAATAATAGTTGCACAGCTCTATAAATTTATTGACTTACATGCTTAAATGAGTAAACTTTAAATTATGTTAATGGCATCTCAAGGAAGCTTATAAATTATTGAAGAAGAGGAACTTGAATGATCAGATGATTATTGAAAAAGAGGCATCTATAATATAGAACACATTTTTTTTCAGTAAAATATGCTGATTTTTTCCTTACTACTAAATATCAAATTAATGTTGAAAATTCAACCCTTTTTGTCAAATCTGGCCACATTCTAATGCGAGTTGCCTGTTAAGCATGTTTCTGCCTCAGAGTCTTTGCATCTGCAATTCTCTGTCTGGCTTGCAATTCCAGAATTAGTATGACATCTTCATGGCTCATTCCTTCACTTCATTAAAAGTATTCTGATCAGTTGTCACCCTTTTGAAAAGAACTTCTCTGTCTGAAATATGCCCTATATCCTCTCATCCCCTTTAGTTAACATACTTTTTCCTCATTACATTTCTTTTAAATCCATTATTAAATAAGAGAAGTGCCCTGGAATATTATCTGGTATATATTAGGATCTCAACAAATATTTGTTGAATGAATGAATCACATCACAGATACAACTGTCACAAACAATAGAACTTGAAACTATCTTGAGAAAACTTTTATAAAATACAGAGAGGTTAAAAATAGGAAAAACATACATTTTCTTCACTAGCTATAACATAAATTATCAAAGCTTGAACAGATTGACTATATATTCGTTACAGAAAATTTTCCAATGGAACTAAATATAGAAGAAAAAGATTCCCCTAATTGGTGCTTGAACCCTCTATTTGCATCTGGAATTGTTTTGCATTGATATCCATTCTGGATTCTTTCCTCTGGCTAGGTTTATCACTGGATTATTTAAATGGACTATTGATGCCAAAGGCCTTTGTAGTAATCATCAATGGAAAAGAATTATTATCCTGACCCAGTCAATGAATAGGAAAGCTTTTGTCAGAGCATTCCACGGTCACTCTTATGCACATAAAGAGAATCCCCATCTTTTCATCAGAATAGTAGAACAGAAAGAATATTAAAATAAGAGATTGTCTTGAGAAGAAAGGTAAGAGAACTCATTTCATATATTATCTTGTTAATGGTTTAAAGATTAAACCAAAGATGTTAAGAGAACAAAAAAGCTGTAGAAAATTAGTGGCAAAATGCTTTTCCCGTTGTCCTTACTTATGGAGTCAACCCCATTATCTTCTACTCCTGGTTTCTCACTGTCCCCTCTATCACTGCTTTTTAAGGGAGAGGCAGTAACCGTGTGTGTGCATATGTGTGTGTGTGTGTGTGTGTGTGTGTGGTGTGGCGTGTGTGTGTGTGTGTGTGTGTGTGTGTGTGTGTGTGTGTGTGTGAGGCTTTGGTAGGAGAAAGTGAATCTAAGTTGCTCAGATCCTTCCTCTTTTTTTCTCTTGGGAGCTGGATGCTTGCAGGGATCACAAGTTCTGCTTGGTTCTGTCCCTGTTGGGGAGGCCTGCCCCTGTCCACTCCTGCCATGAATGGGTGGGAAAATTTGACTAATCCTGGCACTAAGTATTAACAAGACGTCCTGCCCACATTCTCTGATATCACCTTTATCAGCAGTAAAGATAACCTTACAGCCCTCATTTAGCTTATTCCTTTTTGCATAACGGCTGGATTTTTTTAAAAAAAATTAGGCAGAGATTTTTTGTATTAGTCTGCCTCAAATAACTCCAAATAGGTCTTAACTGACTAGTGTTAATATCTTAACTGAAAAAACAGAAGCAGTAAGAATTAGGGAGTACTTAAGTCCCTAATGTTCTCTTGAATTATAATATGTCAGTTCCCTTAGTTACTAAAAGGTCTTGCAAAGTCTTCCTAATTAAATTAAAAGAATGGGCTAAGAGAAAAAGGATATCTTCTTTGGTTTAAAATCCTCAGATATTTTTATGTGTATCTGCCACTCAGTAAACTGTAAATGATTACAGAGAGGAATGACTACAGACACCAGAAAATATCTGAAATAAGAGACTAAGATTGTTCTTTTTTCCAGTCTACTAATTTAGGGACAGTTTGATGCAAACCATTTGAGATGACAGGAGTGAAAAATGGATGAAAAATTGATGAAGCTACTTTTACCAAAACACATTTTAAGGATTTTCGGTGCACATTTTCTAGAATATTATGTCAAATAAACAACTACTCTAATATAAAGGACCCATAGTATCAATTATTATCACTGTCAATCAGAGAATGAAAGCATTCTACAATGGGCCTTGACAGAACCGACTATTATGATTGTTTCTGCAACATTAGAAATATGTAAATGAAGGCACTTCAAGAAGCTTTTGACACAACAGGTTTAACAGATAGGGCCTAATTATGTCAGTCAGTGGAATTCAATTACCAGGAGGAATGGATGGACATCCTTGATGCAGAGCTTGGATTAAATCTGCACATATATTTTTAAGCTCTAGTTCCTAAAAGGAAAGAAATCCAAGTTCTCAGTTCCTTGAGATTCTTTTTTTAAGGTATTATGACCCTCTATTTTAATATTAACTAGAAAAATGAGTACTCTATTAAAAATATATCATTTTCAAGAGGATAATTTAAATATTTAAATTTTGAATAACTTACTGGTAAATTTCTATGTTTTTGTAGAAGTTTCTTCCAAAAAGTCAGATATGGCTAACACTTAAAGAGGATGATGGTAGCTAGTTTCCAAAGATGCCCCCCCGCCCCCAGCAATGAACCATGCTTTCGGTATTCACACCCATGTGAACTCACTTGCTTTTAACCTGGGCTGTCCCTGTGATTTGCTTTTTGACCAACAGAATGCAGTAAGAAAGGATGCTCCCTGACTTCCAAGATTGGGTCATAATAAATCTTGCTGCCTCCACCTGGGTCTCCTGAAACGCTCACTCTGGAGGAAGCCAGCTGCCATGTAAGAGACTGCCATGCCTTGTAAGAGCTGGCCACTTGGAGAGGCAGCATGGAAAGAGAACCACACCCGGCCTCCTGTTGCTCCAGCCATCCTAGCTGTGATACCAGACACATAAGTGACGGAATCACCTTAGATATCCAGCCAGTCAGGCCATCAGATGACTCCAGCCCAAGCTGTGATCGGACTGCAACTACGTGACAGACCCCAAGTGAGAACCGTCCAGATGAATCCAATCAAATCTCAGGCTCATGAGAGAGAATAATAAAGTGTAGGTTTAAGTCTCAGAGTTGTGGGATGAGTTATAATGGAGCCTTAAGTATCCAGAACGGGATGCAGAGTGGAAGTAATTCACACAAGGTAGGAATCAGAAAACTTCTTTATTCTTAGCCTGACATTCACTACTTGTGTGGTCTTAAGTAAATCACAACGTAATTGCATCTCTATATTCTCATCTGTAAACTGAACACAATAGACTAGATCTACCTCATATCTAAGGGCCACTCAATGGAGTCATAGGTATCAACAAATTACCTGAAATTTAGAGCAGCGTTTTATGTACATATATCAAATTTTGGAATGACAGGGTCTATGGTTTTTAGCAGATTTTCAAAGGGATACTAAATCCCAAGAAGTGAGTAGTAAGATCAGAGTAAAGCCTTCAGCTTGAAACTTCCATGATTTTATGAAAGCCAAAAAGAAAAACGGAAGCTTAAAGATAGCCTATAGTATGGAATCAAGAATTTTTTTGCGTTTAAAATTTTATAAGCCAGAGATATCAGGTATCATTTTAGTTAAGAATGTTTCAAAATATTTGTTTGGTCAAATGGTATTGTGTTCCCACTCATCCTTAACACCTTCCCTTAATATTTCACTAGAAAAATCTTCTACATTAAGATACAAGTTTTGAAGAGTTACAGAAGGAACAATGAGCAGGGTTGATACTGCTCCTTGAAATTATTTTGTGGGTCTTGTGTTCTTCCAAAGAAGATATCGTCCAATCTCTAGTATGGTCCCCGTTACTTGGAATTTTCTTAGCTTCATTCAATCATCAAAATGTAGTTGAAGCCTTGGATGCAGTTTACCACTGCAGAAATAGAACTATTTTCCACGCATTTCCTCACACACACACACACACACACAAACAACTTCTCGATTGAAACAACAAAATGTATTGAACAACTACTATTCAATATTACTCAGTTCATTTGTCAAGGTTTTCAGAGTCAAGATATGCTTATTACTTTTAGACCTCTCTCCCTACTAGAATGTGGTTCCCCAGGGGCAGCGATCTTTGTTGGTTTTATATTCCTAAATACGCAATATATCCCAAGATACGTCCCTGAACAGTGCCGGCACATGCAGGTACTTAATAAATATGTGTAAAACAAATGAATGACTACGTGTGTGTGTGTGTTTTGGGAGAAATACAAGAAAGAAGTAACCGGCAGTGATGAAGTTAAATTGCACCCCGAGAGGTATGATTCCTATAAGAAAAAATGTACGTAAAGGAGGTAGCGGTCCCTTTGCCTAAACAGTTAAAACAGGAAGTTAAACCAGAGGACTAACAAACCAGTACCCAGGAAAAAGGAAGGAAGAGACCTTGCGCCTCACGTAAAAATTGCCATTACTACCAGTGACTATGCATTTGCTGGAGAACCTTTCTTTAGAAATTAGAATAATGTTCTAAAATATTAATAGCATTTTGATGCCAAATTTACAAATGGACTAACTTCCAAATGATATATAATTGCTAACCACTTTTTTAGAGTTACTTATACATGGGCAGGATTGCTTATTTGCAAAATGGCTACAGAAATTAATCAAATTTAAAAAGAGAAAACTGTTCCTTATAATGCACATGTGTACATGCACACATGCATGTGGACACACACACACTCAGATTTGTCTCACCTAAATACAAATGGCCACCATGGCCACTCATATCAATGACATGATAACAGCTTCCTATTTTCTAAGGATTGGAAAACATGTTTTATTTTACTAACATTAAAAATAAATGCTTTGTGACTAAATTTTCTTATGTTTTTTCTTTCCATCTATTCTCTTGTTATTTCTCCAAAAGAAAAGGATTCTATATTTTTTTGTTAACTTTTATTTTGCAGAGTAGGAAGAGATATTGACAGCTCCGGCCCATTTTTAGAGTTGTTCCTTTGTGGTAACAGCTCCTTTGTTGCTCATTCTTCTTGCTGTGCCTGCAATCTGATTCATGCCTGAGTTGATTAGAGATAAAATCACCCTAACACTGAAGGCACAGGTTAATGGTAACTGTTCTAAAGTAACAATTAAGGATAAATAAACTGCAATAGGTGATGAGTTTCACTTTGGATAAGCATGCATCAGCCCACCCATTATGTTGGTCAACTTTTTAAATTATACTTAATTGGGAGTCTTTTTTAAAGAATGGGTGTTAGTATGGACCATTCCTTCTGCCATTTGACTAAGAAAAACAGTGTTTTCTCCTATTAATTGGTGATACAGGTGTGGCAAAAAAAAAAAAAAAAGGTACACTGATGTATCTGATGTCAGAATCACACTCAACTGAAAATTCTTCCTGGGCCTTACTTCAATTTATATTCATCAGCTAGAGGTTCCTGTCTTTCTTAGACACACATTACTTCTCCTAACTTCCCAGTACTTTGTGAGCAATTACATATTAATAATTGTTTGAAAACTTATAAAATTTCCCTGAATTGCAAACTTCAGCAGGAAAAACAGAAATGATGAATTTCTACAACCTTAATTTGCAAATGCATTTGGGGGCAAGTTAATACATCTTTTTATTTTACTTTAAGCAATTTTCTTTGATAGTGTCACAGGCAACTAGAAAGAAGCATGTTTCCTTTCAAGACAGAATGAAGAAAAAGTCATGTTCGTGAGAGCAACTTCCAATATCACAAAGTGGCTTTTATTAGACATGTTTTTTCCACTCTGAGAAGAGTCCAGAAGAAATTCAAGACAAGGAAATTTCGTAAGACAAGGAAGTCACTTTCCTGTTGTCCATAAGCTTTCCTGTAGCTGATAAGAAGAAAAACATGAAAAATTGATGAAATGGTGAAATTGAATGTTTTGAAACCCGTAATAGTGAGTATTTTGAACTGAATGAAAATATTTTGTAATCAATCCTTGAACCCCTCTGATTCTACCTTACAGCTCACAAAACTGTAGCCCCACCACTCCAGACTTCGTGCTTGTCATTTATGACTTAATAAATAATATCAGGAATTACGAGATCTTGCTGAGAAACCTCCAAGGAAATCAGAATTGCTTTAGGATGAGAAATCAGCAGGTGGCACTCTTTCCTCTGCATCCATTTTGAACTACTTTTTCAGGGCAGACTATTAGAAGTTACTTCCTAAGAGGGGGTACCTAAGGTCTTGAGTGAGCAACAGTAAGGCAGGATTGAAGACAAGAGAAACTTGTATATTAGAGAACTACCAAATCCTTCCTAAATGCATCAGGTAAACGCACCCTTCTTCGCTGTCTATTAAGACCAGTCATACTGGTAAGTAAGTAGCTATTGCCGTCTCATCTGGTGATAACCGCATTCCCATGCTACATTAACACATTTTGTGGTTAAAGATCTCTGTCTTATCTAATGTGAGCAAAAATATGCTTCTGCACATGCCGAATAGTTTTCTTGTCTTCATTTCTTTACCTTCTCAGCATATAATCAATCGAAGCCTTTATAAAGAGATTAGATACCATATGTGACTCTGGTAAGCTGAGAACAGGAATTGGATGGACTGACTCTGCAGACAGATGAGCAGAGGACACGGGGGTCCTTCTAGCGAGTGCTCGGTAGAGCTCAAATACTCTCTGTGAAGAAAGCTATTCTGAGCTGCGTTGACTTCCTTACCACAACTACTTCTCTGTATAACTATGTAATTTACTAAAATTCTTCATTTCAAAAAAGGTATCATGTCCCCTGAAAGCTTAAAAAGGCGTCATCATTTTTATGAAAAAAGTTCATTTTCAGATAACAAGAAACCATTTCATTTGTCTGTTTAAAAGTGGATTTCCAAAACACAACTGCACGTTTAGTCCCTGCCATTGCCAAGAGTCAACTTGATTTCACAAACTTCAGAAAGATGTTCCAGCTTTTAATAACAATGTAGTATTTGGTAATTTGTCCTTATACAGTAAAGGTTACTGGGAGAAGACTCTTGTTGAAGGTTTGCCATACTACACTAATTTGTATCTTGACTTATTTGAGGTACTCATGGGTAAACTGGAAAGTTTATCTGATTTCCTGCAAAGGCTCAAAAAATAGAGGACCATTTTGAAGACAAGTTTGGGATAAGAAGCAAGATTTTGCTTTTGTTTTTATCCATAAAATCTATTAATATTAGAATGAATTAGAACTGCATGAGTTTGATTTTTTTCATAGTTTTCTAGGACTCGTTATAAATCCTATGAGATGCAGCACTTGGAGTTGCTCAAATGCTATAATGGGAAAGAAAGACTACAGATGCTCTAGAGGGCTGGATGAGTGATAAATACAAAATAATCTGGGTAGGTATCTTTTTTCCAATTGCAGGTAAGATAAGAGAGATGGGTAATCCCCTTTGAAGGGAAGTCTCCATTAGTGTATACTGCATACTGAGAACCATTAGTAACTTGTAGTTGTTATGAAAAGATTTATGTTCCTTTTATTAAGAATCTATTTTGGAAGGAGGACTGATGAGGAGACATTCAGGGGCGTGAAGTGTGGATTCTACGGGGTATTTTAAAATAAGCCAGTTGCTCCGATTTAATCAATGCATTTTATGACTGCAAAGCTCAGATAAGCCAACATTCCTCTCTTGGAGACTCCTCTAACTGTATGTCATCACACATAACCTTCCTGGATAACTACTCATTATGCAGGATGGCATACCAACGAGTGAGAACATGATGCCGAAAGCATTATGCTCATCAGAAGCTGTGGGTTTAGCCAAGTCTCCTGAAGAAGCCCTGAGATTCCCGAGTCTTTTAGGCTGACTCTTTCAGCTTCTTGCCATTCTCAGCCCTTTCTCTGGTGACTGTATAAGAGGCAGCAAACAGCCTGGCAACACCCACACATTACGCCTGAGCAAAATAAATGGCCATCCTATTCTAAAGACTTAAAAGTTTGACGTACAACAAAAGCAACTGGAAGTGAGTAGTTAATACGTCTCGGTCTTGGGGTGATTCAATAGTTCTGCTGTATTCACTGGAAAGTAAAATCATAACTTAAACATTATATGTCACCACAATAAAATGGTAGGTTTTGTGAAAGCCACTTGGAAAAAAAAAGTAGAAAAGCCAAAGTTAACTTGCCAAGACAAAAACTGGACCCGTAAGTAGCTTCTTAGAGTCACTGATAATTTAGTATGAAATTAAAAAATGACTCCTTAAATACACAATTCTGGGGCCTTGTTCCTTAATATAGACGATGGGGTGTTGAGAAGCACAGTATATTATTTCATTAAGTGCTTTTTTGGGAGAAGGGGATTTAGTGGTAAAACTGCTGGCTTTGTGTGGCAAGGTCATGACCTTTGACAACTTTGGAGCTTATCTCTTTCATCTTCTCACTCCCCTGAGACCCCTAACTTGCAGAGGAATCAAGCCTGTAAGCCTGGGCTAGACAGAATTCAGCATTGTTCTGGAGCTAGGTTCCCTCTCTCCCTCTCTTTCTCTCTCTTTCTCTCTCTTTCTCTCTCTCTCTCTCTTTTTTTTTCCCCCTCTAAACAAAACAGATCTGAACTGAGCCAAGGAAACAAAAATGTATTGTTCCTCGCAGATGGAAGCGAGTGTCGCCTAGGTAACCAGATTAATCTCCTTTTTCTCTCCCTTCCTCTCTTGTAGTGCGGTAATCGGTGGGCTCTTTTCACAAAAAAGCCAGCCTCAAAGCTGGGGCTCTAACTAGGTTCCTAATTAGCTGCAATTTACAATGAAGACAACATGATGAGATAATAGAAATTTGCAAAATAATGACATACCTCAGCAAAATATTCCTCCTCCTAAGAACCATTTTTATACAAAAACAATAAAGAGGGCCCTTCTAAAGCAAAGCTGGAAAATGGTGGTGTATTATGTGACACAGAACATTATTGTTCGCCTCTTGTTCCCCCAATCAACAGCTTATTGTTTGGCATCTTAAATAAAAATGACTCAAATACAGGCCACATAATGATCTCCATTGCGCTAATACACTGTATATACTGAGTAGTCAAAAATGTACGGGAGCCAATGCCAGTGGGGCTGATAAGTAGCAGGGCCCAGGAAGGTAATTTACAATACAATGCAATAAGCATTATTACTGTTCTTAATCACACAGATCTTTCTGATTCCTGTCAGGATGTACTCTGACATCAAAAAAGGGCACCCAAAAGGAGGACAGCTAGTTAATGAAATATGATGGATCACATTTGTTTTCATGTGGTGGTTAGCTCAAATGAAGCCGTCTCCAGACTGTTAGCCAACAGTATTCTCTTGTGTGACATCAAAGACTACCATTCAATGAGCGCCGGAAAAAAAAATCACAGTAAGACAGCACAGAGGGAGGAGCTCCTAGGAACTGAAAGAACCATTAATAGTAATCTCTACCTTATGTCCAAAAGGACAGAGCATGAGCAAAAAAAAAAACCCAAGGCCAACCGGTCACCAATTTTACAGTGAGCCTCAGCACCTATGCCGATGTATGGAGAATGGTACAGCTAACACGTGGTGGGCGAGATTTGACGTTTTGCTACACAGCAGCAATTTGTCACTAGTGACAGGGGGTGCATACCCTTGTGCCTTGTCTGAATCCAGATGACAGCATCCTATGAAACATGGAATCCAAATAATAAAATAGAATTCAATGCCATGTTTTGCATCAACAAGAATCATTCATAAATGGCGACAGACTGTCTAACCAATCAGGGAAAAAACAATCGTACACAAAAAGTAAGTCCACATTTGCTTATGGACTAGTAATTGTGAAGAGTACAGCTGCACATACTTGAAAACTAATGGCCCCTGGACTTCCCCATAAATAACTACTGACTAAAAACCAATTGGCCAGCGACAGAAAAACCATTAACCCCTTGGTCATTTGGCCCTTAGCAACAACAAGACAACTAGATCCCCTCACAAAGTAATTAAAAGGTATCAAGTAGGACAGATTAGAGAAGGTGCCAAATGGGCTCTAATGACTTTGGAGGAAAAACTGTTGTATTTGGTAATAACATTTGCAGAAATGCAAAAAATGAAGACCATCTGGGTGTATCACAACCCCAGAGAGTTTGGCATCTGCATTTTGGAAACGTGGCAATAATATCTTGACTTGTATAGGGCTATCAACCTTTCCCAAAGACTAAAAAAAATTGTTTTAATCTCAGCCAAGAGAGAAAAAGAGCAAAAGGCAGTGACACAGTGCTGAAAGCCAAAGATTGGTGGCCATAAATATCTGGTAAATTGTACTTCCAGATTTTCCATGGATTTGCCATTTACCGTAAAACGAAATCTACTCACCAAACGAGGTTTACTTTTGAGTTTTATGTAATCCTTACAAGAAATGTTCTCATCCATATAATTCACTGAATGACTCAATGCAATAATTTTGATGGCAATAATGAAGGGGAAAGTGTTAAACTATTAAATGAGAGTATATGGTGTAGGGACAAGAACGTTTGACTTCAAGGCATTATCTAAATTCCTGTAGCCTCTGTTTCCCTCTCTTTAAACTGTCAAAATTGGGTTTATCTTTTAAGATTGTTTGAGGAATTAATAAGATCAATGCACCAAGGCATATGATCTCCTCTTTTTTTTTTTTTGCGCTACACGGGCCCCTTTGTGGCCTCTCCTGTTGCGGAGCACAGGCTCCGGACGCGCAGGCTCAGCGGCCATGGCTCACGGGCCCAGCCGCTCTGCGGCATGTGGGATCTTCCCGGACCGGGGCACGAACCCGTGTCCCCTGCATCGGCAGGTGGACTCTCAACCACTGCTCCACCAGGGAAGCCCCTATGATCTCCTCTTTACCCCTGCACATCCCTTCCCCAGGCCTTGAACCGCCTAATGAACTCCACAGCCTGCCTTTTCTGAAGCTCATCCCGCCCCCCCGGCCCCACCCCCCAGGGCAGCTGAACACAGCCGGAGGAAATTATGCAACAGCACAGTTCCTTGCCACTACCCCATGCGCACCTGTGCTCTACCTCACTCAAGACTTCTTTTAGTTGCCTTTCTCACCTCCTCTCCCTTTTGTAGCTGTCTCAAACCTTCACCTTTCTCTTTAATAAACCACCCCATCACTTTCAGATGACCTCACTTCCCTTAAGTATGTACTACCTGCCCCATCCACACACATCACTTCTGCAATCCACCTAATCAACGTCTCTGCAGGGTCAGAGGATGAAACCTCTCTTCCTCTGAGGTTAACACCCCACTAATAGCTGGGATCCACTCTGCTCACATCACCTTGGGACCTTCCTTCAATTTTCCCCATTCTGAGTACATCTTCTGTTCTATCAACTCATTCTTCTTAACCCGTAAACATGTTCAAATCATTCTCATCCTGTTAAACCTTCCTTCACACTCCCATCTCCCTTTAACTGCCACCCTATCTTCTTTCTCAAAGATTCTTCTTTTCGGGCCAACCTCATCAGTCGTTTTCACAACCTGTTATTCCAAAATTTAGATTTTAAAATGAAAATACATTTTCCCTTGAAGTGTGTTGCTTTTTTGAATTATTTGCTTAGAAATGTTACCTATATTTCAATGTATCTATCAATTAAGAGATGAAAATATTCTAAAATGAAAAACACAACATCAACCCATCTGATGCATCAAAGTCCTAATCATAATAAAACTATCAGAATCATGGAAAGTCAGAGTTGGAAGAAACCTTTAGTCTATTCTTCCTAATTCTGCCTATGTTGGAAATGAGACCTAAACACCTAAGGTCATACATATACCAAGTAAAGAGCAGAGCTATGACCTGACTTAAGTTTCCCTAACTCCCAGTTCAGTGCTCTTTCCTCTACAAATTGAATTCTATTCTTTAAAATATCCCTTTTCACATATAATTCTTATTCAAATATTAAGAAAAACAATATAATACTGAGTGCAACCATAAGAAGAGACCAATTTGAAACACAATAATACATTTAAATTAAAATGTTTTCCAGACTTTAATTCTATGGAAAATATACAGACACCTCTAGCCAGTGAAAGCCCACTATTTTCATAGACAGACAAAACAGAGATTAGTGAAATAAATGACCAAATCTGGGATTTGAGGCAGAATATGTAAATAAAGAATTGTAGTTTTAAAGATGAAAGGAGCCATATAGGTTATCTGGCCGAACTTCGTATTATTTGTTTGTTTATTCTAAAACCTGAGTCTCAGAAAGCAAAAGATCACACAGCAAATGAGCTGCTGTGTTCATTCCACTCTACAACTCTGTCCAAGCCTGAACTATACAGTAATGAAGAATCAATTTCTTCTAGGTTAGTCAGACATTTGGAGGGAGGAATAAGTTACTTGTGCAGTTGTACAAAGATACTAACAAGTTCACTGCAACAGCGGTTAATTAAATGATCTCAGTGTCTCAGAGCTGACTTTCTATAAGGAGCCATTTTCTTCCAGGGAGAGGCATAGTAACTCAGTAAATTGGAGTCCAATTTTACTTAACATCCTTTGATCTATATCTGTGTGTCATATTTCCCTTCCAAAATATAAGAAGCAATTGAAGGATGGAGGCAATTAATAACTTCTACCGAAGGGAAATAACTATTACTAAAATCCTGCATGATGCCTCCTTGGTTCCATACTGTAGCAAAGCCTGCTTGGTAAAGCTAACCTATAATTAGGTCCTTCTAGTAATTACATCCTTCCAACAAAGTAGAAGACAGAACCATGTGATACTGAATTCTAGAACAATGTTAAGTCACATTAGAGCACATTTCCAATTTATTTACTCTTACAAAGTTTTGACTGAGCAATGTTGAACAGTCATTAGTGCCTCAAAGGCTTCAAACCTTCCACAGTGTATAGAGAGGTAACCAAGGGCCAAAGTTCTCTGGCCCCACCACTAACCAACCTCCCATCCCCCATGAAGATGTGCTGTGCAGTTTAAATCAATAACTGAAACTGTGACTTGGGTAATCCCTTTGGTCATTTTACACCTAAGGGTACTAATGAGAACCTGAATTTCTCTCCACCCCATCCCAAAGTCAAGACAAGTAACACACGTAAAAGGAGCTCTCCCAGCCCAGAATTAATAACCTTCAGTCAGTGCTCTTTACTTAAAGGAAGAAAACAATTAAGTGAAACCTTGAAGTAATCTCATTCTGCCTGTTTAGCCTCTTCATCCCGCAATGTGTGGTTAGCAAGTGTGGCAATCAGGGCTAAGGCCTGCTATCATTCGGCCTTAATTAAAAAAGACACAAGCAGCGGAGCTGTGAATTAGAAATGTAGCTACGCACTACCCCTGATTAATTCGAGGCTCATGTTGGATTAATAACTCCAAACAAAGAACAAAAGGAAATTGTTATGCGAATTGCAGCCCTCCCAGGCCAGACAAAGGTCAAATCACAGGATTTCAATTTCATCCGGAGTCGCTTAATCAACTCCCTCGGAAGGAAGACCATATGTAGTTCTGAAAGCTACCCATTGTAGTCCTCTTGTCGCTGGACCTGAGGGACGGCACAGTCATCCCCTCAAACTATTCTCAATCGCTTCTCTTCTTTCTCCTTTAATATGACAAAAACTTCATTATTACCAGTGATTAAAGAAGAAGAGATCTGCCCTGCAGAAAACATCCCAACAACTGCTGGTTTATGGAGGAAACTAGACACTGTTGGCACCCAACCTACAGGGCCTGTTCCCTTTCCTGAGAAAGGTCTTCACCAGCAGCTACAGAGTTATAACCACCACAGGGTGATGTCACTGGCAGAGCGTTGGCAGGGCTGTGGTACTACAGGGCACGTATAAAAAGATGAGGAAAAATAAAAGAAAAGAAAACTTCTGCCTACTAAATAAAAGGAAAATGAATGCAAGGCAAAGTCCATCATTACCTTAAGATAGTGAGATTGCAGAAAGTATCAGAAGACAGAGCTCTCTCCTCCATATAGATTAGAAGCTCCGCACGAGATGGGGACAGAGGTCTACGTGCCTCAGGAGACCTGAGGCGCATAGCCAGGCACCCTGAACCCTTCCCCAGAAGTTCTGCAGTACATCCACATTTGGGGTTTCTTTCTCCTGGAGATTGCACTAAGGACTGTCATAGGCTGGACACGGCAGACTCTCATTAGCAAGACAGGTTTAAGTGGTTTTAAGATGTGGCAACTTACACGGCAGTGTTAACACTTTTCATCCTGTCAACACCAAAGAGTTACTAACGGTAACCTCTCAGGACCACTACACCATTGTCCTATGATAATCAAGGCCCAGTGCTCCTCAAATGAAATTCCAGCAAAATTAAGAAGTTCTTCCAAACAACAAAAATATAATTTCAGGCGGATTTTTCATGAGAACTCCAAGGTCGCTTTTTGGACTAATGGAATCAGCACCAGTATCTTTTTTTTTTTTTTTTTTTGCGGTACTCGGGCCTCTCACTGTTGTGGCCTCTCCCGTTGCGGAGCACAAGCTCCGGACGCACAGGCTCAGCGGCCATGGCTCACGGGCCCAGCCGCTCCACGGCATGTGGGATCTTCCCGGACTGGGGCACGAACCCGTGTCCCCTGCATCAGCAGGCGGACTCCCAACCACTGCGCCACCAGGGAAGCACCAGCACCAGTATCTTAAGGCAGGGGTCCCCAACCTGACCCTGGTCCGTGGCCTGTTAGGAACCGGGCCGCACAGCAGGAGGTGAGCAGAGAGTGAGCAAAGCTTCATCTGCCGCTTCCCATTGCTCGCATTACTGCCTGAACCATCCCCCCACACACACCACTGGTCCACAGAAAGATTATCTTCCACGAAACTGGTCCCTGGTGTCAAAAAGGTTGGGGACCGCTGTCTTAAGGTAATGATGGCAAATAGAATTCTTATCTGAGTGATTCACTGAAGTGCCTAATAAAGTGCCCTATGTAGGACAGATGCTCAGTCATTGTGGGCTGTCAGGATTTGTATCATCCAAACTGATATGGCAAAATTTTCAGTCTCTACCTTTACAGAATGCAGTAATAGTTGTTACCTTCACGTATTCTACATGAGTCATTTGGGAAATCCATTTATTCCTCTGAACTCCCATAGTGTTTTGTCAGGACTTCTTTTACTGATCATAGCATTTTCTCCTGTAAATTATGTGATCCATTCATTCATTTATCCCTTTACCCATTGAGCAAATATTTTTTGGGTATCTACAATATGTGTCAGGCGCTGTCCCAGTCACTGGAGATAAAAGGATGACTAAAAGCAGACCCTATCCTTGCTCTTATGGTATTTACAGTTTAGTTGGTGAGACAATCAAATGAATGCTTAAATAAATGTAAAATTTCAGTGTGGTATGTGTCACAAAGGAGGTACATGGGATTTTAACCTATTAAGGGAGGAGTCCCTGAGGATTTTTTCCCAGATGTGAAGTAAGAATATAAGCTGAACTTAGTGTAAAGAGAGGAGACAGAGGCAGTCTTCACTGTCTGAGAGAGCACAAGTGAATTGGTCTGAAAAGGGCATGTCTAGAACTCAGGCCACAAGGCAGAGAGCAGTGTGGGCTGAGTCTGGAGGAGCAAGGGGACCCCCAAAACATAAAAAGCAACTTTGCAGGCCATGTCAAGGACTCTGGTGTCATCCTAAAAATCAGCTGGAAACGTCTGAAATTCTTTAAGAGGAAGTGGTCAAGACACAATCAGAACTGTGTAGCCATTGTAATTTGCCCCCCATTCTACAAGATCTCTAGTGGCTGAGAGCAATTCACCACTGCCCTTTCCCAGTGCCTAGCACAATGCTTTGCAGGACAGAATGGCATCTTCCCCTCAAGGACTGGCAGGGCTGATTCAGTTGATATCACAGCTCCATACATGCTCCCATGCCTAAGCCATGAGTCTGATCGAAGGGGATGTCTTCTCAGAAAGAGAACCATTCCTTGACGCAAGTTAATATCAAGCAAATTAAATTTAAAAGCATTTTAATATGATGTTTGTTCAATACCACTGAATGAATGAATGAATGGCTTTTAACTTTGCTACACCACTGGAAGACGGTGGTCAGTGCCCTGGACAAAACCTCTGACTATGAGTAAAGAATCGGAAGGCTTCCCTCTTTGAAATCGATTGCTATTGTTTGGGTTGGATGTCTTCTCAAGGGAAAATGATGATTTCTGCCTTCTAAGATATCCAAAGGTGTAATGGCATTGCTTTTGACAAATTAGTCCCCAAATATGAAACCTAAAGTTTTCTATTTCAATTTAATGGATATAAAAAAGTTATAAATGTATCTGTGAGTCATAATTCCCAGGGAGCATTCTTGCAAGCTATGTTCCTTATATGACATGCAGCTATCAAATAATGAGCACATTCAGGAAGCAAATTCAGATGTTTGTTACACATGATAGAACAGCTGTATCAAGAGCTTTTTGAGGATTATTCTTCAAGTTTCTCTTAAAGCCACTTCATTTCCTTTCTGAAAAGCACTATTACTTGATCTGCATAGTTAAGACAAACCTCAGAAATTGGATGAATGTTAAATTTTTCATATTAGTCTGAAATCCAGAAAAGCTGTCCAAATCCCAGATATACAATGTACAATTATCTTGTAGACATTTTAAGTCTTACGGCGTCTGATTTGGAGGAGGAAAATTTATCTCAGTATAGAACTTGTTGACTGTTTTAGATGATTTGTAAACATTATTTCAAATTATACTCAACAAAATAAACAACCAAATTAATTGCTAACCCTGACTGTTTCTTTTACTTAATTTTGACATTGGCAAAAACAGTCCTACATTTAGGGTCATTCAAAATACTTATTATCCTTAGAGTTGACATGGAAGAATCATAAAATAACTTCCATTAGTTGAGCAATTAAATACATCATACACTCAACTATATATACATGCATTTATTTATTTATTTTAATTTTTAAATAATTATTTTTAACCAAATCTTTACAAGAGCCATGAGGTACAGGTATCCATTTGTTAATTCATTCAATATTTATTGAGTGCTTGCTATGTGCCAGGCACTGTGAATATAGCAATGAATAAAACAGATATAATCCCTGCCCTCAAGGTGCTTTCATTATCTTTTTGATATGTAAGGAAATTGTGATTTAGGCTAATATGTAAATTGCCCTGGGTTTACATAAGTAAGTGGTAAACCCATGTTTCTGAAATCCAAAATGTTAGGTTTTAACCATTCTGCTATGCTTTTCTTAAAATATTGTGACTTTGTAATAAGCATTTAGCCAGATTCCCTCATGTCAGAAGCTAATTAAACTAAGATAAGTACTGTGAGAATATTCTTTAATTTCACTAAGTATTAGAGTACAAAGAAGTACATTATCACTTCAGCATTTGGAATATAATTGTAATGAAGTATAATGGTTAGAATGAGTTAATTATGCTTTCCAAGATGGCAGACTTCTATTTTATATGCTGTAAGGGTCTACTTTATTTTAACTACAAAACAATTTCTTTTGATATATTATAAAGTGTATCTCATTCACCCAATCAAGATATCAAGTTAATTTTATATTAAGACAATAAAATCATAGAGTCTATTTCCATCTCTATTGTGCTGTAGCACACATATTAACCAAAACCAAACCAAATTTTAGAACAATACAAACCCATTTAGATTTAACCTCTTAAGTAACTGCTATATGAGAGTTATGAAAAGTAAGTAGTATAACTTAAAAATAACCACCAGAATTCAGAAAGTATGAGAATTCATAGGCATTTGCTCAAGATGAATATTTTGCTTCAAAACAAGTTGAGCTGACTAAATTTGACTACATTTCAGACATTTCTAAATATGTGTAATAATTTTCAAACATTAATTCCAAATTATTATACTCACAGATGTTGCCAAAGTAACAAGTGAAAGGGCTCCATAATGTGTTAGGGTTGGACAGAATGCATTAAAAAGGACTGTAACCCTTAATCTCCAGAACATAACCAATCTGTAACTCTTGAGTGTTCAGAATTTCATTTGATCTAATTAAAAAAGATTATAAAGCCTAATTTTAAGCACTTAGATTTTCACTGAGCAAAGTAGAGTAAGATTGGTAATCCACACGGAATTTCTCTCTCAAATAGGGAATTCCAGAAATGATTTCTCTGAACATTATAACCTGTATGTATATTAAAAATGCAGTTACTAAAATCCCTCCATTTACTAAATTTTAAATTTGCAGTTACTTAAAAAAATTCTTTATTAATCATGTAAAGAAACCTGTGGAAAATATTTTTTAAATGTTAACTGTCTTTTTATTAGGGTATAAAATATAAAAAAAAAAAAAGAAAAACAGGGAAAAGAAAAAAGAAAAAAAAATCCAGAAAGCTCTGGAATAGAGGAGATCTGGGCAAAGTTGGAGAGGATGAGGCTTTATACTTAAAGGATAACACTCGAATGAGAAATGGAAAGATAGGACTACACAGATTGTAACCTAAAGAGTGTGGCAGCCAGGAATCTGAGGCCATGGTAAACTCAGTTGTCTCTAATGGAAAGAAACCTATTTTTCTAAACTCATATAAAAGGTCTGAAAGTTACATAAACAATAAAAAGAATCCAATCTAGAGAGAAAGAATTGAAAGATACTAGTTCAACTCTGGTTCTCTTACTTAAACAGCTCCATATCTACTTTTTAACACAATAAATTTGCCAGCAGTTTTCCCAAAGAAAATATTATTTTAGGTTCAGACAAAAGTGACTCATGTGGTCTTTAAATGTTCACAGACGTATGAGTCCTTCTTAGGCTGTAGAGACTCTCGACTCCTATCTAGTGGTACCTAATGCTTATTACAGGGAAGAGTAAAATATTCCTCTCAAATCCCAAAATTAGCTGACAGCTAATAAACAAGTGGGAGATGGTAAAATACCAAAAGAAACTTTCAAAATTATTAATTAATTAATTAATTACAGTGACTGTAATTATTGAATAATTAATTAATTATTAATTAATTAATTACAGTGACTGTAATTATTGAAAAAAAATTCCATGGACTAAATAACAATACTCATCTGTGGCCATCCAATTTTCTTCTCAAATGAATCAGAAAAGTGAGCTGGCTCTCACTAAGGTGAATATTACGATTCGCAGGAATAGAATAATAAACATAGGAACTCTGTATACTTAACAATCAGCTCCTAGAGACCAGATTTTCTTTCTAATCCACATTCCTATAATAGACCAGATTACCGTATGTAAATAAAATCTCAGAATCTGAACATATCCAATACGGCTTAACTTTTTCTTAAATAGCCAGATTCAACATAGCTACACTCTTAAAAAGTAGTAAGAAGAAAGCAAAATGCCTCATGATTTTTAGGGTAAACATAGTGGAAAAAAAAAAAAAAAGCAAAGGAAAACTAAAGTTAGCCTTGGCAGTTGCTTCCTCAAGGAAATGATTTTGACAGGTTAACCATGGGAGTAAAGGTTTCAATGATACTTCCTCGACTACAGAAGATGACATAATTTTAACATGCAAAGAGTTTCTCCAACTCTGTATGAGATGTTCTGAGTATAAAGATTTCTTATCTCAAAGAGAAATCTGAGAAAAAAAATATTTAAAAAAAAATCATCGATTATAATTAACTAGTGGCTGGGGAAATTCCTATTAGTACTGTGGCTAGAACTGGTGAAGCCTTGACTACAGAGGAGCTGGTAACTTCAGCTATGGCTGTGAAATTGCATGCAAAGATTTCTTTAAACTTCTCCACTGCACATCTGCAACAGAGTTAATGTAATCTCATCCACTCAGGAGAAGAAAAAGGCACCAAGGGAATAGTGTATCGCCATCACAAACTCATATCAGGCTCCAAGGACTGTGCAGAGATTGTGAATATAAATATAAAACTCCACGCTACAGTGGCAAAGAAGCATTTAAGAAAGATTTATACATAGGCAAACTTTTAAAAGTTAATTTGAAAGCCAGGTGAACCCACAAAGCTTCGTATCATATTGGTATAGTTATAGTCTCATTGCTTAACATGAATTTTTCCTAGCAAAACATCTCAAAATGGCTTCTGATTCACTATTCAGACCCTTCTAATCTACTGAAACTCTTCATTCATATTGACAAAACTAGCAGACACTGATTCACAAATTCCTTTGCTTGCTTAATTCCACGGCACATCTATCCCTACTGAATACTCCTATTTCCTCAAAACAACGTCTCTCTTGGCTTCTGAGATTCCAGACTCTTAAAATCTGAAATTCCTCATGATTTTACACTTCATTTGCTTCATGTGTTATTTACTCCCATGCTTTTAAGCACCATTTATGTGATAAGAACCCACAAATCTCCTCTCTCAACTCCAGACCACCATATTCTACTGCCTTCCACATCTTCCTGTGGATGTCTTGCAGGCATCTAAAGTTTGGCATGTTTAAAATTAAATTCATTACCTCCTCCTGCCTCTCCTCAATGTTTTCTAAACAACGCCACCATTCACTGAAACTCCAAAGCTAGAAATTTAGGAATAATCCCCAATATACAGCAAATGATTAGGTCATATTAATCTGTCCTCCTAAATAGCTCTCAAGTTTGACTCCATTGTCATATCACTCTACTATGAGCAGAAGCATAGCAAGACAAGAGGTTGATTGATGGATGATAACTTCCCTTCAACATGATTTCCAGAAGCAGTGTCCTTTCTGTTGAAAGGTTATTCAAGTAGTTACCTAAATGTAATAAAACATGGTATATTCTAAGACCAAGATGAAAAGTCATAAGGAGGGCCATGTGAAAGCAAGACTGGGACATATACAGAGGCCCTCGTATGGAAGCCCCTTCTTCACGTGCCCACTCTTCCACCAAAGTCACCTTCTTGCCCTCAAGTCTCCCAATATGAGAACTTGGCTCTGCCTTTAACTTTAGGTTACCACGATCTCTCTCTGGACCTCTATCGCAGGCTACTCATTTCTCTCCGTCTCTAATCTCATTCCCCTCCAACATATCCTCCACCCCACATCTAAACTCATCTCTTAAAAATGCAAATCCAGAGAAAAACATGGTCCGAAAGGATACATGCACCCCAATGTTCATTGCAGCTCTGTTTACAATAGCCAAGACATGGAAGCAACCTAAATGTCCATCGACAGAGGAATGGATAAAGAAGTTGTAGCACATATATACAATGGAATATTACTCAGTCATTAAAAAGGATGAAATAAAGCCATTTGCAGCAACATGGATGGACCTGAAGATTATCATACTGAGTGAAGTAAAAGTCAGACAGAGAGAGAGAAACATCATATGATATCACTTATATGCACAATCTAAAAAGAAATGATACAAATGAACTTATTTACAAAACAGAAACAGACTCACGGACTTAGAGAACGAACTTATGGTTACCATGCGGGAAGGGTGCCGGGGAGGGATAGTTAGGGATTTTGGGATTGACAGGTACACACTGCTATATTTAAAATAGATAACCAACAAGGAAAAAAAAAAAAAGAGAGGAAAAAAAATGCAAATCCAATCACATCAAACTTTCCATCACTACCACAAGTCTAAGAAAAGTCCAACATTTTTAAACAAGCTTCCAGGGGCTTCCCCAGGCTGGTCCCTGTTAACTGCTTGTTCACCATTCTCTCTGCTATCCCGTATTTCTCACCTTGCAGTTCCTTGACTTCATCGTGCTTTCTCTGGCTTCTGAGCCTTAGAAAATGCTATTCTATGACTTCCAGGGTTTGGGAGTGAGATGGGTTTCCCTGGCTGCCTTTGCTCTTGAGCACTCTGTGAAGTCAAAACTTTTGTAGCAGTCAACACTTTCATAATAATAGTACTTTTTTAGTGACCGTGTTTTCTTCTAGTCTGTTAAGATCTCTCAGGACAGATCATAACTGTCCTAGTCAGTGCAAAATTCCTAGCACTTAGCACAGGGCCTGTCACATAACACGGACTTAATAAAGATGGTTGGATAAATGAAGTTGGTAGTTTCTTTATAATTTAGATTAACAGAAGCCATGGATAAGAGTTTTAAAGTAGTAATATATCAAAGAGCTGAAACGAAGCTTCGTCTAAAGTTAAACTAAAATTTGGACAGTAGGAAAAATATATGCTGATTGTCCTGTAATGAGATGGGTTATCTTCCTCTCACCTCTTGAATTTACATGCTGCTCTGCTGGTACGATAAACAGACTGATTTAAAAATCAAATAACAGACTCTAAGAAGTTGTAACAATCCCTGGATTAGTACAGGATGATAACTAAGGGATCTGCTATATTAAATCATAACAATAAAAGTAAAATCCCTCCATCTTTTCTTGGATTACATTTAGAGCTCAAATCAGAGAGCACTAAATGAATAATAATGAATGTATGCCTCTGTGAATGATTGAATATTGAATCACATTTTAACTAGACTATATTTATAAAGTCCCTTCGGATGACATAATTACAATTCAAACCATACACTAATTAGCAGCAAACATCTATTTATTTAGTGAGTTTAAAATATACTTTTTATTTTTTTCTAAAAACAAATAAAGAGAAAAGACATTTTACCCAAACACAAGAATGTTAAGGACCTAAGTCAACAAATAAGTTGGCGCTACTTAGAAGCAGAACCAATTTATTTCAGAAATAACCATATTTTATTTTTATGAGAAATAATAATGACTTAATATACTCCTATACAGAGACACAGCAAGAAATTCTAAAAAGTAGTTTTTCCCGCACAGTGATGACATTTTTAATAGCAAATTTACATTGTTTTCTATTTTCGATATTGCTTAGCAACTGCTGATAATCACTTTAAAATTGAGAGATCGCCTCATCAGTTTATACCACAGTTAAATGTACTCCATGAAATATTTACCAAGAGCCAAAACATTCCCAACGTTTTTATTTTTAGATTCAACTCCATTTTGCCTTAGCTTTGCCAGACCAGTGAATACTTCTTTAATTGGATTGATATTTTTGCAATTATATTTTTTTAAATGTTGACCATTGTCTTCTAATATTTTTTCTCTTCTAAGTTCTTATGCTTTTTTAATGTTCCTGAATGAAGAATGAATTAGGAAAGAAGCCCTAAAAATTCAAAATATAGTAGTTTAAAGATAAATTTTTTTTAATAGGAGGACAATCCACTTTTTAACATTCTGTTTCATAAGGTATTTTTGGATCTCTCTGTTTAATTAAACAATTGAGAAACATCGATAGCTCAAATTCATCACATCAGTGCAGCACTTCATATGTGCCAGGCTTGGTTCTAACTGCTTTATATGTATCAATACATTTAATTCTTATAACATTGCTCAAGGTAGGTGTTGTTCTCACCCTTGTTTTATTGATGGTAAACTGAAGCCCAGAGGGGTGAAGTCCCATGCTCCATCACAGGGTGACTAAAGGAAGGGGCCTGGGAGTAAACTGAGCCAGTCTGCCTCTAGCGTCCACGGGGCTGTGTTAATGTCAACCCCATAAAACACGAATAGTAGTCATTTTTGCATAACTCAGTAACTAAAGTATTCTTCTCAGACTATAATGTTCTTATATATGCTAGTTTCTAACTTACCAATTATGCACTAGTCTTCTTAAAAATCATTTATAAATTATTAGCTCAGCACTCTGACTATATTAATCCATAAAAATATTACGTAATGCCTCATTTTCACACATCTTGAAGAACGAGAATCATGGGCACACAGCATACAAAAGAAAAAAAAGTAACACAGTAACGGTTTGAGATTACACTGTGGGGAGAACAGCAAAAGCTGAGGCAGGGGTTACTAAATAAATAACTATGGTGACAGCTGTGACTTCCCAATTTTATCCATAAGGGACTCAGGATACCAAAAGTGATTTTAAGCATAGGGTCAAATCCATGTTTTAGAAGGATCATAACAGGGAAAATATTCAATGGGAAACTAAGAAGTTATGTAAAATGCTGTTAGTATTTCTAAGCAATGAAACACTTCACATTGACCTAAGCTAAAGTATTAAGGGTGGGGAAGAAGAGGACTGCACAAAAATCAACATAGAAACAGTAGAGAAATTTGAGTTGGCAAGTGATAACGCTGGGGCTGTTGGTGAGTTAATAAATTATGGGGAAAATTATAGTAACACCTAATATTACATAAATATCAATGCTTTGACATTTTGATTTTCCAAAAAAAGTCATAGTCAACACAAGAACGATAATATAAGCCATGGAAGAAAAAAAAAGAGATATCATTATAAATATTAGTTTTTGTCATATACTAATCTAACACATCTATTAAAATCTGCATTTTTAACTACCACTTAAAATAGCTTATTTCCTGAAAATACCAGTATTTTTTGTAATTTTACCTATAATAAAATCAGCCAGAATTGCCCACTAATTTATTGTTACAGTAAGGCTTTGATATAATATACCAAAAATTTAAGACTGAATATATTTTTCTTGTTCAGTTATAAAAACTAAAATGATAGGTAACATTTTCATAGCAAATTTAATTAGTATGGTAGCATTTTCTGCTGTTAACTATAGAAGCTACCAACAAGTGAACTTTAAAATTAACTCATTCATTCATTCGGTCAGTCAGTCAGACCATGCCAGATAAGTACTGCGTGGGTAAAGCTATACTAAGCTCTTTGGGAAGTCTAAGTGAAAAAGAAGGTATGATTACTATCTGAAAGAAAGTTAAAACTTAACTAAGGAAAGTAAATATAGATACATCTCTTTTTTTTTTTTTGCGGTACGCGGGCCTCTCACCGCTGCGGCCTCTCCCGTTGCGGAGCACAGGCTCCGGACGCGCAGGCCCAGCGGCCATGGCTCACGGGCCCAGCCGCTCCGCCGGCATGTGGGATCTTCCCGGACCGGGGCACGAACCCGCGACCCCGCACCAGCAGGCGGACTCCCAACCACTGCGCCACCAGGGAAGCCCTAGATGCATCTCTTTTAACAGTAGAAACTAAATATGCTGGTGAAGAACATTTTCATTTTCAATGAAATTTCCTTCAGACTACTCTCTTCTACCACTTATTAGGACTAAATAGAACAGGTCATATAATTCACACTTTGTAACACTTGAACTTTGTGGGTATTTTGCGGGGGGGTGGGGGGAAGTATTGGAAGGCTCTAAACTGGAGAGCTCAAACTGGAAGTGGATTTTGGAAAGTCTTAAATTACATTAAAAATCTGTGTATAAGCACATTTGTGAGAAGAAGGTCCACAGATTTCACCAAAAGTTCAAATGGTTCCATGACCCCCAATAGGTTAATAACCACTGGGTCTTTTATCTAAAAATGAAATGAATCTACACCATGTTCTTCCAAGACCAGTAGAAGCAACTTTTCTCTTATAACTTGCTATATGTTTTTTCCAGGTGTCTTTATGATTCTACTGCAGGATTAGGAATGGAAGGGATAAAGCATCATCCAAAATGGCTTGTCCTAAAATTGCTAGTAAAATACCTAGCCAGTCTTAAAATTTTCAGTTGCAGAATTCAAGATTTTTACAGTTCATTTATTTGACATTTTTGATGTCTAATTTTAAAAATTACTTTGAATCTCCAGGATCATTGCAAATGAAATTAAAAAAAAATATGTCAATCCAGGCACTAAATAAATAAATAACAAAGTTTCTATGCTTTTTATGAGAATCCAGATCACGGTATAATTTTTTTACTGTCATAATTTCCTGCAGTGTCAAAAGGTTCCATTTTGAGAATGAGAGGTTTCATCTAGATAGGGTAGTTGTTACTGGCCTTCCAAAATAATCTACGTCTATAGATAGCGGTATAAGTTAAGTGAGAAGATGGTGAATACATTTTCAGAAACAGTAGAAATTCTGTGATTTCAATTAATCTCTTGCGGAGCATAGTGGGTATGAATAAATCCAAACTTCCAGGGAATATACCCATAAGTAGTGCAAATAAAATATTTAATCTCAGGGGTCTGCAATTAGTACTCTTTACTGCCAAAAATTAGCACAGTTTGTACAAAAGACGACATAATGCCACCCCACTCTACTCCTGACTTGGATCAGGGTTAGGAATGATGAGCTGAGAAAAACCCTGTTCTCTTGTTTTCAATGATGCTTAGTTGGAACTGTAATCTGAAGACAGTTTTTTACATGTCATTAACATTTTTTCTAAGTCCACTCTCTCTATTCAAAGACCCCTAATTTAGGACTATCAATCCCAGCCATGAGAAAAACATGACTGCTTTGATAATCCAGGTACTTTTCATTTCTGATGGAGAAAGTAAAACATTCCCAACACACTGACAGTCACAAAAAGTTTTGATCTTTGGAAGAAGACAAAGAATTCCATTCAGCTTCCAGAGAATGAGTGAATAAGAAGGCATTTCATCTTCCCAAACTCCCTTCTCTCCCATTTCTCTAACACAATACACTTGGAAACAAAAGGCAGATTATTAAGTTTTCAAATGAATCTACTTGCTTCTCTCCACTCCCTGGATGCCTCAGCCCTCCTCTCCCTGGCCTTGCCTTTCGGCACATCTGGTAACCATGTGTGGTGGTGCTAATGAAGACTTTCCTGAGTGAGTTACAATTAGTTCCGACTGCGTGCAGCTTTCCTGGGCAGGACCAAAGTAAAAGACAGGAATGGGGGTGAGGGGGAACCAATAACTCTTTCACTTCACAAACCCGAATTCTCCCCTGCCCCTGGGACTCTCATCACCACCACTCGGAGGAATTTTTGAAAAAAGGTGTAAGCAAATACTTTCAGTTTCCTCCTTCCTTTTCTCCAAAGCAGCATTTTACCCAACTTGATTGAATGCGACAGGCAGGCAACAGTACTTCTGTGATCCTTTGAACAATAGAGAATTGTTAAACGGAGGCCTTTTCCCCTTTTGGTCCACGTATTCTACTTACCTAACAATTTTATTTACTTTAATAGAATAAACTTGTGTGTTTTACTATTTGATGGATTAGAAGGAACTGCGGAAGCAAATGTACTGTATACAATTAGGCTGTCTTGAAAACGCACACTTTTGTTTACTCTATGCCTCTTCCCCCACTTCTCAATCAAGCTCCTAATAGAGCTGTTTTAAGTTTCAACAAGGACCATATTAACTGTGGGTCTCCACATGAAACAGAATGCTGAACTCCAGCGTCTCCTGACGATGTAAGCTTAAAGTCTCCCAAATCCTGTTTTACATTTCTGTCTGAAATCACGGCTCTTTCTGTCCAATGCTTTTTTTCTGTACCTAGCAAACTATGAGTTCTCAATAAGTACTCTATGATGGCAGTAATAGCCTTTGTGAGAAGATTTTAAGTGACTCTGAGGGTAAAGAACAATTACTTTTGGCAACTTGTACCTATATCTTATCCTAATGTCATCTACTTTTTAATTTCACCAATTCTGCTTTTAGAATATGCAGTTACTCAGTAAATGCTAACCACTGATAACCACAGTTTGCATTTCAGCCTATCGTACACTCTTATATACACATAGTCCGTACATGAACCCCTGTAACCATTAACAGTTACAAATAAATATTTACAAATAAATACTCAAAATCAGAAATAAAAACTGGCTTTTCTAATGGATCATTTGAAGCTATTACAACGTATAAGGCAAACCAAGTAGCATACTTAAAACAAAGAAACAGCATAGAAGAAAACTATGGAAATATTTTTTCTTCTTCTATCAGAAACCAAAACTAAATGATATCACAGCAGGAATAATGACCATAAAGAAAATGTAATAAATATCTTAGGTCAAAAAAATAAATCACAGTCCTTCAACTCACTGGCCCTTATATATAAATAATTTCTTAATGAAAGAAAGAAAAGCATCTCCCTCACTATGTATAATTGAACATATTTTAACTTTATGCAACTTCAGTTTCTACAACTATTTATCCTACTGCTTGTCCCTCATTCGTTACAAAATATGAACGGTTTCACTATACAGTGCCAAATTCTCAGACTGGAGAAAGTTCTGCCCTGAACTGCCCAGCCATTTGCTTCTATCTCTAGGTGGTTATCCTTCCAAATTGACCTCTGTCCCTCAGAAATGATCAATTATAAAACAAAAACAAAACTCCTCTGCAGATCTTTTGCAAGTTTTTGTTTGTCTGTTTGTTTGTTTGTTTTCCATACCAGGGAAACCCTAGAGGAAGGAAAAATTACACACACACAGACACACACACACACATCTTAGAATCTTTTTTTAAGATTTTTTTAAAAAAGGCTTTAACTGTAGTTATAAAAATATTGAGATTCATCTTCATTTCAAAATGCCAACAGAATTCTAAAATACAGAATAAGTTAGTTAGTAACACAAACGCTGTATTAGAGAATGAAGTGTTTTTCACCATTAATTTTTTTTCTTTATTTTTAGGAATAGGAAGTTGACTTTACTAGCAATAATGACAGTTAATGGCAACCCAGAGAGTCACTGCCTCCTGGGCCTTAAGGAGGAGTAGGTCCATGTATAAGTGATAATTAATGCCATTAAACATTCCAACACTACACTGACTTAACATCTTTTGGCATTCAAATCCTCAAATGCTTCTACTGTACCTTACCAAACAAACACCGTGAAGGTACACGGGGTTAATCTGCAAGGTAGCTGGCTGGTATTGCTCTGGTACTGCTCTTGAGAAGTGAATCACTCTGTAATTTTTATGTTCACCAGCAACCTTTACATGTGGGCATTATGTTTTCATCAAGCTGAAGAATAAGCTGTTTACAGACTGACTACACCGTGGCTGCACCCCTGTTTTGGTCGACATCGACCCTCAGTCCTTATGGTTTGCTCTGCAGTCTGATGCTGCTGTGTCAAGTCATACTGCTTCTAGATGTGATTCAAATTCATTTTTATAAACTGTAGATTTGGGGATTATGGTCATAAGGGCTATATTAGGATCATAGCCCTTCTCTCAATACTTCAGAAAGACAGTGTGGGAGGAAAAACTGAGGAAAGTAATAGAGTATTCACACATTGGATAACAACTTTAAAAGTTATTTAATATTGGTAAACATCTAAAAGGACCTGATTTCCTGATCATAAAGGATTCTTTTATGGTATGTACAGATGTTTAAATTAGCACACACATTCCATTCTTATCTCTCTTAAATTCAGCAGAATAACTGTAAGTCTTCACAAGGCATGTTATCAATGTAAAAGCAATAAAAAAGTCACCCTCTTGTGAATTACTATTTACAGTATTTCACAAGAATGGCATTCACACCCTCCAAACGAAGGACGCTGCCTTGCACTCTTCTCAGTTAGCATTAGTGATGGGGGGAGGGGGAGGGAGAAAATAACAAGCCATTCTTCTATCATTTGAACTCTCTTTGACCCTTGCAAGCTATTCAAGTATGCACTTAAGACAATTCCAATAAATAACATATATACACATACATAGAGCAGATATATAGATAGTAAAAGAGTGAATCCTGATAAAGTGGATAGGCTAGATACCTAGAAATTAACCATCCTGAAGTCCGTTTCTTGGCATTGTCATTGATGGTACAAGAGGAACTCCCATTTATGGATGGTAACGATACTTCCTGACATTAATCAATAATTCTGTGAATTGGGATATAAACTTGCTGTGAGTCAACTACAGCTAAAAGAGCTAAGTGAGTTAAGAAAAAGAGAGAGCCACCTTGTCCCCATGTTAACTTAAAATTTTTCCATATATGATCATAGTTATACTGGGGGAGTGTCAAGGAGGCTGGCAAATAAAAAAATGCAGTGAGAAGTATACGATGAAATATATCATTAAGTGATATTCAGCTTAAAAAGTTCAAAATATTCCAGTCAAACGTATTTCTATTCCAAAGTTAAATAGAAAATTTTATGAAAAATGTTACATCTCATGAATGTGCACTTATACATATCTATAGTTACAAGAATTATTTGTTCACTTTCATTAAAATATTTCCTCAAAATAGAGACTAATTGGTGTCTGTCTAGTAGTTTCCAACACTACTTCTCCACTTTAGTGGCATTACGTGCTATAGTTTTAAATGTACATTTAACGCTAGTATTTACTAGGTCTACTGCAAATTGTTACACAGAATGGTGATAAAAGTAGTAGCCCAAACCTGATAGTTAAATGTATAAAGAATCATGCATGATGCTGTAAATACTTTTAGGATGCTTTCTGAAGCTACTCATTCCCCCTTCCCTAAAAAGAGATCCAAAGGAGAAAAGAGTAGAAATGGAGATTTAAAATATGACAAAACTATTCTGTATATTTTCTTTACGTTTAGAGAGCTTTAATCATATAGTTTCTAGAAGCAAAAATAAAACCCTACCAAAATTAATAGAGGAAGACAGAGATAACTGAGACACCAAATAGACCTTTCTTTCAGCCAGAAACCATGTGGATGTGGAGGTTTCTTCAGAGCAAAACATGTGCCTTGAGTTCCCAGGAAGCTCCGTAAGTGGCAGGGACATGGAATTCAGTGGTCCTGAATATCCATCGCACCCAGGATTTCCTGTTACCTTCTGGAGCTGTGACAATACCAACTCTAGAAACCAAGGGTCAAGAGGGAATCACTCTGCTGGGATTCCCAGTGACCCAGAGAGCAGGATTTCACCACAGTCCTGTGCCATGTGACTAGGTTTGCGGAGTTCCAGTGTCAGCTCCAAAAATCCTAAGGAGGGCTCTTCCCTTTGTGAAACAAATTAATTACACAACCAAATATTGCCACATTCTTGAGGCCTACTGACACAATGGGAACTTCAACCCCCTCTTTGCTTTGTATTTTTGCAAAGGAGTAAAAAGAGATCCAGGTAAAGCCCAATATAATTCAAGTAAAGGAAGATTTAAAAAGAAGATGTTTTTATCCGCTACCCATGGCGGGAAATTACATATTTCAGATTTGAAGCCCAATCAAAAATAATTCAATATTGTACTATTCACTCTTGAGTGGTATGTGATAGAAAATGAATGGAAATCAGTTGGCCTGCTATTTGATTCTTCTTTCTAAGCTGTAATACTGTCATCAATATTTACAAGGCCTCAGTCCTGTTTACAGATGTGTATCACATCAGCCTCAACTAAATTGCAGAGTTCCGTATGATTTCTATGTGGACATTCTAATTAAAAATTAGAAATTGTTATTCTCACAATTATCACTGCTTTTTAAAACTAGCTTACTTATTACATTTTCTTCTGATTCCTAGCATCAACAAAAGAAAAGAAAAAAAAAACCAAAACCTGTATTTATTGAATATATCTAATCACAATTTTATTAGGAAAGAGACTTCTGGCGCTTGACCCCTTTCCCATATCCCTGGCAGGATAAAATGTCATTTCTAATGGTAAATATTAAAGTCAAAAAATGTGAGCAATCATGGAAACTCTGAGTTTTTCCAACACACATGAGTCACTTATATCCCCAGAAGTAATGAAGCCTTCCGAAAAAACATAGAGATTCAAAAGAGATGATGATTTGATGTTTTTTTCCTGTGTGTAAGTAAGATCGGCTATGACTAAATAATTTCTCAATTGCTAGACTAAAACAAGCCAAAACAAATAGCTTTTAAAACTTTAAAGTATATTGTGTAGTGGTGACTGTTCAAGGTCTCGCTCAAGTCAATACTGGATAGATAATATGGAGATGAGTTAGATGCAGAGGGCTACTCTTAAGTTCATTGATTATAGAAACAACTCTGTAACATTGTTCTAACCATAAAAGTCAATTGAAATATGCTCACTTGTATGTTAAATCTGATATGGTTCATATTTAATAATAAAAGGCAAAACATATACACTTAAGGTAGTTAAAGCTCCAATGGCTGCAAAAATGGTAAAATAATTTTTGAGGTATAATGATGACAGAACAATCTCAGCATTTCTATATCAGTAAAAATTTTACCCAAATCCTACAACATATACGTATTAATTTCCCCTATTCCTTTGAAATCTCTCAGATGTTTTCTAATACAGAAATATAAGGAGAATAATGTATTAAACATACTGCATTAAAAACTTAACCAAGGAAAAGCTATTCATTTAATCAAGAAACTTTTATCAATCACCTATTGTGTCCAGTCGGAAGTGGCTCAGTCCTGTAGGAAGCCAAACTACGCAGCTACAATAGAAGTGAACACTTATTTCCTCACTTTGCTGATTTCAATCTTATTATGGAAACCAGGTACACATATCAACTTTTTAAAAATAAAAATTAAATTCATGCCAATGTGCTCAGACAGGCTCGTCCTGGTTCAATTATGTTAGCATTATTTCCCCAGGAAGATGGGACACGATTTCTGTGTCATGTATGTATGAAACCTAGGACTGTGGTGAATATACAGTGGTGTCTAATACAGAATTTTGGAAATATTTTGAGATAAATTCAAAGGACCAGCATGTAGAAAAAAAAATTTACTTCTAAATATTACTTCTTTAGCAGTTAGACAAATGAACAGAAATTAGAGTTGAGAATACCCAGAGTCCTAACTTTCTCACTGTGTGACCGGGAACACATTACTTTACACCTCTGAGTTTTCACTTTCTAAACTGTAAAATGGTTTGTGATGAACTTGGTCAAGTAAAAAGGGTCACAAATTTACCACACATAAATCCCTAGTAAATACTTTCTCATGGTAGGAAGCAAATAATTGTAGCAATATTGCTATTACACTGTCACAAGACATTATGCACTTTAATGGTTCATAATCTGCATGAATTTTCTCTGATAATTGAAAAATGTAAATGTTTTTGATGTTTCCCTACAAATATTAAATATTTACTTGAGCTATATGTCTGCAATGCTTATTAAAAATTCCTTTAACTGTTTGGATTACCTTGTGATTGGGGGGAAAACCTTTATAAAGAACCCCAAGCGTATTTTAATTAAGTATAACTTAAATTAAAGAATATTCCCTCTCATCAGGAATCAAAATATACTACTATTTCTGAAACTAGAAAATCTGGACATCTAGGAAAACTTAGGTTTCTAAAAAAGGGACCAGAGACACCAGAGCTGAACAATCTCAAAGATCAGTTTTGATGGTCCTGGGAGATCAGTAAGGGGGCTCCCTCTGCCTTCTGAATCCTATAGAAGACCTTTGTTTGTCATAAGGCTCACTGAATACTTGTAAACTGAGTGAAACTTATCTTAGATATGTGTATACTTTGGTCCCTCTATTATAAACATTAAACATGTTTGTCAAGATGAGGATACAGAAATTACAAGTTCCACAGAACTGCTTACTAGTGATACCATGTGCAAGAAAAATGACAAATTCTTGGATTGAGGAGGCAGAGAGAGGAATCAATCTGGGGCTTAAGAAATACTGTCAGTTATAAAATGAATCTTATGAGGACATTGAAGTATTTGGAGTTCTTTTGATTAAAGACTGTATATATATAAAATAGAATACCATAACCACATATGTTAAAGTCCTTAAACCATCCATTTTATCTCTTTATCAAAGTTGGGCTCCTCTTGTGAATTTATAACTGCAAGAAAAAATAAAAATCATTTCCAAACTGTTCACATGAGGGGAGCCACAAGGTGAACAAAATATTGAGCTTTATAAGAATTAAAACACAGGTGGAACAAAAAATTTCTCCCCAAGCTCAAGAAACATCAAAATGCCTTAAGTGAAACTTAGATAACACCATTAGATAACAATTTCTGTATCTGGCTATAAAGAAATAATCAGGAATTTTTTTAAATACCACCTCTAAATTTGAGAATGTTCTTGTGATAAGTAGCAAACTAATAAATTTGGGTGAGACTTGCTTTATTTAATATATTGGTTAATAATAAGTTGTGATTGGGTTGTTTTAAACTGCATTTAAAAATGAACATTAAGTACACATTAAATAATACTAAGTCCTTTTGTAAAAGCCCCAAATCAATCATTAAAGTTGTTTGTTTGTACATCTACCATGCACAAGACAAAGTACTGAGCACTTTACCTGTATTTTACAGTGATTAACCAACACTACGTTTAACACTCTTTAATATGTCTTCAAATGTCACCAAAAAGTTAATGTAGAACTAGATAAACATTAGATTTTTATTACAAAAATAAAGGATTAAAGACATGCACATAAACAAAGAATACAAGTTTTAGGAAGCCTTGGTATTGTTGGTTCTAATAATTATGCATTAATTTTTGCATAATAATATCAGTATGTACCTTTATAGTATCATGTACACAAGGCAGTAATAAAGCAGTTAAAATTGATAAAACAAGTTGTACGGTTTTTATCCTAACCTGGACTCTGTCTTGAATATTGCCCCATAATAGAATCTAGAGATCAATAATATGTCAAGTGTGCTATACCAACAAAATACGGAAATATTTCTTCCTGACCAAGCTATTGATCTGTTCTGAAGTGTGATTGACTGGAATCTCTTAAAGTTTCTTGAGATAATGTAATTACAGTGTTCTCCATATTCATAAAAATGATTGACCCTTTTTTAAAAACTGCACTTACTGTGCCATTTGCTTCAGTGATAGCAGCTATGAATTCTACAATTTCAGTTTTATGTTGCATTAAATATATTTCCTATTAACTGTTTGGATCATGATACTTGATTTCATGGGTGTTTCCTCATGAGGAAAGGTAAAGAAATCCACCAATAGATATGAATTTTCATTATCAGTTTCGGTCCATATAGAGAACAGTTTTTGAGTTTCATCTTTTACTCATGGTTACAATACAGTCAGTATTGGTGTTAGTCAGTCCTTGCTTCTCAATCATTTCATTTTTCTGCTTTTGTGAATCACACAGAACCTTCAGCATACATGTTTCTCCAAGAATATGTTACCTACTATTTATCAGCATTTAATTGTCATATCCTAAATATGAATATTAGTAAAGGAGAGACAGGGACTGATAGCCCAAGTTGGGGCATATAAAAATAATTGATATTATTCCCCACCAGAGTCTGAGCCGACCTTAGGTTCACACTGTGTTGCAAACTACCTAAAGAAGAGATGAATTGTCTCCACAGACTTTCTGGTTCATAAATTTCCTGTAGAAAGGAAGTACTTGTTTTTGTTTAAAGGAAACATCCTGGGTTAGATTAAGCAAAAGTCCCTTTTTCTGTCAACAGAAGACAAAGCAGAGAGGTAAAAAGGTCAATAATTATCGGAAAGCAAAAGACTAGCCAGTATTTATGGCGTACCTGTATGTGCAAGTATTAAGGACACCAGGAAACAAAGTATCTGAATGCCTGAATTAATTTTCTCATTTTGTTAAAATAGTTTGTATTTTGTGTAGGCATCATATACGAACAGGTTAATAAACATAAAATAGATATAAAGGCCTGCTTTTTAAAATAAAGTTCAACATTTGTCAAAGGCATCTTTCTAAGTCAAATTCAAGCATGACACAGCTGGAGCCATCTTCTCCACCCACATATGTCCAGTGGGTCTGATACAGTTTTCTTCCTGAATTTCTCCAAGGGTTAAGGCAAGGGTCCACCAAATCTATTATGGGGCATCTCTGTGTTTTATATACCCTAACAATGCACAAGTTTCCTCATACAAGCATGCAGTGCCCAAGCAAAACCTCTCCTCATCTGCCTGAGTTTTTTCCTCTGAGGATATGGAAATTTGTATGGAATTGCTCCCCAAAATATAAATGCGAGCTACAGTTACCTCTTGAAACAGGACTATTTTATTATTTCTTAGAAAGGGGGAGGGAAATTAAGATTTTTTTTATTTTCCTGACTCTTTTCCACTAGTAATAGTAACAGAATAAATTTAATTACATAATACTTAAAGTAAAAGGGTCCATCACTTATGGTCATTTTCAATTTGACCTTAAAACAAAGCATGTACACGCTTCATAGAATTAGGGTGAGGATTAAATTAAACAACCCATGCTAAAAACATAGAAGCAGGTGTTACTAGGCCTTCTATAGTAAATATTCAAATAAATTATCTATTGTATTATTATGGTTATTATTTTATAAAAGGAATAATCATTGCCTTTAATAGTACAATTTGTCTTGAACCATCCATGACTTGCATAATATTACACATATAAAGGTTGTGTGCATGCCTCTGATTTATGTGTGTATGCAAAATGTATTCATCCATTCATGTAACAGTCATATACTGAGTAACTTCTAAATTCCAGATACTACAACAGGCAGTGGAACACAAAGATGAAGAATACAATACCCCACTCAGGAAGCTTAGTTTAGCAGGTAAGTATAATACTGCTGCGTCTAAGTATAATATAACATGTTATGTGCCACAAGAGAACTATGCACAGTGTATATTTTGAGCCAAAACACTGCTACTTTTTCTAGTCTAGGAGGATTACAAAAGACTACAAATTAAGTTTTAGAAACATTCTCACAATGAGGCATGCTTTTTCTAAAGTATGCATGTCTACTGTCATTTTGGCACTACATGGGCAGAGTCTTTTGGTGCACAGTCTTAAAGAATGCTTCCATCTCCATGTGATAGTTTCTACATGTTTGATTCAAAAGGTTAAATGATATGACATCCTAAAAAAATTCCGATCTCCAAATATAAACCAGTATTCATCTTTAAGAATTTTGCTGTCATCATAAAGATTCCTTATACAGTATACCCTGTACCAGATTGGATCTAAAATGCATCCTTGATTGATTCTGTGTCAGCAGGAGACTGTTCCGTCACCCATCAGAGTGCCTAACATGTAGTAAACACTCAATAATGAGCATTTGTTGATGGGACAAATGAATGAATGAACGAACTCTCAGTCCCTCACCATCTTGGAAGAGCTTCGGACAAAAGTGAAATACTCAGCGTTGTTAATGAATGTAGCATGCTCTCGCTATTTTTTACATTTCTTTTCGGTCTGACACGAGCATTCAGACGTGAGCATTGTACTACTGAAACAAAGAGTGGACTTCAAAAGAATCTGAGCAGGGCTTGCAAACAACTAAGATTAGTAAAATGTCATGCTAGTAGGATATGGCTATGTATTCAGCAACGTATAATAATTAAGGGAGTGGACTCTGGACCCCCAGGACTGGGGTTCAGATCAAGGTTCTATCGCTCGTGAGCCATGTGACTAAGTAAGTCACTTTGCCTCTCAGTGCCTCAGGCATCTCAATTATAAAATAAGAGTAAAACGGGTGCCTCCTCTTAGTGCTGTTTTAAGGATTAGAGCGATTAAATATTTGAAATAACTTTAAGCAGCACCGGTAGCTAGCAGCCATTCTATCGGCGCTTGTTTAGTAAAGCTGCAGTCATTCAGAAAGCAAAGTTCTTAGAGATGGGAACAGTGATCATCTCTACGTCAGTCTGTTGAGTACGGGAACACCTTCCCATGGCTATTTGCGTATTTAATATGCAGCTCACAGTGACTCAGAGATCGATGTTTGTCTTTCATTCTAAAGCTGTCTTAGTCAAAAGTGGCAGCTCCACAGGTGTGTTTCAAAGTTTATGAAACTCCCTGTGTGTACAGGGGAATCCCTCACATGTCTCAGTCTTGTCCTTGGGACTCTCTACTCAAGCAATTCAAATAAGTCGTTCTGGTGGCCAGGAGTTGCCCAGATTCCCCTCTGTTTTATGTGTTTTGGTTTTTTCCGTAGCTCTTCTGCGTCTCCTGTCACTCTGGCTGGTTTGGGTTTTGTTGTCTGTATTCAAAGGAGGCCTGTGGTGGTGTCTATCCCGAGCGTCTGTGTTTCGAGTTGCGCGGTTTGCCCCCTCTGTCTCTCATCATTGCTTTTGGCTCAGTCCCTTGACAGGAAATGAGAGATTTATTTTATCTGGCTTGAACTACATTGTTCCTTCCTGACTACTGGTGTTACTTCACTCTAAATAACATGACTTTGTGCTCACAGTCTGCCCAAGGTCAAAGCCTGAGGGTAATAGACACATTTAAGAGCAGGGGAGGAGAGTATAATCAGAAGGAAGGAGTGTGCAAGGAGAGAATTTTTTTAAAAAAGCAGTGATGCAAAAGTTAAACTTGCAGCAGGTCTAAATTTTCTGGCAATCCTGAAACAGAATCTGTTCTGAAGAGCTGAAAGGGGAACTCCCCTCACCCCCCACCCCTTTCAGATGTTATCAATTTAAAATGATACTATGAAGTAATCTAGGCTTGAAATTCAAATTTAGTTTTAAAAGAAAGCATGAGTTGTCTGTGAGAAGAGTTTACAAAAGCTTATTAATATCTGTGATATCATCATTGTAGTGTGTTTTTAATCATTTAAATTGCAATAATTATTGGAGTTCAAATATTCCTCCTTGGTTTGACACAAAAATGTAGGCAATATGTGATAACACATATAATTAATAAAGTCAAATTTATTATTTTATTTTTTAATTTAATTTTATTATTTTTTAACATCTTTATTGCAGTATAATTGCTTTACAATGTTGTGTTAGTTTCTTCTGTATAACAAAGTGAATCAGCTATATGTATACATATATCTCCATACCCCCTCTCTCTTGCGTCTCCCTCCCACCCTACCTATCCCACCCTTATAGAGCACCTACAGGGATCAGGGAGCTGATCTCCCTGTGCTATGTGGCTGCTTCCCACTAAAATTTATTATTTTAAAACGTTAAACTTAATGATACCTAAATTTGGAACTTGAAACCATAAAAAAAGGTTTAAAAATGTGTCCGAGTATAAGTATAAGCAAGAATATATCTGAGCCACATCTCCTATCCCTTTTACATTTTTCCTTTCCTTCCTCTCCCCCTCCCCCTTTGGAAGTATGAATAAAACTTTCTTGGTTTCTTCAAATACCTCTAGAGTTTCAAGGGGTCAGTAGGATGACCACCCAAAGACTGGTGAAAGGAAACATCTCAGTTTCACTGGTCACACCATTTATGCCCAGCTGAACCTCTCTGGGATAGTTTAAAAGATTGGGGGACATGGGGCAAACCTGCTAACCTAGATAAATATTTTCCTGTTCTTTTAACAGATTGTGCTAGTTAATAATACTTTGGCCTCAGGAAAATGGATTTAGTGGAAATGGATTTAAATGAAGCAAAAAGGATTTAGGTTACAAGTAAGGTTACAGATTCTGCATGCAGAAAATCATTGAACATGGGCAGTCCACTCTCGGGAAAGATGATGAAATCCCCTTTGCTCGTGATCTTTCAACACTCATATCGTTCTGTGTGCCGTAAGCATGGTTTTGCCGAAGTCAAGAAGACAGCCCTAAAGAGATCTTCAAGACTTTAAATGTCTATGACTTATAATACCTCCTTCAGGAAGCCCCTCTCATCTCTATGGAACTAAGTGCACATCTCGATACTGGGTCAGCCAAGTGCCCAGTGTCTGCAAATCATAAATGATTTGAAAGGTCTTTATGGAAAGGTCTCACTTTGAAACTCTAACTAGAAATTATTCCTCAGTAGGCCTTACATTTACCCAATGTTATATGTCAAATATATTTCAGTAAAAAGAAAAAAAAATTCCTCAGAATCATACTTCCTTCTCATTTCAATTTCTTATGAGATGGTCTACATGTGGAATAAGCTTCCCCCCAATACTAAAATGCCGTAGACACACCTGCATAAGAATTGCAATAAAGTCTCATTTTTTAACACTAAGTTCTTAAAAGTTACAGCAAACAGTGTTTTGTATATACTCTTTTTATTGTTTTCTGATTATTAAATTCTAAATATAATCCCGAAGAGTAAACATAAAAATGTGATTCTTTTCTCCAAGGAGCCTATAAACCAGCCAAGAAGACCCTCACCTGAACACCTAAATTATCCCCAGAAGCTTTTCTTTAAGTCTGTTCCTACAGCTCAGGAACTCAAAAGCAAAAAGTAAAGAATGAAAACAAACAAACAAACAAACAAACAAAAAAAACCCAACATTTATTGGAAAGTTGCCATGTAATCAGCACTGTGCTAGCTGCTTTCTATACATCAGCACATTCCACACACACAAACTCCAGGCAAAACTGGTGCTATTATCCTTATTTCATAGATGATGGAATGAAATTTAAGAGAGATTAAGAAATATGCCCAAGATCATAGAGTTGTGAGATTGCGATTCAATTCTAAATTTGTCTAATTGTAAAACCCATGTCCATTCACTATTCTGAAATAGAAATTAAAATGCTATAGATTATAGACTTTCAGCGTGTCTACAGTCTAACCATGTCCCTGGCCTACAAGGAATAAGGTGTTACAAACAAAAACAGTCCTCGTGCTCTTTAAAAATTTAAAAATATAGTTACCAACTAACACAGCAATTCCACTACTAGGTATATGTGCCCAAGAAAAATAAAATATACTCACCCAGAAACTTGTACCGAAATGTACATAGCCACGTTTCCACAAAACGTAGACACAACCCTGATGTCCATCAACTGATAAATGGATAAATAAAATGTGGTATATCCATACAAAGGAATATTATTTGGCAGTAAAAAATAAGATGAAGTATTGACACACAACATAGGAGCACCTTGACAACATTATGCTAACTGAAAGAAGCCAGTCACAAAAGACCACACATTATATGATTCCAATTAAGTTAAATGTCCAGAATAGGCAACTCTATAGAGACAGAAAGTAAATTAGTGGTTGCCTGTGGCTGTGGAGTTTGGGAAACAAATGAGGAATGGCTGTTGATAAGTTTGGAATTTCTTTCTGGGGTGATGAAAATGTTCTAAAATTGATTATGATGATGTTTGCATCATCATAACTCTGTGAATACACTAAAAGTAATTGAATTGTATGATTTAAATGGGTGAATTAATATGTAAGTATATCTTAATAAAGCTCCCACTAAAAAAGAAAAAAAAGGTTATGTAAAAACTTTGCATCCATCTCATCAGGACAAAGTGGCCAGTATACTTCCTCCAGAGAACAGAAACTACTAAGCAAATCTAGCTACCGCAACAGGGAAGAAGAGCTGGTTATCTTCTATCATTTTCCATCAATATCAGGAAAGTTTTTGTCTGCTAGATCCAGGTGGACTTCTGAATCAATGAAAGAGTTGAAAAGATATCCCTCTCTGGCCAAGTATGCTTTGAGACCAAAGCTTGTTGAAAAGCTAGAACCACAAACTAGTAGTTTGTTTACCCAATGCTAAACCGCTTGTTTGACATTTTTCATCTAAACTGACCAGTGATTTGAGTATTGTGTAGGCAACCACAAAGAACAACTGAAACAGCGGGAAAATATTATTTTTAAACTACTTACTGTTTTATTAACATTTAGAGAGTTGAATTCCCTGCTTCTACTCCGATTCAGTTTTTCGTGTTTCCATGCAAGGTAAGTTGCCCCAAATAGCAAATTTGTCAATATAATTTTTTAGTCCTGCAGCCCAACATTAGATGACAGGAAGACATCTTGTTGTGGCAAAGAATCAGTAGGTAGTAATCAAATGTCCCATGATGTTGACATTTCCCAACCCTCCGTAGATTTTTTTTTTAGGGAGACTCCTAGAAGTAGCCATGCACAGAAGAGCAGGTTTGTAAAGGACCAGCTCTCCGGAGATAATGATACATTTTATCAGGATAATCTTTAGATGTTTATACCTTAAAAGTTATTCAGTTGAAGTTGCTTTCAAATTAAACACCATTGCTACAGTGTTTCTGTTGTGATTGTAGGAGGGAAGTGGAGCCAGTGCAATTTGTCCATGTTTTACAAATCACCATCTGGCAGGGATATGGCAACATGTGAAATCTTCACAGGACTCTTGTTTTTCTACTATCTGCTGGATAACTAAGGAGATCACCAGACTGCTGGGATGCCTGCCAGATGGTAAGCAGGTATGTTTATGAGTTTAAGATTCTTATTTTCTTTCAATGCTTTCACATGCTGTGGGCACAGAGGCATAAAAGTAAAAGGGAAAAAGAAAAAGGGAGGGGGTAAGTGACTGTGTATGATCATTACAAATGTCTCTGAAGTTTCTTGAAATGTGAATTTTCCAAAGTCTACGTTGATTAATTTTTACCAAGTAGAAAAATCACCAGTCATATGGTCACAGGATTTTTTTAAATGCTACACTTTTCATTTTTGTACAAATAAACAGGTGTATAGTTTCTTCAGCCCTGTTGACTAGGCATGCCTTACCCAGAGGGTCATAAACATCATCAACCAACATTTGGTAACTGTATTCCCTGTGCATGATACTGGGCTAGTCATGTCAGCAGAATAAGAGTGAGGATCTGTTTAATTTTATTTTGATTATTCAAATAGACTATTGTAGGCAAAGAATAACTACCTAGCAAAGTCATAACAAAAAACCCTCTAACAATCGAAGATTCACAGAGCTGAATCTGGGAAGTAAGTGATAATCATTGGAATGGCTTCTGTGAACAGAAAAGGGCATCCTAAACAATTCTGACAGATAATAAGTGAATAGCCAAAAAGAAGCAGTGTCTGGTATACAGAGCAGTATATTCTTTGAAGTTAGGTTTGAATGCCTGCTCAGTACATACCAGCAACGTGATCCCAGGCAAGTTTCTGAAATTCTCCAAGCTTCAATAAGCTCATCTATAAAAATGGTGATAACAGTTCTACCTTTTATGATTGTGGTGAGATTAGAAATATAAACAATGCAAATTGTCAGCAAGTATACAGTTGATCAATAAATGAAGCTGTTGTTATTATTGCTATTGTATCATCTGGAGAGGTGTCTTTCTAGGTTAAATCACTAACTGTAGCGTTTCCTCACATGAATTACATAAACATACACCTAGTCTTATATATTTGTATATTTAGATACACATAAGATCTATCTGCAGTTGTGTATGTATATGCAAATATACACAATTACAAGCATATATGCCTAGTAGTAGATGTGTTCTGTCCAGTCACAGGAAAGAAAAATAAATATTTTGACTTAAAGCTCTGTAATCATATTGAGTAAATACTAATAAAAGTTTCACAGTTTCCATAAGTGATACTTTGGGCAAATTACTGAACCTGTCCGTGTCCTTAGCTACAGAATAGAGAGGATAAAACCTGCTTCATAGGGGTATATGAAAATTAAGTGTGATTTTTTTCTATATGACACATTGCACAATGCCAGACAGAGAATAAATGAATGTTTGCCTCCTTCCCCTTCCCCTTTAATTACCAAGTTTCCTCCACCTATAAATTTAGTCTATTTTTGCCCATCCTTACCTGCTTCTCTCACGTTGAAGGATAAATGCCTCTGCTTCTTTCTGATCCTTCCAATTATGTTATGTATTCCATCACTCCTTCCACCAGAATAATTTTCTCCTTTATTACATGATTCTCAATTTTTATCATAAATTCCTTCTCATCCACTAGTTCCTTCTCCTTAGCCTAAAATATACTCATTTCCCCCATCAGGAAAATAATTTTCTTAAACAGAAATTATAAAATGACAGAAAAGATGGAAAGCCTATATAGGATAATGACCATAGAAAAACTGAAAAAGATTGTTAAAGATCTATCTCCAAAAAAATTCACACAGGTAGTTTTTTTTCCTGACTCAGGTAGTTTTATATTTGTTCTAATAAAACTAAGTTAAAGAGAATTTTTTTCTTGTTTAAACAGTCCCAAAACATTAAAATGATTAAAAGACTCCATTCTTTTATAGCATTAGCACAATCCTGATACCAAGTCATGACCAAGACAGTATTGTGTGTATAGACACACACACATTATTATAGACCACAATCACTTAAAAAAAAAAGGCAAAACTCTACCAAGTAGACCTCAAGGGTGAATTAAAGAATAATGCACCATAACCATATGGCATTCATTATAAGGATGGAAGGCTGATTGAATGCAAATACATCTACTTAAGTAATTTTTTACATTTAAAAGAGTAGACCAAAAGTGAAAACCCACAAGCAAATTGTTAAAGTCTTTGAAAAAAGGCGCCAACCATTCCAGATTTGTTTAGTGTAAGTTAGGAAGAGAAGAAAACTGCTTTCTAATGGAGTTTATTTGTAACAAACAGCAGTCAAACTCAAAGTTAGTGGTAAAATAGTTGGATTGTCTTTTGCTGGTCCAGCTTCCCTTTATTTTTTGCTTCCTTTTCCTTTTCACCAACAACTGCATTGCCTGTGAGCTTGGCCCTGTCTACTGCCTCTTCCTACTCATCTCCTGCACACTTTTCAATCTACTGCAAATGCTTCTGCTCTTACCTTCTTACAGAAGCTCTTTTCTCAAAGGTAACTGATATCCACCTAATTTCCAAGTCCAGTGGCCTTTTCTCTGGCTTCATCCTCTTTAACTTCTATTTAGCATCTAACACCATCACACACAAACCCCTCAGCTCTTGGCTTCCCTGTGCGAATTGGGAATGCCTCTTGCGTGACTCTCCTGCCTCTTTGCTTGGCCTTTCTGAGCCTCTCACTCCCTTGTCCTCCTGCACCTGCTCCTCGATATGGGGGATCCCCAAACTCTACATTTGCCCTTTAATTCATGCCCTACCTAAGGCATGTAGATCAAAGTTAGAAAGGAATGACAAACGAGGAAACTATTGATAAATGAAGTAAACAGAAGGCTGCATTAAACAACAACAAAAATACACACGACTTTCACTTTTTGGGTTACAGTTTAAGTGAAATAGATTTTTTACATAGACAATCTCTACTTATATTACCTTCAGTATGTTTAATACTACCTTGCTGAGTCTTAAATATGTTATTGACATCTATAATGAATTAACCAATTTAAACAAAGAAATGAGTTTCCTAATTTTGTATTACCTTAATTTTTTTTTTTTTTTTTTTTTTTTTTTTTTTTTTGCGGTACGCGGGCCTCTCACTGTTGTGGCCTATCCCGTTGCGGAGCACAGGCTCCGGACGCGCAGGCTCAGCGGCCATGGCTCACGGGCCCAGCCGCTCCGCGGCATATGGGATCTTCGCGGACCGGGGCACGAACCCGTGTCCGCTGCATCGGCAGGTGGATTCTCAACCATTGCGCCACCAGGGAAGCTCACGTTACCTTAATTTTTAACGCTTTCATAACCTATTTAATTTGAAGGTAGCCAGTGCTGTTAGAATTATTAGGATGTATCTGAAGGTAATTTAATAGAATTCAGCAATCATCTATTGAATGCCAGTGACATGTGAAACACTTTTATAGTCGTCCTTAATATGTAAACTTCAGCCAGATATTACATAAATGAAATTGACTTCAAAATATAAAGTAACAACTTTAAGAAAGTGCTGATGTTTACCTCTGAAATAACTTTCTTTCCGTAATTTGTAACCAGTAGTAAAATTAAACAAAATATATTGTAAAGAGAATTACATAGGTGTTTTTAAACTCCTCATTACACAGCCATCAATCTCTCAATAAAAACTCTTCAGTAGGGCTTCCCTGGTGGCGCAGTGGTTGAGAGTCCGCCTGCCGATGCAGGGGACACAGGTTTGTGCCCCGGTCTGGGAAGACTCCACATGCTGCGGAGGGGCTGGGCCCGTGAGCCATGGCCGCTGAGCCTGCGCGTCTGAAGACTGTGCTCTGCAACGGGAGAGGCCACAACAGTGAGAGGCCCGCGTAACAAGAAAAAAAATAATAAAAACTCTTCAGTAAAGTAGATCATCTTTCTCCATTCTCTCATCTCCAAATTATTGCCAGATCATTTTCTGCTGCTATGATCTCCTTCCCCATCACCGTAAAATTGGAAACCACTTTACACATTTATTTGTAAATAAAACTTCTCTCCATCCTTTGCTGCTTCTTTTTCTTTCTTTTTTCTTTTTTTGGCCACGCCTTTTGGCATGCGGGATCTTAGTTCCTCGACCAGGGATCAATCCCATGCCCCCTGCAGTGAAAGCACTGGACCACCAGGGAAGTGCCCTTTGCTTCTTCTTTTCTTTCCTCTGATATGTGTATCCCTTAATGTTACACCTTTCAGATAATTTAGGAAGTCAATGCTACTGTGCTCTCTTATTTGATACATGTTTCTCCCTTAAAGAAAATATAAATCAGAAACTCAAACCTAGACAACATAAAATAGAGTATTATTCACTTTACAGAGAGATCTTTAACATTACAAAAAATTGCCTACAGAATCCCTATAGTGATTTTTTTCTAGTGCATGAAAAGCATAAAGCAATTAAATAACATACATTTACACTCAACTTTTCCAAAATTGTATCAGCTAGCAAGTGGGCTGCAACTTGTTCTCATCAGGGTGTTGCACCCCATGTAATGTGGAATTGAAAATGAGGCACAGCCAGACTTAACACAATTCCTTGACTCCAGCTATGGTATTTACTTTTCTAGAGCAGGGATGTCAAACTTTTTGAAAGCCATTGGAATACTTCTCCAATAGAAATCTTATAAGGGCACAGTTTATAAAAGAGATAAAAGTAGTAAGGTTATGTCCTTTCCCCTTCCCTTCCCTAACTGGACCCAGGGTCACATATAAAAAAAACCTACCAAAAAAAAAAAAAACCTACAGCTTTCCTCAGAGTACAGTTTGAAACTATTGTACTAGACTACTTTCTGCTTACTGCTAAAGATCTGGCTACCAAAATTGAAATCTTACCATAGATAGAGTCCCAACATGCCCAGTTGGGAGTGCCTTGGGCACCACCCAGGAACATGCCTTGTTCTTCGCTTAAAATGGTACCCAGAACATGGGTCGCACACAACAAATGGTCAATGATGGTAACAATAACAAATTTTTAAACAATGAATAGATAAATCTCCTTGACACAGGAATGGTTTCCTTTTCCTGTGCCAGTGGTTCTGCCTATGCCCACTCTAACACACACCCCTTCCAGGAATGGCATTTGGCCATCCTGGCAACCAGAATTAGAGCAAAGAAAATATGAAATTTCTCTTCAAAACATAAGTGGAAAGATGAATGCAAAGCCAAGCAAAAAGTACCCAAATTCAACATGCACATTGTTAAATGTCACTTCATAGTTAGACACTTTATGAACGTCAAGTGAACATGGACACGTATAAGTTGGGAGACTGGGAATAAGTAGGACCTATTGCAAACGATCGGCAAGTAAAGAAAGTCTAAAAGGACATACAAGTTACCAGTTACAACTGTCACTTGCTGGGAGCGAAGGGAGTAGAAATTGGGCAAATATTCAATGGGAACGGGGAAATATTTTTCGTGGAACACATTATAATACTTTTTGAATTCTGAACCATGTGACTATATCCAAAAAAAGCAATTAAGTAAATCGAAGTTTTTCCAAAATGAGGATAAAAAGATAATTCCAACAGACCATTCTGAATATCTTGTTAGTATAACAATACACTTGTTTTGTTTAGGGGGAAAAATCAGCAACAAGAGAATGTTTCATCTTAAGAATCTAGATTTAGGCCAAGCAGGTCCATCAGTCAGGAATACTGCTTATTCTCCTTGAGATAACTCTTTCAAGGAAGAGGGATCTATTGACTGAACCAGGGATTCATGCCCTGATTATCAAAGAGAGATACAGTGAGGAGAGGGTTCCCAACAGTCCAGCTAACTGATAGGTGTCTTCAAGCTACAGGTCAACCATCCAGAGGACATAGGGGAAAAAAAAGTCGATGTCTTGCCTCAAATAAAAAATCAGAGAAGGAATTTCACAGCTCTCTCTTTGTTTAAAAAAAAAAAAAAAAAGGTGCATAGAAAAAGACAAATCATCAAAAGGGTTCTTAGAAGAGAATCATTAAAACCTGACAAAAATGAAAAAAATAAGAATTCTTTCAAAATTAAACAGACATTTCAGCCAAATGTCAATATCCCCAAAACACCTTGTCCAATCATTAGATGCAAAGAGTATTATGAATGAAGAAATAAGAACAAAATACAATGACACCTAGGAGATACCATGGTTTATTAAACTGGGTAAAAAGGCAAAATATTCTGGTAAAGACCATGTTTTTGTGAGCTGTTGGAAGGTAGCCGGCACTCCATTAAGTCTGCATCACTTAGCGAATAACTAAGCAGGTCTGCCTTGCCTCTGGGACCAAAAGCCTTTCCCACTATGATTGGGAGAAGGGGATGGCACTCAACATGATCTTTAATCAGGTTGGGGGTCATGTGTGCTGCAACTTTTTTGATGGTTTTTACGGCATGCCTTCCTATACATAGCAGAGTTACACACTGCAATCAAGTATCAGTGTGTGAAAGCATCTGTCAATAAAGAAACACACTAATTAGGTGCCTAATTGTGTACATAGTTGAAGTAAGTGCTTTACAATGGTCAGTGCAGACAGACCTGGGGACCTTTGAGCAGCTCATGGTCCAAGAGTAGGAGACCCACTTACAGGAATCCATGTTCATACACCCACAGGAAGCAACAGAGATGATTTATATTTTGAAATCAAATGCTAACTTCTGACCAATATAAAATTAATAGGTGAATTCTGAAGCAGCATAAAATAATTTTTAAGTCCATTTAATTCTATGTTTGAAGCCTGAGGTTACTTGGCTTTTTTTCTCAAAGTCCAAAAACTGTTTTCAAACATCTTAATACTTAAATTTTTCAAAATGAGTGCTGTATTTTTTACAGCAGATGGATATCCATGGTTATACTAATTCTCTTTCATGCCACACCCCCTCAATCTGTCCAAAGTAACATTCAGAGTAATTCTACCCAATTCAATCCCATGGCCTTGAGGAGGTTGGATTTGTGTTAAAATGGTTCATCATTCTGCTGCTGGCACAAACCCTTGTGGGCCTCTCCTACTCAAAGGAAGGGATCAGATATTGTATAAAAAGTCCCCCAAAAGGGAAAGTAAATGGCCCCTCTATTCATTTTACAATGGCTTTTTAGCTAGATAAGTTTAAAGTCTTATTTAGCAGAAGAAGTAGTCAAAAGAGAGGTGCATTTTAATCTGTGCATCCTACTTTCAAGAAGGTAAAAGAAAGAAAAGGCCAGGCTACATTGATATCAGAATAGTAGGAAGACAAAGAAGGTCAGAAGCGAAGAAGACACAAATGATCATATAAAGAAAGAATTAGTAAAATACTATAGCAAAGGCAATCGTGAAAATATAAATAGTAAGAGAGAGGAGGGGCAAAATAATTTTAAGATTTTAACTATATTGTGAATAAACATAACTAAAAAACCTGAAACATCACTTTGGATTTTCTACCTCTCTGGAGATAATCAGGGATTTCCCACTGCCCTCTTTACCTCCTGACAAATTAATATTAACACTTTTGTGTTCACTCACTTAAGCTTAAAAAACAATTTTCAAATGCAGTAATCTTTTAAAGTTGTGTTTTAAATTTCATTGCAAATGCATATTGACACACATATACTTTTGTTATTAGTATCGATAATTTAAAGCAACAAAAATAAATGGCATCCAAGTGACTGTTAAACTTTCATAAATTGAATTATCTTCAATAACTGCTCAGTTAGCAAAATTAACTTTTTCTTATCACCACTACACAACACAGGCAAAAATGTATTACCATGTGCAGCTACGGATACACTTTTTTTTTCTAATTTTGTGTTTTACATAATTTCTGAAAATAGCTTGTAAATATTTCATTTGCGATTTGAGGTATTAATAAGATGACACTCACTGGAACGTCATAATGTAGCCAACAGCAGGGAACAAGTTTGCTGGTATAAAATCTAAATATTAATAGCAGCCTTAATTGTTCCACAGTCTTTAAATTTTTTATAAAGAGAATGATATACGAAATAAGGCTTGTTGTTTTCTTCCATATTCTAAAATGTGCCATTCTTTCAAGTAAATCCTCTAAGCAGAATTTTTACGGTGTGACTGCCATCCCTTTGCAGCTCTGCAAAGCAAGGTAAGATAGCCTAGCATAGCTTTTATCTGCAAGGATTCCCTGAGGCAGTTTCTGTAAAAGGGTTAATGACAGATGTTTCCATTAAATCTGACCTACCTCTTAATTTTACCATTGCCTGATAATATCCTGGCTTTGTGCTTATTTGCATGGGCAAATGGAGTCACTCCATAACAAGTAACACACCGCCCTCATTGAAACAAAAGGTCAATTCACTTTAAACGGATGTGCACAGTATTTTTTGTAGTTGCAGTTAAAAAAAAAAAAAGTCCCCTTTCATACAATGCTACTATTTACAAAGAATTAAAAGCTCTGTTTTCTAAACCCCTGGACACAATGTACATCTGTAGGCAGAAACCAGTACTACCAATAGAAATCAATACATCTCCTTGTAGGTAACTAACTAGAAAAATCACTTCTGTCTCCAGAATGTTCCTCTTACTTTTTACACTAAATACAACCGGGGGCACAGTATATTTTCTTTGCTGAGAAATTAGTTGAAAATGCCAAAATGCTAGCAGCATTTTCTTGTTTACTGAGTGTTATTACTTTCGCAAAGAAAAAAAAAAATCTGTAAATATAGAGTTATATATTGTCTTAGGTTAGTTAAAAGATATATGCTTTGTAGCCTTTAGGCTGCCAGTCCAAATGCTGCAGTTTAGAAGTGGCCAAACTATTTTACCACATGAAAAGAGTAAGTGACCTTGAACCTTGACTAGGTTGCTGTAATAGGCCCCTTTAAAAAAATAAATAAAGGCAATTTAAATAGCTTTGTCTAAGGCTCTGTTCAAGCCACTTCTTCTGACGGGAGGATCAAATAAGGTGAAGACAAATGTCAAAGGGCCTTTCATGATTCTTGTGAGGAGATATCTCAAATATATACTTCCTTTTTGCATAGTCTATAACCAAGACTCAAGAAACATGGCATTAATCTAACTATGCTGTTTCACTTTATTATAACATTTAAGGAGTTTAAAATTAGCACTTGCTAGAGAAGTACTCTGTCTGTAATCATATACAGTGTTTTATACATATATACACACATACACTCTATGCATGTTATATTTCATCTTTATCATTAGAATCTCTAAGACATTTAAATATTGAAATTGTGGCATTAAATTTCACCTGATTCTGAAAACAGCTCTCCTGTGTGTTACTGATAGTAAATCCATATTCAAAACACTCCCTTTATACCAAAATCTTTACTTATCTTAACAGGAAATAGGCTAGATGGGCGGTTAGAAGAGTGGTCTTGCTAAATAGCTTATTTTCTTCATCTCAGATAAATAAAACCCACATTTAGCACTGAGGCATTGCAAATCATTGAAACAATTTAGAAAACTCTACTTACCTAGTTCAGAGTTTGATTTTTAATGGATTTTCTATAGAAAATTCTGTTCTCACTGTGCCGCCTTAAATTTATCTGACAGTGAAATAGACATGGAAGGAAAGCTGGATGGAATCCTTAGGGGCCCAAGGAGTCTTCTCTGCTGGCCTGTGTGCCTCTGGTGGGTGAGGCATACCCTCTCCTCCCACAGATTACTGGCATCTGAGTCCCAGCCCAACCCTCAAATCTGGATTCACCTACAAAACTCAAGGAAAAGGAACCACATCTCCCCTGCTAATTCCCTATGGATGGTCTTTGAAGAAATGAGCATGATCAAAAGTATTAAAAAAAAAAAAAGAAATCAACAAATATTTACTGAGTACATAGTATGCACAAGGTTCTAAGTACTGTGAAAGATACAGTAGGGGAGAAAAATCTGGTTCCCTTTCTTTTTTTTTTAATTTTTATTTTATATTGGAGTATAGCTGATTTACAACGTTGTGTTAGTTTGAGGTGTATGGCAAATGTGGTTCCCTTTCTGTACAAGCTTACTGCTTCATTAAGTAATCATAAAAGGGTCAGTCATATCAGACTATAAAAATAATATCAAAAATATAAAAAATAATAAATTAAATGAATGGGATTGGCTGTGTTGTGCAATGGAAGAAACTGGGAATTTTAATCAGGTGATGGTTTGGGTTTATTAATCCATTTTTTTACCTAGGGTAAATCAGTAAATAAAAGGGAAGTCAGAACAACTGGTGATTTAAATCATAGTTTTGTGGTAATTAAAACAACACAACAAAACACTACAATCTTAGCCAGCATGTACTGAGCACTTCTAATGTGTTAGGAATCATGCAAAGCAGTTTATATACATTGATGTCACTTAATTTTCACAATTACCCTATGAAAGTAGATACAATTATTACTCCCATTTTATAGGTAATGAAACTAAGGCTTGAAAGGATTACATTTTTCCTCAAGGCACAGTGCTAGTAAAGTGGTGGTGGAGCCAGGAATCACACCTAGACATTCTGACTCTAGTCAATACTCTCAACCTTGATATCTCCCTTGTGGGTGCGTGGGCTTTGGAATCAGACAGATGGGGTTAGAGTCCACATCCTCCCATATATTCGCTCTGTGACCTTAGGCAAAGTTCTTACGCTTGTAAACTAGGAAAAATAATACTGTTCCGTTGACATGGGGATTGTTTTGAACTGCCTGCATCTTCTTTTCTCTTAAAAAAAAACACATCTTTTTCTGTGGGGAAAAAACTGTTCCCCAACTCTCAAACCATGCCCTGGCCCAAAAAAGCATTTTATCTCCTCAGCCACAAGGATGGGTTCAGGTATGGACCCAATCAATATACAGGCCAAACCAACAGATGACCTATAAGGGACTTTTGATAGAGTTAGGAGGAAAGAAGCCCTAACTTCTTAATTTTAGGATAAAGGACTGGAGCTGCTTGGGCAGAGGTTATATGCACAAAAGCCTGTCTAAAAATGAAGCCAACACAGAGAAAGGCAAAGAGAGATGAGAGATAAAGAGAGCACATAAGCCCCGGAATGGTCATGCCTAAAGCTAGGCAATTCGTGAAATGTTCATTCACGTGAACCAACAACAGTCTCTCCCGTTTTATGTTCAAGCATATTTGAATTGGGTTTCTGTCACTTATGACCAAAAGAGCCCAGGCTAATAAATCACCTCATAGAGACAATGTGTGTGAAGAACTCAAGATACTTGTAATTAGTAAGTACTCAATGAAGGCTGGATGTTTTCCTTGTCATTTTAGTTATTACTATTGTCAGGTTTCCATACCAAAATTGAGGATCTTGGATGAAAACTAGGGTTGGAGAAAAAAGAAATACGATGGTTCAGTTTCCCTGTACCAGGTATAATCAAAGAACAGAAGGACAACTTTCAAGGAGTCCTAAGTATTAAGGAACACCAAAAGTCAGCTTGTCTTGCTTCCCAGCCAATGCTAGTATTTCCAACTGGCCTCACTGTATCTCCAGAGGAGCCAGAACCAATTATTACTGTGTGCCTACATTGTAGTCATAATATTCAGTGATATATCCAAATGATTATCCAGATAGAAATAACATTTTATAAAAACCAAGGCCCCACTTTATTTTGCTACTACTGCAGTGTCAATGATAACTTTTGTGCAAAACTCTAAACACAGAGTTTTTTGCAAAAAGCTAAAGCAAGCTAGTCCTGAGAACTTTACTCAATGTCACCCAAAAGTCTAACGTCAGTAATTAGGTCTCTTGTAGTAACTGAGTCACTTGAGGTATATATATGGTCTCCATACACCCATTGCATCAATTTGACAGAAAAGAAACTTTCTTTCTTCTGCTCTCTTCTTCGAACAGGCCTTATAATATAAGAAGCAAGAATGGTTCCAGAGGAACTGTTTTGAACCACTGCGTCAATCACATGAACATTAAAATATGGCTTGCTAGTCATTACTGTATAAAGTATCCTCTTGCTCTGTGGAAAATGGTTTCAAATAATTGTTGTGTTTGAACAGGAGTTTTGTTCTTTTTTAATATAGCAATTTGAGAGAGAGAAAAAAATTTAAGATACATTCAAGAAACAAACCAACATTAAAACAGATGAATCAACTAATTGTCATCCAATGGTATCCTCATATGTGCACAGAGTCATACATGGTAGGCTTCTAGACACAAGAGGCAGACTCACATCCTGACCGTACAGTTGGCAAACTGATGCGTAACAACAGCAAGAAAGGAACAAGTATCTGACTTGACCTGCCTGAGCAAAGAACATTCTTCTCTGACTCTGAAATGCTATTTTTTTTTTCCAGGCTTCTCTACTGCAGAGCTAATAAGCACTGGGTGGAATCAAGTCTGAAAAGATTTTCACCTTAGTTCTGATTTCTTTCTGGTTTTAGCACAGTTGATCTTCAACACTGTTAGCTTGTGGTCTGCGTTTGAGAATGCCATGTGATGTAAGAATAACACAGATATTTGTCAAAAAGAAACTAACTGGACGACTGATTAAATACCCAGAGCTCTAAATGTTTTTGAGTGACAGAAACTGATGAAGGAATGTATTCCATTGTCGGAAATTCAAGCCCACAAAGACTCATCCCCTTAGTAATGACCAGAGCTCTTCAACTATGGTTTCTCTGTAGGGAAAAGTAGAAGGGTGGGACTGTCTGACAGCTTTCTCAACACAAGGCCCTGAAGCGTTAGAGCTTGCCAGTGGGCCACCACAGAAAATTCTACTGCTTATATGAAGCGCCACACGAAGTTATAGGAAAATAAATGAACAAAATATCCAGGCTAACAATTCTTTCAAAGACGTTCTGAGACTTAGACGCTGAACAGAGTATTATGAGAGGGGATGCTGCCAATCTGTTGTGGAGTGGCCCTGGGCAAGTTACTTTGCGTCCCACTTTCTTCAACTCTAGACTGTTGTTACCACAGCGATTACTGATAATAAAAACATCCTCACAACAACTCCTAGGAACGATACTGTGAGAATTGATGTGTGTACAGTGATTTAAGGATGAGGGAAGAAAGGCACAACGTTATACTATTATAAAGTGCTTTATCAACCAGCGTATTACATAATGTGTTATAATGTACCGTGTGCCCATGGAAACATGAAATCATTCATAACTCTTAAGTACTGCCAGATGCGTAACTATAACAAATTTCAACCCTTACTGAAGAATTCACCACACACTCACTTCTCCAACCAGTATTTCCACTGGTAACTGTCAGAATTGAGAAATCATAGAATAGACCCTTATTCACGTCTCTGTGGTAATTACATATAGTATGCTTCATATTTGGGTAGGGAACATGTCTTATTCATAATTTTATAACTAGTGACTTGGCCTATTCTGGTACACAAGTAGTGCTCAGTAAATGTTTATAGAATGAATGAATGAATGAACAAATAATAGACATAGTAAATCAAAGGAAAAACCTTTGAGTAATGGCGCTACTTAGACTAAGAAGAGTCTCTAACGCAAGAAACTTTTAAACTGGCGGTGGTCAAAGATTGGCTCCTTCTCAGCAAGTCTATACGCTATTTCTTAGTATCAGTTCATTTGTCACTTGTCATAAGTTCCTGGAATGTACAAGTAATCCTATTACAAGAGATCCTTGCCATTCTCAGTGGAGGCATCTGGTTTCACTTAAGGATGAATTTCATTTTTCAATGGCTGGGAACATGGTACATTACAACCTTTACACAGATTGAAGAATCTCTGGATATTATAATATGCCTGCGATAGGTGAAGAAATACTCTAAATTCTAAACTAATATTCATAAGGCACGCAAATGCAATGAAGTGGGAAAAACTCTGTACTTGGAATCAAAGGATCTAGCTCTGCCACGTTTTTGCTCCACATAACCAGAATTTGGCCTACGTAACCAGTTTTCCCTGAGCCTCTGTTTTCATCTGTAATGACAACTATGGGTAAGTTTAAAAAACTCATGCATCCAGGATCAATGAGGCAATTTAGTAAGTCAAATAATATGTAAGTATATAAGTGGTATACAAATGGAAAATGCCACACGATAGCATGACAACTACCTATAAAATGGCAGAGAAGTCTGTGGTAGTGTAAATAAACTGTGAGATCATTAAGCTCAGGGTTCATGACTTACTCATCTCTGTAGCTCTTGTACCTAGAACATGGCCTAAAAAAATTCGAATGCATCACCAATGTCAGCTGCTGAATTGGAGGCACCAAGATACGTGCATTCAATTCTCAGAGGGGTCCTTCCAAGCTCCCCTCTGATAAACTCTCTAATATGGCATCCTTCAAAGTGTGGCCCTCCCAAAGCCAGCAGTAGATTTGGCTGGTTTGTTTGTTAAAAATACAGGCTCCCTAAACTCATCCAAGGAGACTGTAATGCAATATTTCAAGCACCCAAGATAGCTCTCATATACACTGGTACAGTAAGTTTTCAATTTACTTTTGAAAATCCAGTAGCTATGGCACAAGATCAATTCCATCAGAGAGGGTGTGTGCTCTTAACTCATGTTTTACATATCTAGCATTTTACAGTTCACAAACTGCTTTCAAATACATAAAGTATAACATTAAAGCAATGAGAAATCATTTAAAAATGTATAATAATCACAAATGTAAAATAATATAATTAAAAACAAAGTTGCATCCATAATAAATTTAAATATGGTTGGTGTTTCCTGAAAACATTATAAGGTTACTGTCTTTGTCTTCCTATGAGACTGTGCTCTAAATGGTTCTAGACCTCGCTTTGTTCCCTGCTGTATCCTGGACTCAAAAAAGGGCTGGCGCATAGTAGATACTCAATAAATATTTGTTAAACAGAACTATATATATATACATATATATATATATATATATATACACATATATATATATATATATATATATATATATGTAAACTTGCTCAGGGGTCATGACTTACTCATATCTCATGAACTTACATCTCAGAAGAGTTGTTGGCTTAAAATATGTCTGTTAACACATAAGGATGGGTTCACATGACAGAGTCTATAGCCTAAGTTCTCTTTATCAGAAGAATGTAGGGACACAGGGCACAAATACAGGCTATCACCTAAAGAGATTTCATACATATTCCTCTGAGATACTAATTTTTAAGCTGAGGTTGGAAATGCAAACTGTAAGGTAATTATCCTTAATTTCCAAATGCTTTTATTTTAAAAATAAACCCAGTTGCATAGAAAAACCTTCCTAATGAAGAATGACAATTTGCTTTGCATTGAGGGAAAAAAGGACATAAGAGTTTTGGGATTGGAGAGTGTACAATGGCCAGACTGTCCTGCAGTTACCAGAATGCGCTGGCAGAGATATTAAGTTCAAGAACCTGATCTTGACTAGCCGCTGTGTGCTGGACTTCAGGTCTTGTCTGATTACTCTGCGCCCTCCAACCCCTCAAAGGTGAAGAAAGGGTAACTAACTAGTTGCAGGTATCAAAAACAATGATAAGAAGAAGGCAAGAGAACCATACGGATGTTGCCTGGCAGTGATGGTCTTGCTAATCAGAGAGCGGAAGTCCAGTTTCCACAGGGGTGCCATCTGTCTCTAATCACCCCTTGAGGTACATGAAGATGGGTTTGAGAATATTTAAGCTAATAAGGTAAAGGCTGGGGAACAGATACATCCAAAATGAATAATCACTAAATGTGTTCAATGCTAAAGTCCATGATTTGTAATTGTCAGTTGCCCACAATGACCACTGTCAACCTTCTCACCTCCTCGCTTCATACCTAGGCCCTTGGTCTCCATGAAGCATTAATCCTTACCTTTTCTGTCTCTGCTCTGCCAGTGACACAAATGCTCAGTACCCATAATTACAAAACCACATGAATCCTGAATTAATTTGGAGTACAGTGAGGACATAGTCAACTTCACTATAAAGGAGCTTTGTTCTTGAGAAGGGACCATGCTTATCAATCCCTGTATTCCTTTATTCTTTCCTTCCAAAAGTATTATAATGCCTCAAGGAACTGATAATCTAATGATACACAGTAGGATCTCAAGAATTGTGCATTAAATGAATAAATACAGAACGAACAAATGCACTGGGGATTAAAATGGTTATAATTCTGTAATGAACCAACCATGTAAATTTGCCAAAAAGATATAAACCCTTCTCCTGATTATCAGTTGATATGGAGGGCTGAGAAATGTACAGAAGTCTTAAAATTTGATCTTGCTGTTAAACTAAAAAGAGTCAATACAAAAAAAAAAAAATCCACAACCTGACTAATGTTAGGTATTAGTAAGATTTAATAAAATCCTGAGCTTTCAGATGGCATGAAGTAGAAATCAATCAATTACGGAAGTGAAAATATTCTAAATAGCTTCTGATAAAGACATGATGAAAAAGATGAAATAGCCACACATAATAGGTGATCAATAAATGTTTTCTAGAAGAATGAATCCCTGTAAAATCATTTTTAGAAGTATATAGATAGAAATACTAAGAAAAAGAATGAACAAAAAAGTGTGAAAACTAGAATTGATGTTGTTTGTACATAAATAGAATAAGCAGCAAAATTTCAGAGGGTAGCTATCTAGAGAAACATTTTCTAATGTTCATCAAAAGAGCAGAGTAGAAAAACTGTAGTACATTTCTGCAGAAATTAGTTAACACATTACTGAAATAAAACCACCTCTGGTATAAAATGTACCAGTGGTTAAAAGTTCACAGCTACCCTTAAAAATGTTTTAAGACACACAGAAAGGAAAATATTAATCTTATTTGCAACTAAGCAATGAGGGAAAAGGTGAAGAGTAAGTAATTATCCAAAATGGCACAGAGTTGAACCAAAAACAAGATGAACATAGATGGTCAGAGATTCCATTTAACCTTTCACCTAAAAGTTGCCATCTTCCTGAGGGAACTAATTCTTCCAGTGGCTCGATTCTGATTCAGAAGGAAAAGAGTCACTTCCTGAGTCATAGCATCACCCTGGTTTTCCTTTCGGTCCTCCCTCCGTTCCAAGCCTACCAAATCCCAACCCATTTTAATTTGTCTAAAGGTGGCCTGGCCAGCACCAGAATTTAATGCTTCCATAAATGAACTCTGATTGACATGAACGATGACTCACTCTCAGAAAAACTTGTATTGCTGCCATTTGGTCAGTTTAGGGTTTGTTTTTAAAATGAACGCCAGTTGAGGTTGAGCAGAAGCCAGGGTGTGTTTTTATTTTATGTCTCAAATAAAAATAAAAAGCTGGGTATGAATAATCAAAGTGGCAGGCGCCTCCCTGGATACTTCTAAACCTTCCAAAAGCAGTCCCGAGGCTCAGCAAAATGTAATATAGTCAAAACAACCATCAACAGCATTAGTACCAAGAGTTTGCTCCAGAAAAATAAAATAACTCAGATTCCCTTGTAGTCTCAAACTCCAGTGCCTTTCAACAATATATAATCCTTAAAATATCCTTTTTGGAGCGTGGTAGTCCTAGAAAGAGTATTCCTGGAAATTAAAAGAATATTGGGTAAAAGAAAGATACATATTATTATTTACTATAACTCTTAAAACAAGCAGAGATTCTTCTAATTAGTCATATATACTTTATCACTCCCTATTACATAGTAGGAGACATATGGTCAACTCCTTGTTATTCTGAGACTGACCGTCAGTTTTACGGGTTAAACATACTCTTCACTTCCCTCTGTACAGCTTACATTTTCTCTGGATCGTTCACAATACTTACACAATCAGGAAAGAAAGAGAGAGGGGGTGACGTGGAGAGAAGGTAGTTAAAAGCAAGAAGGGGAAACTAAAAGTGAGAATAAATAAGCAATGGATCAATTCTTGAAAAAACTTTTATGGGAATAAGAAAAGGGAAATAAATTAGCAGCTTAAATGGGGCTTCTATAAACTTTACGGATTTTTGCCAACAATGTTTACAAAAAAGGAATTAGAGAAGAGAGGCAAGTATACGGACAGGATAGTGGGAAATACTGATGATATTGTTACGAGAATTTGGAACACTGAATCAAAAGAAATCTGGAACTTTTTATTCTAATATGGAATAAAGAGCAATGAGTTTATTTATTCTAATATGGAATAAAGAGCAATGAGAATAAAGAGCAATAATGAGTTTCAGGGAAAAAATCTACTCCTAGATCATGATGTATTTGGAAGTAATGAACCCTACAGTTATATACATCATGATGATAAATAAAAAGATATTTCAGAAAACTTGTGATGGAAAAGAACTTTCACTTGTTTATGCTCTGAGTCAAGTTAAATGGCCACTGCCCAGCTGCAAAACGCTATTGCTGATTTTCTCACGCCGTCAGCAAAACAACTCTTGCAGTATCTTTATTTCAAGAAAGGCCAAAGCCTTTTATATACATTAGCACCTTAGCCCCCTGTTTATTTCTGAGATAGATAGGTATTGTTATCACACTATAAACACAAGGCAAAAAGATACAAAGGGACTGGCCTAGTGGGCCCTGGGAGTGCCCTGAACTAGTCTAGTGAGGCATACCTTGTCTTCTCACCCAGAGTTAAAGCCTCAAGAATAGGAACCTATTTCAATATAGCCCCAAGCAGTTAGTACAGCCCTAGCAACTTAGTAGGAATTTTGGTTTTTTGAAGTTGAAAATTGAGCTCAGCGATTCAAAAAAATCTCTGGGACCAGGCTGCTGCCATAATCAGAAAACAACGCTTAGCATCATCAAATGGACCCCAGCTTTAGGGTCTTCGAAACAACAGACAATCATCCTAAAGAAGGGAACTGACTGGAGAAATTTCTGTTAGCACTTTGACAGTGATTTTTGAGGTGTTTTTAATTGCATTGTTTTAAATCAGAGCATGGAAACCCAAGTCATGCTTTCTGTTCAGAGGTCCTGCCTTAGAAGTAGATGTATGTGTTTCCTCCGCATCTCAAGTTCATGGCCTCACACACCAAACTGAAGTTTTATCATTACCCTGGCTTTCCTGGTAGAGTAAAACACATAGCTCTTCTGTACGTAAAGTTAAAAGCTTAATAATTTCATGGCAACTACGTGGTTAAAACAGCATTTTGCACAATTTTAAAGCTACAGCATTATAAAAATTATTGTAAGCAGAACAGACCTTAGCTTTACAAGTGGAGATGCAATATGGCAAAGGATCTCCTGAGCTGAGCTAGCTGTGATTACACTGTGACAGATGAGTATATCTGCATAAGGAAAATCCCCTAGTTAGGGACCACAGCAGGATCCCATCCATCACGTTACATGTTAGCTCACAGAACTAAAACTCTTGAAGCATTTTTGGCAGCAGGGAGAACTTTTAGCATCCTAATACTTTTACAAGGCTGGATTTTTCTTTTCTCCCCCATGTGCTTCAAGATTTCATAACATGAGAAACATAGGAGCAAAAGTTAAAATGCTTTAATGGTCCCCATAGGCTATTTAAATAAACACTGTGATTGCAATTTAGACAATCTGGAGTCCATTCAATATTAAATCCCCACCCTAAGCTACAGCTACTACACAAATAGGGAATTCATGGTATACTCCACATGGCCATTTACTACTGCAAAGATTGCCTCTTGACGATCATAGGGAGGCGTTAGCCAGGCCTAACATTACACCAGTTAAATCTGTCAACAACTGGAGAGAAAGCTCTGCTGAACAAACACACTGATTCCTCTCACACAGCCCGTCTTTGTCCTGACTTTGCCACAACTCCACTAATCTCATACTATCTTCAGCAGTGCAAGCAGAAACTTCTGCAACCAGCTGTAACAAAAGATGCCTTTCTTTATTTTCACACACTGTATGTATATATTTGTGCTGTCCCTTCCGCTCCTTCCCCCGCCGTTTCCACCCCTTCCTACGGACCCAATCCTAAATAAAGCTTGATTGGAATAAATCATCAGCTGTTCCTCACCTCAGACAAATACGTGAAGAAAGAGGCAACAGGACTGATCAGGTCCTTTTGACCAGGCGCTCATACAAATAATACTCCATAATTGTACAGTTGTGTCCGCACCAGGGAAAACAGTAGATTCAAGAATTAGGCAGGCAATAAATCTCCTAAAATATGGTGTGTCAAATTGAAACAATTGGGTGGTGAAATACATAGAACCACTGAGTGTTCCTCCAACTGCTTTCAGACATCAGGGGCTTCAAGGAATCATGGTGCCCTTTTTCATTTATATGTACTGTTGAAAAAAAATATTGTATGGGAGTAACATTTTAGCTATGGCATCAGAAAAATATTATTATTAATTGAGATTTTTTCTAGTTATAAAATATAATATAGTATTTATGTTTAGGGAAGAAAAAAACATTCTTTTAGGCATAATTTACATTCAGCAAAATGAAAAGTCTTAACTGTACAGCTCAAAGAGTTTTTACCTATGTATTTATCTTTGTAATAACATTCAGATTGAGAGACAGCATATTTCTGTCGCCCCAGATGGTCTATTCACACCCCTTTCCCAGGCAATTCTCCATCACAGGTAATTAATCCATAGATTAATTTCATCTAGAACAAAACCAGACTAGTTTTGCCTAATCACCACAGATTAGTTTTGCCTAAAACAAACAGCTTTGAGTCTTATATGCCAAATATTATGTTGCGAATTTTCTGTGCATTATCTCATTTTAAACTCACTTAATCCTAAGTACAAGAGGAGACAGGTATTTCTGTACCAAGTTTTCAAAAGAAAGGATAAGTAACTTGCTCAACATAAAACTGCATCTGAAATTCTAAATCCATTACACTCAAGTGATGTTATACTGTATTTATATTGTATAGACCATTAAATATGCCCTGCAATTAATTGTTTAAAAATTAAATGCATCACCTAAGACAGTGTTACTATCAATCCCATTCTGCTTGGCAGGTACTGGACTAAATGACTGACTTTATTGCCTCATTTAATCCTCTCATCAACCCTGTAAGGCAGCTATCGCTATCTCCATTTTGCAGACGGCTCAAGAAGGTGTGAAGATTTGTCCACATTTAAATAATAACTGGATTCAAATCTTGTACTTTCTGACTCAGAGTGCTAAGTTCACAGTAAGTGCTCAATAAATACATGTTGAATCACTGAATTAAAAGAAGAATAAAAATGCTTGAGCAAGAGTAGACTATGAAAATGCTAAGCAAATTTGTTCATCACTTTCATAATAGCATTTACAGGAAAACAAATTACGGAACTTGAAAGTTAGATGGAATCTTAGACATTACTTAGTCTCTTCCCCTTATTTTAGAGATGAATGAACTGAAACACAAGTGACCTGTTCAAGGGCCCAGCATCAGATAATGTTGAACCTTGGACCGGAATTCAGGTTTCTGGATTCCCATTGACGTGTTAGCTCTGTTCTATTTCTTCAGTTCTGAATCAAGCAAAATGCATGGGTTGTAAATAAGTTTGCAATTGAATTTGATAAGTTTATCAACATTTCAAATAGCTGTGACAACTATTCTGTCATGTGTTAAGAGGAGAAAGGGAAAAAAGAAGAAATATAGAGCAAGGTTACCTTCCTTGAGATGCTTAGGTATTTCATTTTTGAGATAAGAATTAACCTTACGAGACAGTGAATATTATAAAAATGTGTGTTCCTGAAGGAAAAACAGAATGCCATACAAAAGATTTCCATGATAAAGTATATCATTAAATACACTCAAGTAGCACAATTTATGGAACAGGTAATACCTACAGTGAAAGTCAGAAACAGATGAGATCAGTGTTGGCAGCCAAAATCAAGAAACTTGAGACCTGCCATTGTAGGCTCACAGATCTGAAAAGAAAAATCATCCCACGCTAACTCTTCATTTTATACAGGAGGAAGTGTGCCCAGGGAGATGAGAGTCTTTCCCATGGCCACAAAGCTCCTCGATAGCAGCAGTGTGGCCATAGCCACTCACCCCCAGTCCAGGATTCTGTCCACTAGCACTGTTTTACCAACTTTTCCATGAGACATTGACAGAGAAAACCTACTCCTCACCTGAAAAAGTAAAATAGATTAAAACATTAATATTAAAAAAGTAGCTCACATGTTTTAAAAGATACCCATACAAATATTACTTAGCAGGGACTTCCCTGGTGGTGCAGTGGTTAAGAATCCAGCTGCCAATGCAGGGGACACGGATTCGAGCCCTGGTCCGAGGAGATCCCACGTGCTGTGGAGCAACTAAGTCCGTGAGCCACAACTACTGAGCCTGCACTCTAGAGCCCACGAGCCACAACTCCTGAGGCCGCGCACCACAACTACTGAAGCCCGTGTGCCTAGAGCCCGTGCTCCACAGCAAGAGAAGCCACCACAATGAGAAGCCCGCACACCGCAACGAGGAATAGCCCCCGCTCGCCACACAAGAGAAAGCCCGCGCGCAGCAACGAAGACCCAACGCAGCCACAAAGAAATTAATTAATTAAAAAAATATTACTTAGTGGTATAATGATCAAATTGCTTCTATTTGGAATTCATTGTCAAACTGGACTTTGGCATTTGGAACACATTAATTTCTAAAAGATTACTTCAAAAAAACAAGCATAGATAAGTCACAGAGAATGTTGGGGTATAAAATACATCTTCCAACTCATTCACTATACTAAAATATATAGCTCAAAAAAGGAAAATATATTTTTTAAATGATTTTTCTCTGACATCTTATCATGGAATATACTGTTCTTCTCCATTTGAAACTGTCAGCGGTACACAAATGATTTCATCCTGTGAACCCATGAGGAATGCAACCACATGCAAGCCTTCCAGCTGTTGTTCATCCAGAATTGTAATATTTATTCTGGAAGAAGCAAACAGCAGATGCATTTGGAGAATGTGAGTTCACCTGGTTCCTATAGCATATGAGCTCAAATTCAATTTGCTAGTGAATAAACACCTTGTAAAAGAACCACCACCACCAGCAAAAAGAAACCAGAACAGCAACAACAACAACAACGACAAAAAAACCCCACCAGGTTCTGCTAATTTACATTTTAGACTCCATGGACAATCTTGATATTTATTTTTATCTTCCATACCTCTCCCATATATACTGTAACTAACAAGTAACTTTTTGGGGTACTTCTGTGGGAACATGTTTTTTCTATCCATTTCAACACCTTATCTGGCTACCTTCTATAAAACTGGCCTCTTCATTTTCTGTGACAATAACTTACAGTTGCTTTAAAGACGACATGAAATGTGTTTTCAGCTCCCTTTGCTGATTTACAGCCATTTTCAATAAAACTGCCAACCAAGCATGAGAATCTATGAAAACACTTCAGGGTCCCTGAAGGACCATCTATCATTTTCAAATGAACATCTGTATTAGCAAACAGAATATTTCAATAGTGATTCAAATTTAGATGTTTTACCTAGCAAGTGCTCCAATTACACACTTCTGATATCTTCTTAAAAGAAAAAAATATACACAGTGAATTTAAGCAATTGTACAAAACCATGCCGAAAGACTAGACAATAATCATTGAGGTATGTATTGCTTTTCTACTTTACTTTTGCTCCCAGCTTTTGGCTATTTGATAGGCAATGTACCAAAAAATAAACTTGAACATAGAAGAAAAGTGAAACTTTTATCAGATAACTTCTTGATAAATTTCTAATGAAATCTTAGTGGTCTAACGAGTTATCATTTTGGGATAATCTATATATTTCTTTTTTTTCTAATTAGTCCCTTTTAACATGACTCTTAAAGAGTGAGCCAATTAAAATGATGTTAGCATGGAAACTTAAGAAATATCTTGTCTTTTAAAAGCTACCTTAAGTCTTAAATCCGTGAGATTTAAAGTAAATTTTCTTCACTGGAAGTTAAACACTACTTACTATAAAGATACTGAATATCTGTTAACTTGCACTCAAAATATTTATATCTTTGTTTCTATCAAAGTTCAATGTCGACAAATATAGAATAAGTTAAATGGAGCTACACTGCCTCCATTTTTTTCCCAAATTCACTTTTTACTTGTAAATTCATAGATATTTACAAATGAGACTATACATGTGTTTGATCTATCATCAGGACACACACAAAAATCAAAAGAATTTATTTACTCTTCTCCCAATACTTTAGTAATGTTCATGATTTTGAAATCCTACGTCACCACTAGACTGTAGATGATACCAAATTGCACAGATCGAATCAAACCTGTATACTCAGATTCTAACTCTATAGAAAGACAGTGAATGATCTCACAATCCTAAATCTGGAACAAAAATAAGAAGCTACCACCTGCACCTGGATAGCTACCAGCAATGATTATAAAAACTAGCAACATTAAATACGGTTAAACATTGCTGTACATTTTAGTACCTATTTGATTAACGACAAGCATAGTGACAGACAGTTGCAATATGGAATCTAATGTTTATACTCAAACAGCACATCAGTCCCTGAGCCCAAATTTACCTTACTCCCACACAAACCTGGTGTCATACTCAGTGTTTATTTTTGTAAATTACCAAGTAAAGCTCAATATTCAATTTAAGAAGTCTTACTTGTTTTCACACGAACAAAACTTGCATGTGTAAAAGAAGATCCCAAAGCCTGTCAAACCACACTTTCAAATTTGCTTTCAGTATTTATCTGAAACATTTATCACACCTCTCTCAAAAGTTCTGTGCCCTACTCAGAAATCTTAACCATGACTACAGTATGACCTGAGAAATTTGGTCTCTACTCTGGATTGCACTGTTGTTTACCTTCCACACATAAATTTGCTACCTTCTTACTGATAGATAGATCATTTATTTCGTTAATAATCACTGGCATTTAGAACCATGTCCTGCAAGTTTTCCCAATTTTATACCATGTAAGACTTAAATGGAAAATCAAGAATATACATGTCAGGGACTTCCCTGGTGGTCCAGTGGTTAAGAATCTGTCTTGCAATGCAGGGGACGCCGGTTCGATCCCTGGTGAGGGAACTAAGATCCCACGTGCCGCAGGGCAACTAAGTCTGCATGCTGCAACTACTGAGCCTGTGTGCCACAAGTAGAGAGAAGCCCATGCACTGCAATGAAGAGCCCACTCACCACAAGGAAAGATCCTGTGTGCTGCAACTAAGACCCGATGCAGCCAAACATTAAAATAAAGTAAATATTAAAATTGTTTTTAAAGAAACAAAAAAGAATATCGTATCAAACTCTTCTTTTGAGAGACAAGAGTGTCAGCTAAAAATCCTATTTTTACATCAGAGGGCTACAGTCTGAGTCGACTGTACTGTAGAAAGAAAGAAAAAGGTATTTAGTTTTGTAAATGGTCACTGTAAAACTGCAGACAGATATTTGGGGGATGGAGCCATAATCCAAAGCTTCCCACCTGAATCTGAGAAACTTTTTATCATTTTATTTTAGAAAATTACACTTTAAAAGACACGGGTGAACTACAGTTTTTTTAAAAAAGCGGTTGAAATAAACAAACTCAAAGTTTGAGTGTTCCTCAGTTGGAATCAAACAGAAAGTAATCATAGACTCTCATGGCTTGAGTTTTGTTTGTTTGTTTGTTTGATTTTTGCTAAATTGTTTAATTCATGATAATTTTTCAAAGAAGCCGAAGAGGCCAAAGTAAAATTACACTAATGGGCAATGAGATACAAAGGAAACACTCAGAATGCACAAATGCCCACTGGAGAGTAGGAAATGGAGACAGCTGATAATTCGATGCGGAATAAAGGGAGTGAGGAAACTGGGGAGGAAGACTGCAGGAGACGGAAAACAAAATGTTCGTAACTTTATCCCCATTGGTTTAACTTAAATCCAGCTTGTAGAATGAGGGAGTATTTGGGGCTTTGCTTTTATTTTATGTTTTTGGATTTTCTTCTTCTTTAGCCTTTCTCCAACATGTGTGGCATCTAGCATCTGGGTTTGGGTGGTTTATTATTATCTCTCTAAACATATAGTTTGATATTCCTTTAATTAAAATGGTGACCATCACCTAAAACAACTTTTCTGGAGAGGGACCTTGTAAACCCACAAAACCCAGGCAGGGGTTTGTTGAACCTGCAAGCAGTTTTGTTTAAGTGAGCATTAAAGACTTGGCAAGCCCTCTGTGCTCTCATTTTCTTATTCTATATTATCTACCCACTTAATAATTTCAGAAACCTTAATCAGACTCTGACCAAAAAAATCCACACAGTGCTTGGGATAGAATGATAATACCATCTGTTTTCATTCTTATGTGAGTTCTTTCCAGCAGTACAATCCAGCATTCTGTATTGCTTACTTTATAATGATCCTGACATTATAGGTGATTTAAAGGAAATTCTCGTGTGCCACTCTCCTCTTGCAAACATGCAGAATCTTTTCAATTTGAAAAAGTCTGGAATATTTTCATATTCATGTTGATTACATTTGAATTCTATAGATAAACAGGACCAATCCCAATACTAAAAAAGATCCAAAGCCATTTTCTGCTTTTTTTGGTAATGGCTGGTAAGATCAAAAGCTCTTCTAAAAGAGTTTATTTGGCAGGAGGTTTCTAATTCTCTTTAAGTCTAGATGGCAATTTTAAAAACAAAGTATCTAAACCATCCCTAAAAATAGAAACAACTGACTTACTGAGAACCTTCTATCCTCTACTATATTCTGTAAGAATTCAATTACAATATCATTATTCAAGTATAATGCATAAAGAAATGGTGATACAGTTTCCTTCTAGTCATGGTAACAACTGAGAATTCAGAGCAAAGGTCAAATGCTTTTAAACTCTTTGACACAGGAAAAATTAGCCAATGATATGGAAAAATACACTCCAAATAATTCATTTTTGCAGATTTTAACAATCAATATGGAGCACCATATGATAGATATGGCTCCAACAATCTGTATCAATCATGAAGATTGGCAGTGGCAAACTACACAGACCAAGTTTTGTCATGCTACCCCAGTCGATTTTACAGACTATGTGTAACCAAGACTTACTCTGGTGCTTTCCCCGACACACCACACAATCCCTTCCAAGATCTGCTTCCAACACATTCAAGGGCTTTTCTGAACCAAACCTGACTGAAAACCTTTGGAGACTGGCACACAATTCTTATGATACTCCATGTTTTCCTTCCAAAGGCTGCATCTTTAATACATTATATTGGGTTTTTCCCATCACACATTTAATGTGTGAAATTTCTAAACTCTTCCCCTTCACTTATCTAAATTGAACTTTGGCAGCCAACAGTTAACTGTTGGAGAGTTGCTTAAAAACGATCAAACCCTTTCTAGATCTGATTGCAAGAAGTATCAGTGCCAAGATAGAAATTTCAATCTTCATCATACACAAAATCAATATGTATGCTTCGCTCTGGAAAGAGAGCCACCTTGAAAATAATTAATAAAACATCAAAGCTGCATACAGCTTCAAAAATCCACATGAGACTGAAACATTTGAAGCAATTAAAAGAAATTACTAATTTATTTAAGGTGGTACTTCTCTTTGAAAGGTACTTTCATATATATATATATATACTGAAATCTCACTTTTGGCTTCAAAATGGCAATTTAAAATCTTAACAACATACCCATAGCAATTATGAATGTTACATTAAATACATAAGCTTTGAAAAACCTTAAGAATAATTTATTTTCATTGAAACACAATGCATAGACATATTAGAATTTGGAAAAAGGCACAAATTTTATAGTTACAATATGTACATAGGTGACATGACCTCCATAAAAGACATGGCAACAAAATAAATCTCATTTATCAGTTGTATTTCACTGGACTACAGAGTTAGCTTTCATTTATTTATTCTTAGATATATATGTTGTGCTTGGTGGTAGATATTAAAAAAAACAGATTAGAAAAAAAAAAGATAACTAAGAAGCACACTAGTTATGGAAGAGGGGAAAGACAGAGAGAGAATCACAAATCAAAGAGGTGCCTGAGAAAAGGAAAGCTTCACAGAAGAGATGATGTTTGTTTTGGCTTTTAAAGATGACCCATAGTTTTTGAAGGCTGTAAATAGAAAGACACACATCCTGAACCACCATAAGCAACTGCATAAAGAGGAGGATGGAAAGCTGTGTTGGGGTTAGATAGATAAGGGTCTTGTCTACCCGGCTTAGGTGTTTAGACTTTATCCAGTAGGCAATTGAAAGTCATTAGAGGTTTTCAATCAGGAAGATGACATACCAGATTTGCATTTTTCAAACCATGACTGGCATCATCAATGAGATAAATGGATCTGAAACAAGAGACAGGAGGCGAGGAGTCCACTCAGGAGAATTCTGTGATACACTGACAGATGGTGAGAACCTCAAGTAAGGTAGAAGACGCATTGACGCCTAAGAGCAATTTTCTTTGTGTTCTCCATAAAGTCCTAACCTTATACATCCAATGTATTGATTTCAAGGAACTACAAGGCTTTTAAAAACTTTATTTACCCTTTCTAGAATATATATCTTTTCAGAGCACCTTTTCAGGCATTTCTTAACCAAACCTCTCAACCTCCTTAGCAATGAAAGGATGACAAGTTTTACTCTCAGTGTAGAATTTTTTTTAATAAAAATACTGTTACTATGACTTATCACCTCTGCATCAATGTTCTGAGAGCATCAGCTGACCTACTTCTCTGTTTGTCATTAATCTTTTATAGCTGATGATAAAGCAAAAACTACAACTGTGTCAGTTGCAAACTGTCTCCCTTCCCCATTAGTTTGGCTCTATTCAGTCACCTCATGAAGTCAGCCAAAATGATGAAAAGACATGGCATTCATTTGAAATTAGAGAAGTAGAATGCGTAGAAATGCTCTACATGGAATTAAAGACAAAGAAGCTGCATAAAAATTTATTTAGTCAATATTTTCACTTTGAAGATGAAGAAACTTTGAGCCAGTGAGATTAAGTGATTTGCTGAAAGGGTTTTCTAACAAGGGTGCAGGAACCATGTACCTATTAACCCATATTTCTGAAGCTGTTTATTTTATAAATAACAAAGTTATTAATGAAATTTTGGGGAAAAAAGTTATTTTCCTAGGACTGACAAAACTGCATGACATGAGAATAAAAAATATTATATTTTTACATATTTCCTAAATTAAGAAGGGTGTTTGTTTTATTTATATTTTTTATTAAATAAGAAGGACAGCCATTTAGTATGTATCCACAAAGTTGCATTAATGATATCCTAATCCTGCAATGGCACGGAAAGACAAATGCCTAGTTTGAAACTATTGATTAAAATGATTGTTTCCTCAGTTCCAATATATAAATTGTTAAGGAGATCAGCCAGTCCTCTGGGATATGTTCATTGATGATTAAGATCTTACAGCATGATTAAACTGGTCAACTCCTCCTTTTGAAATAAACTAATTTTTTAATACTTTTTTTTCTAACTATAGCCTAATAGCTGGTTTGTATTTCGATAAATGATGAAACAACTATAATGCATTAGTATCTAAGTCGACCTGTGAGTTTTAAAACAGCATAATTATTCAATAATAGATCTAAAAGTGACTGGTAGATAGAATTTATGTTTTGTACACATTTACTACTGCTTTATTTATTCAGAATATACGCAATGCAAGCCTCACAGATCAAACCTCAAAACAATGACATATTGTTTAAATCCAGGAATAAATGTGTACTATTTTTACTTCCTATTATTCTAAAAATTTTAGCAAAATTTTCATAAAGTTACTTAGGGGGCAAATCCATGAGTGTAAAATAAAAATATTCTTCTTAAAGGACAAAAAAGCTAAAGGAAATTTTAAAAACTGAAAAAAATGCCTCTGTGTATTTTAGTCAGAAATTGTATGAATAACTACATGACACTAAGATATAAAGATCTTTTGGAAAAATATTTAGTATAGATTAACTATCTCTAGAATTGCAATGCTAAGAATATAGAGGAGCTCAAAGAATAAATGTTTTAATCCAAATTTGATATTAACTAAATACAACAATGTTATCTCCGTAATATTTCTTAAATTCTTCCATATTGCTAGAAAGTAACATCACACTTTTGATCTTTAAAAAGATCAAAATAAAATTTGGTTTAATTGGTATTAATTTTTGTATGTATTAGTGCAGCCCTATATAATTTTTATATATATTTGAAACTGTTATTGCTAATACTAGTTTCTATCATCTGTCTGTATACTTCACCTAGGACTATGGACTATGTGTTGAAACTTCCAATGTTTGAAGACCTGCTTCTTTGTCCTTTGAACTGTAAGTCACTTTTGTTCCAAAATATTGTTTGCTGCATTCTGATTGATCTGTGTGCTTTTGCATCTTCCCCAGGATTCCAGAGCTATGCCACATTGCTTAAACCATGCAGAGTGAGCACAAATATTTGATAAGCAAAGCTGATTTTTTGAAGTCTTTGCGGGGGAAGAAATGGCATTGTATCTAGTATATGATTTTAATACTTCTCATTGCAATGGTTAAATTAAAAAATAAATAAATAAGATTGCTAAGGAAGCAAAAAAAAATGTTTAAGGGCAATTCTACGTACTTGTATATATATATAAATTAGGATTACCTTAGCCTGGTCTCTGTAATCATTAGCAGTAATATGCTCATTAACTTGTTAGTTTAATACATATGCCATCAAAGTAAAACCCAATGATGGAATCAAGCAAAATCACAAAATGATCGTTTTCTCTCTTTACCCTAAGCTGAGCAAGGAACCTTTCCAAACAGTGTGAACTCATTGGCTTCCCCATAATTCTACAGAGTTGCCATATAACTGGGAATCGGAGAGGTGAGGTCATTTCATCACTCCTTGCAAAAAAATGCAAAACGTCTGCTAAAATCTGACTTCATTTGATTTACTCCCCAAGACTGTTTTTTATTAAATATGTTTGACTGCTATCTCTAATTAAATGTAGAATTAATTTTGGCAAACTAACCACAGATGCAGTTTATGTTCAATTTTATCAGACAGATTTATTTATAAGCTGTCAACTTCTTGAAAGACTTCATTTTGGAGCAGTTTTAAATTGCTAACAGTAGCTGTAAATGGAGCTACTGTTCTCTGGAACACTAAAGGAAAAGTATGCTATAAATGTCCATTCCATCTGTGAAGAATCATAAAACAATCACATTCCTTTATTTTTTTTTCCTCCTTAGGACCTTTATTAAATTAGTTCAACTCAATTAAAAATAACTTCAAAAACATTTCAGAGCCTTTTGTTTCATGGAATACTTGGAACTCTCTGCACGGAACGTCACCCTTTTAACTAATCCCTTTTAGTAAATGGAGGAGAATAGTGGTATTGTGACTTCAGACAGTGCTTTCAAGGGTCTCTACTGTACCGAATTGAGGTCACTGCAAGACAATGCTCAACACCCAATAGCCATTCAAACATTCTTCACAACTCTATCAAACGTGTCTTTCTTTCTCTCACCCGCTTTCTCTCATGGCAAACTCAGAGGACAATGGAAAAGCCTCCAGCACCATTTATGGTCACCATATTTGCACATGACAAAGTCTATTCTTCCTGGTTTGCCAACTCCCTGTAAAAAGAATGAACCCTGGGATAGATTTTCCCACCATTACTGTTATTCAAACTTATTTTCTATTTAATTTTTTTTGTTGTTGTTGTTGTTAGAGGGCTGGTACATGGCATTTGAGAAGCGAACTTACTATATTCGTGCATGGGTAACAAAGCAGAGACTAAATGCAGAATTAAATGTCACATTATAGCCAGCATATGCATGATGGAGTGCACAAGTTAGTACAAAACAGAGACAGATGATGCAATTGGAATTATTATACCTTGTCTTATTGTCTAGCATTAATAGTACTATAAAACCTACTGTTTGCCCATGAAGCGTCAGACCTGTGCCCCCCAAGCATTATTTAGTTTTGCTTGGGAGTTTTTATGGTTTGCAGCCACAAACAAACAAAATCAATTGCTGTAAATTTTTCTCACCAGGGCTGCTCCTTTTTGAAAGGAAAAAAAATGTATCCAGAGCATCGTCCTCCAAACAAACAAAAAGAACACACATTTGCAAGCTATATAGTAAAGTTGTTACGATGAAGATTTTGATTTTAATTAAGAATGGGATTTGTAGGACAATTAGTGAGATGTAATATTCTTTGCAAGAAATAGTGCCCTTATTGGAAATACCATCAAAAATGAAATGGGGACATTTGGAGCTGCCCAGAGACTTATTTATATGGGTTTCTACAGTTAATGAGAAGAAAAAAATACAGGGAAAATGAAGATACCTCACCTGAAATGCAGGAATACAGATACTGTTTGCCTTATTTTCTTTTTTCCCCTTAATTTTTCTTTTTAATTTAAGTCCTAGATATCTGTGCTGTTGAGTTTTCAATCAGGTAATCCTCTTATCATTAATACACTCTATAAGTTAATTTTTCAGTTATTCTAAACCACTGATTGTTAGGAGTATACCTCTCCTTACTTGATGATTTTACAAAGATTATATATATGCAATTTTATATATTTATAAAGTGATAATAATGACAACAGACTTTCCAGTTATTTTGGATATCCTTGGCTGCCCTAATACTAAAAAGAGGTTTTTTCTCATAGAACAGAATTTGTATAATTACTTACATGTTAGAATGAACATTGCCTTCACAGTATATACATTTTCATGTGTTAGGAAAACTAAAAATGCATTTACTAATCAAATGCCTGACAATTTCTCAAGTCTATTCAACTAACTTTATAATAAAATTTACATTTTTCCTTTCTATACACTATAAGATTAAACATTACAAAGTGTATTAAGGGGCTTCCTTCCTATAGCAGATGGAAAAAATATTAATAGTGACTATGTCATCAGATACCATGCTGTGAATTATAAAGACCAAATATATATAATCATATGTATGTGGTTTAAAACATGTACTGTGCACCAAAATTCTGCAACTTCTATTCTATGGTAATTCATTAAGCATATGCTATCTGCACTGTACCAAGCAATGGTAAAGTACAATATGCACTGAAGATGTCTTCATGCAGTTTAGAATCTGCTGGAAAGACCTACAACTAAACAAGTATAAGCATTCACATTGTGTGAAGTGCTACAGACACACAAATAGGTATAAAATTTCTTTCATTTCACAAGCTGAAAGTGCAAGCTCTCCAGAACTATGGCAGGCAAGCTGAGTTAATTTATGGTGGTTATTGAATACCCATCTGCAAAGCATCATGGTAAATGTATTAGGATTAAGAATAGGGTTGAAACATAGAATTTACCCTGGGGAAGGAGTAAAGGAGGAACAAGAAGGAACAAAGCATGAACACAAAAGGAAACAGAAACACGTGGATCATAACCAGGAATATTTAGTGGCCCAATATGTCTCTCCAGAGGTTACTTATATGGGATTAGGGCAAGATGGGTCTGGAAACCTAGATCGGGGCCACAGCATAGTCAGTGGTTTTTAAGTGCTACCCTGAAGACAGCTGATTAGTGCTGGAAGAGACAAGGAGCCAGGAAAAGAATTCCAAGGCCACTTCAGGATTTCAACAGAGAAGGGATGAGGGTATGGTGTCCCTGCTGTGCCAAAGGAAAGGAGAAGATGCGTTAAAGAGAGAAAAAAAATCTGTGTGCTTTGGAAGCCAGATATGGTGGCTGAGAGGGGGAAGGGAGTTAACGTGATTTTGAAGGTTTTACACCAGGCTGGTTGTATCTGTATGGTTGAACGATGTCAAACTGCCATCCTAATACATCTAAGTGATATGTGACTAGAGAGGGTAGAGAGAGAAGAGAGGTCCAAGAAGAAAAATGGGGTTTGTGTCCAGATTCACACAGCAGAAGGGTGGAGTCAGTAAAACGGTTACTGAAACAGTCTCCCCACAGAGGTAGGATTCACACTTAATTTACTTTGTATCACCGAAAACAGGGGAGAGTGCCTGTTTGGTTTTTTCTCCAGTGTTAGTTTCAAAATAGAATAGATTTCATATTTTGTGTATCTCTCCAAGACCTAAGATTCCTAATTCATTGTTTTGCTCTTTCACTGTCCTTTAATTTAAAACCCTAAATGTGACATTTTTAAAATAAAATTTCAGCTTAAAAATAATCTTCTAAACATTTAATGTCAGGAAAAATTGATGAAAGTAAAATATAAATATGATACACTCTACCAATCCAAACATCCATCCGTCCATCCTACCTGTTACAATAACTGTAGTTATTATCAATGATCGTCGTTAATTTAAAAAATGGTCCTCCTCATAAAGTTTCTAATCATGTTCTTCCTCCTATTTTATTCTATAAATCCAGTGTAAATTCACAAGGCATGTATTGTCCTTTAATAGCTGTCCTATCATGGATAGCCCTACCCCATCACCATGCATTCTACCTTAATTATTATAAATGCTAAATCTTAACAATGAGTATCTTTCTCCTGATTGATAAGTTCTATGCAATATCAATGAGGATAAATGGAGTTTAATATAAGCACTTGGATATTTGCCTATTCACTTTCTAACTACCTTGTGGAAGCAGTGTTGTTAACATCACATTTTCATAACAATTACGTGGAAAACAGGCTGAGTTCAAAATCCCCAAAGACCATCTGAAAAAAGAGGGTATGTGTTTTTATTTAGGATAATAATAAAGACAGCTAACATACAGAGCCACCACTATCCTACCTGGGACCTTTGTTCGAAACGAAAGGACACCTCCTACTAACTGATCCTGTCCACAAGCAAGAACACAGCCAGCAAGAGGTCCAATGGGTGAATTTCAGCCCCATTTACCCCTGTTCATCTCCTTGACTGGGCACCTTTGGGCTATATAAAAAGTACACAATTGATTGTGGATTCCGGCTGACTGTATGCCAGGAACTCTATTCTGTTTCCATATACACTATCTCCATTAATTCTTACAACAGCTCTATGATTCAGGTCAAATTTGTGCCCATTTTACAGAGGTAAACTAACTTGCCTAAGGTCACAGCTCATCAGTGGAAGCATCTAAGTTGTCAGATAGGCATTCTGACTTCAGAGCCCTTATTCTTATCCACAATGAACTATTGCAAGTATCATTATGTTAAACCAGGATTTTATTTCATATTTTTATATAATTATATTTTGTTAATTATTTGGCTATAACATACATATGTGTTAGTGGTCACAGGCTGAATAAGTTCCACAAAAACACTATAGTCTACTGTTTCCTTATGCAACTAATTCCTAATAAATGGATGGGAGGTGTATCTAGAAAGATATTTTACGAATGGTTTCAAATTTGTCATATTTGAAAGAAGAGTTCCATTTTGACAAAAGAAAAACCACCTTGTTATTAACGGAAAAGAAAAACTACTATTAATTTTTAAATGGACAAAGAAATCACTCTGAAAATATCCCTCCCTCTGACATCCTGTTCAAAATAAAAGCTTTAAGTCAGCACACTTAAATTAGTAAAAAAAAAAAAAAAAAATCCCAAAGGTAGTTTAAACACTGTTAAGTTGTCCACACAGACAAGCAAGCATAGGCTCAAAAAAAGGTATCTGAATTACACCGAAAATATTTTACTTGGTAGTAAAATACTTCGTAAAGTATTTCTCAACTCAAACTAGTTTCGCCGAATCAAAAGTTTTCTTTTGGGTGCTTAAGAAAGCCAACAGTATTCAAAATGATTTTAAAACCATTTTACCTATTACTGTCTATATTTCCAAAGGAAGCATTGGCAAACACAATTTGGCTGTTAAGGGAGAGAAAACACTGAACAATTTTTTTTTCATTGTCAAAATAAACCCTTAATTAAGAAACTCCTCTTGGGAAATAGTTTAAAATCTCTGAAGTATTGGGTAAAATCAGTATATATTGCAAGCTATACAGACTCTTAGAATGTTTTTCCCATAAGAAATGATTCAGGAAACAACTGATGGTGCAGTGCCAAATTCCTATAGGAGAAATGCCACAAGAATAGAAAACCTATCTGCTTGTTTTTACAGTAATCTTAAAGTATAGACTTTGGATTACAAAACTTAGCAAACAAGTAGAAGAGGAAGAGGAAGAGAAGGAGGAGGAGGAGGAGAGGGAGGAGGAGGGGGAGGAGAGGGAGGGGAGGAGGGGGAGGAGGAGGGGAAGAGGGGGAGGAGGAGGGGGAGGAGAGGGAGGGGGAGAGGAAGGAGGGGGAGAAGGAGAGGGAGGAGGAGGGGAGAGGGAGGAGGAGGGGAGGGGGAGGAGGAGGGGGGAGAAGGGGAGGAGGGATGGGAAGAGGGGAGGAGGGAGGGGAGGAGGGGGAGGAGGAGGGGGAGGAGGAGGGGAGGAGGGGGAGGAGGAGGGGGAGGAGGGAGGGGGAGGAGGGAGAGGAGGGGAGGGGAGAGGGAGGACCAGGGGCAGAAGGAGGGGAGGAGGGAGGGGGAGGGGGAGGAGGGGGAGGAGGGAGAGGAGGGGGAGGGGGAGAGGGAGGAGGAGGGGGAAGAGAAGGAGCAAACTGCTATGCCTTAGGAAAAACTCATTTCCAAATATATTACTGGAGCTAGTCAGAGGAGAAAATTTCAGAAACGAATTCCCAGGTATTGATGTTTCATCCACAAAACCAAACTTTAGAAATAATGTTATTATTTCATTTCTCATAACTACAGTTCTCTCTGTGGAATCTGAGTGGCCTGATAGACCCAGGAGAGTCAAAAATTCAAGAAAACAGTTATGCTTTTAAAATTTTCTTTCCTTAGTCACTAGATAAAAATCTACTGAGGTTGGTGACAATTCCCAAACTCAACGAACACATAACTGTAAAACATGAAAACACCGTCAAATATTCAATGTTTAGAATGTTATCATTCATTCATTCAATGAATCTTTATTTTTGTCACAGTATATTTCAAGAATATTTCTGAAAGTACAAGTCAAAGACAGGGTTTCAAGATCATTAGACAAAAATGACGTACAAATATCATATTTTCACAAAATTTACAGTGACCTGTTCTCTTAATTATTTAAATATACATTTAATTAACTTAGTACCAAGGGCTTCTACACATGTTTCGACATGTTGGACACTGCCCAGGTAGCTGCACTACAACCACATGTTTAAAGAACCATCGTGTGTTTCTCTCTCTCTTGCTATATATATATTTTTTAATATGTATATCTATATATACATATAAAATTTTAGAATTATTTTAATTATACAGTCAATTCTACTAATAATTCATAATTATTGTTCCATAAATTATTAAAATTTTAATCATATTTTATGAGTGAAATCAGTTAATAAGACAGAAGGCTATATTGACAAAGTTTCAAAGAGAGATGATACGTTTTAATTGCAACACCCACCCTGCACATATATACAAAAGAGTAACATGAAGCAGTAAATATCTCGTATCTTTATTACTCGTCTTGTTTCTATTTTTACCCTGTGTGTTTATTAAAGTGTACAGGTAAAAGCAATCGGGTGCTTTGCCTACAAGTGTCAGGCAAATTTACTTGGTTACCAGGGTGTACAGTTCTATGTGGGGAGGATGAATTTATTTTATCTTTGATAAAATGATTAAAATAGCAGATTATGTGCTTTTTATTTCAGCTGAGAGCAAATACTCTGATTAGGAATTATGAATGTAATATACTGGGGAGCAATGTACTTAAAGTTAAGATGTGATCCCCAATTATAAATTCTGAGATCATTTAATTTACTACTGTAGATAATATGTTTAGAATATGTGGAAAAAATCACATTCCTCTTTTCTAGGAGATGATTCTTAAATACCCCCCCCACTGGAAATCTTCCTTTTAAAATACTGAAAAGAGCTAGTATTTTAAAATAGACTGCTCTAAATATTCACAGCATCCATTTATTTGAACAACAGGCAAAAATAAAAGCAACTCTTGTTTCCCTCTCCTACTAACAGAACTAACAGGGTCTCAGTGTAATGAAGAAGAGAGACAGGGTTCTTTAGTCCTCACCACTGTTCCAACTAGTAAGTCTCTACTGATTATCTCAGAAATGGGCCAAAAAGCAACAGGAGAAACTTACATACCCCAGGAAAGTTGTAAGCAATGGATAAGAATCTCTGCCCTTATATTTTAGAAACACTGAAAGTATAGATACTCCTTTCCATAAATCTCATCTTTAAAAAAAAAAAATCAAGAATGTATCAACACAGGGCTACTGAGTCAAAAACATGTAGATTTTACATATTTTCAACATTAATCTCATGGTGAATGTGGATTTTAGGGGAAAAGGGTTGATTTTGAAGATGAACTTCCCCCTATTCTTTGTAATTAGGAGCTCTGAAAAATCTTTCATAGCAATTGTCTATTGTTTTAATTTATATAATGTAATAATTTTTTCATTTATGTAAGAGCAGTATAGTATCACAATTTCTGCCACTAAAAGCTACCTTAGTGAAGTTTGCATAGACATTGAACTACAACACCTTTCCACACGTAGCTGCTGAATCAGGAAAAGATGATAAAATACTAGTTGGTGAACAGGAGAAGTACCAAGAGGAAGCACATGCATGGATTTGATTATTTGAATGTAAGTGAATAATTTGGCAATCTAATGCTAATGAAGATATTTTGAGTGACTTATTAAAGACAATTTCAGTCTTCCTTCTATCTACCTACCCTCTAATCACTATTTCATATGATTTGATGTTTCCTCTTGAATATGGTTATCGAGTCTTACAATGATAAAACATCATCCTGTCCCCTAAATCAGTCATTTGCAAACTTTTCCATCTCAACACACTTGAGAAACATTATACAATCCTATTGGCAACAGTGGCCCATTATGGCAGTAAATCGTATTTAGGAACATATATTTAAAATAGAAGTACTTTTAAAAGTGCCTTCCTCATCCAGCCTTCCGAATCACATCACGCCCCATAGATATGTTGTGTCCTATGGTTGAGAATCATTGCCAATTTACTTAAGAATGGAACGAAATGTTTAATTTTCGGCTTTTATGCCTGAGATGACTATAATAAAATTGCTGATGACTCGTTAAAGAGTATTTAGATAACACCAGTAATATACTCTTCGTTGCAAATGAAAAATACTGGTGTTCATCCAAAAGTCAGTAATATATCTCTGTAAAAATATCCATACACTTTCAGAGGGTAAAAATATTAGTGAAGTGGGAAGATAAAAGAAATGTAATTTCTAGCTGATCGGTAAGTCCTTATTTTAGTTCTTGCTTCTAACAAATTCCTCCATATATAGGAAAGAGCAGATTTTTCTGCTTCATCCTAAAAAACAAAGAACGATTGCTACTCCCTCCCCCCAGTTTCTATATACAGTCACTAAAATCCATCTGCATTCCAGTCGTCATTACAAATGATCGCTTTGCCAGATCCAGTCCCATAAATTGATATATTGGAAAAACTGGCATGAATATTTTAATGTCCTAACATTCTAAAGGATAAGCCTTAGGTCTATACGTATACATGAATATTAGGCAGTTATATATGACTATACGTACTTTATAATATTCACACATAGAAAAAATTTAACCAAATAGAAAATGTATATATTCCAGAGCTATATTGTCATCTTTGATAAATGTGGGAAATTGAGGCACAGAAGTACCCTCTAGGTGATAACCAAACAGCATATGACAAAGAGCAGAAAGACTGGTAAAATGCCATGCCTTATGTGCTTTCCCCTCTGGTCTAAACACCAGATTGCCATAGAGATTCCTATAAGGAATTCTTTAAGATGAGACCTGAATAAAGTAAATGAAAGATGTGTTTTGAATATGGGGATTCTCAGATACTATTTTCCCTTCTTCATTTCTGGAAAGTTAGTTGGCTCTCCACAAGCTTTGGGTATAATAAACATAAGGTAGTTCTAATGGCTTTTTGCAGTTATTAAACCACCTCTATTATATAGAAAATGGAAAGTATATACGTAGTTTTTCTTCCAATGAAAGTAATTGATACATAAGACCAGGTAGAATAATTTAAGGGTGAAAAACAGGTATGCTCAGAATACACATTTAATGATTAAATATTTTAGATGTTTAACAGAATCATAATATGTGATTAAAAAATACCTTAAAATCCCCAGAAAATGGAGATCACCTCATTTTTTTAAATGTACTTTTATTAAAAGCCTTGTTAAAATCTTTTTTCACCACTTTTCATTTACTGAGATCTTGATTTTAAAGGGAACAGCAAATGTATAGTTTCCAAGTGCCCTTTCCAAATCCTTAACTTTCAACTCAGTGAAAGTAATCATTTACCTCGTTTCGGAATGAATGGTAGTTGGCTAACGAAAGGGAAGCATAAACTCACATTCACTACATTTTTATGTCACCATGAAGAATACTTCTCTCTTACTGTTGGGTCAAAGACCACTGACTGAATCACTCCAGGAGCTCAAAGAGACGTATATAATACCAATAAGTGAAACGATAAAATTATATATTAGTATGAGTCTCTATAAAGAAAATACAAACAGTAAGAAAATAACTGTATGGTCAAGAAGTTCCCTCAATGAAAGTAATATATCAAAATATTGGACAAATATTTGGATAACTCAAAATATTTGGATTAAAATATATCCAAAATACATGCATATTTTACTATAGAAGTTTCATTACTCTTGTTAACACCTTGGTTTTAGCCATGCATTATCAATGTAAGATAGAGCAATATCTGTGCCATAAGCACTTTCGGGGTAATTGGCGGTGTGCTGTAGGCATCCAGTCTGAAAGCAAATCATGAGATAGTAGGGAAATGACATTTAGAAACAGAATAAATTACATAACACTGGGAGGGATGCTGCAGAACACCTGACAAACAAGACTGCTTTTTGTTTTTCAAGCCTGCAAGTTGACAGAGAACTGTCGACACCTTATGGAAGAACCAGAAAAACATTCCAGAGAGCAAGAGTTCTGCTGCTATATTTTCTTGACTTTCTTTCTTTTAATTGTCATTCCGAACACAACTTTGGAAGAACAAAGACCAAGTGCATTCTTAAGTTTGGTTCTTTGTTCACCAATTCAAAAAATGAACTTGTTTTGTGACATTGCCTGACAAGAAATCAGTGTTTCAGAGATGCTTGACTTCTGAGAGGAATACCCACTAAGTACTGATGTTTTTAAACATCACAAGTCTTGTATTTAAACTGACACACGATAAAGAGAATATAGAATATGAATGAAGTATAATTCTACATCGTAACAAAATTGATATATTTTCATCCTACACTGTATCAGTGGTGTTTTACTGGTTAAAACTATGGGGAAATTTGAAATTACAGAAGTTTCTAAAAATGAAAAATAAAAATTAGATATTCCCAAAAGAAGAAGAGGTATAAAGTGAATAGGGAATGCTATTTTATAATAGACAGTCACATAATGGGGTAAGATAGAGGCAAATGGCAGAAATTACTTACTAAGGCCTAGAAAATCCATGCTAATATTGAAAATAATAGTATTTTTCTTCCAAAGAATCCAATCATTCAATCTGTGACATATTAAAATCCTTGTGAGGTGGGGGCTTTTGCAGTTATCTAATGATTTCTTTTTACTAACTATTCTTTCATTTCTACCTACCCTCTCTCTTTTTTCATCTACTGAAATTCTACTCATCCCTTTAATGCAAGCTCCCCTGTGATACCGTCCCTAAAATCTGCAATCAGGCTGTTAACTCCTTCCAAAATACTGCTTATTTACTCCAGCTTTTGTCTGGATGTTTTCAGGGATTGGAGATTACCGCTTGACAGAGGGCTTCATTTTGGAACCAGTTTACATGCTAGAAAATTCTTTAACGTAGTGAGCCAAACTGAACTCCCTATAATTTTTTAAAATAAATTTAATTTATTTATTTTATTTTTATTTATTTTTGGCTGCGTTGGGTCTTCATTGCTGTGCGTGGGCTTTCTCTAGTTGTGGCGAGCGGGGGCTACTCTTCATTGTGGTGTGCGGGTTTCTCAATGCAGTGGCTTCTCTTGTTGCAGAGTACGAGCTCTAGGCACATAGTCTTCAGTAGTTGTGGCACGCAGGCTCAATAGCTGTGGCTCGCGGGCTCTAGAGCACAGGCTCGGTAGTTGGGGCAAACGGGCTTAGTTGCTCCGCGGCATATGGGATCTTCCTGGACCAGGGCTCGAACCCGCGTCCCCTGCATTGGCAGGCGGATTCTTAACCACTGCACCACCAGGGAAGCCCCTGAACTCCCTAAAATTTTAACATGCATTCGATAAACATTTAGAGAGTCCACCATATCTATATAGGATTAAAATACGCATGAGGTATAAATGTGAATAATGTACAGTTTGTGGCCTGGGTTTAAATCCTAGCTCTGTGAAAGTTTCTTTCCCCCCTGATTTTTTAACATACTATGTGCTCATTACAGCTATTGACAACTTCAGAAAACATAAAGGAGAAAATATTGGTGATCCATTACTTAGCTTCCAAGTGGAGGGTAACTATTAAGGTTTTGGCATATCTCTTTCTGGTCTGCTCCCTCCACCCTCTGCTCTCACACACACACCCAAATATCTTTTATCACAGTTAGAAGCTAATTTGGTTATTGCTTAGCTGGTTACTGCTACATACTTTCAACCAGAGTCCACCTAGAATGTTGGTGCCAAAGAAGAAGGGAAGCCCATTGGACCTCAAGGGTCTGGGGCTTCATCCCATCTCTATTCCTGAAGAAAGTTCTCAGGTTACAGGAAAGTGGATGTGGCTGAATTTCTCTGATTCATTATTTTCCCTTCTGTTATCCTGGAGAAGAATAAATCTCTAAAGAAGGACTTATTTACTTTCCAGGCCTGAGCCAAATGCTGCTGATTTTTTTTTTCAATTATCTAATTGGATCTACTTTAAAGATCCCACCAAGGGGAACCCCCTCCTCACAAACAGGGCCGCTACATTATCAGGGAAGCAAAAGATTATATTTCTTATCCAGTCCTGAGAAGTTATGTCTGTCCTAACCTGTAGAGGCTGAACTACACAGCAGCCCCTGAAGTAGGCTGCTTCACCAGTAAAGCCCACTCCAGAGATGGTCTGGGAGATGGTCAGGTCCAGAAAGCCCGCAGTCTCTTCTGGCAGAAAGTTGTCAGAAGTAATGGTCCTGCATAAAAAATGGGGGTAAAGCTATTCTACTAAAAGCTGCATCTTGAGCTGGCCCTAAGTTAATGGTTATTATCCAAGTAACTGATAAAAAAGCTTCATAGACCAAGTTCAGATACCTATATAAAGACACCTGTAATAGATTGCAAAAATGTCCACAAATTCTTCCCATACCTGTACAAATACCCTTTTGCAATGTACCTTTAAAGCTCTTCCTTGGTATATGTATATGTATAGCTAATTCACTTTGTTATACAGCAGAAACTAACACAACATTATAAAGCAATTACATTCCAATAAAGATGTTAAAAAGAAAGCTCTTCCTTAAGACGTGGAGTCTATTTCTCCAGCCCTAAGTCTGGGCTTTGCCATGTTGCTTGCTTTCGAGCACTGCACATTAGTTGTGGTCCAAGAACGTACTTGTTCTTTGGGACATGTCCTCTGTTGCTGGTCTTTAGAGCCCAGAGATTGGCACGTAAAGCCTGTGCTAATCTCCTAGAAGAGCGGTCTGCAACCTTTTCTGGCACCAGGCACCGGTTTCATGGAAGACAATTTTTCCATGAACCGGCCAGGGGTGTTGGGGGGGAGGCGGATGGTTTCGGGATGATTCAAGCGCATTACATTTATTGTGCACCTTATTTCTATTATTATTACACTGTAATATATAATGAAATAATTATACAACTCACCATAATGCAGAATCAGTGTGAGCCCTGAGCTTGTTTTCACTTGCCACTCACTGATGGGGTTCTGATACGAGTCTGTGTACAACTGATTTATTATGGTCTCTGTGCAGTCAAACCTGTCTGCTAATGCTAACCTGTATTTGCAGCCGCTCCCCAGCGCTAGCATCACTGCCTCGGCTCCACCTCAGATCATCAGGCATTAGATTCTCATAAGGAGCGTGCAACCTAGATCCCTCGCATGCGCAGTTCACAGTAGGGTTCGTGCTCCTATGAGAATCTAATGCAGCTGCTGATCTGACAGGAGGCGGAGCTCAGGCGGTAGTGTGAGTGATGGGGAGCGGCTGTAAATACAGATGAAGCTTCGCTCACTTGCCGCTCACCTCCTGCTGCGTGGCCCGGTTCCTAATAGGCCACGGACTGGTACTGGTCCGTGGCCCAGGGGTTGGGGACCCCTGTCCTAGAAGATATAAGACCACATGGAAAGAGGCCCCAACCATCCAAGTAGTCTCAACCATCCCGGACAACTCATCAAATCATGAGCTAAATAAAATGGTAGCCGTTTTAAGACCCTGAGTTTTTAGGTGGTTTGTTAATTATCAGAAATGCTGATGGATGTAACACCTTACCCAATCCACTAATCAATACTTTGCAGTTAGGGCTATCCAACCAGTTAAAATGTCACTGAACTGTGTGTTCCAAAATCAACACTTTCAAAGCAACCTTTCTCCATTTTGTCCATAAAGGATTCATTATTTCGAAAGAATATATTTTCATATTTATCTATATTGACACATCCTAATTCATTCCTTTTAACCGCTGTATGAATAAACCCTATAATTTATTTTTTGTCTTTCGAAAATATTTTGATTGTTCTTTTCTGTCCAATTACATATTGCCAAATTGCTCTCCATAGTGACTACACCAATTACCACGGCCACTAAAATTGTAGGAGAGTTCCCACTGCTCTTTACACTCACCAACACTGGTATTGTCATTCATTTTTGGCAATCTGATGGGATTGAAATGGTATATTATTATAATTTGAATTTCTATCACAACTAGTAAAGTTGTAGATCATTTTATTTGACATTTATATTTTTTCTTCTGTAAAATGCCTGTTTATTTCCTTTACTCATTTTAATATAGGTTGTTTGCCTTTTTCCTACCGCTGAAGTTCTAAATGTTTATCCTTTGGTGGCTATAGGTTTTCCAATAGCTCCACGTGTCAGTGTCTTGTTTTTCTGTGTTTTTGTTTTTGTTTTTTTAATGGTCTCTTTTGATGTATAGAAAATGCAATTTTACTGAGGCCAAATTTACTAATCTTTTCCTTCATGAAATCCTTCCTTAACCTGAGGTCATAAAAATATTCCTATTTTTGACTGTAGAATTTTTTAAGTTTTGCTTTTTAGTTTCAGATTTTAAAGCCACCTGGAATTTACTCTGTCACTAGGATCTAAATTTACTTTTTTCCATATGGATAACCAATTGTCCTAACACCATATACTGAGGAGCCCATACTTTCCCTACCGATTTTTAATGCTACCACGGTCAAGTACTGTGCTTTCATATATGAATTTAACTGTTTCTGGACTCTCAATTCTTCCCTCTCTGGTCTATATGACAGACTTAATGCCAATTCCATACTGTCTAAATTTTTTGGCTTTATAATAGGTAATGGGATTTTACAGAAAGTCATTTGCAAATCTGTACTTCTTCAAAATTATCTTGGCTACCTCCTTTCCTTTGTTTCCCCAAGAAAATCATTTATAAGTACAGTCTCCCTTCCGGAATGATTGGTGATGATAGTGTTGAATGTAAAGGCTGTGCATGATAAATCCTCTTTTAATTCTTCATCATTTACAGCCTCAACACACACACACACACACACACACACACACACACACTACAGAGAGAGAGAGAGACTTCCTTGATTATTCCAGGGAAAAAATAGGCTTCCAAAAAAGCAGGAGAAAGGGGAAAGATCTATCAATTACTCTATTTTATACTTAAATGAAACCGAATTTGAATAGTTTTCTTTCTTTCTTTTTTTTTTTTTTTTTGCAGTACGCGGGCCTCTCACTGCTGTGGCCTCTCCCGTTGCGGAGCACAGGCTCCGGACGCGCAGGCTCAGCGGCCATGGCTCACAGGCCCAGCCGCTCCGCGGCATGTGGGACCTTCCCGGACCGGGGCACGCACCCGTGTCCCCCGCATCAGCAGGCGGACTCCCAACCACTGCGCCACCAGGGAAGCCCTTCTTTCTTAACTCTGTTAATATAACATAATCTTCCTCAAGTAGTTGATCTCTTCCTTTCTCACCTATACAATGTTGGGGAAGTTTCTTTGCCTACTTGTCCTCTCCCTTAGTTTGTTTGTTTTATTTTTCAAACTTAAAGGAAGTCTAGATTTTAGTTTTCCTGACAGGTGATTCCTGATGCTTCTTCCTTTTCTTCTGCTTTGGACTCCCTTTGATTCCAATATTTTTGTACTATCAAAAATGTGGGATCTAGTTGCCTGCCAGGGATCGAACCTGGGCCCCCTGCATTGGGGCACACAGTCTTAACCACTGGGCCTCCAGGGAAGTCCCTCATTGTTTTGACTTGCATTTCCCTAATGCCTTATGATGTTGAGTATTTTTTTCACACACTTGTTGGACATATGTATACATTCTTTGGTAAATGTTTATTAAATTCCTTTGCCCATTTTTAAATTGAGTTGTTTGTCTTTATGTTGTAGAGTTGCAAGGGTTCTTTATATATTCTAGATACTAGGCTGTTATCATATATGATTTATAAATATTTTCTCCCATTCTATGGATTTTGTTTTCATTCTCTTGAAATACCCTTCAATGCAAAAAGTTCTTAATTTCGATGAAATCCAATTTATCTATTTTTTCTTTAGTAGCTTATGCTTTTGGTGTCATATCTAAAGCACCACTGCCCAAGTCATTCTCATGAAGATTTACCCCTATGTTTTCTTCTAGTAATTTTATACTTTTTGAGCTCTTATATTTAAGTCTTTGATTAAGTTGGAGTCAGTTTTCCTATATGGTGTCAGTTAAGGGTCAAATTCATTCTTTTGCATGTGAATATTCAGTTGTCCCAGAACTACTATTATCTTTTAGGCAGTTAAACCAGTAATAAAACAAGTCCAAAATGAATTAGGTTTCATGTGAACAATCCTCCCTCATTTATATGATTAGTACCCAAATGTTTCAACTTCATGATATACACGACTATCACACTCTCATTTGATGTATGTCTTGAAATAAGCTGTCCAAGGATAAACTGGAATAACTTTCATTATAATATAATGAAAGATTTTTCAAGATTATAGTATAATCTTTAAAAATCTCATCCCATGATGCCTTGTCTTTTTTTTTTTAATCTAAAGTCCACTTTGTAATCCATCTCCCATTCAATGATGTTTAAACTTTTGAACTTATTTGTATTCCACTCAACTATTCTCACTGTTATTTTTAGAGAAGTTTGGAGCATTCTCAGAGAAGTTTGGAGCATTTACTGAGTTCTAAAAATCTACAATATTCTATGCCATATCTATTAACTTCTGTTTCCATTTTCACCAATTTCATTATTTTCTTTTCAACAACTTTAGTCATTGGAATGTTGTGATAATTATTGGAAGTAGGTAGGTAGTGGCCAGTGAATTTTGTACATCACCATGAGATCTTTCTTACTAACAAAATTGGTTACAGGTAGGGCTTAACTAAAAAGATGTTAGTGCTCATCTCCTTATTAACCACTTAGATCTATTAACAACCACGTTAGTACTTTTCAGCATGAGTCCTATGTTACAAATATCCTGCTCTTGGGGTTTCCAATGGCAGTGTTCTGTTTTTAGTCTTATAATTTTGCAGAGGTAAGACTGCTTTGGAAATATTTGTTAGGATACTACCATACACACACATGCACGTGCACACACGCGCACACACACACACAGAGTTTTCAATTGTTTGAGACATTGGCATTAACTTGACCCTTTTACTGAATTCATTTATCCCCCAATGGGCTCTACCCTGTAAATTTCAGGACTTATTAACAGGGGAAGGTTTTAAGAAATGGCCACAGTGCTTACGAAAAATGGATTTGAATGCTACTACTCCCTTGATAAACTAAATATTCTTAGATATCAGAAGGAATCTAGAAATGTGAGAACAAAAACAAAATTTCCTTTAGTAAGGCAAATTTTCTTCCCATAAATGTATATGGTTGTCTTGAACTTTCAGCTTTCACCTTCTCCAGCCTTTCTCTGCTCCACCCCTCTCCCTAAAGAGGCAGGTTCGTGCAGCTCCTGAGCTCACATCGACCAAGAGTAGTAATAACCAGGAGCCATATCGCCACCAGAAGGAAAGTTCTGGAATTAGCTATGTGTTCATATGCTCAGACTTACGTTAGCCCTGGGTATCTATGTGCCCTGCACAAAGTACAGCTTTCTTGTTCACTGTGTTTCAACATGTTTCATGCTCAACCAAAAGGCTATTTATTAATCCTGGAATCATTTCTGAACATAGAATTCATAGCTGAGGCTCTGATAATTTCTAAAATTTTTATCTTCTATTTCTCTATTAGGCCAAAGCCTGATACCCACAAATTTCCAATGTCTAGTTAGGGTCTTATTCCAAATGGAGTTAATTCTCCACCAACATAACCCTGACATAGAGTCTGACTTCAGTCATTTCCTTTTCTAAAATAATCTATGTAACAGTTGTGACTTTTTAAAATATCTAAGCTGCATCTGATTAACCCCAAGATCGTTGTAGTGGAGTTTTAATTATTGATCATATCCTTTGTGGCTTCTGTAGGTCAGGATCCTTGAGGAAGCAGATCCTGAGATGAAAACTTTCAAGCAGGAAGATTACTTGGTATACTCTTGGGATCAACAACCTGGGAGGCAACAGGATTGGTCATAGAGAGGAGCTAAACTGTAATATAATCCAAATAAAAGCCTCAGAAGTTCCTACAGGAGTCTTCGGTGGCAATTCAGAGTTTTTCTAAATTGGGATGAAGGAGCTGAACCTTTATAGTACTTCATCAACCAATCACTGGATGCAGGGTGCCCACAGGAAGAGGGTGGGACATGGGGCAAAGTAGCTAGCTCTCTTCAGGTGAAGCAAGTCTCAGAAAGTGAGTCAGTTGAGAATTTCTGGATGCCAGCAATTCCAGCAGCTAGGGGAATGAGTGCTTCAGTTGTGAAGAGAAGACTGGGTGACATAAGGTGCCTTATACTAAAGTTAACTACCTCTCAACCTGAGCCTACCTGGTGATTTGCTTACGAAGTACTAGGTGGTCTCGTGGATGCAAATGCACTGGTTATAACATCAAGTAGGAAATGGCTTTCTCCTCCCTACACACCCCCTGTATCAACAAATAGTGCTAAACGGACACTCCTTGATTCATTAATTAGCTGTGAGACAAGGTGTAAGTCTCACCTTTTTATTGAAATCTTCATTTGGTTAGTTGTAAAATGAGAAATTTTCTTATGACGAGCTCTAAAGGTACATTCCAACCCTACTATTCTATGATGATAATGATATTATGTCAGATCAAGTGTAATGCAGATGCACAAATGCAGTTCATGGAACTTAGAATCTCATAGTTCTTTTAAAATACTTCTCTACTTCAGTTCTTGCTCCCATTTCCTGCATCTACAATCTCTCCCTTTTCATTGGACTGTGGGTATTAGAATATCAAACATATTGCGGCATTTCCCATCTTAAAAAATAAACAAATAAAACTTCGCTTGAACTCCCACTATTATCCTTTTTTCAGCCTCCCCATTCACAGCTCAAATTTTTTTTAATTTTTTTTTTTTTTTTGACGGTACACAGGCCTCTCACTGTTGTGGCCTCTCCTGTTGCAGAGCACAGGCTCCAGACCCGCAGGCTCAGCGGCCATGGCTCACGGGCCCAGCCGCTCCGCGGCATGTGGGATCATCCCGGACCGGGGCACGAACCCACGTCCCCTGCATCGGCAGGCGGACTCTCAACCACTGCGCCACCGGGGAAGCCACACAGCTCAAATTTTTGAATAACAATTCTAAACTCAAGGTCTACCCTTCCAAACCACCCACCTCATTCTTATTTATTTATTTATTTTATTGTTTATTTTTGGCTACGTTGGGTCTTCATTGCTGCACGTGGGCTTTCTCTAGCTGTGGCGAGCTGGGGCTACTCTTCGTTGCAGTGCACGGGCTTCTTCTTGCAGAGGTTTCTCTTGTTGCGGAGCACAGGCTCTAGCCACGTGGCTTCAGTAGTTGTGGCATGAGGGCTCAGTAGTTGTGGCTCACAGGCTCTAGAGTGCAGGCTCAGTAGTTGTGGCTCATGGGCTCTAGAGCACAGGCTCAGTAGTTGTGGTGCATGGGCTTAGCTGCTCCGCGGCATGTCGGATCTCCCCAGACCAGGGCTTGAACCTGTGTCCCCTGCATTGGCAGGCAGATTCTTAACCACTGCGCCACCAGGGAAGTCCCCCACCTAATTCTTGAAGCTACTTACTCCAATCTGCTCCCATTCCCCACCATTGCATGGAAATGGTTCTTTTCAAAGTTAAAAATCACCACATTTTTCCAGAGTCAGCAGCGTTGACACCATTGTCACTTTCTCCTCTCCTGGCTTCCTCCTATGTCCCTGGCTGTTTCTTTCTCAGTCTCATTCCATTACTCAGTCTTGAAAAGTTGAGTACCTCAATCTAGGTACTTGGACCTCTTCTCTATCTACACTCTCTTTAGGTGATCCCATCAAAGCCAGTGGCATTAGATGCCATTTTTATATGCTGATGAGGAACAAATTTATATCTTTAACCCAGAACTTTCCTCCAATCTCTGGACTCTTACATAACTAACCTATTTGATACCTCTGCCTCAATATAGAATTGTATTTGCACATTTAATAAATCCAAACAAAACTCCCAGAACTCTTGATTTTTTCAAATCTGGACTATTCCAGCTTTCCCCCTCGCACTAAATGTCATCTGCATCTACCCAGAGCCCAGTCCAAAAATATGGAGTCAGTACTGACCTTTTTTCCTTTTTCATCCTGTTTATTAGCAAGTCAAGTCAGTTTAACCTCCACAGTATGCATTAAACCCCATATTTTTCTTCACCTCTGCAATCACCATCCTGGTCTAAAATTTATCAATTCTATTGCAATAACCTCCCAAGGAATCCTTCCATTCTACTCTCCCTCTCTCCAACCCCTTTTCCACAGATAGCCCAGTGATCTTTTTCAAAGAAATCAATTAGCTTAAGTCACTCCCTTCTTAAAATCCTTCAGTAGGATCTGTTACTCTCAGAATGAAAACTAAGCTTTGAGTCACTGCCTAAGAGGCCCTCCCCTGATCTGCCTCTTGCCTACCTCTCCAATTTTATCTTCTAAAATTACACTCCACACCAGATACGATGCTCTAACTACACCAGCTTCTTTCCTGCTTCTTGAACTTGGCAATATTTTGCTCCTCTACAAGACATCTCCCTTGCTGTTCCTTGTCCAGGAAAATCTTCCTCTACAATTCCTGCAATTTCTGACCCATCCCCATCCTTCGGCTCAGCTCTCAAAGGAAAACCTCCTATAGACGCTCTCTCCAAGTGCCTGCATCCTCTTTATTTCCTTCATAATTCACACTCATTTCAATGTGTAATTACCCTTTTTAACTTAATAATTGTCTACTTCCCCCAATAGAATACAGTCACTACACAAGCAGGACCTCATTTGTCTTTTGTTTTGCTCTGTCCACAGTTCCTGACATACAGTAGATGCTAAGTGTAATAAATAGTAATTAGTAATTATTGAGTAAATGAATGATCAAAACAATATACATCAACTCACTGGTACAAGAGATAAAACAAATACCTGTATCATTCAAAATCTCTATTCCTTCTACAGATTATGAATGGCAAACGTTACTTCTGGCTTTCTTCCCCTTTGCTGTGCTCTTCACCTTCCTTTAGTATAAATCGGTATGACATGCTTAGGGAACGAAAGTTACTTTTAACATCCATTTAAAAGAAGTATGATGTAGAGGGTAGATCCATGCCAAAATAATCCCATAGTTCTTCTAAAAAACGTACAGCAAAAAACTTGGATTATCCAATGTTTTAAATCATCTGCATACCATTGTCTTCCATCGAACTGGATTCTTGTGAGTTGAGTATAAGGTTTCTGCAGCCAAGGATTTCCTCCTGCCATGTCTCTCACTTGGTTCTATTTTCCAAGCATAACCCTGACATTACAAACAACCAGACTCCAAATCTCCATTAAATTATCTGTTCTTCTCCTTTACTGAATACAGAATTGTTGTTTTGGCTAGAATTAGTCAGGCACAGTTAGTACAATAACACTCAGTGCCTTCCCATGTAGCACCTGCTGCATGTTATTTATTTCTTGTTAGCTACATGGTTCAACAAATTGTGTCTTTTAACAGCTCATTGAGTACAGGAGGAGGAAGTGATGGCAGTGGAATTGTCGATAATGTTCAATGGTGTCAATATATTTCTTCTCAAATAATCCAACTAGTAAATTTGCACTAGTACCATTTATTTCTTTGGAAAATTTCTCTGCCACATAATTTCCAAATCACCTTGGGCAGACAGCAGCATGAGGAGAATAAGTACAATGACCCATGACTTTAACCTGTCAGCAAAGGTGATTTTAATTGACTAAATGCAGTATATGGAAATGAACCAATAATCCTTTTCAAAAAGCTTAAAGATGTTAAGATAATGTTCGGATGTTCAATTTCCATACATTATTTAGAGCTTTTGGATTTAACAATATGCTTAAATACCACACCATTGAGAGAATAAAATTTACATCAAGAACATTTCTAGGGCACTCCCATGTCACCGGGACAGACATCTAGAACACAGTTGCATTAGAGTCTCCAAAATCTATGGGTATACACACATTTGACAATATCCCAGCAAATCCACTAATTCAGTTTCACCGATGGGCAAAATTCAACAAACAGCCCTTGAATAAAGTACAGGGAAGGGCAGTGGCTACTAATTTTTTCATCTGTGCATTTGTTTTATTATGCTAGAAACTCTAATTGAACTTTGCTCCAAGCTATTAACCTATGACAGAAGACTGTGGAGATAAGATCTCACTGACATATAGAACAAAGAAAAAGAAAGGGCGTGAAAATTACAATGACAAGGTTGCCTTAGCAGTTTTGAGGTGGTAATATGAAATCCCTGACTAATAGGCCTGGCTAACATAGGAAGGGTGAGGATGTGAAGGAGAGAGAACAGTCTTGGGTTGAACCCAAGAGGCTTCTCCAAGGATCCATAATAGATACACACGGCTATTGCCAAGTTCAAATTGCAAAGCAAATTGAAGTAGGCCTCTAACTGTTATAAGTTGTATAAGAGGTTCATATACAAGGAATAAATAAAGAAGCATTAAGAGTAAATTGTTGATGTTATCTAAGCAGCTATGTGTGGGTTTTTTGGTTGAGAAAATGCTAATATCTTTGCTTTACATTTCATAAATTATTCAGCCTTCTTCGTTTTTAGGAACTCAAAAATCTTCAATAATAATTTTTCCTTCAATGTCATTATCTTAATTCTCACTTGAACTATAAAGAATAAAGTATAAAAGCATTATAAAATAGCTTAACTTATGAAAGAACTGTGCATGGAACTTTATATAACATCATAGGAACAAGCCAATCTTCTGCATCAAAGTTATGCTGTGAATGATGATTTAAGTAGTATTCCTCAAATATGGAATAAAAAAACTATGTGCAAGATGTAGTGGAGTTATGATCTTATCGAAGCTCATTAACGTTATCTTCTTCCGGAAAAAGAATGCCAGTGTTTTCTTTCATAGCCAGCATATGTGTCTTCTGATGAGAAAAAATCATTAAGGAAAGTCTTGGAGGTTTAAAGCTGGAAGGAATAAAACTGTTGCAAGTATTGTTTTTCCAGAAAAAGTAAAGAGGGTACAAAAAAGTTCTGAGTCTCTTGCAACCAAATTTTGAATCTCTTTAGTTTTTAAATGTTATAATTTCACATGCATCCTAATAGAAATAGTGAATAAAATTTTATCTGTGTTTTTGGTAGGTTCATTGTGAACATACACACAAGAAAGTTTACTGAATGTACATTAATACCAAAATTGGAAAACCAATGTGTTGAGAAATAGAGAAATTAGCAAAGATTATCACAATAAAGTGAATTCACAAATTCTATACTGAAATGACCACTGTTAGCTTCAACTGATTATTTATTCTAAGCAGTAGGAAACATCATCTACAGATTTTATTGATCCAAAGGCCAAGAAAAAACTTGCTCACTGTAAAGGATACTTTTATATTCTAAAGATAACTTCCGGGAAACCAAATGCACACATTTAGGAAATCATACAATCCAGAGACTTTATAGATTTAATTTAAGAAGACTCTGAAAAAGTTCCACTAAAGTAATGACTTTTAAAGAAAATTTAAATAACATAGTATGTAAGATACATAGAGCATGCTTACTGACGTCATCATCATTACTCCTGATACAGTGTCACTGCAAACAACTGTTAACACATAGCTCAAGATGATGCAATATCTACCATTCTAATATACCATCAACATAAACCAGTAAGCAGTGCCAGGAGCAGGACCCTTTCAGACATGTCTCCAGCAAAAGAGCTCTTTGTAGATGAATGCAGATTAATTCAGAGCACTGGCCTATCTTGAGACAATATTATGTCCCAACGTAACAGTTGGGTTTTAGGTACAATTGCTTTATTCCAGAATAGCCATAGAAGTGGAGGCCTTGATCATCAATAAGTAAAATCTCAGATTGCTATTATTTCACTCAAGCCATACATAGTCCGGTCAGATGTGACTTATTATTTTGAGTCGTTCTGATCACTAACTTTAGAATGGTTTACTACTAAGAAAAAGAGACACTGTCTATTATTCACTGCAGAGTGAAGGCAGCCACTAGTTTGGCCCTTCTCATAACATCGGTTACATTGTTGGTAGCTGATAAATTCACCTCAATGCCTCTATGTTACTTTATTCGCCAGGTCAAAGACGAACTCGCCCCTAAAGCACACTTATTTAGAGTTTATACTATCAGCCCTTGTTGTAAACAAAATAAGTAAATGATTTAATCCCATTTTGCTTTTTAAAATATTTAGATGAAACCGTAACGAATCTGTAAGCAGTAAACTAAAGACTTATTAAAATATAATATAATTTCATATCATTTCAGTTTGCGCATAAAGAATATGAACTATTTCCTCAAATATTTCCTCACTTTAAAGGATAAAAGTATCCTTTACAGTGATTTTTCTCATCAATGGCTTGATCATTTAATGTTAATATATTCAGAGTATGTAAATTAAAGAGAATGTCCTCATAGGAAAAGCATTCAGAGTAAGTTTTGCTCCAAGACAAAAAGGAAGAAAGAAGCTTTACTTCAATCATAAACAATTCAAGAAGCACCTCCCTTTTTTCACAGTTTAGGAAATCATGCTTCATTCTTTTCCTTATTAGTTGAGAATATCCTCCATCAGTAAGAAAAACGATTAGTCCACCACACTACTGCTTCCTTCTTAATCTTAAAAGTGTTAAAAGGAACAGGAGCAAACCTTTGCCCTTGGGATGGGCAAAGATTTCTCAAATAAGAGATAAAAAGTATAAACTATAAAAGAAAAAACTGGTAAAAATGAGATTTTATAAAAAATCAAATATTTGCACTTAAAAAGACAATGTTTAAAAGACAAGCAAAACATGGGAGACTGTATTTGCAATGCAAGTATCCGACAAACAACTTGTATCCAGAAAAACATAAAACCTCTTACAAGCCAATAATTAAACAAACAATCCAACTTAAAAATGGGCAAAGTGGAACTTCCCTGTTAAGACTCCGCACTCCCAACGCAGGGGGCCCGGGTTCCAACCCTGGTCAGGGAACTAGATGCCGCCATGCCTGCCGCAACTAAGAAGCCCGCATGCCCCAACTAAAAAAGGATCCCGTGCGCCGCAACTAAGACCCGGCGCAGCCAAAATAAATTTAATAAATAAATATATATATATTTTTTAATTAAAAAAAATAAAAATGGGCAAAGTATTTGAATAGACTTTTTCATCAAAAAGATATATGAATGACCAATTAGCTCACAAAAAGACAATCAACTTCACTAGACATTAGGGGAATATAAATTAAAAGCACAATGAGAGACCACTTTATACATATTTAAATAACTACAATTTAAAAGACTGACAATGCTGAGTGTTGGTGAGGATATGGAGTAACCGGAACACTCACATATTGCTGTTGGAAGTATAAAAAGGTCACATCTACTTTGGAACACTGCCTGTTTTTTATATATATATGCTAATTATATGACTGAGCATTCCATTCCTATGTAATTGCCCAAGAGAAATGAAATATATGTCAGACAAAAACTTGCACACAAACATATACAGCATTTTTATCCAGAATTACTAAAAAATGAAATAAAAAAACAAACCCCAATGTTCATCATCAGATGAAGGGATAAACAAAATGTGATATAATCCAAATAATGAAATCCACAATAAAGAGGGATAAACTATTGACACATACAATAATGTGTTGAATCTCAAAAACATGCTAGGTGAAAGGCCAGACACAGAAGAGTACATGCTGTATGATTCCATTTATTTGAAATTCCAGGAAAGGCAAACATCGAGAGAAAGCAGAAGAAAGATTGTCTGGGGCCAGAGGTAGAGGAAGAAACTGACTACGAAGCGTCATCAGCAAATTTTGGGGGATGGAAATGCTCTGTAACTTGGCTGTGATAGTGATTTCATGGGTATATACATCTGTCAAAGTTTATTGAATCATATACTATAAATGGGTACAGTTAATTGAATATAAATTGAGCTTCAATAAAGTTGATTTGAAAAAAAGAAGTACCTCCTTTAGTTACTATTTGAAAACTGTGTAAATAAATGTGATTGTGCATACTTACAGACCACCTATTCTATTGGGAAAATATTCAGAAGTACATAATGGCTTCTAGATGCAATGTAAAATGTGAAATAATTCATGAAAATGTATTTGCCTAAAGATTACAAAGACAAGTAAAGCCAAAAGGGTTCAAAATAAAAAGAAAAATGCATTGGAATCCATGTTATTTAACATGCATAAAAGAAATTAGAGATACCCTAAAAGGGATAATAAATTTGATTAGCTAGTCTCCAACATCAATGAAATCTAATACAAACATCAAATGAGACAAAATTGCCACAAAATTGAGGTAAAATAATGAAGAACCATACAAGTATTGAGTTAACTTTAACAAACCTAAGTAGAAGGAATGAAAATTGGTTAGGGCAAGCATTTTATATATATGCTATTCCTCTGCACCATGCCTGAACCTCTAACTACTGGGTACCTATTAATCTCCTCTAATCGCTCCAGGCAAATATTGTTTCTTCCACCAGAGCATGTTATGACTGGGTTAAAATACTCATTACTGCCTGCCTCACATACAAACGAACTGCGAGCATCTTTAGGGCATCAACTCTTCTTATTTGGAAAAAAAAAAAAAAAAAACCATCTAAAACAATGCCATTCATGTACCTTGGTATAGTGAAGTTTAGGAGATTATAGCCCAAGGAAGAATGATTGCATTGATAACACCATTTAAACCTTCCAAACGTACTTTGTTGGTAAATACACTAAATAGGAAAGGGCATTTTGTTTTCTCAAAAAAGTTGTAGAAGTGGAAACATTTATGGCCTTCGTCGGTTCTACAGAATTTTAACAAACTATCACTCACACATTACTGAATTTTAAAGTGGAAAAGGCCAGGGTTTCTTGTTGAGAAAAAAAATGCATTAGTGTTTCATTGGTGTTCAGTGGAAGTGTGTTTTACTCCTTCTAAGATAAAGCTCCCAAAGGAAGGGTTTAAAAGGAATTCCTGCATCTTTAACCTAAGAGGATGAAGACCTTGATATGAAGAAAGGACAAAGCTAAGATTGCAGGGGAGAGAAAAGAATTGAAACAATCAATGTGTTGATGCCAGCTTAAAGAGGGTCACTGAGAGATCAGCATTACCTGCATCTGTTCCTTAATTAAAAAGAGAAAGATGACAGTGTCCACTACTCATCACTATGGTAACATTCAAATATCAGGCAGTTTGGACCAGCAGGCCACTCAAAAGCAAAGCCCAGTGAACGTTTAAGTAAATCCATATAACATATAGGCTTATTCAAAATATGATGTAGCAGAGCTACAAATAAAGTTTTAAAATCAAGCCAAGTGTTTATTTTCCTCAGGCATCTTTTAAGTTAAAAACATTAAAGAAAACATGCTAATGAAAAGGCAGAATAGGATACATTATGTGTGAGGGGGAGGCCTTTTAAAAGAGTTTTTGAACAGATTTCCATTGTTTCTCTGTACAAGTTGTATTACATTATCTTTTGCCTTTCACCATTTCTATGATCCAAGCTGCATCCACCCTAATTGTCTACGATTTTCATTGTTCATTTTGTTCCATTTTTATTCTGCAGAAATATATTTCACTTACACTAATTATTGTTTGTGTATGGTTTTTGTTAATTATAGATTTTCCACCCTTTTATCTTCTCGTTTCCTATCTTCTCATCCAATTCATGCATCATCATTACCGTCATCAAAGAATGTTAATCACTGAAAACTGTGGTTTTCTTTTCAATAATCAAGCAAAACTTGTAGAACTTCTCATTACCTGAATGATGTTATATGTCATTTATTGTACTATATCACACACACTGTATCCTTCACTTCTGTCAACAAGTTAGCTATTTAGTTATCTGTTCTACAGGTATCTTTCTAACATTAAAAAAATAAAATTAAAAGTTTAAAATCACATTACTGATGGCCATTACAAAATAAGACAATTGCGTTTACAAATAGCATACACATTTGTTCTATATTTTACACAGCTTTTATGATAGAAAGTGATTATCAAACATGCCTTTTTGACACACTGCATTTGCAAAATGCATCTTATTTAACAGAGTACTATCCTCTACTGCTGCTGAAGCCTTTACAAAGAAATAGGCTATTTTCCTACTTAAATATTACCTTTCTCAGAGCAGTAGCAGTTCCATAAGCCAGCAAGGTATTATAGGGAGGGAAGTAATAGCACTGTTTGCTCAGGCAATATAATGTTCTATTGACATTGGATTCATTATACGGTCTACATTAACATTATTTTTACTTGAACACGGTAAAGCTCTTTGAGCTAGCAATATTTTAAGTTTTCTCTGCCTCACAGGGCATTTATCTCTATTCTCTTGTTCCTATTTCCAGTGTTTCATATTTGAAACCTGTAGGTTTAATATTACAATAACATTTTACTCAATCAAAACGAATTTTTACTTCGAAAGTTTTATTATATTGCTACTACAAATAGTTGCCTTAAACATCTTACTCTGACAGTATGACTTTTAACAGCACTTTCATTGTAAGTAACCAATTTTTATATTATCAATTTTCCTTCACATTTATTCTTGCCTTAAAAAATCTTCTAACTCCAGCTCACATACATAGCAGCACCAGGCTGCATTATGACTACTTGAAAATAGTGAGCCAATTCAAATGAAAGAACACCAAATAATGGGTAAAATCCTTTTCTTTATGTAGTGTTCTGAAAAACTACAAAAGCATAACTCCAGCTTTTGTTTAAGATATTCATCTTTTTTCTAATTTTGAAGAATTATGCACTTCTACCACTTTCTGCCTCTTTAAGGCTTTCTAAACAGTCAATTTAATCACCGGGAGTTCCTTTATTAAAAATAGCAGAGACAGTCCTGATCTGGTAAAACACTTCTGAAAGTGAGAAACAAGTAGTGAAGTCTCACCCACAATCACCTGCTTCTTTATGCAAATCCTGAATCTAGCTGCTTCTCATATCCACTAGGGGGATCATTACACAGTAAAAATAGATTGGTCTCTTTATAGGTTTTTTTTTTTTTTCTAACTTAATAGCACCAAGAAGAAAATTAGTTTCAAACAGCAACAAAACAAAAATCACTTCGACAGAACTAATGGTAAAATATTTTAATAATATTAGATGTTGAAAAGTATTTCTGGTTATTTCAAAAAAAACTATTATTTTAAAATCCACATTCGGAAACTAAGCCTACAGTCCATGTCCTAATTTCCAAAAAAGTAAAGGCAGAAGCAGAATTCTTGGAAAACATATATCCACAAGTTCAAATATGCTATAACACAAACTTACTTTAATGCCAATCTCACTGAAATTTTTGTCTGATGATACATTAGGAAATAATGATGTTCACATTTCTGAAAGAAACTTATAGAAGTCATCAACTTCACCCCTCTGCCTATAAGAGGTATCAACACTCATCAACGGTTCTTCAACTGGTTTGGTCTACGGATTACTTACGCAAAGACACAAGACTAAAGATTCTGTAAATCAACTGTCTTGCCCCATCCTCTTGCCAACGCAAATAAAGCTCCCCAAAATTCACGACAAGCCTATCCTTGCTTTTAATAAAGCCCAAAGATTTGCTATCATGTAATAAAACATGACAAAAGTCTTAGAGAACAATTGTTGTTGCAGCATTATGGCACCATAACGGCTGCGATATTGTGATTTAAAAGAAAACTACATATTTGGTCTTCCTGACTCAAGGCTCCCAAAACCCTTGGAATTTCCTTAGTGTTGAGAGTGACCAAGGTGTCTTCTGTTATGTTAATGAGGTGACGTGGGGGAAGCAGGTTAGGGATGGGGCTGGCCACCAGAGGAGCCAACCACATGATTAGAGCATTGGAAGTTTCCATCCCAACGCCTACTCTGGAACCTACGGAATCTGATGCTATCTCCAGACAGATCATGTCATAACGTAGGTGACTTCTCAAACGTCCATGCTTCTATCCGAGAACTGCTTGCTGAAAGTGTGGGGAAACCCCCTTCCCCACATTGGAATTGGTCTCAGAACCATGTTAATAGCCTAACAGTAATCTCAGCTAAGGCCTTCTCTTATCAATTTTGTAGAGTCAGCCTAGGCCCCGCATCAAGGGCTTATTAAATATTTGATAAACAAATGGATGATTGATCTGGGAAGAAACACTGACAACCAATGATTTCCCTATGATTCAAACATATAAAAGAAAATGCTGCATTTTCAAATATCTCCATAAAGAAGACATAAAGTACCTGACTGATGAGAATTAAGATGGAATGGATTTAAAGGATCCTGAAGGCCTATTTCCCAAATTCTACACTAAGTCAGAGTTTCTCAACCTCAGCATTATTGACAGTTTGGGTCAGATAAGTCTTTATTATGGAAGACTGCTGCACTGTGTAGGAAGTTTAGCAGCACCCTACGCTTCTACTTCACTAGATGCCAATAGCGTCCCCAGATCGTGACAAGCAAAAATGTCTCTAGACATTGCCAAACAACCCCTGGGGTTAAAATTACCCCCAGTTGAGAAGCCTGCATTAAACAAATCACATTTCTAAACTTGAAATTACCAAGAGAAATCTAGAAAAGGCTTCACAGAATATTTTAGACATTAGATAACATCTATCAAAGGGCAAAGTTGACAGTCACAACCTATGTTTGTGCTGCAGGGATAAAGAGTGTGTACAGTGTAGCCTATGAGTGATGTATTAGACCAGCCAACACCTTCAGCTCCTGGGTCTTACCAGGGTCTAACTAAAACAATTACCAGAAATAAAAGTCATGTATTAGTATCACTAATAAGAGCATTGTAAGATATTAATATATCAGTTGTTTTAATGCCTAAAAAACCTGTGTGGATCATTAAGGCACAAATCTGTTATCTGTCTGGTTTAGCTCAAAATCAGTGTTTATTGAATCCACACATTTTTAAGCTGGAAATTCCAATAATTCAGATTGTAGACTGAATTGTGAAATCTACTGATTCTCACAACCATGATGTTTCTCATATGTAAACCTCTAATCAAGTGGGTTTTTTTAAAGAAGCTTTTCTTGTTGAAAATCTCAAAGCTGAAAAAGAAAAAAAATCCTAACATTAAACCTTAGAATTCTTCTTCATGGTAATTCTTCAAATATGTGATGACTCATAGGAGGCCCTCAAAAGCTTCCTTCTTTCTTTACTAATCACAACTTCAATCATTACTCATAAATTATTTTTCCTTGACCTTTAATTATTTTAGGTTAATCCACTGTAGATATTTTCCACTCTCTACATTCCTTTTTAATGGAACAACCTCTATTTGCTTCAGCTTTTGTCAAGAGTCTTGCCATCACCAAGAATGGTACAAGATTAACAGTAGTGTTTTTCTTTCTACATATAAAGTAGCTAGGCTTATCAATCATCACAACAAACAGCCAAATAGGGAAGAAGGAACCTCTAAAGCCATTTTTACCATGGCTCAACTACCAAAATTCAGGCAAATATTTCAAGATGTTTAAGTGGTTTTGCCATTGGAATGGATTAACATCATCACAGATGACAGTCCACTGAAATATAAAGATTTGATAATCCCCAAAATCAGTGATTGGCAAACTATAGCCTGTATGCCAAATTCAGCCTGCCATTTAATTTTGTAAATAAAGTTTTATTGGAACACAGCCACACTGTTTGTGAATTGCGTGTGGCTACTTTCATGTCACGATGGCAGAGTTAAGTAGGTGCAACAGAGACAATCTAGTGCTTGAAGCCTAAAGGTCTACTCTCTGGCCCTTTACAAAAAAGGTTTGTTGGCCTCTGTTGGAGAACATCCAAGTAAGACTTCATCAAATAGAGAACAAGCAGATAGAATGTAGCTGATTTACTATCATGTGCAGGAATATAGAACACTTCCCGGTACTTATTCCTGAATCATTGCTTTTAAAAAGCATCAATGGAAAGAACTTTAAAAAATAATTTAAAAAAAATTGATTCCAATGATTTAGATTACTGTTTCTCAATCTTATTAGAACCGAAAAACATTTTTAAATATTCTTATTGTCCCCTTATTCTTCTGAAATGAAAGTCATAAATAATTTAAATTACTCAGATGCTGATTTCAACAAAATCAATATAATGTCCTAGCCGTAATTTACAGGACAAATCAAACAGGAGTAATTTATAATAAAATAATATGTATTCAAATATATAAATACTCAATACATCTACCCTGGAAGAAAAAATAATCAAGTCAGATATTTAAAACTGTGTGTAAATCACTAAAAATCCAGAGGTAAAAGTACAGATTGATACAACTGGGTTGTTATTTGGTAACTCAAGTATCATAAGGTAAAGTGATATTTTAAAATGATAAACATCCTTAGTGACGTTCAGAACAAATTAAATACTATCTTTTTTTGTTTTATTATTTTTAAGGTTGCATTTCTGAGAAAAATAATATATATTAAACTATACGAAAATACTCTGTTTTGGTATGTAATATGAAGTTAGATCTTTGGCTCAAATAATTATAAACAATATAAAACTTTTATTACTACACCGTTGTATGCAGGGCTTCTGATTTAGAATTGTGGGCGCTCCTCTCCAATCTTTTAGGTAGAATAATAAAGTATAAAGAGATATAAAAAAACAACAACAAAAAAGATGGGATGAAATGATCAGCAGATAAGAATTTTCAACAGATTACTGGACAATGAAAAGGTGTGGAAGAAAGAATGATGAAATAGAACAGAGAAAAACTCTGCAACCCGGAAGATTTGGGGAGGGGCTACAAATGACTGACAATGTACTAGGTGCCCTGATACACTTCAGGAAGGTTCAGGATGTGGAAATTTTAGCCAACTTAGAGAGCAGGAAGGAAAGGTGAAATGGAAAACTTGACAATTAAGGGAATCAAAACCCCACTCACTAGCTTCATCCCTGTGTGCATATTACCTGAATTCAGCAATATAGAAAAATCCCATTAAAAAAAAAAAAAGAAGAGATTTTGCTAATGAGATTGACAATCCTATAAGAAAAGACCTCTCTGATTTGAAGGACTGAGGAGACAAGAATTGTGGCTGGTCTTCTGACCACCCCTTTAAGTGAAGCTTTGCTTATTGACAAGCACTGTGCAGATGTAGACCTGATTCTACTTCTCCTCTTTACAATAATAGGTAATTAAGAATCAGCAAACATTTGAGGAAAGTTTGCAGCCTGAAAAAGAACGATCAAATTTAAAAAAAAAAAAAAAAAGATTCTAGAGGAAACAGATAATTCAGGGCAGAGAAATTTTTTTAAAATAAATCTCAAAATCTTCAGAGACACTTGAAAAGGCATTGAATTTATAAAATGATAAGATCCTATGAATAATGAAGTATCAGAGAAGAAGAAAATATACGTAAAAATTAAAAATGGATGGGCTGAATTTATTTTTAACTCTAAGAATCGGCTTAGAGATTGAATTGAACAAGTATATAAATGGAATATATAAGAGAAAACCCATGAAGAATCAATACAAGAAATTTAATACACAAGAAAAAGAGAAAATAAAGTGACAGAAATCAAAGATTTATCAAATCCAGAAGACATTACTATTCTCAATAAAAGGACCTACAGAATAGACGATCTAGTCTTATTATTCAAAACATAAATAATTACAAAAAAGCAAAATATCAATTAAATAAACTACTTGCCTTGATATATTTTTGTGAAATTTTGAAAAACTGTAATGGTTATCAACTTGGAATTCTGTATCCAACAGAATTATAAAAGTCAAGTGTATGAGCAAATTAAATCATTTTTAGACATGTGAAGTCTCAGAAATGTTTGTCTTATGCGAAGTTTCTTAGTAAGTTATTTGAGGATGTACCCTGATAAGCTCTGCAGCAAGTCCAAAAAACAATGAGAATAGAACAGTCAGAAAAGAGTTCAGGAAAGGAAGTCTCCAGGAAGAGAAAAAAAAAACAAATCCTAAGTGGGAGAAGGTGCATACTAGCATAAGTGATATGTCAGAGTTTGAAAAAATTGAGGATATGATGAAGGCAAATATTGCAAAGAAATAAATAAAGAAGAAGAAAGGAAGGCAATTTGAAACTTCAACATGAAAAACAAAGAGATGCTCAAAGAGGACATATAATCATAGTTTGCTTGTCAGATGTACAGTAAAAATTTGCATAGTCATAACAAGGTAAATACTGTTTACTGATCTTGAACTTTTAGAATCAACATATAGATAAATAATTGGGGATTTAATCATGTTTTCAGAACATCATTAGGTTTTTAGAACAGAATGCAAATGTTATTATCTTTGACGTTGTTAATATAGAAATACAGACGACAGAAATTGTGAAGAAGGATGGAAATGAAAGCCAAAGAAAAGAATAGGGATGCTAATACCTTCCTTTAGTAAAATGGAACATCAAGAGATACAACAAATACCAATATTAATTAAAGGTATAAGTAGATACCTAAATTTAAAAGACAATGAATAGAGAAGCAAAGTTGAATACTATAACTGTATCACAGGATAGGAGAAAGGATGAGAGAAAGTTATAAGTGAGCTGAAGCCTCTTCTATTTGGCAACTAGCGGATGCCTCAAATGCCTCAATTTGATAAATCAAGAAACAATGGTATATACATAGTATCGACAACATAGATTTTTAACATATACTTGGCATAGACTCCACTAGCAGTCTGGTGAAGCCTATGGAACTATTCTCAAAATAATAGTCTAAAGGCATAAAACAAAATATATAGAATTGCAAAGGAAATCAATTATACTAAAATACAAAAATACTAAACAAATGTGTGGTATAGCAATAGATGTTTCTTTACTAATGCATTAAATAACAAGATCTAACTTGGAAGTAGAAAGGAGTGTAAACAATATTTCAAGATAGATTTTGCAACAACTTCATGTCATATGAAAATACTTCTGAATTCTACCACTGATAAAGTCACAGTACTGCTAATACTACTGTGGATCGTTGCCTACGCTAAATTTCAATTTGTATGTAACTTTTTTCCCCCATCCAAGCACGCAGACCTTATGAATCAACTCTAGGTTAAAAATTCCTGACTTAGAAGTATGGAGAAGAAATTAAAATAATAATGTTTGCCTCTGGAAAATGCCATAGGGCTAATGAATGTGGTAAGGTACAGAACTGCTGCCATGAACTGCTTGATTTTTCTAATCACATGTATGTATTACTTTGATAAAAACACTTAAAACACTTTACTTAAAATTTAAAATGTACATATATAATGCAATATGTATGTATGTGTGTATGTACATGTATATATGATATATCAATATAATATAAAATGCTGGCCATTATATATCTCAAACCTGATCATTATCTAAAAATGAAAAATTTCTAAGCCCGTACTTACCTTAAATCACTGGCACAGATAGTTCTCAATGCTCCAATGACAAAAAGAAACTATCTAAAGTCATTAAACATCTTGATAATATCAAAACAATTAGATGAGATTACTTGACATGATCAGAGATCCTTTTTTAAAACCTTAGGAAATCCCTATTCATCAGTAATTGTATTTATTCAATTGTAGGCAGGAAAATGCATCTGCAGATGAAAGCAGACATTATAGTCTTGGTCAAACCTGAAAAAGCTTCAAGTAAAATAGAATCTAATTGACCTACATTTTTTCTTAATCAAGGCACCTACAGTGTCAAGAATAACATAACAGGAAAATATACCAATACCAATGTAGGGTTATTGTAAACAGGCATTTGGCAGAGAATATGAGAATGGCTTTAAATTACAAAAATGTGTTCCTATTAAACCTAGCAGTAACTGAGATCATGCACATGAATGTTCTCTGCAGACTGAAAAGACAGGCATTGGGAAATATTGGAGAGTTCTGGTCTCAGTAATGAGAAGTATTAAGAATGTGTTCAGGTTAAGACATGCCCCTTAACCTTTCTGAGACTGTTTCCTCATGCAAAAAAAAGAAAGAGGGATTATTCTATAATAATATTTGATCACATATAACTCTAAAGATGTTGAATTTAATCTCTGATTCAAATTTAAATTGGTATTTTCTTATTAGTATTAGACACTAAAGAAGCAGTTGGTTGTTTGAAAGGAATATTCCTTAACTTCCTCTGGTGTAATCTTCTGTGTAACAAATCTAAAATTCCTTAACCTTCATTGTGAACAAAATTTCAATAGAGGTTTCCCATTCTATAAAATGTTTTTGCATCATTAAAACTATTCACCAGCAAGCATTGTAAAAAATCACTGAAAAACGAGAGGCATTATATTGGAAATGCTGTATACATGACTAGCTGATTAACACTTCAGGTTACATTTTACTTTTTAAATTTTGTAAAATGAATGCAGATTCTTAAAAATATCTCTGAACTTGGCAAGCATCACACTTTAAATGTAATTATGTAAAACCATAATTTACAGAGTACCTCCATTTAACAATCTACTCCACTCTATCCTAATTTTACCCTAAAGTAGGTAATAAGATATTGGAGAATATTAAAAACAAATATGCTTCCTTCAATTACAAACAATTATTTCATTGAATTTAAAAGACCTATTACTTTTTTCATTTTAATGTATTATTAAAGAATATTAGACACAGAAAAAAGTGCACAAGTCATAGTGTCCAGCTCAATATCTGTAATAATTGAGCTTACAGGTGAAATCCTATACCTAAATCAAGAAATAAAACCTTGTCAGCACTTCCCAAGGCCCTCCTCTTGTATTTCTTTCCAGTTACTAATATCCCCAGGTAACAACTACCCTTCCTTTAGAAGCAGCATAGGTCAGCTTTGTCAGTTATTGTAGTTTATATAAATGGACTCATACAGTACATACCACTTCATGTTTGCCTCATGTGCTGAGCATTAGCTTGTGGAATTCACATATAGTTATGTGCAGCTATAGATCATACATTTTCACTACTGTATAGTTTTCCCCATTAAGAATAAGCAACAATTTATTTATGCATTCCATATTTGTTGGGCATTTGTAAAATTTCTCGATTTGGGCTATTGTAACGGTGCTACTCTGAACATTCTAGTACATATCCTTCAGTGAACATATGTAAGCATATCTATTGGATAAACACTTGAGGTGGAACAGGAATATACAGTTATTCATACCTATGTTCAACTTTAGTAGATATTAAACAGTTTCTTAAGCGGTTGTGTGGTTTATATTCTCACTAACAGAGTATTAGAGCTCTGTTTTTTCCATATCCCCACCAACACTAAGTATTTTGTGTTTAAAAGGCCTATTACTTTTAATTCAGTAAATATTCATTGACTACTTACTAAAGTTAGCCACTGTAAATTGGTTACTTTTCTAAATACCACAAGTGATAAAGGTCCAGAGAGCAAAAATGCTTTTATTATCCAAAATACCTTTCCAAACTATTATTCAGAACCATCCAACCCCCCATCACCTAACCAACATAAAGCAAAATGATTTTATTTGGAATAAGAAAGGGAAGATAACATTAGAAACTATGACATGACCTTCAAAAATAGAGGGTTGAACAAGAATTATCCTAGGTAATATCATATATCTACCGACCTATTAGTCCTCTTCAGACTAAATAAAGAGATCATCTACTTAGAGCAAAAGAAAGACAATATACCTGTAGCTTTTCCTTATGGCAGAAGACTCAAATGGGTTATCTAAGGAGCTTATCTGACTCCAGAGCTACCTTTTATTTAGTCTTCAGTGTGGTTTTGTTCCCCCTTTTTGAGAAACATTTAAAGCATCTAAGACATTTAAAAATCAGGACATTTTACATAAGCGTCTAGAATTCTGATTTCGCTGGAAAAAAATAACTGAGTAACAATAAACCCAACACATGAAAAAAAATTAAAACAGCCCCCTTTGCTTGAGGCAGATGCTCTCCTGAGTTTCCCAGGGTCCCCCTTATCCCCAGTTACCTGTAACGTGAGGTCTGGGCCCAGAGCAGAACTGAGCTCCAACCTGGAAAATTTGGAGAGAGCTGAATTCTTATACTAGGCCCATTTCATTCACTGCATTACTTTCCTCACTCTGGGATTTAAATGATTACAAAACAAATAATTTGGGGTCATCAGCATTTTATAACAAGCTATCAAGGACTTAGAGAATATTAGAAAATGGTTCCAGATAATATACATTTTATGACAACTGACAAGGACCACAGGTCCACAAATATATCATAACATAGGGAAGAACCTGACTTACAGGACAAGTAGGACAATGGGACACTGGGTTCTGGGTATCTTTCCTCAGATGGAAGTTCCTCCTATACTTTTAAGGGTTATAAAATTCTAAGTTGCTCGACAGTGGCACCAGAAGTATCTGTACAAGATCAAAGTCTGGCTCATTAAGAAGGGGAGGGTTATGATTCAAGACAAACTGTCATCCCAGATTAAAGCATATTATCACCCCAAGCATCAGAGTCCCTTCACAGAATGTTAAGCATTCTTTTGATATTTTGTCCATAAGACAGAAGTGAACAACAGATCAGAACACTAAAAGGTAATCTATATCCTAAAAATACACCAGAGTAGGACAAGTAAGATATTCAGCTATTTAGTAAAATGTAAAATATTTAGTAAATATTTAGTAACATATCCAGTAGAGCTGGATATATTTAGTTTATATTATAAGGCATAATAACCCCCGGAACAGCTCAGAAAGGTACATGATCACATTTTTGTTTTGTTGCTGTTTTATTTCCATGTTTCTCCTGAAAAAGAAAGTTTCTTAAAAGCAATTTCTATAAGTGAATTAGAGGTCAGCCGAACATAACTCTACAGAAACAGTGTTTGAAGGACACAATGTGATGTTAACTTGAAGTAATGTGATGTTTACTTAAGGAGCTGAGAAACTGCTGCTGGGCTGCTGTGAAGCCATTAGAGGCAAGTTCAATGTCAACCAAGGTGAGAGGTTAAGCATAAAGCTTACCAGCAAAAGCCAAGATTTGACCATCAAGTTTCTGTTAAAATCATTACTGAAAGACAGCAGAGCAGCCATGGCCAGGTCCCCCACCGGCTATGCACCTCATCTGGCCTCTCCCAGGTGTACAGACAACTACTCGCTATGTGCATCATCTTCAGAGCAACTTCCTTAGTGCCCATTTCTTCTAACCCACTAGCATCCTGATAGATGTTTCTTCTGTTTGTTGAAAAGAAGTACTTGAAAAGATTCTATCCACCAATACTATTAGAAAAAATAGAGAGGTAAACTAATTCAAAGTAGCAGATAATACCACAAAGTACATCGTTACATCTCAGAAACACAGTAAGGAAAACGCTTTCTTTCCTTTTTAAGTTCCCTGCATTGCACTGAATATACATACTAACTAGCAACATAAAAAGTCCTTCTGGTAGTTATTTACAGGCAAGATTCCAGAGAAAAGCAACTTCAACTTGTACCTTCCCTAAACTGTTTCCCTTCATTAAATCTTACTTCCAGGCCATTTTTCATTGCCCAAACATCACGTGGTTGAAATTCAAATAATTGGATAATCTAAGAACATTATAAGGAAGTTGTGTATGCTGCATTAAGTCATGGCAATCTCAAAAGCAATGTAAATTATAATGATATACACCTTTCTTTTTATTCCTTGTACCAACCTTCAGATTCAATAGGGAGTTGAGTATAAATCATTTTGGTATAAATATCAGGCATATTCCAAAACAGAGATAGTTACAGTTGTGTGTACCAAAACAAACTGCATATCATCACTGACATGTAGAATATGAAGATGTTCTTTCTAAAACTCCTCACCTCATGGGGACCAGGGTTGAGCAGCTGGTACTCCCAGCTGGGTAAGTAACCCTTTCCCCATCCACTCTTATTCTCACTGTGTCCTTCCAGAAGATGCATGCTAACTTCAAGAGTCTCACCTCTCCCTGAAAGAACAGTGCTACCCTTCTTGTGACAAAAAGTTGATAAACAGTTACATTGGGTTTTTTTGTTGTTGTTTTTTGTCTTTTTGGCTGTGCTGCGCGGCACGTTAGTTCGACCAGGGATCAAACCCACAACCCCTGCAGTGGAACTGCAGTCTTAACCACTGGGCCGCCAGGGAAGTCCCCAGTTATATTGATTTTTTAAATGCAATCAAATGGCTGGTAAAATACTCATGTAAAAAAAGTTTTGTAAAGAAATCTAGACTAGTAACAGACTCACATTAAATACTGTATGCTATTTTTCTTAATTAAAAAAAAAAGTATCTCTATCCTCCCTTGATCTCCCCTGCTGTCCTGATCCACTTTGTACTTGTACTTCTCCCACATAATAATCTTTCATAATGTGTCTGCTCAGTAGCAAACAGTTCTTATTGGCTAATGCAGATTTTAAAGTTAGGTAGAAAAATTTTGCTTTGTACCTCCTGCACAGAAATTACTTGGAAACCAGAATCACGGAATGCATCCAACAGGTCTGTTCTAACAACAGCCCCAGGACATTTGGAGTATGGCTTTTCCTGACAAAAACCATTGACTGATTAGTTCACAGAAGAGGGTGAAATTCAAACTCCTGGACCCTTCAGTAATTCCTCCAGCAAAAAGAACAATCTGAAAGTGCAGGCCTCATTGAAAATAGCATACATTAAAACCACCTTCCGTTATGCAAATGTTCTTGCATAAATCACTTATGGAATATTATGAAATACGACAGAAAAAAAAAAAGAAAAAAGAAAAGAAAAGAAATGCATTTTGAATGAATCCCCAGGACTACATCATGATACAAATTTGGTCAAGAGTTTTTACTTGGTAGAGAAGAATTAGGGTCCAGTGAGCTACATTCACCACTGGTCTCCACTGGAGACTAATGGACTAATTGGAATAAAATATTTCTCAGATAGCCACTATCCTTTCTAAATCTAAAAGGGGTTATTCAGCCTTTATTATAATTTAGTCATTCAGCATATAAGAAATGAAGAGTAACCATAAGTACAAGACGGTAGTATTTGTAACACACATTCATATACACTGGTAAGTGTAAAACAGGGTTTTGTTTTCCTCCAGATTCCTTTCTGAATAATGGAGTGATATCATAGATTTCCTCAAACTCTAAGCACAAAGAGAATCTCTGTGAAAGGAAGATGAGAGACATTTTCTGATGATTATAAATATAGCTAATTTTTCCAAAAGAGAGAAAAATGAATTACATTAAAATTAGAATGACTTTTAATCCTGGGTCAAAAATACATTAAAACCCTTATTTCTAATGCAAACACAATGCCCCATTGTAAAATTTCTTTTTTATGGATTTATTATATAGGTCAAAGATTCCTTAAGGAAGAATCTCAGAGCAATTTCACATGAGACGTAAAGACTTTGAAGACATAAACACAGACCCCATTAGGAAACACCAGTTGCGGGCTTATTCCTCACTACCTTTCTTCTTATTCAGTCATTCAGTGAATAGTTACTGAGCACCTATGAACTCTGTGGCAACATAACTAGACCCAGCACGATCTAATGTCGTGCTTTCCAATCGCTGCAAGGTACCTCTTCACCCCTTCTGTTTTCCTAACTCTCTTTGTCTATGATCTCTGAGTAGTAAGAGAAAGAAAACTCAGGAAACATTTAAAGAGTGTCTCTAGGCTGGTCTAATAGATGTGTTGAGGTTAAAAAAATATATACATTTTCAATAGATGTACTTTAACCCCTCCCTCTCCTTCCGTCAGCATTTAAACAAACTGAAGTCTCTTTCATCTTAAGAACATAAAATCAAAAAGAAAATAAACTTTCCTTAGACATCACTTTACCTCCAAAGAGAGAAAAGTCTGGGACTTCCTTTTTTTGACATTCCCTCGCTTTCTACTCTCTTCTCCACTCATGCGACTTTGGTTTCAGCACCATCATTTTCCCAAAGCTGCCAGTGCTAGGTAGGCCCCTAGTGACCCACACACCACCGAATCCAAGGGGTACTTTCAGAGCCACACTTCGCTTCACATCTCAGTAGCATTTCAACCACCATGACCACTTCCTTCCTTAGATGCACTCTCTTCTCTGGGTTTTCAGGACACTCTCTTCCTTCTCTCTAAACCCTTTTCCTCCTCAGCCCAAACCCTGAAGGTGGGTGGTCCTCAGAGCTGCGTTCCAGGCCCTCTTTTGATTCGCTATATGATCTCATTCACTCCCATATGTTAAATTCTCACCTAACATGCCAATGCCTTCAAAATCTTTATCTCCTTCCCAGACCCTTATAATATGCTTAAAACCCACCTACTCAAGTATCTACTCAGTATCTCCATTGGAAGCCTTTCAGAAAACACAAAATTGATCTGCTCCAAACTGGACCCATTCACTTGGGCACCCCTTCCAGCCTTCCTCATTTCCATAAGGACACCACAAATCTCCTTGCTGCTCCAGGAAAAATAAAAACAAAAAAACATGAAACCATCCTTACTCTTCTCCTCACCCCACCCTAACCTCTGCCTAAGTAATAAGTAACTATGCCCTGTAGAGTCTACATGACGTTATAGGTTTTTAGTCTCGGCTTCTCTGCATCTCCACAACCAGCATCCCACTCAGCCCACATGCATCTTTTGTTTGGACTGATGAAATAGGCTACAGAAACACTGTTTTATAATGCAAATCTGACCCTGCCATTCTCCACCTAAAATAAGTTCCTTGGCTTCCTTCTGCCCAAATCCTAAACCTGTGTACAGAATCCTTCACAATCTAGCTGTATATAGCCCTCTACTTATAATTCAGCACCTCTCTGCATCTTTGCTGTCTAGAGTTACTGTTTTCTTTGGGGTCACGGCCCACAGTGGGCTGACTCATCTCAGTACCCACATACTACTACTCCTTACCTGGTGGAGTTCTTTCCTTTCCTCCCACCCTTCACTTAATTACATCCTGCTTCAGGTCTAATCTTAAAAAAGGCTTCTCAGGGATGCCTTCCTTGAAGCTCAACAGCCTAGTTTTATGGTTATGTGTTTGTATTAACTAGCATATGATTGGTATATACTACAAATGGATTTAGCATGAGATTGCACATTATAAATAAATATCAGATTTTTAAATGAAGACCAAACATAATAAATTAAGTTGGTTATCAAGTTTAGTTCATTAGCTCATTATTAATGCCATCAAGTCACACTGCCAGGACACTTCTAAATTTCTGTATTCCTAGATTCACTTATAAACAACTTGAAAGCAGAGACTGAGAAAGTTTCTGCCACAGTGTAGCAATAAAGTCGGAGACCCCACCTTTATACTACTGCTCTGGCAAAAAGGCATTAAATTATTATTTTTTTTAATTTTATATTGGAGCACAGTTGATTAACAATGTTGTGTTAGTTTCAGGTGTACAGCAAAGTGATTCAGTTATACATATATATGTACCTATTCTTTTTCAAATTCATTTCCCATTTAGGTCGTTACATCATATTGAGCAGGGCTCCATTAAATTCTTGAGTCTCCTCAGTGCCCTCCCCAAAGAGACAACAAATCAGCACTCCCTTTTGAATGCACAGGAAACATGCCCACCACCCAACCTCCAACACCACCAGACTCTAACTTGGGAAGCTTGAGCCCCAAACCAAACACACAGACAGGTGAGTGACTTACAGTAACGCCGTCTAGTTGGATTTAACTTTTATATTAGTGGTTCCCTGCAGCCCTCAGATTAGCCCATACTCCCCATGGCAGCCTACCATTTTCCTGAGGGAAATAAGATCCATCCTGGCAGACACCTAGGCCCAATCTCCTGTGATTTGGTGAAAAACACTTTATTATGGATAATTCTTACCCTCTGAATTGATTTTTTTTTCCCTTCTGTAAGCATCCAGCCAGCCTTGATTAATTTCTCTGGAGGGTTTTTCCGGGTTTTTTTTGTCCTTCATCTTGACAAACTTCCTTTCTCTTTCCAGCAGTGTTTGTTGCCACTGCTGTTGGTGTTTTTTGTCTTTGTTTTTGTTATTTTTATGAGCATATGGAAAAATCTTTTTAATTAACTCTCAGGTAACTAGATTTTTAAATGAGATTCCTAAATTCATACTGTTAGATGTTTTATAAGTATTTGCTGAGCAAAAATTCTGTGTCAATCACTACGCTAAATATATATTAACAGTGCACTGTGAAGAAACAGGCATCGACCTTTACTCTTCTCTCACGAAGCTGACAACGTAGTGGGGGAGATAGATAGGCAGTAAATAAGTAAACATAACAACATAAAATTCTATCATTGTAAGCATATGAAGAAAATAAACATGGTGAAAAGCCAGGAAAAAAAAGGGCAAGATACAAAATTAAATAGGGTAGCAAGGAAGAACCCTCTGAACTTGACATTTAAGCAGAGTACTGAAGGATGGTGGGTTGTTGTGGGGTAGAGGGCAGTTCTACACAGCGGGGACAGTGTATACAAAGGCCCTGATATGGGGACAGCTTTTGACATGGTCTCCAACTGAATGGGAGTGTGATTTCAGCTTCATAAATGAGAGAGTAATGGCTCAAATTGAAGTTACATAAGTAAGCAGAAGCCACATTCTGCAAAGCCTATTGACCAGGGCAAAGAATCTGGATTTAATTCCAGTTATAATGAGAAGCCATTGGAGGGCGTTAAATAGGGCAATAACATGATAGGATTTATATTTTATGACCTGATTTATATTTTAAAGGGATCACTCAGGCCATGTGGTAAGTAGATTTGTGGGAGAGGGGTGAGAGGATAAGCAGAGTGACCAGTTGGGAAACTACTGCTAAAGTCCAGAAGAAAAATGGTGGCATAAGGAAGGTGGCAATGGAGAAAAGAATTAGAAGTGGAGAACTTCAAAGAATTTGCAGATAGAAAACCTGGGATTTGCTGATAGATTTAAACATAACTATGCATACTTACCAGAATATCTGACTGCTATTAACCCATACAAGCATGCGGTCATGACTTAACTTCCATTGTGATTACAACGGGAATCATCAGTTGGATGGATGATACTAACTTAAAGCAAAGAATAATTTAGAGAAAATATTGAAAATGCATCCATAATGAAGTTGCTTTTGAAGGATGTTAAACACCTTTTCAGTTGAATAAGTCCTTTATAGTCATTAGCAACATATTAGGGGGCTTTAGTCTATGTCTGTTAAAAAGAAGTTCAGTACAATAGGAATATTATTTTTGTCATGGCTAATGTACCTTTTACTAATTTTTTAAAAGTGATGCTGTGGACTGTGTTGGCTACACATGTCATTGGCCCAGCATGCTATTCCATTCCTCATCTGATAAAAGCACCCCCTTTTCTTCCAAGGTATTCCTCTCCCACACTTGTACCTTGGGTGTGTACTTGGCCCATGTCTGGCTCTGTACCTGATCTTTGTGGCCACAAAAACGAATTGTACAGGGATGGGTATGTACCCAAATCAGGCCTTCTCTGGGTTTTTTTTTTTTTTTGAATTGCACACAGAGGGTGGCTCTCCCCTCCCAGTGGAGAACTGGAACTGTTAATACAGAGGACGCCTGAGTTCAGCCTTAGCACTAGTAGTAAATTAGAGCAGAGTCAGTGAGAAGATAATAGAAAAGGAGGAGAGGAAAAGAAAGATTCTAAAGTCAAACTAGTTTAAGTTAGTCTGAGTTGAGTTTATTTTACTACAACTGAGAGAGTCCTAACTCCCTAAAGGGAAATACATTGACTAAAGAGAGCCTAAAAGATATGGGGTGGGGACCTTCCTGGTGGTCCAGTGGGTAGGACTCCGTGCTCCCAATGCGGGGGGGACCGGGTTCGATCCCTGGTCAGGGAACTAGGTCCCACGTGCATGTCGCAACTAAGAAGGCTGCAGGCCGCAACTAAGACCCAGTGCAGCCCAAATAAATAAATAAAGATATGGGGTGAAAAGTTTTAAAGGTTAAAGGTTTAACCTTTAAAATCATGTTCATTTTTTAATCTAAAAATCATGTTCATTTTTTAACCTAAAAATCATGTTCTATAAGAATCTCATGTGAGTCTGAATCAGCTCTAATCTGCTGGACTTTGGAATTCAAAATTTTTAACTTATTCATATGTGGATATTTCATTTCAATTATTTAAGTTTAGTTAAGGATCGTCTGTTGGGAAGGGCCGCAAAAGAAAGAAAAGTGTATATTTGCCTAGAGTAATGACTACAGAAATGGGGGAGACAGGGAAGAGAAAAAGAGAAGAGTGAGCCCAGCACACTCCCCAGATCCTTAAAGAGAACAGAAGGGAGGCAGAAGCTGCACTGGCCACTGTGGTCTCCTCCTCACCTTTTGGTGGCCCTTCCCATGCGGACATTCCTCTTCCTTCCTACACACATTCTGCATGAGCAAATCTTCTCAACTCCTGGCTTTCTTCAACTAGCGCCTGTATCTCAAAGACAACCAAGTGTGTGCACGTGTCTGTGTGCGTGTGTGTACATATATTCAACTTTCGTTTCTATTCTAAGTGACAGCTCCATATTTTTACCTAGAGCTCTCTCTCTAGGTGACCTAAGCCACCCACATCTAACATATTCACAGTGACTCATTATTTTCCATTCCTCAAACTTATACCTTCTTCTGACTCCCAAAGTATCACCATTCATCTAATTATTCCAAAGTACAAATCTCTGAACTGCCTTCAAAAATTCATCATTCAAGATTCAACTCCAAAGATATTTCCTCTGAAACTTTTACCAACCTCTTCAGAGCCATTAACCTTTCTGGGTATATCTGTAGTTTTAAAAAAATGTCTTTATTAGAGCATTTATAACACTGTATTGCATGGTTTAATATGTGTGATGTTCTTTGACATTAGACTGGCAGTTTCTAGAGGGCCAGAGATTTATCTAATGCATTTTTCAAAACCCAGAATCTCATACTGTATCTACCATAAAAGTAAAAGCTCAATTATTGTTCATGGAATTTATCTATAACACTTGATTCCATTTCACAAAAAGTAATCGTTTTATATTGAAATGCATGGCTAAACTAACATTTTAAACATGTAACCTTAACTTTACATATATTTATAATCTCACCGTAAGAATATGCAGAAGATGAAAATGTACAACAGAAGTGAATATCAGGTGGATGATTTTAGATCAGCAGTTGCCATTATTGATACTTTAAGAATTATGAACTATGTGAGTAATGGCATATAGGATAAATTCATGTGATTGCCATGTGTAGGATATGTGAGAAAAAGAGAGAGAGACAGAGTGGTACACATCTGTGTTATTAAAACTGTGTCTATGTTTAAAACAAGTATTTTCAGACTTCACAGGATCACTGGGTACAAATCCGCTACCTCCACATTTTGTCTACACTGAACTAGATTCTCAGCATTTTTTCTTCATTTTTTTTCCCCAATCATGTCAGAGGCTAATTCAGACTCAGTCAAGTCCTACAGGACTCAGGCACCATGACCATATCTTTGTTATCGTCTTGTTAATAATTTAAGAGATATTGTTTGCTCTACCATTCTGTCGAGTTCCCATTCCTGGCTCTCTTCAACACCCAATACAAAGTAAAAATTTACTTAGTTCAATTCAGTTACATTCAGCAAACATGTATTGATCACACATGCACCAAAGCATTCTGCTATGGGCTGGGATACAGAAATGATAGACTCAGACAACACCCATTCTCAAGTAGCTTTCAATTAAGCAAACTAAAAAGTTCAGAATAAAAATGTTTGAACTCTAATCTTATCACGCATACCTAGTGTGCAATCCAATAAGTAAATCCTTCAACCACAGAGCAAAGTTTTCCAACACGATGACTGATTTTTTTTTTAAGGTTTAATGCCTTTTACAAAAACAAAAACAATGATTTTCTTACTAACACTTTAGAGTAATAATTATATATATGATTTTTTTTTAATTGCATCTTTCACGTCCTGTTCTGGAAGTTAGTACCAAAATAAATGTCCATCAGGGCTCACAGAAAGAAGAAAACAAGGAAAAGACAAGGAGGGCTCTTAAAGTTAAGTTATTCAGGAATATCTATATACTTGGGTTGGAATTTTAAAAAGCACCCCTAAGAAGCCAAATTTATACAGAAATAATTTTCTTTTTATTTTATTTTTTGCTATATGTTGTGATCACCACAATAAGTTTAGTCATCATCCATCACCACATATAGTTATACATTTTTTTCTTGTGAAGAGAACTTTTAAGATTCACTCTCTTAGCAACTTTCAAATATCTAGTACAGTATTATTAACTATAGTCATAGTTACAAGAAATTATTTCAGGGGTTATATAAAATATTTTGCTTAATTTAAAGAGAGCATTTTAAATGTCCTCACACATAAAAACTTACTCTAAATATTTTAATTCTAGTTTGAAAATTAAGGAAAACCAACAACAGCAATATAATCACAGCTGAATGATGATGGGAAAAGTTACAAAATTCATACGCTAAATTTTAAATCCTGACATTAAAAAAAAATAGGATCAGACACTTTAAAGGTGACGACAGGAAGAAAGGAAAGGCTAGATGCTGCATTACACATGCACTCGGTACTGCCCTTCCCTGAAATGCCCATCAAAGTCTTAAAAGACTGCCCACAGTCTAAGTCCACTACATCAGGAGACCAGAATCCCTGCAGGTGAAAAATAAAATCAACTAGCCTTGGAGTCCTGGAAAACAAGATGATATACTATGCGACTCTATAAATGTTAACATTTCTCTAATATTTCCAATACCACAATTAGAAATAAAAATAGACAACCCTGGTTGGCATACTGGCTTCCCGCTCTGCTTTGATAAGAAGGAAAATCAGATGCAGAAATGCATAAAGTTACTGATGAGATTCTGGGTCTTGCTACCGTGAGCAAGTAGATCACTCAGGACACCACACTCCCTTGAGAAAGAGTCACACGCACAGCTTTAAAAAGTCATGAAGAAAAGTCCAGATGAGTTTCCTTTCATCCAGAGTAATCGTTTTATGAACTATGCTACTGGCCCCAGCACCTTACCTAGATGTCAAAATCATCTGGAACATCCTCTACATTTAAGAAAGATAAAGAAGAGAAAACTGTGGTGTGAAATCAGGGAGGGGTGGAGAACTGCCTTCCCCTTTTAAGAGCAGCATCAATTAATCCCAGGGGAGGTGGGTACAGTTTACTAGTTAATTAGTCCAAGGATGAGGTTCTTTCATGTGTAATTCAGAACAGGAACACCTGGTGTGCGGCTCTTCAAAGCACAAGGGGAGGGGGCAGGGAAGCCAAACAATGCAAGAGAGGTCACAACAGAAAGCAACAGCACAAGAACAAAAACTGTTTCTCTCTGACCTTCACCCTGCTGTAAATAAAGTGAGATTCCTGAGGGCCCCCTCCCCCTAAGGTCCGGGGAGAACAAACAGCTCCTGGCCCACTAGGGGAGTTCTAAAAAGACATGGTGTTAACTAATTGTTTTGTAACCCAATTAAAAAGAAAACAGAGAACCAGAGAAACACAAATACAGATATAATGATTATAATCACATTCTGATATATAGCGCACACCAAAAATATTGACATGCTCTCTCTCTGTTGTGTGACCAGGGCTGCCCAGGTAGCATTCAACAAAATTAGGAAAGGAGGCTTCTACTTTAGGACAAATTACCTTGTTCTCTTGAATCTGAAACTGAGCCATTTGCTAATGGAACACCTCTCCTTGTGAATTCTAAAATGGTGAGGTCATGTTTTTTTTTTGATTGTTGCTTCTAAACATTCTGGTTGTAGACAGGTTGATAAATGCAGGTGAAGAAACATTAATGTTTAAATTGAACCAAATAATATATGATTTCAGCTGTGGTATCCATTTAAAGAAAAAAAAATAAATTAGGGGTTTTATTAGGAGGTTGATTCAGAAGGAATGAGGGAAAGTGTCCTGGAATGGATGGAATCTAGTACCTTTTAAAAATCACCACCATGAGAAATTCTACAACACAGAACACAGTGTTTAAAGATATGAAAAAGCCTGCCATAAAGAGTTTTAACCTAATTTTAAAGATTGCAGGATCAGAAGAAAATGGCTTAACAATTTCTAACATTGATTATACTTGTTTCTGCTCTAGGGAAAACTTTAATAAAACTATCTCATATCCTCTTATCCTCTTTTCCGTGTGTGTGTGTGTGTGTGTGTGTGTGTGTGTGTGTATGTGTGTGTACTGGGGGGTATCTGTGTGTTTATTCACACCACACACCCACATACACTTACACATAACAAAAGCAGGCTTCTGATCCATTAAACCAAAGGCATTTGAGAGGCAGGGAGGTGGACAAGAAAGTGAAGAAATTGTGAAAATGTTCTTAGCACATTTCCACAACTCTGTATCTATAATTAAAGAATGAACAATGAGCCAGAGAAGGGAGAGTTGAATAAAAGTACAGAATTATCTGGTGGCTCAAGGAAAAGAAAGTCATTCAAAGGAAAAGTAAAATTAAGTGTAGACAATTGACTTGAGACTTACATGTGTATGAAAATTCACTTTTAAACCACTGACCACAGGGACAGTAATATTCTCCCAACCATTCAAAAATTTGTTTCAGGTTCTAGCTATTTAAGTCATAATCCAGAAAAACAAGATTACCTTTCCTCTGTATTTTTAAAATTCACTTATTTATTTATAAGTGTCATATCTGTCCTGAACAGAAAGAATGAAAATCAGCTCGGACTGAAAAGGAGAAAAAGCAGCCTTGCCATGAGTCAGGCTTGGAGGACAGACACAGAAAAAGCCAAACATTAAAAACAGAAAAACACTGTTTCTTCCAAGGCCATGTAGTAGTTGCAAAATGCCATTATGACCCCTCTCATTTTTACCAATGTCACCCCAGTCCTACCTGCTATTTTCATTTCTTATTAGGAATACCCAATTGCTGCTAAACCACCCTGGTCTAAACTATGACAACGTCCAATCCCTAGTTAATTTTCACGGCTAATCCCACCTCAGAAACAGCAACCAGTCCAAAACTGATCCTTCCTCCCCTTAGATTCTCCTCAGAATCCTTCAGTAGGAACCCAACCTCAAAAGTTGCTCTCTCCTAACTCCTGTCAAGGTAATTCCGTGGTTCTTTGAAAAGCCCTCCCTCACTACAAGTCAGCATATCTGATTTTGTCGGGACTACAGGCTTGTTCTTGGTGGTTTTTAGCTGATTAGGTTTTTTACACATTCAGGAAGCAATTATTGAGTTTCTACTATGTGGAATGCACTGGTGTTCTGAAAAAGATAAATGAAAATAAGTCTCATACCTTGCTTTCCTGAGGACATCTATCTTGGAGAGGTAAGACAGATGTATAATAATGTAAATAAATACCACATGAATAATTACAACACGAAAGGTACTAAGTACTCTGGAGGTTCAGAAGACAGAAGGGTGACTATCAGAATGGGATCCAGGGATGCCTAGAGAGAAAGAGCACATGGCCTGGACCTTAAAAGAGATTTTGTGGGCTTCCCTGGTGGCGCCGTGGTTGAGAGTCCACCTGCCGATGCAGGGGACGCGGGTCCGGGAAGATCTCACATGCCGCGGAGCGGCTGGGCCCGTGAGCCATGGCCGCTGAGCCTGAGCGTCCGGAGCCTGTGCTCCGCAACGGGAGAGGCCACAACAGCGAGAGACCTGCGTACCACAAAAAAAAAAAAGATTTTGTGAGGCCCAGGGGCCGGCAGTCCCAGTGGAGGAGAGAGCAATAACCAAGATGTAGAGACTGGGAAGACCCTTGCGTGTTCAGGGAATGGCAACCTACTTTAGTTGGAACACAAAGTACACACTTGAAATTACTGGGAAGTCAGCCTGAAATCTGAGACTAAAACAAATGTATTTGGTAGATGATATGGAACCACTAAAGGTTTCTGAGCAAGACAACAGCTCCATCAGAGGTATACTTTAGTCTGATGTATCCAATAACGTTATGAGAGACTGGGAAGTGTTAAAGTAAAAAAAATCCTCATTTGCGACACTTGTTAAAACAGTAAGGCAGACTTTATTCAAAGAAACTATGGCAAGAGGAATAGGAACTACGATGCTACAGTGGGATTTTGCAGTGGGGGAGAGAAATTGGGCTCAGCACTGAAAAAGAAAAGGAAAAGTGGGAATTTATAGCCAAGAAGTGGGGTGGGGGTCAGTGAATGGAAAATTACCGAGAGGAAACATCAGGGGTAAGGAGGGGTTTCTGGTGAGACCAACCTAACAGGATTCTTGCTGAAGGCAGGCAGGGTGGTCGGACATCACCCCAGTGGGTTGGAGGAAGATGAAGAACATTATCAGACATGGAGGGTTAGCCAATACTGAGGAGGGGAGATTCCGGCTAAACTGACCTAGCAAGATTCTTGCTAAACCTGGACAATGCAGAGGCAGAGACGAAAGCCCAAAAGTCAGAGCCTAGTGGAGAAGAGAGTTCCGAGCAGCCGGACCAAAGTCTCTCAAGGAGACACTGTCGGAAGACAGAAGGCTATTTTAAGCAGTCTCATTGGGAGATAACCAGGGTTTCAAGTGAAAATAGGAGTGGAAAGGAAAGAAGCATCTAAGAAAGACACTAAAGGCAAATATTAGACAGTGGTGATGGATAGGATACGGGAAGCAAGAGAGGGGAGTCAGGGAGGACGGAGGTATGGAGCCTGTGTAACCAGGAGCGCTATGGACCCCTTGCAGGAACTGGAGAAATCTGAGGGGAGACCATGGAGCGCAGAAGAGTCCTAGGTGACCATCCCCTCTCAATGTAAGCCACAGAGGTCCAAATTCCCACTCTTTCTCTGTTTAGTTTTTTTTTTTTTTTTTTTCCCCCCGGTACGCGGGTCTCTCACTGTTGCGGCCTCTCCCGTTGCGGAACACAGGCTCCGGACGCGCAGGCTCAGCGGCCATGGCTCATGCGCCCAGCCGCTCCGCGGCATGTGGGATCTTCCCGGATCGGGGCACGAACCCATGTCCCCTGCATCGGCAGGCGGACTCTCAACCACTGCGCCACCAGGGAAGCCCTCTCTGTTTAGTTTTAATAGTTACCCTGGAGAGAGAGCAACAGTTTCAACTAAAGGCAGTGAATAACTTACGGTAAAAATGTGGGTTTAAGTTTCACTTTCAGCCATTACTGGCTATGTGACCTTGGCAATTATTAACCACTCTGACCTGAAAAGTCCTCCTCTGTGCAAAGGCAATTATAAGAGTGCCTGCCTTAGAGAGGTGTAGTGAAGGACTAAATTAAACGAGTGAGGGAAGCCGAGTGCTTGGTCATGCGCTACTAGTTTTTAAGCGAGATTCAGCCCCTGTGGCAGTAGGGGTGGTGGTGGGGAGGGCACTGTTGACGGATCAGGGGCTCTTTCTGGCTCCCCTTCAAGCAAAGGGAGGACTTGCTATACCTATTTTTCAGAAGCTGCTTTAACATCAAAGTCCCAATTTGGAAAGGACCCTTGCTTCTACTTCTGAAGTTGTTTTTTTGTTTGTTTGGGGTTATTTCTAAATGTGGATGTTACCTGATGCATTCAGATGGATTGAGGGCCTGTAATTTGTTACTCTACCTCAAATAACTTAGAGTTTTAATAAGCCTATTATGCTCTAAAAATCCTTTTAGATCTGTTTTCACTCAACATCTTATGCTATCCTTCAAAAATACCATTTACTCCTGAACAGGGCTAATAAAGGTCTGGAACTTTAAAGTATCTGGGTCTTATAAGAACAGATAAGAATGCAGTGTACTATTTGCATTTCAAAGTGATCTTCCAGTTTCCAAAACCTAGCTTCTTTTTTGGGCTTGTTAGTACATAGGAAAAAAAGTTAATTTATTAAGTAAACACCAGGGCTTCCCTGGTGGCGCAGTGGTTGAGAGTCCGCCTGCCGATGCAGGGGACACGGGTTCATGCCCCGATCCGGGAAGATCCCACATGCCGCGGAGCGGCTGGGCCCGTGAGCCATGGCCGCTGAGCCTGCGCGTCCGGAGCCTGTGCTCCGCAACGGGAGAGGCCACAGCAGTGAGAGGCCCGCGTACCGCAAAAAAAAAAAAAAAAAAGGAAACACCAAAATAGGTGCAGTCATTATTGACAATTATAGGTGGCATATGTGGTCTAATAAAGCAAAATAACACGTCTTTGCCAGGCACCTCCTCTCCTGAGATTCTGCTGTACCTGTGGTGAGGAGGGACGGGAAGAGTGGAGGGGAGCCGGAGGACTCTGATATCAAGCTCCCTTCAATGAGTCTTGAAACTCTATTCTAGAGCTTTTTAACATTAGCCCTGACAAACTATCCTGCATACATTTCCAACCTGCAAAGGTCATATTTCTTGAAGTTATATCACAATGTCAGAACACATGAGAGCTGACCTGCAATAATCAGTGACAAGGACATGTGTAAAGTCCAAAGTTGTCTTCATCCAGGATCATGATGTCACTTGTGCCTTTTAACTAGATAAGATCAAATCCACCACCAGTTGGTGAGATGCGGCATCTCTTGGATTAGAGGGGCCCACGGTTGGGCAGTGTTGGATGGACAGTCTAAAGAACCTGGTAGCTAATGGCGCCTGTAAGAAGCAAGTGGATGGTAAAACGCAATTCCCTGGTTAGAAGCTTGGCAGGACTCTAGCCTTGACATGCAAAAGGCAACGTGCTATTTTGGAGACCACTAGTGGGTAGAACTCTGCTTTACATCTCATTCTTAAATATAAACTTTTAACAAAACCTTGCCACTTAAAACAATGTCAAAGTTTCAGTACACCAACTGAGAAAACAGAAGCATGCCACTTGTTTATCCCTGTGTTCTGTAGCAGAAGTACCAAAGTGAAAAAGGAAATGTGCTTGCTTTTGACAATTGAATTTTTCTCATGTTCATCTGCTAACACTTTCTTACACTGTAAGTTTGCATTTATTTTGCAAGGACTATATTGATCCTACACACAGAGATGACACCACTCCCCTCCAGGCTGGCCTGTCAATCAGTGTACCGTCTCTTCACATACAACATGTTCCATATTTTCTTTGCTAACATAACCAGTGGTGTTTGGGTTTAGTTGTGCATGAAATTAATCCTACATTTTCATGAACACTTAAATAGAAAATCTAAAGACTAGGTGGAGAGTGGGCATTTATGATGGAAGTGTCTGCACGTGTGGGGAGTTGAGGTAGGGAAACGTGTTTGCAGGACAGGTAAGAAAGCACACATTTTCATTTTAAACATATTTACTCTTAAAAATACTAGTCTAAAATTCTCATCCTACAAAATGAACTTCTGTTCTGAGTACCTGCAGGTGAAGGAGCAAATAATAATTGGTACACTTAAGAGACAAAAATTGGTCACATGAATTTCAACTACGTACATCTACGGGATGATCCGGGAGATATTTCCCACATTTAAAAAATTGCTGTATGATGTTTCAACTCTTGCGACTGTGTGTGTCCCAGGCAACATAATAGATTATACCTCAGCTCCTTAAAGAGCACCCTGATAATATGCAAGGCTAAAATGTCAGAAGCTATTAGAAACTCTCAGATGCACAATATATCTCCATCCCTGAGTTTTCCCCTTACACTGCGGAACACCAGACAACAGGCATGCAAACTGCTCAGCTGCAACTGTTCCAAGTCGAATAATTACAACTTGTCAGAAAGAATTAATTTTCCCATTTCTCATAAAGATGTGTAAAAATTACCATGTTATTATACACTGACACTCTCTGGAGGCAGACACAAAATTTAATTTTGAATTCTTTCCGCATATTAAATTAAATCCATAAATAAGAGTTTAGGCATTCACTCGGAAGCATATGTTCATTGGGAGCGAAAGCCAACACGAGCCCGGCTGTAATGGCTGTTGTAATGTTTTAATAGCTCGCTTCTTCTAAGCACCAATAAATTTACATGATCATAACAGTCGTGGGCATACAAGAAGCCCATTACTGTCTGGGCACAGGCAGCAGCGTTAACAGGATGGAAAAATGGAAAAAGGAAAAAAAACTCTTAAATAAAATTAGGCAACTGCACTTGTCAGCTGCTCCATGATTGAATTTTTAATATTGTGGTCAATTGGTCAAAACAAATAATGGGATAAAATATTTTAATGTATTTAGAACCTGTTTCTGTAGTTAGCCCACAAAATAGTTTTCCCGAAAATGAACCATTTCAATCTTGCCGTTTCTAGCAAGTTTATATTTAAAGACACATACCGTAATTTTTAATTTTTTGGAGGACATTTGCTCTCTATGCGCCCATATTTGAAGTCAGAGCATTTCAAATTCGGCTCAAAGGGTGATTCTTTTTAGCCAAGGGAGTGTCTTGGGGAGACTGCTTAGGGTGCTAAGAAGTGAGCTTTAAGGCAAGCCTTGTGGGACACAGGAGTGCACTGCCTGCCTGTCCTCTGCCTGGAGCAGAGAATGCTCTCCTTTCGAGACACAAATGAATACATGTTCCATAATTAGAATCCAAACTGAAAAGAAAACACTGCAGCCTCCAGACCATTACTGAGGTGGTGTAGGTTCCATTTATTAGGGATTGTTGAATAAACAGCTTACTTCTAAACTTCTATAAGCAAATTCACCCTGGTTGTGAAAACAAAATACAGAAAAACCTCTACCATATTTCACATTACTTAAGTGTTTTTCAAGGATAAAGAGTCCAAAGTAATGGATGGTCTTACAGTGCAGATCAATGCTGGCTGGTTGGCATTTCTGATCCTAAGCATACAGATGCTGTCACTGGTGGGAAGCTATGGGGGTGGGGATGAGGTGGGCGTGTTAGTAGAGAATTAGAGAGGGAGTGATGTTCAGAAAAAAAGGTTTTGTTAAGGAGAATATGTGAACGGGCCAAGGCTTTTTCCATAAAGGAGTGATGAGTAATGCATGCGTAGAGAAGTGATATGAATTAAGAATGTAAATGAGAAAAAAATCATTTTTCCAAAAATGGCATTTGGATTTGATCATTTTCACCCTTACAGATAAAGACTATGATCACATAGGTCACGCTTATCCCAATGATCTGTCTTAATTGAGAAACCAATGCCATTTCAATACATTTTTTATAGCTCTGTTTTGAATCATGAGATGTCTTATACATATTCAGATTATCAAAACAGTTATTGGTTTGAGAGTTCTCTGTTTGGGACAAAAGATTAAACCTAGTAACTTTCCCTACAAAGACAGATAACAAACTCTTCCTCCTTAACAATAAAAGATCTTAAAATCTTTGCAACAATATATGTACTCACTCCTAAGTAGTCTATAATTCGTTGCTGGCATTTAACAGAGAGTCAGGATAAATCTTCTACTTTTCCAAAGTATGCACAGATGCAACAAAAATCTCTTTTTTAAATACTGAGGTTGTTTAATATCAGCTGAAATCAGCTTCAGATTTTCAATTAAATTTATAGAAAAATTAAACTGAACATCCTAACACTCTAAGTAGCAGATAAGTAAATTTCTATCGAATCACACATATTTTTAAAAGATAGCTTTTTAAAAATCACTAATCCTCAAAAGCTTCAGAGGAAAGGACGGAGCATATGCATTAGGTATTTCTGGATAAGAAGCAGAATAAATATAAACCCATTGGAATATTCTGGGAAAAGAGACATATCTTATGAAAACTTTATAAATGACTGAAACCTTTCTGTAAACCTCTCTCTTCACTTCTAAAAGCAGGGTATATATGGAGTGTTTTAAACCTCCTTTTAAATCTTTCTTCTCCTACATGATTTAATTCAGGTTGCTATTAAAATGGTTTACCAGGTAAAACATAGTTATATCCAAAGAGTTGCAGAGTAGAATTAAATGAAGGAAAAATCTGTCAGCAGGAAGTTTTAAGGAAAAAATGGCTGGGGATTCGGATAATGGCTGTACTCGGGTAATGGAAGATGGTGGATATGTTAAAAGAGAATTAGAAGGTTTTCACATATAAATATGTGTGAAGGTTGACTCTTACCTGTGGTATGGAGAAAGATTTTGACTAAGAAAGAATACTAGATTAAACAATCTCTTTTGCCCAATATGGTCTCTTGTGTTGTAAATGGTTGGAATAATCCTTCAGGAGCCAAACGACCCCCTGCCCATTTCAGAAGGGACACTCATTGTCCCAAAGGACATGTACCTTCTCTGACACTAGTTAATACTAATACACACAAATGCAACAGATTTTATAAAACCCATTTGAATAATGGAGTATTTCTTTCTCAAACACTCTAAACTGGTCTGTTTGGTTATTTATTATTTATACGACTACATCAATGTGCCACATGAAGTGTGCCAATGTGCCAGAATTCTAGTAACAATGTAAACAGGTGGTAATAAAAATGTGGGTTATTAGGGTCTGAAATCTGATAAAAGGCAAGTTGGTATAGCTTTCAGGAGGCTGGGGAATGTAATTACCCAAACTGTTGAATTAATCACTGGCTGAATCATGTTTATATTTAGGTGTGGTGGACTTTGTGAATGGAAAGGAATTCTTAATTATAAAATGAGGTAAGCATTTAAAGTCTGCTAGAGGTTTCTTAGTAGTAAAATATCTGGGATCAAATTAACCAGCCTTTACTTTATATGCTTCTCTTTGAATCAAATTTTGAGAAATACAGAAAATTTCTCCTTGTCCTACTTTTTCCCACTTTGAAAAAGGAACTACCACCCTCAACTAAGGTCAGCTTTTCCCAGGAAAAGAAAGGCATTAAATGTACCACCTGGTGCTCACTAGTGTAGGGTACAGAGAGAAGAAACGGGGGAAGGGAATACAGAGCACTACCTCTCTTCTCTCCAACTTCTTTCTCCATTCCATTTCTAGGGGTTGAATTTAAATCAAAGACACCTGTAACACTGAGCCCCCCAAATATGGAAGGGAGATTTAGGGTATTGGTTTCTACCTACATGAACTACAGTGTCGTGCCTCTAATGAGGTATAAAATTTGGATTATAGTAGATCTGTTCTAGACCATGTCCAATGAAGATTTGTTGCTAATAGTATTAATAGCAGTGTATAGAAACACCACCTTTTCTATTTCCCTTTGCCTCTCTATAATGGGAAATTAGTGGAGAGGGTGTTTGGTAAAGACACCTCTAACCTTTGACAAATGTATTAACTTTTGATTCTCTTCAATGTATACTTTATCTATTCACTTACGTATTTTAGTTTTTTCTTTAAAACACATATTATTGGAACAAGATGGAGTAACAGGGACTGGATTTACTATTCCACCAGAAACAACAACAAAAAATAAAAATATGTGAAACAACACTTTTTAAAATATTGGACACCAGGCAACAGAGGATATTGATTGCTAAGAACCAGGAAACAGATGAGGTGAGCCCTAGTACTGCCCCAGGTTAAAACCTTGAGAGAGTTTAGAAGCTGTGGCTCAGGAAAAGGGAAGTCAGGTGGGTCTCATAGACTCCCCGAGTTGATGAGACAGAAATGAATACAGGAAGACAAAGGCAGCTAGGATTCATAGGATCATCTCTTAGAGAAGAGAGCTGCACAGAGAATTTGGGAGATGTAGAGGATTCCCTTCAAGTATTTAGCAGAACACTGATTGGTAGATGTATGAGGAAACTGCCCAGGACTAGGGAAAGAACCATCCCTCAAAATTAGAGGGAACACTAATTAGATTTGACACAAGCTAGGAATAGGGCCTATTCCCACCAACCACACTGGAAAGCTCACAAATCACAGAGTTTTGTTAGAGTACTCAGAAGTGTCTTGTCTTCATATTAGGGAAAAATTGACTCTAGAAAAAAATGCGGGTTTGGTCCCACCTAATCATAGAAGCAAGACCCAAAGGGACTGATCTGTTTCCACTGAGTTCCAGAAAAAAGGTAAAAAGTATTTATAGGGATACAAAAATATCTAGCATACAATGAGGTAAACTACACAAAATTTGGCATTTAATAAAAAATTACCAGGCATGCAAAGAAGCAGGAAAATATGACCTACAATTAGAAGAAAAACTAATCACTCAAAACTGACCCCAAACTGACATAGATGTTAGAATTAGCAGAAATGTTAAATAATAATTGTTAGTTATTTAATTTTATTCCCTATGTTCCAAAACCTACGAGAAAGATGGAAAATATTAACTAAAGACATGGAAAATATAAAAAAAACCCAAACCTAACTTCTAGATATGAAAACTACTATGTTTCTAGGGATAAAAAAGAATGGGGCTTCCCTGGTGGCGCAGTGGTTGAGAATCTGCCTGCCAATGCAGGGGACACGGGTTTGAGCCCTGGTCTGGGAAGATCCCACATGCTGTGGAGCAACTGGGCCCGTGAGCCACAACTATTGAGCCTGCACGCCTGGAGCCTGTGCTCCGCAACAAGAAAAACCATGATAGTGAGAGGCCCATGCACCGCGATGAAGAGTGGCCCCCGCTCGCCACAACTAGAAAAAGCCCTTGCACAGAAACGAAGACCCAACACAGCCAAAAATAAATAAATAAATTAATTAATTAAGAAAAAGAAAAGAAAAAAGACGAATGCCTAAAATTAAAAATATACTGGATGGAACAAATGACAGATAAGAGACCAAAGAAAAAAAATATTAGTTAACTTGAAGACATAGAAATACACAGTACCCTAAATGAAGCATAGAGAGAAAAAAGACCTACAAAGGAAAAAAAAAAAAAAGGGAACAGAGAATCACAGTTGTGGAACAACTCCAGAAACTGCACATTCTGATATATGTGCAGATGGGGTAACAGAAGCCAGGGAGGAAAAAACAATATTTGAAGAAATAATGGCAGAAAAATTTTTTAATTTGATGAAAAGTACAAACCCACAGATAAAGAAGGAAAACAACCGACAACCTTGAATTCTACACCCAGCAGATATATCTTTCAAAAAGAAAGGTGAAATAAAAAATACAAATACAAAAGTTAAAAAAATTAACCACTAGAAGATATGCCACACAGAAATTTTAAAGGACGTCCTTCAGGCAGAACGATTTTAATGAAATAAAAGATAAAAAATCAACAGATAAAATTGAGACCAAAATCTGTTTCTTGGAGAAGATCAATAAAATTGATAAATTTCTTGCTGGCTGATGAGAAAAAGAAAAGAGAGAAAAAGGTGATACAAATTACTGATATGAAGAATGAGAGAAGTGGCATCACTAGAGATTCTTCAGATGTTAAAATGATTATAAGATATTATTATGATCAACTTTATGCCTAGAAATTTGACAACTTGTACAAAATGAACATACTCATTAAAAGGTACAAATTACCAATGCTTACTCAAGAGAAAAATAGATAACACAAATAGCTTTATGTTTATTTTAAAAATGAAATTATAGTTAAACAAACAAACAAACCTTTCCACAAAGAAAAATGTAGGCCCAGATTGCTTCACTGGTAAATTTCACCAAACATTTAATAAATAAATAATTTCTATGCAAGCTCTTCCACAAAGTTGAAGAGGAAAGAATACTTCTTAAGTCATTCTATGAGGTCAACATGCCCTGATACCAAACCAGACAAACACGTACAAGAAAAATACAGACCAATATCACTCATAAACATAGACTAAAATATTCTTAACAAAATGTTAACCAATCAAATTCAAGTGGAGTTTATGCCAGGAATGCAAGGTTGTTTTAAAATTTTTAAATTGGTTAATAAAATTTATAATGTAAACAAACTGTGTGATCATATCAATAGATATAGAAAAAGCATTTATAAAGTCCAACATCTATTCTTCATGAAAATTCTCAGAATGCTAGAAGTACAAAGGACCTTTTCAACATCAAGAAGGACATCTACAAAAAAACTTGGAAGTTAGCATAAAACTTAAATAAGAAAGAATGAATTCCTAAAATCAGGAATAAGACAAGGTGTCCACTATCACAATTTCTTTCAACCTTGTATTGGAGGTTGTACAATAAGGCAAGAAAAAGCAAGAAAAGCCAGCTAGATATGAAAGCAATTATGTAATCTGCCTTTATTCACTGACAACAAAATCTTCTATATAGAAAAATCTGACTTTACAATAAAGCTACTAGAACTAATGAGTTATGGGTGTTGCAGAAAATAAAAACAATATGTAAAAATCAATCATATTCTATGCCAAAACGGAAAATTCAGATATTGAAATTTAAAATACAATATCATTTATAATAGCATCAAAATCATAAAATATGGATTCACCTGAAAAATAAGTGTAATACCTATACACTGAATATTATAAATCATTCCCAAGATAAAGAAGATGTACATAAATGGTGAGGTATACTTTGTTCATTGCTCAGAAGACTCAATATTAAGAAGTCAATTCTCCTCAAATCATTCTACAGATTACAAAGAACATTTCCAACATAATTTCAATCAAAAGCCCAGAAGGCTTTTTTGTAGAAATGGACCAATTCATTCTAAAATTCATATGAAATGCAAAGGTCCTGGGATTGCCATACAACCTTTCGGAAAAAAATACAAAATTGGTGTATTAACCTGACCTGATTTCAAGTCTTATTATGAAGCTACAGCAATATTTTTAAAAGTGTGGTACTGGCACAAAGAGGGGCAAACAGATAAATGGAGCATGATAGAGATTTTGGAAATTGACCCACAGACATATGGAACACTGATATTTGACAGAAGTGCAAAATGGAAGTTCAGTGGAGAAAGTATAGCCTTTTCAAAAATTGATGTTGGAACAATTGGACACCCATGTGGAAAATAAAAACTTTGATCCACACCTTGCACCATTTACTAATATTAACTCAAAATGGATCAAAGACCTAAATATAAACCATAAATCTATAGAACTTCTAGAAGAATACATAGAAGAAAATCTTTGTGACTTTGGGTTAGGCAAATATTCCTTAGATACAACACCAAAAGCATAATCCATAGAAGAAAAAAAGTTGACTTCATCAAAAATAAATAATTTTATTCTTCAAAATATACTTTTTAAAGAATAAAACAGTCAATTCACAGGCCACAGCAAAATAGTTTCAAATCAATATATTGATGAAGGATTTGTCTCAAGAATATAGAAGGGACTCTCCAAACTCAAAAAAAAAAAAAAAAAAAAAATGCCCAAGGAGATCAGCTCGGTGTTTTGCGACCACCTAGAGGGGTGGGATAGGGAGGGTGGGAGGGAGGGAGATGCAAGAGGGAGGAGATATGGGAACATATGTATATGTATAACTGATTCACTTTGTTATAAAGCAGAAACTAACACACCATTGTAAAGCAATTATACTCCAATAAAGATGTAAAAAAAAAACAAAACAAAACAGATAACCCAATTTCAACATGGGCAAGAGGTATGAATAGACACTTCACCAAGAAGATAAGAAGACAGTAAATAAGTACATAAAAATACTCTCAACATCATTAATCATTTGGTAAATATAAATTAAAACCAATGTGAGATATAATTACACATTTATTAGAATGACTAATAATAAAAAGACTTACAACACCAAGTTGTGTTGAAGTTGTGGAGGAACTGGGGCCCCCATACACTGCTGGTGGGTAAACAATGGCAGTGTCTTAAAAAGTTAAACACACATCTACCCTATGATCCAGTCATTCTACTTCTAGGAATTAACTCCAGATACATTAAAAAATATGTCCACGGAAAATGTAGTCATGAATGCTAATAGCAGCTCTATTGGTAATAGTCAAACTGGAAACAACCCAGACATCTATCAACACGTGAATAGATAAACAAATTATGTATATACATCCAATGAATACTACTCAGCAATAATAAGGAATGAATTTTGATATACATAATAACACGGATAAATCTAGGTAGTTATGGCAAGTGAAAGAAACCAGATCAAAGAAAAAACTCTGTATAAAATTCTGGATAATGTAAACTAACCTATAGTGACAGAAAGAAGATATGGACATGAGAAAATTTTCAGAGGTGATGGATATATTTACTATCTTGATCATGGTGACTGTTTTGGGGGTGTATAAATATGTCAATATTTATCAAATTGTACACTTCAAATATGTGCAAATATATATCAAGTATACCTCAGTAAAGTTAGAAACTATCATTATTACACTATATGTATATTGTTTTTTTTTTTCTTCTACCTAAAGACTGTATACTTCAAGGAACCATGGATTTTTGTCTATTTACTCCACTGCTGTATCCCAGAGCCTAAAGAAATGCCCAGCTGACAGTAGGTGCTAAATAAATATTTGTGTGATAAGCTGTCTAGGAAGACTCTCAGGCTCTGACTCATTCAAATGCAGAAGTAGTGGGTTCATTCACAATGATATAGACTAGAGAAGTAAGAAAAGATTTTGGTTGGAGTGGGGAAAATAATATCAACTTAGAAATGTAAAATTGAGGTATTCGTGGTACCTTCAAGTGCAGATGTTTAGTAAGCAGATGTAATAGATGAGTCTACGGGCTAAAGATAAAAATTTAGTGACCACTGGCATTTAGGTGGTAGTCAAAGCCACTGATGGGAATAAAAGTCCTCCAAGGAAGTTGACAAAGTAAGAGGGAAAAGGTTAAACAGAGCCTACAAGGAAGTCATCATTTAAGGGATGGGCAGGGGAAGAAGATGCTATTAAGGATACTAAGACAGGGACCTCCCTGGTGGTCCACTGGGTAAGACTTGGCGCTCCCAACGGAGGGGGCCTGGGTTCGATCCCTGTTTGGGGAACTAGATCCCACTTGAGTGCCATAACTAAGAGTCCACATGCCACAATGAAGATCCCGTGTGCCGCAACTAAGACACGGCACAGCCTAAATATTTTTTTTTTTAAAGGATACTCAAATAAGGTAGGTAGAAAGATGGAGGAAGAGCCAGCTTAACACTGTCTCAAAAGCCAAAAGAGATGAAAAATTTTTAAAAAGAGAAATAGTCAACATCTCACACTAAGTAAAATCACTAAGTAAAATCAGGGCTGAATCATAGATCCTGGGTATAGGAACTGAGAAGATCTGGGGTCGTGGCTAGAACAGAGTTGTGGGCAAGGCTGGTGGTACGTACAGACAAGACCTCAGTGGGAAGAAAGGAAGTTCTCGAACAAAAAGCAACAAAGCAAAGGCCTTATTTTAGGAAGATATCATGGTAATTGCATGAGAGATGAATTTAAACATAATTAGGAAGGAAGGTCATTTGTAAAACAATGTATTGGAGAGAGCTGAAGAGGGTCCGTACGAAAACGGTGTCAGTGGAACAGCAAGGGAAATCACTGCTCAAGATCACAGAGAAAAATATCATATAGTTTATTAATGCATTAGATGCAAAGGAGATTGAGAACTAAAAGGAGATTTCATGTTTAAAGTCATGGCAGATTGGCAAAATAGGGATATTAACAACGAGAAATTGGGAATGAAACCTAATTGGAGGAGGAGAAAGGAACATTCTAATTTAGGACGTACTTTTATCCTTCTGTAGTTTCCTATTCCAAGTTTCAGAGATATCTGCGAAGGTGTACATAATGAATCCATAATTCATGAAAAAGAAATCCTACACAGTCATGGGAATTTTTATTAAAATTAGATATCCCGACTTAGTGAGACAATGTATCATCTGTCATTTATTTGGGTGTTACTGGTAAAATCATAGCCATAATTTCAACTGCATAATTGTAATTGAGGAAAAGTTCTCTCTGATATATTTGTTAAAATTTTAGCTACTTGGTGATGGTTATGATGATGATGATGATGATGACAACGATGATATGTGTGTGTTTTAAACCAACTTTGATGTGATGGCAGTGTCCTGAGGGCATCATATTAGTTGCTTGCTGTTTGAAAGGCAACTCCTTCTTCCTGAACTACTCAAATAGCAAAATGAACACAATACTCCCCAGCTACTGCTATGCCCTCAAGCTTGGGTTGGAAGTAGAACTTCTCATTGAAGTTCTTTTTAATTAGGACTGCAGAGAACCAATTTCTATATTTCTTTTTAAAAAGTATGATTTCATAGCATTTGAGGAAAGAGGTAAGAAATAAGCTTACTATTTCTCAAGACCACAGAAAATAATATATATTCATTCTATCATAATACCATTTGAAACATATTCTTCTATGCTTTATATTCTTAATCATAAATAGCTTTGAAGAAGCTAAGAAGTGTATCATCTCATTGAATTCATTCAGAAATACTCAAACATTTAAAACCCTCAGTTTCCCTTCTATCACTGAAAGGCTTTCAACTGATTTGTTTTCCAACATGCAAGCATTTTCTATTCTGTAGAAATCTTATCTCGTATCTTTGTGAATTTCTTTAAGCTTCCATTAATATATTATGTACATAAATAAAAATGTAAGCTGTCACATGTCTGGGTAAGACTAGTTTTTTTTTTTTTTCAGTTCAAAGATCTTCTTGGTCATTAGTTAAAAGTATATTACATTTCATATGTCATCGATTAAAAAGGTCTTGTGTCTATTTATTACCAAGCCAGCATGGCTTTCACGCATATTTTATGAGTTTTTATCTGGTGGATTTTAACTACCTTGAGCCAAAGTACTTTGCCAGCTCTCATAAAGCATTGCCCCCCAGAAAGCAAACTCTGAGTTGTGCATCTTAGCCAGTCTTGCTTTGCTGCAGAACTGCTTATCCTATCTGTGCCCTGGATTCCTCATTTGTGAAATTGAGATATTTGTGGCTTGTATCAACCTTACAGGTTTGAAATAAAAAATAACAATACCACCTTTAAAGGGTCTCAAAAAAGGTCATAAGTGGATATTAGTTATGCTAACATGCTTTTCTACCAAGAGGGATACATCCAACCTACTATTGCTGTTACTGTCGTTCTTTGTTTCAATCATCTTAAACCTGGTAAAGGTTTTTCAACTTGCCAACATACTGGAATGAATACCCTAAGACAGGAGAGCACTGCATTATTTGGTAAGACTTGATTACAAAATTGAGCAAAGAAAGGAAAATGAAGGTGCTTAGAGCAGCTCAGCCCTAGCACAGAGAAAAAAGCTGTAATCATATCTAATTAGTGTTAAAATAATGTTTCCCTTTGAAATGTTTAATTAGCTCTGTTTTATTACATAAACATTCTTGATGTAGTGCACACTGCACAGCTGAAAGACTCTGATGAGTTAAATGCTGCAAAGCGCTCTTGCGCCCTGTATGGGGCAGAACCTGACAAGGAGTTGCTAGCAGATGTCTGGACCATCAGTAGAGCCAGGATGCTTGCTCCAAACAGCAGGCCGTCATTTCGACCATTGTTGCTTCAACCAAACCTCCCAGTGTGCTTTCAACTTAACAGCATCACAAGCAGACAAAGAAATTTCTTACAATTTGCCCTTCAGTTCCGAGAAAACTTGTCTAACCTCTCATAACGTATCGGTTATTGTTGCCAGCCTGTGTGTGTCCCCTGGCAATGAGCTACTCGTTCTGGGAGAAGGAGGGGGTGCCCTGCAGTTTGATAAAGCAAGACCAGATTTACTGGCACACTTACAGGATGCTTGTCTCAAGATTGCAGCAAATTTAATTAACCTTATTACAAATATGGTTTTCTTGATGATTGCGTCACAATTTGGTCTTGCTTTTGCCTACTGCTGTTTCAAAGTAATATGTGCTTTCTAAAATAGTTTTCTAGAAAAGCTCAGACTACTGGAATAAGTAAACTTATCTGCTTGTGACCTCTCCTGTCTATGGTCCTGTTCTCATGCATGCATAGGTTAACAGTGTGTTCCCTGGATCCTAGCGACTTTACCTTTGTTCTTGCACACCTTGACAGAATCACGACAAGGAGTAACCACAATAAAACTAAAGTGATTCTAAGATGTTAAACATACATAAAAGTTCTGGTGTGGAAATCAATGCAAGACTAATTACTGCCCTAAATTCTTACCAAAGAGATTATCCTGGCCTGTGAAAAGTACAAGGGATTTTATTACTTTCAAAGCGCTAGCCAGGCCTTTAACAAACAAAACGTTCTCATCTAAAAGTGCGTACACACGTATACCTCCATATGGGTTTATCTGCAAAGTACTTTTGCCTCCCTAGTTACTGAGATCCTCAGTCTCTAGAAGTAAATTGGGAGTTTGGGAAGGAACATTCAGCCTACCAGACTAACCCATGCCCAGAATACCTCACCTCCAATTCAGCGGCCTTTACCTAAGCCACTCACAAGAATCCTCCTCTGGAAGATTTCCCAGGCAAACTAGAAGAACAGCAGGAACTTCCACCCTACTCAAGAGCAACTCTCAAGGTTCTTTCTGATCTCAAAATACACAGTGTTTTTTTGCTACTAGAAGATCTCAGCCTGTGGAAACATTTGTAAAGTGTAAGCCCTATGGGGCCATTCAGATCTGGATTGCTTAACTTTGTATAGCGGTCAGGGCCTCCAGGCCTAATCAGCCCTGGCTAGGGCCTATTCTGACATATAAACTTTTCTTCCAGATAGATGGCTTCAGTGGGCCCGAGGAGGAAACATGAGAGGATCGCAGAGGCTCCCTAAACAAGAAAGGACTTTAAAGTGTTAACACACCTTCTGCACAGCTATCTGGAGAGTCTGATCATGAAAAGTCCGGTTGATTACCCTTTTGAAAGGGTAAAAGAGGAAAATTTGTAAACAAGTTAGATGCCCAACAATTAGGGAATGGTTAGCCTAATAGCCCATTCAATGAAATGTCTGGAAGGCATTAAAAAAGATTCGTGAAGAGTTTACAACAACATAAAGATATGTATGCTTTAAAGTTAAGTGAAAAATACTACGACAAAAATGTACATAAAAAGAATAAAATATTAGGCAGGAAAAAAACCATTTAAAGTGGTTATCTTATGTTGGTGGGGTAAAATGCATTTATGTTTCTCTTCTTTCTTCTGCCCTGATTTTTCTTAATATAATAATCTAGTAATTATAATTAGTATATTACATTATTATAATGAATAACAACATAATAATGTGCTGCTTTATATTGAAAATTAGTATAAACTTTATTTTGAAAATAGGAAAAATTAAAAAACTTACCAGGGGTTAGTTGTAGAAGTAAATCATGCCTTATAATCAGAAAGAAATTTGTACTTTGAGAATATTTTTTCTTATTTTTATTTGACCCTCTAGTCTCTGCAAAGAACTAGAAATTGAATAAAAATGAGTGTATCCTCCTTGAGAACAGGTATTATTATGTTCTAAGTGCTGCTCAAAGGGGTCTCCTCATGTTGAAGGTTCTCTATAAGTATCTGAAGAATTGATATAAATGAGCAATCCTGATACATATTATTTCCAGTTTTCTTACAAATAAATTATATGTATGCCAATCCTAGATAAGACAGGAAAATTTAGTTAGTCATACCCTACTAGTGCTGTTGGAAATAGAAAAAAATATATTCATGATTTCTAAGATAGACAAAAAACATATTCGATCTTTTTCTTCACTCATCATTTGTTTGTTAAATTGAGTATTTTGAAAGAACTTCCAAACTTCCTTAATATCAAACTCTCTATTTTTTGGACATTGCTTCCTCAGTATTACTATCATGACATGAAGTTATTTTAAAACAAACCAAAAAAAAAAAGTTGCAGCTATTGAAAACCTTTTGGGTTCAGAGGTGCAGAAAACAAATCTAGCAACCTAGGGCTACTTTCTGTCCACATGGAGGCCTCCATGCTGGAAACACGTCTTTCCTTTTACAGGGTCAAGTTCTCTTCACTAAACTGTCTAAAATACTATGACTAAGATGTTCACTTTGGTTAATACACAGCTGTTAAAACCAAAAACTAATGTGAATGAATTCGAACAAGTCTCTTCTCAGTGTTTAGCTTAGCTGAGCTAAGAAAACGAGACTTTTATTCAGGTGTTGAAAGAAAAGGCGGAGCCAACTGAGGAAGGAGTTTGGACCTGGATGTGGGCCCCTGGACGGCAGCTGTCGGGTATCAGGTACTTGAAAGCTCTAAAGAGCAACAGGAGGAGGCAAAAGTAAACGTGGAGAGGGGGAAAAACACAACAAAATGAAGTTTATATTTTGAAATTCTATTTATGGACACTATCATGGTCCCTCAGACCAGACCCCTTCTTTAGTGGTCCTGAGGACCCAACTCCGACCTTCCGTGGGCTTTGTTTCTCCTGTTTAGCCCCTGCAACTTTTCTTCTGAGGAATCCCCTCAGACTGCCGGGGCCCCTTGCACTGTAGGAGCAGGGAGCTGAAAGTGCCTAGCAATGTGGGTCTCATCCCCTGTTGCTTATAATCTGTGACTGCCTGGTAGGGCAGTGTGACATTCAATTCCTTTGCCTTGAGATAGTAAAAACTCCAAGGTGTAATTTATATTCCAAGTGCCCCACAAGTCTCATTTAGGACTTCTCCTGAAATCATACCCTCTTTGAAATCATACTTCTCGAAATCAAGCCTTTCTTGTCCTCTTCCTCCACTCTCTTACTAGTTTCTCCTAGGAGCACTTCCTTAATAAGTAACTTGCACATGAATCCTTGTCTCAGGGTCTGCTTCTGGGAAGGTACACTAGTATACACCTCAGAAAGACGGACACATCACCATTTTCCCTTCCTCCTTCTCTTCCTCTTCTGCCTCTTCTACCCTGCTGTATTCATTCCTCCCTGACCCCAGTTTCCAGAACTTATCATCATTCCCAATGTTTATCTGTTGTATATATTAAACCACCTGTACCCAGTGTTATTCTAACATATCTCAGCATTTAATAAAATATTATGCAGTTAAGTCATGTATTCATATATTTCACTGCAAGAACAATTTTAAAACTTAGCTTTCTCAGATACAACAATTAATGAGTTCAATGACTGATTCTTGAAAGAACAGCATCCTTTGTCCACAACAAAGGAAATACAGGATTCTGAAGGTATTATCATATTCTGTCCATGGACTTAAAAATCTACCGATGAATAGCTCATTAAGAAGGTGAAGTTTGTGGAAAAATGTGTTCTTGTAAATAATAGTGCTTGAGCACATGAAATGAGAGGGTATGTATGGTATGAAAACAGTATCTATATTCTCCACAGTGTTCCAAGTTATAATACATGTTCTAGCTTATGCTTATCTATGATGATTTCAAACTATTTCTGTTTAGCATTCAATACTTCTCTTTGATTAGTCTAAAGACATTTTACTTTCCTGCTCATTTCCAATTTTTCATCTCCAGTGTTCTCTTTGCATTTTCATTGTAGTGGAGTTTCATTTCAGCTTCATGAGCTATTTGATCCCCATTTTTGTTCATTAGCATTTCATTAGTATTTTGGCATTCTTATACATAGTTAAGCATTTTTAACTTCTTAAAATGTATAAATATTTGATTAAGTAAATATAAATTCAAAACAGAATTCTTCATTGAACTAAATTAATGCTTGGAATTGCATACAATTATTATAACACATTTAAATACTGCAGTAAGTTCAAAATAGGTGAAATATAGTTAACATTACACTCTGTAGAAATTATAAGCTTAATTAGAACAATAATTAAACAAATTCACAGAAACAAATGCAACTCGTATAATCACAAGTTCCTCCTCACCTTTCAATGTCAACAGGTATAACTCAGTAGGCATATTGTTTTCATTTAATTTCATTGATTCTTCAGTGAACCAGTTGTTCACTGGTTGATTAATTTAACAAGTCTAAGGCAATAAAATTAAATGTTTTAACTAGATATCTAGATGGAATTTGGTTGGGCAGATCGCAGATCCAGTTCTTAATAGAGATCCTATGGACAATGTACTCTGAATTTCAGCAACTGATATGCAAACGAATTCTTGTTAAATGACCTGTCTTGATAGAAACCTAACAAACACTGCCTTCATATTATGTAGATGAAAAAAATTAGTCAACTGAGTCATTCCCCTTGAACCCCATCAGTCACATAAGTGAAGTACCAATATTTATTGCATTAAAACATATGTAACTCAAGAGCAAGCTGAGTATTCATCAAGCGGGTTTCTTCTCTTATTCTTCTTTTATACTTAATTTGCCTGTGTTCTATATAATAATCCTGAATGCTCCAAGATAAGATGATATATGTAATTTGTTTTTGTACTTACTAATTCAGGATACCTTACTTATTTTACTTTTGTTCCTTTCAAACGGAGAGTATTTTAAGACTTGGGTTAAAGGTGAACTAGTTATTAAAGTAAAGGCAGTTTTACCAAGGTCAGTTTTTTCAAACCAAAAATCCAACACACTTAGACAACCAAAACCTTTCAAATGATTTTACGACATTAATTAGCATGTAGGTCACATTAACACCCCCATAAAAGAAGACAAAGTATTAGAAAAGGCAGCATATCATGTCATTGCTTTACACTACAATAGCTAACAGAATAAAAACGCTTATTTAATGAAATAAAAATCCTTGATCCTCTTGGAATCAACAAACCATTAGTACTACATTTTAAAATTTCAAAATTTCATTCTATATAGGGAAGTATTTTATAGAATAAGTCAAACTGAATTATCATTGTCCAAGATGCCACAGGAATAATTCACACTTACCCAGAATGTATATGTACTTGGAAAAAATATTGATTCTATAGAAAATCATTGATACATATTTGTAACTTCCTTAGTGGGTCAAATCACATTATCTTTATGTCATTAAATAACTTCGGGGTGCAGATACGAATTTAATGAGACTGCTTTATAAACATACTTTGAAATGAATTTTGCCCCTTCAAAGCAGTCTCCTTGAAAGCAACAAACTTATTCCAGTAACTCCATTGCTCTGTTTTTGGAATTGCCATTCAGAAACTGCAACATCTTCTTTGAGATACATCTCGATAAGCAAAACTCCTCTGATGGCGTATGTGGTTTTAGAGACGCAAAAGTTATCTCAAGCCCATTTTCTGTCTACTGAATTGGGTGAGAACACTTGGTAATACATTTTGTTGAAGTTTTGTGATGTTCTTATAAAATAATGAGGCTTTGAGGCTGTTTTATTATATAACTTCAAAATTATTATGAAATTAAATATAAAATAATATTTTTAAAATTACTTTAAACAGTAGCAATCATAGACCAAAGTAATAATCTTGAAAAGTGACATTCATTTGAAGGGATATAATGCACTGTGGTATGAAATCATTCTTGAGGATATCATATATATAGGGATTTGCTAAAACCGTTGTTCATATTTATTATATCTGATTCCCTGACTTCCGTACAAGTCTTTATTTCGTTCACTCATCTATCCATCCATCCATCCCACTCTCTCTGCCTCTGTCCATTCATCCCTTTAACCATTCATTCATTTATTAATCAAACAGTGAATTATTACAATGTACCAGACTAAATCCAAAAGCACAAGTTAAGTAAGACACAGTCCCTGCTTCCCTTTTGTTCTTGGATTTTCCCCACAAACATTACAAATCAATTATCTTTTCTTAAATAGAAAATTGCTTAAAAAAATTTGAATCTTAAGGAAAACATTTATTTTGTTACTAAGTCTATTCTAAGAGAAAATACTCAATGAATTTACTGACTTTGAGATTCTTGTGTTTTCCCTGTTACTGACAACAACTAGAGTAACCTGTCACTTGGGTTTGAAACTCAGTAGATTTCCCCCAGTGAACTCAATATCCATCATTTAGGTGTAAAATGACTTAATCACCCAGCATCTCATTAGCAGCTCTTAACCATATTCTCATTCTCTAATCCTAATTTTAGAAGCTAGCATGTGATAATAAAACAAATTCATATTATCAATTATTTTAAGGAACAGATTCTAGGGAATATTCCGGGATCAGTATCATTCGAACTAACACTCTACTCATTCAACACTCATATCCAAGTAATTGACAAGGTGAATAATTATGCAGAAACATGATGCCAACAGACTGCAAAGATCTGAAATCCTTATGGGTGTAACATTATTCAGGATATTGTACTTGGACAGAAAATTATATTCATTCCAATGTTTTCAACAACAGATCATTATAAATAAAGTGTTTTTATACTATTTTTAGAATTTTTTTATTTTATAATAAACTATTTTAACCAGGATATGCCTTTAGGCAAAGATTCTTATCCCAATAATCAACTTTTTTTCCAATAATCAAAGTTTTAATGTAAATAATCATTACATCTAGAAAAGTACAAGCGAAATCTACTGATTATTGCCATATACATTGCTCCTTCAATCAAGAGACAAAAATTAAACATCTTAGCGTTTAGCTTTACATGCCACTATTTTTTCTAATATGAAGATGGTGAAATGATAAAAATGTCAAAGGTAATTCTGTCTAGAAAAAGGTTGGTAAGTTTTAGTGAAGAGTGAGTATATAAGAAATGACTTGAATGTAGTAAGTAGTAAGACATGTTAAATGTAGTAAGACATGTTAAATGTAGTAAGTAGTAAGTAAGTAAGTTGAATGTAGTAAGACATGTTAAATGTAGTAAGTAAGTAAGTAAGTTGAATGTAGTAAGACATGTTAAATTTTATAATATTCCTGAAGTTTTTATGACATATCTAGAGCAAGAAAGAGTATCACCATAAGTCATCATATTTCTTGAACTCTGATCATGACGCATGTGGTAAAAGGAGAAGAATGGGAGGTGACCAGGAAGACAGGGGAGGATAGATGAGCTCTATAAGCTGTACCTTACATGGCATTTGCACTGCATCCTAAAAGCAATGTTGAACCATTTAATGTTTACAACTAATGAAGTGAAATGATCAAATTTCTCTTATTAGAAAGATCACTCCATTGGCAGTGTAGAAGATTGATGCAAAAGAGGAGACTGGATGAAGGAAGATTAGCTAAAGACTACAAGTTGAAAGGATGAAAAAAGTGTGAAATAAAATCATGGTTACATTAAAAGAGAGGAAGGAAGGAATGGCCATGAGAGATATTTCTTACTAAGATACAAGGTTCAACCTCACTGAAGTGTTTCCTTCTCTATATTTTTCTGGCCCAAACTGAATTGACTAAACAGCACATCAGTGAGAAGAGTAGCTTAATTTTATAAATTCTAGACATGATGTGCTTGAAAAGGAAGTTGTAAAAATTACTTTTCAGGAAATGACTCACACATACAGCCCCAGGCACAAACAATAACAGCACACTCATAAACATACACACTCCTCACCTATGGAGCTCTAAAGTTAAAGGCATGTTCATATGCATTTCTTAATGATATCAACAGCCTTGTTGAAATAGGTATCATCATCCCCACTTTACAGTCAAGTAAACTGAAAAACAGAGATGATTCCATTTTTATGGGGTCATCCAACTGTGATACGGTGGGCTCAACTCTAGACCTTCCCAAGACACCCTCCAAAGGACCTTTTCTAGAAAGTCTTGAATCTTCCACTTATTAAATGTATACTCTTGGCCAAGGTCAGGAAACTGCTGGGCAATGTGAAAACACTTTATATCTTTAATAATACTGGCGGTAAGCAGAAAGAAAAAGTAGAGGAAACAAAAATCCTGAATCTAGGGTTGATCACTGCAATTTTTTGATAGTAATTAAGTTAATAAAAATCCTACTGGAGTTCAAGAGCTTGTAACACATGTTCTCCAGGATGCTTTTATCAAAAGAAGTAAAACAGACCAGACCCTCTTTAGCAAACAGACCAGGTACTTCATAATCTCTAGCTAGCCCAATAATATACAAAGGTTGAGGACGCTTCCAGATTAACTACCTAGTGCCTATGTTTTAAAGCACACTTATCTAGATTTAGCCAAAATCATCTTCATAAATGAACAAATACAATGGCTCCTAAATAAGTTTGATATAATGAGAAGACAGAGTTCAACTGTTGAGGACTTTTTGCCCATAATTTTTCACACCAGATTCCCCTATATGGTTACATTAATCTAAATGGCATATACAAGACATTATCACAAAGTGGAGTTTTAAAATAGTAAAGAGAAATAGGAATAAAGAAAGTATTGAGAAACTACAAATCACTGTACCCTGCAGTTCTGAATAAGGAAAAACTATTAGCTTAGAATTCCATCAGGGCAGAGGCAGTGAGAAAATTGTCCTTTATCTTCTTGGAAAATAAACTCTCTGGCTAACTAGATTTATGTAAAGAACATATCTCGTTTTGGAAAGGAATCCTTTCCTTACTCCCTTTTTCTCTCAAGGTTATGGGTTACCTATTTTGTCCTGTCAAATCTTTAACAACAAAGGTACCTGAAGACACATTTTCAACATGTCTCTTTCAGCTTAGAAGAGATAGGAAGTCACCACCTGGTGGGTCATCCACTTCCGACAGAGAAGGGTGACCCAGATGATGGGCACTGATGCCCTCAGCCTTCTTCACTTCAGTAGGATTTGTCTGGCCTTTTTTTAGTTTGTTTCCAATGTAGGTAAATGAGCTCTGCAAATATTAACCAGTGGCAGGCATGCTGTGGGTCTCTTCCTAATGAGGCCCTAAGGATGTGAGCCTCAGGAGCTCCTTCACTTAGTCTAAAGGCAACACCTAACAGACTCCTAATTTCACTTAAGTGCAAAACCAGAGAAAGGTAGCCCTGGAAAGCTTTGTAAATATGAAGAAATAAGCTCAGTTCATAGCATAATCTAGTTAATGACACTACAGAGCTTTCAGAAACGACCTAAAGCAAATGATAAAGCAAATGATTAAGAACATTCCAAACTAGCCACATGGCATTAAGATGGTCTGTTATTTTGAAGTGCCCCTTTGCAGACACATCTGCATTTATCTTAATAAACAGTAGGCTTTCTGATCCAGGTTCTGGGAGATAGCCATATGATCTTGGTGCCAGAGCTATTTGCAGATACATTAGAGAAGAGAAGATCAAACTTCAGCAATGCTCTTTTTGTCTACTCTTCACACCGCCGCATCTGGGCCTCCTCCTAAGTTAATTTCATTTTCCTGTATTTATTCTGTGCTTTATCAGTCCCTGCCTTGTAGATTCATGCCAGCATTATCTGGTTTGGGTTATAACCACCTAGAATATAAGGATTCTGTTAGTCTAAACAGCTCTAAAGAGTGTGAGTGCAGCATGGGTCTTCAAAATATTTTTCAGATATGATGATAAATCCCTCTAAAAATTAGTGACAGTCAAAGAAAAGGTGGAAATAATTATCTTTTCTTTAACTTCTTTTTCAGCAAAATGCTTTCTTCTATAATGTCCCCGATTTGAAAAATATAGGTATGGATATTTTCATCTATCTATCTATCAATCACTTCTCTCTCTCTCTCTCTCTCTCTCTCTCTCTCTCTTTCTCCTCTCACTGTACCCCAGGCAGAGAAAAGCTGCAGGAAGCCCTGGATCTGCAATTTATAAAATGACAAAAATGGCAGACATGATTCAAATCATTCATCAAGATAAAATTATTTCAATAGAGGAGAAATAATATAGTAGAAATTAAACTGTATGGTATATGTTATAGGTTATTTGACTGGTTTATTACAAAAATAAACATGTATCTTTGCCCATGGAGCAACTAATCCTTGTCTACATATGGTCTCATAGAAGGATCTCTCTGAGGAAATATTCTGTAAGTTTGTACCTTTCACTCTATTTTCTTCAGTGAGTCACCTGGCACACAATATACTGTATTCTATGATACAGAATGCACTAGCTGTTATGAGACAGAAGTAATACCCATCAGTAGTAATTGTGATGATGCTTTATTTTTCAAACATACACACTTCAGCGTGTATAAACTTAAAACTTTCTTCCTTAAATTACTGTCAAATGTAAACATTACAATAAGAGATGCTTTTCTTTTTAATTAAAAAAGCTCCAATATACATATATATTTTTACCTAACTTCTCACTCCTACACATATAATATTCACTTTTGAAACCAAAATGATCATTTAACTCATTTATCAAAAAGAAAAATAGTAATGCTGTCTATTAAACTACATGCCCTATGAAATTCTGCTAAACGGTAAATTGTAAATTAGATTCACATGTCCCAGTTGCTAATTATTCTGGGTGTCCATGAATGGAAACAAGTGGTTAATTCACACTAAATCACTATCGATGTGCTAACTAGCAAGCCACTACTTCTTCTGTGTCTGTAAGTATTTAGAACAAGAAAGTGAAAACTGGGGAAATAGATGGGAGAATATTTAAAGGTTACTTTTCACCCGCTACCTGAATGCTTCCAACCTCAAAATGTTACTGCTTTGTCCCTCTACTTTTCTGCTTTAAATTAGTAGAAGTTGTTAGTAAAAGATAATGAATATGCCATTTTGTTCAATTCCCTTCAAAACAAGAATTATTTTCTATGACGTAATTTCAGTGTTAATTGAAAGGCACTGATGGCAAGTTGTTCTAATTATCTTACAAGAAGTTATTTTTGAAAGTCATATTTTTAAAAATCCAGAGTATAAGCAGTACAAAATAAAGTTTTTTTAAAAAAAGACTATCTTTTAGTACAGAGGAAATTGAATATCATTTCAAATAACTTGCAAATATCCTTTCTTTTCATCATTTATTTACAAAGAGTACCCAAACATAATGACTTTCACACCCTTCAAGCGCTATTTCAAAGACCTTTTGAGTATACTCAGCTAACATTTGCATTATTTCTGTGATGTAAAATAATATGTACTATAAAATGTTATAGTATCACATGTTCCCATGACCTAACATACTCTTTGTCAATATAGCAAACATTTGTTGAGTGCCGGGTATGTACTAAATGTGGAATTATGGGCTATGGAGCTTACAAAATGAAAACATACAATTCCTGCCCTCAAAAAGCTTATTAAAAAAACAGAAAAGACAACTTATTTGCAGTTACAAATCCCACAGATATATCATAAATCATAAAAATTCCTATTTTCTTCTGGAATTACATTCCATACGATAGACTACTGTAGATTATTAGATTTTCCATCCAGCGGATTATCATATTGCTTTCAGAAATTCAGTGTACTCATTTTTACTGCCTTGGTTCTAATGGATCAAAACAGCTGTAAGTAGAAGTGTGTGTGCCACTTCTTTTGCACAGTTTTTGATTTACAAACAAATACAAGATAACTGTATCTCTTAAAGTAATGAAGGAGCACACTGGAGAACTAGGGCATTCCAGGCCGACAGAAACACACAGGAAAATATGTGTAGGTTATTATGGGTGAAGTCTGGGCAAGCCAAGCGTAGAGAAGAAGAAAGGAAGGAGAAAAATAGAAAAAATGGGTGGTTAGAGGTAATAGTTAAAGGGTGTAAATAAGTGTCTAACCAAGGAAAACTTTTGAAGCCATGCTGGGTTTAGATTTAATCTAAAAATTAAGGAAAGCCATCAAATGATTTTATGGAAAGCAGATATATTATACCTGATCTGATGAACATGTAGAGGATGTTTTCAGAGAACAGTAGGACTAAAGGCACAGAGACATTTAAGGAGATATTACAATAATGCAAGAAAAAATTATGAAATGAACTGGGGCAGTGGGAGTAGAGATCAAGAGGAGGGGCTGGGCTGACTAGAAATTTAGGAGAAAGAACTGAAAAGATTTGATGATACTGTTTGTGGGGAAAGGGTGGTGAGCTGGGAATGATAAGCAGGCTTTGGCTTGAGTGTCACTTGTAAGTAAGATATGGAATATTCAAGAAGAGGAGTAACTTTTTTACTCGCTTCTTTGTGAAAGAGGGAAAAGGTAGTATATAATAATGAATCACTTGGGACATGTCACTTGAGTTGTCTGTGAGATATTCAAGTGAAGACAACCAGGGGCCAACAGATATACAGGCTTACCGTTCAAAAGAAGTGGCAATATAAATATGTTTGTCATTAGCATACAAGTTGGTAAATGAAATCTTGAATGTGAATGCGATTCTCAGTAAGTACAGAACAACACAAGAAACGGTAAAGGAGAGAGCATTAATACAATTGTAGCTCTCCTAATTTCTTAAGCCTTACACTAACAATTACCTAAATGTTTGTTTGTTTGTTTGTTTGTTTGTTTTTGCGGTACACGGGCCTCTCACTGTTGTGGCCTCTCCCGCTGCGGAGCACAGGGTCCGGACGCACAGGCTCAGCGGCCATGGCTCACGGGCCCAGCCGCTCCGCGGCATGTGGGATCTTCCCGGACTAGGGCACGAACCCATGTCCCCTGCATCGGCAGGCGGACTCCAAACCACTGCGCCACCAGGGAAGCCCAGATTACCTAAATTTTGATGAGCAATTAATGCACTTCGCTCCTGTCACCATTACCTATACTAACTCTTCTTTCTCATTACTATTTGACAGTGATTTAAAAATATTTCTGCTTCTTTTAACTCTGTTCTATTAATTTTCACTTAAAATGATGCTTTGAAGACATCCATAGTTACACAGTTAATTAATTTTAATTAACATGTATTGTCTGCCTGAACTTCATTTACTCATTCACCTTTTTGTAAACATTAGATGATTTCTACTTTTTTACTCCTAAAAACAATGTTACAATGAATGCCCTTTAACTCAGACAACGGAAGTGCTTTATGAGAAGACTTTAACTTGGAACTGGAATGGCTGGGTTCTTAGGTGGACCCATCCTTTTGATTTCAGGAGATGGTAAATGAGGCAGTGGGTTAGTAAGTGAGTACAAATGAGGAAAATATGCTAATGAAGAAAATAATATATATAGAAATATGCTTAAGCTGCAAAATGTTATTCAGTTGCTAGTTATTATTAACATTTTGTTCTTTCTTTCTAAGCTAACTTTGTTTTATTCAGTTCTTCTCCATGGAATATAAGGACCCAAAAAATAACTACTACTTCCCTAATGATGGTCTATCTTCTACCTTTGGAAGGTAACCATAGTTGTATGATAAAAGGGAAAGAAAGGAAATCATGGTGAAATAAATTTGGGATTGGATCCATAATATGGTTCTTGCAGTACTGAAATGCATATTAAGTATTTTTAAAGCTGTAAGAATTGTTATTTCTGTGTTTACCCCAGTGTTTGGCAAACTTATTTTACTCAGGAACATCTTCCAAACACACCTATGAACAATTTACAGAACTCCCGGCCTGTGGAACAGGTTGGAAGAGATAAGCTTAACTCGGTGCTCACTGTTGGGCTGATAAAACCTTCAGAAGCAGCACTGCGATTCCTGCAGGCCGCTCGGGACTTGCCCGCGAGGAATACGATGTTGGCTTCCTCCTCTCGCTATTTCCCTGATCCTGCACCACATTCTGGGACTTCTGGTTCAGAATATATTCCAAAGAAAATCCATCTTTTGTATATCAAAATGCTAAATCCTAGGTGGATCTGTAGGAGGTACACATTTTCTCTGTTTTACTAAAAATAGCAACTTGTTATTCTAAATAATATTTACTTTGTATCTGACCAGCTCCTGAGATCTTTATTTATTTAACAAACGTGATGTAGTGCTTACTATGTGTCAGGCACTATTTTCTAAGTGCTTTACCAATATAAATTCACTTAAACCCCCCGAAAGACTCTACGAAAGACTCTACGGGGAAAGCGCCCTATTCTTAGTTTGTAGAAGGGCAAACGGATGCTCAGAGAGACGAAGGGAAGCCATGGAGCCGGGGTTGAAAACCTGGCAGCCCCTGTCTCCTCCATGTTCCCACCTGCCATCTGCCTCTCAGGCAAAGCACCTGACTGCCATCTCTTTGAAAAAAAGGATATTGCTTGTACTGGCATCACCTCATGTCTGTTTTCTGGCATTGTTATGTATTATTTAAAATACACATTATATTATTATACATATATAAATATATATTATTTAAAATATATATCCCAATGTGCATATACACTTATACATTTTATACATTGTAGATGTATGTTATATATATATTTGTATATTATTTGTATATTTTACTATACATTATAGATATATTTTATATCTAAATCTACGTCGATATAGATATAGATTTAAGACATAAGGTAGTTGACCTGACAAGAATAATTGATTCTGAACTCTTAGAATTAAACTGTCCCTCTGTGGTGAGACTTTAGATTGATTCAGAATTGTACTAACCTAATCACTGCTACTCTTTATTTTTTTACTGTAGAAATTCAAAACAAAGCTAGGTTTTATTACGCTTTTCCCCTACAAAATGTGTGTTGTTGCCATTTACAAACCATTTGGTACTATTCTTATCATCGAGGTTTATTTGCTTTTTTTAATACACTGCATTCTTTTACTTTTAAAAAATTCAATAAAAATAATTGCAAGGAAGTGGGGAAAAAGATCAACGACCTGTAATTTATATTTCAATAGAGATACTAAAATAAGCTGCTTTTATTTTTGATTTATTTTAGAGGATGGTTTTTAAAGCCTTCTTTTGACAGCTCCTCCAACCCTATACTAAAACAGGAACTGCTTGGAAAAAATCTCACTCTCCCAAAGTATCAATAAAATGAGCAGGAAAAATTAGCTCCACAGCAGGCCACTTTAATGAGCACAGAAGCAAATCGGACAAGGCAGATAATACAATGCCTTTTGGAATATAATAGAGAATAGAATTAGCAAGTATAAAAGAAGTCCCATCGTTGTGTAAATCAAACGCTCAGGGTGGTAGGGAAATCTTATATACCTATGAAAAGATGGGCAGGTGCGCACGTGCCTACAGATACTAGGGACTCAGTCTTGTGTACGTATTTACGTATATGGATTCAAATGCGTCCGTATGTATTATTCTATGCAGAGCCTAGTATGTATCACTGTTGTAAATAACAGCAAATAAACATTATTACTACAACCTGAATTTCCATGAAAACAAAGAGTATGTGCAGCTTTTGAATGTAATGTAACATTTCCCATGTAGACAAATTAACTTATTTCCTAACGTGAAACTGAACTTTAGAGGAGAAAGAAGTGATTCTTATAATGCACAGTAACAACCACACAAAAATTAAGGATCCTTCCAAAATAAAAAGTCCTCAGGTACATAAAAGTCATTTTTATTTGTTTGTTTATTGAGACTGATTGATTTAGGCCACACTGCTTGGCTTGCAGGATCTTAGTTCCTCGACCAGGGATTGAACCCGGGCCCTGGCAATGAAAGAGCCGAGTCCTAACCACTGGACTGCCAGGGAATTCCCTAGAGGTCATTTTTATTATGATATGAGGTTCCCAATGTTTGCTACACTCTTGCATAAAAAAATAAGGTCCTGACTTATAAAACGTATTATTTTTAAAAGTATACACCGAAAGAGACATCTTATAGAAAACTTCATGAGATTTCTTTTTTTAAGTCTCAAAAAAACTTCGCTTCAAATACATATTGTCAGAAATCATCATCAACTCTAAGGCAGACCATAAAGACTCTGAGTTGTCTTGTGTCTTTAACAATTTAAGCTTTTATAGTCAATTCTCACTCAAAATCAGTTCCTCAGAAATAGTTTTTAATAAGTGATATTTTTAAATAAACACATTATACACAATAGTGTTACTTGTATATTGTCTTCACAGTGTTTCCATCTTGCCACGCCATGCATTTGATGCTGATATAAAGAGAGCATTCATTTGTTCATTCAACATTTATTTTACATCTACTACATGTCTTCAACTAAGCTAAACAGAGACAAGAAGTGAGAAATACTAGAAGTATAGGACTCTGGAGTTAGAAAGACCTAGACTAGAGTGCCAGATGTGATACTGCATAACCGTAGCCTTGGGCAAATGATTCCCCTCAAGGACTTTGGGGGTCTTATAGCTCTCTGTCTATATAACTGTCACTATAGGTATAAAGCAAGCCATAGATGTGACTGACCTAAGCCACTCTCACTCCCACAGTCCCACGGCTGCTCAAATTCATAAATATCCAGCTGTCTGGAAAGCAGATAGACTGTGCCCATCAGGTGTATATTTGCCTGAACCACAAACGGGATCCTGGGAGAAAATGAGAACAGAGGCTCATAAACTAAGTCTAAGGACAATGAGTTAGTTTCAGAGGAGAGTGGCACTTTTAAGTACAGCAGGTTACATGGCTTAAGATTGTGTTCTGAGCCCACAATTTCTCTCAGGGGCTCAGGTCAGAGTCCTGGGGAAAGAAAAAGACAAATACGAAATAAAAGGGCTGTTTCACAAAATTCATGGGGAACACTGAAAGCACAAGGCAGCTGTCCTTTGCAGCCCATGAAACAGCAGGCAGCTCCAGTGCAAGAATAGGGAACTTGTGCCCTATTGCAAGGAGATCATAGGGTGGAAGGTGACGTTTCTGCTGTAGTCAGAGCAAAAGGGGAGAAATGGCGCAAACACCGCACATGGCTAAGCGCCATATTTGGGAGCACGTGTGAGACGTTCTCAGCTAGGAAGAAGCTAGAAGAAATGGCGGGATTCACTCTGCTTTTCCAGGTAAGGAAAATCTTTTTCTTTTTTTTTTAAACCCTCAGAGGTACATAGTGATAGGAGACATAGACTTAAAGCTTGCTCTTGATACCTCTGTCATGTGTAGTTTTTCTCAGCCCACAACAAACCCCATCTCCCCACACATGTACACATGTATTGAACGTAAGCAGCACAATTTGAAAATCAATGAAGATTTATACTACTTTAGCAAAAAGATTTATACTACTTCATTTGTGTTTAAACAAAATATCTCTATGAGTTTTTGCATACATAAATTATCAAGTGCATTATGAATACATATGGCACAAAATACTCTTCCCAATTATCAAAAATAATGGAATTTGGCTTCCATTCGTGAAGTTAATCTATTAGCCAAAGTGATGCTCTGCATTCAGAGGACACAGCATATTGGGATGCCACTAATGAGAGGCCTTTGCCAAGTAACCGCACCTCCACCGCTTCATCTACAACCTCATATGCATTCATGTAGAATCTGGGGATAATCACCCCTCCCCCTGAACCAACATAACGAAGAAATGTGTCTTGGCAAATAGCTATCCTACTGAAGCATCATTTTCAGCTCTGTTTGGTCCAGTGGGGTTCCAGAATTCAGTGATGCTTGGTAAGTCTGGTTACTAAATTAGAGTGCCTTAGAGACAGTACAAAATTGAAACGTGATAGTTTGTTCCCCATATATTTTACCTGTAAGCTTTTTCCTCTGTCCCCAAAAGATATTTTTTTGGGGCAACTCCTAGCCCTAGTTTTACTTGTTTTTTTTTCTTTTATTTAGTCAGCCAATAGTTTCTAAAGATTTGATTGGTATTTATTCAGCATTTTATTGAGTCACTGGAGAAAAACAAGTAAGGCCCAAAACTTGCCTTCAACTAGCATCTCTGGGGATACAACCATGTAATGCACTACCACTGCATGATTAGTGTAGCCTATGTACTTATGCCCTCTGTAGTGTTCTGTGGAGGGCATACAGAGATACCCCTGACGGGCTCTGATTGAGGGGAAAAGTTTCCATTTTTACAGAGAAAGAGGTATTGAAGTAGAGTCTTGAAGTTAGGGTTGGCATTTATGAAGTCTACTAGAGAGAAAGATAAATCTAAGAAAAAGAAGAGAATGTGGATAGACGTGGAAGGATATGAGACTATGGCATTTTGAGGAATGACAATAATTCATTATGGCTGGAGAACTGTGTGTGAGTGTGTGTGTATATGTGTGTGCCCACACCGGTGTGCAAACAGGCTTGGAGGTCGGAAATGGTAACAAATTCTAGGCCCCAAACATGCCTTGTACACTGCTCTAAGTTTGGATTTGATACATCCTGCAGAATCACAGAAGGATTTCAAGCAGAGGAGTAACATGGTAACATTTCCTTTCAGAAAGTTTCCGTTTGGAATGGGGGAAGCGAACGAGGGGAGCCAGTATGGAGAGAAGTTCACAGAAACAGGCAGCAGGCTCTCTCTTGGCAGGAAAGAGAAAAACATCTGAGGGAAAAGAAGAAAGATGCAGGAGGTGACTGTCCCTACTGTGAAGAGAATGCAAGATTTTAAATATCAGAAATTTCAATTCAAATAAGTTAGAAAGACACAAACAGGTCCAATAAAGTATAGTCCATTTTGCTTTGAAAGCACAGTTTTCTCAAGTTGCAGGGCACAGGGATCCTAAATCTTTATTATTACACCCTTGATAGGACTTTATTAAAAGCACCCTAGGAATCTTTTCATAAAAATTAGGTGCTTCCCTTTGAAGTCGCACTTTCTATTTTAATGTGCAATAGCAGAAATTCCCAGAAACTAAAAATAAGGTTCACTGGGATGAGAGAAGAAAAAAACCCCAACAAACAAAAAGAGGGATTGTGAGGTTGAAGCCCCAAAAGGGCCTGGCTCCTGATATCCTCAGGTCTTTCCTCTCCTCTCACCTCATCCAACCTGATCCAAACCGTTGCAACATCTCACCTTCACACACATGTGGACACTTGAGTTTTGAGCCATAAATCTTGCAAAGTCTGTCAACTGACAGCCTAATAACATGAAAGGAGTATCTGCAAACAAGATGGTTTTGAGGCATTGTTCCTGACCCTGAACAAATCGGGGCCTGGTTCCCTTTGCAGTGTAGAGCCTCTCCTTTAATCACTTAACCGGGCAGATTGACATGACTCTTAAGAAATAAACTAAGAGGTCTCTATTTTCCAGCTATCTACTGGTCTCATTTACTCTTTCCCTACAATTAAGTCCAGCTTGTCATATTTTGAGACTTAATCAATGCATAAATGAGGGGCAGCTGATAACACGGCCATTTCTGCCCCGTGTTAGTTATTCACAAGGAATGCAACCTTTTCCAGCTTTCTACGTGGTAATCATTGAGGAGTATTCAAATAACAACATGGTGAGGTTAAGGGCTAAGGCAATGGTTATCAATCTTGGCCACACAGAAAAAAATCACCTGTGGAGTCTGGTTGTGGGGAGAGGGGTACTTTAATATTTTAATAGAGAGGCTTAGGCTGTACACCAAACCTAATAAATCAGAATTTCTGCGTGTGAGGTCTAGGCATTTTTATAAACATCCACTGTAAATTCTGATGGTCATAGATAAGAATAAGAAGGTATCAGAGGTGGAAATGATTGCTCCATAAAGCAAAGTTTCACTAGGGAAGCATGCAAAAATACAGATTCTCAGGAGCCACTAACACCTATGGAATCAGAATCTTGGGAAGTGGGACCCAGAATTCCGAGTTTTGACAGACTTCTTAGATGAATTTTAGACTAATCCAACTTTTGAGAACCACTCAGTAAGAATTACACATAGCTGCTTATTTTTTTCTATGTCAACTCTAGCAGATGTTATCATTACTTGGGGAGTTCTGAGGAGCCTGGGGGAGAGTCCCTGGGACCATGCCCAATTACTATGCCAGATATTAGTGAGGAAAGGCAATAGGGGAAAAAGCCAACACAGAACAGGAGGAAATATAAATAAGTTTCCTGCCTTAAAAGAAGACACAACTCAGTGGAGAAAATAATCACCAAGCAACCAACTAATGATTACAGATTAACAGAAAGAGAAGTGCAGAAAGGCTAAGGGGATGCATTGCAGCCAGCCTTTTTTTTTTTTTTTTTTTTGCTGTACACGGGCCTCTCACTGTTGTGGCCTCTCCCGTTGCGGAGCACAGCCTCCGGACGCGCAGGCTCAGCGGCCATCGCTCACGGGCCCAGCCGCTCCGCGGCATGTGGGATCCTCCCGAACCAGGGCACGAACCCCTGTCCCCTGCATTGGCAGGCGGACTCTCAACCACTTCGCCACCAGGGAAGCCCCCGCCTTTTTTTGACTAGTCACATTTCTGGACGTATCTGTGCAGAGAATTAAGAGCTACTTTTTGATTATGAAGCATTCCTTGGCCCACCCTATCTAAAACCCAAAAAGTATGGTTCATACTTGTCCAAAAACTAAAGACAGGATGTAAATATCCTCAACTTTTGCCAACTATTGTTAGAATTATACTTTAAACCCTTTACATGGCAATTAAATATCCCTCCTCTTGGGGCTTCCCAAAGGGGAAAAACAAAGGGGAAAAACAACCCCAAAGCAAAATAAAACTAGGACATATCAAAAAAGCACAGGGGTGATTTGGGTTGACAGGATTTCCTTGGAAGTAGTACTCTGCTCTCAGAAGCTCTGTTTCCACAATGGTGGATAAACCATCAATTTTCTGCACAGAAAGCACATCACTAGTTCACTGGAGGCAAAGGTGCGGTCTTTTGCATCTATAGACTATATTTTCATATACAGTCTCATATATGCCTCCCATTCATTCTCTGTTCATCCCTAGTGGGTACTGTAGATGCCACAAGATCCCTGAAGCCATCATGAGAAGGGCCAATTACCAAAGAACTGTAAGAAACATCAACTAAGGTAGGAATGGGCATATTGACATTATCTGCTGCCTATACTAGCAAAATTTTAAAATACTTTCACTGGAGAGGGCCTCCATGAAGTCACAGACCTTGTTACTACGGAACTCTGGTTTCTCATCTTGGACACCCTGTCCTGGGCAATGACCCCTCTATCATAAAACTAGCTGGTTTCCCTGTTTCTTTTCCAAAGGCAAGGCCTGCCAGGTCCCATTAAAAACAATCCCAATGAGACTCCTCACACAGACAAAAAGTGGGATTTTTTTTTTTAAAGCTAAAAAAAAAAAAAAAAAGAGGGGAATGGAGAGTAAATTTACTGTGGAAAGCACATATGATTAAATCTTTAAAGATGAGTGGGAAAAAACTTACTAACAGTATGTTTTAAATATTATATAAACATACAGTAGTTAGTATTAAGCTAAATCACTGGCCAGGTATCAGTGCCATTCACAGCCCGCTATGGTTTAAGAAGACCCCTGATATGAGTGTGTTTCACACCAAGTGAGTGAACAGATAGTGCAAATAAGTGTATGGCTCATAGACTATAGAAAGTTTGACTTTAAATAAAGAAGGTCCATTGCCAAATCCAAGATCATCACATCAGTGAGAGGTCTCTTCCTGTTCCCTGGTGTATGTACTGCATTGGAGTGGGGATGAGATAGAGACCAAGGAAATCTCGGACTTCAACGTCCTACGTTTCTCCTATTTTCAACTCCCCCACCCCTCCTAACACTCTTAAAAGTCCCTGTTCACTGGTACCTGGGTTTGCAGCTTTAGACTTTGGACAAACAGCTAATTTCTGATGATTACTTGTCGATTAGCAGACCAAATGGTTGCTTTTAGATGTGATAATTCACTGTACCTCACACTATATTCAGAGCATCCCAGCCAAGCTTTATTTTCATTTTGTTCATATTGGGTGACTGGATTGAACCATCACAGAACACGCCTTCATCTAAACCTGGGTTGTGTCTGAAGTGCATCTTAGACTAAGTTAAGTATCAATAACAACTAGCATTTATTCGGCCTTTCTGTGGGCTAAGAGCTATGATCATTTGTTCTTCTCACTAACATTATTAGGAAGGAACTATTATTACCCCATTTTTTAGCTGAGGAAAGTGAGGTAATCTCAAGGTTAAGCAACTTGCTTAAGCTCCCATAACTGGCTAATAAATGTTGGAGCCTGACTTCAAATACAATCTGATTCCAAAGACCTCTTTGAACCATTGCACTGTTGTGTCTTTCTAGACAGTATACTCAGAAAAATCATAATAAAGACCCTAGAAAAATGCAAATGTGATCTTTTGTCAAATTCACTGTGATACTTTATGGTTATTTCCTAAATATAAGATCATGGGGACAGTAAGTGTCAGAATAATCTAGAAACAAAATTCAAGTTTTCTGTCTCCAGAATATTCTCTTCCATACATTCCACATTTTGGATTTACAGGCATGCCACTATTTCTATATTTAATGGTTGTTTCTATTTTAAAGGAATGATTGTGCTTACCTCCCCACCCCCCGTAAGTATATTCTGTGGGGGACACTTAAGATTTGCTCATATAGATAATGGTGTACACTTGTAGCCTGAGGGCTAAACAATAGGTCCTATTTTCATTAGTCTCTCGGGACAGTAAAATTAATAACACTCAGCAGAGTCACCAGACTCTTGTCAAACCAGCCACCGAGTCTTTCTCATTCAAAAGATACACTGCTATAACTGACCTAGGACTATGTTTTAATTTGTGTATCCCAATGGGATCCCCGCCGGAACATCAGATTAAAACCAATTCTAAATAGCTTTGCCATTTGTTTCAAGGATGAACATAGCACTTTAATTTTACAAATGCTGTGTAGTTGCCACCAGACTCCAGGGCATCCGGACAAGGGGGATAAAACTGTGAACACTACCTTGAAAATCCACAGTAACCAGTCAACAGCGTTAATTGGGTGTCCACGTGGTTCAGAGTCACAGTAACAAAGTTTTTTTTTATGGACGTCTCAGTTTTGAACATTTAGTGTCATCTTCAGATGCTGAGTCAACCTAGTTTTCAATTTGGAAAGTATGACCACCTTAGATGGAGCACCAAAACAAGAGCTTGATTTTTTTTTTTTTAATTTAAGCACTAAAATATCTATTTCTACTCAACCTTCATTTGTTCTTCTTTGGTCAAACATCATGAAATGAAGAGTTATTAGGAAAAGGATAATGTATTGAAGGAGTCCCAAATGCAAAGGCCTAGAGAGCTAATCTGAAGGACTGAAGTGGGCTGGGGGTTCTGCAATGACGTCAGCAAATGCCTCATAGAAGGGGCAGCTGATACTCAGCTTCTGCCTATTGTTCAGGACAGAAGTGGGGATGCCACATCTCAGAAGACACCCTTTTTCAAGGAAAGTGAGAAAGGCAGATTTTTATATCGCAGTTACTGATGCTTAAAGTTGACAGTTACTTCAAAAATAATTTTTTTAAAAACTGTGTAGGCCATATTTGGCCTTTTGGTAAAAACTCAGGTTAAAAATATCTTAGGAATTTTTATTTCATCTTGTTTTCCTTCTAAGAACTTTTTATATAGAAAAAAAAAGCCAGTTATTTAGCACCTATTATGTACCAGTTATTGTATTATATGCAACCCTATATAATAGGCTTAATTATTCCTATTTTACAGATAGAGAAACTACGAGAGAGATCAAGTACTATTCCTAACATCACTCAGCTAGTGTTTCATCTAGATCTGCCTAACTTCAAAACCTGTGTTTTAGCCACTATACCCATCACTGACAGGCCCTAAATAGAAACAGAATTTGAGGGTAATCTCAGAGCATATAAGCTTTTGATATAAAATTTAATAAAAATCAATGTAAAAATGGACAGGCCTTACCACCTGCAGAAAAAAAAAAATGACTTCGAGAAATGGTCTGTCAACACGTAAATGGTATCAGAATGCTCCTTAAATCTAATTAAATACCTCTAATGTTATCAAGGGATCTAAAACATAAGTAATACAAGTTACTTAAGCTGTGAGCTAAATAAGCATTAAATGTTACAGAGGACTCTTTATATAACTGAATGGTACCTAGAAAACCAAAATACAAAGGAGCCAAAGAAAGAGAACTATTTATTTTTTAACACTTTCCATAAAAAAAGATGCCCTGATAAGTTACCTTGACAGCTGGCTGAATAATCTGGTCTATACAGTGAGTTAATGAGTTAACTCTTCTAGGAGAGAAGCAGGCATACGAGGCCTCAGAACCCAGAGACTTCAGTTAAAACCATCTTACTGCCTCCATCCAAGTTCATGAAACAAGTTCATGAAACAATCTTCAGAAGTATATTAACAAGTGGCCCAAGGAAATCTTTCTACTGAGGAGATTTCTAGTTATCTTGGTAACTAAATATCTCAACCGTATATATCAATTTCTTGTAAATTTGGTTAACAGGAATTAGTCCTCGGGATCCAATCACTCCGAGAAGGGCTACTGCAAATAAGTTTCTATATCTTAAGTCTAAGGGCCTGTAGTGACCGTACAGACCCTTCAACATCCCAGTTGGCCCAGTCTGGAAGATGGCAATCCTTTAAAAACAACGGGGCGTGCATGAGGCCCTTTTATACCTGGCATCACTGTACCATTGTAATCTGTTCTCTCAGTCAACATTCCCTTGGGTTCCTTCTTCATCTTTCCCTCCATCCAAAATTTTATGGAGCATAAATTCAAGCTTCACAGAAGTTAAAGCAATGCTTATGTTACAAACTATAAAATTTCCTTCATATATATATACTTCAAATTGCATGCTTGTATGTGCATTATACTTCAGTGTCATATCATACATACATTTTCTTATGAGAATTTCAATTTATTTTAATGTGTCAGAAATAGGAGAAAGTTTGTCATTTAGGTAACTAATATACCTTGCTATTCAGCTCACTCATGGCCCAGAGTAAGCATGAAATGGGAGATGGGAATCTGCCACTTTCTAGGCCTCAGATCTCCTGTGTCTCATGGTGTGAGCAGCTCACCATGAGGGTGATTCCGGTTTCTAAAGAGAAGTATTTTCATGTTGCATGGCTCCCAGCTCAAACTGTCTACTTCCCCTGCTTCTCACGTGCAGAGGCAGCAGAATGTTCTGATGCTTAAGACTGTGTTGCACCCTACGGAGGAATGGTGTTTTGGTCTCAGTGATAGGACTTACTGGGGCTTTTCAAAAATTCATGGTACCATATATATTCATCTTAAACGTTGACTCTATGACCCGACTCCTCTATATGGGTTTGGTTCCACTGAAATGCAAATTAGTGCCTAGCTAATTATGGTTCCACTCTCTTCTCTACTCTTGTAGGTTTGATCATCTTACCCTGCTGCTCCATAGTCTGTCAACCAATCCCACCTCAATTTTCATTCACCAAGGTTAACCAGGACAAAATGAATACAGCTAAATTAATGACAGAGTAAGAAAATATAGCTTGCTAATGACATACAAAAATATCAGACACAGATTCTGTTTTTACCTCTTTACGTTGTTTTAGTGTATGTATCTCTATTTACTAGGTAATCATGAGCAAGTTATTTAAGCTCCCTGTGCCTCAATTTCCTCTTATGTTGCTTTATGTCAAAGAGTGGAATTAAAAAAAAATGGTACTGATGAATCTAGTGGCAGGGCAGAAATAAAGATGCAGACATAGAGAACTGACTTGAGAACAGGGGGTGGGCGGGAGAGGGGGAAGCTTGGGCGAAGTGAGAGAGTGGCATTGACATATATACACTACCAAATGTAAAATAGATAGCTAGTGGGAAGCAGCTGCATAGCACAGGGAGATCAGCTCGGTGTTTTGTGATCACCTAGAGGGGTGGGATAGGGAGGGTGGGAGGGAGACGCAAGAGGGAGGGGATATGGGGATATATGTATGCATATGGCTGATTCACTTTGTTGTACAACAGAAACTAACACAGTACTGTGAAGTAATTATACTCCAATAAAGATGAATAAAAAAAATTGTCTAATATAATGAGGTGCAGAGAACAGAAACCTATCACTTTCATAAGGAGATCTTTTTTCTATGCCTGTAAATAAGAGTAATTTATAAGTTCTGATATACACAGTGTTATGGCAATTATATCTCAATAAAAAAGAAGTGCAATATTAAAAAAAGAAGAAAACAATGTAAAAAAAAAATTTCCTCTTACGTGAATGAGATTGTAATATGGCCTGCCTTATAGAGTTGTTATGATAATTGAATGATATAACACATGGGAAGAACCTAAACTAGTGTGTGGCACAGAGTAAGCAATCTTTAAAAATCAGAAATTATTACTATTCTATTTTTCAAATGTACTGAATATTGTTCTAGGTTCTGAGAGGCAAAGATGAATAGGCTTTTACCCTTAGCTAAAGTTCAGTGGGAAAGAAAACTAAAATAAACGCTCATAATTCAAAATAGCTTCCTATGTATATGCCTCTTGGAAGTTGGTCTAGATTTGTCAAATGGGCTTGTTTACAACCTCCTTAGTTTCCAGCTCCATGTATGTACAATGTAAAACAAATACTTTTTTTTTTTTTTTTTTTGCAGTACGTGGGCCTCTCACTGCTGTGGCCTCTCCCACCGCGGAGCACAGGCTCCGGACGTGCAGGTTCGGCCATGGCTCACGGGCCCAGCCACTCCGCGGCATGCGGGATCTTCCCGGACTGGGGCACGAACCCGCGTCCCCCGCATCGGCAGGGGTACTCCCAACAACTGTGCCACCAGGGAAGCCCCAAATACAATTATTGATTCTTTTGTGGAGCCAGATTTGTTTTCTGTAAAGTACCTTCTATTTAGAATTAACTTGGAAAATAATTCATAGATTATAAAAGCACAATAGATTTTGCAGTCAAATAACCTTTGAATATTGTCCCCCCAATTTTTAGATATAATAGTTAGAAGTCAAGGAGATTTCAGGGTATGACAAGTGAAAAAGGCAGTGAACAAATACTTTCCTAAAGAACACAAAAGCATTAATGGACCACAACAAAATGGACCAAAAAGACAAGGTATATCATTTAAAGGGAAACGTCTTTTCCAAATGCCCTGAGTCAAGGAGGCCCATTCACAGCTCTGGGCTTATTAAATAACGTTGAACAAGAACACTTAACTACTTACAAGAAGGACTTGTGAGCATAAATCAGACATCAGTCCACATATTTCAAGATCAAAGCTGTAAAGCAAAATGATTTGTGGGAGGAACTAAACAGTTCGAATATATTATAGCTCTTTTCAGAGAATACTTAAGCATATTAGTTGTCCAAATTACGGTTTGTTGTTGTTGACAGAGCCAGAAAGAAAAATAGATGCCATTGAGATGATTTTATTCTCACCTACATGATACCTTCAATGAAAGTAAAACTTTCTCAGCACATCTTAGCAACAGATTATTTAATATAGATATAATTTACTGGAAAAGCCCTCAATGTATGATTAGGAAAAAAATCCAAATTTCCAAATGATTAATTCTTATGAAGACAGCGTCACATTTACCAGGATTGTAATTTCCATCATTATGAAATTTCTTCCACAAAGAAGGCAAGAACCATATTCCAGCACCAAAACGCAAGACAACTGTATTTGCTATTGGTATTCATTTTCTAGAAGATTATGTATTTCTTTTGGGCCATACTTAGGCTATTTTTTTTTTAACGTTCCAATAAAACTATACTACTCCACTACTGGAAAAACATTTTGAGTCCTAATTTTCTTTCCATTTCACAAAGAGCTAATACTACCACAAATTTAAAAGCAAATTTAAAAGAGTATATATGAGTTTTCTTGCATTCAGTAAATGACTGCAAAGGCCTCCCTGTCATTCTCCACAGCTAAATTAATTTTGCATTTGCTACTGTGTTACCAGTGTACTAAAAGGAACAGAAAGAACTAAGCCATCCCCACATGTAATTTGTCTGAGTCAAAGTTTCTTCATCTATGTTCTCACTAGACAGCAGACACCTAGTAAGTCATTTTAAATATATAGGGTATGAATTATCTCAGGCATAAAGCAACATATTGGAAAATATTCCATATGTGAATTATTAGGGAAAAATTCTGAATTTTCAAAAATTTCCAAAATTCTTACCCAAACTGCCACATTGTCTCACTGTTTTGATTTTGTTTTTCTATAACCTGAGTCAACATGGATTGAGCACAGAATCTGGAGTCAAACTGCAAAGGTTTGAATCCTGACTCCACTGCTTTCCAGGTACATGAAGTTGGCAGGTGACAATTTCTGTGCCTCATTTTATTCATCTGCAAAATGTAGATAGTGATAGTACTTATTTCATTGTTTTTTTTTTTGTTGTTGTTGTTGTTTTGCATGAGAATTAACTGAGTTAATGTATTAAATCACTCAGAAGAGTGCCTGGTACAGGGTTACAACTCTTTAGGTAGTTGTTGTTTTATTTACTCACAAATATATAATTTCACACTCTCTGCATCGTCTTTGTTCAAAAGGTTTATTTAAGCCCAGGAATCAGCAAAATGATTTGATTCTGATATCCAGCAGGGCCTTTAAAGGTAAGATGAAAAATTATAGGATAGATAAATGTACAATTAGATAGATTTATAGCTAATCAAATAACATCTAGCGAAGTCAGTGGAAAGTAGAAAGAAATCTTTACTAAAACATAAGCTCTAATTTTCTCTATCTTATTTGATATCAACAACAAAACTGAAGTTGTAAAAAAGTTTATGCAAATATGTACAAAAAAAGAAGCTTGGAGCAATAACTATTACACTAGATGATAGAATCACTGTTCAAGAAGATTGCAACCAAAACAATTAAATTTAAATATTGAGAAACCTAAAGTAGCCTACATGAGCTCAAACAATCCACAGCACAATTATGGGATGCCTCGCTTCCAAAACACTTAATGTAATTTGGAGCTGAGGTAATTAAAATAGTCACCCCAAATAAAGACTTGATGGCCTTACTGCTTCTGAACTGGGTAGAGTACATGGGCTGTTCTGACTCTGAGTACTAGAGCTAAAGAAAGAAAGGGGCCTCAGGATGGTACACGGAATGAGGCAGAGTCTGGGTGATATATTATGTGGCTGGAGGGTCTGGAACAGAAATATTTCAAATAACTGTCTTCAATTATTTGAAGGATTACCACAGAAGAGGATTTATACTTATTCAGTCCGGGTCCAAAAGGCAAAATTAAGTAGAATTATAGGAAGTTAGCTTTTTGGCTCAAAATGAAAAAATATCTTCTCACACGTAAAGCAATTTAATGGACTGCTTGGTGTGGCACAGAGTTCCTTGTTTCTGGAAAGCTTCAAGAAACGTATAATGATCTATCAATTCATTCAGTCAATCAACAAGCATTTATTGTTTTGCTACATTTTGCAAAGTAGTATATTAGATCTGGTGGATACAGTAATGAGTGAAGAAGGACACCAGCATTTATTAAGTACTCATTGCAAGCCTAATACTGTATTAGACACTTTCAAATATATCATGTCACTTTCCCCTTTACAGGTATTATATTACCATCTTTGCTGAAAAGCCTCTTCTATGCTGTAGCCTCACAGACCTTTATAAAATAAAAATATGCTCATGAAATCCCCTCCTTAAAAACACTGAATCACTTCGCATTGCTCTTACAATAGATAAGACTTAACATGGCCTAAAGGACTCTGGGTCCCACCTAAATGCAACCCCAGCTCCTCTGCAGTCATGTTGCTGGCTCTCAGGCCCTTCCACAGGCCATATACCCTTTGACCACAGAGTTTTTCCACATTCTGTTTCCTGAACCTGGTGGCATTCTTCCTTCCCTTCCTTACCTGGTTCACTCCTACTTTTCCCTCAGATCTAAGTTCAGATGGTACATCGTTAGGAAGAAGTTAGGAAGCATAGGCTAATTCCCATACATATGTAAAATGTATTATTGTTTCTCATAGTACTGTGCATGTCCCCTTCATAGCACTTACCGTCGTAAAATTTTATATTTGCTTGTGTTATACCATCGTATAATTTTATATTTGTTGTTGCTATTTATCTGATATATGCCTCCCCTACTTGCTTGAAAGTTCCAGAAAGGCAGAGTCTGTGTCTAATTTTGTTTGTTTTACAAGGCAATAAAGCATATTGACTATGAGAACAGATTCTGCAATCAGACCACCTGGGTTTGCATCCTTGTTTTGCTACTTACTAGCTGTGTGACCTTCATAAGTGCTTAACTGCTAGGTATCCTAATTTCCTCACTCATAAAACGTGGTTAGGAACAGAACCTGTTGTGAGGACTAAATGAGTTCACACATGAAAATACTTGGAACACAACCTGGCACATATTGTATAGTAAATATTTCCCATTATTAATATTATTTGTTTGTTGTATCTCAGAGTTCCACACAAGGCCTGGCACACAGGAGGTACCTAATAGTATATATTAAATGAATGAATAAATGATGAAACTGAGATGGAGAAATTATAAGAGATGAATCTTGCCTTCACACCCAGGATGGACTGTCGAGTCCAAAGACTACGTGCTTCTTATTATAGTACGTCCTCCCATTAGATTACACAACAGGAGCAACAACAAAATGCTCTAGGAGCACAGAGGAAGAAGCAGTTAATTTGACTGAGAGGATGACGGAGGTGAATTTGTACTCACATTTTTTTTTTTTTTTTTTTGGCGGTACGCGGGCCTCTGACTGCTGTGGCCTCTCCCGTTGCGGAGCACAGGCTCCGGACGCGCAGGCCCAGCGGCCATGGCTCACGGGCCCAGCCGCTCCGCGGCATGTGGGATCCTCCAGGTCCGGGGCACGAACCGTGTCCCCTGCATCGGCAGGCAGACTCCCAACCACTGCGCCACCAGGCAAGCCCTGTACTCACTTTTAAAGAATGAGTGGGATATTGCCAAGAAGAAACAAAAATAAAAGGTGTTCTTGGCAAAAGAAAGAATACTGGCAAATATATGGAAGTAGCAAAGTATTCAGGGAATCAAGAACAGTATGAATATACGTTAAATCATTGGTCCTCAACCTTTTTGGCACCAGGGACTGGTTTCGTGGAAGACAATTTTTCCACGGACCGGGGTCGGGGCATGGTTCAGGCAGTAATGCGAGCAATGGGGAGCGGCAGATGAAGCTTTGCTCCTTCCACCGCTGCTCACCTCCTGCTGTGCAGCCCAGGGGTTGAGGACCCCTGGGTTAAATCATGACTAAATTAGAGAAGAATCAAACATAAATGCTAAGAAATGTAAACTTTATTCTGAAGAAAACTGAAAATCATCAAAGCCTTTATTCAAGCCAGTCTTATGAGTCGTTCATTTTTTTGTTTTTATTTTTTAACTTAGTATGGAAGGATTAGATAGTTCACTGGACACAAGCAATCATCTGAATTAACATTAAAATAGTCCAAGCAAGGCAGGATGAGAGCTTTGACTCTAGGAGTGGCAATGGGATTAGAAAGTAGGAAAGAGAAAGCAAAACCAATTGCCTCAAAACAAGGGGTTTGATGTACTAACTCTGGTATGTTCGCATAGTTGAATACAGAACACTACGCAGTCATTAAAATGATATATGAAGAATATTCAACTACATGAAAAGATGTTCATACTATTAAATTAAAAACTAGACTCTAAAAACATTACAGTATAAATCAGTTTCTATAAAAATTATTGTTAATATACACTGTATCTTGACTATTATACAAATTTACTTTTTAAAATAAGAGACTGTATGCCAAAATCTTACTGGTCATCTTCTTTGGATAGCAGAATGAGAGTTGTATTTTCAATATTATTTTATTCTTTTTGCTCTTTTTTTCCCCTAGCATTGCTCCAGAGAACATGGAATGCTTTTGTAAAAAAATAATAATAATAAAAAAAAAAGATAAAACATATTGATAAAAAGTGAAAGCAGGGGAAAATTCCAACAGTAATCTGGGAATCAGAATCATCAAAACCTGGAAACAGTTAGATAGGACCATTGTCAAGGAGGAGAAGATGGAGAAAGAGAAGAAGAAGGAGAGAGAGGATTCCGAATTGATCTCAGCATGATCAGAAGTCCATGACACTGAGACAGGAACAACATGGGAGCATGATCAATTTGTTCTATAATGCAATAATATTGTTACTTGGCAATGCTTTAATGGCTTTGTTCTCTGACTATACACCTTTCTCCCTTGCAAAGACCAGCACTGTTTTCCTTCATCACTGAATTAATGTACTTATATGAAGCAAGCCAGATATCTGCTTTCACAAGAAAAAATTTTAAGTTGTATAATTGCCCAGGATCAAAGGATCTAGCAATGAATGAACCAACAGTCACAACCTGACTGTAAAATCATATTAAACTCAGATATCCCTGGGACACTGGATATTTTAAAGACTCCCGAGCATTTTAAAATAGAAATAAATGCTGGCTTAAAAAAAATCAATCCCATCCAAGGATATTACAGCCAGGACTTTTACTTTGGGTAGCTCAGAAGAGTCTGGGTACCACATACAGTAGAAAGACAACACCAGAAAAAATAATAGTATCATATTTTGTTAGTGTAACTGATTGATCTCAGACTTGGTGATGAAAAATCACCTGAGAAAACAGGGAAACACAGCATTCTAACCCACTGAAGTTTTGCTGCCTTCTGAGCTACAGATACAACATCTCAACATTAAATTTAATTCTTAAATATCTGAGAAGATAGTAAGATGCTGAGAGCATGCTAATTTATAGCAAAGAGTATAAAGCATCACATTCAGTTCAACATCAGGCATCAGTTTGAAAAGGCACAGACAGAAATACATTGTCTTCATATCTGCACTTTATCTGAGTGTTTCTATAAATTGGTCATTGTGATTTTTTGGTTGCTATTAATCTATAAATTAGTTTAAATTTAAATCTCTATCCTTGACCTCTCACCCCTTCTCCTGTTTCATTTTTCTCATTATCTATAGGACAATTGCTTGGACACTCTCTCTCTGAATCTATTATCACCCCTTCCTAGCATGTACTTTGCCAACTATCCTCATTACCACTTATCCTTGAGGTTGTCTGCTGTTTGTTAATGGAGTCTAGTATTGTTTTTCCGACATCAGAAAAGAATCAACTGTGTCTCAGTCATCTGTCCAAAATGTGATTGCATGGAATATGGGAAGCTATTCCTTGTACAGTCTTCCATGCCTCAAGGACAAACCACATTTGACTTTAAAATGGCCTACTAATATCACTACTTAGCAACAGAGTTTTAATGTAAAATCTTTCAGAAAAATCTTTACTACAGCAAAAGGAATATGTAACTTCTGCTGTTCTTATAGATTTTAATGGATTTTTAACCTACTGATGGTAGGCTGTAAATTCAACCTCAAAGGAAACACAAGTGCAACTCAATGGGAAGTTTTATTGGATTGCTTACAGAGACTTATAGTTATGAACAAAGGCTGAATGCCTCTCTTCTCTTTTCAAATAATTTGAATGCTTCATTTCATCCTGTGCACTTCCTAAGGTAGAATTTAAATGAGTAGGCAAAAAGCCTGAGTTAGGCAGCATGAGGAGGAAGCAAGAAAGGCAAGGTTTTTGGAATTCCCTGGTGGTCCAGAGGTTAAGACTCGGCACTTTCACTGCCGGGGCCTGGGTTCAATCCCTTGTTGGGGAACTAAGATCCCACAAGCTGCGCGGCGAGGCCAAAGTAAATAAATACATTTTTTTAAAAAAGCAAAGTTTTGGAAAATTCACAAGTGACAAAGAGTTCTCTGAATAATCAATACTTTGAGATATTTATACCCAAGCATTGTTAACAATTCATCCAATGTATTTTTGTTCTTTGCAAAGGCATCTATTATGTATAGACTGCATGGAAAAACAAGATCAGTCCACTAACATATATTTATTTAATACTTAAAAGTGAAAAAGAAAATACTATTTCCAAAACAATGAGTTAAGATTTTATAAATAAGAAGACATTTGACCTGGGCCTTAAAGGATGGCTAATAGTTGGTTAAGCATCAAGGACAGGGCCCGAGCATGTAGGGTCTTGAATATCAGACTAATAAGTTTGATGTCATTCAGCAGGTCATCCAGGGAGCCATTACCATATCTGAACAGGGGAGTAACAGGACCAGAGCTGTGATTTAGGAAGACTAATCCATTTGTAGTGTGTACAACAGATTATCACAGGTTTATTAACCTCTTATCACAGCTAAGAGGTTAATAAAATGCTGCTGGTAATAAGAAGTGACGATGACCTACACATTCTCTTCTAATGAAGGAGATGTGTAATTATAGGACATGTTTTCCAAAAATGATTTGTTGAAAATGATATTACACTAGCTTCAGTGACACTGTGTGAGTTATATTCCATCAGAAAATATTATCTACAAGGATAGAAAACCTAAAGTGGGTGCCTACCCTAAGTCAAGTATACCACATCCCACCTGATTTTTGCTACAATAACTTTTCCCCATACGTGTCTCAAAGTTTCCTCTCACTCATTGGCAGTCATTGGAAACTTCCTCAATGGTCAGGACTTTGAGATGGCTGTTAGAACTTGAACTCTTATAGTCTCTCCTTGACTTCTAATTGATGAAATATATGATGAAATATATGATGAAAGCATAAGAAACAGGAACATGCCTGTTCTCGAATACTTCAAAGGCCTAAGAGCCAGAGATCCATCCATATTAAATAAACCCTTATTTGTCTATTAATTCATAAGTTTGAAACTCTGTGGAATTTATTTTTGTAAGAGAGTGCTTTCTCACATTCATGTTATCAGCCATATTCAGGATTCATATTCTTCCTTGGGGCGCTGTTGAGAGGTGATTTTAAATATCATTCTCTAACACTGTATGAATGCAGTACAAAATTAGTGGGTAGTTTCCAAGAAAGGACACCAAGTAAGTAAGAGTGTTTCTCAAGTCTCACTCAGGAGGTCTAATCTTAACACCTAATTCTCCCTCAGTGAAAGTTTGGTATCACCTTCAAATGAAGTCTTTGAGAAAAGCAGTGTATCAAAATCTACAATTCCTTATAAACAGCTCTTCTTTTTCACTCTATAATTCTAGCTCTTAGCCACAATCACTTCATTTCATTTTTCAAGTAAAGTCATATTGTACTTCTTTTTCATTGGCCCTATACACTATTTTCTTCCTATGAAAACTTTATGCAAAGAATTTTATGCATACATGCTTTATAAAATCATGAAATCAAGACATTGCGCAAATATGAAGACATATTGAGATAAGTTTCCAAACTGGGCCACATTCCAAATACTCAACTTATCCATGGTAGATATCCTACAGCTCTTACAATAGGAGAAGAAAGGCTTCTACTTATGACAGAACAAAAATATACTAATTCAAAAGAGAAAATTTAAGCAATGATGTATTTACCTTGCAAATATTTGTTTCCTTCAGGTAGGCAATGAGAAAAATTTTAAAGTTCCATGTTCAACAGTCCTAGTCGCAAATTTATGCTTCTTTTAGAGATAAAGATGAGAATTTTGGGAGAATCATGTGACCAAAGAAATCAATATTGAAAATGCAAAATTAAGCCTCAGTCTCAGGAAACCAAGCAGAATTGTGAAAACATGGTTCCTGTACTGGGACAGAATCCACCAAAGAAAGGAGATTCATTTTTATTTCCAAACACCAGGACATCACTTGTGGACACATGCATATACGTAGATAGATGGAGAAAACAGGTATTACTGAAACACTGATTCATAAAATTCTATCAGGAGAAAGAATTCAGATACAGTAAATGCATTCCTACTCTGAAGGCAAAAGAGTTCTTAAAAACCTGTATGGTAGTCTCCTCTTTTGGAGAGTCGTCTCTGATTGCTCTTTTCCTCTATGATGAGAATGTGGCAAGATGGGGAAAAGGGGGATTTTACAAATTACTGTGGCTCTGTCAAGCCCCAGTGACAGTCAGTGTCAGTGACATCATGTGCTATCAGTGATATCATACGTCTTTATGATTCAGGTTGTCTTTGAAACCACTGTTGGCAACAATAGCCTCTTAGGTAAGCTTTGTATTTCATCCAGGACTGGAGGACATCCCAAGAAAAATTCCCGTGGCAATTAAATTATGACATGCCATAGATTTAAGATGCATCACAATATCATATGTTTAAAAAGTGCTAGTATGTGTCTTAAACCAATGAATTTCCTTGTAACTTTTGTACGACGATTACAGAAACTTCAAGGAGAAAAAGTTGATTGATGGCTGAGAGAAAACAGAACCAAATAAAGTAGGAAATCATCTTTTAGTTTGAGATAAAAGTGAAGACAATGAGAATCAGAATTTATGTAAATTCTCTCTTCTCCTGCCCTATGTGAATTTGGGAGTGAGACAGGAGGTGGCCAGTAGAAGAGTTTAGAGCAGGAAAGCCAAAGAGAATGATATTGATATGAGTTACTTCCCTGTCTGGTCTCAAACCAGGCAGACCTCTTAGTTCGAGATGCCAGGACCCCACTTTTTAGCACAAGTTCAGTAACTTAATGTTTGTGTTTTGCTTCCTTACTGAGTCCACACTTAGTTTCCATGATTTTTACCTCAGGTCTCTGCCATAAGGTTCTTTACCTTGTTGAAAATAGTCTCCTAGGATTGTCTGCTACTTCTGCTCAGGGTCTCTGATACTCACAGCCAGCTTATCATTTTGATCGTTTCCTACTATTTGTTGATGGAATTTCCAGTCATGACAGGCCACCCTTATTCCCAGGAACACCCCACTGCCCACAGCTAGACATTCAGTGCCTGTCCGACAAGATATTTTCCTACCCTGAGGTTACCTGATGCTTTGTATGAGCTTCCCCATATTGCTAAGATCTGTTCCAATTGCCTACTCCTTCTGGGTGATTTACTCTGATACTCAGTTTTCAAGCCTTCTGCACTCCCAATGACAACTGAGCTCTGATTCGGTCAGGTACAGATATTTTCATATTAACTTGGCATGGCAAGGAAGTGTTAAAGTCTTTCATTTGTTTATGTGCCCTAGATATGGTAAAAAGATGAATTAGAGAAAAAGCAAAACTATCCAGTATTGGGAAGAGAACATTTCAGAGGCTGTGACATTGCAGAAGAGAAATACTTCACCATAAAGAACCCAGAATAGCTTTAATCTTAAACTAAGATTCCAGAAAATCTATGAAGAGTAATTTCTAATTGAGGAGTATATGTAAGACCAATCTGATGAAAGATAAAATATTAGTGAGGTATAAACAACAAGGTCCTACTGTATAACACAGGGAACTATATTCATTATCCTATGATAAAACATAATGGACAAGAGCATGAAAAAGAATATATATATGTATAACTGAGTCACTTTTCTGTACAGCAGAAATTAATGCAACACTGTAAATCAACTATACTTCAATAAAATTGTAAAAATAATAATAATATTAGTAAGGAAAGTACTATATTGTAGATTAGAGATTACTTCAAAAGAGAATGTATTTTCTTCCATTTGGAAAAAACTGTTTCAGTAGGTAGGTCAAAATATTACAATCATTCCTATTCACAATGAAAAAACTGAGACAAGGAAGTTAAGGAACTTACCCATTTGGAAATCATAGACTTTGTAAGAGCCAGCATTAAAAAACAGCTCTTTTGACACATGAGCTTATGCTTTTTCTACTATATAATGCTGTTGGCAGGGTAGGTTTTGAGATTAATGGATGAAATTTATGCTTGGGTTAGAACAAAATTACTCTGAATTTTGTTTTATCATTTTCCTTGCTGAATAAATAAAATAACAACAAAACTAAAAAAAAAAAAAAAAATCACTTTCAACCCAGTAGGGATGTAATAGGATGAATACTTGGTACAGTGTTTTTTGGACCAAATAAAATATCTTCAAGGGTAATACATCAAATGCAGTTCTTTTAATATGGATGGCATCCAATAAATGTTGATTTGATAGAATTTTATCTTCCTGTAGATTATGAAAAATGATCATGAGTGAAATATCTAATTCAAAACATGGCCATCAAAATTATGACATATCAAAATATTGCTCTTAAAATCAGATACATATCCTTCTGCCTTACAAATCCTAATTTAACATGCTTATCAATGGGATGAAAAGATTGACATTTAACATGGAAATGAACCATGTCATTCTTGGGCTCAAATGGAACTTTACCATTTTTTAATTCGAAGTGAACTAACACTTCTCATATTCTCTTGTGATGCCCTCCTCAAACCCAGCAAGTGTCATTCATCTTCTCTGCCTTCCAGAGTCCTCCTCCAAGGTAAAGGAGGTACATTTGGACCGTATCTCAAAGAGCAGCCCACGTCTATCACCATATTTGTCGCTCCTCATGCCACTATTCCTTTTCATTTGTTCTTTTATATGTGTCTCTTAAAAAATTAAACTAAAACAGAGTGTAAAAGGATGGAACACAAATCATTAATGCAGGCTGAAATAATACACATCTAACAAAACTCTTCAGTTCTATTCTGGTATAGCCTAAAGAAGATTAAAAGCACACAGAGAGCTTAAAACCAAGGAGAGATGCACCCCCCAAAAACTATATATGCAAGCAACAATAACAATAAAAACCCCAAACAAACAAATAAGCAGAAACAGAACCTGCAGGAAGACATTAGAAGGCAGAATACAATTAACAGATTTGGAAACTGACCAGGACACTGTGGTTAAAACCCTTTCTGCTGCAAAGGTTCTGAGGAATCTTTAATGACTACAAATGGTCAGGACTTCAGGTCGGCACCTCATTTGAAAGATGGTGACAACCAGCAGCTAGTCCTGCCTGCCACTACCCAGGGACTGGAGTCAATTCTGACTCAGAGAATAAAAGGCCACCTACCGCAATCACTAACAACATTTTCTATCCTTGGCTGCCTTTGCTAACAGATCTACGTGAAGCAAATTACTTAAATATCTCAAGTATCGCTGCCATATTCTAATTAAAATACACAGTGGTATCATTCTTCATCTCTGTATAGAATTATGAATTAATGCTATGCACACTCCTTGGGTGAAATGTGTTAAGTCCTACTCCTTGGCGAATACTGAGTAATGAGTACACACCTATCAGGTAGGCATTAGATGCCTGTTTTTATATTCTCTGTATACTTACTATCACACTACCGTACTTTTGCCTCTTATATGTTTTAAGAAACTGACCCAAGTGAAGTAATTAAAATACATCACAGTAGTACAAGTGAAATTTGGAAAACTGCCAACGTCTTCAAGAACTTATAATTTTCCTTTTCAGAGGAAAAAAGTAGTTTTGACATCTTTGTGCAAAACAGTCACTAACAGTTACTTACAATTTCAGGAAAATCACTGTTTTAATCATGACCTTTCAGCTGTCCTTGATTGAAAAATTTAGCCACCTACAGAAATAATTCTGTTGGGCCCTCATCTCTCTACTGATTGACTGATGGCCTCATGTGGTTCTACATGTTCACAATTACAAGTAAAACTATATAAAAGCGGCAGAGCTTAGCTTCCATCTAAGTAGATAAGAATAAAATAGTTCTAATTGACAATTAAGGGGACTATCTTTAAGTGACATCTTTCCCATGTACCTGTATCGAAATCAAACAGTACATTTTTCTCTGATTAAATATCTATTCTTTTGGTCACCATTCACTACAACCACTAATTTATCATCCATTGTGTAAAAGACACTGTATTACACTCTGTTGGGAGTGATGGAATGTGGATAAAACAGTTTCTGCATTAGAGAACCTATTTTCTGATGAAACACTCAATAGGCGAACTAATATATAATAAATATGGACACTATACATACACATGTGGAGAGGTCTGCTTGTATATGCATACACATAGATAAAAATTGGGTTTGGTTAAATATATTTATATAAAAATTTATACTTATACTTCAGGAACAATATATCAATATATACTTAAACTTGTATAAATATACTATGTATAAATATCTACATACTATGTTATAACAGAAAACTTTTTCTAAGATATTAGAAGTCCCTAGGTGTTGGTCCATGAGTTTTTCAGTGGAAATGAAAACAAAGACTCATCCTACTAGTTAAAGGTTTCCCACCTACTGTATAAGCAACAAAAATAGAGCTTGCATTCAGGACTCCTGTTAGAAGTTTATTGAAGCTCTGTGAGGCTGGAAAGCTTTTAGGAGTTCAGCTTCATTCAATACCCTCAAAAAAAAAAGACTTAAAAAGATTTTTCTCTTTGTATTCAATTTCTATGAGTAATCTCCAATTTACACCTTATACCCAACCCAGAAATTGAATTAATCAATACAATTATCTTTTTAGAAATCTTTTTTGTCAACTATAGGAGTTCACAGAATAGAAAGAAAGATTGAGATTCCTCAGATAGTAGACTTTATGGCAAGATTCAGCTATATTGAAGGGCTGGCATTAGAAATGGGCATGGTATAGGCTTCAATACTATGTTTTGGGCGATTACAAAAATTAAGTGAACCTTATCTCTAAAACACAAATCAGTTATCTACAGTTGCAGTATACAGTAAATTGTTTTATGGAAAACAACACTAAAATATGTATGTGATCAGATCACGAATACTGATTATCATGAGAAATTCTATACTAAAATAGTCATCTTTCTAAAACAAGTAAATTCACATTTCTGGAAGTCACCAACTTGTTCATAATCACCAATTTTTAAAACTTCACCTCACTTGCTGTTGCTGAAAAAGTCTTAGTAATGGTCTAAGGCCATAATTTCAACATATAAACTAAGAGGAACTAAGATACCTATTCAGCTAATTTAGGCCCATTTAATACTTTCACATGAAATAGTAAAATAATGAGAGCAAAAGATTTTATACTAATTAGCTTTATCATACATATTTACTTTATGCATATAGTAATGTTTGGCAAATTTATCATTAAAAAAGGAAAGAGAAGAATGCAATATACCTGCCCAATTAAAATTAAAAACAGTTAATGAGTAAGAGAGGAAGTTGTCCACCTAAATGATCCTAACTGCTTATCTCTCTAGTCTATATTCCCGATTGCCCAAAGTTCCTCTTGTGGAGCTGAGCCAAATTTGACAAGAATATATGCAATTGATTTCAACGTTAAAAGTCTATAAATCCCTGCTTAAAAAGAATTCAATTAACGAACATCCTCAATCAATTAGAAAACACTGATGTTAGGGATTTATTAAGAACAAATCTAAAACTCCCAAGAAATATCCTGGAGTGAGTGTAGTCAACGTAATTGTTTACATATTTTTCATACATAAAGCCACTGATAAGTATTTATTTGGTTTGGCCCAGCTTTGTACTACCTGCTTTGAAGCACATGATGCTTATATATAAAGCAGTTGAAGATCCATGTTATCAAAACAATATATATATATTAACCACATTCACAATGACATAATAAAACAATAACTGTGTACTACAGATGTGTAAAAACAGAATAACATGCCGTTAGCATCGAGTTAGTCAGAATTCCTGTGAATTATCCTTCTATTGTAATACATCCTACTGACATAAACTCCACAGACAAATCCTATATATATGACAGCATTTTCTAAAGGAAGAAACTGAGGTAGCAGAGAAGACACAGGGAAGATTTTGTCAAAGAGAAGTGGATCAGGTAAAAAAAAATCCACTATATTTTACTGCAGTCTTCAACTAATACTCTCTCACTGCTTAAATGCAAACCTCTTGTTTTTATTCAAACGTTGGGATAAAGGAATAAATAAGTTCATGGAATTTTAGTCTCATGAAGTTGAAAGCATACTGCTTCCTGCGGATAATACACTGATTAGCAGTTTTTGTTTCATCATGCTTGAAGAGGAACATATACAACTCAGAATGGTCTATCCTACAGGAAAATTTCTATCCCAATAATGAACCGTTTGTCAGTTAGCATTTTGGAAGATGGAGGCAGGGTTTACTCACTTGACAGTTTCTCTAAACTTGGGTAATGTTGTCTCAGTTCCCCATTTCCAGACCAATTATTAATATCTCCTTATAAGCAGGTGTGTGCTAAATATTTGCTAAAGATTCTATAGAATATATCCCATCAGAAGATGGATATCTTTCCATTCAAGAGGCATACATTTATACGTGTGTGTGTGTGTTTTAATAAGAATAACCATGGAGGAGACCCTAGACAAAGAAAAATTTCTGGTTTATTTTAAATAATTTAAAAAATTCCCTGTTCCTATTCTTAGGCTATAGGAAAATGCAGTATATCTGGGGGATTAAGAGCCATAACAGAGAACGCTAACTGGCCACCCAATATCCCTTCCCAATAATAAAGCAGACCAGTTAAATGTATAAATAGAATCCTACTAATAGCCCTGAGATAGAAATGGAAGTTGGGAGAAGATTCAGTGAAAACCTTCTAGAAGGGGACAGCTCTGACTGCTTTGGCCTTTCTGTTCTTTGCTGTTTGTGCCTCTCCTACTTCCTGCCTTGATATGAGATAGAGCTACCCTACTAAAGCTGGACCAGGTCTCTTGTGAGCGTTAGAATGAGGATCTTCTACCATAAGTGTGGTGGAAGAGAAAACTGGAGGGAGTCTGGATCCCCAGCAGCATGGCAGAGCAGTTTGGACTGCATCTGACCCTCTTGTATTGTGGAAGATAAAAAAACTCCTATCTGGTTCAAACCACCACCACTCAGGTTTCTGTTACTTGAAACTGAATACAATTCCTAAGCGACAGGGACTCAGAATCTGGTGTCCGATAAAATCCTGTTGTGCCCACTTATGCGTTTGGGGATTGCCTGCTCTCACTTTGCATCAACTTGCTCATCTGTAGAACAAGGACGATAGTGATACCTTTCCCAAAGGGCTGCTCTGATAATTAAATGACATAATTCATCTAATACCATGAACCAAGGTCTATGTGTTTAATGATTATTATTCATTATTATTATTATTAATCTTATCAGGCTATCACACTATAAGAGGGCAGCTCATCCATGAAGTAGGCAAAAGTCAGCCAACGGGACATGGTAGACAGGGAACATGGACCTTCTACCAAAACAACTATCCAACCAGGGGACAGAACAATGTTACAGGAGAAAGGAAGTGGGGGGAGAGAGAGTGCGAGAAGAGTAGTGGTGTAAATTTATGGAATTCTTATCCCCTTGGGTAATGATTTTCTATTTTTCAACCAGATCTTCAGGATGTGATACACACTTCAAAGCCCTCCTTTCCATAAAACTTAAACATACTCTCTAGTTGTTTATTAGAATCTCCTATTTGTGGACATGTTTACATCTATTGTTTTGAAGAACAACAAAAACTAATACGCTCTATGTGATCTCACTGTGTGGCCCATGAGGACAGTCTGTGTTTTTTCTCTTTACCATTGAGTCCCCTGCATGATGATATATGAAATAACCCCATATGTTAACTCTCCGCATTCCAAGTACAGTCTTTCTCATTTGGGTCACAAGCAACCAGAGGAAAAAAATCTTCTGCTTTTACATATGGAAAACCACTGTTTATGTGAAATAATGAAAGAGTTTGAGTGTTATGGGCATTTTTAATTTAGAAGGAAGAAGGGGAAGAGACCTCAAATGCTACTGTGAGGGTTGTATACACCTGCTCCCACAGGGCAAGTCCAGGGTAGGTTGGGGTGAGATGGGAAATCGTATAAACTCCTCTATGTTTATGTGGCCTGCTTTCCGAATGGCACCTTGTGAGACATCAGCCTTGCAGCAGACATCCCATGACAAACTGAAGTAGAGAGAAAGGGCTCAGGTATGGCTGCACAGAGGGTCAAGGTTGCAAAGGCTGTGATGTCCCCTCTTGACTCTCCGTGGTATGGGAGTTAGCTGAGGGAGAGCGCTGATGCTCTGAAGAGGTCTCACTGAGGGTTCTGATAAAGGGGTGCAGATGGAAGCCTCAGCATGGCCGGTGTGGCTGAGGTCATGAGAGATGCCATCGGGGATGCGTGCCCATGACTAGAGATCATGACAGGACAATTATACAGCTCATGTTCTCCAATAACGAACAGGTGAGGGCTGGTAAGCAGACATCACTTCTCACCTTTCTTCCCAACCTTGAGCAGTTAAATGTATCAATATCCATGTGCCTGAACCAAAACACTGGAGTAATTATTTCATGACCCACAATTAAAGCACACTGCAATTTTCAATCATAAGAGCCAATTCTCTCTGAGTCATACATTGAACCAATTAAACCTAGAATCTCTATGCCTGAAAGGATGGCTTCTAATGAAAAAGGTGAACGCTCCTGTCCTCTACATCCAATCATATCTCTCTCTGTTTGCTAAACCAGGGGGAGAAGTTCAACTGCGTGGCTTGGAATGGAGCCCATGCCAGCAGATTGTGCTGGGTAGAAATAACACTAGTCTGTCTAGGTAAGATCGGTGCCAATGGTTCCAACTAAAATTAGAAAAAAGGAGACAGTACCTTGGCTCATGCTTATGTTGGAGACAAGACTCTAACTCCTGCTAAAGCCAAATGATGGCAATTCAATTCCTGCCTGCCAGTTGCAAATCCCTACATTACCACTGCAGTACTATCAAAAGACATTTGTGATCCAGGGCACCTAACGAGAGAGGTGATTTCTCAGATTAGTCACTTAATGGATTAGCCGTTCAAGTGCTAGCAACTCAAAGGTATGCATGCATTTATTCTAAGAAAGGATTTTCCAAACCTATCAGTAGATTATTGGAAATAAAAAAAATTAGTAGGACCTTATTAACGTGGGGTAGATAGAGGATATTACTCATTTATTAATTGTAGTGTAAAACCAAAAAAAAAAAAACAAAATCAAGGATAGAATAAACTCACTCCCTCCACAAAACATCAACAAGAGACCCACAACGCTTTTCATACATTTCAACGAAAATAATTTTGCTCTAATCTAATACGTGTCATAAGAAATCATGCCATAGTGGAAAGAAAGCTGGGCTAGGAATCAAGAAATCTGGGTTCTTTTTCTGGCTCTGTCGCTTATTAACTGTAAAAATGACGCAAAATTTAACCTCGCTGAGCCTCAGTTCCTTGTCTACAAAATCAGTGACTTAGATAAGCATTATCTAGCTCTTCGATTCCGTATTAATCTCTAAATTATTAATGATTAGATTAAATTTTATATTTTATATGGTCTTTGTAACATATTGATATTAAGTCTTTAATATTGATATTGATATTAAGTCTTTAATAAATATTGATATTAAGTCTTTAATAAAGACTTAATATTGATATTAAGTCTTGATATTAAGTCTTTAATAAATCCTGGGTTTGGAAGTCACATATATATAATAGAAAAGGAACTCCTGTTTTAATGGTAAAGAATTAATAGCATTTTTTTAAAATTTCTGTTTCTGTCATGGCAATACACACACTATAAATAGGGACAATATTTGTGTGTCTTAGCAGATACCATAACCTTTTTGGCAAATGTCAAAGTCATATAAAAACTCTGACATCACTCAAAGCATTCTTCGAAGGAAAGAGTGTACTGCCACTGGACAGAAGGAACTTCTCCAATGTCCCGAGTAATTCACAAAGCTAAAAGTCTGGGGAGAGTTTCAGGTGCTGGATGAGATAACACATTCAGAATATTGATCCCAAGGTCTCTGCTAGATTTCAACTGCTTTTCATTCTACATAGGTAAGATAATTGACCTATGGCCTCTAACTCTACTCCCAAGATTTTCAAGCAACCTACAGAATTTTATTCAAATCACCATAATGTTCAAGATGTTCATTAATGTCTCAACACAGCGTCAGAACTCCACTGTTCAAGGCCCCTTTGGAACCAGCCTCTTCCAGTGAGTGGTACCCAGCCCTGGAAGCAGACCTCCAGTCTTCCTGGTTGGTGCTGGACTATCAAAGAACTATCTGCACTGAAGACATTCATAATGTGGCCAACAGGATACTTTCTGCCCTGACTATGGACAACTAGAGTTCTCATTTTATTTCTGGCACTAACTCTTGGGATTCTGGGCAAGTCCTACAATCTCTGTGTTAAATACTATTGATAATGATGCTTCTTGAGTACATGCACTAGAAGAGTTATGTATTCCCAAGTTTGGCAAAAGTACTTCCACTCCATATTGTGCACTAGTGTGGAAGGAAAATCTATATTTTATCTGATGCTAGAAGGTTAGTAAACTCAAGTGAACACTCTGGTTCAGCATACAAATCCTTTCTGTACTTACTAGCTATAGGATTTTGGAAATGCTGAATCTGAGTTTCCTCATCTATAAAAACATAGGTAATGAAATCAGTCTCTCCACCTACATTTTACAACTATGTTAAAGATTAAATTTTTGAGTATGAATGTATGTGAAACCAAGATGGTGGTACACAGAACTCCGTGCAACCACACGTTGCTACTGATCCTTCACTCTAGTCCTTTAATGCTGTCACAAAGCATTCGCAGCACTACCACCACCTCACTGGCATCATCAAGCTCATCATCACCAGACCCTGTTTCTAACTTAAGAATCTGGACTCTCAGAGACCCACTGACTGGCTATGCTGTGTACTGTGCCCATACTTCCTTTCTAGCTTTTATCTGATTATTGATCTCTTCACACACATCCATTGGACTGAATATACCAGCTCTGTCTTCCCTCCCTGGAAATATCCTGGAGTTTTACACCTACCAGAAGATACCTGGTCATTCACAGGCATTAAATGTTGATCTTCACTTGAGTGCTTCTTAAAATTATTGTTGTCGGGCTCTGTACTTGACATGCTCTCCTCTATTGATGTGATTAATTAGAAACCATAGTGCTAAGATCATTAACCTATTTTATTGGCAAATAGACTAGCAAATACAAAGGCATAGTAAGTACCCTCAAGGCTTACACGGTGTATGCCAGAGGCAGTTAACAGAATAAGACCCAATTCACAAGGCAACATACATATCGCTCTATTACGACTGTTTTCTTCCTAGAGCCCAGTGATGTTACCCTCTTACATAGCAAACTATTTCCTTTATGATAATAAAGAAGAATGGGTAATACATACATACATCTTACTTAAGGCACATGTTTTAATTTTTATTTTTCATGTTAACATTTCATTTTGAAATAATTTCAGACTTAGAAAAAAATGCAAAAATAGTACGGAGTTCCCAGCTTCCTGGCATATTAACATCTTCAAATCCACAGTACAATGAGCAAAACTAAGAAATTAACTGAAACAACTGACTGACACACAGACCTTATTCAAATTTCAACAACTGTCCCACTCATGTCTTTTTCTTGGACCATGAGCGAATATTTAGTTATCCTGTCTTCTTAGTCTCTTTCCATTTGGGACAATTCCTCAGTCTTTCTTTGTTTTTCATGACCTTGACACTTTTTAAGAGTACTGCCCAGTTATTTTGTAATATGTCCTTCAATTTGAGTTGTCTGATATTTCCTCATGATAAAATTCATGCATTTTCGGCAAGAACATGACAGAAATGATTTTTTGTGCCTTCCTCAGTGAGTCACAGCAGTGGTACACGATGCTAATAAGTCTCATTACTGGTGATACTAACTTTGATCACTACAAGCATTCTGAGAAGAGATATCTGGACACTATGTAAGTATCCTATTTATCAGCATATTTGCACCACTAATTTAGCATCCAGTCATGATTCTTGCCTGAGAAAATCATTAATGTGGTGTTTACCAAATGGTCATTTTCTATTTCCAACATTCCTTCTACAGTTATTACTTGGTATTCTACTGTTACAAAAAGAGCTTTCTTTCTCCCCCATTTATTATTTTTCAACACTTTTTATAACATCATGGACTATATTGCGTGTAATCCATTACTATCATTATTTCCTTGCTCAAATGTCCCAGATGTGGCCATTGGGAGCCATGTCAAAATGGCTCCTGTGTCCTTTCAACCTGTTTCGATTCTTTTTAGTCATGCCTTACTTTCTTGAACCATAAGATTTTCCAGTTTCTCACCATATAATTTTTCTTCCTGCCCTAGAATCATCCATTTCCACAAGGGTTCTTGGTGTCTTTTATTGGAGAATGATATTCAGAAACCAAGATCTAGGTAGTAGGGGTGCTCATCAGTACTGAGGTATTACTGCTTTTAAGCCCTCTCAGCAGATAGAGCTAGGGAATATATAAATGGACACACACACACACACACACTCACAACTATTTCTTTATAACACACACCATGAGTTTTTATTGATACCTCATTCCATTCAACATCACAGGGTTCATTCTAGCCCTCTTTATTTCTTTTACAGTAGGAAAATGGCTCTCATTATCCACAATCCTAGTATATGCTCAAAGCAGTTCGGAAGTGTTAACTCTCACCTCCATGAAAAGCAGAATTATTAATCTGTATTGTGTGAAAAGCAAATTTTCTGCTGAAAATACAATAGTTCATTTTTTTTAAATCTTAGAGTATAAAGTCAAAAATCTGTTTGGCAAAGTTACTTAAATTTGCTCTTTGCCCCCACCTCCTTCATTTGTAATTCATATGAATACAATTAATCAAATTTGTTATTTTTTGTTTTCATGTGAGGCTCCCTAAACACCCTAGCTCATTTTAATTAATTATTTGTTTTTGAGTATGCCAAACATTAACACAGTTCCAAAAATGAGATCTATACAAAAGAAAAAGGATATTCAGATAAGTGTCACACTCTCCTGTCACCACTTGTACCTTATTTTCATTCTCTCAATACCCATTTGCTGGGCCCAACCTCTGTAAGTAAAAACCAATTTCATGAGTTTCCAGCTTATCTTTCCTATTTTTTTTTGCCCCAATTAGCAGATACAAGTGTATTTTCTTATTTCCCTTTCATTCTAGATATTACTTTTCTGCACTTTTTTCACTTAGCAGTATAGACTGGAAATTACTCCGTATCCTTTCATTCTTTTTACAGCTGCACGGTACCTCATTATGTGGCGATTCCATAGCGTTCTAATGTATTCAGCTATTCTCCTATGCATGAGCATTTAGGTAGTTTTTAATATTTTACAATTATAAACAATGCCACAATGATTAAACTTGGGCACGTGACCCTCATATTGTCAAAGATGTATCTTCAGGATAAATTCCAAAAAATGGGATTGCTGGATCAAATAGTGTGTATATGTAGATGTGTTAGATATTGCCTAATTCCTGTCCAAAGGCTTGTACTAATTTTCATGCCATTTGGCAATGTAAGAGAATAAAACCTCTGTTTTCAACTCTTCCCCCAAATCATTTTAGCAGAGATGCTGAGCGGCATTTGAGTGTTGATTTATGTTTACCTCTTGTCTCTGAGTACAGATATCATCTAACCATGGTGCTAACAATCAAAGAAAAAGTTTACATAAATGTAAAAGAAGAAGAATAGAAAGAACAAGGAACTGGGAAAAAATCACTGGAAAAAAAATAGTTGGCTTTGATCACAACGGCTCAGGGTGAAAATACGTAGCATCTTTCCTTTGAAAACTTAAAAAACCAAGCTTTTACAGTAATTTTTTCCATGGCCAAGATTAAGCCCTACCTCCATTTTTTTTTTTTTTTTTGCTGCACCATGCAGCTTATGGGATCTCAGTTCCCCTATCAGGGATTGATCCTGGGCCACGGCAGTGAAAGCCCAGAATCCTAACCACTAGGCCATCAGGGAACTCTCTAGTCCTGCCTCCTTTATGTCCACTAGACCTATACCAATACAACAAGTGGCACACAGCATCTGAGTTATCTGCTAAAATGTCTGTCTTGCATTAAAGATTTTAATTTTGAAGTGGAGACCATATATTGATCCACATATTTACCTCAATTTCTAGCACAAAATTTAACATGTAACCTTCCTGATAAAAGTGTGTTAGAAGTTCATTAATATAAAAACAAACATTCTCTGGGTGCTCACTCTGTGCCAGACACCATCCTAAATGTTTCACATGTATTGTCTCATTACATCCACGGAACAATCATACAAGGTTGGTTTTGTTATTATTCCCAATTTATAGATGAGGAAACAAAGACTTAGAGAAGACGCATAACTTGCCTACAATAATACATCATGCAGAAAAAGAGTTGGGACTTGAGTAGGATTTGAACTGAGGTCTGTCTCATTCCAAAGCCCATGCTTCTTTGCTTCCCCCTCAATGGCACTTAGAAATAGGAGCCTTCCTGATGTCCCACACGTCACACTTATGTAGGCTAGTTCTAACTCTGCCTACTATAAGGCCAGAGCTAATTCTATATTATGGCTCTCAGGCCAGTATGTCGCTATTAAGAAGGGAAGGAAAGGCGGTAATTTCAGTGGTTTCCAAATAGACTCTTAAAAAGCTTTCTGAGATTTTTACCTTTTGGCAAACAAAGCTTTGGCTCCTCTGATACATGCACACATTTATTACACCCTTGTGACTGTGGTTTACATATAAGCATCTTATTAAAAGAGTTTTTTAAAAACTGAAATGTGATTCCCTTCCTGACAGCAAAGGAAAAATAAAAAGATGTTCTTTGCCCTCCTGTTCTAATCTGTGTTTGGAAGTCAAGTCTGCAATTCCCAGAACTCTATCACCAGCTTGTTACATTTCCATAAATCTGTCCAAGAATACAACACTGTTCACACAAAAAAATGTAATATAAACTGTAAAACACATGCACTTGATACCTGGATCCAATTTGCCCCCATTTTGTATGTAAGTCAAAATAAGGCGATGCTTTAAGTCTTTGAAATGACAATATCACATTATTTAGATAAATGCCACCCAATCATGATTGAAATTCTGATAGCATGTGCCTTACTGGTAAAAGAAAAATACCTGTAATGCATAGTTTAAATCATTACTTTGAAACAAAAGCTTCTTTTCTACAATGCTTATTTATTTTTTGAGACCAACTCAGCAGGGCTATGTATTTTATTAAAATTGCCTTCAGACTGCTAATGGCAGGGCGTCTGTTAGCACAGGAAAAGTGATGGCAGTTTGACTCCTATTCCTAATATTGGGAGTTAGTCCAGACACTTAAGAGCCAGAACTCTGCTGTGCATTTGACTATGTTATCAACACTTTACTTGCTAATGATACTAGTGACAGCATTTCAATATGATGGGTCAGACTTAAATAGGAAAGCTTATAATTGTGCTTACAGAACCAAAGAAACTCCCTCCCCCCTCCCCACAAGAATATCCCTTTTATCAGCAGATCAGCTGGTGTTAAGCTTCATGACTGGGAATTATTTGGTAAGCTTCTGCTCAATATTTTTTTCTCCTTTTCCACTTCCCACCTTGAATGGAGAGCCTCCATCAGCACCTGATATCTACCCGTTCAGAAAATGACAACTGAAAGCCTTCCCGTGGTGCAGCCATGTGCCAACTACCCAGCAGAAGGTCACACTGATGACTTCCCTGTGGCTTTTATTTTCCCCAGGGAAATCCACAGCCAGGGCTGACTGCTTGCCAAATATGCCGAGTGCCACAAACCAGCAGTGCTAAGAACCCCCCATCCTTCTTGATGGGAAGCAGTAAGCAACTGTGCTGAACACCTGTGTCAGCTCCTGTTTCTGGGGACACCCCAGGCAAGCACTCATTCAGCACTCAGGGATAGGGCTCCCCTCTTCTAACTGGTACTTCTGTCCAAAAACTTCTCAGTAGTCGTATGATAATAGTTATGTTTGTCAGATCTCTATAACACCAGCGTGTTTAACTACTGTTGAGGATGATTTAAATCATTTATGAGTTAAGTATTTTACTCTAATCATCTAAAGGGAATCAGGATAATGAATGTATTTCCTATTATCATAAATGTAAAAGTAACACTCTCCATCACTTCCTCCAACCAACTTGAGGAAGAGGAGACATAGTCTGAGATTTGGATGGCATGATTCCATAGATGGACAAGATCTAAATCAATCAGTATTCTTCCTATAACTAACTGGGAATAATATGCTGAACTGAACCGGTGAAAATTCTAGTCAAGAATGGATGGAGAAAAATCAGGCAATATAACTAAAAGATTGCCTGCCACAGGTTAAGACTTAGTAAGAATATATGAATGAATGAATGAATGAACCAATGAATGACGGAACATCTAAACAATTTTCAATACTTCAAAAAATTCCATAATCCAGAAATGATTATATTCTAGGGAGCCAACTGAGTCTGCACTTACTGTTTATGATTTGCAGACTACTCAGGCAGGACTTGTGCAGAGATTAAAAATAAATAAATGAATAAAGAAACCAAAGCCTACTTCAGGACCACATAACTTGTCAAGCAGCAAAACTACAATTCAAGCTTCAGAGTTTCTTCTACTTTGACTGTTCCATTTGGTCTTCTCCAAAATTCCACATGGCATTCAGACTGTTGGTCTTTCAGGGTGTTTCCTAAGCCTGGATTGCTCTTCCACCAAGGAGGCAAATTTTGCTATTGGATGTAATCTCGCATAGCTTCATTCTCAACTCCCCTGCCCAGTTCCAGAATCTCTGCATGGAATGCTTCTTCGATATATCAACATTGGTATTTCAAATGTACAGACGCTCAAAACAATTCACTTACCTCCCACTAATTAAAAATATGTAAATAAATACAAACAATTAAATTTTCCAATTTCCTATATCTGTGAATTGCATGGCTTATATTTCAATTACTTAAGGTTAAAATTCATCCCTTATTGCTCCAGAAAGTCTACCCTAACGATTCCGTCTTTGGATTTCTGCTCCTATCTGTCCCCAGGTTTTACCATCTTGGTCCTGAATTTCTGGATCTCTTGCTTAAATGACTACAATGGTCTCCTACCTTCCCCTTTTAGCTTCTCCCCTTTCAATCAACCTCATACTGCCAGCATATTAACTAATTAATCCAAGGCATAGACCTAATCACCACCCACGTTCCCTTAAAAAACAAACAAAAATTTTTAATGGCTCCCCAAGTCCTCTTAAGTCTAATCACTAGCATGAGATTCAAAGTCCCCTTTACAGATTTGAACTGTAAAGTTTCTTTATGTTGTAAACAGCCCACCATATCTTTACAGTTATTATCTCCCTTTTGTATACCCTGTGCTGAATCCAAACTTACCCAAGCCGAAAAAGACACTTAAGATACCAGGATCTTAAATATATACTAGTTAAGCCCTACCAGTATCTAACATCTCTGCTAGGAAAATCATCCTTTAAGATCCAGCTCAAATACTCTTTTGTTTATGAAACTTTCTTTCTCTTTTCTATGAACCCTCATAGAACGTCAGGTTGTAGCTCTTTTGTAAGCTTTTTGACATTATATCTCACACTATAATATTTGGTTCATTTAGCACAAGCTATAAGCAAAGCACTTTGAAAAATATTTTAGGGATACAGTGGAGAACAAGACATTCATTCAGCAAAATGCAAAGAGAAAAAAAAACTTTTTTAACTGGAGTGGAAAGTGGAAACTCATTCAAGCAGTTGAAAGAACTCAAGGGCCGAATAAGATAATGACTGACAATCACCATATGGATTTAGTGTGATGGAGATAACTGATGACCTTAGCAATGGTTGGCAGGATAGAAGTAGAAGAGGACTGACGAGCAAGAAGGAAGAAAGAAAATGGAGACAGTAAGTTAAAACTTGGGGAAAATAAGTATATGAAGGGAGTGGTAGCTGGAGGGAAAAGTAAGATCAAAGGGAAGCTTTTGTTTATTTATTATTTAAGAGAGGAAACTTGACATGTTTAACCATTAAAGTTTCCAATAAAGAAGAAGTTGAAGATACTCAATTGAAGAATCAACGTTTTTGGAACTGCCAGAGGAAGTAGGTTTAAGCATGGGGGAGGAACTGGCCCTTCCAGGAGAAGGAGAACCTCCCAGCAAAAAAGGGACTGGAATCACAGCAGATTCAACAATTTTAGGTGCATATGTGAAGCTGAGGCTGCATACCCTCTCCTTCAAAAAACAGTGTCAAAGAGTAATTTCCTTATTTCTCCGTTTAAACATAAACCTGATTCTTATTCTTACGACTAAAAGGGAAAGAATTTAGAATAAACAAGAATTTTTAAGAAAATTATACTAAGTATTCATAAGCAAACAGATTTATATATTTGTTTATGAAAACAAAATATATATTTATTACATGAATATTCTAAAAGTCAAATAATGAAAATCTAAGCTTATATACCTACTTATAGTTTTAAGATAGTTTTTAATGCATTGATTCAAAAGTCTGACACATTTCTAGTAAACAGTTATTAGGCAATTGGAAACTTCTGCCGTAAGACTGATAGGAGAAGGCACTCCCACCTCCTCAACTCCTTTTTCAATAATCACTTTGATTCTTTGACATGACAGTAATAATAAGTTTAGAAATAACCCTTCCTTCCAAATATCAATAATACCTTCTATAACCTAATTTTTCTGAAAATAAATATGAACATTTTCCTCTGTTATTTATATAGTATATCCCTATTTTTTCATTTATATTAAAAATGGTCACTTCTAACATAAGTGATTCCTAATTCAACCGATTTTTATTTACACATTGCACACATTGGTTTAACAAATGTAAAGGAACTGCAGAGATAACAGTAGCAATGCAATTCTCCTTATGGGAGAAGCAGGGGTCGTCATTTAGCAGGCAAACACAGGTTAAAGACCTCAAGTCATCCTCCTGGTAGGTTTCAGAGCTGGTTCCAGAATTCATGCCCTATAAGTCCTATGAAGCTGTTTTGTTTTGTTTTTTTTAAACTGATCCGTGTTTCCTTCTCATAGTCTTATCAATCATGTGATCATTACAATAAACCATAACATTATTTTCAAATATCCTCCCTTACAACTAGGAGATAAAAATTCATGACTTGTTTATGGACTTACACAAGGCTATGTAGTTTTGGCTGAAATTAAAAATGACAAACAAATGGGAAATTCAGCTATGCAAAGCAACTAACTGGACACACCAATTTCTAAATATTACATACCCTTGTCATTAATGTGCCTATTATGAAAAAATAAGTTATACAGAACCGAAGAACATGATTCAAAATCAAAAGAATTCTGCAAATTAAAGACATGAAAACGAAAAATGATAGCTCTACTATTTAACATGAGCTCCCTGAACACAATCATCAGTCAAAATCTTAATCAGATAATGTTGCCCTAATCGTTGTTAAAGTCTATTTTCATTCATAATTTATATTCTGTGTATAAAGAAAGAAATTTTTAATGTTTTACCCAAGCTGTAAGTCCAAGTGATCCTTAAACCTTGAGAGCCACATCATGCCCCTTTATTGGCTGAAAGCCCCTTAATGATTCCCATCTCACTCAGAATAATAGTCAAGGTCCCGCCATCGTCTACCAGGCCTTACAAAATGGTCATCACAACATCCTACCCTTTCTCATCTCTTACTTGTCCACTCCATACTCTCTCTGGCCACAGTGCCCTTCTTGACGCTCCTTCAACATACCAAGCACACTCATTATACTTGTTCTTCCCACAGAATGTAACTCTCTTCACCCATAAATCTAAATCATTCCCTCTCACTACATTCAAGTCTGTGCTCCGTTCTCTCCTTTTCAGAAAGGCCTACCCTAGACATGGTATTGGATACAGTCTCCCACCATCCTCAATTTACTCTGCTTTATTTCCTCCTTAGCATGTATCCCCATTAACACATATATTAAAATCCTCGTGTTATGTTTTCCTCCACTAGAATGAAAACTCCAGAAGAGTAGGAATTTCTGTTATATGTATGAATGAATGACCATCTTATCGTTTCATCCAGCTGAATAGGGAACTTCTCCAGAGAAACAACAGTAAAAAAAAATCTTAACATTCTTGAGTTCTTCAAATATCAATACAATTCAAAGTCAAGTATGAGTATCAATGGTATTCTTTATAAAATATAAATTGGTGAAGATGACAAATGATGATGGTATTTTTTATGTGTGTGTACAATGTTGTGTGCACAATGTGGTGTGCACAGTTGTTTGTGTTCCATAACCTGTAAGGCACGTAATTCAGTGGGTCTGCATCATATCAAGAAACACAGATTAATCTCTGTTACTAATATTTCATGTGACAGTGGGAAGCAAGGTAGGTTTGTAAAATAGATGCATTAGACTGAAGTTCTTTCTATGTGTCAAGACTATAAGGGATCTATGAGGTCTCTTCCTTCTTGATCTCACTTCCAAACAGGAAAAACTCAAACAACTGTATTCAGTTTAACATCAATATATACATACAGCTGGATGCCAAGAAAATGCACTACTTTTGGCTTCAATTTATTTCTTTATAATGTTTAGTTCAATGATATTTATAAGCTGAAAATTGGGAGATGTTTACTACCAGAAAACTCTTTATACACGTATCACCAAAAAGTGGTTCTCAACTCTGCAAGAATCAGTGCAGACATGCTTACAAACCCAATTACTTGGGCATATCATTCTAAACACAGCTTTTTGCAAGACTCTTTCTTAATTTAGCCAAGAACAGAGACCCGAGTATATACAATGCATCAAGATATACTTGAAATTATCTTTCCTTTAAGCTGGAGAGTGGTGTTCTCTCAAGATGCATACAATAATAATCTGTTTAGTCCATAATTCTAGAAAATAACTAAATCCCTGAAGTATCCTGGCAGAAGAACTTTAAGCTTAGATCCTTTCTGAATAAGCCATTTCACTTGAAGAGATGTGATCAGACTGAAGAACAAAGCTATTTATCTCTCTGTGTGATGGAACCCGAAAAGCCCACTGGTAGCTGCTCTCCAGGAGGCCTGGATGTGGACAAGCTAAGTCAAATTCCAGGAGAGTTGTGGAAGTGGTAACACTAGAGGGGTAACAGAAAGGGAGAGGACTCCCAAGCTTCTATAAATAACTAAGCAATAGTAGCAAGAGTTGTAATCACTATTTAAGACAACCGGTAGTCTTCCTTGAAGCAGGAGATGAACACGAGCCATCAGTCACTCATGGTGACACACAGGGAAATGGGGACTGCAAAGGCCAGCATGGCTGCATCCAGCTTACTGAGGAGTGTGACTTACACTAAACTTTCCACAATGGCTGACAAATGCTCACAGTAGACCCTTTGACTAATTAACCTTCAATTTACATATGGTAGTCAACATTCAGTAGTTAAAATTAGCGTTGGTAAACAGATTGACTCTAAGAGCATCAAGAGCTTTTAGAGGTGTCCCTGTGCCCAGAGAACAGGGCAGAAAAGAAAGGAAACTTGACTTTCATGATCCAAGTGTTCTCCCACTACAGTTACATAATTAGTAACACTGTATATGTTTTAAAGTTTTGATTCTGGAAAAGTCATCAAAAAGTCTTCATTTCAAAATTGTTTACACCCTAAAAAGGATAATAGAAATCAGGGTAACTGTGTACCATATTAGGTAAGAAATCTTCTATTCCTGAAAATCTCTTCGAATTATTTTTTCATCTTCAAATCCTAAAAAGAGAATGCCTAAATGCTGGACTTATTATCTAAAGGCTTTAGTCATTACTTGCAAAACTGAAGACCACACCAAGTAAGCATGGATAAGAAATAAACAAGTGGCAAGAGATCAAGAACTCCAAAATTAATGACAAAAGAATGATCAGCAAATGATAATAATACAATGTTCTGACCTGCTGAGTCTGCAATCTCTCCCACTCCTGATGTCCTTGATATTATCTATTTCTTGCAATGCTAAGAAAAAAATAACAAAGAAAGACAAGTATTTAGGGAAAAAAATCAAAGCAATTTTCAAATACTTAGGTGAAAAAAAATTAAACATTATAAAGAGAGTTAAGATTTCTACTACATAACTTTGGAAGAAATATTAAGTAATTTCATTCTAAAATTTTTTCTAGACCAGATTCATAGCCACACAACGTCAGACTCATAGGACTATGCCAGTTAATAGCTAATGAATGAATAATAAATGAACACTCAAAAAACAAACTTTCATAAATGACAGGCAAGATATAATGATAGTTGAAATGTAAAAAAAATGTGAACCAATTATCTTGAAGCTGTTTCGATTAAATCACTTTTAAAATTTTTATATTATTACTTCAGTCATGTAAGCACATGTGCATGTATGTAGCCTATGATCACCCTGGGCCCAGTTTTATTGAGAGAAACAATTTTAACCATTCTTATAGTCCATAATGGTTAACTTAAAATATACTTATAATGCACCCTTACTTACAACTACAATACTTCAAGGATAACAGGCTAACAGGCACTGAAATTTATTAACTACAGACTAGCACTTACCAAAGCACAGTGCTACATTGTACTAGGATACTAAGTTGTATAAGAATAAAGGGTTTACAAACTCACTGGATAATTTCTACGTTAAAACAATAAAAACAAAAATAGCAAACTAAACCCAGAAACACTGTATTGATACTTAGTCACTTTATCTGAGCCAGACCCCAAAGACCAGGATTTAAGCATTGGTCCCATGACAGAAGAGCTTTATGTCTTTAGAAACTTATCTAACCTCTTTGAAGGTTTATTTTCTTGATCTGTAATATGGTTTCATAGCCTTGATATAAATCCAAAAATTTAAAAAATTTTCAATACATGTAACTATATTATCATTATTTTATTATTTATTTATCGGTATAGAATTCTTTTTTTTTTTTTTTTTGCGGTACGCGGGCCTCTCACTGTTGTGGCCTCTCTCGTTGCGGAGCACAGGCTCCGGACGCGCAGGCCCAGCAGCCATGGCTCACGGGCCCAGCCGCTCCGCGGCATGTGGGATCCTCCCGGACCGGGGCGTGAACCCGTGTGCCCTGCATCGGCAGGCGGACTCCCAACCACTGCACCACCAGGGAAGCCCTAGAATTCTTTTTTATAAGGAGAGGTTCATTATCTATTCTCAGCTGTTTAAACTTTGGCCTCAGAATGATTATGGTTTCAAAATGGTTTCAAAATGTTTAAACATTTGTTACTGACTTTTATGATCTTGAAACATGATCATTAAAATTGTATAAATATAAATTACATAACGTTTATGCCCTAGGAGGGTACAGTTACGTGTACCATCAATCAGATTATGTGGTTAGTATTTTATTTTATTTATGTATTGTTAATTAATTAATTAATTAATTTTTGGATGCACTGGGTCTTCGTTGCTGCACGCCAGCTTTCTCTAGTCATGGAGGGTGGGGGCTACTCTTCATTGTGGGTGCGGGCTTCTCATTGCGGTGGCTTCTCTTGTTACAAAGCATGGGTAATAGGCACGTGGGCTTCAGCAGTTGTGGCACGTGGGCTCCGCAGTTGTGGCTCGTGGGCTCTAGAGCACAAGTAGTTGTGGCACACGGGTTTAGTTGCTCCACAGCATGTGGGATCTTCCCAGACCAGGGATCAAACCCACGTCCCCTGCATTGGCAGGCAGATTCTTAACCACTGTGCCACCAGGGAAGCCCTGTGGTTAGTATTTTAAATAAGACTTCAAAATGATATGCTCAGGGTAACAGAATTCTACTTCTAGGATATTGATCTAACATACTAGAGCCAGGGATTTAGAGATGATCTAGGACCAGGTTACCTGTATAACTTTTGATTATTAGTTTATATAAGACTTCTCATTTTTGAAAGAAACAATAATTTGGGGTGGTTTCTGGGGTACCTAAATTCTTTTAAAGGCTACAAAATAGTAAAAGAAATTACACACCAAGACTAAGTGGGATTTATCCTAGGAATGCAAAGTTGGTTTAACATCTAAGTGTCAAATAATGTAACATATCATACTAATAAAATAAAACACAAAACCATACGATCACCTCTATAGATGCTGAAAAACATTTGACAAAATCCAACACCCTTCCATGATATAAACATTCAACAAACTAGCAATAGAAGGGAACTTCCTGAACCTAATAAATAGCATCTACAAAAACCTCACAACTGTCATACGTAGTAGTAAAAGACTGACTGGTTTCCCACTATGATCAGAAATAAGACAAGGGTGTCCACTCATGTCACTTCTATTCAAGACTGTACTGGAGGGAGACCTTCAAGATGGCAGAGGAGTAGGACGCGGAGATCACCTTCCTCCCCACAAATACATCAGAAATACATCTACACGTGGAATAACTCCTACAGAACACCTACTGAACGCTGGCAGAAGACCTCAGACTTCCCAAAAGGCAAGAAAATCCCCACATACCTGGATAGGGCAAAAGAAAAAAGAAAAAACAGAGACAAAAGACTAGGGATGGGATCTGCACCTCCGGGAGGGAGCTGTGAAGGAGGAAAAGTTTCCACACACTAGAAAACCCCTTAACTGGTGGAAACAAGGGGAGGGTTGGGGGGAAGCTTTGGAGCCATAGAGGAGAGCTCAGCAACAGTGGTGCAGGGGGCAAAGCAGAGAGATTCCCGTACAGAGGATCGGTGCCAACCAGCACTCACCAGCCCGAGGGGCTTGTCTGCTCACCCACCAGGACAGGTGGAGGCTGGGAGCTGAGGCTCGGGCTTCAAAGGTCAGAACCCAGGGAGAGGACTGGGGTTGGCTGCATGAACAAAGCCTGAAGAGAGCTAGTGCACCACAGCTAGCCAGGAGGGAGTCCAGGAAAAAGTCTAGACCTGCCTAAGAGGCAAGAGACCATTGTTTTGGGGTGCACGAGGAGAGGGGTTTCAGAGCACCACCTAAACGAGCTCCAGACACGGGCGCGAGCCGCGGCTATCAGCACGGACACCAAAGACAGGCATGAAGTGCTAAGGCTGCTGCTGCAGCCACCAAGAAGCCTGTGTGCAAGCACAGGTCACTATCCACACCTCCCCTCCCAAAAGCCTGTGCAGCCCGCCACTGCCAGCATCCCATGATCCAGGGACAACTTCCCCGGGAGAACACACAGCACACCTCAGGCTGTTGCAATGTCAAGCTGGCTTCTGCCACCGCAGGCTTGCCTGCCTTCCGTACCCCTCCTTCCCCCCAGCCTGAGTGAGACAGAGCCCCCTAATCAGCTGATCCTTTAACCCCATCCTGTCTGGGCAGGAACAGATGCCCTCAGTTGACCCACACGCAGAGGTGGGGCCAAATACAAAGCTGAACCCCAGGAGCTGTGCGAACAAAGAAGAGAAAGGGAAATTTCTCAGAGCAGCCTCAGCAGCAGTGGATTAAATTTGGACAGTCAACGTGATGTACACTGCATCTGTGGGATACCTGAATACACAACGAATCATCCCAAAATTGAGGAGGTAGACTTTGGGAGCAACTGTAGCCTTGGGGTTTGCTTTCTGCATCTAATTTGTTTCTGGTTTTATGCTTATCTTAGTTTAGTATTTAGAGTTTATTATCATTGGTAGATTTGTTTATTGATTTGGTTGCTCTCTTCCTCCTTTTTTTTTCTTATATATAAATATATATTTTTTTCTCTTTCTCTTTTTGTGAGTGTTTATGTGTATGCTTCGGTATGTGATTCTGTCTGTATAGCTTTGCTTTTACCATTTGTACTTGGGCTCTGTCTCTCCGTTGTTTTGGTTTGTTTGTTTCTTTGTTTTAGTATACTTTTTAGTGCTTGTTATCATTGGTGGATGTGTTTTTTGGTTTGGTTGCTCTCTTCTTTCCTTTTTTTAATCACTTTTTAAATTTTTTTAGTTTTAATAATTTTTTATTTATTATTTTAATAATTTTATTTTACTCTTTCTTTCTTTTTTTCTCCCTTTTCATTTGAGCCATGTGGCTGACAGGGTCTTGGTGCTCCAGCCAGGTGTCAGTCCTGTGCCTCTGAGGTGGAGAGCCAAGTTCAGGACATTGGTCCAACAGACACCTCCGAGCTCCACGTGATATCAAATGGCGAAAGCTCACCCAGAGATCTCCATCTCAATGCTAAGACACAGCTGCACTCAACGACCAGCAAGGTACAGTGCTGGACACACTATGCCAAACAACTAGCAAGACAGGAACACAACCGCACCCATTAGCAGAGAGGCTGCGTAAAATCATAATAACGTCACAGACACAACAAAACACACCCCCAGACGTGGACCTGCCCACCACAAAGACAAGATCCAGCCTCATCCATGAGGAAGGCACTACTCCCCTCCAACAGGAAGCCTACAAAACCCACTGAAGCAACCTTAGCCACTGGGGGCAGACACCAAAAACAACAGGAAGCACGAACATGCAGCCTGCAAAAAGGAGACCCCAAACACAGTAAGTTAAGCAAAATAAGAAGACAGAGAAACACACAGCAGATGAAGAAGCAAGATAAAAACCCACAGACCTAACAAATGAAAAGGAAATAGGCAGTCTACCTGAAAAAGAACTCAGAGTAATGATAGTAAAGATGACCCAAAATCTTGGAAATAGAATGGAGAAAATACAAGAAATGTTTAACAAGGACCTAGAAGAACTAAAAGGAAACAAACAATGATGAACAATGCAATAAATGAAATTTAAAATTCTCTAGAAAGAATCAATACAAGACTAACTGAGGCAGAAGAATGGGTAAGTGACGTGCAAGGTAAAATAGTGGAAATAATTACCACAGAGCAGAAAAAAGAAAAAAGAATGAAAAGAATTCACCACAGTCTCAGAGACATCTGTGACAACATTAAACACATCAACATTCAAATTATAGGGGTCACAGAAGAAGACAAAAAGGGACTGAGAAAATATCTGAAGAGATTATAGCTGAAAACGTCCCTAATATGGGAAAGGTAATAGTCAATAAAGTCCAGGAAGTGCAGAGAGTCCCATACAGGATAAAGCCAAGGAGAAACATGCCAAGACACATATTAATCAAACTATCAAAAATTAAATACAAAGAAAAAATACTAAAAGCAGCAAGGGAAAAGCAACAAATAACATACAAGGGAATCACCATAAGGTTAACAGCTGATCTTTCAGCAGAAATTCTGCAAGCCAGAAGGGAGTGACAGGATATATTTAAAGTGATGAAAGGGAAGAAACTACAACCAAGATTACCCTACCCAGCAAGGATCTCATTCAGATTCAATGGAGAAATTAAAACCTTACAGACAAGCAAAAGCTAAGAGAATACAGCACCATCAAACCAGCTTTACAACAAATGCTGAAGGAACTTCTCTAGGCAGAAAACACAAGAGAAGAAAAAGACCTACAATAACGAACCCAAAACAATTAAGAAAATGGTAATAGGAACACACATATTGATAACTACCTTAAATGTAAATGGATTAAATGCTCCAACCAAAAGACAAAGACTCATAGACTGGCTGAATGGATACAAAAACAAGACTCGTACATATGCTGTCTACAAGAGAACCACTTCAGACCTAGGGATATATACAAACTGAAACTGAGGGGATGGTAAAAGATGATCAATGCAAATGGAAATCAAAAGAAAGCTGGAGTAGCAATTCTCATATTAGACAAAAGCGACTTTAAAATAAAGACTATTACAAGAGACAAAGAAGGACACTACATAATGATCAATCCAAGAAGATATAACAATTGTAAATATTTATGCACCTAACATAGGAGCACCTCAATACATAAGGCAAATACTAACAGCCATAAAAGGGGAAATCGACAGTAACACAATCATAGTAGGGGACTTTAACACCCCACTTTCACCAATGGACAGATCACCGAAAATGAAAGGAAACACAAGCTTTAAATGACACATTAGACCAGATGGACTTAATTGATACTTATAGGACAGTCCATCTAAAACAACAGAATACACTTTCTTCTCAAGTGCTCATGGAACATTCTCCAGGATAGATCATAACTTGGGTCACAAATCAAGCCTTGGTAAATTTAAGGAAATTTAAATAGTATCAGGTAACTTTTCCAACCAAAGTGCTATGAGACTAGATATCACTTACAGGAAAAACTCTGTAAAAAATACAAACACATGGAGGCTAAACAATACACTACTAAATAACCAAGAGATCACTGAAGAAATCAAAGGGGAAATGAAAAGATACCTAGAAACAAATGACAATGAAAACACAATGACCCAAAACCTACGGGATGCAACAAAAGCACTTCTAAGAGGGAAGTTTATAGAAATACAATCAATCCTACCTCAAGAAACAAGAAACATCTCAAATAAACAACCTAACATTATACCTAAAGCAATTACAGAAAGAGAACAAAAGAATGCCAAAGTTAGCAGAAGTAAAGAAATCATAAAGATCAGATCAGAAATAAATGAAAAAGAAATGAAGGAAACACTAGCAAATATCAATAAAACGAAAAGCTGGTTCTTTGAGAACATAAGCAAAATTGATAAACCATTAGCCAGACTCAACAAGAGAAAAAGGGAGAAGACTCAATTCAATAGAATTAGAAATGAAAATGGAGAAGTAACAACTGACACTACAGAAATACAAAGGATGATGAGCGATTACTACCAGCAACTATATGCCAATAAAATGGACAACCTGGAAGAAATGGACAAATTCTTATAAAAGCACAACCTTCCGAAACTGAACCAGGAAAATATAGAAAATATAAACAGACCAATCACAAGCACTGAAATTAAAACTGTGATTAAAAATCTTCCAACAAACAAAAGTCCAGCACCAGATGGCTTCACAGGTGAATTCTATCAAACATTTAAAGAAGAGTTAACACCTATCCTTCTCAAACTCTTCCAAAATATAGCAGAGGGAGGAACACTCCCAAACTCATTCTATGAGGCCACCGTCACTCTGATACCAAAACCAGACAAGGATGCCACAGAGAAAGAAAACTACAGGCCAGTATCACTGATGAACATAAATATAAAAATCCTCAACAAAATACTAGCAAACAGAATCCAGCAGCACATTAAAAGGATCATACACCATGATCAAGTGGGGTTTATCCCAGGAATGCAAGGATCCTTTGTGTATTCAAATCAATCAGTGTGATAAACCATATTAACAAATTGAAGGAGAAAAACCATATGATCCTCTCAATAGATGCAGAAAAAGCTTTTGACAAATTCAACACCCATTTATGATAAAAACCCTCCACAAAGAAGGCATAGAGGGAACTTACCTCAACATAATAAAGGCCATATATGACAAACCCACAGTCAACATCATTCTCAATGGTGAAACACTGAAACCATTTCCTCTAAGATCAGGAACAAGACAAGGTTGTGCACTCTCACCACTATTATTCAACATAGTTTTGGAAGTTTTAACCACAGCAATCAGAGCAGAAAAAGAAATAAAAGGAATCCAAATTGGAAAAGAAGAAGTAAAGCTGTTACTGTTTGCAGATGACATGATACTATACATAGAGAATCCTAAAGATGCTACCAGAAAACTACTAGAGCTAATCAATGACTTTGGTAAAGTAGCAGGATACAAAATTAATGCACAGAAGTCTCTGGCATTCCTATACACTAACAGCAAAAGATCAGAAAGGGACACTAAGGAAACACTCCTATTTACCATTGCAGCAAAAAGAATAAAATACCTAGGAATAAACCTACCTAAGGAGACAAAAGACCTATATACAGAAAACTAGAAGACACTGATGAAAGAAATTCAAGATGATACAAACAGATGGACAGATATACCATGTTCTTGGATTGGAAGAATCAACATTGTGAAAATGACTCTACTACCCAGAGCAATCTACAGATTCAGTGCAATCCCTATCAAACTACCAATGGCATTTTTCACAGAACTGGAACAAAAAGTTTCAGTTTGTATGGACACAGAAAAGACTCCGAGTGGCCAAAGCAATGTTGAGAAAGAAAAACGGAGCTGGAGGAATCAGGCTCCCAGACTTCAGACTATACTACAAAGCTATACTACAAAGCTACAGTAATCAAGACAATATGGTACTGGCACAAAAACAGAAATAGAGATCAATGGAACAGGATAGAAAGCCCAGAGATAAACCCACGCACACATGTTCACATTTTTGATAAAGGAAGCAAGAATATACAAAGGAGAAAAAACAGCCTCTTCAATAAGTAGTGCTGGGAAAACTGGACAGGTACATGTAAAAGAATGAAATTAGAACACTCCCTAATATCTTACACAAAAATAAACTCAAAATGGATTAAAGATCTAAATGTAAGGTCAGACACTATAAGACTCTTAGAGAAAAACATAAATTACAGCAAGATCCTTTTTGACCCACCTCCTAGAGAAATGGAAATAAAAACAAAAATAAACAAATGGCACCTAATGATACTTAAAAGCTTTTGCACAGCAAAGAAAACCATAAACAAGACGAAAAGACAACTCTCAGAATGGGAGAAAATATTTGCAAATGAAGCAACTGACAAAGAATTAATGTCCAAAATTTATAAACAGCTTATGCAGCTCAATATCAGAAAAACAAACAACCAAACCCAAAAATGGGCAGAAGACCTAAATAGACATTTCTCCAAAGAAGATATACAGACTGCCAATAAACACATGAAACAATGCTCAGCATCATTAATCGTTAGAGAAATGCAAATCAAAAGTACAATGAGGTGTCACCTCACACCAGTCAGAATGGCCATCATCAAAAATCTGTAAACAATAAATGCTGGAGAGGGTGTGGAGAAAAGGGAACCTTCTTGTACTGTTGGTAGGAATGTAAATTGATACAGCCACTATGGAGAACAGTATAGAGGCTCCTTAAAATACCAAAAATAGAACTACCATACAGCCCAGCAATCCCACTCCTGGGCATATACCCTGAGGAAATCATAATTCAAAAAGAGTCATGTAGCACAATGTTCATTGCAGCACTATTTACAATAGCCAGGACATGGAAGCAACCTCAGTGTCCATCGGCAGATGAATGGATAAAAAAGATGTGGCACATATATACAATGGAATATTATTCAGCCATAAAAAGAAACGAAATTGAGTTATTTGTTGTGAGGTGGATGGACCTACAGACTGTCATACAGAGTGAAGTATGTCAGAAAAAGAAAAATAAATATTGTATGCTAACACATATATATGGAATCTAAAAAAAAAGGTTCTGAAAAACCTAGGGGCAGGACAGGAATAAAGACATAGACATAGACAAGGGACTTGAGGACACAGGGAGTGGGAAGGGTAAGCTGGGACGAAGTGAGAGAGTGGCATGGGCATATATACACTACCAAATGTAAAATAGATAGCTAGCGAGAAACAGCCGCATAGCACAGGGAGATCAGCTCGGTGCTTTGTGACCATCTAGAGGGGTGGGATAGGGAGGGCAGGAGGGAGAAAGGCGCAAGAGGGGGGATATGGGGATATATGTATATGTATAGCTGATTCACTTTGTTATAAAGCAGAAACTAACACACCATTGTAAAGCAATTATACTCCAATAAAGATGTTTAAAAAATAGTAAAATAAAAAATAATTTTTAAAAAAAGACTGTACTGGGGCTTTCCTGGTGGCGCAGTGGTTGAGAGTCCGCCTGCCAATGCAGGGGACGCGGGTTCGTGCCCGGGTCCAGGAGGATCCCACATGCCGCAGAGCAGCTGGGCCCGTGAGCCACGGCCACTGAGCCTGTGCTCCACAATGGGAGAGGCCACAACAGTGACAGGCCCGTGTACTGCAAAAAAAAAAAAAAAAAAAAAAGACTGTACTGGAGGTTACAGCCAGGTTTATTATGAAAGAACAGAAATAAAACACATCCAGGTTGAAAAGGAAGAAGTAAACTATACTTGTAGACAATGTTAATTTTATTTAGAAAATCCTAAGTAATTCACTAAAAAAAACTATTAAAACTATGAACAGGTTCAGTAATATTGCAGGATACTTGATCAATATAAAAATCAGTTGGGGACTTCCCTGGTGGTCCAATGCTCCCAATGCAGGGGGCCCGGGTTCATTCCCAGGTCAGGGAACTAGATCCCACATACCACAACTAAGAGTGCACATGCCGCAACTAAAAGATGCCGCATGCCTCAACTAAAAAGATCTCACATGCTGCAACAAAGATCCCACACATACCAGGTAAGATCCTGTGTGTTGCAACTAAGGCCTGGCGCAGCCAAATAAATAAATAAATATTTTTAAAAATCAACTGGATTCCTATATACTAGTAATAAACACTACAAAAATAAAATTAAGAAAACAATTTCATTTACAACAGCGTGAAAAAAATAAAATAATTATCAATTCAATAGTGTAAGTGGAAGACTTGTATATTAAAAATTAAAACACTACTGAAAGAAATGAAAGAATATCTAAAAGAGATGAAAATGCATCCCACATTCATGGATCAGAGAACTTAATATTCTTAATATGAAATATTCCCCAAATTGATCTATGGATTCAACACAATCTCTATAAAATTTCAGCTGGCTTTTTTGGTAAAAACTGACAAACTGTTCCTAAAATTCATAAGGCAATGCAAGGGATCCAGTATAGCTAAATCAATCCTGAGAAAGAAGAAAAAGTTGGGGAATGCATCCTTTACCACTTCAAAACTAAAGACAAAGCTACAGTAATCAATACAGTGTGGTACTGGCATAAGGATGCAAATATAGATAATGGTATAGAATTGAGAGTACAGAAATAAACCTAGACATTTATGGTCAATTGAGTTTCGACACACTTGCCCAGACAATTCAATGGGGGAAAGAACAGTTATGATATGACAAAAAATAAATAAATAAATAAAGTCTTTGTTTCTGGTTCTTTTTTTTTTTTTTGTATTTTTAAATTTTATTTATTTTTTTACACAGCAGGTTCTTATTAGTTATCCATTTTATACATATTAGTGTATACATGTCAATCCCAATCTCCCAGTTCATCACACCATCACCACCACCACCCCCGCCACGTTCCCCCCTTGGTGTTCATACATTTGTTCTCTACATCTGTGTCTCAATTTCTGCCCTGCAAACTGGTTAATCTGTACCATTTTTCTACGTTCCACATATATGCGTTAATATATGATATTGGTCTTTCTCTCTCTGGCTTACTTCACTCTGTATGACAGTCTCTAGATCCATCCATGTCTCTACAAATGACCCAGTTTCGTTCCTTTTTATGGCTGAGTAATATTCCACTGTATATATGTACCACATCTTCTTTATCCATTCGTCTGTCGATGGGCATTTAGGTTGCTTCCATGACCTGGCTATTGTTCCTGATTCTTGACACAGAGCTTTGAAAACCCTTGGAATTCCCTGAGTGGCATGTGTGACTTTGTTATGCTATGAGGTGACTCTTGTCAGAGTTCCCAGATAGCTTCAGGCTGGGAGAGAATGTCAGAAAAAGCAACCAAGTGATTTGAGGGATGGAACTTTGAGACACCTCCCACCCCCCAACCCCTGACCCTCCCCCACGCAACCTCTGGGGAGAAGAGATTGAGAGGCTGGAGATTGAGTTTAATGACATAGCCAATGATTTAATCAACCATGTCTATAATTATGTCAATAAAAACTCTGAACAACAAGCTCAGAGAGCTTCCTGCTTGGTGAATACATTGATGTACTAGGAGGGTGGCAACCCTGGCTCCACAAGGACAGAAACTCCCATTCCACAACCCTTTCGGCCTTGTTCTATATACCTCTTCATCTGGCTGCTCATTTGAATTCCTTACAATAAAACAGTCATCATAATTAAGCACTTACATGAATTCTGTAAGTCATTCTAGTGAATTACGGAACCTGAAGCAGTGTCGTGGGAGCTTCCAAATCTGTAGCCAATTCAACCAGGCAGAAGTGCCCCTTGCCTGGGGACCCCACTTGCAGCTCTCTTCTGAAGTAAGGGCAGTCTTACTGGGGACCTTAGCCTTTGGTTCGTGGGATCTGGTGCTAACTCCAAATAGTTAGCATCAGATTGATTTGAATGATAGGACACTCAGCTGATGTCAGAGAACTGGTATTGGGACATAATCGTCTTTTCAGCAAATGGTTATGAGAAAACTAGATATCCACATGCAAAAGAATGGAATTAGATCTTTACTTCAAAACCGTATAAAAATTAACTCAAAATGGATGATATAACTAAATGTAAGAGCTAAAACCATAAAACTCTTAGAAGAAAGCATAAATATTTGTAACCCTGAGTTTGGCAATGGTTTCTCAAATACAACACCAACAGATAAAATGAGTAACAAAAGAAAAAAATCAATAAATTGGACTATATCAAAATACAAAATGTCTGTGTTTCAAAGTACACCATCAAGAAAGTGAAAAGGCAACCTACAGAATGAGAGAAAATGTTTGCAAATCATAGATCTGATAAAGGACTTGTATCCAAAATATAGAAAGAACTCTTAAAACTCTATATTAAAAAGTCAAACAATCCAATTAAAAAATGGACAAAGAATCTGAATAGATATTTTACCAGAGAAGATATAAAAATGGCCAATTAGACTAGGAAATATACTCAACGTTAGCCATTAGGTAAATGCAAGCCAAAACCACAATGATATACTACTTCACATCCACTAGGATGGCTATTTTTAAAAAAGAGATAATAACAAGTGCTGATAAGAATGTAGAGAAATTGGAACCATCTATGTCACAGGTAAGAATGTGAAATTCTGCAGGTGTTCTGGAAAATAGTTTGGTGGTTCCTAAAATGTTACATACAGAGTTACCATATGACCCAGCAATTCCACCCCTATGTACTTACATACATAAGAGAAATGAAACACGTGTCCATACAAAAACTTGCACCCGAATGTTCATGGTAGCATTACTTATAATAGTCGAAATGTGGCAACAATCTAAATGTCCATCAACTGATGAATGGATAAGCAAAATGTGATACATCCATACAGTGGGATATTATTCAGCCATAAAAAGGAATGGAGTACGTGTTACAGCATTGATGAACCCTGAAAATATTATACCAAATAAAAGAAGCCGATAACAAAAGACCATATATTGTATGATTTCATTTATAAGTCCAGAATATTACCTATTCTATAGATTTACCATCTATAGAAACATCAAGCAGATTAGCAGTTACTTAGAATTATAGGGAAAGGAGATTTGTGGGGTAATGGGAAGCAACTGTTAATAGCTTCTTTTTGTTAGATGAAAATGTTCTAAAATTATACTGTGGTGATATTGAACAACTCCTTGAATTTACTGAAAAACACTGAATTGCACACTTTCAATGAGCAGATTGTATAGTATATAAACGATAACTCAATAAAGCAGTTTTTAAAAAATTACACAGATAAAACAAAGACATGTTAACACATTATCCCCATTTTTAAAAGGAAAAGTACCCACATCTGTCTTGAAAAAGTTTATGTTAAGATGATACCAAAGAAATTTTATATTTTGATAGATTATTGCTTGACATAACATTAATGGCATGCCAAGATTAAATACCAATAATAAAATAATAGTAAGGTGTTCTACTCTTAAACTAGTCTTCAGAGATTAGTCTTCCAATAGAACTCAAGTATTATAATAAAATCCAAGTATAATTTTCACTTTTTCAGGGCTGGTAGTGTAGAAAAAAATCTTTTCATCCAAAGTATGGTGATAGTTCAGAATACAATTTGTTAAAAGCTGTAAATCATGTAGACACTTTTGTGATTTTAGAATTCTCTACTTAAGAATGACTGTTAAAAAGGAATACTTTAGCTGCCAAACAAAATTAGATACGTATGTGAGGAAACATATACTTTGAAAATATCAAGTTTCAGCGACATAAAATTCAAGTTTACCAATCCTATCTATTTAAACCTTCAATTTTAATATGAATTCATTTAAACAAGTACTCAGAAGCTACATTACCCTATGGGGCTATCTCATATTTACCCAATTTCAATGATATAATAAGAGTTATAAGATTAAGCAATGTGATCAATTCTAGTTACACAACCTAAAATGACTAAACTCTTTGTCAGTCAATACATGTTTGACTATTCAAGTATAATTTCTGCCATTGAAATTTATATAAGGTCTGCTGCCTTCTCTTAACTGTGCATGCACATTGCTTTGAGTTCAGCTGCAAATCTGTTGAATAGCAACCATCTATCTATTCATTTATTCAACAAAAAAGTTACTGAGCACTTACCATAAGATATTGCTTATATAATAAGGCAGAATGGAGAAATAAAAAGAACAAGTTTTGAGATCATCTAGACTTGAGTTTAAGTTCAGGCCTCAACTTATGATAGGTGGCAAAACCTTTCTGAACCTTAGTTTTCTCATTTTTAAAGTGAGAATTAATTAAAGTAATAAATGTTACAGAACCCAATAATAAATGTTAATTTCTTTTTTCAGCCTAATTTGAAGGCTAAGAAGATTAATCAGATATGAATTCTGCCTTTTATAAATTAACAGTACAGCAGACATTATAATGTATATAAGTAAATGAAATAAGGTGAAAAATTATACAATAGAAATTTCCAGTGATAAAATAAGAAATGAGATGATCCATACCAGATGTACATAACATGGCATCATCATCATCACCAAATAGAAATAGCATTTGTATAGTTGATTACCAAGCTAATTAAATAATTATCAACTGAAAAATAGAAGATCAATAATCTCGGTTTGTTCCAAGGAAATTCTGAGTAATTGCAAGTAAAGTTTAATGTTAGAAGATTATAACGTTATAGAAGATTATATATAGAAAAGATGCTTACTTATTAGTATTGTTTCTTATGGTAATGAACAAAAATGCCACATTTCCTCTATCAAGAATTTGTTAATTCTGGCTATCCCATCTCCAGCCTATATGGATGACCACTGGCAAGTTACTTTAAGTCTTGGTTCCTTCCTTTCCTCATCTGTTAAATGGGAATTAAAATCATGCATGCTTTATTGGGTGAACAATAGAATAAAATGAGTGCATGTCAAGTGCACGAGTGCCTAGTCCATTAAGTACCTAACACTGTAGGTATTCAAACAATGTTCGACAGTCTTATCCCTCTTATTATAATCTTTCACACCACAGCAAGAACATATACAGGCATTTTAACTAAATTTTAATTACCATTCAATGGGAGGTGAAATATCATAGCAGAAAAGATTTTTGCATGCATATTGGGAAAACTAGGGCTTTTTCTTTATATCATTCATAATGGCCAGCAGAATGAAGTTCTATGACTGGCCAAGACTATATCATGTGCCTTTGTGGTGGGCAGATAATGAGAAACAGTTCAACCAAAAGAAAGAGTATGTATATAGGTATGGGGGTATGCTCTTTCTAGAAGAAGGGAGTGGTAAGCCATGCTGAGAGATAAAACAACATGCCTACCTACTTCTACCAAGTGAACAGGGATAGTGTTTGCCGTAAGTTATGATTTCTAATTTAACTGAACTCAGAAGATGGTAAATAAATGAGTGATTTATATAAATTTAGAACTCTTTAATTAAAAAGTCCTCATGATAATAATGGAGGGAGTCTCCTCTCCCTTACCTGTTGCATCTAATTGGCCATTGAATCATCCTCACCCAATCTCTCAAATATCTATAAAATATGTCCCTTCCTCTCTGTTTCCATAGGTATCACCCTTCTCCACACTCATGTTCTTCTCTTACCTTAACTATTATGAGTGATCCCTTCCTTAGCTGTTCTCCTTGCTTTAAGTCTCAAACCCTACGTGAGACAATTTTTCCATGTTCTGCCATTCTTCTCTACCTATTCTTCCCTCAAGACCCAATCCAATCATTGTACCTTCTCAGTGAAGTCTTTCCTAACTCTCCAAGGGATATTGAGGAACTTTTCATTTCATGGGACTTAACAAATGGCAACTTAGCATATATATGGAAGTATCCACTTATGGGTGGATACTTAACACAAGTTAAGTATCCACTTGTGTCAAATTAACACAAGTTTTTGTTATAATACCCCATGCTGGAAAGGTATGGTAAAGTGGGGCCTTTCATATGTTGCTACTAAAAGTTAAAAGTGGTTCAAATTTTTTGAAAAATATTTGGATCATCTATACCAGCAGTCTTACACATGCTCCTATGTAATTTCATTTCTGGAAAATATATCCTGAGGAAAGAATTCCAAAAACAAGAAAAGTTTATCCACAAATATATTTTTCTAGAAATTATTGATAATATGAAAAAAGGAATGAGTCAAAATGGCTAACAATAGGGCATTACTCAAATAAACTACAGATCACCTCCCTACTCATCTGCTGAGGAAAAGAGGCTTAGTAATTAGCAGAGCCCAGATGCAAATACACATTCCTGTGACTCCAGTGCCTGAAAGTTCCTAAACAGTAATTCTGTTCCAAAATATTAATGTTCTAAAAGATTAATTTTGGTTAATAGAAGATTTGTAGTTTACATAACCAATGATACATACACACACACACACACACACACACACACACACACACACACACATTCACACACAAGATATAAAAATGACTCAAAGGATTAGTGCCAAAATGTTACAATATTAATTTTAGAATTACAAAAATTGCTTAGTTTCTTTTGCTAATCTACATTTTCTAAATATTTCTCCAATAAATTATATAACTTTCATAATAACAAAAGTTTATTAAATAGAATATCAAAACTTTATACAAATTGTATAATGCTATTTAAGTGTGGGGATCAAAGGGTTTTGCAAAAGTTCTGAGTTGGCACTTAGTGCCCTTATAATAACCCCATCTTCCTCCTCAGAAAACAGACACCCACCGGAGCACCCCATCCAGGTCCATTTCCTATGTATTAACCAAAAATCTTTTTTAAAAAACATTTACTGACTTATTTTATTATCCATTAGACATCTCATCTACACTGACTCTTCACTAACTTCACAACCACCCTATGAAGTGCGCGTTGTTAACACATAGCAAATGAGGATACTGAGTTAAACTTAGTTGCTCACGGTCACATGGTCAGCATGTGGCAGAGGTGGGATTTGAACTCAAGACTTCCTGACATCAGCAACGAGATATCACCTCACACCTGTCAGAATGGCTATTATCAAAAAGTCTACGAATAACAAATGCTAGAGAGGGTGTGGAGAAAAAGGAACCCTCCTACACTGTTGGTGGGAATGTAAATTGATACAGCCACTATGGAGAACAGTATGGAGGTTCCTCAAAAAACTAAAAATAGAACTACCATATGAGCAATTCCACGCCTGGAATTCCACTCCGGAATTCCAGGAGTGGAATTCCACTCCGGAAAAAAATGAAAAGGCTAATTTGAAAAGATACATGCGCCCTGGTGTTCATAGCAGCACTATTTATAATAGCCAAAACACGAAAGCAACTCAAATGCCCAACAGACAATTGGAATATTATCCAGCCATAAAAAAGAATGAAATTCTGCCATTTGCAGCAATGTGGATGGACCTAGGGAATATTACACTTGGTGAAATAAGTCAGACAAAGACAAATAATGTATGATATCACTTACATGTGGAATCGAAAAAAATGCAAACGAATGTATACGCAAAACAGAAACAGAGTCACAGATATAGAAAACAAATCTGTGGTTACCAAAGGGGTGAGGGAAAGGGGGAGGAAGAAATTAGGGGTACAGGATTAACAGATACAAACTACTATGTATAAAATAGATAAGCAACAAGGATATACTGTATAGCACAGGGTATTACAGCCATTATCTTGTAATAATCTATAATGGAATATAATCCACAAAAATATGGAATCACTGTGCCATGCCCCTGAAAGTAACACAATATTGTAAATCAACTATACTTCAATTTAAAAAAATCCATTTTCTTTCCAACAGACCACACAGATCACTTCAAAACATACTTGTCCATATACCAATTCCCCATTTCTTTCTCTTTTCAAGTGTTTGTGAATGTATCCAATAAAGTACTTGTTACTAATATGGAAATGAGCTAGTCAGGTTACAGTGGGATAAGCACAAAAATTGGAGGCCTCTCCCCATCACCACCTGTCACTATCCCTTCTTCCTTTTCTTTTATTTCCTGCATAGCACTTCGCATCTCTAAAACTAGTTTGTTTTAGAGATCTAAAACATTTTAGGCAAAATAGACCTTGCCTATTTTGTTCATTGCTTTACCTTTAGCACCTAGAACAGTGCCTGATTTAAATTGGAGTTTAATAAATACTTAGCAGATGAATAAATAAATGTACTTATGAGAACAGGTGCAAATCCCTCTCTTTACTAAGCTATGTGTCTCGACAAATCTACTAGCCTCTCAGCTTTTAAATGCCCACTTCTTTAATGCAATACTGCCCAAGGTTGTTATGAGTAATTCATTCATTTCAAAAACTACTTATTGAGCGCCTATTATATACCAAATATTATTCTACACAATGTGAGAGTAGCAGGGAACAAAACAGACAAAAATCTCTTACGCAGCTCAAAGTCTGGTGAGTGAAGACAGAAAAGAATGTAGCTTAATATGTTAGATGTTGACAAGTATTTTGGAGACAAAACAGCTTGTGGATAGGAATCTGAAAGGAGGATCTGCAGTTTTAAGCAGGGTAACTGAGAAAGAGGACAGTTGAGTAAGGAGGTGAGGGAGCCAGACATGCATATTGGGGAAAGAACTTTTCAGGCAGCAGGAATAGCATGCTGGCGCGACTGTATTTTCAGAGTGGTTGCAATGTAGTAAGTGACGAGAGAACAGTAAGAAATGAGATCAGATAAGCGCGGCAGGGGAAAGGACTGACTGTGTAAGACCTGTACACCATCGTAAGGATACTGGCTTTTGTTCTTAGAAAAATTAGCAGTCATTGGAGGGGGTTGAGCAGAAGTGGGATATTCTGTGACTTAGATTTTTAATGGGCTCAGTATTTCTCAATAGGGTTGCTATTGGCATTGTGAGTGGCCAACCTCTCTTTGTCCTTACCACCAAGCACATGGCAGGTCATCTCTAAACTCAGCTCACCAAATGCCAGTAGTAATTCCCAGAACTTTTTTTTTTTAATTTTTTAACATCTTTATTGGAGTATAATTACTTTACAATGTTGTGTTAGTTTCTGCTTTATAACACAGTGCATCAGTTTTACATATACATATATTCCCATATCTCTTCCCTCTTGCGTCTCCCTCCCTCCCACCCTCCCTATCCCACCCCTCTAGGTGGTCACAAAGCACTGAGCTGATCTCCCTGTGCTATGCGGCTGCTTCCCACTAGCTATCGGTTTTACATTTGGTAGTGTATATATGTCCATGCCACTCAACAACCAAAAATGCCCCCATTTATTTCCAGAGCTACGTTAGAAATAGACAATGGTAGGTGTAAAGGTAGAGTCTATTTTAATATTCCAGGCAATACTTTATGTCATCTTGAGCCAGAGTGGCAGTGGTGAATCAGAATATGTATCTTTTAGAGATAGGATTTGCAAATGAATTGGATATGGGTGTGAATGAAAGCTAGGAGTCAATGAAGACTCCCAGGTGTTTGGAATGAGCAAATAGAAGGATGGAGTTGCTCTTCCCTGAAAGACTGAATGTCGATGGAACAGATTTGGTGAAGAAAGCAGGCATTCAGTCAAGACACGTTAAGAACTACTACATAGGGCTTCCCTGGTGGCGCAGTGGTTGAGAATCTGCCTGCCAATGCAGGGGACATGGGTTCGAGCCCTGGTCTGGGAAGGTCCCACATGCCATGGGGCAACTAGGCCTGGGAGCCACAACTACTGAGCCTGTGCGTCTGGAGCCTGTGCTCCGCAACGAGAGGAAGCGACAGTGAAAGGCCCGCGCACCGCGATGAAGAGTGGCCCCCGCTTGCCACAACTAGAGAAAGCCCTCGCATAGAAACGAAGACCCAAAACAGCCAAAAAAAAAAAAAAAGAAAGAACTACTACATAAAAGCAGATATGTCTATATTTCATGCAAGAATTTTGTGAAATGAGGTAATGAGTAGTTCTGAACTGATGGATTTTGTTAGTGTATTTTATGAAAGAATAGAGTTAACAGAAATAAATGTTAGCTAAATAAATGAACAAACGATTACTAATAACTAATTGTAGGTTATTACTGGTCTAAGCAATTAGATGATATCAAGAAAAGTGATTTTTTTTAAAAAATATAACCCAAAGGAATGAATTTAACTGTGGTATTTCGAACAATAAATGGTGTGTGAGTATGCAGGCTTTTAATGCTGTTTTAATCCCACCAGGCCCACACTGCTTGGAGTAGATGTCCTACAGTGAGATTAGGCTCAGCCTTGGGAAAACAGTGAGTGCCACAACTCTCCTGTACCCCATACTGACTATGCACCACCAATTCCAACACTGTGGAGCCGATTGGTCAATACATGCAACGTGTTCTACATTCATGGGCCATTCGAGGTTTTCGGAGAAAAGATGTGTCCGGACATTGTTTAGCCACCCTTTACAGGTAGAGTTGAGTCATTCTTCCGTGGACAGAACAAATTAGCTGAATCAACACAATGACTGATAGATACAAACATACAATTTAGAGCTGCTAGGAGGAAGTGTCCACTTGCATCACTGCTAGAACCTTCTCCCTAGTAGTAGCATTCTGCCTGCTCGTCAGAGTAGAAAAGCAGCATTTTGAACAGCAATGCTCATCACATACATCGGAAGATTCTTCCCAAATGTGTTAAATAACCAAGCTCATACAGTCAGAACGCTTTCATTCTCTGGATTTATATCACATTTATGAATATTCTATCTCAGTATTTTCTACTAATATTCCCTGTGATTTATTACAGGGGAGGTATCTGTATTCCAAAAGTAGTCCCTGTACACACGTACAAAGGAACGCACCTTGCTTCCTTCAGAACATGGCATCATTTTCCAGACTGACTTGGCCTATTGTTAGATACCCTCTTTCCCTCAGTAACATTAGTGGAGGGAAACTGGATGTAATTCTTGAGTCAAGGTGCACTTCCAATCACCAGTTAACTAAAGAAGTTAGAAGGTTCATACAAAGGTGGTCGCTTGAACTAAAGTGGGAAGGAATGTGATAAAGAAGTACTAGTGGCAGACAGATGCCCTAGGGGCTTTGCATTGTTGTTTCACTGGAAGGACATAGTGTGTCATAATGAATTACCATTAATTTGAGCCAGCAGTACTGTTAGATGAGCCTAGCAACCCAGGATGACAAACAGTGCCTGCAAGATCATCTAATGAGGGGACAAGACTGCTTCAGTAGTGCCGCTTCACTCAATTAGTGGACAAGGCTTTTAATGCCGCTCTGCACAACTAAAGCAATTTTGATTACTTAGAGCTAAGTCTCCATTTAGGGTGTTTTGGAAGCTGAAACAGGGTTCCTTCTTTTTTTTTTTTTTAATATAATTTAGCTTGAGAGTATTTGAATGGTAATAAGCTATTTGAAAGCCAATCACATTCTTATTTTTCCCTAAGTAATATTGAAATATATTTTTTAAAAGTTCAAATGATAGAATTTACTCTAGTAAATGAAATGTAAATAAGATAGCAAATGATTAAGGATATGCTGAGGGTGTGTATGTGTGTGCGTATGTGTGCGTGTGTGCACGCAGGCACTATATGTGTCTCTCGGTGCCAGAATTACAGTTGGCAAATTTCATTTCATCAGCCAACATTATCAGGAGGGTTGCATATTTATTCTATATATCCACATTTTTAAAAAATTCCAGATCTTGCCTTCTTTGGCTGGGAGCACTTATCTTTCATAGCTTTTGATACAGGGAACTGACTTTTCCACTTCATTATTTTTTTCACTATGTCACTGCATGATGAAAAGCACTGATAAGTGCAATGGTATGACTTTCTTTAATAACGTGATCACTGACTTATCTCATAACTAAAACCTTAGCTTCCCAGAGGCTATTTAGGCTTACTAAATTCCTTTCATTCTCATTAGAAACATACAGGGTGCTCACTCCACACATCACTCTAGTCATCTAGCTTTTAATCTCCTTGGTGTGTTTAATCCTCAGAATGCTTGCACTATGTGAAATGCTACGAAATTTTGCCTTTTTAATTAGAAAGTCATTAGGTAAAAGGAATGACTCAAGTCCACAAGGAATTACCCAAGACACACAGTAGGTGCTCATAAAATTTTATTAAGTTGAACACAATTCTACAGAGACAAAGAAAGTGAACCTGAGGGTGACACACACATGCCCCCTTTTCCTTTGCTTCCCTCAGGTGAGCAGCGGTAACAGGATCAAGAGTTGAGAATGAGAATCTACAGCTACACCTACCTATTGCCAAAATCAGAGGGGGAACAGTTAAAAAAAAACCCATTGCCTAAAGTAGGCCCAAGACAAACCAATTTGAAAATGATACACATCTTCACACCCTTGTTTTACAAAGAAGCCCATGTGAACATGCTGAATCAGAGTCATCCAGGGAAGAAGCTAGGAAACTTTTTATAATACTTTGGGCCACTGGAAAACCCATTAGTTGAATAAATTAGAAATTATCAGACCTTTTTTTCTTCTTTTCCATAGGCATATTTCATTTCCTCAAAATAGTTTTAATAATAGTTACTTTCTTGTCTCCTAAAGGATTAACTCCTAAAGCACGTTGCACAGTCAGGGAGCTACTTACGTATTAGTAGAAAATGGTATATTATTGGCATTGTTTGTGTTGTAACTAAAAAGTAAAGAGAAAAAACAATACGGCTCAGGAAGCAAGTAATACTTCCTATAATGTGTTACTTTTTTATAATTATAATGACTTAGAAACTGGCAAAGAATATGCACTGATTCTGTATCCTCCCTTCGCCCCTGAATACATGATATGAAATCACATCACTGACTCAAATTATTGCCAAGGTTGAGAAAACTATTAATAGTTTCATTTTTTCTCCTCTCTTGACAAAAGGAATAGCATGAGAGAAGGAAAAGGGATCCCTATTAGTTGTAGAAATTAAGCATAAATAAAATGTGAAGATTAAATTTAATAGGAAAGTACCAGTAATATACATACAATTCAATAGGTATCAATCTCTTAAATGCTTCCCTCTTCACTTCCTCTTTGTTCTTTAGTAGAGTATTTGTCCAAAGTACCATCAACAATGATTACCATTTAGCTTTCCATCAATGTTAGTAACGAACATCACAGATATTTTCCCATCCTTGTTGATTAAATTTTATTTCTTAACTATGTATGATATTTACATAGTCAAACCTATCTATAAAGGTAACTCTTAGGAGGCTTGTTTCCATCTCTATCCCTTCTATTCATTTCCACCCACACATTATATGTAATTATTTTCATTAGTTCTGGCTTATCGTTCCTGTATTCCTTTTTGTAAAAATAAGCTTATATATGTATTTATTCTTATTTGCCCTTCTTTCTAATTCAAAAGATAGCGTATTGTCTCCACTCTTTGAAGTTTCTAAAATTTTTCACCTAAATATATTCTGGAAATGTCTCCATATTAGTGCATAGAGATCTTCCTCATTATTTTTTATAACTGCGTGATACTTGTATGGACATATTTTAATTCATTCAACATGTCTTTTATGAATGGGGATTTAGGTTATTTCCAATATTTTGCAACTGTAAATAATGTTACAATTAATAACCTGAAATAATGTTTTGTAACTCCTCATGTTACTTCTCAGGAAACCACTGGTGGGTAAGGAGGTTGCCTAAGTCTCCTTGAGCTGGTGTCAACTGACTCCACATTTCTGATATGGGAGAGGAGTAGGACGGGAAGCCTGAAATACCTTTGATGCTTTTACTGGAGCTCAAATTTATTTCTAGTCTTGAATATAGATCTCTGTGAATAAAGCAATTATGAAATAGTTTTGGTTGATATTAAGGGAGAGAAAATGCATTTTAGAACTTTGCTAAATATTTCTTCATTTCACAAGATGTTTTTGAAACCCTAAACTAACCTAAACCTACTAGAAGTCCTAGAAACATAAGAGCCAGCAAACATTCTCCTACGTACAAACATCTAGGTAGCAAGGAGCAACCCTTAACTTTCCTTAAATTTAGAACTTTAGGGGCTTGAAAATAGCGATAGAATGAATGAATAAATGAATGAATGAATGAATGAATCTACTGGATGCAACAGAAGTCTGACACAAAAGCTTGCAAAGAGTTTCAAGGAAATAATATAGTATTCCGAAGGCAGGCAGGTGTGTTTAGCAATAGCTTTCTCCACTCTTCCAAAAATAAGGCAGCTTATAAATAATGCCCAGGTCACCTTTGCTGCAGTCCTGATGTAATGGATGGACGTGAATTTTGGTTTGTGGCTTGAGGTCACAGTGTGTCACATTCCCTGTTGTTGTAATGGTTAAAGGAATGATGATTAATGGCTTTGAGGAAGAGTCAAGGTTAGACAGTAAGTCCAGCAAAAACTGTCTGCACCAAGAAGATGTACTCAACAAGAGCCTTTGAGGCATCACACTCTCGTTGAAGGGACCAGAGTTTCCTCAGAGGAGAAGAGGAAGAAGAGAGAGAAAAAAAGAATGGTAGTGATAGTGTTTTCCAAAAAATAAAAGTCTGAGAAATCCCCGAGAGAACCCAAGAGGGTGGTAAAATGTCCCTTTCTTAAGACTGTGGTTGATTTTACCTTTGCCCTTGGAATAGCATGAAGTAAAACTAATGCTCAGAAGAAAACCCAGGAAGATTATGGAATAGGTTAATGCTTTTCACCAAGATTTGATTTTTAATACCAGGTTTTTTATTCACTTGCATCATTTTTAATTCAACTATCTGACCCTCCTGTATTCCTTTAGGGTGAAAAAGACCTGGGTTTGGATGGCTCCCTAAGCAGCAAAATCATTGCTAATATAAGCATTTTGTTGCATCATCATCTCATTATCACATGCAGGGCATTAATCGAAGCACCTCATTTAAGGTGGGAAAGAACTTTGCTCCGGGAAGATAATTCAGCACAGTATCTTCCGATGAGTACTGTCATCTCCAGTCCCTTTTAGAAACAGGTGGAGTGTAACTAATAATGTGAGCATTTATTATATTTATGCATCAGTAAGTTAACATGTCCCATTTTTAAAAGGTTCTGAAATCACAATCTTATCCATTTTTCTCTAAAACTGCCCTGTCACATCATGATATGTATATATACTCAACTTATTTCATTTTTAAAAGGCATCCCAGAGAGATGAGATGTGGATGGGTGTGAAGAACGGATCTGGGGAACCAAATGGGTGCAGATGCCTCCATTGACAAAAGGAAAAGGCATATGGCTTCCTTCCTTCCCGGTGTACCCGGGGCTCAGAGAGTCCTCTAGATTTCCCAGTGATAAGTTTCTGCTTGCGAGCGCCACTGGGAAGATATTTTGTATGCCACAGAAAACCAAGATGTTTGCATTCCCACCAATTCAGGGATAAGGCATTTTCCTCATACAGACACAAAACATACAGTATATGAATGTTTAATGGGGGCTAAAACTGGGAGAGGAACAGAAAACAAGAACAGAGCAGGTTAAAAAAATATCTGGTTTCTCTCTATCAAAATACTAATTAAAATTCATCTTCATGGGGATGATTATACATATGTTTTTGAACTAAAAGTCTAACCTGGCACTATTTTTTGGCCTTATTTTTGTGACAACATTTTTGTCCATATGGCATGAAGTGAATCATTTTACATCTTTTTTTAAGCTCTATGTGTTTTTCTTGTTGTCTATTCCCTCTTCTCTCACCACACACACACTGGCAGCCGCTACCAAGTTACCAAATGCCAACTCAACCCTGCAAGCTGGCTGCGTGGAGCTATATAGTACTGGCATTTTCCTTTCTTTGCAGAAATATTCTCTCTCTGTCTCTCTGTCTCTCCTTCTCTCTCTGTCTCTCCTTCTCTCTCTCTCTCTCTCTCACGGGCACGCGCGCGCACACACACACACCCACACACACCCCACTGAAGCACCCTGAATATTTTTCCTTCGTTTCCATGCATGTCTCATGGTTTCTCAGATTCTTCCTGGCTCCAGTGTGCATGTGACACTGGCTGCTGGTCTGCCTCACCAGAGTACTCAGTGCCTCTGGCCTGCTTTCTCTGTGGCCCTATGACAATTAGTGGTTCACTTAAGAACTGCTATAAATTAATGGTTAATCAAGCCCATGTAATTAGTTTAGTCACAGCAAAGCACGACAACCAGGATTGTCCAGTGGTATCCTTTTCTTTCCTTCTTTTCATCATCATAATCCATGCTCCTGCTTTTGCAGACAGAAGAGTGCTTCTTACCTGCAGCCCAGCCACACTGTCTGACCAGTCAGGTCCTGGATGGTACATGTTTCCTACCTGTGCTTCCTACATCAGTATCAGGCACTGCTTGAGTTTGTTTGGAAGGGCAGCAACTCCACCTAACAAATGTAACTTTAACAACAGTAAAACAACCTAACAGCTTAGCATGCCAGGGGGCTAATGTGGAGGGCCATTTACTGCTGCACTAAATAGCCCAGGTTTGATTCTCATTGCCAAATGTTGAACTGAGATTTGCAAGGCAGGAGTAGCTCCTCATTCATTAGATAAAGGGGGTCATTGCTCATAGGGCTGGGGAAACTGTAGAAGGGTAAGAAATTGAACAAGGCAGTCCCCTTTCAAGTGACATCAAAACCTGGGCTACCTGTGATTGGAGACCTCAAAGTCACTGAAACACGACAGCTCTGTTCCTGGAACTCATATGCCAAGTTCTAACTTTGGGCAAGTTTGCTTTATTTAGCAACGTTCATCTGGAAAGAGGCTAGAAGGGGGAGAGATCTTAATACTGCAGCTATTATTTATTCTTTGTAAATCACTTTGACATTCTTGGAACAAAAGCTACAACACAAGAACAAAGTATGATTTAGCCTTGGCTGTAAAATGAGCCACTACTAAGCTGTCCTTGTCTGCTATGCCAGCAATTCTGCCTCCTGTGCTCTGGAAAAGTTGCTGTGGACAGTTGTGACCTGGCTAATAGGCTGGGCATGAAAAAGACTGCTAGCAATAAAAGGGAGACTACAATTCTTGTTAGCTTTGCTCTATCTCATAATATTGTCTCTTTCTTTTATTCCTTTTTATTTTTCTTCCAGGCAGTTATAAAGAGTTCTAAGTTGAAACTGCCCCGAATAGTCATGGTAAGGTTATGTGGGCAAAAATTCCCTTATCTTGTTTTCTTTAATAGAAAAGAAAAATAATCAAAAACTTCAAATGAGATCTCTAAAATGGGACATCTTTATTTCCTGAACATTAGCCCTAAAACAACTGATTTCTCTAATTCCTGCCATCACTCAGATTGGCCTTGAATTACCTCCCAATAGGCCTCCCATGTGCTTCTAGATGAGAGTGTGTAATGGGGGATCTGTTAATTAACTAGAAGCAAAGTTGCGCGGTGGGGATCAAACACTGGATACGTCCTAAAACTCCCACAGAGAAGATGAAATGCAGCGCAAACTTTAAAGACTTCCCGTCATTAGCTGAGACCTTGCTGCTCCTGGCCCAGACCCCTCCTGTTTCAGAGAACAATGAGAACAATGATGGCAGAAATGAAATAGTGCAGCCAGGAACAAAGGAACTAGCTATTTACCCATAGAAAAAGAAAGGAAGGGGGGAAGGGGAGAAGAAAGGAGAACTTTCTTTTTCTGTGGTTCCTGTCTACTTTTAATTAATTTATGACTGGCAGGGAATTGCACAGAGAGCACACCCAAACACACTGTACTGGAGCAGTGTTAATATACGTAACATCTCCTGTTTACATCCAGGAAAAAATGCAACGGGCTGGGGGAGAGAAAGAAGCTGAGTAAGGACAGAGAGAACAGGAGGCAGCGAATGAATAAGGACAAACTGTTGGACTGAACTTTCACTCCTAGGATCAGGGTTCAATCTGGAAGACGATAAAAACAAAAGAAAACAAAGCAAGACTGTCCCAGGAGTAACAAATCCACCTAGATCAGTTCTGGATCTCAGGAAAAGATAGGAACCGTACCCTAATACAGAGGTCACATTTTGCCATTTTCAGAGGTCTCCTAGTAACTCCCATAGAAATATACATAAATATTATTTCAATAGCAAAAGCACACAGTCATGATATTGACCTGTTGTTCTTTCTTATTTCTTGACAAGATATAAATAGAAAAAAATTATACTGAAAATTGAGAGAACTACTGAAGAACCTCGTGCTCATTTTGCATTATGTGTTTTTGCAGAATTCAAATCAGGAGCTTTTCCATATATCTAACATGCAAGGCTTCCACAGAACTAAGAGAACAAATAATAACATCAATAAAGTGCATAGAGAGGACATCTTGGTTCTCTCTGCTTCATGTAGAAGCTCTTGCTTTGAGAGGGACCAATAGGATGATGGGAGTCATTATTTAGAGAGGCTCATGGCCCTGCTGCCTCTCTTCAAATTTCAGATGAAAATGGCCACACTAGAATTATTTTATTTGGAAAGCTCAGTGACAAGGCGTCTTCTCTGTTTTCAAGCCACATGCTTAGAACAATCAGTGGAAACTCTGCACATGGACGAAAACAAGAAAATCCCCCAGGATTATGTTTTCTTACTGCTTCCCTTACTTCTCATGTATTTAATATAAAGTGTTTAGATTTAATAAGCTCAATCAACAAACGCAACTCTAGGAAAAAAATTCTTAAGTATATAGTTCACCCAACTGAAATCACTATATAATCAAAAAGGAGTGTAGGTTAGAGGTTTACCATTAGCTGCTTGTACATTCTAAGCAGTATTAAAAAAAAAACAAAAAACAGAAAACTCTACATTGAAGTGAAATACGAATTGTCAATTATTGAGAATTCTTATCTAGTGTCCCCACATATAAACCCTCAAAGAGTAAGGGATTCCCCAGTTTGCTTTACGATTGATATGACTGTGCCATCTACTAATGATGCTATAGCAGAACAGCAGAACGGCATGATAGACTAGGAAGGAAAGGGCCTAGAGTTACATTAAAGACATCTAAAAACTGTGTGTCTTAGGAAACATTATTTATTCTCCTTGGTCTCAATTTCCATGGGAATGATAATGCTCCTGATTACTCATAGGGTTGTTTTAAGTGTCTAATGTTACAACATACATCAAACATTCAAAACACCATCACTTTACTTTCACTTTGACCTCTACTATTCCAAGCACAGTGCGGGGTCCAAAATACGAGGTTTAGGACCTATACATCTACAACAGGATTAACAGGATTACCAATTCCTTCTGGATTTCATAATTCCCTTCAAACGTTCTGAACAAGTTTGGAAATCAGTCTCAGAACAATGACTTTCTGTAATTTATCCCAGTTAACTTCATCTTGCCTTCATTCATTAATGTAAGAATCTTTTTCTCTGTATCAATTTACTGTGATACCTGTAAACCAGATTATATTTTTTACAAAGATAGCAATGACTTACCTAATTTCCACTTCATTCAAAAATTCTCACCTTTCTATTTATGCAACATTCTATTTATGCAATATTCTCTATAAGTCTTAATATCTTTCACTAATCTTTTTGTCCTTATGATAATTTGGGGGGAATTCTAGAAATTCCCTGTACACTTAACAAGAAATCTATAGGCAGTATTAAAATCAAAATAACAAAGAACAATAAAACAGGACCACACATGATGGCTGTTAATGTTTAAGGGCAATTTCTTAACACAAAGAAGACTCTACTAATACTTAATATCTTCAAAATTCAAGTAACAAAAACTTATAAAATAAATCTATTACTAAAGGAGGGAAGAATCCTGAACGCTAAGGTTATAATTGCTAGAGCAGGGCCATACGACAGAAAGGAAGGCTAAACATTGCTCATTTCTGACTCTGAGAATGACAGTAAGAGTGAACTTCTTGATTTAATTATACATGTTTTGAATTTTATTTCTTTATACAGCAGGTTCTTATTAGTTGTCTATTTTATACATATTACTGTATATATGTCAATCCCAATCTCCCAATTCATCCCCCCCACCCCGGGCACTTTCTCCCCTGGTGTCCATACATTTGCCCTCTACAACTGTGTCTCTATTTCTGCCTTGCAAACCAGTTCATCTGTACCATTTTTCTAGATTCCACATATAAGCAATAGTATACAATATTTGTTTTTCTCTTTCTGACTTACTTCACTCTATATGACAGTCTCTAGGTCCATCCACGTCTCTACAAATGACCCACTTTCATTCCTTCTTATGGCTGAGTAATATTCCATTGTATATATGGACAACATCTTCTTTATGCATTCGTCTGTCGATGGGCAGGTTGCTTCCATGACCTGGCTACTGTAAATAGTGCTGCAATGAACACTGGGGTGCATGTGTCTTTTTGAATTATGGCTTTCTCTGGGTATATGACCAGTAGTGGGATTGCTGGGTCAAATGGTAATTCTATTTTTAGTTTTTTAAGGAACCTCCATACTGTTCTCCATAGTGGCTGTATCAATTTACATTCCCACCAACAGTGCAAGAGGGTTCCCTTTTCTCCACACCCTCTCCAGCATTTGTTGTTTGTAGATTTGCTGATGATGCCCATTCTAACCAGTGTGAGGTGATACCTCATTGTAGTTTTGATTTGCATTTCTCTAATAATTAGTGATGTTGAGCAGCTTTTCATGTGCCTCTTGGCCAACTGTAGGTCTTCTTTGGAGAAATGTCTATTTAGGTCTTCAGTGCATTTTTGGACTGGGTTGTATGTTTTTTTAACGTTGAGCTGCATGAGCTGTTTGTATATTTTGGAGATTAATCCTTTCTCCATTGATTCATATGCAGATATTTTCTCCCATTCTGCAGGTTGTCTTTTCATCCTGTTTATAGCTTCCTTTGCTGTTCAAAAGTTTTTAAGTTTCATTAGGTCCCATTTGTTTATTTTTGTTTTTATTTCCATTACTCCAGGAGGTGGGTCCAAAAAGATCTTGCTGTGTTTTATGTCAAAGAGTGTTCTTTCTATGTCTTCCTCTAAAAGTTTTATAGTGTCTGGTCTTACATTTAGGTCTCTAATCCATTTTGAGTTTATTTTTGTGTATGGTGTTAGGGAGTGTTCTAATTTCATTCTTTTACATGTAGCTGTCCAGTTTTCCCAACACCACTTACTGAAGAGACTTTTTCTCCATTGTATATCCTCGCCTTCTTTGTCATAGATTAGTTGTGCATAGGTACGTGGGTTTATCTCTGGGCTTTCTATCCTGTTCCACTGATCTATATTTCTGTTTTTGTGCCAGTACCATATTGTGTTGATTACTGTAACTTTGTAGTATAGTCTGAAATCAGGGAGTATGATTCCTTCACTTCTGTTTTTTTTCCTGCAAGATTGCTTTGGCTATTCAGAGTCTTGTGCCACCATATAAATTTTAAGATTTTTTGTTCTACTTCTGTAAAAAGTGCCATTGGTAATTTGATAGGGATTGCACTGAATCTGTAGATAGCTTTGGGTAGTATACTCATTTTCACAATATTGATTCTTCCAATCCAAGAACGTCATATATCTCTCCATCTGTTTGTGTCATCTTTGATTTCTTTCACCAGTGTCTTATAGTTTTCTGAGTACAGGTCTTTTACCTCCTTAGGTAGGTTTATTCTTAGGAATTTTATTCTTTTTGTTGCAATGGTGAATGGATTATTTGCTTAATGTCTCTTTCTGATGTTTTGTTGCATGTGTATAGGAATGCAAGAGATTTCTGTGCATTAATTTTGTAACCTGCAACTTTACCAAATTCATTGATTAGCTCTAGAAGTTTTCTGGCAGCACCTTTAGGATTCTCTATGTATAGTATCATGTCATCTGCAAACAGTGACAGTTTTACTTCTTTTCCAATTTGTATTCCTTCTATTTCTTTTTCTTCTGTGATTGCAATGACTAGGACTTCCAAAACTATGTTGAATAAGTGGCGAGAGTGGAAATCCTTGTCTAGTTCCTGATCTTAGAGGAAATGCTTTCCATTTTATCACCATTGAGAATGATGTTTACTGTGGGTTTGTCATATATGGCCTTTATTATGTTGAGAGAGATTCCCTCTATGCCCACTTTCTGGAGAGTTTTTACCATAAATGGGTGTTGAATTTTGTCAAAAGCTTTTTCTGCATCTATTGAGATGATCATATTGTTTCTATACTTAAATTTGTTAATATGGTGTATCACATTGATTGATTTGCGTATATTGAAGAATCCTTGCATCCCTGGGATATATCCCACTTGATCATGGTGTATGATCCTTTTAATGTGTTGTTGGATTCTATTTGCTAGTATTTTGTTGGGGATTTTTGTATCTATATTCGTGAGTGATACTGGTCTGTAATTTTTTTTTTTTTGGAGTATCTTTGTCTGGTTTTGGTATCAGGGTGATTGTGGCCTCATAGAATGAGCTTGGGACTGTTCCCTCCTCTGCAATTTTTTGGAAGAGTTTGAGAAGGATGGGTGTCAGCTCTTCTCTAAATGTTTGATAGAATTCACCTGGGAAGCCATCTGGTCCTGTACCTTTTTTTAAAAAAATAGATAGATTGATTGATTGATTGATGGCTGCTTTGGGTCTTCCTTGCTGCACATGGGCTTTCCCTAGTTGCAGTGAGTGGGGGCTGCTCTTTGTTGTGGTGCATGGGCTGCTCATTGTGGTGGCTTCTCTTGTTGCGGAGCACAGGCTCTAGGTGCGTGGGCTTCAGTAGCTGTGGCTCACGGCCTCCAGAGTGCAGGCTCAGCAGTTGTGGCACACAGCTTTAGCTGCTCCATGGCATGTGGGATCTTCCCAGACCAGGGCTCAAAGCCATATTCCCTGCATTGGCAGGTGGATTCTTAACCACTGAACCACCAGGGAAGTCCTTGGTCCTGGACTTTTGTTTGTTGGAAGATTTTACTCACAGTTTCAATTTCATTACTTGTGATTGGTCTCTTCATATTTTCTGTTTCTTCCTGGTTCAGTCTTGGAAGGTTATACCTTTCTAAGCATTTGTCCATTTCTTCCAGGTTGTCCATTTTATTGGCATAGAGTTGCTTGTAGTAGTCTCTTAGGATGCTTTGTATTTCTGCAGTGTCCATTGTAACTTCTCCTTTTTCATTTCTAATTTTATTGATTTGAGTCCTCTCCCTCTTTTTCTTGATGAATCTGGCTAAAGGTTTATCAATTTTGTTTATCTGCTCAAAGAACCAGCTTTTAGTTTTATTGATCTTTGCTATTCTTTTCTTTGTTTCTATTTCATTTATTTCTGCTCTGATCTTTATGATTTCTTTCCTTCTACTAATTTGGGTTTTGTTTCTTCTTTCTCTAGCTCCTTTAGGTGTAAGGTTAGAATTTTTATTTGAGATTTTTTTCTTGTTTCTTGAGGTAGGATTGTATTGCTATAAACTACCCTCTTAGAACTGCTTTTGCTGCATCCAATAGGTTTTGGATCGTCGTGTTTTCATTGTCATTTGTCTCTAGGTATTTTTTGATTACCTCTTTGATTTCCTCAGTGATCTCTTGGTTATTTAGTAACGTATTGTTTAGCCTCCATGTGTTTGTGTTTTTTTATGTTTTCTTCCCTGTAACTGGTTTCTAACCTCATAGTGTTGTGGTTGGAAAAGATGCTTGATATGATTTCAATTTTCTTAAATTTACCAGGGCTTGATTTGTGACCCCAGATTTGATCTCTCCTGGAGAATGTTCTGTGTGCACTTGAGAAGAGAGTGTAATCTGCTGTTTGGGGATGGAATGTCCTATAAATATCAATTAAATCTATCTGGTCTATTGTGTCATTTAAAGCTGTGTTTCCTTATTAATTTTCTGCCTGGATGATCTGTCCACTGTAGTAAGTGAGGTGTTAAAGTTCCCCATTATTATTGTGTTACTGTCGATTTCCTCTTTTATAGCTGTTAGCATTTGTCTTGTGTATTGAGGTGCCCCTATGTTGGGTGCATATATATTTCTAAGAGTTATATCTTCCTCTTGGATTGATCCCTTGATCATTATGTACTGTCCTTCCTTGTCTCTTGTAACATTCTTTATTTTAAAGTCTATTTTATCTGATATGAGTATTGCTACTCCAGGTTTCTTTTGACTTCCATTTGCATGGAATATCTATTTCCATCCCCTCATGTTCAGTCTGTATGTGTCCCTAGGTCTGAAGTGGGTCTCTTGTAGACAGCATATTGACAGGTCTTGCTTTCGCATCCATTCAGCAAGGCTGTGTCTTTTGAGTGGAGCATTTAATCCATTCACCTTTAAGGTAATTATCGATATATATGTTCCTATTACCATTTTCTTAATTGTTTTGTATTTGTTTTTGTAGGTCCTCTTCCTTCTCTTGTGTTTCTTGCCTAGAGAAGTTCCTTTAGCATTTGTTGTAGAGCTGGTTTGGTGGTGCTGAATTCTCTTAGCTTTTCCTTGTCTGTAAAGCTTTTGATTTCTCCATCAAATCTGAATGAGATCCTTGCCGGGTAGAGTAATCTTGGTTGTAGGTTCTTCCCTTTCATCACTTTAAATATATTATGCCACTCCCTTCTGGCTTGTAGAGTTTCTGCTGAGAAATCAGCTGTTAACCTTACGGGAGTTCCCTTGTATGTTGTTTGTCATTTTTCCCTTGTTGCTTTTAATAATTTGTCTTCGCCTTTAATTTTTGTCAATTTGATTATTATGTGTCTTGGCGTGTTTCTCCTTGGCTTTATCCTGCCTGGGACTCTCTGTGCTTCCTGGACTTGGGTTGCTATTTCCTTTCCCATGTGAGGGAAGTTTTCAACTATAATCTCTTCAAATATTTTCTTGGGTCCTTTCTCTCTCTCTTCTCCTCCTGGCACCCCTATAATGCGAATGTTGGTGCGTTTAATGTTGTCCTAGAGGCCTCTTAGGCTGCCTTCATTTCTTTTCAGTCTTTTTTCTTTATGCTGTTCTGTGAATCCCACCATTCTGTCTTCCAGGTCACTTATCTGTCCTTCTGCCTCAGTTATTCTGCTATTGATTATTTCTACTGTATTTTTCATCTCACTTATTGTATTGTTCATCTGTTTGTTTGTTCTTTAATTCTTCTAGGTGTTTGTTCTTTAATTTGTCTAGGTCTTTGTTAAACATTTCTTGCATCTTCTTGATCTTTGCCTCCATTCTTTTTCCAAGGTCCTGGATCACTATCACTTTTCTGAATTCTTTTTCTGGAAGGTTGCCTATCTCCAATTCATTTAGCTGTTTTTCTGGGGTTTTATCTTGTTCCTTCATCTGGTACATAGCCCTCTGCCTTTTCATCTTGTCTATCTTTCTGTGAATGTGGCTTTCATTCCACAGGCTGCAGGATTGTAGTTCTTCTTGCTTCTGCTGTCTGCCGTCTGGTGTATGAGTCTATCTACAAGGCCTGTGCAAGCTTCCTGATGGGAGGGACTGGTGGTGGGTAGAGCTGGGTATTGCTCTGGTGGTTAGAGCTCAGTAAAACTTTAATCTGCTTGTCTGTTGATGGTGGGGCTGAGTTCCCTCCCTGTTGGTTGTTTGGCCTGAGTCAAGCCAACACTGGAGCCTACCCAGGCTCTTTGGTGGGGCTACTGTCGGAATCTGGGAGGGCTCACACCAAGGAGTGCTTCCCAGAACTTCTGCTGCCAGTGTCCTTGTCCTCACAGTGAGCTATAGCCACCCCCACCTCTGTAGGAGACCCTCCAACACTAGCAGGTAGGTCTGGTTCAGTCTCCTATGGGGTCATTACTCCTTCCCCCTGGGTCCTGATGCTCACACTACTTTGTGTGTGCCCTCCAAGGGCGGAGTCTGTGTTTCCCCCAGTCCTGTTGATGTCCTGCAGTCAAATCCCACTAGCCTTCAAAGTCTGATTCTGTGGGAATTCCTCCTCCCATTGCCGGACTTCCAGGTTGGGAAGCCTGACATGGGACTCTGAACCTGCACTCCAGTAGGTGGACTTCTGTGGTATAATTGTTCTCCAGTTTGTGAGTCACCCACCACAGTTATGGGATTTGATTTTATTGTGATTGCACCCCTCCTACCATCTCATTGTGGCTTCTCCTTTGTCTTTGGATGTGGGGTATCTTTTTTGGTGATTTCCAGTGTCTTCCTGTCAATGATTCTTCAGCAGCTAGTTGTGATTCCAGTGCTTCTGCAAGAGGGAGTGAGCACACATCCTTCTACTCTGCCATCTTGAACCAATCGCCTAGCTTAATTAATTATTCTATTGGCTAGCATAATAGCCTGACTTTAATGGCCCCTTCGAGAAGTAGCTGGATACCACTGTCTCATGTTCTTTTTGACGTAGGCTGTATTAATATTTTTAAAAAATATTTTCCAGGGCTTCCCTGGTGGCGCAATTGGTTGAGAGTCTGCCTGCCAATGCAGGGGACACGGGTTCATGCCCCAGTCCAGGAAGATCCCACATGCCACAGAGGGGCTAGGCCCGTGAGCCATGGCCACTGAGCCTGCACGTCCGGATCCTGTGCTCCGCAACGGGAGAGGCCACAATGGTGAGAGGCCCGCATACCACAAAAAAATAAAATAAAATAAAATTTCCAGTATTTAGAAATTGAAAGAATACATATTTCTGACACTTTTCAAAAACTTGGAAGACCTGGCAAAGCTATTCCCACTCTCTCACATGGCAGCAATCTACCAGTACTAAATGGAAGCTGCTCATGTGATAGAGACACATACTCTTGGGTTTACCCCAGTCCTCACCAGTTCTATCTGGCTCCTGTGGTCAGTTGACTTTTTGACACTTGAGATTTTAGAGTAGGCTTTAGGGGACTGGAGGGGTAAAATATTAAAATCTTTTCTTAGAACATACATTTTACATTTGTTCCTCTTATGCCTAGCCTTATTACAAAAGACAAAAATGTGAAAACCAACAGAAAAATATAAGCTAAGTCACACAGAAGAAATGAGTAAATGAATAATGTTTAAGATTAATGCAAAGAAAATGGGATAAGGATACAAAATCTTTACGTGAATACTAGTATGTGAATTACAATGAAAACACATAAAATACACCAAGAACATATAATCAAATATAAAAATGATAAAATAGGAAAAAATTCTATACAATTATGAAGACAAAAAAATGTAAAGAGAAATTTATATCCCAAAAGCATACCATAAAAATATAGGTTAACATGATAAAGTAAAATATATCAAGAAGATGCAGGTACAAATTACAGAACTAGGGGATCAAAGAATAAGAGTGAAAATAACATATTTTAGTTGGCAATGCAGAATCCAAAGTTTAACATTTTATTATATAAGCAAACCTTAATCTGAGGTAGCTGTGGACAAGCAGCCAATCTCCCACAAACCTTGGTTTTCTTGAAGGGACTACCTCGTTAGTAAGGTGTGAGAGTTCTCAGAATTTGAGACATTCAAAACATGAAGGCAGTAGATGGAACTGTCAACTATGTTATTTGATCCCACTTGGATGCGGTGTAGCCAGCACAAGGAAGGCCTATATGCATATTTGGCATTAAATAACCAGATAGATTTTTAAAATAGATCCCTAGAAAGAACAAGCTGGAGACTATAAGCAATCTTTTCCAATATGTTCAATTATGAACAAATTCAAAGATTGGAGCTTGTGTCATGTTTTTTATGTAGGAAAATAAACTCAGAAGAATAAACGCAAGGTACAACTTGCTCTCCAAACTATCAAGAACAATCTTCAAGGAAACTTTCTTTGTTTCATGGTCTCTTTATTCATATCCAATTTTGGCTGTCCAAATCTAAACATGGAATCCGAAGCCAACTTCCTCATACTTCCTATTGTGCTAGGGCTGTTTCCGCCTACTGTCCTATAATGTGTGCTCAGGAAACTAAAGATAATTTTAGTATCAGTTTAAGGGGTCATGCCAGAGGACCTATAATATTTGACTGCATAATTAGGCAGGCACACATTTCACAAAATAATGATATTTGAAATTTGATTTTTCCAGTGGCATTGGAATATAAAGGATTCTTTGTACCTGAATTTCTCAAATACTGACATTTATCACATAAACAATAACAATTTTTTAAAAATTCCAATCACTAGAATATCGAGCTTTCTAAAATATATCACATATTTACCTGTCATCTTAAGGACAGAGAGCTAAAGATAAACTTTTTGATGGCTTAGAGTTATAGTAAGAAATATCACAATTATACTTTGAAGGATTATCAAGGTTTATACTGTTGTTAAAAGCTACATCAGTGGTTCTCAAAGGGGTCGATTTTGCCCCCTCCAAGGGACCTTTGGCAACGTCTGGAGACAATTTTCACAGCTGTGGGGGGATGGGGGAGGGGTCAGTTGCTACTGGCATCTAGTGGATAGAAGCCAAGATTGCTGCTAAACATCCTAAAATGCACAGAACAATTCCTCCTTCAGACACACATACTTCCCCCCCAAAAAGAATTATCCAGCCCAAAATGTCAGCAGTGCTGAGGATGAGAAACCCTGCACTACACTAAATGCGATCAATCTATTCTGACTGCAGCACTTGCATCTAATTTTTATGTTTTGTTTTGTTTAGCTTGTTTTGTCTCCCCCCCTGCACTTGTCTCACTCTATGATGCCTTCCGAATGGCCCTTCATCTTTCTGACTTGCTACATTATTCTGCTGTGAACTTGGGAAACATTATTTTCCAAGCTTATTACAACCACATAGCCTATAAAGGAAGACTTTAGAACTATCATATGAGTACAGCTTAGTAGCTCGGAGGCATAGATTAATTAAATAATTTTCAGTTTTCTAAGCTTAATTTTTGTTCACATCTATTCTAATTACTAGAAATCGCTGGACTTCAAATATGTGAAGTACTGCTATGGTTTATTCAAAACTAAGAACCAATAAGCAAACGAAAAACACATAAAACAAAATAATAACAGAATCACTGTATTAATTTGTACTCTACTCAGACAGGATTGATAATATCTTGGAAGAAGCTGAGCTAAAATGTGCCTGTTACTCTGAGTTATAGAATTATTGTAGCCAAATGAATCCCATAAACAAGACCTGGAAGAGGAAGGGCAGAATGTTTATCTTTTTAAGAGTATCCTTTATAATATGTGCTTAATTTTTTACGTATTTAATTTTAACTTGAGATTTAGGCTGATACTTTAAAATGCTAATGACATAATTTTCATCTAGATCTAAGTTTCCACAGTTAGTCAAACTTAGCTATTTAAGGTAGTCAAGAGTGAAAACTGATTTTTTTTTTACTTGTATACAAGATATATGTAAGGTTACTCATATACAAGACTTCCTTTAATTAGTCCAAAATTATGAAACTGTAATTAACAGATGACTTAGCATAACCCATTCTGGGGGTAATAAAGAAGTTAACTGTACTCAGATGATAGGATCTGTGCTGTTCTCATATTCTGTTCATCTGCAGAGCTAGTGCTAAGGAGCATTGCTTGGTGTTCTAACCCAATATATTAATCAATCAGACTACAGATAAAATTAATCAACTTAATGATAAAAGTTATCAACTGCAAATTTGAGAAAACTGTGAAGATGAAATTTAGAAATTCCATAGAAAGACATTTAAAACTTCAGATTGTTTCAGGCTAGCAGGGAAAAACCGGGCCAGGAGCACAAAGAACTCAATCCTGATTCACTGTAGCTACACCCACCTCAGCAAGTCTTTGCCTGATTTATGTACACAGGGCTATCTGGCTACAGTCTCCTTATCTTCTAATTAGACCTGATCTGAAAAGCAGTAGTAGAAACCAGGGGAGGAATATAAGCAAGAGGCAGAGTTGAATAAGTTTGCAAAGCACCTGCCTGGCAATAAGAGACATTTACCAGATACCATTTCTTGTTTGGAAGTTTTCAGCCTCTAACCATAAGGACGCTAGACTGTATTTTTCTAATTATTCAGGTAGAGTGCCATGCGGGCATCAAAGCAGGTGAAAGTAATAAACACATTGGGGAGTTCAGTGAAAGGTCAACCTCTGCCCCAAAAATAGGTCAGTATCTACAACTGCAAAAAATAATGCAGATGTGGAATGCTCAGTGAGTCCAGAAGCTTAGAACAGGGTATCAGGTGGCAAAAGTATCAAGGAACTTTGCCAAAGTCTCTTGATCATTAGAAATATCTACTGGAAAATGAAATGGCTGCGAAGAAATTGTTTATTTTCTGTGGAAATTGGTGCAGGAACTCCAGAGTGTAGCACCTGGTGGCTTATGTGTGTTCTGAATTTAGCATGTTATTGGGTGTGAATTAATGTTTTAATTTCAGGCATCCACTGGAAGTCAGGGTAGCTGAATCACTTCAGTGGTATTGGGGGCGGGGGGAAAGGAGGTGTCCATCTAACCCTTCCTGAGGCAGAGTTCACCAGAGGTGCACTGGATCCTGCCTATCTAAGATTTGGGGCACTATGATGCTCCAATACTCTACAATTGAAAAAAAAGCTGGCTAGGTTACTCTGATGTGGAAAGAAATGAACCTTAATTGATTTATTGAACTTTAATTGGTGAATACCAAACTCATCAATAAAGCAAGTTTAATTCATGTATATAGAATATTGGATACTAACAATAAACATTCTAACAATTAGAAGTCCAACTTTTTGTACTCTCCTTCAAACTAACTTACAATTTGAATAATTTAAGCTCCAAGCCTGGAAACCTTTCTTAAGCTTTGCTTTTTAATAAGTAAACCAGGGCTTCCCTGGTGGCGCAGTGGTTAAGAGTCTGCCTGCCAATGCAGGGGACACGGGTTTGTGCCCTGGTCTGGGAAGATCCCACATGCCGCGGAGCGGCTGGGCCCGTGAGCCATGGCCACTGAGCCTGTGCGTCCAGAGCCTGTGCTCCGCAACAGGAGAGGCCACGACAGTGAGAGGCCCGAGTACCACAAAAAAAAATAATAATAAAACAAAAAAAATAAGTAAACCAACAATAAAAAATAACAATTTTATTCAATATTTGAGAAAATCAAGTTGTACTTTTCAAAACATGATCTATCTAAAACTCATTTAGTATTTCATTTAATTATCTATTTCACACGTAAAAGTCTTGTTCGCACAGCTAGCCTACAAAAGTCATTCTGGGCTGTCTTTGTCTGACTTCCAATAAATTCTCCGTAACATCAAGCACAAATGATCATCATCTAATAAGTTATATAGTTAAAGTGAAATTATGCGTTTTAAGTAAAGTAAAAAGTTTTCACATTCATTCAGATTGGAACGGTGCAGAATGTATCAACAAGTTAAGTCCACCCTAATTCGAACTTAGGATAACAAAGTCAATGCCACTATATATTTTTTAATGAAACGTACGGAATCGTTTCACATGTTTAAAATGAAGGAAGAAAGATTGCCTCTTTTCTCTTACTTTCTTTTTCCTCCTTACCTCGCCTCTCCCACTGCTACACTCACCTCTGTTGGGACAGTGTTGCCACATATGCACATGTTTTGTACCACTGAGGACAGTGGCAGCTTTTGAGACTGTGAAGGAAAACGACCAGGGTAGGGGAAATGGAATGGCCAGCACAGTCTCTAGGCATCCCTGGTCGTTCCTCTTCACAGCCCAGAGGGGACCCTGTTGGGCAATAACAACTAAGAAGCAACACAATGGTCCTCATGTTGGCAACCTCAGCTGAAGAGGAACAATTCTCCCTGTAATCCAAGGTACAAACAATAAAAGACAAGTGGAAACTGCTCATTTTCTTATTGTTAAACTCCTTCTAGAATAACAAAGAGAGTTAACTATAATTAATAGCTATGACACCAACACATGAAGTTTTTGGAAAACGTAAGGTTAGTGGAAGAATGGATTACAGATGCGGACACTTGAAGAGTAAAACAGTACATCCTTCCCTGCCATGATAGATAGTAGAGAGGCAGAGGAGACAGGGAGGAAGAGGAGAATGGAAGGGAAAAGGAAGAGGAAGGCAAAAATAAATGATGCATTACAGGGAGCTAAGCTCTGTCCTAAGCACTTTGCAGAGTACAGTCTTACTGCCCTGAGGTGACTTGTTATCCTGCATGAACCCCAGTGCCCGGGGCTCTCAATTTCTACCTTCTTTTCTGTCCTCTTAGATGCTACATATTTTACAGTGTCCAAATCCCGAACCTAGCCTTAGACACAATAGAATCCTAATTCCCATTTGTGCATGCCATCCTGAAGTGTACTATAAAGCAGGACTTCTGCCCATCTCTAACATCCGATGACAGAGCAAAAAGGCTTAATCACGTATAAACCGCCTTTCCCCAATGTTGTTTTATTTCCCAGTTGTTCCTTAGCGTGTGGACCACAGGAGCTAACAAAGGTTTGACAAATGAAGAGATTTGCCTTTTATTTACAAGCATCTGTTTTTATATTACTATAATAGAAATACCAAATTTTGGTCAGGGTGAGAGAAAAAGGTAACAACCTTTAGAATCCCAACATTATAATTATTCAATATTGCATTACAATTGCTCTTCAGAAGAGGTTCTGAGTGGAATAAATATGGAAAGTGAATTACTGCACTCCACTGAAAGGGAGCATCCCTCTAAATAATAACTGCAGTAATTGATTAAACTGTTTACAAATACCCAAGAGTGTGGCTGCTTTGGCAGGAACTCATTTAAACAAAAAAGGAGACACAGTTTTCAAATTCCATACTAAATTTTTTTAAGGACAGTAAGGGGTAAAGTAGAAGCTAATGCCACAAAAATATCAAATTTGATCTTTGGTAAAAGATTTAAGATTTCACACTGTTGCCCCAAACTGCATGTTCTGATGTTTTTGTCTAGACTTAACCTTGGCCTCGTGTGCCTCGTTTTCATAGGACTTCTGAAACTTGAAATCGCCAGCATGGGGAGAGACCATTAAAGGCAGAGGTGTCTCCTATAAGCACAATAGGATAATTGTGACTGGGTAATACTGTCTGGATTAGCAGCTTTACAACCTAACTAAGCCCTGGAGCTACAATTATCTGGTTGCATTAAACTGAAATCACCTGAAAAACTTCACACTGAACAAGCCCTTGGAAATGTCTAATCTTACACTCAGAAGAGAAAGTGGTTAAAGACAAGAACACAAAGTTTTCTACTAGGAAAAGTCTCATCTTAGAGCCAGTAAATGGTTTAAAATGTCTGAAGACATTTCTGCAATTTATTTTTATGCCACTTTTAAACTTTTATTTAAAAAGCAGATTTAACCTGCCCATTCCCTTTCAAGCCAATGTCCCAAGTATATGTGTTCGATGAGGGTATAGAAGGCATAAGGAATAAAACTGCATCGCCGCAGAGGGAATACACAGCCCCATATACGAGGCCTTATGCTAATTTTAGCAAAATGTATGTATTTTTTTATACACATAAAGTTATGGCACTATATAAAGAGATCTTTAAATGTGACATACACTGAAATCCTATTTACTGCCTATCCATTTAAAAAAATAAAAACTCCAAGTAGGCGTTGTATTCATGTTAAGCTGTCTCAAACATTCATTTTATTTATCTAAGGTGTTTTCTTTTTCTTTAATTTGTAAGAGCCAAATCTTAAGCCCGAAATTAAAATTCTGATGTTAGTACGAGGTCACAGTTATCTAACGGCAGATCAAAGAAGCTGATGTTAGGCTCCAAATTGGGGGTCTCACCGTTTGTGCCGGCCCTAACACCTCTCTTGCCACCGTTTGCTTCCTGCTCTTTATTTGTCAGTATTGATGCTGAAAATTCATTGTGTCAGGCTGCAGCATATTCTATAAAACTACATTTCTCCGAAGAACAACCGGTTTTCTGCACATAAACACAATGTACGGTGATTCGGTTACGCTGCATCTTGAAGACAAATGCCAAGATTTTCAGATGATAAAATTAAATCCTTAAACACGTGCAAGTATTCAAATTCTTTATCTTACACATTATTGTTTTACTGGCCAAATTCCTATTTAGAAAACAATTAGCTACTCTTTCCCTCCTCCAATAAAATCAGTAGAAAAGCAAATTTCACTTTCCATCCCAAACTAATGTCTAACTATATATCTCAAGACTGGCCAGCCTGAGAGCTGAATTTCACTCCAGAACACTTACCTTTGGTGGCAAGTAGAGGAAATTCACATGTAAAATAATGTGATTCCACTAAGTGGCTGTTACTATTAAACGACACCTCTGGTGACTGTGTTGCTTTTCATATGGTCATTCTGTCTGTCCACAAAAATTAATATGAGATGTAAAATTTTAACTTGAGATACTTATTACTGTATTGATTTTTCTTAATGGCGTGATTTAAAAACAATGTATAACTCAAGTATTCACTGAGAATAGGTTATTAAATCTCTTTGATATGGCTAGAGTTTCACTTACGTGTCATGGTTTATGTGTGGTACCACAAAATAGAAACATGATTAGATGTACTCTGAATTTTCTCCCTCAGTTTTTACAAATCTATAACAGTAGAGAATGTCCAAGCACACCTGGACATTACTGCAAAGTACATAAGGTTCATAGTCAAGATTCCCTTTATTTATAATTAAGCCAAATTATTTTGTAATTAAAAATAAAGTGTGGGCTTCCCTGGTGGGTCAGTGGTCAAGAACCCACCTGCCAATGCAGGGGACATGGGTTTGAGCCCTAGCCTGGGAAGATCCCACATGATGCGGAGCAATTAAGCCCGTGTGTCACAGCTGCTGAGCCTGCGCTCTAGAGTCCACGAGCCACAACTACTGAGGCCCGCGTGCCACAACTACTGAAGCCGACACGCCTAGAGCCCATGTTCCGCAACAAGAGAAGCCACCACAATGAGAAGCCCGCGCACCACAACAAAGAGCAGCCCCTGCTCACCGCAACTAAAGAAAGCCCATGCGCAGCAATGAAGACCCAATGCAGCCATAAATAAATAAATAAATTTATTTTTTAAATAAATAAATTAAATAAAGAGTAATAGCAGGATATATCAACACACCTAAAACAACAATATATTTTCCTACTAGTTCAGTAAATGTAGATTTGGGCACAACTTAAAATAATTTCAATATAGATAATTATATTTTAAATACATGAGTGACTTTGCCTGATTTGATTAGAAAAGGCTCTTTGTTCCTATTTTATTATTTAAAATACTTTCAATGAAAATTTAAAACACAGCATAATTTTTCACATTAAGAACAAAATTTAAGACAATTGAAAACAACCTCTCACTGTTACTGGCCATGACTATGGCAGGAGAGTCTTAAATCAGAACTAAGGTTCATATCCAGAGATTTTCTAAAATGAAACTCAGTGAAAAATAAAAGCCATCCTCTACTTTTACTATTGTTGCATAAGGTGTGCTCTGTGGATCGAAGCTTCCTTTCTAGTTTGCAGCATTCAGATGACCAAAGATGCCTCTGGAGAAGACACTGGGAAAATTTACTTCGCTTTCAGTCTCTACAGAATATTCAAGCTCCTTAGGCTGACATTCAAAAACTTCACAGTTAAGATCTACAACATGCATGGTGTGGCAAACCGCAAAGTTACATTTGTAGGATACCAGTATTCAGGATTTCCCTTCAATTTCTGTTTCTAAAATACAGTAAGTATTGGATGATTCACGAAAATTAATCAGCTACTAAAATCTCTGGCTGTTATTAAAGCCATAGAAAATAAAATAAGTTTTCTTACTGGACACAGTTTTAATTTTGTAATGACCTTGGACACTATAGAAACAGAAAAAATAATATTAAGAAGAGCAGAAGGGTTTGTTAAAATCTGTGAACCAGCTCTGTGAACAAAAATAATTCATTATTGTCAAGACTGCAAATTTTTCTTTGGGCCAGTCACCTGGCCATCAAAAAGTTATTTTGTCTATTTTGTAAACCTAGGTGAAGAAACCCAAAGATCTGCACAGAAAAAGAAGTGTCATAAAGATGGGGGGAGTATTAATAAAATTTGAAAACCTTCAACTGAACTAATTGATTTGGAGCTATATACTGGTTAGAAGCTATTTTCTGATATAGAAGTGGAGAAAAAGGTTTAACCTGGTTATGGCTATAAGTACTGCATCTCTTCTAAATGAAATCAATTTTCTTGATGAAACTAATTTCTTGCCTGAAAGGGATTAAAATAATTTCATTATAAAGAAGGTTTTGCTACAGTTCTGCACATTCCTCCACTTAAGCGAACGGTTCAACGTATGTGCGATGACATGCAAACTGTTTTTACAAAAAATGAGGGCCTTTTGAAAACACTGGAAGATATAAAATAGAATGATATGAAAGGCCCATTTCAACTTTCTATACCAACCTAAATCTTTCTTCCCACTGAGCTGTACAAATATAGTTTGTTTCCTCTTCTTATACCATCCTATTCTATTCCAAACATGTATATACAGTAATAATCAAAATAACGCAAATTAAAACTGCAATGAGGTATCACTTTTCTATCCAACTAATACAATTTTAAAAGAAGATCATACACAGTGCTAATAGCTGGGAGAGAAACAAATCCTCACATATAGTTAGTGAGAGTATAAATTTGTACATTTTCTGAGGGCAATCTGGCAGTATGTGTGAAAATTCTAAATGTGCATGAGTTTAAGCTCAGCAATTCTAGTAATTTATCCTATCTAAATAATCACCTAAATATGCTAAGATACATGCATAAAAATATTCATTTGTAGCCTAATTTGCCAAAGTAAATAATGGAAAACAACTCCAATGTCCAGCAACACGGAATTAAGATTATGACACCTTTTTAAGGGGGAAAAAAGGCATCTTTATATATAGTAAGAGGATATCACACAAACTATTAAAGTGGTTATCTCTGGAAAAATGCAATTGTGGAGGCTTTTGCTTTCTCCTTTGTAATTCCATCACTTTGGATTTTTTTTTTACAAGTTTTTCTTTTACAATCAGAAAGAAAGCAACAAGAGTAACAAAAAATATATGTATAGCCCTGTGAACTTGGAATCCTAGCTCATTCACTTTCATATCATAAAACATATATTATTTAGATAAATGCATGATTTACTAGAGACGTGTTATAAAGGTTTTAACAACCAAAGCTATATTTCTCTGTTGCCAGCTTATAAATAATCTCTAATATTTCCTTTGTTTCAGAGTTTATAATGTTTTCTGTATAAAATATATTTTTCTGAATATTATGAATACATAACTAATATTCCAATTTAAGGTAGTAACAGTAATTTCTATCTTATATTTATTTCAACTGTAACCAGGACATTAAAAGTAGGAAATGCTCAACAACATGCTCTTTAGTAATTCAAAGAGAAAAAAGAATTAACACTAAACCCATTATTCCAAACGTGAACTATTTAACTTGTATATTTGTTAAATTTAATTTTTCATTTGCTATGAATGGTCCTTTTCATACAACCATTCCACGTAAGTATTACTCTTTATGTATTGTTTTCATATAATATTTAAAGTCATTTTCAAAACCCTAAGTTGCCTCATAGAATAGTAATATTATAGAATGATTTAACTGACTAACCACTTAACAGAAGAACAGGATTTTTCTGTTATTATATACTTTTAAAGTATATCCATAAATATAACTGTATATACTGAAAGCCCCTTAACATAACCCCAGAGAGTAACGTCCCAGTATTATTTAGTAATAGTTTCTCCATCTAACTATACTTGGAGCTTCCACCTGACTAGAAAGATTCGTAATTTTGAAGGAGCCAAAAATACCAACCATGTTTTTTTTTCCATTTATGATCTACATGTCTCTTGTATAATGGTTCTGAAGTTAATCTGAGCTCAAGCCATTTAACTTAGCAATTTGCAAACTGACCAAGATGACCGTCCAACGATGTTGGGAAGATTTCAATTCTGAATTGTAGCCAAGTTGGTGTAAAGGTTGATGGTTTTATACCAATCATTGTTTTCCATATTTGGGGGGAGAACCAGGGGAAGAAGAAAGCTCTCCCACTTTGCTTGTTGTATTGTACTTCCCTAATCTTGAGTCTGTGCGCTTGCCATATAATTTAGAGTAGACCTGGGGGGAAAGAAAATCCAGGTGTGCTCTGCTACAGCCTAAATAAAGATGGATTCCCACGGGTTGATTTGAGACACGTGGGTAGTAATGGAGTCTAGAGATGCATATAAGTCAAATGGAAGCAGCTTTGTACTCTGCTGGCTTCCTCTGCCTTTAGTGACAGAGAGAGGGAAATATTCATTTTAGATATTTTTGTCTTAACCTATGAAAAATTCGACATTCTTTTTAACCAAAAGAGAAAATGGCTCCAATGCAGAATTATATATGTATCAAGTATTTTGTGTTTATTAGTTCATCTGCTCAACACTAATATCATTGTCTAGCATTATTAAGTGAACATTTCAGATTTGGGTCAAGTTCAGTCTTTGGCCATGAAATCTATGCCTTCAACATTACACAACTGGTGTGCATATACATTGAAAATTTTGGTTTTAGTCTTGTTGAACCTTGTATTTGAATAATATTTCTCATAAATGTCTACATAGGTGTCACATCACATTGACTATTAAAAATTGCTTATTTCAATTTTTTTGAATATCATTTTTCCTGTTGATTTTCTCAAATTACATAAACACCGATTTTTCAAAAAGACTGTTGAAGTAAAACATTTTATGACGGTCGTATCAGTCATTGTCAGTCATATAAAACTTCAATGTTTCAAACTAAAAAAAGGCTCAAGGAAATTAAAATAATAATTCCACATCAATGATTATCAGCCTAGCATCATACCACCTGAGTGAAACCACAAGAGACTAAGAGCCAGGAATACATTCTCATGTTATCAACTTTCTTTTTTTAATCTTGAAATTTTGGCTCTTTTTGCCTCAGTTCCTCCATATTATAAACACTGACATGTTGGCAGCTAATCAAGTAATGATTGGAAAGTGCTTAAAGCTTAAATATTCTTGGAAGAGAAGTAGTGTACAGGTGCAAAGTAAAAGATATTTTTTAAATGTTTCCCACAAATTGCGAAAAAAAACCATAAAATTCTTTTGGGGCCATGTTTAGTACAGGATAAAGTATTCCAACACCACTCTAATTGTAGGGAAATGGGTTTGCCTGGGCTCGATTCACCTCACTTATTTATTATCATATAAATATTTCCAAAAAGCTTTGAGATAGCTTATAATGAAACCCAAAGTAAAAAGACCATAGGTAAATGACAAAAGAAGAGGGGATTTATGAAACAGTCATGCCAAAACCTAAGAGAAGCTCTAGCAAATGGGAATTAAAAAAATACAAGATTCCTACCAGTCATTTTCAAAACAGAAATATGATGGCATATAAAGAGAGCATTAGAAATAATAATAATAAAAAACATGCCTGTCCCTCAAGAAAAGAGAAATGCACCAGCTAGCAACAAAAACAGTGATTTAGTTTTGGAGATGCCACAGAAGGGGCAGTCATTAGCACAGAACGATTTACCGAGTGTCTGCTGTGTGCCAACGTTGTGCTGGCGAGTAGGGATATCCAGGGGAGAAAGGAAGCCTTGGTCTCTGCTTGGACCTCATAGTTCCAAGATAGGGAGATGAACATTAATCCACTAAACACAAAAAGATGAGTATGGAATTCCAGAGTAAGACAGTTCTGGTGGAAAGGAAGGTGCTATGAGGACGGATAGTAAGGGAACCATATCTAGACTGCAGACTGAGGGAAGGCTCGTTGAAGAAGTCAGGCTCGAAATGAAATCTGTTTGATGCCTAAGGGTTCACTCAGAACAGAGTGAGAGTGGTTAGAAAGCATGAGAGAGAGAGAGACATAGACAGGGACAGAGACAGAAAGACAAAGAGAGAGACAGAGGCCGAGACAGAAAGAGACAGAGAGAGAGACAGAGAGAGAGAAAAGACAGAGACAGACAAACAGATAGAGACAGAGACAGAGAGAGAAGATTTCATGCTAAGGCCTGGGGCAGGAAAGAGCTTGGGGGCCCTGGAGCACTGGAAGGAAAGATCAGAGTGGTTGAAGCAGAGAGCACTGTAAGATAAGGCTGGGGAAGTCAATAGGCACCAGAGAAGCAGAGCCTTGTGGGCATATTAAGTCTGGAAAGCAATAAGGAGTTCTTGACGGCATTTCAAAAAGCAAACAAACAAAAGCAAGAGTCAGTTTCTAGAAAACCATTTCCCACACTGTCTCTTAAAGTTTAGGGTCTGGGAAAAGTCTTTCTGGAGCTAATTGTTCAAGATGAAGTTTTACCGAATTTGTCAGAAAATAAATGGTTGAGAAGGAACTGTGCTGACCCTCCCTTTCCAGGGGAGGAGGAATCAGAAGAACAGAATTTTCAGGAAGCACATTTTGTGGGACCTGGACAGGAGGCTTGCAGAGGAGATCCAGGTTTGGCACGTGGTGACTTGCCTCTGGAGAGCAAATTCTTAATGTGGTTCCCCGAACACCAGGCTCAGAGAGGTATTTCTGAGGTAAGTAGATTGTAGCCATGAGGGAGCTGAGGCACAAACAGTTGGAACCCATTGCTTTGTTGTATTAGGAGGAGGAACTAGGAAGTTGATTTCTTTCCTTCTTTCTTCTTTTCTTTTGTTTAGCCTTGCAAGGCCCACTCACCCTCTCTCCTTGACAGTCATCATTTGACTGTCGCTTCTTTATGTCTGTCTGTCTGTGTGTCTCCAGCGCCTTTCTTTCTAACTTGGTTAAGGTTGCTCGTTTATCTTTTCCAGAATATTTTGTTCTTGGTGAATGCATGGGAGCCACAAAGGACATCATGGAGAGGATCTTTTTGTTAAAATGATCAAAGGCAGGTGGTGCTCAGAGAAAGGCTAAGACATCACACAAGAGTGATCATTTGTGGAGCTGGTAGTTAAAAACATGCCCCTTCAATAGAAAAGATGCCAAAGGATGGCTTGCACAGCCGCATGGGTCCAGGACGGCTATGCCATTGATCATCTCTCTGGATTGACAATAACATTTGTCCTAAAGCAATACTTTCACACTTGCCCATCACACTACCCTGCACAGAACAGTGCTTAGTAAACACTTAGTCTTGAACGAAATGTCTTCTCTGTACCGAGGAGGGAAGGGTGACTACAAAGAGGTCTTTCATAGGCTTCTATTTACCCTGCAAACCAAATGCCCTCCTATGTGAATGTTCTACCGTGCAATCACTCACCCTGGCCCTTGATTTGTAAAGTTGATAAGACTTCTCCCATTCAGTTGAGAGTCAGTATTGATGAGCAAAATTTATCTTATATAGCTACAGAGAAATGGGGTCTATAGAGAAATAGGGGTATGTAAGTGATGTATATCACACAAGCCCCTTTTCAAAAAAGAAGCATACCTGTTTTAGACCTTTCAGAGGCAGGTTTCAGTGTTGTTTCTTATTTCTATTCTTACATCTAATCAGACAGCAGCCTGTAACTTGACTCATCATTACATATGGCCTATTGACAGTTGACAACAACTTTACTCATCATTACATATGGCCATTTACAGTTGACAGCTGTCAACCAGGCAAGTTCACATACGTTGCTTCACAGTCACATGGCATTGCAAAGAGTGGGGGTGAGATCCCAGGCCAACATGCCATTGATCAGCCTAGAATGAACCACTGCAGCTGGAAACCACCTCTCTGAAATAAAACAGATCCCACACTTGTACATTTAACCTCAGTATCTCACCATTAAAAAACTACCAACACATTCAAATTAAACGGTCTTTTATTTCACTCAGTACTCTAAGACCACTTTTGTTCTGGTACTTACTTCTGATACTAGTGCTTTTCTTCCCTTTCTATTCAAGTTAATTTCCTACAGAAAAAAAAAAAAAAAAAAAGGGAAATGGTATTGTGGTATTTAGACCACAAGGAAACCCTGTTCCTTAAGATAGAGAAGTAGGCATATGTCCAGTTTAAACTTGACCGAGCGCTGCCTTTAAATTCAGTGAATGAGAGATCATAGAAGTTAGGAAACAATAGTTAAATCACAAAGATATAAGACTTCAGAAATCTATCTAAACTGCCTATTTTCAAAACCACGTCTAGTTTGAAGTATGGTAGAATGAAGTTCCTGTCAGTAGCACAAACTGAATGTTGAAAGTCTGTGATAGTAAAGTTTTGTTCTGTGTGTATATATATAAATTTATGAGGCAACGTCTTCCCCAATATAATATGCTATTCACATAGCACATTTGACATCATCATCACAGTATCTACGTCTACATATTCCAAGCGAGGCTTATGGAAGGGATTTTAGTCAAGACACAAATCACTTGCAGCTGGTGATTTCTAACCTTTGTTACCCCCATAAGAGATAGAAAACTTTTGAGACACAGCCTAAACATGTCAAAAGGTTGGTTTTCCATTAATATCAGCAGGAACAGAAAATGACACTGCAGTTGTCCTTGGAACAGAGAAGCTGACAGATTTGCTGAAAGGTTCAGCCATTGTAGGATTTTGTTAAAAATCTAAAGGCAGCAGCATTTCCCTTTGAAGTTCTGAAACATCTTGGAATTCAAAAAGCTCAAGAAAGAATAACAGGGACAATTGGATTTTTCAAAACTCCATTTTAATTTAGCTTTTAAAATATTATGCTTAGTCATTAAGGGTGTCAACTCATTCAAAGGTACAAAGTAAGTTCACTAAGAATTATCACTGAAGGTACCCAAATAGATTTCCAATTCCAAGGATGTATGCCAAGGTCTAATATGTTTAATTTAAATGTCCTACCTTTCCCCTGGGCATTCCCAACAATTCGAACTGAAAGGCACTTAACAGAGGCAGGCCCACAATTATGCGTACTGTATACTGGCTCTCATACTGATGGTCTTTTCCATTCAAAATGTGAAAAGTCAGATTCCATATTACTTGTCCTTTGTAATTCCTGTAATCTTTTCTAGTTAAACTTAACATCTGAGTATTACAGTAAAAATCCAGGACTAAATCTCCTGGAGTTGGCAGCTATATCGTTCTGTATTGGAAGACTCAAAAGAGAACTGTACACTGTTTGGATAGCAGAAGGAGGCTGAGTGAGTCAGCTGAGACTCACACAAAAACTCACTTCTACTAAGATTTGTACAATTAAACATACTGTACTTCTTCAAGATAAATAACAGGTCTTAGCTATTATCCTTATAAACCTAGTATTTAGGAAATTAACTTGGTTCATTCTTATCCTAATTTTTTATGGAGCTGATAAAATTTTAATGTTTGTCTAATTAACAGCCCAAAGCATACAAACATTGAACAACAGCAGTCTCGAACTATATGTCAGAGATATGACTTAGAATAGCAGGAAGTTCTTTTATTCCCTCGCTCAATATTTAGATGACCCCTTTGAATTCCAAAAAACAAGTATTCTCTATATTTAATAAATTGTAATAAAATAGCTACCACATGTATTGCCTTGTCTCTTCAAGTCTGACAGTCTATATTATACTCTACATCTAAATTTGAGTGAAAGTTCCAGTCTACTTTAAGGAGAGATCCCAGTCCTTATTGAACTCCACTGGTCAAATACTTTAAAAAGGAATCTACAAGGCATATATCCTATCGGAGCACAATATATCTCAGCATCACAAACCCAGTTCTTCAAGGAAGTACTGCTAAAAAAAGAAGTACAGGTTTTTGTTTAATTTACCAACTTAAGTTTACTATTTGTTTCCCATTCTATAAATCTCAACATTACAAATTAACAAATCTCAACAGTGAGAAAAGGGGGGGAAAGAAAAGAAAACGTCTCCTATATATTCATAAAAATGAACACATTCCCGAGAAAATGGACTCATTTCTCTCATTCCATAGAGGAAAAAAATGGCTATGACAAATTCCAATTGTATCAGCTCTATGAAAAATTCGGAAGACAATGAAACATGTTAATTTCCTAAATTCCAGGCTTACAAGAATAAAAACAAAGACCTATGAAATTTTACCTCTAAGTATCTAAGCCAAAAACAATGGCTGTTACAATTTGCCACACTTGCCTTAGTTTTTACATAGAGAACGTTTTTGGTTTCACAGGTAATTGGTAGCCTTGAGCACAGGTAACTTAAAAATCACTGAATGAAAAGATTTGCTTTGGTGAATTAAAATGGAACAACTTCTCTAAAATAAAGGGGAAAAGGCCAAAAGAAGTTAAGGGGATTAATAGGCAAGTGTTTCATCTATTTTTGCATTTAATTTTATGTTATGAAAGCTTTAGGCATCTAAAAATATACCTCTTTTATTCTTGTAAGTCTGCAAGATTTGGCTTTTGGAACAGAAACAGTTTAGGTGGAGAGGGAATTGTTGAATTCTGTGTCTATGTTTAAAAAAAAGAAGGGTTGACCATAACCCGAGGCCCTCGCTCCTGCAGAGTGCCCGTTGTTATGAAAGCAAGGTGCTCCACACGATCTAATCATAGCACTAAACCTTGTTACAAGCCCTTTTACAGCTCCAATATCTGGGTTACATGGAAACACGCTGGAGAGCCTCCTTGTACTATGAAATAAATGTCATTCTGACTGGCATCCTCTCTTCCAGCAAGTAATTTCCCTCCGCTGATAAATCGATACAGCAAAAACAAATGAGAACGCACAATGGGCATAGTGAGGATTACATTTTTATTCATTTCAGAGCCCCTGCAGCCAAGTTTTTTAAGCACAATAGCAGAAAATGATGCACTTGAGCTAGGAAACAAGAGAGATACATAGAGACATTGAGATAAGAAAAGAAAGACAAAAAAAGAAAAAAGGAAAGAAATGGGAACAAAGAGAAAGCCAGGAGACAGGAGGCAAGTGTGTCCCTACCAAGCAGTTCATACACAAACTTTTGTTTGCAAGTAAGATAATTATTTGAATTTGCGCCCAGCTCCTCATAGACAGGATTGGAGAAACACAGGTACATCTTTTTTTTACTTCTTTATTCTGTAAGGTTGCAGGTAATTCAAAAAGGATCTAAGATCTTACCTTTCTTTAATTAGTTATGTATATCAACATAGGATCCACACATGAAAACTTATCTAGAAAACCCAGAACTAGAAATGGTAGAAAAGACACAATAGATCCTTATTCATCTCTGGAAGTCCCCAAGTCATTTGTTTTTCATTGCCTTTAAGGCAAAGATGGGAAGGGCAAAACAAAAGAGAAGCAAGAATACAGTGTCTATTCATAAGAGGAATGGGAAATTCCCATACGGATATCTTTTAAGATTGACTTAATAAGTCCCAAAATAATTGAATGGGTTATCATATAAAAGGAATGTGCTGCACGTTTTAAAGTAAAAATTTGAAGATATTTTGTCTTTGGAAGGGAAAATAAAAAGACTATCTCAGGGCTTCCCTGGTGGCACAGTGGTTAAGAATCCGCCTGCCAATGCAGGGGACACGGGTTCGAGCCCTGGTCCGGGAAGATCCCACGTGCCGCAGAGCAACAAGCCTGTGCACCGCAACTACTGAGCCCACGTGCCTGGAGCCCGTGCTCTGCAACAAAAGAAGCCACCATTATGAGAAACCCGCACACCGCAATGAAGCGTAGCCCCTGCTCGCCGTAACTAGAGAAAAGCCCGTGCAAGCAACGAAGACCCAATGCAGCCAAAAATAAATAAATACATTTATATATATATAAAAAGGCTATTTCATAAAACCTTGATAACCCCATATTTCCTATGAAGAGACAGTATTACATTTTCTGTTATTTATCATGGTATTTAATCCTTCCTAAGGCAATGGAAGTAAAAATGAGAGGATTATAAAGCCCTAATAAAGCTTTATAGAGGATGTGCTATTGTAATCCTTAAACTCAAAGTTAGTTCTTGGGCAAGTTACTCAACCATCTGTGCCATAACCTCCTCATCTATAAAAATAGGGATGACGGAAAAAGTAACTACCTCAGGGTATTTGAGAGAATTAAATTAGTTAGTATAAGTAAAATGCTTAAACAGCTCCTGACTCAGAGCTCATGCCACATAAGTATGACCAACACCGTCATCATCATCCACTGCTTCCCAAGCTACAGTTAGTTATTTGGGTGTTGTCAACATTTTCTATTTGACCTATAGGGTAACAGTGTATCCATAAAACACATTCTTGGTGCCACTGCACAATACTGAACTAGATGGACTAAGGGTCTCATCTGGCCACAGTTTTTAAATATTCTTAACTGTTTTGTGATGTCCCAGAGTCGGTACACTCTCTTGGAAGAGCAAGTTAGCAAATGTATCACTATATCCAATCCATTAGTATTCTTTTAATTTTTTTCTTTAACTACTAAAGTCTAAAAGATAATGTATATTTTTCCTCAAAATATATATATAACTAATATTTCCTACTATCTTTCCAATGATAATTCTAAGTCAGGATGTAATATATTATACTCAATGTTAATGTGATCTTTCACATTAAGAAAGATCTTAATGTGATCTTTCTCCTTTGGGCTTTAATTTGATTGCTCTTCCTTCTATTAAGTGCTTTCATTAGTGTATAACTCCTCAGTTATTCATTACTGTACTCCATTGGTCCAACAATGTTACTCTTTAAGAAGAGGTAAGAAACAGAGGAATAGATCACACTGGTTCTTCATCTGTATCAAAGACTTCAATAACAAATGAAGAGAAACAAGAAAAGAAAGCCAGGCAAAAAGAATGGAGGTGGGTTCTCCTGGCCTCTGCCATTCTTCCTCTCGTGCACCGTCAATAAACACAGGTGTTTACAGGCTTAAATCAGTGTCTCTCAATATTTTTTTCACTATCATCCTCCCCAATGAACCTTTTTATAATTTTTCCCTTAAAGCCCCCCTGTGAAATTTTAAAATACCAGATATACTGTATATTTACTGTATATGTATCTGTGCTTTGTGCATCCAAAGGATAAGCTTTTTTACCTCCTAAAAACCAAGTTTTGCCCTTTTAGTGGCAATATCATCTTGAGAATTCATGGACTAATTATTTTTATGAAAACAGCTTTGCACTTAGCACACTGGGTCCCAGGTACCTGTAGAAGATGAGTTGAAATTCAGTTAGAGTTGTGTGTTTGTGTTTTGTTTTGAGCAAACCTTTAAGTACTAATCCATGGCTGTATAATTTATCTTACCCCAAATCCAAAACAGTACTTTGTGGGTGGAAGCTCTATGGTAGTTTGTGAAAGATGTCTTAGAAGCTACAAAGCAGTTTAAGGACAAGAAGTAAGGGGGATGGAGAGTACAGTGGAATTGTTTCCAATTAAAGCAGCTAGGGAATTAGGTAGGTGGAATGTAATTATCTACATTGGAGTTTGGCCAGGCTTCTGGGCTCTTTTGGGGGGGAAAAAAAAAAAAAGCTCTGTGATCTTTAATGAATAGAGAGGTAGGTCCAAGTTTAACATCTTATCCCAAAAATGAAATAAGATTTCTACATCTCATCCAAAAAAATGAAATAAGATTTCCAAGTCCTTCTTTCCCAGAACATAAGTGGCATTCTTCTTTAACAAACGTGAAACTGCTTATACGTCCCATACTTCAATTTGAAATAATTATTTCACAAGGCAATGACCTTGGAAATGGGAGTGTTGAAGAAGAGACAGTAAAATGGCTGCAGCAGTCAAGGAAAGAAGAGGCACAATTTATAGCAAATAAACGTCAAACCTGCAGCATTCTGAGATACAAGTGTTCGCTAAGTCATAGCAACAGCTATCTAAAAGTGAACGTGGCATCAGCGTATGTTTTCTTGGTTACCTGAAGAAGTAATTCTTAAAGCAGGTTAGTTTTGCTCAAAGTGTACAAACGCTTCCCCAATGACTGGGCCGCCAAGGCAGCGTAATGAAAACTGATATCCTTTGCAAACTCAGGAAGCCCGAGACATGTGCACAATAAATGTAAGCAGACATTATATCCTTCATAATCAGGGCAGAATGAAGATGTGAACTGAATAAATGCTTGAGAAAAATCATAGCTTCTATTAGATGCAAAGATTGAAATGTTAGACACCTTTTAGCTCAACTTTCATTTAATTTACGGCTTTCCTTTCTGGAGTCTGAAGGGAGTGAAGAATTCTCTAATTTTTTCCCCTTTCATGACTTGATCACAAAGATGAAATCGGGGTACTTTAATTACCATTCAGAGCCAAAGTCTTGCCCTTTGATATGGAAATCCCACCTCTGCGACCGCCTTTTCCCGGCCCTTCTCCTCCCAGTTGCCCACCAGGAATTTTAAGTAGCTTTGTCACCAGCTGATGCTGCAAGCTAAACTGTAGCTCTCTCCTGTTAAAGTTTTGTTTAAGTTACACTATGTTTCTTTCACCAAATTGGAAGAGCTGAAAGCAAGGAGGGAGGGGAGAGAGAAAAAAAGCAGAGAGAGGGAGAGAGCATGAATGAGAATATGACTGACTTGATCCATTAGAGTTGCTGAATTATAGTTTCTACCCTGTGAGCATGAAGTGTGGCCCATCCTGCACAAAGCCTCTCACTTTAAACACACACACAGAGCACACACCAATGAAAGCTGCCATGTACAGCTACCCCGTTATTGTCATCTGCCTGCTGCATGACTCCCGGCTTTGCTATAATTATTAATTGCACTTGTCAACTGTCATTAATTCCTCTTTAGCATCCCTGCCTTTGAGTAATTAGACAGAACAGCCTCACTGAGCTCATTGTTTAGAGTCCCTTGAAAGAGCCCACTGGGCTTTCCGTGGAGAAAACCATCAGCAATACAGCAGAGCACTTCTCTGTTAACCCTTTGGAAGTGTGAAGAGAAGGGAAAGGGCTTTCATAAGTATGGGTGGCCGGCTTTGCTTTGTGGGTACAGAAAGTCATGGTCAGCTACCTTATACCTGGAACCATAGTCTAATTACTTCTTTCCTGCAGAGAAGGGTATTCAAGTTAATTAAAAAGTCAGAGAAAGTCCTTAGGAAAAACAAAATTTCCAAATCAGCATCTTTGAATTTTTAATCATTTTCTCATTTGATCTTGTGCTTTGCATTTTTGGAGAAACCATGTTTCTCAAAATAATAATTTCCTATGTTTATTATATACATTTACATATACTACATATACTAGTTTTTCCGGGTGACTTTTGGTTTCTCTATGTTATAATTTAGATTCTAAATTTTAGATTGACAGGATTGAAGCTCCAGTATTTATTTAGTCCTTTTTCCAGCTTCCCACACAAGGAGTCAGGTGACAGTGCTTTTAATTGTACAACCGGTGGCTCTGAATATATTTTTAAATTTTATTTTTAAAGCCCATGGCCTCTAAAAGTTCCCTGAATTTAGCTAGACTCAGCTGATAAAAGGAAAATGGGCTGTACGGTTTACATTTGAGTAGTAACTATAAATGAGAATTACTATGTTAGCATTTTATAACGCATAAGAAAGCACTTTAAAAACTGTAAAGTGCTATAAAACATCATATTAGCATTTTATCATTATTGGCTTATAAAACTAAACTCCTTTGACACTGTTAAATATATTTGTAGCTTTAAATTCTTCAGCAGTCAAAAATAAGTTGAGAATGAGGATTTAGCCATTTTCCAATAATAACACTGTTAATAATATCAAAATAGTTACATATTATTTGCTTAAGCAAATACTAGAAATATTAAACACATAGAAAGGTTAAACCAATATTAGAAAATGTCTAAACAGTAAAGTTTCTTGAACTAGCTGTTCCACTGAAAAGAAAAATCATAAGAATTTCTCTTAAAAAAATTAAGATCTATGGAGTTTTGTAAAATAACTAAAGTAAATTTGATCACTAGAGCTCATTAGAGCTACTTCTTATATTATCTTAGCTACAATGTTTCTTTCAGATACTAGGTGAGTGCTTGTTAGCAGTAATACCATTTATTGAAGTCTAGATATGTGCTCTATGTACTTTATACATCAATCCATTTAATGCTCAAATCTCTACGAAATAGGTACTATTATCTCAATTTTAGAGATGGAAAAACTGAGCAACAAGAAATTGAGGAAGTTGTTCAGGATCTCACTGCTAGTTAATAGCAGTCAAGGACTGCTGAGCCCAAAAGCTCCACTCTTAACCACTCTTCTAGCCCACCTCTCCAGGAGTTAAGACACTATCTTATCTAGGTTTCCATTCAATAGGTAATGGATCTAGATTTCTAGTAGTCTTTCTTAAATAGCAAATTAGATTAAAATATCTGAAATATTTGTCATAAAATTACGATATAAAAGTGTGCTGGACACCTTAGGGACTTGGCATCCCATACATTCAAAGTGAAAACATGTGTGTGTGTGTGTGTGTGTGTGTGTAGAGGGGGGGAGGGAGAGAGAGAGAGACAGAGAGAGAGAGAGAGACAGAGAGAGAAAATAAGTTTCACAATTGTTAGGGATTACTCTAGCTATCCTTAGGCACTATTACTATTGTGTGTAAATGCCAGGTTAACACAAAACTCCACTTTGATTTATATAATTATACATATATAATACACACATATAAATAGGCACATATATTGAACTATTAGCATAGTTCAATGCATTGTTTATTATTTACTGTATACCTAGTCTGTGCTAAAAAGTATATAAGGCACTGAGTGAAATAGAAAAGTATAAATTATGATTTCTAACTAAAATGGGTTTTCAGACTTACCGAAGAGACAGATCTCGAGAACCACACAATTAACATACTACAAAGTGCTAAGTGGAATACAATCAATGAAATTGATTAAATGAAAGAGCTATGATCAATAACAAGCCGTTACTGGGAGGGAAAATATGACTTGTTAAAAGGAAAAACTTTCTTTCTAAGTAACAGAGGTGTCAAACAATGAATCAGACTGATTTGAAAAGTAATGAAATACACATCACTAAAAACATTCAAATTTGATGATGATCTATAAATAATGATACAAAAGAATTTCTGCAATGGTTGTGAAGTTGAACCAGCCTAAATACTGTCTAGTGTCATCTTGCATGCCTTAGATTCCATAATTCTATAAAATAAGTTTTTAGCAAGGTGGGGAGACTTTATTTTGCTTGTTCTTTACAGCGAACTCATCTTGAAGAAGTTTGGCATTAAATTCGACTTTCAAAGATGAACTGGAGGTTAAAAAGTGAGATGAGAGTAAAAAAAAGAAAGAAAGAAAAAAAAAAATCCAAGTAGAATCACAGGTGCAAAGATAGAGAAACAGAAATAATAAACACTTAGGGGAAAGGCAACTTGAAAAGACCTACCTCGCTGACACAAACAGTAACTTGGGAGAGTAGGGGTGGCAAGGGTAGTGTGACGGGGAGTGGGTAGGAAGTGACAGAGAAAAAGCTGTCTCAGCAGAAAGGAGGTAAACTCCCAAGAGGCATCATCAAGAGGTTTTCTTCGTTGATTCAATGATAAGAGATGGGGTTGCCTGAGGAGAAAGAGCATGATGGATGAAAGGTAACTCAGGAGACAGCTTGAGTTTGGTACTGTGTTGTATGGGGATAGAAATTTGGTTTTCACTATTAATTGTGAACTCAGGCAAATTACTTGACCTCCCTCTCACTCAGTATCCATATTGTTAATGAGGGTCAAAGAGTTAATCCATGGAAAGCATTAAGCATTAAAAGTGTCAGCACATGTGAGTACTCAATAAATGTTAACTATGATTATTATTACAATACACTTACTGCTAACCAGTATGTTTTAATTTATGTCTAATTGGCATAAAAATTATGTTGAAGGGGAGAAGAGATGATTTAGGGTGGTATCCTTTTCTAACAGAGCTGCTCCAAAGTAGAACGAACTTTCTTGGGACGCATTAAATTTTTCTTTTAATTTAAAGTATCTACAATGAGGAGGGGGAATTATCTATCATATCGTTGTAAAGAGGTTTTCCGCAATGAATGGTACGGTGGATCACATGCTTCTTAGCTCCTTTCTCTTTCTAAAGTGCTGGAGTTCTAACTGATGATAAATTTAGAAAGTTAATAAGGAGTCCATATTTTCAGTCTTTGGAGAGAAATTAAATTTAGGTAATAACTTCCCTCAACTTTGGGTTCATTAAATAGTATACTATTAAGAGTATAAGCTCTAGAACAAGACTGTCTAGATTCAGATACAGATGGCATCTTTTAATTTTCTTGTGTAAGCTTGAGCAAGACTTGAAAATGTTTTCGTGCCTCTGTTTCCCCAAATGCAAAATTGAGATAATAATAAAACTTACCTCATAGAATTGTTCTGAGAGCTGAATAAGCTGAAACACGTAAAATGCTTATAAAGTGCTTATGAGTGTTCAACATATGTTAGCTATATTCTTGTCAGATTTAAAATATAGACTGTGACAAAACAGGAAATACTACATTTTAGAGAAAAAGATTAACTGCAGTATATCTAAAGCAAGAGTACAATTTTAACTCTCTTTTTATACTTTTACTATTCACCCTCTATAAGGCTTAAATCAATAAGACTAAAATTTTTAAAAGAAAAGTTAGCTGAAGGGTATCCTTCATAACTTAGTTATAACGAAATAAATGGGGATGTAATGTACAGAATGGTGACTATAGTTTACACATAATTCTGTACTGTATATTTGAAAGTTGCTAAGAGTAGATCTTAAAAGTCCTCATCACAAGAAAAAAAAATGTAACTACATATGGGGATGGATGTTAACTAGGCTTATTGTGGTGATCATTTCACAATATATAAAAATATTGAATCATTTTGTTGTACATTTGAAACTAATATAATGTTACATGTCAATTTATACCTCAATATTTTTAAAAATGCATACTCAATACAATGACAATATCTACTTATTATAATACCATGCTTAACAGAAAAAAAGAAAAGAAAGAAAAGAAAAAAGAAAAGAAAAGAAGTAAGAAAAAACTTAGCTGGTGGACTCAGCCGTAAGGCTCTATAGTGAAGTATCATTAAAACAAATTTGTATTAATCAGACTTGCCATGGTTACCAATACCTACTCTCATTAAATGCATTTATACAGTTTCTATTGGAGAATTTATATTACATTTTATTTTTGGTCTCTTGAATGCCCCCATTTCCCCCTCCCCCCAAATCCATACCATACCACATACCAGAGAAAGCTTTGTTGTAGTGGACAAAGCATACTAAATATTGACATTTTTCTTACGGAAGAAAAAAAACAATGGAATCTTATTATTTATCAAATTAGATAAGATTATGCATAAGCTCCTCAGATTGAGTTAAACAATCTGAAATTTACAGACTGATTATGTCACTACTGCCTTAATATTTCTGAGCCAAATTGAACCACACAGTTTTTCTCTGAACCTTTGCTCATGCTTGTCTCAAGCTCTCCTCGTTTCCACCACTCAAGGCCCACCTCAAATATTACTGTATTTGCTATGTCTTTTGGGATTCTCACTTCTTGTCCACAGCGTGTCCCTCCTTCATTTCCTGCCCGTGAAACCTCTTCCTTCTCTGATACATGAAATATAACAGAGAATATCAGTTAAAAGTATATGAGATGGTGGGAGTAAAAACAAAAAGAAGGGCATAATTACAGTAAATACATTCCATCAATGTCTATACCTTTGGCTAGGCAGACTCCAAACTTGGCACTAAGTTTTTTAGTAGTGAATGACTAAAGGAACACTGGTCAGTTACACAATACACAGGCATCATTAGATAAAAATAGTCTAATAACTATAGTCACCATGCTGTATCAACACATTATATCCCCATGATGTATTTATTTTATAAGTTAATACCTTTGGACCCCCCCCTTCAGCTGACATTTCTACTAAAAAATTTAGTCACATTGATTTAAGCATTAAAGAGGTTGAACAGTAAAAGTATAAAAAGAGTTTTAAAATGTATTCATGCTTTAGATATACAGCACCTACTTTTTTCTATAAATAAATAAATATTATATATCAGGAGCAGCATCTGATAAGAGGAGTCAGAATTTTCTCCCAAGTAGTCTTACAGAATGGATATGCCAGGTTGCAGTGAAATACTTCTGCAACACAATTCTTGGTAGGCATAATGAGTTTTATGGGGCTCTCTCTTACAGCAGCCCTCAATCAGGGCCAATGACACCACATTAAAGCATAGGTCATAAAAGTCACTTACTTGGGGTCTTCAGAAGGCAAGGACACAGCTCTGCATCCCTGGCTTAGTTCAGAGGTGGATTTCAGGGCATCTCAAAAGAAATGCATATCCCTCAAACCATATCTGCAAAATATCATTTGTCACCATTGGGTTTCTCCTAGACATTGCGGGGCAACAAATTTGAAATTGTTGTTTCTGATAGAAGTGGAGTTCAGGTTCTCTACGTAGCCAAACGTTAAAGTAAATGCCTATGATTAAACTACTGGCAAGCTGACCTCATCTTGAGAACACCGGCATGTATACCAAAGACAGCATTCAGAAGCGAAGTACTCAGAAGTGAGCTATGGATCTTGGCATTCTGCCTTTCACCAGAGGGACTCATGTACTTTTGCCATACTCACCCCCAACTACACCCCAGTACTTTATCACAGTTTTTAGACGCAGGATCCCATTTTACGTATTGTTGCATCCTCTGCAACAACCAGCACCATGCTTTGCACGTTGATGGTATAACTGCTACACAGAGATGCCTCCTGCCTCCTTCTTTTCCAACCAACTCTTGACACAACTTCTACAATATACTGGAGTGGAAAGATGGGAGGCACATCCAAAATGGGTCTGCCAGCAACAGACCTAGTGTGCATCACACATCACCTCCAAAATGCCTCATGAAGTAAATTACCAAAAAGAAGACGAACCAATACAGAATGTGTTGAACCATATTTCTGTGCATTTTGAGTAATTTTGTTCAAGGAGAATTGAAGCAGATGGTTAAAATCAAGAAAATAGATTAAAACCCTAGTTAATGAACATCTTGGAGATGGCTGTGCCAGTATTTAGTATATGTTTAACTAAGACAAGCTTGCTGAGCAACATTTATCTGTGTAGTATTCTTAACTTTCTCAGGACTACTGTTTCAAACCAGAGTGTCCTCAAAGAAATTTTAAATCAGATTTCACCTCTGGTTACATTCCTGCACACTTATACTTTCTAGTAGTTACACAGCCTTAACCCTCCTGAAATTTTAGATTGTAATTCCAAGAGTTATTAGGTTGGAAAACCGCTTCTGGGCAAATGATGTTATTCAAAAAAATTTTTATACCAGAAATAATAGTTGGATTGTTTCTGCCTCACAGATAGTCTTGAGGTCTGATTTTTCATGTAATTTGGGTATTCTGACATAAAAGCTTCTTGCTCTTAAATAATAATACCCTTAAAACAGAAGAGAGAGATGAGGGGATAAATATAATAAATACAATAGTTTGCTAAACAAATACAAAGGTTAAAATTAGCTTTGACCTTCCTTTTCTGTTTAGTTTACCTATCCTTCTGTATTCCAATGGCATTACATAAATACTTTAATATTTGCTATTTAAGGGTCTATCAAAATCTTGAGTTCTGTTAAGTCTCAATAAGTGTTACTCCTTTCTAAAATTGCTAGTCTTAATGTATACATTTTCTTTTCAAAACGTATTATTTACTGTTGAAAAGTTATTCCTATTCCTAAAATTAAAATATTTGTTTATGTTTTTTAATATCAGTACAGATAGAATTTAAAAATAGAATAAATGGTCACACAACAAAATTCATGTATCCATCAGAGGTATGTTGGACAGTGGAAGAACACAGAATTCATTTTGTGAAATAATTTTTTTAATACAAAAAGATGAGTTCATTTGAACAATCTATCAAATATATTTTACTTTATTTTAATAAATTGCTTCATCTTCTGGATCATTTTATGGTAATAATCACTTTTTTTTTTTTTTTTGTGGTACGCGGGCCTCTCACTGCTGTGGTCTCTCCCATTGCGGAGCACAGGCTCCGGACGCACAGGCTCAGCGGCCATGGCTCACGAGCCCAGCCGCTCCGCGGCATGTGGGATCTTCCCGGACCGGGGCACGAACCCGTGTCCTCTGCATCGGCAGGGACTCTCAACCACTGCGCCACCAGGGAAGCCCCAATAATCACTTTTTATTGAGGGATTTGGTTATGAAAGTGAGAAAAAAAAAAGGGAGAAATGCAGGAGAACTTTTTAAAAATCCAACTGCAGTTACATCTGTGAATTCATAGACATGAATTATGCTCACAACAATGAGGTAACTGCTTCATTTTTTAAAAAGGGACTATGAAAATGCTAGGTGAGCGGTAGAAGCATTTAAGGATGGTTTTCAAAAGTGAATATCTTAATAAGAAATGATACCTTTTGTCCATTATACACAATCCAGAAATAATTTTCCAAGTATTCTAAAACTCTTATTTCTGGGTTACTGTTCTCAGTGACAGTGGGACCAAGTGGAATTCAAACGAAGGCAAACGTTGTCATAACATGAAGAACTGTCCAATGACCTGACACAGATCAACTCTGAAGCAGTACAACCCCAAATCTACCACTGGGATTTTCTGAGTAAGTCCCAGATAAACTTGTTGGCAGTGTTATAGCGTATTATCCTGGCCATGTAGACTTTAATGTACTGAAAATTCTGCAAAACATTGTGGTCTTCCTAAATTTTTTTTCCAATTAAAAAATTAGAATAAAGAATTTATAGATATGTTTATATGGCAATCTATGTATACAGAAATGCTACTATTAGAAAAACATTTATGGATTACTAATGCAATCTCTATCAAAATTCCAATGGCCATTTTTCACAGAAATAGAAAAAACAATCCTAAAATTTGTATGGAACCACAAACAAACCCAAACAGCCAAAGCAATCATGAGACAGAAAAACAAAGCTGGAGGTATCACACTTCCTGATTTCAAACTAGTATAGTACTACAAAGCTATAATAATCAAAACAGTATGGTACTGGCATAAAACAGAACAGAACTGAGGGCCCAGAAATGGAAAAAAGATAGTCTCTTTATAAATGATGTCAGAAAAACTGGATAACCACGTGCAGGAAAACAAACTTGGACCCCTATCTTACAACCACTCACAAAAATTAACTTGAAATGGATGATAACAGATTTGAACATAAGACCCCAAACTGTAAAACTAGAAGAAAACATAGGAGAAAATCTCCTTGATGTATGGATTACTATACTTATGTTTATAGTTTAAAAAATAGTACGTATTTTTTCTTAAAATGAAAGTAAGATGTATTTCTTAAAGAAAGGTATCTAATACATGCAATTAAAAAGGTGAAAATTTTTAAAAATCAGATGTCATCCTGTAATCTAGCTTTTGAGCATTTTAGTTTTTTATTTTAGCATATATTCTGTCAGTATTTTTGTCCTATGCATGATATACACCTCTGTGTGTGTGTTCAGGCACGGACACCCACATATCCATTCAACAAATATTTCTTGAATATTTATGATGGTTCTGGTTTCTCATGTCATTCCAACATTTTTACATGAAATTAATATTCAATCATACACAAACACCATAACATTTTTTAATGCAGAGCCCATTTTTGTAACAAGATCATATTATTATTATTTTGTGCGTGTGTGTGTGTGTGTGTGGTACGCAGGCCTCTCACTGTTGTGGCCTCTCCCATTGCGGAGCACAGGCTCCGGATGCGCAGGCCCAACGGCCATGGCTCACGGGCCCAGCCGCTCTGCGGCATGTGGGATCCTCCTGGACCGGGGCACAAACCCATGTCCCCCTCATCAGCAGGCAGACTCTCAACCACTGCGCCACCAGGGAAGCCCCAAAATCATATTTTTATTTTAAATTTTGTGTTACTACACACATTACATATATGTAATATTACATAACTTACTAGAAGCACCAGCATCAACATTAACAAATTTTAATGTCTACTGTATGAACTGAATCTTTGGTGCAGCAATACAATGGACACTTCTAGCCTCAGTAAATGAGAGGCCTCATCTCATTGCAATCTCTTCAGCATTGGTTATTGTGCATTTTTAATCTTTGCCAATTTGCTAAATGAACTAGGTTCTCACGATTAATTTGCGTGTCTCAAATTATTACAAAAAAACATTTTATATGTTTAGTCCCCATCTCATTTCCTCCTTTTAACTGAATATTCAAATTATATCTCTATTTTTCCCTTAATTTGTAAGTAGTTGATATTTTAATTTCATAATTAACATATGAAATTGCCAATAGTCAGTTTTAACAAAAATGGCAACTTATTGTATATCATTAAACCCAATATATTGTAAATACATTTCCCAGCTCCTCATTTGTTTGTCAGTTCTATCATTTAAGATGCAAAGAAGATTTTACAATTTTGTGATCAAATCTAGCAAAATTTTTCCTTTGTGATTTCTGCCTTTGGTGTAATGCTGAAAAATAACTTCCAACTCTCCCTCCACTTATATAAATACTCACCAACACTATCTCTTAATACTCCAGAGTTTCTTTTATTAAGAATTTAAAACTTTAATCCTCCTAGAATTTATATTGACAATGGTATAGAAATTTAACTTTTTTCTAAATACTTAGAAAAGTGTTCATTCCTTTCACACGGATTTAATATGCCTAAAATGACACTGTATCAAAAGCTTTACCATATTAAGAGGGAATGAAATTTCCTAATTACAGTTCAAACATCATGTTTATATTATGTCATTTCATTTCATATTATAAAGCACCAATTATTCACTGTAAAGTATCAACTGTTTTCTAAATTCTCTAAAAGATGAATAGATATATGTATAAGGAAAGAACATTAAAAATTATGGTTCCTAATTACTTTAAAAATTAGGAAATATTTATTACATTTTATAAAGAATCTCAGCAGTTCAGCTTCACTAATTTATGCAAAATGTATTTTCATTTACAGAATGTGACCGTGGGCAAGACTTCTTCCATTGAGAAGATATATAACCTAATTATGCAAAAAGTTCTACGGAGACTGTTTGGGTTCAAGGTTTTTTTTCTCAAATTAAATTATTATTGTTAGAACTGCTTCTTTGTTGCTTAGTATTCTAAAGAAAGACACAAAAATAAGCAGTTGCCTGCTCACATACATTATTTTAAAGCCTTTTGGTCAACAGTTCATGCATTATTTTATTTGGAAGGAAAAATGCTCTTTATTACAAACAACTGCTGAATAAGAGAACAATGTTCAAGCAGTTGTTATTAAAGGATTAAGACATATTATTATCATCTGACTTTTAAATAAAAGTAATAGAACTCTAATTTTTCTATGATTTTTTAAATGAATCTCTCTCGTTATTCTTTATCAATCAAGAAGCTAAGAGCCATAGCCCAGAGGAATTCTACAATACATAAGCCATTATTTTCTTCCAGGCTAGTGTTTTAGGTCTCCTTCAAGTGGATCAGCATTGGCTACTCAAGTAGCAATATCTCGTTCCGAGACCAGTACAATGGAGCATCTCTACAATGACTGCATTATGTTACTTAAGCTGATGTACATTTTGAAATGAACTCTGCAATTCAAATTGTGCTAATAAAATTCCCCCAGTGCATTATATGTACATACACTTGAAACACCCAGAAAATAAGCTTAATAACTTTATGTTAAACTATTCAGATGGAGATTAGATATTTGTAGGTAGAGCATAAAGGCAATCAAGCATAGTCAGGCATTTAAACAAATAATTTTGAGTTGAGAAGAAATTATGAAATAGTGCTATTATATTTAAATATGCATGGTGTTTTTACTTGTAAGGTTAACTTGAGAAAACTAAGCTGAAAGTATATCGAAAAAGGAGTCTTATTCAAGAGATTAAGGTGCAACAATAACAGATGATCTACAATGAGTTATAAATGGTTATGAAAGAATGAGATATAGAAATTTTAACTATTCAGGAAATATAAGATCACATAATGAGTTATTAATTAAGAAATGAGGGATTCAAATCAAAGACTGTACTTTCAGGAATGGATTATACCATATGTTAGTAAAGAACTGTGGATTAAGTTATAGAGCATGGACGGTTAGTTGTACAGGTAAGTAGCATCACAAACCCATTATCTGTATTTACTGTGAAATCACTGTCTTCTTTTTCTGTTTTTTTTTTTTTTTTCTAATAATAACCAGGGTTTTGATTTCAGAGAGTCACTGGATTTTGCCATGGCCTTTCAGTCTGGTTAATTATTATGTGTTCAGAGTAATGCACATTTTTATCCACAGGTGGCAGACCTTTTTTAAATCAACTTCAATCATATTCAGTATTTTGTTTTGGTGTTTTTTTTTTTTTTTTTCTTAAACTGCCACCCACATTAAAATGTAAGAGTGTGCTGCTCGGAGTTCTCATTAATGCTGCACAATTTAGATGATAGATTTGTCAACATAGCGGCTCATTCTCAAAGGCCACTGAACCCTGTTGGGATAAATGCCTTAAAAATTGTATATTGCAGAGTAATCTTTAATTATAAAGAACTCACTTGACAATTTACAATATATTGGGATTATTCTCCTTTTGCAAGCAGTAAAGAGTTTTACTCTTTAGATAAGGTTGACTGAGGAAAAAAAAAAAAAAGTGATTGGATTTGACAAATAGTTAAAGCAAAGAGCTTGCTTATTTGCAAGTAAAAGAGAGGTGACCAAAAGGCGTGTACAAATAACAACCACTTAGGTTCACAAATAATTAACTGGCTAAATGGTTAAAGCAAATAATTATAAATGCAGTGACATTTTAAAAGAATGTTAACACAGAAAGAGATAAGCAAAACAAAAATAACTGCCCCAGTGGTATAACTAACCACTATCCTCAATTTACCTCTGTAAAATCTTGAATTTGCAAACCTATGTGAAGTACTTATTTTTGTTGTGTTATTTTTGGTCAGTGCAGTATAAAATCTGATATCCAACTAAGCCTTTTTGTGGGTATTGATATGTGCAAAGAATGCTTTAACATGGCAATGCATTTCAATTCATATATAAATAAAATATTTATAATTTTATAGTTCTCAAAACATTTTACTGCTATTCCATCTAATGGCATTACATTATTGTACATTATTCCATCTAATGGCATTATTACATTTCTTAGAAAAAGAACACTGGAAAGAATAAATGCTTATTTTACTACCCTATTCGTCTTCATTTCCAAAGTGGGAAATTCTTTACAAGCATCTTAAATTATTTTACCTAATTTTGAAAGATGTATCAGTTTAATTTACACTATTTGCAATCATATTTCGCCCTCATGAAACATAATACACCCTTAAAGAAATAAATAAAACTTATCATAACTATTTGCTGTACTATTTTAACACTTATTTTGAATATATCTACACAATGTGTACACTTAAGCAAATGGTAAGAAAGCACACACCCATGTAACCACCAGCAGGGCATTAGTGTCACTCTCCCTTGGGCCAGAAGTGCTCCCTGACCCAAATTCTCCCTCCTTCAGCTCAGCCTCTTTCCTCATTCCTAGAGATCAGCACTCTCTGGCACCTATAGTAATGTTTCCTTGCTTTTCTTTATAGTTTGACCATCCATAATACATCTCTGAAAAACATAATTGTTTGCCTGGAATCATCCTGCATGTATTCTTATGTCTTTGCTTTTCTCCGCTTAATATCATGTAGATCACTAAAAGTCTTCCACTTCATTATTTCATTTCATTGTATGACTATTCTACCACTGTCCATAGTGTGGATGATAACTGAATTAGTTCCAATTTTTGGCAAATACAAGTATTTCTCCTGTGAACATTCTTGTACATATCTCCTGATACATGGATGTACATATTTTGATGGGATATATACATATATGCATAGGATTGCTATCCTTAAGTAGGGGCTATAAATTTTAACTTTACTATATCTAAAAGTAGTTGTTCCCATTTCTGTTCTGACCAGCACTGTATGAATGTTGCTGTTGTTCTGCATCCTTGTCATTACTTTGACCTGCTAGCCATTTTAGTTTTCCCCATTCTGAAGTATGTGTACTGGGATCTCATTGTGTAATTATTCTGTATTTCCTTGACTATTACTGAGATTAAGCATTTTTTCATATGTTTTGACATTTGGACATATTATTGGCCATTTGGATTTCTTCTTTTGCCCATTTTTCTATTGGGTTGTGTGAAGTTTTACATTGATTTGTAGTTTTAAAAAATCTATTCTGGATATCACCTTTGTCAATGATGCTTTGAAAATTTATTCTGCCACTCCATATACTGTCTTTTCATTCTTTTTATGGTTTTCTTTGATAAACAATAAAATAATGCAGAACCTAATGTAAATGACGAACTCTTTGGTGATAATGACATGTCAGTTAAAAGTTGTAAAAAATGTACCACTCTTGTGGGGGATGTTGATATTGGGGGAGGCTGTGCGTGCGTGCGTGCGTGCGTGCGTGTGTGTGTGTGTGTGTGCGTGTGTGTAGGGAGTGGGGGGAAGTGGTACATGGGAAATCTCTATACCTTCTCCCCATACTGCTGTGAACCTAAAACTGCTCTGAAAAATAAAGTCTTTTAAAAAATAATGTAGAATGTGTGCTTTTTTAATCTAAGGAATCTGTCTCTACTCCCAGGTCATAAAGTTATTTTCCTAGATTCTCTTATAGGAGAATCTCTTATGACAGATTATTGTTTTACCTCTTACACTTAGTTTGTGACCAACTGAAATTGATTTTTGTGTGTGGTATGAGGTAGGGATCCAACTTCATTTTTTTCCATAAAGAATCAATTTTCCCAATACCATATATTAAAAAGTCTGTTATTTCTCTACTGCTTTGAAGTACCACCTCTATTATAAATAAAATGTCCATATATGCAAGAGTCATTTCTGAGCGCTGTAGCCTCTCTCATTTGTCTACTTGTCTACCCCTGCAGCAATGCTGTACTTTCTGAATTAATAGAGCTTTCATATTCATAGGGCAAGTAATCCTACCCATCCCCCCTTTACAAGTCTCTTGACTCTTCTTGTCCTTTGCATTTTAGAATCAACTTGTCATATTACACACACCCACACATACACACACACACACACACACACACACACACACACACACACAAACTACCCAAACAAATAACAAAGAAACAAAGACAAAACAAGCAGTTGGCATTTTGATTGTGAGTACACTGTACTTATGAATCTACTTGGGGGTAGGGGATATCTCTACAATACTGGATCTTTCAGTACATGAACATGGTTTATCTCATCATTTATTTCATTTAAAAAATATTAAAATATTTCTTAAACTTTCACAATTTTCCTTATAGAGATACTACTCATCACTTATGAATGAATGCTAGGCAAAAATTGATGCTGATATATAGAAACACAGCTGATCTGTGTATATTGTATTGTTTGCATCAACCTTAAATGCTCATATTAATTCATATCATCTGCCAAGAATGACAACTGTTTCTTTTTCAATCCTAATAATTTTTTTTTATCTTGCTTTATTGTATTGGCTAGGATCTCCAGGAGAAATGCTCAATAGCAACTATCCTGATGTTGTTTTTGATCATAGAAGGAAACTTCCAACAATTCACTATTTTAATTTATTCTTGCTATAGGTATTTCAACTAAGGAAGTTCTTCCCTGTTTTTAGTTTTCTAAGAACTTTAAAAAATAAGGAATAAATGATACATTTTATTAAATCCTTTTCTGCATTAATTGAAATAATCATGTGATACCTTCTTTTAATCTGTATTACATTGGCTGTTTATTTACATGTCAGCAAACCTTGATTTTCTGGAGTAAACAAACTTGCTCATGATTAATGATCCTTTTTATATATTGCTGAAATAAGTTTGCTAATATTTGGTTGACAGTTTTTCCATTTATATTCATAAGAGGAATTTGCCTGTGAATATGCTTTTTCATACTATTTTTGCCAAGTTTGGTATCAAGATTATATGATCCTTATAAAATAAGTTGGGGACTATTACCTCTTCTATTTTTTGAAAAAAAAAAAAAACTTACATAGGATTAGACTTATGTCTTCCTTAAATTTGCCTGTGAAGCCATCTGGGTCTGGAAATTTTTTGTAGGAAAATTTTTGATTACCAAATTAAATTTCCTTAATGTTTACAGAACTATTCAGGTTCCCTATTTCTTTTTGAGTAAATACTGCTAAGTTATATATTTTTTAGGAATATTTTGACCACTGACATATTTTTCTAGGAATCTGACCATTGATCTAACTCTTCATATTTCCCAACATAAACTTGGTAATGTAAAGTTCATGATACTCATTATTAGCTGTTTAACATCTGCACATCTGTTGTGATGTCACTTTGTCATTTCTGATATTCGTTATTTGCCTCTTGTCACTTACTTTCTTGTTCAGTCTCATCAGAGGATTGGAAAATTTCCTCATCTTTTGCAACAATTTTTGGCTTTCTTGCTTCTCTTCTTCATACATTTGTTTCTCACTTCATTAAGTTTGCACTTTAATTCGTTTCTCCCTTTTACTACTTTGAGTTTATCTTGTTTTTGAAATAAATTCTTGGCTTATTAATTTTCACTCTTTCTTTTTTCTAATACATTTAAGGTATAACTTTCCCAGCAAATGCTTCTTATAGGTATTCTATAATTGTTATATGTAAGATGTTCATTTTTATTTAATCTAAAACATTTATAATTACTATTGTGACTTCTTTTTAATTTTGAAACTTTTTTCTAGCCATACTTCTGTTATTCATTGGCAGCTTAATTTCACTGCTATGATTCAAATTCTTTGAAATTAGTCGAGACCTAATTTATGACTCAGGATATGGTGAATTTTTGTAACTGTTCCCAGTGTTCTTCAAAATAGTGTGAATTTTGCAGTTGTATGCAAGGTTTTTATATATGTCTACAGGTCAAGTTTCTTAATCTTATCTTTCAACTCTACCCCCTTTACTGATTCTTTTCTATTTTATTTCATTAATTATTAAGTTAATTTCACTGCCATTGTGGATCGTTTATTTCTCCTTGCTAGTCTGTCAAATTTTCCTTAATCTATTTTGCGGTTATGTTATTAGGGACATTTAGATTTAGTATTATTCTATCTGCCTATTGAATTGAAAATTCAATCAGTTTTAAAGTAACTTTATCTCCAGTAATGGTTTGGGCTTTAAAGTCTATTTTGTTTACTCAGTGTAGTTACACCAGTGTCCATGTGGTATTCGCATAATACAATTTATCCAACTATTTTCCATCATTATTTACATTTTACATGTGTGGAATCCGTGGTCAAGAGATGTACCCAACAGTAGATAGTCCTAAATGGTCGAGTCAGAAATTGACCTAAACAGTGTGTCTCCAAAGTTGATGCCTTTCAACATTATGCTTCCCTTACAAGTTCCAAAGAGTGGAGTCAGCTTAGGTTCAGAGGGAAAAAACACTCTCATTCTAATTTCTGCCAAGAATTTCTCATAGATTGCTATCTAATTGTGACTTTTCACTTAGCTCCGAGATAAATTCTCACTCCTTTAATATTCTAAGGCAACAAATACTGTAAAAAATCCTTGAAAAAAAGAAAGAAAACATTCTTAATCCAGAACTGCAGCACTCAACCTCTTTCACTTACACACAAGGAAGAAGTCTTCAAAGTTTTGCTCTTTGCCTTTGAAATCTGCATGATTAACAGCAACATTCACATGCTTGTCAAATGCCACCGAACTGTATCTCAATCTGCCCTAACCTAAAAAGGTAGCCAGGATGCAATATGATCAAGATTTCTGAGTGGCTGTATGGCTCTACTGAGAAGGAAAGCTTACTGCAACCTGACTTCAGAAAAAGCAGTCAGAAAGGATGAGTGATAAGCAATTTCATCTCTTCTTGAATAGACACACATATAGTATCTTAAACAGAGGCACTAAGCAACTTATGTAACCTTTTGGAATCCTGTACTTTTTTTTTTTTTTTTTACATCTTTATTGGGGTATAAATGGTGTGTTCGTTTCTGCTGTATAGCAAAGTGAATCAACTATACATATACATATATCCCCATATCCCCTCCCTCTTGCACCTTCCTCCCACCCTCCCTATCCCACCCCTATAGGTGGTCACAAAGCACCAAGCTGGTCTCCCTGTGCTATGCGGCTGCTTCGCACTAGCTATCTATTTTACATTTGGTAGTATATATAAGTCCATGCCAATCTCTCACTTCTTCCCAGCTTACTCTTCCCCCCGCCATGTGAATCCCATACTTTTTACATTTCTATAATTTTAGTACTAAGTTATACTTGTTAAAAAATGTGTAAACTGTAAAGAAAATTAAAGTTGCTCATGATTCCATAATCCAGAGCTAATTAATATTTAATGTATTTACTTTCAGCTATTTTTTTCTGCTAACTTTTTATGTATTTGTAATATATATGTCCACTTGAATATGTGTGTGTGCATACATATGTGTGTACACACACACATTTGGAGATACACTGTATCTTTAGTGTGGACTCTGACTTGTTTCATTTAACATTGCATCATGCATAATTTCAAATGTCTTTCAAAAATTTTTTAAATATTTTATTGACTGTATCAGATGAATATATTCAGATTTATCCAACTATTGCTTTATTGCTGAACAATTTAGTCAATCTCAAATTATTCTGATTATAAACATATGAAAATGATCATATTTACATAAATTTTGTCTCCTTTAATTATTTCATTAAGTTAGATTCTTGGAAGTGAAACTGCCAGATACTGTTAGTTAAGCCCTAATATCTAGTCTCTTACTCTTCCACAATAATAACTCCCCCAAATTTATCTTCCAGAATAAAAGCTACATCTTCCAAGCTCTTTTTAAGTGTGGCATGGTCATGAAACTATGTTCTAGCCAATGGAATGTAAGTGGAAGGGGTATGGACACTTTTCAAAAGATGTCCTTAAAGGGAGAGAGCATGAATCTTCTAGAAATATTTCCTTCCTCTTGCTAGAATACGGACATGATTGCTGGAATACCAATACTGGATATTCCAAAACACTAGGTAAGAGTCACATGTTCAGAGAAACAGAGCCAAAGATGAAAGATCTGGGTCCCTATTGACTGTGGAACCACCCAATCAGCTCTTAACTGCCTACAGAGACTTCACATAAGAAAATATAAAGTTCTACCTTTTGAAAACAATTTGGATTGCTTGCAGCCAAACCTTTTCCAAACTAATAGAGTGAAAATGTTGCACAGAATGCCTTGGAAACATTTAAGGCTCTTAACAGAGATGGTCAAATCACTTTATGGTTGAATAAATATAATTTATTTCCAACATTATTGAAAACACCAAACTCCCCTCATTCTTGTTACAACATTATTATTCGAAGCTACTTTTTACTAGTTAGATTGTTAAGTGGAGCATAACTTTGCATTTCTTTTACTAGCATTTTGCATTAGAATTGCATGCTTTATTAATTATTTGTTCGTATATCTTGTTATCTTTTAAATTAAAATGTTAGTGCCTTTCTTATAATAACAGCTATACATGTGATGTTTGCTGTATTTGTTAGAAGTAGTCCCAGTTTTCCATTTGCCTTTTAATTTTATTTATACTTGTGCTTTTACTTGTAAAACTATAAAAGTTTCATATTTGCAATAATTCGTGACTTATTCCAGTTCTGTTATCATTAAAAACCATTACAATGCTTTCTTCCATATTACTTTGATTCATTCATCTGTGAATATATAAAGTCTTGTTTATAAATATTTTTTAAATTTTTTTTAGGATTTAAAAACAATTCGGTCTTTAAAGACGATAAAAACTACCACTGAACCTAAGAGTTTTCACAAATAAACTTGTATCTTGAAGTTCTAGAAGCGTAAGTCATATGACTTTTAGAGTGGATTAGTAAATAAATAAATTTTAGTTTACTCTGCAAGAATACCACTTTTTCACTATTCTCTTTAGGACTAAACAGAAAGATAATTCATTTTTCATTTTACTAGTGACAAACCTCTGAACAATAGGATCCCTTTCCTTCAACCTTTTCTGCTCTCACCCACATGACAGTCACGGGACGATAAAAGGATTTTCAACTTTAGGTCTGTGGTCAAACTTTGTTCCTGGTCCCAAGAGTATAACTTTTACAGGCATTTCACAAATGCACACATAGATAGATGCCCACTAAATTTTTCTGCCAAGCAAATTGGGAAAATATCTGTTTGGCCTCAGCAAAATTGTATTTTTGTATGTGTTTACAAAAACATACCCTGAAATACTGAATAGCCCATGGAAATTTTTATAAAATGTGTGACCTACTCATTGTGACCCAGAATATTTCTTGTTCAGCAATAATAGAAAAGTAGCAACAAATGTTTTTAAAAAAACATTTTTCAATGAAGAAAAAAAGCTTCTGCAACTTTAAGAAATGTGTATCTCATTAAGGAAACGAAAAGAAAAGAAATGTTGCTTTCATCTGCCAGTTTAGAAACATTACCTTCATAATGAGGTTGAAAATTATAATTACAAATACAGTTGTCATCTGAACATAAAAGACTATGTATTATAGCTTTATATGCATATGTCATATACTTTACTTATAAGTTGAAAATAAGAGAAGGCACATAAACTTCCATTTTTAAAGTAATCAATCTTTTCAAAGGTGTGTATCATGTGTTTTATGAATATATCTTTTTCCTACCCAGTGCAGTGCCAAAATTCTCTGTTCAGGCTTCAGAATCTTATAAGTAGATTCAAACAGGACTCGTGTCATCAGCAAGAGGAATCTAGAAAAAATAAAAGTAGACCATTAACTGTGTACTGTTCCTTTTTACTAAATATATAAAGATATGGCTCTTGGGAAACAGGAGATGTCTATGGTTTTCAAAATAAATTTATATACATTGATATAGATATAATGGTTATTATTTATTGAAAAAAGGCATTAATTTGACATTATAATACCACCAGAATTAATCTAAAAACATATATATATGTTATGTTATATGCATACATACATATTTGTTAATCACCACATAAGTTGTTCATTTTGTATAATTTTGATATAAACAACCTGAATATACTTTAGGACAGGCAACATTAAGGTAAATTCTTCTTTCTTGGAATGAGTTATGAAAGATTTTCAGGTGTCCTCATAGCCCCTTCCTTGATTCCACTCAAATGTATGACAGCAACGATCAACACAGTAACTGTTTAGTGGGAGTCATCCAACTATCTCTACATTGACATTCCTTGCTATATATCTCTATATATCTCCCAGCCCAGCTTCAAAACTATTGTTCTAGATACTTTCAGGAGTGAATAGAACTCTGGCTTTGTTAACAGTTCCTTAGACTGGACAAAAATGGCCTCTGGCAATCAGTTGAAATTCCCAAGAATCAGACTTTTGAAAGCAGGGAATCAGTACATGGTGGCAGCCAAAGCATTGTTGCCAGCTCAGTCTCTTCACAATCAGTTCAATTTATGAAGAATTGAGTAATTCTTCAGTTTCATTCTTATTATGCCATTGATATTTCACCATTTTGGTCACAAGGTTTGTGGTATTAGGGTAGTTTTATTACCATATTGTTATCCACCTGTACCATGATTGGTAGGGGGGATTTCACTTCATTCCAATATCAGATCTTTTGTTAATAAGCACAGAAATCTAAAAGTCACCACATTGACAGAGAAGATGCCACATTATTTCAACAATTCACTAATTACTCCATTGGAAAGTACTTCAAAATGAGAAAAGTTATTACAAATTTTCAACATCAGAAATTATGCCGCTGCCCGTTTATAATAGCCAAGACATGGAAGCAACCTAAATGTCCATCAACAGAGGAATCAATAAAGAAGATATGGTAAATATATACAATGGAATATTACTCAGCCATTAAAAAGAATGAAATAAAGCCATTTGCAGCAATATGGATGGACCTAAAGATTGTCACACTGAGTGAAGTAAGTCAGACAGAGAAAGAGAAATATCGTATGATATCACTTATATGAGGAATCTAAAAAGAAATGATACACATGAACTTATTTACAAAACTGAAACAGACTCACAGACTTAGAGAACCAACTTATGGTTACAGGGAGCGGGGGAGGATGGGGGGAAGAGATGGGGAGTTTGGGACTGACAGGTACACACTGCTATATCTAAAATGGATAACCAGGGGCTTCCCTGGTGGTGCAGTGGTTGAGAGTCCGCCTGCCGATGTAGGGGACACGGGTTCGTGCCCCGGTCCAGGAAGATCGCACATGCCGTGGAGCGGCTGGGCCCGTGAGCCACGGCCGCTGAGCCTGCGCGTTCGGAGCCTGTGCTCCGCGGCAGGAGATGCCACAGCAGTGAGAGGCCCGCGTACCGCAAAAAAAAAAAAAAATTAAAATGGATAACAAACAGGGACCTACTGTATAACACAGGGAACTCTGCTCAATATTATGTAACAACCTAAATGGGAAAAGAATTTGAAAAAGAATAGATACATTATATGTATAACTGAATCGTTTTGCTGCACACCTGAAACTATCACAACATTGTTAATCAACTATACTCCAATATAAAATTAAAAGTTAAAAAAAAATTATGCTGCTGCAATAAAATAAAGGTTGTCTGCACATGGTCTGCCAATTCTTTAAAAAACTTGTTTATTTTCATTAAAAATTTTTACTAAAAAGTACCCCAAACTTCACTTTTTTCAATTAAGTGAAATGTCACATCTGACCAACTGTAAAGAGACTACCATGGTAGAATTTACTTAAAATGAAACAGAAAAAATTTGCCATATCCTATATGTAGGCAACACAGAAATACACAGGTGGTAATTTTACCCACAAGAGGGAGCCTGTATTTTTATATTTTTGTCACAGAGCTTGAAAAACTTGAATTAAAATATGAAATACTAAAAAGTGTTTGTTGATACCATAATCTTTATGTCAGGTCAAGTTTTAAGCTAATCAGATTTCAGTTGGCATATTTTTCTTCAATCATAGCATAACAGTATGTCAGAAGATTGGAATGATAGTTGGAATTTTTAAAAATTTCATACCTATATTGTAATTAGGGTTTTTTTTTTTGGATATAATAATGAAGAGGTAACTGCTAAAGCAGCCTAAGAGGAAATTCTTCCAGGTGGTAGTAACATTAGTTGGATGAAATTGACTGGAATTATTATGAGTGCTCTACATCCAAATTGAATAGTATAGAAGTGAAATGATATCTTGGTCATCTTCTTCTCAGAAAAGAGGTTTATATACACCAATAATTCTCCATGTATTTATGGAATAGGAAACACCCTACTTTAAAAATTATAGTGGCCATTCTCACTAATATTACCTAAGACTTGTCTAAGAAAGGGTATAACTGACATGACACCAGTATGATCTTTCCTTTCTTAGAGTTGAGAAAGAGATCTTCTTATTTAAATAAAGAAATCTAAGCTTTATTCCTTCACATCGCCTAAACAGTATCTTAAATTACTAAGACTCTCTAAATAAATATGCTCTGGGTCTTGTAAAAATAAACTGTATTCATCAACTTAAAAACTACCTTATAAAAATAATTTTGGCATATCTTATCAACGGAGAGTGAAATGTTCTATCACATTCAGAGACATAGTAATAATCCAGCTGAAATTTGTTTTGTGATTCCTTGCAAAGTGCAGGGAAGACAGATGATAAATTGTCCCTTTCCCCCAGAGTCCTTAGCTTCTTGACAATATTATATAACTGGGGCAGGGAGCTGAGGAAGAAGGGGTTAATCACTGCTGCTCTTCCTTCTGGAATTCCAACCTACCCATTAAATCATTGTTTTTTCTACCACTAGGGACTGTGAATCTAATGGACCTAAAATCAATACCTTATAAATGACACAAAAAATATATTCATTTTTTGGACTAATGTACCCTAGTGTCTGAATCCTATTTACACCCTCTACTTTAAAAAGGAACAACAGACCCATTTCTGCCAGTAAAAGGTTACTCAGTCACTCTGGTGACATGCTGCAGAATGCACTGTTGTACTCAAGTGCAGCATGAGGGAAAGACTGGTGGCTGCAAATCCACCACTGCAGAAACTTTAAACCTGTTGCAGTGCACTCCTGTTAAGATACACAATCAGAAAGGAGCATGCAGGTAGCTTCCAATAGCTTTGCCATGTTCTGAGGGTGGATTTACATGTCTCTGTTTTATTATCTTATTTCATAACTTACATAAAATTTTCAGTGCATCAAATATTACCTTCCAATATTGAGAAAACAAATTCCGCTTAATAGTGAATTCTATAATGATTGAAGAAGCTCAGTAAAAAACCCTAAAAGACAGAAACGCTCACTAGCATACCAAAGAAACGCTAGCCAAAGTAATGTAGTATGAGATCACACCACATTAAACCACAGTCACAGGCGAGCTCTGAGGAGACTGAGGGCACTTCATCTCAGTGAAACAACCAAAAAGGATACAATGACTATCTGTCGGTTTTTTGCATATTAAGAAAATACGCTGAGAATTCCCTGGCGGTCCAGTGGTTACGACTCAGCGCTTTCACTGCTGTGGCCCGGGATTCAATCCCTGGTCAGAGAACTAAGATCCCGGCAAGCTGCACGGTGCAGCCAAAAAAAAGAAAAGAAAAGAAAAGAAAATATGCTGATGAGAAGGTTTGATATTTATATACTATTTTTATTAATCCAAAGGACCCACATACTTACATCAGAGGCCATTCTTATCACTTTGAAAGTATTATGCTTAGTTTTAAAAAGGAAACTTCAGTTTACAATCTATTCCTAACTTCATTCTGAGAGTATCTTCTATCTTTAATATTTTTAAGATATCAAAGGTAGAGCAACGCTGTAAAATGCAAAAATACCTGCAATGAAAAGATAAAAGTATGGCTAAAAAAGAAGAAAAAGAAAAAGAAAGCTATAAACTAAAGGAAGACCTATTTTCCTGGAAAAAAATATCATTTGACTCACTTTTTGTTTCAATGGGTACAGACTGAAATAGAGAATAATGAATAAGGGAAAGCAACTTTAAAACAGATTTTTCTGCGAGAACTCTAGCAACAGGTCAGTATGATGTTGCTTGTTCAGTTTTATGGCTTAAAATCCGTAGAGTTATTAAAACTACAAAACAAAAAAGAAAAACTGTTGTTCTTTATTCCATTTGCCAACCAGAGTCATTTATCCCCTATTAGATAAAGTATAATAGACTCTACCGAAAGGGTCATTGGCCTTCCATTTAATGATATTGCCAACCCCAATCTGCATTTTCCCGGCAATGTCCCTCAACACAGAATAAATGGCTGATCTCTTCACAATAACAGCTGATTTCTATTTATTAAGCTAAAAAGGTCACCATTTTCTACGGCTGGGCCGCCCTGCACTATTGATAATTTTATGCATAAACAAATGGCAAATTTGTGCCACATAAATATGCATTAGCAATTACTTTTCCTCGGGTAACGCTCACCGCATGCAAATGTGTACCTCACAGGGCCTGCTCGCTTTTGTTTTAGCTCTTGAACAGTCAAACAAAAGAGCACAATAAACAATTTTAAAATTGCCAATCAATAAGCCATGCAAATGCAAAGGTAAATGGCAAGAAACTTGCTTAGAAACAACTAAACAAAAAGTGAGGGGGGGAGATGGTGGAAGAATTTTCTTTTTTTTTATTATTTCATTTCTTTCTCTTTCATAGTGAAAAGGCTAAAGCCCTCTTGACACAGAACAGCTAGCTAGGCTGGTGCTAAAGCAGATGCCAGATGGGGGAAAATAGAAAATACACACATGTTGAATCAACACACACACACACATACACATACACACACCCCAAAAAAAGAGGTCTGGGGAAAACTGTGTTCCTATGTGATTGCAAATGCATCACCTATTCAGATTTCTGATTTTTCAATTTCAGAGATTCAAAGAAGTTTTAAACTGGGAGGTGCTACAGAGATACACAGTCGCATCTTAATTCCACTGCACTGTGCCATGTTGCTGTTTTCTAGAATCATCTGCCTCAGACAAAGGAAATATACATGATCAGTAAGTAGGATATTTTTAGGGACATGAGGAAAAGGAGTAAATGAGGAATATACTGAGGAGAAATAAAAAGCATCTCACAAAACATCTACATACCCAGATGTTTAATACCAAAAACCCTTATCTCAGAGCAATTCAAGAATAGTATTGGGCATAAGGATAGAGAGATATGGGAGCTAACAAGGAAAGAGGGAACAGGGGTGAGAAAGTCTAGGGGAAAGAATGTTGAACATGAAAATGAATGATAGCTCAAGAAAAAGTTGGTATTTTTTAATGAAAAATTAACTTTAATATGAGGTTTTTTTGGTGCACTCTACCAGACACTGTTTTAAGATCCATTACCCTAGGATCTTCACAGAAACCTCTACGGGTTGGTACATTTCATAGCACAAGGCCCATGGAGGTTAGGAAACTGGACCAGTTAACTTAAAGCTGTGCTAGACCTGAGCTTTGACCCAGTCTGATGCCAGCACCTGCCACTTCACTGCCCAGTACTGCCACCCGCTCTTGAAAACGCATCCACTTCGACCTGATTGAAAATCTCTTCCCCAATGTGTTGGTGGCTTTGCCTTTGTATAAATAAGTCAAATTGTATTTTAAAAATGTAAATTCAGGACTCATATCAGTTTTTAAAACTAAGTTATTAAAATACTTTAAATTTTGTAAAATATGCAAATACTAATTTGTATATTAGTACGAAGATACATTAGTACATGTCCACTGAGACCATGTTGTAGTCTTAATGATCATTTGAGAAGAGAAACACACTTTGTGATCCCCATCTTGATCTTAATATAATTAAAAGTTTTACTATTACACAGAGGTCTAGCCAGCATTAACAAGAAAGTAGTAAAGATAAATAAAAGTATTCTTGGCCTAAATGCAAATAGGCAAACCTGAAAATCTAAAACCAGCAGGTAGCTCTGCCCTGTTCAAAGCCAAGATACTCTTCACAGGGGCCTCTCAGAATCCCTAAGTGGATACTAAAAGTCAAACTCATTCTTTAGAGAAGGCTGTGAAATTTCTCCTGGCAATACTTCCCCCTGATAATATCAGTGTCGGGAGATCAGGGCTGTCACTGGCATATAAAGTGCCTTTGTGTGAATAAGAGAAGATGCCCCTTAGGTGGACAATTCAGAAAATATGCTACCTGCACAACCATATAGGATGGCCCTAGAAGACACTTCATATTTTTCTTGGTTAAAAAAGTGTTATTTCTAGTATTAAACCTCACTTTTTTCAGAGTTAAAGATTTTGGAGAACCAAGTACCCACTTATTATTATAAAATCAGTACAGATGGATTCCAATATTTTATATATTAATTCAAATAATTACATAGCTAGCATACTCCCATTTTGTTATGTTTTAATTCTTTTTGGTCTTTGCCCCTGAACATATAAAAACTTGAGTATGGTTTTTCTTTATCAACTAAATGCATTAAACATGTGCTGAAGAGCATTATTACATAATAGCCCAAGTTTTCATCATCATCATTCCTTGCCCAATTCCTCACTCTCTATGCAAGGTAAGGACTTCAAACTAAAACCACGAATATTCCAACTAATCTGGAGTTTGTCTGAAATTTATCAGTGCTTGTGCAGCCAGCTCTGTAGAATGCATGTAAATGGAAGTGCACAAGAAGTGTGCAAAAAACTTGGTGTGTTATATGGACACGCCAGTATCCAAAGGCTCAGCGTGGCAGAGGCTAGGTCAAATAATTACACTGTGCGTCCCCAATCCCACTTTGATAGCAACAAAATTAGGTTTAGGCAGAGGGTACCTTCTGAGGGACTGAGAAAGTCATAGACAGCAACAAGAAATCCCAGCCAGGACTAGAACTTTGTGCAGAAGGAGAGTCACTGCCTCATGTGTCTTGAGTGAGGGTCTGCCAGCCTCTTTGCCTTAGATCCTTCCTTTGTCCCTCTCCTTCTCTGCTAACCCCTGTGGGCCAAGTTTCCCAGGCCCCTCTGGCAGTCGGCTTTGAGGTGAGTTCGGCTACTGGAAGGAGACTGGAGCTCAGTGTAAACTTGTGCGTGGGAGCATGCATGGTGTGGAGGGTGCGTGTGCCCCTGCGTCTCCTATTTCTCTCTCTCTTTCATTTACTTTTTAAAAACATTTAATTACAGACAATTACATATTCAAAATAGAGACTTTAATAAAACAAACCCTCATCAACCAACTCCAAGGTTCAACACCTATCAACCTTCTGCTGTTTGACTTTCTGCCCTTCTTTCTCTCCTTTGCCAGGTGTCTCACGCAGCAGCTCCATTTTTACCTGGTTCCACCTCCCACCAGACAGGCCCCCATGGTTCCAGCTTACATCCAGTGCCCCTGGTAACCGTGTCTCGTCCCTTTGCCTCCAGCCTAAGGGCAGCAGCAACTTCTTCCTGCTCCTGACCTCTAGGTTGGTCTTTTGCAATTTATTATTGTCAATGTGTAAGCATTTTATTACATGCCCCTTTTTAAAATAATCACAGTGAGGGCTTCCCCGGTGGCGCAGTGGTTGAGAGTCCGCCTGCCAATGCAGGGGACACGGGTTCGTGCCCCGGTCCGGGAAGATCCCACATGCCGCGGGGCGGCTAGGCCCGTGAGCCATGGCCGCTGAGCCTGCGCGTCCGGAGCCTGTGCTCCGCAATGGGAGAGGCCGCAACAGTGAGAGGCCCGCGTACCGCAAAAAAATAAAATAATCACAGTGGCTTCTGTCCTCCTGCTGACTACAAAGAGTGTTTATTTTATTTTATTTTTTACCACCTACTGGTAGAACCATTATTTATCCTTTATTCATAGTTCCCTTGAAGCAGGTCAAGCCACCTAAAGTATAAGACCCTTTCAACAGCGTGGAGCCCAGCATGCTGGTCCAATATTGTCCACACCTGAAGTACGGTTCCCGATATATAATATTCACAATGTATTCAGGTACCAGACAATCTATTCTTATTCCAAATATTCTGTCAACTGCTCGTTTATATCCTGTCTTTTATTGACTTGTCTTAATCTATGGGCCAATGAAGAATCATCAGAGACCTACTACTGCTCCTGGAAATTCTACCCCAGTGCCTAACATTTTGGGAATCTGGCCAGTCTATTTTAAGGAGGTAGCCCAATCTGTCATGAAAATACATTTTTCCAATGGTAGATGGCAGAGACTAGTTAACTAAGTTTATGTCTTAGAAAAGACATGTTTAACATGTAGGCACTTGTTTACTCATAACAAAACATGACCTTCTGATGTTAGGAATGCGCACACACATACACACACACACACACACACACACACACACACACACACCATAAAAATGACTGATGTTAGATGGCTCTTACAAAATTACATTTTGAAAAATTATGGGACTATGAATCAAACATATAGATTAAATTCCCTGAAATAGACATGTGCTTAATAATTAATGGGAAAGGATACAAGTAATATTTATGATTTTATCTTACCCCAAACACTCAAATAATTATGCAGTAATCATATTGCTAGGTGAAGACATACTTATCAGATTGGAACTCTAATCTGTAAGGAAATTTTAAAACATAAAAGGAACTTAAAATTGAAATAATGGATTAAATACACACATTGCAACTTTAACCTACTTTAATACAGTATTTTGTTTATTAAAATATTAAGACAAAAAGATCTGCTTCAAGGATAGTTCACAAGACTTTGTAATTTTTTTTTTGATGTGGACCTTTTTTTTTGCAGACACGAACCCGTGTCCCCTGCATCGGCAGGCGGACTCTCAACCACTGCACCACCAGGGAAGCCCTGATGTGGACCATTTTTAAAGTCTTTATTGAACTTGTTACAATATTGCTTCTGTTTTAGTTTTTTGGCCACAAGGCCTGTGGGATCCCAGCTCTCCATCCAGGGATCAAACCCACATATCCCCCTGCACTGGAAGGTGAAGTCTTAACCACTGTACCACCAGGGAAGTCCCATTTTTAATGGCAGCGATCACAATGCAAGCAAGGATGAGATGTGGCATTGGAGAGAAGAGAATACAGTTAATAACTGTAGGGTGTCCAAATCCAAATTAGATATAACCAATGCTCCATGGTCAGGCAGTATTTTAAATATGGGTTCCAGAACTGATTTTCATCCAACAGATAGGGAACTGGATGAGTATTCAACACCCAGAAAAAGTCAGCAGGGAACACAGTTGGTATGACAACTGTGCTAAAACAGGTACAATTAGGAGGAGAAGATACATTCAACCTGAGAAAGATCAAACTTAAGAGTAAGGGAGGGCACCAATCATTAAGTTCAATCTGATATTTGAAGGGTTGCCATTTGGAAAAGTATAGACAAGATATATTGTCTCATGCTCCACATGAGAACAAGGTAGTATTTGTTTTTTTTAAGATGTTTGAGCATCACATGTTCATCTTTTTTCAATATTTATTTATTTATTTGGCTGCACTGAGTCTTTAGTTGCAGCACATGGGATCTTCGGATGCGGCATCAGGATCTAGTTCCCTGACCAGGGATCAAACCTGGGCCCCCTGCGTTGGGAGCACGGAGTCTTAACCGCTGGACCACCAGGGAAGTCCCTCTGTTTTTGTTTTGATGGCAGGGTTATAAGGAGGTAGTAGATTTCAGTGCATTGTGAAAAGCAACTTTCTTTAAAATGAGTTGTCCAGCAGTAGGATTTGTTGGAGGGAAGCCCAATGATTTAGAGTTTAAGCCAGGGCTCTGGATTCACGGTGAGTGGGTCACCTTCTGGCTTTGCTACATACTACCCAAGTGATCCTGGACACAGTCACTTAACCTATCTATGCCTCAGTTCTCTCATCCGCATAATCTTCCAAATATATTCTATACTGAAAAGGGGGGCAGAGGTTCAAGCAGGACAAACTCTCAGAGGTCTGAGAAAAGGATTTCTGAATGGAATGTTATATTGGGTCATCCAGCTTTTAAGATCCATTCTAACCTGAGACTAAATTATTCTATTTCTCAAAGTTCAGGCATATATTTTCATACAATTTCAGGCAAGGAAGGCTAGCACCGAATATTTAAAAGGGAGAAAAGTTGCTGGCAATTCTGCATTATTAAAAAGGTTTCAGCATGAGATAGAGAAAGGATATTCATTTTTGACCAAAGATAAAGCTATTTAAAAAAAAAAGAATCTATTAAATAAAATTCACACAGTATTTTTAGTTAATAAAAAACACATAAGTCAGAAATAGGGTTACTTACATCAGCAATATCCATTTTGAATAAATTTACAATATTAACTTTATTTTCTCCTCTTCAGAGTTTCTAGTTACTCAATTTATAGATACTTCTTGGATACTGAAGAAACATGAACAAAGTACTTATGCTTTTTGAACACTGAGTGCTGCTTCCTTGCTGCTGTCAGCCCAGCCTTTCCACTACTCCTTCAACCATGCCTTCTGTCACAGCCACTCAGCACATGGCAACCAAGAACACAGAAAAGTGAGCTAAGCAGGGCTAAAGGGCAGCTTCAAAAGCAGTGATTCTCAAATCCTTTTTTGTTATGCCCCGGGGTTCCGCTAGTTATTTCAAGGAATGCTCTAAAATTTTCAAGAAATTCTTAAAACAAAATCATTCTACTTTTTCTCATCCTAACAATTATAGAGCTCTTTAGACTTTTCAAGGCATTTTCACTTAAACTATCAGATCTGATCCTCATGGCAATTCTTGAAGGTACGAATGACAGGGGATGATCCCTCTCTTACAGATTAAAAAGAAAAAAATCAGAAAAATTATGACATGACCCAAATCACTAAACTACAAAGCAACGTAAGAAGGGCAAGAACCCAAAACCAGTCTTCTTTCTTTCCCCCCCATGCTCTGTAACAGATTACACGCGGTATGGAGAGGTCATTTTGCAATCCCTCAAACTATGGAAGCATTAATTTACTTCTGGAGCTGTGAACGTTTACCAGGATTATACTACACTCTCTATTTACCTTCTTATTCACTGATAGATGTTCCCATTTTAAAAAACGGAAATAGCACAGTGCTTCTCAACCAAGGGTGATTTTGCCCCCGGGGGACATTTGGCAACGTCTGCAGACATTTCTGATTGTCACACTGCAGGGGACACTACTGGTAGCTAGTGGGTAGAGGCCAGGGATGCATCTACACTCTTGCAGGACATTTGAGGATAGCTACCCACCACAAAGAATTATCCAGTCCGAAATGTACATAGTGCTGGGGTTGAGAAACCCTACTTTAGCAGTATTTTTATTTAAGCCATCTGTTTTTGTCTCTTATTTTTGTTACATAAGCGCAATAATGCTTTCAGATTGTAACATTTCCTGAGTTCTAATGACTGGTTTGGCATTAGGCTATCAGCTCTTGGGTCGTCACTAATTCCACAAAATGCCCTATGCCTTAATCTTTGCTCTTTGGCAATATGTTGAACAGTGGTTCAAGTGACAGAGGTCACCATGACTGAGATAAATGCATCATAAAATAAATCGTCATGGTATTTAGAACACTTTGCTTATAAAAATGTTGAAAATAAAGTGAAGCAAATGGAGAAAGTCAGAAGCATACATTTCAATAATATGAAATGAAAATGGAAATTTATTTCAGTTAAGGGAGTAACATTTGACTTTCCTGTTATGTACAGCTTACATCAAAAAACCACAACAATGCACATCCAATCTAAAAAATAAAGTTGGTTATCTTTTTATGTGCTGAATTATTTCAATAAGCATTATAATAAGTAATAATATCCTTTCTGCAGAGAAGGCTGTCACTCTTTGCTCTTGTCCTGTTACAATCTTTTCTGAAGCAAGGGCTCTCAAGTCTGTTTCCTCTGGATAAGGTCCAGGGTACCTTCTCCGGACTTAGTTCCAGTCTTAATATGAGCCAGATAAAGGCCCTGATTCTGGGGCAGCAAGTTGCCTCAATCATAAAGAAGCATCATGGTATCTCCTATGTAGTATTTTGCTTCCTTAGTCTTTACCTTTTGGTGTCTTCAGATACGTTAGCACCTGAACGATGAATAAGGGATTTAAAAACAACCTTTTTAAGTTCACGTCTCCCTTTAAGAATCTGAAGAAAGCCACAAACCCACTAGATACAAATTTCCATGTTAAAAGACCATTCTCTAAAGGTATTTTGTATTTCTGTACTTCTCGTGAGGAAAGGCACCAAATAGCTTTCTTCTGAACTACCTTTTCAAGGATATTTTAGAGAGAAAGCCTTAGAAGACAGAGGTAGAGTCTCCCTCCAGAGCGTAGGGCAGGTCTGTCTACTGTCCAGTGTCATAGGGATGATGTTTACTTAGTGGCAAAGATTAGGTATGCTTATTGCCTGATACAAAAGAGTCAGGTTCCCTGAGCTCAGATTTTCTCCCCCTGAAGTGTAAACATCACCAGGCTCTGTCTGAATCACTGAATGGGACTTAGGGTTCAGGGAACTGGTACAAATGCTAATACACTGGCTACTACTATTACTGTGAGTGATAACTGCCCTTTGTCTCTGATCCAGCATTTCCGTGTTCTGCCAACATCTGTGAAACTGGCAGGCTAATGTATTAGCTTGCAAATAGGGTAAATACCTCAGACCCTTGACAGTTCTTAACGATGCACACAAGCAACATTAAGCATACTCTTGTAACAGATGGCCATTTTGCCCCATATCTAAATTCAGAAGGCTAAAAGGATCTGTTTTTATTTCTTAGTCAGTAAACAGAAAGAAATGACCATTAAGTTTCATTAAAGTTAAGTTTATTTCAACAAAAATGTATTTGGCTAATAATAATACTGATAGCATCTACTGAGTGCTTTCTATATGCCAGGCAGTTTGTTAGGAGCTTAACAAACATTACTTATTAGTTTATTCTGACACTGGTAAGGCAGACAGTGTTATCCTCATTCTATAGGAGGAAACAAAGACCTACGCAAATTAAGTAGCTTGGCCAAGGCTACATAACCAGTTGGTGTCGGAGCCAAGACCTAGTTTCAGAGATAGATAGAATGTGAACTTGGCTTGTCTTTTTAATCAACTTTCTTTTATGTGTTCCACTCTGAGCCACATACTCGTGGTACAAAGGTATGGTCCCTGGCCCTGAGGGACCCATGCTTTAAAGAGGGAGAGAAAGTAATAAATAGATACCTTCAACAGAATGCCATACGGGCTTTGATGCACAGGGAAGGGACCCAGCCACCCCTGGGAGTCAGCAGTAACTTTCCAAACAACAGGATGACTGAAATGAATCTTGAAGGATGATTAGGGGTAGTCCAGGTGAAGAAACAGGGGTAATGCATTTCCTGATTTTTACATGTGAGGAGATGGAAGCCCAGATACAAGGCAAAAGTCACAAAAAAAAAAACAGGGCGTCAGCTCGACAGCTAATGAACTTCTATTATCCCCTGCTGTCCTCAAAGATTATTCCTCATTTTTTATCAGGCAATAGGCAATGCTACTATTATCTCTTATTTACACATTTATTATTCTTCTTTTATTATTTTTAAAAAATCTGAAGTCATTAAGCATTGGGCATTCAGGGACATAATACATAAAAATAGTGTCACAAGAGTATCTCTTTGCTAAGATGGACACGGCACATCACAAAGTATTTAAAGGGTTAATAAATCACTTGGAAATTTAAATGTCATTTTCTGTTAGAGTCTATTGAAAGACTTATCATGATTATAGACAAAGTTCCAACAAGGTCAACACCAATGTTCCAAAGGCATGAGCAGGTAAGCTAAAGAGAGATCAAATAAATTGTTTAAATGTTACAGCATAGGTAGTTCTCACGAATGTCTCTGCAACCAGTCTAACTTCCATTAACATAGTTAGAAATTCTCTGATATGAAGAAAATTACTATAACTTCAGATATTACTCTAAGGAGCTATTGCTGTAGAATAGAAATGAAGAGATGTAGCTAAATGTGCTAATGTTCAGCTTACTCACATAAAGAGTGCATATAGGAACTGAAAACAGAAGAAATTCAAGAAAATCATGCCCAAGATTTGAGTCCAGTTGCAACACTTTCTATGGTATAGTACATTCATATACATTTTAATAGAGATTCCGTATGGTTTAGTGGACAATACTCAGAACTGGGAAGTGAGGTAACAAGGAGTTTCTCTATCAAAAGAGCAAAATATTACTACAGTATTCTTGGTTGGTTAGAGTATGATTTTTAAACGACAGTAACACCACCACCACCACCTCTGCCGCATGTATTTAGTGTCACTGGACTAAAGACACTAGGATGGTTACTGGGAAAAATGGAGAAGAATATGCCCTATAGCTGCCAGTGGTCTAGTGGAGGTGAAGGTAGCAGTAACACACAGCTAAATAAATAACTACTGTAATTCATACAACAAACATTTAGGGAGTGCCTGCTCTGTCTTTGGCGACAACTAAAGAAATCTAAGTAAGAGGTGCAAGTGAGGATTGGAACTAAGGAAAAGAAAAGGTGCTAATAGCTTCTTGCATTTCAAATACAGTTGTTTTCCAGTTCTCACCTGAGGGAGAAGTGAGCAGTGGGACAGGGTACCAAGATCAATGACAGTCCAGGATCAGAATCACTGATGTCAATATTATTAATATTATTGAATTTATCAAATTGAGGGATGATTTTAGGGGTGAAAAAATGGAATTTTTTCTACAGAATTTGACTAAAAAGGAAACTAATAATTAAGGCTTAATTACTTGAAAAACCAACTAAAGCTGCATAAATAAAATTTTCACCAGGATTTTTAAAAAGTACTCAGAATCACCCTTAGGATACTCTCTTAATTCAAACAAATCCCTAGCCATGTGGCAAGTGCTTTTCACTATTTAAAGCACATCCGAGGATATGGTTGATTCATCACACTTTTGAACCAATATAATGATCACTAGGTATGTAGCATTTATCCAAGTGTTGCAAAATGTTTCCACATTAGGGGAGGATACAAGTTTTCTGAGGCCTGAAACTTACATGATTTGGGAAGCCTTCTTTACAGAAACACAAAATTATGATCTCTTCACAGTACCCATAATTTCACAGAGAGAATTCTGTGTACAGAGTAGAATTTTACAGAAATAATTTCATTGAGAAAATTATAGATACAAGAGAAAGATAATTTAATCTTTCCAATGGCTTTGTTGACATAATTTTATTGTTCTCCTTGTTGTTATAGTTGAGAAAAGATCCTTTCATTTTTACAACTTGTTTTTGGTAAGGCCACGTAAAATTTTCATACTGTATCAAATTCATGAAAACCTTTATCAAGTTTCTTATGAGATATAGGATTTGGAGGAACTTTCCACAGATTAGCCTCTGGCTCCACACATTCAAACCCAGTTTCTCTTCCACAGTCTACATATTTACAGTATCTGCTGACAGATACTATAACATGGTGTGACTTTGACCCTACAACTTCAAGTTATACTGTCAGGCGAGCCAGCAATAGGATCATTCTTAGGAGCCATTCCCATCATGGAACAGCTACGAATAACATAACCAGCAATGAAAATGACTGTGGATGACGTAAATATTTCCCACTCAACCTAAACAAAGTGTATCCCCAAATCAATTTTCCTTTACATGATCCCCAAATGCCCACATTATTCCAACATGATACATAAAGGTGAAAAGTCATGGAGAAGAAGTTGGAATACAGACCATTGGAGATTGGTTCAAAATGGCAGAGAAGAAGGACATGCTCTTACTCCCTCTTGCAAGAACACCGGAATCACAACTAACTGCTGAAAAATCATGAACAGAAAGAAACTGGAACTCACCAAAAAAGATACCCCACATCCAAAGACAAAGTAGAAGCCACATGAGACAGTAGGAGGGGCTCAATCACAATAAAATCAAATCCCATAACTGCTGGGTGGGTGACTTACAAACTGGAGAACACTTATACCACAGAAGTCCACCCACTGGAGTGAAGGTTCTTAGCCCCACATCAGGCTTCCCAACCGGGGGGGTCTGGCAACGGGAGGAGAAGTTCCTAGAGAATCAGACTTTGAAGGCTAGCGGGATTTGATTGCAGGACTTCGACAGAACTGGGGGAAACAGAGACTCCACTCTTGGAGGGGACACACGAAGTAGTGTGAGCATCGGGACTCAGGGGAAGGAGCAGTGACCCCAGAGGAGGCTGAACCAGACCAACCTGCTAGTGCTGGAAGGTCTCCTGCAGAGGAGGGGGGTGGCTGTGTCTCACAGTGAGGACAAGGACACTGGCAGCAGAAGTTCTGGGAAGTACTCCGTGGTGTGAGCCATCCCAGAGTCCACCATTAGCCCCATCAAAGAGCCCTTGTAGGCTCCAGTGTTGGCTTGACTCAGGTCAAACAACCAACAGGGAGGGAACCAGCCCCACCCATCAACAGACAAGCAGATTAAAGTTTTACTGAGCTCTGCCCACCAGAGCAACAGCCAGCTCTACCCACTACCAGTCCCTCCCATCAGGAAACTTGCACAATCCTCTTAGATAGCCTAATCCACCAGAGGGCAGACAGCAGAAGCAAGAAGAACTACAATCCTGCAGACTGTGGAACAAAAACCACATTCACAGAAAGACAAGATGAAAAGGCAGAGGGCTATGTACCAGATCTTATCTTTATTTTTTCAAGATAAAACCCCAGAAAAACAACTACATGAAGTGGAGATAAGCCACCTTCCAGAAAAAGAATTTAGAATAATGATAGTGAAGATGATCCAGGACCTCGGAAAAGGAATGGAAGCCAAAGATCGAGGAGATGCAAGAAATGTTAAACAAAGACCTAGAAGAACTAAATAAACAAACAGAAATGAACAATACAATAACTGAAATGAAAAATACACTAGAAAGAATCAATAGCAGAATAACTGAGGCAGAAGAACGGATAAGTGACCTGGAAGACAGAATGATGGAATTCACTGCTGCAGACAGAATAAAGAAAAAAGAATGAAAAGAAATGAAGACAGTCTAGGAGACTCTGGGACAACATTAAATGCAACAACATTTGCATTATAGGGGTCCCAGAGGCAGAAGAGAGAGAGAGAAAGGACCCGAGAAAATATTTGAAGAGATTATAGTCGAAAACTTCCCTAACGTGGGAAAAGAAATAGCCACCCAAGTCCAGGAAGCGCAGACAGTCCCATACAGGATAAACCCAAGGAGAAACACGCCGAGACACATAGTAATCAAATTGGCAAAAATTAAAGACAAAGAAAAATTCTTCAAAGCAGGAAGGGAAAAACTACAAATAACATACAAGGGAACTCCCATAAAGTTAATAGCTCATTTCTCAGCAGAAACTCTATAACCCAGAAGGGATTGGCAGGACATATTTAAAGTGATGAAAGGGAAGAACCTACAACCAAGATTACTCTACCAGCAAGGATCTCATTCGGATTTGATGGAGAAATTAAAACCTTTACAGAAAAGCAAAAGCTAAGAGAATTCAGCGCCACCAAACCAGCTCTACAACAAATGCTAAAGGAACTTATCTAAGTGGGAAACACAAGAGAAAAAAAGGACCTACAAAAACAAACCCAAAACAATTAAGAAAATGGTAATAGGAACATACATATCAATAATTACCTTAAACGTGAATGGATTAAATGCTCCAACCAAAAGACACAGGCTTGCTGAATGGATACAAAAACAAGACCCATCTATATGCTGTCTACAAGAGACCCACTCCAGACCTAGGGACACATACAGATTGAAAGTGAGGGGATGGAAAAAGATATTCCATGCAAATGGAAATCAGAAGAAAGCTGGAGTAGCAATACTCATATCAGATAAAACAGACTTTAAAATAAAGAACGTTACAAGAGACAAGGAAGGACACTATATAATGATCAATGGATCAATCCAAGAAGATATAATGATTAGAAATATATATGCACCCAACAGAGGAGCACCTCAATACTTAAGGCAACTGCTAACAGCTATAAAAGCGGAAATCAACAATAACACAATAATAATGGGGGACTTTCTTTAACACCTCACTTACACCAATAGACAGATCATCCAAACAAAAAATTTATAAGGAAACAGAAGCTTTAAATGACACAACAGACCAGATAGATTTAACTGATATTTATAGGACATTCCATCTAAAAACAGCAGATTACACTTTCTTCTCAAGTGCGCACGGAACATTCTCCAGGATAGATCACATCTTGGGTCACAAGTTATGCCTTAGTAAATTTAAGAAAACTGAAATCATATCAAGCATCTTTTCTGACCACAACAGTATGACATTACAAATCAGTTACAGGGGAAAAAAACATAAAACACACAAACACATGGAGGCTAAACAATATGTTACTAAATAACCAAGAGATCACTGAGGAAATCAAAGCGAAAATAAAAAAATTCCTAGAGACAAATGACAATGAAAACACTATGATCCAAAACCAGTTCTAAGAGCAAAGTTTAGAGCAATAGAAGCATACCTCAAGAAACAAGAAAAATCTCAAATAAACAATCTAACCTTACACCTGAAGGAACTAGAGAAAGAAGAACAAGCAAAACCCAAAGTTAGCAGAAGGAAAGAAATCATAAAGACCAGAGCCGAAATAAATGAAATAGAAACAAAGAAAACAATAGCAAAGATCAATAAAACTAGAAGCTGGTTCTTTGAGAAGATAAACAAAATTGATAAACCATTAGCTAGACTCATCCAGAAAAAGAGGGAGAGGACTCAAATCAATAAAATTAGAAATGAAAAAGGAGAAGTTACAACAGAAACTGCAGAAATACAAAGCATCCTAAGAGACTACTACAAGCAACTCTATGCCAATAAAACGGACAACCTGGAAGAAATCGACAAATTCTTAGAAAGGTATAACCTTCCACGACTGAACCAGGAAGAAATAGAAAATATGAACAGACCAATCACAAGTAATAAAATTGAAACTGTGATTAAAAATCTTCCAACAAACAAAAGTCCAGGACCAGATGGCTTCACAGGTGAATTCTATCAAACATTTAGAGAAGAGCTAACACCCATCTTCTCAAACTCTTCCAAAAAACTGTAGAGAAAGGAACACTCCCAAACTCATTCTATGAGGCCACCATCACCCTGATACCAAAACCAGACAAAGATACTACAAAAAAGGAAATTACAGACCAATATCACTCACGAATATAGATGCAAAAATCCTCGACACAATACTAGCAAACAGAATCTAACAACACATTAAAAGGATCATACACCATGATCAAGTGGGATATATCCCAGGGATGCAAGGATTCTTCAATATACGCAAATCAATCAATGTGATACACCATATTAACAAATTTAAGTATAGAAACAATATGATCATCTCAATAGATGCAGAAAAAGCTTTTGACAAAATTCAACACCGATTTATGATAAAAACTCTCTAGAAAGTGGGCATAGAGGGAACCTACCTCAACATAATAAAGGCCACATATGACAAACCCACAGCAAACATCATTCTCAATGGTGAAAAACTGAAAGCATTTCCACTAATATCAGGAAAAAGACAAGGATGCCTACTCTCACCACTACTATCCAACATAGTTTTGGAAGTCCTAGCCATGACAATCAGAGAAGAAAAAGAAGTAAAAGGAATACAAATTGGAAAAGAAGAAGTAAAACTGTCACTGTTTGCAGATGACATGATACTATACATAGAGAATCCTAAAGATGCCACCAGAAAACTACTAGAGCTAATGAATGAATTTGGTAAAGTTGCAGGATACAAAACTAATGCACAGAAATCTCTTGCATTTCTATACACTAATGATGAAAAATCTGAAAGAGAAATTAAGGAAACACTCCCATTTACCGTGGCAACAAAAAGAATAAAATACCTAGGAATAAACTACCTAGGGAGACAAAAGACCTCAATGCAGAGAACTATAAGACACTGATGAAAGAAATTAAAGATGATACAAACAAATGGAGAGATATACCATGTTCTTGGATTGGAAGAATCAACATTGTAAAAATGAGTATACTACCCAAAGCAATCTACAGATTCAATGCAATCCTTATCAAATTACCAATGGCATTTTTTACAGAGCTAGAACAAAAAACCTTAAAATTTGTATGGAGACACAAAAGACTCCAAATAGCCAAAGCAGTCCTGAAGGACAAAAATGGAGCTAGAGGAATCAGACTCCCTGACTTCAGCCTATACTACAAAGCTACAGTAATCAAGACAATATGGTACTGGCACAAAAACAGAAATATAGATCAATGGGACAGGATAGAAACCCCAGAGATAAACCCACGCACATATGGTCACCTAATCTATCACAAAGGAGGCAAGGATATACAATGGAGAAAAGACAGTCTCTTCAATAAGTGATGCCGGGAAAACTGGACAGCTACATGTAAAAGAATGAAATTAGAACGCTCCCTAACACCATACACAAAAATAAACTCAAAATGGATTAGAGATCTAAATGAAAGAGTGGACACTATATAATTCTTAGAGGAAAACATAGGAAGAACACTCTTTGACATAAATCACAGCAAGATCTTTTTTGATCCACCTCCTAGAGTAATGGAAATAAAAAAAAATAAACAAATGGGACCTAATGAAACTTAAAAGCTTTTGAACAGCAAAAGAAACTACAAACAAGATGAAAAGACAACCCTCAGAATGGGAGAAAATATTTGCAAACTAATCAATGGACAGAGGATTAATCTCCAAAATATATAAACAGCTCATGCAGCTCAATATTAAGAAAACAAACAACCCAATCTAAAAATAGGCAGAAGACCTAAATAGATATTTCTCCAAATAAGACACACAGATGGCCAAAAAGCACATGAAAACTGCTCAACATCACTAATTATTAGAGAAATGCAAATCAAAACTACAGTGAGGTATCACCTCACACCAGTTAGAATGGGCATCATCAGAAAATCTACAAACAACAAATGCTAGAGAGGGTGTGGAGAAAAGGGAACCCTCTTGCACTGTTGGTGGGAATGTAAATTGATACAGCCACTATGGAGAACATTATGGAGGTTCCTTAAAAAACTAAAAATAGAATTACCATATGACCCAGCAATCCCACTACTGGGCATATACCCAGAGAAAACCATAATTCAAAAAGACGCATGCACCCCAACATTCATTGCAGCACTATTTACAATAGCCAGGACATGGAAGCAACCTAAATGCCCATCGACAGACGAATAGATAAAGAAGATGTGGTACGTATATACAGTGGAATATTACTCAGCCATAAAAAGTAACAAAATTGGGTCATTTGTAGATGCATGGATATATCTAAAGACTGTCATACAGAGTGAAGTAAGTCAGAAAGAGAAAAACAAATATTGTATATTAATGCATATATGCGGAACCTAGAAAAAATGGTACCAATGAACTAGTTTGCAGGGAAGAAATAGAGACAGAGATGTAGAGAACAAACATATAGACACCAAGGGGGGAAAGTGGCGGTGCAGGGGGCGGGGGTAGGATGAATTGGGAGATTGGGATTGACATATGTACACTAATATGTATAAAATGGATAACTAATAAGAACCTGCTGTATAAAAAAATAAAATAAAATTCAAAAAAAGTTGGAATACAAATAGTGATACTAATCTTTCGGCAAATCTAACAAAAACACATGTCCATGTGATCACTTAACTAGGACTCAACCAACGCCATGGAATGGACTTAAGCTTCCCTCACGTCAAGGTAAAACTACCTCTGGTTCTCAACAAAACTTTTTAATTTTTGTGACCTGAAAGTTCAGGTGGTTGCACTGGCCATCAGTTAACCTAAACTATTATGTTCTGTAAATCTAGTATAACAGTTCTTTTAAAACTTACATGGTAATGGCTGTATCTACAAAATGAATCTTCAGCACAATGTACGAACACCTCTGGACACTCCGTCAGAGACGGAAGAAGGGTACGAACACATGGAGGGCTGCTAAGTGGCCAAAAACACTAACTTACGAACCAAAAAATTAGAAGAAAAGAAACTTCACGGATTTTGTAATTCAGAGACATATATTAATATCCCATAAAGTGGGCTGGCAGGACTGTGAAGCTTTACTGATTTTCCACTTTCATTCTAATCTTTTTAAGCCAAGGGGAGTCATACCACCACCCTGCTGACACAGCATATTGACCCCAGTTTTTGAAAATTAAATTATACTGTTCTACTTTACTATGAAAACTGGGTGGTTTATTAAGTTCTTTTACATGTATCCTCCCAAAATGGCATACATTATCAAACTTCATTTATCTCTTATGATTGTCTTATAGTGTGTTTAGTGAAATAAATCACCATGACACAACAACAAATAGTAACACAATAGAAATAGCTGCATTAAACAGTAAAGCGCCATTTTAACATTATCCCAACAACCTTAAGTCCCACCAAAAAAATAAGACATGGAAGATGCTCCTGCAAAAGCATCAGAAATACATGCGTTTGTAACTGCAGATTCAGCATGCTGAACAGAATTCTGATGTAGGGACCTCACAGAATTTGATCAAACATATCCATCTGCTTGCCTTCGTGTACATAATGCTCAGGCAACCAACACCAGGACCTCTTCTACGACAGGCCCTGAGACTTTCATTACATCTGTCACTTCCCCTGTTTACAGCTGCCTCATCAGTAACTCATGGGGTTTTCTTCCAAAACATTCCAACAGCATCCTGACTAAACGGCACCAGGATAAAGCTCTTTTTCTATCTCTTCTCTCTCTACCTGATTTCTGCCTCAGTCACTAATGTTAATAGCCAAGGTAAGGCCCTCTTCTTGGAAGCATGGAAACACTTTAAGAAAACCCTTTTGGTTTCTCATTTCTGCCTCTTGAACCCCGAGGGGACTATTTCACAAGCAAATGTGAGCACCTCCCAGCAAGTGCTCACACTCTGAGAAGCAAGAGGCTCTCCCAGTTTCTACGGCTCACATGTGGCTCACGAAATGCAGTCATCAATGCTCGGCATCCAACCATTTGAAACAGTCTGTACTATTGATGCCGCTAACAAAATCTCTGAGGGAAAGAGCAGTACACATTAACCCTTATCTGTAGGTGCATTAGGCTGTTTCTGTGGCTGCATCTTACTTACTGGCTGCAAAGTAGCTCTGACCTGACAGAGGGATGAAGCCGGCAGCAGTCAAGTAGGGAAATCTGATCTCCAGAAACTGGAGGATGCGTTGCTGCTGGTCATGCCATTGGCCTATTGCTCCATTTTCTGGGCTCTTTCCTCTTCCCGTGAATATGTCAGGTCTTCACATCCATGAAAGGTAAAATACGGAATTCCACTGACATAATATATCAATAGAACTGGAAACAGGCAAACTTTCCCTAGTTTGCAGGATTTTACATCTAGTAATGATAAATCTATAGCACAGATATAGGATAAAATAAAAAATGATAAAATATAATACAGATATTTTTAATTATATATATGTACGTGTGAACTTATAAATAAAAGTAATTACATGTATATCCACATATATGACACACACACATTTCTATTTAGTTTCTTCTACCGGCAGCAATATTTTTCAGTACTACTCTTTATTGCTGGAGGACCTTAGACCTTAGTATTCTCTACAACACACTAACACTTTTCCTCCAATTCCCTCTTGTTTAAGCACACTCATCTATTCAGAAAATTAAGTGGAGAAATGATGCACATACTGGCTATTTCAGGCACCTCCAAACACAAATCCTAAAATTTTAAACTGCATGCGTGGGGAATACAGTCAATAACATTGTAATATCTTTATATGGTGAAAGATGGTAACTAGATTTATTATGGTGATGATTTTGTAAAGTATAGAAATATCAAACAAGTATGTTGTGTACCTGGAACTAACATACTGTTGTAGGTCAATTATACTTAATTTTTTAAAAAGAAAAAAATAAAATAAAACTGCACGCATGGTGTATCTAGCCTGAAGAAATTCAAAGTGTGTGAACACTAAACTTTCCCTGCATCATTTGTGTCTACTAAAGGATATTTTGCTCTTTGAAACTGTTTTTTATATAGTACTTTTCATTTACTGCATCTAATATGTAGCCTTTCGACTCTATGAATCAGGACCTGTGTGTGGTACCAAGCAGACTGATTTTGTTAATGAACATTAGATATAAACTTCCTTTTATGGTGTATTACTTTGGAATATGTCTCATCTTTGAAATCTGAGCCACTCGTGAAAACAATAAAGGAAAATTAAATCTGAGAAATAACACATCCTAAAATGATGCTGGACAAACTTCATAATATCCTTCACTACAACACTGGACAAAAGTTTATCCGAGACTCCATGACAAGACATTTAGCTTCTGAAGAGCAGAAATAGCTCTTTATAAGCTGATTTTATTTCTTTAAGAAATAATCATCAACATTTACCCGCTTCATCTTTTTTCATGAATTTTTCAGTAGCAACACTGCAAAATAACTTAATGGGAAAAGTTAACTCTGTTACCACATGATTGTGAGATCTCCTCACTGATAAATTAGGGAAGTCACAAACATTTAAGACTATATTACACTTCAGTCACAATGCCCCTTCTCCAGCACCGTCTCCAAAGCTTTGTGTCCTTGGTCAGGACATGAGAATTCTGAACAGACCCAGCCATGCTCTACAACAATCAGGCCCTGGACAGGTGCTTTTCATGCTAGTTTCTCCCTTCACCTTTGACACAGTTGTCAGGTATAAGCATGACCTGGATATTTAAATACTTACTCAGTCAAACTCATGAATAAGTGAGGAAAATATCTTTTGAGAAGCAACAGTTGCGGCTTCTCTGTGATTTCTGATGATCCAACTTTCTGACTGAGCAACCACATGAAACAACAGGGCAGTAAAAGCAACATGAAATCACTCTCCTATGCAACCTTGTTCTCTAGATCTCTTCACCTAACGAAGGTGTTATTACTTCACAGTTCTAGAAGGCAAATCTGTACTCATCAGATACTGTGATCTCAAGAAGGAATAGTTCAAAAAAGGCTAAACCTTTTTATTTCCTAGATAGTATAATTTTTGCCACCTGGGACACCCATACAACCCCACATGGGCCTACACAGACAGACACACAGACGAACACATATACACCAACTGCTGTTGATCCCTAACCTACTCATCACCCCAACTTCCAGACAATTCATTAATCATTTTTTAATATTTTAATGGTCACAGTCATAAAGGTAGTTTCGCAAAGTAGTTTACAGTTTTTACTTAGAGGAGACTAAAATATAGTTTAGAATCTTTCTTATTCATCTGCTTAAGTTTCTTCCTTGTAATTAAAACTGTGGATCTAACCTATAATTCGGTCAAAATCTTAAACAGTGACTGATGCTTATTACCAAGGAGGCTTATCTAACGTGATGTACATTTCGGAGGACAGCACTTATGGTTTTTAAATCACTGGGTCTTTCTGTTCAAAATAATCAGGGGCTGAGCTTCATCTTCTGCAGCTTTCCCATTCTCAAAAGGCTGTTTTCTTTCTTTCCAATAAAACAAGCTGTTCTCCACATATCATGAGCTAAAAAGCAGCCCAAGAATACAGCAAGGGTATCTGGAAATGGGATTGCCTTAACTCCTACACAGGCTAAATCAATTAACCAAAATAGGTAAAATGTCCACGCTCTCCCTTAAACATTGCTAAAGCTATAATACTGCTTAAAATAATGAACAGATCCTTCATAGCAGGCAAATGACTCAATAAGCCAAGAAGATATGATTCCTTTTAAGACTGTCTTTTGTATTCTCACTGCATTCCCGGTGCTTCAGGTCAGGGCAAGAACTTCAGGAACTACGGCGCTGTGGAAACACAGCGTCTGTGGGTCTGGAACTGTGCGTGACTGCTCAGAACACTTCCCTAAGGAAAAGAATTGCACAAGGGCATAGTGTACCAGCTGCTGGCTCAGAACCAGCACAGCCTGCTCCACGGGGGTAATGGTGCTTCTCCTGACACTGCCACAGAGGTACTCCTCAGCCAGCTTCCACTGTCTTTTCCCTTTTCTACTCCTCTTTCTTCCAATTCTCACTTCCACATGGATTTTGGATGACAGCTTTGAATATATACGCATGTTAACTCTCAGTGAAAAGTCGTTCACCACCAGCCCGCCATAAGCATCCCTCCTGTTTTCAAAATGACAGTGTCTTCAATAGCGGCAATTTTAAGTTAAAAGAAACTGGATTTTAAAAGATCTTAACAAAACATTCTCAAAGTTCCTTTCCAATTTCAAGTCTATGAAAACGTATGTGGATTCTTAATATTTAAAAAATAGTGTCAAGTATTTTATTCAATGGAGGTGAGTAATAAAGTAAAAATCAGCTACATAGAAATGTTATATTAAAACATTCCTTAGTTGTACCAGTAGCAGTAGTATTAATAGTACTAGTAGGGCATTTGCTATGCGTAAAACATTATTTCCAGTATTTAACGTGGTTTTTTTTTTCATTTAAATCTCAGAAAAATACTGTGAGGGAAGCGCTTTGACTCACCCACTTTTTACTACCCCACACAGAGGTACATTGTTAGCTTCTGTGTTTCTGGTAAATCTTTACCCTCTTGTGCTAGCTCCAATATTCTCCTACCACTAGTCCAGGAAAAAATCACATTTCAATCATTGGCCTGAGTACCTTTGACTCTTAATTCCTCCAGAATATGAAAGAGTAGTTAGTAATTTACAACATGCTTCATAGTTGAGGTTAAATCCCTAATTTCAAATGTCAGAATAAGTAGAAAAAACAGACCTAAATCTAAAAGAATGAACGTTTACACAAAGTATCTCTCATTCTTGGTATCCAGCCAGGTGAGAATCTCATATTTTAAGTATTTTTCCTTTTTAACTGTAAGTGCTTATATCTGGGTACATTAAAAAGCCTTAGAGATTATAACCTATCCAGGCAGGGGTTCACGTTTTACGATTTATTGTCCATTGCTTAAAAGATTTAAAATTTTCTGCACAGCGTCTTCAAATCTCTGGAGAAAAGAGGCTATATAAAGTCAAAATAAACAAATCCTAGACAGTTTATGTGGTAGCACTTTTGATTTTCCCAATATGCCTTTCCAACTGACTCATGGACATGATTTCATTTAATAAATTAATTTCAGAAAAAGAAAACAAATGTATCCCTAGTGAATGTCATTGTTTCCTACTATGTCAACCAAGTGCTTCCAAAGTTCTGCTTCAAACAAAGGTTTATTTTTAGCAGCAAAAATTTATCTCCTCTGATTTGATACTTATCATCTTTGCCTCCCTTGATTTTATGACCCCTTATTCTACCTTCCAGCAGTATTTAATTTGCTAAGACTAAAGAGGGCATAACAACCCTTCATTTTCCCAAGACGATCTCAAAGGTAAATAAAATTCTAGAGGCACTTTCCTAAAGCAACAAAGGTTAGTACAAACTTTTCCTTAAGCACTCCGACGAGAAAGAAACAATGCTGGAATTTAGAGAACCAAGTAAAACACTTCTGTTGTCAACAATATAAAACTTATTTGAAAATAATTTTTTCAAAAGCCACAACGCTGTATCTAAAGGCTGACAAAATTCTGAGACTGAAATCCTGCCAGTGGTAACTTCTGGGTTCAGAAAAAATAGAAAAACATGCCAAAAAGAGAAAACCCTGAGGAAAGATGCAGGGGAGACCCTACATGTAAGAATTAAAGTATACTGGAATTCAGATATATCTGCATTAACTATACATGTTAGCTAGTCACAGGAAGGCTTAAAAATGGTGTTAAATGTACCATCTGGAATCCTGTAAAATGAACTTTTACCTGATGGTTAGTGGCAATTTATTACTAAACACAAGAGAGATGTGTGAGCTATTCTGGACTCAAACAGGACATTATCCTTGCAGCAAGACCAATATTCACTAAGCAACGTATCCACTGAACAGTAAAGCAGACCACTGAAATCGTGGTAAAAATCCCATAGCATAATGGATTTCAGTCTAGGAACTGAGAGACTTTTCATTCCTTCTGTTAATCTCTCCTTACAACTTCTTTCTTCCAGGAAGCCATCCAGTAAGAGTTCTTCCAAAACTTTCAACTTTCATATTTTGTGTCTTAAAAACAGTATACTGCCTATTCATATAGTCCCAAATTCCTGGGTAACTGAGAGCCTACACGTCACCACAAGTTGTGAGAACCCAGAGTTAGGATTTTAACGCTGGGGGGGGGAATCAGGCACTCATTTAAAAATTTCTTTCTATACCATCTTGTCTCTGTGTATATTTTATATATGTGTACATTAACTGAAATTTTATCTGTGTTTATCTAGCATGCTGACCTCCACCTTTCAAATGATCTTTGCATAGTTTTGTATAGAAAATGTTCCTCCTCCAGCACTGCCGCTACAAATGCCACGAGTAGCAAAACCCCAGGGTCTCCGGACTCTTAGCGCCACCCTGAGGTTGCCTCAGTGCTTCCTGCCATGAGGTAGCAGCTGCCGTAACCTTCCACCATGCAGAAAACCCAGACACAAGAAACCTGCAAGCTCTGCTTCCTAATTTGCCCCCAAATGAACGCATGAAGTCACTGATGATCCTGACACTTTAATGCCAATATTAGTTATTGAAAAAAGTATTCCACTTCAGGAGGCAATTTAATTCTCTGAGACCTAGTCCACTTTGTACTGAAATGCCATGACAGCTGGTATTCTTAAATGGGCATCTTAAAAAGTTGCCCAAAATGCCCTAAGTGTCTGGATTATTGTCAGAAAGCATCAATCTCAGTGGATCTATCTTATAATAACTGTGAATATATCTTATGATAATGATGAATATATCTTATGATATATTCTGCTAACCATGAATTATGCATATTCCACATCTCCACAATTAAATAAAAGAGCAGGGACCAAAATGTAACATCACAGAAAGTTTCCATCACTGCTAGAACTGACTAGCTAGTTAATAAAATATTGTTATAAAGCAAAGCAAAAAAATATTCCAAATTCTTCAGTCCCTTACTACACTTTCTAACAATGTATGGTTCTGACCAAAACATATTTACTTCTGAAGTTATCCTTTTTCTGTTATTTTTTAAACAAGTGTGAGCGAGCAAATATACGCTTGTGCAGTCCTGGGTGGAGGATGGAGAAAGAAGCATTTTTCTGTCTCTGGCTACAGGAAGTCGATAAGCCTACAGATATCAGGGATAAAATGATTGTGATCAAAGCTGATTTTAACACATTGAAAATGTTTTTCCTCAGTGCTGTTCTTTGCACAATATATATCAACTGGATCGGTTTGGGTACGACAAGAAGCAAGAGTAGTTTTTGCTACAAATTATATACATTAAGTTAGTCATATTCACATACTTAAATATACATTCATAAGGTCTTCATAAAATCTCAGTAAGTTTAGCATAATAAATTTTTTCCTCTACGTTTCTCTTTGTTATTTTATCCCAAAAATAAAATATTAAAATCCAACTGGCAGAAAGTTGTCATCTTTTTGACATGATTCCAGCCAGATGCAAGAGGATTCAGACATGTCCTAAAATATGTGAACATGTCCTAAAAATATGTGAAATCTATACACATCCAGCATACCCCTAAGGTATTTCTATATCGTATGTATGCATTCCCATTCTCTCTCACACCTCTCTCTCTGTCTTTCTCTCTCTCTCTCCCTCTCTCTCTCTCTCTCTCTCTCACACACACACACACACACACACACACACACCCCTACCTATGCGCCTCTATAGGGTTCCTTTGATTAAAAGAAGATATAACAAAATAACAATACGTGTATGCTTGTGTGAATTTAGTCTCATTTTTTATTTATATATGAGTATCTTGATTTCTTGGACTGCTGAATATATCTGCAAAGGCCCATAGAGAATAGTTTTATACAAGTATTTCTCACTATAATTTGTACTAAAAGCACTTTGTAAGTTAGAACCTGGAAAATGTTTTCAAAGAACTTCAAGGTGTTGCTTCTTTTCTTACAAAACATGGGGAAAGCAGGTTCTAAAACAGTATAAAGATAAGTCATATGGAACTTGAAAATGTTTTCTAAGTATTGCAAGGTCCCAGGCAATTGGTGCAGTTAAGAGAACTCCCTTAGGGTAATCAGAAAAGAGGCACTGCCAACTCTACTGAGAGTTTTAATGTGTCTGGGTGTTCAAGTTACAGCCCACAGAAAACGGTAGAGTAAAAAGAACTGCCAAGGATTTTAACACCGAAAGCGAACAGAGAATATAATCATTGTTGTCCAGAATCGGTCTCCTAAAGTGAGTGATTATCTAGGGACAGGGTCCAATGTGTCACAGTGGGACATATCAAAAGCCATTATATAGGGACAGCTGATGACAAGAGCCCTTGGCGTAGGGAAAATGAAATTGCTGACTTCACATTAGTAATGGGGGAAAAACAACAACAGTAACAACAACAAAAAACTAAATTTCTAAAAACAACACATGTTCAGAAATTGCACCAAATCTAAAAGTACACCAAGATTCATTATGAACTAGAAGGACCAAAGGAAAGAGCAGGCATAACATAAGACAAGGCTCACAAAAGAGGCCATTTTTATACCTACTGTGATTAGAGAAAAGCCACCCACAAAACATGGCGCACAACGAATATATATACTAAAGAGAAAGGAGGATATAAAGTATAATCCCCAGACAAATTCTGTAGCCACATACGCTTTTTTTAAATATCACCAAAAATATGTGAAATCTATACACATCCAGCATAATTCAGATATTCCTTGAAATTACTGATTTGTCTTACTCCAAAGTTAATAATAATACTATAGTATGTTATATTAATAGTATAGAGTAGAGGGGGAAAGTAAAAAGTTAGATGTGATCCTAACAGAAGGTCAGAAAGCACGTATCTATTTGCCCACTGAAGAATATCGACCAAAACATATGCTGCCCCTGATATAAGTAAAAGTCTTCTTAATCACTGGCAATAGGGAATCCATTATATACTACAGTATCTGAAAAAAACAGGTCATATTATAAAGTTAAGTTCCTTAATATAGGTATTCCAGATATAATTCCTATAGTTTAAGAGAGCTTGAACAATTTCTCTTATTATTTGTGTAATATTAAATGGTGTGCTTTCAGCACTGCTCATTAACATCCTATGTAAGTAAATGAGGAATATCTCATCCCTTCTGCTGTATTCTATTTGTGATCATTGTTTTAAGCAAGTCAGTAAGTCCAGCCCACACTCATGGAGAGAGGGTTACACAACGGTATGAATGTCAGGAAGTGAGGATCCTGGCGGGAGACATCTTAAAGGCCGCCTATCCCAATAGGTAAACTTAAAATTCGGTAAGTTCTATGCATTAACTTTCAGTTTTTGAAAATTGGGAAAAGTAAGCGATCATCAATTGTATGTTCCACTAAAGCAGAAATGTTGAGACTATTGAACTAAGGGAATCCTAAAGCTCTTTCCAATCCTAACATGCAGAGAATCTATGAATTTATGGCATATACCAGACAAAAATACATCAGAATACATGTATTTAAAAAGACAGGATTAAGTGCAGGAATTCAAAAGAGAAAAATAATATATAGGAAAGAATAAAGGAAAAAAGTTTGGACAGGTAGATTTTGGAGTAAAGAAAATTCCAGTGAAAGGACCAGCATGAACAAAGAAGAAAAGCACAGAGGTAGGGAAGTATAAGGTCTTGTTGAAGAAACTGAAAATGGTCTTGGTTTTAGGCTAAGGATATATCTGGTAGAGGAAGAGGGGAAAATGAAGCTGCAGTGGAAGACTGGGTTAGAATAGAGAGGAACATGAATTCTAAGCCAAAGAGACTGAACTAAACGAAACAAAGAGGAGCCACAGAAGATTTCTGAGTAAAGGGAGAACACCTGCAGAGCTGTGATTTAGAAATAGACATGTGGCGGCCACAGACGAACTCAGGGCTAGACTACCACAGAAAGGGTGAGCAGTGTGGCAGTCACTTGGTCTGAAGGAAGGTCATAGCTGCCAGGGCAGAAGGGAGAGGACATGCCCCAGCACTGGGGTTTTGCAGACTTCTCTCCTTTGCCATGCTTTCTACTTGCTCTCTATGTCCAGCTCAAATCTCTCTCCTGACCCACATTTCCAATATGTCCACTCAAATGTCTCCCAATTTACTTATGATGCCTCCTCTCCAACCTGCTTTCATCTCATATTCCTTCTCATTGCTCTCAGCGCCATGACTGATTCAGTGCCCCAAGACCCTCAGCCTCTCTCATGCCCACCTTTCAATCAGTCCCGCCACCATCATTACCGATTTACCTCCTACCTTCCGTTCCCAATATCCCTGGCTTATGTCAGGTCTTCAGAAAGTCTTGCTACCGCAATGTAAAGATGATTGAATTACCTGGAAGTATCTTCCACCCCAACTGACGCCTTGGTCCTGAAGAAGGTCCTGGAAGACTTTTGACAATCATATCAAAGGGATGAGTCCAGAAGACCCATGAATGACAGATGTTAGATTTTCTACCAGTCTGACAGAATGGTGGCCTGAGAGTCAATAATTATGTTATTATGACTAATTATGTTAATTTAAGATAATGATGTCAATAATTATCTTAAATAGTAGAAAATAAAGGAAATTATATTGCTCAAACACATGAGATTGTGTTCTCACGTTTATCCACAGTACGCATGGGGACCTTTTCAGGGATTGCTGGAAGTCCCTGAACATGCATAACTGTGACAAAAAGAGATGTCAATCCTTAGAACTGAACCCAATATGCTTTGTGACTGTGATTGTGATTGTGATTGTGTTGGACATCTGGTATACAGAGATGGGGGGACACATATTTCTGAAATATCAGTGGTTTGTGATGAAAACGAGTTCTGCTTTAAATTCCATAAGCAGATAAAGAGTGACTGGTAGATGGGAGGGAGGGTGAGGCAGTCTGGTTAAATGTGGCTGAAGAGATATATCTTTCTGCGATTCCTAGGTGAATACTTATGAGAGGGAGAGGTGAGGAAAGATGTTTTTCAGATCTCCACCTCAGACTCCAAATTTCTTAAAATACAAAACAAGACCAAAAAAAAGAAAAAAATCAGAACACTTCCTGGAAAGGGATGGGTTCTGCCCAAGGAAGTTTAGAATCAGAAACTGTAGATCTGACCTGTTTAGAACAGGTTTTGGCAGGTGTGAACGGTGTACCATGCTCTGCTTAAGGCACTGTCGGACTGAGTCCCACACCCAGCAAAAATTCTCCTGAAGCTGGAATTCAGGGCTGGCAAGAGCTGGGGAGGGTGGGGAAAGTTGGCATTTGCCGCTCATTTCTGAGGAGCCAGGGGAACCAAGCACAGACTGGGTGATGCTTGCACCACCAGCTCTGATCCTGGAGATAAGAAGAGCCTTGGCACCGTAGTTCAAAGCTTGTCGTAGTGCTTTTGAACGCCAGTAGCAAAGTGACCCCAAAAGGAGCAAGGGGCAATACCCCTTCACCTATGATTTTTCCACCAAAGTAGCAGCCTAGGATCATGCAGAAAACTGTCATTTGGAGAACTAGATCATACCCCACAAGGAGAGCAGAGTCCTGGCCGCCTCACAGAAGGAAAATTTCTTAGACCCCCTAGAGCACTTAGGAAGTGCAATCACTCTTCTGGCTTTGCTTGAGGAGAAGAGGAACGTTTGTTGTACCGAGATGGCACCCGTGAAGAGAAGCCACAACCCACAGGGAGAAAGCTGAGGAATGCTTGGAGAGGCAATCACTAGGAACTTCAGGGCGTTCAGAGAGTAGAGTATTTCCCCCTCACAGTTAGGACAGCTGAAACCCAGGGAAGGAAGGGAAAGAGGGAAAAATCCTTTGGAGACGGATCCCTGGTGGGAAGGTGGGCTGGGGATGGTAACTACCTTTCACTCTTACCTTTTGATGTGAAAAAATGTCAGAAAGGTGCCCAGTTCTCAACCCAATTCCTAGACTCAGGGCAAGACAAGAACTCAGAGAAAAAAGAGAACACAGCTGGATCGGTGACCTCCACCAAATTATATTCTGTCCTCCATCTTCTGCCAAAGACCAATGCTCACCTCCCAAAGATTTCAGGACTGATTAAGGATGACAGCAATGGTCAGACTGGTGCTCAGATTCCACAAGGATTCAGCTGTGGTAAGACCACTCTGAGGGGAACTGCCATGCTCAGAAGCTCTTGGTTGGCAAAACTCCTCTTACAGGTATAAATACCACAAGGAAGCACCCTGCAGGGTTGCATGTGAAAAAGTTTTAGAAGTCAATCAATATTTATTGAAACTTATGTTCCATTGACCAAGTAACTGCTACGTATATTTACAAAGGAAACAAAATGTTTGTCTTCAAAGACAAACGTAAATATAGCCATATATTTGTCCATGAGAAGATAATACTCAAAGTAATTTTGAAGTATGATAGGGTATTTACATATTCATATAAGCATGTGTGATTATCTGCAAATGCACAGTAACTAGAATGAATGAATGAATGAAACAAATATATAAATAACAAAGAGCTAAGCAGCAACTTCTTCATTACCTTTCCCCCAATCACCAATCTGAATTTTATTTCTTCTTTGCTCCCAGCTTCATTTCACAAATGTAGAGTAAACCTTTAAGTGTGTGGGATGACATCCTAAGTTCTACAATTTCCACATTTGCAAATAGAGATTTACACAAGAGCTTGTTGCTCATGAATCACAATTCTATTGAGCATCTGACTGCCTGAGTTTAATTCCACACCTCAAGTTAGCAGCCTTTCCAGCTTTCACTAAAGTTTGATTTTCCCACCTGATGGTCATGCTTGAGAAAAGCAAGGGCAGAATCCTAAAGCCTTGCCTGTTGATTGCAAATGCTGGGTAGTCAGTTAGGATTCCTCTCTAGTTGGTAATGAATTTGATAATACTAATGGTAGATCCCATTGACTGAGGGCTGACCACGTACCAGATACTTTATAAATTAATGATGTTATTTAGGTCATCTGTTTATGTTACAGCAATCCTCACAATTTTTTGAGACAGGCTTTATCACCCCCGTTTCAGATGAAGAAGCTGTAGTTTGAAAAGACTATCCAAATGTGTGATGAAGGACTCAAACCAGGTTTTCCTGACACCAAAGCCCAGATTCGTGATGACTATGCTACACCACGTCCCCACTAGTTCCAGTCTCTGAGACTCCCAAAGCACGTTTCAGATGTTTGCCTAGGAAAATTACACCACACTACATCACAGAGCCCCAGAGTCTAATGAGAACAGTCAAAACTATGAATGTTAATAAATAAAATCTCTATTGTATGATGTAACTAACTTCTTCCTTGACTTTGCCCTCTTTTCTAAAATTGCAGTATTCACTGTATACAACTTCCCTGGAACAGGAGAGTTCAGTTAACTTCTTAAGCACAAACTGTGTAAGTACAAAGTGTGTAAGAACTTTCACCCACATCATCTCTACCATCATCCCCACCAGGGTCCTCTGACAGAGGTATTATTTTTCCTATTTACTAGTGAAGAAACTGAAGCTTAGAAAGATTCAGGGATTTAGCCAATATTCCACACTCATTAAGGACACAGATCATGCTCTTTTTCATGTATATATTTGCATACATTTTTATGCTTGTATATACAGAACCTGTCTCAATAAATGCTGAGTAATAAATGGAACAAGCGGAAGAAATGGGATCTGGCAGGGGCAGTAGTGTCTTTCTTGTTTACCATTGTCTAGCTAGATGCTCAATAAATGCTTGCTGAGGGAAGGAAGGAAGAGAGGGAGGGAGAAGTTCTTACTTCATACCTCACTCTCTTTTGAGCTTAGAACATGCTAGACTATTTCTCCATCATCTTTCTACTTATAACATCTAGTGCAGTACCTGGCACTCAGAGGCATTCAACAAATAAAGATTGACTGTAGGATACCTACTGAAATAACAAATTAAAAAAAAAAAAAACACATACACACAACTTTTTAATACAGCAAGAGACTTCCAAAGGCAAAGTAAACATAAGTCGATGATCAGGTCAACACTATAAAGAAGCAGATAAAATCAAATGGAATAGAAAATCAGAGAAATTGATTGTTGAGTGTATAGAGACACTGCCATATAAAACTCACAAACACACGCAGCATAATATAGCCCTACAGAGACATAGTTAAGTATTTAGATTCTTCAGGTATCCAGGTCCCATACCATTTAATACCTTAAAAGTAAAGGTCAGAACAGCGAACAGAATCACCAATCAGTGTGAGAAGCAGCGCTGATAAATACATAGAGAAACCGAATTCACACATGCCCCTCCCTTTAGGCTGTGATTTTTCGAATATAAACTGTAGAGAGCAGTAGAATGATGATATCACCGTAGATTAGATGTTCTATTTAACAAAAATGGTCATATTTTTATTTTCTTCTTCCTTGGGGAGCCTCCATCTCAAGATAACTTTTAAATAGAAACAACCAGCTTTTCAGCAGAGCCTGATTTATCAATTTGCACCTCCGGCAAAGGCAGGCCTAGAATTCTATTGTTTTGTTAATTGTCAATTTGCATCTTTGAAAGGTGTTGCATTTTCTCTTCTTTCCAGCAGGTTAAGACTAATTCTGTACGTTAATAAATATTATAAACACTTTCCACAGGAATGTAGCTTGCTAAAAAGTATGTTATTATTCTTATTCTCTATTTTCCTCTACCTAATTACACCACGGATCTTAAAGTTGATTTTATGAAAACTAGTTAAGCTCTTGTTTAAACTTTTTCTTCAAAAACACTTTTGCTTTTCAAATAAACATTTAAACAAAATGTTATTTAAAGCACCAATTACTGACAGTCATGAAAAAGTTACAAATGAATTAAGGCAAACTTTCACAAGGATATCTTAGATTTTTACCTTGAATAGACGTGAAAATATCCTTTCCTTTTCTTTCTTCTGGTACATATATAGCATAAAAAACATAGTAAGTAAAACCAAAAATCCATTTTACAAGGTAACAGAAAAGATGGAAACAGAAACTATAAAAAACGTATCAGGAAAAGGGATACAAAGAAGATAAAGATTATTACTTACACTTGTGTTTACAAGTAGTAACTTGGAGAACTAAAAGTTCTTAACATACCCTATCAGTACTAGTTCCAGTACTTGCTTTGGAATGATATGATCTTTTTGATATGCTTGTCAAAGCAGGTATTTTTAACCCACTGCAACATTTTCCCTATCTGATTGCTAGATATAAAATACTAAGCCAAATATTACATGGTAACTCTCAAGCTTTTGAACTGAGGGAGGTGGTGTTTAAAAAGAGCAAGTGATCATTTCCCATCAAATCCAAGTAAGGATGCTTGAAGGCCATTTCTGTTGCTAAGAAAATGACTTCACATGTCATAAGTAGCTTTAATTTACTAAATTTATTTATATTCTACCTTTTTCCTAAAGGGATTTGAGAGGGGTAATCTCTATTTGTGTTTCTCAACTTTGGTTTCTGAAGTACAAAATCACAGATGAACAATATTTATGGATCAATAACAAAGATAATATATTTAACATGTCTGTAAAGTGCTTTGTAAAATATGAATGCTACATGTGTTATTTATTACCGTCTATGGGCTTGCTCCTAAACCATGTATGTCATCACTCCAAGAAGCAGCACTGAATGATATAACCTTATTATAAATATTTAAAAGCGTTCTTGAAAGTATCAACACCTTGAAAAGAAAATTTAACATTTTAATCAACTACCTCAATTCAGCCTATCCCTGGCCCCAGGATACTTTTGTCTCACACTCATATATATACATACGTTTTATGCACGAATCCATTATATAATGCCTCTTAATACTGTTATACAGTCCTTTTCATGAAATCTATAATATTGATCAAACTAAATCTATTTTGGGGGAAAAGCCAGGAAAATATGATAATACAGCAACTAGAAGGAAAAGTCATTGGGTACAAAGAATTAGTGAAGTAATGAAGAATGGAGCTTTAATAATACTAGGCATTAATTCTGTATGCAAATAACTCAATCCTGTCAAATAAATGTCAGGGAAACAGACAAGACTCATTAATAGCTTAAGTGGCTCTAAAGGATTTTCAGTGTTTTTTTCTTCCCTCCTTTTTTCTTTTTTACTTGAAAAAATATATACTTCCAATTTTTTTTTTAATGGCTGGGGACAGCAGATATACACTACTGTGCTTCATAAACTTTTTATACACCATCTACTATGTGCCAAGTTTGTTGAACTTGGAAGATTCAATTTGGAAAATTTGGAAATTAAAAAAAAAATCAGATTTTGCATGTGGAATATTTTAGGAGTAGGATTGAATATAATATTACACAAATGAATTTCCAGTTTAAGTCAAACCTAATATCTTGGGGCAAAATAAGTATAATTTAGTCAGTTATCACCAGAGAATAATTTTAACCATTTTGTGTAAATACATTGGAATCACTTTCAGGTCAGGCTGCTAGTAGAAGTTTTGAAGATGGAAGTCCACATTTCTTTAATTCTTGACATCATTTAGTTCTTTCTAAAGGCTGAGGAGGTTCCTATCAGACACCTGGGCTCTTATAGAATCCCATAACCAGTGCCTCCTTCCCTCATCAAGTGACTACCTGCTTCTTTTTTGATAATGAATAAAGCTGTGATTAGGAATATGATATCTGGGAGGTCCCCTTAAAATATATAAAACAACAACAAAAATACATACTTTGTCCCAGGCAAATATTTAGCAGGGTATGAAGGTCATAATGTATCCAAAATATATATGGAACTTAAGAGTTTTACAAAATTCCCTTTAAAAACAAGAGATTAAAAATTCTATATAGATTCAGCTCAAAGAAATTGGTATTTGAGAAAAGAAATTAAAGACTCTGGTTTATGTTATGAATAGAATGAAAAATAACTTCTTTTCAACTTACATTGAGATCACTGGTCTTTTTCCACTCACTGATGGTAGATATACGGATATTGGATTTAAATCACAATATAAGGGTTATGAGTAATATGTGTAGAAACTTTATGAGGTTTCTGCTAAGATTTTCATCTCAACTTTTCCATTTTAGGTCTTATGGTTATGTAACTCCCTTCTTCAGAATGTTCCAAGAGTTCCTCATAATTTGCAGTAAAATCTAAAACCTTTTTCCTAAGTTAGCTGGTCCTCGAGGACTTCTTGTCGGGGTATATTTTCACTGCTTAACAATTTATTGCATTTATTTGTGCTTCAGGGTTTAGTATCCATATTCTATATCCATATTCACATTCCTTCTCTCTCTTTCCATTTTTGTCTACGCTCATTTTCTTGCCGATGACTCTCACATTTATATTTCCATCCTCACTTCTGTTCAATATTTCTACTTGGATATATAATCAGAATTGCAAACTTATGTTCAAAACTGATCTATTCTTCATCCTCAAGCCTGCTCTTCTTGTCTCCAAATCTCAGTAAATGAAAAAGGCTCTCTTCCCAGTTACTCTGGCGCAAATCCCTCAAGGTATCTTGTGACCTCTCTCTTTCTTGAATACCCCATATTCATTTGGGTCAACAAATCTTGTTAACTGAATCTTTAAAATACCCTAAATCGAGGTTTTGACCACTTTTTACCACCTCCACTGCCACTGCCTTGATTTAATCCACCACGATCTCTTGTCTCTCCATAGCCTCCCAACTGGCCTCCCAGTTTCCATTCCTTGACCAAAACCTGTGTTTTCTCCATACTAAAGCCAGAATGATCCTTTTAAAACCTAAGTCAGGGCTCCCCTGGTGGCGCAGTGGTTGAGAGTCCGCCTGCCGATGCAGGGGACACAGGTTTATGCCCCGGTCCGGGAGGATCCCACATGCCACGGAGCGGCTGGGCCCGTGAGCCCCGGCCGCTGAGCCTGCACGTCTGGAGCACGTGCTCCGCAACGGGAGAGGCCACAACTGTGAGAGGTCCACACACCGCAGAAGAAAAAAAAAAAAATCTAAGCCAGTTCTCTATGCCCCAAACCCCATCAAGGCTTCTCATCTCATTCAGAGTAAAAGACAAAGTCCTCACAATGTCCTACAAGGCCTAAATGATCTGGCTCCCAATTGTTCTCTGACCTCATCCCTGCTATTCACTCCTCCCTACACTCCTCTCCAGCCCCATGGACCTCCTTGCTCTTACTTACAGACATGCTCCAATTTGCTATTCCTTGTTTTATTATGTCCATTACCTGTCATCCCCATGAAGGCAGAGATTTTTGTCTGCTTTGTTCATAATCACATCCTCAGTACCTAGAAATGTGCCTGGAACATAGCAGGCATTCAGTAGTGATTTGTTGTTGGATGCTAACTTAGCTGTGTCTCTCTACTATCTCTAAATTCTTTGCTTTGTTCATCAATGAACCCTCAGTGTCAAACTCAGTTCCTGGACAGTAATAAATATTCAATAAATGCTAACTAATTAATGAGTTAATGGATTAATTAATGAACTAATGAAACACTTTAGCAAGGAACAAAGCCTTAAGATAAAGAAACCTCCTTGAAATTATGTGAATTACCTATTTACCCCCTATCTAGCATTTGTGTTCTCTCTACACCTCTTCAAGGATTTCTTCAATCTTCCTTTTATTTTAACTCATCTTCTGCACTCTTACTACCCAGGTCTAGCTAAGTTATGCAGCATGTTTAGCTACTGAATAGCTGAATTGAGGTAGAATGCTTTTTCTATTTTCTCTTCTTGTTTATACCCATCTATTAAATATTAAAACCTTTTGCAATTAACATATATTGTTATTTAGTTAAAAGAAAAAAATACAAGTTAAGATTAAAATATTAAAAGCAAAAAGAAGAAAAAATACAGAAACCTCATTTAATTCTTTGAGTATTAGTATTTTAAGAAAACGCAAGCTTACCATATTTAGAAATTGTCTTCCCAAGCTTACCATATTTAGAAATTGTCTTCCCATCATAATAATCTACATGATTATGTAAAATGTATGTGTAAAGATGGCTGTTCTTCAAAGTTTCAAATTAATACACATATAGGTTATGACCAACTTGATTCCTCCCCATCCCTTACTGGATTTTTTATGACTTTCATTATCAGAATCAAGAGTAGAAAAATCAAAATAAAATATAAAAGTTTCCTTTAAAATAATTGTTCAGCAAATCATTTAGACAGCTTTACTAATCTCCTCTAGTTTCAAATATAAAGGGGAAACTAGTTCAGATAAAAACCATCCTGCTGCACCTTTCCAGCAGGTGGTTCTCTTTATTCTCAAGGCCTTGGGTGCAAATGAAAGTTAAACTTTAAGTCCCACAAAGAAATCTTGAAAGCGCCAAATATCTGTTCATCTAACTCAGGCTTCAGAAAACGGAGGCATGTGACTCTGTTTTTGAACCTGCCTTCAAAGCTAAGGATCTTCAGCCGCAGGCTTCTCTTTCACATCACTTGGGGCCCACTGGTGATCAGACAACTGTGAAGCTGCCTGCATTACCTCGAAAGCTTTGTAGCCTCTGCAGGCACAGCTATTCTAGAGACAGTCCCCTGTGTCACTTGTGGTATTCTCTTGGTTGGTAATTACAGAATAAAAATCACTGGAGTCCTAACATGTGAAGGGAGTGCCAGAAAGCAGAATTCTCTCAAGACGATTTTAAAATGACTAAGTTTTAGCTGTGTCTTTGGAATAAGCAGAGGGGCAGAGGCAGGGGTGAGGTGGGAGGTATGGAGGGTCTGTCATGGCACCAGTTATACCTACCAACCAAACGTGCAGAGGGATCACCACCTCTGGCACCCATATGAAACTTTACCTAATGAAATACATACATTCATGTGCCTCGTTCTGACATTTAACAACAGACCTGACAATGGCACAATTTATCTGAATGCTCTGTCACGAGAGCACGTTTCCAAACATTGCCAATTTCCCACACAATTGCAAAATTTTCAGCACTCTTTCAACTCACTCATCAGGAGTGACTGGAATTCCCTCTTCTGGCCCTCTCACTTTTGGATATGAAAGTAGGAAGGAAGCAGAAGATCTGCAGAAATACAAATTAGTGCACAGAAATTCACAAGCTTCAGTATCTCTCAGCATGTATAAAGGAATAATGAAATAGAACTGTGCCAACTACATTGAAATTCCACATGTCGTTTCAAACATATTTAGAGAGAAATTAAAAATTTTTAAGTTAAAAATAAGGCTTGCTTTAAAAAGCATTCCTTATTAGGTAGGAGGCCCTTCATTTTCCATTTTCTTTTTTTTCTGAAAGCATAATAGGGCTTCCATTTGTATAAACCTCTCCTATTCTGGAAGCAAGAAACTGGTGGTGGCATGAGATAATTTGGTTCTAAGACAAGGTTAAAACAAATGGAAAGCTTTTCGTAAGTTTTAGTTTTTAAAATTAGAGTAACTTTTTGCCCTGGGGTCAGCATCTTACAATCCCTAATTCTAGGGAACCAGGGAGCAACCAAACTGCTAACGTGACAAAGATGAAGCCACTTCTCTAGAATCATAGCACTTCAATGCATCATAGAGGAGCTCCTATAATGAAAGAGAGGAAGAAAGAGCTGAGAGTCTTTTATTTCACTCCAGGACAATAACTGACAGTGGTATTTAACAATGAGTGTCAATCATAAAATATGTTCTGTATATTATTTAAAGAAAGGGATTTTAGGAACTTTTCCATCTGAATGGTTTGCACTGAATGAAAAGATTCAGTTATCTAAAACATTATTTAGTTTAAAGACTTGCAATCTCGAACATGACAAATGTCATCTTGAACTTGACTTTGTAAAGCAAACTTGAACTTTATGACTAAGTCTTTGTATAAAATGAAACAGTGTAATCATTATCCCAGTAATAAGAAACCGTTTTCTAAACCCTGTTAACACTACTGTGATACATATTGAATTAAAGCATTTGCCCCTAAGTCTCTTCAACTAATATCAGCAAAATACCAAAAGTATTTTTTCCACTGTTGCTGGGACTACTCCAACTTTGAAATCTTCAAATCTCATGTGAGATTCTTACACAATCTCCATCTTAAGGAACTATTCATGAAGTTCTCTCAGTAATGCTGACAACACCTCCTCTTTGACTTCATTAAGTCATTCAGGCTGTTCCACCCTCCTTTTCCTTCCATCCATCAGCCACCTCTTGGCCTCACTTCTTCCTTTGTTGTAATTCATCACTTAACCATACTATTTGTTAGCACCCTCAATTCTTTGTTCTCTTCTCTTTTCATCCAAAATAATCTGAAATTGTCCACATGTAGTAAAACAAGGTAAGAGACCTCCCCACTATTTGCTCTTTTCTTATTCCAAATTTTATTTATTCTAAATAAAAATATATCACAGCCTTCTTTGGAGCAGGATGTAGCCATGCAACCAAGTTCTAAGAGTGTATGCAAAAGGGGTGGGTGTAATTTCTTGGACGGGGCATTAACTGAAAGGGAAGAGCCATGTCTTTCTTGTTCTCCTCATTTTTCTCAACATCTGAAGTATGACTGGAACATGACTGGAGCACCAGCAGCCATACTGTATCATGAGGCAGGTTTGGAAATGGTACAGCAATCACACAGAAGAGCCGGTGTCCCTGAAACCATGGAGGGTCATATCAGTTCTAGAATGACTACCTAGGGATATTTTAAACAAAGAAAGAAACTTTTCTCTTGTTTAAGCCTCTGCTTTTTTTTCTTGTCCTAATACTGGAATTTGAACCTAAGCTTAACCAATTATGCTGATGATCTGCCTTCTCCACTTTTAGACTTCTCAATGCCTCAGTTTCCTCTGTGTGAAAGTGAGAATAATAATGATACTTAGTTCATGAATTGGTTGTGAAGATTAAGGACTTAGCAGTGCCTGGTACATAATAAACAGTCAGAAATGTTAGTTATTATTAGTAGTAATACCCAGGTGAAACCCAGCATTGTTGGGAAAATCAGCGAAACTGTAAGGATTGGTACTAATATTGAGCCTTCAGTGATAGCAACGTCTTTCATTTGCTTTTAGTAACCTCCCAGCCATTTTCTTCAATGATTATCCTGTATGCTAACAACCTTCTCAATCCTTACCCCTATTACCCAGGCTCCATCTCACCAGATGACACCTCATCCTACAACACTGAGGCCACCAGGCATCCAACTCCCCGCATACAGAGTGACCCGCCTCCACCCCTCCCTGTCTTCTCACTCATGCTGCCTCTTTATCTTCAGCCATTCCTGAGAAGGAGGTACATTTTGTGCAGGTTCATCCCCTCTGCTTGGCTCTGTATGCAATGCTCTCCCTTTCTTATTCCACCCCTCCCTTGCATATTCAGCTTTTGCTTTCCTATTGACTCATCTCCCCCTTGTCAATAAACACGCCCCAGTTTCTACCAATATTAGCATGAATATTCATGCATCCCCCTCAAGCCGACGTATTCTCTCCCATCTCCTTTGCATCTGCATGTCTGGTAAATCACCACTGCCCTTTAAACCCCCATCAATAAAGTTATGAATTATTTGTTTCAAAATCCAGTCCTTAGGTTACTTGATAACAACTAATCACCAATTTTCCCAAGCAAGAAAGTGGGGACTTTAGACTACACTTCTCCTTTTTTGCCCCATGATCAATGAATCACTAAATATTGATTCTACCTTTTAAATATCTTTAAAAGTCATTCTTCTTTCTCTGTCCCGGATGTCATTTTCTGTGTTTAAGTCTTCTTCATATCCTACCTGAATTTGTGAAATAACTATTTTCTCCCCTTGGAATCCATTCTACACATGGTTACCAGAGTGATTTTTCTAAACTACAAATCAAATTATACGATTTTCCTGCAGAATATAACACAAACTCTATAGTGTGGTGTAGAAGGCCCTTCATTATGGAAAACCTAATTAGATTCCCTATTTTATCTCCTAAAGCCACCATCTCGGACTATCAAATTAATGCTGTGACGTGCAGTTTTGTCTTTCTTTGCAACAGTTCATCCTTCAAACCCACACCTTGCCTTCTATGAATGGCAACATTTCCTGACAAAGTTAACAATTCCATTTTCTGTGTAATAACTCAGTAGGTTGTACATGCTTATGTCACTAATGTCATGCTTTATTGTGGTGATTTATTTTTGTTTTGTCTTTTTCTATCTTTATTGAGATATAACTGACATAGAGCATTATGTAAGTTTAAGGTGTACAGTGTGATGATTTGATATACTTATATATTGCAAAATGATTACCATAGTAGAGTTAATTAAAATCTCCATCACCTCACATAATTACCATTTCTTCTTTGTGGTAAGAACATTTAAGATCTATTCTCTTAGCAAATTTCAGGTACATCATAACAGTACTGTCAGCTATAATCACCATTCTATACATTAGACCCCAGAACGTATTCATCTTATAATTCAAAGTTTGTACCCTTTGACCAACATCTCCCCATTTCCTCATCCCCTAGCCCCTGTCAACCACCATTCTACTCTACGTTTCTATGAGTTCGGCATTTTTTAGATTCCACATGTCAGTGATATAACAGTATTTGTCTTTCTCTGTCTGACTTATTCAACTTAGCATAATGCCCTCGAGGTCCATCCATGTTGTTGCAAATGACAGGATTTCCTTCTTTCTCATGGCTGAATAATATTCCATTATGTGTGTGTGTGTGTGTGTCTGTCTGTGTGTGTCTGTATGTGCGTGTATACAAGCATACCTCAAAGATATAGTGGGTTCGGTTCCAGACCACCGCAATGAAGTGACTATTGCAATAAAGGAAGTTAAACGATTTTTTTTAGTTTCTCAGTGCATATAAAAGTTATGCTTACAGTACAGTGTAGTCTATTAAGTATGCAATAGCATCATGTATAAAAAAATGTACATACCTAAATTTAAAAATGATGCTTTTGTTAAAACGGTGCTGATAGAGTTGCTCCACAGAGGGTTGCCACAAATCTTCAATTTGTAACAAATGTAATATCTGCAAAGCTCAGTGAAATGAAGCATAACAAAATGACGTATGCACATATGTGTATGCACACACACACATCAATTAATTAAAAATAGAATTATCATATGAACCAGCAATCCCACTTCTGGTTATATATCCAAAGAAATGCAATCATGATCTCAAAGAAATATTCACACTCCCATGTTCATTGCAGCATTATTCACAACAGCAAAGATATGGAAACAACCTAGTGTCTGTCATCAAATGAATGGATATATATAGTCACATCTTCTTTATCCATTCATTCATTGAAGAATTCAATCTCCTTACTCTTTATTGTTCTGTGGAAATCTTTTTCTTCATGATTCAGTCTTGGTAGGTTGTACTTTTCTAGGAGCTTATCCATTTCTTCTTGGTTATCCAATTTGCTGGCATATACTTGTTCATAGTAGTCTCTTAAGAGCCTATGATTTCTGTACTTGTAATGTCTCCTTTTTCACTTCTGATTTCATTTATCTGAGTCTTCTCTCTCTTTTTCTTAGTCTTGCTAAAGGTTTGTAAATTTTGTTTATTGCTTCAAAAAATCAGCTCATATTTGCATTGATCTTTTCTATTGTTTTTCTGGTCTCTATTTGATTTGTTTCTACTCTGATCTTTGTAATTTCCTTCCTTCTGTTAATTTTGGGCTTAGTTTGTGCTTTTTCTGGTTCCTTGAGGTGTAATGTTACGTTGCTTATTTGAGATCTTTCTTTTTTCTAAATGTAGGCATTACTGCTATAAACTTTCCTCTTAGAATTGCTTTTGCTTCATCCTATAAGTTTCAATATATTGTGCTTCCACTTTCATTTGTTTCAAGATATTTTTTACTTCCCTTTTGATTTCTTCTTTGACCCATTTGTTGCTTGGGAGTGTATTGTTTAATCTCCACATACCTGTGAATTTTCTAGTTCTCCTCCTGTTATCGATTTCTAGTTTCACACCATTGTGGTTGGAAAAGATACTTGGTATGATTTTAATCTTAGATTTTCTAAGATTTTTTTTGGTGACTTATTACATGATCTCTTCTGGAGAATGTTCTGTGTACACTTGAGAATGTGTATGCTGCTGCTATTGGATGGAATGTTCTGTATACTTCTGTTAGGTCTAAAGTATAGTTCAAAAGTCCCGTGTTTCTGTATTAATTTTCTGTCTGGATGACCTATCCACTGTTGAAAGTTGAGCATTATAAAATGACCTTGTCTGTCTCTTGTTAAAGGTTTGGCTAAAAGTCTATTTTGTTCAGTGTAAGTATAGCAACTCCTGCTCTCTTTTGGTTTCCATTCTGATGGAATATCTTTTCCATCTTTTCACTTCAACCCTATGTGTGTCCTTAAAGCTGAAGTAATTCTCTCATAGGCAGCATATAGTTGGATCTCATGGGGTTATTTTTATCCTTCCAGGCATTCTATATATTTTGATTGGAGAATTTAATCCATTTACATCTTGAGTAATTATTGATAGGTAGTCCTTAATAATGCCATCTTTTAATTGTTTTCTGCTCTTTGTAATTCCTTTGATCCTTTCTACCTCTCTTACTGCCTTCCTTTGTGGTATGCTTTGATTCCCTTCTCTTTATCTTTTGTCAGTCTACTGTAGAATTTGTGGTTACCAGCAAGCTTCCATAAAACATCTTATAGATAAAATAGTCTAGTTTATACTGATAAAAGACTTAACTTTGATCACACACAAAAACTATATCATTTTACTACCCCCTTTTACGTTTTTGATGTCACAATATACCTTTCTACATTGCATATTCATTAACATTATTATAGGTATAGTTATTTTTAACACTTTTGTCCTTTAACCTTTATACTAGAGTTGTTAACACACCACTATATTATAGTATTAGAGTAATCAGAATTTGACTATATACTTATCTCTACCAGTGTGTTGTATATTTTTTTATGTTTTCATGTTACTAAATGGTGTCCTTTCATTTCAGCATTTCTTGTAAGGCAGGCCTAGTGGAAACACTCTCAGCTCTCATTTACATGCAAAAGTTTTTTTGTCTCCTTTACTTCTGAAGGACAACATTGCTGGACAGAGTACTCTTGGTTGGCAGTTTTTTTTCTTTCAGCATTTTGAATATATCACCCCACTCTTTCCTAGCCTGTAGATTTCCACTGAGAAATCTACGGATGGCCTTATTGGAGGGAGGGTTCTCTTGTAACTTATAAGCTTCTTTTCTTGCAATTGCTGCTTTTAAGATGACCTCTTTGTCTTTGATTTTTGACAGTTTTATTAGAATATGTCTTGGAGAGAAGAATATGTCAGGAACTTGGATATCCAAATTCCTTCCCAGATGTGGGAAGTTCTTGGCCATTATTTCTTTAAATAAGCTTTCTACCCCCTTCCCCTCCCCCACTCTCCTTTCAGAACTCTGATAATTCGCAGAATGCTTCTTTTGATGGTATCCTATAGCTCATGTAGGCTTTCTTCACTCTTTTTCATTCTTTTTTCTTTGTTCTCATGTGACTGGATAATTTCAAAGTTCATGTCTTCTACTTCACGGATTCTTTCTTTTGCTTGATCCACTCTGCTGCTGATGCTCTCTATTGCATTTTTCATTTTATTTATTGTATTCTTTACTGCCAGAATTTCTGTTTCGTTCTTTTCTTTGATTTCTATCAGTTTGCTCAACTTCTTATTTTGTTCAGGTATTGTTCTCCTGATTTCATTGAATTGTCTTTCTGTGTCTTCCTGTAGCCTACTGTACTTCCTTAAAACAGCTATTTTGAATTCTTTCTTAGACATAAATTGCCAATCTGCATGTCTTTGGGTTCAATTACTAGAGATCCTTTGGTGGCGTCATGCTTCCTTGATTTTTCATGTTCCTTGAAGTTTTGCATTGCTGTCTTCTCATATGAAGTAGGATTCACCTCCTCAGTCTTTACTGACTGCTTTTGGGAGAGAAATATCTCCCATCAGCCCTGCTAGGGATTCTGGGGCTTTCTCAGACCTTCTGTGGATCTGCTTGCTCCACACTTCTTGCTCCCTCTTGCTGCAGAATTCTTACACTTGTATGCCCTCTTTCAATTGTGCAAAATACCAGAACAGGTGCTGACAGCTTCCCTGCTGCTTTCTCAAGGGTGATTTTAGAACTGAAGTTTGTGATCTTTCCCTGGTCCATGGGTTTGGGCTAAATTGCTGTCTTCACTAGCTATCTGCCCAAACTCACTTTCACCACTGCCATAAGAAGCATACACACAGTGCCAGCCATGGGGTGGAGGGGGTTGTGGATGAGACGCACAAAGCCTGGGGGTGCCCATGGGCCAGCTGGAGAGATTGCAGGTGAGGAGTCCCCAGTGGTTCCTGGACAGGCTTCTTTTTTGTTTGTTTTTTGTTTTGTTTTTTGTTTTTTGTTTTTTTGCGGTACGTGGGCCTCTCACTGCTGTGGCCTCTCCCGTTGCGGAGCACAGGCTCCGGACGCGCAGGCTCAGCGGCCATGGCTCACGGGCCCAGCCGCTCCACGGCATGTGGGACCCTCCCGGACCGGGACACAAACCCGTGTCCCCTGCATCGGCAGGCGGACTGTCAACCACTGTGCCACCAGGGAAGCCCTGGACAGGCTTCTTGATGAAACCTATGTCACAGTTAGTAGGATCCACATCCTTTTAATGTCCTCCAAGAGTTCTATCTGCTATTCTCCCAGCCACTTCCCATCCCTAGTCAAGTCAAGCACATGATTTAGTGCTCCTCTCCAACGTGTTCAAACTTGTATATATTTTCCCCAATGGTGTGTTCTCCCTCTGGAAACCTGCATTTCCACAAAGGCTTTCTGGTTCATGGGTAACTGAATGAGACAGTGTTCTGCAGGGGCTCCTGGACCATGGCCAAGATGGCTAGAGACAATTCATGGGCCACTGCTGGGTCTACAGCTGGGACCAAGGTCTATATGTCTATTACCGGATGCACAAGGAGGAGGGACTCCTCCTAGCTTATTTGGCATATGATACTGGATCTACAGCTCCCACAAAAGCACTTGATCCATGGATGAATGCCAAATTGTTGTTAATGGGGGACATGATGAGGAATATCTTATTCAGCCATGCTCCTGACATCACCCCTGTGGTCATCTGTTTACATTTCTATTAGACTGCTAAACTTCTAGTAGGCAGGTACAAGCTTCCCTTCACTCTGCATTCTCAGTGCATACCACAGCGATAAAACTCTGGGATAAGCACATAAATATATAGAAAATATCTGGAAAAAATTATACAGGTTGCACAAAAGCACCAAAGGTGGAGCAATCGGTTCTTTAATAAACAAGGATTCTCTTTCTTTCTCCTATTTTTGGCTCTTTTGGTTTTCATACAATCAAGTTAAAATTATTTTAAAAAATGTTTCCTCCTAATCTTTCCAAACAACTAGCTTCAATAGGAGCTTTCCTTCTCTATTTTTTCCTTTATAGGTCTTATTTTCAACTCTTCAACCTTGAACCCTTGTTAATATGATCTCACTATTTATGCTTTCAAAGAGTTCACACTAAAGTGGTTGTTCTACTTCACCAGATTTCTCCAATTTCCATTCTTTACAGTAAATTCTTATTATCTAGTGTCCTTGCTCTTAGTTTTAACTTTTTTCCCTGAATTGTATAAAAGCATATTTAATCCCCTCTTGCACATATATATATGGGCATATTTTGACTGTACGGCTAAACCAATTCACCATGAAGTCATGAAACTTTTTTCTGTGACCAATCTCATACAACATTCTTCAGATTCTAAATTTTTTACTCAGTGTATCATCTATAGGATGCAAGTTTAGCTTTTTTTTTTTTTCCTGTCTGTGTTGTACTAAGTCTTCCACATTCCCTTTCCCTGCCCCCTCATTAGCAGGCCTGTTTGTGTGAAAATATTAGCCAGAGTTAATGCTATAGCCAGAATTTCAGACAGATTCACTCCTTGCAAAGCTAACTGGTTCATCAATGAAATAAAAAATCTAAAAACTCAGTTCTGATATTCACACATGATACGTGAGTAACTGATGTTTGTGAATTAATAAATTTCTTCATTAATTAATAAAATTTCATGTACTTAGGTACTGCTACTTCAATTTATGTTTGAGCAGAAAAATCTCAAGTGGGTAATCACACTGATAGAACTCTTACTAATTATATTTGTATGAAATTTGAAGATTAAACATTAAATAATTGCAATTAAAGTGACACATGAAATAAAATATTGGTATCTTCCCAAAGGTAATCACCCAAAAGTGAACATCAGATTTTTTTCACATTGAACTGTTTAAAGGCTTATCACATAAAAGCCAGACAGTACAATACATTAAATCTGGATCTATATTTTTTAAATTTCAGGTCCATGAATATCACATTCTCATTTTAAATTCATACCATACTAGAGACTATCTTAGTTTTACAGTGTTGACTCAACATATTTGAACACATAATTATTTGGGCCATCTAGATAGAATATAGAAAAATAAAAATATATACTTATAGAACAAATTTTAACATTTCAAGGAAGCATCTTCAGGGTAACTGTAAGTAGAATATTTACTGAGCACCTGCAGTAGATTGGCTAAAGAATCTTTCATTTAATTCAACGTTGAATTAAAACACAAATTGGAAAAAATAAGTTATATTATGTGAATGAACTTCAAAAGGTTCAGAAGTTGGCCCTGATATACTCACAGTCTCTTCCAAACTGGAAGTCTGAAATATTATGTTGAAAATGGCTTAAAACTGTCTTTTTTGAAAGACTACAGGACCTTTATTTTCTCCTTCCTACCAGACTATAAATGCTGGAAGAAAAACCTGTCTTATGGCATTTGGGGCATACAATTTCCCTCCCCAGCAATAAATAAAGAGTACAGAGTTTATGTCTATTTGATTCCCATCTGTCAACAAAACAGCAGTGAGATCAAACCCATTATTCAATTTCTAAGGCTGTTTATTAGTTATATGCTTGATCATGGCCTTTTAGAAATCCCATTCATAAGATGAGAAAGTCCAGGTAGCAAACTATGTCACATTGATAGTAAATTTAAGTTACATGTACATACGTTTTGTTTTTTATTAGCTGTCACACATTGTCATTATTAGCAAAGTGTACTTAAGTACTTACTTAAGGTGTTATTTCTGATGTTACTTATGACAAGTGAAAAAGATCACCTCTCCCCAGATGGGGACAGGCATTTAAAAAGCGTAAGAACTAAACAAGATAACAAAGCCTGTGGTAACAACTATTGCCAATAAACAACGTTCATTGTAATGGGAGGTTTTATGAATAGAGGTGATGGAAATAATGGCAGCTTTGAAGGAAAAATTGTATATGTGTGTGCACGCACGTGTGTGTGTATGAGTGTGTGTGTTGTGTGTGTTCCTGATTATCCATTCTAGTACAAGTTCTTCTTTGAGGCTGACCTAAATTTTCTTTCCTGTAAAAAGTCTGAAACCATCATGCTAGTGTCTCATTGAGCTGACATTTCTCACAGATATTATACTGAATTGTCTCACATTTTCTCTAGGTTATACCTTTGATAACAAGTTAAAAGTGTAAGAAGGAAAAATAAAACTACCTAAAAACAAGAAACCCCTGTTAATGAAATTCTGCATTGCATAGTCAACTTTTTGCTTGGGAAAGAAACCAAACTCATACTCACGAAAGGATGGGGTGCGAGTGTGAATTGGGGCAGTGTAGAACAATGGTTGATGTCATAATTTCTGAAGGCTATTTCTGTCATGATTTCTAGTCATTATTACCTCCAAAGATTCAAACAATTTCAAGATGAAGCCCTTTCCCCCATTCAAACATAAACCATGTGTTACTCTATGTTACTAAGTTGTTTTCTTTTTTTAATCTCGTTCAATTTTATAAGATAGTGTGGTCTCTGGCCCAGCAGCATCAGTATCATCTGGGAACCTGTTAGGCATGCATATTCACAGACTTCACATAAACCTACAGATCCAGAAACAATGGGATCAGCCCATTAATCTATTTTAATAAGCCCTCCAAATAAGCCTGTACCATTGTAATAAATGTATTAATTTTTATAATATGAATTTTTTCATTCATTCTCAAATCAGTTCAGTGAGGTTGTAGAGTAAAACAAACAGGTAAGGATATATCATTGTAGAATGGAGATAGATAGAGATATATATATATATAAAATTAAATTAATTAGTGACACAGCAGTGACGGAAGTAAGTTTCAAAACTCCAGACATAAATCATATTAATTTTCTGGAACTTCAACATATCCTTTCATTACAGTAAAACATTAAAAAATTCAGTAGATGTTTAATAATAGATTAGTATTAATCTCTTTATATTTAACATGTGTAAATGTTAATATATTAAAGAGGATGTTCCAAACAATTTTAAAAATCACTGCTATATTTTAAATGTTCATGAGGAAAAGAAAAATGTCCCTTCTGCTTGCTGTCAAGTTTGGGGAGCTTTATTACAGTTTTAAATATTGGAAAACTGTTAATGGTCTATTGAATTACTAAACAGTGGGTAAAAAGGTCATGTGCTCAGATATATCTGATTCCTGGTATTGGGAAATGACAGTGAAAGGGCTATGTCTGCCATGCTGTTTTTAATTTTGTTTGGGAAGGGGGGATAAAATTTAGTTATACTTCAGAGGGGAGGAAAAGTCAAAATTTTTAAAGGAGAGTGAGTTTCATTTTCCTTAACTAAGTTCCTGGAGAGTAATTTGATGGAATTTTTTGATAAAGACTGCAAAATAACCACAGGAGGGACTTCGCTGGTGGCACAGTGCTTAAGAATCCGCCTGCCAATGCAGGGGACATGGGTTCAAGTTCTGGTCCGGGAAGATCTCACATGCCGCGGAGCAACTAAACCCATGCGCCACAGCTACTGAACCTGTGCTCTAGAGCCCGCGAGCCACAACTACTGAAGCCCGCGCACCTAGAACCCATGCTCTGGAACAAGAGAAGCCACCTCAATGAGAAGCCCATGCACCGCAACGAAGAGGAGCCCCCGCTCGCCACAACTAGAGAAAGCTCGGGCGCAGCAACAAAGACCCAACGCAGCCAAAAATAAAAAAACAAAGGCAAAATGACTACAGGAAAATGTTCAATTAATGGAGAGGAACACCTCCATTATTAAATCAATGTAATAAATTATTATGTATAAATAAAGGCTGCCATGAATTCAGTGTATTACAGATTTTTACCTTTAAAGGAAAGATGATGACCTTAAGACTAGGAAAACACTTGGTTAAAAGAGAAGTGGACTGGATAGTCCTTTGCTATTAGTTGCTCAGATTTTACGTTTTTTATTAATTTTTATTGGCGTATAGTTGCTTTACAATGTTGTGTTAGTTTCTTGCTGTACAGCAAAATGAATCAGTCATACGTATACATATATCCACTCTGTTTTAGATTTCCTTCCCATTTAGGTCACCATAGAGCACTGAGTAGGGTTCCCTGTGCTGTACAGGAGGTTCTCACTAGTTATCTATTTTATACATAGTAGTGTCTATATGTCAGTCCCAATCTCCCAGTTCATCCCACCCCTCCCCTCGCCCCTTAGTAACCATAAGTTTGTAGTTGCTCAGATTTTACTCTTTAACAAGCAGAAAGGAAGCAATAATTTTAGATTTGGGTCTTCAATTTCTTCAAATTATACCTCAAGTGTCTTTTTGCTTGAAGTTGATTTTGAGATGTAGCAATTAGTAAATAAAGATTATTCTTGATACTAATTCATTAAATCTTTTGTTTGGAAAAATCCCAATCATATTCATAGGGCTCTACTTTTCTGCATTAAAAAATCAAGGTTCAAACATTTCCATAAATTGCCTTTGGTAGAAGACATGGATAAATAAATTGATTCCAAGATAACCTACCTTCTGTCTCTTATTAGAGTTCTGTGAAACTATGTCTCTTATTTGATCTTGGAATTTTTCTTTAATAAATATGTATGTTTTCCTATTCATAGTTAAATGCAAGAAAGGACTATTTTGCATGTGTAATTCTATAGGTAGTTGTGACACTCATTTTTTAACAAAGAAAAGTTTTTGTAATACTGTATTACATATATTAGCAGTTCTGAAATTCCACCTGTTTCTAAATCATTATTTTAAAACTCTATATCCTCCTTATTGTGACAAATATATAGCATAGTAGTTAAAACCCCAGATAGTGAAGCTAAATTACCTAGATAATCTTTTCTACATTTAGTAGTTATGTGTCTTTAGGCACGTTACCTAACTTCTCTGCACCTCAGGGTTGATTTTTTTTTTTTTTTTGGTATATATGTAAAAATTAAAATTATAACAATACCTAGGTTTTAGGGCTATTGTGAACTTTCAGTGAATTAATACATGTACAAGACTTAATACAATGTCTAGCTCCTGGGAAATATTCAATAAAGACTAGTTATTATTTTATCCAGTACATTTTATATTACAAACATTATTTAATCTTTTTAAGCCTCCTATTTCTCACATGTGATAATGCAAATATTTATTTCTTCCTTCCTCCTTAAAATACAAACCACAAATTAATAAACATTTGAGGTACCAAGAGTGTGGCTAATAGATAATTTTGGATATATTGTTTTCTTGAATAAAAGGCAAGATAATCCCAGTTCTAGCAGTCATATAATTGTGTAATCTTGGAAAAGTTATTTAATCTCATCACATATCAATTTTTAAAACTATCTGTAAAAATGAAATTGCAAAATAAACCCTTAAAATGGATTATTAATTGAACATAATAAAATGTTATACACACTAACACTATTGACTTTGAGGATAAAAAAGTAGGCTTTCAGTTGGATTTATAAAAATTTTTAAGTTATATATCCATAGATATAAAATATGAGTGTGATCTTTTATAATTGATTTATGACAGATTTAAACACTTACAGCATTTTCAAACAAATCAATATTTATCATATTTCAGATATGCTAATTTAGAGATATCTCAGGTAGTCACATAAATCAGAAAGGGGAGAATCACTGAGAGGTGTAACAGGAAGACCAAGATGGCCGGATATGCAATGAGTCTTGATTAAGAAAAAGATAGGACATTGCCAATAAAATCTCAGTGTCTTCCTCTCAATGAAGAATCCAGCCATCGATAAGTATATTCTAATATATAAAGAACAGTACTGAATAACTTTATTCTGTGTCTGTGGAGGACGAACAGCATGCATTTTCATGGTAGTAAGATGTATTTTAGGGACTTCCCTGGAGGTCCAGTGGTTAGGACTCTGTGCTTTCACTGCCAAGGGCCCAGGTTCAAACCCTGGTCAGGGAACTAAGATCCCGCACCCCACGCAGCACAGCCCACTCAAAAAGATTTATTTTAGATATAATATAAAAAAGAGGGCTTCCGTGGTGGCGCTGTGGTTGAGAGTCCGCCTGCCGATGTGGGGGACACGGGTTCGTGCCCCGGTCCGGGAGGATCCCACATGCCGCGGAGCGGTGGGCCCGTGAGCCATGGCCGCTGAGCCTGCGCGTCCGGAGCCTGTGCTCCGCAACGGGAGAGGCCACAGCAGTGAGAGGCCCGCGTATCGCAAAAAAAAAAAAAAAGAAAAAAAATGAACATTCTCAAGCATGTAGTTATTACATACTGAAATAAACCCCACCCCATGACTGGTAAGAACAAGGGTTCCAGAATGAGATGGATATATGAATATACCATCTCTCAACTGAAGGCAATAAAATCTTCTTCATAGCCTTGTTGTAAGGATTTAAAAAGAGCACTTTATAGAAGGGTAATACTAATAGTATTCACCCCAGAGATAGGGGTGTGTGTGTGTGTTAGGTAAGGTGCTGAGTACTTGGCATTTGCTATTTGTTATTATTAAGACTTGTCAGAAAATTTTTAATTCAAGCCTCCCAAGTTTAGGCTGAAACTATATTACAGGCAATTCCAGTCCCAAGAGTCTATAATCCTACATGTTACCTTCACCTTTATCTTTATTTCGTTATATCTCCAAGTCCCTGTTTGACAATGTAACCACGAGGATAGGGAAGTACATACTGGGAGTTAGGAAGAAGACCTGAATTAGGAAACTGGTTCAACCATTTAATCACTGTGTAATTGAGGACAACTTCTTTACCTCTCAGAGCCCAAGTTTCATCATCTATAAAACAAGGACCCAAGTTTGTTCCGGTGAGAACAAAAAAAGACCACACGTACAAAGTGCCTAATATAGCACCTGGCCAGAGTGGGGTACCTAGTAAACAGCTGTTTCCTTTTTCTTACTTTCTCCCAGAAAAACTAAAGAAAAACGCTCCATCATATTCATGCCATTCCTTAGATATTTAAAGCTATATCAGAGTTCTCCTTAACCTGAACATCTGCAAAGATAAAAAGGATTCAGAGCAATACAATTTGTAGGAACAGACCTGGTATGAATTCTTTCCTGACTTCCCATATACAACTGACTACTTGCTCCTTGAGCACTGTGCCCCTAGCAAAGTCTCATGATTCTACATATTTTTATTCTATTGCTTGTGTTTATATAATTATCTATCTCTACTTCATGAGAAAAGAAAGAAGATGTGGCAAATAACTGGTGAACAGTAAATGTTTTTGAGTGAGGGCATGAAGCAGTGCTGTGCTATTCCTTACAAAGTCCAGCACATTCCTGCTTCAGGCTTCTGCATTTGCTGTGTCCGCTACCTAGATTTCACCTCTCTCAGATATTGGCATGACTCCTTCCCTCACCTTTTTCAGTTATTATCTCAAATTTCACTTTTTCAGCAAAGCCTTCTCTATCCACCCTATTTTAAATGTGTGTGTGCACGTGTACACAAACACACACACAATGCACGCCCAGCCTCCCTTTTCTCCATCTATCACTATCTGACATAGTATAAGTTGTATTAGTTGTGTGATCATCTGTCTTCCCCCATTAGAGTGTAAACTTCTTGAAGGCAAGTTATTTTGTCTTTTTTGTTCATTACCTAACATTTAGCACAGTGTCTGGGACATAGTAGGTGCTCAGTATATATTTGTTGAATGAATGAATAAATTTCACAACAAAATAGTATTTGGAAGAGGAAAGATGAGTACTTCTGACTAATAACAATAGACACATTTAGAGAAATTTAAAATTTATGTGATGATTAAGCTAATCCCCTGATATTGCATTACCGCTCAGAACTCATTTTACGTTACTTGATATACTGCAGTTTTAATTTCTTCCGCAAGCAAAGGAGCTTTGTTTCTTCTCATGGGAAACAAACTAACTAGATTTATCTAGTATTAAGTTGTCTCAATTTTTCCTTATCAACACAGATCAAAATATGCTGAAAGTATCCCTAAAGACTAAAGATGATGCAGTACATCCCCTCTGATTTACAGATGAGGAAACGATGAGCTAGAAAGACGGAGATTTCTAAATGTCAGTGTTAGTACTAGAACTCAGATCTTCTAACCAAGGAGTGTTACTGAGGAGCACACTTTGAAAAGAGCTATCTTTCCAGAAGTAATTTATAACTAATAAAATCTAAGCTATCTTCATTGTCTACATGGTATTTGTGTCATTTAGAACTATGTTTAGTTGTTAATTAGCCAATCTCAACTATTCAAGGAGAAGGCAAAGATCTACCCATGATAGTAAATCCTGTTTCCTAAATAAGCCCTCCTCTCAACTTCTACATTTGAAACATTAACAATGTGTCCACCTGGACTTCTTGGAGGGCTCTGGTTTGCAGGGACAATATATGCTTTGGTTCATCTATGGAACAATCAGCTTAAGGAGTTGTATTCAGATATTATTAATGTTTTCAAAACCACTTCCTATTTTCCTGCTGCGATCCCTGCCAAGCACACACTTCAGCAGACACAAAAATAATTTGGGTAGTTGACATTCAATCCAAATTTTCTGTGGAAATCTGCCAGATTTGACATCTGTGAGAAAGTGGGTAATTTGTGTTATCCATAGAGAGCAAAAGCTTGGTTTGATATTTCTCTGTCTCCACCCATCTCGCTGTAGTGGAGCTGCTACTGAGATATACACAAAAAAGTGGGTAGCAAGGAAAATTATTTAACTCTTTTTTTAAATTTATTGATTTTATTTTTGGCTGCGTTGGATCTTTGTTGCTGTGCGTGGGCTTTTCTCTAGTTGCGGCAGCGGGGGCTACTCTTTGTTGCAGTGCGTGGGCTTCTCATTGCAGTGGCTTCTCTTGTTGTGGAGCATGGGCTCTAGGCTTGTGGGCTTCAGTAGTTGTGGCTCACGGGCTCTAGAGATCAGGCTCAGTAGTTGTGGCGCACGGCCTTAGTTGCTCCGTGGAACGTGGGATCTTCCCAGACCAGGGCTCGAACCCGTGTTCCCTGCATTGGCAGCCATATTCATGACTACTGCACCACCAGGGAAGCTCTATTTAACTCTTTCACTCTTGTCTGGATACTGAAAAGGCTTAACCAAAATTAATTTTAAAGGCACAATAGCCATGAATAAAACAAATTTCAGAGGTGTGGGAGATGCAAACTACGTTTATTATTGCCACTACATTTTGTCTAAAAACTATTTAACTACATTTTATCCGTTGCTTTAAAAATATTTGTCTTTAAAGCCCCCCCTCCTCACTTGGTTCAAAAAGTAAAATCGAAATTTCAAGTTGATTTTCTTTTTAGAATGTTTTTACAAACCTTAATATTTGACGCTGCAATACTATGGAAGCATGCTCAAAATCATACAAAAATATTTCTATTAATGTTAAATTTTATTTCTAAAGAGTTAAGTCTAAGACATAGGTTTAACTCTTAAGGTTTCTCTCATCTCTTTAAAAGAAAGAGACAGACCTAGATATTACCATGTTCTTATATGTTACATACTAAACTGTTACCAAGATTTATACTGTAAAGAAAGTCACTAGTGAATGAATAATGTAGAAACATTAGTTCACTACATTAAAACCCCCGCTTATCTAATAATCTAATTGTTTAGCGTGACTCAAATTTAGAAATTAAAAATGACTATGGCATCTGGTTCTATACTGACAAACGTTTAGAAGTTGGTCAGGGGAGTAGAAAGCATTTGAAATTGCTCATTTTACAAAAGTAGAATGCAAACATTGGTGGTGTGTTAACTTTTAACACAAGAGAAAATACTTTTTCAAATATATATTTTAAAACCTAAAGATAACCAGTAACAGAATTATAAATAAGATATATAACCCCCAAATCACTAAAGAAAACATAAAATAAACATACCCTGTGTCACAAAGGACAAAAAAGAAAAGAAGGCAAGAAAGGTATTAGAAATAGAAAATGCAGATCTAAAAGAAGTTTAGACAAGTAAGATTAACACACCAATTATGACAATAAATGAAAAGTTAAATTCCCTTTTGGGAAAAAAAAAATTCAGGTTGGCTTAAGAAACAAATTAAACACTATGTGTCCATAAAAGGTACTCCTACAAGAAACTTTCGATGAAAAGAATAAGGAGGGGTAGACCATGCTTAAATCAGGATATGATCTGGGCCATCAGGGCAGGAAGAATGCTGCTTTCCAAGATGGTGATAGACGGACATGGTAAGCCTGTTCAGCTTGCATATCTGAAACACAATCAGGACCTTCATTTCTCTGGGATCAATCCTGCCTGGGTCTCCTTTACTTTTCTCAATAATATGTGGCCATGACATTTTGTCTCACCTCCACTACAGAGCAAGCTTCCTAATTCTCTCTCTACAAGGTCCCATTCAAAAGAAACCTTCATGAAGGCAGGAATTTTTGTAGTTTCAGTTCAAGGCTCTATCTTTGGAAGCAGTTTAGACACATGGTAGACATGGCAAACATATATTCTGAGTGAACGAATGAAAAAAAATGAATATGTGTGTATACAGCATGCAAGAGACCTAAACACAATCATTTGATCTGATTCATCTTCTCTCTCAAAATTCCACTGAAATGAGTAAACGCATTTTTTTAAAGTTACAAACCCAAACACTGAAGTATAAGAGAGGAAGACTATCCATTGTCAAGAGATTTCACCAAGTCTCCAGAAGATGGAAAGCAGACGGAGAAACAACGACTGATGAAGCAGCCATAAGCTAAATTATAAATACACAGGGCTGCAGCTGAAAAGCAAGCCTACTTCTCTATCAGAGCTCCAGTAGGAGATATTAGGTACCATGGAGAAGTAGAAGTGGGACAGAAAAGAGAGGTACTCACAGAAGCACTCAGTATGGAACAGTTGATTCCCCAAGTCTTTTATTATCCCCAGGTAGTTAAGTTCTTAACTAAAGAAATTGTCCCAACTGTCAAAAAAAGAACTAGGCCAGCTGGTATGGAAGTCAGCATCCCGCATCTTCCTCAGTTGACTTTAGCAGTCTTCCAAGGTAATGCAAGCAACTCAGCTTCTATTTTCAGCACTAAATCAAGCCCCACATTTGTAACTAACCTTTGAAATGGCTTTTTTATTGACTCATTCTTAAATATGCTGGGCAGCAATGGTTCACCTAATTTCTGAGAAAAGTCTACAGTACAAAAGATAAACAACAAAAGCCCTCTGGGGATTTCCCTGGTGGCGCAGTGGTTAAGAATCCGCCTGCCAATGCAGGGGACACGGGTTCGAGCCCTGGTCCAGGAAGATTCCACATGCCGCGGAGCAACTAAGCCCATGAGCCACAACTACTGAGCCTGCGCTATAGAGCCCACAAGCCACAACTACTGAGCCCACATGCCACAACTACTGAAGCCCACGCGCCTAGAGCCCGTGATCTGCAACAGGAGAAGCCACCGCAATGAGAAGCTCGCGTACCACAACGAAGAGTAGGCCCCGCTTGCTGCAACTAGAGAAAGCCCGCGCGCAGCAACAAAGACCCAACACAGCCAAAAATAAATAAATAAATAAGTTTTTAAAAGCCCTCTGGAATTTATTAATATAAAGGATGAGATCTTTAAAATATCTGATTTAGAATCCACTCATTCGACTCAAGAACATATGGTACCCATAAAGCAAGTTTATGTAAGAATAATTGGAAAAATCAAAAGAACTAGGAAATTAAAATATAATTGCTAAATAAAAAGAAATTAATAGGGCTTCCCTGGTGGCGCAGTGGTTAGGAGTCCAACTGCCGATGCAGGGGAAGCGGGTTCGTGCCCCGGTCCGGGAGGATTCCACATGCCACGGGGCGGCTGGGCCCGTGGGCCATAGCCGCTGGGCCTGCGCGTCCGGAGCCTGTGCTCCGCAACGGGAGAGGCCACAGCGGTGAGAGGCCCGCGTACAGCAAAAAAAAAAATTAATAGAAGTGTCTGAAGTAAACGAGGTGAATGTTTCCAAGAGTATAGAATAAATAGAAAGGGCTAGAATATTTGAGAGAAGATATAAAAGTTATATAGATGATCAAAACAGAAAGTCTAAGAGCTGGCCAATATCTCCAAAAAACATAAAAGGAAGCATATTATTCAATTAAAAAAAACAGAGAATTTCCCAGAACACAAGAAAATAAATCTTATGAATGAAAAAAGATCCATACCTACAACATCCACATCAATTTCAGAACACAGGGGATAAAGAAAAGATTCAAAACACTTAAAAGGAGGGGGGAACAGGTCTTCAAAGGAACATGAATTAGCCTGGCATCTGAATTTTAGCAACACTGTATACTAGAAGACAAAAGAACATAGCTTCAAGATTCTGAAAGAAAAAATTTCTTTCCATTTTGAAAATTAAGCCCAGCCATGCTATTAATCAAATGCACAAGAAAATAATAATACTTTCAGATATACAGGATCTGTTAAGGTTTAAATGGCATGTTACCTAGAAAGTTCCTTAGGGTGGTCCCCCAATAACATTCAGGGAGTAAGTGAGAGAAACCAAGACCGAAGTAGATATGAAGTTCAGGAAATCTGACCCAGGAGAAAAGCTAAGTAGTAGTAATACAGTATGGATTCAACAGGTCCCCAGGGAAAAGGGGAAATGATTAGTGTAGATAATCTGAGGAAGAATTTGAAACGCTGAGAGGATGAAGTGGAAGAGTATAAGAATGTAGTGACCATTTGAAATATACCCTAGAAATATTCTCCACAGATAATGGAATCCAGAGATCAGGAACATCCCAAATATTCTCAATTGTATACTGGTTTTACGTTTTAGAGTCAATCTATGGCCAAATCTCAGAAGACTTATGTATGGCAACTGTATGGAAAATAAATGTTGTCAACTGGGATAATATAAAAGTGTTGATAGAGCTGATGGAGGTTGGGAGGTGGAAGAGAGTTTAAGAGAGAGGTGGATAAAAGATGGGTACAAGAATCTGCTCATTCTGCAAAGTGAGTCATCAGATAATTTGTCTGTCTTTGATTTAACAATAAATGGAGAATTTGTCTGAAGTCGTTGGGCAATGAAAACCTATCAAAATTTAACCAATATAAAGAAAACCCAAATCGATTTAAAATAGCTACAAAAAATATCGAAAGAGTTACCATAGTATGACTTAGAGTTGTACTTTTTCCACCAATAAGTTCTTCTAAACTTTCTAAGAATGAAGATATAAAACACAGAAAAACATAGGAAGCTATCATATTCATATTATTATGCTAGTTTAAAACTGATACTAAGTGGACAAAGTTACCAGCAAAAAATATATAGAAAAAATTGATGGTCTGCACATTTTAAATAAATTTGTAACTAGCATACTTTCTTAGAATAAAATTTTTATGGAAGCTCTATATGTAAAACATTGAACTAGAAAGGTTTTGGTCAAAGGGATGACATGTAGACCAAGTTTATTTATTAATACAAACAGAAAAAAATCTAAATAAAATGTAGGCAAACTAAACTCAGTGGGATCTTAAAAGATTTATCCACTAACCCAAGAAGAGTTTACTGCTAGTATATTTATTGATAAAAGAATTCACACCAGTATGATCATCTTACTAGAGGGTAAAATGACATTTTAATATTTTTAAAAATCTACTTAATGTTTAACAACAAAAAATAAACTTTTAGTAAATTAAAAATCGAAGTATATAATGCCTGAACATGATAAAGTTTATCTGTCTCAATCAAACAGGCTAACAAAAAAGGGACTATCTAAAAGATACATTATATCACTAATATTAGTAAAAATATAAGATTGCCAGCTTTCAATATTGTTAGTTAATTTTTTGATTGTTGTTAATGATGTCTTAATAATAATACAAATAGACATTTTTGGATATTTCAAAATGTGTCTGAAGTTCATCTAGTAAGAAAGGAAAGGAAAATATCCTTACTAAGTTTATTAAGAAGCTGTATCAACTAAGTGAGTAATAGTACTACTATAAGAATCAACAATCTGGGGTCGGGGTGGGGGGCACTTCCCTGGTGGTGCAGTGGTTAAGAACCCACCTGCCAATGCAGGGGACACGGGTTCCATCCCTGGTCCGGGAAGATCCCACATGCCGCAGAGCAACTGGGCCCGTGCACCACAGCTGCTGAGCCTGTGCTCTGGGGCCTGCGAGCCACAACTGCTGAGCCCACAAGCCACAACTGCTGAGCCCACGTGCCACAACTGCTGAGGCCCATGCACCTAGAGCCCGTGCTCCGCAACAAGAGAGGCCACTGCAATGAGAAGCCAGTGCACTGCAATGAAGAGTAGCCCCCGCTCGCCACAACTAGAAAAAGCCCATGCACAGCAATGAAGACCCAAAGCAGCCAAAAAAAAAACAATCGCGGGGGAGGGAGAGGGATGGATTGGGAATTTGGGGTTAGTAGAGGCAAACTATTACATTTAGAATTGATAAACAACAAGGGCCTACTGTATAGCACAGGGAACTATATCCAATCTCCTGGGATAAACCATAATGGAAAAGAATATTTAAAAAAGAATGTCTGTATGTGTATAACTGAGTCACTTTGCCGTTCAGCAGAGATTGCCACAGCACTTAAATCAACTCTACTTCAACTAAAAAGAAGAATCAGGGCTTCCCTGGTGGCGCAGTGGTTGAGAGTCCGCCTGCCGATGCAGGGGACACGGGTTCGTGCCGCGGTCTGGGAAGGTCCCACATGCCGCGGAGCGGCTGGGCCCGTGAGCCATGGCCACTGAGCCTGCGCGTCCGGGGCCTGTGCTCCACAGCGGGAGAGGCCACAGCGGTGAGAGGCCCGCGTACGGCAAAAAAAAAAAAAAAAGAAGAATCAACGATCAGTAAATAAAAATGAGTAAAATAAAATGGAATCAATTTAATACAATACCATAACCCTAAAACAACTCTAGTATATGTAATAATTTAATAGAAAGATTATCTAATGAATAGATTGCAGAATACAGCCATTTTGGGTGAAAATTACACTAATTCCAAATTAAGCAATAAGAAAAAAAGGATTGAATGCAAAAAATCATTAAAAATAAAATTAGAAGTATATATGAGTAGTTACATTCTCTGAATACAAAAGCAACCGAAGAAACCAAAGAAATAAAAGTATAGATTTCAATGCATAAACAAAAATTAACATTGAGTACATTAAAAATTAAAAGTTAGGTTAAGGACTGAGAATATATTTATAACAAATATAAGAAAAAATTTAGTATATTAAGAGGATTTATAATCACATAGAAAATATATTCCAAGAGAAAAGTGGACAAAGGATGTGACCAGAAAACTCACAGACTATGAAATACAAATGGAAATAAACGTATAAGGAAGATTTAGCTTCACTAAAAATCAAAGAAGTGTCAAATTAAAATAAAGGTGTATCTCATAGTGCCTATCATTCTGCAAATGCTCAAGCTTGGCAAGGGGACGGTGCGCCCGGCACTAGCTTCCATTGCTCACGGAAAGGCACAAAAACCCTAAGAATAGCGCTTGTGCCCTTGTCATTTAGTAGCTCCAGTTCTGAGGATCTGTCTTTAGTAAATAATCAAAGATGTAAACAAAGTTTTATGCACAAAGATGTAATTTAGAACAAACAACTTAAATGCCCACCCATAAGAGAATGGTCAGACACGGAAGAGTACATCATATACTCTAAAATATATCTACGTGATGACAAATCATTAAGAGTCTCATTAAGAACATTTCATCTCATTGAAAACTGATCGAAATAAGTTGTGATAAATGCAATGTATAATACCATATTTACAGTTATGATCCCAAATATGCTTAAAAAATAAGAGATCTGGATTAAATATATATTAAAAAGTAACAGTGACTTTTCTCTGGCTCTTGAATTTTACATTATGCTTTATTTTCCAAATTGTCTGAAATGTGAAAATAGTTCTTTTGTTCTTAAAAAGTAGACATAACTATTTTGAAAAAAAATAAAATGATCATTAGCTCTTAGCTCTTTTGTCTCCATTTCCCCCATCCTAATGCTACAAACCACAGCAGTGAACTCCTCAGCATCATGAAAGAAAAGTTCCTTTTGCCACCGTCTCAAGATTCTTTGAGACTGACAAATGTAAATCTTTCCAAGATGCAACACATGCAGCCACCTTGTAGCTATTACAGAGATGGGGAAGCGGCTGGGGTCGGGGCGGGGTGGGTGGGGTGGGTAGGAAAGCCCTTCTTCCTTCCCAAATCATTCTCTATCCACTACATGATTCCAACAATTTCTAAAGAGAGGGCACTGTCTTTCGTTTTCATTTTACTGTAATAATAGCCTTTATTGAGTGTTTAGCATGTGCTAGGCACTGCTATAAGTACATTACATGTATTAATTTACTTAATCCTCCCAACAACTATTCTTATCCCCATTTTATAGCTGAGGAAACTGAGGATGGGAGAGGTTAAGTTACCTATTTGAGGTCAGAGAGTAAGCGAGATACTGGTATTAAAACCCAGCCCCAAAGCTCCAAGGCCCACCCTCTTAACCCTATGCTGTAAGGAATATGTCCTTGTAAGAATTAAAATATTTAACCAAATTTACAGTATGGTGTGAAAGGCTTATCCTTTTTTAGGGGCAGGTTCCGACTGGGAAGAGAGTACTGGCATTTTGAAGGACAGGCAGGTGACACCAGGAAGTATATAGAAAATTTAAATTGGGATATTGACTATAAACATATAAAAAGGGTTCCCATTGGTCACATTCTCCGTAGATGCTATTTACAACTGTCTGTTTTCATTAGCCAAATTTTCAATATAATTTCAAGAATTAGAAATTGGAATGTTTTATCAAGTATATTTTCAATAGCTGCTGGTTCCAGGTTAGGAATATTACCTTTTATGTATCTGTAAAATTAAATTTTTCTTTGCACAAACATGCAATTGACTACTCTTTCCTAAATTTAGACTCAGAAATAAAATATGGGGATGTGAATTTTTTTGTGGCAAATGGTTCAACCATTCAAAGCTGTACCAAGAATGTTCTGAAATCAAGGGGGACAAGATCAAAAAGACACTATCCTAGCCATTGAAGAACTCCCATTTATGGCATCCATTGAGAGGCAAGAAAATCAAACAGACCATTTTGCTTTACTATCTAAATAAAATATGCCAAAAAGAAAAGAAAACCTTCCTCCCTGTTAGAAGCATAAGACATAAGAATAAAACTAAAATATCTGAGAGGCAGTATAAGAGAGAAGAGGGAACAACCTGTAGGCACAGCTGTCACTACAGAGCAGTGAGTCTGATCCTCTTTCATTAACGAGAAACCAAGTTGAGCAGAGAATGAAGATGGGGCCCAGACACTTCACAGTCAAATGAAAACCTCTGGGCATTTTCCAAGCAAATAAACTCTATAAAAGGAGATGTGTTAGCCAAAATAAAATTTTTTGTGTAGTTACGCACCAGATGCATGCAATATAAGTTAAGCCGCACTTGGATATGTACTGAAAGGAGAGTCAAAGGGTCTGGGATCTCAGAATTCTCTGCTGCAGTTAACAATTTAGATGACAAGGTCACAGTCACAACTGCAAAGCATAACCAATAATCACCCACTTAGTGTTTTTAGAAAAATCAAAGAGAGTAACATCTCCAAAGAGAATATTAGCAGAGTTTCTTTTCTCGACATGGCTTTCAAAACCTGAGCATATGAACAACAGTCACCTCACTTCTTGTAAATTCTTTAGTCAGACATTAGACATTATTTCCAGTTCACGATTCTCAGATGTATTAACACCGTTATCCAGTTTATTGGCTCTCTATCACTCTGAACCTGACTTAAAACATGGGGGCTCTCGCATTACCTCTTTTTGGTCTGGGAGACACATACTGCTTGAGTTCTTAAAAATGACGTTGCCACTAGGGCTTCCCTGGTGGCACAGTGGTTAAGAATCCACCTGCCAATGCAGGGGACATGGGTTCAGGCCCTGGTCCAGGAAGATCTCACATGCCACGGAGCAACTAAGCCCGTGTGCCACAACTACTGAGCCTGAGCTGTGGAGCCCACGTGCCACAACTACTGAAGCCCGTGAGCCACAACTACTGAGCCTGCGTGCTGCAACTACTGAAGCCTGTGTGCCTAGAGCCCATGCTCCGCAACAAGAGAAGCCACCACAATGAGAAGCCTGCGCACTGCAATTAAGAGGGGCCCCCTCTCGCCGCAACTAGAGAAAGCCCTCGTGCAGCAACGAAGACCCAGCACAGCCAAAAATAAATAAAATAAAATTTTTTTAAATGACATTGCCACTAGAGTAGGAAAGGAAATTTTTGCTAATGGGTAAACCTTTAAGGCACTGAAACTTTATTAAACATGGTTTTTATCAAACAACTGCCTTCCCCAGGTAATATCCTCTCTGGCACTAGCCAATACCCAATGTCTGGATGTGAGGGGATGGGGCAGGGTGGTACAGGAGCTCAGCGCCCTCACCTCAATTAGGGATGATGATGAAGGGATTACCTTGCAGATTACCACCAGCCTCTGCCTAGTCCCATTTGCCTCATCTCTTACAGGTGTTCCCAGAGCCTCCTCCATAAACTGTCTGGACATAATCTCCCTCTCAGTGTCTATTTTCTGGGGAACCCAGCCTAAGACAGCATACAAGGAGTTTTTCTGTTTGTTTATTTTTAAATCATCATATTAGTTATTTAACACTGTTTACTTGACAGTAATAAATATTATCTAATAAACTGCTTTGAAAAGAAGTGTATTTACAGAATGGATATTTTAAGATCATCTTAGACCCAGTATTAGACTGAACCAAATAAACGCTATTCAATATGATAATATTATAGCAAAGCTTTGGCACTCAATTCACTACCCAGGGAATTAAAATCCAAGCAAGAAACTAGCCTGACCCAGTTAATCCACCTACAGATTTTTCGTTCATTGGTTTCCCACTAAAACTGGTAAACACTACCATTAAAATATCTGGGAGCTAAAGCTGGTGAACAAGTATCTGACTCTGTGTGAGCCAGTAGACACTAAACGGGCTTGTCTGATCTATACAACAGAGCGTTCAACCCAGCGATTTGAGCACATCCTTTCTGCTTCATTGGTCACCAATGGATTTTCTGTTAAGTTCAATTGAGTCTGGCACTCTTTTTAGCCTTTCTCTTTTGAGGGAAAGGCTGATGCTGTTTAAAGGTCTTACTAAAAAGCAGAGCCCTTTGATTGAGAACCTCAAAAAAGAGTATATAAGAGCATACCTTTTAATACCGAGCTACACACTCCCTCATTTTAAGCCCAGTAAGGGAAGCCTAATTGTCAGCAAGATTTTTTATTAGTTCATTTTTATGAAGTGCACATCCCCACCGAGGCAGCTGAATCTGGGGAGAAGACTCAGTGAGAACAGTGACCCATTGTATAAATTTAGTGTACCCAGTGGTTCTGGCTTTAATAGCCATTTAGGCAACCGAATATCAGCTTTTGCTTTTTTTTTTGCTTAGTCCCTACTAACCTAGGAAAAAGGCACAGCCTTACAAAAATGTCACAATATAAAAGTCCTTATGTTGTGAGGTAATTTTAAAAGATGATTAGTCATCTACTTGCAGTAGAATTTTAGTTTCATAAGGTAAGTGGAAGCAAAAGCACCTGATTAATAATTTTAAAAAATCAAACATCGTATCTTATTGGTTCTCTACTTTTATAATCATGATTTAAAAAAAAAAAAATCTATTTAGAGATATGCCTGGCAATTGTCTGTTTGCTCTCAGACCAGGCTAACCCTTGCCCTGCTCTGTATGACAGGGGGTTAAATCTCACACATAATATTTCTCCAGGCTCCACTGCTAGCTAGCTTTAAATCAGATTTGTCCAATGAGACGAACTGGCAGAATAGAATAAGTGGGAGGAGAGAGAAGCCTTCTCTCTGCTTCAGGAAGTATCCCTTACCAATATAGCTGCATTCCCTTGAGAGGCTAGTTCCCACAAGACAGCGCCTCCCTCTGAGGGTAGCTGCTACTTGGGTCCAGTTCCCACTGGACAGCCTGCGCTCCTGAGTTCTGGTAACGTTGCCTCTTCCCTTGGTTATTCCAGCTCTACAGGTAGTAGTTGCTTCCTGTTATTGATAATCTCCAATTTTAACTAATTCACTCAGTTAAATTCCCTCTGTAGAACTATCTGATGTGGATTCTGTTTTCCTGACTGGTCCCCAAGTGACACACAAACTTGCCCAAATTATTCTAAAACCAGGTCCTAACTTACTACCCCATATTGTTCTGAGGTTTGTTTTTTTAATTTTTTTGTTGCATTATGGCTGGTGTATAATATCATATAAGTTTCAGGTGTATAACACAGTGATTTATAATTTTTAAAGGTTATATTGCATTTAGGGTTATTATAAAATATTGGCTATATTTCTAAGGTTTGTAATTCATTCTGCTCAGAAATTGTTGGAACTCTCAAATTATAAACAACAAACATTGTGAGTAGATTCTCATATCAGCCCATAAACTTTGCTTGATATTCTTTTTTTTAAATTTTCTCTCATTTTTATTTTACTTTTTATTTTTTTCAGCTTTATGGAGGTACAGTTGACAAATAAAATTGTAAGATATTTAAAGTGTACAATGTGATGATTTGATATATGTTAACATTGTAAAAGGATTCCCCACATCAAGTTAATTAATACACATATCACCTCACATATTTACCTTTTTTTCTTTTTTTTTAGTGGGGGGCTGGATGAGAACATTTAAGTTCTACTCTCTTAAATTTCAATTATACAATACAGTGTTATCAACTGTAGTCACCATGTCATATATTAAGTCTTCAGACGTTATTCATCTTACATTCTTAACATACCTGAAAGGCAATTATTTCTTAGATCTCTAGTCTTCATCCTCTTCTCTTCTCACTCCATGCAGTAACTCTTAGTGACATCAACCAAAATCTTTAATTACCAATTTCTAACCAAATCTACCCCTCCAACCTAGACCTCTCTGCTGAGATCCAGACCTAAACATCTCCATTTTATTACTAGATATCTCCAACTGAATGCCTTACATGCATCACAAATTTACTCTGTCCTCAATTGAACCAGTTACATTATCCTGTCAAACTCGTTCCTTTATTTACTATTAAAATACTCCGAGTTACCAAGATCAGAAACTTTGACATAATCCTAGCACTTCCCCCTTTCCTTCATATCCAATTGGTCACTAAATCTCACAGATTATAGATCTGTACGATGTCTTATGTATCTTTCCCATTACCTATTCCTACCGCCACTGCCTTAATTTAGAAACTCATGTCTTTTTGTTTGGGCCACTTAAACAGCCCCCTAACTGAGCTTCCTGACCTCAGTCTTTCTATCCTTCCATTCAGCCCCTCAATGCAACCAGAGTAATCTATCTAAAGTGTAAATCTGACTGTCATTCAAATGATTTGTATTTATTTAAAGGATCCCCCATTGTATTCAGAATAAAGTACTAAATCGTATATAAAAAGCTTTCTTCTCTAAGTCCTACTTAATTTTCCAGCCTCATCACTTCCCCGTGCCTGCACTTCCTTCGACCCACATCAAACTCACTTCACGTCATGTGTTCACCTAATACTACTTAATATCCTTTATGCCTGTGGCTTAGGATGCCCACGTGGGCTCACCTTTCTAAACTAGTAACTCAACTGTTCTAGAGAGCAAGTTTAAAACTCATCCGCTCTCATTTCACAAAGAAAATGTAGGGAAGCAAGGGGTTAACATTACGTATCTAAAGTGTCATATGAAGTAAGTGCCAATGAAGTAAGACCAATGGCTTGTAGAGTCTCCTGAAGGCCTGGATTGGCTTCCTACTCACCATCTTTGTCATCTTCTACTCCCTATGGTAGGTCGGCCTGCATCACTTCTCTACAGGTTCTTCTCTCTAAAATTTATCCCCTATCCTTTACAATCTTCGAATCAAGGTCATTGTAACATAAGGAAAGAGATGCAGGATAAATCAGCTTGCTCCTTGGCTCTCCCGACCCCAACTCATGCCCTTTTCTATTGAACTGTAGTCCATTAGGAGAAGACAAAAGGGGGACACAAAAGGCATATATATCTTTGGAACTAGAGCTGCGCCAGGGTATCATAACATTCAGTCTATGTTTTCAATCTGCACTGAGCTTCACATTTGGTAGATTCCATCTTATTCACACTTATATCCCCAGTCCTAAGGACAATATAGGCAGATACTTAATAAATATTTGCTAAAGAAATTGTTGAATGAACGTTCCTGCCAAAAAAACACAAAAAAACAAACTGCTCTTGGTCACAGGTAAAAAGTTAGAGGGGCTGCTTTGAGGGGAAGGATCCAAGGCAGAAATAGGCAATGGAGAAAGGGAAACACTGATGGGAGCAGAGGAAGCAATGCTGTGGCCAGAAAGCCAACTGTACCCTGTGTAAAGTGCTACCTTGGCTATTATTGGCAAAACGTTTTTAGTACTACTTTATAGCTTTGGAGGATTTAAAAATTTAGACACTTGAGAATAAGTTGCCATGGTCATCAAGCTTCAAGCAGGACTCAGTGGTGTCTTTAAAATCCCTTTACGTTCCTTATCCTTTCCAGCCTCATTGCTCCTGGGCCAGCTTGTGATTTGGTATTTGAAATAAACAGAAACAATATAAGGGAGCAGATCTGGCATTACCAAGGACTACTGCTTCCTCTGAACGGCACTGGGCCAAGTTTCCAAACTGGAGACGAGCGCAGATGACCACTGTGTCACACCGGTTAACATGATGACACAAAGCCAAAGAGACCAGCCTCTGTGAGCTGACGAAAGAGATGTAGCCTTTTTCAAACATTCAAATAACTCTATAGTTATCAGTTATAGAATGCTTCTGTGCTTCTCATCCTAAGTGGAATTTGCCAACTGAAAGGGATGTGCTTGGGTGGTCTTTTTTTAGAGCACTCCAATGTGCTCTGAATAACTGAAAAATATTTTTGACAAAGGTCAAAAAGGCTTCAGGCGGAAATACAAAACAAAGGCTTGTACTTTAAAAGCAAAACTTGGAGGATGTTGATTTTGCACCCAATCATACAGCATATTATTGAAAAGTACTCTTATCAGCAAATGGAACCATCTGGGCCCCAGTTATACTTATAAAAAGGAAACCTAGGCTGCTTAGAAAGCCCACCAAACTTGTACAAAAGAATGTGTACACATACCATATGGTATGAGAGTCTTTTAATGGCTAAAGAAACTCTTATTTACTCAGCCTGATCACATGCTAATGGCCAAGCAAAGGCTCTTCTGTTTAAACGCGCTGTGATCCTGTACAGCCACAATTCTCCAACCAGTGTGTCAGTCATACTCCTGAGGATGTGTGGAGCTGGGATGGGGTAAGAGAATATCTTGGGTGAGACGGGCCATAACTTCCTGGCATATCAGACTAGGAAAACAAAACTAAATAATCTGAACGTCATGCAAACATCATTTTATTTTAGCATGGACACAGTTATATTGCAGGACAGAATGCAAAATTCACAGACAAGTTATAAATACTAAAAGTTCACAGAGCTTTCACTTTCTTTCCAAGACTTCAGGGGACCAAATCCTCAGGGCCCACCTCTGACCACACAAACTCCAAGGCCCAGCTCAAGTTCCAAGTGCCTGAACCCTTTCCAGGGACTCCAGCCCACTAAGCCCATTTTCTCAGCTGGTTTTCCTCTGTACAGCCACTCAAAAAGTGCTTCCTTTAAAAAAAAAAAAAAAAAAAAAAAAGTGCTTCCTTGTTCTATTGTTTCATGTTTCAGTTGGATCTTCCAAACTTAAAAATCTCATTAAGAACAGGGTCATGGTCTTCATAACCCTTTACTTATTACTGACTATGTGAATTATTACCAGAAATAGTTTCAAAAAATAAAACTATAATATTGACACTCCAAATGAAAAAGTACAAAATTAATAATTCTAAAAGAATTATGATAATGATTATTGCATTTAACCACTCATCCTAGAATCTCAAAGCACCTTAAAATATTAAATATTTTCATCCCCATTATTTCTTTTGAAATACTTAAGTTCTGAAATTGCATATGGATAAACTATGATGTTTATCCCTACTTCATGGAAGACATTAATAGAATTGTCATGAAGGAGGGCGTATAACCCTCAGGTACTACTGAGTTGATGTGGGGCTTACTCACATTCGTTGCACACTTGTTCTGTTGCTCTTTAAGCCCACCTATTCCTTCTGCTCCGCTCTTGCACATTTAGTGTAAACAAGGCAGCCCAGGAAGGTATCCTTCTCACTTAGCTCCATAAATCACTCATACTGCCCTGTCTCAGTGTTTGGTCCAAACACACTTACACTTCATCAACTTTAAGATTCAACTGACATGTCATCCCATTACGAATATATTTCTGCTTTTCTTCAAAGTCATATTTCCAATCTCCCAGATTCAGGTCCCTCTATTGAAATGTGGGGGAATGAACATCATCAATGCATTTGGGTTAATCTTCCCAGAGTCGTTCCACATTACAGATAATCTGAGACAACTGTCAGGTGAGAAGTGGGTAAGAAATTTCAGATGAGAACTTTCAGTACTGCTTTGCTATTTTGAACCTTGAACAGTAGAGAACAATATTCCGAAGTAGGATAAAATTTCCAGATTTATTTGAAATAGAAAAAAATAGGTATGATGCAGAATACAGTATAAATGTATTGTTCTATTAAAGCAGATAAACATCTTTTTTTAGGGTTATGAATACTTTAAAGAATGGTATTTCCATCAAAGAAAACTGATGTATAAGGGGTATTTAACAATAAACCACGTTTTAATTTTAGCAACTTTTGCTTTCACGTAAGAAAACGTATTTAAATGATGACAGTTGCCATTTTGATAAACCTTTAAATTCTGTATGTTAACACTTCTAGGATGTGACTACACTATTAAACTATTTGTCATGAATTGACACTGCTAAGTGCAGTGCTAGACAATTTTCAGCAAAGTGAGCAATACTAACTGCTTATATTAGGGCCTCCAGAGTCTCTAAAATCACTGTAGTGAGGATTGATGAACTGACCTGGCCTGGGAAAACTTCCAGAGACACTGTTAAGTAGTTTGAAGTATAAAATGAACGCAGTGCTTTAAGTAATGGTTCACTGGTATTTACCAAGGTACACAGATAAAAAGGGAATTTCTTTCAGGTTGCAATTGCTCCAGAAATAATGTAGTTGATAAATAAAAATGAAACCCCACCAAGTTAACACACCACTTCTGGTGATTTTTTTTAAATTGTGCAATAAGAGGTCCTTGAATCATGACACTACTAAGTATGCTGATTAAAAAAAAAAAAGTATGCCGATTACTATTTTTGAAACAAAATGAGTACTCTAAAGTTTGTGATCTCCTAAAGTACAAAGAGCCCTTGCAAATGAAGCTAAAACATAATGATAATAATGCAGTCCAAAATAATTCCATGTCCACCAGTTCTTCTATGACCAGCCCCAAGTATATCACCTGCCACTATGTTCCTGTCACACTGACTTCCTTTTCATTCAACATACCTCTTCTTTGGCCCAGGGATTTATACGTGCAGATCCCTCTGCCTGGAGAGCTCTCTCCTTGACTTTGGGCAGAACTGGCTCCACGGCATTGTTCACGTCTCAAACATGTCTTGGTTGAATAACTTACCTAACGAGCTCCTCTCCTATCCCCAGGTCCTCTCTGTCATCTAACCCTCCAAAGTTTCTTCTGTTTAATGTTTAATGTGGTAAAGTACACATAACATAAAATTTACCACCTTAACCATTTTTCAGAGTGCAGTTAAGCAGTGTTAACTACATCCACGATGTTGCACCTGCCATCACCGGAACCCTTTGCATCTTACAAAACTGAAACTCTATGCCCATTAAACAACAAGTCCCCTTTCCCCCCTTGCCCCAGGCCCTGGAAATCACCATTCTACTTCCTGTCTCTCTGTTTTTAACTACTCTAGCTACCTCACCTAAGTGGAATCCTATAGTATTAGTCTTTTTGTTACTGGTTTATTTCATTTAGCATAATGGCCTGAAGGATCATCCATGTTGTAGCATATGTCAAAATTTCCTTCCTTTTTAAAGCTGATGATAATTCATTATATATATATGCCACATTTTGCTTATCCATTCATCTATCGACGGACACTTCGGTTGCTTCCATCTCTTGGCTGTTGTGCTTAATGCTGTTATAAACATGGGTGTACAAATATCTCTATGAGACCCTACTTTCAGTTCTTTTGGATATATACGCAGAAGTGGAATTGCTGGATCATATGGTAAATCGTATGCTTAATTTTTTGAGGAATTGCCATACTGCTTTTCATATCAACTATGTCATTTACATTCTCACAAATGTTCCAGTTTCTATATCTCTTTGCTGCCACTTGTTATTTTCTGGTTTTTTGATAGTAGTCATCCTAATGAATGTGAGGTGGTTCTATACTTCCTTTATAGCATGTATCTACCTCTGTTCATTTATTCTTTTTGTAAAAAATTGCTACCCTCAAAATGGGAGAAAATATTTCCAAATGAAGCAACTGACAAAGGATTAATCTCCAAAATTTACAAGCAGTTCATGCAGCTCAGTATCAAAAAAACAAACAACCCAATCCAAAAATGGGCAGAAGACCTAAACAGACATTTCTCCGAAGAAGATATACAGATTGCCAACAAACACATGAAAGGATGCTCAACATCACTAATTATTAGAGAAATGCAAATCAAAACTACAATGAGGTATCACCTCACATCAGTCAGAATGGCCATCATCAAAAAATCTACAAACAATAAATGCTGGAGAGGGTGTGGAGAAAAGGGAACCCTCTTGCACTGTTGGTAGGAATGTAAATTGATACAGCCACTATGGAGAACAGTATAGAGGTTCCTCAAAAAACTAAAAATAGAACTACCATATGACCCAGCAATCCCACTGCTGGGCATATACCCTGAGAAAACCATAATTCAAAAAGAGTCATGGGGGGCTTTCCTGGTGGCGCAGTGGTTGAGAGTCCGCCTGCCGATGCAGGGGACACGGGTTTGTGCCCCGATCCGGGAAGATCCCACATGCCAGTGGAGAGACTGGGCCCGTGAGCCATGGCCGCTGAGCCTGAGCGTCCGGAGCCTGTGCTCCGCAACGGGAGAGGCCACAACAGTGAGAGACCCGCGTACCGCAAAAAAAAAAAAAAAAAAAAGAGTCATGTTCCACAATGTTCACTGCAGCTCTATTTACAATAGCCAGGACATGGAGGCAACCTAAGTGTCCATCAACAGATGAATGGATAAAGAAGATATACAATAGAATATTACTCAGCCATAAAAAGAAACGAATTGAGTTACTTGTAATGAGGTGGATGAGGTGGATGAGGTGGATGAACCTAGAGTCTGTCATACAGAGTGAAGTAAGTCAGAAAGAGAAAAACAAATACCGTATGCTAACACATATATATGGAATCTAAAAAAAAAAAAAAAGAAAAGTTCATGAAGAACCTAGGGGCAGGACGGGAATAAAGACTCAGACCTACTAGAGAATGGACTTGAGGACACGGGGACGGGGGGAAAGGTAAGCTGGGACAAAGTGAGAGAGTAGCATTGACATATATACACTACCAAATGTAAAATAGATAGCTAGTGGGAAGCAGCCGCACAGCACAGGGAGATCAGCTCGGTGCTTTGTGACCACCTAGAGGGGTGGGAGGGAGACGCAAGAGGGAGGAGATATGGGGATATATGTATAGCTGATTCCCTTTGTTATAAAGCAGAAACTAACACACCATTGTAAAGCAATTATACTCCAATAAAGATGTTAAAAAAAATTTCTTACTGAGACAGTTTTCTGAGATAAAATTGCCAGAGAAGATTGAAATGCCAATCTAAAAGATGTGATAGATTCTTTCTGACACGGTTTTGGTATAGTCTAGAATTCAAATAAAAAACAGAATCAATTAAAATTAAATACTCTATTCAGTGAGCAGTGGCTTTGCATGCCAGAATTGAAATGACTCTCGATTATTCTTTCTGCAGAAACCCTAGAACTTAGTAGAGCCCAGCCCAGACTGCAGTCTGTTCTTTCACTTACTTGCTCAGATGACCTCTGGTCAGCTATTTAACCCTAGTTTCTCCATGTGAAAATGGAGATAAAAGAATTCACTTACGGGGAATTCCCTGGCTGTCCAGTGGTTAGGACTCCGAGCTTCCACTGCAGAGGGCACTGGTTCGAACTAAATGAAAACTAAAAACTGTATAAACTTGCTCATTAAGTCATGATTTCCTGCTTTATCATCTGTACCTCTATCCTTGTTTTAATTACCATTGTATCCCCAGGCCTAGCAAAAGATTTAACAGATAATAGGCACACCACCCAATACTTAGTATCCTTGGCAGTCGTTCTAAATATGTCCCTAGTTAGGACTCCACAACTTGTCCTCGTTTCCCAGCAAGGTTCTGTGGGAATATTCCAGCAACTCCTAGACAGAGACTTCAGAAATTGAAAGTTTGAAGTCTTTCTGTCTAAGGAGTAGTCCCAGATCATTAGTAGTTTATAGATAAGCACTGAATTAGAGTGGCCTTTAGGTAACTAGGTTGAAAGAACTGCTTAATGCCTTTCCACTATAAAGTATTATTTTTATTGTTATTAAAAATTGCTAATGTCAACTGAATGAACACGTTACCCAGTTTGTAGCAGCCTAAACTGCTGAGGTAAGAAATTATAATGATTAGTTATTAGAGTGAAAACCATTACATGAATGCAATGGGGAGTCACAGAGCAACAACTAGATAATTTCTAACTATTAGGTAATTAATGCAGTAAGAAAATAACATGTACATATTGAGAATGAAGAATTATAGATTATTTGCACTTATTTTCTTTCTGTGGCAATTAAATGAACTATCTTTGATTTCTCACCTGTTACCATGGTTATTTTCGGTGATGCAGGTCATTAATGTCTTGAATATAATAGTTACATTAAAATTACAGCTCTTTCAACTTTGCAAAAAGATTCTGAGGGTACTGTGAAAGAGAAAGCTGTTGGCTTATGGATAAAGAGCTGCCTGTTGAATGAAATTGTTTAATCATCTTAAAGCTAAGGAACCCCACACTTTGTTCCTTCCTGATTTTCTCCAGTAGTATCACTGAGATTGTGTTTGCTTAGGACAGCAATGAATGGGCAGGTGTTTTCATGACAGTAAATTCTAACCATGCTATTAACTTCCTACTTATGTTGCTAATACTTCCTCTCAATAATTAGAATAACAAGTTTTCCCTACCTCACTCTTGAAAATTCTGGGAAAATGATATACATTAATTAGATGATGAAAAACATATACTGAAACAAAATCAACCCTTAATTCTCTAAAAAGAATGTGAATAACAGACTGAGCTCCAGGGAAGCCATGAAAACCGGTTCCAGGTTCATGACATTGTTCATTGTCATAAGCTTTCTCTTTAGAACAAACGTCTGACTATTGATGGTTTGGTGCTGACTAGATGTGAGAAAAATCCTATAAAAATCAAGGCTTTACTTTACTAATTCTAGTTTTTCTGGTTGACTTCTCTTTTCAAAAGTTATTTTACTCAGACACTTACTGGTTTATTTACCCATCCAGTCAAGTATTAACTTGCTGTGATGTTCCTTAGGGCTTCATCCTCTGCCTTCTCTTCTTACCGTATGCCTTCTTCCTAAAGTGCCCTCCACCCTCCAGCATCTCCCTAACATTCATGAACCCAGGACAAGAGAACAAATGGAGGTACCCCTTCTCTGAGGCCAGCCCCTCCCAAACAGCTGCCCCTTGGCCACCCTTGGGCCTATGACCACACACCCCACTAGTGCAATATGAAGGACAGACCATGGAGGAAGCCTACACAGCCCTTGGCGACAGATGCGAGGTCTTTGGAGAGAGAACTGCAAGGTATGAGGTTCCTGGAGCATGTCTAGAATAGGGCTAGTGGATTTCTCACCACCTGGGGGCAAGGGGCACAGCCAGAGGGGGGTGAAGGAGAGGGCTCTCTAATATATGAGGTACATGGCAGGGGCTCCAGTTCCTCAGATCACATTTTAAAGAGAATATGTTATCCTTGAAAAGCAGACAACAATAAATACCCTGCCTTAAATAAACTCCATGTCTTAAATCTTCTCCATCTCCAAAAGCTGTCCTCGCAATAACCTGTGTGGAAAGAGTATGTCAAGAGAGGAATCTGACACTCTGATTCACCACGTCAGACCTGAGATCTGTGTACTATCTATGGAGCAACCTCTATACTTGAATAAACAAGGGATTCCAGAAACGGAGTCTTTATTTCCTACAAAGAAGCTCTGGAGGGGCTTCCTCTCTACCCGTATTTCTTGCACTGAGCTATGCACAATTTTAGACCTCATCCCAAAAATGCAGCAACGCCTAGAGCAACTGCTTTCACACTCCTCTTTGACCTCAGTGGAGTACAGAAAAGGGCTCAAGCCAGGCGTTCAGATGTTGCTGGAACAGAGAATGAGGTGGCAGGTTGAGAAATGATCATTCCTTGCTGCAGAAAGGAGCACTGTAAGAAAAATGACGATGCTCTACATACACCACTAGAACTGGAAAGAGTATATGTGGGGATGGGGGAGGCGCTGCTGCATAAGTGAGCACTTCTCTTCTGTGGATTCATTTATTCTTTTACTCAACAAATATTTCTTAAGAACCTACTATACGCTACACACTGTTTGGCGAATTAGGAAATCAGTGGTAAACAGAAGAGTCAAGGTCCCTACTCTCACCAAGCCTACAGTCTTATAGATTAGATTAAAATTAGCCAAAACATTGTATTAATGTAAACTATAAACTGTGAAAAATGCTCTGGAAAAAATGCAAGTTATTCTACACAAGCATATAGCAAGTGGACTTGATCATATCTGGAGCATCAGAAAAGGCTCTCCTGAGGAAATGTCATTTCAGCTGATCTGAAAAGAATGAGTTGCAAGTGAAGAGCTTCGTAGACAGAAGGAAAAGAAAAATCAATGGCCCTAAGACAGGAAGGGAGAGCACCATGTGTGGGAATCTGAAGGATGGCCAGTGTGTCAAGAGTGCAGAAAGTAAGGGGGAGAAGGACAGACTAGGTCATGCAGGGCCTTGGAGGCCAGTGAACAGATTTTGGTCTTTATTCTAAGCACAATGGAAAGACATTGATAGGTTTGTACTAGGGAAAACCTACAGTTGGATTTGCTTTTTTTTTTTTTGGCCGTGCTGCACGGCATGGGGGATCTTAGTTCCCCCACCAGGGATTGAACCCACACCCCCAGCATTCAAGGAGCAGAGTCTAAACCAATGGACCGCCAGAGAAGTCCAGATTTGCATTTTTAATCTCTTTGCAGTACTGAGTATTGACTAGAGCACAAGGTGGCAAGAACGGTGAAAAAAGACTCTCAGTTGGGAGGTTATTGCAGAACCCAGGAAAGATGGCACCTGGCCCAGGATGGATGGTGGTAGAGATACAAAGAAGCTGGCGATGAACAATTTTGGGGGGGTAAAATCAACCTAGGATATCAAAAATAAATAAGAGGGAGAGTGACTCTTGGTTTCTGGCTAACACAACAAGATGTGGGTGGTATCATTTGTTAAGATAGGAGCACCGATGAACAATCAAGTTTGGTTAGGTGAAGAAGAATTCAGTTTTGCATCTGAAGGTCTAAAGGACAGAGCAGAAAATTTTCATTTTCATGATTGATATCATGAAAAGAAAGGTCCAATCAAGCACTCATAAATCAAACTCAGGGTGAGAGGGGAGAATCCTGACTTCTTTTATTTGCTTACTTCTATTAACTTAAACTAAGAATAAAAACTGATAGCTCTGTGTGTGTCCATTTTAACTCAGTTTTTAAGTAAAAAATTTTTTAAACCTCATAAATGTAATGAAGTTACAGGGCTTTAAAGTTGGAAAAGACCATACACATTGTATATAGTTGAAAAACGTGCTCCCTCAAAGCTTGCAATCTGCCATAAAGTTACTCAGTGAGTGAATGATAATGTTAGAAAGCAGCCAGAAGTCTAGTGAGAACCAGAGCAATGCCCTTGCCCTGACAGGGACAGTGTGGCTCCTAGCCTGGCTGATAGCCCACATCACCTGGGGGTTAGGGGTTCAGAGTGGGGGGATGGATCTTACACACACCTGCTGGGCGCCCATCCCTGAGATTCTCTTCCAGTCAATCTAGAGTGGCCTAAAGGGTCTGTACTTTTAAATGCCTTCCAGGTGATTTAATGATTGGCCAGATTCGGGAGCCAGTGCATTTAGATATACCATACCAGCTCTCCTTAGAGCATTTTATAAGATTTTTCAATTGATATCCAAAACACAAATTGTTGGGGGGCGCCTTCAAGACGGCAGAGGAGTAAGACATGGACATCACCTTCCTCCCCACAAACACATCAAAACTACATCTACATGTGGAACAACTCTTACAGAACAACTACGCTGGCAGAAGACCTCACACTTCCCAAAAGGCAAGAGACTCCCCAGGTACCTGGCTAGGGCAAAAGATAAAAGGAAAAACAGAGACAAAAGAATAGGGACGGGACCTGCACCTCTGGGAGGGAGCTGTCAAGGACGAAAGGTTTCCACACACTAGGAAGCCCCTTCGCGGGCAGAGACTGCGGGTGGCGGGGGGCGAAGGGGTGGGTAGCTTCGGGGCCACAGAGGAGAGCGCAGCAACAGGGGTGCGGAGGGCAAAGTGGAGAGATGCCCGCACAGAAGATCGGTGCCAACCAGCACTCACCAGCCCGAGAGGCTTGTCTGCTCACCCGCCGGGGCAGGCGGGGGCTGGGAGCTGAGGCTCGGGCTTCGGTCGGAGCGCCGGGAGAGGACTGGGGTTGCCTGCGTGAACACAGCCTGAAGGGGGCTAGTGCGCCACAGCTAACCAGGAGGGAGTCTGGGAAAATGTCTGGAGCTGCCTAAGAGGCAAGAGACCATTGTTTCGGGGTGCGTAAGGAGACGGGATTCAGAGCATGGCCTAAACGAGCTCCAGAGATGGGCACGAGCCGTGGCTATCAGCGCGGACCCCAGAGATGGGCATGAGATGCTAAGGCTGCTGCTGCCGCCACCAAGAAGCCTGTGTGCGAGCACAGGTCACTATCCACACCTCCCCTCCCAGGAGCCTGTGCAGCCCGCCACTGCCAGGGTCCCGTGATCCAGGGACAACTTCCCCGGGAGAACACACGGCGCGCCTCAGGCTGGTGCAACGTCACGCCGGCCTCTGCCGCCGCAGGCCCACCCTGCATCCGTACCCCTCCCTCCCCCCAGCCTGAGTGAGCCAGAGCCCCCGAATCAGCTGCTCCTTTAACCCTGTTCTGTCTGAGTGAAGAAAAGACGCCCTCACGTGACCTACACGGAGAGGTGGGGACAAATCCAAAGCTGAACCCCAGGAGCTGTGCAAACAAAGAAAAAAAAGTGGGGTTTATCCCAGGGATGCAAGGATTCTCCTATATATGCAAATCAATCAATGTGCTAAACCACATTAACAAATTGAAGGAGAAAAACCATATGATCATCTCAATAGATGCAGAAAAAGCTTTTGACAAAATTCAACACCCATTTATGATAAAAACCCTCCAAAAAGTAGGCACAGAGGGATCTTACCTCAACATAATAAAGGCAATATATGACAAACCCACAGCCAACATCGTTCTCAATGGTGAAAAACTGAAACCATTTCCACTAAGATCAGGAACAAGACAAGGTTGTCCACTTTCACCACTATCATTCAACATAGTTTTCAAAGTTTTAGCCACAGCGATCAGAGAAGAAAAAGCAATAAAAGGAATCCAAATCAGAAAAGATGAAGTAAAACTGTCACTGTTTGCAGGTGACATACTATACATAGAGAATCCTAAAGATGCCACCAGAAAACTACTAGAGCTAATCAGTGAATTTGGTCAAGTAGCAGGATAGAAAATTAATGCACAGAAATCTCTTGCATTCCTATACACTAATGATGAAAAATCTGAAAGAGAAAATAAGGAAACACTCCCATTTACCACTGCAACAAAAAGAATAAAATACCTAGGAATAAACCTACCTAAGGAGACAAAAGACCTGTATGCGGAAAACTATAAGACAGTGATGAAAGAAATTAAAGATGATACAAACAGATGGAGACATACACCATGTTCTTGGATTAGAAGTATCAACATTGTGAAAATGACTCTACTACCCAAAGCAATCTACAGATACAATGCAATCCCTATCAAACTACCAATGGCATTTTTCACAGAACTAGAACAAAAAATTTCACAATTTGTGTAGAAACACGAAAGACCCTGAACAGCCAAAGCAATCTTGAGAACGAAAAAAAGGAGCTGGAGGAATCAGGCTCCCTGACTTCAGACTATACTACAAAGCTACAGTAATCAAGACAGTAAGGTACTGGCACAACAACAGAAATATAGATCAATGGAACAGGATAGAAAGCCCAGAGATAAACCCACACACATATGGCCACCTTATCATTGATAAAGGAGGCAAGAATATACAATGGAGAAAAGACAGCCTCTTCAATAAGTGATGCTGGGGAAACTGGACAGCTACATTTAAAATAAGGAAATTAGAACACTCCCTAACACCACACACAAAAATAAACTCAAAATGGATTAAAGACATAAATGTAAAGCCAGACACTACAAAACTCTTAGAGGAAAACATAGGCAGAATACTCTATGACATAAATCACAGCAAGATCCTTTTTGACCCAGCTCCTAGAGAAATGGAAATAAAAACAAAAATAAACAAATGGGACCTAATGAAACTTCAAAGCTTTTGCACAGCAAAGGAAACCATAAACAAGATTAAAAGACAACCCTCAGAATGGGAGAAAATATTTGCAAACGAATCAATGGACAAAGGATTAATCTCCAAAATATACAAGGAGCTCACGCAGCTCAATATCAACAAAACAAACAACCCAATCCAAAAATGGGCAGAAGACCTAAATAGAGATTTCTCCAAAGAAGATACGCAGATTGCCAACAAGCACATGAAAGGATGCTCAACATCACTCATCATTAGAGAAATGCAAATCAAAAGTACAATGAGGTATCACCTCACACCAGTCAGAATGGCCATCATCAAAAAATCTACAAACAATAAATGCTGGAGAGGGTGTGGAGAGAAGGGAACCCTCTTGCACTGTTGGTAGGAATGTAAATTGATACAGCCACTATGGAGAACAGTATTGAGGTACCAAAAACTATAGAGAACAGTATGAAGGTTCCTTTAAAAACTACAAATAGAACTACCATATGGTCCAGCAATCCCACTACTGGGCATATACCCTGAGAAAACCATAATTCAAAAAAGAGTCATGTACCACAATGTTCATTGCAACTCTATTTACAATAGCCAGGACATGGAAGGAACCTAAGTGTCCATCGACAGATGAATGGATAAAGAAGAAAGATGTGGCACATATATACAGTGGAATATTACTCAGCCAGAAAAAGAAACAAAATTGAGTTTTTTTGTAGAGAGGTGGATGGACCTAGAGTCTGTCATACAGAGTGAAGTAAATCAGAAAGAGAAAAACAAATACCGTATGCTAACACATATATATGGAATGTAAAAAAAAAAAAAAAAAAGGTCATGAAGAACCTAGGGGTTAGGACGGGAATAAAGACACAGAGCTACTAGGGAATGGACTTGAGGACATGGGGAGGGGGAAGGGTAAGCTGGAATGAAGTGAGAGAGTGGCATGTACATTTATACACTACCAAATGCAAAACCGATAGCTAGTGGGATACAGCCACTTAGCACAGGGAGATAAGCTTGGTGCTTTGTGCCCACCTAGAGGGGTGGGAGAGAGTCACAAGAGGGAGGAAATATGGGGATATATGTATATGTATAGCTGATTCACCTTGTTATATAGCAGAAACTAACACACCATTGTAAAGCAATTATGCTCCAATAAAGATGTTTTAAAAAAAAAAAATCGTTTTTTTCCCAAAATAAATGCTTCCAGTTTATAAGGCAACTAAAAATGTTCATTATGAAAAGTATTCATCTTTGGCGTGAACTCCAAGATTTTAAATTCATTTTGACGTAGATGTGAATGATAAGAGGTTTTTCCATTTCTGTGGAAAATAACTTATTTCCAGTATAAAAGTGATCCAATATAAATACTTCTCTTTTATAAAATAAAAATCCCTTGGCTGCACTAAGATTCTTCTAGAAATTTAAAATAGTTCTGTACTCCTAAGACTGTCTAATTTCGGTATTTCACTGTAAGTGTTTTGGGTTTTTTTTTTTGAAGAAAGATACAGCAGGTTCAAATCAGTTCCAATTTATTCTTTGTGGATTATAAACCACTCAACAGTATTTCAGAAGGGATGTTTTTAGACAAGAATGAATATTTTTGCATAAACAACCTTAAGACCAGATTTTATAAACAATACAAACGATAGTAAACTCGGAAAACTGGGCAAAATTAGATACTACCAGTATAACATAAAGTGACCCCTAAAGTATTGATCATCAATCTAGACTTCAGTGAAAGGAGTCACAGAAGTCAAAGTTAAGTGAATCAATTATGTAGGACATAGAGGAAAGCACGAAAAGGGCTCGGGGACTGTAGGTAGGGAACCAGCACATCTGGCTTTAGTAGAGAAATGAATACGGTGAGCTATTTTCGTCTGACTGACCATTATGCCATAGAAACACGCAAATGCTTTCCTGGTTTCTTTCTTTACAGATTCCACAGTACCTTTGTTTCTCTCTGTTCCTCCTCTCTCTCTCTTTCTCTCTTGATGGCCATTAACTATACTGACAGTTTGACAGGCTGAAATAAGGAAATAAAACACTTAAACATTGTTTCCTGATGTATGTATTCATGTCTCCTGCCAAACACAGATATTGAGGAGATACTTCACTCCTCCTGTCAGCTCACTAAATTACACCCCAAGCTCTCGGGTCTCTCAATCTCAGTGAAGCTCCATTCCTTCCAGAAGAATATGCAAGGGCTTCCGTCTTTTTGCCAAAATCCTTCCTTTATCATTTTTAATACTGAATGTTCTGAAGCTATGGGTTGGATTTCTGTATGCGAGCTGATTATTTCCCTACTTTTTAAAAGCTGTCAGAATTCAGCTTTATTTTTTGGAGTGCCTTCACCTGAGCAATGGCAAATGAATACTGAACCTGGTTAAAGCTTCTCTCTTTGTCAGAACCAAGGAAGAGTTCTGACTTTTTAAAACTAGATACTAATTAACCTAACATTGAGTCTCTTGCCAGGTCCAGCGATACAAAAAAGCTTGATCGTATTCGTGACATCCCCATATGTTCCAGACCACAAATAATAGATGCTTCTTCCATTATTATTTGCATGTGGCAAGCAACTAAAGTCAGCCTTCTGCACAGCAAACTTTGAAAGTCTTACAAATAATTAACTTCTTCCAGAGGTAACTGCCGTGGACTAAATTTTGAGAGAATAGTAGGTGAGAGGGAGGAATTAAAGGAGAGATAATGGCTTTCAGTTGGTTATTTACCTGCTTCTAACCACCATTAACATGAAGAAGAAATTTCAAAGTGAAATATTCAAGAATTTAAAACGAAAAGGATAATGAAATTAAACCTCTAAGACTTTTTCTTTGCTTCATTCAACGCTTCATGCGTTTATTTAGTGCCTACTCTATGCAGTGCACAAGGGTATGTTCTCTGAAAGATGCCGAGGACAGTCCCACATCTCCTGCCCGGTTCCTAAGGAACCTGCTGCAGTCTAGAAGAGATGCCACAGTTGTAAGTAACTAGAACACAGGGGGAAGGTATTTCCAAGTGGAGCCACAGATAAAATGCGAGTGAAATTCAAAGGACGAAGGAATATCACTGACGGACACAGTAGGTGGCATATAATGTGTTCCCAATAAATATCTGTTGAATGGGTGAGTGAATCATCTTGTGATAATAAGTAGTGAATGAATCTGAATCTTCTGAGGTTGGTTTTCTGAATTTCTGATTCATGTAATTCCCTAACTTATTGAAGATCACCAATAAGACAGCTCTTTTTGTAAAACTGGTGGACACCCCAATGATCATAGATACTGTATTTAATTAGCACAATTGCCAAAATATAGCCATGACCAAATGACCATTTTTGTAGACCTAAGGGTTTCCTTTTACTTATAAGGAGCCTCTTTTGCAACCTGACAATCATTAGGGATTACAGGATTAATCACAGAAGTGACGCACAGGAAAACTCTCTCCGCAGTGTTTCTTTCTCCTCTTTGCTTCATATTTTCCCCAAGGGATAATACTTTCTAAAAATATCTTTGCACCATCTTCCAAGAATTGTAATCCAGTTATTGCTAATATAAATTATCAATAGAATTGAAAGGTTACTACAGTAAAGATTAGAAAAATGCAAGGATAAGTCATTCAGCAAATCCATTTGAGGACTAGCTCCACCAGATAAGATTACATTCTTTTACAATAAACTACTTAGTATCCAAATCATTTTGCTTTATCAAATGTTATCTGAAATATTAGCTACTGTTCATCAAGCATTTATTTATAGGCACAACACGTCGTATTACATAAATGTTTCTTCACTAAAGTCCCACAATTATCTTATAAAAGAGGAATTTTTATCCCTACATCACAGATAAAGAAATTGAGGCACGGAAAGATTATCTTGGAAGTTGAGAAACCCAAGTCCACTGTGGTCTGGAACCCCCAAACATTTCTATTTCAACTATTCCATGCTACACGCCCATTATATAATGCATTATATTATGCATGAGGCCAGGGCTGGGTGAAGCTGTGACAATTGGGTCTTGCAGGGATTTCATGGGTAAGTTAGGACATAAACAATAGGACACTTTTCACTAATTTCTCCTACATGCCTCTTGGTCTTGTTTACTCCCACTGTTTTCTCAAATGTCTTGGTGACATATTAATATATTACCTTTTAAAATGTTAAAAAGAGCACCTTTGGGAAAAAATGCTCTTCTTGTTCTTCCTTAGCCATATATTTGGGGTCAGATATGAATAATTCTGACCCCCAAAACTGCACTCTTTCTATTATAATATATTGCCTCCCAATAATTTTTTCTGGTTTTAAGAGTCAAAAGAAACTCCGCTTTTGCCATGCTCCCAAACCCTTTTCTAAATTTAATTAATATATTTGATCAAGGGATAAAAAGAAGGCTAAGATTTTTGTCCTCAGTCTCAAAGACACCAAAATGATGCTATGCATATCCTACCCTTGACCAAAAAAACACATTTGAATAGCACTGAAACAAAAAGACTATCTCTTTTTACCACATTTACATCTTTCCTCAATTCTACTTTAAAAATAGAATCTTCACTCATAATAACATTAGATCTTTACCTTACAATATGGAAAATGAAGGTAGTGGAATGAAAAATGGAGACGACTAGTGGAATTGTATAGAGACAAGAAAAAGAAAGAAGAGAAGAAAAGAATAGAAGAGAAGGAGGAAGGAAGGGAAATGCTGAAAAAATAAGAAGGGATAGAGACAGAATCCTTTTGTCCACGCCCTTTGGTGAAGTTAGAGGTTTGCTTTAAGACAAAATTGCCTCTTTCAGTAGTCAATGATATTTTATTTCCATGTAACTTCCTTCTCAAATAGGTTAATTACAGAGGCAATTAGTCTAGCACACACATGATGTCACTATTCCCTTATATAAACAGAACTGGCACACATGTTTCAGGCAGAGAAAAATATCTGTAAAGACTGAATTTCAAAATGTAATAGAATTCTGTGCTGCTATTTTGCCCAATTTGGGTTAAATTTCACTGTTGTCATCATCCTTATTTATTGAACAGCCTTTATGTTTTATTCTTATCATGGAAGTTCTCTACGTAGCTAGGAAGGTCTGCTCAAATCATAATGAAAAAATCCAAAATGAAGAGGTATCGTGACATAAGGTAACTGAACAGGAATGAGTAAGGCCTTATTAGCAAGGCAAATAGATAGGAAAAAGGGAGCTGGAACTGAAAAAGCTAGTTCTATATTAGTCGAACCGAATGTTCTGACCCATGCAGTCTCCTAGGTTTTCTGTGTGAACACTTTACGTATTCAGAATTTGGAAATTAGTGACTACTGTCGTTCTGAGAAACAAAGGGTTCATAGCATAAGAGGTTTTTAAAGCGGGCTTTTCTAAAAGCTGACTATACGTAGCACTGGGTAGCACGATCCAGTCTTGGGGACACACATGGAATTCACAGGAAAAGTTGTTAAATCACTAATAATGGCATCCATTTTAGACTGAAACTCCTAACTACTGATTATTGCTTGTATATTTATCAAAACCAAAATGATAAAGTGCTCTTCAAAAGAATAAATTGCCATATCTAGTACTAAATACATATTCATAGAGGGCACTCTGTCCTTCTTGATGGTGGCTACCCAGGATGACAAAACTGCAAGACACTGACGACACACTAACATCTACGGTTCATCAGCTCCCTGTTTACTGCGGTAACAGTGAAAGCAAGGTCTTAGGGGCAGATCCTCATATGAATTAATACGTTCCCTTCTCTTCTATGGCCATAAACGTTTAGACTCGTTTTGACCGGCTGTCTCACGTAAGACGTGCCACTGGTAACAACAGTGTCTGAGAGAGAGATAGGGACCGTTATTAGTACAAGGAAAAACACTCAAATTTTATTTCCTACTACGTGATGGTCCCACTGCGTTCTTTTCATGCACAAACCACTGCATATTGCTTACAAATCAACCTAGTAGAGCGTGTGCTTCAGCCATGGGGTCACTCGGCCTGGGTTTGAAAACTGGCGCCACCTCTTACTAGCTGTTGAGTCACAGCAAGTGACTCACTTTCTCTGGCTCTCAATTCCCTCAGCTGAAAAATGGGTATAGTACCTACTTCACGAGGCGCTCAGGAAGCTTAAATTAGATACTACGTGCAAAGGCCAAGAACAAAACCCAGCAAAAGAAAGTCCTCAGTAAATGATAGTTATTGTAAGAACTCTATAACGTACAAAAAGCGATGGGGCTTTTTCTGATTTTATTGTGTGTGTGTGTATTTAAATCAGGAGGTCTTGTATTTAAATTTAAGCTCCTGTAAGAAAAAGCAGAATTTTAAATGGTGGTTAAAATTCTACAGGATAAATGAAGTTAGGTTTCTAAAGCCTTCTATCAGCAACAGAATCCTTCCATAGTCTAGTCTGGTACAGCAGTCTCTCTGGGATTTCAATCTGGGCTTACCTGAGTATATATATGGCAGCAGCAAGGTAGAAACAGGCTTTCTTCCTCTACAATGAATCCAAAGCTACTGCTGATGACACAGGGATGGGCAGAGAATGTAGTGATCTCCCTTCCAGAAGGTGAACGGTGGCACTGAGAACTTCTTAAAGAACTTCTTTTGTAAAAGATCATTGGCTTTACTGCTTCTATTTGACCTTTTTGCCCTACTTCCCCAGGGAGTTTGCTAGTGGGTGGGTAGGGGTAAGTCAGCTTTGCAGCTAAGCCAGTTAGGCAAATAAGTAGTTTTGACTATAGTGGCTACAAATATAGAGATATAGTCATATGTATATTATTTCCCATGAATGTACCAGGATACCTCCAGAAAGTATGATAATTAAAAGTATATTACAGGGGCTTCCCTGGTGCTGCAGTGGTTGAGAGTCCGCATGCCGATGCAGGGGACACGGGTTCGTGCCCCGGTCTGGGAAGATCCCACATGCCACGGAGCGGCTGGGCCCGTGAGCCATGGCCGCTGAGCCTGCGTGTCCGGAGCTCCGCAACGGGAGAGGCCACAACAGTGAGAGGCCCGCGTACCACAAAAAAAAAAAAAAAAAAAAAAAAGTATATTACAGAGATTATAAAGGAACACATCAGGATGTTTCCTTCTCGGTAACAATCAAATAAATAATATTTGTTATTACAAGTCACACACACACACACACACACAGTGGTTTCAAGTCTCATAATCTTTTCACTTGGGGATTGCCTGATGAGAGTTAGTCCTTTTGAGCAGGACAGGAACCTCTAGGTTTTAAAATTACTGATCTTGTATTTTCAGCCACTGTAACAGCTGATTTGGACTGACTTCACGGGTAACCAGATCAATTGTGTAGACATTAATACTTACGAGGGCGTGAGGAAAGGGAATCAACTGAAACACTTAGCCTATGAAATGGACTATAAAATCACTGTCAGAATAGACACTATAAACACAATAGAATTCTTCACAGCCCAGTTCTTCTTTACACAAATTAGGGCATAGAACAATTCAAATCAGCCTTGATGCTAGGACTGTGTGATCAGGTAAAGAGTTAATACCAGGAGTAGCAGAAAATTGCCATGAATCTGGCTGGTCAGTTATATGAGTGTGACGCTTTCCTTCTAACTCAGCATTTTAGACGACTTTGGTATTTAGCAATTACTTGGATCTAATATGACCAATTATTCAGAGATTGTTTTCAAATTCTTTAGGATCTCAGAAAGAAAATCACAGTAAGTCATCAAGGTGAAAAATGAAGGCTGTTAGTATAACAGCATTATACATATAATAAAATGTCCTGATCCACCAGCAGAACCAGGAGATTTGCAAAACTCCATTCCTCACAGAAATGCAAAAAATTGTAAGTAAATATTATTATTTATATTACACACTGAAAATAATATATCATATAAATATTGTTACAAAAGTATATACATACAATTACAGAGCTGCTATTCTATTCTTACCTTTATGTTTACTTAATATTATTTAAATAATGAAAATGTACCTGTGAAATGGTATCTAACTATATTTTTCTGAATTGGTTCTACTAATTCTTTTCTCCTGTTTGTTTTTTACCCTCTTCTCTATCACTTGTTTTCCTGACTTTACTGAGCAAAAATTAGTAAAAATTTAGGTTCATTTTTTTGCTAGATACAGTTTCACTTTCCCCTCTCACTCCTTCTTCTTTCTGCCAACACCCCTGGAAGACAGCCAGAAACCACGATGCAGAGGTGCCAGGGTGTCCTGATCTTGTGCAGTTTGAGTGCCTCCGTGTGTATCTAGGCAAGGCTTACTTACCTAAGTCACCACTTACAATATTGAGTAGAAAGTGCAGGTTGGAAGAGTCAGCATTTATAAGTCAGCTGGTTACATGATACAAAAATATATAGCCAACTTCAGAATTTATAGCAATAACATTTATGTATCGTGTTACTCCTAGGACAATCCAATTTATAAAGTGCCTATTGTGTATACATAAGGAACAATCATAAATCATTTACATTAAACAGTGTCAACTAGCAAAACACAACTTTCCCCCTAAATTCTGCACACTGAGATTAATGAGGTTTTTGGAAGGAAGCACACTAAAAAAAAAAAAAAAAAAAAAAAAAAAAAAACTCTGATTCATCCTAGGCGGATAACATATCCATATAAAGGAGCAGGTGTCTGTAGTATGATTTAGAACACCTATGGAACATCTCTGGAAAATATTAACCTTCCCTGAAGTAGAGAGCCATCCATGAAGTGAGCTGAAAATGTGGCAAGAACCCAAGTCTGTCACCAACCTCAAGATTTCTTTTATTTCCTTCTCAGTAAAGAATGGAATTAAAACAAACAGAGAACACCGTAGGCCCTAACTGACCGGTTGTGTGACGTGTTTTCATCTACAGGCACTTTGAGAAAACCTGAGAAAGGGTATGTAGATTACCTGCTTTGTCTCTTTGACTCTTAGTTAACTAGGAGAAAAATCCCTATCAGTGACAAAAGCTATCAAGAGTCCTAAAGTGAAACTCAAACATGTATGGTGGATTTTCTCCCTTTGTTTACTCCCTAGCTCATCCCCTTCAGACACACAGTCTTCAGAAATCTATGCTTTAGAGTCTTGGATTAAACCTATTCCTTCTCCCTACAAAGCCTCTAAAATAAATAATATGGAATGTTTTGACTCTTCACATCTGTAAAAGCAGTTAATCTTATCTGAAACTTCACACCTACACAGCTGAACTGGACATCATGTAAGAAAAATACAGTTTGAATTTCTCTTAACAGTATTTTGATTCTCTATCTTCTGTCTTTAGAAAGGATTACTGGAGTTATACTTTTCTCCTGTCTTAACTCACAGCCCTAAAAATAACCATTGGTTTGTTTCAGCCAAAATGGAAGAATAACAACATTTTTCTTATATATAAAAATGTTTGCTCATTAAAAAGCTCACTTCTCCAAACTCTATTAATGACTAATATTACTATGGAGAGAAGCAACCCCCTATCTTGGTTAAAATTAAAACTGAATCTGAAAAACAGAGACAAATATATAGCAAGAAAATCTATAAACTAGTTTTCAATGAATGAACTACCTGCTGTTTCCTGTTCACAGACAATTGACACTGTGTAAAGATAGGTTGTAATCTAGAAAGCAAAACAAAACAAAAACCATACACAGAGAGAGTGATAACAGATCTACAAACTTCTCAACTGAAATAAGAACTGATGGTCAACTGAGGTTTTCAGGAGAAGGTTTTTAAAAACAACATGCTCATCTGGAAAGCCAGATACACTATGGCCTCTGTAGAAATATTTTGAAAACTGGACCCCCCTGCAAAACAGCTGTATTTCACTGGCATTAATTAGTAGGGCAAAATATAATGTACTTCCTCACAACTGAGAGTACTAAACTTAACAAGGAGCAGTGACAATTCACTGCAGTCATAAATAGAAGATTCTGGTTGAAAACTTATCCATTCACGAAGAAGAGTGTTAAAACTTCAAAGGGTTTTGCTTCTGTGAAGAGATGAGACGGTTAAGTTTTCTTCACTTAACATGTTTATTCTCTTAAAATTATCTGGTGATCACGGAATTCTTTTCTATTTTTGAGTGGTATTTTGATTCACTTAAGAAGAAAAACTCTTAGTGCTTAGGGGAGCAATTTAAAATCCCAGGCTAACCCCTTTTTCTTGTCAATAAACTGAGAAATCTGTGTAAAAATAAAGCATAATTATGACTGCCATCTGGGCGGTTGCTGCTTTAGTCCACATTCTTACAAAGTTGTTTTCTTCCCAATATTAATGAAAAATACACAATCACTATGTAGGCATTTTCAAAGTATTGGTATTTCCTATGATTGACCTACCTATATTTTCTACCAATTCTCTCTAGGTATTTCAACTAAAATAATTTTTAAGAAAATAACTGATACCTCACCAAGACATTCCAAAAAATATTGCTAAAAAGAAAAAAATCAGCAAATCATAAGGTATTTTGGGTCATTATCAAAAAAATATATATCCTTTACAAATTACTTTCATAGACCTGATTAACGCTTTTCAAAGGAACTGACTAAATTGAAGGGATTTGGGATATATATAAACACAGGCTCCCATAGCAATAAATTGTTGAACCAACATTGAAAAGGTTCTTTTTTTCCCTAATGGAAGTCTTCTAACATTGGCAGTATAAAGTTCTTACCTTGAATAAAAGATTTTTCCTCTTTCCCTTACACAAAATAATAGTTAAAGAAATAGCTTCAGGCTGAACTACTACATTTCCACTTTAGCTAATAAGAAAATATAACTTCTTTTTCTTTCTTAATTTGATAACATCATTTAAACAACTAGTTAAGGATTGAGTACAAACAAAATGAGAATATTCTGTCTCTTTTTTTCAGGAAACAGTGCCAGTAACAACTAATTTTCTTACATGGCTGTGGATATCAATGCTGGGTTTTTTTCGGGGTTTTTTTGTTTGTTTGTTTTGGTTCCAGAAGGCATTGATTCAATGTCACTTTTAGAGCTTCTTAACCTAAAATCCATGGATTGCTATGAAATCTATAGGTTTCTGTAATTATATATAAAATGTCATATGTATATACCCATTGTAATTTTTCCTGCAGCCAATCTTCTTCTTTGCTAGCTCGCATCCGTGAACCCTCTTTCTGTTAACAGTACCCCATTTTCCTCTGGGATACAATCCTAATGCTTAGTCCATGGAAAATGATGAAGCTCACTCCTGCTCCAAGAGAGAGACACAGCATTATCCTGTGATCTAATCAAAGCAAATTAATACAAACAGACTTTGATAGGGCTTCTGGGAAAGAGATTCTCTCTTTTTCCTGTTTGATCTGAAGCTTGACAGGATATTATAGCTGAAGCAATGCCACTGCCACTGTCTTGCTCCCAAATGAAGCCAGAGACCGAAGCTGCATTAGTGGAAGCCGAGAGATGGAGAAAAAAATGAGTCTTGTTTACATTATTTTAATCCAGAAGTTAGTTCTGTGCCAAGACTCTATATTTTAATAAATAACACATGTACATGCGCGCACATTCATACCATCTTACTCCACAAATTTGCATAGCTGACTTCTTCAGCTTAACTGCTCACTGGCTTTCTCTGACCTTTCCTACCTACTATAAATTCCCCTCTCTCTATTCTTTACTTCTCTGTCCATCCTATCTGTCTGTCATTAATCTCATTACGCATAGTCAAAATGATGTACCATATGCTATTTCTTATTTTGGTACCCAGGAAGTTGGTCAGTTTTCCAGTCCTTTTCAGTCAAAGTTTACACAGTGTAGGATTATTTTCCAGGAGAGAGACAGGGAGAGAAAAAAAGAGACAGAGAGAGAAGGAGACAGAGACAGACAGACAGAGAGAAATACAGAGAGAGAGGGAGGGAGGGGAACAGATTTTAAAAACTGAAGATTTAAACAGAGAGCCATGTAGTAAGTTTCATCAACGGTGGAACTAATTGAAATTTTGATTACACACATACAAGAAAATATATTTTAGTTAAGCAAATAACTGTAGCATAGATTAGGAGGAAAGAATTTTCATGCGTTTTGATCTCCATTCCAACCAGACTTAGCTGACATAATTATGGGGCCCCTAAAAGTAACTTCTGGGGTTTAGAAGCACCTGCCACTTCCTTTGAACTGGCCCTATAAATGCCAAGAGTGAGTGTTTTAGATTAAATGAATAGGTTAATAAACATCTTTGGAATATCCATTATTAAGGTTGATTTATGTTCTCTTGCCAGCAGTCATTCAAGAAAATGCCATGCTATTCAAAAAATATTGCACGTCATTCTCACCACTTTGCCAAAGTTGACACCATGTAAGTATGACAATGACAATATCTATATTCTTTTGCAGTACTAACTGTACACAAAAGCTGATAGATATTAAACCACTCTAAGTTTGCAGGGGCATCAGCACAGGAACCACTCTTATTTATAACTCTGATAAATGACCTTTCATTTGTAAATTTATAGTGTATCTATAATTTCTTTAGGGAACCAAGAGGTCCATTCAAAAAACTGCCACAACATTTGTCTGTGCAAAGATGATGGATGTGGTTTACGAAATTAAATGCTTTTAAAAATTAAAATCATATTGCCAAGAAAAAGGATATGTTCTTTCCTGGTTTGCTCACATTTTTAAATGATCACAACTGCACTCTCAGCAGTTATAATGCTTAATCTAGATAGCATATTAATATAAATATGTCCAAATATATTGTTATTATGGTTGTGTAGTATCAGTATGAACTACTTGACATCAAGTTCACTTAAATTTATTTTTTTTCTAATTCTATTCCTCTGTAATAACCTATAAAATATATAAAGTAACATTAGAATATAATATTTCTTATTTATGTTTACTGCAATTACTGTATTTAATTTTTCAGGACTACTCCCAGCAAACTGCATGGTTTATTGTAACCATAGACTATTAGAAACTGCAATTTAAATAAAATTACTTAAATAAAATACATATTTGCCAAAAATTAACATTAACAAAATAAGTCTTATTTTATCCCAATATAGACTTTACTCAATTGGAGAAATCAAAGAAGGAGAAGATGAAAGATAATCACTAAAGTAACCAATAAAAAGCAGAGTAGTCAATGTTCTAAGTGTGAAGAAGAAATGTACATTGTTACTATGTGTGATGTATTCTGGTGGCTTTCCTACTCCTTCATCTGCCATCATTTACTGCCTAGGTAACGCAAAAATCTCAGTGCTTTGGCTTTTTCTAGAGTAGTTTTACTTTTTTAATCTATCCTATTATTACGGAATCTGCAAAAGAGTGAACCTGACTTTAATTATTTGATTTGGTTATATGAACAACAATCTCCAAATTGCAACTTTCTTTAGCATTAGCTCCTCCAGCCCAAAATTGTTCCGAATCCTTGCAAAATTTCTACGCAAAATATTTCTTACATATTGAGTGTTCTATATTCTGCTTAAAACAAAGATAATATTAAAAATAAAATATAATAAGCAGTTTACATACCCCAGTGGACCGCTAGCTCCTTACAGGCAGGAACATATTTATCATCATCTTTGGGTCACCGATGGCCAGCACAGCACCTGAGATATAATGCACACTCATAAATGTGTTTGAATGAATTAAATAAGACAGTGCTGTCTGGCATCCACTTGCAAAGTAAGAATTCAATAAAGTAACCATTCTATCTACCAACGCTCTTCCTCTATATCCTATATTATTAAAGTAGCAGTGCATATTCTTATACATTTGAATGACAACTTTATCCTGAAAACTCAATTCTCAAAAATAACTGTTTCTAAATGCTTATTACATTACATATTCTTACTGTCTTTGGTTCTGGTGGAGGCTATACAGTGCAGTGTTTGAGATCATGTACTTTGGAATCAGGCTGATACATGTTCAAATCCTGGTTCCACCACCGGCTGTTTACAGTTTTGGATAAGCCACTAATCTCTCTAGATATCGAATTGCCTTCGAAATAAAGATAATTTTAGTAACTTTCTAATAATGTTCAAAGGATCCAAGGAAACAGTGCTTTAGCACACTGCCTGATACACAGTATGCCCTCAATAAATGATAACCACTATTTGTATTCCTTCCTCTTTCCCTCCCTCCCCTTCTGAAGAGCTAACCTTACTCTGGCCTTTGCCTTTGGCTACTGGGAGGTAATCTCTAGGACCTCAAAACGTCATGGCTGACAGGAATGTCTCTGTTTGCCTGAGGGCTTTGGCCACAAGATAGTCTAACAATGTGATTTTATGATAGGGGCCTTGAGTCATGCAATATCAATTCTGCCTCCAAAACTACCTGGAGACTAAAGGTATCAGCCCAACACTGACGTCCAGGAGGGGCTAGAGACTAACGGTCAGCCACGCGAGTGGTATGTGATCAAGTCCCAGTAAAAACTCTGGCCACCAAAGGCTCAATGAGCTTCTCTAGTTGGCAATGCTCTGTGCATACCGTCACGTGTCAGCACTGGGAAAATAGCATGTTCTGACTCCATAGGGCAGGGTGATGGAAGCTCTGTGGTTGGGTCTTCTAGCCTCAGACCCAACCTTATATAACTGCTTTCCCTGGCTGATTTCAATCAGGATCTTTTCCCTGTAATAAACTGTAACCATGAATATGACAGCTTTCACTGAGTTCTGTGAGTACTTCTAGCAAATTTTCAAACCTGAGGGCAGTTTTGGAAATCCCTCAAACACACATTTGGTGTCAAAAGTGAGGGTGGGGCTTCCCTGGTGGTGCAGTGGTTGGGAGTCCGCCTGCCAATGCAGGGGACACGGGTTCGTGCCCTGGTCCAGGAAGATCCCACATGCCGCACAGTGGCCGGGCCTGTGAGCCATGGCTGCTGAGCCTGCGCGTCTGGAGCCTGCGCTCCGCAACGGGAGAGGCCACAACAGTGAGAGGCCCGCGTACCGCAAAAAAAAAAAAAAAAAAAAAGTGAGAGTGGTCTTGTGTGGAGGACTGGCTCCCTCAAACTCTGTAGCTGACTAACAACTGTACAGTTGGTTAAACTCTCACACCTTCCTTCTTTAAATCTGGAAAGCCCCAAAGCTCTGAAAGACATCTCACCTTATCACTCAAGTGAATGGAACAAAACTCTCACTTAACAGTGAAAATCACTTTGAATTGATGGTGTTTATGTATATACTATATGTTGTTTTATTTTCCCATGTACAAACAATAAAATCCTCCTCCAGTAATAGACTCAGAAATGTTTTGCTTTGGTTATATGAACAGCAGTACTGTTTAGAAGTACATGAGTCACATACAAGTAAAATTTCTAAAGGTTAGTAATAGCAGATCTGTCAAGTTCAGCTATGAGAAAGTTAACTTAAGAGGTACATTGGTTTTCAAACAAAATATTAATTAAATCATATGCTTCTTCTGCATCTCCTAAATGAAGTATGCAAGAGGCTGTTTGTAACCTTGTTTAAAAAAAAAAAGCAAACTTTTTTTTTTTTTACAACTATCAGTTTGGTAAGCAGAATTTTAAGATGGTCCACACATTCCCCCCAACTTGTGAACAGGCTCCTCAGCGTAATCTCCAGAGTTGTGAATATGATGGGTTTTACCCCCATGAATAGATTATATTATTTAACACAGTTGACTTTAAAACAGGAAGATTATCTGCATGGGTCTAACCTCATCACATAAACCTTTTAAATCTTGGTCTAGAGGTCAAAGACTGAGGATGATGGAGATCTGAAGCATCAGAAGGATCTGACACACCACTGCGGACTTTAGGATAGAGGTGGTGGCGTGGCAAGGAGTACACACAGCCTCTAGGAGCTATGGGCGACCCCTAGCAGATAGCCCCAAGGAAACGGGACCTCAGTCCTACACACAAAAAGCTGAATTCTACCAATAAGAATAAGTTTGGAAGCAGATTTTTCCCCAGGAGTGTACAGGCAAGAACCCAGCCTGGCCAATCTTGATTCCAGCCTTGTGACACCTTGAGCAGAGAACCTAGTCAAACCATGCTGGGCTCCTGACCTGTGAGCTAATAAATGGGACTTGTATTAAGACACTACGTTTTTGATAACTTGATATATACTTACAGAAAGCTAATTACACACAGGAACTGAGGATTCTGGATGTATTTTACTGACCTCTCTTCAGTCTTTCACTCTGAAAACAATATCGGTTATGTGCCAGGTTTCACTAACCATAGAGACCCCCAGTTACCAGTTACCGTTGCCAATACTGAAAAGTCATGGACCCACTCTGAACAAGAAACAGAAAAAACAGTACTACGCCATATGCTAAAGACCGAATGTCCTCCCAAAATTCATATGGTGAAACCTAATACCCAATGTGATGACATTAGGAAGTGGGGTCTTTGGGAGGTGCTTAGTTCATGAGAGTGGAGCCCTCGTGAATGGGATTAGTCATCTTATCAAAGAGACCCCAGAGAGCTCCCTATCCCCTTCCACCAAGTGAGGTTACAGCGAAAAGACAGCCATCTAGGAAGCAGGCTCTCACCAGACGCCGAATGTGCTGGCGCCTTGAGCATGGGCTTCCCAGCCTCCATAAGTATGAGAAATAAATTTCTGTTGTGTTAAGCCACCCAGTTTATGGTATTTTTGTTATAGCACCCATATGGACTAAGACAAAAATGTAATTGTTGTCTCTTCAGTAGATCATTTGGAAAACTCGACTCGCTGCCTCCTATATGGAAGGTGTTGAGAAGGTAATGCTTAAATATGCTGTGAATTATCTCCAAAGTTTCTCGGGCCATTTTAAGGGTAGAAGTAGGCAGTGACTGTGCCTGCTTGAGGCATATGTGGGAAACTACCATATGTTCAGTGCAGAAGACACAGAATCTCTAAGTACCTGAAGTGAGATTGGGGGTCACTTAAAAAGAATCTCTCCTAAGAGTCTTCGTAGAACATGCTACTACAATTGCTCCCTGTCTCATTCCCTCTTTACTCATTTACTACAACGTTGCCATGTTTATTTTTATAAAACACACATTTTATCATGTTGTGCCTCTACTCGAAATGACCAGTTTCAATGGCCTTCAAGATAAAGTCATTAGTTCACTAATACATTCAATACTTAAGTGCCAAGTTCTATACTAGGTGATAGGGACACACTGATAAGTGAAACAGATAAGGTCCTGCTCTCCTCTGAGATTTGCCCTTTGAAAAATATCCTTCCCATCCCCATCTTGTTCAACTAGAAAACTATGATTAATCTTGTGTGTGTGTGTGTGTGTGTGTGTGTGTGTGTTTTCCTTTTTTTATTTTGATCTTCAATCCCTAACTTGGGCTTCACTCCTCTGGGAAGCCCTCTTTGACCCTCTTAAGCATAACGAGGCACTCCTCCTCTGTGCTCCCATAAAATACTGTACCTAATCATATAAGAAAATTGATCACCTTGTATTAAAATTGCATGGATTGCATGTCTGCAACCTCCATAAGCAGAATATGGGAGAAAACTCCGGAAGCATGTGCACCCCAAATTCCTAGTCAATAAGAGATTATGAATGGGTAGGTCCTCTTGGGAGAAGCTGACACTAGACCTAATCCCTCCTGTGGGGCAGAATCTACAGGATATATACACGATGGAGGGAGAGTATTCTAAATTGACAGTAGAAACCAGGCTGGGCAGTAAGGACTAACCTGTGCTACCCCACACATCTTAGGTATACTGGGATGATAATTCCTCCTTCCCCTTGCACCCTCTATCTCAATCATGAGTTCCTGGACGTTCGGCCCAGAGTAGACCCTCCAGAATGCAAGGTGGGAGATCAGCTACTAGTTAGAACATAGGGGCTACTGACCAGCTTACCTAGTGAGACAACAATCTTGAATGACAGAATTTGAGAGTGAAGAGCGATTGCAAGATTTCCAAAATATTCCCGGTGAAAATGCAAAAGCAAAATGTGAATGCTAAACAGACAGAGCCAGTATGGGAACTCGCATGTATCTAGGGAGGGAGGGGGGAGAAGTCTAGGGAAAGAAGAGAGGCAGAGCTCAGAGGCGGGGGCCAGGCTCTCTCCCTGTCTTGGTATTTAACCAATAAGGAGGTGGGGCAGGAGAATATCAGGTGGATAAAAGGGACCTAAGAGCTGACAGTCCTCTTTCATGGACATTACTTGTTGCGCAGGGCATGGGAGAGGTCACAGGCCTCTCAGGGAATCCCTGTTGTAAGTCTTACACCCATCTAAACTGGTGAGGGAGAAATGAAAAAAAACTGGTGAAGGAAGGTGCCCAGATAGATTGAGTTAAAACTGTTTACTATACCTCACAGGTTGTGTGCATGTGCAAGGAACCTCAAAATGTCTGTACTCTGTTCCATCCTCCCCAGTCCCAACACAAACACACACACACACACACACACACACACACACACACACACACACACACACACACACACACACATACGTACAACACAGAGGAAGACTGGGAAAGCCCTGGGCTGGGGAAAGGAAGAGGGACCTCAAATTCAAGGCAATGGTATTCAAGGCAATGGTAGGCCAGCAGCAGCCGCTCAGGCTCACATCCAGGTGCGGCTAATTACATCAGCAAGGACAGAGGGGCCCACAGGTAGAGACCCTGGCTGAGGGAAGATGCCAGGAAGGATACAGAGGGCAACCCCAGGGCCAGCATGCACACATGTGACACTCCACACCACCCTGCCAGCCGCAATGATACACAAACTCCCCATAGTTGGTTTCTTTAGTGGGGACAGGGGCAGGGGAGGGCACAAAATGTAAGCAGTCATCCCTCTTAGGGTCAAGTAAGTGCAGGGTTGCCACCTGAGAGGGATACTTCCTTACATTTTACACCCAAGGTGCCCCTCTCACCCAACCCTACCCTGGACAGGGAAATAGAGAAACTAACAAACAAAAAGAGGTGATTTGACAGTAAAGATACTGAGTTACTTTGTGCTCTTTGGAGTTTACTTTTTATTATCTTTCAATCTGCACAGTGGGGTAGGGACTCAGGAGCAAGAACACATTATGGAAACAGCTCCATTTTCTTTGTATATTAGAGTAGAAGTGGATAAGTTTCGACCCAATTAGATGTGTCCCCAAAATTATTACAATATCTTATCAGATTATTTTCCTATTTAAATTACTCAAATTGCTATAAAAATCTTTTTTTCTTTATACCTTTATACCTTCTCAAAGCAAATCAGATCCACTTCTTCCCATACTGTTGAAAGTTACGTTACCTCACCCAACATACAAAAGAGACCAAGAACACGAATTTTTTAAGAGTCAGTAAGGAAGATGACCACTTGTACTCCCCTGCCAGCCTCAAGCATCTTTCCTAGCATCCTCTTGTGAAGACTGCTCAAAAGACACATGATCTAAAATCTCAAATTGCTATAAATCTGAGATACTAGGGTAATTTGATGACTTTAAACCCTTAAGATATGTGTTGTGGTTCCTTTTACAAATTTCAAGAATTTTCACATGTTCCATGTAATAACTCCATAGATAGCAGCACTGTTTTGCCAACTGCAGTTTGGATCTGTAGGCTTTACCTCCACACTCTACCTGCTGGCTGAGTGTCCTGGAACAAGTCACCTGATCTTCCAGTGTACTTTATTCATCACGTTAAAGGGTAGCCTACGCAATTCCCAAAGTTCCACCCTGATCTAATATTTCTACCACAAATAGATGGTAACTTCTAATGGTATCTTATCAACCTTTCTAATTAGAATTAGAATTTCTAATTTCTAAGGAATGCAATCACAAACAACATTAGCTGATTTGCTACCAGTTCTCCTACCAGTAGAACTGGTAGCATGAGGAACGAGAGACAGAAATGCTCAATGAGACTTGAGTGGTCAACAGTAATCATAATCAACGCTGATATTCTGTAGTAGTTCCTATGAGCAGACACCATGCCAACTGCTTTACATGTAATATCTGGCTTAATTCTTACAACAGCTCTATGGGACAGGTACTTTTATTATACTCATTTTACAGATGAGAAAATTGGCACACGAGATTAGGAAATGTGCTCAAGGTCACAAAGCTAGAAAGTCTTTCATTACCTATGAAACTCCTTTTAGTTGCAACCAAAAGAACTCAACCAAAATACAGTGAAAAGTGCAAGACAGAAGAAACTCTAAAATCACTGTATATTAGAAATGTTTAACATAACCATTTCTGGAACCAAAGTTAAATAAGAATGCAGAAAACGTATTGCTCAAAAAATTTATTTTCATGAGGTAGTAGTATCCAGATGCATGCCAAGTCGCAATCGCAAAGGACATAATCATTTCTTCATTCATTCTACAGGTGAGGAAAATCGGTTGACTAGGGAAATGGCAGGACTGTGCCTGAAATCCAGATCTCCTCTTTTTCAGTCCAGGGCTCTTTCGAGTGTGTACCTAATCCTTTGGGAAAGGCAATAGTGGCTGACAGTGCTGGCTGTGATGCTCAGTGTGAATTCCTGCTTTCACTCGCCAGCAGTGCGATCTTATGTCTCAGTTTCCACATTTGTAAAATGTGAGTAATAATACCTACTGTATAGGGTTGTTGTGAGAATTTAAGTAATTAATACATAAAAAACACGCAGAACCATCCCTGGTACCCAGTCAGTTACTTAAGTGTTGGTCTTTATTATTACTACAGTAGCACATTTGGGGGGAAAAAAGGGGAAGCCAAAACATCCATGTGCCATCCAGCGGCACAAAGACTAGAGCGGAAGAGTCATGTTAATACCGTTTGAGATAGCCCACTCTTTCCATCTAAAAGATCTATTCCTTAACCCTCCCAAGCACACCATATAGACAACGGGGAGTGAATTTCTGTCAGGACTAGAGATACAGGAAATGCTAGAAGAAGTAATTTCCGAGCCAAGTTTTAGGGAGGACTCAGCTTCCAGACTTAGCTTTATCGTTCACAACTGGATTCTAGAAAGCCAGGTCATGTCTCCAAGTCTCAGTTTCCTTCTCAGAACTTTCCTATAGAGGGAAACCTCTGGAGGCTTCGCAAGGTTTCACTAAGAGCAGAGGCCAAAAAGGAGATTTCTGATCTTAATTTTAATCATTCTAACCTAGTGAACAATATATAACCTTTAATTACCAAATCTTTGTTTTCTTGTTTTGCATCAGACTTCCTGCCATTATTAACAGGCATGATTATAGGAAAACACGTGTAATTTGCAATTCAAACAGTCTTTAATCTTAAAAGAATTTCCATGGGTGGAAGAAATGGCGCACAAGTCCCCTAGCTCTGTCCCTCGCATAGCCCACCACTTGCTCAAGGGATCTTAACTCATAAAGGAGGAGTGCTGTACAGCTTTAAAATGACTTCATTCCCATATTTACATATTTTTAATAGGGCTATGATGAATCTCCTTCCGCTTGACTCCTATTTTGAGCTGTGATATTTTAATCTCCATTCTTGCTGCAACTTAGCAGATGAATGTGCAGTGTGACAGAGCTCAGAGGAAATAGTATAAATAAAGCAAAGTGGAGCTATGACATCTCACATTTTATAGCTTTTTTATTGTAGCCAAAGCATAAACAGAGCACAGCTGTGTTATACTTACCGCTGTGAGCACTCCCTCAATCCTCACCCCCTATTGCTTTTAAAAAGACAGTGCTCTTATTCAGAAAGCTTCGGCTGTGGGTAGCACGGCTGCACCGGTGGCAGCCTCTACCCCAAACCTCTACCTTTGACTCACTTCTCCTCTTCCAGATGTAGATTTGTGGAGTTCCGCATCATTCCTCTGACTGAAAACCAATATGCCAACAGCAGCCCATCCTGTACTGTAGCAGAAGCACCCTGTTCCTACCTATTGGAAAATGGCTCCACAGCCAAAGCTGTAATTTTCACTCCTCAACAGACACACTGCACCCAAATAATTCACAAACACTCTCTTAACAGGAGACACACAACTAGCTGGAAGTATTCAAAATAGTGCACTCTCTTAATGAAAGTCCCTTTTAGAATGCAGAAGTTGTATTTTTCACTTTCAAATTAACTCTTAGTCATGTTTGGGTGAAAGTTGTAAATGCCAAAAAGGTCAAATACAGTGAGAGTGAGAAGAGTGGTATCGACCTGTGCAAAATCACTCCACGTGCTAAAACAGTCGTCAGGTTTTAGGGTTTCTCAGGCTGGTTACATATTTCATTAAGTCCAAAGAAGACAGAGGAGAAGACAAATAGCAAGCACCTTCTACACCCTGACAAATACGCGGTTATATACGCAGGGTTGATTAGTCCAGGACAGACACCTGATCTAAGAGGAGCCAATCAGAGTTCTTCCCAGAGATAGTCTATTTAAGTAAAATGGAAAAAACAGCAAGCTATAGAATTCCTGTGCTGTCATCAATGGTGCCGTTTCCTCCAATATGGAGAAATCTCTATTGCAGCAAGAAAAAGTTGACATCCAGAGTGACATGGACACAGGAGAGAGGGGTATCGAGCCCTGACGGAGTATGACTCCCTGGTCCCAAGTGTTCCTGAGGCCCATCCAAACTCCTGCCTCCCCCCAGTTTGGTTATTTGCCTTCCTTGTATTCCTTTACCCAACCAATTCCAGCTTTTTTTCCTTAAGCTGCCTCAAATTGCGTTTTATCACTTACGAAAAAAGAATCCAATTTCACCTTCCAGAAGAAAATTCTTTTTTTCAGTTGGATTAGGATTTATTTCTTTCTTTTTCAAATACCACCACACTATTTATGGGAAGGGAGGAAAACCCTCTGGGCTTGTAGAGGAATGTGTAATGAAATTCAAAAGACACATGCATCCAAGTGAAAAGAATATAGGGGCCCAGTAGCCTATACACCAGTGAAGTGAAATGAGAGACAGGAAGATTGATTTGCATCATCATTAACATGGAAGGAGAAAAGCGGGAGAACACAATGACGGCGAGAACCACCTCCATTGACATACGTCATTGTTTCGAAACAACGGGCCCAACTGGGCTAACACAGGGGCAAAGTTGGTATCCCAAGCTTCCCAGCTATCTATCCGCCCAAAATCGCTCTTCTGCCAAGCTCATTGTCTACCAAGCTGCCAGCCCAGCCCAGGGATCTGATTAGCAATTTGCACTTTTGTGAGAGGATTAACAGAATTCCTTTGTTTTGAGGTCGGATTATCAAACTGCATCTTTAAAGAGGTGTGACCTCATCCAGATTCATAAGCCTGCTCCCTTGAGAATGGCTTGGATTTTTACTCCACGTGTGCAGCATATAATTTCATAAGGGAGTTACTGTCAAAACATGGTACTCATTTCTTGATGTGTGCGAAGAAGCACATTCGTAACGTAAAAAACCTCAGACGCTTTGTGATACTTTAAACTAATCCATCTGGTGGGAAAACAAGGATTTTCAACCCGTTTGGTTCCAGCACTAGTAAATTAGTGTGCATCTAGCTCTCACAGAAGCTGGAGATAAACCCCATTCCCAAACTGAGACTCATGATGACTCTATTTTTAAGAATATTCTGAATCAACACTTACCCTCGAGAAATTTTTTAAAAAGAAAGCAGAACACACACAAGAGTAAACTGAGGCAAACCGAAGAATTTGACGGCTACAGCCCAAATGATAATGATATCAAATTGTTCACACGGCATGGTTTATATATCCAGCTTTACCCAAATATAGAGATGAACGAGGAAAACACAGTAAGAGTTTTGCACTTCTAAGTCTGTTCAGTAGTAGGGAACTCATCAGAAGGAAAGTCCCTGAAGTTTCCACCAAAGTTTGAAACAAGTAAAACACCCAAGGGGGGACATCCATAGGGCAGTATGCAACAGGTTGTGAAAAATTAGCCTTCAGACTTTGCACTAGTGTAATTTTTACTTGAGATGGCAATCACAGATAAAATGCACAAAAGCAATCCGGCCTCCAGAAGGCATGCATTACTGGTGTGAGAACTGTATCCTGGGAAGTACATAAATGCCCGTTCAGCTACAAATGGCAAAACGGCAGTCTGGCCACAACTAATGCCCCCAAAGCCAGACACCGCTGAAGATCAAGCGGCAGCTTTATTCGTTGACAAACTAAAAATCAAAAGTTGATTTTCAGGTGCTTGTCTTGGACAAGCAATGAAAGCATCTTGTTTCATAAAGAGGAAACAAGTACATTAAATGTGTTTACTTTAAATATTAATATAGATTGTTACCCTAAAGTTGATAGATTCGGGAATTTGCCTTCAATTTAGGGAACTTTCAATTACAGTAAGAGTGTATTTACTAGGCAAGCCCTCATAAATAAGGTGTCAGGTGTGTTGGTCTGTTTGTAAGCACAATACATACACACAAGACTATTAAATCTATGGTTCTTAATGAGTGGTTGTGTCCGTTAATGAATTCACTTGGAAAATCTTTTTTAGTACAATTGTCATGTACCCCAACTTATAGCCTGAGGGTGGAATGAGGACATATTTTTCTGAAGAATCTCGACTGGGATTCTGTGAATCCCTCTTAAACAGCCCTCTCTTATATTTGAAAATAGCCCTTCTATCTGCTGCTTGCTAGTCCTGCCTTACTAACTAAATTGAAGTGTCCTTGAAAAGGTGGATCATGTCTCTTAAGAGCCTCCTACAGTGACCTGCAAACAGTTTGGTGTTCAAAAAAGTTGGATAAATAAATTCGAAAGACTTTTGTTTAATTAATAGGGGTATGATAGAAGTTATCAAAGCAGATGAATACTTCAGGGAGAGTAGAAATGAAAAAAAAATAATGTAACAATAACTTGACTTTAACCCTAAAGCTGCCCACATGGAATTCAAGAAGAAAACAATGTGCATTATTTATGCCTTCTCTAGCCATAAATACAGAGCACCAGCCAAAATCAACCTTGAATTATTCATTTACTCAACATATATTTATTGAATGGAGTCTCCATTTGCCAGGAACTATCTTGGGCTCTAGAGTCAGAGCAGTAAACAAAACAGACCAAGCTCCTTGCCCTCGTGCAGCTAATATTCTAGGCAGGAAGATAAAAAATAAACAAGATAAATGAAGAGATAACATTACTATGTTAGTTACAGAAGTGCTAAGGAGAAAAATTAAAGCAAGGGACGATAGAGAGTGTTTAGAGGACTAGTTGAAATTTTAGAGGAGAAGGAAGGGCCTCACCCAGAAGGAGCCATTTGGGTCAAGACCTAAAGAAAGTGTTGGAATGAGTCACTCAGTATTTATCAGTATGCACAGCAAGAGCACTGCCGGCAGAGGGAACCTTGCAGGGGTGCAAAGGTCCTACGAGGGGCAGGGCCCAGCCTGTTAGAGAAAGAGCAATGGGCAGAGGGAGGGAGGGAGGATAGTAGTAGAAGGACAAGCCGGCCAGGAGAGGGGATGGGGACTGCCTCTGCTCTCTGAGGGTCACAGTAAGGACTTCCCTGAGGAAGAAAGCCATTGGCGTGTCCTGGGCAGAGAAGGACATAATCTGACTATTGTGCTTCACCCATTCAAGGCTCACCCTGGCTGTCATGTGAAAACAGACTGAAGGGGAATAAAGTGAGGAGCCCAATTAGGAGACTTTGGCCACAAACAGAAATGCAGTGGCTTGGACCAGACTGGAAGGTGGAGATGAGAAGAGGTGGTCAGGTCCTGGAAATATTTTGAAGGTAGGGCTGATAGAATTTTACCCAGGGACTAGATGGACTATAAGTGAAAGAGAGGAGTCACGGGTGATGAAAGGTTTGGGGTCTGAGCAATGGGAAGAACGGATCTTCCTTTCCCTGAGCCAGGGAAGACTTCAAGGGGAGCAGATGTGAGGCGCACATCCAGAGCTCATTTTCATGTGCTAAGTGGAGTGGCCAAGGAGCCATTTGGGTTGGGTGGGTGTGGAGCTCAGGAGAGACGTTACAATGTAAAAGGAACTTATATTCTCAGACAAAATGGTCCTAGCTCTGACCACTAAAAGTGGTTGCTTTCAAATGAGTCTTTATTTAAAAGCTATGACACACTGCTATATTTAAAATGAATAACCGACAGGACCTACTATATAGCACAGGGAACTCTGCTCAATATTCTGTAACAACCTAAATGGGAAAAGCATTTGAAAAAGAATAGATACATGTATAGATATGTATATAACTGAATCACTTTGCTGTACACCTAAAACTAACACAACAGGGTAAATCAACTATACTCCTATATAAAAAGTTAAAAATAATAAATAACCAAATAAATAAATAAATAAATACAAGCTATGACAGAATTTGCAGTATTTTTAATAACTGTCTTTCAAAAAGTACAGAAATCTGTATATAGCCATTTGATTTTAATAGAGATAATTCCTTAAAGTTCATCATTTACTGATACACCACAGGCAGCTAAATTCATACTGTCAATGTATGTAACAAATAACAAAGTAATAGCCTTGGTTTGGTGGTCCGATTTGATATATGACTAGTGTTTAGATAATCCAGAAGAACAAATATGTAGTACCATCCGTGGATATGTACGTCTCACTTTTTTTTTAAGGAATGACAAGGAAATGTACACACATGCTTCTGAGGGACTGCTGATGAGACCTCATGCTGAGCACATTTTAAGTTTCATGTTTTATCTTTAAGATGTATGTAGAATTTTAAAAATGAATTAAAAAGATTAAATGTTTTAAGGTATTTGCTAAATTATCTGACTTTCCCCCAAAATCATTAGGGAAAGTTGACTTTGATAATTGTAAGGTACTTTACAACTAGTATCATCATCATAGCTATCTTTTATTAAGCCCTACTAAGTGGTAGGCATTGTGTATTAATTTTATACTATATACCAGGCCCTGCATATTGTTTTGTATGTATTAAATCATTTAATCCTAATGTCAATCCTACTTTATTCATAAATATTCCTTACACTAAAGCCAGATGTCTCCTGACAAAAATTTATAGAGAAATTTCTTCTCCTTCAACGTGAAACCAAAAAGCAACAGCGAAGACTAAAACAACATACATAAATATATGGTACTGGAGACAACTGGGAAAGTTGTACTCCTGTGTACTTGTAATTTAACTAGGAAATGCCTATCTGAACAATAATCCTATACCAAATGTCCTGTACCAAAACAAACGTCCCATACCAGTGAAATGCCATCCATTCCAGTGAACTGACAATAATCGGAGTTGCCAGTTAACAAAAATTAAAATAGAAATATTTATTGTAGAAATAAAGAACAAGTAATCTAAAACTCTTGGCTTTTAATAAACAGTAAGGTTTACAGTACAAAATATTGGGGGAGGGGGAATAAGGTAATTTCTTAAAAAACAATAAATCTTTAATCAACTGTTTATCAGATATAAACTGGATGTCCAGAAATAAACTGAAATAAATAGAAAAATATACTTCCACAGTCTTGAGCAGTTCTTCCAAATCCTCCAACCATTTAAGTTGGCAGAGGGTTTATCAGTGGTTTATTTGGATATTGTCCACAGTTGTAAATGAGCATCTTTGATGCAGTATTTTGGCACTGGACCATGTAAATGATTATACTGCTATATATTTAATGTAGTAGATGTAAAACTTGGACCCAAGTATCAACTTGAGAAAAGCATAAAACTCATCAAATACCTTCTCTAAAGTCATCAATGTAAGTAGCCTGCAAACCACGGGGCTGCTGACTACAGCACCTCCATTACCGTGGTCATTCTAGTAACCTTCCACTCTTCTCGTATCTTGCTCATCCTATCGCTGTAGATGCCATCTCTGCAAAAGGAGTGAGAAGCGGCACAAAGCGTGCTTCTGGGTGAGCACACAGTCAGGTGTGGGTTACATGGGTGCTCTATCCCTCACCCTATAAATCCAGAAGAGGTCCTGGTGAAACACACAGGGGAAGACCAACACACTCCTTTGACATCTTTCATACGCCATGAAAGCCGACTCTTAATTTCCTTAGAAAGAATATTAAAGTGCCACCTTTCTACCGTCATTTTAAACTAAAAAGGAAAATAGGGCTAACATACATAATCAGTGAAATTAAGTAGGCAAAGTTTATTTCTCCAAATCCTGCATCTTTGATGACAAGCTTTTCTTTTTCTTCTGCCACTTCTTTCCCCAGACTGTCTCTAACCACATTAGAGTCCAATTTATTTGTTCAGTGAGGTTGAACTCAAGGTGAACAGCCCACAATTATACTATTCCCTTTGCTTTCCCACTCTCATCAAAATGCACCTACTCTATGTTCTATTAGACAATGCCCAAACCTTAAACTTCCAAGATCACCACTGCCAAATGATAATACAATCAGTGCCAAAAGGCCAGTGGTTAAAGACAGAAATCTGGAATTGCAAGGAAACCTTCAGAGGTAATTAATGCAATCCTTCACTTAAAACTGGAATCGTCTTTGCTATGTCACTATCATCATCTCGGATTTGGGCCAACTCTACAGCCAGAGATCAAAATTCACTTCATTTTGAGGCAACACATCCAACTTTAACTTTCCTCTACTGGTCTCAGTTCTCAAGTTCTACACAGAATAACTTGTGTTTTTCATACCCAGATGCACCCAGCTCTGGGCCCTGAAATACTGATTTCTATGAATCACATCAAGAGACTACCTTCTGCTAAGCTCCTGGTTGGCTTTTGAAATGAGACTCACGAGCAAGAGATCAGAGAGTAAGACAAGCGTGAGGTCAGGATACGTATTTCTTCAGCTCTCTCCTTGCAGGTGACTTGCAGTCTAGAGGTGTATCTCCACTCAAGTGGGCCTCTCCACAGAGCTCCCCTCTGCTGGTCCCTCGGGCCTAGAGATGTTATCGACACCCTGCTATTACTACTCCCAGAGTATCAGTCAGTCCTGTTTAATAACAGCTTTACTGCATAGAATTTACACGCCATATAATTCACCCATTTTAAGTGTACAAGTCAATGGTCTTTAACATATTCTTAAAGCTGTGCCACCAGCACCACAGGTAATGTTGGAACATCTTCATCACTCTAAAAAGAAGCCCCACACTCATTAGCGGTCACCCCACACACACACATTTCTTCCCAACCCCTCAGCACTAAGGCAGTCACTAAATCTACTTTCTGCTTTTATAGATCTGTCTATCTGGACATTTCATATAAATGGAATCAGTATGTGCTCTTTGTGACTGGGTTTTTTCTTTTAGCTTTTTTTTTTTTTTTTAAACATCTTTATTGGGGTATAATTGCTTTACAATGGTGTGTTAGTTTCTGCTCCACAACAAAGTGAATCAGTCATACATAAACATATGTTCTTTTAGCTTTATGTTTTCAAAGTTCATCCACGTTGAAGCATGTATCAATACTTCACTTCTTTTTACTGTCAAATAATATTCCATTGTATGAATATACCATGCTTTATTTGTTCATTCATTAGTTGATGGATATTTGGGTTGTCTCCACTTTTTGGCTATTATGAATAATTCTGCAATGAACACTGTGTACACATCTTCATGTGAACATACGTTTGCATTTCTCATGAATTAACCTAAGGAATGGAGTTGCTGAGTCATATGGTAACTCAACCTTTTGAGAAAATGCCAGAATCTTCTAAGCAGCTACCCATTTTACATTCCCTTCAGTGATGTATGAGGGTTCCAATTTCTCCATATCCTCACCAACCCTTGTTATTATCTGTATTTTTCATAGTAGCCGTCCTGGTGCATGTGAAGTGGTATCTTATTGTGGTTTGGGTTTTTTGCGGTATGCGGGCCTCTCACTGTTGTGGCCTCTCCCGTTGCGGAGCACAGGCTCCGGACGCAGGCTCAGCAGCCATGGCTCACGGGCCCAGCCGCTCCGCGGCATGTGGGATCCTCCTGGACCGGGGCACGAACCCGTGTCCCCCGCATCGGCAGGCGGACTCTCAACCACTGCGCCACCAGGGAAGCCCTGGTTTGGGTTTTTTAAAACCCTGGTTTTTTTCCTTCTTTTTAAATAAATTTATCTATTTATTTATTTATTTTTGGCTGCGTTGGGTCTTCATTGCTGCGCACGGGCTTTCTACAATTGTGGCAAGCGGGGGCTACTCTTCGTTGCAGTGAGCGGGCTTCTCATTGTGGTGGCTTCTCCTGTTGCGGAGCACGGGCTCTAGGTGCGAAGGCTTCAGTAGTTGTGGCATGCGGGTTCAGTAGTTGTGGTTCGTGGGCTCTAGAGCGCAGGCTCAGTAGTTGTGGTGCACAGGCTTAATTGCTCCGCAGCATGTGGGATCTTCCCGGACTGGGGATCAAACTCATGTCCCCTGCATTGGCAGGCAGATTCTGAACCAATGCACCACTACCTTTATTAAATTCTCCTCCAGTCATTTCATTTAAGTCCACCATCTGTTTCCTGACAGACCCTGAATGACACAAAGGCTAATCCTTTTCCATATTTTTGAAGATTGTTCTGAATCCTTTCCAAGTTTTTTTTTTCAGGCTAAACAACTCCTCTTTATATGAACTATTAGTTTCCAGATTATTTATCCCCCTAATTTACCAGCTTTAGACATTAAATTATCAACGTCCTTCAAATGATTTTACCCGTAAGTGACATGTGTGAACTGACCAGTATACATTGTACCGTGTGATTATCTCATTGGTTATGGACATTATATTTCTTCTATCAATGTTGTTAAAGACGTCATTATACCTTGTTTCAGCAGCTATGTCCTACTGCTGGCTTATATGGAATATAAAATCAACCGGAATATCTTGACAATGGACTATCAATTCAGATATCCCACAGTGTAATTGACTGATTGATTTAAAAATTACATGGAGAATTACTTTAACACTATTAAATTTCACCTCTTTAAGTTTTGGCCAACACTGAGCCTATCACTGACTTCTGAGTCACTTGGTCCTGAGCACCAAAGGAGATAAAATGGGTTAAAGTGCCAAATATGTCTTTGCCAAAAAAAGGCAATCAAAGTGTTAGTTTCCTCTCTTTCTTACTTCATCAAAGTTCTTAATGAAAATAACAAAGAGGATAAGCCAATGAATAGAATGAGTGGTACCTGACTACAGACATCTCTTTAGATTGATAACATATACTAATCTATACCCTTTACATATGGTTCTTCAATATTAATCCATATTACCAAACTGTCAACCAAACCAATTTCCTTCCTAACTTCTCAAAATTCTATAACATATTATGAAACTACATTTTATAAAAGATGATAACTGATAATAGGGTAGCTCTATTGAGAAGCATTAAGTTAATTTTACATGATTGGCTCTTAGAGAACCCATACTGGCTTCTTGTGAACACTGTTTTCCTTCTAAGTGCTCAGAAACAACTGACATTATAATGCAATCTAGGATTTTGCTGAAATCCTTGAAATATAACACTTAAAAAATATAAACTTTTCTTCCACTTTAAATTCAGGGTAACATTTACCCCTCTTGAGTCTTCTGACACTTTTTGTCTTCCACATGTTTTCAAATTTTACCAACAATGGGTTTTCAAAAATGTCTACCACCTCCTTCCTCAATAGCTATGAGTTAATTATGGGCGCTCTGACCATTCAATACTTGAAATCAAAACATCAAAATATGTATCACCCTTGACTGTTCTCCCTTCTGCATCCGCAGCTCCCCACATCCAAACCATCAGCCAGAGCTATTCAAAATACATGAAATCTATACCACTTGGTTACTTCTCACTAACTCCACCACTGTCTCTCTAGTACAAGCCAGAATCACCTCTAACTGAACTACTACGGTGGTCTCCCCACTGATCTCTCTGCTTCCATCTTTGTGACCCTACAGTTGACTCTGCACACAGTAGCCAAAGTAAGTTTTTAAAAATGTGCATCTGACCAAGTCACTCCCTCACTTACAACCAGCTTCTCATCACGTTTAGAATAAAATCCAAAGGATCTGACCCTGCCTTCCTTTCCAGTTTCATCTCCCTAATGCTCTCTCCCACCCTCATCACCCACCACCTGCTTTAACTACACTGGCTTTCTTGCTGTTCCCAGAACTTAACAAGTTCAGTGTTTCTGCTGGGTTCTTCCCTTTGCCATCTCCTCTCCCTAAAGTCTCCCCATAGATCTTCACATGACTTGTCATCCCTCAGGTCTCAAGTATCATCTCCTCAGAGAACTTCCCCTGTCCTCACTATCTAAAATAGCACTTCCACAACCTAAATGTTTAACAACAGAGGAATGGATAAAGAAGATGCTGGGAAAAAAAAAAAAAAAGAAGATGCTGGACATATATACAATGGAATATTACTCAGCCATAAAAGAAAATGAAATAATGCCATTTGCAGCAACATGGATGGACCTAGAGATTATCAAACTGAGTGAAATAAGTCAGGCAGAGAAAGACAAATATCATATGACATCGCTTATATGTGGAATCTAAAAGAAGGGTACAAATGAACTTATTTACAAAACAGAAGTAGAGTCACAGATGTAGAAAACAAACCTGTGGTTACCAGGGGATAAGACGGGGGGAGGGATAAATTGGGAGATTGGGATTGACATATATCCACCACTACATATAAAATAGATAAGTAATAAGAACCTACTATATAGCACAGGGAACTCCACTCAATACTCTGTAATGGCCTATATGGGAAAAGAATCTAAAAAAAGAGTGGATATATGTATATGTATAACTGATTCACTTTGCTGCACACCTGAAACTAACACAACATTGTACATCAACTATACTCCAATGAAAATTTAATAAAATAAAATAAAACAGCACTTCCAGCCCTACTCCTTACTCTACTGTATTTCCTTCATTCAGTTTATCACTTTCTTGAAGTATTGTGCATTTGTTTATTTCTATCTTCACCCCTAGAACCTAAGCACCTTCAGAGCATGGCTTTTACTGTTTTGTTCAACAATATGTACTTGGCCATCTATAATAATAACCAACACATAGTGAGCACTCAAAACAAATTTTTTACATAAATTGAATGAGAACCCCCAAGGAATGGATGTAACAATATAAATTCTGGAAACCAGGAGAAACACGCAGGGCTGAGGGCAGCTTTGGCAAGTCTTCCAGTCACATGGGCTACAGGAACCCCACAAGACAGCATGGTCTTCATTCACCACCTCCATCAATCAAAAGACCAACAGGTCCAGTCTGAATCTGCTGAGATCAGGGAACCGCAGCAATGAGAGCCTTCAATCTCGAACGTGGGCCGTGAGTATTTTTTTCCCTATCTCAGCCACCACTCTCCCAATTATAATAAATGAATAAAGTAGATTGAAGCTAAGGAAAAATAAAGCAAAATTAGTAGCTGGCAAAATGCAAACCCACTGCCTGGGGCTGATGGATGATGACAGCTAGCAGACAAATCCTGTTCCCCATTCTAAATTCTGTCTACTAAACAAATTAGCAAACTCATCAATATCTGCACGGCATTTACCTTCTGCGGCAACAGCTGCTGCGAAATCACGATGCTGACTTTTTGGGTTGTGGTCTTGCTCATGGGACACATTTATAGGCCAAGCAGGGTCAAAGATAACAGAATGACAACCAATATTATAGGAAACGGTGTTGTAAGGGCTTGGAAGATAAACAGCTTGGGAGTCCCCTACTGAGTCTACCACTAGCCCCTGTCCCTCCCCCAATAACTGTTTGCATGATGACATGTGAAAAGTTCATGCTTGTGCTAGTAAGTAACTGTAAAACTTCCAATAAAGACATTAGTGATTAAACAGAAACTTGTGAGATACATAATCTTATATCTGGATTATGTTTTAAAACATGATCTTTTTCACGAAAACTAGTATTCAGTGTGGAAATTATATTTTAAAATGGCAAAAATCTTCTATTCTTCATAAAATTATGATACAATTCTATTTTCTATTGTAGCATAAGAGAAATTTTTTCTCTCATCTTCAAAGAAGAAAGAAGAGATAGGACCAAATACAACATATACAATATAACAAATACATCTTTCCCCAAAAGTTTCAAATGAAAATAGCAAAGGAGGAAAGAAAGGGCTTTTATGATTAAGTTTACAGGCAATGGTTTCCAGGCACTTACATGAAGTTAAGGATGGCAAAATATTCTTTTTTTTTCCTAAATAACTTTTTTTTTAAATTTTGTTTTATTTATTTATTTTTATACAGCAGGTTCTTATTAGTTATCTATTTTATACATATTAGTGTATATATGTCAATCCCAATCTCCCAACTCATCCCCCGCCCCCCTTTCCCCACTTGGTGTCCATACGTTTGTTCTCTACATCTGTGTCTCTATTACTGCCTTGCAAACCAGTTCATCTGTACCATTTTTCTAGGTTCCACATATATGTGTTAATATACGATATTTGTTTTTCTCTTACTTCGCTCTGTATGACAGTCTCTAGGTCCAAAATATTCTTAAAACATCCTGCATTAGGAAAACATAAAACTATGAGTGGTTTAGTTAATGAAACACAACAGTATTTCAGAACTGAGACTCTGACCACCATTAATTAATTAGAGGAAAGGTGACTGGAAGAAAATGGAAGACACAGCATACTGCCTGAGTCTATTTCAAGCATTTTCTCATGAGGGCCCTGAAATTCTTCAAAGTGTGTTTTAACACTTACAACAATAGAAACCCTGCATCTCTCTCTGGTGAATCATGCCCGTTTGTACCAAGTGGCAACAAAGGGTAAAGACATCCCAAGAGAAGGCAAGTCTATACTCACCCGAGAAAGAAAAAGAGAAAGTCGTCAAGACCCTTACTGCAGCTGAGAGAAGCCAAGACACAAGACAGAGAAGTGCTAGGTACAGATGAGCTTCCCATTCGCCTTCAGCAAATTCTATTGATTTCAATCATCTTGGGCTTGGGCTGCTTCCCAAGCCTTATTTGTGCAGGAACGCCACTCCCACTGGCGTTGCCATTCCTGGCTGACATCTGTTGACTGTCCAGACCAAGCTGACGAAGTGGCAACTACTGGGGAGAGATGTCAAGGTCCTTGTCATTTTAAGAGGTCTCCCAGAGCAGGTGTGGTTATTCCCACCTCTCCTCTGCTCTCAAGCATCAGGTACCTACCTTATTAAGGCGCTCACCAAGCTGTACAACTAATATTTGTACAAATGGCAGTATCCCCATCAGACTGTGCGAAAACATGTGCAATTCTTTTGGGGACACATCTGGAATGGTAAGTACCTGAAAGAGCTGATCAGTGCTCATTAAGGTGTGAGCAAAAGGGTGTCCTCTTGTTCACATTTCCCTGAAGTTAAAAATGAAGATGAAAACACAGTAGATGTGCATTACGGCAAACAACAAAAAAAATATTTTTATTTTTTTGCAACCACAATATTCTTACTGGCTTTCTACAGAAGTCTAAAGTATTTTTTTTCCCCAAATTATGACAAACGTTTTCACTAGATGGTGGGCTTCCAGAGGCCAGAGATAATTTTCTCTCCCCTAAAATAAAGCTTGATGACCTCACAGATTCTCAATAAATGCCTATTGATTACTGAGTGTTCTACTAAGGCCAGCTAGATATTGATGATTCTCCCATTTTTCTTCCTGTCACTCACTATACCTTTCCTTAAAAAGAAACTTGTTTTAAATGATCAGGCCCTTTCTTCTTCAGTGAATAAGAGCTTTATCTAAAATGTACCACCACAGGGGTGGGGACTGCAGGGGTATTCACTCAGGCACAGAGGCTGAAGGATGAGAACAGAAAACACAGAACTAGACTTTTTTTAAAAAAGAGCTACTATTTTGTCAGCAGCCTCAGGTCTTTGGAACCCAGAAGCCACCAATCAGTATCTGGTATCAGCCTTCTACAAGGCTTAATCAAAGGAAATTTTAAGAGAAGAGCCATTTTAGAAACAAGAGTATTAATGGTGACTTAAAGAAAGTAGAAATAATTGGCAAAAAAAAAAAATTATTTCCCTTTTGCTCTCTGATTTCCTGTGTGACTTCAGGTGTACGAGCAAGTCCTCTGTGCCTGACTTTCCTTATCTATGAAGCTGGTGGGAAAACCACTGAACTCCACTAACTGTCAGTAATTCTAATAGGAATTATGTTAAATATTTGTACATTTTGTGACCCTTAAAATTCCCAGAGGATGGCTAGCATGGTGAAATACTATAGCATCCTCCTTATGGAAATAAACCATCAATAATGCGTATTCAGGACTGCTATCTCTTTCATTACCTATTCCAGGGTGCTGGAAAGAAGTAACTTGTGTTATTTTGTGGACCCTGACAAAAGCAGGGCTGGTACCTTGTCATCTCTGCTGGTACCTTGTCACACTCCTGCTTCTAATCTTCCAGAACTCTCAAGCTGAAAACCACTTTCAAACAGGGATTTCCTGGGTACCGTTAGCACTGACATCAAACCTTCAGTTCAAAGGTCACATCTTCTCTCCCACTCCCCTGCCTTCTGGGTCTGGCCTGCCCTCACTGAACGAAATGCCCTCTTTATCTCAAAGAAGTACAGGCTGCTATGAGAAGGAGTCTGGGGAGGGAGGTTACTGACTGCAATTGTCTGGAAGATTCTCGTAATTGCAGCAAGGGATCCATCCTCTCGTGTCACCTAAGTTGGAAAATGGGTCAGACATAATGCATTTGGTTAAGTGTCTAAACTGAAAAGGTGCTATTTTATTTTAAATGGCATAGTCTTTACAAAGGCTAAGGTTACTGGTGCAATGCTCTCTCATTTTAAAACGTATCAGGGACATGCCCTCTGAGGGTCAGGCTTTCATTTGCTGATGTTAATTCTCAGCTGCCTGCTTCTCGTCCTTCATTGTACCCTGTGTCTTAGCTGGGCACGCTCCTGATTCCCTGCTACATCCAGACGGTCCATGTAAATAGTGTTTATGTTAAGGAAGTCATGTTCAGTGTGACTGGAGCACACAGAAACTGATGTTGTTGTCACTTTAGATTAAGCTCTTATTTTAGTAAAGGAGGCAATTGGAGCAGGCGGCTGAGTGGCCGAATGAAATATTCAGCTCATTTCATTTAGAGCTGCCTGGTTTCCATTGTTCATGGTGGCAAGTCTAGTTAACCATGTTGGTGCCGGCATGCAGCGGCCCCCGCTCGCTCACGCATCCTCCGGCTAACACTTTTTAAGTCATCCATCAACACACCTAGAAGTAATCAGGTGAACAATGTAGGCACAGTCATCCCTGGATGCATCTCTGTGAACTCCTGTTCATTTGTGTGCTCAAAATGGATGCTTTCAAGGTGTGTGCAGAGTCCGCCTCAATTTTCAGGTACAGCTGGAAGATGGGTGAACACAAAGATACGTAGGACACCGGGTTTTTGTGAGTCAGCTAAACTTTTAAAATGTAATTAATGTGTTTACCAAAGGAAGAGGTTGGGCTTAACTCCTTGAAACATGTTAACTACTGCCCTGACACAAGGAGCTGTTGAAAACACAGGTAGACACCACTGTCCCAAAACAATGCACTAGCTACGTAAATTATTGTTTGAAACTTACTATTTGGAAGCACTTAGGTATAGAGAGCCTTCATAGTACTTTGCTACTTTCCTGGGAGTGCTAATTGTGTTCTGGCCATATTTTGGAATTTGAAGCACCTGTTCAGAGACTCTCCTACCATGACAATATAATCCAATCCCACCAAAAAGTCGGCTTTCTCTTTCCTTCTCTCTCTCCCCATCTCTCTCGCTCTCTTTCTCTCCCCCACCTCCATCCTTCCTTTTTCTTTTTGACAACTTACACCAGAAAAGGTGGTTGCAGGAAATGATAAAGTAAATATTATTTTCATATATCAAATTCCTGGTTAAGTTTTTCACCCATAAAAAAAATGCTCTATAGATGAATGATTTCATCACTTCAAGACCCTGAGAAGGTAGAAACTCTTCTTTGCTACAACTTACAACAACTTTGCTACAACTTATATAGCTACAATATTATAGATATTACTTAATGTCCATATAAAGTACCAGTCATCACTGAACAAAAATAACTAATTGTTATTATGGAGACCCATTCAACTCCAAAAACACAGTGAGTGACAAATACATAGTAGGCTCTATGCCGGGCTAAAAGTAACCCTTAACTTCATGGTATCTAAATATTTAATAACTCTTCTGTGCATCCAGGTTTTGTGGGGACTGAGAGCTTATACAATTTCAGAAGAGAATACAAATTAAAATGTTTAATTTAACATGAAAGTGAATATTTATTTACAGTGGAAAAATCCCAACAAATTATCACTTTAAAATGCTGAGAAATATCACAAACATCACAAAATCTGGGAAAAAAACATAATATTCATCTTAACTAGCTCCCCTACCACACCTCTCTAATGCTTTTCCCCTACAGTTGTTGGCTACATACTCTGATTGCCTCTTTGTAAATATCACTCTCTATAGAGAAAATGGAAAGATAATCCATTCTTTTATCTAGTATGTTTACTCAAATTGTTTTTTTAACTATTCACAATTGGGATTCAGAAAACATGCAACTGCACAACACAAGATACTTGCTGCCTGCATTACTGCTACAAGTTTCTGCCCTAAACACACAGATATTTGAGAAATTCTATTTATGTAATATTCATCAAAAAAGAAAAAATTACATGATGCATTAATAATAGCATGAACTGCATTAGTCATTAAATTCCTAACAGGAGAGAACCTCTATTGTGACTGGGCACTGATACAAACCATAGCCTCTATTTATAATATTATACATCTAATAACAAGAAAGTTTTCCACAGAGTAGCTTCTGGCTCTGTATGTTTCAAAACTAGTTGCATTAGGTATCAGCACTGCAGGGACGTGTCCACAGGACAATACGGCCTCCGGTTCCTCACCTGCGTGTCACAAGGCTCTAGTAAATTGGCAGAGTGGAACATCATCAATAGCTCCACCACTACACGTGGAAGTTTGCAAAGAACATACCTATATCCCACTTAATTTAAAATCACTGTATCCCCAGCGTGACTCCCCACCACCTCCACCAAAACAAAGTCATGACCTCTCCAATGCCACTGCAAAACAGAAAAGGAATGGAGGGACGTTACAGTGAAGGCACTGGTCATAAATGATTGCAGTTAAAATAGCTTAGATTGCAAATTTTACAAAATATATGATTATTTGAACACATTGCCTACAGGGTCTCTGAACTTGGGAAAGAACTCATAGGAGTGAAGGGCCCTGAAGCTTAGTTTTGCCTCTGGTGAAATAATTTACTTCTTTTCTGGTGGAACAAATGTTTTTTAAATAGTAAATATCAGATGTTTGTCAATAATTGTGATTATAAATATCTATTAAAAGGATCTTATTTTAAGACACAGTGAGTACAATTGGTAATTAACAATAATTGAAGAATTCAGAAACCATACAAAAGAATATTTGGAGCAAATTTTGTTTTTGGAATTATAAAACTGTTAGCAACCATCTTCTAAAAAATCAAAGCCCTTCTGCAGCTAAAGTATAAAGAAAATGTGGAATTAAACAAAAATGTTTAAACTGTCACATATTTCAGCAGCTAAAATACAAGATAATTGTTGAGAAGAGCGTGCTGAGGTAGCCACTGGCAGGAAGACTGTGGAAATACACATTTGGAACCTTGTTTTCCAAAGAGCCTATGGAAATAAATAAGAGAAGAAAGTAATTCCAAAATTTAATTTTGATGGAATTTTCTCCTGTGCTGACTCTCAGAAACATACAAATTGTAATCTAATAATACATTATCTCTAAAAATTACACAAAGCTTGTGTGTGTTGTATAAATAGGTACAGCATATTTCTCCACTAAACAAAATATTAAATCAAAATATTCTATGTACTCATAAGGTAAGAAAAGTTTTCTATATTTTTTAATATGAGGTTTTCATATTGAGTTCATCCATTTGAATTATCTTTGAATATGCATTAGAAAGATACTAATTCTGTGCACTCATATTGACTAAAAAGATAAAACATAAACTTGGAGTCCAACTGTCAGTTCTTAAATCCAATCCATAACTCAGCATATTTGTGAAAGTAACTAAACTTACCGAAGTTTTTACTGACTCCTCAAACTTCTCATTAAGAGTTTAAGGGAAAATTGGTCTTAGATTTAGGAATCAAATTCCAGTTGAAACTTTGGAGGTGGATATCCCAATCTCTAAAGTGGGCGAAAGGATCTGCTTATTAGTTTTTTAAATTTCCATGTCTTTCTATTTTGTTTCTTTTCTTCCTTCCTCCTCCTTTACTTTCTTGAAACCATAGGAACTGGGTGGTGCTGCCACAAGAATTCTTAGCAAATGAAATGTGAATTATAAAAAAATATTTCAAGACATCAAGTTTCTGAGGGAGGTAGAAGAAGAAATAAGACCTTTTAGAAAGTAGCTGAGCAAGAGCAAAGCTAAAGCCACAGCACAAACCCTCAATGGTTAGAAGCAGACGTTAATGCACAGAACCAATTATAGTCAACTCAAAGTCAACAATAGGGAACATTCAAAATCATTCCAATACATATACCAACAGACCAAATTTGTACCTGCCAAGTCTAGTTTCCTGTTTCACTTCTCTGGTCTCTTAATCTAAACAGACAAAATGCTTCATTGTAATAGTATTGCTACCCCAAATACATCCTAAATTGCATTGGCTATAAAGAATAAAATGGCCACATCACATACATGTAACACACACACACACACACACACACACACACACACACACACACACACACACACGCATTTTGATGAGTGTTTTGCAAGCTGTAGATTGCCAGAGGTTCAAATAAAGTATGCAACAGAAATGAAACTTATTATCAAACCAAATATTTTAACAGGAAAATGACATAAATGTCATTGTCTAAACCAGGAGTATGGCCTGTGATCCAGCTCACTACCTATGAAATAAGAATTGTTTAATGAATGAACATTTATAATCAACATGATGATAGAGAACATTAACACTAAACTACAATTAAGTGAAATGTCTCCCCTCCCAAAAAAGAATTCAATTATTTCTCATTATAAGACTTCTATTATTAAAAATTTCCTCAAAAAAAATTTCCTCAATTATTACTATTATATTTTGAACCATGTCAATAAAAATTTTGTGGAAATTTTTTTCCTCTCTTGAAGTACTTACATAATATCCTCCATTTCGCCTACTAGCCTACAAAGCCTAAAATATTTACTATCTGGTCCTTATAAGAAAAAGTTTGCTGACACCTGGTCTAAAACAATCTAATCTACAAAATTGTTTTAGCCTCATATATTTCTAGTTTTTATAATATAGATATGTATGCACGCATTTAGAGTGTATAGTAATGACTGCTCTCATAAAAGACTCATGACTACCTCCTAATGCTTCCTAAATCACTACCAGGAAAAAACCACAATCACTACCCCTGAAAAACAGATTCCTATGGAGAGCTCACAATAACAGATCACATTTATCTCACCTTATAGAAAAATGAAAAGGAGGTACTGATTTTACCCAATAATTTAGTTTAAAAAAATTAAAATTATAATGTTCAATGCTAGTGGAAGTGTAGACAAGAAAACCCATGTCTACACTAACTATAGCAGTGTTAAATGGCACAGTCTATCTGGAAAGCAATTTGGTAACAGATAACAAAATGCATTAAAATACTTACACACTTTGATATAGTAAATCAACTTTTGTAAATCCAAAAATGTGAAAACATACATACACATAAAGATGTTCAATAAACTGTTACTTTCAACAGTGACCTGACTCTAGCATTTTTTTTTCTGTTAACAGCCTTACAATTCATCAAGTTATAGAAGGGAGAAATCTTGGCACTATCCTTTCCCTCACACCAACAGAGCCAATAATTTCTCCCCCTTAGTCTTCCACATCTTTTCCTACTTCATCTCTACAGCTACAATCTTGGTTTAAGAATCTGTCATCCCTCTTCTGGATTCCTTCAATATCATCTTGGGACTAGATCTGAAAAGTGAGGCCTAAGCTTATACAATTTGGGGGCTCTTTAAAGAAAAACAAGGTAAAATTGTGGATACAAAATGTGTGTTACCAATGCTACCCAACATGAAGAGAAGCATAACAGAGGGGTAGGAAATATTATAGAAAGAGGAAGCACTCCTAACAAACTGAAGTTAAAAACTCATACTCTTGGCAAATTTTATAAAAACACAGGACCACAAGAACACGTTTTACAGTCTCCCCCAAAATATTGCTAGAGGCCCATGCAAGCAAAGTGGTTTTTATTTAGGCTTTATTTCAGCTTCTTGGTATATCTCACTCCTTACCAAACCCTTAGCTCCTGAGCGTCGCAGTTTTTAAGCTGTCCATCCAATCATATTGCTGATAAACAATTTTTCTAAAATGAAATTCTAAACATATCCCTTCCCTACTTGAAAATCTTTCTTGCCAGTAGTATAATTGGTACAAATCCTTCCATGATATCACCTCCACCTACTTCTCCAACCTCAATTTCTGTAGTTCCAGACGTGCTGCAATATTTACAGTTCCTTCTGATGTTATTTCAGCAGATGTTCTTTCCTCTAACTGCAGTGTGTTTTCTTCTCTTTTCTGGCTAACAGATTCCTTCTAACGTTTCTGTCCCAACTTACATGTTAAAGTCTTCCCGGACCTGACAATAGAGTTGATAGCAAGTTCTTTGGCCCACTCTCCTCCAGTATTATACTTACGACCTATTATAAGGACTCATCCGTGGTGTGTTTCCCCTGATAAATTAAAATCTCCTTCAAGGCAGAAACCCTGTCCTAGCCATCTTTATCTCCCAAGTGCCTGCCTTAAGTGCTCAGTAATCCTTAGCTGAACAAATGAATGAAAAAGGAAGAGAAGTAAAGATATCAAAAGATTACTGTTATTGCTTTTGGTCATTGGTATTGTTAGTAATTTTTTACCCTTATTTTAAAATATTTTTGCTGTGTGGCTGTATTTGTTTTATAATGGGAAATCTAATTTATAATAAAATATTTCTTTGAGGCTTACTCTAATTGTCATTAGATCTGCTATCTAATTCTCTTAAAATTCTGCATACCTGTGCCAGGTTTATTTACATGGCCAACAGTCTACTTTACTTGAAATCATGTTTAGATTCCTGTATACAATTAGCTAAATACATATCATTAGTGCAGCTTCATTAAAGTGTATTTTTCTTAAATATTTCTCAGTACACATATTTCTCAGTAAGTGAGCATCTATTAGAGTTTTGGCAAGGAAAAGCTTATAATGGACTTATTTCCATAGGTATATATTTCATGCACTAACTGAAAGGAATAATAAAAATGGTTTGCCATCTGGAATAGAACAGTGCTAAATACTACAAGACTCAAATTATGTTCATATGCATGAAGCCACGTTTCCAAATCACTATTACAATTTCTATCTTCCACATAGGATGCACTAAAGAATTGCTTTTATGAAGAAAATATCCAAAATAATCTGATAATTCGCCTAAATATAATCCTCATTGAAGCTGAACGTATTTTATCCTTTTTTTAGTAAAACTATCATTATCACTATCCAGTAAATGCCTGCAGGAACTTTATAGCAAACATTTTATTCTTTTTCCTTTGCATTCTTTAAATATTTTGTTTTATTACACATTGTTTAAATATGCTCTACATAGAGTAGACCATGTACACACAGCATATTTAGATATGAATACAGGTCTAGAACACCAAAAATGCAAACCACAGGCCATAGGAATAACATCACCGAACTCACATTGACACCACTTTAGTAGTTTCAGAGCCAGCTGAATTCTTCATAATCTATACCCCTAGTTCAGGTATAACTTCATTTTCTAGCCTACGGTATGATGGTATTAGACTGAACCTCTCCACAAACATGTTCCTGTTCCTCCTTTGTGTTAAGATGTTATTCTGAGTTCTTGTGATAGTATGATCTATGTCTAAGTCTGAACTCCTTTGCTGTGTGGATCCATGCCCCAGCCAGTCTGGTTTGGTTGTTTAAAGGAATAACAGCATTCTCCTCATTGCACAGGGCTGCACGCAAGAGTCACCTGAGATGAAGTGCAGTCCAGCAGAAAGAACGTAACTTTAAAATCACACCATCATTGCGTGGAGTCCCCACAATGGCATTTCAAGGTCTGTGTGACGTTCAAGTTATTGAGCCTCTTTGAACCCTGGTGTTATGGGTTGAATTGTGTCCCATCCCCAAATTCACATGTTGAAGTCCTAACTCCCAGTATCTCAGAGTGTAACATTTAAAAATAGGGTCATTGCAGATATAATTAGTTATGTTAAGATGAGGTCATTAGTGTGGGCCCTATTCCTATATAACTGGTGTTCTTAGAAAAAAGGGAAACTTGAACATAGAGCAGACACTCAGAGAGGAAAGACAGTGTGAAGAGACACGGAGAAGACGCCATCCACAAGCCAAGGAGAGGGGCCCAGAGCAGATCCTTCCTTCACAGCCCTCAGAAAGAACCAACCCTGCCAATACCTTGACTTCAGACTCCTATCCTACAGAACTGTGAGACAATACATTTCTATTGTTTAAGCCACCCCATTTGTAGTACTTCGTTACAGCAGCCCTAGCAAACTAATACACCTGGTTTCCTCAAATGTCAAATCCTTAATATAAAGGATGCAGCGCCATTCTAAGGGTTAAAAATCACATCATAGATACTCAAAAGAGGGCAGGCAATATTTTTTATCATATAGGGTATAATATTTGAAGTATTTTATCTCATTTCCTTGAATCTTGCTTCTTTCTCCATTCAGTCAGCCAAGTTGCTATACTCTACACTCAATTTTCATAAGAAAATTGTTGGCAGAGCAGGGAAGCATGGGGGAAGGAAGAATGTCAATTATTGGTTTTCGAGTTTCAAAAGCCTAAGACGCTCTGAGAAATTAGAATGATTCTCATGCATTGGAAACAGACTTAGAAGAGACCCTCCTATTTATTTACTAAGCTAAGAGCAGATCTAGACACCTCTGAGTGGAGAATAAGGTAGTCAAGGCATGTACGGACATTAGTGCATCTAGAAGCCAAGTTGGGGGTGGGTGGCTGAAACTTTACCCTCTCCCCACCACCCTAACTCTTCCTAGTGGGGCTAGAATGACCAGATATTAGACTGCAAGATTCAACTGAGGCACCTTCATTGAACAGGCATGAAATCCCAAAGTAAAGGGCTAGATCAAAATCCAGATTAAAAAAAAAAAAATCATAAGAACTGGTTGGATGGTTCTAAAAGCCAACCAGAGAATGTAAAGGATCAAAAGGATAGAGGAGAGGAAAAGCGTTGTGAAATGGTTCTTGGATTGAGCTGCTGCCCTATGGCAAGTCCCACCTCACCCCAAGCAAGAGGGATGGAAGGGACTATTTTCTCTCTCAAATCTTTAGAGAGGCTTCAAAGGAATAATTTAGACAGGCTGGACTTTGGGAAACCCAATGGACGGCAGACTGGCTCCCACCTTGGAAATCGGGAGGACAAGAGGGTCAGGCTAGGAGCAGCTCTGGAATTTTAGAAGTACCCTCAACTCCTCCTGCCCTTGGAGGTTCATGAGATGCATGTTTTCATGAAGCTGGTGTGGGCCAGGGATGAGAGAGCCAGACTGAAGCCCAAGATGACCATCGCGAAGTGTTCCTGATACACTAAATAGGAGTTCCTGTGGGATGGATTAGCTGAAAACTAGGAGCTGTGTGGGAAGTGGACAGCTGAAGGAGAAGCCTTGTCCAAGTCAGGAGAGTTGAAGACAAATGGGTCCAGCAAGGGAAGCAACCAAAGTCCCCCCAAAGTGGCCAAGTGACTATCAGTTTTAAACATCTGCCAGGCCCAGAAAGCTGAAGCCAGCATAACATAGTACCAGTGCATGTAAGAAACAACCCTAAGCCACTCTTCCCTTTCCTTCCCATGTTCCAACCCCTAAGGGTTTAGCAACAGCAGCTAGCAAATGGGGGCGGAGGTGACAGAGAGAGAAAGAAAACAGCACACCCTCTCCCACTGCAATAGCCCAACCCACAAAATGGGCCTCAGAGAGAGGAGGAGAGATGGTTTGATATTACATGCACTTTGAAGCCACAATTATGGTCTGAGATTGGACATTCTAATTTCTGAATGTCTGTGATTTAAAGTGTGGATAGAAATTTTTTTTTAATCTAAGGGTAATCCCTATTAGGTATGGAGCCTACGTGAGACCTAAATTTCATCCAGAGGCATGGGAATACCCACCCCCCTTCCCCAGTTCATTTTAAAGAAACAACAAGAAAAAAAGTAAACAATTTCCTAAGTTGTGCTTGTTCGAAGTACTGTTACAGAGAGAAATCCCAAATATGTTGGTGGGAGATAATGGAGGGTGGAAAGGATTTTCTTTCTTGGATGGAGTCTGGACCTTGAAAATGACCAAGTGATATGTCCGGGTAGATGGACCTGACCAGATTTGCCAAGGACCTCCCACAATAGCATGCCTCGGAAGCAAAAGAACAAGGACCACGTGCTTCAGAGTGGCATGCAAGGAGCAAAGAGCTTTATGCCACCCCAGAGAGTTTCTTCCAGTTTAGCAGGAGCACACCCTCATGTGCCCAGGAAGTATCTGGAAGAAGCCAAGAGAAGGAGAGAAGACCCTCGAAGGAGGACCAAAGTGTGCCTCAGCAATGGCTCACAAGTACTGACAAAGGATGAGAGGACAAACATGACTCATAGAGAGATGACAGCCTAGGAGCAGATATGTCACCCCTCACCCTCAAAACCTTACCTAGAATTAGGATGCTACCTCAAATTGAGTCCACATGGTTAAATGAAGGGTTAAAATATAATTTAGATTTAACTATAGAAGAATAAATAGAATTTAGATTTAACTATAGAAGAATAGATTTAACTATAGAAGTGTGCAAGTTACATTTCTTGCACACTCAGTGTGTAGACACATACCTGCCACATGCGGGGAAGCTTGTCCAAGACTTCCAAGGATCCTCTTAAAGTGTGTCTTTACACTGTGAACTGATTAACAAGCCTAGAAGAGAATTAGAGCTAAGTCACTTAGAGGCAGATTCACGGTGTGAGGAAGTTGACTCTCAAATCTTAGCTGTTTGGAGAAATGCCAGAAGATTGTGATAGACTGAACCTGACAGAATACACAACATCCACTACCACAGAACTCTTAAATTCCGTCTAGAAAGTTACAGAAGCATCAGCAGAAGGAAAGAAAATAAAATGAATCAGCTTGTTTGGTTTGATTTTGAAAATCAAATGCTCCAAATCCCAGAAGAAAACATAGAAAAGAGTAGGCATAGTAGGGAACTTAAGGTTCCTATCCTAAAAACTTGGAATTTTTCAAAGTATCAAACCTGTTTCTGATGAGAGAAGACAAAGAAATCCAAGTAAGGGAATAGATTGTGACAGGGGTGCTACTTTAGAGAGACTATTCAAGGAAAAATCCTCTCCGATAAGGTGACTTATGAGCAGAGAGGAGGATAAAGAGAGTAAGCCAGATGGAGGAACTTTCCAGGGCAAGGGAATAGCAAGCACAAAGGTCCTGTGGTGAGAGCCTGCTGAACATGTGCAGGAACAGCAAAAAGGCCACTGTGGCTGCAGCATGATACGTCAGGGGGAGACAAGTAGGACATGAATGATGTTGGAAAAGGCCAAGGAAAGGCTCTGAATTTTAAACTAGAAGCCATTAGAAGGTTGTGTTTTTCTTTCATCAAATATTTTAGTTTGACATCATTGTAGATTTTCATGCATTTGTCAGAAGTAATACAGAGAAATCCCCTGTATCTTTTACCCTGTTTCCCCCAATGGTAACATCTTGCAAAGTTATAGTACAATATCAAAACCAAGATATTGACATTGATAGTTAAGATACAGAACATTTCCATCATCATAAGAGTCCCTCAGTTTGCCTTTTTATAGCCCTCCCATCCTATCTCCTTCTTAAACCCTGGAAACCACTAATGTACAAATTCTATAATTTTGTTATTTCAAGAATATTATACAAACAAAATTATATGAGCAACACAATTCTCTGGAGGTTCATCCAGGTTGGTGTGTGTATCAATAGTTCGTTCAGTCATATTGCTGAATAGTGTTCTATGGTCTGGATCATTTAACTATTCGCTCATTGAAGGGCACTGCTTTCTTTCTAGTTTGAGGTTATTATAAGTAAAGCTGCTATAAACATTTGTATACATGTTTTTGTGTGAGCATAAGTTTTCCTTTCTCTGAGATAAATGCCCAGGAGAGCAATTGCTGGGTTTTATGGTGGTTGTATGTAAAGTTTTCTTTAAAAACCTGTCAAACTGTTTTGCAAAATGGTTGTACCATTTTACAACCCCATTAGCAATGCATGAGTGAGCCAGTTTCTGCAATCCTTGTCAGCACTTAGTGTTGTCACTATTTCTTATTGTAGCCCATTCTGCTTTTCTCTAATGGTTAATGATGTCAAACATCTTTTCATGTGCTTAGATGATATCTGTATATATCCTTTCCCATGAAATGTTTCTTCATGTTTTTTGTTTATTTTCTGATTGGATTGTTTCATTTTTTATTTTAGAGTTTTGAAAGATTACACTCTTAATACCAATCCTTAATACAAGTCCAAATATATAGTTTGCAAATATTTTCTCCCAGTCTGTAGCTTGTCTTTTCATCTTCTTAACAGGGTCTTTCATGGAGCAAAAGTTTTCAATTTTGCTCAAGTCTGATTTATCAATTTTTTATTTTATGAATCATGCTTTTGATATAAAGTCTAACAATGCTTTGCCTAGCCCTGGGTCCTGAAGATTTTCCTTTTTTTCTTTTTTTAACATCTTTATTGGAGTATAATTGCTTTACAATGGTGTGTTAGTTTCTGCTTTATAACAAGATTTTCCTTTTTTTCCATAAAAATTTTATTTTTAAATTTTACATCTAAGTTCTCTATACACTTTGAGTTAATTTTTGTAAAAGTTGTAAGACTTAGGTCAAGTTTCATTTTTTTGTTTATGGATGTTCAACTGCTCCAGTGCCATTTGTTGAGAAGGCTATGTTTCCTCCATTGAATTGGTTTTGCACCTTTGTCAAAAATCAGTTTACATCTGTGTGGGCCAATTTCTGGGTTCTCTGTTGTATTCTACTGATATATATTTGTATCCCTCTGCCAAGATCACATAGTCTTGATTACGGTAGCTATATGATAAATCCTGAAATTGGGTGTATTAATTCTTCCCATTTATTCTTCTATTTAAAAATTCTTCTAACTATTCTGATTCATTTGCCTTTCTATAAAATTTTTAGAATAATGTGGTCTATATCTACAAAAAAATCTTGCTGGAATTTTGATAGAAATTGTGTTAAACTTGTGTATCAGTTTAGAGAGAATTGATATGTTTGTTATGGTGAGTCTTCCAATCCATTATTTAGATTTTCCATCAGTACTGTGTGGCTTTCAGCATACAAGTCCTACACATGTTTTGTTAGATTTATACCTAAGCATTTAAATTTTTGAGTGATTATAAATGGTATTGTGTTTTAATCTTTGGTGTCCAGTTGTTCACTGTTATTATATAGGAATATAGCTGATTTTTGTATATTTATCTTATATCCTACTACTTTGCTGAACTCACCTATTAATCTTGGAAGGTTTTTTTTTTAAGTTCCCTGGGATTTTCTACATAAACAATCATGTCACCTGCAAATAGGGACAGTTTTATTTCTTCGATTCTGATCTCTATGCTTTTAATTTCCTTCTCTTGTCTTTTTGTACTGGCTGGAAATTCTAGCACGATATTAAATAAAATTGGTGAGTGCAAACATTCTTGACCTTGTTCCTGATCTGAAGAGAACTAATTGTCTTTCATCATTAAGAGTAATGTTGTTACAGAATTTATACAGTTTTTTTTCAGATGCTTTATATCAAGTTGAGGAAGTTCTCTGTTCTTATTTTTCTGAGAATTTTTATCCTAAATGGGTGTTGAATTTTGTCAAGTGCTTTTTCGGCATGAATTGATAGGATCATATGATATTTCTTCTTTAGCCTGTTAACATGGTGAATTGTGCAACAGTTTTGCAAGTACTGAACAAACCTTGATCCCTGGAATAAACCCTACTTGGTCATGGAATATATGTTATTTTATATATTGCTGAATTCTATTTGCTAATATTTTGTTAAGGATCTTTGTGTCTGTGTTCATGAGGGATATTTATCTCTAGTTTTCTTTTCTGTACTATCTTTATCAGGTTTTGGTATCTGGCTAACACCACTTTCATAAAATGAATGGGTTCCTGAAAATGATTGTGTAGAACTGATGTTACTTCTTTAAATGTTTGTTAGAATTCTCTAGTGAAGCCATCTGGGAGTGGAGTGGGTTTTTTTTTTGAAATGTTAACATTGTTCGATTTCCTTAATAGTTATAGGGCTATTCAAATTATCTATTTAATATTGAGTGAGTTGTGGTAAGTTTGTGTCATTTGAGGAGTTGGTCCATTTCATCTAAGTTGTCATTTATGTGTGTAGAATTGTTTCTAGTATCCCCTATTATCCCTTTAATGTCTGCAGGATCTGCAGTGATACACTTTTTTTCATTCCTCACACTGGTAATCTGTGTCTTATCTGTTTTTTCTTTGTCAGTCTTGCTAGAGGTTTGTCTACTTTATCACTCTTTTCAAATAACTAGGCTTTTTTTCTTGATTATTTTTCTGTTTTCAATTTTATTAACTTTTGTTCTTAACATTATTTCCTTCCTTCTGCTTGCTTTGGGTATATTCAGCTCTTCTTTTTCTAGATTCTTGAAGTGTGAGGTAAGATTATTGATTAGAGACTTTTACTTTTTTCTAATGTATGCATTTAATGCTACAAACATGCCTCTGAGCACTTCTTTACTTGTGACCCACAAATTTTGATGTTGTATTTTTTATTTTCATTCCGTTCAATGTATTTTTTATGTTCCTTGAGACTTCTTTTGTGACCCATACATATATATAATGTATGTTACTGAATTTCCAAGTGTTCAGAGATTTACATGTTATCCATTGTTGATTTCTAATTTGATTCCATGGTAGTCAAAGAATACATTCTTTATGATTTTAATTCTTTCAAATTTGTTGAGATTTGCTTTCTGACCCAGGATATGGTCTATCATGTTATATGTTCCATGGTTACATTAAAAGAATATGTGTTCTGTTGCTGTGGGATGGAGTGTTCTGTGAGTACCAGTTAGAGTCTGTTGGTTACTGATGTTAGGTTTTCTATATTTTTGCTGATTTTCTATCTAGTTTTCTATCAATTAATGAGGTAGGGGTGTTGAAGTCTTCAACTATATTTATAAATGTGTCTTTCTTTTTTAAAAAATTTCATTTTTTGCAACTCAGTAATTTAGTGTCCATACATTTAGTATTGCTATGTCTTTTTGATGGAGCAACTCTTTTATCATTATATAATATCCTCCTCTGTCACTAGTAATTTTCTTTGCTCCAAAGTCTACTGTATCTGATATTAATATAGCAACCCCTGTTTACTTTTTATTAATGTTTGCATGATACATTTTTATCCATTCTTTACTTTCAACCTGCCAACATCATTATATTCAAAGAGAATTTATAAAGATACAGCATTGTAGTTGGGTGCTATTTTTTAATACACTCTAACAATCTGTCTTTTAATTGCTGTATTTAGACCATTTACATTTAATGTAATTATTCATATGTTAGGTTTGAAGCGAGTAATTTTATTTTTTGTTGTCTGTTTTTCATTTCTCTGTTTTCTTTTTCTTTCCTTCCTTCAACATTTTTTATAATTCAATTTTGATTTATCTGTAATGTCTCTTTGTACAGCTTTTTTAGTGGTTGCTTTAGGTATGACATCAAATTACATAATTTATCACAGTCCGATGGTGTCATCATATTATCAGTTTGAATGAAAGGTGTCATGAATCATGTCCTACTGAATATTTCTGCAAAAATGTGGGATTTGGTAAATCTAAACATCAGAATAAATGTAGCTATGTGAGATACTGTCCTGTTTCCTCCCCAAATGCTCCTGTTTTTCCCCACTTAGAACTACATACACATTCATACCTCCACTAAAACGATAACTGATATGTGAATTGGAATTAGACAGGGGGAAAACAATACATCACTCTGATTTGAAACACCAATATTTCTGTCATTTGATGTATACTTTTTTGGATAGACAACTTTAAAGATAATGTTTAAGAGAATGTTTTCTAATACATTAAAGTGAATAGAAATCTGAAAACTTTTTGAAGTCTGAACAAAATTTTCCTCTTATTTCATTTATCAAGAATGTGGACTAACAACCATTCATAATCTGTTACAATTTTCAGTAGGCTTAACAATTACCTAGGCTCTTGTTCACCTTTTATAGAAAATTCATTTCAGAGAGATGAAATTAACTCGCACATGGTCATGAGTGAGTCAGTGACAGAGTTGAGCCTAGAACTGAGGTCTGATGACACTGAACCACACATTCAGGAATAAAAATATTAATTTTTATCTGTAGTATATGAACAGTCTGCTTGGGAATGCAGTTATGCTTCATTTCCTTAAGGAAGGCAAAAAAAGAACATGGCAGATGGAATATCATCACTCATCTACATTGGAATTTAACCAAGACTCTGGGGTTTAAATGTACCCACGTGCCAAAAGTAGCAACTGGTAGCAAATAAATGGCCCAACCATGGATATTATTGCAGGCACTGGCCCACAAGAAGTTCTCAACATGAAATTGTAAAAGCTAGCATGTCCTTTTCCATTGTGTATCAGTGAGTTTTTTCCCACCTAACCATGCTATCACAGAGGGTCAAATTTGAAGGACACTGACATATTTCCCACATTCTGCAGTTTTTATTCACTTTAGATGTAAAAATCCTTGAGCATATACAAAAGGGACAGTCCTCAATTCCCAAATATTTTTTATACTCCCCAATTTATTTTATGAAAGATCAAACCTCTAGTTTGTAGCTCTTAGTGACAGATTTCCTCTTTTAGTCATAAAATCTTCTATGATCCAAACTTTGGAAAAAATTCTTGCTCTACATCTCCCATTTATATTCACAGTCAGCTACTATAATTAAATAATAGAGTTTCGTTTACTTGGGCTCAAATTCATGAAATTTTTTTATTTCCACTCATCTCTTTTCTCTGAAACGTCTCCCAGTATTATTATTATCCTTGAGCACACAAATACACAGATCTGTGAATCTATGATGAGGTCTTCCTATTTTTTTAGAATAGATTTTTGCTTTGATTAAATGTCTAAATTGCTTCCACTTAGATGCTATCTAAATATGAACAAATACCTGATCCCACCGAGAAAAAAAAATCATCTTTTAACAGCTGAACTCCTAGCCAAATATATGTATTATGTTTACTCCAGGGAAAAACTTGGTTCACGAGCTGACTTGGGTGTTCCTTGACCTGACGCCAGCAGATGATGAATGTGCTAATGGTCTGCACCAAAGTGAGAACTCAAATTCCCTTCCATTCAAGCCCAGCGGACTGGCCAAATGATAAAGCACCGTTCAGCATCAGGTACAGAGCCAGCCATCAGCCTTCCTCCCAACCAGTGGTGCCACATGTGCTGAGGAGCAGGACAAGAAGAACTGAAGGTGCTAAACACTCCAACAGGGAAGTATTTGAATCAGAAAGAAAAACTAAGCTATACAGCTGCCACTGTGTCTAACTCTTTAACCAGACAGAACTTCCACACGCCTAGACTTTTTTTCACAAGAGGAGAGGAAACTTGCAGAATTTGTATTCACACGTCCAATGTTGTGCTCTCACCACATGCCTATGAAACTCCCTTGTCAACAGAGCTTTTACCCTTGCCTTTTTCTCTTTTTCAGGATTTCTACTCCAAATCCCCAGCACTCCTAGAGCAGTGATCTCAGAGGCATTTCTATAGTTGATGCAAATTGTTTCTTTGTTTACCTCCTGGAGATGGGGTAGGAAAGGGAAAGAAGTGTAAAAGCTTCAAAGTGGCAGCTAAAACCAAACCAGCTAAAGAAAGCTCATAACATTTTCCACTAGTTTGCTGTGTAAATGCCCCCTGCTAATTTTGAAAAGCCTTTGTGATTTTTAAGATGAAAAAGTTAAATGGGTCAACCCCTATGCTAATGTTCACGGACTAAAGGTGAAGTTATACTTTTACCAGTGAAAACTCAGTAGGTGAACAGACCAAATACCTTCAATATAGACAGACTCTGAACTGTTAAAAGAAAAACAACCTATAAATACATTTTTCATTGTTAATAGGCCACATTTCTACATAAGAGGACTTGTTTTCCTTTCCAGCCACAGTACCATCAAGGATCAAATGTATACTATAAAATAACTGACATCTAGTTTGGATAAGATAACACATAATATTTTGATACTTTTTACAACACAAAGACATTATTCCTGATTAGAAGCAAAATCCTGAGAATATACTAAATTCTGAAAACAGAGAGTAATCCCAAATTATCCCTTCAGCTGATATATTAAAGACTGAATGGATAAAGACAGAAGAACTACATACCAATCTGTGGATTAGGCTGGTAAACTTTGTTTCATCCTACAGCTCTTAGCCCAAACTGAAAGTCCAGAGTGAAAACAGTATTCAGGCCTCCTCTATGAATAAGATGAAACTCCTGGTTCTGATATTAGTGTCATAAGCAGTTCAACCCATCTCTGAATACTCAGTCAAACTAAATAACTCTATTGTTGAGCAATATCTGCAACATACTTTGTCAGATGATGGGTAAAAAACAAAGTCATTAAAACATATCAATAAAGAAGCTGTGATCTAACTACTTCAAAGACAGCAGATGATTTGACCTGAGTAGAAAATAATACTTAAAGTATTCAGAGGAAAGAGAAAAAAGAACCTCAGACTGGCCTGGTCACCAAAAGGCTTCATAGACATAGTATTGAGCTGAGTTTTGAGGAACAGGAAAGATCTGGAAAGTTGGAGGGAAGAACAGACAATATTCTAGGCATGGATCTAGAAAAATATGGGGGATATGGGTTGCTAGAGCCCAGGACACTTTGACCTATAACAGAGGGCTTGGGAGGAGAAGCCATGGAAAGATGGCTTAATAAAAAACTCAGTGCAGATGACAGCTCTTAAGGGCAAGTTTAACCATACTTCACAGAAGTTGGTTTTCACTGAGCTCGTCTAGAGGTACAAAGGGATAACATTAGGTTGCTCATGTAATCCACACTCAGTGAAATTTTAAAAATAATAAAAATCAGTGGGATTTTTGGAAAGATTTTTACCAGCAAATCACACCTCTTTGGATACATTATATCAGATTGGGTTTTTTCCTCTTTTCTTTTCTTTTTTTTTTTTTAATTTATTTCATTTTTTTTTTTTATTTTTGGCTGTGTTGGGTCTTCATTGCCGTGCACGGGCTTTCTCTGGTTGCAGTGAGCGGGGGCCACTCCTAGCTGCAGCGCGCAGGCCTCTCACTGCGGTGGCTTCTCCTGTTGCAGAGCATGGGCTCTAGGCACACAGGCTTCAGTAGTTGTGGCTCGCAGGCCTCAGCAGCTGTGGCCCACGGGCTTAGTAGCTTCCCAGCATGTGGGATCTTCCCGGACCAGGGCTCGAACCCACGTCCCCTGAATTGACAGGCGGATTCTTAACCACTGCACCACCAGGGAAGCCCTCCTTTTTCTTACTCCAACAGTAATTGCTCATTATTTTACTCACATGCTACAGCCAAACAAATGAACATACAAATGAACAAATAAGCCCTAAGGCATAATGTAACAGATAATGTGGTTTTCTCCTCAATATCCCTTCCTCAGCATGTAAGAGCAGTGCAGTATGAAGGATTGAGCCCAACTTCTGCAGTGGGTCCTGCAAATTTAAGGCAATCATGGTAATCCCATCCTCCTTTCCATTGATGGCTTGGTGAACCCACACCTATACTAGTCTATGAATGGCATTCCCCTGGAAACATGGTTTGAACCCAGGAATGGACATATGACACAACGTGGGCCAGTGAAACATAAGTGACATTTGCTTCTGGGAAAACATTTCCTCACTTTTAAGAGAGAACCACTGAAAGAGATGGTCACTTTCTCAAACGCTATGGTTGTCAGAGCTGGAACTGCAGATGCAATTGGCTTTAAGAATAAAGGTGACGTACAGAGGAGGTCAGAGCTCAGGCAATTGCAGAGATAAGATGCTGAAAGCAATGGACAAATTCAACCCAATAATCTGCCCTACCTCTAATGTCTATGTGAGATACCATCTTTCTTATTATTAAATTTCGTTGGGCTTTTTTTTAAAAACTACCCCAATTTCTTTAAAAATACTCCATGACACTTGTGCATCACTCACAAATGGCTGTGATCCAATAATATATCTCATTTCATGGCCCTCTGGTTAGTCTTAGAGCCTCCAGAAGACTTGAAAAAGTGGAAGCAGGACAGGTAAATAAGAGGAAGGGAGGTTCTGTATGTATCTGAAAGCACAAATCCAGGTGATCCATTTCAGACGGGCAGAACACCATCCTCTGAAAAGATGGAGTAGTTAGTTGTCAGAGTCACCAAGATTGGTCCAGGCATTCTTATCAAACGAGGGCACAAGAAAATTATACATAACCAAGGTTCTAATAAACCCAAAAACTTTAGATTTTACAACTCCACCCTTCCTCTTTCCTCCTACACAGCTGCTAAGGGTAGGGGCATTTTACTCCCTGGTCATATTAGTGAAGAGTTCCTTATGATGAGGCCCAGCCCGTAAAGGGTTTTCTGAACAAGCGAATGTTATAAACTCTGTAACTTTCTATATTTCATTGCCAAACAATGTTGTGGGCTGCAGTTTCCAGGACTACAATTAACCGTTTAAGCCAACTATGATATGGGCTATATTAGCTCAGCAAAATGATCATGTTTACTCCCTTATTTTTTTCACTCCCTCACTTAAAAAATAATTTTAAATGCTTAACTACAGAAATATATAAGTAATATAATGTATATGACAACTTCTGAGGAAATCACAGCAGCAGATAAATATTGGTAAATGGTGATCAAGATGAAGCAATTAAGCTAAAATAATGAAAGCAGAACTCTATGTATAGGAGGCTGCAGAAACAGTAACTTGTAGCAGATTTGATCACCACTACCCAAAGGAGAGCCAAATATGAATACAAACTTGTGAAAGAAGACTCTGCCCAAAGTATTAAGCCAAAGAAATAATAAGATCAGAAACATTTTAAATGTATATGTTGTGATTGGTAGCTAGAAGATGATACTCTTCCATGGTTGAAATATGGCTCTCTAAAAATATTAGTAAAACTTCTGATAGACCTCACATATATTCTAAGTGCATAAAATAGCACTGTCTGTTTAGGCCTATAAATAATGACCAAATCAGTAGAAATGAACATACCTAGTGCTCAAAACACAAGACTGCTTAGAGACGTAGATGGGGGCAGTATATGTACAAAATGCAGAACATCTTGACACGCCAGATAGCAAGGAAGCTATCAAAGATGACAACAGTTATGTCAAAAGTACTCAGAAGCCAATTCGAAGTGGTTTCCGTTGGTCAAAAATGAGACAATCTGAGTTTCAAAAAGGGTGAGAATTGCAATTGATCAAGCTCATCAAATATGCTTAAATTCTTGAGTTCACGATGATATTTAAAAGAAATTACTTGGTTACCTTCTGAGGATGACAGAAAGCTGTCCCGCCTAAGTAGTAAAACATTCCCCACCTTCAGGTCAAACACACTCCTGTTCTCTTCTTGTTTGCTACCCCCAAAAAGTTAAATGAGATACAAACGTTTATTGTTGCTAAACACCTATTAGCTCCAAATATTCTGCCTTGTTTACAAAGATGATGGGGCAGAGAATTCCCTGGCAGTCCAGTGGTTAAGACTCCATGCTTCCAATGCAGAGGGCGCAGGTTCGATCCCTGATTGGGGAACTAAGATTCCACATGCCCTGTGGCGCGGCCAAAAATAAAATAAAATTAAAATAAAAATAATACAAATGAATCTAATTATAAAACAAAAAAGACTCACAGACATAGAAAAAAACTTATTAAAAAAAAGATAATGGGGCATTCATCATACTAAAGTGTTCTCTCTTTTCTTTGTAGATCCTATCAGAATGAGAGGAAGAATGTACTGATTCCAATGTTTCTTTCTTTCACAAATCAAATAACCCCATTTCCAACCGAAGAAACTGTTAGCTGCATTTTATGCCACCAACCCTCATCAAACCTGGACAAAGGGCATTCTTCTATAATGTTTATCATTATCGCAGGTTGGTCACAGCTACAATTTAAAAGCTCACTATAATCCTAACTGCAAAGGTTAACTGCACAGTGACCTTAGTCAAGGTAAAACCTGTCCCATCAAACCCAAGAATAATAAGGTCTATGGAAGTCTAGACAAATGGGTGCATCAATGAATAGGGGCAAAATGTATATTGCTTTTAATGAAAATCGTTCATTACACTCCTTGCTGTAAGTTTCACCCACACATCAAGAGTGGCATTTCATATTTCAAAGGTATTCTCAAAAAGTGGAATATATAAATACTGGATGTGATCAGTGTACAGTATTGATCAATATCTAGTTCTCCTCTATACTTTCTATCCCAATGACATTAGGAATGACTATATGATTAGTTCTAGCAAAGAAATATGAGAAGTAATGTTTATCATTCTGGAATAAGGCATTTAATTGGCAGTGCTCAACTCTTCAGTCCTCCCTGGCCTGGGAGTTCATGCAAGCAGGTATATATAAAAGTGTCATAAAACTGAAGTTTCAAAAGCTAAGCCAGCATATGGTAGATAAATGACCTGCAGAATCACCTAAAATCATAACAGATCTTGTAAATGAGATTTTAGGGTTGTTGATAACAGCAGCATAACTTATTCTAACCCAAATGATGTGACAGAATTCTGCATCTTTCCTAAATAGCCTTTTCAGGGGAATCTAATAAAAATTACCCACATACAATGATTTATTGAAGCCAACCCAATTAGCTGAATTGTAAAAATGTAAGGATTTAAAATTAATATTTTCAGGACTGTGAATTGTTTGAAAATGTTACCTATATTTTATGAATTTATTCTAAGTTTTCTCTACTGAACAGAGAATGGCAGGAATATAACGGGCAGTAGCCACTCTGAGCCTAGTTCTACCTTAAGAACTACAGAAGAACACATGGTAAAGAGCGGTTGTTGATGACCTTTTATAAAGTGTCTCACGTCTCAACTGATTCTGAAATAAACTGATAAGGCTTACATTTTCTTGACCTCCTAATCCTTGGAACCAAAAGTACTTGGTAAATGAAATTTTTCTTTCATGATTTCCTCAAATCTACTTGTTCTGATTAATCTAGTATATACTACTGAAGAGCATTAAAACTACAAAAAGTCCATTGTGAGATTTCAGTAAGGCTCAGTCCAAGACTTCTGTGTGATGCTTTCCCTAGGTGGGAGTACTAGAGAACTTTTAATATGGAACTTTGTATCTTTGGTTATACAGAGAGCATTTCATACAACAAGCAGGGTGTAAAAATCGTGCAACATTCTCAGGAAATATAATCGCCTTTTACCCAAAGCCTCAGCAATCAGCAGTTTGAAATACCATTCCCCCGCTGAACACACAGGTATTTACCTGGGTCATGAACCAAAATGGCAACGGTCCCAAATATTCCTATTCATTTCATGGGTGCCACAGAAGCTTAAATGGACATCGTGGTGATAGCAATGGACAGACCATTGATTTGAGGATGACTGAGGACTAACGGACTCACTTCCTCAGCCACAAAGGTGTCCTAAGAGGTCTGCTAGCCCTAAATGACCTGGTGGCTTTTGAGAGGCCTAGGTACCACCTGACACTACACAATAATGATAGAGCTGCATGGAAAGTGGAGATGAGGGCCCCAGCAAGAATCTTGGCCAGGAAAATTCACAACATTTCATTAAAAAAAAAAAGACAGTGGGCAATAATTATACACTTCAATTGTTCATTTGGGTTCCACAAAGAGCTATAAAAAATATATCAGATCACCAGCCACAGATCTGCTACCTGTGGCAGCTAAAAAACATTATAGTGGAATTTCAGGGGCACGGAGCGAAACGAACATCTCCACATTGTTTAGAAAAGGATCTTCAGTCTAAGGAGAACTGACAGCACAGCTTTAAGAATAGATAAAGGACAGCCTCAAGGATCTGTCTTGCTTCCTTACTTTTTTAAAGTAATACCTTCATTTGCATAGTAATAACCCAATTATTGTAAGATTAGGTGAAAGGAATCTCATTATTGCTATTTCCACAAAACAGTCAATATTGTATTCAATATCTTTTAATGTTACACACCTTAAAACATAATTATTTCAATATACCCTCATTCATCTTGAATGTAATTTTCTTTTTTAAAAACCTTGCCATAATTGTTGGGTTTTACAGAATATATTAGTGTTTAAACAAGCACTTTTCCCCTCAGGCTGCTATGAGAACAAGCAGAAGCAACCAATAGCTTGGGAGTATCCCTGCCTCCCCCACCCAACCCCACCCCACCCCACCCCCCGTCACCCCAACCAAGAGTACACCCACCAAAAGGCCAAAGCCACAAACACTGCTATCGAAAATCTACTATAACAACCTCCGCACTCTTTCCAACACCGTAGTTTCCCCCTTTCTCTTTCACTTCATACGCCACAAAAGATGCTTCCATAATGAATTTTGGTCTTAAGGAAACTTTGAAAGTGTTAGCAAATACATTCTGTTAAATTTCAAATTGTACGATCTGGGCTTTTTTTTGTGTGTTTTTTTTTTCCAGAACACATTGTAGTACCCACCTCCTCCCAAAAAAAACCCCACATCCGAGACAGCTGACATACTGGGGCGACCATCTGCCTGCCATAGGTTTACCTGCCATAGGCTTTTATGGTTTCAATGACAAGATAATCAGTACAAGAAGTGGCTGGTTATTAGATTAATGGTGGAAACAAAGCAAGGAAAATAGAGGAAAGAGAGAGAGGGCTGTGTACGTTAAGAGACTACAGAGCCATACATGCTATTACTTCAAAATGATATCAAAATTAATGTACAGTGAAAATAGCAGTTAGATTTTGTCAAGAGAGGAAATCACATCCAGGGGCTGTGGTTTGGAATCTGGAGGTAACACTCCTTGACTGTGGCCCTACCGACGACATATTCTTCAGGACGTTAATCTCTCTGTACTTTGTGAATGAACACTTGTTATTCACGAGTATAACAACTAGTCCGTAGAAACAAGCACTATATTCCTTGTCAATACCAACCAGGTTTTCTCAAGATGTAAACTTCAGCAACCATGAACATATTCATGGGTACGTCCTATATGTTCTGATACGCAGAAGCTCAACAGGCTGACGTGCTCTTCAAAGCTCACCTAACCACAACCTTACCACCACACATCCAGGCCAGCAAACCACACCCCCTCTTCCCATTCTCCATCTCTGAAAGAAAGAGCAAGGCTGGCCAAACACCCTTCCGCATGTTTAATGAAGTTTAACTGCATTTTGTCATTTTTTACAACGACGGGGAAACCACCATTCTTTAAAAGGAGTTTGGTTGCTGTAGACAAGTTTTCCCCTCCAAGAGAAAATGTGAAATCACATTTCTGATTGAGTAAAGCTTTACTGGAATTAGGTTGTGTGGCTGATCTCTTTCGAGTCACTGGACTGCTCCTCAGAAACTACTCATAACAACAAGGACATGAGTCAGACAGACATTTACTGCACACCCACCCACCTACCCCGCCACCTCAGAGAAGAAGAAACTCACAGGGCACATTCTGAGTCAAGATCACCAGTCTCAGCTTGTGGCTAAGGTAGAACCAGAATTCAGGTCTGCAAATTCCCATTCCAGAGCTCTCGCCATGTCCTCTCCCACGTCACTGAAATTCCAGACTTCTGGGAAGAACGGCAGCTACACTGCATTGACTGAATGCAGTTATGTCTTGATCCCTCAGCAAGCAGCACCACCAATAGATGGTCAATCAAAAAACCAAAGAGCGGGCTTCCCTGGTGGCGCAGGGGTTGAGAGTCCGCCTGCCGATGCAGGGGACGCGGGTTCGTGCCCCGGTCCGGGAAGATCCCACATGCCGCAGAGCGGCTGGGCCCATGAGCCATAGCCACTGAGCCTGCGCGTCTGGACCCTGTGCTCCGCGGTGGGAGAGGCCACAGCGGTGAGAGGCCCGCGTACCGCAAAAAAAAAAAAAAAAAAAAAAAAGAGCAATAATTAAAGTCATCATTACATACTAGGTATAAGACAATGTACTGTTTTATATGAAATATCAGAACTTCCATTTACTGTTGAAAAGCTGAGGTCTAAAGGGTGTAGAAAAGTGCTCAAGATCACAACATAATGAGTTCCAGAGTCAGGAATCAGACCACTCAAAACCTGGTCCATCTTAAAGGGAAAGCAGGTAAGTTGCCGTCATGAAAACAAAGTTTACATGGACAATCTACTTTGCTTTTGGCCCAGACTTTCATAACCTGTCGTTACTGAATACTCCAGACACCCTTCCACAGTGCAGAGAGATTGTACAGGATGAGGGCGACCCCAGACCATTCAGTCTCAGGCCACCTTAGCTTTGGGCATGATATTCCCTTTTTCTGTAATGCCTCCCCTTCTACTGCCTTTATCCCTCATGATTTATTTACTAAACTCTTATTCATGCCTCAAAATCTTGATTACTCAGTACCTCTGCTGTGAAGCCCTGTTCTACTCCCCAGCACCTTCTGGGAGAGTCTGCTACTTCTGAACATTTAAATTCTATATTCAATTATTGGATGTAATTTTTAGTTTAAATGCCAACTCCCTTGAGGAAGGCTCCTTGAGGACTGGGTTCATTAATTCAACTTGGTATCCACAGTACCTATTAGCAATACACCTGAAACAGAGGTGTTGTTTTATAAATATTCAACTAACGATTATTAGTTATTGAACTAAAGATACCTGTCAAAATTGACTTATAGCAACTATCACATTCTATCTTGCATGACAAATTTCTACTTAGGCCTTTTCTATACAAGAAATAGCTCATGTCTTGTTCCCCTCACCACACCAGGAGTACCTTATACATAACAGGTGTTCCAGAAGTGTTTGTAGATTTGAATTGCTTACAGGATTAAAAAATGGGGGGGGGAGGGCAAATAACTAAAATCTTATAGACTGCTTTAAATCTAGTTGAGGATAATAGCAAATTTTTCCCTTCCTGAGCCACCTTCAAAGAATGGGATTTTATCACATGAGGGTGTAGAATAAGTGCACTTAAAAACTCAATGACTGAGTCCATGGCTAAAATGCTACTTTTCGTGAGGATTAATTGAGTGCAATCTTTTATCTGTTTCTATTCAGCATATGTACTATATATCTGCTATGCATCTGAGGACAGCTGCCATTCTATTTACAGCATTATCTAAAAATGGCAACATTAAATCCATCTTCCATCTCTTTGAGATCTTTTTCAACCACAGAATCATCTCAGATGTTCTGCTTTTAGAGCAAAATATATGAGGTGTGAATGTGTGTAACAGTAAAAGACTAACAGGCAGAAATCCACGATGGTGGAATTATCCACAGGGGGTTGATACAACTTTCCTTCTTCTCCTATATCAAGAAAAGCTAGGGCAAGGAAACATCAGGGAGCAAATTTAAAAAGTAGAAAACCCTGCCCTTACACCCCTATCAGGAGTCAGGGAGCCTAAATATTGATTTTTTTCAGGGCTTTGCTGCTGACTAGAGATTTTGAACACAGGCTGAAAAAACAAACAGCAGAGCTGTGTGCTGATGATTTTTTTTTTTTTTGAGAAAGTTAAAATTAACCTTTCAGCTATTGTGAGGGGGGGGAAAGCTGTGACAACGCTAATTATTTATTGTAACTCTCCATATCACATAACTCAACACAAATCCTCTGTTAACTTCACTGACAGCTCTTCTCAGAAGAGGCAAATACCTGCTTTTACACAGGAACATAGAGTACTGACCGTCCTGACCAAGCTGAACAGCATGGGAAAGTTTAACTTCTTTTAATTTCTCTTTTACTGAAAATTTCCAAGACATGGATTCTTCTGTCTTTTCCAAGTCCATTTCTAAAATCAATGTGGCAACTATACATGACAGGACAGGAGAGCAATCCTTTAGTGGTAAGGAGCAAGCAGACTTGGGAAAAAAGTATAAGTTTATTTAAATCCTTCCTTTAAGAAGCTAACTTGCTCATAATGCCATTGGTCTTATAAGTATAAAAGCCATCATTCTAACGGTCTTTTGCAACTTGGAAGCAGTACAGTGAACTGGTTAACAGTGTGGGGTGGTGGAGCCAGACTGCCTGGGTTCAAATACTGATGCTACCATCTACCAGCTGTGTGACGCTGGACAAGATAAATAACTTTCTGTGCCTTATTTGTGTGGTTTTGAGGAATAGAGTTAGCATGTGTAAGGTTGCTGGAATAGTACATGCCGTGTAGTGAAAAATCAAAAGATGCTACTTATTTTTATTATTAGAATAGTCGCTGACACTTCGTAAAAACTCAAAGATAAATTAACTGGTTTCAACATTTCTCAATAGGGATGGGGTGGAGAAGAGGCACACAAGAAGAGCTTCTATAAAAGGAATTACAATGCTTTATTCGCTAGGTGTTGCCTTCTCATCTAGCTATTTTCTTGGAACAAAAAATATATATATCTGAACATGGGCACAAATCTCTCCATTTCAAAATTCGAGTCTTTATAAAAAGGCATGTTTTGTAAATCATCCAGTGTGTTCTTTAACAATGTCTGCAGCAGGTAAATACACAAATGTTTCTCTGTCAGTCAACTTCTAAATTATTTTTTTTATTAAACAAAGAAAACATGCTAAAGGATCATCAGAATATATTCCAGTGCAGCACATTACATATATATGTTCACGGTTTGACAAACGGCAGCTCAATAAAGGAGACCAGTGTGGTAATGAGACTCATACCCTATATCTGCCATTGGCATTTTCACCTATTCCACAAGTGAGGTCAAGTGAAACTAAAATTACTAGTTATCAAATTTTCACTGATATGAAATTCAAATTTTTTTTTAAAAAATCAATGTTATTCCAAAAAGCCAAATCCATTAACGGCATTTTTTACCATGTGCTTTACTCTAAAATTTACATTATCATCATTCGTCAAGTAATTTTTGGAAATCTTGGAGGAACAATTTAAGTATACACCAATAGTCTATTTGAAACATGAGCTAAAAGTTAAAGAATTGAATATGGGAAATACATGTTATGCCTCTTTAAAGAAAACCTAATGCATAATTTTTGCAAGATGTCAACATCAACAAATCATTCCTGTTATTAATCTTGGGTGTTTTCTGACTGGCAGGGCTTCCAGAGAATCTGTCTCTAAAGGACTATAAAGCTTTCAAAATACAGTTATGAAAAGTGGTAAATCCACACGTTTATTACCACTAAGAAGGTATGCTTTCAAAAACTAGTAAAAAAATTAAACCACAACAAAATTATATTTAAGGAAATTCTAAAAGTATGTGTATGATATTTATGAGTATGTGTGTATTTAATATGTAAAATTCATTAAACCTAAGAGTATCAATAATTAAAATGAATATTCACTCTACGAGGTAAAGCAGAAAAAAAAATATCAGATACACATACATACAGTAATGGTCTTTTGCTGAAGACACCTGTGCCTCATTACAAAGATCCCAGTCCTAGGAGTTAAAACAGGGGTCCCCAACTCCTGGGTCTCGGACTGCTATCAGTCCCCGGCCTGTTGGGAATTGGGCCGCACAGCAGGAAGTGAGTGACGGCCTGTTAAGAAGTGGGCCGCACAGCAGGAGGTTAGTGGCCGGCTGGCCATCACTCCCCATCGCTCTCATTACCGCCTGAATCACCCGCCCCCAACCCCCCACCCCGTCAGTGGAAAAACTGTCTTCCATGAAACCGGTCCCTGGTGCCAAAAAGGTTGGGGACTGCTAAAGGACCATCTCTGACTTTATTGCGTTCTCCTTGTTGATGCACTAGCAACTACATTTCTAAGACTCAAAATTTCATTTGGAGTATAGAGATCAGTCTTGCACATACCTTATTTCCAAGGAACACTCACAAAATAAAACTTTGTAAATTTTATCTCCTTTGTCAGCCATCATCGTAACTTTACTATTTACACCGTGATACTGGACAAGATGATGGAGTCTTCGTTCTGCCACCAATCAGCTTATTTCCCAGTTCTGAGTCTCAGATCTACTCATCTTTAAAATCAGAGTGCTGAACTGGATTATATCTGAATTTTCCTTATGCTTGAAAATTGTATAATTAAGTTATCCTTTTCTGTATAGGAATTCAACCAAATTCGGCTTCACTAAAGAAGAGATGGTCAATACGTGCTCCCCATCCCCTAGAAGAACAGGTACAAAGCAGAATGCTGTCTTAGTCATTTTTAAGAAAGACTTCAGACTCGTTGGTTATCTACTGTAGACCAGACAGTGTACATCTACCTATCTCTAACTATATATCTGTATCTCAGATGATAAAACAGAGGGTCAGAGAGATTAAGCAATATATCCAAGATCATAGAGCTAGTAAGTGGTAAAACTGGGGTTTGACGTCAGGCCATTCTGACTATGAGGCTTTTATGCTTCCCATCTCAGCAACAAGTTCATTGAGAATCATGGTAAGTTAGAGGCAGCTCTATTGCTAAATCTATTAAATAGCCTACTGATGCTAGAGTCTTCATCACTCTCTACATTTCTTATGTAAGTTCCATCCATTGCTTGGTACCCAAGATGGGAGTTTATATCTTTAACAGGAAAGTAAAATTCAAGTATTCTACACAAGCTGCTGGTGGCTGGCTAGAAAGGCAGGAATTAAGGTGAGCGACTTGGTAGTTGATAATGCATTTCTTGATGATAACGGTACCTCTTGAAAATTAGTCAGAGAGGTGTATGGGCTTTGGTGACTGTGCCCAATCAGAGAGAAGAAACGGAAAATGTACTTTATAGTGCTTTTCTAATAGGACTTCAGGATATTCTCTATGAATTACCAGAGGAAAATCATTCTACTCTTTCCACTCTGCGTAAGGTTTCCTCAAGCCTTATGACAATGTTACCACACCTTGGGAATGTCAAAGATTAGCAGATTGAGCACACTGAGTGAGCAAGCCTGTTCAGTGTGACAGCTTACTATTTATATTCTAAATGCCCTCACCGTACAGTGCTGTAGTTTTCAACACAGGCTGGAGTCCAAAGACCTGGATTTGAATTCTGGTTCTGCCACTTACTAGTGCTGTGAGTTGGACAAAATAATAAACCACTGTGTGCTTCAGGTCCTTGTCCATTAGAGTTGGATACTGCTAGGAAGCTCACGGAATTGTGGTAGGAGTCAAATGATATATGTTAAGCACTGAGCACAGTGCCTGTCACATGAGAAGCCTCCAGTAAAAGTTAAGAGTCTGATTCAATTATTCTTTTTTAAAAAACCAAAAAGTTTTATATTCCTAAATAAAATCTTGGAAGGTCTAGATGCATTTAACAGTAGTTACTTGTGAATAAAATTTTATTTGCTTCTTTTTTGCTCACCAGTGTTTTCTAAATCTTCTACAATGATCGTGTATTTTGTAACAAAACATTTTATTTTTATTTATTTTATTTTATTAAAACAGAGACTATATTCATGCTTCAAAAATTAAAATAAAATGAAAACCCATCTCCACGAAGACAGAATGTCAGGTCATAAAATATTATGCCCTGATATGATTTTATGACTTACTGTTTAAGTAAAAGAAGGATGAGAATCAAGGCGATTATTCTCAGATGGTCAAAATAATGCTTATGCCTTTCTCTTAAGCAAAATAGATGATAAAACAACACTAACACTAAATATTTTTAATATCTTGGACAGATTTATAATGTTTTTTTAATATTCAACATTCATTAGCTTCTAATGATCTTTACACAGGTGAAATATTTCAAACTCATCTTTCAGCACCAAAAGATACACTGTTTGGTTTGTAGTATACATTTGTATGGCTTATTATCTATTCAAACAAGCTGGCCACAGTGAAACATTTCTCCAAAATATTGCTAAAATTGTTATCACTTGGACTGAAGAAAAGGTAATGTTAAATGGACCTTTGAAACATGTTTTCTGAAGCAGTCAACAAGTGATATTCTTTTTGACGAAAATAGCAGAAGTTAATTTGATCAGAGCACCTGCTTGACTAAAGATGAACTATGTTTATCTTGATTTGGTCACTACAGAGTGCTAAGGATGGACATTTGCCTAGAGGTAGTAATGTGGTCTTCAACTGAATCCTTTGATGTTTCAAATGGAAGGATAATCATGCAAAGAAAACTGAGGGAGGGGAATGGCAGCAGGGGGAACTAAAGCTCATTTTGTAGCCACAGGCTTAAAAATGTAGCAGTGCACCTCATCATCTTCCTGAACCTCCGTAACCTCTCTGTAGTTCTGCCTGCCTTAGACCTTCTCTGTGAATTATGCAGACCAGGCTGTATGCCTCTTTCTCTATATACTTCCCCCAAAGTTTACTTCTCTCATTACTAATCTGTGTTGTTTCCTGTCTAAAAAACTCAAACTAAATCTGAAACCCTAGTTTCTTACACATTAAATGTGGACAAGGGCATAGTCTACGATGTCCAATGTCACTGACAGTATGGGATTATCCAGAGATAACAGCTAGAATATGGTACTGAGGCCTAAGCAGGGCTTGAAACAACATTAAATCTTTCTTAATTGTTGGCAAGATACGAATTATAAATTAAAATGTGGAGTGGCAGCAGTGAGAATAGGAAGAACAGGATAGATACAAAAATATCATAAGGTACATGTTCAATCTGTGATCTTCATGGATCACGGAGTTTGGGATACGCGGTGAGGGATTAGAACTCTGGCAGGGCTACAGGTACAGATGAGAACAGAGGTGGTTGTAGATGCCATAAGAATGAATGGGACTGACCAGAAAAGAACATGTATGATGGGAAGAGAGACATCTAGGAGAGGTCTGAAATACAGGGGCCAACACCAGTGACTCAGAAAGAATGCTTAGCGGGGAGAGAAAAGAACCAGGAGAGAGCAGTGTCTCAGAAGTCAAGAGAGGGGAAATTTTCCAGGAGAAAGATATGAATCACAGTGTCAGAGATAACAAGTCAGGTGGTGCTGCAACGAGGCCACAGGATTTGCAGATTAAGAAGTCATGAGTGGGGCTTCCCTGTTGGCGCAGTGGTTGAGAGTCCGCCTGCCGATGCAGCGGACACGGGTTCGTGCCCTGGCCCGGGAAGATCCCACATGCCGCGGAGCGGTTGGGCCCGTGAGCCATGGCCGCTGAGCCGCGCGTCCGGAGCCTGTGCTCCGCAACAGGAGAGGCCACAACAGTGAGAGGCCCGCGTACGGCAAAAGAAAAAAAAAAGAAGTCATGAGTGACCTTTGCCAGGAGTAGAAATGACATGGCATGAGTGGACCGGTGACCATAGTGGGAGGGAAGGGAAACGCAGAAACTGAGGAAAATATTATAGAGAATGGATTACCTTCAAGGCGCTAAGATGTATATAGAAAGAGAGTCACAGGGCCTTGTTTGAATTGTTTTGAGCTTTGTAAATGCCATGGTTTGGCTTCTCTGTCTGAGACAGAAGCTGTCCTCCACGTCCCACCAAACCCTCTACTGAAATCACAGCTTCTTGTATATCTTCTGCAATCATCAGAGAGACCCCTCCCTTCTCAGCACTGTCCCTCAGCCAGCTAATGGGAGATGTGGGTTTTGCCTGCATACTTTCTCCACGCTCTATCCTGGTGAAAGAACACCCCTTCCACCTCCACTCCCAAAGAGGGCAGCTTTCAACCAAGGGTGGCTTCATCTCTTTGGCCACAGTGAGCAACTCAGGAAGCGCACAGAATCCAAAGTGCGTCAGTCACAAGAAACCTCCTGGGATGATCAGGGAAAAAAAAAAAAAAAAAAAGCATGCACTCTTTTCTTTGGAGATACTAGTTAAACGAGTGGCATAGTGGACATATATACACTACCAAATGTAAAATAGCTAGCTAGTGGGAAGCAGCCGCACAGCACAGGGAGATCAGCTCGGTGCTTTGCGTCCACCTAGAGGGGCGGGATAGGGTGGGAGGGAGGGAGACACAAGAGGGAGGAGATATGGGGATGTATGTATATGTGTAGCTGATTCACTTTGTTACACAGCAGAAACGAACACACCATTGTAAAGCAATTATACTCTAATAAAGATATTTTTTTAAAAAAGAAGAAGAAAGAGTGGCATAGCCTAGAGCTGCTTCTGTAAGGAGAGAGCTGCCTGTGCATGAAGCTAATACAGGGACGAGCAGAGCAGAGTAGTAACGGGAAAAGGGAAAGGCACCCTGCTCTGAGGATACTAGCTATGCCTGTAGTGGGTGTCATTCTCTGCACTTTCCAGTTATACAAGCCAATAAATCTTCTCTTTGGCTAAGTTATTTCAAACTGGATCTTTATCATTTGCAGTCAAAGATTCTTAATACCATTCACATCTCACCAATCTTATGCTTCTGAATATTGCAGTAATCTGTGGTAATGAAATCTCTCTACACTACTAGATTATACATGTCTTGAGGGCAGGAAAGACATGTCTATCACAATGCCTTATACATAGTACCCGTCCAATAAATATTTATCAATTCTAAAGACGCAAACGAGCAAAACAAGGCCTTTAACTTCATAACATCGAGCTAAAATTAAACAACTCAGCAACTGAATGAGATCATAATGAATAATACATAGTTATCTGTTTTGCTGCTCTTTTTTTCCCTCCACTTATCTAATGAGTCTGTCCTAAGCATGCTTATTCTTGCCCCCATCTTCTGAGCTCAATCTCCTTCTCAACTTGTTCACTCAAGTGAAAGTGGGGTATTCAAATTATAAACTATGCTTACAGACCTGGAAATGATCTAGCAATGCAATTGCCAATTTTTTTTTTGAGAAGACTAAAACTGCATTAAGGATAAGAATAGGGAAAAACTCATTGGTAGACATATGCCTTGAGATCAGGAAATGCATATGCCAGCACAATACCTTCCACGTACCCGTTCAATAAACGTTTACTGAATAAGCCAACATCCTAGTCGGGGACAATCTGACGTTTTAGTCCGTACAAATCCGAGTCCAATTTTGACAGCTGACTGAGTAGAGGATGAGGGGAAGGGGAAGAAGTAAGAGGTAGAAAAGGTCTTTCTCAGCTGAGACAGTCATATTCTGCCACTGGCCAATGTTCAGACCTGGTTCTTTCCTTTTTATGTATATTTTAATTTTACTGGAGTCTAGTTGGTTTACAATGTTGTATTAGTTTCAGGTGTACAGCAAAGTGAGTCAGTTATACATATATTCCTTCTTTTTTAGATTCTTTTCTCATATAGGTTATCACAGAATACTGGGTAGCTCCCTGTGCTATACAGTAGGTCCTTGTTGGTTATCTATCTTATATACAGTAGTGTCCATGTGTTCATCCCAAGCTCCTGATTTACCCCTCCCCCCCCAGACCTAGTTCTTTCTTGCAGCGTGTGTGCTTTTGGGTTCCGCAGAGATTCGCCTCCCTGAGGTCCTCAGACTGTGATTCTTGGGCACTGGCAATGCCATAAATTCTGACTGAAGAACGCCCTCAACTTCTACATCAGATTATGAGACTCTAGTCTCTTTCTGCTGAGACTGTCTCCCTCCCGACAGGAAATGCTTCAGTGTGGGCGTGGGTGAGAGGAGGGAGGCAGTGGCGGGAGAGGTTACCATTGGCTCCCTTCTACAGGATCCACATAACCCTCCAGGAAACCACCACACTTTTTCCTGCTGGTTGTGGAAATGGGGCTTATTTCCACTACATCCCTGTCTCTTTGCGGTGGTCTCTTGCCTTTTGACTTTTACACGCTTATGACAAGTACCAGAACCCATGTCCCCAGAGGCCAGGCGCCACCCACCAAGCTCCCTGAGGGGTTCTCTGACTTCCCGTCCACAATCACATTTTTTTTTTGAGGGCAGGGGGAGAGGAGGAGAGAACGAGAGAAACACCTCCGCACTCTTAATTCTCTCCACAGGATTCTACTACCACACTCTTGATCAACCTTATTATAGTTTCCCTTCCTCCGCCTCTCACTCGCTGAGAGGTCAAACAAACAAACAAACAAAACGGAGATTTGTCAATCTCCTAGCAAATCCTTAATCGACAGATTGATCCACATTACTCTTGGTCCTTTGGAGCTCTGCGGCAGCTCTGATGCAACACGGCAAGTCAAATGTAACAGCCTGCTATATAGGGAAAATTACTGAATATCCTGGTTTTCTAAAAAAAACATGACTTTGGGCCACATCCCACAAACAGAGTTCATGGATTCCCCCTTTCACCAAGTAATCACCTGAGGAGGCAAGTCAGGCAAGAACTCGTATTGTAGGCCATTCCCATTCACTTTTATCCACCAGTAGGGCTGGGATAAGAATCCAGGATTTCTTTCCCAGTCCAGAGACCCTCTCATGACACTTTGATAGAAGGAACAATAATTTCCTAACATAACCCTGTAAGCAGAGAAATAATCAGAAATGAAAAAAAAAATCCCTCCTCCCGTCCTTCTGTATAAAACAAATAATCCTCTACATCATCCTACACTGCATGTGTGATAAGTGTGTCCGTCCTCTCTCGTATCATATTTGGTATTTATGCAATCATTCTCCTCCTACAGTCCACCTAATCTTATGAAACATAATTCTTTTCCCTCGTCCTCCCCCCTACACAAACTTAATTCCTGATTCTACTCAAGTATGTGCAAACTATTACACTAATAGTCTTTTAAAGTAAGCATCATACTTCAGCCTAAAATAGCAACGGGACAAGTAAATTTACTATTTTATATTATCTGAGCTTCCTTTAGCACCTTGTACAACAAAAGTGTTGAATTTTCCCCCTTTATAAAGTGGCTGTGGCATTCTGTGGCGGCATGCTACAGGCACAAGTTCATGGTAAGTTCAGAGGAAAGGAATGTTCAAAGAAAACCGAACCCAAAGCATTGTGGGTAGTGATATGGAAAGTTGACAAAACAATGATAAACAATGGGGGAAAAGAAATAATTAAGTGTTCTGAAGCACTGTATCAGCACTTTATGCATTGTTAACTTTTTTTAGGAAACCGTTTTATTGTGTGTGGTTTCATGGAGAGATACTAACCCAGTCTATTGGAACAACACTCTGCATATATATTGATGATAAAAATTTTTTTTTAATAAAAAAGAAAATGGGCAAATATGGCTGCCTGAGATAAGGCTTTCTGAACAAAATATAATACATGGAAATCCTTTCTTGAAGTGCTTTGTGGATTTAAGGAGGTGGGAAGCTTAAAACAGTAGAATTTCAGTAAACACGTTAAGTCTCAACAAGGTATGAAAAATTGGACAATATGCAGCGACAGGCAAAGCAAGAAGTAAAAGAAAGGCAGCTAACAGAGGAAGGTAAACACTTTAAGGATACACTTTCTGAAGGTACCTCTGAAAAACTATTTGAGCTGCTGAGATCTGGAAAAGAGACCAATTTTTTATACTGTCAGAATACAATCCTACCTCAATCATAGTTCAGTCTATATTTGATGTCTTGTTAGGTGTGTTTCAATGTAGATTACATGCTTTTATCTTACTTGTACTCATTCTTGCCACAAAAAATTTATTTAGTTTCAGGCATTATTTTAGGCACTAGCAATTCGTGGGTGGACAGAACACACAAAACTTCCTGTACCTGTGAACATTATATTCTAGTGAGCAGAGAAGACAATAAACACAACAGATAAACATATGGTATACTGGAAGATGGTACATACCAAGGAGAAAACATAAAGCAAACAAAAGAGATGGTGTTCAGGAAAGGAGTCTGCTGTATCAGAGTTTAAAAGTCATAAGAGGAGACAATAAGGAGGTTACATCCGATGAGACTTGAAGGAGGTAAGACAGCAAATCACTGATTTAACTGAGGCGTGTATGACAAAAGAGCAAATTCAAAGTTCCTGAGGTGGGAGCTGTCCCAATAGCTTAGACAAATATGCAGGAAGCTAGTGTGGTTGGTGGGGAGGGAGCTAGAGATGGGAGACCTCATAATGTGTTAAAGAGGTAACCAGGGAACCAGAAAGATCAGGGCATCGTAGGCATTATAAGGACATTAGTGCTTATTCTAAGGCACATGGGAAGACACGGGTGTTTTCTGCAACATGACATGATCTGAGACATCATATGCTAACCACTTCTTTCCAGAAGTAGTTATAATGTGTAAGTTTTTAAAACTTTTAAATCTTTTTAAAATTTATCTTATTGAAGTATAGTTATTTACAATGTTGTGTTAATTTCTGCTGTACGGTGAAGTGATTCAGTTATACATATATATACATTCTTTTTCATATTCTTTTCCATTATGCTTTATCATAGGATAGTGACTATCATTCCCTGTGCTATACAGTTAGACCTTGCTGTTTATCAAAAATTTTAAAACATCTCGTAAACCTCAAAACCTAAAATGAAAAGATGGGCCCAGGAGGTAAAGATTGAAATGAGGTTATCGTAAGATGGTTACCGTGATTTCACTTGCTTTCGATGAACACCTAAGATGCTACATGAATTCAGTGATTTCCGTCATACCCTGCTGAAAATCACTGATTGGATTCCTGGTACCGGCCAATAAATGTGAACTGTTCAGCACACCAAATCAATTTGATTCTGTCATATCTTAGAGAGACAATTCACTCCTTTACATAAACCAGGTTCCTACAAAGAAAAAAAGGAACTCACATTCTTGACATCAGTCAAGTGTCTGCTTGTTTTGTTCCACACATGTAAGATGTTAGAACAAGAATGAGTTGTCAGAGTTTTAGAGATGTTTGATAACGAAGCAGAGACTGGTTAGCTGGAGGAAGGATAATACCACCTGGCAGACCAAGTTGTACAATAATCAGTACTGACTCGAATCAAATGTTATTGTGCATTATCGATGGAACAGGTTGAGACTTGAGTTTCCCTTGCAGGAAAAACTGTTTTGAAGGAACAAGGAAATGTAGCTTTTTCAACACCCATTCTAGTATAGTACTACGTGTAATAGCTGCAAAAATGCACTGCTTTCTTGTCAACTATGAATAAAGGACTTGGTCAGTAAATCCTTAGATTATTATTCCATTACATGCTAATATTCAGAAGTCTGAGAAGCTTCCAGAAACCTGCAGTCTTTAAACAGGCATTTAACAAGGAGGCTGATGTGAAGGAGGTGGGAGGGGCTGAGCTAGTCCTGCATAGGGGGTTGCTGATTTTTGAAAGTTCTCTAAACACATTTTATATTTCTGTGTTACATCCTTCCTGAAATGCCTACAGGATGCAAGAAAAGGGAACTATTCTGTTTCAAAGGGAGGAATCGGGGTCTATGAAACCTAATTGTTACGGCCTTAGACCAGTTGAAGATGCATTTCGTAAGTCTGAGTAGAAGAAACTAACATCATATTCAGCTTTGAACTGTATGTCAGGCCACTGTAGTTGTGTGTGTATACGTATGTGTATATTTTTATCCCCACTCCAGATGAGGAAACTAAAGAAGGAGATACTCAGGGAAGATACAGAACCTTGGGCAAGAACAGGAGTGTAATAACTTGAGGGTGAATGCAAATGGCACAGAAATAGGAAGTTAGGAATGGAACATGAAATCTATTTGAATTCACCTGTAGGAGATGCTGTTGTGTACTGTCCACACAGCTGAAGATCTTCCCTTCAGTAGGGAAGCACTCACTGCCCCAGCTGCCAGCAGTACTCAATGCTAAGAGCTCACAGCTGAGCCCCTCCCTGGGCACTGCCTAAGCTGAAGGGAGCTACCTTGCCAAAGGCTATACTCCTCCCCGGGGCAGCAAACATCTAATGACTGCTAAGTGAAGAAGTACAAAGGACAGCCCCCGACTTCAATTCAAGACCATTTGGAAGGGCCATCACAGCCCTAAAGCTCCCCGCAGGATCCGCAGAGGCCCCTGTTGCAACTGCATCTCAATTCAACCTCTCCATCTGCCCATCCTGCTTCCCTCACTCCTCATAGGTATTGTTCTCAAGAGCGCACAACAGTAAACTTTGTAACTGCAAATATCAGAGTCTCCGGAGTGTGTTCCCAAAGGAAGCTGACCAAAAACAACACCACAGCAAGAGTGAATGGTACGTGATATGTTTCCTACCATCTGAAAGAACTGAGATTGAAAAGTAGTAACTGATTCTACTGCTATGGACTACCTCCATGGACTAATGTTAAGTTTCTAATGCAATTCTCATTATAACGGGAAGCAAGTCACAAGGGCTCACATTGTTATGAAGCGCTTATCTTTAAGTTAGTTAAAATGATTATGAATCATTGAATTACATGAGGAATTGTCAATGAGTCATTTTATAGTGACCGTAAAATGCCATATAGCCCATGTAGGCTATATGGTGGCCAAATCTGCATGGCCATATCAGACAAGTCTAATTAATTTACTCCTTATCATGGTAAAACATTATGTTTGCTTGAGAATCTTGTTAAATTTTTTAATTATGTAATTGTGTATGAGTCCAAGGAGAGTAAAAAAAGTGGTAAAAGGAAACAGTGTATTTCACAGCAACAGACTATTGAGTTTTGTGTAGATCCAAAGAAAGACTCTCAAATGGATTATTAATGAGACGGTTTTTGAGCATAAGACCAGGAAATAGGGATTATAAGCAGTCAGAAGGGGTTAAAGTGGTCACACAAAGAACATGTCAGATATATCGTATCTGGGTTTCAGTTAAGATACTGACTTCAGGGCTTCCCTGGTGGCACAGTGGTTGAGAGTCTGCCTGCCGATGCAGGGGACACGGGTTCGTGCCCCGGTCCGGGAAGATCCCACATGCCGCGGAGCGGCTGGGCCCATGAGCCATGGCCGCTGAGCCTGTGTGTCCGGAGCCTGTGCTCCGCAACGGGAGAGGCAACAACAGGGAGAGGCCCGCATACGGCAAAAAAAAAAAAAAAAAGATACTGACTTCATGTTGATTTTGGTGAGGTCAAGACAGAGATATAAGCTGGATAATAAAATGAAAAGGTGAGGTTATAAAATGTCAATCAAACATATGCAGAGAGAACTTCTACCTTAATTGATATTAGTTGTCAGGAAAAGTTTTGGTGGCTCCAAGTTCTGCCTCTAACTCTTTTATCTTGGTCTGGTGATCCGCAGAGGAATGGGGGCACATAGGGAGGACTTGGCTTTCCAGGATAGAAGCAAGTGTTAATGGGAACAGGGTTAGCTTTATTTTCTACAGAGTAAATTCACTATAACAGGCACAACATGTTATCTGAAGAATTACTGTAAGATCTTAATCAGTATTGCACAATACAAGCCTATAAAAATAATATGAAGTAACAAAGGTAATCACAACACAAGGGCTAACAGATTATGGAGACCCCATATATAAGTGTTACTCAGAAGAAGTAACAGGGCCTTTAGCAATCAACATTTAACAAATATTTATTGAGCATCTCCTATGTTCCAGGAACTGCTTTATGCACTGGAGATACAGCTATGAACATTCTCATGGTGGGAGAAGCAGAAGATAACAAAGAAGCGAATAAATTATGAAGAAAATATCCCATTATGATGATTGCTGTGAGATAAGTAAAACATAGCAATATAACAAGGAAAGGCTGAAGCAATTCAAGAAAAGGCCTCCTTGACAAGGTGGCATTGGAACTAAGGTCTGAATAGCAAGGAAAAATCAGCCATTTGAAGGTATAAGGAAAGAACATTCCAGGCAGAGGCCCAATGTTAGTCAAGCCTCACGTGGACAAGCTTGACATTTCTAAGGAACAGAAAGCATAGTCATGTGGCTAAAACAGACCAAGTGAGAGACATAAAGGTTAAGAATTGAGATCAGAGAGATAAGCAAGAGTCAGATCATGTAATTATGTACTGATACAGGGAAGAGTGACATAATTGGTTTGTTTAGAAAAAAATCACTCTGGCTGCTTTTAAAGAAAATCAAATATAGTACAGGTAGGTGTGGTTAGAATGGAAGTTCAGAGACCAGGTAAGAGGCTACTGCTATAGTCAGCAAGAGATGATGGTAATAATGGGAGACTCCAAGAAGATGAAATTTAATAAGGACAATCATAAGACCTGTTTTTATACCCATAATCCACCCCCAAAAACAACGGCACAATATAAGATTGGAGATTCATGTGTTAGCAGTAGCACAGATTTTTAAGTACAAGCAAGAACAAAATAATGGCGGTATGTCAAAGACACACAGGAGCAACCTGGTAAAGGCCCTAATGGCCAAAGCTGGAGCAATTTATGCAACAAAACAAATAACGTACTATTGGATTATAATCCACAGTATCAAATAAATATCTAGGAGTCCACACTCATAAATATATAAATGACTGAATAGATAAATAAATGGGGGAAAGAATCTCCCATATAGAATTCCAAATAATTTATGTACAAACTCTACCTCAAGGAGGTGGAGTTTAACTCCTTACCTCTTGTGACTGTGGGCTGTTCTTCCAAAGACCACAGTATGAAGAGGGAGAAAAAAATAAATTTACAATGGGAAACCTTAGCCAGGTGATCAAGGTCAGTGTCATCAGTGATAAGTCAGGTTGACAGCATGTGCCCTTGACATGGTATGATGAGAATGGCACTCCACCGTTAGGATCTTCTTCCCCAAAACCCATAACCCCAGTCCAACCATAAGAAAAATATCAGAAAAACACAAATTGAGGGACATTCTACAAAATACTTGACAGTCAAGGTCACAGAAAGCAAGGAAAATCTGAGAAGCTGTTACAATTCAGAAGCTAATGAAACATGACAACCAAATGTAATGTGTATCCTGGATGGGATCCCAGAACAGAGAAAGTATATTTTCCCTAGAAACTAAGGAAATCCAAATGAAGTACAGAGTTTAGTTAAAAGCAGCGTACCAACGCTGGTTTATCAGTTGTGCTGAACATGTCACAATAATATAAAATGTTAACAATAGGAGAAACTGGTTAAAGAGAACATGGGAATGCTGCACTCTCTTTCAACTTTACAATCTGAAACTACTGTAAAAATAAAGGTTTATTTTATTTAAAAAAGAAAAAAGAAAAAAGCATAGGGGCCTTGGATTGGTTCCCATCAACAGAAGTAGGGTTCCCGAAAATGAAACCCAAAGCTATCTCCATTCAGTCTTGTTGGAACATAGCCATCGTACTTAGGGAAACGCAGGAATGCCAGGTGCCATGCTTGGAGAGAGATGCAGAAAAAATGCTCTGGAAACAAGAGTAACAAGAACAGGCAGAGAGATTAAAGTCATGCCACTTGAAAAGCAACTCGATGTACAGGAGATGCTTAACCTAGAAAACACGAAAGACACAACTATCTCAAAATATAGAAGGGGCTGTTATAAAGAGTGAAGATCTGACCGTCTTCTAAGTCTCAATTTGTAGCATTTGGTAAAAATGGAGGGAAGATTACAAGTGGGAAATTATCTACTGAAGAAAAGGAAGAACCTATTATAAACCTAGAATCACCCACCCTGGGAGGCAACAGAGTGCCATTCCAGTACTGTGCAATAAGGCCTCTGGTGGAAAGACACTGTCCAGTACATTGCAGAGGAGACTGGTATTTGAATTCCAGGAGACCTTCCAGGTATTACATACTAAAATTTAATGTTTTCCTGCTTTTCTACTGGTACTTAATAAATGATGAGAAAACTGGTTGTGCCCCAAATCCATGCTACACTATAATAATTTACATACTGCATTGACTTTTAACTTTTTATAAACAAATACTTTTATTTATGTATTTGTTTTTTTTTACCTTTTAAACGGCATTTTAACTGGGTAGAACTTCTCAACTCTGTTAATGGAAGAATGTGGAATAATATATCCCTATATCTCTAGCACAGACCTCTCACTCTTGAAATCAAGACTCACCTATTCAATTACTTATCTGACCCCTCCACTTGAATGTCTAATAGGCATTGCCAACTGAATGTGTCCAAAATAAAACTTCTGATTTTCCACCCAGACCTGCATCTCCCTCAGTCTTCCTCATTAGCAAATACCACCAACCTGCACCTAATTTCCTTCCATCTACCCCCCTACATCAATTTCATTAGCACATCCTTTAAAATCTATATGTAAAAATGTCTACTCTCCATCACCACTACCTCCCCTAATCCAAGCTAGTCCTTCCTAGACTACTGCAATCACTTCCTAACTGCCCTCCCCACCCACTTCTACTCTTTCTCCTTGCAATTTACTCTCCACAAAGCAGTCAGAGAGAGTACATGTACACAAACATACACACACACACACACACACACACACACACACACACACACACCACACACTTGGTTAAGCACCTCCCACCACTTTTTTTTTTTTGGCCGTGCCACACAGCCTGTGGGATCTTAGTTCCCCAAAATAGGATTGAACCCGCGCCCCCTGCAGTGGAAGCACTGGAAGTGCGCAGTCTTAACCACTGGACCGCCAGAAGAGTGCCCGTTTTCTGGGGCGTTTTTTTGTTTGTTTTGTTTTTTTAAGGCCCTTTCTTTCGTATCGCCAATAGTTAACCAACCCACTTAGAAAAAATTCTAACTCTTTAATCTGTGGTCTGGTTCTTATCAATCCCTCTGAACTCTTCTTACCACTTTCCTCCTTGCCAATGCTGCAACCACATTAGCCTCGTCTCTATTCCCCAATAAGCTCAAGTTCGTTGCTCCCTTAGGGATATATTGCACCAGCTGTTCTTTCTGCCTAATATGTTTTCCCCATGATCTTCAAATGTCTGGCTCCTTCTTGCTCTTCTAAAATAGCCATTAATGCACTCTTTATCACCCCAGCCTATTTTATCTCTCTGCATAGCACTTATCACCAGTTGACATTTTCTTGTTGCCATGTTTACGTTTATATTGCTTTTGTCTGCGCATTGTCTGAGAACAGGAACCCTGTATACCTTATTTACAGCTGTAGCCTAGGCACCCAAAAACAGGGCCTGGAATATATTAATAAGCAGTCAGTAAATAGTTGCTCAGTGAATTAATAATTTTAATCATATGAGTGAAGATGACATCCTCTGTCATCTGACTTGAAATCTGAAAGTGAGCTTTTCTAATACTTGGAGAAATAAAACCAATATTCTGAAATATAATTAACAATAAGATTAAGACATGATAAACACCAAAATGACACTTGTCTTCTGCATTCCCCAAATACACCACCGCACATTCCTGTCTGTATGTGTACGTTTGCACTGTTCCCTCTGACTGAAATAATTTCTCCTGGAATATTTTCTAACCCTCAATATCAGCTATGTAAATACTATCATCTGTGAAAATATTATCCACTTTTAAGACTCAATCCCAAATGCTACCTTCCCTTTGATGCACTCTCTGATTGCAAATTGATATCTTTGCACCCCCAAAATACTTTACGCCTTAATGACAACTCTTATCTCAGTGAGGGGTCTGGGTGTTATAGATAAGAATTTCCCAAAGTTTGTTCTGTAGAACACTAGGGCTCGAGATAATCTGTAAAGTTCCCATTAGCTTGGGAAACACTGTAAAATATACCCACTTCGGGGGATTCACAATACACAGTAATATTAAAGACTACGAAAAAAGTAAGTAATGTCTGAGGTTTAACTTTCTGTAACTCAAATTTTGTTCTCCAGGGCTTCCCTGGTGGCGCAGTGGTTGAGAGTCCGCCTGCCGATGCAGGGGACACGGGTTCGTGCCCCGGTCCGGGAAGATCCCACATGCCGCGGAGCGGCTGGGCCCATGAGCCATGGCCGCTGAGCCTGCGCGTCTGGAGCCTGTGCTCCGCAACGGGAGAGGCCACAACAGTGAGAGGCCCGCGTACCGCAAAAGAAAAAAAATAAAATAAAATAAAAAAATTTTGTTCTCCATTATTTGACTATAGAATCGATTGTCCTTTTTTTAAGAAATGTATCTATTAACATCTCACAGAAGATAGCTTGAGATACACCTGAATAGTAATGGGTTTTGGAAGTTAACAAGTCAGAGGATTTCAATTTTAACCTAGGCTCCAACATCTATTAGAAGAGAGACCATGAGCAAGTAACTGATCTTCAACGGGCCTCCACTTGCCCATCTTTAAAATAAAGTTGAATATGATCACCGCCCGGGATTAGTATAAGGACTGAATAACAGTGGCATGGTGCCTGGGACCCAGCAGCCACTCTATAATGGTTGCTGTCATTAGAATAATAATGATTTTTATTACTCTTGTACCTCTGTGAGGTCAGGAATCATAGGTGTTCACTTGTGAATCTCCCACAAGATCCAGCAGATATCATGCAAAGAGACTTAAGGGTGTGCCAACTGAATGCTTGAGGCAGGATGTGGCCCAAACACCTGTTATGATTGGCTAGCACAGGTCTTGACTGCTTCGGGTCTCACACCATCCCTATTGCCTTATATAAGGCTCAATCCATAGATTTACGTTATTAGCCTTGTCCTCTGAGGCATCCAAGTCTGCAAATGTCTCAACAGAAGTCCTCAATTAATGTTTATTAAATTGCCTGCTCTCAGTGGATTCTGACTTCCTAAAATTCTCATCCACCGGAAGCCCCACTCCCCCTCAAAATAATACCTAGACATTTAACATAGATCTCTTTCAAAAGAGTGGCTCACTAAAGCAATGATTTATACATTAGAAATCTAGGTTAGGGGGACTTCCCTCCGGCGGTCCAGTGGTTAAGACTCCGTCTTCCAATGCAGGTGGTGCAGGTTCGATCCCTGGCTGGGGACCTAAAATCCCACATGCCACAGGAGGTACGGCCAAAATTAAAAAAAAAAACAGAAAACATCTAGGTTACGAAGAAAGTCAAATGTATAGTTTTTAAAATTCTCCAATCTGATATGCGCTTCATTTCCCAACTTGGTCAGTGACATAGTCCACAGTGCCAGAGAAGTCCAGAGAAAGAAGAGGTTCCTTGGGACTCTTAACACCAACTCGCAGAAGGTGGGAGGCATTCTTACACAGAGGGAGCTGCACTGATGACCTCGAGAGGGCCATTTCACCCTCAAGTTTCTATGAAATCTTCAGAATTTAAAATAGAGCACTAAAAGGAACTTTAACAGATCATCAAGGCCATCCTCTTGTCTGTTATAATATATTTATATTTCCAAGTTCAATGTTGAAGTGTGAAGGCCCAAGCGGCAAGAGAAATTGATGGGTTAGAGGGCAGGAAAGCTTAGGGGGAGAGAAGAGAAAGGAAAAGAAAAATCTGAGGATAAAGGAATTTATGCCCTCCCAATTAACCTTACCCAGGACCTCAAAATTCCCAAGGCAACCTTGTTTCTATGTTTCTTTCTTTTGTTTTCAAATATGGAATTTTCCCCAGGACTATTGTTAGAATTGAGCATATTCTTCCTTTGATTTATGAGAACATTCAGGGAATATAAGGTCATGAAAGTTACCAAACCAGATGGCTTCAATGCAAAGTAATTAAACAGAAAGTCTTAAAATCCTTGCTACACTTGTTTCAGAAAAAAATGTTACATTTATTTTCCTTTACATTTGAAGTACTCACTTCTTATACTTTTAAAATATTTATTCTAGATTTACATGAACCTTCCTCCTGATCATAGCAGTGGACCTCATTCAAAAAGACCTATAAAAGAACAGAAATTAGAGCATCTGTATTTGTGGTTAAAACCATTAGTAGACAACCACATTTCAGGAAATACATGGTTAAAGTAATTAGATAACCAAAAATGCCTGTTAGTTCAGAAAAGCAAAGTTAAATGCTGGAATATTTTTCTTAAAAAAAAAAAAGCCTAACTGATTTCTTAAGAAGTTGAGCAAAAGTACATGCTTAAGTGGCTATGCTCTAAACATGAAAGCAATCTACTCAGAGTGGTATTAAGATGTGGGTTTATAAGTTATGCATATATTAGGTAAAATACCTACACCAAGCATTGTGCTATTTATTTTTCAATTCCTTTGATACTATCCTTAAATTGTCCTTAATAATACCTTACAGACCAGGGCCCACCCAGAGGCTTTCATGACCCTTCTACTCCAATACTGTCTTTAGGAAAAGTCAGATTCTTTGAAAAGCCGCTCAGGTTCTAGGTTTTGTGATTCCTTTGCAGTACACATATTCAGATACACGTGGTTAGTCATTTTTCTAAGGAAATTATGTTTGAAACTATATTCTTACAGGTGTAATCCTCATCACACTCACACAAGTAAATCACTCCTACATCCAGCATCTAGAAAATAGAGCCAATTTCTGGTAAATGGACATGATAGCCAATTAAAGGAAACCAAATGGTAGCAAGCTTAGATGGCGAACCATGAGCCACTTTTCTGTGACTTTTGCTTGCAGCACCAAAGCATGCTTTAATAGAGTGGCTTCAGGTGTTGATAATCTATCAGCGTCTACATCTCTGAGCATGACATAATAGCTCTCTCATTTTTGAAAGCCGAGTGTTTCCATTTTCTTGTATCCTATAGATATCCAAGAGCAAAGAGAGTTGCCACATTACATTTCTGCAAGTAAAACCATAGTGTAGTCAAATTAATCTAATTATCTGTGACCCAATTTGATAACACTGCTAAAAGCGGTTAGAGAGGACTTCTCTAGAGTTAAGCTCTTTGTTTTCTCATTCATTCTCTTGTTTTATTAATTTGGCTGAGAAAATACCCCTTCATACCAAGAACACATCTGCTTAGATAGTCCATGCATATACCTGAACTACTGAAAAAATGTACTCTGTCTACCAGCACTTGGAAAATGTAATGATGAGTCAAAATTGTCAAGACTTTCAAGAAAGCCTTGAAAAATTCTAAAGATTGATCCAGTGTCATTTTCACATTTAGCAATCTAACTCAAGCAAATAATTCTCAGGTGAATAATAAAACAGATTCAACTGTTATTTCATCAAAATCAGAAATATCACTTGCTTGTAGCTCTTTCCATGGAGTTGGACACAGTGTGAGATTTCCACTTGCTTCTTTCTTATCTCTCTTTTTTCCCTTACTCGACACTATTCGCTTTGACCTCTGCCTCAAAATTACAAACATGTAACTGGCTATGGTAGTTTAGAAACTAATTTTGTGCTCCATAGGAACAGAGCTACACAATTTTTTATGGGAATCACTTTCATTCTAATTTTTCCTGTTACAAATTTACTGCATCTTTGGAAGCAAAAGACAATTCAAAAGCCTTCATGTATTTTTAAAATTTCTTCTCCAACATACTGTCATTCTGAATTTTTAATGTCTATAATGAGTAAAATTATATGCTTGGAATGCACCCTTCAACATAATGGTAACACAACTAAATTTTTATTTGAATTATGTTTATGGTAATAATAACTAATGTTTTTTTCACGACATAGGTTAAAAGTCTGCAGCCTCTAATTTGACAGGAACTCTATTATCACTTCCTGCAAAATTAGACAGGAAAGAATATTAAGACATCTAAAATCTGACACAAATAGAAATCGCTTTCTCTCACTCTCTTTTTTTTAAACAAGAAAGATGATTATATGCTGTTTGACATCCCATTTTCAGGCCAACTAAGGGGATACAGAAGTTCACACTTTATCTATTCCACCAAATAAGACCACCGCAAGAATGCACTGGTATATTTCAATACACTGAACTGCTTTAGATAATAGATAAAGTTAGCTTTATCTTCTTGATGGTCTTATCCATTCAGCCCCCTCTGTTTCAACTAACATAAAAATACCTTCACTGCAGGGTCTCTATCCAGAGGGCTAATCCACAGCACATCTGTAAAATATACGATCCTAAAACTTGAAAAATGATCAGCTAATTAAAGACAGGTGAAGAGTTTTGCGACAGGAAGAGTTCTCCTATTCAAAACTGAAACAAAACCTGAATAGAATCAAAAAGTTCCAAAGTAGGCTGATTTTCTCAGTGACTTGTAAGACTATCTATTATCATTTTTAAAATGTCTCATACTGTACCTGAGCATTTTTTGTGTTGGTCATAACTACAAATGAAACTGCAAAAGCCAATGCTGTTTTATGTGGGTGCCTTTGGAGAGATTTGTATGAGAGAGATCCCTTAGAAATAGTACAAAAAGTCTATCCTTCTGCAAAGTTCAGCAAAGATTTCACATCAGAGTGAAATTTTGTTTAATTTCACTTCAGAAAATGCATAAGTGGAGCCTACGCTCAAAATAACACTCTCAAGTACACCCAGAGATTCTAAATCTTAGCACATTCCCCAAAACATCTCTGAAAAAGACAGCACTCCAATAACGACTGGTATTCTGCTGGATCTGAGTCCTGGAATGATAGGAAATCAATCTAACCTCAGGTAGTAGAGGCTGGGTCAGATCCCCCTCCAGGATGGAGGGACTCAATCTAGCTGCCAGGAGGTCTGCCTGCTGCTAACTACCAAGTAATTCTTCTTCAGGACCTGCCCCCCCCCCAGAAGAAGAAGGGGGGCTGCCTTGCCCAAAGTTGTGCCCCGAGAAAGGGTCTGAGAGGACAGAGGCCTAGCACTCTTGCCTCAGTTGAGAACAACTCTGAAGGGCCACACAGCGCCCAAGCCCCCCTGCGGGACGGGCTGAGGCCTGAGCTCCTGTTGTATCACAGTCCAACTGCTCACTCTGCCTACTCCTGGGGCCTTCACTCCCTCGTAGGTATTGTGAACTAAAAATGCCACCTGTCATATCAGTAAACAAAGGATGTTGCAGCCTTCAAGCCATCACATTACAGCCGCCCTGATGGTGAGCCCTGAGGGAACTCAGGATGGAGGCAAGATGCCCCCCTCACTTAGCAGTCAACTGCTACAGCCACCCCCGATGGTGCGCCCTAAGGAGACTCAGGATGAGAAGCATAGGATACTGGCCCCAGATAGCTGAGGTGCATATCAAAGGAATGATTTCAGTGAGCCTAGACTCCTGCATCTTCCCATTCAGAGAGAAGTGCTAAATTCCTTAATTTGAGATATCTGGTTTTCCTTAATTAACAGTAGTCTTTTGATGTTCCAACTACCTGGTCTTTGTTGCAAAAACTCCTACATATCCTGGCTCCCCGCCTTGCCTCTTCAGAACAGTTTCTCAGAGCTATCTGAGGTGCTGCGTCCTGGGCTTAAGGCCTCAGTTTTGTCCGCCAAATAAAACATAACTTTCAACTTTTAGGTTGTGCATTTTTTTTCGGTAGACGGTGTTGATACTGACCACACTCCCAATCTCTGACCCAGCACCTCAGGAAAACCAAACCAAGAAACATTATAAAAGGAGCAAGGAGGGCAACAAAGAAATATTACAGTTCAACTCTACTTCTTTTGTAAAAGTAAAGAAACTTCAGCCAAGAATAATTAAATAATTTGCATTGAATCAAATGTCCAGTTAGTCCCAGGACCAGATGCTCTATCTTTTGATTTACAAGTGGGTGTTCTTTTTTTTATTAAAAACTGTTTTCCTCAACAGACTTTAACTAGACTTCACCTAAGAATATCACATCTGGGGCTTCCCTGGTGGCGCAATGGTGGAGAATCTGCCTGCCAATGCAGGGGACACGGGTTCGAGCCCTGGTCTAGGAAGATCCCACATGCCGCGGAGCAACTAGGCCCGTGAGCCACAACTACTGAGCCTGCAAGTCCGGAGCCTATGCTCCGCAAAAAGAGAGGCCGCGATAGTGAGAGGCCCGCGCACCGCAATGAAGAGTGGCCCGCGCTTGCCACAACTAGAGAAGACCCAACACAGCCAAAAATAAATATAAAAATTAATTAATTAAAAAAAAAAGAATATCACATCTGAGCTTAAATCTGGCCAAAGAACAGTTAATAGTCTATCTCTTTTCAGCATCCAACATGCCATATTATATTTCTAGAAACTCTACCAAAGAAGGAGAATGGTCCCAATGAGTTAGAGGGATTTAGGGGATCAGGGTGAGAGAGGTGGAAACTAACTTTTTTCCAAATATCTACCAGCACCATGCTAGGAGCTTTACATGTTACTTTACTAAGCTTCACAACTCAATGGCGGAATATTCCTTTTCTCATTTTACAAGTGAAAGAACCTCCTAAAAGGAGGTCCAGTTAGGTCATGTGAGATTTGACTATGAAGTGGTTAATGTGTCCCTTCACCAAGACTACAAAGACTACAAATAAACAAGGTCTGTCCTCGCTTGGTTCACCATGTTTGTAAGTGTGAGGCCTTCATTATCATTTGCCTTCCTGATTCTCACTAATTAAGTAGAGCTTCACAACACAATATACCTGTTAACTTGACTCACCATAAATAAAGATCAACAATGCCACACTTTTCAGAATGTTGATTAGCATTTATGATTTCAGAGTGCCAAAATAAGTCATTTATTTTGAAGGATCAATAAAGCTAAGACACATTCTTACAGTGTTTTCACCAGTTTAAAAAATTTACAGTGACATCCCTTAACTAGGCACTTAAATCATTAGGCAGTTTACTTTTTGCCAAATGCCATACATTGTTTTAATGTCAGACAGGAAGCAAAAGTTATTTATAGATTGAAATATAACACTATTAAAGCTCAATCTTATATACGGCCACACATTCCAAGTAGAGTTCTCAACACTACATTTTAAAGCACAAATCGCTGTATTCAATACCAGCATATGAATATCTTCTTAATAGAGCACCAGATATGTGACGAAGACTCCAAAAGGGGAGACAGTTAAAAGAAATATCTAATAATGCCAATGATGTATTTTTTACCTCAACCTGAAAATTAATTTTTGTAATTATACTTTTATAGCCTATTTTTTTTCAATATCTGTGATTCATTGGAGACTGCTAGCCAATAGGAACCTGTTAAATGTGAGTTTATAACAATGGATATTGTTTTTACCAGTGCTCGACTTTGACATTTTAGTTAATCTAAGTAATTTTTTAAAAGATTAGTATTTCTTCTTTGTGTACATAGACACAGCATTTTCAGCCTTGTGGGATCATAGTAAGATAAGCCTTTGGATAATTCTCTTTCTGCGGAATTCTAGTATTTGTAGTTTTATGAGCATAACCAATTATTACACTTTAGTTATAATAAGGTGGCTTCTGAATTCCATAAATAAAAGGAATTTTAAATATGTGACAATTTTTTAAATAAACTTAAGGAAAAAAAATTTTGTAGTGTAAACTATTACCCTAAAAGTGATACAGCCGTCTCTCATTCTTGCAACACAGAACAATACATCTTATTTGTTTCCAACACAGCATGACATCTTGAGGTCTATCAGCTGGTTTTATTTTCTGTTAGGCTTAAAAATCAGGAGGCTTTACAGACACAGGAAGATGAGGTGAAATGAGAGCTAAGATATTAAAAGTGTTCTCTAAACTCAGAATACTACTTTCCATTTTTATTCTGTAATGAAATAAATGTTAATTCCTTCCTAGATAGGGTTGTGAGATAAAATACAAGACACCGAAAAAAATTCGAATTTCAAATAAACAACAATTTTTTTAAGTGTGTCCCATGCAATATTTGTAGTGTGCATATGAATCACCTGAGTATCTTTTTAAAATGCAGGTTCTGATGCAGCAGGCCTGGGATGGGGCCTCAGAGTCTGTATATTTACTTGCTAAATCTGGCAACCTAACCTAAATTACTCTCAAAAGAAGAAACTGCTGAAGATAATATTGTTAAATGCTCATTTGTGGACCTGTATTTGCAATTAATGAACGGAATGACAAATTTGTTTTTATTTACATATTTGTTTCAACATTGTCTCCAGACTAGTAGCAAAACTAAAAACCCTAAGGAGGGTTTTGAAAATATTATTTGTAACATTATCATCCATGTATATTTTTTCCCCATCTTCACAGGTCTGTTACCTAACCAGTGGTATTCAACCTTTGCTGAACATCAAAATCACCTAGAGAGCTTTTAAAAATCCTACCTAGCCACACTCTACTCAATTAAGTGCTAATCTCTGAGGGTCTAATGGGACCCAGGCAGAGAGGGTTTTTTAATCTTCCCAGGTGATTTCAATGTGCTGCCAAGATCAAGAACTTGCCCTAAGTCCCTACTATACAAAGTATGGTCTGGGAACCAGCAACATCAGGCTCAGCTGGTAATTTGTTAGACACAGAGACTCTCAGGCCCCACCCTAGGCCTTCTGAATCAGAACGTGCATTTTAACAAGATATCCAGATGATTCACATGCACGTTACAGTCTGACAGATACTACTCTGAATCATTTCGCGATAACAACTAAAGGGAACCACACTTATGCCTTTCACTATATTATTAACCAGAATTCTAGAATATTCCAACAGAGCAAAACTTGTCTGGTTAAGTGCAGTTACTATAGCAGGGACCAAAAAGGAAATCATCAGTACTCTCCCAATGCACATCACTTTGGACTTCCAACAGAAATCATATGACCCATCCAAAGGGCCCCTGGATGGAACGCTGGTATCAGTTCCCAAAGGACAGCAGACCTGATCCTAGCCATAACCCCACAAACCAAGGAATCAATATCTAAATAGCAAGATTGCTTCCTTTCCCCCCCATTCCCATTCCTAGTCAATAAAGCTACCCTTCTTACAGAAACATGAAATTATTAAGCCCCAGTCAAGGTGCTCTGCCCTCAAAGTGCCGGCATATCTTTCGTGATCACGGACGTGTATGTTTTCAGCCATAAATTCACAGGTTTCCTGTATATGTTCCATCAAGCAACTGAGTGCTTTTTCCCAAATGATGGTACATTTAAAGAAGCCCAATAAAGTAAACTCCGAAACACAACAGAACCGAGTATCCACTTTGAGGCTGAAATCTAGGTGCTATGGTTTGAAAAGTGTCCGGAAGGCTTCCTGTCAAATTGTCTTCCCCACTTGGGACTGGTGTTCTCCTATTAGCAGTAAGTTTTTTGTGTTAAATAATGTCCTCTGCTTCTCCGGTTAAATATAAATGCTATACTCCCAAGAAGTCAACGCATTTATTTTCTCAAATCTTAGTGTTGAATTAATTTACCAAATAGGGGTTTTTTTTTACCTAAAAGGAGAGATGAATGAATTCTGGGTTACTGAAGCATTCATTATAAGCCAAGGGAGGAAACAGAGAAAGAAGCAGACAGAAGCAATACAGGGTGCACCATAGAAAAACTTTGTCTACAGCATCATTTTGCTTCCAATCTGCCTTGATTAATACCTAAGGATGGCGCTTCCAATCCCTATGAGCAAGAATTAATGTTTTATATTTGTATATGTAATTTCACTTTGTAACTTATTTCTAATTCATGTGAACTATAAAAGAACTATTTCAAGAGAGTAGCCAACTGCTGAGTTTAAAAAAATTTTAAGGGAAACCTAAGACATAGTAATTTTTAGTTTTCATACACTATATATCATACCTTACAGGAACATGGAGCTCAAACAGAAAAATTGAGGTTACAAAAAGTGTGCTTTTGAGTGAATAAAGATTTCTGAGCACAATTTTAGTTTTATTATATTTCATGAAGTGAGCAAGAGAAATTGTGTCTGCATCAATGTAGCGAAGGAGTTTCTCATCTCAAAAGCCTATCTGTATTGATATCAGAAAAGGGTAGGGGTGCAAAATGACAGCAGCTGGCCTGCCCTTTCACCCTTCTAACAGGGCTGGTGGCAGCAATGAAGCTTAATCAATGCAATGGAAGTGACATTTTGCAGTCAAATCAAATTAAATGGAAATGAAAGGAAAATCTGAGGTCCAACCTAAAGGCTGTTCCTCTTACCACTGGGGTCATCTCCATGGCAACTAAATGTTACAAATGTGTAAAGTAAATCCTTAACAAATCTGCAGAAAGCATGTCCAATTGAATATGATAGTGTCTGTCACTGTACTTTGTAGCTTTCTAAAAGCTTACATTAGAAGTAACAAAAAAGACTTCAGCCAGCAAGCAAGCAGGATAGCACAATTAATCTGACCACTACTCGGTGACAGGGGTGCTCAACTTCTGAAAGACTGAACTCTAAGTGGGCAACTTAAAGACAGACCAAGTTAAGTGGATTAGGTTCAAACAGCAATGTTTTCCAGATCTGTTTTTACTTGGACTTACTCAGTTCAGAAGTCTCCCTGTTCCTTGTAAAAGCATTTTCACATCATGAGGAATAATCTGCACGGGGCTACCCCTGACTATTCCATTTTCTTTTCTCAAGCACTCCCTCAGAGATGCATTTCCCCCTCCTTTTTCAGGCTATGTTAAGAGCAGATGGATTTGTGAGAAAGCAGCGCTGTAGTGGTACCAGCAGGAGAACAGCAGTGGTAACAGCTCTTCATGGTGGTTTCCTCCTCACAGACGCTTCCAGAAGATTCATCAACTCATCCCTGTATGCCCCTAGATAATTTTCTGTGTCGTGTGGCCAGTCCAAACTGACCTGGGTAACTTGGAATTGGTTTCCTGTTATAGGTCACATTTTGTTGGAGAGAGTAAATTGGTATCACCAAACACACTTGCCCTATAATTGAAAAATCATTAGAGACTTGCTCTCTTGAGAAACCATGAATGTTCAGGTATCTGTATATGCTTGTCTTGAGATTTGGGTTCCCTCTACCAAACGACAATACATTTACAAAAGAAAGGATAAGGAGAAACATCTAAGTACACCAGATTGGCCCAGTGATACGTACTGAATTCACTGTACCAGCTGTACAACCGAAAACATTATTTTGCAGAAAGACACACTGCACTAAGTCTAACATGCTCTAAGCTGGTCATTTAAGCCATAAAAGTGGCCTCTATGATTCTTGTTTCGAACACACTGAATCTGGAGTTTGCTTGCGATGCTGTCACTGTGCCGTACGGAAGATGTCCGCAGATTTATACCTTAGGTAAGAGAAATGGGAGGATGGCAATTTGATGTGAAGTGACAGCTTTTGCTCAAATGCATAAGACCATGGGTCATTACAGTCTATCCCTATTAAGACAGCAATTCACACTAATTAATTAATTTCAAGTGAGAAATTCCTACTTTCTGAATGGTGGTGAAAAGAGCAACAATGTCGCTTACTTGAGATAACAATAGTCCTTTACCATAAATATATCATAATTTAGCATCTTTTTGCAGGAGCATTAATTTACTTTGGTTTGAGTGGTATGTCTAGTAATTTTTCACAATCTATGTAACAGTAACAATAAGACCTAACCTTCACTGAACACTTATTCTGGCAGTGATGACTGTCAAGCAAAATAAAAACCTGTTGTTTGTTGAGACATCGTTCTCCCACGTGGCACCAATGTTTTAAGGTTCACAATAATCACAAACCTATTTTGTTTAATATTATCAACCCCATAAAATTGTACTTCAGTTTAATATACTAGCATATTCCCTGCTCTTGGAGACTCTACTGCCAGCTCAGTTATTAATTAATAACATTTGGGGTTACATCTTTGACCTCTCTCTTGCCAATATCCTCAACTGTAAAATGAAGCTTATTCTATTGCTTCTTACCTCATAGGATTACCTGAGCACATATTAACATTTGGAAGAGCTCTGGAGAGTATCCAACAATATACAGGCTTATATATCATCATGTTATTATATTGGGAAGACTTATTGTCACTCTTTCACAGAGAGTAACAGTAAGAATATAGCTAAATACCCATATTTACATTTTGGTAATATAGTAAGCCTGGGATTAATTGGAAACTTCCATTTTCCTAACTCTATACCTATAGTTCATAGTCAAAATTAATTCTCATTTAGCAATTCCATGTTTAAAATTTGAAAGAAAATATAATAACATAAATGAATACCCTGCAATTTGCTTTTCAAAAGTTGTTACCTGGTATCAGGTTATTTCCTTACGATTAGCTTCTATTCCTAAAGTCAAATGTTAAAATAGAAGAAAAAAGGCTTACTTAGGCCTTTGAATACTGAGTTCTGGTAAGTTTTTATTGCATTAGACCTTTTTGATCATTTCAATGAGACAGAATAATATATTAAAGAGGACCTCTCCCTGCCCTAAGGTTGTTTTCTCCTCTGACTACTGCATTATACACTTAAAGCTATATTTACATTTTTCCATAGAAGGCAAACAGCCAACAGGTACATGAAAAGGTGCTCAACATCATTAATCATTAGGGAAATGCAAATCAAAACCACAACAAGATATCATCTCACATCTGTTAGAATGGCCATCATCAAAAAGACAAATAACAAATGCTGGAGAGGGTGTGGAGAAAAGGCAACACTTGCACTGTTGGTGGGAATGTAAATTGGAGCAGCCACTGTGGAGAACAGTATGGAGGTTCCTCAAAAAATTTAAAATAGAACTATCATATAATCCAGCAATTCTACTTCTGGGTATTTATCTGAAGAAAATGAAAACACTAACTAAAAGATATATGCACCCCTATGTTCACTGCAGCATTACTCACAGTAGCCAAGATATGAATGAATGGATAAAGAAAATGTGATATAGACAGAGAATATTATTATTACTGAGCCATTAAAGAGGAATGAAATCTTGCCATTTGTGACAACATGGATGGACCTTGAGGACATTATGTAAGTGAATTAAGTCAGATAGAGAAAGACAAATACCATATGATCTCACTTATATGTAGAATCTAAAAAACAAACCAAAAAACACATTAAACAGCCAACCAAAGAAAAACAAGCTCATGGATACAGAGAACAGATTGGTGGTTGCTAGAAGTGGCAGGGAGGGAGTGAAGGGGATTAAAAGGTACAAACTTCCAGCTATAAAATAAGTAAGTCCAGAGGGAGTAATGTAAAGAAAGCATGGTGACTATACCTAATAATACTGTATTCCATATTTGAAAGTCGCTCAGAGAGTGTATCTTAAATGTTTTCATCACAAGAAAAAAAGTATAACAATGTATAGTGATGGATGTTAACAAGACTTACTGTGGTGATCATTTCGCAATATATATAAATACCAAATCATCACATTGTATACCTGAAACTAATATAATATTATACATCAATTATACCTAATTTTTTTAAATAAGGCCTTATTTTTTTCTTTTGTAAAACATTTGCCCCATCTTTATCCATAGAAGCATGTAGGGCAACTGGAGGTGTTTTACCAATTGCAGATTCTAAGTTTCAGTATTTCAATTGCTACTCTCTATGTACAGCTGAATTTGAAAACAAAGACAGGAAGCCCTGCCATAGATAATCACACATCACACACTCTCAAGGAAACAGAATGACAAGATTTAAAAGTTAGTGTGTCATATTTTCTTCGGAAATTGCCATTATAACTGAAATTTGGTTTGACAACACAGTTTTAAACTTCTCAACGCTTAGAGATTTTATCTAACTAATAAACTTGTGGCTTCATAAACCCACAAAGCTCCAGCGATACTATCTGATTTGAAAAGGGTGTGAGCTTGCCAGGTGGAAGGAAGTAGATGTGATCTACGGACTGGTGAACCGCAAAGTGTTTGTCTATTTTCAGGGATTATAGGGATGGCACTGGTGCCATTGGTTAAGATAGCAAATTGATTTCTTCAATAAACTAGCGCTCTCATTCACTCACCACAATTTTCTAAAATTGCCCTTTTGATCTGAAGCTTCCAATCCTGGTCAGGCGTCATTTTTTATTTTGGAACACTGAAATCTACACTCTTCAGCTATTTTTTTCTTACATGACCAGAAACACAAACTTTTCTCTCCTCATTCACTCCACTGGAATTGAATGTGTCTCTTTAAATTTGCTTACTTATTTATTGATTTTTTCAAATAAATGAAAACTTAAAAATGAATCTAAACTTTCATCAGTTTAAAAGTGTGCTGACAAAGAGGGGTCACCTACTTGGTAGTCGTGAACAAATTAAGGACTGCTTCAGATAAGAGGTTTAGATCTTTGGCTTTCCTCTGATGGAATTTGGAATCTGTACCCTGGGAAATGAGGGAACATCAGTATTTGCAAAAATAAACATATGTATGTGTGTTTATACTTGCTTATATGGTATGTGGGTGTAAGTACACAGGTACTGATACTCAACATTTTGGAATGTGGAGCCTGGGTTTGTTTTTTTTTCCCTTTTACTACTACTGCTACTTGTAAAAGTTAATATTTTTTGCGAACTTATTTATGCAAGCATTCTTCTAATTACTTTATGTGTATTAATAAAAACCCCATAAGATAGGAAATATTACTAGCCCCACTTTACATATGAGGAAACTGAGGTGCAGAGTTTAAATCACTTGTCCGAGTCTCACAACTAGTAAAGTGGGCTAGTAATGTGGGTGTGTTTTCAAAGGGAACCATTTGACAGGAACAATGAAATAAGAAGTATTTGGAAAATATTCCATTTCCGACCTTCTAGTCGATTAGGCCTTTAGGTTATGGAGACCACTGATAATTCTAAAGTAACTTTAGGAATAGTGGTGATGCTAACAGTATTGATAGAGATGGAGGGGATGGTGTTGATGGTGACGGTGCTGATGATAACAATGACATCTACTACTGAATGAGTACATGCTGCTAGTAATTGTGCTAAGGGCTTTATATCTCATTTAATGCTCAAAAAACACAGCATGTGGGCCCCTATACAAAACCCATTAAATCAAATCTTTAAGGATGAAGGCCAAGAAATGTATGCTTTTTAAAGCTCCCCAGGTAATGTGATGTGGTCAGACGGAGACTCTAACCTACGATATTCCACAGTGCTGGTTTTTCCACAAGCCAAATGTACATGCATCCCATTTTTAAAGTGCACTGAAGATATTCAGACCATTTTTAAATGCACTCTCATTACCAAAACTGCCAGGAAAGTCTTACTTCCTCCACTTAATTACTTCATATGTAATTTAAAACCATTCCCTTTATTCGTCTCCTCAGCAAAGGTAAGGAGCTGGCCCTCATTCCCTATTTCAGAAAAATACACAGGGATTAAAGTCTGATTAAGGTCTGATACTAAATCTGATACTAAATCCTCACCCGAAACTCCAAAGGCAAAAGTAGTTATACTGTCAGATACCTTCGTTCATTTCTTTGCTCATTCATTCAGAAAACATTAATTGAGTACCTACTCTGTGTCAGTCCCCGTGAGAGCCTGGGCACATGAACCCTGTACTTGAGTAGTTAACCACTTGGCAGGGAAGACAGAAACCAATGAACACACTTAAGCACATGTGTTACGATGGAGCTGCCCACAGCATGCAATTAACAAACAGAAGCAGAGATTTAACTCACCCTACAGAACCAGGGAAGGCTTCCAGCAAGATGTGTTGCCTAAACTGAATCATGAAGAATGAGCAGACATTAGCCAGGCCATGAAAGGAGGAAGAAAACTGTGGGCAGAGAAAACAACAGGTGCACTCCGGAGGAGGTGAAGAACCATGGCTATGTGCAGGGAACCACAAATAATCCACTCTTTCTGGAGCAGAAGTTGTGTTGCGGTACATGAGGGGAAATATGGGCCCGTGATCAGATGAAAATGGCCCTTTACACCACATTGGGAATTTGGAGTTTACCCTGATGTGATGGAGAAACAGAACAATTCTAACGGAAGGAGTTTTATGGTCAGATTTACAGTTTAGAAAAAAGTCAGCCTGATGCAGTGAGCAGGAGGTTTGGAAGGGGGCAATGCTGGAGGTCAAGGGCACCGGAGTCATTGAGATCATGACAATGGGTGGATGAGAAAGCACACTGTACAGATATTTAAAAGCTGGATTTGTCAGGATTTGGTGACTGACTGGATAGAACAGGTGAAGGGAACAAACCACCATAAAGCTTCCAGGGCCCTGAAAGGGGCTAAGGCAGTACAGCAATCAGAGCAGGGGCTCTGGGCCAACCTGCTTGCAAAGCCTGGTGCTGCCATGTTCTTGCTGTGTAACTTAGGCAAGTTAATCTCTCTGGTATCTGGCTCCTCACCTGTAAAATGGGGATGCACCATGCTATACCTTCTTCATCAGGTTATTAGGAAGATTCCGATAGTTAATATAAAATATATAAAGTATTTAGGGGCTTCCCTGGTGGCGCAGTGGTTGAGAGTCCACCTGCCGATGCAGGGGACACAGGTTCGTGCCCTGGTCCGGGAGGATGCCACATGCCGCAGAGCAGCTGGGCCCGTGAGCCATGGCCGCTGAGCCTGCGCATCTGGAGCCTGTGCTCCGCAATGGGAGAGGCCACAACAGTGAGAGGCCCACGTACCGCAAAAAAAAAAAAAAATATATATATATATATATATATATAGTATTTAGAACAGAGTTTAGAACACAGTAAGTACTATGTTAGTGTTAGCTTTTATAGATGTGATTATCTAGTGGGATTTGTTGATTTCCCAGGCTTGGTCCCAAATATCAGAAATGTGTAAGACTGATCCTAGACCTCAGAGAATCCAGAAATTTCCCATGTGCACTCAGGTCAGAAGGCTTTAGTCCAACACAACCCCACAGGACAGTTCTCCAGGAGTCCCCTCCTATTCCCGCTGTTACTGTTTTGTATAACTTCTTATAACGTCTAGTCTCTCAGTCTCTCAGACTTTATTATGTCTGTCTTGTCTAGCATCTATAGCTTTAACTGTTTTATTTTTAAATATTCACATTTCTCTTCCTGTGCTTCTATTTTCTTGGTCTTCAGGGATTTTAACAATGTTTTCAAAAACGATGAATTATTTCTCTATTGAGCTTCACAGTGCCTGGCCTGTTTCCACCCAAAGTTTTGTTCTAACCTTTCTTTCTGCTTTGGTTCCTGATTTTTATTTTAGGGTTCTCTTGTCAGCTTCACTTTCTGATGGCTCTTTATTTCTGGGTTGGGTTTCTCCCCCTTGTGCATGCATGTTCTAGATTCACAACTTTGTGATGCTTTTTATTCAGCTCAGATCTTTAGACCTTCAGTTCTGTACAAAAACATAAAAAACCGCTCTCTGTGATGCCCCAGGTTAGCGCATTATGAAAACGTTAAACAAACAAAAAAAAATCCCTAGACACATGCAGCTTATGACTAGATATCTATTCTCTGTGGAATGAAGAAATCTGGTTTTACTTTGTAAAGCTCACTTTGTGGGTGCTCGATACACTAAACTAAGCTTTAAATTACCACACTGGGTAACCACAGGGGAGGATGACTGCTGCATACCAAAAATCTTTCCCTCCATCAAGCTAACTGATTACAATTGGAGTTTCCTCAAATGAGCTTGTTTGATAATTTGTCTCATTACTACTGAAAAGGAAATGGAAATCAAGGACTTGAGGGCAGGAAGCAGAAAGCAAATATGATCAAAGGTTACACTGTATGAAATGTTGACTTACTGTAAAATAATTTAAAAAATAAGATTGGTGTCATATCCAATAAGATATACATAATAAACTTTTAAACTGCTAATTAGGCTTGTATACGCTAATACTATAAGCCATACAAAGTCACTGAATGTGAGTAAGCAAGCTTAAAGCATCAAGTACACATGTCTTTAAATGCAAACCAAAGTACAGATGATATAGAAAACCAACACTGAGTGCCCTTTATTACTTTCCTACTAATTCTAGGTTTAGACTGCACTTTGAGTTTGATTGCCCAATTACCCACATCTATATTATATCATCTCTAACCATCATTACAAGATCAGCCTCAATCTTGTGGGAAGGACTGTAAACAAAGGCCAGTTGGCTAAAGATAGATCATTACTGACACATCCACAATAAGGGAGGTAACTAGGAGTAATGAGTATAATCAAGAGAAGTAAATTTAGGCTAAATACCAAGAAAGAATGTTCAACAGTGAGGACAGATTAAGGCAGAAACCTTCCAAGATAAGTGATGAAGATCACTGAAACACTTAAATCTATTAAGAACAGCTTGTCATCCGTAAGGGTGTTTGATAACGGATTCCAAACAGTGAAAGAACTAGAAATGGGGGAACTCTCTCTTTTTATTTTGGAAAAGTTAAACATAAAGAAAACAGGGTAATGATGTAATTTCCTCACAAAATACGAAAACTTGCCTTTACAAAACAATCTATTATTGTGAAATATCGGGAAACAGCGTTGTGGAAAGCATTTGGAGTCAGAATGATCTGAGTTCAAATCTCAGATCACTTACTTGCTGAATGAACTTTAGCAAGATATTTAACCTGCTAGAGCCTCAGTTTCCACAACTGAAAATGAGTATACAAAAGCCTGGTCTGTAGGGTTACTGTTAAATTTAAACACGGTAATATATAAATGAATCCAAGCATTAATTAATTGTTGACCACAGAATACTACCTGGAATACTGTAAAGATTAAATAAATGGTAGCTATTATTATTAGAATTTTAATTCTAAATAACTTTGGAGAGGCATTTTGATCTATTACCATTCACAAATAAGCATTTTTTTTCCCAAAGTAGTCAATCAAAACTCAAGTTTCATTGCTATTTCACAAATGATCTGGGGCATGAGTTTTTTGGTGGTGTTTTTTTTTTGCGGTACGTGGGCCTCTCACTGTTGTGGCCTCTCCCGTTGCGGAGCACAGGCTCCGGACGCACAGGCTCAGCTGCCATGGCTCATGGGCCCAGCCGCTCCGCGGCATGTGGGATCTTCCCGGACCGGGGCACGAACCCGTGTTCCCTGCATCGGCAGGCGGACTCTCAACCACTGCGCCACCAGCGAAGCCCTGGCGCATGAGTTTTAAATCGAGTTTTTTCAGACATCTAGCAAAACCAGGTTATGACTGCTGCTCCTATCTTACCATAATTCAAAAGGTTTTCACACATCCGAACAGCTGGGTCTTTTGATCCCTGATACTCTTGTCATCCTATTCTTTCTCTTCAATGAGATAAATAAATAATGAATTTTAAACTTTATAACTAACCAGAACAATTAAAGAGCTGAAATATGCTGGTCAATTTTACTTTATTTTGATTTAACTTTCTGCCTACCTAACTAGAAATTTACTTTTGTCTAAATCCTCAATATAAAACATTGTTAGTATACACTGTTATAGTTTTCTGCCTTAGAAGTAGTATATCATGAACATAATCTCATTTTTCCATAAAGGAGACTCTTAGAATACTCCCATGGTCATTATTCTGAATATTAACTATCATTGGAAAGCACTGAAGATGTTAAAGATGTATGAGATTGAGTCATCTCAGATTGACCCGTGCTCTTGAAATTGTTTATATTAAATAAATACCTGAATCTGCTTGTTTCTTCTAAATGTTAAATGTGGGGCATAGAGGTGGAGGAGCAGGTGCCCAGGGGGGCTGACAGTTCAAGATGTTTCTAGAGTTCTGGTAAGTTGACAGCTTAATAAAAAGAAATGTTAGTGTGCGTTACTGATGGAATAAATAAGCATTCTTTGTACTCCAACTTATAAAATCATAACTGAACCAATTAAATTAAAATGGTATAGCTTTCACACATCAGTTATATTAAGTTATCAAAAAAAGTTTTTCAGGGCTTCCCTGGTGGCACAGTGGTTGAAAGTCCACCTGCCGATGCAGGGGACACGGGTTCGTGCCCCGGTCCGGGAAGACCCCACATGCTACGGAGTGGCTGGGCCCATAAGCCATGGCCGCTGAGCCTGCGCGTCCAAAGCCTGTGCTCTGCAATGGGAGAGGCCACAACAGTGAGAGGCCCACGTACCGCAAAAAAAAAAAAAAAAGTTTTTCAGTAATTTTTTGCACTTTTAATAAGCAAGAGCATTAGTCAGTAAAAAAATAAGAACTCTGATGCGTTCGGAGCCTATAGATGTAAACCAGACAAAACAAAGCCTCATAAATGTGTTTGTTCATTAATTTCTAAAAAGCCAGACTTTGTGTTGTTATCATGTCAACTGGCACCAAACCGTACTCAATTTAGTGCAACTACAAAGTAGAACCCATAGTCTACAATGGCAGGGTTTTTGATCACACTAATTAACAGCCATTTTGTTTAAAATAAACAGATATGAGTCTAATTGCCTTTTCTACATAAGAAAGAGAAGATCTTAAAAGTAAATACATGCCCCCCCCAAAAAAAGATCAGACACACGCCACTCAAACAGATAAGCAAAGCTGTGTGTGAAAGGAACCCAGAGGAAGTCGGGCTGTTGTTTGATTGACAGCCCAGTGGAACAAAGGCAAGGGTAGTTCAGAAAGGTTAAAGGGAATCAAGAGGGCATGGCCTGTAACTACCCATCCTTTCATCATATTCCCTCACAAAGGATCATACCTTAGTTCATAATGTGGTAAGCAGTAGCAGGCCTGATAATCCTAATTAGGAGAGACCTCTGATAACAGACAAATCATTCCCTCTACCCTAGCCAGCAGTACATTGCCAGTAGAGGATGTGGTGCCATACAATTGCAAAGATACATTGTTCACTAAGTTCCAGATGTTTTATTTGAATTTGGGTCCAGATGAAAAAGCTCCTCTATCAGTAGCCTATGTCTTCTAAGGTCCCCAAATGGTTCTTAATATAAAGGTCACTGTACTTGGAATCTATTCTGATTTATACACCAGGAATTGAGTTTGTGTACATGCTGAATTTTCACCTCCATAGTCTATAAAAGCAATTCCTGGAGACACTCAGAAAACACTTCAGTTGCCAGAGCCTTTAATAAAAACGTATATTGCCTTATTATAATTAAGAAATAGTATACTAATTAAGCTTTACTATGTATCTATACATATATAATGTTATATGTAATGTACATGACAAAATAACATAATTTTAAAACAATACCTATGGCATCACCTATGGTCAATTATTTTAATACATATACCAATATAATAGGCACATCATTCTGCGATATATAATACCAATAATATACAAAATAATTTTTTTTAAAGCATTACCTGATTTTAACCTCTGCAAAGAATTTTCCTCCTTTAGTTACTCACAAAGTACTGACTACTAAAAAACATTCATCTTTCCATTACTCTTTATATCCCGTTGCTAGGATAGTACCATGCAGAGAGGGCCTTTCCAAAGTGTCTGAGGGAATCACTTTTAAAACTAAGCAAATATCATCAGCATACACTATTATCTGCATTCATAATAAGATTAAAGCCAAAACCAATGCTGTGCTGGTATATGTTTAACAATCAACTCTCCAGGAGGAAAAAAGCCCTGACTTGTAGCATTTGCAAATTCCATGGCAAAATACTTCCTGATGGCCGACTTCAAGCTACCACCCCACCATGAAGTCACTGAACACAGAGCTGGGAAGAGACACACACGTAGGCTCACAGGAGCTGGTGCAAGGTGGCAAGAGCCAGTGAGGTCACACCACTGGTTGAACACAACAGCAAACCCCCAGCAATAGGACTGACTATGGTGTTTTCAACCATCTACATTTGTGAAGCACCACTATGTAAATTTAAGTATTTATATCTGTTGTCTTTAGATTTCACAAAACCACAGGAATGCTTTTAGGTTTTCTTCTCCAGATGAAACCACCAAAAAATAGAGTCCAACTGCTCTTGAACGAATCCAAATGATAATCATCTCTATGAGTGTGAGCACTGGTGTAAGACAGCCTCCCACAAATGACGGGCCCTCAGTCAGAGAGAAGCCCGCAAAGGTCTAGCTTCTCTAGTTCTTAACAAATGCCCTAATGTACTGAATATTTTCTAATATCAGAGACTTGAGCCTAAAAAGCAGTTAGGTGATCTTAGTGCTAGTTTACCAAGCTACTCTGCATACCTGATTGCTGTTTCTGGTTACACAAAACATAAAAAGCAAGCAATGTTCAGGAAATCTAGAAAATCACTTAATATGTGATAAAAACCCTGAGTGATCAAAAATTTGTCCAATAAAGGTTGACCATTTTTATAGCATACTAAACTTTTAAAGAAACATTTACATAAATATATTTTATTTGTATAAAGGATGCTGTAAATTATTGTCCTCATAAGGACTAAATGACTGGAAGACATCAAGGAGATATAAGAGGAGTGAAGTTACCAGATTTGAAGGATCATTTTTAAAGCGGAAATAAAACAACGAGGCTTTATACATATTTTGTTACATAAATAATACTATATAAATATATTTAATTTTGCCTTAGTAAGATGTTTGGTTTAACAAGGCTTATTAAGGCAGAATCGTTCTCTAATGAGTGCTAACGAAAAATAACTTGGCTTACAAACTAAGAAAATGGGTTGCCTTTATTTGATGCCTTAAAATCGTGTTTGAATAACTCCATCTGGATGACACACCCAACGTAATGTCCTTTTAAGTCTTAATATCTATCATGGGGAAAATGTGGTCTATAAGAAAAACTGAGAGGACTACTACATCATAATTTTAAATATTTTAAATAATTTTATTACGAAAATTATTAACGAGAATTCTGTATGAACTAACTTATATTGCCATGTGCTATACCCTAGACCTACACTTTAAAAAATTTCTACAACTCATTTGAGATGAGAAGTAGTAAAATTCAAGAAACAATCAAGTTGGGCTTCCCTGGTGGCACAGTGGTTGAGGGTCCGCCCGCCGATGCAGGGGACACGAGTTCGTGCCCCGGTCCGGGAGGATCCCACATGCCGTGGAGCGGCTGGGCCCATGAGCCATGGACGCTGAGCACGCGCATCCGGAGCCTGTGCTCCGCAACGGGAGAGGCCCGCATACCGCAAAAAACAAAGAAACAATCAAGTTAATAACATTTATTTTATATCACTTATATCTCAAAATTTAGCATATTAAACATATGTAAAAACAGAACTTGGTCAGAGTCTCTCCTGTAGGATCATAAGCATTTTGGGCGTAAGAATCATGTGCTATCCGTCTTTACAGCCCCAGCACCCGGCACAATATCTTATAAAAAGTCGGCACAACAAAATGTTCGTGAACTGAGCTAAAGCTGGTAGTGATGAGTGTGAGGTGGAAAGGCGTGAGTCACTCTGAACTGATTGTGGGGACCAGTACTGTCACCTCTTCCTGTTTCTTGGCTCTGGTCATCCTGTGTATTTTCAGAGTACTGGAACAATGAGTACCTGGCAAGAGATAGACTACATTTCATAAAGTACAGAAAGAATGAATTTTATTAGAGGAAAGTCAACAGGCTGATTCTAAACTTTAATTAAAAGCAGAAGAGAAAATTTTACAGTCAACTCTCTGGAAAGACAGCTAAAATATGTGCTGAGCAGTGCTACCCCACATATGCTCTGAGGACCATGGTCCCTTCAAAAACTGTTACTGGTTTGCAAGGAGAAGGGGATAGCACCTAAGAGCAAGACACAGAAACACTGATAAAAATTTGACACAGTCCTTTTATATCCGTCGAATCTAACAATAAAAAAATCAAAGCTTGGATTTTGCATGCCTTTGGTTTTCTTTTATCTGTTTTTCAAATCCATTCTTATTGGGTTTTACAACGGCATCGGTCTATGACCGACTAGGAAAAAAAAAAACAACTGGTCCTCATCACAGTTTGCAAAGCACTGGTGTAGAGTGCAGTGCTGCTCTGGAGAATTCAACTAAGACCCATAAGTAGACATTCTAAGGTGGTCAATTTTTGGTCAACCATTAAAGCAAAACAAAATAAAGTCAAAAAGCCTTGCAACAAGATGACATGATACTATACATAGAGAATCCTAAAGATGCTACCAGAAAACTACTAGAGCTAATCAATGAATTTGGGAAAGTAGCAGGATACAAAATTAATGCACAGAAATCTCTTGCATTCTTATACACTAATGATGAAAAATCTGAAAGAGAAATTAAGAAAACGCTCCCATTTACCATTGCAACAAAAAGAATAAAATACCTAGGAATAAACCTACCTAAGGAGACAAAAGACCTGTATACAGAAAACTATAAGACACTGATGAAAGAAATTAAAGTTGATACAAACAGATGGAGAAACATACCATGTTCTTGGATTGGAAGAATCAACATTGTGAAAAAGACTATACTGCCCAAAGCAATCTACAGATTCAGTGCAATCCCTATCAAACTACCAATGGCATTTTTCACAGAACTAGAACAAAAGTTTCACAATTTGTATGGAAACACAAAAGACCCCGAATAGCCAAAGCAATCTTGAGAAAGAAAAACGGAGCTGGAGGAATCAGGTTGCCTGACTTCAGACTATACTACAAAGCTACAGTAATCAAGACAGTATGGTACTGGCACAAAAACAGAAATATAGATCAATGGAACAGGATAGAAAGCCCAGAGATAAACCCATGCACACATGGTCACCTCATCTTTGATAAAGGAGGCAAGAATATACAATGGAGAAAAGACAGCCTCTTTAGTAAGTGGTGCTGGGAAAACTGGACAGCTACATGTGAAAGAATGAAATTAAAACAATTCCTAACACCATAGACAAAAATAAACTCAAAATGGATTAAAGATCTAAATGTAAGGCCAGACACTATCAAACTCTTAGAGGAAAACATAGGCAGAACACTCTATGACATAAATCACAGCAAGATCCTTTTTGACCCAGCTCCTACAGAAATGGAAATAAAAACAAAAATGAACAAATGGGACTTAATGAAACTTAAAAGCTTTTGCACAACAAAGGAAACCATAAACAAGATGAAAAGACAACACTGAGATAGGGAGAAAATATTTGCAAACGAAGCAACTGACAAAGGATTAATCTCCAAAACATACAAGCAGCTCATGCAGCTCAATATCAAAAAAACAAACAACCCAATCCAAAAATGGGCAGAAGACCTAAATAGACATTTCTCCAAAGAAGATATACAGATTGCCAACAAACACATGAAAGGATGCTCAACATCGCTAATCATTAGAGAAATGCATATCAAAACTACAATGAGGGGCTTCCCTGGTGGCACAGTGGTTAAGAATCCACCTGCCAATGCAGGGGACATGGGTTCGAGCCCTGGTCCAGGAAGATCTCACATGTCGCAGAGCAACTAAGCCCGTGCACAACAACTACTGAGCCTGAGCTCTGGAGTCCACGAGCCACAACTACTGAGCCTGCATGCCACAACTACTGAAGCCCGCATGCCTAGAGTCCATGCTCTGCAACAAGAGAAGCCACCCAATGAGAAGCCCGTGCACCGCAACGAAGAGTAGCCCCCGCTAACCACAAATAGAGAAAAGCCTGCGTGCAGCAACAAAGACCCAATGCAGCCAAAAATAAAAATAAATTTAAAAAAAAAAAAAAAAAAACTACAATGAGGTATCACCTCACACCGGTCAGAATGGCCATCATCAGAAAATCTACAAACAATAAATGCTGGAGAGGGTGTGGAGAAAAGGGAACCCTCTTTGCACTGCTGGTGGGAATGTAAATTGATACAGCCACTACGGAGAACAGTATGGAGGTTCCTTAAAAAACTAAAAATAGAACTACCATATGACCCAGCAATCCCACTACTGGGCATATACCCTGAGAAAACCATAATTCAAAAAGAGTCCTGTACCACAATGTTCACTGCAGCTCTATTTACAATAACCAGGAGATGGAAGCAACCTGAGTGTCTATCGACATACGAATGGATAAAGAAGATATGGCACATATATACAATGCAATATCACTCAGCCATAAAAAGAAACAAAATTGAGTTATTTGTACTGAGGTGGATGGACCTAGAGTCTGTCATACAGAGTGAAGTAAGTCAGAAAGAGAAAAACAAATACCTATGCTAACACATATATACGGAATCTAAAAAGAAAAAAGAAAAAATGGTTCTGATGAACCTAGGGGCAGGACAGGAATAAAGACACAGCTGTAGAGAATGGACTTGAGGACAAAGGGAGAGGGAAGGGTAAGCTGGGACGAAGTAAGAGAGTAGCATTGACATACATACACTACCAAATGTAAAACAGATAGCTAGTGGGAAGTTGCCGCATAGCACAAGGGACATCAGCTCTGTGCTTTGTGACCACCTAGAGGGGTGGGATAGGGAGGGTGGGAAGGAGACACAAGACGGAGAGGATATGGGGATATATGTATACATATAGCTGATTCACTTTGTTATACAGCAGAAACTAACACACCATCGTAAAGCAATTATACTCCAATAAAGATGTTTAAAAAAAAAAAAAAGCCTTGCAACAATGAAAACTGACCAAGAGTAGAGTTTGCTGACCTAAAATGTGAACCAACTCTCACTGTAATTGTTCAAGAGGAAGTTGGACGGCTGAGAAGCTGAGACTCCTCCTCCAGCCTGGACTCACAGCTCCCCCTGCTTCCCTCTTCTCAGTTATCACACAGCAGCGCCTGCACCCTCCCCAAAAGAGTGGGAGTGCCTTGAGGCCAAGGACAGTGTTTTTACTTTTTTTTTTTTTTTTTTGCGGTACGCTGGCCTCTCACTGTTGTGGCCTCTCCCGTTGCAGAGCACAGGCTCCGGATGCGCAGGCCCAGCGGCCATGGCTCACGGGCCCAGCCGCTCTGCGGCATGTGGGATCTTCCCGGACCGGGGCACGAACCCGTGTCCCCTGCATCGGCAGGCAGACTCTCAACCACTGCGCCACCAGGGAAGCCCAAGGACAGTGTTTTATTCATATTTGTTTTGTCCCTGAACACAGTGAGGCTCACAAAGTTTACTGCAAAAATAAATCTCTGACGTCGAAATTGTATAAAATTGATATTGAAAACCTAGTCCGTGTTTCAGTGATTTAAAAGAATGAGAATTCCAGTCTAAAGAAAATTTCATGCCACATTTCAAAAATAAGGTTAAACATTCCAAAATTAATGGGTTTATAGCCTCCTGATATCATTTCTATTTGTAAACTCATACTTAAGATCTAGGATGGAGATTTAAATATTTTAATATACTGCTATGTATTAGATTTAGTCAAAGAATTTTACGACCTACATATAATCAAAATTTCACCACCAGAGTGTTGAAAATTACCACTGTTCAGCAGGTTTTAGAAACATTAAATGCCCTAGGAGTGAGGGACACATATTGAAAAAATAAATTCTTCACTACTGTACATGAATGACAGTCTCAGTTTAATTATAAAGAACAACTTTTAAAGAAATAGACCAATCCCTTAAGTTCTCTGGGTTTCAGGTTCTCTTTGGAATGAGAAGAACATTGTTGTCACACTTACACCAACTGCTATTGTAAATTGAAGAGCTTGGTAAACACTGTTTAGTTGTATTCTTCTATTATTTACTTATTATTTACAGTTATACTTTATACTTAGATACAAGGATTAATCATTTATATGTAAGTATACCAGACACTAACTGATCAGCCTAGTTTGTCCCTTAAAGCCTATTAAAAAAAACAACTAAATAAAGTTGACTTTAATGGAAGCCACCAGTGAATAAAATAATTTGTCTAAGAATCATATATTTTATTAATTTATCAAACTTATTTATTAGTTTATAAAAAGCCAGAAAAACTTTCCAAAAAGAAACACAAAACCCTCAAAGTAAATATAATTAAGCATAAAAAAGTGAATTTGTCCAATACCTGGGGAATTCAGAATCAAGGAATAACTAATTATCACCCCCCAAAATATGTTTTTGGTAATATATTGAAAGAGCTTTTTAAATTACTACTGAGGTATTAGAATTAATCTTGAATCTTCTCCTTTCACTTGACTTATCATAAAACCTTACCACTATTTAAACATAGTTTATTGTATTTGATATTAAAATCCCAAGTTCATAAAGGATCAGATTTCCATTCATACGTTAAGATCACTGAAGAACACATCTATACTTTTCTGTTTGACTTCTCTCATTTTATTATTTTCTTGAAAGAAAGAAAAGAAACAAAAATACCCTCCTATAACGCTGTAACTCAACAGCTTTATCAGAACAGTGCAATGTTGACCTTCCATCCACAGATTTCACGGTTTATAAAAAGAACTATATTCCTTCCCACCTACTTAAAGGAAGACCTCTCCACCCAGATGACCAGGATGCAGGCCAATACATCTCAGGCTCGATAAATTCTAAATGGAGCTCACTACTGTTCCTGTTCAACCTGCTCCGTGTCCTGTCCGGTGTTCCCTATTCCTGTTCATGGCAGCAGCATCCTCTTAGTTACCTGAAACTAGAAGTCCTGGAGCATTACTTGTCCAGCCTCTTGCTTTTCTTCCACATCTAGTTGCCAAGCCTTGACAATTCTTACGCTAAACTATTTTTCCATCTGTTCCTTCCACTGCATTCCCACTTATACTAGCTCAGGACTTTATCATCCCTTCCTTGAACCATCACCCAACTCCTCCATTCCATCTTACTTACAAACGCCTTTGCTTTCAATATCTCTATCTCTATTCCATCTTACTTATAAATGCAAAATGAAACTTTCCTGAATTATCTCAGAAAAGTTCCAGTCATCCCCTGCTCAAAAATCTTAAACATCTTTTAAATGCCTGACAAATAACATCCAACTTATTCACAGACTTCTAGTATCTGGTTCCAATCTACCTTTCCGACTCTATTCTTCTTTTTCCCCTACTAATAGTATGAGTGGATGCCCCTTGTGGTCTAAACAAGCAGAACCTCTTTCTATCTGAAATGCCGTTTCTCTGAACAAAGGATGTCTAAGTTCCATGCATTCTTCAATGTACAAGTCAAATGCCAACTCCTCCTAACTTTCCTTGACCACCCCTCTCCACCTCCACTGCTGCCCCATTGGAAATATGCACAACTAACGCTTTAATCTCTCTTATTGAATGTGTCATTTTCTACCCTGCATATTTGTTTTATACATATTTTACCTTGTACACTAGAAAACACGCTAACATCTATTAAGTGTTTTACTACGACCAGGCACTAGCTAAGCACTCTACATAGATATTTCTATGTGTAGCCTCCTTTACTCTTTGCAACAACCCTTTCACAGTTAAGGAAAATGAGCTAAAGAGGTTAAAAAACTTACCCAAAACCATATGCTTCTTAAATGGCATAGATAATGTTATCTCCAACTACGAAGTGCTTAAGACAATACTTAACACATAATTTCAACAAAGATATATTAAATGAAAAAGAAGTTCTATAAAATTTTACACTGGGAAGTACTAAAGGGATATCCAGTGATTCAATTTTGTGTATATTTACTGATTATGTGAGTATCTAACATGAGATATGTCTGTGCTAGGTGCTGGAGAATTCATTCAAAAAATTCATAGCAACTAATACTTATTGGATACCTACCAAAGGCAGAATTCTAAGAACTTGGCCAGTATTAACTCTTTTCATTCTGAAAGCTACATAATTTCTATTTTCAGAAGAGAATAATTTGAGTACAAAGATACAGCTGACTAACTAATTTGCCCAAGTTCCCAGAGCTAGCAAGGACCCAGAGGAAGAATCTGGACTGAAGTGGTCTGGCCCTAGAGCCTGCATGCTGAAGCACAGTGCCATACTGCTTTCTCAACACTGCAATTCTGTCTACCCTCAAGGGTCTCAGTACAGTCTGGATTATCCAGTATGTAGTACGGAATCATGTACCTAAATTCAGAAATATTTTGAAATTCTTAAAATATCCTTTGGTAAATCTGTCCAATGTGATCTGGGAGAACACTTGATTATTCATAATCATTACAGTTAATATAGTCATCAAAAGCCTTACAGGTTGAGAGATCTTAAGTAGAAAAACAAAACATGTGAACAGAAGAACTATCTTTAACTTCAGACATTAGAAGAAAATTGCCATTCCCCTCAGTATCCATCCTACGCAGCACCTCTCAACAGCAACAACTCCTAAGACAACAGGAGAAGTAGCTAGTACTGCCATTTATGCATGGATAAACTGTACACTCACACACTGAAAAAGATTCCCATATGGGAAAAGAAAGAACATAAATAAAAGAAATATGCCAGCAGAGGAACAGAAATTGCCCTTAAATGACAGCTTCTCCTGACACAGAATGAAAGATAAGTATAATTCCTCAGAGGAGAGAATGGGGAAATCAGGACAGCTTTCATTTGGCAATGATAACACATTAAGAACAATTTTACTCACAGATTTTTCAGTCTTTGAAATGCTGACACTCAGTATTACCAGAAATTACATTCTCCCCACTACTATTACTATTATATATATCAATACATACCAGAGTGAAGATGTAAGTAATCCTTGATCAGTGTGGAATGTTAGAACTTTCAAAAAATCTCCACACTTTGTCACTGAACTTCCATTCCAGTATGTCCAACTCTCCTACAAAGAGTGTATTTATGAACCAAGTGTACCCAAAAAGTAGACATTCCAAAGTTCTTTGTTCTAGAAAATTTATACTTCAGGATAATTTTTCATTCTTATGATTCCATTTTATAATACTACTTTTAAATGTGTATAGACTGCATCTTTAAAGGACCAGATACAGCAAAGGAAACCACATAAATGTGGATTACTGACATATTATGTACGCACACTTAAAAATTTACAGTAAGAGTATTGTGAATAAAAGGTTGCTCTAAATTATCTCATTGATACGTTACTTATGTCGATATTTGTCCTTTAATGGGAAATCAATTTTGGATGTTTTGTTATTTAATGTGTTATGTGTGCAAATATATACACATACAAATACACTTTATAAATAAATATATTTACCCATCAACACCACAGCAGTGTAGCAGCTAGAGTGAAAATACAGAGAACGACAGTGAAAATACAGAGTTAAAGCAACGTTTAAGACAACTCAAATTCAGTTACAATGATACTTCTTTCCTCAGTTTAGTAACTAATGAGAGAGTCATTTTAGATAGATTTCTCGATTTTCCTTTAAAAAGCATCAGGCTTTTCTAATCTTCAAAAATAAAACTGTGTGCTGAAGATAAGGTTGCATTTTTCTTTTAACCAAAACAAAAGAGAAAAACGTAGAATTTTTCTGGAAAGTGAAAACACCAGGTGAATTAACTTAGCTCCACAGCAATTTTCTTTTTCAGTGAAAGTCCTTACTGCGTTTCCAAATCACTCACCACAGAAACTAAACCTTGTTTTGGGCCTCCCCATTCTTTGTCACTTTAATTCAGTTGTTTAAATGCACCACAAGTTCTCCTCTCAGATGAGACGCTAATCATAGAGGCAGTCTTCTTAACCAAAACTGAAAAGCAAATGAGTTCTTGTGTATTTCACCATCATTTCGGCTTGCAAAAGTAGAGGAACACCTTTGTTTTACGGAAGCAAAATGACCATCCACAGAGTCTCAGCCTCTTTTCACGGGCATCTGCCCACAGATCATTTTAGTCTGTAACAGTGGTAAGCTTAGGGGATCAATACCCAAATTACCTATACTTTTATTTAGCTACCAGGTGATAACAATTTGGCCACAATGAGCCTAAATTGGCTATCAACTGGTTTCCTAAAGTTTTCATATTTTAAACTCCACACATAAAATGCATTTTATAAACAAACTTTTGCATTTTCTTTATTAGTTCTGTCTCCAAACAATACATGAAGTCTTCAACGTGCTTTTGCTAAATTTTTAAAAAGTATTTCATTTTCGGGCTTCCCTGGTGGCGCAGTGGTTGAGAGCCCGCCTGCCAATGCAGGGGACACGGGTTCGTGCCCCGGTCCGGGAGGATCCCACATGCCACGGAGCGGCTGGGGCCGTGAGCCATGGCCGCTGAGCCTGCGCGTCCGGAGCCTGTGCTCCGCAACGGGAGAGGCCACAACAGTGAGAGGCCCGCGTACCAAAAATATATATATATATATATATTTCATTTTCTATGTAAGAAAAGTGTACTGAATCAGATATATATTATGTCACAAAGGCAAAGATTAATTAGATTTGCATTGCCCATTACATTTCAAGTTTGTATATGCTGCTGACTTGAGCTGCAAGAAATGTACAAAGTTTATACTATTAATAAACATCATCTTGCCTGTATGGAATCTTTTGTCTCAAAAGCCTTACAAAGGAGTAACTTTGGCTATTTATCATGTCTCCTACCATAATACTCATTTCGCCAAACTACCCATATTTAGTTCTTCTAATCTTTTCTCATAATTCAATCCCTTCAACTCATTAATCTTTCTTGTCTCTTGTCTCTGTTTCTGCCTGGTTTACTAGGAAGGTAGTGCACCTTACAAAAGACTTCCCCCTTCTCTTAATCTCTATTCAAAGGATTATAAACTTCTTGAGGGCAAGAACCATGTTTTCTTGAATTAAAAATGAGTTACAGAAATAAGATGCCTTTATTGGAGATAATCTTAAATCCCCTTGCCTTTTGCTAGCTGACTATGTTTTAAATCTTATTAATTAGGAAAGCTGCATTTTTTGTGCTTGTTTCTTCTTGGAAAGAATGTATCACAGCTGAGTACCTTCAGACTTTTAGACAATAGAGGAGGGTGTGGGTGTGGGGGTGTGTGTGTGTGTGTGTGTGTGTGTGTGTGCGCGCTCGCACACACCCGTTTGTGCTGGAATTACTACCACTGAATGCCCTGTGATGCAATTATTCTCTTAAAGAAACTCAGTTACATTTTCCCGGTGGGAATTAACATTATGCATGATGGATAACAAGCCGTATTTTGGTTTTCTTCAAAAAAAAAATTCTTTAAACAAAGATTTCCGAAATCAGTTTCCAGTGAACATTCTGGACCTTTTCCCCTAAATAGATAGCATTCTACCCATCAAATGATTATAGCCATAAATAACTTGTATTCTTCTCAACCCACTGCTCTATATAAGACTGAACCCAAAAAGTTTAAATCTGGAGGTGGAAAAAAGTTAGCAAATGATAAAATAATATAAGGCCCTTTACTAAAGTTAATTTTAAAACCTATGGGGAAAAATGCTTTTGTGTTCAGAGGGATGAGAAACCCTGAGGGACAGAAAGATTTAAAGCAGATGCAGGAATTGGAATTTAAGGAGAATTCACAAGATTCTGACAGATGGAGAAGGGAATAAGGGCATTTAGGTACTGGGAAAATGGCCTGTACGGAAAAACTGAGGTGGGTTCAAGTTAAATAGTAGAAGGAAGTAAACTTCTGTTACTCAACAGAACACTAATAATATATCACAGCAGAATGAAGACCCCAAAATGTGAATACCAAATCCCAACAAATAATAATGAGAACATAGGCCAGAAATTAAAATAACATGGTGGGGGGCGGGGGTTCTTGGCTTCAAATTGTATGAATAATCCCAAGATTTTTCTAGCACTCATAATTAAAACTCCTCCACTTGGAGGCTATTTAAAAAATAACTTTACCAGTAGTTCAGATTAGGATATGAGCAGCACAGAACCGTCCAAACAATTGTTAGCAAGACTTTTTAGTGCTGCAGGGGAAAGAGAGCAGACTGGAACAAAAGACTCCTTAGTGTCTCTGCCATTGGCTTTCTACGTGGCAACCAGTCTGCACCTGGTTTTTTCATGTGTAAAATGTGTATAACAAATACCCTTCCCACCTGTTGTGATGACTAGTAACATGTATCTAAAAGCACCTACAAAAAAGTTCGACACATAATAGGTATCAATAATTGGTAACTATTACTAGTATATACTTTTCCACTCTAAGGCCTCTTTATATAATGATTAAATATTTTTATCACCTCTCCCCTCAATCCTGACATGCTTGTCTTCCCTTCTCCACCTGTTAAAAAATGTGTGTCTTTCAAGTAGCTATTACTATAACATTTTTATACACAATCCACTACATTCTACACATAATCTACTACATGGTTCCTGATAGTATTTTTTCCTAGTGGGCTTTTAATTTTTGTAATTATTTTGAGATGAAACATAAATCCTAACCCTTTCAATAAATAATGTGAAACTCAAAAATCTCAGAACATAAAGGAGACTCAGAAGTGACCTGGTCCAACCATTACCAGGTGTATGTGTTTCTTTAACATCCTACCATGTAATTAATTCAACATCTGTGGAATATGTCCAGGAAGGCCACTATTTCTAATGATAGCCCATTCCAGTCTGAAACAGTTATAATAAAAGGCTCTTCTTTTGACTGAGCCCATGCCCCTCTCCCTATGATGGCTAAACAAGAAAGAAATCTAAGCACGCTTGTGTCCAAAGATCTTTTGCATTTGGGAGCCAGCTTGACCCCTGGAGCGCCTCTTCTCTTCCTGTCTCTTCCTAAAGTACCCACATCATTCTGGCTGCTCTCTCCTTTAATGCTTTTAAGATATGATTTTAAACTAGTGAAAAATAAGACTCCTGGAATGTTACACAGTAGTTTCAGTTCTGTATCAGTATCACGGCTCTTGAACAAACGTTCAACTTCTGTTAATGCAACCATACTTTGGGGGGCAGCCCAAACACAGTTAACAATACAAAAGTGTTAACCCATACTGAGTCCCCTGAAGCGATTAAACCCTTGGCCTTGCAATACAAGGAAATCACTTCTTTATTATCTCCTGGGTATGGGGACTTTATATTCATCCCACTGACCTATTCCACTCTGCTGAGATGAATTTGAACCCTGATACTGTCAACCAACTGGTGAATTTATACCAGTCCTGAAGGCTCTTCAAATCTGATCCTCCTACCAGCAAGGGGCTCGTTGAGAAACAGAGTTGTATACCATGATCAGGGACAGCGCGCTCTGGAAAGACACTCCAAGTTTTCACTGTTACGTGGAGCCACGTAATCAGCATTCTTTGACTCTAATGCCACCGTTTTCAATGTTATAAACAGATGCCTTGCTGATATCTAAGTACATTACATTTAATGTATTCCCCTCATCAATTAATTAATTCTTTAACAAAAGAAACATGAAACACCTTGTAGGATATCTTGGCATATTAAAAAAAAACTAGGTATAATTGCCTATATGCCACCTAGAAAAGAACATTAAACAAACTTCTGTGCCACAGGTATTTATAAAATCAGAAGTTTATGAAAAAAGCTGCCCAAAGCTTATCTCTGACCCTCCTAACTCCCTACACCCTACTTAAGTCAATGAATTATTCCTTGAAAACACTGTAGATTTTCAAACAATCTATAATTATAACCAAAGGAAGATTCATGCCTTGCTTCATTTATCTGAAAACAAAATTTAAATTTTAAAAATGCTTGGAAAATCTTTCTTTACAATATTCTTTGTGTCATAATATTTTATATCTTTATATATTTGTAATAAATGTTGCTTATCATATTTTAACTTTCTGGCCCCCACCCACATTCTCTAAATATCATCAATGTTTCTTCACAAAAATCAAAAGGTAAAATGCTCTAAGGAGATTCTATACATGAGAAGTCTCCACAACCCAGAATATTTTATGAATATTCATTGAAAGGGACATAAAGCAGGTATATGAGGAGACCGGATCTGCAAGAAAAAGCCAAAATGTTTCCCTACTGCTTCTTTGAATATTTTACGTAGCCCATTTCTTCATTTAAAAATATACAATCCTCCTTAATACTCCACTTAAGACAGGAAGTTACTCCAGAGCAACAAAAATTATCTCTGTAATTACCAACATTCTACTTTCAGAGCTATTTCTCCCAAGGAAAATGGCGAATATTTGGTTCAGGATCCCATTCAAATAGGCTGTCATAATCACACATTCTAATGTCTGCTAACGTCTGTCTAACGAAGCAGCTGCCAGGAGATGTACAAATACCTCTGACCTTTGGGTTCATAGCAGCCCATGTCCTCTTTTTCACCAAAGAGGAAAACTTTCAATAAATAAGTCTTATTTCCCTGGAGCAAAACTAAGATATTTAGTTTTTAAGTTTGTCAAACTGTCAAAGATGTGGACTTTAAGAAGAGGAGAAAAACGCAGATAATTGAATGATTCCCCATGGATCTACTCAAGCATGACTTAAAATGTTTGCTTTTCCTCAAGGTTAAAAAATTCCTCAGCCCCTTATACTACAGGCCTGTACTATTATTTATTTGTTACAACGTACTGCCAAGTTCCCAGATACAATGCATGGGAATTGTGATCTAATGTGTTACAAAAGGACCTGATCAATGTGTTACAAAAGGACCTACAATATCACTAAATTTGCAATTAGATCCGACTAGAAAATTTTGCATTTAATTTTGAAGATGTTCAATATTAAATCTTTTATTTTTCCATAAATACTTAAAATCCTCCTGTAACCCCAACCCCATTCTTACCCAGATCCCCCCTACTAACCAAGTCCAGAATGTGTTCTGAAGTATATAGGTGATATTAGACAATTTCCATTAATTGGCATTATCATAAACCTACACAGAATTCAAAAGGTAAAGTATCACATATTAATTTTAATCCATTATAGATTTCAAGGATTCTATAGTTTTAAAATATTCTAATAGAAAGTTAAAGCCAGGGTGAGATGAGATCCCAGCAAACTATATTTATTGTGTTAATGTACCATTTGTCTTCTGGGCAAGTAACTAAAGGTCATTTGTTCTTCATGGCAAGTGTTGAAAATAGTTTACATCGAAGGTCTAACTTAAAGGAACAATGTGAAACCCCTCAGGCCTAAAATGACCTTTTTATGCCAACACAGATGTCCAAACCTCTTAAAGAGGGGAGCAGTGATGTTTGCACTCGGATTTCCAGTTACTTCAACTCCCTTTTCCTAAATGCCTCTGATGGAGAAATTAGAATCCTTTCCTGCTTGTAGATCTCAGTGTATTTGATCAACCATCAGGGCCAGTTATCAAACTTGAATGTCGGTCTGAAGAGGGGCAAGTTCCCAAGCCTACCTTTGCCAAGTGAAAGGGAGACTGTGGGAGAGAGAGGCACATGGTAAAATCCGTTTGGGGTTGGGGAGCTGCTTCCATTCCCCAGGGTCTGAGCAGGCTTCTGGGAAACTGGACAGTCATCCCACATAGTACCTGGCAGACACCCAAGGAGGCCTAGCCAGAGCAGGCCTCCTTCAGAAGCACAAGGGTATGAGGGAAGAGGAATAAAGAGGGAAGATAAGGCTTGCAGTTGAGATCATAGGCTGTTTCACTTGACCAAAAGCCTTTGCTTCCAAATAGCTGGGAGCTTTTAGTAATTCTTGCCTCCCGACCTTCCAATAAAACCCAGAATGGTCAAGTGGTAAAAATGAAACAACTATCCAATAAACATTTACCCGTTTTCATGGTCAAGCTGGCCGCATTTCTTGTCATCCCAAAGAAGGATCCGAAGAAAAGACTGATGGAGACAGAGGGGTATATGTTTTCACTTTCTCTTCCAGATCAGCTGGGGCTGATTTTTCCACCAGGCTTTGCTAACCACACATCGAGGTTTCTGTCTATGAAAAACAACCCACAAATGCACCTGAAACGTGTTCTAACTTTTAACGTGATGTATAAAGACACCTAGGTTCGAGCTCACTCCGTACTGCCCACAGAGACAGAAGGCAAAATTGATGTCGAAGCCCTAAGAGCAAATGTCTCTTGGGTTCACAAGTCCTCCTGCCCTTTATGGCAGACTTCACACATTCACCCTGCTGCTTTGTCACATTTGGGTGGCCAAACAATGGCACAGAACAGACACTGCAATGAATAGAAGAGAAACCATTTGTTCTATAGAGCCGTTTTCTTCGGGTTACATATTCTATCACTATGCAGGGCAAGAAAAGCACCTAGGGCACCTAGAACAGATTCAGATTTTAGTTTGAACTTGTATGGAGTTCTTAATTAAGAAAAGAATTGTCTCCTGGAATTTTGCCCTGTGGTTTCCCAAGCTTGTTCGTGAGATGGGCATTGGACATTTAAGGGAGAAAAAAAGGAAAGAGATTGCTTTTATAGTACTTTTAATATCCTTTTCCTTCTATTTACTATAAAGTAAACTAGACTGTTGTCCTTTTTGACGAAGCATTTTCTTTAAATATGACCATTAGTACTATGCAAGCACATTTTGAAACAGGTATGAAGCCAGTATATCCAAGTGTGGCTGAAACCCGAACAGTTATTTTTTTCCACTTACACAGGAAAATTCAGGGGAAAATTGGTTACATGGGCAACTCACAGTTTCTTTTGGAACACTTTCATGGAAATTCAGGCTGCATTTGATACACACATCATATTTTTTTAATGGTGTTGTGTGGGTGGATTGGAGGCACATGAAGAGCTCCAAAATCCATATAAATATCCAAACTGGGCATGGAGAAACTCTCTCATTTCCGTTTTATTGTCTATTGCTCACTTGTGAACTTACTTGTAGCATGATACTCTAATATTCCTTTCTGCCTATTTTAACTTAAACATTAGCACCAGGCTTCTAAAACACATGGCTAAAAATGACATCACTCTCTCAAAAAAGATTTTTAAAATAACAAAAACCAAAAGAAGCTGCCCCATTCAAAATAAGGGGAAGACAAGCTCACCCTTCTTCTTTTCATCCCAAAGCCAACCAAGATCGACAAACAAACTGACACACAAAAACCGAACATCTCTTTCTTTTTCTCTTCATGCCAGGGTTGCTGCCTGGGTGGTAGCCATTCAGGCTGGCTTGTGTGCACTTGGAGTGAAGGGACTAGTTAATGGGGAAATTACAGATGACTCTGTGTGGTGGGTTCTCCGATTTACATTTGTGGTAAAACCCACGGCAACTGATCTGTAACTCTGACTTGAATCGGGCCCTTACATGGACATTTTTCCAGCCTGTGGCAGCACCTAAAAGGCTTTCTGGGAAGTGTTCAAGCGTCTCCTCTTCCTAGGTAGCCCTTGCCACAGTATTTTAACCTCCTTTATTATACCAATCATGGGTGTCCTGAACATCCCTCCCACACTCATCACCAAAGTAATGCTCACTAGAGTCACATGCTGATGTCTGGTTAAAAAAATTTTTTTCAGGCAATGAAAAATGATAAATTGGGGGTTATGAAAGTTAGAAAAAATATTTGAATCGAAGTTTGAAAAGAGAAGATGCACAGAAGTCCTTTGAAGTACAGTAATAACCAAGGCATACTCAACTGACCAATATAGGAGAACAAGGGGATAAAGGACAGATGAAGGGACAAAGAAATGGATGTAGGACAAACATCCATTACGATAAACACTGGGATCACATTTCAAATTCAGGGCTGTCCAGTGCATTAACACTCACTCTAAAAGTATGTAAGTAAGTAACGGATCTCCATCTACCTTCTTTGCACTGTTTTCCCTCATGGCCTAAGAGAATGCTTTGCCTTTCACATTATAGAGATTTGCTGTTTCACGCTCCTAGTAAAAAAAATTTTAGGGTAAATTATGAGCCAACAAGTCACTACATGTTGAAATGCATTTGCCGAATTAGGAACCCAACATCTTCACTCCATTTAATTGTTTTGCGGCAATGAAGTATAAACAGCTTTGGTTAAAGCAAGAACTACAAGCAGATACACATACTCACCAAATTCTTGGTCATAATGAAATTCTTAAGCTCAAACTAATCAAAAGAGGAAGGAAGAACTACCATCTGTCTCCCCTTCCTATTAGCCTGTTAGATTCAAACATTTCAGACTGGTTAAAAAAGGTTTCACAATTCAAAGTCCAAATGTAGTACCAATGAAAACTCAACCACTGAAATAGCTGTTGATTTTGGTAACCAACTAAAAGTCAGGTAATAAAGGACACAAATGCCTTCTGATTGATTGCTCGGTCTCATTCCCACTTATTTAAAAGTCCCTGAAAAGTCTCACTCTTTTTGGTGTGAAGCAAAGATTGTAACGTTTTTCCCCATAGGAAATATCTTGCCTAAATCAAAATACATTGCATACTGTGGTACATCTATCTCAGGGCGTTTAGTAAAACTAGACAACTGCAAAAAAGTGAAGGACAGATTCTAGCCCACAAGGTACAAGACCAGTAATAATCCTGAAATTATAAAAAGTAATCATTTCATAGACTTTGGTAAAGTTGCTTTGAAAAGTCAATGATTCAATCCCCTCAAGTATTAATAGAAACAGAGGTTCGGGGTTATAATAAACACTTAAGGCCATCTTGTCATTGGCAAGTGATGCTATACAACGTTACCATAACTGAATCGCTTCTTGGACTCTACAAGTGATACTTATGTATTTTGTTCTTGATACTTCTGATGAAAATTGCCCTTTTACAAAAGAATGGACTGTAAAATGGTTTAGATTTATTGCTATATACAAGGTCTCAGATGTTAAGTTTAAGATATGAAGTTTTCTGTGGGTATTAAAATTTTTTAAGAAAGAATACACTGAAATAAGAAAATTCAAATATATATGAACACTATTCAAGCCTTTTGATGACTTCTTTCCCTCCTTCCGCTTCATTAAGTAAACTATTTTCATTGTCGTGGGCACAACTGACAATATAACATGGTCTTTCCTGGTGTTCGATCCCCATACCTACTTTACAAGGTGGTTTGTCAAAAGGGCATGGTTTCCCAAAGGAATCCCATCTTTGTTATATACTTGCTTGGACTTCGTGAGCCTTGCCTATCCTATAGTTCCCAATAAATTATATCCTTCTTCACACTATGGGGTTTTGTCTGTGGGTTGGGAGTGGCTCTCTTATTTTCTTCTAATGAGTAAGCTTGAAATCTCTGGCTAAAAGTCAGTGTCAGCGGTACTCAAACTTGTCAAAATCATCAAAAACAAGGAAAGTCTAAGAAACAGTTACAGTCAAGAGACGCCTAAAGAGATGTAATGCGGTATCCTGGATAGAGTCCTGGAACAGAGGAAAAAAAGATACTACAGAAAAATTAAGGAAGTGGGAATAAAGTATGGACTTTAGTTAATAATAATGTATCAATACGGGTTCATTAATTGTAATGTAATTAATGTGCCACGCTAACGTAAGATGTTAATAATAGAGGAAACCAGAGCAGGGGTGGTATATGGGAACTCTTTATACTGTAACTTTTCTGTTAATCTAAAACTCTTCTAAAATAAAAAGCGTGTTTTTTAAAAGTCAGTGTCAGTAATGATGCAACTGAGTCCTCTTTAAATGCAGAAGTACTTGTATCAATTGATAACTTCATTTGTAGAATGTATTGGGTGGTGTGAAAGAACTGAAAAAATTGACACAAGCTCTTTAGAAATAATGATATCTATTGAGATTCCTTGCCTACAGTGAAAATAACTTCAAGGTTTTCATGCTTTAAGAAGAGATAAAATGTCTGGGTAAATCATACTGATGTATATAGAACGTATACATGGAATGACTGGGTAGGAAAGTCACTCCATTCCCTTCCTCCCCCTCCAGCAGATAGCACTACGCAGGGTAATAAAAAATATGGACATAGCTCCTCTCGCACTTATGAAATATATAAAGGCAAGATAATTGTAGGACCTGATGGGTTTACTGCTCCCTGTAGGTCAGTTGCCAAGCAAGAAACTGGAATATGTTTTCTAATCCAGACCATCCAATAAAAATGACAGCAGATAATAATACCTTTGAAAGTTTCAAAGTGCTTCACATTTATTATTTCATTTTATCCTCACAACAACTGTGTGAGACAGACAGCATAGATTATTATTAGCAGAGTTTATGGATAAAACAAAGACACAGAAAGGTTATAAAACTTACCTGAAGTCACACCATAAGTAAGTGACCAAATTCAAATGAGGATCCAACTCTCCCAACTTCAATCTCTCACTTTAACTCATACCTGGGGATAATGTGCTTTCAAGAAAAGAACTTTCTTATCTTAATGTTGTGTTTTATAGTGTAATGCATAGCATTCTAAGAATAACAGGAGTCTATGGTGAGACAGTTCCAATGTACCACAATTTCATATAAAACATAAATGCTAAATAAAATTAAATAGCCATGGTAGCATAAAAGAAAACTGATCAGTCTTTCCATCAGTATCAGTGTAATGAAAACAAATACCAAATAATAAAACAGTATTGCTTACAGAATTAAGTACAGAATTTATTATTTACAGAATTCAACGAGTCTACCTCCAAAGATACATGACTGGAGGCCTATTAATTTTGGATCTGATTATTGCATATTATGTCATCTTTGCCTTAAAAAGTAATTTTATTCTGATACCATGATAGCATGGCAACTTCAAATACTCACTGCTAATCTACCATCGATAGCCACTTTTGTTATAAAATTGCTATAGTCCACCTTGTTTTCAATGAACCGTTGTCAAATAAAGATATCTATTTATAATCTGACATTTACTCAGGAAACAGTGAAATTTAGTTCTTGTTCAATTTGGCTACAACTAAAAAAGTATCAGAGTGATTTAGTCATTCAGTGACTATCTACTGGGTGTCTGCTGTGGGCACTGCACTAGAATATGGACCCAGTACGAATAAAGCAGAACCCAGTGTAGTGGGAACTTAGTCTAATCAAGGAAAGCCAGTATAACTAGGTACAGAATCAGAAGACCTGAAGGGATTATCCAAAACCCTCTTGTTTTTATTCTTTTTCCTTCCTCCACTTACAACTATAAATGAGTCCAAAAGGTAGTTAAAACACTAGGAATATTATATGGAAAAGATAATTCACAAAACCACCCTCGGGAAGTTAATTCCAGAGAATTTAACCTGGTTTTAATAATGAATCTGGATGCTGGTTTCTTTTCAGTTTGAGTGAATATTTGAGACCAATGGTTACTTCGAGGTCGACTTCCAGGACAACAGCATCAAAAAGATACAAGTCATTTCTAGTTTAGCTTCAAGAATCTGATTAAAGAAAATGTTTAAAGTTGTGAAGTATATCTCATGATACACTAACATCCAAAACTGTACCGCTTATGAATAACTACTTATTAATGATATTAATGAGTGTAACCAGAGAAGGTGTAGATCTGAGAATAAAAATCAAAACAACCATAGGGTTGGGGGATGGGTGTGTGGGAGAGCAAAGAACGCAAACCTACATCTAGAGCAACGTTGTGAGAGAGTCCTTTCCTGGCAAAGCCAAAGGTGGGATTGGACTCTGGATAATTTCTAAGGGTTATAAATCACTCCAGGTTTTTAAACTACATTTGAGAATTAAACATGAAGTGAATCCCATAATTTATTCTATGACAATAAATTCAGTAAAATAGGCCACAAAGATCTAAGCTATTCAAGGGAAAACAAACTTGAAACAGTCTAATCTCATAACCAAACAGTGTTGAAGTTGAAGAACAGTAGTGTTCATACTCCTTGATCCAAAAAGTGTGTTTTAGGAGGGGAGTGGTGAAGGTAGAATTCCAGCATCTTAATAACTGCAACTTCTGTTCATTTTCAAACAACTCCTACACATGCAAAAATACCTATAAAGAAGAGTGATGCCTAAACATAGAGAGGTTAGAGTTTACCCAAACTTTTTGAGAAAAGCCAAATGGGGCTACAAATCCTCGGAGACATGGCTTGCCTCTGTCCTTTTTGGCTTTGACTATATGGAAAAGAACAAAAATTAGAAAAAGTATCATTCATTTTTAACACTGCTCCCAGATCCTTCCTTATCATCCAAAAATTATCCAGCTTCACCCTTATGTTTGAGGAAATGAAGATTCCAGGAATTTTGACTGTCTGGCTCAGTGTACAAAGCTTCACAAGTTCCAGGTAACTTATGTAATGTTACTGGGAGTAGCAGAAGAGAAACAAAACAACTGTGCAAAAAGCCTTGAGGGATTTTTGTATTTGGCTGGTTAAAATGTTCAGAATTATTTAAGAGTTGGAAAAGGAACAATAAACCACACCCTCAAAGAGCTCCAGTCTGAATTCCACCATTAGTTTATTGTTTTCCAATCCAAAATTTCAGTGGATTAATGAGAATAAAAGAGCCCCCCCAAATGTGGTGATATAATCTAGCTTGCCCGAAATATCAAACTTCTAAAACATAATTTGGTTAAAGAACACAGACTGAATTTATTACTTTACACCTTACTCTTTATGGATATAGAAGTTCTACTGGCTTCTTCCCAAGGTAAAAAAGCTCATCTCTCCACTATTTGTGGTTTTGAGAAGCGCCACTAAGCATGGAATTTGTTATGACACAGAGCTCTCCTGGACTTCATACGAGAGGAAGCTGTTAGAAAATGATCTCACCTATAACACAGTCCTTTAGCAGAGACACCGAAGATAGTGCTATGAAGCCACTGCAGGCTTTATCTATAAACCTATATAATCATAGGAGTTATAGAACATGGTATCATCAGAGCTAAAGCCAGGGTATAGTTTCTCATACAATTTTATAGTTGAATCAACTATAAAAGAAAACTAACAAGACGTATTTAGATCACTACTGTTTACCAAATGGCTATAATATCTCTCTCCAAAATATTATTTGTTGAAGATGTTTCTCAGCTGCCACGGGGGAAAAAAAAGTAGAAGTCTTCATTTGAGTCTGTTTACTTTTTAAAAACAAAGTTCCTCTGTTTTACCTTATGAACTACCAACAGAATCATCCTAAAATTCCAGATAAAGTGGGCAAGGAGGTTCAGGATTGGTTTGAAAGCTTGGAAGAATTTCAACAAGCGCCTTCCAGCAGTATACACTGTGGAGAGCCTTTGTCCTAACATCTGGCGGATTTATTTATTGGGTCTTTGTCAAATGCCAGGCATCATTCTCAGTGTTTTAGGTGGATGATTTCAGTTAAGACTCGCGACAGACTAATCAGGTAACTAATGTTATTATCCATTTTACTGGTACAGAAACAGAGATAAAGTAACTTTCCGAAGATCCAGCAAGTTGGTGATAGAGCTGGGACTCCTACTCAGAAAATCTGACTCCCAAATTCCCACTTTCAGCCCTCTTGCTGCACTGCCCCTATCATATTAGTCTATGCTCTTTCCACCTCTTCCTTCCTCAAAGGACCATGAGCATGGCCACCAGCGAAGAGCCAGCTATGATCCTGATTCTCCGTGCTTCAGTAAAATATTAATTCCAAACACCTACAAAAATAATTTCTCAGAATCCCCCCAAGCTTCATTCACTCAACACTTTGACCAGTATTTACTGACTGCCTCTTATTTATGAACAAAATTGACTAATACATAATTCCTACCCAAAGAGTTTATAATCCACTACGGAAAAGGGCTGTACAAATAATTGAAATGAACTGCGAAGAATCAGATCACTACACTCTTCTGCCTAAATCTTTACCAAGAGCTTAAAATCAACACACACTGAACATGCTGGTTCACAAATCCCTACACGAAGCGGTCTCTCACCACCTCTCCAAGAGCATCTCTCACTATTACCCCCTTTCTCAGGATGCTGCAGATACTTGACCTTCCTCTTATTCTGGTAACTCACCAAGATTTCTCCTGTCTCAGGACCTTTCTGCCTCTCCCCTCTTCTCCTAGATCTTCCCATGGCTGGTTCCTTCTTTGCATTCAAGTCACAGTCTAACGCACATTCTCTCAAAGAGGCCCACCCTGAACCACGCAATCTAATCTGGCCTATACTTTCCTCCCCACCCCCACCCCCAAGTATAGTTCTATCATAATTATCTAACTGTATTCACAGCATGCATTACCATTAGAATTTAACTATTTTTAAATTTTATTTTCTTGCTTAGGGTCTGTATCCCCATCCTCAACCAGAAGGCAAGCTTCCTGAGACCAGGAGCCTTGTTCTTGCACCTCCTGGACAGGAAAGGTTTCACAAAGTCAATAGCATAAGATATGCACTTCAAAAGAGATGTGGCAACTCAGCAAAGATGGGAGCTATGGACACTGCAAGGAAAGATTATTTGCTCAATAACATGAACAAATATATCAGGAGAGAAATCTAGAGCACGTTCACGAAAGATGGAATAGTCTAGTTTGGATGGTATACATCCAAACACAGGAAAAGGAGATTGAGTTAACATCATGGAGGGTGTTCAGTGTCTGAAGGAAGAATTCTGTAGGTAGTGGGGAGCCACAGAAAGTTTCTTAGCAAGGAAGGCAAAACATAGCATAGCCTTAGGAAGATGAAAGGCTGATTTAATAGTGCAGTCAAAGGACACTAATAACATTTTAAGCCATTCTGATAAAACACTAAAAACCTCTGCTTTTTTTTTTTTGTAAATAGAAAACTCTCATGAGAGAACAGGAAGAGAGGAGCTATGAACTTAGTGCTGTTAACTATTGGAACAGAAAGTACAATGTTATAAAGTATAAAGTTGAACATAATGATGAAATTTGTTTCTCTAATATCTGTTCAAAAGCCTTTTGCAAAATAAACACAGATTTTATTATATCAAACCACCCAAAATGACTCATCTCTTTGGAAATGCATTTCTGGCATCTTCTTTCCTCGGGCCTCAAATTCTTTCAGAAAATCAAGCAGATTAGTAGCCTGATGACAGGACAGAAGTCAGAACTCGGAATCCTAAATCCACTCCTGCCACTGACTTGCTGTCTGACGTGGAGCTTCATGTCATTTTTGTATTTGTAAAATATCTTTATGTGGCAAGCGTTTCATAAATGAACTAATCCATTACTGGGAAGTAATATAAATTTTCAAAATAATTGTATTAATACATTGAAATCAGTACAGACTTTTAATGGAATCCTTTACAAAGTATTCTTGAATTACACTTATTTATTTCTCAATCAGGCAGGGAAAATAAAAATATTCACATTAACGCATATATGTGAGAGTGTGTAGGTCTTACAAACAGTGGCTCTGTCTTAAAAATTCCCAGATAACAAAATTGAAAAATAGTTTCTTTTCAAAAGACATGATGATGTAAACACAAGGAAGTTTAAAATAACACTTGTATAAACTGTTTGAATTGAAGAGAAAAAAACACACCCCAAAAGAGTTTTGTCAGAATAAAAAGAAAACAAATCCCAAATCCTGACAGCAACATAAAAGCCAAATTCTCCCCCTTCCTTTCATAATGGCTTTTCTATTGAGCTTCATTTTGACCTTTCATTACTTTCCCAACATTGAAGAATATTGCCTTTCAAAACTCTCCATTTCTCTGCCAGTTGTACTATTATTCCTTCTCCCATTGTTGAGAGTTCTTAGCTACTGTGGTTCCAATATGAAATGTACAACTTTTGGTTTCTGCCAAACAAATATAAACCAGCACTTCTGCACACTTTCCACTTTAAATTCATACCCTGCAAGAAGAAAGATAATCATAAAGCCATAAACATGCCAAGAAACAGAAAACAGGGGAGTTTGTTATCTATTTGCTAGAAAAGAAACCATCCATCTTATAATCAATCTATAGCCAACGCACCCTCCCCGCTCCGCTGCAACAGGATGTGCCCTCTGTGGAAGAACGCAAACAGCCTTAATTCATTAGTCAGAGCTGGGAGGGTGGACCAACTGCATGATCTGATTGATAAAGTTTCATTACAAATTAGCCCATCTCTTTGATGAAAACAAGCAAGGCAGAGACTGTACCATAATTTTATCCTCATAAATTAGTCAACCAGACAAACACTAAACAGAGCTTGCCACATGAGGGGCAAACTAATTTAATTAATTCATACACAGTACCTCATTAAGATCAGTTTTAGCACTAAGGCTGTGATCTTGTTGAGTCTGCATTATTTTCCACAAAGATGCCCACTTAGTTATGAGGGGCCAGGATAGGGGCAAGATATGCCTTTGTGTACTTGGGAAGACCCAGTGCAGGGAAAAATAACATGAACAAGGTGTAGATTCCCACAACCCAAACCAGCATAGACAAGACTTTTTAACATAAGTGTTCATTTTAATAGATTACATTTTGCTTTTGCTTTTGTTCCATGTTCCTTACTTTGAAGTAGTAGTGAAAAACAAATACATTTCCTCACCGGCACAGTATAATTTATAGTCGATATAATAGACAGAAAAAAAAAGAAAGAAAACAGATTGTTTGTAAAAAGTAAAGATTATTACAAATGCTTCTAGGTCATCTCAGGAAAAGATACAAGATGCAATGCTTTCCAATGTCTTCACATCCTGAAAAGAATGCTGTACCTTCTACAAGCTCCCGAGACCTAATACTTGGAAACAGCCTTCTTGGTTGCAGTTACACGCCTCTAAATATTCTGATTTATTTATTTACTATTTCTTTCTTTTTCTATAACCTCTTAAAAAGCACAGGTCTTCAGGGGGTAAGGGGGGAGGGATAGTTAGGGAGTTTGGGATTGATGTGTACACACTGCTATATTTAAAATGGATAACCAACAAGTTCCTGTATAGCACAGGAACTCTGCTCAATATTATATAACAACCTAAATGAGAAAAGAATCTGGAAAAGAATAGATCCATGTATATGTATAACTGAATCACTTTCCTGTACACCTGAAACTAACACAACATTGTTAATCAACTGTGCGCCAATATAAAATAAATAGTTTAAAAAGTAAGATAAAAAGCAAAGGTCTTTTTCATAAATTCATGGGGCAAGATCTTAGTTTCTAAATACCATTATTCAATGGTATTTAGCTACAAGTAAGGAGATGCTTTGAAGTAGCAGAGTCCAGTGAGGTGGCAGGGAAAATATAAGATGAGGCTGGGACATCTTGTGGTGCCAGAAGATGAGAAAGTGCTAGAAAAAGGACATGAGCATCTCGAGAGGACATAGGAGTCAACCTAAAGTGCTCCCAGTGGCCAAAAAAACATGCCTCTTTCATGACAAACCTAAAATTTAAAGCATCTGTACCTTATTTTCAAAATATCTACCATGTTTCCAAAATGGTGTCCAATGCAAAAATAGTAGAGAACTAACTAAATAAATAGTACGCATAAACGTTCAAATAGAACCTAGCCTGCCTCCTTTCTGCTCATGATAGCTAATGGTATGAACTCCAGCTCTAGTTTTCTCCTTCTTTTAAACAAAACCTGGTCTCCTTTGAGTTCATATCTACCTTGGTGAGTGGATTAGAAAGCCCAGCAAAAAAAAAAAAAAAAAAAAAAAGCCCAGCAAACTGAGCCTCGAGCTAATCCAAACAAGGCGCAATTACACTATTTCCAACCACTCTGGCTGCTCTCACTTTTTTTTTTTTTTTTATGCTGCATCTAAGATAAGATGAGGTGCAGGTGAGAAAAACAAGATCAAAACTATTTAAAGTATTACCTCTCAATCCTGGGGTTTGCAAATTGTGCAGAGAGAGGAGGTGATACAGATAAGGAGAGACTAAAAACCAGAATCATTGTGGGAGACTTTAGGATTTACTTGTAGCGCTAGTAAAACAGTTCTGAGATCTGACCATGTTTGTAAATCTATGCCTAAATCTGGAAAAGACAAGGAAGGCTTATTGTGCCCTGTTTGTTGTTGTTGATTTTTTTTTTATTCTGAAGCTTCAGAAACAGTGGCTTAAACTGCTAAATTAAAACAATACCTGTATAATATCAGTATAAGGCTTGAACTGAAAGTTGCAATGTAAAAAACCTTCAGTTTTATCTGGAAAAAGGAAAGAAGCCACAGAAACAAAAGAGGCAGTGAAGTGGAAGCTTGCTGGAGGAATGCGATCAATATAAGAGAACAGATGTCACAGAAATTAAAAATAAGATGGTAGTTTCTTGAGATGTTATTGAATTATGTTACAATTGAAAAAAATAAGAAGTCAGTATGTGTCATGCTTTTAGCATGGACCTTCTTTTGAATATGTCCATATTTAGCCATAAGGTAGATAAATCTAACCATAAGAACTTTGTAAACACACCCAGAGAAAACAGGTGCTCTGAAAACAAGAAACTATTCAGAGTGTCCCACCACTGTTACACAGATAAGTTCGTCAAGGCAACCAACCAGCCAAGTGGGTCAAAAAGCAATTTTTTTCCTTTATTTTATAGGCAATTATTATACAACTTCTCAAACACATATATACCATGAGTCCATCAACTTTATGTAAAACACTGTCCTAATAGCCTATGTCATTAAGACTAAGCTTTTACCACTCCCAGACCTGGAAGGCCAACGGTTGGGTATCTGTGTGTGTGCAGGTGAGGCTGGGGGACAGCAAGCAGAGGGTGGGCAATTTCTCCTCCAAACACACACCACTCTCTTCACAGCCATTTACGACCTTCTCTTTTCTCAACCCCTTTCCAGTACTCTGCTCAGGACGGCTGATGCACACATTACTGCACTTTGTTCTAAGCATTTCATATGTATTTACTAATTTAATCCTCAAAACAACATTGTGAGATTAGTTCTATTATTACAGATAAGGAGACTGAGATGTGGAGGAGTTAAGGAAATCATCCAAGGAAAATAGTCAAGCTGGGATTGAATTTGGGGATTTGGGTTCCACATCTGATATTCTTCAGTCTCTACTATCTTTAGCAGTTTGGGGAATTTCTTTTTTATTATTTTTTTCTTTTTTCAAAGTTTTATTATGAAAAATTTAAAACATACAGAAAAATTGGAAGATATATTTCTCCACCTAGACTCAACAATTGTTAACATTTTGCTATTTGATTTTATCCATATATGTGTGTGTTTGAGACATTTATTTGTTTATTTGTGGATATATATATATTTTTTTTAGGTCATTCTTTTTTTTTAACACCTTTATTGGAGTATAATTGCTTTACAATGGTGTGTTAGTTTCTGCTTTATAACAAAGTGAATCAGTTATACATATACATATGTTCCCATATCTCTTCCCTCTTGCGTCTCCCTCCCTCGCACCCTCCCTATCCCAACCCTCCAGGCGGTCACAAAGCACCGAGCTGATCTCCCTGTGCTCTGCGGCAGCTTCCCACTAGCTATCTACCTTACGTTTGGTAGTGTATATATGTCCATGCCTCTCTCTCGCTTCGTCATAGCTCGCCCTTTGGGAAATTTCTTAATGTTATCTTTTAGAGTAAATGAATGGTGTCAACACATGACTCATTTAACTCAATATGAGTCTGAAGCACTAACAGCGCTGCCCACTTCTTTCTCTGTCTTAAAAAACCCCATTGCAGTCCACAGATTTCTGGGTTCTGAGCCTTGGACTCACTGCCACTAAGAGCTAGCTATTACTCACTGGAAAGCTCAGAACTAGTAAAGAAAAAAAAAAAAAAAAACCTGAAGTGTTAATTGAAGTAGTTTAATTACTTCGAGCAGCAAACACATATATTTTCTAAATCTGTACCTCTTATTTCGTGTGCCAATGAAAGAATGTAAAATTGGGGTTTGCTGGGATTGTACTCTTACAGTAAATATACTTCTGACTCACCCCGTAAGTGGAAGTTATGAGAAATCAGAACATATCTTACTACGTGCACAAGGCTGACCTATTAATCAAATTTCAGGTTACACAGATGTTTCCGAAATTCCATATAAGCAGAAATCTGTTTTATTCCAGTTCTGGGCACAAAAACTAAGGGCCTTATTTTGAGTAATGAACACCTTTAAGAATCTAATTTCTTTCCACACAGAAGAAAAGTACATTCACCTAAAATTTTACACTCAATTTCATGGAATCCATAAACCCCTGGAAAGTCATCCATGACTCTAGTTTAAGAACCCCTATTCAAGATATATACAGAATACAAAAGCGTACACTTCGGAAGGACAGCATTTACCAAGTTCTTCATGATTTTTATCATTTAATATGGACCACAGTTCTTCATAGATATAATTTCATTAATAATTATTTTTTAAGGGCTTCCCTGGTGGTGCAGTGGTTGAGAGTCTGCCTGCCGATGCAGGGGACATGGGTTCGTGCCCCGGTCCAGGAAGATCACACATGCCGCAGAGCGGCTGGGCCCGTGAGCCATGGCCGCTGAGCCTGCGCGTCCAGAGCCTGTGCTCCGCAACGGGAGAGGCCACAACAGTGAGAGGCCCGCGTACCGCAAAAAAAATAATAATTTTTTTTTTTAAGACAGTATACCAAGTCTAGCCTTAATGGTATTTTTTAGACCACAACCATTTACAGTTTATTCATATAGAAAACTTATTCCACCTTCCATCTGGGGCCTAAAGTCCAGCACACCCAGGGAAACACTATTCTCCCTCTAGTGTGTGTCCTTATGAATCCTCTATATGCAGTCAGAGGAGCAGCATCAGAATATATTCACCTCTCCTGCTTGCTGGCCACCCAGAGGGCTTGTATACAAAGCTATGGAGGTAGAAGATGTGGGTCTAAGTACTCCTCTAATCAGTGCATCCTCCTGACCGGTCCTCCTGGTATGAGCATCCTGCATTTTTGAGAATTTATGGGAATTTTGAGAGTAATTTGACTCCGGGCTATTTTTGCCTTGTGAATAGACTTTGAAAGTTTTCCTCATGGTGTAACAATAACAACAACATAGTAACAGTATGACCACACTTCTATATGTGACAAAAAAAATTCATGGTACCATAGCATATTTTTGTAATCTTTTTCTGTCACTGCATAATATAAAAATCTTTACATGCCGATAGTTATATGTTCACAAGATTATTTTTAATGACTGTATACTATTCCACTGCTTGGGGTCCTATAAGTTATTTAAGCAATGTCACATTTTCAAACATTTATATTGTTTTCAACTTGTAACTATTACAAATATATGAAGTAATAAGCACAGCTGGTTGACAAACAAATTAAAAAGAAAAAACAATTTAAAAAAATCTGAAATAGACAAAAATGCTCCAAGATGTATAAAAGTTTACAAAAACTGCCTCAGAGAAAAACGAGATGCAATAATGATTCTGAACAAATGACTTGAGTAGAGTGTGTTCTACCAAATTGCTTTCAGTAGCATTGCTTTAGGCCATATCATCCACAATGAAATGATTTTCAGTTTAAAAATGCAATACTTTCAATATACTGTGAGAAAGCTAACGGCAGAGATAAGTATGGAATATCATGGAAGAAGAAAGTAGCATTTAGTTTGGCTCTGCAGGGTTAACAATGGCTACCTACAAATGAAATCCCCTGAGCTGAGCCTTGAAGGATGATTAAGATTTAGCGAGGTTACCAAAATGAAAACTAGTATTCTTGCTGTCCTCTCCTATACAACTCGCATTTCAGGGTAACCAAATGTTCTTAGTTGATGAAGTAAAATTCTTCTTTATAGAAGAGTTCCAGCCAGCAAATGTGGAAGATATTATGGAATTATGCAATTAACATTTTGCAATCCTTAATGACATAACTGATTCAAGCAGTGATCATCAATGGATTAAACCATTAGCTGCACAATGATTGATGGTAAGGGAGGGATGAGGCTGTCACCACTTGAACCCACTGATCAATCTTATTCTAAAAGATAGAGCTAATTTCTATTGATAGGAAATACAGTGGATATAGAAACAACACCAGAAGAAGACAATAAATACAGAATATGGAACGTTCTATATGACCACTGACCTAGTTTCTGCAACAAGAAAACAGCATTAATAAAACACGGGGGTAGCGCTTCGCTGGTGGCGCAGTGGTTGAGAGTCTGCCTGCCGATGCAGGGGACATGGGTTCGTGCCCCGGTCCGGGAAGATCACACATGCCGCGGAGCGGCTGGCCCGTGAGCCACGGCCGCTGAGCCTGCGCGTCCGGAGCCTGTGCTCCGCAGCGGGAGAAGCCACAACAGTGAGAGGCCCCCGTACCGCAAAAAGAGAAGAAAAAAAAAAAACACGGGGGTGGGAAATGTATTCAGTTAAAAGAGAATTAGAAACTTAACCAAATTTAACAATGTATTATTTATTTGGATCATGATTCAAACAATCTAGCTGTAAAAAGATTTTTTTGCAACAACTTAGGAGTTTTCATTATGCACAGGTTACTAAGTGATGCCAGGGAATTATTGTCAATTTTGTTAGCTTTCATAATAATAACACTGTTGTTATGTATGAAAATGTCCATACTTCTGAAGACGCACACTGAAGTACAGGCGAAACTGTATGGTATCTTGGATTTACTTTTAAATACTTCTGCAAAAAAAGGGGAATGGGAGGAGGGGGGAATAAATGAACTAGAGTGTCAAAATCTTAATGTTGAATATAAGAACTTTTTGTATGTTTCCATCTCCTTCTGTGATTATCTGAAATTAGTCATAATAATTTTTTAAGTTTAGCCAAGTAATACAGAGCAGAAAACCATGAGTTGGGGGTGTTACGTACCCGGCAAAGAAAACAGCATAAGCAAGAACTCTGACTCGACAAACACCGTGAGGTCATCAGAGGGCAGCAAACAGCTGGGTAAGAAGGGCAGGCAGCACAGGTAGGGCCAGGTCCCAGGCGACCCTGATGCCACGCGAGGGAGCTTGGGCTTTACCCTGTAGACTATGGGAAACCAAGCGAGGGTTTTAAGCAGAGAATGACGTGGTTCAATTACCCTCTGGTCTAGACCATCACTCCAGCGATCCTGTGCAGAGTGGATTTCAGGAAGGTGATGGAAAGGGGAGTAAGGCTGGAGAAGTCAAGTCCAGTTAGGAGCCTAAGGCAAAACTGAAGACAAGGAACGACAAAGGAGCGGGAATAAGGTAGAGGGGCCAGGAATTAGTCACTGGAAGGGAAAGAATGAACAAGTATCAAGGCTGACTTTCAACTTTCTGCAGGTGTGGCTGAGTGGCTTTGACACTGAAATGGGGAATTCAGGAGGAAAAGCGTATTTGAAGAAAGGAATGAGGGGGAAAGGAAATGACAAAGTCCACGTTAAGCATCCCGAATTTCTGTGAAACAGCCAAGCTTGTTATACACGGAGAGCCCAAGGTATCGGTCACACCAGAGCTATGGATTCAAGGCTCCTCAGAATGTGGGCAACGGCTGAAACCCCAAGAATGGATAAGATCACTCATCCCATAGTCCAGGGGTCAGGCTTGTCATCATTCAGTATCGAGCACAGTATTTAGCATGGTGTGGGCCTCCTACTAAGTACTAAATAAATGATGAATGAGATTGTCCAAGAAGAGCATACAGAACAGTGAGCTAAGGGGAGAACTCTGGAGGTCCGACGTTAGCAAGTGAAAGCATAAAGAGGTCCCCGAAGGAAGTCAATAATAAAGCTCACGCTAGGAGGAGGACAGAGACCACACAGCCACAGAAACTGAGAGAAGAGAGATTTTAAGAAAGGATGAGGCGTCAACACCGGCAAAGACAAGGAAGGAGGAAAATAAGGTTTGGAAAATGTCCGTTCACTGGGCAAAATGGAAGTAAATGATGATCTTAGCCTTCCTGAGTCTCTGAGGCAAATGACCTACTTTGCTCACCCTAAAAATAAAGATAAGTAGCAGCATGATGGCCAGTAGGTAGACAACGTCACTGTGCGTGTGACCATGACCACGTCATTTAACCTTTCTTATTCTTTTCTTACTTTTTAAAATGAAGCCTACGAACTATATTATCTCTGAGGTTACATTCAATTCTAAAATTCTACAAAAGCAAACCCTTTGGTTTAAAGTGTTCCAAAGATAGTAAGAGCCAACTGCCTACTGGTGTCCATTACATTTTATGCTGGACTTCTGCTCTACCCACTCTCTGCTTCATCCTCATCTTCTCTCCCACCACTTTCTTGGTTTTTTCTTTTCCTATAAGTGGTCTTTAAATCACTTCAGGGTAAAAGTGATGGACCCTACATGATCCTAAAAATGACCATGACATTTATAGCGACAACTAAAAGATGACAGGTGAAGAGACACGTCAGGCCCAGAATTTATTTGTCAGCAATTCACAAAGATAAGAAATACTAAGAGATAAATTCCTAAAATATTCCTTGGGGATAAAGAGTAATTAACAGTGATAGCCAAAATGCCATCAACCCAGTAAGTAATCACGAAAGCACACAGCACTGAACCTCCTACCCTATGGGAAGTGAGAGAGATGCCCTGATGTGGAACGCACTGGCCTCTAGTCAGCAAGCTTTAAAAAAGTCCTCACTTTTATTTGATCTGCGCTTATATATGGTTGTCATGCTCTTGGGCCAGCAAATAACTAGAAAATTAGTTCGTGTTACTCCAGCAAATCCGCTAACTTGGGTCTTATCTACACTAAATATTTAAATCATGTCAGACAGATTGTACTTTAACATTGGAACCAGAAATCCATTAACAGCCTTAAAGACCAGGCAATGAATCTGACATTCCCAATCTTAACTTTTATTGATAAATGTTGAAAATATCAACCACAAAATTTAGTAAAAAATGATCTGATTTCTTTTCACTTAATCTGTATTAATGGCTTCACAAACCATTTTAAGAATGAATAAAAAGAAACCTGTCATCTGAATAAGAAGTTTTATGTTTACTACATCAGAGAAATTATTCAAATAGACTGGAATCACTTTTCTCAAATTAATCCCACAATCAGGTAGTTACAGAAACAAGTGTATTTTCATGCTCAAAACAGACGTTTGTTCATCTTGCTACCTACAATCAACACACAGGTGAGCACAGTATGTTTGGAAGCAATTCTAGAACACAAAATAAAGACACAAACAATAGGATATTCCACAGAAAGATGATGGAGTGGGTAAACACATCACCACTGACCAGAATAGATGCTAGGCATATGGCAGAGGTTTTTAACTGAGGTCTGGTTCTCTATAACTCAATCAACTGGTTCCAGTTTTCAAATTTTTAATGATCTTAAAAGAGTTATGCCCCCCACCCCCGGAATGTTGATTAAGACAAATCAAATTAAACACCTAAAGGACGGGTCATTATATAGGCAGGAAGAGAACAAGCAGGCAGGAAGTAAAGACCAGGTAGATAAGCAAATGGGATGCAGATCACTGGCCCCAGAAGCTGGATAGTTAAAAGTTATCAGACACACATCTTCAAGTCTTTTCAAAATCCATTTGCCTGGGCCACAGCCCCAGAGAGTCTGCTAGTGCCTGAACTTTAACACTCCACAAGTGAGTCTGATGATAGGCTAGGATTGAAATCAAAGGGTCTAAGGCACAAGGTAGGCGATCTGAACAGAGGAAACACGTGCCAGGTACAAGCATGATTCTGAGGTGAGGACCTGGCCCCAAAAAGAATTTCTTATGACATGAAAGTCATGGATCTCGATCAGGAGCTGGTCCAAGGTTATTGAGTGCTCATCGTGAGCAGCAAGTTAGTATTGCTGGGAAGGGGCAATGAAGGAAGAGAAGCCAAGTACAGTCTTTAGAGTATTTTCCACTTATTTGCACAATGACACAAATCTTAGGCGTTTATAACAAATTGCTTCATATGTGAGTGTCTTAGCCTGTCTCCACTCCCAAAGAAGGCAAATTCCGCAGGACCAGGGAAAGTGACTTGTACTTTATTGGAATAGACAGTATACAGAAGACGTGCAATAAATTACTAAAACTACTTTGTTACAAGGAAATCTCTAAACCACTCCCCCTACCTTTGCTCTCTGTCTTCCTCCCTGAAGTCACATGAACCAGAAAAGTTATTTCTCTTTTGATTTTTACTTGCAAATATCCTAATTTAATTTTTAATTCAACCTTTAAATTCATATGATTTTAATTTTCTAAATTTAATTCAGTAATCTCTTCACCTTCCCCATTCAAATAGGTTCACTTAGCCTATTCAAACATCTTTCCCCACAACACCCAAGGTTCCATGACTATGTTAAATCTCTATGTTAATTTACGTGCCATGAACACAGGAATTACTGATCAGGAACTGTCCAAAAAACACTGTCACATCAAATTGCATCAATTTGATTATTTCTAAATACATACATTTCTAAAACATTTATGCATTCATTATTCAAAATCTTAATGGAATTAATTCAACAAACATTAATTGAGAACACCTTACTTTTATCATAAATTTTAGTGAGTCAGATACTCATTTAGGAGTTTGCTCAATAAAAACTCCATTGAAATTATCACTGCAATACATTTTAACTGATAAGCCATCATCATGATTAAATCCAATACTGAGTCAATTATTGTTGAAAACAATGAAGTACCACTACTTAAATCTATATTCCAGTCACAAGGGAGAATAAACAGAAGAATCATAATAAAAAGATTTTTAACTCTTAGAGACTTTGCAGCAAAGTGCTCAAGTATGCTGACCTTCCTCTCTGACACAAGTTCAGAAGCCTGAATTAACTCTAGGTAAAGTGATATTCTGTTCAGATGTCTTAGATTTGCTCACCTTAAAAGCTGTCCTAAAACACAGATACTTGATCTATCTACTACTGGAATAGTAATCTACATAATTTAGAGAAGTCGTTAAGACTATCATAAGCTCTAAATCCTTTTCGAAATTAACCACAGAATCCTATCTCCAGCCTTTCCATTTTCATCAGAACAGAACTTTAACAACTGACTCATTTTCTTTGCAGAGATCAAAGTTTAATAAAACTGAAAAATACTCAAGACTTAAATGTAACACTTTTAACTTAATGAAGACAATGTAGATATAAGCTCCTTTTTTTCTTTAGTGTCTTGAGACACTGCATACCTTCAGCTTAGTTTAAAAGAGGAAATGAGAGTGTGGTATAATAGACAGAGATGTGAATTCACTGAAATTCTTAAGAGCTGGGTTCTCAACCTTGTTTCTAACTAAACAGAATTGTCCTGGGCAAGTCAGGAGCCCTAGAACTCAGTTTCTGCATCCTGTAAAATAGGAACTTGATATCAGGTCATCTTCCAGGTCTTTCCCAAATCCAGGATCCCAGTGTACATACAGAGTTATCTCTAAATTCAATTAGAATCTGTTCAACCAAGGACTCTAATCCATCCAGAGTCTTTTGTGTTAACTTGACAGAAGAGATATCAGGTAGGTCTAATGAGGTTAATTTGAGCAACATTAGAAGTGGTTTTTAGGTACTTAGGAGTCCAGTCCAACATGGTTAGTTCTTACAGATGAAACCTCCATATTTAATTCAATACAAAGGCAAGGATTGTTGGTTTCCCAAATGAAACCTCTGGTTTGCAACCTGGCAAGCATATCTTCTAGTCAAAGGAGAACAGAACACTAGGGAATAATTAAAGGGATCTCCAATATATGTCTATGCTTTACCTCCCCAACAAACCAGGGGTCAAATTCAGACCACTGTGTTTCTTTACATGCTTTTGTATTTATCTGAGAAAAGCCCAAGAATGTTTGAGGAAGAAATGCAATAGCCACTCCCCATTCTGACTCTAATCTCTAGTTTTCAGGACTGCCACTAGTTTGATCTTTTTTTAAAAATGCCCCCACTCATATGCATATTATTTCCCTTGGAGCAAATCCCTCTTACCTTCTCAAACTGTCATAACAAGTTTGTGAAATTACAGAATTATGCAATTTGAAAGAAAGGAAACCTTAGAGATTTCCTAATACAATTCTTGTCTTGACATATATGGCCCACTTCTTTCTCTATAACAAGACTTTCACCATCTTACGAGGTAGTCCTCTCCATTGTTGGACAACTTTGATTTTTTGGAGGTTTTCCATTTCATAGTACTAAAATGATCTTCACTTATCTCTTGCAGTACTTTGAGAGCAACACAAAGCCACTATACCATCTCTTCCACGTGCTGGATATTTAAATATTTGAAGAGAGTTGTGACGTCCCGAGTTAGGCCTCTGGACCTATTGAAGTGTATCAATAAGGCCTTGCAACAATTAGCCAATTATTTCTTTTTTAATAGTGCCATCAAAGCACTGGATGATTAACCATTTAGACTTCATATTCTTTTTTTTCTAAGGAACCACTCTCAAGAGAGTCTCCTATTTTAGCCTTACATACTAATCTTACATTTATCTGAATATTGAATTCTGATCATTTGATTCAACATATATAAGCTACCCCCTCAGCTACCTGTCATCTAAAGATCTGCTAAGCACGCTTTGACTGAAGTTGTCAGTAAATATTCAAAGCCAAGGGCAAGACCACAGTCCAGTTTCCATTAACGCTCATCCATTAATCAATTACCTATGAGTTCAGTTGTTCTACCTGCCAAAAATCTACCTAAATATCTCAAGCTACTACTTACCCAACATTTTTTTCTCAAAATTACATGAGCAAGTTCTTTTGTAAGCCCCATTTGTCTGGGACTAGAACCTTGAACTCACTTCAAGAAGTTCTTACTCTATTCTTTATCCCAGCCTGGGCTTGAATTTCCACTGAAATATGCTGAATTTCCACCTTCCATTTTGGAAACGAAAGAGGGTTTGAAGAGTTCTTCCTTTATTATGCCAATTATTAATTTTATTGCCCAATGTTATCATGGTAGATTTTTGAGAGCAAAGACCTCGTTATATTTTAGTATCCACAGTGCAAACAAGATAATCTGGCATAATAAACTTTCCCAATAAATGCTGACAGAATGAATGAATGACCATGATCATTAACTCTCCCAAAGTTCCTGCCTTTCTTATATAAGCCCTAGTTTTGTACGCCTTCTATCTTTGATACCCCCTTTAAATTCAGAGCTTATCAAAGAGCTCCTGATAATACAGTTACACTTTTATGTAACTCCTTTTCTTTCTCAGCAGGATTATTCTCAATTACATAGTCAGAATCACAATTTTAGAGCATCTCATCCTTCTTGAGCTATATTTCTTCTTTATAATCTCTGTACATGGAATTATAAATCAGGCAACATTCACGCTTAATTGGTATTTTCTGTGTGATTTTTTGTTTCTTCCTCCATTCTTCATGTTTCAGCTTCAACACATTTAGGCTCCTAACACTCGAAAAGATAAAAATAATAACATAAATTCGTTCTTTTGTATCTTTAAAGCTTTTATATTTCAGTTCTAATGCTTTAACTCCTTAAATTAATCCATAGAATGATTTAAAATCTTAATACTCACTAAACAATAAACAAGAGAATAAAAAATTATTCTAAGGAACTTAAACACTGAACCTAAAATAGACATTAGCTTTCAAAAGCAGGCATATTATAACTGATTCTTTAAAATCACACTTAGTAATTTAAATTATAAGAATGCCTTGTTTATGTAGCAAGTGTTCTGCAAACCTCAGCCATCTGAAACAGTTGTGCTACCCAGTTCTACCTTCCCTTGACTTGCTGCCTTTTGACCAACATTTTGAACAGCAAATTAATAAATTCTGAATAGCTTTGAAAAACAGAAATCTCCAAGAAGACCTAAAATCATTCATAACTCAACATGACCATGCAGCTCATGAGAAGAGGGCCATCACTTGCTGGGTATGATTCTAATGGTCAAGTCAACTGGCACTAAGCCCAGAAGCATGGAAAACCCAGTGAAGAAAGGCAGAGAGAAGATAAGATAGGTGGGTGGGAGAGGGAGAAAGTAGCAAAAGAGAGAAGCAGAGGAAGTTAAACACAATAATTGTAAGTAGACAGTACAAAAAGAGAGAGCCATACACCCTTTGCAGTCCTTGAGACTCTCAAGAGATAACAGTTTGAGAGAATAACTCATGTCCCCAAGGATTACCCTAGACCACCAATGAATGTATAATGGTGACCAAACATGTTATCTAGTAACAACTGACAGATGTTTCTGTCAAAGAAAACATATTTCTATGTCTTTCACCATCTCTCCACACCCAGTTTTTGAAATCAGCAACAGGTAGGTAAGCTTATATTTGTACCACAACTCTCTTGAGCAGAACTCTAAAAGGCAGACTTTTATCAGAGTTCAAAAATTAATAACAAAATCCTATAGTAACTGTACCTCTACAAAAGTTTGGAAACATTATATATAAACCAACCACCACTATTTTCAACAGGAAACATTCCCATTTCACCACAAGCAGTGAATAGAAAACTAGTCTCAACATACAGAAAAAAGTGCAATTTAGGATTTTGAATCCCTCACAAAAATCAGTTTCTCACCACCTCCAGTGTTATATATATTGATCACAAATTTTATTAACCAGATTTTGAATGAACCGGATTTTAAATCACCTTGGAAAAGTTCCAGGTAAAAGCCCAAATTCTCCCATAGTTACTCAATCATGAAATGTTGAAAAGAAGGAATGATAAGAAACTAAAACGTAGTTTTTCTTTCCTCCACAGAATACAGAGAATCACTTATACCTCAGACAAATATATTTAGAATATTGGCAGCTCAAATTGGCATGATTGACACAAGTAGATAACACCCAAAACAAACACCAGGCTGGGTAAAATCATTATCATAAGCAGTTTTGTGATCCATTTTTCCCCCTCTGTGAAACAGGTAAGAGAATGCTCCAAGATATCACACATAGTCATTTACATACAGTATCATTCTATGGAATTTTCCAAGGTGTTAATTAAAAGTTATAATGAATGTTAATCATCTGTCAATTTCATTGGCAATCTCTGTTCAACCATATGCTTCTCTTTTACACCTGTAAGTTATTTTCTAAAACCATTACTTTAAATTGTTTTACTTCCTTAACATGATATTTGTATTAGTATTTAGGAAACAAAACTTCTGCAGGATATACAGCAATCTTCTATAGTTTTCTACGTATTTTCTAACTTCTTTAAATAAGGTATAAGTGTGTAGGCTTTGCATGATCATTAAACTTCTAAGAGAGAATCTAAAACCCTTTATTCTTTTGAAAAAAATCTTCATTCTTTCTTTTAAAAAATCTTTATACAGTCAGAATTTGAATATATTTTGAAGGTAGAGAAGACAGGCTTCCTGAAAGAAAGAGTTATGTGAGGATGACTTTGAGAATTTGGCCTGAGCCACTGATAGAGTCGAGTGGCCATAACTGAGATGGGAAAGACTGCAGAAGAAGCAGAGGGTATGGGGTTGGGAGAGATCAGGAGTTCATATTTGTACCTATTATATTAAAGTCCCTATTAGACAGTGGAAGAGCTGTCAACTAGGGAGTTGTATATATGAGTTTAAAGTTCAGGAGAGTTCTGGGTTCTAGATATGTATTTCAAAGTCATCAGTACATGTATGGCATTTACCTGTTAGGCTGGATAGAGACTAGCGAAGATTTCTGTTTTGATAGAAAAGAGAAGGGGTCCAAGAACTAAGCCCTAGGGCACACCAGTGTTTAGCAATTACAGCAATGAAGAGGGACCAAATAAAGAACAGAAAAGCAGCAGCTAGTAGGTAGAAGGAAAATCAAGGAAACGGAAGCCAAGTTAAAAGCATGTTATGAGGCAACAAGAGTAAATAACACTTTCTAATGTTGCAGACAGGACAAGTAAGGTAAGGACTGGTAATTAATCATTGGCATAGCAACATGGAGGCCACTGTTGACTCGTTTTGGTGGCGTGATGAAGACAGATGCCTCTTTGGAGTGGTTTCAAGGGAAAAGGAGACGGAAGAATTTGGAGTCAAAAAATTTACGCAACTTTTTCAAGGAGTTCTTCTTTAAACAGATGGAGACACATGTGGAGTAGCTGGAGAGGAGTGGCATCAAAAGAATGTTTTTCCTCTTAAAATGGAAGAAATAATATTTTAAGAGGAAAATGTTGATAGTAGGTTGGTAGGAAAGATCAGGTAGAGGGAAAAGTTGATGATGCCAGAGAGAAAGAGGAACATGGGTGGAAGAACGTCTGAGCAGGCCAGAGGGAACAGACTGTAGATTGTTCATAAACAGAGGAGTCAGCCTTTACTAGGACTGCCTAGAGTTTATACGTAGGGGCAAGGAGAAGGCACAGTGTATGCAGGTAGGTGCATAGCTAGGTGACAGAAGTTTCAAGAAGTCCTCTTCCCTTTCCTTTAATTTCTAGAAGAAATAGGAAGCAAGATCATGAGCTGAGAATGCAGATGGAAGAGGAGTCATGACAAGTGTGAGAAGAGTGGGCTCTTCCCCCCAGAACAAGCTAGGCTCTCCCCCGTCACTGGACCCCGGTATATGCTATTCCTTGTCCTGAGAAATCTGTTCTCCTGGTCATCCCACAGACTCTTCCTTCTCATCATTCAGATCGAAACTCGACCATCATCTTCCTTGACCATGCCAACCAAAGCAAATACTGGGAACTACTTTCTATCATACTATGCTATTTATTCTTCTTCATATGAAATTATCACATTTCTTATGTATAGTTTATTTTCTATCGTGCACACTGGATTTTAAGCTCCTCAATGGCAAGGGCTGTCCATTTTGTTCACTGCTTTATCCCCAATGCCAAAAAAGAGGGCATGGCACATGGTAGGTACTCAATTATAGGTACCATGGACTACATTTTGGAGATCTTAACCTCCCCAGAGATATGTTCTCTTCATGTGACATCTGCTTAGAGTAGGTTTCTCAAAACCACATAAATATAGGAACTGAGGAGAGAGGTGAAATAGTAAACCTAGTTGTGTTCTTGTTGTAAGCACATAAAGAACAAAAGTTAAAACTTGCTCCATCCATGTCCTTGCTGAGACTATCTGTAACAACACTAAAACCAGTGATAACCTAGGTTTGGGACATGACTTGAACTAACCTCTAGCTATGACACTGAGACAACAATTCAGTTTTCTAAGTCTACCAAAAAACACGATTGGCAATGAGGACTCCAGTTCTACATCTCTTTTCATTTTCTCTCTATTTTTGAATCTTTAAGTGTTGCCAAATAGAGGCTAAAGAAAATAAAGGGAATTTTCTGACATTCTGCGAGACTCTCAAGGCACATTACCCAGCACCGTATTCAATCACTGAAGGCCAACTCTTCACCTGGGAGCAGCTGGGGGCACCCAGACAGGGGCATGTAACCAACTAGTTTCTCAGGGGAGCTGAATGTCCTACTGATTTCTTAAGAAATTTTTTTCTTGAGAGAGAGTGAGTCACTGCAAGTTGTAATGAGTGTAAATGTCAATTATTTTAGAAAAGGTGAATTAAATTTACGTGATTTTTAAAAGTTGCCTTTGGAGCATGTTACCTATTTGACTTAAATGGATGACACTAGTGAAACATCCGTTTACAAAAAGCTGTCTTCATCACGCTTCCATAAAAGCGCTTTTAATAATTTTTATTATTTTTTGTTTTTTGGGGGGACAAACCATAGGGAAAGAATAACCTCCTGATGGTTGATTCTACAGCATTTTCATGAGAAAGAAACCAACAAATTGGAGGGAACACTGTGTTAATGTGAGCCGTGACTAACATGCTCTCTTCATAGCCATTTCTCAGGGTTTCATCTACACAAAGTGGCAGAGTCGGCTCTGCTGAAGTAACTGTACATCCCCTTTTATGGAAAATATCAACAGGGATTTTCTTCTTCAAGGCTGAAGGTCTTTTCCTCATCTAAATATTAAAGTCCGACAAGTCTTTCCGACTAACTGGAGCATAATCATGCTTGCTACTTGTTAATTGGGAGCAGGGTGAGGGATAAGGAGGGTGGGAGGGAGATGCAAGAGGGAGGGGATATGGGGATATATGTATATGTATAGCTGATTCACTTTATTATACAGCAGAAATAACACACCATTGCAAAGCAATTATACTCCAATAGAGATGTTTAATAAAAAAGAAAGAAGATGTAAAAATTTAAAAACATCAACAAAATTTTAAAAAAAATTTTTTAAAGCTGAAAGTGTTTCCTGGTGGTTGCAACAAGTTTCAACATGATCCCAGGCTTTGTCAATAACCACAAGGGGAAAAAGAAAGCAAAAGGAAAATGCCTCTCTAGAGTCCTTCATTTCTGAGAGAAGGGTGAATGCTACTCATATTTTATCACTGTCATTTGAGAGACATCTTACCACCAAAAAAGGAGGCCAAATGATAGACCCAGCCATGTGCAGAGCGGAGAATAATACAGCCCAGCAAGGGAGCCAGGAGACCTGGGTTCTATGATCAATTCTCCTATTTATCTATGTGACTTTAAGACTCTCACCTAGAAGCCCTGGACCTCAATTTCCTTCAGTGGGTTTGGAGGAAGGATTATAGGCTATGAAACATGTCCCAGTTCTAAAATTTTATTTCCACAGCCAATTTAAATTCTTGAAGAAAATTTTTACAAAACCCTCCTGAAAGTCTGGGCATTGTAGTTTGTCTCTTTCAGTAGGCAAACACTCAGTATTCTGATAGCTGGTATTGGTTTGCCACTTTTCAATTTTAGAATATTTGAGCCTTATATACATTATCTCATTTTGTCATCTGAGCGGTCCTGCAAAATATATTATCACTGTTTTCTTGACAAGCTAGAAAGAAAGAGAATGAAGGAGACAAAAGATGAAGTGACTTGCTTAGAATGGAGGTGCTACAACCAACACCCAGAAGTATTTGTCCCTATCGCCTCACTTGGAATTAAAACTCACCAGTACAAGCCCATATCTAGAGGCCAGTTACTACGCAGGAAATAGAAACAAGCAGTCACTATGGAGAGAATTTTTTTTAAAACGCCCTGAATTAAGAAAGATTACAAATGGTTCCCATGAACTCAGATAATATATCACATTACTTTACCATGTTGGGTTTTTCCCCCACCATTTAATAATTCACTGTTCTTCAGAAAAGGCAGTCTAAAATAAATTTGTCTGCAGTGGCAAATTTCCTAAAATAAATATTAAACACGACTACTGGAATCTCTGTAGTGTGTTATCAAAATAATGAGATATAAATGCTCCATTTCTATACCACATACCTATTAACAATAAGAAAATATACACATCATCCCCAGGCCTGAACTGAAATTTATATTTACATTACTCAAGAAAAAGAAAAAGAAAAAAAGGAGTAGAATCTTAGAAGAGTTCAAGTATAAAGGTTACTGTCCACACTCAGTGGTACCATCAGAAACCTTACTCCAAACTGTAGAACAACCAAAATGAACATAACCCAAAGGAAGACCTTGTATTTTTTTCCCAGGGGTTATAACTTTCAGGCCTAGTGCCATTCCAGTTGAAAAGTGATAAAGTTTGAACTTCATCAAAAGGCATACAAAATATTTTTAAAAACCATCAACAAAAAACCCTGCAAATGTAGCTGCAGTACTTGCTGCTCTGCATTTCACTAAATCAAGGAATGAACAACTAACATCCATCTGAAGGTCGCAATTTACAAAATGCAAAAAGTTCATATAACTGACTCATCTAATTCTTGCAAAAATCCTGTAAGTTAAACCCAATTTTACAGGTAAGGAAAGAGAAATTAAGTGGCCTGAGTACAGAAAACCCGGATGATGGCTTTAGATCCTCACTCTGCCATGCTATTTCTGAAGCAGTAATACAAAAGCAGGCAGGGTGTACTATGGGACTAATGGGCAAATATATTTAAGCCATTAAGAACTAGGAGAAGTCTTATAAGAATAATATATAGAACTTTCCTAGAAAGCCAATTGTTATTGCCCTTCTCCACTTGTATCCAATAGGCAATAAGAACTAACTTGAGAATTTAACATTTTAAAAAAAGACACAAACAGAAAGAAGGGAGAAACGAAGGACACAGGGAGAGAGGGAGAAACAGAGCAAGGATACATTTCCTAAGCTAGCTAAATATTCTCTTCTCTGGACTAGAGATTGTGATGGCAACAGGCAATTGTACAGCGTAGGTTAAAGAATGAGGTCTTAGGGAATTCCCTGGCGGTCCAATGGTTAGCACTCCAACTCCGCCGAGGGCGGGAGTTCAATCCCTGGTCGGGGAACTAAGACACCGCAAGCCACACAGCGTGGCAATAAATAAATAAATAAATAAAGTGAAGATTGTTTTTTAAAAATGAGGCCTTAAAAAAATCTGTAATTGAAATTTAAACAGAAATATTAAGATAAAGAAAACTGTTTAAATTGAAAAACTGATACCTAATCCAAACCTTATTTTTAGTATACACATTAATTTGAATATTCCCCCTTAGTCACCTCACTAGGAAAATTGCTGTTCCTGCCTTAACCCTCCTCAAAAACATGGCAATTCCCGAAGTAATCTGAGTTTACAAATAATCTACAGTAAAATAAAACAGGACTCAACTATTTCCTCTTAATCCAACATTCTTTGTTGGACCTGCTCTTAGTTGTATCCACCCTCCCAACATGATTCCAAACAGTTATCAAAAGAAGGGATTCAGACATGGTGATATCTGAGATCCACCCCAAAATGAGAATCATATCATTTGTGAATATTCACTCTGTTACTAAATAACCCTCCAAAATTATGGTCCTTTTACATGTATGATTGTGGAAGTTAGTCACGAAACTCAATGTGTCTGTGTAAATTGTGTGTGTTTCTTAGTGTTCATCTACGGAAGTGATCTGTCTGCAGGTAACTGTACCTGTCTATGAGCGGCTGAAATGGTCTGGAAGAGCCAGAAAGGAAACTCAAATGAAGAAACTCCCTGAAATAAATTTTATTATTATGAAACCTAAAGCAACCTCTGACCAAAATGAAGCAGAAAAAAATAAGTCTACATTTAAAATACTTAACTCTGGAAATACTAAATTACTAAATGAAAAATTAATCTGAAAAACCAAAAGACATACAGATTAGTTTTCCATTTGGACAACTTATTTTAGCTCAGAATTAATGGTTTTGAAAAACTCTGTGCATTTTTCATTATTTGGAAAAAACAGGCACACCAATCTAAAAATGGACACAGCTTTGCATGTCAGTTATAACAGATGAACACAAAAAGACATGAAATCTATTGTGACTATGTAAGGTATAACTACAAACTAATGTAACATATTTAAAATCTATTTTAAACCAAATTTTAAACTTTTGCAGACAAATAAGTGTGATTCTTCAACGAACTGAGCTTAAGAAACCACATACTCATCTCTCTGTTGCTACTATTGCTTAAAAGACTTTGGAGGCCCTGTTTTGTAATCCTCCAATTTATGACTGACCCAAGAAAACAGACCGGCTACTTTGGTTCCACAATTTGCGCTGCCCGCCACTTCCACTCCCCTTTTGACTACCTACCTGTTTTATTCACCAGATTTGGCTCAAATGTATCTTTTGACTATGTTGAAATATAAAGACTTTCTTCAAAGTTAGAAAATTTGTCCACTGAGGTTATCAAAAGAGTATGCCTCAGGCTCTATGGCAGCTCCCAAGGAGGCGTTCCTGAAATATTCTGAGCAATTTCAGAATCACTGAAAGAGGTATATACAGCCTTGAAAGTGACTATACTGAATCAGATTCAACACTCCTTTATATAAAAAGTTTTATTTTAAAAAATTGAATTAGTTTCTAGCCATCTGATTTATAAATGTATCTTAATAAGTAAAGATATAAGTAAAATATTCTTAGGCATTCCATTTCATCCAGACATATATGTCAAGGATCAATGGCTTTTCTAAAAAGTTGAAAAAAATTACCAAAATTAACATGAGGAATTTTTGTGCAGAGCAACTATTTAAACAAACAATAAAAGTTAGACAAAGCAATCAACTTAGTTAAATAAGCCCACTGGGAGGAAATCTCAAATAAAAGTAGAAAGAATATGGCTTGTTAAAACAAGAGCCGATGAGATCCTCTCTCTATGTCAGAAAAGCATCGATTAAAAAGGTGTACCCTCTTTTGTCTACTTCTCTAATACTCAATCTATTCTCTCTCTCTGACAAACTCATATTATACCAGATAACAAAATTATCTAGGTTTTGATGAGTACCATATACTTCTCTGTCCTATTTTGAGGTCTGGCTACTTGGAATTCAACCCATCACATTTGGAACTATATCTAAAACCAGAAGATTTTAATCTATTGCCTTCTCAACATGCAGACATGACTCAAACAACTATGCGAAAGTCAATGAAGAAAAAGAGAATAATATACTGAGCTAGGCAGAAAAGATATTAACCAGATTTTGCATCAAGTCTATACTTCCCCACAGATTTCCAAAGAATATGGATACTACGGAAAGGGCCATTTTATCTGGATGCATAATATCAAACTTGCTGAAGAGAGAAGACAAGAGAAGGATGGTTTACAATATTATCAAGTGGGTATACTTCGATTTTTCAGTGAGATCATTTATCTGAAACAAATTCATCAATAATGTCTAGCAGAATAGATAAATTTCATAAGACTGATTGCAAAGTAAACAGATTACTGATAAAGGTATCATTATCAATAAAAAGACTAATGGCCCTTCAAACTAAGGCTCCCACCTTTCATATGCTTCTAACTCCAAATCTGTTCCAAAAAAGTGTTTCATAACGAAATAAGATGTGGTCATGTGTAAAAGCACTAGATTTGGAGGACACTAAACGAACTGTAGGGTTCTCAAGGCGAACATTCTAAAATAAGTTTACTAGTCACTAACCAAAACGAAATGACTTCAAAGTATTGAAAAACCAGCAATAGCCCTCGAAAAGAAAAGACATAATTTCAATGAATCCTTTTACCATACTCTGTACCTAAAATTTCCATCACAGCATAACTCTTCAACAAGCTATCATTTAGAGTTTTAAATAATTTGTTTTCTTCACACCTGTGACACATAGGTGTATTTCTAGATTTTCTTCTTTCTGATCCAAGTTATATTTTTTTAAAAGACAATGAATCTGATATGCTATTGCAATTAAGCAGGGGTCATTTCCATTTTGCAAGCAAGATGTCCAAAAGAAAAAGATAAACGTGTCAATTCCTTAAATAAATAAGAGTCATGTTAACTTTAGAACTCAGAACCCCTCTATCCTAGATATGGAAGATAATTTCATGTTAATGATTTGATGTTAATTTCTCACATACATAACAGTTCTTGTCGGTACATGGAACACAGGCTCTTTATAACAAATACCCCACAGATCTTTAATTGGTAGCTAGGAAACATGCTTTTCTTAATCATTGAGTCTCTTTTAAATATTATATTTTTAAATACTCATTTAGGGAAACTAATGAGGAAAGATATGAGAGGGATAAAGAAGGTATGTTGTTTTCAAAATTAAAATTTTCAGGACATCCGTCCAGCAGGCATAAAACAACATAAAACAAATAACTAGATAATCAAACAATGAAAGCAAACTAGAAATAATATGAAGGCTTTTTTAGAAACTATTATTGCACATGTGCAATAATTACTTCCATCAAGACTTTTATTATACGTTTGTTTTTATGGAATCACAATGCACAAGTGCGTGTTATTGTTTAAACACATTCACCACATACCCTATAACAGAATATGATGACAATATATATTAAGGATAATACAGAAAATGTGGCTAAATGCATCCTGTATTATGTTTCCATAATACAGCATGCAAATGGTCCTGACTAAGCAGACACAGGAGACGGTCGTTAGTGTACACGCTGTGAATGTATATTATGAATAATGCATAAAACTTGGCTAAATCCTAATGAGTCCATTGACATCCTATGGGGTCCAAAGGAAGCTCAGATCCCAAAGCCCTGGCACATTTCTACCCACGAATCATTATAAAAAACCTTGAAAACAAAGGACAATAAACTACATGAATGCACTCTCATTCTAAGTAAAGGTTTTGAAGTAAGCACAAAAATGGGAAGAAACTTTGAAAAGAGAGCTAAAAGTCCATCTTACACCTCACCCCACTTACAGTTTTTCAGAATTATCCATTGCTATTTAAATGGGGCAAAAGCTGCAGTTGAAGGTTTGATGTTATTTCTTTTCTCTGGTTTTCTTCAGGGAGCTGCTATTACAAGGAAGATCTGAGCAATCCCTAAGAAAAGTGACCGAACTCTTAGACCACGGTGGTAGAAAGTCTTCCTGCTTTGAAAGAGTCATGTTTACAAAATGAATTATGGTCCATTAAATAAGGAAACAGATACAATGTGTCTGAAAGCAGTCTTTATGGTAGCAACGCCTTAAAAAATCTAGTTGTTACACAGCTTTTTAAAGAATCAAAAAGAATGCCATGAATATGTTCTTGCAGCACATCGAAAATATTAATGTTTTTTTCAATAGCCATTAAATACTCTTAAAAACTGAGTCCTTGCAAAGAGAAATCATATGGATATCCCTATACGAGCATACCCCGAGATGAACACCTATACGAACACGATCAGCCTGATCACTAAGCCAAAATGCGGAGCCGAGCAAGCTGTGCTTGAGATGCACAAATCGAGTATGTGACAGAAGCCTGTGCACCCAAGCCTCTCCTCAGAGTGGGAGTGGGAACGCGAGGACAGCTGCTCCTTCGCAGTGCTCCCAGGGGCCGGTGGGAAATGGGCATTCTGAGAACACATCCCCAGGGTACAGTGCAGACAAGAGGCAAGGGCTGGCCACTTGGGGAAGCAGCAGGCCAAGAAAAACCCTGCACTCTCAGAAAACACGCAAGAGCGAAATGGTGCAGTGGGAGCCAGAGTTAAAGTTCTGGGATGGAGTTCTTGACAATTTGCCCAGCTCCCTGCCATTTTCCCATCCCTTTTCCACGTAAGAGGACTGGGTACAGTCAGGGCAAAGGCAGAAGCTGGAAGCTGCCACGGAACCTAAAGCACGGAAATGCATCAACACCTCCATCGCTGAATTCTAAAACGCAGGTCATTGACTAGCCCACGTTTGGGCTAAAAATCAGCTCACGGCTTCGCTGTAATGGTAATCTTACCTATAAGGTGTGAGTTGAGGACTCCCTGGAAGACCCCTTCTGTGAAATAATATTGCCGTATTTTTCCATCTCTCACTACCAGCACAGCCCGAAATTCTAACTCTAAACATTTAAGAAAAACAGCCCTTCATAAGTTTCTATTTAAAGTACAATACTCCTGGGTATAGTTAAGTAAGAAAAATTATGATAAATTTCTGTTTGCTTGAAGAACTAGGACAATGGAGGAGACTCGCATGTTTGGGGTAGGTACTGGGCGATTTAAAAATAGGGTAAAAGGTTAAAGATGGGACACGCTGCCATTAGCTCTGCTCTTTCGATTGGACTGACTCTAGCACAGCCAGGGATTCTGTGATGAAGAATTAAGACTTTCGGTGGAGACTTAAAGTTTAAAACTTTCTCAGCACTGTATTATTGTTTGTATTTACACCTGGGTAAGTAAGCACTGTCACTGTTGCTGGAGCATGAAGTATGAAAATCATACAGAAAAATAAGATATCTGCTATAACCACTTCTGCTGTTTTCCTTGTTCTGAAACTTGCCTCCTATCAAGTGCAATAGAAGAAAGTTCAGCTCCTGATATAACAATTCCATCAAGTTATTCTGCCTTTGAAAACCATTCTCCACCACGGCTTGTCCTGGTGACGCTTAAGCGACTGACAATTGCTTCCCTCCCCACCCCGCCCATGTTTCTTCACCCCTCCCAGATGCCACCAAAAGAATAACAGAAAGTCTCTCAGTAGCACTTTGCTTCTCAGCAGGAAGCTGTACTGTTTGTGATATCCATTTTGATACAAACCTAAATAAGGCCTCTGGAAATAGGTAATGCATAAAAAGAAGCATTTTGTGTCACCAAATTATTATTATAGGTTACTGTTAACACTTGGAAGATAGAGGTGAGTTTTGTAGCTCCCCACTGAGGTGACTATTTCTCATGAAATCATAGGCCCTACCTCAGAAGATGGTTCAGGTGAGCTTGCAGTAAGGCAAACTATCTGGTTGACCTAGAGGATTCTGATAGCTAGTTTAAGTGGGGAAGCTGAGAGCAATGCCAGTTAAACAAAAGGACCGGCTCAGCATGTCGAGCCAGCAGTCGACTAGCACAAGTTTAACAGCTGACAGAGCTTGGAGATGTAGGGAAACGAGAACGTATCACGATATTTTACTATCAGACAGATTTAAGACTCTTCAAAAGCTCTCCTTGCGAAGACACATAGAGGGGCAAAAGTTCAGAGCAACAACTATTTTTTCAAAAGGTCATTTGTGATAAAACTGTTAACTAGTCCTGTTGAAATAATAAATTAGAATATTGAATATACTGACGTTTCTCTAACCATTTCTTCATATAGTTTTGATGGTAAATAAATTTTGTTTTGGAAATTCCCTGCTCAAAAATTTAAATTGCTGGTCTATAATTAAGATTCTGAGAAATCTAAGAACTTACCCTAAAACTACTCCTGCATTATAATCCTAGCACCAATTCTTGAAAACAGTTATCATTTTACTTCTCCTAATTTAACTTTTGTAATATTTGATTCTCTCTTATTCTTCTCTCTGCATCGCTACATTAAGATAAGCATCGTTCACAATCTTAATAATTATAAACATAACTGAATTCAAGGATCCAAATCGAAGACCACCTTCTATCAACCTGTCTTAGTGAAGGAAGCACAAAGAACATGCATGACATTTTCTCATCTTTCAGCCCAACTCAGATCACTTTCCAGTTAAAAACTGTACAGGAGAGAATCATCACGTCACACCATAACTTGACTTTTCCTTCTTCCTCATGCATTTTTATTCTGTTGGTAAAAATTATCACGTGGGACTGACTTATTAAAACAAACAGACATGACCGAGTTCAAATCTCTTGAGACACAGTAAACACAACGCAAAATGTAATTCCTCAAATTGGAATAACTGGTATTTACTGAATAAATAACTAAATTAGTAAAGCTTCTTCAAAGTCAGTATCATAGGTTTATGATGAAGAGCAACAGAATTATTCTGCCCCTGGTATCAAGGAAAAAGAAAACAGCTAATATGAACAACCAAAGTTTTATAGGAAGTTGAGTAGACTATGGACACCAGCCAAATTTCATAGCTGCAGTTTTTAGCTGAGTCTCTAAATTTGAAGGCAGAGCAAATGTTTCTCTCCCCTTTCCTAGACACAACCCATAAAATGATAGGCTCTTTTTAACGTCTAAGAATGTTGTTTAGGTCTCATCCTAGTCAGCAACAAGATCTTCAGACTGAGAAAATACCTAGTCAATCGCATTAAGCTGCAGTGTGTAACATTTTAACATCAGAAGTGCTAGAATCACACACTTCAGTTTAAGGCGACCATACAATTCCAGCACAATCTCATTCAAGGAATTCTGACTAGCTAATTCCTTGGCATCCTCGGGATATCTAGATAGCATCTGAATGCCAGATACTGAAATGAAATCTCCTATGTTTCCATTTTCGAAAATAATTCCTCAATTCAAATATTCAACAGCATTACATCCGGTCATAGTCAAAGGACCTTACTGTTGACAAGGCACTTCCTTGAAAGTTTCTGCAGGCTATTTGTCACACACCATACGTACCTGTGCAGTTCATTCCCTGGGAAGTCACTTGCACCGTAGCTTCGCCTTAAAAATATTCCTACACCCATGCTGATTTTGTATCTGTTCAGTTCAAATTTAGATTCATTGGTACCTTTCCACAGTTACATTTCTCGTTCAGTTGCTGTGTCCTCTTATTTATTCTGAAGTTTTCGATGTAAGACAAACAGGAATACCACCTTCTAAAATTACTACTATCCTACCATTCTCTGATGGAACATTAGCAGGAAGCAATATTCTCCAAAGCTATGAAGCATACACTGCCCTAAATTACATTGCAGTCGCTGCCCTGAGCTCACACATTTTTGAATAGAAAGGCTCCCAGGGATCTCTCTGTACTGACGGCATTTACTGCTTTAAAATATTTTTAACCTAGACGCAAGTGCCAGCCTTGCAGTTCCTCATGCTAATCCCAGCTTGGGTGGCTGTTCTTAAGGGAAAGCATTCAAAACATTGTAACAGTACATCAACTTTGACCCTTTTCACTTAAACATGAGACTCTTTTAAAAAGTTTGAATTCCAGAGGGAATCACTGAACTTTGACCTGCTTAAAATTAGTTTTGTTTTAGTGCCTTCATGGTGACTCAGGCCAATTTTCCAGACAGTTAAGACGTTTCTGCCCCTGAAGATTCCAGTTCAAGTCCACAGCTATGTTTGCTGGTCAGAGCAGAACACTTTGTCCCAGGGTTTCAAGCAACAAATTCCCAGATCTCCATCTCTTTGCCAGATGTTGGCATTAGTTGGTATTAACATAGATCTAAATATACACACACACACACACACACACACACACACACACACACACACACACACTACACATAGTCAGAGGACAGGCCTTTGTTTTTTCACTTAGAGCCTTTTAGGAAAGAAAGTTTTCCACTCAAAATTCAGTCATGGAGAAATGTTTATCAGGATTATATAAACATTACTTAATAGCCTAGCTCCTACAAGAATAAAACTCCTAACTTTTGGTAAGCAGTACCATGATATAAGCTTTCTGAATCTACTTTTCTTAATGGGGAACACGAAAGCTGCTGGGATTTTATTTTCTAACCTATTATAGATTTTAGAAATTGTCAATGAATAATTATATTGCCAATGAACATTATCACAGTGTTATACTTTCCTTCAATGGAATTTCAAATATGACATTTGCCGTCAAAAATCCATGACAGTTAATAGGTAAAACAAAGTTACCAAAGAACTCAAGGTACAGCACATGTTAAGACTGATTTAGTCTCCAAAACTGTTCCCGTTGTTGGGAAAAGGAACAAAAGAGCACCCAATTTCATTAATACAAACTAAGGTGTTTAATATGAAGGAAGTAGCTATTAGTCTGGAACAATTCCTGCATAAATCTTGTGCTTTAAAATTTTTAGAATAGTCAAGGATAAAGGCATTCAGGAAAAGAAAGCCCATTTAGTACCACAAAACCAGAAAAAAAAGAAATGTGAACATAGTTTAACCAGGATAAAAGAATCACTATGGCACAAATCAGTCTACACAAACTACATACCATGTTAAACAAGAAGCCTTTATCTCCAAAGGGTGTGTTAGCTATACCGAAAAGTGGTGCAAAAGTGTATACCAGATCTTCAAACACTGGTTTGCACTTAAATCTATCCATTTTCAAGCAGCTATAAATGACATTTGATCCCTGTTGATAACACCGAAAGCTGAAAGTCAGAAACTACCTTTGGGCTTCTGCCTAGTCTTATGACCCAAGAGGCAGAACCGTTTGCACTGATTGCAGCCCAGACTTGCAATAGGGCCCACTCTTGCTTTGAGCTCCCCTTGAATCTTTTTATTATATCTTCTGACAAATGGATCATAACCATGTTTCCAAATATGTTGTGTGTGTTGCCTCTAATTTCCAAAGAGGCTCTCTAAATGCTTTAGATTTTTCATAAAGATGGGGATGTCAGGTACCACTAGTGGTCCTTTATCTTACAAGTCCAGCAATTTTTTTCTTAAAGGACCACATGGTAACTATTTTAGTATTATGGGCTGTATGTTATCTGCCACAACTATTCAACTCTGCTCTTACAGCTTGAAAGTAGTTGTGGATAACAAGTTAATGGAAGAGCATGCTTGTGTTCCAATACAATTTTATTCACTAAACAAGAGTCCTGCCCAGGGGCTATCATTTGCCATCCGCTGCCTCAGAAAGTTGTCCTAAACTCTCTGAGATCTTTGGGCTTCTAATCTTCATTGATCTTACAGGGTCGCAAAAACCAACCATGGCAAAATTATATTTGAATTGTTTCCTCTCCTTCTATTAGACAGCACTAATACCAATTCTAACACTCAGAAAATAAAAGCTACTCAACTAAGTCTCTCTGGCAATCACTTCTTTCACTTCCTACCCATTTAAGAGAGAACACAATAAAGATGTTCAAACTGGAGGCAAGTGGTGAACATTCTGGATATGTACATTACTAATTCATTTTATTCATAAATTATTTAACACATAAACTTGTGTGAGTTGTACTGAATGACCACAGATTGTTTTTAAATGAAGAAAATATTTAGAAGTCAATCCAATTATTTTACATTTCAAGCACATGTGACTACTTGCTTTTTTTTTACTGACGGTTAAGAAAACAAGCACTAATAGTTCTGAAAACCGGGTCAATTACTTATAGGAAGAGGTCAACTGAAATGAAAATTTCAAGTGCTACCAACTAGTACCTTCAAATGACATGAAAATAAGTATGAATTATGTAAGATGCTAAAGGAAATACACACACTTATAGATCAGACAGTAAATGACAGTATTTAAATAAAATAAAACTGTGCAGAGACATTCCCACGTAAAGACCATTATCTGAAGAATCTGCCAACACAGGATTAGCACTGTAGTTGCTTAATCTTTTAATTGTCTTCCTAATAAAATATGCTGCTAATTGTTTAAGATATTTTGACCTTGCATTCCAAAAGGCATGTTTGCATTTTTCTTTGCATACGTTGTAAAAACTAATATACAGCGTCATTAAAAAGTAATGTGACTGGTTTGTAAACAAACATACCATGTCATCCAAATGTGCTTTCCCTTCACAGTGGTCACCTCAGAACACCACTCACTCACTCTAAAGCTCAGACGTTCCTCACAGTATTTCTACCTCCTTCTGAAACTGCTTTCTAAGTCTGTACCACACACAGGCATACACATTTCTAAATATCCTCAATGGTGACAAATTTCATAATTTGAAAGTCAATTTTAGCCATTTTCATCATTTCAAAGAGACATTTATAGCCAACTCTGGTGAGTAAAAAAAAAAGCATGATGAATCTTGGTATAAAATGCGAATAGAAAGTAATGAGATAGATGTTTTAGTCAGGCTTGCAAATGATTCAAAAGACAGTTCTGAGAGGAAGTTTTCCAAAATGTTTTGGACAAGGGCATCAATGGAATCAGGGTTTTGCTTCTCTGGGTGAAATTTTGAAAAACAACATTAATATGAATGCATAAATTATAATGTGATCATTGTCTTTAAAAATCAAACTCTGTACTTTTCACTCACACTCTGCAAATAAAAAATAGAGCGGATATACATATTCATTCTGAAGGTTATTTATGCACGTTCTTAAGCTTCCACTGGGCAAAACTAATAACAGGTTGATTTGCAAAATATTATATATAATATAAACTGAACTCTTTTGATCTTTCAAAAAAGTACAATTTTTAGAAAGTCTTATTTTCATAGTCAGATATTTACATCCAAACCCATTCTTAGGCTTCTATAAACTTTTCCTCCCCTATGCAGTCAAAACCTGACAAGAGCTCACTGTGGGATTACGTTGAAAAATTGCAAATTTAAACAAGGTGCGATCGTATACGTTTTCACACATTATTGTATCATGTTGCACCAGAACACTAATGTATGCACAGTTCCAAAATAGCTTGGGTTATTACTGCACAGCTTTGAAAACTATGAAAATCCCAGTAAGAGTACCTTTCAAAAGCTGCTCCTTCATTATCGCACACAAGTAAAAGCTTGCTTTCACTATTTGTATTTTACAATAGGAAAAAATACAGAAATGTCTATGACATTGTCTCATAATTCTGAGGTCTTACTTCTTATTAGACTCTTTGTAGTTATAAAAGTTGTTTCATCAATATGAATATGACAGTGGGACTCAATACTATTTAATCGACTCAATTATGGAACAAGTGTTTTTTTCCTTATGCTGCCCTACTTTCCTTAAAGTTGCATTTGAATTATTGATGACGTTGCAATAAAGAATTTCTTTGTTACACATAGTTTAGAAGTAAAGAATGGTGTTCATGGTTAAGGTTTAGATCCACAGTGATAAAATAAACACACTTGTTGTCCTTTCAAAGAAAATCAATAGCATGGTACAAGCTTAAAAGAATGACTTTTCCTTTTTTTTCTATTGTCTTGACAACATGATGTGCTGAAATCATGACTATAAATACAAATATAAAAGGAGACAATGGTAAGCAAAGTACGCTATAGAAAATACCATTCCAGGTCTTTCTGGGTATTGAAAAGATTTATACCTATGATGAATTTAGGTTCTGCTTTTCCTCAAGTATTTCAAGGACCCGTTTAGACTTGTAGCAGGATAAGGCCCTGAAAAATGGAAGAATGAATCGTTTTGGAGACAAGGACAACGTTTCTTATTTAGACTACTCTAATCACTACATAACTGATGCCCTGTTCGTTCCATTTTCCAAACAACAGCCAGAATTATCTTTTTAAAATGCAAATCTGAATCCTCTAATTACTTGCCCTTACTTTTTTGATAAAAAAACAGAACCTCAGCAGCATCTACAAGACGCTACATGACAGGACGCCGGCCTCCTCCTCCAGCCTCATTCCTCATGACTCCTGCCCTTCTTTTCTGTGCCCCAGCCACTCTGGTCTCCTTTGGTTCTTCAATATCCCAACCTTTAACCTACTTCAGAGCTTTGCACAAAGTGTTCTTTCTCCACACTCAACCACAGCTTACTTCTCTTCATATTCCAACCCAAATGTCTCATCCTCCTGAAAGTCCTGCTGTGACTTCTAGAATAAATCAGGCTACGCTATAATATCTCCTTATAGCCCCCTGTATTCACCCTCCATAATATACTCCATAGTACTCATCTAGAATACAACTTTCATAGCCAACCTACGTTCACCAAGTCACCAGAGTAACGGGTGTGTTCCATTCCCTCCGTGAAACACACTATTAGCCAGGGTACCCTCATAGCAAAAAGGCTACTGTAGCACACCACACACTCCCACTCTAACTGCTTTACTTATCTGCTTGATCCCAGGGCTCTTTATACCATTGCTATTTGCCACTGTAATTGAGTAAATTCATTAAATATTACATAAGTAATAGAATATGAGGGCAAAAAGGATGCTGTTAGTGACACTAGATTGAATGCTTCTTTAAGGAATAAAGGTAAATTGTTTTTAAAGACCACTAAATTAGGTGTCTAGTAGCTTCATAAAATTGGAATAAAAATAAAAAAAACTAGACAAACTTCTGCACTTGGATTGCTTGCCAAATGCCTTGAAATTCTCCTATCATTTTTAGCAAATCAAAAGTAAAAACCACAGAACATATATTTTGGGTGTGAAGATGACAAGGAATGTTACTCAAGAGACCCATCCTTAAAAGCTTCAACTATACATCAATTAATTGGCAAATTGATAAATATTGATAAACAATGGAACACCAATAAACAAATTGACTAAACATTGTTTAAAATCTTAAAATATTTAAGGAAGGATGACATCATTTCTCTAAGACTCTATGCTTTAGCAATTTTTTTTTAATTAACAAGCCAGTTGCCAGTCACAATTACACCGAAGTAGAGAAGGTCTCTCCAGCATGATTAGCTGATTAACCTCCATCTTTCTCACTAGATTGGAAACTCCATAAGGGCAGGGGCCAAATCTCTTTTACTTACCATGGTAACTCCATTACTCAACATTTGTCATATGTGACAAAGAACAGACTCACAATAAACATATTTTAAATGAATGAATTAAGAGTTAATCATAGTCAAATACAACACTGTATATTTTAAATTGCTATTAAGGTCAATATGCAAACGGTTATAAAGAGAATAAGAAAAAATATGGATGGAATCACCTGAAAACGTCAAGGCACAGTATTCTTTTGAGAGACAGATGTCCTTTACTCAGTAATGGTAAGATCATTTGTATGTATATAAAAAAGGAAGCTTGGGCTTCCCTGGTGGCACAGTGGTTGAGAGTCCGCCTGCCGATGTAGGGGACACGGGTTCGTGCCCCGGTCCGGGAAGATCCCACATGCCGCGGAGCGGCTGGGCCCGCAAGCCATGCTCTGAGCCTGCGCGTCCGGAGCCTGTGCTCCTCAACGGGAGAGGCCACAACAGTGAGAGGCCCGCGTACCGCAAAAAAAAAAAAAGGAAGCTTAATTCTTTATTATTTTTAAAAATAGCACTCTCTAGCATAATGAGGTTTCTGCCTTTTAACTTATGAACTATATTTTAAATTATATGATTAGGCTTACTTAGGAATCCAACCATGATTACCATATCCTTATTAAGACTTCTATATACTGGTTCCAAATCTGGCTACCTTTTAATTTAATCTATAATGAAAAGTAGTAATAATGCTAATAATGCTACCTGAAATGTATTTATGCCCCTTCCTTCCAAGAAATTCAAAGCAACCAACATTTGTGAGCAGACAGTGTTAAATATAAAAATGAAAACACAACTGAAATGAACTTTTATTAACAAAATAAAAGATGTTAATAAGGAAGCCAAGCTACCTAAAGTTCAGGCACAAGATAAATCTGGAATAATTCTTTAAAGCCAGGCTGAGTTTTGCTATAAAAATGCTTATAAACATTTAAAATTCCAAAAGGACATGAAGGAACTTACTACATTTAGGAAAGGTTTTGCCTTTTCAGGTTCTCTACTGCTGAGAGACACAAATAAAGATATCTTTTAATTGTTGCATGCAACATTTATAAATTCATGAATCCAAGGAAAAATAAGCAGTGAGAGAACATTCAAAAGCATTCTGGCATATTAGGCAGGATATGGCTCGTAAATTAGAGCCAGATATACAGAGGGGTAATGGTGTCAGTGTGGCCCCAACCTTTTAGTTAATTATGAGGAATTGCTAAACAGAAGGAAATGCTAAGTCATTATGATGCTGGCTAGCACAAACACACAAACACACACACACACATTCCTTTCATGATTTTTAAAATATCTTAAAGTACCACAACTGTGTTCTAAAACCTTATTTATTTCTTAATACCTGTAGTTCATACTATCACATTTAAATAGTTGCGTAGGTCAAACTCATAAAAATTGTCAAAGTTTGACACCAGTACACTTTCTCCCCTATTAAGTATATAACTTATGCTCTAGAAAACTAGCTCAAAGAGTCTTCAAGGTGGGTTCAAAAAAAAAAAAAAATCCACTGGCATGCTAAAAGAGAATATTACAATTTTTATTTATATTTCTTATTCTATAGATATCCTTTATTCCCTCTTTATCTCAGGCCTTTTAATTTCTACTTTTGCATGTTTACTGTTAGTAAAGTAATATTTTCTTTTTTTATTGATGGTGTATATACATTATCAAAAAAAAGTTAGGAGAACACTGACTTAGATGCCCATCTGGGAACCTGAAAAACCTAGGCCTATACTCTTGTCCACATACTGGGCAAGAATTCCTCCTGCTTTATAAATACACAAAGACACCATTACCACCACCATATGTCTATGTCCAGTCAGCTGTCCTACCTCCAATTAAAATGTCCCTTGGTCTCACTCCATAAAGACATTTTCTCCAAAGCTGGAAGTTCAAGATGATCCACGTATTCCTTTTTTTCATCTAACTATTAATAGATTGCCACAGGGGCCTTCATTTCACAACTGGAAGAACTTAATGTTAATGCCATTCTCTCTCTTTTGTTTTACCATTTTGTCACACATTGTGGCTTGTGGACTACACTGTCTAATTTTTAGATAAATTAACCCTCATAAAGCAGAGAAGTGGTTTTAAAATATGTCCTACAAAACAAAACAAAAACCTAGGAATTTTCAAAGTAGTACTAATAATGCAAATACAAGTGAACATGGGAAAATGGCAGAACTGTATCTTTTAGACCAACTGCTAGCTCTTTGTCAGCCATATTTCAAGAAAAATCTATGAGAATTCAAAAAAATAGAGAGTCTCGGGAAGGCTGTGTTTCGTGGATACTGCAGTGTGCTACCTAGCAGCGCTCATTTCCTAGCTACCAAGAGTGCTGGCTGCTGAAGACTCACATCTAAGGCCTTTCTCAAGAACTGCCCTCATCCAAAGTTCCTCCGGCTCCCCAGGGATGGCCCACATCCAGCACCAATGTATGGTTACAAAGACCTGGGCCCCTTGTCTCAGTTCAGGACATCTCCAAGGAGCTATCCAGTTCCAGAGCTCCTCATAGGTTAGCTGAAGCCCCAGCTGCATCATAGTCAACTTCTCCTCAGGCGCATCCTGCTTCTCTGAGCCCCTCACAGGTGCTGTCGCCAAGAACCCTCCCAATAAATCCAATGCATGCAAATCTACACGTCAGAGTTGGTTTCCAGGGAACTCTGATGTAATACCACTGTTACTTCAACTATTATTTAAACTAAACCTTGCTCTCAGAGTTTACTGTGCCCTGAATATTAGCTCAAGTATAACACATGTACATAAATTATGAATATGTGTCTGTGCGTGCATGCACATTCTACAGGATTGTGCGCTCTAAAAATTCTACTGATAGGGTACCCCTAAAGTATTAACATGTCACCAAACATGCATTTTAACTGCTGACTTAAGGAGCCAGTTTTGCATTTTCTGGCTAATGTGTCATTAGTTCATTCACAGGCAAAGCAGACCGTATGTTACTGCACATCATAAGGTTCCCCATGGCCTAAAAGACAGAATTTGGGGCATTTGGTCTATAATAAAAAGACCACCTTGATTCTGACCGCTGCCAACATCACAGCCTCATCTCAGCTGGTTCCTATCATGTACTTTATGTTCTACCAACACCAAACTCTCTGTAATTTCACAAACACGCCACACTATTTTTCACCTTCTTGCCTTTTTACTCACGTTGTCCTGTCTGCTTGGAATACCCTCCTCCCTTCTCAAAGCACCACCCTCTTCCTTTCTTAGCTTAACTCAGAGCCTTTCCAAGGGCAGGTTGGCGGAAGCAGAGTGCCCAAGTACAGGCAATAAGGGAGCACAATGTCTGCAGAAATTTTAAGAAGCACAATATAAATGACTAAAAGTCAGTGGTCTTTTTATTATCTAATTCTAAGACTAACTCTAAATTATGTCAGTGATAAAATGATCCTTCCAACCACAGCGGACTGCCCCCAAGGCCCACCCTGGATATGTCACTCCACCTTTTTCAGCCTAACTCAGAAATTCCAGTAAACATTGGGCACTTCTAGTAAAACCTGTAAGTTTGAACATAAGCCATTATTAACTCCAGGAAAACCAAACAAGTTGTATAAAAAGTAAAAGTAATCAATATATAATATTCTCAGTGATAAACAACATTTTAAAGAGTCAAAGTAACTGTGTGCTTTTTGGGGTATTTTTTGGTTTTTTATTTATTTTGGTTTTTTGATTTTTTTTGGCCTCGGGGCTTGCGGGATCTTAGCTCCTGGACCAGGGATCGAACCCAGGCCCCCTCAGTGAAAACGCCTAGTGCTAACCACTGGACTGTCAGGGAATTCCCGTAACTGTGTTTACTGAACTGATTTCACCCTAAAAAAGGGGGGAGATGAAAGTATATTGGGACAATGGGAAAAGGAGTATGTGTGGTTTTAGGAAGCAGGGGTGGGGGAAGAGTAGAATAACAAAGCCAAATAGTAGGAGGTTAATCAATAACTAACATTTTTTGAAAAATAAGGAGTAAACATTTTATTTAGAAATACAGAGTTGGAAGTAATAGGAATGGAGTGGCATGATCGTAAGACAGGAGTGCTATTTTGTTATGTAGCTTTGAATTTTATACGATATACATACTTTATTTTAGTCTGTATTTAATTGATTGATAAAATACTCAGCTCATACATCAATTCACTTAGAAAATCTTCCCCCAACCTCTCTTCTGTGCTCTCAAAATACTCTATCGCTCTACCTATCACACTGATATATAATTACCAGTTTATGTTACTAGCTTCCCTATCAAATAGAGGTTTGTGCAGACAAGAAGCAAGATTTACTTATATTTGTATCCCCCTGGCAGAAATGATACATAAATTTAAATCCGAATCTGAACTCAATAATTTTTTTGAGCTCCAAGTAGACAAAAGTAGTAATAAGATACAGGTTTCTGATTTCAAACAGTAACATTTATGACCATAAAATGTCATCACATGGTGGAGCTCATTATGGCCAAGGATTGTTTTATAGACTTTGTACTCCTTCTCTCATTAATCCCACACAACTGCTTTATGAAGTACATCTAATTATCCCCATTCTGCAGATGAGGAATCACACACTGAGAGAGGTTAAGTAGACTGCCATGCTAACGACGTAAATGATGATCCAAAAGAGGAGTATAATATCAAACTACAGCATCCACATCCCTAGGCAAACTCACAGTGTCCCTCAAAGGATAAGGCATATTCACAACATGCTTACGATACAGTACAATATACAGTTAAAGCCTTAAAAGTGGTTATAGGTATACATATCATAAGATCAGAAGGAGAGATCTTCAGTCAGTATATTCTGTGGGGATGCTGTGGAAAAGCAAAATTTAATGTGGAAATTAAGGAATGGGTAGGGTTTCAGAAAATCTATATGAAGGGATGATATATACAGAAGGAAAGCATAGAAACGTGAGAGCAAATACATATGCGTAGACGGGAGGGACTGTAAGTTTTGTATCAAATCTCTCTGCTTGAATACTCAAGAGCTAAAGCAGGTACAGATCCAGCCAGCAGGATCCCTCGTAGGTGTATGGACTTATGCATCTCTTTTCTAAACCTATGGAACATGGAAACAATGGGTAATTCCCAGGTGGAATATTCCATTAGGTTGGTGGAGGGGGAATGGCCGGGGGACAGTTACAAAGCACCTGAAACTGGGCAATTTCCCCTCCAAGGGTGCTTGTGAAACCTTTCCTTTTGTCTCCATCTCAAACACAACTGCTAAAGTCCAAAATCCAAGCCACTATCTTTCTCTTGCGTGAGTCGCTACAATAGCTTTCTTACTAGCTTACCAAATCCATTCCTTCCTCTCTTAAATTTAGTCTACATGCTCTAGCCACAAATTTTATTAGTCTTTTGCTTAAAACTATTCAATAGGTTTCTTATCAGCCTTATTATGAAGACTCACCTTTACAGCCCCATCCATGTCCATTTCCCAGTCACTTTGGTCCAGCCATGCTGGCCTTCTAATTCCAGGAACACATCCTTCTCCCTCTCTCTTTGGAGCTTTGGCACATGCTATTCCCTATGTCCTCTTTACGTCATTAACCATCCTTCAAACGTGACTTCCTCATGGCATCCTCCTCTGACTGTCCTGCCAAAATATCAGATACTTGTCCTCTATGTTGTATATAATTTTGTGAAATATAGTTCCACAATTTGCCATCAGAAATGCAGCTGATTATCTGATTAAAATTTATTTACCCCAATAGAATTTAAATCCTTGCATGCAAGGTGTGTGCCTGTTCCACACATCACAGACTCCCTAGCAGTTAATGTGGCATCTGGCTCATAGTAGGTGCTCAACAAATATTTGTTGATTACTGAATGAATGAAGGGACAAAATCAAAAGAGAAAGTTGAAAGAGAGAGTCAAGTGGATTGGGAACCAAGGAAAGTCAAATGATGAGGAGGTTTGAAGCAGATGGAAAAGCAACTCCGGAAGAATTCCCTAAGTCAGACAGGGTTCAAATGCGAGCAATGGCTTTTAGTGCAATGCCCGTGGAAGGCCCCTGGCATGAGCATTGTGAGAGGAGTTGACAAGGCTCACATGTCACAGACAGTTTGAGAGTCATCTGGGAAACTGTGCTCAGCATGAATCCTGATCAGAAGCAAACTGTTCTCAAAAGGAAGGTTTCAAATATGAGCCTGAAAAGGTAGAAGACTTGGAGAAGACGGTAAGGCCCTTAAAAAACAAACTTAAGGGTCTGGGTCCCATCAGTGTGTAGTATTCAGGCACCGTGAACGTTTAAGAAAGGGACAACATAACCTAAATAGCACGTTAGGAAGACTGACCTGACAATTGTACACAGTACAGATTGTAGGGAGAGATCCCACTTTGGGGAACTTTGCAAAAGTTCAGAAATAAGCTGAAAAGAGCCTGTCCTAGAGTGACAGAAGTACATATATAAAGGAAGGGGGGAAACACAAGCATAATTTTGAGGGATGACTCAGCAGGACTTCAAATCTACTTCCTATATTACAATGGGTAAGGGCCCAAGCCTCAGAATCAGACCACTCTGGGTTCGAGTCTCAGCTCCACTACTTTGGGCCAGCTCAGTTTCCTTATCTGTATAATGGACCAACATCTGTATCTACGTCCGAGAATTCCTGAGAAGAGTCAATAAAAATAAAAATAAGCTGTTTGGCACAATGCCTAGCAACAGTAAACTATCAGTCAACGTCAACTGCTATTTCAAGCTAGACAGGCAAAGGGGCACGATAATGGCATGCCAAGGAACTTACTTTGGGGGGGCTTGTCTTCATGTCACAGGACGATAGTCGCCGATATTGTAAAGATTTAACTCCTGTCCTGGCTTCTGCCTGATCTTCTTTATAACACATTCGCCTTTCTGGCTTCTGATCTGGATGCATGCCAAACACAAGCTCTGCCGACTCTTTCAGGGACCTGATTCTTCAAGCTGCTTGAGCCATTTCTAAACTTAAGCTTTTAACATTTCTTTCCAACTTGCCCTCTTCCTCTAATGCCGCCCCCTAGAAGCAATCCTGGATACCAGGAGACAAAAACCCTCCGTGGCTAAATACACCGCTTCTCTCCTCCTGAGAAATGTCAGAAAGATTATGTTGAAAGCAAGTGCAATGTTAAACTCGGTTTTTAAGAGTTAACGGAGAATGATTTTTTTTTTCCTCCAAGGATGGGTAATAGCATCAGATTCTGAAATTAAGCACAGCAGGAAGAAAAAGCCTGCATAGATTTCACAGAGTATCACAGGCCTCTGCAATAAAGCACTTAAAAATGCCTTGTATTGCTAATTCTTTACACAATCTCCTTTTATTTCCAAAGCAGTATGCGGGGCTTGAGCCACAAGACGCGCATTGATGTTAACATTACACCGTTTGAATTAGAGCCATTTTTCTACTGAAACTCCAGTTAGGTTTAGAATTACTTTTCACCGTTTTTTCCCCAATACATTTTCCAGCCTGACTTTCGAGATCAAACGAATGGTTGCCTCTTCTAACAAATGCTGAACCCACCTTTGCAGTCATTACCTTAGCAAGCATCCTTCCTCTCAAGATTACAATAACCAGGCTTTGAGTTATATGGAAAATATGCCTACTAAAGGTCACTGGATCACAGGTCACTCTGGGAATTCTAAGTGAAGGAAGGCAACTCTCTTCATCTGCCTCCAATTTCCCACCTCCCCTGCCCCCAGCCCCAGTCAATACGCTTCATTCACAGATTGAACTCTTCAGCAAATACTTATTCAACAGCTAATATCGGCAAGGCACTGTGCGAGGCATTACCGTGGACTTTCGACAACAGTAAAATGAAAGTGACGTGAACACCAAAGCACTGCTTGGTGACAGGCAAACAATCCGACGGACAGCCTACTGAACTCCAAACAGACTAAGAACTTCCAGTTTTATGAAGATTTGCTATTTTCACGATCACCAATCTACTGGTTAGCATTTGTAAAGATTTTTTTTTTCTCTTTTTACAAGACATGTTTGTATCGTTTAAAAGCTTTCTTTTCCAGTCCGTGTAGAAACCCGGTCATTTATTCAATACATATTTATTAAGTACCATGATCATTTGGAGAACAAAACAGACTCAGTCCCTATCCTCATGTAGTAATTGCTGCTTCCAAGATAATACACACAAACAGCAGCCTGATGATTCGATCCCATACAAACCTCAGGTTTGTTTCTGCGTTGTTTATCTGTGTGTATGAAGGCACTCTCCTGTGAGGACCAGATTAGTCTAATTACAACCTTGTCCTTGTCTGATCTCACTAGGATTCCTTTCCAGCATATTCCTTCTCGATTTCTTTAACCACAATAATCATAATCAAGCTACTCTAATCTGTTCTCCACATATTGCTCTCTCCCTCCATCTGTTTTTATTCATTCGTTAAGCAAAGGTCTTTCCGCACCTACTATGTTCCAGACACTGTTCTGAACATTTGGGATACAGAACTGAAAAAAATAAATCAACCCCTGGTCTTCAGTTTACTTAACCACCTGTCCTTGAAAAGAAAGATCTTTTCAAGCCTGGAATGCACAGAACTGCCACCCTGCCCCTGCCCCAACCCACTCTGTGTTAGGTCCCCTCACTCTGGACCTTTAGCCTGCTACTGTTCTATATACTCAAATGTACTTAGGTTCTTTAAATTTTATTTCAAAACTCCTAACACCAAATCACCAAAAAACTCTTTCTAGCAATCCAGCAATCACCTGTGCTTTATCTTGGCCCTGCCACTACTCTCTGAGCATCTTACTTTATCTCCATATGCCACATATATTACTCACTACCAAACTAAATCAATAAAAGGTTTTTTATCACTGGTTCTCAAACTTTTATGTGCAAAAGAATCGCCAGTCATGCTTGTTAAAAATTCAGGGTTACAGGGCTTCAACCACAGAGGTTCAGGTTCCCTACATCTGAGGGGGAGCCAGAAAGGTAGATTTTCAAAAACATCCCAAGTGGTTTTCAGCGAGGTGACAGAGTGATCACCTTTGAGACACTGTTCTATTAAATTCCTTTGATATCAGTTTTCATGTAGTCAGAAACTCTGCTTCAAATCAGAAAATATTTCCTGTTAAGTACAGCTTAAGCAACATCTAACTGTGTGTTCAGTAAATACTCATTTGGTTAATAAATGGATCAGTGGGTACCTGATAATAGTAAGTGACTTTTAGAAATTACAGCTCAAGGGCTTCCCTGGTGGCGCAGTGGTTGAGAGTCCGCCTGCCGATGCAGGGGACACGGGTTCTTGCCCCGGTCCGGGAAGATCCCACATGCTGCGGAGCCACTGGGCCCGTGAGCCATGACCGCTGAGCCTGCGCATCCGGAGCCTGTGCTCCGCAACGGGAGAGGCCACGGCAGTGAGAGGTCCGCGTACCACAAAAAAAAAAAAAAAAAAATTACAGCTCAAGCATCACTTCCAGTGACCACTTCTCCCCTGCTCCTAAGTATCCCTGTGGTAGGTAGGCAGGCACTAGTGCTCCCATTTCATGGATGGGAACCCCACACCAGTATCTTGGCCACAGCAGGATAAAAGAATACATGTGGTTGAGTCAAAAAGACTGAAATCCAGGCAGTGATTCTCCTGTTCACTAACTGAGAAAAATGAGTGAGTACCTGACCCCCTGGAGTTTGTTTGGCCATCTGTGAAAAGGGGATAATTGCCACCTAATCTGTGGGCTGTGCGGATTAAAGGGGATTATCCATGTAAAGCACCTAGCACGTGCCTGGAACATGGTCGAGGCTCAACCACTGTTAGTTTCCCCACCTCCCCATCGTGCAGGGCTGCCTTGAATAGGAATGAAGCTCAGTTGGCAAGACAAGTTGGCTCAGCAATCATTGATTCTGTGGCTGCCCTGTTCCAGGTACTGTGATTGTGCTGGAAACACAACACCATGCCCTCAAGGAGCTTACCTTCCAAATGTTTGTCACCTATGGCTACCCCTTTCGAACCAGGCAGCAGAGTACTTAGAGAACTCTCCAGTTCTCACTTCCTCTGGTGAAGTTAACTCAATGCACAGTGCTGATGGTGCCAGAAGGAGAAAGACCTTGTGGGAACAGAAGGGTTAAGAAAAGCCCAGTAAGCAGTGACAGGGGAAGGGAGGCACGTTTGTGGGGCTGAGGAGGTCCCTAGAAATAAAGAGTGAGCCCATTAACTTTCTTTACAAACTTAGAGATTGGTTTGGTTGGTTGGTTCGTGTGCATTAAAACTGTCACTTTACTTCCTGATTTAATGTAGAAAAGGCACTACTATTCTGCTAGTAGTAAAGGTACTACTATTCTGCTAGTAGTAAAGGTACGGTGGAGATGAGGCTGAGAAAGTGAAGTATGGAGAGTCAAGACAGAGTTATAAGAAATGGTATGCACTTGTTCCAAAGCAGCTCCCAGTGCAAGAGTAAAGTAATGAGACTGACTGTGCCAGATACACGTGAAAGGCTGCCAATACTGCACAGTGACACCGAGCATCGCCAGAACATACATGCAAACCCCAGTCAGCCCCTGATACCACACGTCAAACAAGTTCAGCTTTCAGCAGCCGTGAAGTGCCCCAGGGAATCCTAGCAGGCATCCGATCTGAGGGCAGGCCCTAACCCAGAATGGGGATGGACCAGCAACTGCAGAGGGTACAACGCCTGGCTCAGCAGAGAGTCTCTCCAAATGTTCAGTTTGTCAACCTTTTTAACTAGCGACATTGAAGCAACCAGCACTCGCTATTTGGGGAAAACTATGCCAAAAGCCTCACAGTAAGCAGTCCTTATCCTGGGCACAGATTCCCTAGAGGGGGCACTTGTCTGAGGAATGTGTCAAAAATTAGCTCTCTCTTCCTGCCTCCCATCCTCCTTGGATTCTGAAGCTGTCCCAGTGCCAGTTTCCCACAGTACCATACACAGAACCACCTAAAAATCAGGGGCAAAATACCAGTGGTCTCATGTATCCCAACATGCTAAGTCAATGTCTTCCATCCCCCAAATGCTTCCCAGCAGGCACAGAAGGATCGGCACCCCGCCAGCCGTCCTGCCACGACATTACCGAGAGCCTCGTCCTCCCCCGCAGCCGCCCCTCCCCCGACGCTGGCCCCCCAAAAATAGCAACAACTCAATTCTCAGTCCAATAACGTCTTTTCTCAGATGTTGTTCTCCCAGTAGGTAGAAGAATGAACTGCTGCAAGGCCACCAGCTCCTCTACAGTTTCTTTTAATTTAAAGTTACAACAGGAGGGAAGAAAAGAGACTTTCTATTAAGGGACAACTCCCTGAAGGGTCTCTTAGCTGACAATCGAAGGACTGCTCATGGCAGTGATCAAATCTAACGCAACAAAGTGCTGGTGGCTCTGTGACTCATCACAGCAGGAGCTCGCGCTGAGGGCCACTTGAGTTCAGTGCTTTGTGCCGCGCGCGGCAAGTTGGTTTAGGAACAGTAACACAGGGGAGCAAAGACTCGCAAGGTGTTTGAGGCTCAAGATAAAATGCAGACTTACAGTGCAAGCTGCTTCTCAACTGAATAGGAAGCCTAGAGGGGTAAGGAAATGAAGAGACTGTTCTGTCTACCTCACGCTTTAGGGCAAATTACCAGAAGATGGTCAAGGTCAGTTGGTCTATCTGTTGCACTGTTTACAGCCTCATAAAAATAAGGACTGAAGCACGAGAACCGAAGTGAGCTATTCTGAAAAGGCATTAAGGATGTCTGCTTGCATAAACAACACCTTCTAATTACATGAACTACCTACCATTTAAATATATTTACCATCACCTGATACGATTCACCTATACCTCTCAATTGCATTTTATGACTACATTAAAAAGAGAGAAATATATGTTGAGCATTTCACCTGTACCATGCGTGGTACTATGTGTTTATATATAATCTCATATAACCTCATTTAATCTTGACTAGCACTCTGTGAGGTGACAACAATCATTATTCTCATTTTACAATGGAGGAAAATAAAGCATCAGAACTCAAAGAAATGCCAGGTCTTTTTTTTAGTGGCAGGTCCACCCAACCAGAGCAAGTGCTCAGGGCTATACTTCCAAACCACAACTACACCAGTCACATCTCCTGTGGCCAGAATATAATGGACTCAGTGTCCCACCGGCTGCCCCTCTCTGTCTCCAGTATCATTTGTGCTCCAAGGCCCTGCTTCCAGGGGGCTGCTCCTAGCTAAGGACTGAGCACAGTGGGGGCTATGAATGCAGGCCATTCCACTGAGACAGAGGGTTCCTCCAATGGCTGACTCCCGGCTCCCTAGCCAAACCCTTCTCAGACTGCACTACAGTCAAGTTCTTTCTACTCAATCCTCTTTCCTTCCCTTCCTCCTTACATAAGTGTCAAACCTGGGTCATGGCTAAAAGGCTCTCCCAGTCTTCTCCCGTGCCCTCCCCCCAAAAACGTCTTACATGTCTAATCCCATCTTGGGGTCTGCTTCTTCATGGACCCAAACTAATGCAATAACCAAGTCATTTATTTGCATTTTTTTTCTTCTCTTAGCCTTTTCTTTATCTTTGGTCAGTTGTACTTACAGAGAAATTATCTGAATCACTGCGAGAAGAAAACAAGCACTAAGTTTTCCATGTTACTGTACATCATCTCTTCAAATAGACAATGGTACACTGATTGTACCTTTCTCCTTGCACCCAATTTAAACAAGCAAACCTATGAGGTTCCCGATGAAGGAACTGTTAACTCTTTAGGGCAAAACATTGCAAAGTCAGACTTATCTCTTTTTCCAAGTGGAATTTCTCTCTATCCACATGGGCTAAACTTAACATAACCCAGTGGTACATGACTCTGAATGGATAACAGCACAATAAATTTTCACTAGTTTATATCTGTAACAAGAAATCAAAAATTATAACAAGAAGAGAGATCTATAGTTAGGTCCTAAAGTTTTTGCTCCTTTCACGGAAGGAACATTTATATGAATAAAAGATAGAATTCACACTTGCACCAAACACAGCATCTTAATAAAACCACATTGTCAGAGATCATGTATAGACGTTAACTGAATCACCATTTTAAAGTGTTGATCTCAGCCTCAAGAAAGTGATATATTTTTCTTCTTGGATTCAAACAAGTTCAAAGCAAGTACAAAATGAAGCTTCGAACATTATAAATGATCAAAATCTAGCCTTGATTGAAGGGAGAGGAGAGTGTAGCTAACATTTACCAAGCACCTCGTTCATGAGAGACCCTACGCTAGGAATCTGATATACAATACCTACTGTAATCCGTGCAATATCCCTACAAGAAAAGGATTATAAACCCAAGCTTCAGAGGTTAAGAAAAGGGGCAGAGCACTAAATGTTCAGAACTCCAAGTGAAGTCTTGCAAGAATTATAAATAGACCTAAACTGAAAAACTCCAAACGCTAGTGGGCTGGCTTCTTTTGCATCCTGGGTCCCTCCTGAATTCCCTAGCTCCCAGACTTGAACTGCTGCTGCAGTGAGCTTCCAGGGAATGCCAGGTAGAGGTCATCCCTTTGACTGCTGCACTGTCTGTCCCCTATGGAGATGGGGTAGCATAGAATCATGAAGTAATTGAATGACAAGTCATTGGGCCTCAAAGATATAATCAGGTAGGGTTTTCTTTTTTAACTTATAATGAACTTTCAGCAATAAAGAATGAATGGACGTCTATCTGTAGAATTCAATACCAACACCGTCACCACCACTGCCACTTCCTGGAGACTCATTTTTTTTCTGGGTGTTTTATTTAAAGACTCAATTTTTAAAGAGTGGTTATTTCATGTATTCTTTAAATGTATTCATTTTTCCCCTAATTCCATCGATACACTGCCCCAACTGAATGTCATCCTTACTCAAAAGCAGAGTAATGACTTTCCTGTAAGGTGTGCTTTGAGAGGTACAACAAAAACTCCCTAGGTTTACAAGTATTTCTTCCTGGCAGCTTCACATGATACTCCACGTCTTTCTCTAAGGAATTAGATGGTCATGATAAACTGCAATAATAATAACAACTTTTAGTTAGAGAATTAACACATAATAAGCTGTTATCACCTGTGAATCCATTGGCTTATGAGCCAGAGGTTAACTTGGGCAAATGGGGCAGAAATTCAGAAAAGTCCATTAAAGCAAACTGGGAGGTAATCAAGGGCCCATCCTAAAGTTCAGGCCCCAGATCAGGAAGGCATTCAAGACACCCATATAGGCCGCTAAAGGGGCAGGGGTCTGGAGGAAACAACCCAAAAAAGCATATTCCCCTTTCTTTTAAAACAAGAACACTGAAAACAGCCAAGTTTATTAAAAAGTCCCATGGAAACGTCCCAATATGGCCCAGCTGAAAGTGACTAAAAGTGCCTGAATGTCCGCCCCGCTACTGAGCCTTAAGTGCTCCATTTCTGCCCCTTTAAATATAAAAATTCATTATTTTTAAGGAAAAGGTTAGATCCTTGCTTCACAGTCTTAAAAACTTCATTTTACTCTTCCATGAAGAGCAACTTTACATGCAAATGAACTGTTGGTTTAACCGAAGATTGTTAAATTGCATCTCTTCATCTAAAATCCTTCTCCTAAATGTTAGGTATGAGTGATTTAAGTTATATCACACACGGAAAATAAACAACAAAGATTCCACTCACATTTGAGAATCATTTGCCATCCCCACTCCCTAAGCACCCTCAAATGGGAAATGGAATAACAAGACTGATCATAATTGGATTAAGAACTATAATTCTTTAATTCATTCATCAAATTGAGGCATTTGGAACAGTTTATTTACAGAGTTGTTTAGACAGTTTTGCATGGTGTTTTTTAAGATAAACCAAAATGCCTTTCTGAAAGAAGCTTCAGATCCCAAATCATTAACATATGAAAACCAAATGTAGACAATTTACAAATGGGTGTTTTAAAACAATGTTTGGAACAAAATTGGACTTTTATTTTATTAACTATCTACAACTCTAAGCTCAGGGGATAGTTTATTTGAAACAGCCAAGCACTCTCTTTGCCTTTAAAATAAATCTACATTTCTCAGGCTAAAAATTGTGACGAGTATGTGAGGGAATGCACTGACTTCAGGCCTAGACAATAAGTTTTCCAGGTTACTCTCAAAACTCTAATTATAGCATTCTCTACCACTAGAGGTGATCAGATATTGGGTGAACCATCCAGGTTACACCAATCGATCATATCCAACAATGCTACCTGCTGGAAATCTAAATAGTGTTCAACATTAGAACCCTAAGTTATTTGAAATCCAGTGTATTTTAGACTAATAAAAACAAGTTTTATCCTGCCCTGCATATTACATTTTTTATATAATCTAGACATACCTTGAAAACAATGACTGTCTATCACTCAATAAAGGGATAGAGCTTTTACAAGAAGACGGTATATTCTTTTATCATTATGTTTTTCATTTGCTTTAGAAGAGAAAAAATCCTCTAAGCATTCAAATTCTTTGGAAAATGAAATTTTAAACTCTCCCGACAGCTTGTGCTTTACGCTCAAAAAGGACAAAAAAAAAAAGGAAGAAGCCATACCTGAGCATAAATTTCACTCTTATTTACTGTTTACTCCATATTCTCCACAGATAACATCTTTATAAGCGTATATTCATTTTTTTCTTTTACAAAACCATGTGTCAGTCTAAACAGGATATGCATTTACATGTATAGAACTAAGTTAACTTGAAATAACCACTGGATCTCAAATGCCTAGTTATTTACCAAATAAGTTTGAGAGTTTTGAATCCTGTATGGCATTCAACCAGAACTGCTTAATCTCAACAAGAAAACTATATAGGGTTTCCGTATTAAGAGCTGAAGTTCTTTTTTCCTGTATTAAGAGTACTCTTGCAAGTCTATATCAGATTGATTCATTATTGCCCATTCAAAAAGGCTACAAAAAGAGATTTTTTTTAAAACCCCCAGGCAAACAAAAACTCTGTTATTTCTTCATGTACAAGGTTGTTAGAAGACCACTGGAAAGAAAGGACAAAAAAGAAAGAATTTCAAGCAAGTATGTTACTATATAATTAACACAAATAACTAAATAATTATGCACATGCCTTCCCACGCCCACAATTAAATGTTTTTAAACAACTCATGTGATGAAAGATCTACCTTTTAGGCAAAAAAAAGCAATCTCTACAAGTGTAAGGATTTAACTGATGCTGTGTTGCATCAGTTTTAAGTGATGCTTATGATTTTTACGTTGTATACTTCTGAGGAATAAACAGTTGATGACATAATCTGCAGGAGAACTTTACACAATGCCTCAGAGAACTTTCAGTGTAAGTACTTACGATTTTAAATCACTGTGGCTGAATTTATCTAGGCTTCAGCCTCAGAGCTATATTTAAATCAGGAAGAAGCACCCCCAGAAACTCTGTCCCATGTATCTGCATTTGAAACCAGATTCCTTCCCTATCAGAGCTAATAGCAGTTCACGTACAGCTGAATTCCTTCAAAATTAGATCAAAATTTAGCAGCTCTGTAAAGACTCTAAGAAATCGTCCTCCTTCTAAATGCTATAAAAGTCAAACTTAAAAAACATTTCTGTATACTTTAAAACCATCTGGCCCTTAACCTAATCACGTTTGGCAATCGAGCCTCACTCCTTGTCATCCTGATCAAAACCTGCTCTGGTTTTTCTGATTGAAACGTCCATTGCCTACAAATCTCCCACGCGCCTACTGGATTGGCCTGTTTCGTTTGTGGGGAGGGGTTTTTTTTAAGGATACTAGGGGCCATTATTTATGAACAGCAAGGAAACAAATCACTCTGTCTAGTCCCTTTGCAGATTCCCACACTTATTACCCAAAATCCCACAGATCTCCCTTGGTCTTGCCTTTGACTAAAGAACTGTGCTGGGCCTAAAGGCAGTCTCTGGGGAAATCGGCTCATGCCTTTCTTGACAAACTCCTTTGGATATCTGGATATTGTGAGGATTCCCAACGGGGTGACAACAAATCGCTAAACTTTTCTCAAGAAGTACTGTCGACTGCCACCCAGAGTGCCTGAGTTGGTGGACACTGAGAATATCGTTCTGCAACATTCAAAGAATTCCTCAGTTTGACCCCTTTAATTGAGAAAGGAAGACATCAAAATGGATTCACATTCACCACACTCTGCATTTGGTCAGGGGCCAACGTCTTTAGATATTCACCAGGGTCAATCTATTTATTAATAGATTTGCTTTGTAACGTTGAAGGAAAATGACTCAAAATATGTAAACAGTGCTTCGTGTGCATCCGATGCCAGCAGACCAATACTCAACAAACTGCTGCTATCAAACGCAAACATTTCCAAATCCAATTTGATTTCAACTCGTATAACCTCTTTTCCTGGCTTATTACTGTAGCCCAAAAGTGCAAGCGAGATTTCCCAAACCCGCGCTTAAAGTGACACAACACGTGAGCGGTCTCCACTTGGTACACGGAGTGGGGTGAGGGGGGAAAAGTAGTTGCAATTAAAAATTAAAGCTTCCGGTGTCTGAAATCCCTAGAATCCTGAAGGATGAGACTCGTTTCCGAAATTCCGCGCCGGGGGGACGGGGGAGGAGGGGGGTACTTCTGGGGACAGGGATGGCAGAAAGCGAAACAAAAAGACGAACAGGGGGAGCGCTCAGGTTGTGGGGTGGGCCGGGGGTCGCGCTTCTGTCCTGGGAAGGGTCAGGCCCTCCGGCCAACTTTGAGGGGCTGCCGTTTGGCGCCGGCCGAGATGCACGGGCGAGCCTAGGATTTTCCCTGCGCTCCTGCCCTCCTGGCTCATCACTACCTCCACCGCCACCACTTGCAAAACAATACCGGCAACAGCACGCAGGCTCCCCAAGCAAAATATAAAGTTATCGCATTTCCTGAACTGGGTCCAAGCCCGCACGCCGGGGTCCCCGCGGACGGCCGCCCCGCGAGGGGGACCGAGCGGCTGCCAGCCTCGAGCCGCCTCCCGCCTCCCCTCGCCCCCACCCCGTCCCCCTCCCTCTGTACTTGAGGAAAACTCCGGCGGCGGCCCCCGCCCTCCTCCGCCGGCTCTCCAGCTGGAGCCGCGAACGAGTGCGGAGCGGCGGGCACGGCGAGCGGCAGAGGGGAGCTCGGCGCCTTGGAGGGCTGCCCACCACCACGTCGGGACCGACAACAAAGTTAAAACGCTGCGATTCACGCACCTTACCGGCTCTCCTCAACGTCTCCTCAGGCGCGGGATGCAAAGTGGCACAGTGGCGGGCTGGGGGCCCCCGGGAGGAGACTGGAGATGGGTTTGGTGGCTCGCCTTTTTCACTCTGTGTGTGTGTGTGTGTGTGTGTCTCTGTGTGTCTGTGTGTGTGTGTGTGTCTGTGTGTGTGTGTGTGCGCGCGCGCGCGCGCGTCCCTCTCCCCCAGCCTCTCGCTCGCTCTCTCGCTCGCTCGCTCGCGCTCCCCGTGTAGCTCTCAAGGACGAGGTGAAATCCCTTTGCTGGTCATGAGGCGGCTTCAGAGACAAACAACACAATGCGAGTGCAAATAACAAAAGGCAAAAAGACAGTCGGAACAATGGGGGAGGCGAGGGCAGCGCACCCGCAGCGGGTCAGCGCGGCCGGCGCCCGCCCCGGGGGGTGCGGCGGGGGCGGGGGCGTGCGCCGGGGGGCGGTGCCGGGGGCTCGCGTTCCCTCCAGGTCGCCCCCGGGCTCCCGCAAACCCACCCTGACCTCCTTCCTGCCGCTCGTCGCCCGGCCGCCCTCTCTGTCCATCCGAAGGGAAGGAGCCCCAGAGTTTGCTTCCCCGGCTGCTGCAGGGTAAACTAGATGGTAAATAACGCGGCGATGACCCACACCATGCAGGAATGTTTCAAAACAAAACACAACAAAACAATCTGCCCTCCACTTAAAAGAGCGATAAAATGAAATGGCAGAAGGGGAAGGAGGCAGGGAGAAGGGGAATCTCTCCAGATCTCGGTGGAGCTCGCGTTTGTAAATACGCCTTCATGTTTGGTCAAGTCCCCTTTGTCAACTTCTTCCCTGCGCTGGAACCTCACCCGCTGTCCTGTAACCATTACCTGGCCCCCTTCGCGCCCCCCACCCCCGTTTGCACGCGGTAAAGCCGGCACGGAGGGCGCGCGTGGAGGTCTGCGGGTGTCCGCGGAACCTTCCGGGAGAGGCGAGCCGCCGTCCGCCCAGCGCCAAGGCTGGAGCGGCGAGAGGTTGGGTTTTTAAAGCGACCAGTGCCTCCCCGAGAGCGGCTCTGCGCCCGCGGGTCCCCGCCGCCGGCACTTTGCACCCACCTACTCCTTGGCGGAGGGGGGAGGGGGGGAGAAAAGTTTTGAGACGCTCTCATCTCTGCCTCCCGGGCGGTTGAACTGGTTTTGTTTTGCGTGTGTGTGAAGCCCGAAATCCCAGTGCCCAAGAACCGGGGAATGATGTTCAGGGGTCTAAAAAGGCTCGGCCCTGGGCTTCGACTCCTTCGTCTGCGACAGTGGAGTCGGCGCAGGAAGGCGAGAGCGAGCCCCTCGGAGTTGCATCACCATCGGAGGAAACTCCGTAGGTGATGCCCCGAGCAGAAGCTGTGGGGCTGATTTGTGTGTGCACTGACAGCTCCCGGGCTGCTCCAGCGCTTCTCTCTACCAATCTTACTTTCATTGACTTAAAACAGCTGCCGGTTTGCCCCGGGGCGGGGTGGTAGGAGGGGGGAGGGGAATCGTATTAAATCTCAAAACTAGGGTGGAGCGGGGGAATCCTGACAGATCTTCCCAGATTTGGTGTCCAGAATGGAACAGGGAGGGAGGTGTCTCGAGGGAGGCAGCGGGTCTGGAGGAGGGTGGCGGAGAAAAGGACTAAGACACAATACGAGCAACACGTTTCTTTTTCTCGCTGTTCCCTTCCTCTTCTCTAGCTTGAGGCTGATTTGCATGTTCTCTCTCCTCTTCTGGGCGATTTTTTTCAGGCGCGCATCCATTGACTGAGCCACGTCCCTCGGCACCCCCAGCATTTCCCAGAGTGCAACAACACCACCCGGAGATCAATGGCCAGTCTGTTTATTCTTCACGCTCCTGCAAGAGCAGGGCACTGAAGGAGCATGGGAGGGAGGCTTAGGGCTTGCCTGTCTGCGATCTCTCGCAGACTTTTTCTAGCTGATTTCTAAACGGCAGCTAGCAAGCAAATAAGAGTTCCTTAAAGCACGCAACACATACCCATCACAATATATTCACCGAGAAAAGTGATACATCCTTTCTCCCCCTTTCCACCCTTTGTAGATTTGTCTCTGGAGGTGGATTGCTAATACCTGAGGTTTTTGCACTTGTCTAGGGCAGAAACTTTCTGGGGTGTTTGACGATTGATTATTTGGTACCTGCTTTCTAAAAATGGCTAAACACCTTTCCTTAGAACAAAAGTGAGAAATGCAAATCTTAATAACTCAAGGCAAAAATTTCAAAGTGTAAGCACAGTTATTATCCACTCCCACAAAGAAAACTTCCTCTTCCACAAATATTTGATAGCATAGAGCCCAGTAATTAAGAGAACAATCAAACTCCAGGCTTTCATGGGGACTCTAAATTATCATCTGCCTGGAATTTATAAGCAGCGTAGTCATTTGCCAACTTGGATATTGCTCTAGATATAGCATTCTAAATGTGTATCCTTAAACAATTTTACTATGTTTTCTTAAGTATTTAATGAGAGAGACCACGGATAATAATAATATTCAAATTGCTGGATCAATGTGGCCTCACCAACTGTGTGAAAAAATTCTGTGCATGTGTGCATGAAACATCTTGCCTGTATGTTACTTTTCCTCACATTGACTATATCATGCAAGCTTCAAGTCTGAGCCACTTGTGTAATAAGAATACAAGAACTCATAAGAATGCATCAATAATTGTATCGTACCTGGAATTTAAGTGTAAGTTTTATTCTAAAGAGTTCTTGGCATACATTAAATGATTTATTCTCATAATACATATGTAGCTGCTTTTCACAGTTAGCTATCACTACCCAGATCCTTATATAATGTGCAAGAAGCAAATCAGGCCGACTGCAAAAAAAAAAGGGCCCCTCACTACCAGTTACAGGAAAATAAGTAACATTTGACAGGGGCTTGTTATTTACAGTGAACTACTTCCTCTCAGCCCATACTCAGTGAAAATAAAGGGACAGAGTGAGTCCTTTCCCCCTACCTCTCTAGCCAATGGGTGACAAGCGTGCCTGGTTGGCCTAACCTCACCAAGCAGAGCAGTGCTGCCTTCTCAGGGTTTCAGCTTCTTCTTCTTCAGCGTAACAGCTTCGGGGACCAGCAGGCTTCCTACTTGCAGGAGAGGAGAGGCTGGGCAGAGGGAAGGAGGGGCACCGTCACAAGCTGCCTGGTGAGATGTTGGTGAAACTTGAATTACACCAACCTCTCCTTTTTTTTTGCTCCTACAGGCAGCAGAACTTCCAACCATTTACGGTTATTGAAACCACATGGCCTTAAGACTAACACATGATCGTTGTATAGCAACAGCATAGCTGATCAAAAACCTCCAATGGAATGTTTGTTTGTGTTAAAATTTTTAAAAATACCCATATTTAAAGCGGGACTGACACAAGAAAGATCAATGTTTCCATTTATCAAGCATTTACCACGTGCCCGGCTCTTGGCCAAGTGCTTTTTTTTTTTTGCGTTACGCGGGCCTCTCACTGTTGTGGCCTCTCCCGTTGCGGAGCACAGGCTCCGGACGCGCAGGCTCAGCGGCCATGACTCACGGGCCCAGCCGCTCCGCGGCATGTGGGATCCTCCCGGACCAGGGCACGAACCCGTGTCCCCTGCATCGGCAGGCGGACTCTCAACCACTGCGCCACCAGGGAAGCCCCCAAGTGCTTTTTTAATGTATTTGTTCCCTACTTCTTACCACAAACTTGTAAGAAATGTTACATCCCTGTTTTGCAGATGAGAAAGCTAGAGCTCAGAAAGGTTAAATGACTTGTCCCAAATCATGCAGCTTCTGTGGGTGTGCCAGGATGCCAATCCACAGTGCTCCAGCCTTAAGCTTTTCCACTGCATCTGGGCTCACTGACACTATATTAGGGCAAGTTTCTCAGTGAGAAATATTATTTCATTAAATGCGTAGATTTAAAATACGAAATTTATACTATGTGCAGTCCAGACATGAGCTATGATGGTATTCTCACTCATGTTGGTTATTAGATAACTGTGAAATTTCCAAGAAAATCTAAATGTGCCGTATAAAGGTATCCATATATATTAAATATAAAAGGTATTTAGCAATATATACAACTGTCTTATTTTGTAGGCTAAGCATTTTATATTATATGTATATATTCATATGACGTAAATAATAATAATAGCTAAAGTTTTAGAATCTGTATAATTTTACAAGCATTGTTCTAAATGCTTTACCTGTATAAACTCATTTAATCCTCACGACCATCCCGTGAGGTACATAATTTTATTATATCATTTTATAGGTAAGGAAACTGAAGCACAGAGAGGTTTTATAATTTGTCCAAGATTACACAATTGGTAGGTGAGGGAGCCTGGACTCAAGCCAAAGGACTCTAGATTTAAGACCTTATCCACTTTGTTATGCTACTTTTCAATATATATACTCAGATGTATATGCAGTGTACATACATGTACTCACAGAAATATATACTACAGTTGTTCCTTGATTAACACAGGTTTGAACTGCGCAGGTCCACATATACGCAGATTTTTTTTTTCAGTAAATACCACAGTACTACTCCATCTCCAGTTGGTGGATCCCCAGATGCGGAGGGTGGACTATGGGATTTGAGAATCCAGGGATTTTGGTATCCAGACAGATCCTGGAACCAGTCCCCCATGGATACCAAGGGACAACTATGTAGATATGACTCTCAAAATTTGGGGGAAAGATAAAGGCATATCGACTGAGATTTGTTGCATCCCCATATTCAAATGGCCTCCTAAGGCACTAGAAATATTATTGATGGGAGAGGTATTTACATTTGTCCAAGGTATCAAAGATTCTCTAAAAATTTTTGAGGCAATCTCAAGGCCCCCAACATATTTGGAGGCATCGGGGGAGTGCTAGTAAATACGTATTAGGAGTGGACGATATTTGACCCCAGTTGACTTGTACAAAGTTCATTTTGGATGTTTTTGGTCGTATATGTTTAAAAGAGCAGAGACAGGGTGCTCGGCAATCCTAAAGATCGAGAAGGATGCTAATAAATACGAAAATCTGTGACCCGAGAGGTAGAGGGAAATTTAGAGGATGCGGGAAACCAAATATGTCATGTCATCATAAGGTTTACGAATTATCCATTTTTATTATTTTTTCAAGTTAAGGTAGTTTGTCAACCCTCACTCCATCAACAAGAGTATATTATAAAATGGTGATTTATGTTGAACCATTATGGGCTCAAACACTGACATCCTTCAAAGGAACCTTAAAATATTTGATAAGAATCCCAGGTATATGAGTGGTTTATGCCACGTCTATTTTTACCTGTCTCACCAAACACAGCGTGCATATCAAATTTGAAAAGTGAGCTTCTCCAAATCAAACAGCTTTGAGAAAGTATTGTGAGATCTTCTCTTTCTCTCCTTCTCTCCCTAAATACAATAAGGAAGGAAAAATAACTGACAAAAATCTTCCTTCCTTGGATGCTCTTACTGTTGATAACTCCTGAGATACTGACATCTAAACTATTAACTTTACTGGGCCTAATGTGCCTCTTCAGAAAAACTAAAAAAGACACCCTGTACCTAACAGATGCCACACATTAAGTTCTTACTGAAAAAAACTTTTAAATCCCTATTACAGATACATATGTTTTCATTTAAAAACTACTATGAAATCGAGTGTTCTTTTATTTAAACATTCCCCTGTGGTTCTACGAATTAAGGATCAGTAGTACTATATTAACTGGGAACCAGACCTAACTGGTTAAAGACAGTTGGTAAAACTGCCAACACTGGTTTTGTTACCGAAGTTGACTGAAATGTGAGGCAGCATATACATTTAAAAGTGAATTCTAATTTTTTAAACTTTCTCATTTTAATGGTAAGTATTTAGAATGAACTTTTTTTTTTTATTTCAGTCACAATTTTGGAAAGAGGAAATAATGTATAAAACCCCAATACTTTACACAACCAAAACCACAATTGCATTGCTTTTATTAGGGAAGTGTGTTTATTATTCTGATTGTTAAATTTTCCTTTCCTGGGAGAAAAACCAGAGAGAACAAGATTGGTTCTATTCAAGTGAAACAACTTGTAGTTCCCACATCTTGTCTCTTAATTTTACTGTTTTTCAATTTGACTTCTGTCCTTTAATTTTAAATAATGAGTATACAGTGTGGGAGGATTTAAACATGTAAAAATAGGTTTTTTTAATATGTGGATTTCTTTCAGGTGTAGCTTTCACAATGTAGTCTGTGTTCTCTCTTGCTACAAATTTTGTAGCAAAAGTATAATGAAGGTTTACGTGCCATGAGACACATTGATTTGATTTATAAGGATAAAGGTAATGACATATATTTTGCTGATTTAGAACTGGTAACAGAACGAGTTATCAAATGAGACAATAATATTTTAAGCTTGAGTTCCAGTAAGTTTTAGGTATTTGGGTGTAGGAACTCATGATTACTCCCGTTCCTGTTACTTCTCTCAGATTTTTGGTACTGTATTACCAAATGCATTGTACAGTATGTGAAATATGGTGGGCAAATGAAAGAACGAACAAAATGAAAAGTCAACAAAAGCACATAAAACAAGGAGGGTGGTTAAAAAAAATCACTAAAAACTGTCCTTTGTAGTTGAATTTCAGTATATTATTTGAAGACAGTAAATAAAATTTCAATCTCGAGGTATCTGGGACTTCTACCCCCTATTTTCTCATTAATGCTTATGCACTTAAACAAATTTAGAATTTAATTCATAGGTTGATTTTTTTAAAGGATATGGTAAGTTACTGCACTCTAAACTAAACTGTGTTACATGCTCAAAATTCCTGCTTTCCAGGTGACAGAGTAATCAATTGATCACTACCCCAGAGGTCAGATTTTGTCATGCACCACTTCTAGTTACTTGGGTCACCTCTTTGTGCAATATATCTATTAATTTTTCAGCTATTTTTAATTTTGTTACATAAGTAAATGATCAAGCATTTATACAATAAAAAATATTTTATTTCAGTAGGCCGTTTCTGAATTCTGAGTGTTTATCTGGACACAGCTAGGGCCCACAATGTTCTTTTCTGCCTTCCTATAGCAGGAAATTATAATATATAAAGGCTCATAAACCTTTCAGCCCAAAAATAAAGAAATAGTGAGATGATTTGTCCAAAACAGGATGAAGGGCAATGGACATAAATGAGTATGGTATTGCTTGTAGGAAAAAAAAATAGCTTTAAGATGGTTTTTCAGTAATATATGTAACTAAAAGGTCTGAGAATGTTGAATGGGCTTGGGAAAAAACGAGAAGAAATCTTCAAATTAACATCAGAGGGTCTGGGTCTACATGTACAAAACGAGAGTATCTGGACTACAGAGGAAAATGACAAAACTGACAACCATTGGAAACAGAACCAATAGGGTAGTGACAGAGGAGGGGACACAGTATGGGTGATTGCATAACTTTCTTCAGGCATATTTTAAGATAAAAATATTGACCAGGTGTTTTTCAACTCACAGAGAATAGAATTAGACACAAGATAGAGCACCAAGATTAGAACACCTGGATTTGAAATCCAGTTTATTAAAAATAAAATGTGTTGATCTTTGTTACAATTTTAAATTAAAGTAAGAAAAACGAGATAAAGGGATAAAAGAGCAGAGGAATGAAATGGAACCAGGAGTGAGTTCCCCACAAAATGCACATCTCACCTGACAGTTCTGTATCCTTCCTTAACTTTGTTTATTGAAGACCTCCTTGTGCCAGAGACAGTGTTAGAATTGAGCCACATATTGAAGCTACACTTCAACCGCTCCAGCAGCCTAGAAGGAAGAAAAAGGGTCCATTTCCATATTTACAATTGTTCAGGAGAAGACCAATTATTCCTGACCTCAAGACTAAATAGAAAATTTTCTTGGGGAGTTTTCATCTCAATGACACTGAGTAACATTAAGAAGTACTTCCTAGGGGTCAAGACAGTAATGAGTTTCAGAAGACTGTTTCTTATAGTTCTGTTGGGAGAAGACACTTCTCCATGGGTCTCCTGCACTCCTACAGGAGACCCTGTAAGGGTCTTTACCACTCTTTACCCCAGGCCATTTCTCAGGGTTATGTTTACAACAAGCAAACTTTGAGGGGTGAGATAACATCTCCTTCCAAAACGAAGAGTAAGTTTACTTACTGGTTTTTATAAAAGCAGTGAATTCTCCGAGCTCAGTGTTCCTCATCCTACATGCAAACCCACTGCATGCATAGCATCTAACCTGGTTTCCTAGACGTGTGACATCTTTCTTCCCCTGACAGCAATCCTGGCCTATTCTGGTTGGCTACCCTCTTTGGATGGTAGCCCAGACAAAAGTGGATATAGGGAATTCAAACCTACCTCTGGTTCAACCATCCAGAATATCTCTCCCGAGAGATATTCAATGGGGTCTTAGATCCTGAGATGATGACCACTTGTTTTAGTGCATTGTTCATTGAGCTCCTCTACATGGCCCTCTTTGGTCAAAGTGGGGGACATAATGGGTCTCTGTAACTTTTGTAAAAATGCCTTGTTTCATGTGCACCATATCTTTCTAGACAAAAGTGCTAGGTCTGAGTCAGAGGTGATTAGAAAAAGATGAAGTTATAGTTATTGGGATGAACACACCAATTTTATGGCTGTGGAAGGAGAACAATAATCCTGGCCCTTGGAGAGGGAACACCCCAGACCTGGGGTGGTGGTAAGAGAGGGGTGGGAAACAATTAAGGCTCTCCTTGTGTCCTAGATCCAGCACCACAGTCTGGCAAGAAGCCGCTGCAGCTGGCAATCTGACTACCTGCTGGCTCATCAGTTCCATCAACATGTTATAAGCGCAGAAAAACTCAAGTGGACCTGGCTGGCCCCAGACTCTTCTGCTGTACCTGATGCCATCAAGAGCAGCTTCAAATGCGGCTCCTCTCAAATAAGTACAAACACACACACATTGTCACACTCTTGTTTCATTCTGACTAATACAAATTCAAACGCTTCCCCTGATGCCCTAGCTTCCTTGGGTTATGTCGTGTACAACATCATGGCTGTAACTACTTGGTGACACTGCTCATGTGGCTTAAACAAAACAGTGTAACGGTGATCCAGACTAAGCTCCACAGCACATCCCTGACTGGAGTGACCTGGATCATGGGCATGAGGTTAGAGGTTAGAGCAGCCATTCAGTGACCCAGAGGGACAAGTGCATAAGAAGGTTGGCTCAGAAGAAATAAGGAAGTGGTTGGGTTCTAGAAGTGATTAGGAAGTTTCCCAGGACTGCATGACTGCCTGCCTCTGGGTTTCTCATTATGTGAGACAAATAAAACCTTTATTTTTATGCCACAATTTTGCTGTCTTCTGTTACTTGGAATTGAGTACAGTTACTAAGTAAACATTTTTCTTTGGGTTCAGCATCCTTTCTCATCTTCCAGAAATTGCTCTCTATTCTCTATGTGAGCAGGTCTTCCCATTACATTAGTTATGTGGTCCTTTTCTTTCATGCTCCACCTCCTAGGAGACAGGTATAACTAGGCGAAATAGCTAGCCCTTTTTTTCCCTCAGGACTCATTTGTGAGAATTTAAGCCCAGGAACTGCTTTCAGCCATTAATCCAAGTTTATGATGGCAACTAACTTGAAAGAATAAACTAGCAACACAAAAAAGAGACTGAGAAATGTTCTTCACACACTTGAGGCCATTATTCCAACCTGAAACGTTGTCTGAGGTCAACCTAGTTTCTATTGTTCACTTTTTTCATTCTTCTCATTTTGATCCACTCTGGTGTCTTTCCAATGGATTTCATGAATTTTATTTTACTTCAGTTGGTTTAAGTTCAATGTCTGTCATATGCAAAAGTATAGTAACTAATATAGGTATTAGAGGAATCTCTCTGTAATAGACTGAATGTTTATGTCCCTTCAAAATTCTTAACGTCCCTTCAAAATTCTTATGTTGAAATCCTAACCTCCAATGTGATGATATCAGGAGGTGGGGCTTTGGGAGGTTATTAGGTCATGAGGATGGAGCCCTTATGAATGAGATTTAGTGCCCTTATGAAAGAGACCCCAGAGAGTTCCCTGCTTTCTGGAGTACCCCACATCCAGACATCTTCATGCATGTCCCATACCGGAAATTGTCTTTTCCTCTTTGGGAATGAGAATCCTAGAGACATAGAATGCAAATGCTCTGTGCATCTCACCAGGAAACATCACACCCTTATGTAAAAACTATTCCTAGAAGACTGCCTAAGTACCCCAGCAGTTCTAGATGAGCATGCAGACTTGCTTACATCAGAATTCTAGCGACAGCTGCTTGCCCTCCCTCTTTCACTTGTTGTTATAAAGATCAAAAGAGATGATGGTTACAAATGTATTTTGTAACCTTCAAATATGATTACATCAAGTATTACTGGATTATGAAAGAAATCTGACAAAAATATCTGTACACTTATCAAAATCATAAAGAGGTTATAGAATTCCATTCTTGTTTATTTTAAATGAAAGCCTATAAATCAGTCAGTCTTTGATAAACTATTAGAATGTAGCATACTAGGAGCTGGGCTAGACAAACCTTTGCTGTCCCTTCAAGTGTCCCACTGATGGTATAAAACCATGAAGCACTAAAGCATTTATATGTGTATAAAAATTTACCATCATTTTCATAAAGGAAATGATAGTATTATGAAAAAACTGGAATAGACTCAACTAATTGAATGTACCAAAATAAGTAAGAAATTATGACATTAAGGCTAGATTTCTCCTCTCTTTTACATGTAAATGCAGAAAACCTGCCAATTGAAAGTTCATCTAAAGACTTTTTAAGATTCAGGCATCCTTTAAAGTTGACTTTCTTTAAAAGTGCCCTGGGGGCTTCCCTGGTGGCGCAGTGGTTGAGAGTCCGCCTGCCGATGCAGGGGACGCGGGTTCGTGCCCCGGTCCGGGAAGATCCCACATGCTGCGGAGCGGCTGGGCCCGTGAGCCATGGCCGCTGAGGCTGCGCGTCCGGAGCCTGTGCTCCGCAATGGGAGAGGCCACAACAGTGAGAGGCCTGCGTACCGCAAAAAAAAAAAAAAAGTACCCTGGTTTGTACTGGTGCTCATCATTATTCAATGCCACAGTTTTCCAGGGAGAATGCTCCCCTAAGGCATTGTCAGAACTTCCAGCCTTGGCCCCTGCTGTAAATGGAGTTTTAGAAATGGGCTTACAGTTATGCAGTTCTGAATCATGCAAGACCTTTTTTGAAATTGCTCACCCCATCTTCTTTCCACCACCAATACCTCAGTACAATACAATACTAGCAAAATCGAGAAAGAACAGATGACTTCCTAGGAAAATAGAATTAAGGTAAACCAGTTGAAATCTTATGAAATATAACATTTATATCATAACTGAAGTCTAAAAAGTTTCTTTTTTTTTTACTTTTATTTCACATTTTTAAAGACTTTAGAATTTGCTATTATAAAAAAGCAAAAAAGAACTTTAGACTACAAATAGAATATTAAATATATTTCAAATGGATTTCTGGTTTTAGCTCTGACACGTAAAGATCTTGGAAGTGATCACTCGAGATATTCTTAAGACAAGAAAACGCTGAGCAAACTGAAATTTAATGACTTTTCTTGGACCCATCAGAGAACTAAGGTCATAAGGTAAACAGTCACTCCAAAACCTGGAGAGATGGGCACATTCCAAGCATCACAGTCAAGTTCTGCTTACCTGGATCAGAAGACGCTGAAGCCATAAACTTGCAGGAACACTTCAATGGTAATTATGATGAATTGCTGGAGGCTGTATGTGAACTAGCCTGAGAGTGAGAAACTCGTATCTTAAATAGCACCCATCCCACTTGGGTGGGCTTTAACTCCAGGTAAAGTTCTCATGATGTAGATTCACTGACTCATGGCTCTGGCAGGGGGAGGAAATAAGTAATCATTGTGAAATAATATACTTGGGGTCTTCTCCATAACAAAGGTCTATTCTCCAGGGGAAAAGACTACCAGAGTTTTATTCCAGCTGGAGGAAAGGCATTCCACCCATTCAGCCCCTCTAGCCCTCTTGTCTCACCTATCTCACCTCAGAGGGAGAAAACATAGTCAATAGGACATCAAGGAAACAGACGGGGGAGCCCTGCAGCCAGGGAAGGGAGCTGGGAGGAAAGGCTATACCACAGGAGAAACACTTGTGAAGGTCATAGCCGAGCCCAAGACACAGCCCCACTAAAAAACTGAGATTTAATTCAGGTTATAGAATGTTTCCCCCTCCCGTACACCTTACCACCACTGTAGCAAGGCTTCAGTGTAATAACAGTGGATCAGAGGTGAAAGAATTGCAAGACACAGATTCCCTCTAAGTAGGAATACTTAGGGAAGCCCAAAGTAAGGAGGGGAAATAAAAATAAGGACACTGAGAGAATTTGAAGCCTCTGGCACCTACAGCTACATCAAACATAAACCCAGCCTGAATCCTAGCCATATCAATAGAAATTCTCACTGTGAGGCCCTATTTACACCAGTTTCCAATTATCTGATACACCATGTCCAACTTTCAACAAAAAAAATTACAAGGCATGGCAGAAGGCATGACAAAACACAGTTGGAAGAAAAAAAGCAACCATCATAATCAGACTCTGATATTAGAGATATTAGAATTTTCAGACTGAAATTAATACAGGTATTTTTCAGTTTTTGAAAATTGATTATATGCCACTTCACTTTTATGAAACACCCATATTAGTACCTGTTTTCAGTAACCAAAAGAAATCCAAACAGGATCTTCACTTTTACGAAAAAAAAGGAGAAAACTGAAAATAGCAATCAGCATTCATTTTTCAGTGACCCATTACAGAGGCCGCACACCCTGAGCAGTGAGAGTGGTACCACCAAGCTCCTTCCCCAGGAACCACACTCAGCATCTCAGCATCAAGCTGCCATAGCTTTGAACTGTGTCTGTGAGCATCTGTGCTTTCATCTCAATTTATTTTGTGCATCTGTTAGCAAGATGTGTCCTACGGTAATTGTTTCCTCGCTTTACACCATTTCAGCTCATGAAAGGTTTCATAGGAATGCTCTAGTTTTGGATAGCAGGGGAAACCTGTATAACTATGATCAGTATGTTAAGGGCTCTAATGGAAAAAGTAGACAACATGTAAGAACAGATGGGTGGTGTAAGCAGAAAGGTGGAAACTCTAAGAAAGAATCAGAAGGAAATGTTGGAAAGAAAATATGCTGTAACAGAAACGAAGAAGATCTTTGATGTGCTCGTCAGTAATTAGAATGTCTGATGAAAGAATCAGTGAGCTTGAACATAGGTCAGTAGAGACTTCCCAGAGTGAAACGCAAAGAGAATAAAAGAAGGAAAACACAGAACAGAGTATCCAAGAGCTCTGGGATCATTTCAAAAGGTGTTACATACGCATAATTGGAATACCAGAAGAAGAAGAAAGAACAAGGGAGAAAAAATACTTGAAGTAATATTGGTCAATAACTTTCAAAATTAATTGTAGACACTGTACTGGGTTGAATTGTCTTCCCTCAAAATTCATTTCCACCCAGAACCCCAGAATGTGATCTTATTTGGAAATAGAGTCTTGGCAGATGTAATTCATCAAGAGCAGATTATACTGGATTAGGATGGGTCCTAAATCCAATGAATGCTGTCCTTATAAGAAGTTTATGTGAAGACACAAACATACACAAAGGGAAAATATCCATGTGAAGATGCAGACAGAAATTGGAGTGAGTCAGCTGCGAATCAAAGAATGCCAACAATTACCAGCAATCACCAGAAGCTGGGAAGAAGCAAGAGAGGATTCTTCCCTAGAGCCTTCAGAGGGAGCATGGCCCTGCTGACACCTTGCCTCAGACCTCTACACGCCAGAACTGTGAGAGAATAAATTTCTGTTTTATCAGCAACCCTGTTGGTAGTAATTTGTTATGGCAACCCCAGAAACTTAGCAGACATCGAAGCATAAATCCAGGAAGCATAGAAAACACTAAGCAGAATGAAAAAAAAAAACAAAAAACCCACACCTAGGCATACCATATTCAAACTTCAGAAAACCAAAGTCAAAGTCTTGAAAGAAGTCAGAGGGGAAATATAAACCTTACCTAGAGGAACAAGGTTAAGAATTTTAGTGGACTTCTCACCAGAAACTAGGCAAAACAAGAAAGAAAATGAAGTGAAAATCTAAAAGCACTGAAGGAAAAAAAAATTCACCACTCTAGAATCCTATATCCAGCAAAATTTATCCTTCAAAAGTGAAGGAGAGGGGCTTCCCTGGTGGCACAGTGGTTGAGAATCCACCTGCCGATGCAGGGGACACAGGTTCGTGCCCTGGTCTGGGAAGATCCCACATGCCACGGAGCGGCTGGGCCTGTGAGCCATGGCAAAAAAAAAAAGTGAAGGAGAAACAAAGACTTTCTGAGACAAACAAAAACCGAATAATTCATTGCCAGCAGACCTAACCTGTAATAAATGTTAAAATAAATTACTCAAGTGGAAGGAAAATTAATACAGGTCAGAAATTTGGATCTATATAAAAAAAGGGAGAGAGTTAGAGAAGGAATAAATAAAAGTAAAATAAAGGCTTTTATTTTTCTTACTCTTAATTGACCTAAAAAATAGTATAAAGTAATAATAGTAACAATGTATTGGGTGATTAGAGTAAATGGATCAATGAAATGAGCAATGTCACAAAGGACAGGAGGGAAGAATTGGGAATAAGGAACCTGCACTATATGTGAAGTGGTATTGTGTTATTTGAAGATGGACTTAGATTATTTTAGAACATACATTTTAAACTCTAGGGAAAACCATTAAAAATTATTTTTAAACAGTATAATTTATACTCTAAGAGAAAAGATAAGATGGAATCATATATAATATTCAATTAAACCAGAGAATTCAGGGGAAGTGAGGGAAGGGAGAAACAGAACAAATGCAACAGAGAAAAAAGTTACAGATATGATAGATATTAATCCAATTACATCAATAATTCCTTAAATGTGAATGGCATAAATACACAAATCAAAAGGTATACAGAGTGGATAAAAAAGAATATACAACTATATGTTATCTATAAGAAACACAACTTAAATGTAAAGACCCAAGCTAAGAATAAAGGGATGGAGAAAGATATGCCATGCTAAAAGTAATCAAAAGAAAACTAGAGTAGCTATATTAATTTCAGCCAAAGTCAACTCCAGAACAAGCAAGATTATCAGGAATAAATAGGGGTACCACATAATGATAAAGGGGCCAACTCTCCAAGAAGACATAACAATCCTAAACATGTAAGCACCTAACAACAGAGTGTCAAAATACATGAGGCAAAAACTGATAGAATTGAAAAAAACTAGATCAATCCACTATTACAGTTGCAGTCTTCACCATCGCTGTTAGTAATTGATTATTCCAAAAAGGTAGAAAATCAGTAAGGATATAGGTGACCTGAACAGCACTATCAATCAATTTGATCTAATTGACATTTATAAAATACTCCATCCAACAACCCAGTAGCATATACATTCATCTCAAGCTCATGTAGAATATTCACCAAGAGAGACCACATTTTGACCATAAAACATACCTCAACAGATTTAAAAGTATAAAAATTATATAAAGTATTGCTTTCAGACCACAATTTTTTTCACACACACACACTGTATTTTATTTTTACAAGAGATAAATAAACTGACACCAAGCATTGTAAATGGGTGACCACAAAAAAAGCAGCAATGATTGCAATTACCAAACACAAAACACACTCATACTATGTCATAATATTGACATTCAGTCCAGTAATCCTCCACTGTAACAGCTCCTTTACTTTGCAGTGAAAATTGATTTGTATATTTTTTGCCTCTGAGTCCTTGTGGGATTTTTTTTTAATTCAAACAGAAAGTCACAAAAATTATAATCATCCTCATCAGTTCACTCAGTCCCATGTAATTAATTTTTTTTCATCTTGATCTTTTGTTAGCACTTTATGAATTCATCAGTTTTCCATTAGAGTTCTGAAAATGCTTATTCATTCAGTTCAGCAGTATCGTCAGTTACCAGAAACCTGTACTTGTCAGAGTCTTTTCCATGAATTCCTTGAAGATGAAACCCTTTTATAGGAACATTTTTGCAAAAGCATCAGAGTACACCCAGAACTGTCTGTAAATGACAAAAGACTTAAAAGTGACCACAGTTAAAGATTTGATGAAAGTTTATAATAATGCAATTGACAAGGAAATGTAGTTATTTCTGAGATATACATTTTAAAGTAATAACTAGAATTATGACTTATAACATACCACAGCATATAAGATTTTTAGAAATTTCATGTAATGTCAGACCACAATTTAACTAAAGTAGAAGTCAATGACAGGAAAAACAGCTGAAAAATCCCCAATTATTTGGAAATATAAATGTTAATCAAGACACTTCTAAATAGCCCATAGGTCAAAGAAGTTTAAATACAAATTAAAAAACATTTTGAAATAAGTGAAACAGAAATCACAATTTACTAAGAATTGTGGGATGTAGGAAAAGAAGTGCTTAGAGGGAAATTTATAGAATTTAGTGAATATATTACAAAAAGAAAAATATCTAAAAATCAATACTTCAGCTTGCTTTAGGAAATTAGAAAGAGAAGAGAAAAACCTAAAGCAAGCAGAAAAAAAAAAAATAAGAAGGATTAAAGCAGAAATCATTGAAACTGAAAACAGAAAACAGTAGAGAAAATCAACAAGACCAAAACTTGATTCCTTGAAAAGATCAATAATATTGATAACCTCTGCCTTGGCTAACTAAAAAAAAAAAAAGAAAAAGAAAGAGAGAGAAGATACAAATTATTAGTATGAAAAATGAAAGTGGGATCATCACTACTGATCTCATGGACAAGAAAAGGATAATAAAGGAATACCATAAACAGCTACATGCCTATAAATCAGATAACTTAGATGAAGTGAACTAAACTGCCAAAACACACACAAGGAAACATAGATAACCTGAATTGCCCTATAACTACTAAAGAAACTGATCAATAACTGACCATCCAAAAAAGAAAGCACCAAGTCCAGATCGTTTCACTGACAACTTCTACTAAACTTTGAAGGAAGAAATATGACAAATTTTCTACAATCTCCAGAAAATAGGAGTAAAAAGACTTCCCAACTCATTCTTTGAGCCCAGCATTACCCTAACTCCAAAACCAGATAGACATTACAAGAAAAGAAACCAGAGCAATATCTCTCATAAACATAGATGCAAAATTCTCAACAAAATATTAGAAAATTGAATCCAACAATGTATAAAAGAATAATATCCTTTCCAAAAAAAGTAAGAATTTCACATTTAATTTAGTATTTTACTCCGTAGATTGATCAAGGTTGAAATGCCAAAAAAGGAACCATATAAGGAAGCAACTCTACAGTAGCAACTAAGTAGTTTAGCTAATCATATATTTAACTAAAGGAGCAAATATATCGTCCTGCTCTTAAATTCATTCACTCATTCATTTATTCGTTCATTCATGCATTCTACTGTACTATTACCAATACTAGACTATTTAGGACCTGTAGTTCTTTTATACATGCCTAGACTATAAATATCTCTCAACATTTCATTTATGCTTATTTTTGGTATGTGAATCAAGAATTAAAACACATTTTTTAAAGATCAAAGAATTCTACCTCCTACATATAGTTCTCTTTATGGTTTAATAGGCTACATCAGAAGCAATGATAAAAACACTCTGTTAATTAATGGGGTGCGAATTATATGTGAGGAGTGTGTCATAGGTTGAAATCAAGACCTATAAATTTACTCTTTCTCTTCTGCATTTTCCCAAGGTAACAATACTCGCAAGAAATAAAAACTTTCTAGGCACTTAATAAGCTATAACTATAGTCCCAGCCAGCAGAGAGTAAATGAGTCCTAGGAGTGTCTGTATTATGCTAAGTGGGGGAGGGAGTGGGGGAGGGTGGGGAAAGGAAGGAAGGGAGGGAGGGAGGGAGAGAGAGAGAGAGAGAGAAAGTGAACGAAAATCATGTATGGTAGCATTGGAAGAGGACCCAATGCAAGAATATCCAAGGCAAATCCAAATTTTTATTACAAATGACTTCCAACTGTCAGAGTTGGAATGGACCTAAATCTTAAAATTAAACAACGCATCATGTATAAAATATTTACTCTGTACTAATCACTGTATTTGAATTTCTCAATCTTCTCAATAATCCTGAGTTAATTTCTATTATTTTTATTTTACAGATAAAGAAACTGGGGAACAAAGAGGTTATATACTCTGTCAGTGTCACATAGACTCTAAATGTTGGGTCTAATTTGTTTGACTTCAGAGAATGTAACTTTACTGGCTATAATATACTGTGTCCCAGGCCTTAAATATTATCTAATACATTCATCCTTCTGATGTTGAATTCTTTAACATCCACACCAATGGTTTTCCAGACTATACTTGAATTTCCCCCAGTGGGGAACTCCTCCATAACCACCTACTCTAAGTTCAGACAAACAGTATTTCTTTATATTGAGCCAATATCTACCTCCTTGCAACATCAGCTTATTAATTCCACCTCTACCATTCATGAGAACATCTGATTTCTTTTCCATTTAATACACTTTCAGATATCTGATGAATAATTGGAAGTTAACTACCATTGCCCAAGAATATTCTCTTCTCTAGGCTAATATTTCCATTCCTTCAGATGAAACTCATGGAAAATTATTGTGAGTTTCCTTATCCAAGAATTGTTCTCCTTTGAATACAGTCTAATTTGTCTATGTTTCCCAGATCCTCAGAGCTGAATGTAACACACCAAGATTGTTCAAACCAGTTTCTGGAGCAGGACAATCGCTTCCCTCATTCAAACCATTATAGGTCTATTACCACACTCAAAGGTGCATTAATTAGCTTTCTCAGCAGCCACATCATACTGCTGGCTTTTATTGAAATAAAATCCATAAATCTTTGAAATCTTTGTTACACAATCTCCAATAAGCCATGCTTCCCTCAACTGAGAGTAATGCAGTTTTTTTGTTTGTTTGTTTGTTTTTTTGTGGTACATGGGCCTATCACTGTTGGGGCCTCTCCTGTTGCGGAGCACAGGCTCTGGACGCACAGGCCCAGTAGCCATGGCTCACGGGCCCAGCCGCTCCACGGCATGTGGGATCTTCCTAGACCGGGGCACGAACCTGTGTTCCCTGCATCGGCAGGCGGACTCTCAACAACTGCGCCACCAGGAAAGCACAGCAATGCAGTTGTGTGTGTGTGTGTGTGTGTGTGTGAGACAGAGAGGGAAGGAATGGTATGGGAATAGGGAAGGGAGAGGAGGAGAGGGCAGGGAAGGGAAGGGGAGGGAAGGGGAGGGGAGGGGAGGGGAGGGGCACTCAAGTGTTAAGTTCCAAATTTACCCCTATTAAATTTCATATTGTTAGATTGGTCCCTTCTTTGCACATGTTGGAGTTTTGGGGTTTTTGTGGATCTTAACTCTTAACTCCATCATACATGGAATTTCTCAACTCCCAAAATTATGCTCAAACACATATTTGGTAAGTTATTTTTTTATGTTGTCATCTAAGTCTCTGACCAAAAAAAAAAACCATTGACTAGACAAGACAGAGCCCTTTGGCTTGCCTCTAGAGACTATCCTCTAGGTTAACATAAGAACTTCAGTCTTATTTTTTGTACGTGTAACTAATAACATATAAATACAAGGCTACGTAGCCCATAATCCTTCATCCTATCTGGGTTCGGTAAGTGCTATGTATTAAAAATAAGCAGGAGACGGGAAGAAATGGTGATTTCTTTCAGGGAAGTGCTCTCTGTCAACACAACTGATTTATGTGGGAGACAGGTTTTCAAGGCAGGACAGTTGAGCAGCCCTCCTGCTGTTTCCTAGAAAAGCAGGTTTTCCATCTTTGAAGTTGAAATGAAAACAAACTTGGACCATCAGGGCAGATTTTCTTTGTTTTTCATTAGTTTTGGAAACAAAACAATACAATTCCCACCCCTCCCAGTCCTTCCGACACATGTACAAAATACATGTCAAGAATCAGAGTTATAAGTCAAATTTATTTTCCACGTATTCTAAATTTTAAAAAATGCATCCCATTTGTTAGTGCGGTATGACCAAGAAGCCACTGAACAAGGCAGAGAACTAGATGGGGAAGTAAGTTGTTGGCTTATAAAACTACCCATCAAGCAGTTATCTAAGATTTTGGTAAAAGTTACAGGATTTTCGGGCTTCCCTGGTGGCGCAGTGGTTGAGAGTCCGCCTGCCGATGCAGGGGACACGGGTTCGTGCCCCGGTCAGGGAAGATCCCACATGCCGCGGAGCGGTTGGGCCCGTGAGCCATGGCCGCTGAGCCTGCGCGTCCGGAGCCTGTGCTCCGCAACGGGAGAGGCCACAACAGTGAGAGGCCCACGTACCGAAAAAAAAAAAAAAAATTTACAGGATTTTGAAGTAGATGAATTAAAAGTGTTACTTATCTATGCCTGTCTCATACCTGGTTAATACCTCAATACTTCCTGTAGGAAGGAAAAACAAGTCTCTCAGTCCACAAAAAGCCAGAGATGACATTTGGTATTCTATGTCCTTGCCTATGTAGGTGGGGAAGAAAAAAAGTGTCTGGAAGAATTCAGAAAGAGCTACCATACAAATGCAGATTATAATGTTATAAATTTGACATTTTTCTCTCACACTCTATAATTTTCATGATTTATTTTATTTTGGTAAGAGATCTACCCTCTTAACAAATTATTAAGTGCACCATATAGTGTTGTTGACTATAGGTACCATGTTGTTTGGCACAGGTCTAGAACTTACTCATCTTGCTTAACTGAAACTTCATACCCGTTGATTAGTAACTCTGCTTTTCTCCCTCCAGCCAGCCACTGGCAATTGTCATTCTGCATTTTGAGTCTATGCATTTGATTATTGTAGATGCCTCATATAAGTTGAATCATGCAGTATTTGTCTTTCTGTGACACGCTTATTTCACTTAACATAATGTCCTCAAGCTTCACCCATGCTGTCCCATATTGCAGAATTTTCTTCTTTTTAAGTTTGAATATTGTATGTAATATTAATTTATTTTTAAAAAACATTAATTCTTAGCCCATGTTCCTTTCCTAGAACTTTTTCCTGTCACACCATCCCAATCAGGCTTTTTCCCTCCTCTCTGTGTGTGTGTGTGTGTGTGTGTGTGTGTGTGTGTGTTACTCCTCATACTTCTTCAATCTCATTCTATTTCTTCATCTCCTGCTTTTTTTCTATTCTAGTTTCATCAACTTTTCATTCTCACCATTTTCTCTCTTTTCATTTTTAAAATTCTTTTGCTGTTTGTTTTTTTTTTAAACTTGCCTCTCCTGTCTCTTCCTGTTTTTAACTTATTTCCCAACCCATCTCCCTATCTAGGTCTTCAGACAGCATTCTCCTCCCACCTGTATCACCTCCTATCCTCTGGGTAGACTCTGGGCTCTCATGTTCATCCCTTCTGATTCAGCCACTGGGTTTTGTTCATCCTTTCATCTTCAGCCACTTGTCTTTGGTTGAAAAATGTCTGTTATTCGTTTATTCTTCTTATTTTATGCAGTTCACTTATTCTGGGAAGAAGCAGCCTCCAAACAACAAAATAAGTGAGTTTATTCTTGGACGAATGGTCAGGAATTGACATTCAGTACATTGGAAACTTTGACAAAGCCATAAAGAATACACCACTACCTAGGGCTGCCAGATTTAGGAAGAAAAAATATATTTATATTTATTTTTTTCCTCCTAAATCTGTGTGAGTATATATATGTATACATACACATACACATACGGTTAAATTTGATTTTCAATTTCAAATAAACAATGAATGATATTTTAGTGCAAGTAAGACCCACCAATATTTTTATTATTTATCTGAAATTCAAATTTAACTGGTTTTCCTACATTTTTACCTGGCAAGCCTACCACTACTACATTTAGTCATATAATCGGTCAATAAACAAATACTTGCTGAATTTGAACTGTGTGTCTAAACAGGATAGCAAACAATGTGAAAGATAGCACATGTGTACAAAAGCAATCCCTGCCCTCAAAGAATTCACAATGTCGAGAGCTAAGAAGTTAAAAAATATAATAAACAATTAGAAAACAATGCAAAGTAGCACATAATTAATTGTTTAAGTGGTTCCAGTGATAAATCTAGTAGAAACTCAGGAGTTGATCTGAATGGAACAGCTCAGAAGTTATTCCTGGAGTGAAGAAGGATGTGATCTGGGTTTAAGGGACAAAATACACTCTCCAAGCAAACTAGAGAAAAAAAGCATCCCCAGATTGTCGCCACGTTTTTTTTTTAAATTAATTTTTATTGGAGTATAGTTGCTTTACAATATTGTGTTAGTTTCCACTGTATAGCAAAATGAATCAGCTATACATATACATATATCCCCCCTTTTTTGGGTTTCCTTCCCATTTAGGTCACCACAGTGCATTAAGTAGAGTTCCCTGTGCTATACAGTATGTTCTCATTAGTTGTCTACTTTAAACATAGTATCTATAGTGTCTATGTGTCAATCCCAATCTCCCAATTCCTCCCACCACGCCCCCTTTCCCCTTGGTATCCATACGGTTGTTCTCTACCTCTGTGTCTCTATTTCTGCTTTGCAAATAAGATCATCTATACCATTTTTCTAGAGCGTTAGTATATGATATTTTGTCGCCATGTTTTCCTGCCTGTGCCTTCTGATGCTATTCCTTTCTCCAGAAACAATCTCACCTGGACTTCAAGTCCTGGTTAATGCCACATACCTCTTAAGATCTTTCCTTCTTTAAACTCGCTATAGCACTTTCCATCCCCACTGTCATTCATCATTCTCTGCATTGTTCTTCTGGCTAGTTTTCATCTCTCTTAAGGATTATCTGCTTTTTGAAAAAAAAAATGCTGCACACGTGCCTAGTAAGTTCTCTATATACTTTGATGAATTTAATGAATGAATCCTGAAACTATTTCTGACGCTTCATTGATTTTCCACAACTGCCACCTTCACCACATCTGGACTTCTTAGAGGCAGAGTTGGACACTTTTTCTTCTGGGAACCCATAGCTCCCAACATCTTTAATACATGCAGAATATGCTATTGCATTGCAAATTGGATACATATTAATTCCTTCCACTGGCCCTGTTGCTCTTTGTAGCCACAGCGCCTTTTTAGTAAGTGTAAAAAAAGACTTTCTAGGAGAAAAAAAATAGCATCTTTCTCTAATTTACAGTAAATTTGTTCTTATATTGATTAAAGTAAATCATGCACTGTAAATTAATAATAAGTATCTATAACATACATAGGAAGTCTTATTTATAGTAAAATAAATTATAGGTGGCACATATTTCATTGTGAAAACAGGCCGAATTCGTTTTAGATGCATATAATTTAACTTCTCAGTTATTATAAAGTCTCCATTTGAGATGTGACCTCACTGTAATTTGTTTTAATGTGTATTGTAGATAAAGCTATTGCTTACTTTTAAAATAACTGCATTTTTATGGTAATATATTTACAAGAACACAATAGTTATTTATAGGGTTTTGGGTCTATTTGGAATTATTGTTTGTAAATATTTGTTCTTGTCTATAGCAAAAATTTTTCCATAATGCTGTAAGTCTTTTCTACAAGCCTTTGTTAGCTGTCTTTGGAAAATCTCCAGGCAGCACAAATTACTAAGAAACAATACAGAACTTCAAAAGCATGTTTATTTGCACTGTAATGTGGAATTCACTATCACACATAGGTATTTTGAGGTCTTTACTCTCATTCATACAATAGGAGATTTTCCTGTAAAAAGTCATAATAATTCACAGTAATTTTCTTCTTTTGCCTCCAAAGACTTTCTAATATATACTTTCTAGGGGTCAAACAACAAGGAGAAAACCCTAGTCAGGTACAATTGGGCAGTGCAGTGACACTCAGCCAGGGCTACAGATTAGAATACGGAGATTTCTTTTTACAAGTCCCCATGCTGAGATCCCAACCCAGGTCCACTGAATCAGCATTCCTGCAGGGGGGCTCTTGGCATGAATATTTTTAAAAGTTGTATGATAAGTATGGTATTCACACACCACTTGAAACCACTGCTGTAGCTATTATTCAAGGGAAATAATCTCCAGGAACTAGAAATATTTTTTATTTTAGAAAATGATTAGGATTATGAGAAATAAGGTTGATGTAATATACTTGCTTTTCACAAATTATATCTCTTCTTTTCAACTGAACTAATTATTCCGCATTTTGATGAGGCTTTTTCTTATTCACAGAAATAACTAAACAACTGACCTAATAGCACAGTTAATTATAATTATGACATCTCATCAGTGTGGCAACTGGTTATTTCTAACCAATTACTTTGATTATCTTTTAACAACCAAATATGATTGGCTATTCTGCCAATTCGAACTATTTTTCAGTAGGTTTAAAGAAAAAAACATTCTTGTCTTATTGACTTGGAATTTATTAAAAGAAAATTTTACCATGATAAACAGCGACAATTACATAGTTATATGTGAAAAACCAGTTCTGTATATATGTATTGATCTTTAAGTATTCTGAATCCTGTATCACTATTCAACCATGTAATATGTCAAATTCATGTATTTATGATGTTTATTATAAACTTCTATAAATCTATTTAATTCTTTAATTATTTCTTAAATGCAACCTTAAATGTAAGGAGGTGATTTGCCTCCTTGCTGAACCAAACAGACAACAATCCAGTTACCAACTCTAGTAAGGAGAAATTAATCACATGAAAAAGAACACAGTACTTTTTGGAATGGTCATAGAAAACATTACTTTATGTAAAATTTTCCTCTCTTAGCTAAAACACATTTAACCCATCCTTTTTACAACCACGGATTTTGCAAAGTTTTAGGGTGGACAAAAACAACCATTTCTGATCTTGGGGTCACAAATGTTTTTTTTTTCCACAAATGTTTTTGAAGCAACTTTCATTGGTATTTTTGGCATCCATTGTATTATATTATTTAATTAACCTGGTTTCAAAAGAAATAAGGTCACTGTGCGCATTTAAATCTCATTGGGATAATTCCATGTTCTTTTAGGATGGAGGAACATTACCCCCTCTAGTGGATAAAGGCAAAACTGATGGCCTTGATGCGTGGAAAAGATAAGACTGCATTTCCTTAAACCGTCATCATCTAATAGACTGCTGGATTAATTTCCCTAGTTCATCCTTCATTTCAAACATATTGTCTTGGAAAATGTGCTATGTCACACATATTTCTTATATTAAGATGTATAACTGTATTTGGAATTTAACAGAGTGCAATAAAGGAAATATAGTTCATGCCAGGCATCCTGTTTCATGTCGAAAAAAATGGACTTAGAGGGAGCCATCCTTAAATGTTTACATCCACTGAGCAAAGTACCATGAAAACATGTTCTTTCTAATTGGAGAACAGGGAAAAAAGTAGTAGAAATCAAACTCACCTTTTTTAACCAAAAAGTTTTAATCATTAGGTATACCTAAAGTACAATTTAAAAAATTAAGTTGAATCAGCCACCTTTTGAGTCTAGGATCTTTATTTATATAGAAAGTTGTTTAGAATCTATCACTTTAATTTTTCTACAAAAGAAACATTTGTTTTTAGAGTTGAGTAGCAAAGTATATAGTATATATAGTATACCCACACACATATTTGGGAGCTGGTTTATTTTCTTGAATTCATCTATCAGCAAATGGTCCATTAAGTTCTGCTCAAATACAGAAATTTAAGGTCATTCAACTTACTATGATAGTTGGCTTTAGTTTCAGATAAATAGAATAAACAAATCCCTGCTCAAGCATTAACTAGTTTTACTTCCTCTATTTAAATCATCAAAGGCAAGTTTCAAAGGTAGAGTCTGATGAGCCTCTATCATTATCTTGTCTATTGTATGTAGCACTAGGGAAGTGAAGTTATCCTCAGTTGCCTCATCACTAATAGATCTCTTTAAAATATGCCGTGGATAATGTTCAATTACTCTTAATATTTTCCCCTTCATTAGGTCAGATTTGATTGGCTCATTTAAATATATTTTGAAATATTTTCAAATAGGACAAATCTTAATTATACCTACGTATAACACCCTGAGGCAGCCCACATAAGTGAGGCTTATCTCTTTTCCTTGGTAACCCCTCCATAGCCTCTTTAATGTCAGGTATGTGGCTGCCTCCTAATAGGCAAAAATGGAGGAAAGAAAATTTTAAGCTCCTCTGATGGAAAAGTAAAAATCATCAATCAACTATCACATAAGCTGTATATCAAAATAAACCTGAAAATATTTACAAAGCAATTATTAACTCTAGTAACTATCATGAGAGGATATACTCTAAAGAAATACATAAAATCATTTATACCTTAAAATGTAGTTGGAGAAAAAGTTAAGATTGCATAAAACAGAAGATTTAATAGGAGGTCACAAACAGACAAAAACACACATTTTTCTAGCTGTTTCTCAGTTTTCAAAGTATTTACATACAAACGATTGCCTCAGTTTCCTTATCTGTAAAATGAAAATAAGATCTACCTCTATCACAGAATCACTGGAAGATTTTAATAAGGCAACACGATACCTTATTGAAACTAGCAAAGTGTTTGGCATATAACAAGGAGTCAATAAAATATTAGTTTCTTTGGTCCTCAGAAAGAGCCTACAAGTTTGAGAGGTTAGATATTTAAAATTTCATTTACAGTTGACAATCAGACTCAGAGACATTCCAAGAACTGTCGAGTGCTGCACAAAGCTTAAATCTGTAGTTGTGTGGGTGTGTGTGCGCACGCGCGTGTGTGCATGTGTGTGTGGAACAATTATGAGTAAATATATGAAACTGGAAAAATGAAGAGTGGTTAAGGAGGGGTGAGTAAACCATCCGGACTGAAATAGAAGCCTTAAAATAGTGGTTATACATAAGATGGTAAGGATAGGGGGTAGATAAATTTAATACCAAGCTAAGGGGTTCAGGTTTTATCTGAAGCTCAGCAAGGTTAAGGGTCGGCTGTAGCACAATTTGAGGTACAACAAGGGCCTGAAGCTAAATTTTAGGAGTGTTTACCTTGCAGCAAAAGGACGAAAAATATGATCAAAATGATTTTATAGTGGCAGCTTTCAGGATGGATAGTAGAGGTAGAAATGCCGAAGGCAGGGAGATGACTTAAGTTGTTGATACATTAGCTCAGATTGAGGCAGAACATAGCGGGGAGGGAAGGGATCGTAGAAGGAGAACGAAAAGAACATGGCCAAAATGGAACATGGGAGGTGGGAAAGAGGATTGGAACGTGTAGTCCAAGGTGATTTTGTGGTTTCAAGTCTTGTGTCTGGTCCTATTTACAAAAATAGGGGAGTTGGCTTGATCAGGAAGATGAAATTTTCCATTTTAGATTTGCTGAACATATGCGTCTTAATATGTTGAGCAGCTTCTTTGGGAGACTAATTGGATTCTGCCACTGAAGGATTTACAGTATAACATTTTTTAAATGCTAAGGAAAACTTGTTCTCAACCAATGAAATCTTGGACTCTAGGGAATCCTGCACTTCCGAAGTCAACTTCCCTTTTTCAAGGCAGCTTTTTGCATGCTTCACCAGTTGTGGTTGAAGTTGGACACCTGTGGGCACTGCCAGTGCCAGCTTTAGGCAAAACTCTGAAGTAGCAGAGTAGATTTGGTGAATGTCTTTTCCCTGTTCCATGCCTCTTTCCCCACTTTGGGTAACTTCACCAGCTCAGTGTTCTGCTGCCAAATGGGGATGTGCTCCCCTCAAGGGCTCCCCTCAAGATTTCCATCACCTAGAAGAGCACTTGGCCCATAGAAGGTGCTCTATCAGTTGTAGGAATCAGTTAGATGAATGAGTGAATGAAAAATTAATGAATGAATAAAATTAATGAATGAATAAAATGCCTAACAAATTTATTCACTCTAAAATTTGGGGTATTTAATTTGGGCATCCCTCCCCAAATTATTTCCAATGAAATGTAGCCATCCAGAGCAGTATTTATGTTCTCCAATGGAAGGAATTATTGCTTTTTCTGCATCTACTGAGATGATCATGTGGTTTTTATTCTTCAGTTTGTTCATGTGGTTTATCACACTGATTGATTTGTGGATATTGAAGAATCCTTGCATCCCTGGGATAAATCCCACTTGATCATGGTGTATGATCCTCTTAATGTATTCTTGGATTCGGATTGCTAGTATTTTGTTGAGGATTTCTGTGTCTGTGTTCATCTGTGATATCGGCCTGTAACTTTCTTTTTCTGTGGTGTCTTTGTCTGGTTTCGGTATCAGGGTGATGATACCGAATTATTGCTGATAGATTTCAGACAACAGAGGAGACTGAATTTTGGGAGCAAGGGCTGCCACTTACAACTTGAAATCACACGATAAAAACAGTCATTCACATGTAAAATTGGCTCCTTTGGACAGTGGTTCTCATTTGGGTTGTCATCCACTTTTTAGCAACTGTTGGTGAAATGAAATTATATTACATGTAAAGAAAATTCTGTATAACGGGTAGCATCCATTCAGTATCACTACCTAGGCCTACAATATGGCTCTATTCTCAATATCTCTTCTTACAATAGGCAACCTGAGTGTCAGGTTGAATGTGAATGTCGGTTTTGTCCTGTCTATACTGTATGCCAGGAGGCTCCTCTGTCAGAGCTGCCAAGCTGCACAGCCAGGAACCATGAATATGATGAGTTAATTCGGGCTTCAGTTGCCTGAGTTAGTCATTGAGGAGAGAGCCTAGACTAAAAACGGAACTAAATTTCAAGTTCTGCTAGTAGCACTGTACATAAAAATACATTATAATATTTATGGTCACTGATTTTTATTACTTTCATATAAATATTTGAGTAATATTTCTTACAGTCAGTGATGGATAGACACATAATACATATTTGGAAACATAGTTCTAATGACTAGCCAGGGATTTCAATATTTCTGAATCCCTCTAATTTTGAATTCGTGGCTAGACGTCTTAGGAGAAAGGCTCGGTTTCCAGCTCTTTTCAACAATGCCTTTCCTCAGAGTTTTTGGTGTTTCTGCTTATGGCTGTGCATGTGACCAAGAATAGGAAGCACTGTCGAGAGAGAGAGGACAGAAAGAGCTTGAACCAAGTGTTCTGACTCACTGAAGAATTAGAATGAAATTTTGCTGTGAGTTATATCAGATAGTAATGGCATTCCCTGGGTGACTCTCTGGTTCTTATTACTCATATTCTTGGTTAAGTAATAAGTTCATATATTTAAAATAATCTATGCGTGTAATACTAGTATCCAAACATGTAATAGGAGTTTAGATTTTCTACGCTGAAAGAATGAGAACAAAAATGTGAACAGTAAACTAACATGTGAGGCTTAGAACTCACAAAATTATGTATGGCACTGTTTATTTATATTTTAAATGTGTTTAATAGAAGTGGGTAAATTGTAATTTTTGTATTTTCAAACATAACAAAATATTACCTAATGAAGTCATAACCATACACATTAGAATACAATTTCTCAGTACATTTTGGCTAACTTTTCAAAAATGTGTACAGCTTTACTTAATTTGTGCACACTTTTAAGATCCGAGGCCTTATTATAATTCTCCCTACGACCAATCTCAAAGAAGGAGTAACTGAATTTAATGTGACTTGCTAAATACGATACAATGGATTTCAGAAAATATAGAAATAAAAGAAATTAACAGAACTTGAAGTCTGTCAGTCATCTTGGTTTACAAGAAAACTAAGACCCAGAGTTTGTGTACTCCAAAAAATATAGAGAGAGAGAGACTCCAAAACCACTGCATGGACTTACCCATTTAAAGATAGCGTTAATTCTTTCAAAGCATTAACAAGCTATGTAGCTCTTTATGGAATCAAATACTTAATAGAACATATTTAATCTGAGTTCACATGGGACTCACGTATTAAAAAGTTCAGTGTTTAAATGCTGCTCATAATGACATCAGTTGGAGATCATCAGAGTCAACATCCCAGTGTTCAATCCTGTTGTGTTATGGAAACAGTAGAGGGTCCTTTTATTAAGTTGAAATCTACTGATCAAGCCCCCTACAACAATAAAAAAAATAGGGTGCATAGTACGTTAGGGCAAAAAATTATGTTTAAAGAGAAAATTTAGGTATCTGCATGACAAATTTATATTAAAAAAAGTGCTTGAAATGCCTTGCAGTTTTATGCCTAGTTAATTTGAGAAACATACAAAATACATATATTGGGAAACTAAAAATAAGTAGGGGAAAGTAAAAACATAAGGAAAGTTAGAGACCCAGTGACTCGGGGAAGGACCTAGAGAAGAGATAGAAGAGGGACCCATCTACATTAACAAACTTTCAGAGAATAATATTCTCATTGTATTGTTCTAGGACTCTGGTATAAAGACTCAAAAACAGCGCTGCAGTTATATAACCTTGGTCATAAACATGCAGATTACACCTAAGTATTTTTCCACCCAGATGAACTAGCTCTGGAAGAACTGGAGGCTAGAAATAGCTAATAGAACTGAATTCCCTATTACTCTTACCGTTAAAAAAAAGTGATGGTCCAACCTTTGCTTGAAGTTGGAAATTAAGCTTATACAAACCTGAAAGCATTGGTCTCTCTTGGCTTTAGTTAGGCTAACGCGAAAGGAGAGAGAGCTTACTCTATGTACGCCTTCTCTCCTGGTGCTGTCCCTTTGAAGCAGACTGATTTTGTGTTGCGTATCCATATGTACCATTGGTTCCTCAACCCCCTCAGTTCTCTCCTCTGTGGCTACTGTACTTAGGGCACTTTTGTTACAGGTCCATCAGAAAACACAGGGGATGTGTTTAGCATCCAGCCAGAGGATAAGCTGGACTGCCAGACATCAACATACATCACTGCTGTGATACTTTTGTATAAAAGTGTGATGATGCCAGTGAAGTTAATCTAAAAATCAACTGTGAAAATACTGTCTAGAAAAGGTTGAAACATTGACATTTCTTTAAAAAATCGAGTAGGACTGTACCTTCAATAGTCTTTAGAATTCTTTTAATTAGCTTTGCCTACTTCCTAATTTGCTGGCTGCCTATTTCTTTATTACAGCAGATATTTTTAACCTAGAATCTATATAAAGCATCAAGATAGGCAAAGAGTGGAAAATCATTACCGGAACGTTTGGTTGTTAAAAAAAAAAAATTTGCATCTTCTCTTTTCTATTTTTTTTTTTTCTCCAAGGCATAGTGGTAACAACTTTTTAGAAATTCTAATAATGGCCAACTCAGGGTTGATAGGATGTGTTAACCATTTCATGGATTAAGCAAGGGATCTCACATGTTTTCCTGTGGGCTTTCATGTCCACTTAAAAAACAAAGTAGAAAAATACACCTTAAGTGAGCATGGTATTGAAAGGAACAATTCTCATCTCGAAAATTTATGACTGGAAAGATATAATGACTAAACCAAGGTCACTCATTTTGGATGTGGTTGCTCTGACAATTGCTTTTCCAAATGATAGTCTAGCATTTGCTACCCTTCTGCTCAATGGTTTCCATGAGTGTTGGTGTTTTTATGATGTACTTTAAGGGGGACAATTTATTACAATTAATACTTTAATTTTTAAAAATTTCTAAGCATTAATTTTTCAACCATTGATATGGTCTAAATTCATAACCATTCATAATCATATGTGGTAGATTATATTATTCTTCCTAACTGTAGCTCCCATGCATTATAAATCCACACCCTTTGCCATGTAACTTCCCATGTGTATGGCTGTTAGCATAACTGAATCCATTTTGGGCCCTTACACTTTCTCCTGTCCTTCCGCTGACCCTGGACTGTACAGTAGACCCAGACCCAGGACTGTACTGTGCGGTAAATCACTTCTCTGTCATCAAGGGCTTTGTAGTTAATAGATATTGTTTGATAATCATTAGGACCAGGTAGCCTCTATGTTCTGCTACTCCCCAAACAATGATGAAACCCTTCACTGACTTATTCCCAGTGGCCACGAGACTAGTTATCCTTTCATAAGTCTTGACTAAGGAATGTATGTCCTGTTTCCAAGCACCTACCCCCCCTTCTCTAGGTTAACCGTAAAATTCTCCCAATGGCCTGTCAACGGTGCAGAGTGTAGCTGAGAATTTTCTGGAAGCATTGTCTGCCTGACGCTGGTACCACCCTGTACTAACTTACTGTATAATACACAGATACATTGATTATATGGAGCCGTCTGCCTCTTTTTTCAGTGTCAAGACACTTCTCAGTTTGGTGGGTAGTTTTCATTCTCTCTGTCCTCCAACGCCATGCCTCTTTAGGCAGCATATTCTATCCTATCACATTGTTGGGCTGGCTAAGTGATTGCTTTGGCTAGTGGAATGTGAGTGAACACAACGTATACCACTTCTGAGCAGAAACTATAAATGTATTTAAATGATTCAGTCTGGCCTCTTGTCTTCCTGCCTCTGCCATGAGAACAGCATTTCCAGCTAAGGACAGCTTCTTTAGCCTTGGTCCTTCAGCCTGGGATGTGAAGATATATAGAGCAGAACTGAACAGACCTGAGAAGCATCCAGCTGAGCTACAACCAACTGACAGGCTCGTGAACCAAATATAAATGTTCAGTGTTCAAGGCCACTGAGATCTAGGGATGTTTGTTACCACAGCAAAAATGTTTCTTCGACCATACCCTTAAAAATAAAAGAAGTAGTAATTCAACATTGTTTACAAAAAGAAAGGAGACAGGTTGTACTGAAAATTGGGGTAGAGATAAGAATAAAATGCAGCTAGACAAAGTTTTGGGATAAGTTTCAATTCTGAATTTGGCTACTTACTTACTCTGATCGTTGGATACTGTGTTCATTTTCTATTGCTACTTAAAAACTCTCCCTTTACTTAGCAGTTTAAAATAATAAACATTTACTATTTCACAGTTTCTGTAGACCAAGAATCCAGCTGTGGCTTAGCTGGGTGTCTCTGGCTCAGGGTCTCTTACAAGGTTGCAGTCAAGCTATCAGCCAGAGCTGTGGTCTCATCTGCAGTCCTGACTGGGGGTTGAGGGGGAAGATCCATTGTCAAATGCACTCACATGGTTGTTGGCAGTCCTCGGTCCTTTACCATATGAATTTCTCTACGGGGCTGCCTTACAACATGGCAGCTCTTTTCCCTTAGGGCAAATGATTCAATAGAAAGCAAGAGAGAGCACAAAGATGGAAGCTGCAGACTTCTATAATCTTATCTCCAAAGTGAAGATCCATTAGTTCCGTCATATTCTATTCATTAGAAGTCATTCACTAAGTCTAGCCCACACTCAAGGGGATGTATTCCCTGCCTCCTGGAATACACAAGGCCGTGAATACCCGCAGGCAGGGATTGTTAGGGGCCATCTTACAGGTTGCACACCATAGATACAGCATTCGATTTCTCCGAGCTTCAATTTCCAAACTTGTAAAATGGGTATACCTGGACCTACCCCGCTTACCTCACAGAACTCTGGGAAGATCAAATGGGCAAATATATGTGACAATGCTCTGTAAACTGTAAAGCACTATACAAGCATAAGATGCTTTTGTTAGTCTGGGTCTTATAAGAAGCAGAAGCCCAAATGGGATTAAAGGTGCAAGGATTTTATTAGGGGAAACATCTGTGAAAAAAAAATGAGGCAGAAAGGGAGTGGGAGAGAGCTGTCAGATGACAACTGATGCTGAGTGAAGAGAAGAAGGTGTTATGTGGAAGCTTATTATACCACCTAAGGAAAGTTTGGCAAGGCTTTTTCAAACCAAGGCAGCCCATCAAAGGAGTCCCACATCTCCCAGGACGCGCTGCCACACTGAGTCATTGGCTGAGAGCAGCCCAAGGGAGGTTGAGTCTTGGTGCAAACATGGTGATGGCTTCAGTCCCATTAGTAAGGGTAACTAGATCTGTCATGTTTTCTTTGCTTGAATTCTATCTTGGTGCCATTTCCAGTATTTCTAGTTCTAGAACAGGGGCCATATTAACAATTGTTTCTCTCTCAACGCTCTTGTTTGACCTTTTGGAATCCCCCAACCCCAGGCTGAACCTCTTTGAGTTTGACTGTGGGACTGTACCACCACCTGTTAAATACTGCCACAGCCCCTGGACACCATGCTCTGCACACAGGACTGAACTTCCTGCACCTGCATTTGGGTCTGTTCTTCCAGGGATCAGCTCCATCCTAAGGGCAATTTTCATTCTAGATCTGGGTCCCTCCCACGCTACTCCATTGGCCTGTGGTTATTAATACTAGTTGGAACCAGATTTCTTGGGTTTTCATTCTTGCTCTGTCACTCTCCTCTCAAGCTCTGCAACCTTTGGCAAGTCATTCAAACCGCGTCACTGTAAAATGGGAATGATAACGGTACCTATCTCATAAAGCTTTTTGCTTTGATTCGTTTTGTAAAGTGCTTATGACAGTGCTTGGCAAGCAGAAAATATACTATAAATGTTAGTCATTATTATTATTTATTACCTCAAAGACTCCCCAGTGTACAAACTAAAATACCCTATGCCATTTAGAGTCCTGTGACAACTCTGATTTTTATTAATGCAGTTTCAGATTTGGATAAGGAAAGAAATAACTGCAGGAAGACAGGGTGGGAACAGAGAATGGGGGGGGGGGAGAGAGAGAGAGAGAGAGAGAAACAGAAAGAGGAGAAAGAACATTTTTAGGTACATTAGTTCAACTTCTGAAAGCCTCATTAGTTCATTTCTAGGCGGTTGCACTTACTTACTAATTCTGTGTTAAACTCTAAGCCTAGTTGGTTTAACTCATCTTCTCTTTCAGCTTTGGTTGGGTTCTTCATTGGCTAGCTGCTCACTGGTTTGGTCCTGGGTCCAGCTACCAGGCCTTTGCTCCTAATGTCAAGTTCCAGTTACCAGGTCCTGGAGCTGAACTCAGCTCCAATCTGAGTCAGAGACTAGGAGAGATAGGGATTGGGGAAAAGCAAAATTCATTCTTAGGTGTTTTTGTGCAACCTGGTCCCTTCTTCATCTGCTTTCACAATAGGTTTGTTTTCTTAATTGCCTTGTTACTCCCTGAAATAGGACCATCAATTAAAAATAAAAACAAAACCAAAACCAGTGTAGACTTTTGTCTGAAAAGATGGAGGCGCTTTTGCTGGTCCAATTTGGGTTTTTTTGTTTTTGTTTTTTAATATTATACCTGTTCCCAAAGGCACTAATTCAGTATTGTGTTTAGGTTTCATGAACACTGGGTGGAGAGGTTTAATTAAAAACACTTTTCAGAAACAGCCTCCTAGCTTAACACAGAGCTTCCACTGCCTCTTTCTCACTCACAGTTGTGCTCCCCCCACTGCTCCTTTTATCACTTCATTATCTCAAGCCAAATGTTGATTTGGTCAATTTCCTGTTTGAGTGTAAGCCAATCTCCTGAAGTTATTTCAGTATTGTGGCTCTTAAAATACAAGGCTTCCCTGTTACATTTCCACCATTTTAACACTTCATCTATTGTTTCTTTTTTTCTTAATGACAAGCACCATCGGATATTTTCAAGTCTACCACTTAATAACCCCATGTGTTTTTGATACCCTAAACTCCACTGGTCTGTGTTGATAGTGACTAATCCTCAGCACTGTTAAAATATTCTGTGCAAATAGAGGTACATCAGAGGAATTTTTTTATATGAAAACATTATTTACAGAGCCACTTTCTTTCCTGTGTTTTCTTATTCAACCTTTCCATTTCAATTTGTTTTGAAACACTGTCAAGCTACATAAATCAGAGTTTTCCTTTTTTCAATTTTATTAACACAGCCTGATAAAAAGGAATCAAAATTCTTGATTAAATGCTCCTCAGAATTGGCTCTCCTTGACATAAGAATACCCAACCCTTTTGTCAATTTCAGAGCTATAAAGAAAGGCCATTTTGTTCAATCTCTGCAATTTGTCTGGGAAAACTGAGGGTCAGAGAAGTTATGTGATTTGTCCAAGATCACCAGTTTGGTTATTGAGACAAGGATGCTTCTGCTCCAACAGGTTTACCTCCCTCAACTTAAAGCAGGACAGTGTCTGGTCTCTTTAATTTCTTCCTTCACTGGTTTTGCTTTCAAGTTCAGTAACTTTGAGTCAGTTTTAAAAATCAGATTTATTTAAGTATAGTTTTCATGCAGTAAGGTTAATGAATTTTAAGTGTATATTTTGGTAAGTTTTGCCCAACAGATACGGTTGTATAAACACCACCATAACTGAAACACAGAACATTCTCACTACTCCAAAAAGTCCCCTCACGTCCCCTTCTCTTTAGCCTGGCCCCTGGCAGTCACTTTTCTTTCTCTCACTATAGTTTTGCCCGTTTTGAAATTTCATAGAAATGGTATCTTTACGGCATGTAGTTTTATGTCTGTTTTTTTTTACCTATGTTGTATATATGTGTCGTTTGTTCCTTTTTGTTAATGAGTAATATCCTATTTTATAAGTATACCATAATTTGTTTATTCACCAGTTGATGAATACAATAGTTTCCAGTTTCTGGTCATTTCAAATACAACTGCTATACACATTCATGTACAAGTCTTTGTGTGGTTAAATGCTTTCAATTCTCTTCAGTAAAAACTTAGGTATGGGATTACTGGATTGTATATTAAGTGTATGCTTACCTTTATTAAAAACTGCCTCACTGTTTCAAATTGGTTGTACCATTTTACGTTCCAACCAACTATGTATGAGATTTCCAGTTGCTCTGCATGCTTGTCAACACTTGGCATGGTCAACTGTTATCACTTTAGCCATTTTAATTGGTATGTAGTGGTATCCTATTGTGGCTTTTATTTCCCTAATGAGTAATGATATTGAGCATCTTTTCTTGTGATTCTTTTCCATCTGCATGCTTTCTTTGGAGGAAATATGTATTCAACTTTATTGCCCATTTAAAAACATTGGGTTGTTCGCCTTCTTATTAAGATTAAGAATTCTTTGTGTATTCTAGATTTAAGCTCTTTATCTGATAGATGATTTAAAATTTTTTCTCCCAGTCTGCAGCTTGACTTTTCATGTTCTTAACAACTTCTTTCAAAGAACAAAAGATTTTAGTTGATTAAGTCCAATTTATCAAATTCTCTTTTATGGTTTGTAATTTTTGGTTCTAAGATATCTTTGGCTAACTCAAGATCTCAAAAACTTTCTCCTGTGTTTGTAGTTTTAGGTTTTACATGTATGTCTACGATCCACTTTGAGTTAACTTTTGTGTGTGGTTTTGAGTCCATTTTGAATCTTTACTCTTCTCATCACAGCCTTTAACTCTGCCAATTCTATCTCCTGCTTCATTTTCTGCTTGGAACAGTCTCTTTCTCTGATTATACCACTTTCAGGTCACCGATCTTCATCTCTAGATTCCTGAAGTCTGCTCTAGATGGTTTCTTCAAGTGATCAAATTACCCCCTTCAAAACGTTCATCTCTTTTACAAACTTCTCTTTACATTTAAGTGTTTGCTCTTTAACTATTACTTTCTCTTTACAGAGCTCAGGGAAGTGGCCATAGCCAATTCCGTTAGGTGAAAATAGTGAAAGTACAGTAAAACCTCAGTTTTTAAAAATTTATAGGATGAAGTTCTTTTAGTTAATTTGGCTGGAGTTCAAGGAATATTTTTAAATGTGTCCTACTTCTTCAACTCAGGGAAAATGTTGTTCTCTCAAACAGAAGATACTTTCAGAGGTGCTCTGACTTACGTCTCATATATGAATGCAGAGTCTTTGGGGATCCCGTGCAGCTTTGTCCCCTTGATTTCATTCAGCATCCATAGTCCCTCAGTGAGGGACCAAACTGGAAGGAGTGGGAGCACCCCTTATAGAGACTTAGAGGTTTGGCAACATACAGCAGTATCTTCAGGGGCGTTTATCCACAGCTCACCCTGGAGGAGCTGCATACCTAGTGTCACCAACACAAACGCTGGCTCTGAGATATGTGAGATGGGTGGCTCACTCAGTTCAGGATTGTTTTCTGAAGCAAAGTAGGAAAATTGCATGATTTCTCTTCAAGCTCACCACACCTCTCAGAAGTGGGAGAAGTGGTTGTTCTGTGTCCCTTAAAATGATTTTTCATCACTGAAATCTCAAATCTTAAGGAATCTCCTTGGACAGACAGACAGAATCCTATTGTAAAGCAGGTATGAAGATTACATTTAAATATATAAGAAAACGTGATTCGATTTGCAAAACTATAAATTTACATATGTCTTTCAAGGAACACTATTACATTAAGCCAACGTACCTGGAGCAGGCTTAAAAGATCTTTGTCTCTTTTTAATAGAGACACTTGAACACAGGGATCATGTTCTTGTTTGACCGTCATTTCCAAGCACTTTGAAAGTGTTCAACAAATACTACTAGACTAATCTCCCTAGAGGTACACAGAGCATAAACATACTCAACCTGGAAAAAACGGAGAATAACTATTCCTAAAGTTTCGCTATTCATACATTGCTGTTTTTCTGTCTCCAGCAGTATTACTTTTATACAGGCAATTCTATGTAAAATTAGTGGATACTTCTAAAACATGACGATACTACCACTTCCCGAGCACCAGCCTCTGCAGCTGAGGGAAGAGGAAATTCTTGCCATCTGAGGGACTGGGATTTAATATTCTTATTCTAACTGGCCCTTAGCCAATATAAGTATCTAAGGCAAGATTGTATTTCTTCTTTCATATTAGTTTTATTGTGAGCAAGGGGGAAATGACATTATTCTAAACTCTTCAGGACTTTGTCTCTTGAAATGAAGAGTAAAGCTATGTCAGAGTAAAAATTTCATAAAATAATACAGACAATAGTAAGAGATTTGTGATATATACATATATATATATATATATGTAATCACCACCACCCCTAAAACAAGATCCATCAGTTAACGGTAATATATTTGAATGCTGAAATTTAGCAGATCATGGGTTAATTAAATCGATAGAGAGCATCTCCGGAACTTGTTAGTATTATTGTTCCAAGCTAGGCTGCAAAAAGGCAGAGGGATTAATTAAACCTAATATTGGACAAGACTAGAGCCTGAATTAAAAGGCTCCTAACTGTAAGTCCATGAGGAGCACTTACTAGTTGAAGGTCATGCTGCTGGTCACACAGCTCCATTACTCACTTTCAACTGTAAACTAACTAGACTATGGTGAGTCAGGTTTGTTTCCTTTCTCTTCTCTTCTGGCATCCCTGGGGGGCTTCTCAATTCAAAGAAACTCCAGGAGAAACAGGTCACTTACTGTGAATACTCCGAAACAATCTATAAGTTCAAAAGCACTTGAAATTCCTAGAAGAGATTGAATGTTATAAGAATAAACGGTTTAGTATTTTAAAGACAGAACTGCCCTTGTTTAATGTCAAGGGAGTATTAGCGGGACATGGGTTTTGCAGTTACTTTCATTATTTATGTAGCGGCCTATATCACTCTACACTTCAGGAAATGGAGTCTATGCACTCAGTCCAAGCAAATTTTAAAACAAAGGTTTTTTTCTTTCCTTTCTTTTTTTTTTTGATGATAACAATAGCGGTGTCTGTAAGTAGTAGTTTTTCTACTTATGCCACCGATAAGGCCAAATACACAGAACTCTTTATTAGAACATTTAGACAAATTCAACCTGCTGCCCCAGGAGGAAAAGATAATGTGTATTAGGACACATTTCTTAAATTCAAAAGTAGAAACTTCGTAATTTATCAGAAATAAGAAGAATGTTATACATGATGGGTGTAGGGAAAGAAGAATTGTTTTGCACTAGACGAGTCTAACTAAAATATTTTATTTCAACATTTCATTTTCTAAAAAATAGAGATAACACTCTCCTGAGTCTCAAGTCTACTTCCAATAGTAAAGAATGACAATTGCAGGTTGGGAATATCTTTCCAGAAACTGGCTTCCAAGGATGCCATCAAAGGTTTACCCTCACAAGAATTAACATCATCAAATACATATTATCACTGGAAGAGAGAAAGGAGGGAAAATATCAAATTCTATATTTATTTTTAGATTTGTACAATGGAAATACTTTTTCTCGAGATAACACATGGAACTCAAAAAAAAGTTACATACCACTAGAAGCCAAATCAGAGAAATATGTCAAAGTTAGTTCATTTCCCTTCTAATATATATTGAGATTTTACTTTGTATAAATTAGTTAGTGGAAAGGCAAGCAGAATACAATTCCTACTCTAATAGAGCTTAGGATATCACTACAAGTATACAAATGCTAAGAATAAATCAAAATGTTAATTTTACAGGAATAGGTACAAAGTATTTAAGAGTATAAAGGAGAGAGTTCCCATTTAATCTGGGGGTACCAGAAAAGGCTTTAAGAAGGAGAATTAATTTAAATGATACATATTTTCAACATGCAAAAATAACAAAGGGAGCATAGGTAGGAGGAAAACCAACAAATGAATGATGGGAAGAATTCCGCTCAGAAAGTCAAGCCTAATTTGGTTTCCAGAGGGACAAAAAGGAGAGAAAAATGTGGGCAAGATTTTGTGAAAGTAGTTTGGGACTAAATATGGCTTTGAACATCATTCCACAGAGTTTGTCTTAACTTGATAGGTCATCAGGAGCCTGTATTTTGAGCAACACATGGAGAGCTGTTATCCATTCATAGATTTTAGTTGTACTGGGTATCTGCCATAGTACATAGCGTGAATATTCATTTTCAGGTAGAGATGACTAACCTAGTAGTCATCTGCTAGGTGACTAATGTAGTAGGTCAACAATTAATATATGTTGAATTAACCAATGACTAATGAGGTTCTGTATGAAATTGCCATTAATCACGATGATCTCTGAAACAGCTGAACCAAAACTGAAGGTGGAAAGAAGCATCACTCGGACCTCTACTCACTCAACCCCACCTTAAAACAGAACTTGAAAATGAAGCAGCCACCCCTCTGCTATGTCCTGGAACTGATTTATGAAGAGGCTACTCTCTGTCCCGTCAGCAGTCCTCTTCCCACATTTGCTTGAAGTCTACAACTACCAGTATTGCAGCTCAACCCAGGAAAGGGACAGAGGGCAGAGTGGCATTGCATTCTGGGAAATGAAGTTGTCAGAGACAGAGGTGTCCTGGAAGCAATGAATTTGTGGGTTCTAGATTTACTCTGTACTCTTCTGGCAGAAAAATGATGACAAATGCTTCATGTCACCCAGAAACAAGCCCTTCCCTCATATAATATGAGGCAGCGGGAATAGGAGATCTCTTCCTGTCCACTAGAGCCACACTTCTGTATTTCTTTCTTTTCTTTTTTTTTTTTTTGCGGTACGCGGGCCTCTCACTGTTGTGGCCTCTCCCGTTGCGGAGCACAGGCTCCAGACGCGCAGGCTCAGCAGCCATGGCTCACGGGCCCAGCCGCTCCGTGGCATGTGGGATCTTCCCGGACCGGGGCACGAACCCGTGTGCCCTGCATCGGCAGGCGGACTCTCAACCACTGCGCCATCAGGGAAGCCCCATTTCTGTATTTCTGTTAGATGTTAAAAAAAAAAAAAAAAAAATCTCGATAGGGCCTGTGCACAAGGACGTGCCTTCCTGTTTAAGATCTGAGAAGATTCTTGTAGCCCCCGGATGGAGAATCAGGAGAACTGGGGTAAATCTGTACGCCCTCTGCATTGGCAAATTGCATGCCTACATGACTCTACATTTCTGAGAAATAATAAACAAGGGGTGGGGATGGGAGGGAAGTCAACAAGTAGTTTACATAATAATTAATTCTTTAATATTTATCAATCTATTTATTTATTGGCTGAGCTGGGTCTTAGTTGCGGCTCGCGGGATCTTTTAGTTGCAGCATGCGAACTCTTGGTTGCAGCATGTGGAATCTAGTTCGCTGAGAGATTGAACCCGGGCCTTCTGCACTGGGAGCGTGGAGTCTTAGCCACTGGACCACCAGGGAAGTCCCAGTAATTAATTCTTGAAATACTGAGATAAATTCACTCAATTCGTCACCTTCACAAGTTACCCTTGTCCTCTTTTCTTTTGCTGGGAAAAAAGGCAAGAAGAATCATGAATGGCCTCATGATGACCATTCCTCACTTCGTTAACTTTTCATGCAAGTTGCCGTATCAATAAGATTTTTTTTTTCATTTTAAGATGGCATTTATTTTTCTAGATATAGCATCACTTTACAACCAGCTTAATAGGAGAAATGTTAACATTATATAGAACACATACATACAGAAACTTTATACAGTAACTGGGAAAAATCTTGTAGTTATTCATACTACTTGGTTTGAATATCACGGTAAGTGTTTGCATTTAAGCTTTTTTTTACAATTGGGTTCTAAAGATTCTCCCTAATTCCTTTGAGCATTGGTAGTTAAACAAATAGCAATTAAGGCAAATAAAACAGTAGGAATTATTTTTAAGAAGATAAAAGTTGGTGTTTAGCCAAAGGCTGCCCCTGTTGATGTCTCATTTGTGTTATGCTTAACCTTTGATGAATATATTGGGAGACACATTTCCCACAGTGTGTTATCCCAGAAAGGCAGTATCCTCCCGAAGGACCGTCTATAAATCTGGCTGCATTAACTCAGAAAAGTACTCTACTCACAGGTATCCCAAATGAGGTTCTATCATGTAGATAAATAGTGAGCTAAATGTGTAAAAGCCCATTATTCAAGTAATATCAATATTTCCCAACTAAGTGCCCTTTTCTGCACTGTAGGCAACTTTGATAAAAGCATTTCTTTTTTTCTTAATTAAAAAAAAATCATTTGGAAGTAAGAAAACTTAGAAATGACTCGCTGAAATTAGATGCTGTGTATTATGCTCCCTTCCCAAGAAATATATTGTTTTTCTGCTAGTACATAAACGTAGAACAATGTTCTAAGACAACTCCATTTCATATTTGGTATGTATATTATACCTATTTAGAGCAAACATGTGAATTCATCCTTAGTCAAATGAGGAAGTTTTTATAACCTTAGTAAGCTCATTCCAGATGCAATTTTAGAAAAATGCATGGCCTTCACAAAATCTTATATTTGCATTTAATTCTGGAAAGTGAGAAGGTCAAACAATCTAGGTCAGATGCAATACTTACTGATGTAACTGCACTTTGTGTTAAATGATTCCACTTCTATGCAGCTTTCTTGCCACCACTCCCTACCTTTTCCGTGTGTCTGTTTTCTTCCATGTTTTCTTTCACTGTTCACCCAGGGTTCTCTCCTCAGTGTTTTCTGAATATACATATCGTCATCTTTTTATTTTATTTTTGCTTGTTTGTTTTGTTTGTTCCTTTTGCTTTACTCTTTCCAATGCACGCACGTGCATGTGGTGAAGCATATATATTTGTATGTTGATATATGTATATATGTTTTTCTATATGTAAATCTTTGTCTATTTGTAAAAATATATGTATGTACGTGGTTGGCTAGGATGATATAGCATGTACATATTAGGCTATGTAGGGGCACTTGGGGACCAGAAAAAATGTAACTATGATCTGAATCCATGATGTACAATTTAAAATGTATGATATGATGGAACAAGTCATCTTGTAATTTTCTCCCTCTCCATTACCGTTTAAAAGACAGTATACTGATCAGGAACAAGACAAGATTGCCCACTCTCACCACTCTTATTCAACATAGTTTTGGAAGTTTTAGCCACAGCAATCAGAGAAGAAAAAGAAATAAAAGGAATCCAAATCGGAAAAGAAGAAGTAAAGCTGTCACTGTTTGCAGATGACATGATCCTATACATAGAGAATCCTAAAGATGCTACCAGAAAACTACTAGAGCTAATCAATGAATTTGGTAAAGTGGCAGGATACAAAATTAATGCACAGAAATCTCTGGCATTCCTATATACTAATGATGAACAATCTGAAAGTGAAATCAAGAAAACACTCTCATTTACCACTGCAACAAAAAGAATAAAATATCTAGGAATAAACCTACCTAAGGAGACAAAAGACCTGTATGCAGAAAATTATAAGACACTGATGAAAGAAATTAAAGATGATACAAATAGATGGAGAGATATACCATGCTCTTGGATTGGAAGAATCAACATTGTGAAAATGACTCTACTACCCAAAGCAATCTACAAATTCAATGCAATCCCTATCAAACTACCACTGGCATTTTTCACAGAACTAGAACAAAAAATTTCACAATTTGTATGGAAACACAAAAGACTCCGAATAGCCAAAGCAATCTTGAGAACGAAAAAAGGAGCTGGAGGAATCAGGCTCCCTGACTTCAGACTATACTACAAAGCTACAGTAATCAAGACAGTATGGTACTGGCACAAAAACAGAAAGATAGATCAATGGAACAGGGTAGAAAGCCCAGAGATAAACCCACGCACATATGGACACTTTATCTTTGATAAAGGTGGCAGGAATGTACAGTGGAGAAAGGACAGCCTCTTCAATAAGTGGTGCTGGGAAAACTGGACAGGTACATGTAAAAGTATGAGATTAGATCACTCCCTAACACCATACACAAAAATAAGCTCAAAATGGATTAAAGACCTAAATGTAAGGCCAGAAACTATCAAACTCTTAGAGGAAAACATAGGCAGAACACTCTATGACATACATCACAGCAAGATCCTTTTTGACCCACCTCCTAGAGTAATGGAAATAAAAACGAAAATAAACAAATGGGACCTAATGAAACTTCAAAGCTTTTGCACAGCAAAGGAAACCATAAACAAGACCAAAAGACAACCCTCAGAATGGGAGAAAATATTTGCAAATGAAGCAACCGACAAAGGATTAATCTCCAAAATATACAAGCAGCTCATGCAGCTCAATAACAAAAAAACAAACAACCCAATCCAAAAATGGGCAGAAGACCTAAATAGACATTTCTCCAAAGAAGATATACAGACTGCCAACAAACACATGAAAGAATGCTCAACATCATTAATCATTAGAGAAATGCAAATCAAAACTACAATGAGATATCATCTCACACCAGTCAGAATGGCCATCATCAAAAAATCTAGAAACAATAAATGCTGGAGAGGGTGTGGAGAAAAGGGAACACTCTTGCACTGCTGGTGGGAATGTGAATTGGTTCAGCCACTATGGAGAACAGTATGGCGGTTCCTTAAAAAACTACAAATAGAACTACCATATGACCCAGCAATCCCACTACTGGGCATATACCCTGAGAAAACCAAAATTCAAAAAGAGTCATGTACCAAAATGTTCATTGCAGCTCTATTTACAATAGCCCGGAGATGGAAACAACCTAAGTGCCCATCATCGGATGAATGGATAAAGAAGATGCGGCACATATATACAATGGAATATTACTCAGCCATAAAAAGAAACGAAATTGAGCTATTTGTAATGAGGTGGATAGACCTAGAGTCTGTCATACAGAGTGAAGTAAGTCAGAAAGAAAAATACAAATACCGTATGTTAACACATATATATGGAATTTAAGAAAAAAAAATGTCATGAAGAACCTAGGGGTAAGGCAGGAATAAAGACGCAGACCTACTAGAGAACGGACTTGAGGTTATGGGGAGGGGGAAGGGTGAGCTGTGACAGGGCGCGAGAGAGTCATGGACATATACACACTAACAAATGTAGTAAGGTAGATAGCTAGTGGGAAGCAGCTGCATGGCACAGGGATATTGGCTCGGTGCTTTGTGACAGCCTGGAGGGGTGGGATAGGGAGGGTGGGAGGGAGGGAGACGCAAGAGGGAAGACATATGGGAACATATGTATATGTATAACTGATTCACTTTGTTATAAAGCAGAAACTAACACACCATTGTAAAGCAATTATACCCCAATAAAGATGTTAAAAATAAATAAATAAATAAAAATAAAATAAAAGACAGTATACTTATAAGGAACATTTTTATGTGCCAAACTTTGTCAGAATGTTGAAACCTTAAGGCCATAGTTGTTTCATGGCTTCATGCGGGAGTATATGGTCTCCTATTCAACAGCTTTAAGAAAAATATCATTGATCAAACACACAACTTATTTATTATTAAATGATTAATTCACTTAGATGTTCCCACTGACCTGACACAGCATAATATTTGAGAAGCCATACTGATGATGTCATTTCTCAGGATTTATAAAATTCCCCAAGTGGAGGAACTATTTGAAGATGGTTTTACTTTGCTTTCAAAAATCACTTCTGCTTACCGTTGAAAATGTTCCTAGTATTTTAAGTGATCTTAATGTGAGTAATACATGTTTTTCTTGACCTTATTAGGAGGCTGTTCATAAGGAGTTTGTAGAAATTCTTATTTTCCCCAAATACATTTTAAGTTATTTTAAGGTATGAATGATTTTCAAAGGACATTTTTCATGTTGAATAAGAAAAGATAAAAATTTCTGTGATCATTATAAACATTGATTAATAAAGGATGCAGAAATTATAACAGAATTGGTTACAGTACTTAACAAACTGATTCTAAAATTCACAAAGATACAATGTATAAGAATAAACAAGAAACTTTTCAGAGAAGGAGAAAAAATCAATACTGGGAATTTTCCCACTTCAAAACTTTAAAATATAGAAATTTAAGTAGTAGCTTGGACAAAGAGATAAACACTTATCTATTTGATGGAATAGAGAAGTCAGAAAGAGATACACATATATAGACATTTAGGAATGTCATATATAGACATACAGGAATATATTCTCCTAAAATCAGGAGAAATTATGCAATAATTAATAAATAGTGTTTGGAAACTGGAAATTCTTATAAAAATTAAATTTAGATTTAATATAAGATTCCTACAGAACAAAATACATGAAAATAAATTACAAGTGGATTAAGCAAAAAATGTAAAATATTAAACAATGAAAATATTAGAAGTATGTGCAGGAGAAAATTTTTATAATCTTATGGTAATAAAGGCTTTCTAAGGCAAGACATAAATCCAGAGGCCATAAAAATAATCACAGGTTTGGTTACATAAAAATGTTAAACTTTTGTATGCCCCAACCCCATACTTTAAGAAAATAGACAACAGACAAGAGTAGGAAAACATGATAGTCCTATATAATCCACAAAGGGTTAAAAATCCCCACTCAATAACAAAAGGACAGTCCAGTAGAAAAATGAGAAAAGAACACATGTAAGCAAGTCACAACAGACATTGAATATATGTGTATAATGACAAAAACACGCATTTCTAAAATACAAAAGTAAATCTTAATTAGTAATTGTGAAAATTCAAGTGAAATAATTATACATATATAAAATCTCCAGTGTCAAAAATTTAGAAAATTATAATATCTAGCATTGATAAAGATAGAAGTGGATATAAACATACAGCCATTGTAGGTAAACTGGCATAATATTTTGTGTAGATTTTTGGTTGTATTTTTTAACCCAAGTATTCCACTTTAAAATTTATCTTACAAAAATACATATATATGTACTCAGATATGAACGTGCAAAGGTGTTCATTTCGGCATAGCTTATAATAGTGAAAACCACACAAGTATTCATATTAAGAAGAATGATTAAGTAGATTATGGTATATCTGTGGTACGGAATACAAAGCATCGGTTAGTACGAATGAAGATTGTACATGTTCTGACATTTAGCTATCTCCTAGACACACTAGTAAGTGAAAATCAAATTGTAGAATGATAAAATCTAATTTATGAGAAAAACAATCTTTACTTGTATGTATGTATGTACATTACAGTAGTCCTCCCTTATCTGCAGTTTTGCCTTCTGACGTTTCAGTTACCCATGTTCAACTGCAGTCTGAAAATATTAAATGGAAAGTGTGATGAAATTCTGCTCTGTCCCAGGGGTGTGAATCACCCCTTTGCCCAGCATATCCCACTCTTTAGTCACTTGGTAGCCAACTTGGTTGTCAGATTGTGGTGTCTCAGTGCTTGTGATCAAGTAACCCTTATTTTACTTAATAAAAGCCCCAAAGTGCAAGAGTTGTCATGCTGGCAATTCAAATATGACAAAGAGCAGCCCATAACCTACTTTTTTTTTGGTCGCACTGCACAGCTTGTGGGATCTTAGTTCCCCAACCAGGGATTGAACCCGGGCCCTCCGCAGTGAGAGCATGGAGTCTTAACCACTGGACAGCCAGGGAATTCCCTAACGTACTTCCTTTAAGTGAAAAGGTGAAAGTTCTTCACTTAATAAGGAAAGAAAAAATATCGTATGCTGAGGCTGCTAAGATCTGAGGTAAGAATGAATCTTCTTTCTGTAAAACTGTGAAGAAAGAAAAAGAAAGTCATGCTAGTCTTGCTGTCGAACCTCAAAATGGAAATTTTAAGGTACAGTGCATGACAAGCACTTAGTTAAGATGGAAAAAGCATTAAATTTGTACAATGAGATTTTTGAGAGACCACGTAACTTTTATTACAGTATATTATTATAATTGTTCAATTTTATTATTCATTATTGTTGCTAATCTCTTCCTGTGCCTATTTTATAAATTAACCTTTATCATAGGTATGTATGTACAGGAAAAAAATTATAGTATATAGAGGGTTCAGTACTGTCGGTTGTTTCAGGCATCCACTGGGGGTCTTGGAATGTATCCCCTGTGGATAAGTGGGGACCACTGTACTTACTTAAATTTAAAACAATACATTCTGTTGCCAAAATCTAAAATCTGATTAATAGTCTTATCACTGTCATGTTTTACCAATTGATATGTGCCAACCTGTACTAGGAAAGTTATGCTCACACTGATGTTTAATTAAATACCAAAAAGCTTTCCAAATTGGTTTTGTCGTACAACTCCTAAGGCATTTAAAATCTCACTTTGTTACCAGCACCAAATCTTGAAATGACAATGGAAACAATGCTTAATGTCATTTTCTAGTTTCAGACAAGATGTTGTATTATGTCATTAATATCCAATTATCATTATCTGTACACTTAAAAATTACTCTGTTGCTTGACTCAAAAAGTGTTTTTCAGTTCTTATACAAATTATGATTGTTAGGATTCTAATAGCTCCTTTTATTTGTCTTCACCTGATAACTTTAAATTGTCTCTATTGTTTGAGATTTAATGGTTGTAACCTCTCTTATTCATTTGCCAAAGCTAAAAAAAAAAAAAAAAAAAAAAAAGTGAGAAGGCAAAAGACAAGGTAGTATCTAAAGCAGAGATTTCCAGTCATTTCCTAAAGAGAGGCCATCCTTCGTTTTCTAAATTCTTATGACAACCAGCCCAAGGATCCAAATGTTACCTGTCAAAGGTAATAGCATTAGCAGTAAGAGTGGAGATGGAGGAATAGAGAAGGGCCTCTTTCCTCTCAGCTAGACTGCCTTTAAAGTGGGATGAGTGAACTCCTAGGCAAAAGCTGTCCCTATGCAATAGGAACCAGACAGTGTTAATCCCGGAAATGCATGCTTGGAGAGTCAGAAGCATCGCTGACCGTTTTGGGGACCACCGAAGTAAATGAGTTAGAAGACGTGGCCTGGCATTCAACAGGCTGAAAACCCCTTGGGGACAGGAATTTTGTTTTATATGTGTACCTCCAGCCCTTAGTATTGTATTAATGAAATCACAAAAGAATGAATGAAAGAATAAATGAACCAATGCACATTGGAACCTCACAGGATGGTTGAGTCAGTTGTTACTATGTTAATCCCACAATTTGCCAAAGGATAAAAAGGGCCTGAGAGAGAGGATGCAGTATATACCAAGTAGGGTTCAACAATGTTTTCCTGACGAGAAGCCATGATTGATATCCTAACAGTTTTATGAAAGATGTTTTAGTTATATATTCTCAGGGTCTCAGAACATTTATGTCCTTAGTGAGCAAAAATTTGCAAACTTCACAACCATTCTCCTTCTTGAAATATAGTCATCTAGAAGCATGAATGTTTTTTCAAACTAAAGGTCTTCATTTGCCTTCAACTACTAATAAGCTGGGTCAACCCAACTCTAATCACTTGCTAAAATTCTTAACAATAATATAGACTGAATATCTAGGGGTGGGTTATAAATTGTACTCTTCTGTCAAAGCCCCTGATTGCTTTTGCATATATATTTGTGCTTTCATAATTTATAATTTATTTCTCTTTCTCCTCCTCTCCCCCAGTACAGCTCTTGTCTATTTAAATAGAAAGAGATTTAATCTAAGTCAGAGCCAAGCCTTGAGAGTCAGGGAGAAGGCAAATCTCCTGAAGTTCAAAATCAATTTGACTGCTGTTAACAGCCTTGCTCTTATACCAGTTTCAGCACTCAGTGCTGAAACTTGGAGCTTTTTTATCTGGAGCTGCTTATTTTGTCTCAGAGTATGGTGAGGGTCCCCAAGAAATGACCCAGAATCAAGTGCTGGGGAGGTACTGAACTTTTATAGCCTGAGACTAAACACAAACTTGAAAGTAAATTTTATCATTAAAGCTAGAAGGAATGACAATAGGATTCCTGCTTCTTTTAAGAGCCAACACCAGAACACCCACTGGCAGTGAACACCAGGTATTGAAGATTTTTTTCTTTTAACAAAGGTCATCTTCTTTATCTGCTGCCTTTTTTGCGTGGTAAGACAAAAATCGACTCAGCTCACACAAGATTTACTTTATGTTTCTCTTGAATAATAGACTTTAATGTACACAATAGAAGCCGTACTTGCCATTCCTGAAACAAATGACTGTGATTTTGAAGCTTTTCTGATTTCACCGATAATAAGTAGAAGATCGAATATGTTTTGCAGTTTATGGCGCATCGCACCAAGACTTTGCAAATTTATTTTTATGGATCGAAAGATTCAAGTGTATTACAACCGTAAAGTAGTTCCTATTATGTGCGTATTTGACAAATGTAAACTGAGGCACTAGGAATTTGACTTACTTTCTGAGCATCACATAAGAGCAACAGAAAATTTGAAACTAAAACTCCCAGTTTGATAATTTTAATCAACAACAATGAGTGAAGAGTTGAAAAACAAAAGCTATAAGGAAAGAATAATAGAATCAAAAATCAGAGATATTTGGTTGAGAAAAACAGAAAGCATGCCATGCTATGCTTCACATTCTTGTAACCACAAAGGGTCCATTTATACTCGGGTCTTAACTACGGCTAAAAACTATGAGGAACTTTCTGACCAGAAGAATGGTAAAAAATTATTTAAAAGATATTATAGTGGGTAGGAAATTATCCATCCAATTCAGCTTCATGTTGTATGAACATGAATTAATTTCAGTAAGTTTCTTATATTGTGAATCATTAGTTCCACTGTTTCCTTCAAATTCTAGTAAGCAGACTTTTTAAATTAATTAGGAAGAACTCCTTCTTTTCATCCCCAACATAGCCACGAAGACTGTTTGGTGTAGTTAGACCCTAATAACTACCAAGTTACTACTCTGCTACATTATTCATAGGAGTATGGATCTGGAAAACCCTCCAGAAGTAATTTAGCAACAATAATAACAACAGCAAGAGCAATCATAACATCAATAGAGCTCTTACTAAATTCCAGGGAATTTGCTAAGCATTACTTTCACTGTCACATATAATCCTCAAAACCACCCTATTAGTAAATGCTATAATTTTTATACTTTACACATGAGGAAACTGAGACTTGGTAGGGTTAATTGATCTTCCCCAAATCGCACAACCAGCAGAAGTGGGATTTAAACTCATGTGTGTCAGACTTTAGCATCTGTACTCTTGACCTCTTGATCTAGATCAAGATTTAAGCAGCTCTCACCTCTTGACCCAGGAATTCTGCTCCTGGGAATTTATTCTAATAAAATAATCTTTATTGCTCGTGATGGAATTAATTTTCTTAATATTGGAGGGTTCTTAGATTTCCCCCTGTATAAAGACACTTTTATCATTTTCAGTTCAGTCCCTGCCCCAACCTCTGAGATGGGTCTATCTTGGCCAGACTCTGCTAATGTTATACAAAATCTGAGCAAGTAAGAGAAGCCAGGAACTGGAAGTTGGCAGGAAAGTGGAGAAGAAGAGATAGACTGTCAGAGAGTAAAAGCCATATGACTTACAGATAAAGGAAAGTTTGGGGAACCTAGAAGTTTTGGGGAAGATACTAGCAAAGAAAGACTGGCAAATTTAGGGATTGAGAATTGGGGAGAAGAGGGATATGAAAATATAAGGGTGGACATGAAACAATCCTTTCTAATGCCTTTCAAGACTATGACTCTAAAAGCATCGTCATCAACTGGGCATGTGTTAGAAGTGCAAATTCTCAGGTCCCAACCCACATCTACTGAATCGGAATCTTGCGGGTAGGGGGAGCAACCAGCATCTTAATGAGCCTATGAGTGTGTAAGCTTGAGAAGCACGGCTTTAAGAGACATGATCAAGAGTGGAATATCTTTCCAATTATTTTTTCCCCATTAGGATTGTACTTTCTAAATGTACACAGGTATGGAACCAAGCTGTGGGTGCACAATTTCAATAGGGTTATACACAGTCCTTCCTATTGCTGCATCATATCATCAGTTAAAACCCAAAATATCCAACAGCATGTGAATGATTAGGTAGAAAATGTTATGCCCACTCAATAAAATATGTGACTATCAAAATGTTTTTAGCATCCTTTAAGAGGAAAAAGGCAGAATATGAAATCATATATGCAACATACTTATAGAAACTCAGCAGAGAAAAAAACCCTAGGTAAGTATATCAAAATATTAACTGTAGTTATTTTTAGATAGTTAGAATATGGATTATTTTCTCCATTTCCATTTCTTACTATATTTCTGAGTTTCTTACATTTTCTATAATGAGCATGCACTAATTTTACAAAGGAAAATGTGATAAACTTGGTTTCTGTAATAAGACACTACTTAGAACAATACTTCCTCCTGGTTGACTCTAGAAACAGACTGAAAGGTTCAAATTAGGTTTAGACAAAAGCTTTAGATTGAGGAGGGTGGTCAGGGATACCCCAGGACATGCTGAGATACTGATTTTGCTCCTTTACAACCGCCTTTAGAATTTGCTTGTAATCATTACTGCATATTGTATCAGTTAGCATTAGGTTCAGGGGCACATAACAGAAAACCCCAAACAGTAGCAATTTATCAAATTAGTTTATTGCTCTCTCGCAAAAAAATAAAGGAGAGGCAAATAATTTCTAAGCTCCTCGCTCAGAAATCCTACAAAACAATTATGCTTATGCCTCATTGACCAGAAGTTAATCACATAGGTGTACCTCAGCTAGAAAGAGGTTGGAAAATGTAATTTTCTGGCTGGATACATTGTCCTCCTGAAAAACTTGAGTTTCTGTTACTAAGAAAGAAAGGGAGGATAGATACTGGGTAGCTTCTGGCAGCCTTTGCCAAAAGTATCTACTGGCCACCCTGAAGAAGTTGTAAAGAAATAGCAGCTATGTACTTTTTGCCTTTATATTTTCCTTTGAGTGAGGGAAGAGCAGGAATATAATGGACAGGGGACCACTGTGCTTATCAGTGAAACCTCTACCAAAATTAAATAAAGTTTCATTTGGCAAATTAATTTGACTGAGCAAATAATTGCTTGATGCTAGTTTGCTAATCCTGGATGTACATAGATCATTTTTATACATAAGAATTTAAAGTTTTCCTCCTCTATAGTTTCCTCTAATCCATGTTTCATTTCATGGCATCTTTCTTGCACAAAAATCAAACAATTTATTTTGCAGGTATAAATATTAGTCTAGATAAGACTGATTGTCTCAATTCTAAGACCTGTATCTGCATCTTAAGGTGTGTTCAAGGCAGAGAATGACAAAAGGCAGGGAGAGACTCTAGAGATGGAAGAGGCCATTTTTTCTTAAGTACACATAACCCTGGTGGTTACATGAAAGCTAGCTAAATGCCCTACAAAACTCAGGATTCTGAGATAATTTTGGAAATTTCCATATTTCCCATAAACCTCTCTAAGACTTCCTAGGGGTCATGACCCCAATTTTGAATAAGACGACATTAGTCATTATTCTAAAAAGAACTCTGGTAGCCTATCTTTCACCTAGTTAAATGTTTAATTATAAAGATTAAACTACAAAGAAGAAATCTATGGGGAACAATGGATATGACAGTAAGTTATCGTTTTTTTCAAAAGATACTATCTTCCAGCTAAAACCCAGTATAAAGGCTAGTACTCAGGAGAATCTTCTTGCTGAAAAATTGAGTAAATGAATTCAAAGAAAACTCTAAAATATCACCCCAGACATCAATTAGAGTGTCAAATAGAAGGAATAAGCTACTCAGAGGAGATATATGAACTTTTAGTGGATTGGGGAGAAACCTGTGCTTCTCGTATTTTCAAGGGGATAAAATGAGTACCAGTTGGAAATTGCATGAAAATATTATCCAGTAACCTTAAATTATGTGAAATTCATCAACTTGTGAATTTAAGGGATTTTAGCTTCCTTGATATGATCAAAATTGTTTCAGAAAAGCAGACAAAGAATCAGAAAATAGGCAAACGGCATGATAGAAAGCACACCCAGGTGGTATCATCTTTTGCACATGCAGGGCTGTTTACTTAGTCAATCCCTTAATTTTTTTTTCTAATTGTATTGAAAATGACTCCAACAGAGCAATTCCCACTACTCTTCTTGACAGGCCACGCCACAGTTAAATCAGAAAATTTATCTGATGTTAAAGTGAGAATTTCTGCACAATATACCAAAATTAACTCAGAGTGGATTATAGATATAAGTGCAAAATCTAAAACTATAAAAGAGCCAGAAAAGAACATAGGGGAAAACCTTTGTGACCTTGGATTAGGCAAATGTTTCTTGGCTATGACACCAAAAGCACAATCCATAAAGAAAAAAAAATTGATAAATTGGACTACATCAAAGTTTAAAACTTCTGCTCTTTGAGAGATCTTGTTAATAAAATAAAAAACCAAGCAGGGACTGGGAGAAAATATTTTCAAATTATATACCTGATTAAAAAAAAAACTTGTATCCAGAATATGTAAAGAATTGATATATCAATAATAAGAAAACAACAAAAAACAATAAAAATAGACAAAAGTTTTAAACACACACTTTACCCAATAAGATATACAGATGGCAAATAAGTAGAAGAAAAGATTCTCATATCATTAGTTCTCAGAGAAACACAAATTGAAATCACAATGAGATACTATTATATATCTATTACAATGGCTAAAATTAAAAAGTCTGACCATACCAAGTGTTGGTGAGAATACAGAGGAATTATTACTCTCATGTAATGCAGGTGGAAACGTAAAATGGTACAAGCCCTTTGGGAAACAGTTTGGTAGTGTCTAAAAAGTTAATCCAGCCATTCTGTCCCTAGATATTTACCCAAGAGAAATCAAAGCATATGTCCACACAAGGAATTGGACAAAAATATTCACAACAGCTTTTTTGTATCATGTGAAATCTGGAAACAATGCAAAAGTTCATCAACTGGTGAATGGATAAACAAACTGTGTTATACCGATCCTATGAAATTACTTCTCAGCAATTAAAAGGAATAAACCACTGATATATGCTGTAACAGGGATAACTCTCAATATCATGAGTAAAATGAGCCAGAGGGGGAAAAATACACAGTTTTTGGTTGTGTTTATATGAAATTATAGAAAAGGCAAACTAATCTATAGTGACAGAACACAGATCCGTTGTTGCCTGGGAAAAGGGGGATGGGGAGGGAAGGGGCAGAAGGAAAAGACTACACAGGGGCAGGAGGAAACTTTTGGGGATGATGGGTATGTTTATTATTTTGATTGTGGTGATGGTTTCATGGTCATATATATATATATATATACACACACACACATATATATGTCAAAACTTATCAAATCATACACATATTTTTTTAAATTGAAGTATAATTGACATATAACAAAATATTAATTTCATATGTATAACACAATGGTTCCATATTTGTATACATTGTGAAATGATCACCATAATAAGTCTAGTTAACATCTGTCATCACTTTAAAATAGGCACAATTTATTGTATGCCATCACTACAATAAAATTGTTAAAAAAAATAAAGTGAGATTTTCCTCTTTTGGTTGACCACTCTATCATTTTAATATTGTATATTTGCTGACGTTCAACCTTCTTGTACATTACAATCTTTCAATGTTAAGTTACTGTAAGATTGTCCTTGTTTAATTTACTACAAGGATTCTCATTTTTAAACAATTTCCCTCATGTTGAAGTTACTGTACAAATAAGAAATGATTAGTCTGTTTCTGTTTGCCACTCAAAGATTCTGCCGCTGAGACAATCTGAATCTGTTTCCTCACCACTAAAATGAAAGAAATAGCAATTTACATAGGGTTATGAGGATAACTGAGATGATGTTTTTGTAAACTCTAAATTGCTATACCTGTCTGAGACGCACATTCAAGGTCAAGTGATGCCCCCCCATTTCTCTAAGCGTGGGTACGCAGGCCCACTGACCACCCTCCCTGCTGAAAAAGGCAGAAAAAACCATCCTGGACTCTTGCAGAAGCTTCACTAGTGCAGCCAAGGAACAAACAATTGTGAAAACAGGGCTCCTGTACAAGATGACAGAGTAAGAAGACATGGAGCTCACCTCCCCCCATGAGTACATCAAAAATATATCTACATGTGGAACAACTCTCACTGAAAACTAACTGGAAACAAATGAGAGACTGCATTATGATTATTATAATTAAAGATCATTAGCATAATTATTATTTCTAGCCTCTGAACAGCAATAGTTTTTTTTTAAACATCTTTATTAGAGTATAATTGCTTTACAATGGTATGTCAGTTTCTGCTTTATAACAAAGTGAATCAGTTATACATATACATATGTCCCCATACCTCTTCCCTCTTGCATCTCCCTCCCTCCCACCCTCCCTATCCCACCCCTCTAGGTGGTCACAAAACACTGAGCTGATCTCCCTGTGCTATGCGGCTGCTTCCCACTAGCGATCTAAGCAATAGTTTTTCTATAATCAATAGCAACAATGCAATAAATTCAGGGCTGGCAGGAATAGTGCTTTATTTCTTTTTTTTCTTTTCTTTTCTTTGTTTCTTTCTTTCTTTTTTTCTTTTTTTGCATTTCTCATGACCCATCATATAAATCTCAATGCATAGTAGAGATTCAGTGAATACTAGAATGATTAATATTTTCTCCACTCACTGTGTATAAGGTAAAACATCAAAGAAAGCATAGAAAAGCTTTTATTACACTTTTACTCTGGAAAAATAGGCTTGTATTGAAATATTGGGTGTGGTTGAAGGAATGCTAGAATAGGTGTCTGAAAGTCTAGATTATTTTTCTGAAAACAGACTTGATGTCATTTGGCAAAATCCTGTCTTGGGCTCTCTAGATTTCAAATTCCTAGCCTAAAAGAGTGTTTAAGTCCCTGAAACTCAAATGCATGTGTTTCTCATCACTATATACTTTCACCATCAATAAGAGGATGGTAGAAAGTTAATTTCATGATGAAAATTTTGTCAACTTTAGTTCTTAAAAAAAAAAAAATCACAAGTTTCAACAGGGAGAGGGCACTAACAGAGCTGGCTCAAACAGATAAGAAAATAAGTTTGTGGAAGTTTTTTATACCTTATAGTTTATAAAAATTCAAACATGCATCACAGGAAAAATCAGAATTTTGTTATTATTCCTTTTGTTTTTCACCTTAATACTTTAAAAAATCTTTGAATTATATATCTGGCAAGAAGAGCACCGTACATTTTTTAGAGCACAGGATCTGTACTGAACTGACTAGAAAGGTCATTTATATAACAGAACTACTTCTCAGATGGAGGGAGCAGTATGCCATAGGGCAGGTGTGTTTAACAATTTTATTTACCTGGCCCTAGCATCAGAAGGTCCTATATGTGTCTCCCTAAATCTCCTATTGTAATTGTTCATTGTGGCATAGTGGTGAATCATATTAGAAGAGCCCTTGATTTATTTTCCACTAAAATTAGCAGCAACATTAGTTAGCATTAGTTAAAGAAAATTTTTAATTAAGTGTTGATGACATTAAAGGTTCAAGCACTTCAAGCTTGCTAGAGGGCACAGCTGTACAGATTTGGGGGAACCTCCTGACTTCCTCAATTGTTAAATGAAACACTTCTAGTTTTCAGTTCAACAAATATTTATTCAATACGTATTATGGGCTAAGAACCGGGAATGTAGAAATTAATGGCGTAGTCCCTCCCCGCAAAGAGCTTAGAGAAGAGATCACAGAGACCAATAAACAAAATGTAACCCTATGGAAACCAGGATCTCTCGTGGTCCAGTCTCAGAGCAATTACAGAAGCATAGTCAAACAACCAAAAAAGTGTTTTTGAAGAGGGTCAACATATGTATCTCAAACTCTAAAAAATGAAGTACAACCTTTGTTTTTAAAAATCCCATTTTCACCCATTTTACTCTCACTGCAGCTATTCCTGCCTTTCTTCCAAACTCATGGAATATTTCTTTCTCCCCCTCCCCCAACTGCATAATCCCCATGAAATTTTGCTTCAAGACATCCTTATCTCCTGATTCTGCTTTAAGTCTGCCAGAGAAAATCTTAGGAGTAAGGGAAGAAACAGATCTAGCTGGGCCAGTAATCTCTTTTTTTTTTTTTTTTGCGGTACGCGGGCCTCTCACTGCTGTGGCCTCTCCCGTTGCGGAGCACAGGCTCCGGACGCGCAGTCCCAGCGGCCATGGCTCACGGGCCCAGCCGCTCCGCGGCATGTGGGATCTTCCCGGACCGGGGCACGAACCCATGTCCCCTGCATCGGCAGGTGGACTCTCAACCACTGCGCCACCAGGGAAGCCCGGGCCAGTAATCTCTTTAGCAGCCAGGAGAAAAATGTTGGAATTATTTACATGCTATTTTTTTGCCTAACATAAAGGTATCAGGAAGTAGTGTGAAAGGTCTTGTAATAGAAATATGTGCAAGGTTGAGAACTAGTTCAAAGGAAGCACAAGGAAGACTTTGCCAAAGACATTTTGCCACTTAGGTTCTGATGGGTCTTAAAGTTTGTCAGAAGGGCAATTAGGGATTGCGGTGAAGGACAAAATTTCATTTACATGTATCTTTGGACATGGGTAAATTGGGAAGACCAATTAAAGCCCTTGAAGATAATAATGCACTTCTTCCTATATGAAGTTTACTCCTTGGTGAAGGATAAGGCAGAAGTGTACAGGGTAAAGAACGGGACATTTCCCTTGTAATATTTTATAGGGTAACATACAAAAATGATGATGTGAAGATGTTTTGAACATAATAGGGTTAAAAAGAAAAACAGGGACAAATAAAACTCTTTCTAATTCTAGTATGTTATATTCATTTATGTAATTCTGAATATAATTCTAACCCACATGGCGTAACTGACAAGGAGATCAAATGTAGTGGTATTGAGAGACTTCAATTATCGAGGGAGCTGCTAGCAAAATCATTCTGCTAAAAGTGGAATGTCTGATCATTTCTTGGCTTGCCTGCTAACTGCCATTTCACAGAAAGAGGAGGTGGGGACAGAGGGAGCTTCATCTCTGAAATTAATTCTGAATATAAGGGAGGGCTACTTGGTCAGGTGGGCATCACAGGGAATTTGGGAAAAAAGAGTTCAAGGAATTATGTCATTTCAGAATTCATAACAACCAAATAAAGTAGTGCTGGATATATTTATATTCATGCCCTCCATTTGAATGGTTTTATTATCAGAAATATTTAGCAAGGACCTACTGTGTGCTGTATTTACCTATTCACCAGGGGTGTGTGTGTGTGTGTGTGTGTGTGTGTGTGTGCTGTTTGTCTGCGGTTGTGTGTGTGTGGAGTCTTTATCCTTGAAGACTTTCAAAAAGGTTAAAGAAAGAAACAAAACTCCCTCCTGCCCCAGATTCACGACTCTGTGAATTCAAAGGTATCATGTTAATGATGATAACTCACATTTCTCTGGATCTGGCTCCTAAGCTTCTTGCAGAAGATTTCAGGCTCTGCAACTTCTCCCCCAACACACACACACACACACACACACACACACACACACACACACACACACATACTTCTTGGAGTATTCAGAAAATGACCCAATTCTAGGAATTTACAGACATAAAAAAAAAAAGGGGATTTGGATTTTCTCATGTCATGAAATTGGGAGTGTGAGCTATGTTTATCTATATATCTGATAGCCCCAGCTAAGAGCTCTGTCTCTCCCTGAGAATTAGACAAGGACAGGAATGAATTCAAATGACAGTCACCACCATACATTGTACTCAGAATCACTCTTCTTTTTTTCTGAACAGAGCCTGTTTCATCAGAGGGTTTTTACTGGGCCAAGCTGACATGCAAAGCTCCTCAGCTCACGCAAAATAGACTTCCAGCCGGCTTGCCACCCTGGCTTATGAGACTCGTTCTAGTGGCAGCTTACGCTCAGAATGCGGGCTCCACCACGGATCAATCTGCTTCAGTGGCTCAAATTGGGGAAGATGGGGACACACTCAAATATAAACATCTCAAAATTAATTTTTAATTATATAAACATGACCAAAAGGAGGTTGAAATTAAACACAACTACTTAGGCTGCTTGGGGAGTTTTGTTGGGTTCATGTGTAAAACCATGTAAACATGTTAAAAAAGTTTGAGAGAAAGGCACATAAGCAAAAATGAAAACAAAACAGAAAAATAAAGGCAGAGAATTGCATCAGGAAAATCAAGCTTCAGAATAAGTTTGAGTGTAAAATAGCCAAAGACCAGGGGAAAAAAACTTTAAAGTCTATCTTAGAGTGAAAAAGGAATAAGGTAAAAACAGGCTCGTTGTTTGATTTTCATCTTATTATGCTAACAGATTACAGCAAGAAAAAACTACTCATCTCCTAATTTGCTTCTGTTTTCTCTATCAAGGAAAATGATCTTCAAACTGAAAAGAGTGGAACAAACATGGTTAAGAGGAAAATAATGCTCAAATTAGGTGAAGAGATGATGAGAGAGCGCCTAGCTGTTTTGAATAAATTCAAGTCCCCAGATTCAGGGAAATTATTCCCAGGGAACTGGGGGAATTTACAGGTGTGATCTCAGAAATACTGTCAGCAGAGGCCGTCGAGTATTTACAGAAAAGACTTATGAAGGCAGAAGACTGGAAATAGGTAAACGTTCTGATTTTATACAAGTGGAAAATGGTATATTAGAAACACAATCGAAAGCTGAGATCATCAATAATCCCTGGAAAAGTGTTAGAGAGCAGTTTAAAAGCGGTTTTGAAAGGACGTAGGGAAGAATATCGCAATCCTTGCGAAGTGGTATGGGTTTGCTAAGACCACACCAAATGCCTCTTGGATCTTGTTAGGAACAAGATGAGGGAAGGGAGTGGAGTTAATAATGATCTAAAGAAGCAAAGTAAAGCAACAGCAAGATCAAATTGGTACTTGCCCTTATGTTGTATGTATCTGTTTGCCAGAGGTGAAATTGGGAAGAGATGAAAAAAAGAACCGCAAAGCAAGCAGCCAACTTGAGTGATAGAAAGGTAAAAGACTCTGGAGGAGTGCTAGCAGGAAACGTTAAAATTAGCAAAAGTATGCTAATGTCAGACTGAAAACAGAATGGATGCAAGCATTTATCAGTAATTCAGAAAAATAGATTAGCGCACGTGTACCACCCCTGGTCATTATCATGCGCTAATAACGTGAGGCGAAGTGCACATTTTCCTCTATTTTGGGTGGGTGGGAGGGGAATAAAAAACAATAATCAATTGGACCAGAGCAGTATATGATCGTATTCTACAATTTTTGTGCTAAAAGGGTTCTTTGCACTACTTGAAGCAGCAAAAACTGATCAGGAGGCAGGTTTCTATTAGGATCACATAGGTTGAATGCTAAACTCATTTAGGTTTTTTCTGGTGTGCTTACCAACGGAAGTTCAACATGATGCCGTAGATATCTAGATTTCAGGAGGGCATCTAACAAGTCTCTCGTTTTAGCCATTTATGAACTATAAGCCACACACTGTGGTAGGCATTTCATGTTCATTATCTCTAATGCTTACAAAAGCCATGCCTGGGTGCAATTTCTCTGAATTAAGGTGAGGAAAGTGACACTGACAGAGGTTAACTAATTTGCCAGAGTTGTCAGCTAGTAAGTGTAGAGATGGGATTTGAATGCAGGGCTGCTCTACACCTGTACTCTTCAGCTGTACTGCACAGCCTCCTTTATGAACTGTATGTATACATTTGGGTCAGTTGATAATATGGCTAGGAGGATTTCCAAATAAGTAAATAATTGTACTAAAAGCATTTTGGTAAATTTCAGATATAAAACCAAGGTCAAGGCCAAGGTCCTTGTGCCTTTTTAATATTACTGTCAATGACTTGGGTCAAAACATAGCTCATGAAATTGAGAAGGATAACTAATGCTTTATGTAAAAGAATTTATATTTAATAGTATGTACAAAGTGTAACGATGGACCAAAACCTACTGGGTAAAATTAACTAAGGATTAAATGATATAGCGTGCATTCAGAATTTAAAAATATAATCTTCTAAGCATGTACTGATATTTGGTTTACCGGCAATATGTATGAAAAATACATAGGGATTTTAATTAATAGCAGCGTCAACTGGAGTCAGCAGAATGATATAGGACAAAAAGACGTGGGAGGAGGAAGAAATCTTAAGGCTGCATTAGCACTCATTCATTTATTTATTCATTTTTACTTAAAGTACACTAATCAAAGGAAATAAAAGACCATTGTACTCGAAACACTTCATACCATACCTCGTATATGGCTCACAGTGTTCCAGGCGTACCATGGTTTAAAATGAACTTTTGAACCAACAGATGTGACCCAAGATGGGTCTTGGAGAGAAGCCAGGGAAAAAGTTCTGGAGCACATGTTTATTGAGAAAGAGGTATGTGAACTTACAGTGTTCAGCCTGCAAATTCCTCAAATATTTGAAGGGAGTAGATTTCAAAGCTCATCATTCACATATTCATTCTGAATTAATTCATATATATTCAGTTTTGCTGTATGCTAAATATGTCAGGCACTGTCCTTGGTACTAAGAAGAAAACATTTAAAAAGACATGATTCCTGCTCTGAAAGACTTTTTAGCCTAGTGAGAGAGACAGAATAAGGAAAATCGAGCCTCTCAGTACGGGCTATATTAGAGGTATTCCTGGGGGCAGAGAGAAAGGGCATCTGGATCAGGCTGTGGGGTCAGTGAAGGCCCAGAGAAAAGTGCACTTGAGATAAGATTAGAGAGATGAATAGGCATTAAGTAGCTCAAGTAAGGGGAGGCAGGAAGGGCCTTTGGAGCAGAGGAAACCACATGTGTAAATGTATGGGAAAATCAAAAGAGCATAAAAGAATTGGTGAAAACTCAAGACGCTCTGATAATTGGAAGAAAGGACACGTGTGTGGCAGCTTTGATAGGAAATGAGGCCTGAGCTGTATTCTAAACTAAGGAATTTGAACTTTATCCTGAAAGCTATGTGAGCCTTGAAGCATTAAAACTAGGCAATGACGTCATTAGATTTTCGTTTTAGAAAGATCCCTTAAGCAACAGAGGGGCAGGCTGGAGGCATTAGGACTGGTTCTCATTGTTTGCAGTAGTTTTGCTCTAGAAAGCTGTTGCAAACACTGGACTAACGAACACTGAGTCATTGCCTCAGGGGAAAGGACAGGGTTGGGTTCCTTGTAAGCCTCTGGTCACAACATTTTCACCAACCAATCAACATATAATTTGGCTTTATGTGTATTTATGTTTAGATATACCTTATGTAATACATATCTTAAAAATACTTAAATATAACTGAATCACTGTGCTACCTGAAACTAACATGATATTGTAAATCTACTATACTTCAATTGAAAAAAAATCACATCACAAGAAAAAAAAATTATACGCAGCATTTCTAGCTGAGAAGGGTGTAACATCTTCCTGACCCTGGTTAATATGACCATTATTCTTTGGCTTTCAGCCTCACAACATTGCTGTCCGCCATGTTATTTTTAAGCGGTCATCATCTCATGAATCCACAAATGTATCCACTTTTCCACCATTTCCATAGCTTCATCACATACTATGACGGTACTGTAGCACTTTCTGGAGTGCCTCATGTATAGATCAACAAATTTCATCTTCCTTTTTTGGATGTACCCCACTGCTGATTGATTAACATTGAAATTATGGCCAACAGCACTGTTATTCATGCCCGAATAGTGCTTATTCTAACGTCACAGCCTTCTTGCGCTTGGGAATACTAGACAGCACTTCAGCACGGTGCTCGGTGGTCATTTTAAACAGCAGAATCACCGAAGAAAAAAGGCACAAAAATGCAAAACATGTGGCACTGAATAGACCGCCAAAAGTATACTCGTTTAGGGTCTGAGAGCTGAAACAAAAAAGCAGAGCGCTGCCTTGTTCAGTCTCAGCTGGGAAAATGCTCACTGCTCACTGCGAGACTCGAATGTCTCACACTCTGAGTATGTCCAGGAATGACTGTGAAAGCCTGCAAATATTGATTTTAAGGGTTATAAACAAATTTTGGCAAGTAGGATAATTTTCAAATATAGAACCCACGAATAATGAGGATCAACCGTACTTGCAGCCATTTAAGTTACAGCTGATGCACAACTGAATTAAGGCAGCAGCAGTGGGGACAGGTGAAGGGGATGGGTCTATTCAATCAAAACATTTATTGAATTTCAACTACGTACGAAGTTTAATGCTAAGAACCAAGGATATGGTGAAACATCGTAACCCTGAGGTATGTAGATGACAAGGAAAAATTGCAGGGTAGGTGCAGAATTGCAGGGAAAGTTGTATCCTTTAATAAGAGGTAGATTTCAAATATGTCAAAGGAAGTGTGGGGAATACTTTCAGAAGAGCTTAGTGATGTCTTGAAATTTTTTCTTTATGGCGCTTAGTCCCAGACGGTAGAGTAGGAGGGTTTAGAGGATAGGGGAGAAGTGCAGGTCTGGGTTAGTTTAAGAAAGTATAGAGCAATATGGGAGTGATGATAAGACAGAAAATCAGTGGCTAGAGAGAACTACATGTTGGGCATTGACTTAAAAATTAGTTTTTGAGGCATAATGAATTTACTCTTAAAAATCTGTTTGTGGGGGCTTCCCTGGTGGCGCAGTGGTTGGGAGTCTGCCTGCCAATGCAGGGGACACAGGTTCGAGCCCTGGTCTGGGAAGATCCCACATGCCGCGGAGCAACCAGGCCCGTGAGCCACAACTACTGAGCCTGCGCGTCTGGAGCCTGTGCTCCGCAACAAGAGAGGCCGCGACAGTGAGAGGCCCGCGCACCGCGATGAAGAGGGGCCCCCGCTCGCAGCAACTAGAGAAAGCCCTCGCACAGAAACAAAGACCAACAGAGCCAAAAACAAATAAATAAATTTATTTTAAAAAAAAATCTGTTTGTGAAATGTGAATCCTAACCTAAGTACAATTTTTTTTTTTTAATATTTTTTTAGGATTTAGAATCGCTTGGAAGTTTACATTGGTGAGAGAAGAAAAGCATCCAGTTTTTGTTCCTAGACCTTTGGTTTGGGTAGCCGTTTGCCTAAGAATCCCATTCACCAAGATATGAGAACAGCAGAAAGAAGGGATTTGGAAGGAAAAAAATATGGGTTCTGTTTGGGATACGTTCCATTTGAGGGGCCTATGTGACATTCAAGTACAGATGAGCAGCAGAGAATTGAAATTACAGAGCTGGAGCGCTCAGAGTGCTCTGGGTTAGAGACGCAGAACTGGGAGCTGGTAGTTGAAGACAGAGGTTTATACGAGGACACACAGCACTTATTTATTTATTTATTTATTTTATTTTTATTTTTTTGCGTTACGCGGGCCTCTCACTGTTGTGGCCTCTCCCGTTGCGGAGCACAGGCTCCAGACGCGCAGGCTCAGCGGCCATGGCTCACGGGCCCAGCCGCTCCGCGGCATGTGGGATCTTCCCAGACCGGGGCACGAACCCGTGTTCCCTGCATCGGCAGGCGGACTCTCAACCACTGCGCCACCAGGGAAGCGCAGCACTTGTTTATTGAAGGAAAAAATCAGATGACCAAAGTTGGAGCCGGGAAATACAGTCATTTAAGGGACAAGTTGATGAAGAGGAACTGGCAAAGGATACTTGATAAGAAGTAGCCATAAATACTGGAGAAAAAAATCAGATGTCACAGAAGCTAAGGGCGGATAGAATTCTAAAAAGTTTCAGACATGTGAAAATGGTAAGTACTAAGTAGTATGATGTGTGGAAATAACAACAGACTAGGTGCATGGACGTGCAGACAGAGGCTCAGTGACAGCCAGTGAACAGTGTTTCAGGGAGAATTCTTCCATTAGGTAGGAGATTGTATTAAACAATCTATTTAGTCCATCCTCCTAACTCTAAGATAGTATGTTCTGATTCAGGGGGAGAAAAGGAGGATTGGAAGGGGTGGAGTATAAGCCCTGATAGGGAGATTTTATTGACAGGGGGCATTTAGGATTCAATATTGTGTCAAGGATTCCTGGAACCAGCCCTAATAGCTTATCGGGATGGCTCCCTGAAACTTGTATGTAATCATGGCCAACAGCAAATGAAGACACCAGATCTTCCTTGGCACAGTAGGGAAGAAAGGATTAGAAGGCTCATGGATGTGGGAACGTTTGAATGGATATGTGGTCTAAGTACAGAAACCTCACAACCTTGCTGTGTTTTCCTGAGAAGGTCTGGAGGGGCATGGTCCCATGCACTGAGCAATCAATTGCAGGTAGCAACAGCCAGTTCAGTAACATACCATAGTGTTGTTTTTCCTTCCTTCTGCTCTTCACTTTGCTTATGCCTCACTCCTGCTCTTTGGGATTGCACTGGATTTTAAAATAAGAGCACAGAGGGCTTCCCTGGTGGCGCAGTGGTTGAGGGTCTGCCTGCCGATGCAGAGGACAGGGGTTCGTGCCCCGGTCCGGGAAGATCTCACATGCTGCGGAGCGGCTGGGCCCGTGAGCCATGGCCGCTGAGCCTGTGCGTCCGGAGCCTGTGCTCCGCAACGGGAGAGGCCACAACAGTGAGAGTCCCGCGTAACGCAAAAAAAATAAAATAAAATAAAATAAAATAAGAGCACAGAGACTCTTCTTTCTGGGGAACTCAAATGATAACAGTTTTACTACAAGTATAGTCTCTGAAAAATATCTTCTCCTGTGATGTGACAAAACAATAATATAAATACCATCCCTAAGTGATGTCTTACCCTACATCCTTATATAATTTCTCCTATAATGGCATCCATGGCAACTAGTTATAATATTGTTTATTATTTCACTATGATCTCACTACCACTCAAATTTTCAGGGGAGGTGTTAGGATTCCCATGGGTATTATCTGGCAAATCCGAATTGAGCCTTAGTTTTTTGTTTTGTTTTTGGTTTTTTTTTGCGGTACGCAGGCCTCTCACTGCTGTGGCCTCTCCCGTTGCAGAGCACAGGCTCCGGACGTGCAAGCTCAGAGGCCATGGCTCACGGGCCTAGCCGCTCCGTGGCACGTGGGATCTTCCCAGACCGGGGCACGAACCCATGTCCCCTGCATTGGCAGGCGGACTCTCAACCACTGCGCCACCAGGGAAGCCCGAGCCTTAGTTTTATTTCCTGGCTTTATTACTAACCACCCTAGGATTCTTTGTAGTATTTCTCTTTCTTAACTGGTGTTTATAGCACCTTCCAATTTTGTATTTTCTGAGAACTAAATAAATGCGAGCGCGGTAGAACTCAAACAGCTGTATGTATTTAACTGCAAGTTTGGATGCCCAATTCGTGCTCTGCTTATGCAGCCATCAGGAGAGCTCTGAAAGGATAATCTGCAAAGCTTCCAGCATATTTTATTAATGACCAGCCAGACACCATAACCCACACCAGGGAGATGAGGACCTAATTAATTAGGCGTAATACTACTTAGCACTTACCATTTTCGATAAATATTACTACATGAATGAAAGAATCCTCAGAAGACTCCCATCAAGAGGAACTATTAATCCTATTTTACAGCTGGGGAAACAGAAGCAGAAAGGTTCTTGAATTTGCCCAAAGCCACAGAGAGAGGTGGTATCAATCCCCAGTTTGGTTTTCTCAGAGCTGGCCCTCTAACTATTTTTAGAGCATGGCTTTCTCAAAGGTCAAAGGGCTATAATATATCAAAGGTACTCACACATAAAGCTTTAAGAAACGGGTGGGAATAACAGTAGCCTAAGTGCATGGAAGTGCAAGACCAGTGTCAGGGGCTTTAAAAGGAAATTGACCATTTGCTTCCCCTACTTCTATTGAAGGAAGGGGTTATATGTTACATACATGGGCTAGTGAGCAGCAGCACAGTCCCTGAAACATAGTAGGTGCTCAGTAAACATCTGTTTATTCATTTTTTAAACAAAATATTTTTAAATTCCTGTAGTATTCTAGGCATTCTCCTTGACCGCCTTAGATTCTAGGGACAAAGAATATATAATAAACCAATAAACAAGTAAAATATATATAATCATAGATTGTGAAAAATGCTATGCAGAGGATTACCTAAAAAGGAGAGAAAATATCTGAGAAAAGAGTAATTTCCCAAAAAGGTGGTGGGAATAGCAAGTAACAAACTCCTAATATAGGAGCATCTTTAACATGCTCAAGAAATAGCAAGGAGGACAGTGTGCTGGAGTAGAGTGGGTGAGGGGAGAGTAAAAGAGGGTAAAGTCAGAGAAGTGATACACACAGTTCTTGTGAGTCATTTTAATAACGCTGGTTATTTACTCTGCAAAGAAGTGAAGATGCTAAAGAGTTTTGAGTGGTGTTATGGAATGAAGTGACTTAATTTTTAATGGACTTATTCTTGCCTAGGGGCTAAGTGTGGAAACAGGGAGACAAGTTAGGAGATTATTGCAATAATCTAGTTGAGAAATAATGGTGCCTTATACCAGGATTGTGGTGATGGAAGTGGTGAGAGGTGGTCAGACCCTAGATATATTTTGAAAATGGAGCCCAAGAAATTAGATTTGATGTATAGAATTTGGGGTCTGGAATAAAGAGCAGAGTCAACACTTGTTCCAAGGTTTTGACCTGCGAAACTGGAAGGGTGGAGTTAGTATTTAGTGAGATTAAGAAGACTATGTAAAAAGAAAATTTCAGAAGGAAGATCAAGAGTCTGTGTTTGGACTTGTTAAATATGAGAGGCCTTTGGGCTATCCAAGTGGACATGTTGAGTAGAAAGCCATGTGTCCCAGAAGATAAGGGAATAAAGTATTTCAAAAAGGAGAGGGAGGGAGCAACTGTGTCAAAAGCTGCTGATATGCTGAAAATGATGAAAGACTGAAGACTGACTAAGGGATTTAGAAAACTGAAGGACATTGGTGATCTTAATAACATAAATGTTGGTAGATAAATAGGGTAAAAACCTGATGGAGTGGATTCAATAGAGAATAGCAAGAATTCATTGTGTATCTAGATCTAGCTGTAGATGTAGATACAGATCTAGATAGATCCTAGCCCTGGCAACTGAAAGAGCTTTTGTTCTAGAAACAAAATAACCCAGCAGTAATGAATTCCTCTCATCTTGATTCAAATACCATTTTCCATAAAGGAACCAGGACTCCTTACAGAAAAAAACTGATGCCAGATCTGCTAACAAAAGTTTGGACCAGATTAACCTGGGACATCTTGTCATACCAGCTAGCAAAGAGGTCTTCAGATTTCTAGAGTCGTGTCAAAAGAAGTCATGAAAGTCTAGCCATCATGGGCTAACTGGTACCATAATAAAACTCCTGCTATAAACAACCGAAAAACAGGACAGAATATTTCAACCTCTGCTTTCAGTCATTGGACAGCAGCAACCGGATCCTCTAGAGGAAGGATACAAACGAGGTGAGCCTCCCAAGCCTCCTTATCTAGAGGTAACTTCCAAAGGCAGCACAGAAAGGGAGTCCAAGAAGAGCACAGTAGCCTCTCTGAGTTCACAAGACAGAGATCGCCGTTTAGGTAGATGAAAACCAGCTGGCATTTGATGGCCAGAGCACTAGAGAGCAGCTAAGGAGACAAGAGCTCCAGAAATATGCTCAGCGTTCTCTTTGAGTCAATGACTGAAAATTAAACTGCACATTCATAGGGTGAGATCCTGGGAGGCCAGGGAAAGAATACATGCTGGGGAGTTGTGACCTGAATATTGCTGGCGCCCAAACACACCTAGGAGATACTCAAATTCTGAACAGTCAGAGGACACCATGTGCTAGCCATGCTGTAACAATAAGTTTTGATTTCTGGTGGAGAAAGTCATTTTAAAGGAGTTTTGGCTATTCCTCACCCTTTGTTCATATACATATATATATATGAACCACTTTGCCAAGTTTTATGAAGAACCATTAGGATTTTGATTAGAATAATATGGAATCCGTATATTGAATATTAAGCCTTACTCTCCAAGAACATGATGTGTCGCTACGTTATTTACATCTTCTTTAGTATCTTTATAAAGTTTAAATTTTATCTACTTAAAATTCTTGAACATTTTTGTTAGATTTATTCGTTTATGACACCATTTTTTTTACCATTCTGTTTCTTATTTTATTACATTTTCTAGGTACTTTTACATAATTTATAGAAAGACAATTAACTTTTATATGTTAGTTTTACATCTAGAAAGTTTGCTAAGCTCTCTTACTAATTTTAATAAATTGGCCATGGAGTCTTTGGGGTTTTCTATGTAGACAATCAAACCATATGTGAATAACAGCAGTTATTTTCTTTGACAATTTGAGACTTTTTTTTTTCCTTATCTGCTGCTCAGGGCCTCTGGTATGACGTTGGCTAGAAGATATTTTTGAATATTTTACAAAGACTCAACCTTTAGCTTTGTCTCTTCTTTACTGTATTTTTTTTAAAAAACATACTATACTGTTTTCTGCTCCTGTATTTATTATTTCCTTCTTTTTAGTTTCTTTGGGCATATTCTGCTTCTGTTTTCCTACTTTCTTGGTAGGCTATTTAGTTTATGCATATCAAAAACACAGTAACATTCCATTTCACATCCACCACATCTTCAAAAAGACTGATAATGTTGGCAAGCATGTGGAGCGATGGCAACTCTTTTCAAGATTTCAAATAGAAATGTACATTGGTACAACTACTTTGAAAAACAAATTGAAGTTTAATATGCACATACTTAATGCTTCTTCAGTTATATTCCTGTCTATATTTCCTGGAGGAATTCTTGAACAAGTGGATCAGGAAGTGTGATGGTTAATTTTATGTGTTGAATTGACTGGGCCACAGGGTGCCCAGATATTTGGCCGAACATTGTTTAGGTGTGTCTGTGAGGGTGTTCTTGGATGAGATTAACATTTGAATTGGTAGACTGAGTAAAGCAGATTGCCCTCCCTAATGTGGGTGGGCCTCATTCAATCCGTTGAAGGCCTGAATAGGACAAAAAGGCTGGCCCTCCCAGGAGTAGAAGGGAGCTCCTTCTGCCTGACCACTTGAGCTAAGACACTCGTCTTTTCCTGCCTTCAGACATGAACTGGAACATGGGCAGCCCTTCTTGCTCCTTAACACCTGCCAGCTTCACACTGGAACTACACATCATCTCTCCTGAGTCTCCAGCCTGCTGATTTCAGATCTTGGGACTTGTCAGTCTCCATAATTGCATGAAATTGCATGAGCCAATTTCTTTTACTCTCTCTCTCTGTCTCTCTCTGTCTCTGTCTGTCTGTCTCTGCCCTTCTCTCTCTCTCTCTCTGGTTCCAGACTGCCACAATAAAGCAAATATTGCAAAAAAAGCAAGTCACATGAAATTTTTGGTTTCCCAGTGCATATAAAAGGTATGTTTACACTATACTGTAGTCTGTTAAGTGTGCAATAGTATTATGTCTAAAAATATGTATACATACCTTAATTAAAAAATACTTTATTGCTAAAAAGTACTAACCAACATCTGAGCCTTCAGCTGGTCGTAGTAGCAGTAACATCGAAGGTTGCAGATCACTGTAACAAATATAATAATAATGACAAAGTCTGAAATATTGTGAAAATTACCAAAATGTGACACAGAAACATGAAGCCAGCAAATGCTGTTGGAAAATGGTGCCAACAGACTTGTTCAAGGCAGGGGTGCCACAATCCTTCCGTTTGTAAAAAAAAAATGCAATATCTGCAAAGTGCAATAAAGCAAAGCACAGTACCATGAGGTGTGTCTCTGTATATATCCTATTGGTTCTGTTTCTCTGGAGAACTATGACTGAAACAGGAAGCATGGATTAAAACATTCATAACAACATAGTTTATGACAGCAAAAAATAGAAACATCCAAATGACTCCTAACAGAAGAATGGATACACACATTCCATAATACAATGGAATAAACAGATGGTGATAAGAATATAGTGAACATAGCTTACAAACATCAGTGTGAATGAATTTAAAAATATTGTCAAACAACAAAAAATAGCAAGCTAGAAAAATAGAGAGAGTATGATTCAATTTATGTAGAATTCAAATAAGGGAAAAATGAAATACTTATAAACAGCAACTATAAACAAACATACTATATGTAAATATACTAATAACACTAGTGTATTATATATTATATATATATATACTATATACTTTAGAATATATGCTCTATACTTGGGAGAGAATATAGAGTATATACTCTAAAGTAGATAAATATATAGTGTATACAGTATGTTACACTATAAACAACTGTAGTAGAAGTAACCATATATAAACAAATATAAACAACCACACAAGACTATAAAAACTAAAAGAAAAAAAGGCAAGGGAGCTATTTTCACAAAATTCAGGACTTACATCTGGGTAGGAGAGAGGGATGTAACTGGGGAAGGGCTTACAAAGAGCCTCAAGAATCCTCACAATGGTCTATTTCTTAAACTGGGAGGTGGGTGAATAAATATTCACTTTATTAACATTGGTTTTAATTTAAAGTTCCTTAAATTTTATGTATACACTACATATAATCCTATATGTGTATGTCTAATCCTATATGTGTTTATTATTTCTGAATAAAAATTATATCACACACATAAAAATCAAACTGGAAAACCCAGCATCCTAGGGCAGTTTCCTGTTTAGTACATTTTCTGAAATAAAGCAGGCACTCAATAAAAATTGAATATTCAAATGTGAAGCCGAAAGTGTCTATTTTCTACCTCAAGCCCTGGAGATTGGTGGCGTCTGCCTCTCAGCGTGGTCTTAGTTCTACCAGGCTTCATAAGACATCATCCCCTCTGCCTCTCTCCATCTCCTGAATCTCTCTCAGCTCTGGCCACTTCCTTGTTACCACTGGCTTGTGCTCTAGAGACACAATTCTGAGTTTAGACTCAGACTCTGGGAGTCACGAACTGTTCATCTATGAGCTAAATGTAATTTCTGGGCATATTTCATTTGGCCTAATTGTATTTTAAAATCTTTGAGCATAACAAAAATATCAGAAGATTTCAAGTAAAAATACTGACTTCCAGCTTCTCTTGAAAAATAGGAAGATCTGGCAACAATAAGCTCATATTCCTCTTGCCAGAAACTACCTGTCCATCTTAGGCCTGTGCTCTCTACCATGTGGTCCCTACCACACTGTTCTCTCCAATACAACCATTACCATTTATCACCCCTCTTTCATTGTTTGTTTTATTATTATTATTTAGAGAAATATCTCTCAAAACACTTAGCAAATAAACAGTAGGACTTTTCCTTAATCGAGGTCGTTTCACTTATGAAGTGTTTTGCTCGCCTGGCCCTGCCATCTCTGTTCCACGTCCTCACCTAACCACATCTGAGGAGAGTCTCCTTATTATTTTGATAATTTTGATAATCTCGAGTATTGTTTTCCCCTTCCTGGTATCAAAAGGAGCTGAAGAAATTGCCTAAATTTATTCTGCTGAAAGAGGACTAATTTCAAGATCTAAAAATCTTAGGAGGCCCAAGAAGGTGAGATTGGCCTCACCTGGTGTGTGCCTGTACTCTCCAAATGAGAGAGCTGGGAAATCAACACCTCAATCTGTTTTCTTTCCCATTGCCTTGACTTTCCTCTGTTTTCTCCACCCTGTGTTCTCTTCTTGGCAGGAAATTCAAGCCTTAGAAATCTAAGTCTATTCATAAATGCACTTCTTTCAGTTACTATGGCAATGCTGAAGGAATCTGTCACGGCCAAACAGGATCACAAAAGGATCACTTTTATTTTTATTCTCAGTGTTTCCACCAACAAACAAATAAATAAAATGGTACAACTAGCAGAGTCACATTCACTTCTTGGGAAATAGCTCCTGAGGACTGACTCCCTACCCTCATTCCTTAATTTTTTCCCTCTTATTTTATACAGACTTTTATTTGTTGTCCCAGACATTCATTAGAAAGGACCACAGTGAGTGGCATTCTCTGAATTCAGAAGGTTTTCTTCCCTTAACTTTGGCCATTATAAAGGCAGCATAAGAGTCACAATTATGTTTAAAAGAGGCAGTAGGGTCTCCCAAGGTTATACAGTTAGAATTTATTTATTAAAAACATAGGTTGCAAATTCTCATCTCCGTGAACTAGGGATAACTACCCCAGAAAGCTAATGTTTTGTCTTTAGCCCTTATCTTTGTATTTCATCATTGTCAGTTGGGAATGAAATAATTCAAATATCCTTATTTAAAGGAAGCAAAACAAGATGAACTTCCCTGTCTCATCCTTAGGGCAGGGATGACAAGTTAGGTTGACATCAAGATCAGCAGATGAGCGTTCAGCCACCTTGCCAGTCACTGCTACTGCCCGGACTGCAGCAACAGAACATTTGCTCTGAACAACCTACAGTCTGTCAAATTCCATAGCAGTTTCCAAGGCAATGATATGTTCTTGGTCGTTTCTTTATGTATTGCATAATGCTTTAGAATTGCGCAACAAAGAAGAGGGAAGGCCTTTGAACCCAGTGGGGGAAGATCCCCTGATTACCAGAAAAATGTTACTTTGCAGATGGATTCAAGTTATTCCTACTTCTTCTAGGAGGGCACCAGCTCCTCACCCTGTGGGTGAGGGTGGTGACACTCAAATCTCTTACCTTACTGCACGTTTTCAGAAAGATTTTATTTAAAATTTCACTGGCAACTGAATGGCATTGACTGCCCTATGTTTATGGGTGAAGGGAGGAGGAAAAGATTTCACCTAGGAAATAAACATAGGTATCTTTCATTGGATGTAACTCCCCATGCTGGTCACGCTGATGGGTTTTCAGCAACCTCACACGCCAGTACAGGGACCACATAGCAAAGGAAAGGATGGAGGCGTTGGGTGAGAGATACCTGGGTTTGAATCTTTAGCCTGCTGCTTATCATCTATCACCCTTGGATACATTATTTAATCTCTGAAAACCTCCGTGTTCCTTTCTGGGAAAAAGGGTAACAATAGTACCTGTAGCATAGGATCATTGTTGGGATTAAGTTGGAAATTGCATGTAAAGCACTTAGCACAGTGCATTCTGAGCAACTGTAAACTCTAAAAAAATCAACAACTATCATTGTTTTTGTTTTTATACTGTATTATTGTTTCAACAGGAGAATGAATATTCCTGTCTCCGATTTTATCTGTTTTTGTTTTATATAATTTACACTAAGGTTTTTGCATCTGTTTACTCGTATTTTAGCAACTCAGTGTGCCCTAGAATACTCTGAAAAAACAAGGAAAGCAATTCTTTTCTTCACCATAAATGGTATTTACAGATGCTTGATATAATTTGGAAAAGCTCTTATCTCCTCACTTACTATGAATACATTGGGTAGGAAGTAGTATGCTCATTTTACAGACTAAAAAATTATGTTAAAGCGGAATCTACCTAAATACATCTAGAAATATGAAGACATTCTTGGTGTGAGAATTCTTACCCTAAACACGGATATTCAAAGTTATCCCCAAATCAGAACCTGAATAACATCCAGTCACTACTGAATTGTATTGTATTCGATTTAATAAACTTTAAATATAGAACGCTAGAGAAAATATCAGGAAGCTAATGTAACATACTTTCCCGCATCCTTTCTTTTATTTATTCAACAGATATTAATTGAGTTTATTTCATGCCAGGTGCTATGAGACACAGTAGAGGGGACAGAAACATAAGCAAGGCCCATAAACAAGGGACCAATGGAAGTTCAGTTGGAGGTATGAAAATGTACACTGAACCAAGTAGAAAATGGCAAGCTTCCCAAGAGAGGTACAGAATAGCGCTATAAGAATTAGTGTGTGGAAATGTTAATATTAATTATGCCTTATGATTGAAGTGATTTTGTATGGGGAAATAACTTTGAATCTGCAACTTTTAGTGATACCAACTACTTTGGAAATATATATGTATGGTTGTATATAACATCTTTTAAGTAGAAAGAAGTTATCAGGAAATCAAGTAGTTCAAAAGAAACTAGCATACTTTTAACATATTCTAAGAAGGAAATGGACACAAAAGCAATAAAATGCATAAAAACTGGAAGCAGCTTAGTTCTGATCTTTGTGCCTGAGTTCTACTTAGCGTGTCTGTGCAATTGAAACTCAATTTATTTTCTTCCAAAAATTTAACCTTGAGTTTTCATATTAAAGAAAAAAATTAGTGGAAAGTTGACATTTATGTGAATTCTGAATAAAAATGTGAAACAGAGTCAGTAGCACTCTAGCCCGCCATCTGGGATTTTGCACTATTCAGTCAATTCCAGAAATTAGATTGATATGGAAGAATTCGGACAGGGGAATTTCCTTTTGGAGGTAATTACAAGGCTCACCTATTAACAGCGGAAAATCTGCAGCTGCTAATTGTTCTCAAGTCAGATAGGTGACCTCAAATGAAATACAACCCCAGGACATTTTTTCAAAATGAGAGTTTTATTCCAATTATCAATGGGCGTCACCACCAATATTATTTGGAAAGGCCAGAGTGTGAAGAGATTTTCTTATGAGAATACTATAAAACCACAGGTCAAAATATCAATCTACTCTTTCTCAAACCATTTTGAAGTTATGATTTTTGCTTCAACGTTTTCACTTACTCCTAATAGCTCTTTTTATCCCCTAAATGACTTCCCGTGAATCGTGTAAAATTTGAGTTCAGAAAAATTGGTTCTGGTTTAAGATTTGCACACTCAGCACTGCTGTCAGACTGAGGGGACTCAGAACAGCTTCTCTGGACAGCAGATGCTATGGTTGGATGCTTTTCGACCAGTCAGGCTCTAAATGGCTCAGCTGATGGTCTCAAGCCCAGACTGACCTCAGTATCCGCTCCCTCCCCCCATTCTTGTTGCCAGGTCTTTGGCACGGAGGGTATTACAACACCTATGGTGGTTTCACAGACCTAGATCTCTTTTAAAATAAATAACATGCACAGTCTTTGACAGGAAACAAAGGATGCAATTATTTCCTTAGGAAATGTAGAAGTAAACAGTGTGGTGTGCAGGAGAATATTTTCATTCCTTCTGAAACTTTGGAAATTATAGTCAAACAACTTAGGATGTATGTGTTAATGAAAGATCTTTTGTCTAATTTATGTACATCACTTTCTTACAGATCTATGGAATTTAGGTTACATTTGTGTAATTCCATAAGGGGTTTTTGATTGCTTAAGCGCCACCTGTTCTTTATAAATGCTGTGACTGACATCAAGTTTTCCTCCATATGGTGATGACATTTTTGATTACTATTTGTCTTCTTACATTTTAATAGTGATTTGAGTTAAAATAATTTAAAGTCTGTTTATGAGTTTTATCTTTATGTATTCTGAGTCCACATAAATTTATAAAAGGACTTAAACTAGCTACAGAATACAGCTTTATAGGACCAAATAAGTAATTTTTCAGTTGTGAGTTAAAATCAAGAGTAGAATCAATATGGGCATCTCTATAATTGAAAACCAGTGGGTGACAATTCTGTACTGAAAACAAGATGTTAAGAATAAAAACGAGCCATTGGTGGGAGAAAGATAAGATTAAAGATGTGATCTCAATTAAATACGAACTATTATTAACATTGTAATAAAACTTCCACTTCTAATTCGTCCTATATTTTCCTCTTTTGGGGTATAATTATGGAGATATATAAAAATAATTTAAGTAAATCATGGTTGAATCAATTTATTATTGCCTGATAATTAAATATTTTCAGCTTTGTTAATATCCAAGTATTTTGGCAAGCAGAAATAGTTCAGGTTTTTTTGTATGTCGAGATCTGTTTTTGTATTTGTCTGATATACTATTTTACTCAGTGTGCATTAATTTCAAAGGTAACAAAAAAGGCTAAGGCAAGCCATGTGGCATTGAGACAAACAGTGAAAGAAAAAGTCAATTTCTCTTACCTTCATGCCTGACGGTGATTTTTTAAAAACTGTTAAAGGCCTACATGTGCCTATATTAAAAAACAAACAAACAAACAAAACTCAGGAAAATGTATGACCATTTTCCTCTTTATGATGACTTTTTCTTCTATTTTTTTTTTTTTTCTTTTTGCGGTACGCGGGCCTCTCACTGTGGTGGCCTCTCCCGTTGCAGAGCACAGGCTCCGGACGCGCAGGCTCAGCGGCCATGGCTCACGGGCTTAGTTGCTCCGCAGCATGTGGGATCTTCCCCCACCGGGGCACGAACCCGTGTCCCCTGCATTGGCAGGCGGACTCTCAACCACTGCGCCACCAGGGAAGCCCTCCTATTTTTTTTAAATTGTAAAAGTTTCTAATTAACTTTTTACCATCTATTTGGTGTCGATAGACACGCGAGGCTATTTTCCATTTCTCCTTAATTTTGAGGGAACCTATTAACTTTTCTTATTTCTTCTGTTTCTTACATAGATTTTTCCAAACTTCAAATTCTCTCCTTGTTCAAGTGCATCTGACAACCTCACATTATCTCTAACCCAATAGCCTACAAATAACTCAAAGCCAGTATAACAAAGACAAAACTCTTGTATTATTCCACTATTTTTAAACCATATACTTTTTAATAGAAATAAATGCAAAGAGAAATAAACAGAGTGATCTTATACGAACTTACTAGAGAAAACATCTTTGGATGACGTGGCAGCCCATATATCATTGATTGATTAAGACATAGACTACCTCATGAAGTTTTCCATTCCTTTTTGGGGAAGGTTTCATTCTTGAAGAATTCTTTGTTAGGTTGAATCATAATTGGCCTGTCTGATTTTCACCCACAGGTAGAATGAGATATTTAGGTCTTCCCTTTCTTTCTTATAACAGGTAGATTTTGACAGCAGTTCTCACATGTCCACTAACTATTAAGAAATGCAAAGTAAAATAGAAATTATGAAAGTCTGACTGAACTTCATACATGTTAATGCATTTTATTTTATTTTTTGGACATTCCTGGTTCTTTCTCTATCATATATAATATGATATATGCTAACTTCATATACATTGGAGACAGTGAAGAATAAGAATTTTGCGTTTCCTTAGCTAGTACTACTAGACTAATATTAAATAAATAATTGGTAACTTATGCAAATAAATCTTAAAAATAAATCTAATTAAAGTATTTTAATTAGATAATCTGTAAATTCTAATCTAGTTTAAAAAAATTCTGATTTTTTTCAGAAGCAAAGAACTTTTAACTTCTTGATATATAATCTTCCAGAGAGGCCATCTGGCAAAAATTTTATTTCATTAATATTTGTCAATTAAAAAGAAAAGAATATGTGTACATACATATATGTATGGTTAAATCTAGATGGTGAGTATATTGGTAATTATTGTACTTAAGAAAAAAATTTGTGAATGTGTAAGCACTCTCACAATAAAATACTGGGACAAAACAAAACAAAACATTTGTCAATTAAGTTTGACTTTGCCACATACAAAGTCTAGTCTGAGGTGGTCAAGAAAGAGACCGATGAATGTAATCAAACTGCCTATTATGAAAACAAAGTTCCTGCCACCAATTTAAATTCAATGAGAGTCATGGCTCTGTCCAGTATTATGTGCAAACACAACACTTTACATATTAAAGACTAAAATTATTGTTGTCTTATGAACATAGAAAATTGTACTTCTATAACTCTTAGGTAACTAGAAATGGAAGGATATTTCCCTAAATAAAAAAAAAAAAAAACCCAAATCCACAAAACCTCTTAAATCAATATCTAATACGGAACTTAGTGGTACAAAAGAAGATACATTCCCATTAAAATTAAGAGCAGATAGGGCTTCCCTGGTGGTGCAGTGGTTGAGAGTCCGCCTACCGATGCAGGGGACACGGGTTTGTGCCCCGGTCCGGGAAGATCCCACATGCCGCGGAGCGGCTGGGCCCGTGAGCCATGGCCGCTGAGCCTGCACGTCCGGAGCCTGTGCTCCGCAATGGGAGAGGCCACAACAGTGAGGCCCGCGTACCGCAAAAAAAAAAAAAAAAAAAAAAAAAAAATTAAGAGCTGATAAAAAGTATACTTGCTATCAACACTGTCAAATAAACTTATTTTCAAAGTCCTGGATAGTATGACACGAAACAGAAATAAAGGTAGTAACTATTGGAAAGAAAAGGATTAACCAATCATTATTTGCAAATTATGACTGTCTGCCTAGAAAAAAAAAGCGAGAATGAAACACTGCACTATCCCAAGTAACAAAATAATTTCGAAGAATGGTTGGATACAAATGTATGCAAAAGCAATAGCTGTATCATATACAAGAGATAATCAGGTAGAAAACACATTTTTTAAAAATCCCTTTAACAATAGCAACAGAATCATAAAATATCTAAATATATGTTTAAAAGGAAATATATGGGATTTAATGAAGAAAATGATGGACTCCTAATAAGGTACATAGGAATTGATTAATGAAGAACTGTGCCATGTTCCTGGAAAAGAAGACTGCCTATAACAAATGAACTTTTCATTTAAATATGAATTTATAGATATAATTAAATTATAATAAAATCCAATGAGTTTTCGTAGAAATTTACAAAGTTATTATGAAGATCATGTGAACCAATAAACACATACAAATACATGAGAAATTTTAGAATGGCGGGGGGATCCTGCCCTAATATGGAATACTCCAAATTTCAGTTGTTTACTTACAGCCATCACAAATTTTACCTTAATCACGCATCACTGATAAAATTAATTATTTCAAATCTTTCAATTAAACAATATGCATGTATTACTTAAATCACTTAAGAAGAAACTTCATATCAATACTGCAACTGGTAAGTTAGAATTTTTTTGCCTTTAATAGAATGAAATTGTATAAATAAAATTATTTTATATAAAAACTTTTGTAAACTAATTGTATTAAAATTGCATAAAAGTTGTTTAGTCAAAAGTTTTGTAAAATAAATAAAGCACTGTCACTAAATTTTGGCTAGCTATTGAGCTTACCAGAAGCTCTCTTTGTTAAAAAGGATGTTATAGACACCCAGGTACTAGACAGACTTTTTGCTGACATAATTAGAAGGATTAAAGGAGAACTGAAAGGGAAAAGTCATTTGCACTGGTTGATTCAACATCTTTTACTTCTGAGTGTAAAATAACCTCAAGTATCCTCACAAGTATGTGTTTTACATTTTGGGAAACACTGACTCACAATAAAACAAATCACAAAGATTTTAAAAAATAAAAGTGTGTCAAAGATATATACACAAATCACTGGAACAGTGCCTGGCATATAGGAAGCATCCAATAGATATTTATTGACTTAATTCATGAATTCAACCAAATATATAGTCAAGAGCACTGGCTGTTCCAATTTTTTGGTATATATAAAACAAATTTGACTATTCAATAAATGGTTCTTAGAAAATGGTTAACAATTTGGGGACAATATCCCATTTTTTTCTTTGGAAGAATCATCCCTTAAACAAATCCAAATGTCTTCTGGGTTTCTAGGGTCATACATGGAGTAAGTACAACCTTGAGAATGGACCCAAAACTGAGGAAAGTAAAAGTGAGAGATTCTTCTGAGCACTTAAATTCAGCTATGCCCAAAATGATTCTCCTGGGTTTCACAATTATTTAAGTCAACAATTCCGTCCCCACTTCCCCCCAACACACACACAATTATGAAAGGCTTTGCAGACCAGGATGAACAAATAAGATTTAATGGAAAGGTAAATAGGGAAACAGTGAATGTCTTCCAAATGAACACCCTATGTTCTAGGCACTACTTGCTGCACTAAAATCTAATGCCTCGGTGCCTCCAGCTTCTAAAGCTCCCCCCACAGATTTCTCTACCTATTTTTCCCCCTCTTCATCCTTCAGCAAACACCTGTTTATCCTTCAACACTTAGTTCAAATGTTGCCTATTATTATGAACTCTTCCTTTACAGCAGCAGATTAAGTCATTTTCTCCCTTCTGCTTCCATCGCACTTTGTGTAAAACTCACTCATAATTTTCCCTGTTTTTACCGAAATTACTTGTTAACATGTTTCATCTCTGAGTGTTGAATTTGTATTTGAATTGCCAGCATCTAGTATAATGCCTGACACAAAGTAGGTGACTAATACATGTTTGAAAAATGAAGGAGTGAATGAATGAATGGATGAATCAATGAAGCACTAATAAGAATAATATATATATATATCTACTGATCTATCTGCTAGGGACTTCTTTATTGCTCAAGTGTTCGAGTTTTTTTGTGGCCAAAATGACATGTCATGTTTTGTACATCTGGGAAAGCAACATGATCTTTTGATTGATTTCACATGAATTTCGTGGCCCGTTTTCAGGTAAATTCTTGAGGAAGCGAATATGAAAGCAAAGCCCGATGCATTTGCTTCTGAATGTGGATGGCAGATCCCATTGTCTCCTTTGCTCTTTCCTGCGTACTCTAGGAGCAAATGAGTATGGAGTTCTGTTCACGCTTCAATCTTCCTAATAGTAACAAGTCTTTCTGCCAACACAACTGTTTCCTTTCTTTTTAACAATGGCATATGGTTCATATGTTTACAGCAAATCTCTACAAAATACTTTTTGTTTTTATAGAAAGGTAGGCTGGGTTATGAACTCTTAATCTGCACCTCACTTCCTACACACAAAAACAGAATCCTTGGGGCAGCACAAGCTGTGGACACCTTTGCAATGAAAGCATGGCAAAGGCGAATGTAAATTTATTTCAATGAGTTTACTGTAAGCACACTGTTGTTTTTTTTAATTGGTGGGTTTTAAATGCCCAGTTATCTTCGTATAAATGGCACCCTATCATCCTGGTAGTGCTGTACTCCTGCCCTGTGCTGTTTATTATTTTGCATTACAATTATCATGCAAAGCAGAGAAGGTGACTTTAAGAAGCTCACTTAAAGGGCTTTTTTTTCTTAAGTGTAAAATCTTTGGGAGGCTATTTACATAGATGTTTATCACTGGCTGTTAAAAATCAGTCCAATTATAAGTACACAAAAGTTTTTATTATGGGTTTAATTCTGAAATGTAAATGGCCATTATAAAGTGCCTGTTGAAATTTTCATTTGTGCTTGTATTTTTGTCCATGGATTAACAAGCTATCTTGTACTGAAATTAATTACAGAAATATACAAAACATTCAAAGGTCACAGAACCTGTATGGCAAAGTTGCCTAAAGGTATGCGGTAGGATCCCCTCTTTGGAGCTGGATATTGGAGATGCTGTAAGAAAGTGCTCATTCGCCACCCAAACCACTAGCAGTGCTGTGCCAATGACAGGATCCCACTTTATGTTGCATTCTGTTGCCATGGCTATGATGGCCCTAATACTGTATGCTCACAGCAAGGTTGCAATTAGTATTTGGATTTAGAAGAGAAACATAATGATCTCATATTGAAGAAACACTTGGTTAATACTATTTTGGATCTAGGCGTCCTTTCAAGTTGCTAACAAGCAGCTCTGTTGGTCAGGAAAAAAAAAAATCACTCAAACATTTTGTACCTGCATACTCAGTTTCTTTCCAACAAAGTTCACTGGGATTGAGAGGCTGAGGTTGTTTCTGGTGTGTCTACATGTGCCCTCTGCCAGGTTTCAAAAACACACTCCTTGCATACTTTTAAATTGATAGCAGGCTTTCATATGATTTCTTACACAGTGAGCAGTGATGAAGCTGCACTGCTTTAATAATCAAAATGAAGTATATACTAGGTACCCCTAAAAATGCAGCCAAGGTATGAGTTGTAAGAGGTTTAAAGTTTGATCTATGCACAGTCAATCAACCTCATGAAATATAGTTGTGGGACCACCAGTCAATGAAAATGGCTTATCATTTTTTCAGGAGGGAGATTCGTTTCTCCACTCAGTAATCATCTACTGTGGTCATTTTACTAATAAAATGTTCAGTTTCATATTATTCACTTGAAAGTGGTGAGAGGTGAGGGAAAATGCTTAGACAGGATAATAAATAAGGAAAGGAGTTGAGAAAGGCAGGGTGGATGCCCCACCTTCTCAGACTATAAACTATAGCTAGTCAGAGCCAAGACCCCAGGGTTCCAGTCATGGAGCTTGGAGAGGTCATGAGATAAAGCTCAAGTTTAGGGAGAAAGGCACTAGATGAATGGAAGGAAGTTTCTCTGACAGCAGCTCAAACAGTAGAAGAGGCAGTTGTCGGGGAGATCAGCTTTGTTTTGTTACAAAAAGGGTTTTTAAAGACAGATTTCAACTATAATTTAAAAAAATACAGATTTACCTAAGAGATGGATTGGCAATTGCAAATACATAAAGACAAAATACCTCGTTTTGCCTGCTAGAGCCATAAACATCTCTAAAACTTTCAGCTTCATAGTCTTATAATTGATTACATTTGATCCTCTAATCTATTTGATTATTTTCATGGAATCATACTATTGGAACTCAGGGCTATGATTTGGATTTCTCTTGCCAATAAGTTTTGGTAAACCACAGAATGCTCATGATTTCCCTGGCCTCGGTATTGTTTGAGTTCTGATGATGAGCTCAAGAGAGAGGTGACGAACTGTCCTACAGGGAAATAATCAGAAGAAGATATGCTGGGGACCAGGCCAACTTGGAAGGGACAGTATCAATAAGGCATTATGTAAAACAACCAGGCGGAAAGAGTTGAAAGAGATGAAAGTGATGAGCTGAAAGCAAGAGCCTCCAGGTGGAGTGAAGGAAGAAACTTAAGAGAAACCAAAGAGATCAAATTTCAAAGAAGAAGTGGAGCTGTAAATAAAAGCTAGAATTAGTATTGTGGCATAAAAAGGAGAAGGAAAACGATCATATTAATAATAATAATAGCTACTATTTATTGAGTTATTTTGTACCAACCACATACACCTTTCCACACATCATCTCATTTAACTGCCTCCCCCCAATTGTGAGCAAGATGTACTCATCCATCATCAGCTCTCTTCAGTTTTTTACAGAAGTTATTTCAAAGAATCTCCACTCTCTCTCCCCAAACTTCCAACGTCAACCTCACCACTGAATCTCAACCGATGACCTCACTTCCAACTTCAAAAGGAAAATAGCCAAAAGGTAAATCCCTTAACTGTATGTTACCAAACCTAGAAATTTAGCCATTTCCACAGCCATCCTTTCTGTTTCCCTCCAGTTACAAGGGAAGAGATGTTCCTAATGTCTAATGTTAATCCCTCCACCCATTCCTTCTTGTCCCTTTAAGAAAATCCTTCCATCTGCTTTCTCTAGACCTTCTACCTCTCTCTTTCTATACTCTCCTTAAAATTAGCAGTAAAACAGAAGAAAATTTCCTTGAGTCTGTACCTCCTTCCAGCTATTCTCCTCTTTTTTCTTTCAAAGATAATTTTCCTGAAAGAACTATCTCTATTTATTCTCTTTACGTTTTTCTTTTACTCATCAACCTACCACAATCTGCTTTTTCCTACCATGGTCGTTGACACTGCTTGCTCCAACAGAAGTCTCCTAAGTTATGAAATCTAACAGAAATATTTTGGTCCCTAACCTATGTAATCTTTTAACACTAGTTTTTGAAACAATCTCTTTCCCATGCTCCGTGATACCACACTCCCCTGGTATATCTGTCCTCTAATACTTCTTAGTTTCTTTCACAGTTCTTTTTCCTGCCAGACCCTTAAGGATTGATGTTTGTCTTCGTTCCATCCTTGATCATGTTCTTCCCATACAATCCCTGTATTATCAACCACTCATAGAGCTTCAGTGCTCATGTTTATGCTGACTCCCAAATTAGTACCTCCATATTAAATCTCCTTCTTGATCTTCAAGTCAAAGCCACCACCCTCTCTCATCTGAATGTCTCAAACAACTTCCTTACTTTTACCTTAACTCCCAGTCTTGACCCCACCATCTTGCTGTAGCCAGAGCGGTTATTTTAAAATGCAAATCTTATCTTGTTACCCACCGACTCTTTCAATGGCTTTCCATTGTCCTTAGGATAAATTCAAACATTTTGACGTGTCTTACAAATCCTTCATGATCATGTTCCTATAAAATGTTTCAGCCTTATTTCTTTCCACTTTCCCCCTTTTGTTCAATATGGTGGCTAACTTGCATGTACATGCTCCAGAAAAAATTTCTCGAATGCATTAATCAATGTTGTCTAAAGTAAAAATGTTGCTTAAAGAGAAAGTATCTCACTTCAAAACTCATGCTTTAGTGTTTTAAATATGAGCTAGGACTTTTTTATGTTTCAAGAAAAAAATTTAAAAGTACCTAATCTGGACTGAACATATGGGAGGGGGTGGTTTTTGAAGTAGACTTTCTGGTCTCTTTCTTTGAGTTCAGGTCCTGACACAAGAAAATATTGGGATATAAACTCCAACCCCTTGGAAGAACATCTCTGAGGGAGATGGACAATGAGCTTGGAGACAAGGAAGAGCCTATAAGGCACGGGGCCCATGATTCATTTTAGAGCAGAGTAGAGATATTATTAGATGACATGGTGATAAAAGCAAGATCTTTTGCTTTTCCCACTTGCTCACTGGACCTACGCCTGATGCCAGAGCAATGCTATAGACAAATCTTTAAAAGACCCGTTCTTTTTTATTTTATTTATTTATTTTAACATCTTTATTGGCATATAATTACTCTACAATGTTGTACCAGCTTCTGCCGTACAACAAAGTGAATCAGCCATACTTATACATATGTCCCCAAATCCTCTCCCTCATGTGTCTCCCCCACCATCCCACCCCTCTAGGTGGTCACAAAGCACTGAGCCAATCTCCCTGTGCCATGCAGCTGCTTCCTACTAGCTATTCACCTCACACTTGGCAGTGTACACATGTTCATGCCACTCTCTCACCTCGTCCCAGCCTACCTTTCCCCCTCCCTGTGTCCTCAAGTCCATTCTCTATGTCTGCATCTTTTTTCCTGTCCTGCCCCTAAGTTCTTCAGAACTGGTTTTTTGGTTTTTTTTTTAGATTCCATATATATGTGTTAGCACACAGTATTTGTTTTGAGAAAGACCTGTTCTTTTGAAGAACTTCAAATTGGCTCTAGTGGACTCAGTTGGGTCTTGTGACTGACTGAGAGTAGCGGGCAAATATGACTTCTGAAGGGTCTGTCTCAAGCTGCCACTAGGAACCACCACTAGGCAACTCCAGAGATCCAGCCTGGGAGTGGCACATCAGGCTGAGAGAGACCATCTTGTCAAGCAATATTCTTTTTTTCCCTGTGGCAGCTCTCCATTTCTCTTGGGAGAATAAATCTTTACTGTTTACTTAGCATCTGGTGAGAAGCGTAGACACTGTATGTGCTTTATTATCATCCTCATTGATGAGGGAGAATAACATGAACCTGAGGAGTTACAAGTTGAGTGAAAGTTTAAGATAATAAAAGGCTTACATTAACTCAGCTCTCAGAATATAATTTGGCAGGGTGTAAACTGAGAAGAAAAGTCTGCACTGGGAAACAGACTTACTTTTGATTTATCCAGCAGCTTCATCATGGCTTAGACACAATAGGTGCAATGAAATGACATACTAATTGGGTTGCAGTTATGGAAATCAACATACAAATCTCAGTAGCTTAAATCAACAAATAAGTTATTTCTCATGTATGCTACATGTCCAACATAAGTTAGCAGGGATGCTCAGGGTTGCAGACAATGAACAGCTAAAACTTGAAAAGTGGGTTCTGGAAGGTCTTACACCAACAATTAAACACACTGGTACAGAAGTAACACATGTTGATTCTGCTCACCACTTACTGGCCAGAAGTAGCCACAGGTCCCCTCACCATCCAAACAGAAACAAGACCAAGAAGTGAAATTCTCTCTCCAGCCTTTACTGTCTGTAGATTTTGTGGAGAAAAGGGAACCCTCTTGCACTGTTGGTGGGAATATAAATTGATACAGCCACTATGCAGAACAGTACGGAGGTTCTTAAAATACTGAAAATAGAACTACCATATGACCAACAATCCCACTACTGGGCATATACCCTGAGAAAAACATAATTCAAAAAGAGTCATGTACCACAATGTTCATTGCAGCTCTACTTACAATAGCCAGGACATGGAAGCAACCTAGGTGTCCATCGACAGATGAATGGATAAAGACGATGTGGCACATATATACAATGGAGTATTACTGGGCCTTAAAAAGAAACAAAATTGAGTTACTTGTAGTGAGGTGGATGGACCTAGTGACTGTCATACAGACTGAAGTAAGTCAGAAAGAGAAAAACAAATACTGTATGCTAACACATATATATGGAATCTAAAAAAAAAAAAAATGGTTAAGAAGAACCTAGGGGCAGGACAGGAATAAAGACACAGATGTAGAGAATGGACTTGAGGACACAGGGAGGGGCAAGGGTAGGATGGGACAAGGTGAGAGAGTGGCATGGACTTATATATACTACCAAATGTAAAATAGATAGCTAGTGGGAAGCAGCCGCATAGCACAGCGAGATCAGCTCCATGCTTTGTGACAACCTAGAGGGGTGGGATAGGGAGGGTGGGAGGAAGGTGCAAGAGGGAGGGGATATGGGGATATATGTATATGTATAGCTTTGTTATAAAGCAGAAACTAATACACCATTGTAAAGCAATTATACTCCAATAAAGATGTTAAAAAACAAAAACAAACAAACAAAAAGAAGTGAAATCCTACTATGTGGCCCTGAAGACAGAGCATCCAAAAGAATTGGGAGACGGCATGAATGAGGGCCATGATAAACATGTGTTGAATGACAGAGGCGTTTTGCACTGTGAACATGTGTATTACGGCTTATGGCACATATACGCTTGAGGCTCCAAAACAGTATTTTTCAATCTCGAGAAATTTTAAACTCTCAAGAATATATGTAAGGCCAGTCTGAGAAGCTAAAAGTTAAACACTGTCATGTTGGGTGATCACTCAAAGCAACTTTCAGTGTAAGTGCAAATATGGGCACTGAAATGGCTTGGTAGGTTTCCAAAATAAACAAACTTTAATATTTTTGAAATTTTTCATCAAAATGAAAACACAAAATGTAAAATTCTTATACAAATGAGAAGACTTCTGAGTAAATTCTCAAGAACTCCCATTTGTTTAGACAGTCTGGTTTGAGAAATAGCTCTCTAGTTAAAGAAAAAAATCTGACATTTATTGAATGCTCGCTATGTGCCATGGTTCTTAAATGTTCCGCATGAAATAATTATTTAAATCTGCATGACAGCTATATTCTAGAGGTATTTGTTACTCAAATTATTTTCCTTGTGGGTGAACTGAGGCACAGAGTGTTTAAGTCACATAGCTACATACTGTGGTTCAAACCCAGGAAATCTGGGTGCAGGGCATTCGTTGTTCTTACCCTTTGCCCCATACTGCCTCTTTAAGAATCTCAGGAATGCTTTTTGAATTTTGTAATGGATGTGCTTACTAAAATATTCCTGTAAAACCATAAGCCATTCCAAATATATAGATAGATTAGAGATTTTCTTACATTTGTTCATTTATTTACTCAACAGATATGTTTCCTAATTTGTGCAATAGTGATCTTGATAAAGAAAACGGTAAGACACTGTTCTCACAAAACTTTTCATTGCATGGAAAGTGAGATATATACACAATTATCTAAAAAACAAAATAGAGAGCTATTATAATATACATGCAATTATTTCACTTATTTATTTCTGATTTATTATGAATCCCCCTCCCCCAGAGTATAAGCTTCATGTAAAGAGCCACTTTATCTATCTTACCTACAATCGTTTTCTCCATGCCTAAAAGCCTAGGAAATTGCAGGTAATCCTCCAGAAATATTTGTGGGAATGAGGGAATGAATGGACGATTAGAAACTTCACTGCTAGCTAGATGCCCAGCACAGAACTAGGTGTTTTATGTGGTTTTTCTCATTTAATTTTCAAAACAAATCTACAAATAAGAAACTGAGATTTAAAGTTCCATCAGTTGGAAATAGCCAAGCCAGAATTTGAACCCAAGTCTTTTATGATTTTGCATTCAGTGCCCGCTCTGACTCGAAAACACTACCTCTCAGTGTGGGCCAGAAGAATATGGATATAATTCTATAGGAAATTATTTTCTTCCAAGCTCGTGCATGATAATGAACAAATCACACATAAAAAGAAACATTTCCGATGACTCCTACCATTTTTGTCTAAAGCAAGGACAAGAGGATATATTGCAAAGCCAGATGACTAGATATTTATCAGTCAGAAATGTCTCAAAAAATACAGCTTGATTAGTGGATTGCAGTATGTTCAGTAATTAATTAAGAGTTTGATTTGTAAAAACAAAGCATGATGGCTCCTACCACACCATGTGTCCCTTGAGCAAATGAAGATAGAGCTCAATGCTGAGGCTCCCAGTTCAGCTAAGCAGTCACAGATGTGACTCAAATTAGAAGGATGAACTCTGAATAACAATAACACCATCCAAATTAGCAAGTAGTATCTAAAATTTCTCCCGGAAAAGCTGGAGCCTGTGTCTAGGGTCCAAGTTTATGAGCATTATAGCCTGCTCAAACTGATTTGGGGATCTGTTTGGGCCCGTGCCACATCTCATGAGACCCCTTGGAGAAATGAGGGAAGTGCTCCCCCAAGTTGTTCAGTGGAACAGCACCTTGAGAGAGTTCTAAGGGCGAATCTATAGTTCATCTGGGAAAACCTGCCTATTCCCATTCCAGGCAAATGTGTGTGTGTGTGTGTGTGTGTGTGTGTGTGTGTGAGAGAGAGAGAGAGAGAGAGAGACTGCGCACACGCATGCGCAATCAACAGACATGCAAAAGCATTTGTGGAAACAGAGAGGTAAACCCTCTGTTGGAAGTGGTTGCCTCTGTAGAAAGCAGAGTTTGCATTCGTAGAGCAGATGTTGTCTTGCTTTGTTTTGTTTTAAGCTTTGTTATAAGCCTATACAACTTTTTAAAGTATAAATGTTTATTTTTACAAAATGATCACCATAGAGGTGGATACGAAACAAAACTCAGACAAATCTTAACAAGAATTCGAAGATTATGGCTCTGCAACCAAAGGTGCGTTGTCCTTTAGGGAACAGTTATGCAATAAATACAATTAGAATTAAAATGTATTTAAGAAACAAGATATTCTTTCTCACCAAGACACGTAGAGCATACATTTTAGACACTCACAAAGAACAAATACCTTGCATAGGTAGTCATTTCTTTTTCATCGTAAAAAAATTTTCATTCATATTATTTTACCCTCTACTGTGATAGAACACAATAAAGAGAGAGAGTCTACATCCCCTCATCTCCTTCCCATGTTACCTATTATAAATGTTACTTAATTCCATCTGGATAAATGCTTTGTGTCATATATTCTTTTTAAATTAATTTTATTGAAGTCTGTTTGATTTACAATGTTCTGTTAATTTCTGCTGTACAGCAAAGTGACTCAGTTATACATATGTGTATATTCTTTTTCATATTCTTTTCCAGTATATTTTATCACAGGATATTGAATGTAGTTCCCTGTGTTATACAGTAGGACCTTATTGTTTATCCATTCTATATATAACAGTTTGCATCTGCTAATCCCAAACTCCCAGTCCATCCCTCCTCCACCCCCGCCTTGGCAACCACAAGTCTGTTCTCTATGTCTGTGAGTCTGTTTCTGTTTCATAGATATGTTCATTTGTGTCGTATTTTAGATTCCATGTATAAGTGATTTGATATGGTATTTATCTTTCTCTTTCTGACTTACTTCACTTAGTATGATGATGTCTAGGTCTGTGTCATATATTCTGCTTCTTTAATTCACAATTCAACTTCTCTGTCCCTGGCCGTGCAGTCATTCTTCACCCCCCATCTCTCCCCATCCCTCCTCAGCTATACTCTCGTTCTCCTTCTGCAACATGCTGTTCTTTCCCTCACTGCCTGTTTACTCCTTAGTGCAACCATTCCCTCTGAGTCGATGGAAGAAGAACAATACTTGCTTTTGACTGCTACCTCCTCTGTTTTGGTAGGCTACCCAACCTTTTTCCTTCATCATCCTGACTTTTTAATACTAAAATGGCATGGTTGGCCTGTCATTTCAAATTGTATCATGAAGACTGCCTTCATTTTGTACCTTTTGTATTGTGTTTTTTTATTTGTTTTGTTTTTGTTTTTGTTTTTGCGGTACGCGGGCCTCTCACTGTTGTGGCCTCTCCCGTTGCGGAGCACAGGCTCCGGATGCGCAGGCTCAGCAGCCATGGCTCACGGGCCCAGCCGCTCCGCGGCATGTGGGATCTTCCCAGACAGGGGCACAAACCCGCGTCCCCTGCATCGGCAGGCGGACTCTCAACCACTATGCCACCAGGGAAGCCCGCATCTACATTTCTGATAGACACATGAGTTCAAAATATTCAGTTGGCCATTTTGTAAAGAAAAGGAAGTTTATGGGCTTCTGGAATTTGTAAATAACATTTATTCCCAACCACTCCTTTGAAAATTTCAGCTCATGAAACAGTTTTGAAAATTGAAGACAAAAGTCCATCAGAGAGTTGCATTCCATTCTCTGAATTTAAAAAAAATTTCACAATCTCAGTGGTAAGAAAAATGCTTATTCGAGAGTTTTCTGTAATTTTCTGCTGCAAAAGGGAGAGATACACCTCTCATGACATTTAGCCCTTGTATTTCGTTTTTTAAAAAAAAAAAATTTTGAGGCTGAGTTTATTATTATTTTAATATTTATTTATTTATTTGGCTGTGTTGGGCCTTAGTTGCAGCACACTGGATCTTCGTTGCAGCACGCAGGATCTATCGTTGTTGTGCACGGGCTTCTCTCTAGCTGTGGCTCGCAGGCTCAGTAGTTACAGTGTGCGGGCTTAGTTGCCCTGTGCCATGTGGAATCTTAGTTCCCCGACCAGGGATTGAACCCATGTCCCCTGCATTGGAAGGCGGATTCTTAACCACTGGACAGCCAGGAAAGTCCCCACAAGTGTCCTAGCCCTTGTATTTCTGAATCAGTCTTGTTGACTTATTCCTAGAGTTCACAAGTTAAAGTGTATGACGAATAATCAGTTTAATAATCTGGAAGTATTCTCTTAAGGCAAATGACATCAACACCAAGTTACCTGGAGGAAGCAGTTTTTCTTTGCTTTATAACAAAGATCTCAACATTAACCAAGGCCTTGCTCTCTAGACCTCGTCTCACTTTCAGTGGAAGCTGACAGGCTCAGTAATCTCCAAAACATTTTTCCTGGGTTGACTTTTAATTGACAAGCCTTGATGTGATTGTACATGTTTTCGGTTCTAACTTATTTTTAATGATAGAGATGAGCTGATAGTATATGTATGTGTTTTCCATTAGGCCAGGGAAATTAAGAGAGAAGCTTACCCTCAGTCCTTAGTCATTTAAAAATTAGTTTCCTTATTTTCCTGCCCCAGAAGAATTCTGCATTGTTTTAATGAATTCATGCACAGTGTGAGGGCATACAGCATTGAAGAGACCTCAAGCAGTTTCACATTACAAACACTGACATAACTTGCTAGCAGTCTTCAAAGGCTTCTGTACTTTATTGCTTCATCGTTTCTTGAGAAAATTGTTTTTAGGCTGTTGGCCCCCCCTTCTTTTTTAAACAACAACCAAAAAAAAAAAAAGAGAGAGAGAAAAGAAAGAAAGGAAGAAAAAAAGGGCAAGCAGGGGACATGATGTGAACTACATCTGTTTAGAAAGATTTACGTAACTTATAACCGATATAGATTACTGAAAACTAGATTTACCTCATTTGTAATTAAGGCAATTGAATTATCAATGACTCTAATAGTTTTTAGCAGTAGATACATTTTAAAAAAATGAAATCTTATACAGAAACCCAATAGATAAAAGGGAGTCTACTCTAGCTGACATATAAGTAGGGAACTCCAAGAAATCAGCCTTGTCACGCTACCTTTTGGCCATCTCTGGGGCACCTCTATGAGCCTCTTAGACACTACATCTCCAAGTCTAACGCTCAAGGATGCTACTTAATTTAATGTGACAAATATGTAACTGAGGGTCTACAGTATAACTGGAGATACAAAGATAAATGCAGTATAGCTCCTGCCTTAGAAGCTCCACACAATTCTATGGTTTGAACACAGTAGCTGATTATATGCCTATCGAATTATTTAAGCCCCCAAACAACCCAAGGGTCTCTAAGACAGTATCATGGACCTCAGTGCCTGGTGCTGGTTACTGCTCAATTAATGCTCTCCGAGAAAATTTACCAAGTGAATGAGAGAATTTCAGTTAAATAAAAGAGCTGAATGATTAAATAAAATAAATGATACTATGCCAAGAGTAAATGAAAATACAGTCCTAGGGAAATATTATGTTCAATACAATAGCTTAAAATAAATGTTATCCTTATGAACCCTTAAATCAAGTTTCTATACAGTAAAAAAAATAATGAATGTGCTTCCTTGTCAGTTCCCCTATAATAAGCAGTGATCATATACTTCAAAAGAAATCCTATCTTTTACTTAACTATGGAATAGTACTCCATGGGAGGAAACACTTGATTCCAACTGATGGTTAGTATATGCCTTGAAAAATAAGGAAAAAGACTCTTAATGATTCTTAAATGTTAACGGATTTTAATATCTTACTTGGGCCTCTTAGGGTCTCTCAACCTCAGCTAATATCCTGTAATATGAAATTCTCTAATATTGACAAAGCAAATAAGCAAATGTCCTGCACATTTTAAGTTGAGGGCTTAAGTAATTCTTTACTCTTTGCTTTCCATGTATTAGACACTTACATTGCTTTCCTTCTACTAGAAGTTTCACAGGGCAATCCGTCCCAGCACCTGTGACTTGCATTGTGGACCGAAGACCAGTGTGAAGGTCAAAGTCACAGGAGAACCTACCAGAAAGTATGGGAGAACAATGAATGGCATGTTAGTGAAATTTTTAAAAAATCACTATTTTACCTTCACTAGTCGCTGCCTCATCCACATAACAATATCTCTATGTCCCTTTGCCAAGTACACGCATAATTTTTGTTCTTTTAGGCTAAAAGGCCCACTTTTATAGGCTTTTTCCATTTTGCTCACTTATTTTGGAAAGTAAAAATACAAATGATTAAATGAAACCATACAGAAACTCATATTTACAGAAATAACAACTTTTATAAATGGTTCTTTTAATACAACCAACTATCCTTTGGGTATATAATAGTTACTTATTACAAACAGCATTACAATTGTCCACCAGAGAGAGAGAAAATACATTATTACAGCTCTAGCCAATAAACTGGGCTAGAGCAAACCCAAATATTAGGTGTACTCATTGGGATAAGATAAGTCAAGTTAAAATCCATTTAAAGCATAAAATTTCAAAACAAAAAGAAAATAAGTATAGGATGCTATGTCCACTTGATGGAATATACTGAAGTCATTTAAAATGTGCTTCATAAAAAGCATTTGGAGAAATAAAGGATATTTCCACAAAGCCATTTTGCTGTAGCTATGGTAAAACAACAAATTTCAAATAATTTATTTTTAGAAACCTCCAAGTCATGTGTAAAGCTGATACTAATGACCCTGTTTATCCTTAACCTGATTAAAAGAGGCTTGGGGTTTCCACTTCAATTATTTGACTCTTACAGGTACATAAATAACACTTATATCCAGAAAAAAAATATGTGTAGGGCTTCCCTGGCGGCACAGTGGTTGAGAGTCCGCCTGCCGATGCAGGGAACACGGGTTCGTGCCCCGGTCCGGGAAGATCCCACATGCCGCGGAGCGGCTGGGCCAGTGAGCCATGGCCACTGAGCCTGCGCATCCGGAGCCTGTGCTCCGCAATGGGAGAGGCCACACAGTGAGTGGCCCGCGTACCACAAAAAAAATTTTTTTTAATTAAAAAAAAATACAGAGTTGTCTGTTCTCTATAGTTTTTAAAGAAAGAGGAGAATAAAAGTGATTATTACACAGATCTATGTATTAACTGAAAGCAGAGTGATATAATCTTCATAACTTTATGAGATAAATCAGAGTATTTAAGATGTGGACCATTCAAAATACTTATAACAATGTAGAAGAACATTTAAAATGCTTGAGAATACCTCACACCATATAAAAAAGTAACTCAAAATGAATCAAAGACCAAAATGTGACAGCTAAGAGTATAAAATTCTTAGAAGAAAACATAGACATAAATCTTTATTACCGAGGCTCCTTGGTGCGGCTAATGGTGGACTCTGGGAGGGCTCACGCCAAGGAGTACTTCCCAGAACTTCTGCTACCAGTGTCCTCGTCCTCACGGTGAGGTACAGCCACCCCCACCTCTTCAGGAGGCCCTCCAACACTAGCAGATCACTGGTTCTCAAACTCTGTCTAGCGTGCATCAGAATCCCCAGGAGGACCTGTGAAAACACAGATGACTGGGCTCCAGCCCCAGTGTTCCTGATTCGGAGAGGACGAGGGGAAGATGGCGGAAGAGTAAGACGCGGAGATCACCTTCCTCCCCACAGATACACCAGAAATACATCTATATGAGGAACAACTCCTACAGAACACCTACTGAACGCTGGCAGAAGACCTCAGACCTCCCAAAAGGCAAGAAACTCCTCACGTTCCTGGGTAGGGCAAAAGAAAAAAGAATAAACAGAGAAAAAAGAATAGGGATGGGACCGGCACCAGTGGGAGGGAGCTGTGAAGGAGGAAAGGTTTCCTTCCGCACACTAGGAAGCCCCTTCACGGGCGGAGACTGCGGGTGGCGGAGGCGGGGAGCTTCGAGGCCGCGGAGGAGAGCCCAGCAACACGGGTGCGGAGGGCAAAGCGGAGAGATTCCCGCACAGAGGATCGGTGCCGACCGGTACTCACCAGCCCGAGAGGCTTGTCTGCTCACCCGCCGGGGCGGGCGGGGCTGCGAGCTGAGGCTCGGGTTTCGGTCGGAGCGCAGGGAGAGGACTGGGTAGGCGGCGTGAACACAGCCTGCAGGGGTTAGTGCACCACGGCTAGCCGGGAGGGAGTCCGGGGAAAAGTCTGGACCTGCCGAAGAGGCAGGAGACTTTTTCTTCCCTCTTTGTTTCCTGGTGCGCGAGGAGAGAGGATTAAGAGAGCTGCTTAAAGGAGCTCCAGAGACGGGCGCGAGCCGCGGCTAAAAGAGCGGATCCCAGAGACGGGCATGAGACGCTAAGGCTGTTGCTGCCGCCACCAAGAAGCCTGTGTGCGAGCACAGGTCACTATCCACACACCCCTTCCGGGGAGCCTGTGCAGGCCGCCACTGCCAGGGTCCCGCTATCCAGGGACAACTTCCCCGGGAGAACGCACGGCGCGCCTCACGCTGGTGCGTCACTTCGGCCTCAGCCGCCGCAGGCCCGCCCCGCACTCCGTGCCCCGCCCTCCCCCTGGCCTGAGTGAGCCGGAGCCCCCGAAGCAGCTGCTCCTTTAACCCCGTCCTGTCTGAGTGAAGAACAGACGCCCTCCGGCGACCTACACGCAGAAGTGGGGCCAAATCCAAAGCTGAGCCCTGGGAGCTGTGAGAACAAAGAAGAGAAAGGGAAATCTCTCCCAGCAGCCTCAGGAGCAGCGGTTTAAAGCTCCACAATCAACTTGATGTACCTGCATCTGTGGAATACATGAATAGACAACGAATCATCCCAAACTGAGGAGGTGGACCTTGAGAGCAATATTTATGATTTTTTCCCCTTTTCCTTTTTTTGTGAGTGTGTATGTGTATGCTTCTGTGTGAGATTTTGTCTGTATAGCTTTGCTTCCACCATTTGTCCTAGGGTTCTCTGTCCGTTTTTTTGGGTTTTTTTAAATTTTTTTTCTTAAAAATTACTTTTTATTTTAATAACTTTATTTTATTTTATCTTACTTTATTTTCTTTTACTTTATGTTCTTTCTTTCTTTTTTTCCTTACTTCCTTCCCTCCTTCCTTCCTTCCTCCCTCCCTCCCTCCCTCCTTTCTTTCTTTCTTTCTTTCTACTTCTACTAATTCTTTCTTTCTACTTTTTCTCCCTTTTATTCTGAGCCGTGTGGATGAAAGGCTCTTGGTGCTCCAGCAAGGAGTCAGTGCTGTGCCTCTGAGGTGGGAGAGCCAACTTCAGGACACTGGTCCACAAGAGACCTCCCAGCTCCACATAATATCAAATGGCGAAAATCTCCCAGAGATCTCCATCTCAACACCAGCACCCAGCTTCACTCAACGACCAGCAAGCTACAGTGCTGGACACCCTATGCCAAACAACTAGCAAGACAGGAACACAAACCCACCCATTAGCAGAGAGGCTGCCTAAAATCATAATAAGTCCACAGACACCCCAAAACACACCACCAGATGTGGACCTGCCCACCAGAAAGACAAGGCCCAGCCTCATCCACCAGAACACAGGCACTAGTCCCCTCCACCAGGAAGCCTACACAACCCACTGAACCAACCTTAGCCACTGGGGACAGACACCAAAAACAACGGGAACTACGGACCTGCAGCCTGCAAAAAGGAGACCCTAAACACAGTCAGATAAGCAAAATGAGAAGACAGAAAAACACACAGCAGTTGAAGGAGCAAGATAAAAACCCACCAGACCAAACAAATGAAGAGGAAATAGGCAGTGTACCTGAAAAAGAATTCAGAATAATGATAGTAAAGATATCCAAAATCTTGGAAATAGAATAGGCAAAATACAAGAAATATTTAACAAGGACCTAGAAGAACTAAAGGTGAAACAAGCAATGATGAACAACGCAATAAATGAAATGAAAAATACTCGAGATGGGATCAATAGCAGAATAACTGAGGCAGAAGAACGGATAAGTGACCTGGAAGATAAAATAGTGGAAGTAACTACTGAGGAGCAGAATAAAGAAAAAAGAATGAAAAGAACTGAGGACAGTCTCAGAGACCTCTGGGACAACATTAAATGCACCAACATTCGAATTATAGGGGTTCCAGAAGAAGAAGAGAAAAAGAAAGAGACTGAGAAAATATTTGAAGCGATTATAGTTGAAAACTTCCCTAATATGGGAAAGGAAATAGTTAATCAAGTCCAGGAAGCACAGGTAGTCCCATACAGGATAAATCCAAGGAGAAATACACCAAGACACATATTAATCAAACTTAAAAAATTAAATACAAAGAAAACATATTAAAAGCAGCAAGGGAAAAACAACAAATAACACACAAGGGAATCCCCATAAGGTTAACAGCTGATCTTTCAGCAGAAACTCTGCAAGCCAGAAGGGACTGGCAGGACATATTTAAAGTGATGAAGGAGAAAAACCTGCAACCAAGATTACTCTACCCAGCAAGGATCTCATTCAGATTTGATGGAGAAATTAAAACCTTTACAGACAAGCAAAAGCTGAGAGAGTTCAGCACCACCAAACCAGCCTTACAACAAATGCTAAAGGAACTTCTCTAGACAAGAAACACAAGAGCAGGAAAAGACCTACAATAACGAACCCAAAACAATTAAGAAAATGGGAATAGGAACATACATATCGATAATTACCTTAAATGTAACTGGACTAAATACTCCCACCAAAAGACACAGATTGGCTGAATGGATACAAAAACAAGACCCATATATATGCTGTCTACAAGAGACCCACTTCAGACCTAGAGACACATACAGACTGAAAGTAAGGAGATGGAAAAAGATATTCCATGCAAATGGAAATCAAAAGAAAGCTGGAGTAGCAATTCTCATATCAGACAAAACAGACTTTAAAATAAAGACTATTAGAAGAGACAAAGAAGGACACTACATAATGATCAAGGTATTGATCCAAGAAGAAGATATAAAAATTGTAAATATTTATGCACCCAACATAGGAGCACCTAAATACATAAGGCAAATACTAACAGCCATAAAAGGGGAAATCGACAGTAACACATTCATAGTAGGGGACTTTAAAACCCACTTTCACCCATGGACAGATCATCCAAAATGAAAATAAATAAGGAAACACAAGCTTTAAATGATACATTAAACAAGATGGACTTAATTGATATTTATAGGACATTCCATCCAAAAACAACAGAATACACATTTTTCTCAAGTGCTCATGGAACATTCTCCAGGATAGATCATATCTTGGGTCACAAATCAAGTCTTGGTAAATTTAAGAAAATTGAAATTGTATCAAGTATCTTTTCCAACCACAACACTATGAGACTAGATATCAATTACAGGAAAAGATCTGTAAAGAATACAAACACATGGAGGCTAAACAATACACTACTTAATAACGAAGTGATCACTGAAGAAATCAAAGAGGAAATCAAAAAATACCTAGAAACAAATGACAATGGAGACACGATGACCCAAAACCTATGGGATACAGCAAAAGCAGTTCTAAGAGGGAAGTTTATAGCAATACAATCCTACCTTAAGAAACAGGAAACATCTCAAATAAACAACCTAACCTTGCACCTAAAGCAATTAGAGAAAGAAGAACAAAAAACCCCCAAAGTTAGCAGAAGGAAAGAAATCATAAAAATCAGATCAGAAATAAATGAAAAAGAAATGAAGGAAACGATAGCAAAGATCAATAAAACTAAAAGGTTGTTCTTTGAGAAGATAAACAAAATTGATAAACCATTAGCCAGACTCATCAAGAAAAAAAGGGAGAAGACTCAAATCAAGAGAATTAGAAATGAAAAAGGAGAAGTAAAAAGTGACACTGGAGAAATACAAAAGGTTATGAGAGATTACTACAAGCAACTCTATGCCAATAAAATGGACAACCTGGGAGAAATGGACAAATTCTTAGAAATGCACAACCTGCCAAGACTGAATCAGGAAGAAATAGAAAATATGAACAGACCAATCACAAGCACTGAAATTGAAACTGTGATTAAAAATCTTCCAACAAACAAAAGCCCAGGACCAGATGGCTTCACAGGCGAATTCTATCAAACATTTAGAGAAGAGCTAACACCTATCCTTCTCAAACTCTTCCAAAATATAGCAGAGGGAGGAACACTCCCACACTCATTCTACGAGGCCACCATCACCTTGTTACCAAAACCAGACAAGGATGTCACAAAGAAAGAAAACTACAGGCCAATATCACTGATGAACATAGATGCAAAAATCCTCAACAAAATACTAGCAAACAGAATCCAACAGCACATTAAAAGGATCATACACCATGATCAAGTGGGGTTTATTCCAGGAATGCAAGGATTCTTCAATATACGCAAATCAATCAACGTGATACACCATATTAACAAACTGAAGGACAAAAACCACATGATCATCTCAATAGATGCAGAGAAAGCTTTCGACAAAATTCAACACCCATTTATGATAAAAACCCTGCAGAAAGTAGGCATAGAGGGAACTTTCCTCAACATAATAAAGGCCATATATGACAAACCCACAGCCAACATCGTCCACAATGGTGAAAAACTGAAAGCATTTCCACTAAGATCAGGAACAAGACAAGGTTGCCCACACTCACCACTCTTATTCAACATAGTTTTGGAAGTTTTAACCACAGCAATCAGAGAAGAAAAGGAAATAAAAGGAATCCAAATTGGAAAAGAAGTAAAGCTGTCACTGTTTGCAGATGACATGATATTATACATAGAGAATCCTAAAGATGCTACCAGAAAACTACTAGAGCTAATCAATGAATTTGGTAAAGTGGCAGGATACAAAATTAATGCACAGAAATCTCTGGCATTCCTATACACTAATGATGAAAAATCTGAAAGTGAAATCAAGAAAACACTCCCATTTACCATTGCAACAAAAAGAATAAAATATCTAGGAATAAACCTACCTAAGGAGACAAAAGACCTGTATTCAGAAAATTATAAGACACTGATGAAAGAAATTAAAGATGATACAAATTGATGGAGAGATATACCATGTTCTTGGATTGGAAAAATCAACATTGTGAAAATGACTCTACTACCCAAAGCAATCTACAGATTCAATGCAATCGCAATCAAACTACCAATGGCATTTTTCACAGAACTAGAACAAAAAATTTCACAATTTGTATGGAAACACAAAAGACCCCGAAGAGCCAAAGCAATCTTGAGAACGAAAAATGGAGCTGGAGGTATCAGGCTCCCTGACTTCAGACTATACTACAAAGCTACAGTAATCAAGACAGTATGGTACTGGCACAAAAACAGAAAGATAGATCAATGGAACAGGATAGAAAGCCCAGAGATAAACCCACGCACATATGGTCACCTTATCTTTGACAAAGGAGGCAGGAATGTACAGTGGAGAAAGGACAGCCTCTTCAATAAGTGGTGCTGGGAAAACTGGACAGGTACATGTAAAAGTATGAGATTAGATCACTCCCTAACACCATACACAAAAATAAGCTCAAAATGGATTAAAGACCTAAATGTAAGGCCAGAAACTATCAAACTCTTAGAGGAAAACAGGCAGAACACTCTATGACATACATCACAGCAAGATCCTTTTTGACCCACTTCCTAGAGAAATGGAAATAAAAACAAGAATAAACAAATGGGACCTAATGAAACTTCAAAGCTGTTGCACAGCAAAGGAAACCATAAACAAGACCAAAAGACAACCCTCAGAATGGGAGAAAATATTTGCAAACGAATCAATGGACAAAGGATTAATCTCCAAAATTTATAAGCAGCTCATGCAGCTCAGTAACAAAAAAACAAAAAACCCAATCCAAAAATGGGCAGAAGACCTAAATAGACATTTCTCCAAAGAAGATATACAGACTGCCAACAAACACATGAAAGAATGCTAAACATCATTAATCATTAGAGAAATGCAAATCAAAACTACAATGAGATATCATCTCACACCAGTCAGAATGGCCATCATCAAAAAATCTAGAAACAATAAATGCTGGAGAGGGTGTGGAGAAAAGAGAACACTCTTGCACTGCTGGTGGGAATGTGAATTGGTACAGCTACTATGGAGAACAGTATGGAGGTTCCTTAAAAAACTACAAATAGAACTACCATGTGACCCAGCAATCCCACTACTGGGCATATACCCTGAGAAAACCATAATTCAAAAAGAGTCATGTACCAAAATGTTCATTGCAGCTCTATTTACGATAGCCCAGAGATGGAAGCAACCTAAGTGCCCATCATCGGATGAATGGATAAAGAAGATGTGGCACATATATACAATGGAGTATTACTCAGCCATAAAAAGAAACGAAATTGAGCTATTTGTAATGAGGTGGATAGACCTAGAGTCTGTCATATAGAGTGAAGTAAGTCAGAAAGAGAAAGACAAATACCATATGCTAACACATATATATGGAATTTAAGGGAAAAAAAATGTCATGAAGAACCTAGGGGTAAGACAGGAATAAAGACACAGACCTACTAGAGAATGGACTTGAGGATATGGGAGGGGGAAGGGTAAGCTGTGACAAAGCGAGAGAGAGGCATGAACATATATACACTACCAAACGTAAGGTAGATAGCTAGTGGGAAGCAGCCGCATAGCACAGGGAGATCAGCTCGGGGCTTTGTGACCGCCTGGAGGGGTGGGATAGGGAGGGTGGGAGGGAGGGAGACGCAAGCGGGAAGAGATATGGGAACATATGTATATGTATAACTGATTCACTTTGTTATAAAGCAGAAACTAACACACCATTGTAAAGCAATTATACCCTAATAAAGATGTTTAAAAAGAAAGAGAAAAACTAAACAATTCTCAGAGCTCAAAGAGGGTTGAAGTCTGGGACTTTTGGAAATCTCGGAAAGCTCTTGCCTTAGTAGTAAGAATATTCTAGCTCTAGAGAATAGGCAACTCTAAAATCAGAGAAAGATTAAATCCTGAGCAAGAAACGTTAACTGCTTGATAGAATAAAGTCCAAAACCCTTTTAAGGAAGAAACAAAATCTAGAAGCTCAACAATGTAAAATTCAAAATATCGAGTACCCCCCACCAAAATTTTAGCTATATGAAGAAACAGGAAAATGTGACCCATAACCAGAAGAAAAATTAGTCAATAAAAACATTCCTAGAACTGGCCAACATGATGAAATTAATAAAGAGGTTTAAAAACCTATTATAAATATGTTAAAGAATTTAAAAGAAACATAGACATGGATGATATCAAAAGAATGAAATGAAACATCCAGAGGTGAAAAATACGGTATCTGACATGAAAAGGTTGCCAGCAAAAATTTAACAGCAAATTAGTTACAACAGAATAAAAAGTGGGTGATCCAGAAGACATACCAACAGAAATATTTCAAAATGAAACATGAAAAGAAAAAAGACTGAACAAAAAAATGAACAGAGCCTCTGTGACCTATAGGATGAGAGCAAGTGGCCCAATACATGTGCAATGGAATTTCGGGAGAAGTGTGTGTGTTGAGGAAGGAGCAGAAAAATATGTGGATAAATAATGGCCAAAATTTTGTCAAGTTCAGTGAAAACTATAAACTCATATATTTGGGAATTATAAAGAGTCCCAGACATTATAAATGCACAAGAAATCTCACCAAGGCACATCATAATCAAATAGCTGAAATCCAGGAATAAAGAGAAAAATTTCAATGCAGCTAAAAAGACACACTATTTCTGTCCTCTAACATAAAAGGTGTCTGAATAAAGGAGTAAAGATAAGATTGACCATGGATTTCTTGGCAGAACTTTGTAAGCCAGAAAACAATGGAACAACATCTTTAAAGTGTTGAAAAGAAAACAGCAACCAAAAGTCTTCCCTCCTAGCATTCTACATCCAGTGAAAATATTCTTTAAAAAAATGAAGGCAAAATAAAAATGTTTTTTAAAAATCAAGACCTGGAAGGATCTGTCACTAATAGATTTGCACTACCAGAAATGTTTTTTTCCTTCCAACATCCTGTATATTTTGTTTATTGTCTGTCTTCCTCATGAGAATATCAGGGCAGGGATTTACAAGAAATGTTTTAAGGTAGTTCTTTAAGTGGAAGGAAAACAACACCACATGGAAACTTATTTACAAAAGGAATGAAGAGTGCTGTAAGTAATAAATATGTGGGTAAAAGTAAAAAAAAAATACCTGACCTGATATTGTTCTATACCTTGGTTGTGGTGAAGGTTACATGAAAGTAAAAGTTTGGTAAAACTCATCAGCTTCGTGCTTTGTGACCACCTAGAGGGGTGGGATAGGGAGGGTGTGAGGGAGACGCAAGAGGGAGGAGATATGGGGATGTATGTATATGTATAGCTGATTCACTTTGTTATATAGCAGAAACTAACACAACATTGTAAAGCAATTGGACTCCAATAAAGATGTTAAAAAAAAAAAAGAATGTAAATGCTTTTTAAGTGTTCCAGTGTCTTTATTCCTTGGATATGTGATAATCATTTAAAGTTATGTCTCTGGGCTTCTACTTTCTACTGGCTTTCAAATAGGTGATCACAAAATTCTATCTAGTAGTTACAGTTGCAGCATCTTTACTTACCGTCTATGCTCAAACAACCCAGCCATGTAGGCATTCTCAGCCTTAGGATCTGTTACTACTTTGGGCTCCTAACTTCTAAAAATTATACTGTTTTATCCCAGTCTCTACAAAAAGAAAATGTATTATGTTATGAATTGATTTGTTCTGTGGAAATATAACTTCAAAAATACTATGAAATACTATTAATACTATGAAAAATGTATATATACTTAGGGTCAGGGACTCCAGAATTGGGTATTTTGCATTTTCACCCTTTATTTATCTTATTATTTTTCCTAAAAGATTTGATCCCAGACTTGAAAATGGAAACAAAACATTTAGGGGAGAGAAAGAAGTAGTATTGTTGAGTTTCTGTTATGTAATATTCTGGGCTACTCTTCATTGCGGTGCACATGTTTCTCATTGTGGTGGCTTCTCTTGTTGTGGAGCAGGGGAGCTAGGTGCACAGGCTTCAGTAGTTGTGGCTTGGGCTCAATAGTTGCGGTTTGCAGGCTCTAGGGTACAGGCTCAGTAGTTGCGGCGCATGGGCTTAGTTGCTCCGCGGCATGTGGGATCTTCCCAGACCAGGGCTCAAACCCGTGTCCCTTGCATTGCCAGGCAGATTCTTAACCACTGCGCCACCAGGAAAGTCTCCTAACATTTTTTTTTTGAGTGAACTTATATCTCAAACACCAAAGAACAAATGAGAGTGTAAAAAAAAAGCACTGACTTTACCAACTCCCACTACAGTTTTCTGTCTTTAAACACTTCTTTAAAGTTCACTATAAATTGCTTGACAATGGCATTCACAGCTGTGGTAAGGGGATGGGAAGTGTATTTCTGTTGCCAAGTTTCCTGAGTGGTGCCTGTAGCAGTCCTTTCTAACTCTGTGGTTACACCCAACGCAGCATAGATAGTCCCCAGGAACTGCAAATTCTTTCCTTTCTGCAAATTTACAGTGGCAGCCAAGGAAAACAGAAATCACTGTGACTTGATGGGAAGGAGACAATTGCCAACTGTAAGATGGCAGTGGAAAGACATACTGTTTCAAAAGAAATAGATCTAACTTGTCAGGAAGGCATGCATCTGTATGAAAATTCATGAAGCAAGGTGTAGAAATATGGTGGAGATCATTTGGCCATTGATGATAAAGAAGAGAGAAACAGAACTGATATCGTCGTGGAAGTAAACTTCACACTAAACGGCCCGAGACTGGAGATGCATGGTGTTTTCTGAAGGCAGCCAATACCACTGACAAAGCAACAGAATCCAAAAGCGATGGGGAAAGGGCTGGGGCTTTATCTAGACAGCCATGAAAGTTTTATTCTGCTAAAAACATGTATCGGATCAATTATTGCCTTGCTTTCCTAGTAGTTATATGTCTCAGATGGTTGAGGAAGCAATAAGGAGACCTATAACTCAATCTCATTATGAATTTCAGGGAAGGACTAGATGGTGATGTGTCAGTGCCAGGAAACTTGTGAAACCATCACCCTGATAACTTGCAGATTTGTAAGAGTGAGGGGTGGGAATTTTGGAAAGAGTCAGAAACACACCCTGGCCTTCAGGAAAATAGATCTCAAAGAAACCAGATAGAAATAGTTAACATTTTTTAAAAGGAACGTAGCTCAAGAGGGAAGGGCAGTTCTAAAAAGGGGTTGGGGGTGGGGGAGAAAGTTTAACTATCCAGTTATTACTTCCAATATATAAAAGAGTTTTCAAAAACTTTTGGGCTTTAAAGAAATAAAAAGTATTCATTTGTTGGATAGTGAATTCCCCAATCACTGGAAATGGTAAACAAATTCTACCCAATTGCCTCTGAATAATGGAACCAAGGGGATTACTATATTACATACGAGTCTGGACTAGATCGGGTTCTTTAAACTTTTTTTTTTATGTGTACCTTGATTTCTTTGGCAGTTTGGAGAAGCCAGTGGATCTGTTCTCCTAATAATGATTTTAAATGCAGAGGATTGCAAAAGAAACCAATGATATTGAGAGACAGTTATCAACATTTAAAAAGCAAATTTGTGATATAGTAAATTAATAAATGTGTGTCTTCCTTAATGCATTAAATAATAAGATCTAGCAGCAGGTCTAATGACTATTGTAATTTTGAACGGCAGTGAGTGTAAATGATATTTCAAGACACCTGCAACAAATTTGATGTGTCACGTGAAAATATACCAGCCACAGGTACTATTGAGGTTTGTTACCTAAATTCATAATTTAAGGAAATGCTACAGTACAGTTAGACATTTGTGTAAATAAAGATGTAATTTTTCTCCCATCCAAATTCATACATCCCTTGAATTCTATTCAGGGAATGGCTGAATCCTATCTAAGGTGCATGAGATCCTATGGAAGTGATGGCATATAAAATTTCACCAGATCTCTGTTTCCTAGAGATTAAAGCCCAAACTTTTTAGAACTGCATAAAAAGCCTTCAGCGTGGCATTGGAGGGATAGGACCCAGAGCCAATTTGCCTGGATTCAACTCTCTACTCGGCCACTTACCAGCTTTGTGATCTAGGGCAAATGACTTAAAATCTCAGTGCTTCAATTTCCACATCTGCAAAATGGGTAATAATAGTATATAGAGCATTGTCTGAAACTTCAAAGAAATCATTCTTGTATATAATAATTATTTATTACTAATACCCAGCTAATTTCATTTCTTACTTTACTTACCCTCTGTCTCCAAACTGTGCTCAGACATGCTAAGCTAATTGCCATTTCACGAGAATATCAGTATTGTTTCACCCCTGTGTGCCCTTACTCAGAGCACTTCTTCTGCCTGAAGAATCTGTCCTAAATATCTTGCAGCCCTCCCCGTTCTTTTTTTCTACTTTTCTCCTTCAGACTCCACCAAGCCAGCATGGCAATACTGCTGGCAATAGAAAAAAAAAGCCATTTTATCTCATCCAGAGCAGATTTACCAATTCCTACTTTTAGCCCTATAACACTTCTTCCAACCACCAAATTCCAATATGTATTGACTCTGGCATTGTTAGGCATAATACACTTGTGTATGTATATCATAGCAAATGGTGCCCTTATGTCCTTTTGTGACTTTTTCATCCCAACAAATGTAAGTTTCTTAAGGATAAGTCCCATGATTTGATATTGAAGCCCATGGGATAAGCCTAAAGCCAGGTGTACTTCTGATGAATAAATGGATGGATGGATGAATAGATGAATGCATGGTATAGATGTAATCCAGGATTTTCAAATATTCGTATGAAGACAGAAGTCGAATAGCTATGCTAACGGAAAACAAAAAAAAAATGATTTAATCTCTCCAGTGATTTGCTTGTAACTGTAATCCTTGCCCTTCCTTCCTTAGGAATTGCCATGCAGATATATGTCTTCTTGACACTTCAGAACAATTTCTAACTTACTGGGTTTCTGTAGAAATCCAATGATATAACGCGTTATGAAATGTAACTATGCATATGTAAATAATTAAACTGTGAATTTAATATGTTCTCTCAAAGTATTTCCCCTCCCACTACCTTTCCTGGCACTGTCTTTCCCCCAACACTGCCCATCTGGTCAGAGTGTCACAGCCCTTCTCTGGATCAGTAAACATCCACACATCACTGGCTTCCTGAGGTCACTGAGCATTGGTTACTCAGAAAAGAATGGATGGGGGTGACTAGGTATCACTTTTATCCTTTTCCCTGACACAGAGGTGAGTTCCGAGTCTAGCCTTGAAGTCAGGCCCCTTGGGTTCTAAAGTTGAATTAAATTCAAACCCTGAACAAGTTACTCCATCCTTTAAGCCTTGATTTTCTGACTATTTCCACTTCTTCACCTCCTATTTCTCTCTAATCAAACTTTAGTCTCTTCGGCCTCCATGTCATTCCGTGGTCATTCTCTGCTATTACCTTATTCAACATTTCAGCATCAACAGACACAAGAAATCACGTTTTCCTCCTTGAAACAGTTTCTCCTCTTGGCTTCCTGTGACTCCACTCCCTCCTAATACCCTACCTGCCTTCCTGGCCATTCCCTTTTAATTTCCTCTGCTGGATCTTTTCTCTCTACCTAACCTTTAAATCTTAGAGTGACTCACAACTCAGGCCTGAATTCTCTTTTCTTCTTTTTCTGTGTCTAAGAATATCTCATTCAGTCCCAAGACTTCAAATACCACCTGTAAATTAAAATGCTAATAACTCCCAAGTTTATATGTCCAACCCTGACTACTCCCCTGAGTGTTAGACTCGTAGCCAACTTGGCATCTTTATTGGATGTCTAAAAGGCATGCCAAGAAAAACTCTGGATTTCCCTCAACTCAATCCTAATTAAGAAAGAAACACACACTAAAAAACCCCACTCTTCCCCCTACTCATCCTCATCTCAATCATGACACAACCTAACTGCTAAGCTAAAAACTATGAATCATCTTTCACTTCTCTTCCCATCACCCCGACCCACATTCATCCTACTACCTAATAGTTCTACTCTCAAAACTTCTCTTTTATCTGTCCTGAAGACTGAATCACTTTCACTTATACCACTAGCATCTGAGCCACTTACCATCTTTCTTCGGGACTATTCAACATGTCTGTTTACAATCTTGGACCCCTGCGATCCATTCTCTATGGTGATCTTTTAAAATCATAAATCAGACCATGCCACTCTTTTATTCTGACTCTCAGAATATAAGCCAAACCCTTTCCCATTGCCCACACGGCTTTATAGGTGCTGGCTCCCAGCTATGCTCTCAACCACTAATCTAATACTATCGCCTTTGTTCACTGTGGTCCAGAAGCATTAGTGTTCTACCTGTTTCTCTTAGATTATTTGTATTTCCAAGCCTTTATTAGCACTGTTTCCTTTTTCTAGAATGTTCTCCTCCCAGATATTTATATGTCTAACTCTTCTATCATTTAAGTCTGAACTTAAAAATCATTACCTCAAAGAAGTCTTCTCTCACCACTCTATTTAATGTCCATCTTTATTGCACAATCCTATTTTATTTCCCTTATGCCACTTATTACTATCTGAAATGATCTTATTTGTCTCCTTGTTTGTTATCTGTGTCCTTGTCTAGACTTTAATGTCAATCAGACCCATGTCTTGTTAAACACTAGAACACTACCTCACATATAGTAGACACTCAGGGCATAGTGTTTGAATAACTAATTGATTGAATGAATGAATGGCTGAATTTTGTTACAGTGTAGGAGTTGTTATGAGGACTAACTGAGATGGTACGTGTAAATTGCTTAGCAGGCTGTCTACCACATTGTAAGCACTCAATAACAAAGCAAAAAAGTTAGCTTTTATTTTTTTAAGTTTTATTTTTATAACTAGATTTTTTGTGGGGTGGGGGAGAATGTAGAAACCTAAAGGTATAAGTTTGAAAATAAGTAACTTTTGGAGTAAGGTAAAAGACCATGTTGGAAAGGGATGGAAGAAGAAGAAAAACAGTGAGACAAGATAGGGAGTTCCCAAGGCACTGGTCCAGGAGATTAATTCTAGGGTAAAAAGACATTGGAAGCAGGTACACAGGGACATCTTAAGGGAGCTGAGTTACTGAAGACAAATCTGACAACTTTTTAACTTTCCTAATAATCGGTTCTTCATTTCCCATCACTTTTTAAACAAACGCAAAATAATTATAATCCAGTTCTCCAACTATGGCTTCAGAAAAGACATTGCTTAGCTCACAGAGAGCTCTCTTTGGTGGAGAGAAAGGGATGGGGGAGGATGGAGACCCACAGAAAGGAGAACATCTATCTTTGATGCCATCAAACCCAATGTTTCACTCTCTGGGAGTGTGCTTTAAAATGTTCTTTCTACAGACTTGTGGTTGCCAAGGGGGAGGGGGTTGGGGGAGGGAAGGAGTGGGAGTTTGGGGTTAGCAGATGTAAGCTATTGTATACAGAATGGATAAACAACAAGGTCCTACTGTATAGCACAGGGATCTATATTCAATATCCTATGATAAACCATAATGGAAAAGAATATAAAAAAGGAGGTATCTATATATGTATAACTGAATCACTTTACTGTGCAGCAGAAATTAACACAACATTGTAAATCAACTATACTTCAGTAAAACAATAAAAAAAATTTAAATTTTTTTCTAGTGTGGCTTGCACCTGTCCTGGCCACTATGCGACTAAGCATACAGTGGTGGACACTGTGACCTTTCCCTACACTTTCCTGACCATATTTGAAAATAGCATGGAGCAGTGTCCAAGCTGGTGGCCACCACTCATGGGAGTCCCATTCAAGCAGAAACATGTGGGAGGTGTGAGAAGGGGATATGTTTTTCTTATTAATTGCCATGAATCAGGCCACCGGGAGTCATGAATGGGAGAGTTGGGGTTAGTACAGTATGAAGGAAAACAAAGTTTATTCAGGCATCCATTGTGCCTATATTTGACACAAATAATTAACATGCATTTTGCAATCAATCTATGAAAACTCAAGACGTATTAAAGTCCCAGTAACAATATAACTAAAACTGTTGAGAATTAGATCTCTCCCACTGAAATCTGTCACATATGCATTCTGCCCACACAGAGAACTGCACTCAAGACTGGATTCGACCGTGTGCAGCTTCAGCTGGCTTTATGTTAAAATGCTGGGAGGTTCAAGTGAGATGCTATCTGAACCTTATAAGTCTGAAAATATCGCAGCAACACAATGTTCAAAAAAGTTACCTTATGCTAATGCTATAAATTCAAGGAAATGTTGCTACAGAGCTAAACCAAGTGGGTTGGAAAAGGAAAACAGTGTAGAGAAAAGTTTAATCTTTTGACTCAAGACATATGAGAGTTCAGAATCCCGCTCTGCTGAGTGGCTTTGGAAAAGGTATCGAATTAGCACAGTGCCTGGTACCTAGTAGGGATGCTGTAAATGTCTGCTGATTGAAAGAACTGCTTTGAACTTCAGTGAACCTATCTATAAAATGGGGATAAAAACATCTACCCTACAGGATTTTCCTGAACATTAAAGGTAGTGTGGATAAACTGTCCAGCTCCCAAAATACATACTCAGTACATTGTAACCGTTATAATTTTCCTTTACCCTCCTGGCAATAGTCTCCTTGTGATATATCCTTCTACTACTTTGTCACTTAGGATTGGCAGGCCCTTCTATTTGGGTTCTTTTGTCTCTTCTGAGGGATTTCGTAGGATAGAAGAGAAGAGCTTATATGACAGATTTGTATCCCTACACTTCAGGCTTTACTGGAGACTTTGCCTGACCTCATAGCTATATTTTTAAAGTGTTTCCTGTTTCCATATGTAAACTAACTATAGCTAAGGATGTAAGAAATTAACTATTAATTACAGATAGCTAGAAATACAGGAAATTATCGCTATATGTCTCCTCATAATTTACAAATTTCTCCAAAATACCATTTCTCTTGCTGCTGCTCTTGGGTCTTTGTAAGGACCACAAAGAATTCTGGAGGAAAGGGAATTTTAGAGAATCCAGATAGCTGGGTGGAAATTCAGATGTGATGGTGATCTGGTTATACCATCTGTCACCCTTTTGAGTCTCAGTGTAGATTCAGTGAATCTGGTCAGTCAAGAGGCTGCATTTCTCTCTCCTGGCCCCATTCTTGTGAACACTGGGCACTTAGACAAGAGGGAGGTAGGTCAGAAGTTCAGTTCAACTTAATCTGGTAAATACACACTCAAACCTACTGTGAGCCAGGGACTGCAGATACCAAAGTGGGGAGGGTGAGGTCCCAGTCTCCAAGAGCCTCACTTTTCAGTGGGGGAAATGGAGCCATCAAAGGGTCATTTCACTGTAATAAAATACATGTTAACTGATAGGGGTTGACTGAGTCTTTGGGAGGCAAGAGGAGGGCATTGGACCTCTTCACGGAGAAAGAGGCGCGATGGAAGGAAGGAAAATAGTTCAGAAGATTCTGCTTCTGATGGGAAGGCGCACTCCTGCTTGGCAAAAGTCAGGAAGAGGGGCTTCCCTGGGGGCGCAGTGGTTGAGAGTCCGCCTGCCGATGTGGGGGACACGGGTTCGTGCCCCGGTCCGGGAGGATCCCACGTGCCGCGGAGCGGCTGGGCCCGTGGGCCATGGCCGCTGAGCCTGCGCGTCCAGAGCCTGTGCTCCGCAACAGGAGAGGCCACAACAGTGAGAGGCCCGCGTACCGGAAAAAAAAAAAAAAAAAAAAATCTGGAAGAAGAGCAGCTCAGACTGGGGAGGGAATATATGTACATTTTGTGGACTCAGAAAGAAGCCAGAATGGGCGGAGCTAGACTTAGGCCTTCAGACAGAAGTGTCCTGTATGTCCCCCTTTTTGCATCCATTGCCTTGTTTTACCGTTAGAAGCCCGAGTCATCTCCAGGCCCTAATCTTAACCTCACTTCGAACAGCACATATACTGCCTCACTGCCCACAGTGCAATTCCTAAGTGACCTTCGGCTGTGTCTCTTGCCTCCTGAAGATATCACAGTGGGTATCTATTGTGTCTCAAATAAAACTCAAGCTCCATGCATATCTGTCCAGAGCATGGCCCTGGTCCTCTTTTCCATCTTCATCTCCAGCCACCTGTCCTTTCCATTATATGGTCCAGTGTTTGCTTCGTATAATCATTCTCTCACTTCTTGGCCTCATACGCGCTGCTCCATCTGCCCTAACGCTCCCTCGCCCATCTCTACCTACAGCCTGTTAAAGACTCAGCTGAGGCCGCGCTTCCTCCCAGAAGCCTTTGAGGTCCGTGCTCCCCAACCTTGCCCCCGCTTCCCCTGTCACTGCAGTTCTCAATCTGGTTTAAATCTCCCCCTCTTCTCTGTGCCCACACTGTGATCCTCCCTCATGTTTTCTATCGCCCCCACCAGGGATGCAAGTTTACTGAGTAGCAGGGCTTTCCCTTTGTCCCGTTCGTATCTCCAGGTGTACTCCACTTCCAGCTGGGCTGTGTGTCCTTTGTTTGTCCCCCCCATGCCACTCTTCACCCCCTCCCGGCTTTGTGCCTTGGGAGCCGGACTTGTATCGGCTGCCAGCTGTGTGGGCCTATGGGAGGTCCCTGCTGGAGACTGGAAGACAAGAAGAGAATAAGGTCTAAAAATGAGCCAGGCTGCTGTAAACTGTCTGTGTCCCTCTCTTAAAGGCCAAGGTGCATCTCAGGAGGCCTTCTCCATTCAGCTCTCCCTCCTGGGTTCTAGTAATCTTTTCTGACCATCGCCCCTTCAGGCCTAGGGGTAGTGATGGCTCCCCCTTGTGACTAAGACCCAGCATTTTACACTACATCTTGCTAGTGTCCTTATCCCAGCCCACACCTTTGTTTATGTCCTTTTTATTAAACTCTATGCAAATCACCTCATTTAAATGCACTGTGTGCTGACACACCAGCACATAGAAGTAACTTAATAGACCTTTCAGAAGGAAGAAAAGAAAGAAGGAAGAAATGAGGGAATGAAGGAGGGAAGGAAGAAGAAAGAGAAAGAGAAAAGTATAGCATCTATGAGGGAGGTATTTCCTGAGCTGGACTCCCTAGGCACTTTTTATATTTGTGATCATTTACTATGTCTAGTTGGTACTTTCACTCTTCTTTATCATCTCTTCATTATTCTTTGTCACTGTTCTTTTTTAGTAGTGTGATTTGTGAAAACTGCCCTGAGAAGATGCTGCAAGCTCTGACTTCCTAGAAGGAGGAGAAGAGGAGAAAAGGGAAGGTCATAACCTTCAGAAAGAACTTGGAGGAGGGAGGACCTACAAGAGAACTTCTGAGAAAAGGCAGAGTCAGACCTGGAGGGTGAAGGAGAAAAGAGGGCTCATGCAACAGAAGGAAGGATTCCAGAAGACTCCACTGTTAACTGAAGCTGGTAGAGAATTAATTAACCACAGACCAAAATAAGTTATTAAAAAATAGTCACTATCATTCTCGCTCAACTTTTCTCAAGATGATGAATGTTTCTGATACGGCTGCGTGTGAAGAATTTGACTTGCAGCTCCAAAGCTTCTGAGCTATGAAGCCCTTAATGGCCCCCAGCTCAGGTGGGCAGCCTGGCAGGAGACTGCCAGGACAATGATGCTGGTGTTACAGGGTCTTAGGCCTCAGGGAAGGGGAGAAAGAGCTTGGGTTAAGCCTTGTCCTTGTCTTCACCCTAAAGACTGTCGCAAATACTTCAGCACAATTTTCTTCCAATTCAAAAGCTCAGTGTTAATGAATTTGCAATTTAACATGGCATTCGAGTTGCCAAAAAAGAAAATCTCCTTATTCATGACTTTTATACATAAAAAGACAATTGATATTGCTAAATAGGGATAGCAAAGCATATTGCCACATTTTGCTCACCACAACTGAACGATTTATCATTGCTTACTTCAAATCACCGCTCCCCAAATTATTACCAAGGTGAATTTTTAACATGAACCTGTGATTTTTCTAGACCACATGTCCTTTGAACCCGAACCTTCTCAGCTGGAACATGCCTGGAATACATGCACAGATGATAGAAAAAGACCCGAAGTCCAGAATCCAAGTGGCATTGGGAATTCCAGTCCACTGAGAACTTTTTACACCTACTTCCCTTGGCTAGAAAGTAGCTGAAGGGAACTTACTCGGAGCCGTAATTGCGTGTTTTGTAAAAGCTATCAAAAGTTGCACACAGATGCGTTTTATAAAGACCTAAGGTGTGTTCACACTTCTTGGCAGGTGTGTAAGCCTGTGGTTCTAACAAACCGGGGACAGGAGCCACAGAGGTGGCTCAGGTGGTCTTGAACATGTCTCTTTCAGATGAATGTAAACATCCCTTCTGCATCTGTATGGCTCGGCAGCAAAAGCTGCAAATGTGTTCCTGTCATCAGAGCCCTTCGGGCACTGCTATTGTCCCATAAGCCGTAATGAATCCCACAGTCAAACATCGCATGGTATACAATCTTCCGAACACCTGCACTCTTCAAGTCCTGCATTGGACTTCTGTGGGAGTGTTTGTCCTTATTGGCATTGAATGATACAAACTAGGCATCACTGTGACCTGGAAAGATTCCATCAGGACCCAAAAAAAGAATAGAAGTAAAGGAACTTCAGCCGAAGATGGAGCACTAAGAACCTTCTCGGTATCAAGATATTGAAAGGACTTCACTTACCAGTGCAGGAAAACCAGGCTCGCGTTTGGATATTACTTTAGCTGGAAAACACTATTTTGTTACATTAACATCTGTGCTAATTATTGTAATAATACTGAGTTTATACCAGTAACAAATCAATTGTAACGAGCTGAACAAAAGAATTGAGGTAGAATTCTTCCCTATAAATATACTCCTGTCAGCACAGTCAAAACACAGTGCCAACACACCACCAGGGTCTGGAAATAACAAATTTTAAAACGGGCCTGTCCTTTTAATCTCTTAATTGGCTATGTGAGTAGGAAATCAGATTTAAAGCAAAGTCTCTGTCCACCTGAATTTTTGAAGGATAGTTATACTTACAGCCGTGGCAAGTTGTCAGTATTTTGTAAAATGTCCAAGTCTGATTAGGTGTAGAGGGGAAGAGTTTTGAGTGTTACACAAGGGGCCTCAATCTGAATCTTGGAACGTAAACAGAAGGATTTTATAGTGGCTCATATAGCTTCTTTTAAGAAGTGCGATTGATTGTCTTAAAAGTTAATCAATCCCCATTTTTAAAATGGTTTCCCAGCTGATAAACTTAAACACAGAAGAAACAGTTTTCATTCTAAAGCAACTCTACAAACTTAGATAAAATGGACTTTAAATGTCATCTGTGTAGAGGATTAAGTTGTTCAAGCTGCTTTCCTGTGCATTACTCTATTTTGTCCTCATAACCCAGGAAGTGGGTAGGGTAGGTAATAGTCTGTTTAAGAGGTTCGGAAGGGTTAGATGATCTCCAGAAGGTCACAGTACTAATTAGTAGTTAAACTATTTCTAGAACCTAGATCTGTATGCACCTTGTTTATCACAACGGGTTTTCTCCTGATACGTTATTTATCGGTCAGGTCATTCATGGTATTTTATGCTGAGAGAACCCTGGGAAGATTCGTCTATATTTAGGTTGTTGGCATGTGTTGCTATCTATACACACATCTTTAGAGTTTCTCAGAAATAAACAGAGTTGCTTTTGTTCCACTACCAGAATAAATAATGGATAACAGAAGAGGGAGAAATATCGCTTAAGTTTGGGGACCGTTGAACATGAGCATCTAAGTTTGTGCACGTGTGTGTGTGTGTGTGTGTGTGTGTGCAAGTGTGTGGAAGACAGAGAGGGAGAGTCTTAAGAGACTGCATTATAATACATTACAGCCCATAATATGATGTCGTGCAGTATGTCTCACAAAACGTTATGGAGCACCCAGATGTCATAGGTCAATCAAAGTCAGGTTGGCTGAAATGTGTGTTAAAGTGTAGGAGATTAAAATATTATGCCTAACACTGTATAATGCATCATGGAAAAATCCTTGTAAGTATAAATTAGCTTTACTGTTGAGTATAAAATCTCCCTTTTGGTTATTTATGAAGCTTCATTTTGAAGATTGCCTTCACTGACTAACAAGCAAATCAGAGCTTGTCATGTGCAAATCTTGTGAAGATTGCAAGGCCAGTATATAATTAGCCTCAAAAGAGTGTGACCAAATTGTGTAAAAAATAAAAACCCTGTGAAAAGGAGCTAAGAGGATCCCAAAGAGGTCGGGGTGTGGTCAAACCATGGGAACCCTTTAACTTCAAATTTTCCTGACATGGTTCTGTTCAAAGTTCTCTAGAAAAAAGGAAAATTATGGAACAAAGATTCCTATTCTGCTATTCAAAGGGCTGCTATTTTTCCTAGATCAAAGAATCTGGTGATGAAGAGAAGTTTATACAGCTCCAAGTATGAAAAACATTCAAATTGGGGACAACAAAAAAAAAGAGCTGGCAGCAGGAGAAAATAGAGGTAAGGAGGAGAAAGGTCCAAAACAGTGGCTTTGCCCCATAACAAGGGTTTCATGAATACCTGCTGAGTGAGTGAGTAAGTGAGTGAGTGAAGCCACAGGAGCTCTTTCGCCTTAGACCGTATCATCGATCCCACCCTTCATCAGGTGACCTTTGTTCTCTCCCTTCCCCTAATTGTCTTTCTACACTAAAAATCTGAAGCAAGATTTCAGTGCTACACTTCACCCTCTGGCTAATCATGTATGTAATGCCCTGAAGTCATTTTTGCATTTCCTGTAAGGCACGTACCACCCTTTCCACCACAGAGAGTCTGGCTTGTGAGGTCAGATGGTTCTCACAGATGACACGTAGGAGACAATTCCCGACTAATTGCTGTTGTTTAAACCCTCCTCTGTGTCAGTCTCCAGGGATGGGATCCTGGTCTCCACAGGGACCATGACATAAGTAGGGTCTATCAAGGCTGTAGTTAATGAACCCTGTTGAGATCATTGCCCAGCAGGGTGGAGTACAGGCAGACCCTGGGTGTGAAGGCTTTGAGGGGGAACACCCAGGAAGTGGCCAGATGACTCAGTGGGGGCACTTTGTTGAATCAGACCGGAGAAATAATACTGTGATGTTTTAATGTGCAATGGAAGACACCAAGTTTCAAAAGAGTTTTTTTTAATGCCTATTATCCACAATATATTGTCACAAGATCCTGGGACCACTCCCTTCTCGTTTCTATCTTTTCATCATTTAAGTGTGGAATTTGTGCCTTCAGACGCACTGTTACATCCCAGCCGGTGTATCTATAAGAAATTATCTGCTCTAGGAAACTGAAATGATTCTCATTCTACCCTCATTAACTATAAATGTGTAATTAGTTTAAAAATATTTATTGAGCACCTAGAAAGTGTCAGGAGTTCTACCACTTATTAGTTCACATTGAGGCAGTCTGCAACCCATATTCTTCTGAAAATGTTTTCAGTGATTATCATATACCCTATTAAATTATCAGCTCTCTGAGAAGCATGATTAAAGAAATATCTTAATCTTGACACTTGAGCTAAGTTAGTTTCTGTGTAACTCATATAGAGAAGAGGAGAGGCAATGGAGAAAAGGAAGTAAGTCCTTACTAACAGAGCCTTTTGAGTGTCTCCCAGAATTGAATAAGCAATAAGGAAAGAACTGATAGGGTAGTGGTGGCGAGAATCATACCTATGATACATCCACTCATCTGGATTATAAATTGCTAAAATAAAGAGAGCCTACCCACAGAGCCAATTTTCCCAACATCTGTACTACTTCTTCTTGGTATGAATATATACCTTTTTGTGGTCCTTGTGTCCAGCAAATCTTTCTAGACACTAGAATACTTTAAAAAAAATGTCTACTTTAGTAAAAGAAGTGTTTCAATGAAGAAACACTAGCTCAGAAGTCAGAAGGTCTAAACTCTGTTGGTTCCAATAATTGTTCCTAAAAACAAATCTTGTGGGAGTGATTTTCTTCCTGAAGTGGTAGACAGAATAATGGCCCCCAGAGATATTTACATCCTAAGCCCCCAAACCTGTGAACATTTTAACTTACATGGCAGAAGGAAATTTGTAGATGGGATTAAGTTGGTGATCTTTAGAGGGGGAGATTGTCCCGGATTATCCGGGCCTAATGAAATCTCAAGGATGCTGATGAGAGGGAGACAATAGAATCAGAGTCAGAAAAAGGAGATGGGGCAAGAGGATCAAAGGTTGGAGTGATGTGCTTTGAAGGTGGAGGAAGGGGCCGTGAGTCAAGGAAAGCAAGAGGCCCTGAGAAGGTGGAAAAGGCAATCAACTCTCCCCTGGGGTCTCCAGAAGGAATGCAGCCCTGCTGCCACCTTGATTTTGCCCGCATAGGACTCTTTTCAAACCTGACCTCCAGATTTGTGAGATAATAGATTTGTGTTGTTTTAAGCCGCTGAGTCTGTGGTAATTGATTACAACAGAAACAGGAAATTTGTATTAGGATGTGCCTTAGCAGAAGCTGAATAACTGACATCCTTTCATTTCATTCATTTGCCAGATATTTCTATGCTAGCTACCACATGTTTGCTAATACTCTGGGAACTGAGGATACAAGAGTAAGCTAAATAGACATGATTTCTGTTCCATTAAGCTTACAGTCTAGTAGGGGGTAGGATTGTGTTCATTTACAGATGTGAAAACTTACAGATTTATCCAATGTGAACATTAAACCAGTTGTTTGTGTGGGAAAACAAAACAACTGGTGAACAATGTTTTCCACTTTTTAATAAGTTAGGTTGGTGTCCCACTGTGACTCATTGCCTTTTTATGTCATAATTAAATTGCATTATAATTGTAACTGTGGTTGTCTGCTTGCCAGGTTCTAACTCACCCTCTGCTTTCTTTAAAACCTAGGGTCAGAGAAATAAATTAAGACCCTTAAAGGCCTTGTGATTCTTTAATTCTCATGAAGCAATCTATGTTCATAACCTCACGGTATGCCACAGATACCTTAGCTAATAGTTGACTAAGTGCAAATACATCTTGAGCTGTCAAAGCCTTAGTGACAAAGGAGTTTGAGACATTGACAATTATTACAATGGACGGAAAGCATTCCTTTATCCAACATGTTCATAAATTGCTAAGTTTCAGGACCCTTCATTTATACAGTGTACATCCAAGGCTCTGGGAGAGGCTCTAGAAATGTGTTCCCAAGGCCACAAGTCTTTGCAAGGTTTGAAAAAATAAGATATTAACCAAAGACATTTTGGTTAAGGTAGCTCTTTCACTCCAATTTTTGGTCCTACTTTCCTCCATTCAGATGGTGTTGATGTGGTCATGGGTATTTCCTGGATCTAGCTCAGGTGAGTCTGAGGATGCACGTTTTTTGGTTCAGTGGGATGTATCTATGTGGTTCGCAGGCTACATTCGTGTGTAGCTGGGTTCCTGCCATTCATCCCAGTGTAGTGTTGGGTTCCAGGCTTCCTCTCTCCCACTGTGCTGACTCTCCTGGTGTCGTGCCATAAAGATACAGGGTCAGAGGTTCTATCTGGTATGAAAGTGTCCCACAGCACTCAGCACCAGCTGTATGTGGAAAGGAAAGAACAGCCAAGGTTTGAAATGTATGGTATCAGAAATGTATGGTATCTGAACTGAGTAATTCTATAACATGTAAATTTGTAAGTAGGAAATTGAGTTCTCCTTTTTGCTTAGTCATAATAGAAGTTCTCTCCAGTCAAGACTGTACTTGATAATGGTGTGTATACAACTACAAATGCAATGCACAATTTGTCTTTTTTGATACGAATTTCATGAAATAGAATTTGTCAGAATTCCTGTGTTTGTACAGCCCAAACCTGTAGCGACACCACCCAAAGCGAGGATGTCTGTTTGTCAAGTCACTGACGTTTTGCTCATCTCAACACTTAATTTAAAAAATCAGTCAACCATCCTAAAGAAATGACTGACTTGTTTATTGGTTGTTACAGGAAAAGGGGGTCTGAATTACGTACGGAAAAGTAGAGGGAAACAAAGTATCGTGGAGATTATCAGGCAGTTCACTGAGACAAATATATGATTTCTATGAATTTTAGGATATCTGTGGTACTTAGTTTCCTGACACTTATTATTTGATTTGATTTCATTTCCCATTTGGAATAAATAAATATTTCTGATGTTGAATCCCTAATTGTGTATTTTTAAAAGGGGTCCCTCCAAAATGTTTTGAGTTTTAGGTTCCATGGAGACACCCCGCAGGAAAGTAAGCAGAAAAGGAGTAGCGGCACTTACTGGATCAGGGGAAGCTTGCAGCGCATCGTCATTCATCACGGAGAAAGCAGGGCTGTGTGATCTGCTGGGGTGAGATTGTACAAAGTGTGTTCCCGAGTGGAACTGGTTCTTCCCTGTTCAGTGTGCGTTTAGACTTGACCAAAGACAATGGGGTGGGGTCCTGGATTGAAGGTCAGGAGAAATTACTTTGTGTGATCAGATCTTCATTTGAGAACTGTGAATGAGTTCCCAGAACCTCTCTGTGCCTCAGTTTCCTTATCCATATACTGTGGTGTTTAAGAGCATAAGCTCCAGAGTCAGAGCACTTGGGGTCAGAGTGGTCATTTTGCCACTGACTGCATGACCTCAGAGAAAGACACATTGTGCTAAGCTCTGGCTTCCTCATCCATAAGCAAGATAAGGAAATGATAATTCTTACCTCAGAGGCTTTTGTAAGGATCAAATGACATAATGACTGTAAAGAGCTCGGCACAAGGCTGGGCAAACAGTAAGTACTCAATCAATAAATGAGGGTTATTATCTTTCTATGTAAAAAAACCCCACAACTATATCTGAATATCTTGCTTAGAGAAATGATAGAAGGGAGAAATAATTAAGTAGCATCAGAAGAAAAAGAAATAAGACTAGGATTGAAATGTACCATAAGTGCTATAATTTCATACACATGGGGGTTAATAGTCTGTGAAAATGCTCCCCTGTTGTTGCAGGTCACAGGACTCGGTCTGCACGTGTGTGTGTGTGTGTGTGTGTGTGTGTGTGTGTGTGTGTGTGTGTGTGTGTGTGTGTGTGTGTGTATCTGTTGAGAGGCAAATGAAGCATAGACAGGGAGGGGCCAGTAAGGAGAGCAACAGCTGGCCTGCCAGGGAATCAGGCCCACTACTGTTGCCTGACTCCTGCTGGCTCTCTGTGTGGACATCTGTTCAGACATCCTGGACCCCACTTTCCAGGGTCCTATCATGTGAGGATCAGTAACGTGCAAGCTGGTTTGTACTCAGTGCTGTGCTGAGTTCCAAGGCAGGTGCAAGCCCCTGGCCCCTAATCCTCTACTCAACCAAAGTTGGCTCAGAAACCTCCACACACCATCCCATCCTTCAGCCCTGAGGATGCTACAACATTCTCAGAGATGTGGACAAAATAATGCCCTCATGACACTGCCACTGGTGTTAAGAAGGAAATGGGCAGAACGGAAGAGATTTGTGCAAAGGTCTGGGCAAAGAGGAGGATCTATAACAATCATGAGATTTTCTACTCTTCCTAGGAAAGAGAATACAAACTGACACTTTATCTTGTAAGTCTAATAATTCTGTTTCATCCCTAGTTTTACTACTCTTGAAAACGTAGGTCTCTTGAAATTCAAAACAGAATTTTGAACTAAAAACAGAAGAGTACTATTGGTACTTTATGTATGTACATATACCTGCATAATGATTAACCACATTCATACAATTGCCTCATTTAAGCCTCACAACCGTCTTCCAGTCAGGAATTTCAGGCTTAGCGTCCACTGTTTACGTGTAAGGAAACTAGTGCTATAAGGTTAAAGGCGTTGCCTAAGATTGCCTGATGGAGATCCGTAACCTTGTCTTCCCATAAAGAGCACAGACACATATGAATAAATACTTTGAGCCTGAACACAGCCTTTAGGTGTATGAACTCATGTGAATATTTGTGAAATAGCAACTTTTTTCCTCCTCTGGTATTGCTCTCTTTCCCTCCAGTGGTTAGAGCAGAGAATCAGTCTCAGGGCCCTGGCTTAGAAGGGTTACAGGAGGGGGCAGAAAACATCCTCTGGTCTTCCTATACTTGGTTTCCAAGAGCCCAACTCTTGGGAGAATATGGCTGATTCAGGATATTAGGCCACCTAGTGAAGAAAACACAGGGGCAGAAAGATTTCCTTTCTAGACTTCGAAACACTTTCTTTGGGATTATGGAGAGGAGAGACAGAAGGGACAAATTAGCCCTGAGGGGATAGAGGCTGAGAATGCGTAGGGCAGAGCCAGGGAGAGATAACATGAACCTGGGCAGGGAATTAACATTCAGGCATATGGGACAAAGGGTGGCCCGGCAAGGATTCTCATGGCCCTAGCGTGCCAAGAAAGCAGCGGCAAATTCCTGCCCCCAATGGTGTCATGGAATCAGCAGGGGAGCCACAGGCCTGAAGGTGCCACAGGGACAGATGGTTGACAGTTTCCCCGTAGCTGTCTGTGTGGAGCAGATTCCACCCCACGTAGGGCCTTAGACTTCCTCACGACCTTCACAAACACTTGCCAAAACTTCAGGAGGGAAGGGGCCCATCAAAGTCCCAAAGTTGGATTAACAACAAGGTCCTACTGTAGAGCACAGGGAACTCTATTCAGTATCCTGTGATAAAACATAATGGAAAGAAATCTGAAAAAGAATACACATATGTATAACTGAGGCACTTTGCTGTACAGCAGAAATTAACACAACATTGTAAATCAACTAAACTTTGCTAACATTTTTTTTAAAAGTACCGAAGTTAAGTTTTCTGCCATGCTAGTGGAGTGATGTCTGAAAGGAGAAATTAAGTTGAATTTTAGGAAAATAAATGGTAGCTTGCACACCTGAAGTTGTAGACTGAGATTTAAACCCACCATTTTGTCTTAAAAAAAAAAGAACAAAAGCAAAGAAAACATACGGCAGTGGCAGAAGTATACATTCATTTAGAACTGCAGTTGTTATAGTTGAACGTGTCAGATTCTGTTTCTCCAAAACAATCAAGGGATAGTTTTCCATCCCCTTATCTGAGCCCTACTAAAGGTTCAAAACCTAGAAAAAGCCATCAGATAGAATCCAGTGAGCTCTCCCTCTGGTGAAACCTCTCATAAAAGAGGCTTACCCTATCCACTGTCCAGATCTCCGATATCTAAAATTTAGTGCATTCCAAGGCAGATACTGCATACCGGGTGCCTTATCTCAAAAGCAGAACTGCCATCTAGAAAATACAGGGTACTCAGTTTTCTTGTCTATCCTCTTAGGCATTTTGAACGCAAAGTTTCCTAATCCCAATGACAAGGAACATAGATTTCTCTGTAATGGAAAACAGATACAAATTATCGGTTAAGATGACCCTGCACATATACTGTCGGTTAATTTCTTTTTCATGTTTTGCCTCAATTAAAATTCTGAGCTATTCTTTTTCTCAAAATGAGTCTGGTAAAATCATCGTTTTTTTCTCCCAAGTGGATATAACATGGAGTTGTGCATACAAGACTATTATTGCATGTTTGTCCCATTTACTGTCTCATATTTTTGCTTCCCAGGCAAACACATCATTAGCTTTTATGCCTCTATGGCTTTGCTCCTGCTGTTCTTTCTACCAGGAGTGCTGTTCTCTTCCTTTGGTCCTGGGGAAATTTCCCTTCTTCTGCAAAGTCCTCGTTAGCTTCCCCGGAGGGACCCCTCACTCCCCTTTGCTCCCATCTCATTTCACACAAGACTCTGAGGTTGCACACCTTCCAGCAGTGACCCACTCCCAAGTTGGAGCCTTTGTACTTCCCGTCCCTGCTGCCGAGATGTTCTTCCCCGAGATAAATACACAGCTCACTTCTGTACCTTCTTTAACTCTTTTGCAAAGTCTGCCTTCTTAGAGAGGCCTCCTCCGACTACTCAAATTAAAAGCCTAACTACTCTCATTCCTCCCAATCCTGGCCCTTTCTCTGATTCATTTTTTCTCTTTAGCACCTATTATTTTCAATTGTACTATGTATTTCACTCATCTTATTTATTTAGTTCATTGTTTGTCTTCCTCACTCTCATGTAAAATTTCTGACTATTTTATTCACTATTCACCATCCACAACACCTGGCACACAGTAAAAGCTCAATAAATATTTGTTGAATGAATAAACGAATGACTGTATGACTGTTATAATATTGCGATTACATATCTACCCACTTATCTATTTCTTACCCATTCTTGCATGTTCTTTAGCAGTTAGCACAGTGCTGGGTATAGACAGAGCACCCACAAATGTTTATCGAGGAAAAAAGTACATGGATAATCTGAATTAACCATGCCTTGCTTACAATTGAGATAGGATGGAAATTTCGCCCTAATCCACAACATACTTTTGTAATATCATAAAATAACAGTACTTCCTGGGCAATGGAGGCAGATCTTTTTCACCAGCAAGTAAATATATTTAAAAGTATCCAGAAATTATTCTGATGATATTGAGTATTTGAATACTTTTTCCCATAAGGCAAGTCATGAAATTCCACAGCAAATATTTACTCAGTACCTAGTATTTATCAGGCATTATGATAGACATTAAGCATTATTCAAAGTCAAAGAATTTAAATTCAGCTCCAAAGTGGTCTGAAACAATTAGAAAAGACTGAAGAGTTTTGCTTGAATGCCTCTGTTTGTGAAAAATATGTCTCAGTCTAGAAATTCAAGCCCTGTACATAGGCTACAAGTGAGGAAAAATAAAACCATAAAGTGGAATTCAAAACATTAATAAAAGAGTAGAATCTACAATAGAGAGCCGCTAAAGTAGAAATAAACCAAATGAAACGGAATTACACAAGAAGGCCATGCCACCTTGTGGGTACTGGGAGTATTTTACCATCCTCCACTTAGACCTAGAGGAAGGGGGACCAATTAGAGAGAGGGAGTCATTAGAAAATATTTCAGCAATTTTTTTACGGTAAATAAAACACATGGTACTTATTTTTAGATTCTGGAACTGTTGGAAGTGTTTTGTTTTGTTTTTTTACCAAAATATCAATACATCTTGAACCACTTTGATGAAAGAGATGAACTGGGGGCGATGAGGATGCAATCTTTCAAAACAAAGATTATCTTCTTTATAAATGAACTTGAACATCTATTTAAAGATTCAGGCATGCACTCTTTCCTGCTCTTTTCTCTGAACAAAAGATGTAGATTTTTTAGACAAAAAAGTATTCAAATGAGTAAAGTCAACAACACATACACTTCGATATAATGTCTTGAAGAGTAACCAGAGATTTTATTGCCTGTGTAAATTCGTACCAACATATAGCTTAAAATTTAATTAGATTAAAAATACTATGTAATGAAAAATATGTTTTTTCAGAAGCATTAAAAGTAGTAGCCACGAGGCTACCAAATGTCTCTGTCGCTTGTAGGTAAATCTGTTCTTATGTTGAGATGATAATTTGGGGGGAAAAATAAACATTTGTGTACGTTAATAGGTGCATGAAGTAACAAAAGGCTTTCTAGAAGGTAAAAACTACAATTAATTTTTCTCATAGGAAGAATTGTCCCTGGTCTCAAATTAGAATCTTAGAATCATAAACTTTAATACTGGAAAGTACCTTAAATGGGACAGAGGGACTCATTCTAATGAATCCTTAGGCAACTAAATGATTTCATCTCCTGTTATTCTTTATCTGAGAAATTACCAAAAATGAACAAAAAAACCCTCTCCTATTGTCAAAATATAAAAAATAACAAAAGCAGTTTGACCACCTAGAGGGGTGGGATAGGGAGGGAGAGAGGGAGATGCAAGAGGGAGGCAATATGGGGATATATGTATATGTATAGCTGATTCACTTTGTTATACAGCAGAAACTAACACAACATTGTAAAGCAATTATACTCCAATAAAGATGTTTAAAAAAAATAACAAAAGCAGAATAACTGGTATAATTGAGTGCTATCTGGAAAGGGTGTCAGAGATCACTGAATCTAGAGTTTCTTAAAGATATTTGTTATACTCTACCCCCAAAAGACATTAAGATGTGTCACTAGAAAAAAATTTTTTGAAAATACTGTACTAAAGTACAGCTGGGGTCTTTAACTGCAGAACCTTCCACAGCCTTTACCATGCTAATGTAAATTTGGAGAGTATAGTATGCAGCATTTCCCAATTTATTTTAATTTATTTTATAATTTTACTTCTGCAGACAATTTCACAAGTCTAAAGCACAAATTTTGAGAGCTCTGATCTAAGCCAATTCTTTATTCGATGGAGAAGGAACTGACACCATATTGGTATGCAACTTGCCCAACACAACAAAACTAAAAAATGGCATAGATGGACCTAGGTCTGAGTTTATTCTAATCCCTAAATTTAGTAGTTTGTTCTTTGCTGGATGTCACACTGCATTCATTCTTTCCAAATTGTCATAATTCAAAATCACTGCTCTGAAAAAAGCCAATGTGTTAAGAAGACACATTCACTAAAAATCTTTTTTCACAATTTTATGCTGTGAGTTATACAATCATTGACCACCAGAAAATCCAACACCTCTAACTCAGCCCCACCCCTAAAGCTGTGACTTCCCAAAATTACATCTTTGTGGTTTCCTCAAAGTGAGACCACCAGATAAGAATAGTAATACAAATTGATCAACTACAGTGTTTCTGCCTTTCTTGGGTTCAAACCCAGATGTATAGTCAAATTGGTTGGCTTTAAAATGTTCATTTTGAGAAAGTGTCCTTGACTATAAATGAAGTGATTCAAATATTTAGAGAGAAATTTTCATGCTTACTCAGTGATGTGAAAAACCATGACATTTACCAAAAATAGGTCTTCATATGCTTTAGCTCTTACTTTCATGTGGAGAAGTGGATAGAAGGGGAAGATGCGGAGGTCATGGTGCAGAGTGCAGCAAAGGCAAGTTTTTCTCAAGATCGTGGAGCAAAGGGATGGATGAGTTCAATGACATATCTACAGGTCCTTGGTGATTGAGGCATTGTCCTGGGAGCCGAAGACTCATCTACAGACGGCTTCAGGATGTCTTGGATGGGAAAAAAAAAAAGTGGCTCTCCAGTGTAATGGAATCCTGTTCTGGTGAAATCATTCATTCAGCTCTATTTTTTTTTTTTTTTGGTACGCGGGCCTCTCACTGTTGTGGCGTCTCCCATTGCGGAGCACAGGCTCCGGACACGCAGGCTCGGTGGCCATGGCTCACGGGCCCAGGCGCTCCGCGGCACGTGGGATCTTCCTGGACCGGGGCACGAACCCGTGTCCCCTGCATGGGCAGGCGGACTCTCAACCACTGCGCCACCAGGGAAGCCCCAGCTCTATTTAATAAAGCAATCTTTATTGCTTTAGAAGATTGACAGACACTTACATTGCTTTTAAGAAAAAAAAAAAAAGGGCACCTTGAATTTGATAAATCACTTAAAGTACCAATGATACAGAACCCTGGAAAGTAGGAATGTGACCTCAATGTAAGACCCCAAAACACCTATTTTCAGGGTAGGCTCCCATCCACAGATGTCATTTATCCCTCTGAGGCATCTTTACTTCCTCCCCTTGTTCCCTGAAGGTTTTTAAAGGAACTCAAGATTATGTTGACAGCATGACTGGAGCAGTTAAAAAAGAAAATAAATAAAAAGGAGATTGAAGGCTCTCATTTGGACAAATTGGGTCTTCATTCCCTGCTATTGAGGAAAAGTTTGTGGTTTTTTTTATTTTAATGTGTTTGTAATTGTAATCTTAAAATATGCATTAAAGTGGACAATTGCTCAGTTTTCCAAATACATTTTTAGAGCTCCTGTCAACCCACCTTTTTATTAAAATGATGCAAAAAGAAGTAGAAAGGAGAAGTACTGAATATTAAATCTTTCTCCAGCCCTCTGTCTGATTCTCTTAAGGTCTGTACTGATATTTTTAGGCTTTGAGCACATATAAAATTTCATGGCTGTTTTAATATACATACAGGCTTGAAACAGATGAAAGCTTCCATCTGAATGATATAGATTCCCACTCCCACACGCAGTACTCAGACAAAACACATGAAACTAAGTTTAACTACTCCAGAGGAAAAAAAGCTAATTCAATCCTGCCAGGATCTGAAGCTGAGATTCTAAGGATTTTAGGCTTTTTTAAATCTGTTCTTTAGCTTTTTAACACACTCCCCTCTGTTATGAGCTCTCACATGGAATCAATCCCAGGACTTGTCTGCTGTCTGCGGAGTGAGCCTTCATTATTCCACATGGATGTGATCTGGGGACCGTGACAAACAACAGAATATGAAGTCAGTGAGCAGAGAAGTTTGTTCTCTGGTAGAAGGAGGCAAGGTCCTTCACAGAGGCTAAATTTCTGTTCCTGGATCAATGAGGAATCTACGAAGCAATGAGTAGCACGGAAATGAAGAATGATGACCTCCTCTCCATATGGAGTCGAACCACATGGGAAAGGTGGGAGCAGGCTTTTATTGAGAACTTATTATGTACTATGCAGTGTACAAGGTTTTTTTTAAGGTATTTAATTTTATGCCAGGAAACCTCATAAGTGAGTTATCTATAGTTTTTTTGTTTTTTGCTTTTTTAACAGAGAAAAAAAGAAGAGGGCCCAGGGCTTGCATAACTTGCCCAAGTCTACACAGTAACTAGGAGTGTCAGAATTTGAAAGACCCAGAGCCAGTTAGAACTGTAAGACTAACTCAATGTACGCCGGCAATGGAAAATTCCTTATATTCTATGTAACTAGAGTAGACACAAAATCTACCTACACAGCAAACAAACAATTGCTCTACACTTAGTTGTTACCCAAATCTTGTACAACGGTTCCAGCGATTGGGAAGACCCTTCTGAATGGAAGCATGTATATGTTTGAGTTCTCAGAGTGAGAAAAAGATGTTTTCTGTTTTATTAGTAAGTCAAAATCCCACCATGTTTCTTTCTTTTTTACCTTTTTCAGCTTTATTAAGGTATAATTGACAAAATTGTAACCTATCATGTTTCCTAAGAGGAAAATAAAGCAGCCAGATTGCCACCACTGCCCTACAGACCCAATTCAATCCTTCCAATGCCAAACGTCTACCAATTTCACTTTTGTTGTGAAGTTCCATGGCTCTTTGCAACCTAAGGAATACACTGAATGGGATGAGTCTAGGCCCATTCACTAAAAGACCTCGTCTCTCCTATTAGGAGAGTAACAGTTCATGACAATATGTCATATGAGAACTTTCAGAAGAAACCTCAGTGCATATCTTTTATAAACCTGTAAGCTTAATATAATATTTGATAACTGCTAAATATATTGTTCACTGAAATATACTTTCCAACTATCAAAAAGGAAACAAAACCTCAATTGTTCATATTTCCAAACTTGTTTTCCTGTGCTATTGTTTTCAATTGGGTCCTTATAAAACAAAGGCTACTTGTAGCTGCACTATTTCCCCTTCCTTCCAAGTGTGGGGAAACAATTCTCTATTCTCTATGGGTCTATTGTATTTCTGCACATCTTGAAAGAGAAGCATTGACTGACCTTTGTTCCAGACTATCTTTTCAAGGAAACTTGTATCACAGACAGGCTGTGAATATAGAGACAGTTTCTCACTTCGGAGCAAAGATTAGATTTGCTTAACAGCTTCAGAAGATGGAAATAGGGCTTCCCTGGTGGTGCAGTGGTTAAGAATCCGCCTGCCAATGCAGGGGACACGGGTTCGAGCCCTGGTCCGGGAAGATCCCACATGCTACGGAGCAACTAAGCCCGTGTGCCACAACTACTGAGCCCATGCACCACAACTATTGAAGCCTGTGCTCTGCAACAAGAGAGGCCACCGCATGAGAAGCCCGCGCATCACAATGAAGAGCAGCCCCCGCTCACTGCAACTAGAGAAAGCCCGCGGGCAGCAACGAACACCCAACGCAGCCAAAAATAAATAAATCTATTTAAAAAAAAAACAAAGAAGAAGATGGAAATAGTGTCTCCCTCCAGAACAAAGGGCAGGTACGCTTACTGACTATTATAAAAGATTTTGGTTCCCTAAGCTCAGAATTCCTCTCCTGTAACATAACCCACTGTGTGTGCAGGTGTCATCCAGTCCTCTTTACATCAATCTGGGCAGACTGACGCTAGAGGAACTGGCACAAAAATGCTGATACTCTGACTGCTTCTATTGCTGTGAGTAACAAATTGTTCTTAGTCTCTGATCTAGAAGTCTTGTGTCTTCTACCTGCATCTATGATACTGTGGCAGGTTAACATTTTTGCTTGCAAGTGGAATGAAATCCCAGACCCTTCTCAGTGTTTGGCAGTTTTAGAGATGTGGATGGGAAGTCGACTGGTCATGGCAACATGAAGAAGGAAGGGTGGTGGTCTCATAGGCCAATTAAAGGGACTTGATGGAGTCCATACAACCAGTAGTGAATATGCTGGCCAAGTTGTATGGTGTACTGGGCAGTAAGTATTCCTTCTCTCTGTTAAGGAGGAGGTATTTGGAAAGTGGTTGAAGACTGAACACAGGAAAAAGTGCAAAGACAGCTGCCCCAACACTGCTCTGGTTTTTGCTAACTCTCCTCCAGGTCAGGGGTGGGGATGGCAGTGGTGGAGTGGGGGAAGGACTTTCTTTCCCATCTGGTGGGCAGCCTCAGGTCCCCCACATTGTAACAAATAACAAGATTCATCCTGGTATGCCCTCTTTCAGACAAGAGTTGCAGAGACGTAACACCTACACTGCACATTAAAGGAGAGAAAGTTTTGACCATACAGGTAGAACTTGGCCTAGTATGCTCAGGATAGAAGGAGGAAGGGTGCGTAATACTTATCAAGGAAGACCGGCGACAGTTGGCCCATCAAATGGCTCACACTCTGTCATCACGCCAACCTTCAATCTACTTGGAGATGACAGTAAATGTCTCAAAGTTTTTTTGTGATCCATCCTTGTTGATAAAAGTGACCTTTGGCCTTTTGAAGGGAGATTTCCCCAAAAAAAGACTCCCAGGAGAATTGGGTTCTTTTTGTCCTGATTGGCTTTACAATAGTTGAAGATGACCCACTAAAGAGTGATAAACGGACCCAAAGAAATGTACATAACTTCTTGTGGTCCGTATTGTTGTCCTGGAAAACTTCCCTAGCCCTTAGGATGAACCTAGGCAAGAATATAACGTGCTTTCTTAGTAACAGCCGGCAGTTTCCCCAGAGTAAGATGGATCTTCGAAGAAATGGATTCAGTCAAGCCTGAATCACCCAGACATAGCAAACCTTGCAGCCATAGCTAGAAAGCAACATGTCTTTGGCTGTAGAATCAAGGGGTCCTCAAAGTTTAAATAGAAGGTACCAGGAATGATGGACTTGGCGCTTGACATAGGGCTTTTTGTATAGCAATCTCACGAGAAATTTGTTTGGTGGAGACATGAGTTCAATATCATAAAGATAAAGCCTCCCTCCAGAACAAAGAGCATAAAGATTTACTGCCCGCTCTGAAAGATCCAAGTTCCCTGTGTACATCAGGCTCCTCTCCCGTCACACAACCCACTGACCTGAAGGTGTGACCTGGCCCTCTTTGCTTCAGTTTGTGAGAACTGGGGCTCGGGGAACTGATGCAAAAATGCTGATGATCTGGGCTTCTTTTGTTGCCGTGAGTATTAAACTGTCTTTTGTCTCTGACCCGAGAGTCTTGTGTCTTCTACCAGCATCCATGGAACTATGACAAGCCAATTTGTTAGCGTGCAAGTAAAGTAAACTCGCAGATTCTTCACAGTTCTTGACACCAGACAAATTTATGACCTTCTGTAAAGATTTAAGAATTTGAATAGATGCATGCTTTATGTGTGTGTTTTCTGTTGTCTAGGAAAACATTTAAGATGGGGAGAAACATTTCATGAAGGTAAAAATGGCAAAGGGGAAAACGACAATGAAATACAGCTCTTCTCTTGGAGTTTGATTTAAAGCTTTTCTTGTTCTATTGCCTGAGAACCCACCATGGAGCCTCCCTATTTTAGGTTTAAAAATTTGACTTGTAAACATAAGTGCTCCTGGGAGTGCAAGACACTAGGCCAACTAGTGGGTCATTCACACTTCAGGGTAATCAAAATAATTCCCTCTCTTCAACTAATTAGACTCATCACCCAGAAATAATGGTAATTTGATGTGTTTATAGAGCGGTATGGGAAGGGAGGCAGAACAAAAGGAAAAGCAAGTCAACACTGGACTAAATATTGAGCTGCTTTTGGCAGCCAGAATGGAGCACAATTGTAAGACACACTTAAAGGAAAATGCCCGGAAACAACATGACAAAAATGATACTTGATAGACACTAAAGACAAATTGCTTCCACATCCCTAGAGATTATGCAGAGATCAGAGATATAAAGTGGCTGGAAGATTCAGTGAGCCTGGTCCACTGCATTTTCCTCTGTGTCCCTAAGAGAGACTCTTGACCAGGTTTTGGAGATGAGTTATTTGTAAATTTGGACAGTCCAAACATTTTTTATCACCTTCAACTTTACTTTTGAAGTATTGACATAACCTAGGAGTCCAATTTTAAGAAGTTTCAATAAACATTTGTTGCTTTCACTCAAAAGACCAATCCTAAGAAGCCACACTGACAAAGTTAAGACAGCTGAAACTTCATGAAATGAGGTCTGTTAGTACAGTTGCTAATTGAGTCACTAAACTTTTTCTCAGCTGGGTAGAAATAAAATACAGTATTGCTTAGAGACTGAAAAATATTGCTAGGAGGAATAAGTTTACAGATTTGTCATTCAAATCATCATTTTTCTGTAGCTGAGTGGTAACAAAAATATATTTCTTTCAGATAATCAAAAAAAACAGTTTGTAAAATTACCTTTAAAACTTAGTAACTTATTTTTTTCCCAGAGATTAAAATAAGAGAGCTTTGCACATAGTGAACTTTAGTAAATATTTGCTGATTTGAATTGAATTCAGTATGGTAGAGAGGAGGATACATTAGTTTGGGTTCTAGGTTCAAATGATCTCTTAAACACACCTCTCTCTGAACGTTTCGCTCTACCAAAATAAAACAGCATAAATTTTCTTAAATCAATGTTTTCCTTGGGCCTGCCTGTAATATTTTGTTGCCCAAGATCCTTTAGTATTGCTGTGGGTTCGATGCCTGCCACATCAGTGACTAAAAGTGGCTCTTCTGATTTTCAGAATCTGTCTACCCTATTTTTAAAATATAAAATGTGAATATCTATTCAAAGATAAGAGGTGAAGATATTACTGTGTATTAGGCCTCTCTTATCCATTATGGTAAACCAACCTAGTTTTAAGTAGCCAAAATTGGGAGAAGATGGACAGTTATCAAATACGGTCCCAGAATTCTATTTAAGTTCAATGAACTTGCTGTTACTGCTGCATCTTTGAAAACCAGTGGCTGTGGTCATTCACAACGCATAGTAGCATTATTTTCTGAGAAGGGAAAAACTAGGGAAGGAACAGTTTTGGGGGTGTGTAAGTGAGAGACAGACAAACAACAGACAGACAGACAGAGACAGAGAGATTGAACATCAAAGGTTAAGAACTATAGGAAATACTCTGCTCAAGAAACCTAATGAATGTCTAGCTCTTATACTTCTCTTCTTATGCAATATGACAAAGTCTCGTCAAGAATTTTCAGTTATATCATTTTCCCTACAGATAATCCACTGCAAACACACATAGACACACACAGGGTGCACACAGAAATACAAATTTGTCTCAAGAATTACTTTGCTGCTCTAATAGGATGTTGTGTGGGAAGGACTTTTTTGTTATCCACAACTGCAGTTAAGGTTCAAAACTCAGACTGTAAAATTACACTTCAGCCCATAGATAGATGCTATTAAGTTCTGACAATTGGGGTCAGGTGTATTAGGAGGCACAGAACTGGCCCTCTTACAGACAATCACCACTACAACTTCTTTTCCCACAGTCGATATAAAAAAATGACTGAAGATGAAAGGAGGGTATGGACAGTCAACTTCATGGAGAGAGCATTGTGCTGAAGTTACTTCTTCCCCTTCTGTTTTCCTTTTTACTGTAGACAAATCAACGGAATTAAACTTTGAAGAAGGAGAGGCTACCCCATGCCACGCCATGCCTTCCTCTCTACTCCAAACTCCTTACTACAGAAATCTAGGCTGCAATGAAGAGAGCAAGAGCTCTGAATTGAATATGAGATTGAAATTTTAAATAGGTCTGGACAAATTTTTAACAACTGTAACTGATGGGTAAATCATACATATGCCCAAGATGCTATTAGGGATGAGCAAAGGGGAATTGCTATAGTACAGTGAAAGGCAGGGTTTGGCAAAATAAAATTGTATTACACGTCTATCCCCAACAATATGAGATTCCTCAATTAATCATTTCACACTTTGAATGAATCAAAAAACATATGCTAAGTGTTGTGCAATTCACAATCACTGCACATACAAAAAAGGGCAAAATGAAGCCCCAAGATATCTGAGAAATGCGATCAATTCACAAATGCATTTTTCTGCCTGTTATCATGGAAGCATTTTTCTAAACATTTGCTGCTGTCTTTATGATGATGCTAAGAACTAGATCTCTTTTGTGGTTTCAACTGAAGGTAGGGAAGGAACACTCATTTGCACATGGTAGGGCATGGGTGGGCTGCAGGAAAGAGGGAATTTACGTGTTTGTGCCTACTAGTAGACATCTTAAAAATGTGATCCCATTTCGTCTTCAAAGTGCTACAGATAGATAGATAGACAGAGTTAATTATCAAAATTAAATATTAGGAGGTTTCAACGAAAAAACCCCACTATGAAGAACTTAATTTTTCTAAAGTATGGACTTTTAAAAAATATCTGACAGCTTTGTGGATATAAAAGAATTCCCTATTATAGTCACATAAGCCCAAGACATGTTGCCAGAGTCACCTACGAAATCAATATAAAACTGCATGAAAGAAAATCTAACTTCTATTTCTCCTTCTTGACAGTTTCCTCAATTAGAAAATGAAGGGAGCAGAAAAAACTTCTAAGGTATACTCCAACTCCTACAGTCTAAGATTCTTACATAATAAAGTGAGAAGGATAAACTCAAAAGTTCAGTTGTTTGTATAAAACAGATCTTAATTAGCCAGGTCTAAGGTTATGTCCACAAGATGTCATCTAATCAGTTGAAAAGCGAACATTTCAGCCAAACCGTAGATTAGCTACTACATAGTGGACCGACGGCACTACCAAAAAACCATACTAACAAAAAACCCCACTCTGCACTTAAAACAAAAGAAAACAGAAAAACCAAAAAAAAAAAAAAACAAAAAAACTATGGGTGCAGATATGACCAAAGATCTCTTTGAAATTTCTCAAGTCCCACAGCCTTCTTTCCAATGAGAAACAATATCCCCAACAAATTCCCTCCTAGAAGTGTGGTGGCCATGGATACCAAGTGGCATTTCCTCTGGAAAATTTTCCCCAGGGAGGCTTTTGAACTTCAGCCTTTTGGGTTTCACAATCTTGAGTTAACCGCATTGAATGCTAAGGCTTGAACAGATTTTATTCTCACTCCTTCATTTTGCAGGTCAGGAAACTGAGGCTCAAGTCTTCGTTTCTTACTCTACACCGGTGCCGATTTCGGTGATGTTGGCCACTACATTTTCACCTCTTTAAGATAATTGCCTTAGAAATGATGCAATTCTTTATGTTTCTCCTACTGAAGAGAAGAGCCCAAACTACTAAACCTATTTCAAAAGAAAGAAGTCTTTTCCATAAAGACTAGAAATGACATGTTGCAGTGAAGGGGAAAGATGTGGTAAGAGGAAGTATGATAAAGACAGGGGACTTTTTTGGTGGTTTAGATAAATTTCTCATCAGGTGATTTGTCATTTGTTGAGCTGAAGGCAATAGAAGCATAATTTCAAACTCTTCTAAGGCTTCCCATTTGATTTAAAATAAACCAAAATGGACTTAAAAAAATAAGTTCCCAAAAGAATACTTTGTTCTTTTTCTCTGAAGTGAGTCCAAAATCAACAACAACAAAAATGAAACTGCTAAGGGATGGAATGCCTTAATCTGGATTAGTTAGGTCATTGTTCAATTCAACTTAATTTAACTCAACAAACTTTTATTGAGTATGTGATATGCATAAGGCACTATCTTTTTAATTTTCCTATCTCATTACCTTGTATCTCTGAACTTTAGAAATGAGTTGAATGGGAGGTGACAGGGTGTGTAAATTAGAATTCAGGATTATATTTGGCCCTTAAAAACTAAATTCTTTGTACTTTCTTGACTGACTAGTTCCTAGTGGGGATGTGATATTGGAAAAGTATTTGGCAACCCCAAATGAAAGGCAATGCTATTACTTATATTACATTACTTACCTTTTACTGAGTTAACGAACCCGTGCCTCCTTAGTATTCCAGTTGAATTACTGTGTATGTGAGTATGTGTGAGTGGTGGTGGGGTGGCCCCTTTCTCTTGGTTGCCTCAGAACTATTGTTCAAGAGCTACATCTAAATTACTTAGAGAAATGATCATCACTTCATATTAATGTAGGCGGAACAATCCTTCTAGATGGTCTAATGTCAATGTCTCCACTTGTAAACCAGCAGAAGCACAAGCTGTCTTCCCAATTTACTGATCTCAAATAGGTGGTAACTTTGCAGTCTCTGAAGAAAGATTTAACCCAAACATTACTAAGGTTGGGAACTTTACATTCCCATCACTATAACTGTGGATTTACAAACATAAACAACAAAAGCAGAAATGCAAATATTACATTTCTTTTAGTTCTGTGTTTTCAAAGTTGATATTAATCATCTATACAAAAGTTTGATTCATTAATGTAGGTGAGCAAAGATTGCCATGAGATTATTGTATTAAAGTTTTTCATTTAATTACTCCCTAGAGAAATACTACTTTTTTTTTTTTTTTTTTTTTTTTTTTTTGCGGTACGCGGGCCTCTCACTGTTGTGGCCTCTCCCATTGCGGAGCACAGGCTCCGGACGCGCAGGCTCAGCGGCCATGGCTCACGGGCCCAGCCGCTCCGTGGCATGTGGGATCTTCCCAGACCGGGGCACGAACCCGTGTCCCCTGAATCGGCAGGCAGACTCTCAAGCACTGCGCCACCAGGGAAGCCCGAGAAATACTACTTTTTAACAAAATGTTAGATTCATTTAGCACTTTGTTACCCCTAAGATGTTCAAAGACTTCATAGATATTGGCTAATTAAATCTTACCACCGCACTTAGGTACAAGAAGACCTAGGAAGTATGGCCCTCATTTAAGAGATGAAGACAAAGAGAACCAGAACATGATGATTCATCAGGCCTGACAATAAGCAGATGGCATATTTCAGAGATGCTTGGGAACAAAGGGAGAGAAGCCTCAGAGCTTCCTACGCCAGGACACTGACTTTCCCGTCCAAGTATCTGGCTCTCGTGTCATTGCCGCAGGTTCAAGAGTTCAAACTGGAGTGAGGAGTATAAGAAGGACACTTTTTCAGAACAAGTCCTTTCCAGTGTAGTTCTTTCTCTCCCAGAAGATAATGATAGAGGAAATCTAAGCCTCGTCTTACACGCACTCACAAGTAACTCGACACAACGTGCTGTGGGGACACCCATTCTACAGATGGAGGACCCAACTGGGAGGGCGTTAAGCTTTTGATAAAAGGCTTTCTGTGCTATTTGTTTTGTACTAGTGTTGTTGATGCACATGGCACCATGAAAAGTAAACTGCAGAATCAGAAAAACAAGCCAAATCCTGGCTCTGCCCCCTACTGGCCACGTGAAATGGAATTACTGCACCCAAAGAAAATTCAGTTTCCTGATCTGAAAAATTGGCATACTAAAAACTCATGTCCCAGCATTATTATGATACCATTGATAATGGTAAAATATTTTAAAAATTTTGGAACTTAAGGGACTAAGAAATGTTATTTTTCCTTCCAAAATAAGAGACGTTCCGGGGGCAGGGAGGCAGGGTGGGGCGAGGGAGTGGTTGGAAGGGCTGTGTTTGCTAACTGGTTTTTTTGCTTGCAGTTGAACCCATTTTGATCTGTACAAGATCCTACACAGAACTCCACTTAGTTCAAAAGTCAAAAACTAGTTCAGATCATTAGAAATGCAAAGTAAATCAACTTGAAATTTTCTTTGTTAGCAATACTAATGGAGAGGTTATCATTAAGCCAGTGGTTCAGTTCAACTGGAGCTTAAATGAAGGGGAAATTGTGTGCTTCTACCCAGGGCTCAGTGTCTAAAACCCAAAGTCAAGTTATGAAACGCCTCACAAAGTGATGAAGCATTAAGTGGAAACTGCTGACCCCATAGAACTAGCTCTTATTGGCACCAAAGGGAGAAGATTCTACTCACTGTAGTATCTAGACCTAGAAGGGCTGTCAAAGTCAGTCACTGCTTTTTCAAATGGACTTTACATTTTCGGTCAAAATTTTTTGCATATCACTACACTGTCATATCTCATCTGGTTTTCCCATGTCTCCTCACATAAAAGAATCTTTTGACTAGAAATAAAACATTCCCAAATCCCTTTTTCCTTTACCAGCTCTAAAACAAAACACAGTTATTATGGAAAGCCAGAAGGAGCACCAAGAAGGAATCAAACCTTTAATTTTTATTTAACTTTCCCATAAATCTCGATTTGGGGGCTCCTATAGTGATGAGAGTTCCTTGAAAATTGCAGGGGGAAATGTAGACTTCCCAGATTGACAACAAAAAATACACACTTCTTGTCAAAAATTTCTTCAGAGAAATGAAAACTAATTCTGAAATTTTCGAACATCTTGAAGCATGACTCTGGTTGCAACTAACCTAAACATAAATATCTTTCAATTGCCCCATAATAAATATTCTTTCTTCAGGATGGGTGCTCAAACTAAATGAAATGATTGTTTAGGTTCAATATTCTGATTTAGTTCTGGTTTATTAGTTTTTTAAAAAACATGTGAGCTTAGGTCTGGCTCAAACAAGTTCTTTAGGCTTACTTTGAAATGGTTTAAATTCAGTTGACAGTTCAGTTAAAAAAAATAACAATAAGATCAGGTTCATATCAGGTTTAGCAAACCTTGCAGTTTCATATGGTTTGGGATTGAAAGGTGTGTTCAGGTCAAATCTGGGCCTTGGAGGCCCAGTCGATGCCCCGGGGTGGCACATACGAAGAGACAGCAAGCTGAGTTTTATTCAGTGCCTCTTAAGCAAGGGAAGAAAAGGGGAGCAGTGGTCTACTTTGTGAGGAGGAAAAGAGGGGCCCCAGTCTTCTGCAATTCAACCTGAGAAGTAGCTGGACTGTGAAACTTGAGATGGCGGCATTTGAACCAAGAGAGTTTGGGGGCTGGGTAGAGGAGGAAGGAAGATGGTCACAGGCCAATTTCTTCTCTTTACAATTCCTTCCACATTACCCAAGGCCAGTCCCAGGAGGCACACCCACTTCTGCTGCCAGGAAGAGTCATCTCCCACCCCAACACTCTTCCTTGCCTAACTCAACTCAAGTGGCACTTTTCAGACAAGCTTTCCCGATTCATTTCTGAAATTTGATCCCCATGCTATACATGCTCATATCTCCCTTTATTTTTCCTTCATTGCTCTAATTACAACTGGTGTTATACAAATTCTTGTGTGGCTAACGCTCATAGTTGGTTTTGGTTTCCTTCGTTAGACCATTTGCTCCATCAAGTTAAGAACAACGAGTGTTTTTAAATCTTCTATTCCCAGCCCTGAAGCAGAGGGCTTGATACATAGTAGATGCCCAATAAATAGGTGTTGAACAGGTAACACTCTGCTTGCAAATGTCAATCCCATCCATTAATGGCTTTTCCCATCTTCAAGTACTATCTTACATTCTCAATACCCTTGGATGGGTTACATCTTCAGCAGTTGGCAGAAATAATAAAAGCCATTGCTTACCGAGGCCTTAATATGTGCTGGATATGGAACTAAAGACATTATTTAATCCTGTAATTTCAACACTGTGAAGTGTATAAAATCATTATTTCTGTTACTATAAGTGAAGAATTCAAGCCTGGATTAAGCTGGGGAGCAAGACACATCTTGGTGTGGAGTAGGGAAAAGGGGGTTGGTGAGATGTGTGGAGAGAAAGGACAGAGAGATACAGTGAAGGTAGGAATGTGCCAGCGATCATTCCTTATATCACAATCTTCTCAGAGTCAGCCCTGTCTATGCCACTTAATAACAACGCATAGCCCATAAGTGTGGCTGCTATCTGCAGCGCTGGACAAATATTCCATAGTTGAATCCTTTTTCCTGGTGCTCAAAGGAACGAGAAAATAGCAGATCAAAGGAGAATACTGAAAAGAGATTTGACTCTGTGACCCTTATTGTTTAATATCTATGAAATATGTTCTTTCTCTTTGCTTCTAAAAAATTATGGCTAAGACCTGGGTGGTCAGAACAGATAAGTCTCTGGCCCTCGTCCAACCCTGTGACTTTACAATTCTATCTTGCCATAATAATTCCCATATAGCCTGTCAATGGACTCGTACTTCCCTCAGACTGAAGATTTATCTAGCAACCGAGGTCGGTCCTCACAACATCTAAAACGTCGTCTAAAATGGATGGTGTCTCAAAGATATTTTTTGAACCTCTATTTATGTACCACCAAGATAAATAAGTAGGAATTTGGCAATTAAAAAGTTAATTGGGTCAGTTGTGACAGCCACACTTTTTTGGCATCTCATTCCCATCCTCACAGCCATGATGAGAAGCAGCTCCTCTGGATTTCGTCGTTTAACACTTTAACTCTTCAGTGACATCTGGTAGACCCACGAAATTGCAGAGCGTGCCTTTCTCCTGCACCTCGGCAACTCTCTCCTCTTCTCTCTACTGCTGGGGTTCTGTAAAACTGCACTGATAAAACACTGGTTGAAAGCTTGACAATTGTACTGACATATATTTTTGTATTATAACTTTTTAAGCATGGGGGGGTTTCTGCTAGTGAACGGAAATGTAGAAGTGTCTCAGAGGGTTTTAACTACTCAGACTGTAATTATTTGGGCATAACTCAAAATTGCTGGACTAGAGACAGATTTGAGGCATGAATACATTTGAGAAATAATTATGTTAAATTTAGATGGTTGTGCTGAAGTAGAGAGAGCTGCTCGTTTAGGGCTAGACCCATAACTCCTGGATTTTCCAATTTATACAAAAAAAGCGAGGACAATAATTATCTTGTTCAGCTGCTTTCCTACTGCCCCAAGTTTTTCCACTTCCATCTCAATTCACTCACCTATCCCATGAGGAAGCAGGAAATTATAAAGTGCTCTCCCTTGGGCCACATGGCAACCTCTCCCCTCTCATTTTGCAATAATTTCCTTTTGTAAACCTCTAGTTATTTAAAGTGATATGTTTTAGTAAAAGAGAAACAAGAAAGGAAGTCATAATAATACAAAGACATTGCATCGTCATATCTTGGTTTTACAGGAACTTTGAAAGAGAAAAATCCATAAATATGCCAAAGGAAAAGGTTAATGAATGAATTACTTCCACTTTGGCAGTCATTGCAACTAACACACACACACACACACACACACATACACTTGCACAAAGAATGGAAGAGAACATGAATTAGAAGAGAAAAAAAAGTGAGACATATTCACAATATTAAATTCAACAAAAAGAATCCAACAGACCAGGGCTATAGGCTTAAGTGAGCTTCTTTAAATATTTTTATTTCATTATTAATATTTTATCAAAAAATGATAGTTTTAGCACAAATTCCAATTTTCAAAGCGTGCATGGCTCCAACACTGAGGTTATCTTGTTTGGCATTAGAATAGCTCATGTCTACATTAAAGCTGGAATCTTAGAAGTGACATAAACAGGCCTTTTTCTATAAAGATAAAAGGCTAAGCTTTAAAGGATTTTATATTTATAGATAAATGTTTCCATAGTAATCAGTACTATAAAACTTGCTGGTGTCAGCAGTCCTTTGCATACAGAAATGGCTCATATTAAAATGAGCTAGATTCAGAGAATCAAATGTAGATTCTTTTACCTTAAAAAAAAAAAAGACTTCTGTGAGAAGACCAGAAGTTTTTTTGAATTTTGTTGGAAACTCCTCTACTTTTGGTCACATGTGCCATGTACTCCCACGGAACACACAAGGGATGAAGGCTTGACCTTTGAAGACAGCATGGACCATGATGGAAAGTAATTTAAAACAACACACTCATTATTACATCCTCAGATGATGAGCTTGGAGCTATGTATTTTTGATTTTCCCAGCGTCTGAGGTCAGTTTTGTTTTAGGAAGAAAGGAAGTTCAGGAAGAGGGAAAGCAAAGAAGGAGGCAGATTAAAAAGAAAAGACAACTGAATTGCTTTAATAATAGAGTCAGAAATGCATGGGATAAATATCACTCAGAAGAGTATAAAACAGGTAAGGAACCTGTTTTTAACATTTATGGTTATCTCAGCAGAAGTAGAAACATATGTTTACCAAGAGACATGCACAAGAACATTCATAGCAGCCCTATTCATAACAGCCTCAAACTGGAAACTATCCAAGGCTCTACCAACAATAGAATTGAGATAAGTTGAGGTGTGTTTACAGAATAAAATAACATAAAATGAGAATGAATAAATGATTGCTACATACAAAGAAGAAAGGCACACAAAAAGTACATATTGTATGATCCCATTAATGTAGAGGTAAGAAATGGACTGAGCTAACCTATGTGTTAGAAGTCAAGACAGTGATTACCTTTAGGGTAGGCAGTGACTGGGAAGGGAAAATGGAGGTTTCTGGGGCCCTGATAGCGTTTTAAACTCGGTACTGGTTATATTGGTGTGTTCACTTTGTGAAAATTTGTCAAGCTCTACATTCAAACTTTATGCACTTTTTTGCATGTATATCATACTTTAATAAAAAGGAAAAAATACAGCATGGAGGTGGCCTGAACATTTTTCAATAAATGAATGTGTGTGTGTTGTGTGTGTGTGTGTGTGTGTGTGTGTGTGTGTGTGTCTGTGTCTGTGTCTGTGTCTGTGTCTGTGTCTGTGCTTCCATTGTAATCAGCTCAGTTTTATCTGTCCTGGATACTTCCTCATTTCTGTTTCTCTCGGCCAGCAACCATTTAACCATTTGACACTCATAAGAAATTACTTTCATAAGGCCAAGGATGCGTGTGTGTGTGCCTACTCCAACCCCAGTTCCCCACCTCTTAACGTTATCTTTGGAGACACATATTCAGTTGTTCAGCTATGCAAAAGCCACCAAAGTCTGGGACTTTTTGGGGGGAAAAAAAGAAATTTTTAAATAAAGAATGAATCTATGTTGCAGTACACACAGAAGGTCACAGGAGTGTTAAGTATAGGGCGGGAAAAGTGCTTCCTTTTCAAAGACGTTGTCCGGGGCTGCCCACAGGCTCTGCTGGGAGCATGCTGTGCTCAGAGGGGTTGGCGGGTGGAGGTGAGACAATGTCTCCATTGGCTCTTCCTTCGGGGTCTCGAGTTGGTCGTTTTCTTGGGTTTCCATGTGGTACTCAAGGGTCTGATAAATGGAAAATTAATTGGGAACTTTAAAAAACATCTTATTCCAGGGTTTTATACTGCTTGTTCTGCAAAGCTTTTAACTGAGACAAATACTCTTTAAAAAAAAAAATTCTTCAGAATCAGAAGCAGCGGGCTATGAAGAGGGAGTAGTGAGGGTGCAGTGCTAAGGAGTATAGGCACTAGAGCCTCTAAGTGACTGTGTGTCCTCAGACAAAGTACTTTGCCTCTGGGGGCCTTAGTTTCTTTCTGTTTGTTTGTTTTAATTTTTTAAAAATCTTCTTATTAATTAGATGATTGATTTTTTTACTTTTGATGTTAACTAGCATCAAAAATGTCCATTATATCTAGTGTATGTAGTTAGTTGGAAAATGCAAAGATATTAAACTATCTTCTCTGATACAGCATATATACTTATGTATACTTCGTATACTTTTCTTTTGGCCGCTCTGCCCTGTGGGATCTTAGTTCCCCCACCAGGAACTGAACCCGGGCCCTTGGCAGTGAGAGCACGGAGTCCTAACCACTGGACTGCCAGGGAATTCCCTTTTTAAAAAAGTTTTTATTTTAGGGCTTCCCTGGTGGTGCAGTGGTTGAGAGTCCGCCTGCCGATGCGGGGGACATGGGTTCGTGCCCCGGTCCGGGAAGATTCCACCTGCCGCAGAGCGGCTGGGCCCGTGAGTCATGACCACTGAGCCTGCGCGTCCGGAGCCTGTGCTCCGCAACGGGAGAGGCCACGACAGTGAGAGGCCCGCGTACTGCAAAAAAAAAAGTTTTTATTTTATATTGGACTATAGTTGATTTACAATGTTGTGTTAGGTTTCAGGTGTACAGCCAAGTGATTCAGTTATACATATACATGTATCTATTCGCGTGTAATGGTTAGCACTCTGGACTCTTAGCCTTACTGTCTTAGCTGTGAGATGGGGGAGGATGACAGAACATTCCTCCAATGATCACTGTAAGGGTTAAATGAGATCATAGTAGAGTCAGGAGGTCATGACGTTCTGGCACAAAGCACAGTGAACACTCAGTAGTTGTTAGCTATTGTTACTATTAGATTATTGCCCTTGAGAACTTTTCAGCTTAAAATCTGGATTTCTCCACTGCATGGGGCTTATTAAAAAAATGGAATCGTGGCTGTCCATATTAGAAGGTCGCCAAATATCATGTATAATCTTCAAATAACCACAGGTACACTGGCGATTCTTTTCATGGGTGAAAGCTGAACCCTCAGTTTCAGAGCCACTGTGAAAGAGTCATGACGTGTGTCGGAGGCCAGTTTCCAAAACGACCACAGAAAAGAAGTTTTTCAAACCTCAGCTTTTCCTTTGTTTCTCATTTCGTTCCTTTTGGTCTTGTCTATTCTCTGCTCTCACCCCTTCACCTTTCCCATCCGGGCTTGCTTCCTGACGTTGGTGGACGTTTAGGAGTCAAATATATGCCAACATCAGGAGGCTAAACTGACACTGAAGGAATTAGTCATGAAAGGAAGGACAAAATGAGACCAGAGGAAGGGACTGTGTGTGGGCAGGATTCATTTGTGTGAACACATAATACTTTTGGACTGTCTCCTGAGATGCATTGCACGGCAATTTTGCTGCCTGTACTCAAATATATTTAATAGCCCTCATTTCATGTCTATTTTTTTTCTTCTTTCCTTTTTATTGTATCCGTATGAAATGATGGATGCTAAATAAACCTATGTGGTAATCATTTCACAATATGTGTAAGTCAGTCCGTCACCTCATTGCATTTCTAATCATGTTGCCCATAAGGAAATTTCTATCCTGAGATATGACAGAGGCACGACAGCCATAAGGACTAAATACTGGCGAAACAAAGAGTAAAATATTTTACCTGCTGTGCTGGCCTTCATATTTGACCAAAGCAAAACAAAAACAAAAGCAAACAGAAACAAAAAACTGACAGTTTCCTTAGGATCCAAAAAAATGCTAATCGCCAGTCTGGCAGGTTTTCCAATATTTCTTTTCACTTCTTTCTCCATTTCCCTTTCTCAAGGAAAATAAGAAATATAAATGCCAGAGTTCCATAAAAAGAAAGTTTTTTCCTTTCCTTTTTTTAGCCACATATTGATGTGAGAGCAGGTAAGCAAGGTTTTGGGACAAAATTGTGGTTCGTCAGTTTTATATCATCGAGAAATCTAGGTAATTTAGATCCATAGTCAGATTCGCCTGTATCTATGAATTTAACAAATTGTACAGGTCGGGTCATGATCTCCTGCTATGGCTTTGCATGACTGAGCCATAGCATGAGATTGCTTAGCTGAAAACACTACGTTGCATTTTCAGGCATATCTTTCAACACATGTGGTGCGTTCATGGCTTGTGGGCTCCTGAAATCTTACCATGCTTTGAACCAGAGGTACCCACACAAATCCTTATCACAGAGGTGAAACTTGCCCCAGGCCCAACTGCTCTTATAATATCGTGGCAACATCTGGATGGACAAGAAAATGTAGTTAAAATCTGAATTCAGAGCAAATTCCATATGAGATGAAACTGGGGCTAACGTTATAGAAATAGGAGATGGAATAAGTTACCTAATGGTATATTCACTGTGCAGCTTCCTTCTCTAAATTTTGATGACTCATGTAAAAGAAACATCTGTAAACTTAAAGATGGGATGAGCAAAAGTAGAGAAAGATGGAGATCTTTTGCAAACAAGCCAAACTGTGCTTTATACAGCTTTCTACATCCATGTCACACAGGAAGTTCATTGTATTGAAGGGCTGGCTATAGACCACAGAGACCCACACATTGTGGCAGATTAATATTTTGATATATTAATCAAGGTTTCCCCATGTGCATTTTCATTTCCTGCTTATTTTCTTCATTCAGGAAACTTTCCAATGCCTCAAGAAAAGTAAAAAAAAAAAAAAAAAAAAAGAATCAAACCGTTGGCTGTGGAAAGTTTCAAAAGTTTAGGTTAGAAATTGTGCTGGTGGTTGTATAACTCTACAAATACACTAAAAGATATAGAACTGTACACTGAAAATGGATGAGTTGCATGGTCTCCGAGTTATATCTCAATAAATTTGTTTTTTAAAAAGGTACAAGTTTAGATCAGGCCATAAACCACAGATTTGCAAGAAGAGAAAGAATCAACCTACCCTGTATTCAAACTAAATAAATATTTTTTTTGACTCAGGAAGGAGAGCAGTTTAAAGTACAGGGTTTATGATGTAGTGTGCTAGAGAAACAGGACTCCTGGGGTCTCCACTTCCCCAACCACACGCCAACTCTTAGGAAGTGGGTAGAAATTTCCAGATAGTTTTGAGGAATGTGAGAACAGGGAGAAATCTGCTTTATTTTCTTGTAGTCCAAAACTCCAGAGCAGAAAGGCCTATAGAGGTGTTCAGGCACTTGGCAGTGAGACAGCCTCACGGAGTTTGCTGCAACGCACAGTTGTGTGATACCAGAGGAATGTTTCCCGATATCCAAGAGAACTCAGACATGGCACAAAAAGCCCAGGGTTTGAAGGGACAAGGAGTTTATAGCAATAATCTGTGTGGACTAATGACCAAAGACCAGATAACAATGAGGGCATCCCAGCAGGCGACAACATGGGTACATTGCAAAGGAGAGGGGCACAGGTCCACTTCCAACCCCACATCCTGGTACCACATAATCCTTCCAAATCTTAAAAATAAAAAGAGAAAAATAATAACTGCAGGACAGGGTGTGGAGAAAAGGGAATGCTCTTACACTGTTGGTGGGAATGTAAATTGGTGCAGCCACTATGGAGAACAGTATGGAAGTTCCTTAAAAAACTAAAAATAAAGCTACCATATCATCTAGCAATCCTACCCCTGGGCATATATCTGGAGAAAACTTAAATTTGAAAAGATACATGCACCCCAATGTTCATAGCAGCACTACTTACAGTAGTCAAGACATGGAAGCAACCTAAATGTCCATTGACAGATGAATGGATAAAGATGTGGTACATATATACCCAGTGGAATATTACTCAGCCATAGAAAGAATGAAATAATGCCATTTGTAGAAACATGGATGGACCTAGAGATTATCATACTAAGTGAAGTAAGTCAGACAAAGACAAATATCATATGATATCACTTATATGTGGAATCTAAAAAAATGATACAAATGAACTTATTCACAAAACAGAAACAGACTCATAGACATAGAAAACAAACCTACGGTTACCAAAGAGGAAAAGAGGGGGGAGGGATGAATTAGGAGTTTAGGATTAACAGGTATACACTACTACATATGAAATAAACAACTAGGTTCGACTCTTAGCACAGGGAACTATATTCAATACTTGTAATAATCTATAATGGAAAAGAATCTGAAAAAGAATATATATATAAAACTGAATCACTTTGCTGTACACCAGAAATAACACAATATTGTAAATCAACTATACTTCAACAAAAAAATCAAAAACAAAACAAAACCAAAAAACAACCCTAAAGCGAATGGAGGAAGCCCTGAATTGACTGAGAGTAAGTCTTTTGCCTTCAGTTTTAAACAAATGAAGAAAGTCCCATTGATTGAGCACTGAGTTTGGAGATGAAAATTTTGGCTAATATAGGGTTATTTTTAAATCAGCATATGAAATCATGAGAACCTGTGGTCCTGAGTGCTACAGGCTCTAGTGGGCTGGTTTTTACAGAGGGTGGGGAGAGATTTTTCTGCCATCTCTGCCTCTTGAGGTAGATCAACTGGGCATTCCAGACTCAGAAGGGAAGAATCAGGAAATTAAAGATACATTTACATTTTCTTTTTAAGAAATGCTATAGCTGAATTACTTTCTCAATAAAGGTCTCTTTCCCTGAAAGGTTACACTACAATGACATCAAGTCATTTCATGGGTTGAGTTATTCTATTAAACCTTGAACAATCTGTTTAGAATGGCTTTGAGTTAGAAAGGAAAAAGTATATTAGAATGTTTATTACAGGGTTTTTCCATGTGAGTCATATTACAAACTGCCATTCGATTTATCCATGTGTGCTCTTGATTCTTTCTATTCTTCCATCTCAAGTGTTACTTCTTGGTTCCTTCAGCTGTACTTTCTTACAAACCAGAAGTCAGTGCTCTCAGAAAATGTACATGTTTGGTATCTACCATTGATACAATCACATCTTTCTCCTGCAATTACCCCATTTTTCTGTTCTCCTGCATATCTGAATATGAATCTCTCAAAAGAAAGATCTATGTACATAAATTCCTCGTCTCCCATTTATATTTCAATTATCTACAATCTAATTTCTTTTTTTTTTTTTGCGGTACGCGGGCCTCTCACTGTTGTGGCCCTTCCCGTTGCGGAGCACAGGCTCCGGACGCGCAGGCTCAGCGGCCATGGCTCACGGGCCCAGCCCCTCCGCGGCATGTGGGATCTTCCTGGACCAGGGCACGAACCCGTGTCCCCTGCATCGGAAGGCGGACTCTCAATCACTGCGCCACCAGGGAAGCCCTCTAATTTCTTTAAAAACAAATTATTTATTTATTTTTGGCTGCATTGGGTCTTCATTGCTGCGCGGGGCTTTATCTAGTTGCAGCGAGCGGGGCTACTCTTTGTTGCAGTGCACGGGCTTCTCATTATGGTGGCTTCTCTTGTCACGGAGCATGGGCTCTAGGTGAGCGGGCTTCAGTAGTTGCAGCATGCGGGCTCAGTAGTTGTGGCTTGTGGACTCTAGAGCGCAGGCTCAGTAGTTGTGGCACATGGGCTTAGTTGCTCCTCGGCATGTGGGATCTTCCTGGACCAGGGCTCGAACCTGTGTCCCCTGCATTGGGCAGGCGGATTCTTAACCACTGCACCACCACGGAAATCCCTACAATCCAGTTTCTACTCCAAGCACTTTTTTGGGGGGCTGCACCGTGCGGCTTGTGAGATCTTAGTTCTCCTACCAGGGATCAAACCTGTGCCCCCTGCAGTGGAAGAGCAGAGTCCTAACCCCTGGACCTCCAGGGAATTCCCAACTCCAAGCACTTTCAAAGGAAAGGCATAATCACTTGACAACATCACCAGTGAACTCCATGATTCCCAATTCAATGGACTCTTTCCTATTCACAATGCATGCAGTTTTGCAGCAGTGTTTGTTACAGGTAAATACTGCTTCTGTCTTGAAATTATGTCTTTTCTTGGCTTTTGAAAAAACACACTGTTTTGATTTTCCTTTTACTTTTCTGGCATTCTCTTTTGCTGGATGCTTCTCCTATAACTAATCTCTAAATAGAATTCAAGGCTCAAATAGGAAGCCTCTTAACTTCTTTAAATAATCCACTTGGAAATCTCATCATTCCCATGGGCTTAAATACCATCTTAATTTTGATGACTCCAGAACTTACCTCACTTCTGAGCTGCATACTCACGCACCACATCGCTTATTTAAATAGGATACCTTACAAACATTTCAAACTCAGCATATCCAAAATGGAATTCTTGATTTCCTCCTCAAAACTGTTTCCCCATCAGAAGATCCAGTCTTCCCCTTCTCAGTAAATGTCGCCACCATCCACTCAGTTTCTCAAGTGAGAAGTACAGGTGTCATCCTTGATGTTTCCTTTTCCTCACGCCCCACGTCCATACAACAGTAAGTCTTGCCAAATCTATCTCCAAAGTACATCTTAATCAGTTTGTTTTTCTACATCTCTTCTGCCCCCACCACAGACTAGTTCACTGTCATCTCACTGCATGGGCTATTTTAGGCTTGATTGATCTCATCTCTTCCATTCTTACCCCTCATCCTGCCATGCTCAATACAGCAGCAATAATCAGCTTATTAAAATATAAATTTTGTCTAATGTCACTCTACTGCTTTGGTGTCTTCCCATAGCTCTTAGAATGGAGTCCAAAGCCCTTATCATGGCCTGTGAGGTCCTGTTCACCTCCCCAGTCTCAACTCACACTGCCCCTGCTCTTCCTCAGTATGTGTCCACCACTCTAGTATCTCTGGGTTTTTTTTTTTTAATGTCTCAAGTCCTCCTTTCTGAAAATGCTTCAAATTATTGTTTTCTCTGCCTGGAATGCTCTCATCCTCCAGGCTTCAAGCTAAATATCAACTTCTCAGAGATTTCCTTCATGATCTGTTAATTTTTTTTAATGTCTGAGAATTCTTTTTTCAAAAAAAAAATTTTTTTTTGGCCATGCCCTATGGCATGCAGGATCTTAGTTCCCCAACCAGGGATCGAACCTGTGCCCCCGCAGTGGAATCTTGGTGTCCTAACCACTGGACTGCCAGGGAATTCCCCTTGACTTGCTATTTAAAGTAGGCATCTCTCTGTCTGACTTACTTCACTTAGTATGATAATCTCTAGGTCTATCCATGTTGCTGCAAATGACATTATTCTGTTCTTTTTTATGGCCAAGTAATATTCCAGTGTGTGTGTGTGTGTGTGTGTGTGTGTGTGTGTGTGTGTGTGTGTGTATACACATATATATACCACATCTTTTTTTTTAACATCTTTATGGAGTATAATTGCTTTACAATGGTGTGTTAGCTTCTGCTTTATAACAAAGTGAACCAGTTATACATATACATATGTCCCCATACCTCTTCCCTCTTGCATCTCCCTCCCTTCCACCCTCCCTATCCCACCCCTCTAGGTGGTCGCAAAGTACCGAGCTGATCTCCCTGTGCTATGCAGCTGCTTCCCACTAGCTATCTATTTTACATTTGCACATATTCCTTATGTGGAATCATAGAAAATGATACAGATGAACTTATTTACAAAACAGAAATAGACTCACAGACATACAAAACAAACTTATGGTTACCAAAGGGGAAAGGTGGGGCAGGGAGGGATAAATTGGGAATTTGGGATTAACAGATATATGCTACTATATATGCAATAGATAAATGAGGTCCTATTGTATAGCACAGGGAACTATATTCAATATCTTGTAATAACCTATAATGGAAAATAATCTGAAAAAAATATATATGTATGTATAACTGAATCACTTTGCTGTACACCTGCAACATTGTAAATCAACTATACTTCAATTTTTAAAATTAATTAATTAATTAAAAAACAAAGTAGGTCTCCTAATTTTCTACCTTAAGCCCCTTTCCCTTAATTTCATAACACTTAAATGCTAATTGTAACTACTGTACTTATTCTTGTCTAATTTTTGTATCTTTCTCCTTCACCAAAATATAAGTTCCAATATGTACAAAAGGTAAGCCATGATCATTATGTTCCTTATTATATTCCTAGAGATTAGCACAGGGCCTGGCACATAGTAGGTACTCAAAAAACATTGATTAGTATTATCACAATAGAAATTGAGTTCATATCCTCACGCATTTGTAGATAGATAGAGAGGTAGATAGGTAGGTAGGTAGGTAGATAGATAGATACATACATACATACATACATAGATGTGCAGATGTAAGAGAGAAAGAGAAACGTACATATCTGTGTAAGCATACATACCCACACCCAAAGAGACAGTGGCTGTGGCATATGCACCGTTTGATTTAAACGTGATATAGAGATAACATATATTCAGTAATACTATCACTTATCTACTTGTGGGGTTTGTTGAAATAATGACCTACAAAGTTCATCTTTCTACCTATACCATTATTAAAGTGTTAAAAACTTTATCAACCTTATCAAAAGGGGTGATTAACCGGGACTTGATAATGTGTCACATTACAGTAGGAGCTCAATTATACATTTGTTAATGGATGTTTACATGTTTGAATACTTACTTGAATTCCGTTTTCTCACTTCCCTATTTTCATTTGGATATGGCTTACTTACTTCAAATTTGGTCCAACGCTTTATACACGTGTCTGCGTGCTATAGGAGAGTGTGTCATCATTCTCTGCTGATAACGTTCCAACATTCCTTCTTCCCGTATATTACTTTCTTTGGGTATGAAATTTACTCTAAATGACTTTCAGAAAATGTCCCACCGTAATCAATAAAAAGGAAAAATATCTGTTTCCATCAGAGAATATATTTCCCATGTCTTGTGTGATCAGGTAGGGGGCTGTAGCTGCTGCCTGGTCTCTAGCATCTAGTATTCCTGGGGACTCCTGGGGAGTCTCCCATCTCAATAATTACCCTGCCTTGGGTCTGTAACGGTTAATTTTATGTGTCCGCTTGGCTGGGCCATGGTACCCATATATGTGATCAAACGTTAGTCTGGATGTTTCTATGAAGCTTTTTTTTAAGATGAGAGTAACATTTAAATCCATAGATTTTGAGTAAAGCAGATTCCCCTCCATCTTGGGGATGGCCTCATCCAATAAGTTAAAGGCCTTCAAAGAGAAAGACCAACCTCCCCCAAAGAAGGGAGAATTCCGACAGCAGACTGCTGCTGGACTCATACTACAGCATCACCTCTTCCCTGGGTCTCCAGTAAGCTGGCCCACACTGTAGATTTTGGACTTGCCAGCCTTCACAATCACATGAACCAGTTTCTTAAAATAAATCTCTCTCTCTATCTATCTATCTACACACACATACACACACATACACACACACACACACACACACACACACACTTCTATTGCTTCTGTTTCTCTGGGGAACCCTAACACTGTTTCCATCACCAAGCCGTTTTCAATTTGCTACCCATTTTTAAGAGTACCCTAGAAGCTGCTAACATAGAGCCCAGACTAGGGCTCATTTTTCCTCTTTTAAACTTTCACAAAGAGTAAGACTTACTGTAATCTGGGTAAATAGACAGAGTGTTCTCTGCTGTGGAACACATTAGACTCTGTGGCCTCGAGACTCACCCTGATCACCCTTTCCACCAACGCGAAGGCATCGTATTCTGTATATAATGTCATAGCAGAGAGCTAGAGCTGGACAATGCAAGTTCTCTGCTTTCTGCTCCTCTATTGACCAGTCATATTGACTTTGATCAGGTCAAGAACTTTTCATTGCTTCAGTTTCCCCATCTCCTTGTATAACGCTTCTTTCTCCAATATTCTGAGCTCCTTCCATAAGCAGGTGCCCCAGAAGAGCAAGTGTGGCTATTGATCTGGTCCTACAGTCACAGAAAGGCTCCAAATAACACACCTGAACCCATTACCCTGCTTTGTTACACATTAAAAGCCTGGAGATTACCAGAAGTATTTGGTTTGGGTTGTTCTTTGAAAGATATGACTGTTCCCACAAATATGCATAGAATACTCGTGGAGGACTCTTGAATCACAAAGGCAGGTCCTTCCCTCTTCTTGCCACAGTCTTTGATGGTGGTAAGGAATGTGTTTACTCAAGTTCACAAAGGAGAGCTTGGTTTGCTCTGTTTTAGCAACAGATTAGAATTTTCAAAGAAATACTGGCGTGGGTCATTTATTGGAATAAGCTTTGAAGCCATGCTGAAATCTTATCAGTGTGTCAAAATGTAAAAACTCCCACCTGTACATCTCCCTCCCAAGAGCTCTTTTGAGCAGCTGCCACCTCCTCCTTCGCTTGCTGATTATGTGTGAACAGAAGCAGAGCATATACTCAGCGCTGGGCACTAGAGACCACGGTAAGTCATTTCTATCTCCTCGTGGCCTATCTGGTAGGTAGCTTCAAAGCAAACATGAATTCCTAGGGATGTATTATAAATATATTATGTGATTAAAGTGTGCTGGCTCACCTGCAGTGGATTTGTACTCACTCTCTCGGAACCCCCATTTTTCCAGCCATTATCTTCCCAAAGGGAAGGCCTTGCTCACTGGGCTCTTTTTAAAAGGTGTGCAAATCTCAACACCGCAACCATTTAATGCCACAAACGTGATTGTAAAGAGAGCGCAACAGAATGAAAATACTGTCTTTTCATTACCCATCAACAGAAAGAAGGCTTATGTGTAAGACACCCGTTGCAGGCGGGTCTAGTGTGTATATTCATTCGTTCAGGAAACACGGCAAATTCCTTCACTTACAAAACTGTACAAAATAAGGTCAAAAGTCAGCCCAAAAGTACCTTGTGAAGAAAAGGTCCTCCAAAGAAGAATCGACCTCCCTCTAACTTTTGACCGTTACAGCTTTCTCTTCTAGGCAATTTCTCTGCAGACCAACGATAAACCTCTGGTTTTTAGAACAATTCAGCTCATGTGGGATAATTGCGTTTGAGGGCATTCAGAGTATGCTGTCATATTTTAACTTCAGAACTTCTTTTGGTTGAACAGGATTTCTCCCCATCTCTCTAACTGCATCCACCCCAAGCTGCAGGCGGCTGAACTTCATTCTGTAAAATCCTCATCGCCAACACACGAAAACCAGAGAACTAAATCCAGAAAGCGTCAGACAGCGGGGCCGGTGGACAATGAAATCAAGACACACCTCTGATCTAACTTAATGCTTACATATATTTTGAAAAGGGAAAACTTCAAGCAAGCACGGCATAGATTTTTACTTTCTGGCCTACACGGCAACACTTCTCTTCTACTCTCCTGGAAAGCTGAGCAAAACCTCTCTCACAAATAACACCCAAGAAGAACTTACCGCCTAAGTGTTATCTTCCCAGCTCAACGTCACAATTACTTAGTGTGCTGAGCACTATACGTCTTTTAATTTCCTATAATCCCTCCCCATAGTATAATGTGGAATTCCATTTATTCTATTTTAAAAGGGATGATGTCATCCAGGGTGGAAACTATGACCTGATTGAAAGTACTGAAGCCTTGCTATGTCTCAGACTGGGCTCTGGCACATGGCGAAGTATAAATTAAACTCTTCTGCAGACATTTGATCTCTTGCTATGAAAAGGGATACTGTGTTTCCTCTGTTTAACGGTATTCTCTGTCCACTGTGAAAAGAAGCCTGTTTGCTTAAAAAAGTGTGGCATATTTTTTCCACTATGAGTGGCACAGCAAATGAAATCACAGCACACCCCAAATATAGTTCCAATAGTCTACAGGAATTGTACATCGATCAAGAGAAGCCTGTGTTGAAATTGTGGTTACTTAATATGAGAGGAATAATTTAATAATATGACCGAACACAACCGCATCTCTGGATGCTAAGAAGGGCAGCTCCTGTTGAGTGTCCACCTGCAGACAGCTCTGTGCAAAGCAAGTTAAACAGAAACAGCCATGCCTTCTAATTCCAGCCCATCTCCCTGCACCCCAGAGGCTTCCCACACACAAAGTTAGGATATCACCGTTACCGGTGGGACCTTACTCTAAAAGTGCATGCATGCTTTATCAATTGAGTAGAAACACTCTCTCTTCTCTTTGCTGCTGCAGATCCTATATGCTTTATTAAAATTGTAATTGTTCCTTGTGAAAGGATGTAAACTCTGAAAATTTCTCTGATAGCATGCGACGAAAATGCCCTACGATAAACCTTTCGTTAGTCTCTGGCATGTGGTAGGTGCTGTTTGGATTGAGTGAACAGGGCTATCACCCTTGAGGGAAAACTCTAGCAGAGATTTTCAAACTCTGCTCTGCCCTGTCTGTGGAGGTGTTTCAGGAGTTACCAAAACACCATTTTCCATTTAACATCAACTCTTTGTTATCCTCATGACTTGAACTCTCCTCTCCAACCACAGGGAGGCTGGTGAATTAGGAAGGTGCTGATTTAGAGCTGGGAAACCCTGCAGACATGCTCCCCTACCCCACTCCTCTAGCCCCCGATGAAAATATAGCTGTTCCTACTTGTCTATATACTGAGGTTTTGGAAAAAGTATCCAGCTGCTTTAAAACTAGTTTGAAAAAAACCATTGCTGGCAGGCAGGTTTTTGCCTTAGGTAAGTTTTACTTGTAATGGTTTCTATGGAGGGATGGCATAGATGAGGATGATGACAGAGCAGGTACCACAGACCCAAAATTTCACCTTCATTGTCACATAAGCATGTATTTCATTGTATTTGGAAGAAACAAATGATTTATTTTTCTTAACTGAAGCACCAATTACAAATTTATTTCACTTAGTAATGAAAAGAAAATATCGCCTGACCCACAATTTTTTTTTACTGCAAACTAATTGGCAGTACTTTAGTAATCGGGAGACCCAATAAACAAGTTGGCACAGTGGCTTTTTATATTGCTTTCATTCCTTCTACTAAAATAACCTACAAAATTATAGAATGTGTAACCCCAACGCTTTCCTCATTATTTTGATGCTACATTATAGCGTCTCTTAAAGTTTAATGCTACATATATGGTGAGTTGAAGAATGCTGTCATACTCAATGTACTCGATCATTTGTGCAATGTTTCCCAAAGTTCCCTGAAGTGCAGGAACAGCTGGTGAGCTTGACAAAAACAGATCCTTGGACCCCAAACCAGACCTACTGAAGCAAAGTTCACAGAGGGCATGTCTAGTAGGCTGCACACCTAACAGGCACCCAGGATGATTCTTATCCTCACAGAAGTGGCGAGAACTACGGGGAGAAGTAAATCAAGTCCAGCCTCAATTAAAATGGGTGATTGCCCATTTCACCCTGAGTGTAGCTCTCCCATTGCAGAGTGGTCATTCAACTCGAGAGGTTAAAACCTGGCTGTCTTGGAAAGTGCACACAGCTGTCTTGCCAAGACACTAGACTAGCTGAAGTGATCAGTTTGGGATCAAAAGTTAAATACTTTACATCTGAATGACATAACAGATACGTACAGAACATGTGTTTTTCCAGTGTATGTAACTGTAAGAGCATTTGCTTCACCCAAATATCCCCTTCATCTTAATGCATTGGAAAGAGAAAATAACTACCAGAATATGGCAGCAGAGATGGGGAAAGCCAGATTGTGTTTATCTTGTTTTTGAAAACTTTTATTGTGCAATTTTGCATTACCCCCACAGCCCTGGGGGACACTTCTGAGTTTCCTTTAAACTCCTCAAGAATACCATTCCTCAGACACTAAGGAACTGATGGTATCGCATGTTTATCCTTCTGAAAGTCCTTCATAAAATGATTGGTGTGTGTCTTCATGGGTGACAAATAACGTCCCTCAACGAATGATACATTAACTTTGCAAGAAAAGGGAAGTGTTGAGTGGCTATCTGTGAATTCAAACAGTGTAGACAGTGAAGCGAGGAAAGGCGGGTCAAGAAAATGTATATTGGGCTTCCCTGGTGGCGCAGTGGTTGAGAGTCCGCCTGCCGATGCAGGGATCACGGGTTCGTGCCCCGGTCCGGGAAGATCCCACATGCCGCGGAGCGGCTGGGCCCGTGAGCCATGGCCGCTGAGCCTGCGCGTCCGGAGCCTGTGCTCCGCAAGGGGAGAAGCCACGACAGTGAGAGGCCCGCATACAGCAAAAAAAATTAAAAAGGAAAACGTATATTACCAGTGTAACGAGATTCACTTTGGGACCCCAAATGAACAACTAACCAATTAATCACTTCGGAGCTGGAATCGTGCAGACTGGCCAGATTTATCTGCCTCCTTGCCCTTCAAAACCCTTCAGAGGCTCTGAGGCTCCTATAGGATCGAGTTCAAACTGCTTAGCCTGGCCCAGGAAGTGCTCTGTGGATCCCGCTTTCCCCTTTCCCTTCATCTTCTTTCAGTCCTAAACTCCACTTACGATTCAGCATCAGTAACCCCTTGTAGATTCCTGTAGGGATATTTCCCACGCCTTGCTGGTGCATCGCCTCTATCTGGAGTTGCTGCCTTAGCTCCTGTCTTTAGGATCTAGCTTAGGGGTCATCTTCTTGAAGAAGACATCCCTCCTCTGTACTCCGTCTTTGTCATTGAAATAATTGGTGTCACGAAGCTGATTGGCTCTTTTTTTTTTTTTTTTTTTTTTTTTTTTTGCGGTACGCGGGCCTCTCACTGTTGTGGCCTCTCCCGTTGCGGAGCACAGGCTCCGGACGCGCAGGCTCAGCGGCCATGGCTCACGGGCCCAGCCGCTCTGCAGCATGTGGGATCTTCCCGGACCGGGGCACGAACCCGTGTCCCCTGAATCGGCAGGCGGACTCTCTCAACCACTGCGCCACCAGGGAAGCCCCCCTGATGGGCTTTTATGCCCACAACGCCCAGTACAGAGCCTAGCCCATGGAAGGTTCTTAAAAAGACGGCTCTGGACTAAAAGAATCTTCATCAATCTCTAGAGCGTTTGTGAGTAGTTGAAATGATGAGACCAGATCATCCCTCCCAATAGTGTTTTCTGTTGTCTGCTGTCCTTCAGAAATGACCACAGTAATTTTTTCTTCCAGCCTTGGAGAGCCCAGCAGTACAAACAAACACTCCGTGCACTTCTGATAGAATATATTCTTTGGTATGCAACGTGATTCTTTTTCTGCCTATTACGTGTATATTGAAAAACTTAGTTGCACCTTTTCCTTTCGAGGTGCTTAGAAACCATGTTGTTTCACATACAAAGGCCTATAGAGCAATGCCCACTGCACTCTGAATGAGGCCTTTGTTCTCAGTGCTGTTTTGGTAGGAAATGGTTGCTATTTAGGTCTCCAAGAGGGAATATAAACTATGCTCACCTAATCAAACAGACCAGTAAATGCAGCAGTTAATCTGACAACTTAAAATTCCTGAGCCGCATTCTGAGAAACAATCTAACACCAACGATCATTTAAAGCCTATGTAAATCATAAGCCTTTTGGTGACTAAGAGGTTTATTGTATTTTATTTCATTTCATTTTATTAATTACTGCTAACGCCTGTTTCTAAATCATATTTCAGCTTGGAGATTCCTTGCTGGTGGAAAAGATAAGAAATCACATTGGAAAATACAGCATGAAAGCCGACAAATACCATCCGTTATCCGGATGTCTAGAGAGGAGGGAGATGGGACGGGTGAAGATATAAAAGGGAAGCGTGACGCCATCATACTGGTGCTCTAGAAAGGAGAAGTGATCCTGAGGACAGGAGAAACCCGAGTGCATGTCTGGGATGCCTAAGGAGCTAGCTGGCCCATTGTTCTGTCTTTTCAGATAGTTACTTCAAATTAATTTGCCCTGTGGTTACAAAAGAAAAAGCAGTCCCTGTTTGTTCAAGTTATTTACAATTTTACAATGCCCTCACAAAGTCACCTTGAAGGTTTAGTCACCACTTGAGGAACAAAAGCACTGAAACAATACGTGCATGAAAAAAAAATCCACCTTGTTCTTAAAGGCCACATACAATGATAGTTTAAACCCAAGCAACAACAACAAAAAGATCTCTTTGTTTGAGGGATGGGATATAAATATCACCATTTAGATCCTACCTGTTTGCTAACCATGGCAATAGCCTCTTAAAACTATGTCCTTGCAATATATCAGGGAGCAGAGCCCAACATGCACACAGCATGTATTAAAAGCTCTATCTGAACTATTTCTTCCCTCTTGAAAAAAAAAATCTAGGGTTTCTGGTTTTTAAAGGAGCCATTGTCGCTTCTGGTAGAATGTTTATTTTACCGTCTCCTGCACAGCGGAGGGCATTTCAGCTATAAAGAGTGATTATAGAGCACTGGGGCGATTTGAATACTCTAATCAATGCTAGTTAAAGTAGGAATAAATAAACTTTCATGGCACCAGGTTTCCTACCCTTCATGGAAATTATTGTTAATTTATTGAATCAATAATCTTAAAACAATAAATTATGATGCCCTTTGTTTTACTAAGCCCTTCCTGCAGTGTGTTAAAAGCCAGGGCTTTATAAATATTGCAACAGGATTCTTCTTCTCATTAACTCTGTCACTGTTTGAGATGATTTGGTTTCACCCTTCAGCTGTTCAATAATTATTACTTATAAAAGCATATTTATTGCAAATCAAGGAGAAAGATTTGGGGTTGGTACAGGCTGGAAGTTGCCTGTCCAGAAGGAATCCTTGTCCTCAGTATTTTTCTCTTAGCCACATTCCCAGGTTTTCATCTGTTCTCCACTAAAACCCTTAGGAAAAACAAAACTCCTGGATTTACCAGGGGGTAAGAGGGGGAGGGATAAATTGAGAGATTGGGATTGACATATACACACCACTCTATATAAAATAGATAACTAATAAAGACCTACTGTAGAGCACAGGGAACTCTACTCAAAACTCTGTAATGGCCTATATGGGAAAAGAATCTAAAAAAGAGTGGACATATGTATATGTATAACTGAGTCACTCTGCTGTACAGCAGAAACTAACACAACATTGCAAGTCAACTATACTCCAATAAAAATGATAAAAAAGAAAATAGGTAAATAAAATGTACAATTCAGAGGTTTTTAGTAAAACAAAACAAAATGAAACAAAAAACTCCTGGATTCATTTTGAATTTCACATCTCCTACTCGCCTGACTTCTTAAGGATAAGATAGAGTGCCTCAAACGGTGCCTGGCGCACGGCTGACTAACGCAAATAGGTTTCCTCTCTGGGGCCATCCTGGGACTGCTTCTCCACCCCACACATGTTTAACAGGTCATAAGAACTGTATCCTTGAAATCTTTCTTAGTTTTCTCATTATGTTTTTACCTTTCATAGCAATCAAAGTATCTTTGGGGTACCTATTCATCCTGTTACAAAACTGTACCCAAATGCAAAGTCTCTGGCTTTAAAAAATAAAATATAATGGAGAAAAGTGCACATTTGGGGTAATATCTGCAGATGAGGCATTACTGTAGAAGCGATGTCCCAGAAGCTCCTAATATCCAAAGCTTTCTGTATAGATTAAGCTCCTCTAATGGCTCTATAGCTACTATGTACAATTATCTGCCGGCTAACAGCATCCCTTAAAACAGACGTCAGGGATCTTTGAAGCCGAGCTCTGCATACCTTAATTACGGAACCAATTTGGGACACTATTTGTTCCAACATTTTGTAAAGGCCTTCCCTAGATTATAAGAACACATCGAATTCAGGATTATTTTTTTGTGCTTGGAGACTACAGAATTGAATGCAGGCAGTAGGCATGGCCCCCCAGGGTGCTGGCATTTACCACCACATTCTACTGGGGGGGGGTGGGGGGGAGGTTTACAGTTTTTGTTACAGGGCTGACCTAAAACCAGAAATATTATTCCCTGGAGCTGAACCTGTGACAGAAGTTCCCAGTCCTTGGGATCCAACTCTGACGATGGGACTGTAATAATTTAGCACCTGAAGGGCCCAACAGGGAAACTAGAAGCTGACCATGTATTCCATTAGTCATTGGTATACTGCTTTGAGGAATTCCCTGTGAGTTCAGTAAAATTTCAAGGAATCTTCCTGGGATTCTGAAGAGTTCAAGAGAGGCACCTGGACCAAAGGTGGGAAAGGAAACCCAATACGTGTTGAATACCTGCAATAAGCCAGAAGTGGGGACTTCCCGGGTGGCACAGTGGTAAGAATCCGCCTGCCCATGCAGGAGACACAGGTTCGGGCCCTGGCCCGGGAGAATCCCACATGCTGTGGAGCAACTAAGCCTGTGCGCCACAACTACTGAGCCTGCAAGCCACAACTACTGAGCCCGTGTGCCACAACTACTGAAGCCTGCACATCTAGAGCCTGTGCTCCCAACAGGAGAAGCCACCGCAGTGAGAAGCCTGAGCACCGCAAAGAGGAGTGGCCCCCGCTAGCCACAACCAGAGAAAAAGCCCACGTACAGCAACGAAGACCCAACGCAGCCAAGGAAAAAAAAAAAAGCCAGAAGTGATGCTAATCTAACCACATCCTTCTAGAGCTCAACATTGGCAGAGGCCCTCAGTCTGATCCACTTGGAAGAGATGCTCCAAGCAAGGAAATTCCTGGACCAGGTGTGCTTTACAGGAAGGCTATGGTTAAAGGAAGGATTCTAGCCCAGTCCTAAATATATATTCCCAAAGCAGATCAAGGGCTCCTGGAATCTGGTTGCAGAATAAGGGAGAATCGACTCCATGGGTATTAATTACATTCAACTGCTAACAACGCTACTCAGTCAGTAAGGACTGGCTATAATAAACATAAAAGGATGGATGGTACGTACTTGCTACTGCGTGGCAAGCACTACCACTGGTGACGTGCGTCTGTGTGTGTATGATTTCATTGGTTCTCACAACAACTCTTTAACTAATGTGTTGCAGTCTCGATTTTAGAAACAAAGAATGGATATTCAGAGGGGATGAGGGACTTGCCCAAGGTAACACAGTGGCAGAGCCATTAGTCACATCTGGGCCTTCTTCGATTCGAAGTCCATCCTTATGTCACCAGGCCATGCAGACAGATGTCTCCTAAAATTATTTTGTCACTTCAGTCTGTGTATCTTCAGGGACTAGGTAACTTTCTTAGAATTTTCTCTTTTACTCATAGAAATTAATCCAAACCTTGCCCTCATGGATATTCCACTCAAATTCTCATAAAGAAAGAATCAATATCCATTAGGTACAGGATTGAAAGACTTCAGTGAATTCATTCATAAATGGGAAGGTTCGATATTGATTTAACATTAGTGGGTCTATTAATATTAAATTTGATTAATGGTGTTCTTCTGGCATCTTCTGGCATAGCCCTTTGAGGTTTGTTCTCTTCTCCTTCGAGATCAATGGAATGGATTCTCCCTTTTTGTTTGGTAAGAGATTCAGGCTAGCTCAAGAAATGGGAGGAGAGGTTATTATATGGTGAGATAAATAAAATACGATATATATATATAAAATTATACACACAAAACATATTATATGTACATATAATGTATTAAGTATATATACACACAAAAACTGTATCTTGGGGGGATCCAAGAAAAGCCATACATCTGGGCTTCATGGCCAGATGTATTTAAGATAGCTCTAGAAATTGAGTTATTTTTGTCACTTTGTGTTGTGGATACAGGGCTCACTGCTCAACACCCCCATCAGACTGAGGTTCTCATCCCCACTCAGGGAGTGTTGGTTTCTGGTGACTGGTAATTGGGTCCCTCTCCAGGAATTGCCCTTGGTGAAAAGGAGCCACCTAGCTCAAAGTTACTCATCCTCATGCAAGGACTCGTCTCCGTGAGGGTGTAAAGGCTCTGCCTCTTGCTCTCTGGGGCCCACCTTTGATGTATCATTCTAGCTCCAGAGCTCCCATTGGATCAGATGAGGTTCCGTTGCCACTGCATCTGACTTGTCTCTCCCTCTGCCCAGTACTGCTTTTCTTTCTCCCTCATAGCTAATTTCCCAGAGAACTTTCCCCACTAAAACTCCTGGTAACTCCAGTAGTTTTGTCTTTCCTAAGGGTTTTAGTGGAGAACAGATGAAAACCTGGGAATGTGGCTAAGAGAAAAATACTGAGGACAAGTATTCCTTCTGGACAAGCAACTTCCAGCCTGTACCAACCCCAAATCTCTCTCCTTGATTTGCAATAAATATGCTCATGCCTTCCTTAAAGCAAGTACTCAAAAATGCTTTTCCTCTGCCCTTAAGTGATAGAAATCAGACCCAAACCTTCTTCTTCAGACTCATTTCCTGGGTTCTTTATTCTTGACATAGCTCCCCAGAATGTGAGTGGATTGTAATGTGTATAACACACTATTTGATCAAATAGACCATCGTCTGGACATATTGTTTCCAAATTTCAGCCAATTTTTGTTTCTCTGGGGTTGCCATGGTTAACAGAAAATGCATTGGGCTTGGAATTAGAGAACCTAGGCCAAGTTTCTGCTCTACTATGAGCTGAGTGGTCCACAGTCATGTCTCATGCACCCAGCAGTTCTCAGTGGTAACTACATAGAGAGAATCTAAGACTCCGTTCTACAGTAGGAGCTGAAACAGAGAAATTAATATAATCCAGAGAAGCTAAGGGAACAGATGAAAATCAAGTTTGAAGCTACCTTCTCTTCTCTTGACCATTGAGTGCTACCCGTCCCCACCACGCTAGACAACTCTTCGGCTATTAGTGTATCTTCCACTACGATTTCCAAATTAGCATTTATTTCTGGGCTTCTAGATGGGTATACCAGGACCACTCAACACCACAGGATGAACATGCTCTCTGGAGCATCAATTTTACCAGAATATACATTGAGAAAAATATGTAAAATAAAATGTGTCCAGCTATGGCTCAAAAGTGCTACATTTGAGAATGAAGTACATGCTTCTGGCATTCCACACTGTATCCTTTCAATCACCTCCGATTACATCTAGTGAAGGACAGCTCTCATGCAAGTCCACAACATCCCAGCCTGAGTGCCCACCCCAACTGTAATTTTTCTGTCTCAAGCCCTTTCCCCAAACCACCAGTGCTTTATCAAGCTGCCAGAAGGGCAGACCCAGAAGTGCAGGAGAGCTAATGTCCTTGGGCAGAATCCACAGCTAATGAGGGGTAAGTACCCCAGCCCCTGTCCTTCAGAGGAACAGTCCTAAGGCGCAATATACATGGTTCTGCAGAGGGTTGAGCCCCAGTGCCTGCAAAAGGAAGAAGGTCAGTGATGCATCCTTTACTGCCTCTCTTCCTTCCTTGCCCACTCTCCCACCTCTCTCACCTTCCAAATAAACTACCTGTACCCAAGTCCTTGTCTCAGGCTCTGCTTCTGGGCTTAAGGGCAGCCAGCTGGTTGGAAGAATGGACTTGAGCTACAATTGCCCAGCACTTTATAATAAACTAAAGAGATGCAATTGTATGCTTAGGACATTGAACTGCCAACAGATATATGATAGACTGGAAAGCAGCATTCTCATCTACTAAATTTTAAAAGATGTCAAAAAGTTTCTCTCTTATGGTAGCTACTTTGGACCATGCTCTAAACTGCAATCTATTCTTCTCTCTGATTAAGGATCTAGGGTGGAAAAAATAGAATAATTCTGATCTTAATTATCAATATTCACCACTCATATGACCTACCAGGAGTTAATCATAACTGAATTGTCATTGCCAAGTCTACCAAACTGCGTTTCAGCAGGTGGGGCTTAGGGATGTTTAAGTGTTTGGTTCACTTCGTTACTTTAGTCGCTATGAGGCTGAAGGAGGACCATGTTACAAGGAGACTCTGCCCTATTTCTCAGGCAAAAGAAAATGCAAGGCTGATTCAGTAACGTGGGCAACCGTGGCTATATGAGCCACATTATCATAAAATTAACTTCCCTGAAAATCTGACCAAAAAGCTACATACACAGGGTATATTGCTGCTCGTCCCTAGAGGATTTCAGGAACCATTGCTTAATTTAAAAACTACCATCACAATTAAGGCTCTTCCTAAACATAAAAAATACTCATCGCATCCCAATTACATATATATGTATTTGGACACTCTGTCCCTTATTGATCATTTGTCTTGGGGAAAGATGGGTAAAACATTGTTGACGTTATTTCAAGGTGAAACTGAAGAAAGGAGGTGAATGAAAGGAAATTAGTGGCTGGTTTTTAACTCTTCGTTGTGTGATAGAATTTCAATTTATATCCATTAAACTATTCCTCAGGATGCCCTGTGCCAGATTATCTGATTCATCATCCTTCACTTAATCTTGTAATCTGCATTGTATAAATTAGGGTCTTCTTTAAGTTTTATGAGAGAGATTTAAGTACTGACTTTGGCAAGGCATGTAGGTTGCTTTTGCTCTACTGAAGTTCAAGAAAAACGGTACTGTTTGTACAAGACTTCCATCCTCATCCTCACTGGCTTGAATTTTGTTTTGTTTGGAGAGAAGTGACAAACAAAACCCTCTATCAAAAGTGATGAGGAAGTCACAGTTTACAATAGCTCCTCTTTTAAAAATTTAACATTGTTACTTTAATTCCTTTTATGGTCAGTGATGCGTGCACCCCTGCATCCTCTGAATGTGGAAGACTTAGTGGTGACATCAAACTGAGGCCCTGTTGTCGAGATCAGGCAACAAATTAATGGTCTGGTTATGGACATATTGTGTGTGTTCTGTGAACTTGTAAATTAGGGATAGATTGCTTTTGTCTTATCCTCTTTAAAATACAGAGACTGGACGCAAACACTGCTATTTGATGACCAAAAAAAAAAAAAAAAAAGCACAGCCACACTACTGTCATTCATCCAGCTGCTTCCAGCATGTGCTGATTTCATGCAGTGTCCAAATAATGACCCTTCTCAAACCTGGGGGATGGAATAAAATGGGTGACATGATAAACTCTACTGAATCACACCTCTCCTGTGTTCTAGTAGTTTGAATCCATTGCCAGAAACCACGTGTCCTTGGCACCAACTGGTTCAGGAAGAATTATACAAAGTACTCTGACTTTATTTTTCCCTCTTTGAAATGAAGGAGACTTCATTAGAATCTTGGTGTTTATACAAGAATATGTCATTCATATTGACGTACACCTGAACATAAACACTTTTTTTTCACTGAGAGCAGTTTGAAAATGGTAATGTTCCATGTAAATGTCCTTATAATTTTGTTTCTGGGATGTTTCACTGCCTTGTTGGTAGTTATGTGTTAACATTTCTTGCCAGCCTACTTGATGTGAATTGATCTATAGTTTGTACAGTTCCCGTACCACCCTCTGCTAAAAGGCAGTACAGAGTTTTCCAGCTCAAGCCACTGAGGGAACAGTAAGGGTACATAGTTCTGGGGTGTAGTGACAGATTATGTGATCTTTTAAAAAATATAGGGGACTTCACTGGTGGTGCAATGGTTAAGAATCAGCCTGCCAATGCAAGAGACATGGGTTCGAGCCCTGGTCCAGAAAAATCCCACATGCCACGGAGCAACTAAGCCCGTGCGCCACAACTACCGAGCCTGCCCTCTAGAGCTCACAAGCCACCACTACTGAAGCCCACACGCCTAGAGCCCGTGCTCTGCAACAAGAGAAGCCGCTGCAATGAGAAGCCTGCCCACTGCAATGAAGAGTAGCCCCCGCTCGCCGCAACTAGAGAAAGCCCGCGTGCAGCAACGAAGACCCAACACGGCCAAAGTTAATTAATTAATTAATTAATTATTTTAAAAAGTATAGGATTTGACACAGACTTCAATAAGAAGTATATTCTGGGCTTCCCTGGTGGCTCAGTGGTTGAGAGCCCGCCTGCCGGTACAGGGGACACGGGTTCGTGCCCCGGTCCGGGAAGATCCCACATGCCGCGGACCAGCTGGGCCCGTGAACCATGGCCGCTGAGCCTGCGCGTCCGGAGCCTGTGCTCCGCAACGGGAGAGGCCACAACAGTGAGAGGCCGGCGTACGGCAAAAAAAAAAAAAAAAAGAAGCCTATTCTAATGTAACTCATTCATTGATTCATTCATTGCTCAAACACTTACCACCTATTGTGTGATCCAACTATGTATGCCTGGGGAGTTTCAAAGTAACCAAGACACATTACTCTTTAAGAACTCATGGTCCAGTGAGGAGGGAAGGTCAACAGTCACAATCAGAGAGATAAGGCTCATATAAGATGCACAAAGGGCTAGAAATATGGATGACGGATGACGAGGCAGTTGTATTTTATAGTTCCAGGAGAAAATGAACCTGATTTTCATTGCTTCAAATCCACGTGGCCTTCCTTGGAAATATCTTCTCGGTAAATTAAGAGAATTCAATAAAAAGTTCTACCTTTTTAGACTCTGATGCTCCAGTGCAGGGAAGAAAAAGAAAATGATCTATTTTTGCTCACATGGCTGCTTGATGGGCCATCATCTTGGTCAGAGTCAACTCTGCAGCATAACTCACAGTTCTTATCTCTGCAGCTGCACACAGGGCTCTGAATGTTCACACAGGGAAGCAAACCGATGATGGAAATCTCTTTCTAACAGAAATGTAGGCTAGATGAACTTTCTGTTACTTTAGATTTATTCTCCTTTTTGGAGGCAAATTCTAAGAAGGATGGATTATAGGCTCCTTGAAAGATCCTCATTTTACAGAGAGCATTTGAAAAAGACTAGAAGGTGGGGGGAAGTAGGGAAAAAGGAAGGAAAAAAGGGAGAGAAAGAGAGAGGGAGGGAGGGATGGCAGGAAGGAGAGAAGAAGAAATAAAGGCATGCAAGATAGCGATAGTATTTGGAGTAAGAGATTTTTTTTCTGCTACAAAAAATAACACAAGTCACACCACATCAATTAACACAGGAAGTAAAGAAATACTGGGGAATAAAATCTAGCCCACAGTCCTTCTGTAAATTGACTTTATCACTGGACAGTCATCTATTATTGAATATACTGGGTCAATTCACACTTGTCTATCCTGTTATCAAATGCTGCCTGTTAATTTTTCTGTGACCAGTTCTGGTGTGTGGAGCATACTAACCCAACTGAAAAATAACCAGGTCTTTGGAAGCAAAAGCCAAATGACCACAGCATATAATTCTCCCATTCTGGAGAGCACAGTTCACAGGAATGGTGGAGGTCATGCACAATCACAGGAACTCCTGCTAAGTATCAAGGAGGTCCAAAGGCTATCTCTGAAAGCCCTTTCGGAAGGGAGAACAGTCCACTGTGTCTTGGGCCCAGACCCTGAGTACACCTCCCTTCATAGACATTCTTTTGCACCATAAATTTTCTTTACTATAGTCAAGCAAAACAATAGAAGGGCATTAACATGCTCTAAGAAGGGAGATTCTAACGCCATTAAAACTAGAGACAGGTCTCCTTTCTTGGATTAATACTGATTGAATGTTTCCTAAGACCTGCAATTTGTTACAATTCTCTGATGTTTGTCACGGTGATGAATTAATACAGTTGTTAAGCACATCAAATAAGATTTTTCTCCTGGAGGGAAATCACAGAAGAGGAGAATTGTTAGGAAACTATTTTGGAAGTTTCCACTAAATCGGAGTCATTTATTGTTGCTGTGCTCTTAAATAATGAAACCTAAAAAGGTAACAGCTTTTCAGTATTTCCTTTAAATTGGTATTTTATTTTGGCAAATTACCTCTAGGATAATTAAGATAATAATAATATTCAATAGATATTTATTGAGGACCCACTATGTGCGAGGCACTGTTCTAGGCTCTGGGGAAAACTAGTGAAAAAGATTGCCCTTCTTAGGGAGTCTATTTCAGTACGGAAGACAATCAATGTGTAAACTAACAAATAATTATGTAAGATGATTTTGAATATGTATAAGTGCTAAGAAGATATTAAAATATAGCAAGGGGATAGAGAATGACCGAGTCAGTATGGGGCATGGGGGCCACTTTTGTGTGGTCAAAGAGGACCTCTCTGAGCTGAGACAAGAATGATAAAATCAAGACAGATGTGCAAAGAACAAGAGTAAAATTATTCCAGGCAGAGGGAACAAGAAGTACAAAGGACCTGAGGTGGTTAATACTCTTGCTTACTACACCGTGGTCTGTAGAGTTCTTTGTAGCTTGGAGCACTTCCATATATACGGCTCCATTTGATCTTCACAACAGCTCTGGAAAAAGGGCACTGCAGGTAATGTTATTCTCACCTAACAGATGATGAGTCACACACCCAGTGGAGGATCACATGAGGCCTTAAGATGCCCATGCTTTCCATCACATCATGATGCATCTCTGGGTTTCCATGATTATAACGGGTACATAGATCATCTGAGTGGGTCGGTTAATGCCATGATTAGCTTCATTTTTTCTTCCCTTCGTGTAGCATAGTGGACAGAGCTTGAACTCTGAGTCCAACAGACCTTCATTTGAGTTCCGGTCCTGCCTCAGTCACATATGCTACCTTCCTGCTGGTTACCATAGGTGAATTGTCTGCTCTCCTGTTCAAGCCTGACCTTCCACTCAGACCCTGGATCCCAGTCCCTCTAACCTACTAAAGACATCACTGCAGAAATCTGCCCCTCCCTCCTGCATCATTTAATTTTCCATCTCTAGGGCTTCCCTGGTGACGCAGTGGTTGAGAGTCCGCCTGCCGATGCAGGGGACAGGGTTCGTGCCCCTGCGGCTGGGCCCGTGAGCCATGGCCGCTGAGCCTGCGCGTCCGGAGCCTGTGCTCCGCAACGGGAGAGGCCACAACAGTGAGAGGCCCGCGTACCGCAAAAAAAAAAAAAAAAAAAAAAATTTCCATCTCTACTGCATCATCCCCATCAGCCTATTAACATGCTATTTCTCCCACCTAAAATACTGTTCTCCTGACTCCATGTCTCCTGTGATCGGTGTGCCATTTCTTTGCTTCTCTCTTTATGAATACTGCTTGAAAGAGTTGTTTATACTTGTTGCCAACCTTTTCCTTCCTATTTTCCATATTCCCCATATTCCAGATGATCAGGATGAAAACCTTATCATTATTCTTCTCTCTCCCTCCCTCCCTCCCTCCCTCCCTCCCTCCCGTCCTCTCTCTCTCTCTCTCACACACACACACACAAACACACACACACACACACACACACACACACACACACACACACATACACACACACACCTTATCTAATTTAGCAGGAAATCCAATTAGCTCTACCTTCAACATATATCCAGATTCCAAACCCTTCTTACTGTCTCCACAGCTACCGCCCTGGTCCAAGCCATCATCCTCTCTTACCTGGATTACTAATAGCATCTTAACAGCCCTGCCTGCTGCTACAGGCTATGCCCAGGGCAGCAGCCAGAAGGATCATTTTCAAAAGTAACCCAGATTGTATCACTCCTCTGCTCAAAGCCCTCCAGGGGCTCTCATCTTGCTCAGAGTTAAATCAAAGTGCTCACGATGGCCTGTGGGGCCCACATGATCTGCTCCCACCAAGCCCCTTTGACCTTATTTCCTCCTTCCCTCCCTCCTGCTCTCCAGCTCTTGCCACATGGCTTCTATCCCCTGACTCCACTGCTAGAATGTGAGCCCCACAGAAGCAGGGATCTTTGTCTGTTTGGTTTACTCATGAATCCCGAGAGCCTGGAACAGTGCCTGGCATATAGTAAGCATTCAATAGATATTTTTTATTATTTTATTTTATTTTATTTTTTTGCGATACGCAGGCCTCTCACTGTTGTGGCCTCTCCCGTTGCGGAGCACAGGCTCCGGACGTGCAGGCTCAGCGGCCATGGCTCACGGGCCCAGCCGCTCCGTGGCATGTGGGATCTTCATTGGCAGGTGGACTCTCAACCACTGCGCCACCAGGGAAGCCCCTCAATAGATATTTTTTAAATGAATAGTCCATGCCTTCTTGACATAAAGTTAGCTGTAGATTTGCCTGGTTTTCACTTAATCTTATTAGTGTACAGAATTGCACCAGATGATGTCACAACCTTAATTACTGAATATAGTTCTCTCTTGAATATAAGGATATAAGGTGTAAAGCTCCATCTCACTTTGTATCACATAGACTTAGTCATTTATTAATATCTCTTTTACATGGAAAACTGCTCCATTGGCTGCTACCTTGGTTTAAGGATCCAATCTCCATACTGAGGGACATACTGCTTGCTTTTGTTCAGGGTATTGGTTCTCTACTACTTGGGGGCCTAGAAATAGTTAGGAAATAACCTTAAAATAGGCAATTTATTCCTTCCCAAACAGAATCAAATCTACTGTTGAGTTTCTGTTTGGATCAATGAAAGCTGCCGTGCGAATATATAGTAGTTTTTAACTTGTTCATATAAAATAGAAAAGGGTTACTTACGAAATAGAAACAAAAATATTTCCTTTTAAAATGCTTCATGACTTAGTAATTGGACTAGAACTTTCTCTGGATTAATCGAGAACCTTTCCATACACATCAGAGATGATGATAAAAACAACAGTGCTCTACTTATTGCGCTAATCATGGCACAATATATACATATATTGAGTCACTATGTTGTACACCTGAAACTAATATAACATTGTATGTCAATTACATTTCAACTTAAAAAAAAAAACCAAGGGTGCTCAAATATAGTCATGACACAGGGAAAAAATAATTGTACCTTAGACAAACAAAAAGATGGAGGAAGTAAAACATTTAACATAATAAGTTACATCTCTGACTTTGATTTGAAAAATTATTTCATTGAAGTCGCATAATTACTCCTTTTACCTCTACAACTGAAAAATGTTATGGCAGTTTTATGGAGTTTTTGCTTAACATTCTTAATGAGTTCACAATATGAGTCATTCACATATCTAAGAAAAAAAAAAATTCTCAGAATGTATTTTACACTCTTCCAAAGTTCTTCTTCTGTGGAACTCTCAGAACTTTGAAATCTGGTTATTAGTCCTGATACTTTTCCCCTTTTTATTCTCCCTTAAAGAAGAAATCAGTAAGGAGATCCTAGACACAACCCTGCTGCCCTCTTCTGCAGCCATGTGGTTCACAGCACAACATTCAAACACATCTGGGTGCAGACCTCCTAAATCAGGCCTATCCTTGCAGGGTTTGTCTTGCTTTTTTTAAAAAAAAATGAAGCAGGATTCTCAATTTTCCACAAAGCTCTACAGAGGTAATTACAACTGAGGATTGAAGGCAACACACAACTGATTGCCAAAGAGCTATGTTTGGATTATCTAGTCTTAATTAGTTTCAGTTCAGTTCAGTCCTACAGATATTTGTCCAACTTGCGGATAAGGTGCTAAGCATTAGACAAGTAAGGATTGGTCCTGCTTTTAACACAGTATGTGTAACGGTGGAAATCAGTACAGGGTGCTCTGTAACACCAACGAGGGGTGCTTGCCTAGTCCTCGGTTCAGAGAAAACTTTCTGCACGAAAATCACACCTGGGCCAAATTTTCAATATGAGTGAAGTGTAAGCTGGGCAAAACAGGGTGGAAAGGGCGTTTCCAAACTCCAATGATCCGTTTTTACCAATTTGGTTTAAAAATAAAACTGGAAAATAGGAAGGTTGAGACCTAGTATTTTAAAGGAGGCTGGATTATCTATGTGCCTTAGTTTACCTGTGCTGAGCTAACTTGGGGTAAGCTGTAGTCCCATATTTTAAATGCTTGATCTATTTTGCCTTGCATGGTATGGACTTCTTCATAAAAAAAATGAATTGCCGGGCTTCCCTGGTGGCGCAGTGGTTGGGAGTCTGCCTGCCGATGCAGGGGACGCGGGTTCGTGCCCCGGTCCGGGAGAATCCCACATGCCGCGGAGCAGCTGGGCCCATGAGCCATGGCTGCTGAGCCTGCGCGTCCGGAGCCTGTGCTCCGCAACGGCAGAGGCCACAACAGTGAGAGGTCTGTGTACCGCAAAAAAAAAAAAAAAAAAAAAAAAAAGAGTTGCCTTGGTCTGAATTTTGAGAGTAAAATTAATATATTCTGGATTAAGTCTGAGTGAAAATACATTTTAACTCAGTTAAAAAGACATTCAGGGAAGATGGCGGAAGAGTAAGAGGCGGAGATCACCTTCCTCTCCACAGATACACCAGAAATACATCTACGCGTGGAACAACTCCTGCGGAGCACCTACTGAACGCTGGCAGAAGACCTCAGACCTCTCAAAAGGCAAGGAACCCCCCACGTACCTGGTTAGGGCAAAAGAAAAAACTAAACAGAGACAAAAGGATAGGGACGGGTCCTGCACCAGCGGGAGAGAGCTGTGAAGGAGGAAAAGTGTCCACACACTAGGAAGCCCCTTCGCGGGTGGAGACTTCGGGAGGCGGAGTGGGGGAGCTTGGGAGCCGCGGAGGAGAGCACAGCAACAGGGGTGCGGAGGACAAAGCGGACAGATTCCAGCGCAGAGGATCGGGCCGACCGGCACTCACCAGCCGAGAGGCTTGTCTGCTCGCCCGCCGGGGCGGGCGGGACTGGGAGCTGAGGCTCCGGCTTTTGTCGGAGCGCCGGGAGAGGACTGAGGTTGGCGGCGTGAACACAGCCTGCAGGGCGTTGGTGCGCAGCGGCTAGCCGGGAGAGAGTCCGGGGAGGGGTCTGGACCTGCCGAAGAGGCAAGAGACTTTTACGTCCCTCTTTGTTTCCTGGTGCACGAGGAGAGGGGATTAAGAACGCTGCTTGAGAGAGCTCCAGGGACGGGCGCGAGCCGCGGCTAAGAGTGCGGAGCCCAGAGACGGACATGGGACGCTAAGGCCGCTGCTGCCGCAGCCAGGAGGCCTGTGTGCGAACACAGGTCACTAGCCACACGCCCTTCCGGGGAGCCTGTGCAGCCCGCCACTGCCAGGGTCCCGGGATCCAGGGACGGCTCCCCCGGGAGAGCGCTCGGCGCGCCTCAGGCTGCAGCCTCACGCCGGCCTCTGCCGCTGCAGGCCCGCCCCGCACTCCGTGACCCTCCCTACCCCCCGGCCTGGGTGAGCCAGAGCCTCCGAATCAGCGGCTCCTTTAACCCCGTCCTGTCTGAGCAAAGAACAGACGCCCTCCGGCGACCTACACGCACAGGCGGGGCCAAATCCAAAGCTGAGCCCCTGGGAACTGTGAGAACAAAGAAGAGAAAGGGAAATCTCTCCCAGCAGCCTCAGAAGCAGCGGATTAAAGCTCCACAATCAACTTGATATACCCTGCATCTGTGGAATACCTGAATAGACAACGAATCATCCCAAATTAAGGAGCCCTGTGGATGAAAGGCTCTTGGTGCTGCAGCCAGGAGCCAGTGCTGTGCCTCTGAGGTGGGAGAGCCAACTTCAGGACACTGGTCCACAAGAGGCCTCCCAGCTGCACATAATATCAAACAGCAAAAATCTCCGAGAGATCTCCATCTCAACGCCAGCACCCAGCTTCACTCAACGACCAGCAAGCTACAGTGCTGGACATCCTATGCCAAACAACTAGCAAGACAGGAACACAACCCCACCCATTAGCAGAGAGGCTGCCCAAAATCATAATAAGTCTACAGACACCCGAAAACACACCACCAGACGTGGACCTGCCCACCAGAAAGACAAGATCCAGCCTCATCCACCAGAACACAGGAACTAGTACCCTCCACCAGGAAGCCTACACAACCCACTGAACCAACCTTAGCCACTGGGGACAGACACAAAAAACAACAGGAACTACGAACCTTCAGCCTGCAAAAAAGGAGACCCCAAAAACAGTAAGATAAGCAAAATGAAAAGACAGAAAAACACACAGCAGATGAAGGAGCAAGATAAAAACCCACCAGACCTAACAAATGAAGAGGAAATAGGCAGTCTACCTGAAAAAGAATTCAGAATAATGATAGTAAGGTTGATCCGAAATCTTGGAGATAGAATGGACAATAGAATGGACAAATTGCAAGAATCAGTTAACAAGGACCTAGAAGAACTAAAGATGAAACAAGCAACGATGAACAACACAATAAATGAAATTAAAAGTACTCTAGATGGGATCAATAGCAGAATAACTGAGGCAGAAGAACGGATAAGTGACCTGGAAGATAAAATAGTGGAAATAACTACTGCAAAGCAGAATAAAGAAAAAAGAATGAAAAGAACTGAGGACAGTCTCAGAGACCTCTGGGACAACATTAAACGTACCAACATTCGAATTATAGGGGTTCCAGAAGAAGAAGAGAAAAAGAAAGGGACTGAGAAAATATTTGAAGAGATTATAGTTGAAAACTTCCCTAATATGGGAAAGGAAATAGTTAATCAAGTCCAGGAAGCACAGAGAGTCCCATACAGGATAAATCCAAGGAGAAATACGCCAAGACACATATTAATCAAACTGTCAAAAATTAAATACAAAGAAAACATATTAAAAGCAGCAAGGGAAAAACAACAAATAACACACAAGGGAATCCCCATAAGGTTAACAGCTGATCTTTCAGCAGAAACTCTGCAAGCCAGAAGGGAGTGGCAGGACATATTGAAAGTGTTGAAGGAGAAAAACCTGCAACCAAGATTACTCTACCCAGCAAGGATCTCATTCAGATTTGATGGAGAAATTAAAACCTTTACAGACAAGCAAAAGCTGAGAGAGTTCAGCACCACCAAACCAGCTCTACAACAACTGCTAAAGGAACTTCTCTAGGCAAGAAACACAAAAGAAGGAAAGGACCTACAATAACGAACCCAAAACAATTAAGAAAATGGGAATAGGAACACACATATCGATAATTACCTTAAATGTAAATGGACTAAATGCTCCCACCAAAAGACACAGATTGGCTGAATGGATACAAAAACAAGACCCATGTATTTGCTGTCTACAAGAGACCCACTTCAGACCTAGAGACACATACAGACTGAAAGTAAGGGGATGGAAAAAGGTATTTCATGCAAATGGAAACCAAAAGAAAGCTGGAGTAGCAATTCTCATATCAGACAAAATAGACTTTAAAACAAAGACTATTAGAAGAGACAAAGAAGGACACTACATAATGATCAAGGGATCGATCCAAGAGGAAGATATAACAATTGTAAATATTTATGCACCCAACATAGGTGCACCTCAATACATAAGTCAAATACCGACAACCATAAAAGGGGAAATCGACAGTAACACATTAATAGTAGGGGACTTTAACACCCCACTTTCACCAATGGACAGATCATCCAAAATGAAAATAAATAAGGAAACACAAGCTTTAAATGATACATTAAACGAGATGGAGTTAATTGATATTTATAGGACATTCCATCCAGAAACAACAGAATACACATTTTTCTCAAGTGCTCATGGAACATTCTCCAGGATAGATCATATCTTGGGTCACAAATCAAGCCTTGGTAAATTTAAGAAAATTGAAATTGTATCAAGTATCTTTTCTGACCACAACGCCATGAGACTAGATATCAATTACAGGAAAAGATCTGTAAAAAATACAAACACATGGAGGCTAAACAATACACTACTTAATAATGAAGTGATCACTGAAGAAATCAAAGAGGAAATCAAAAAATACCTAGAAACAAATGACAATGGAGACACAACGACCCAAAACCTGTGGGATGCAGCAAAAGCAGTTCTAAGGGGGAAGTTTATAGCAATACAAGCCCACCTTAAGAAGCAGGAAACATCTCGAATAAACAACCTAACCTTGCACCTCAAGCAATTAGAGAAAGAAGAACAAAAAAACCCCAAAGCTAGCAGAAGGAAAGAAATCATAAAAATCAGATCAGAAATAAATGAAAAAGAAATGAAGGAAACAATAGCAAAGATCAATAAAACTAAAAGCTGGTTCTTTGAGAAGATAAACAAAATAGATAAACCACTAGCCAGACTCATCAAGAAAAAAAGGGAGAAGACTCAAATCAATAGAATTAGAAATGAAAAAGGAGAGGTAACAACTGACACTGCAGAAATAAAAGAGATCATGAGAGATTACTACAAGCAACTCTATGCCAATAAAATGGACAATCTGGAAGAAATGGACAAATTCTTAGAAATGCACAACCTGCCAAGACTGAATCAGGAAGAAATAGAAAATATGAACAGACCAATCACAAGCACTGAAATTGAAACTGTGATTAAAAATCTTCCAACAAAGAAAAGCCCAGGACCAGATGGCTTCACAGGCGAATTCTATCAAACATTTAGAGAAGAGCTAACACCTATCCTTCTCAAACTCTTCCAAAATATAGCAGAGGGAGGAACACTCCCAAACTCCTTCTATGAGGCCACCATCACCTTGATACCAAAACCAGACAAGGATGCCACAAAGAAAGAAAACTACAGGCCAATATCACTGATGAACATAGATGCAAAAATCCTCAACAAAATACTAGCAAACAGAATCCAACAGCACATTAAAAGGATCATACACCATGATCAAGTGGGGTTTATTCCAGGAATGCAAGGATTCTTCAATATACGCAAATCTATCAATGTGATAAACCATATTAACAAACTGAAGGAGAAAAACCATATGATCATCTCAATAGATGCAGAGAAAGCTTTTGACAAAATTCAACACCCATTTATGATAAAAACCCTGCAGAAAGTAGGCATAGAGGGAACTTTCCTCAACATAATAAAGGCCATATATGACAAGCCCACAGCAAACATCATCCTCAATGGTGAAAAACTGAAAGCATTTCCACTAAGATCAGGAACAAGACAAGGTTGCCCACTCTCACCACTATTATTCAACATAGTTTTGGAAGTTTTAGCCACAGCAATCAGAGAAGAAAAGGAAATAAAAGGAATCCAAATCGGAAAAGAAGAAGTAAAGCTGTCACTGTTTGCAGATGACATGATCCTATACATAGAGAACCCTAAAGATGCTACCAGAAAACTACTAGAGCTAATCAATGAATTTGGTAAAGTGGCAGGATACAAAATTAATGCACAGAAATCTCTGGCATTCCTATATACTAATGATGAAAAATCTGAAAGTGAAATCAAGAAAACACTCCCATTTACCATTGCAACAAAAAGAATAAAATATCTAGGAATAAACCTACCTAAGGAGACAAAAGATCTGTATGCAGAAAATTATAAGACACTGATGAAAGAAATTAAAGATGATACAAATAGATGGAGAGATATACCATGTTCTTGGATTGGAAGAATCAACATTGTGAAAATGACTCTACTACCCAAAGCAATCTACAAATTCAATGCAATCCCTATCAAACTACCACTGGCATTTTTCACAGAACTAGAACAAAAAATTTTGCAATTTGTATGGAAACACAAAAGACCCCGAATAGCCAAAGCAATCTTGAGAACGAAAGAAGGAACTGGAGGAATCAGGCTCCCAGACTTCAGACTATACTACAAAGCTACAGTTATCAAGACGGTATGGTACTGGCACAAAAACAGAAAGATAGATCAATGGAACAGGATAGAAAGCCCAGAGATAAACCCACGCACATATGGTCACCTTATCTTTGACAAAGGAGGCAGAAATGTACAGTGGAGAAAGGACAGCCTATTCAATAAGTGGTGCTGGGAAAACTGGACAGGTACATGTAAAAGTATGAGATTAGATCACTCCCTAACACCATACACAAAAATAAGCTCAAAATGGATTAAAGACCTAAATGTAAGGCCAGAAACTATCAAACTCTTAGAGGAAAACATAGGCAGAACACTCTATGACATAAATCACAGCAAGGTCCTTTTTGACCCACCTCCTAGAGAAATGGAAATAAAAACAAAAGTAAACAAATGGGACCTAATGAAACTTAAAAGCTTTTGCGCAGCAAAGGAAACCATAAAGAAGACCAAAAGACAACCCTCAGAATGGGAGAAAATATTTGCAAATGAAGCAATGGACAAAGGATTAATCTCCAAAATTTATAAGCAGCTCATGCAGCTTAATAACAAAAAAACAAACAACCCAATCCAAAAATGGGCAGAAGACCTAAATAGACATTTCTCCAAAGAAGATATACAGAGTGCCAACAAACACATGAAAGAATGCTCAACATCACTAATCATTAGAGAAATGCAAATCAAAACTACAATGAGATATCATCTCACACCAGTCAGAATGGCCATCATCAAAAAATCTAGAAACAATAAATGCTGGAGAGGGTGTGGAGAAAAGGGAACCCTCTTACACTGTTGGTGGGAATGTAAATTGATACAGCCACTGTGGAGAACAGTATGGAGGTTCCTTAAAAAGCTACAAATAGAACTACCATATGACCCAGCAATCCCACTACTGGGCATATACCCTGAGAAAACCATAATTCAAAAAGAGTCATGTACCAAAATGTTCATTGCAGCTCTATTTACAATAGCCCAGAGATGGAAACAACCTAAGTGTCCAACATCGGATGAATGGATAAAGAAGATGTGGCACATATATACAATGGAATATTACTCAGCCATAAAAAGAGACGAAATTGAGCTATTTGTAATGAGGTGGATAGACCTAGAGTCTGTCATACAGAGTGAAGTAAGTCAGAAAGAGAGAGACAAATACCGTATGCTAACACATATATATGGAATTTAAAAAAAAAATGTCATGAAAAACCTAGGGGTGAAACAGGAATAAAGACACAGACTTACTAGAGAATGGACTTGAGGCTATGGGGAGGGGGAAGGGTAAACGGTGACAAAGCGAGAGAGAGGCATGGACATATATACACTACCAAAAGTAAGGTAGTTAGCTAGTGGGAAGCAGCCGCATAGCACAGGGAGATCAGCTCGGTGCTTTGTGACCGCCCGGAGGGGTGGGATAGGGAGGGTGGGAGGGAGGGAGACGCAAGCGGGAAGAGATATGGGAATGTATGTGTATATATAACTGATTCATTTTGTTGTGAAGCTGAAACTAACATACCATTGTAAAGCAATTATACTCCAATAAAGATGTTAAAAAAAAAAGAAAAAAAAAAGACATTCATTTTAACAATCAGTTTTAAAATTATGACTGTGTGAGATATTTAAAAGAAGTATTCAGTTTGAGTTTTGTTTACCAATATTGGAAGAAATCCTAACTTTAAAAAAAAAAAGAAGATTGTATTCCAGTTTATTCAATCCTTTGTTAGTTTTTCTTCCTTTGTGCACCACTGTGCTTGTTTCTATAACATATGGGACTTCATACATTAAAGCAAAGCTTTGGTTTGTAAAAAAAAAAAAAAAAATCTGCTGGTTTTAAATTCCAGTTTTTATTCCATGTATGCTATAGCCTGTTATAAAAAAAGTTACAGATTATTTCTATTTTTTCCCAAATTTCACCCTACAGAAGTCCCTTTATTAAGAAATGAGAGTTAATGAAAAGAAAAGTAGGGTTACTGTTTATATGGCTGCAAATATCACTGGGGAAATATTTCATGTTTACATTTTGCTGAACTATTTATAGCAGGACACATACTACAGTAAAGCCCTCTTTTCCCCATATAATGGATAGCTTTGTGCCTGAATTCTATATACTTATATGGTTTACATTTTTATTCAGTCTGACCACATTTCATCCCACATTACTTTGTCCTCCAAGCCCAGCTATATTACAGCAACACCTTCTGGCAGAACAGAGACTGGAAATTTGGGGAAATAAAACAGCATTTTAAATCCAGACCAAATTTAACTATTTAACAAATCTCTCATATCAATTATTACAGTCTTTTCTATCCCCACTGGTGGTCTTTGAAAACTCTCAATTTTAAGCATCTGAGTTTCTTCCTCTGAATTAATGGCTAACACCTATTGCTGTATTTTATCCATATTTTAACTATTTAGCATATTCCTAAATCTAAATCTTCTAAAACGTTTCTTGCTTGGAGTACAATATCAGTGAGTGAACTTTGGAGTCCCTCTGGTGGTCATTTAAGTCAGTTTTAAATAAGACTGATTTTTTTGTCACCTCTCTCTGCCACCAGCCCTCTGTTGCCTCTATTTCCACCGTCCGCCACCCCTCCCCCTTGCCATACACAATTTCTCACCCGTTCCTATAAAGTATATAAATACACTGCAAATAATTTTATAAATTCCTAACAATTAGGTTGTGAGAGCATTTTGACCATGACGTTAGATTTATAAGAAAATGCTCTCAGGACTCAAATCAATAAAATTAGAAATGAAAAATGAGAAGTTACAACAGACACGGCAGAAATACAAAGCATCCTAAGAGACTACTACAAGCAACTCTATGCCCATAAAATGGACAACCTGGAAGAGACAGACAAATTCTTAGAAATGTATAACCTTCCAAGACTGAACCAGGAAGAAATAGAAAATATGAACAGACCAATCACAAGTAATGAAATTGAAACTGTGATTAAAAATCTTCCAACAAACAAAAGCCCAGGACCAGATGGCTTCACAGGTGAATTCTATCAAACATTTAGAGAAGAGCTAACACCCATCCTTCTCAAACTCTTCCAAAAAATTGCAGAAGAAGGAAAACTCCCAAACTCATTCTGTGAGGCCACCATCACCCTGATACCAAAACCAGACAAAGATACTCCAAAAAAAAAAAACTAGGGACCAACATAACTGATGAATATAGATGGAAAAATCCTCAACAAAATACTAGCAAACAGAATCCAACACATTAAAAGGATCATACACCATGATCAAGTGGGATTTAATCCAGGGATGCAAGGATTCTTCAATATACACAAATCAATGTGATATACCATATTAACAAATCGAAGAATAAAAACCATATGATTAAAAAAAAAAAGAAAGAAAATGCTCTCACGTTTTGTGACACTGCTAAAAGTTAAAACTTTTGACAATTCCCTGGTTCCTCAATTGAAAATCATAGCTCTGGCTTCTTCCTTACTTAAACAGATTTTAGAAATTGATTTTAATTTTTCTTTTTGGCTGTGTTGGGTCTTCATTGCTGCACGTGGGCTTTCTCTAGCTGCGGCGAGCGGTGGCTACTCTTGGTTGCGGTGCACGGGCTTCTCATTGCGGTGGCTTCTCTTGTTGCAGAGCACAGGCTCTAGGCGCATGGTCTTCAGTAGTTGCGGTGCATGGGCTCAGTAGTTGTGGCACACGGGCTTAGTTGCTCCGCAGCATGTGGGATCTTCCCAGACCAGGGATTGAACCCATGTCCCCTGCATTGGCAGGCGGATTCTTAACCACTGCGCCACCAGGGAAGTCCTGATTTTTATTTTTAAAGAATATCTTTCTTCATTTGTGTGGCCCTTGATGACTTGTATTCCTCCTGATTCAGTCCCTTTAAACACTTCTTTAATTTCACTAATTCAAGAGTGCAAGCTGAATATAATTGTACTCAGAATACACCGCGGTATGGGGTAGTCAGTGTGCGTAAGTACTGTCTCTTGGCCTGATTCTTACCTATGTAGGAGCAGAGTCTTCCAGGGATTGGCCCTTGAGTGATGGAGGAGGCTTTCAAATAGATAAAATCTTGAATTGTGCTTGGAGGAGACTAAGAAGTTATTTACCTAAAGAGAAATGAGATGTCTCCTTGACATTATATGCTGTCCCCTTGACATTTCTGTCATTATCTATGTTTCTAGTCGATGGTCTCAGAATTTCAAAGGATTCATCGTTCAGTTCCCAAGAGTTTGTGGTTTTTCTAAGTGGATATGTATTGCCTGCCTGCACTCTCAGTTGAAAAATATTCATCCTTCAGGGTTGTGTTTGCTTTTATTCAGAAAATGAGTATCTTTAATTTATCGTTTAGAAAAGGAAAAGGATGGAAGTAGTGATCATACTGATATTGAGATCATGGAGTGCTCCTAAATCTTTCCATTCACTGGCTCCCCAAAGACCTCAGAATGCACCCTCTTTCCCTCTTCTTATAAGAGGGTTTACTTGAGTCCCGAAATGATACACTATACAACGCTAGTCATCAAATCCAAAATGTCAACCACCCGTCTTATTATATTAGACTGAAGAGAATTGAATATAGAGCTGTGGTCGAAAATATTATCCTGGCACAGATCATGCTTTTACAAATTGTAATAATATCAAAAATCTACATATACAGATACTTTAGACTACTAAAAATTAGTCAAACTGATATAATCTTGCCCATTAGGGACTAAATATAAATAACGTTGCATTTGTTCAAAGTCAGCACTAATAAGAAAACATACCGTGAATAGTTTGCAAGAAAAACATGAATGCTGCCTTCCACTGCTTTTCTTAAGTGTCGCATCACACCACATGTAAAAAAGCCAGCAACAGCAGCGTAACTCCTTTGGCAGCATCTTTTCCCTGTAGTTTCTCATCTCCAATTCACTTTCATATACTGTGTGGCCTCAGGGTGTTCAGTGTTTTTGAAGGAGGATTGAAGTTCAAGTTTTAATACTTTTAAGGGTTGTAAGCAATTCGATATAGCAAACAGAAAATATGTTTTATTGTTCTTTGAGTTTTTAATAAGTAGTTACTTTTGAATTATAGCAACCCAATCTCCAACATCCTGGTGTTCATCGCTACTCTGAGGAAGGTTTTCTGAATCCCCAACTCTGTGATTTGTAGATTTTCATGAGTAACTGTTTCAACTGTTGTCATATGGTCCTAATTATTTCCAACTGGAGGATCTGGCTGACAACACTAGAAACATGGCAGCCTAGCACCATCTATTGTTCAAGAACAAAACAACTGTAGGATAAATAAAGGGGGAAATTGTTCTAGGGGGAGGACTTTTTTTTTTTAATTTTTTATACAGCAGGTTCTTATTAGTTATCTATTTTACACATATTAGTGTATATATATATATACATGTGTACACATATATATACACATGTATATATATATACATGTGTATATATATATATACACATATATGTGTATATATGTATATATGTGTATATATCCCGATCTCCCAGTTCATCCCACCACCACCCCCTGCCACTTTCCTACGGGGAGGACTTTTAAAGACAGGATTTTTTTTTTCTATTACTGCTGTAACAAATTATCACAAACTCATTGACTCAAAACAACCCAAATTTATTATCTTTGAGTTCTGGAGGTTAGAAGGCGGCAACAGGTCTCACGGGGCTAAAATCGAGGTGTCAGCAGGACAGCGTTCCTTCCTAGGGGAGAATCCTTGCATCTTCTAGCTTGTAGTGGACACAGCTTTTAGCAGTTACTCACATTCACTCACGGTCCCCATGCTTCATCTTCAAAACCAGCCATACTGCATCCTTCCAACTAATCTTACATGGTCACATCTCCCTTTGATTCTGACCTCAGCTGGGAAATGTTCTCTGCTTTTAAGGACTCAGGTGGTTAGGTTGGGTTCTCCCCCCCAAACCCCCAATCTATCCAGAATAGTCTCCCCATCTCAAGTTCATTAATGAGATCTGCAAATTCTCTTTTTCCATGCAAAGTAACATATTCACAGATTCCACGGATTAAGACCTAGACATCCTTGGGCAGCCATTATTGTGCAGGGTCTGTGAGTTAGAGCATTGATTAAAAACCTTGAGCAAATATCCAAAATTCAAGTCCTTGACTTCTGGTGGCATCAACATGTTGGCAGTGGTTTATTACCATTTATATTGGAGACAGAGTAGAGGAAAGCTGCCTTCTAGTGTTTGCAACATTTTTTATTTTTATCATTTTAGTTCTTGTGGACTCAGGGTACAGCTGGTTAATTTTCTCTCACTAATGCACATTAGGCAAAGTATTCTTAACATGGCTATCTCTTAAGAAAATGTCCAACTAAGTTTAAAATTCCTTGTGGGAAGGGTCAGTCCTTATTTCTTCTTATCTTCCAACACCCAACCTTTGTCCCTCACCTCATCCTACCGTTCAGCCTCGTCACCAACGCATGCGTGTGCACACAGAGACGTACAAACATCTACAGTTACTGACACATTCAATAAATGTCGTTATTTTCTAATGTTAATTTCTGTTCCGTGGAGAGCCTCTGCTTTGAATGCCTCTTTTAAAACATACAGATAACTTTCCCACCAACCTTACAACACCGAAATGCCATTTATGATGAGTTACTTTCTTTTCTATGGTAATGCCATTGATAGGTTAGTGATGGACACCTTCGACAGTGCTCAACACCCAGTTTTATTGTATTTATAACAGCAATACAGATCACGAGCTGCCGGAGGCTCAGCATGTTGCTGGCATTTCATGACTAATCTAGAAGAGGAGGCAAAGGGTGGGAGCTAGAGTAACATTCCACAGACTCGCTCCATCCATACCCATTCCCTATGTGACCAGAGACACGGGTGGTAGTTGAAAAAAGAAGGCATCTTTTTTTTTTATTCCAATTTTTTTAAGTTTTTTTTTTTTTTTTTGATGTGGACCATTTTTTTTTTTTTTTTTGCGGTACGCGGGCCTCTCACTGTTTTGGCCTCTCCCGTTGCGGAGCACAGGCTCCGGACGCGCAGGCTCAGCGGCCATGGCTCATGGGCCCAGCCGCTCTGAGGCATGTGGGATCTTCCCAGACCAGGGCACGAACCCGTGTCCCCTGCATCGGCAGGTGGACTCTCAACCACTGCGCCACCAGGGAAACCCCGATGTGGACCATTTTTAAAGTCTTTATTGAATTTGTCACAATATTGCTTTTGTTTTGGTTTGGTTTTTTGGCTGCAAGGCATGTGGGACCTTAGCTCCCTGACCAGGGATCAAGCCCGCACCCCCTGCACTGGAAGGCGAAGTCTTAACCACTGGACTGCCAGGGAAGTCCCAAGAAGGCATCTTTTGGCTGACAACTTTGTTTAAGTTCTTGTTGACTTATAACCTGTGTCCACCACTTTAAAATCTCTGGGGGAGAGGAAATATCCAGAAAATAGTTTACTCTGGCCTCATTCACTCCGGGATGTGTTTGATGTTCCTCACTTCAGGATGGGGAGAACGGACATTTTGGAAAATAGCAGTCTTTTAAAGTAATTTCTCAAATTTGGTAATAAAGGCACTGCATTTTTGAAAGGACTTGAAAATGAGGGTAGCCATTCAAGGTCTACCGGAACATCATTCTCAAAATAACTAGAATGTATACAGAGATTAAAATTTATCAATCATGTTCCCAACCATCTAACTTAATAATGACACCAACCCTAAGGGATAGATATCATTTTACAGCTGAAGAAACTAATGCTCATTTCTAATTGACTGGGATTCTGAAAGAGCATACTTGTTGGGCTTCCCTGGTGGCGCAGTGGTTTAGAGTCCGCCTGCCGATTCAGGGGACACGGGTTCGTGCCCCGGTCTGGGAAAATCCCACATGCTGCAGAGCGGCTGGGCCCGTGAGCCATGGTCGCTGAGCCTGCGCGTCCGGAGCTTGTGCTCCGTAACGGGAGAGGCCGCAGCAGTGAGAGGCCGGTGTACCGCAAAAAAAAAAAAGTATGGAAAAATGATTACCATTATATAATGCTGGTGGAGAAGACATTTTTTCTGTGTGAAATAAAGTCAGTCAGTTTTAGTGACAGTAACCCACCTTTATTAGTATATAGGTTCAGTGGTTGTAACTGAGATTGCAAATAACAGACTTACACAGGCTAGAAGTCTATTTCTCTGACATGTGATAGTCCTGTTATAGGTAGTTCTGGACCACTGTGCTGTCACTAACAGACACAAACACTGTCCTTCAATGTTCTGGTCTGGAATCCCTAAGGCAGTAGTTCCCAAATTCTGTTGCACATTGGGTCACTTGGAGACTTTTTAAAACACTGATGTCTGGTTTCACCCCCAGACATTCTGATTTGACTGGTCCACAGTGTAACCTGGGCATTATGACTTTTTAAAAGCTCCCTGGGTAATCCTAATGTGCAGCAAACTAATCCAACTTTTCAGAAGGCCAATTGACTATATCAAAATGCAAAGATGTGTTTTAAAGTTAGTCTTTGGCTAAATTTCCACTGTACATAATGCATCCTAAGGAAAAGTTTAAGAATGTGACCAAAGATTGAAATAAAGTGGTGTTCATCTCAGAGTTGTTTATGATAGCCATAAATTGGAAATAACCTATGGTAGAAGCTGCTGGATCTTCAGCAAAATCTGTTTCCTGGACACACAGCTGGATGACATTTCCCAGCCTCTTCTGCTGGTAGAGATGATTATAGGACTGCATCTCTGGGTGATGGAATGTTAGCAGAAGCGATACCACTCAATACTCTGTAATGACCTGTATGGGGAAGGACTCTGAAAAGGGATGGATACATGTATATGCATAACTGAATCACTTTGCTGCACACCTGAAACGAACACAACATTGTACATCAACTATACTCCAATATAAAATAAAAATTAAATTAAAAAAAAAGAAGTGATACAAACAGCCTCAAGTTCTTGTCCCTAACTACCTCCTGAGTGATCCTTCATGCTCTCTTGTCCTGATGTTGGTGAGATACAAAGAACCCAGTGAAGAAACCCAAAGCCCTAGATGATGATAAAGCTACTAGAGGAAGAAGCCTGGGTCCTTCCCTGGAACAACCATGTGGAAGACCATCCTGACTAGGAACATTGTGCTTCATGTGAGCAAGAATTAACTTTTACCAAAATTTTAGGATACAGAAGCCAGAGTTGACCCTAATACAAAATTTAGATGTCCAATAGTAGAGAAATTTGTTAAAGAATCTGAAGTGACTTTCTGGCAACATAGACTTCCTTTGAATGACTTATCGACCACAATCTGGGCAGTCGCTAAACCGGAATAGATATAAAAGCATGTATTTCTGTTCTACTTTATTATCATCAATTTGTATACCAGGCTATTAAATGAATTCACTACCATTCACTTAACTGCACCCTTTGAGGTCATTCTGCTTCACATCTGTTTTTGACACAATAAGAGGTAACCAAAAAAAGAGGTGCAGAGGGTAAAGTTACCCATAACTAAATCCTTTAAAAATAAAATGACACATTCTGATCAGTAATTTGTCATGGAATCGTAGAAGTGGAGAGTTAAGGTGAATTAGGTGTTGGTGAAGCCAGTAACCCAGATGGCCTGAATCCCAGCCACAACATTCCATCAAGGAGTCATTCATTTTTTTCTTTGAACACCTCCAATTATGGGGACTCAAAGAACATAGAATAAAAAGCAGCTTAGGGTTTTTGTGTCCATTTGTTTGTTTTTGTGGAGCTAATAACAAAGAAAAAAAGAGAAAAGTAGGCAAGAAGAAAAGCTCGCATTTATTGAACGCCCATTGACTGGGCCCTGGTAGAGCACATCCATACATATTATTTTGTTTCATCTTCACAGCAACCCTGTAGGGTTGATGTGCCCATTTTTCAGAGGAATTGAAGCTCATAGGTTTGAAATAATTGATACACCTGCCAAGTTCATGTATCTGCCAAAGCAACAGAGACAGTGCTTATCCCACCAGAGCAGGCTACCTCCTGAACCTTAAAAGGAGGAAGTAGTAAAAGGCAGAGGAGAAAAGAGATTTGGCTAGTGATTGACCAGCTGACATTTAACATTTGTTTCACTGGAGAACTGGGCAAAATAGCATCATGGTAGGCACTTGGTTGCTAGAATTAAAACCCTAGGGGCTTCCCTGGTGGCGCAGTGGTTGAGAGTCCACCTGCCGATTCAGGGGACGCGGGTTCGTGCCCCGGTTTGGGAGGATCCCACGTGCTGCGGAGCGGCTGGGCCCGTGAGCCATGGCCGCTGAGCCTGCGCGAGCGGAGCCTGTGCTCTGCTACGGGAGAGGTTACGGCAGTGAGAGGCCCGTGTACCGCAAAAAAAAAAAAAAAAAAAATTGATGAATTAAAACCCTAGGATGTGTATCCAGCTTCCTCTGTTCCCTAGCAGTATCGCCTTGGGAAAGTTTCCTAACATCTCTAGGCCTTAGCTTTCCTATCTGTACAATGGAATAATATATGATAGCTACATCCTGTCATTATACTGAGGATGGTTTGAGATGATGCACATAAAGTGCTTTGCATGATGTTTCACAGATAATGGGTAAAAGGTATAGGGTTTGGTGCTCAGACAAGGGAGGGGTGGCAATAGTTGCATCAGTTGAGAAATTAAAACACTTCAGGGTGTCTGCAGTTTTCTCAGAGACGTATTTCATAACTATATATGAAAGTGATGTAAATACATATTAAAGTTTTAAAATAGTATATATTTTTTTCAAGTTCATATAATTCTCATCAGGCAAAAATTCTGAAATATTCTGGGCTTTGTGTGTGCGTGTGATGTGATTGGTGTGTGCTTTGAAATCCATCTCTAGCCATCATCAGGAATTTTACTTGGTACTGTTCACTCTCCTTCCCTAATTCCTTCGACTCACAACATAGAATCTATGGTCTCTAGTCATTAAACACAGGGGAAAAACCTAATAGTTTCATTAAATGACAGAAACCATTACTTTAGCATAGTGATCTTAGCTTTTAAGTACACTTGACTCACGACTTCCCTGGTGGCGCAGTGGTTCAGAATCCGCCTGCCAATGCAGGGGACATGGGTTCAAGCCCCGGTCTGGGAAGATCTCATATGCCTCGGAGCAACTAAGCCCATACAGCACAACTACCGAGCCTGCGCTCCAGAGCCTGCAAGTCACAGCTACTGAGCCTGCGGGCTACAACTACTGAAGCTTGCACACCTAGAGCCCGTGCTCCACAAGAGAAGCCACCACAATGAGAAGCCCGCGTACCGCAACAAAGAGTAGCCCCTGCTCGACGCCCCTGCTCATCACAACTAGAGAAAGCCTGTGTGCAGTAACAAAGACCCAATGCAGCCAAAAACTGATTAATTAATTTTTTTAAAAAAGTACACCTGACTCAGATTTTGAATATTATGTCAAGCAAATTAAATACTCCTTCTGTTTTCGGAACATATTAGTATAAATGACAAACATAAACAAGGTCACATAGATATATGGAAATCTGTTCAAAGAAAAACCAAGGAGCGTTCTTCAGTGTTTCCATTGTGTAATTATATGCATGCAATGATTTCATTGCTGAGAGAAAAGTAAAGGACTGTGTTTCTAATTGGGAATATTTTCAGCTCAATTCCAGTTACCTATGAGAATCAGGAAGAGATGGAATGCAAAACGGAAAGAAGTGTCCTGGTGAGCTGGGAAAGAAAGGCATTTGGAACTTTGTGCTGCTGCTGAGGAATTAAACAGGAAAATATGTAGAGTTGAGGAGAGCTATTCAACTGAGAGAATGGTAGTGGTTTAAAAATAAAGTACTGGAACTCTTTTAGCAAATAAAATCCAATGGCACTCCAATGTATAAACAAGCTAAAAATGGAATTGCTTTGTTTGAAGCAGGGTATGTAGAACTTCCTCCAATAACCCTCTCCTCTGTTGAAATGTTAGTATCTTCAGACCACAGGATGGGGATCAGCATCTATCGGAATGCATGATAATCACCTGGGGATGCTTGTTAAAGATGCAGATGTCTGGGTCCCATCCTCAGATTCTGATTCAGTAGGTCTGATGTGGGACGTGGGGATGCTTATTACTGAAATGTCCTCCTAGAGACTGGAGTGTACAGTGAGGTCTGGGAAGTGCTAATAGAGCTACCCCAGTACAGTCTCTCTAAGCCAAGGTTGTTAAATAAATTCTACAAATAAGGTACCTCTCCAGGCTTTCAACAAAATAGAGCCTTGCTTCAGGTTGTTGCGGCTGGCAGAAAGGACAGACTGTTGCTCTATTTTGCCTTAACAGAATAATGGAAGCAATGGAAAAGGTTAACATTATACAGTTAAGGGATGGTCAAAGGTTGGCCTGAGGATTTGTCAAAGATGAAAAGAAAATACAAGAGCACTTGAAGACAGCGGAATAGCATCCCATCTCCACTCTGTAGCAGTCACTACAGAGAGCGACTAAAAGCATAGGCTCTGGAGTTCAGTTCTTGAACTTGAATTCATGCTTTTTTTTGCTTAGCTGTTTGACCTTGGCCAAGTTATTTAATCAGGAAGTACAGGGATCACAGGAAAACCTCCACTGGAGATCTTCAGCCACCTGTGGCACCGCAGTGGGTAACTCCCAGCAGGACCCCAGAAGACAGAGGAAGCCACCCCATGGATGATCCCAGCTGCCACTGAAAAATAACGGCTCTCCCTTTGTGCACCCTCCAAACCTCATGGGAATGTCTACCATTTAGCAGAATCTAATCCAGAAACATATTGGAGAGGGATTCTGACAACAGTATTTCTGGAGTTCGTCCCTGCAGGAGGAAAATGTTTAAGGGGACATGAGTGAAGCTGAGTTGCTGACAGACAATCCAGTGTACCCATACCTGTTCCCCATGTTTCAATGTCTTCTGATTCTGCTCACTCACCCTCCCTGTTCCTTCCTGCTGGTTCTCCCCAGCCTATTAAGAGTCCAGAATTTGCCACAGCCAAATGTTTGCACATTGCCTACCATAAATATGAATGTCACAAAACTCTGGCAAGCATACAACGGGAAGCAAGAAATACCATACATATTAAGTTTTGCAAGGGCTTATTACCTGATTTCTATGAAGATGACCTGATTTCTCTCAAGGCTCGTGGGCACATGGTAATTTCCTCAGCTAACTTACACTATATTATTTTACTCTTCTCAGGCAAAGGGAAGACCATTTTGAGAAAATGTTATAGCAACAGTGTCTTGGGTCACTTGAAATATGTGAGTCCATGGTTCCTTGACCATGTATAATTGGTACTAACTTAACTCACTCCTGTACGCCCTACCCATCCTGCCCCATCATTACACAAATACACACCAAAGCAGTCATGTTTGGCAATGAAACAGACATTATTATTCTATAAGGTTTATTAAAGTCCAGATCCTGATCTGTGTGTTTGTGTGTGTGCATGTGTGTGTGTGTGTGTGTGTGTGTGTGTGTGTGTGTGTGTGTAGCGTTATCCATATCCTAAAATAAAATGGAGATGTAGGTTTACCCGCAAGTAGATCCTTCCTATGAAAACTTTCCTAAGTTGAAATGGTGTAAAGTGAAGAAGCAATTACTGTAGAACACATCTTGCTAATGGATGAACAAAATATATTGAGATAAAGCACAGATGCTCGCAGACACAGTTCAAAGCTATGGTGGCTTGATCCTGAGATGTTGCATGTATTTCCCTGGGAAGGAGCTTGGCGGGCCCACTCAAGCTACTAGACCTGTGATGCCTCTATAACAACTCCCTGCAAAACAAATGCTGATGGCTATTTTCACTTTTTTTCTGAAAGTGGAAACCTGTTTGGATTTCTGTCCATTAGCAAAAACAGGGACTAATGAGGGTCTTCCTTAAAAGCAGCATGGCTTAAAGCAAACTTTTGAAAAGCAGTGGATACCAGTGTAATTACACTGACATCCCATTCCTTTTGGAAGCGGATCGCTGTGCTTGCTGATACATAGTACTATGTACACTTTAGAAATACATCCAGGAACTCACAAATCCATGTTAAATTTCTACATAGGTAGTAAGTTGGCAATTAAATCCTCGTGAGAAATAAATTCCCTATAGATATTTTAGAGTATAGACACAACAAATAGATAAAACAAAACATAGCAGTATTAAAAAATAGCTTCAAATACACATTCATCCTGCAGTATCCATGGGGGATTGGTTCCAGAACCCTCCCTGGACACCAGAATCCGCGGATACTCAAGTCCCCTGTATAAAATGGTTAGTAGTCGATCTTCCATTTGAGGGGATGCAGAACCTGTGGATACGGAGGGCCCACTGTACTTATGACCCTGAATGTACACAGTGCCCATGTGAAAAACTTCCAAGATATGTTTCTTTCTAAACTTTTCTGCTAAATATTTGAAAAATAGAAGGCACTTCTAGAGACATGTGCACATGGAGCCTAGACACAAAAACTGCTCAAAAAAATTATAAAAACTGCTCAAAAAAATTTATCAGAAGATAAAATTCTTACTTGTGAGCAACAGAGAGTATATGTTAATTTTTAAATGTTTAACTTCTTAGAACAAGGAAAATTACAGCACTCTTCAATCAACTCAAGAAATACTTTTGTATGGAAATATGTTAATATAAATGTTTCAGACATTACATGAAATTTCTAAAAAAAAAAATTATCTTTTGTAAATTCTACTCTCTGAAATTTAAAAATGTAAGGGGGGACTTCCCTGGTGGCGCAGTGGATGGGACTCCGCACTCCCAATGTGGTGGGCCTGGGTTCGATCCCTGGTCAGTGAACTAGATCTCACATGCATGCTGCAGCTAAGAGTTCACATGCCGCAACTAAGGAGCCCACAAGCTGCAGCTGAGGAGCTCGCCTGCTGCAATTAGGGAGCCCATGAGCTGCAACTAAGGAGACCGCCTGCTGCAGCTAAGACCCGGCGCAACCAAATAAAAAAAATAAATCAAATTTAAATAAAAATAAAAATGTAAGGAAAATGAGAAGTAATCTAGTATAATACAGTAATGGGTGTGTCATACATATATAAATAGAAGAGTTCTTAAAAGCTCTGAGTTTAATTTTTATGAAACAAATACTGCTTTAAATGAATAAGGGGGAAAACTAGCTCTTTTGGAGAAAACTATGGTTATGTTTTATGAAAAGAACAGTCATTTATTTATGTGGATTAAGAATCCACGGTTTGGATACTTAAGATTTTCTTAAAATAAAGTGAATCTATATCTGAGCATTCTCTTTTTCTAACATCTTTTAATAACCATTAAAGACAATGCAATAAATAAATTGGTTGTGTTAATATGATTCTTCACTATCTGAAGGTCTTTTGAGCGTGGAGAAGAATATTTATAACCCTTTGTGCTTTGTTTTATATATATATATTATATATATATACACACATATATATTACATGAAATAAATATGATTTGGTAAGCACATTTTTCCTAAGTATTGACTATAATTTAATTTATTAAATTCCCTCCAATAATTTAAACTACAGTTACAAAGTGAACATAATTAATTCTTTGGATTATGGAAAATTTCTTAAGCAGCAGAAAAGCATAAAAATTCAGTAATTGTAAAATGTTCTATCATATTTCTATGTAAACATATTTTAAAATATGAAATACAATATTTATTTCTTAATTATTAAAACATTTGTTTTAATGCCTTCCAAAGGTGTAGCACTGCTTATTTTGACACCATCCCATGGTCTTAATGCTACCATATCTGAAATTAAAAAAAATTTCATCTTAGAAAAAAAAAAAAGAAAGAAAGAAATACTGCTCCTTGGGCTTCCATGGTGGCTCAGTGGTTAAGAATCCGCCTGCCAATGCAGGGGACATGGGTTTGAGCCCTGGTCTGGGAAGATCTCACATGCCATGGAGCAACTAAGCCCGTGCACCACAACTACTGAGCCTGCACTCTAGAGCCCATGAGCCACAACTACTGAAGCCCGCACACCTAGAGCCCATGCTCCGAAACAAGAGAAGCCACCGCAGTGAGAAGCCCGTGCACCACAATGAAGAGTAGCCCCCTCTCGCCGCAAATAGAGAAAGCCCACGTGCAGCAACAAAGACCCAATGCAGCCAAAAATAAATAAATTAAATAAATAAAGAAGAAAAGAAAAGAAAAGAAAAGAAATACTGCTCCTTTGCGTTTAATCACTCCTTGCTTCAAGGAGATTGGTAATGACATTTTCTTCGGTCAAGTTGTCCTTGTTTCCATCCCAAAGGTTAAGCATTATCAGATCACTTTAGAGGTATAATTATATTCTTTACGAATTTGCTTTCTTTCCTTATTTTTTTACAGGCAGAGTAAGCTTATGCAATTTTGTATATGTAATGTCATCAAAATTTAGTTCAAAAATAATCAAATATTGAATCTTGTAAGTAAAATCATTTCTATAATACGGTATTTCAATTTTGAATGAATTCCCATTTATTTCTCCATCAACTGGGGCAATGGCTATTCCATAGCAGTGAACAAAATTTATACTTCTTCGTAACCAAAGAGGAATCTCTAATCTTTTCTTAATAAAAATAATCAAATTAATCAGCCTCCAGAAATTAATCAATGTTCCTGGATTTTAGTTGAATATTTCTAAAACTCACTCATGATCCAGTTACTCATTAAAAAATGAAGGTAAAATTAAGGTCATTTGATGACAGAGATTATAAGCTTATAATCTTTGGGCTTGTTCAACACCTGGTATTCGAGTCAAAAAAGCAAGTGGAGAAAATAGTATGGGCAGGGAAGATGCAGGGAGAGAAAAACACTAAGGAGAGAATATTCTTAATTTCCATAAGTAGACCCCTATATATCTCAAACACTCTCTTAGTGAAAACCCATTAGAAATAATACTTCTGTATTGAAGTATTTATCAACAAAACTTGTGATTTATGGGCCAAGCATTCTGTATGAGAACTCACTCTCTCATTTTGCCTGGAAGTAAAGAGTAATTAGGTGAACACCTAAACATAGCCTAAACTAAGGAAAAATAAAAGCACCTCTCTTCGAAATCCATCAACCACCTTTTTGAAACATTCTTTTCACACGCTTGGCCCTGCCTCCTTCTTCTCTTGTTTCATTTCTCCTCTGCCCACTCTGGCATCCTCTTGTTCTTTCACACCATCTATGTGTGTTGCATATGACACCTTCCTGTGTTCCCCGGTTTACTGCTGAGAATTTCACGTGAAACACCTGTTGCTCAGATGTCCAGTTTCTTTCTGTCTTAATCACTTCTCATTTAAGCCTTGGAATCAAGGGAATTCACTTCAACTAACATGAAATTACAAAATCACATTGATAAAACCAGATCTGAACTTCTCTGCATTTCTTGAAGGAGGAAAAAATATGCATATACCTTAAATTAGAAGGTCCCTATATCCAATCCACTAACTATAATCATATCAGTTATCTCCCATGACATATTAAGGTTGCCAGGTCAATATTGATAAATATAAGAAATAAGCTCGGGGACTTTCCTGGTGGTCCAGTGGTTAAGAACCCACCTTCCAATGCAGGGGACGTGGGTTCAATCCCTGGTTAGGGAACTAAGATCCCACATGCCGCGGGGCAACTAAGCCTGCACGTCGCAATTACTGAGCCCTCATGCTCAAGAGCTCACATGCTCTGAAGCCCGCGTGCCACAACTAGAGAAGTCCGAGTGCTGCAATGAAGAAGAACCCGCGTGCCACAACGAAGACCCAGCGCAGCCAAAAAAAAAGAAATAAGCTCAACAAGTGTTCCAATATTCTGAGGAAGTCAGAAATCTCAGGGAAGTTATCCATCCAGCTATATACTACTAGACTACAGCTGTAAATCTACGTAATCTAAGAAGCATTTCCAAATTAATTCTACCCATTCCTAACAAGATAAGGTAATATTTGATTCCCTCTTCCAGCTTCCCCATATTAAGTCATAAATTTCTTGAGGAACGGACAACATTTTCTATGAATAGACTGTAAGAATTCTGAGGGATTTGCAGTCAAGGACTAGGCTTCAAAGACAGAAAAAGAACTTTCAGAGACTTCCCTGGTGGTCCAGTGGCTAAGACTCCACACTCCCAATGCAGTGCGCCTGGGTTCGATTCCTGGCAGGGGAACTAGATCCTGCAGGCATGCCGTAACCAAGAAGTCTGCATGCCGTAACTAAGATCCCTCGTGCTGCAACTAAGACCTGGCGCAGCCTAAAGAAATAATTAAATAAAAAGAAACTACAGTGCAGAGTTCCTTGTGGAGGCAGAAGAGGGCAGAGAACCCACAATATCAACCAACAAGAGAGAGCTAACAATGGACATCTGCCAAAGTAGAGAGCAATCAGTATCCAAAACGCAGCCCTGGAAGAAAGACCAAAATGTCCAGTAGTAACAAACCCAGCAGGAATATCCAGAACAACTAACAGTAATTGAGTAAATGCTTTACATAAATGAACTCATAGAATCCTCACAACCACAAATCACTATTAAAATAAAGTCATTAAGGGCTTCCCTGGTGGCGCAGTGGTTGAGAGTCCGCCTGCCGATGCAGGGGACACGGGTTCGTGCCCCAGTCCAGGAAGATCCCACATGCCGCAGAGCAGATGGGCCCGTGAACCATGGCCGCTGAGCCTGCGCGTCCGGAGCCTGTGCTCCGCAACGGGAGAGGCCACAGCAGTGAGAGGCCCGCGTACCGCAAAAAAAATAAAATAAAAAATAAAGTCATTAAAATAAAATTATTATTAAAAAGAAAAAGAACTTTCAGGAAAGTCACTGATTGGGAGGTGTGAAGATATCCAGCATGAGCAATATTCCTTTGTGTTGGGTAGAAACAAATCAGATCTCAAAGCTAATTTAAGACAGGAAGAAGAGGTCTGCATGTCTTTTGGAAAATAAAAAAGTAATTGTGTCCACGTCAACAAAACCAAGCCTATGCAAAGTCTGATATGAAGAATAATCTGGGGGTGATCCTGGTAGCTGAAATCAATGAGGACCTCCAATCACTGGAGACAGGACACGTTTTAAGTGTTAAGTGAAAGGAGTAAGGGTTGGAAAGTGCGTTTTATCAGGAAATGTATGCTCAAGTTATGCAAGCCATGAAAATGAGATTATTTTAGGAAAGCCAAAATAAGGACAAGATAAAAGTGAAAAGAACAGGGGTTGCCTGGAAAGGCTGCAGAATAAAACACTAGTTTAAACTCTTACGGAGGAAGATACAGAAACTGTACTCCATAAAAGTATTCATCTTCCCCACATTAAAGAACGAATCTTTCTCTACCGAAGGACAGATTTTGTATGAGGAGAGATTTTGCTCTTTTAAGAGAACAATATTACTCCTTTACCTTTAAAAAGCCCAAAATATTGAGCTGTGATACAATTCCAGTTGTACTAAGCATGGCTTAGTATGCTGCTTCAAGTGCAAGCTTTTAGGAGCTTACCTTCAAAACCAAACTAAATGAATCTAGTATCCGCCTGCCAACGCAGAGGACACGGGTTCAAGTCCTGGTCCGGGAAGATCCCACATGCTGCGGAGCAGCTAAGCCCCTGCGCCACAAGTACTGAAGCCCGCACACCTAGAGCCCGTGCTCGGCAGCAAGAGAAGCCAGCACAATGAGAAGCCCACGCGCTGCAACGAAGACCCAACGCAGCCAAAAATAAATAAATACATAAATAAATGAATCTAGTAAAAATGACACTTAATGGGAAAAAAAACACCTACCTGATAATATGTACTCAAGTACGGCTAACTGCCCTATAGCTATAACAACGAAAGGCTAAAGGAAACAAGCAGTCCAATTAAAGCCATACAAGGCTTTAGAGAGACAAACTGGTCTGTTTATTTATTTATATAAAGGTATAGTTAGCATGGTCTATATTTTTATAACTATAACTGACATTCGGCTATGTTATATCTATCTTCCTATCTGTCAATATCTATCTAGAAATACAATTTAATCCAGGTACTTAGTTTCTAAGTACAGCAGGGGTGTGTGTGTGTGTGTGTGTGTGTGTGTGTGTGTAAGGCACTCAAATTAATGCCCTAAATGAGAGGATCTCAGAGAAAACTACTTTTATTCTACTTATTCCAAAGATAGATTTACCTTAAGGAGCCATATTGTTCTTTGGATACCTAATGCTGGTACCACCGTTAGTTTATCAAAAACTTTGACTTAGTATGGTTGTAAACTTCCCCTTTCCATCTCTCAGAATAATGTCTGTTTGTTGACTCAGAGGAAAAATGATAATTTTATTTATCACTTAAACTTCAATGGGTTTCAAGGCAAAGTAAGCTAAAATTTACCAAAATAGCTTTAACTTTGTGCCAGGAAAAATTTAAATCTGGCGAAAGCTAAACCAACTGGGACATTTCAAGTTGAGAAGAGTAGTTGGGAAGATAGAAAATTGTCTTTTTAAAACAGATATTAGATGCCATATCTTTCTGGGTATTCTTCTGAGCTACTAATGAGTTGACTCAAAGGATATGGAATCTGAAAGGGAACTAGAGATTACTTGTTAGTTGTTAACAACTCCCACCACCCCCTTTTTTTGCAAAAGGGGGAATTGTGATTGATGCCTAAACCATCACCTGAACAAACACTTCTCCATTTTCAGAATTTAAAAAAACCAAAAAAGCAAAAAACTTTAACGTATGAGACAATATTTTCATTGCAGACAAACGAGAAGTAACCTGTAATACATGGGTAAAGCTGCTGAAAGAAACAATACTAACCAAGAGAGAAACTAAATTTGGTAGCCCAGGTTACTCGTATGTGATTTAACTGTTCTATTTAATCTATAAAAAATAACTCCCTGAGTGTTGACGAGCTACTACTGTGGGTGGAGTGTGGATGGTACCTGTCCTAAATATCTGATCCGTGAAGCATACATTTAAAAACACATTTTATAGGGACTTCCCTGGTGGTCCAGTGGCTAAGACTCTGCACTCCCAATGCAGAGGACCCGGGTTCGACCGCTGGTCAGAGAACTAGATCCCACATGCAGCAACTAAAATCTCCTGCACGCCGCAACGAAGATCCCACGTACTGCAACTAGGACCCGACACAGCCAAATAAATAAATAAATATTTTTTAAACCCCACATTTTTATAATTAAAATATAGGAATGGAAATATATATTTAGTGCTCGCTTCGGCAGCACATTTACTAAAATTGGAACGATACAAAGAAGATTAGCATGGCCCCCTGTGCAAGGATGACACGCAAATTCGTGAAGCGTTCCATATTTTTTGAGAGAGTGACATGGACATATATACACTACCAAATATAAAATAGATAGCTAGTGGGAAGCAGCCGCATAGCACAGGGAGATCAGCCCGGTGCTTTGTGTCCCCCTAGAGGGGTGGGATAGGGAGAGTGGGCGGGAGACGCAAGAGGGAGGGGGATATGGGGATATATGTATACATATAGCTGATTCACTTTGTTATACAGCAGAAACTAACACAACACTGTAAAGCAATTATACTCCAATGAAGATGTTAAAAAAAAAGAAATATATATATCTACACTCAGGAAGAATAACCCACGGGAGCTTATTTTCATATTTGAATTCAAAATACCTTTAAAAATTTAGTTTAACATAACAGTTCCAGGAATACCACAAGCATGTTCATGCTGGTAACTTTCTATCAGAAAAGATCAGAAAGAGAGGAGCCTGGTCGACAAAAGATCTTTACAGAGGAAAAAAATGCATATGTTATTACAATTCTTTGAAGGTGAGATAGAGCAGTTCTTTATCTAAAACTTCCAAGCAATGTGAATATCTTCAGTAGGTGAAAAGGCATTCCCTAAACTTTCATGCCTGGAAATGCACTCCTCGGTTGCAAGAACTTGAAAGTTAGATAATAAGGAAATTCCCAAGATCTAGCTGTTTATGGGAACAAAGTGTTTTACAAACAGGGACATTAAACGCCTTGGCTAAAGTCAAAATGACACTGTCTAAAGCATACAGTCTATCACTGTGCTGAGTCATAATTACTCATTCATTTGTCTTGCTGGGAATACATCTGTGGCATTCAAATTCAAGGAGGCTGAATCCTCAGTAGAGCCTGTTGTTCCGTTTTATATCTGGGTAGTTCATTTTGGGAGGAAGCTTGCACGTAATGTACGATTAATAATCCCTTATTGAGAATATGTCCCGTAGAGCTGGTGACCCTCTTATAGAAGGACTTTTTGTTTGCAGTATCTAAAGGCTTAGGTCTTGGGCAAAATAATGGCCTGCTGTGGCTTTTTGAGTTTCTCTTCTAGAAATTTTGAGCAGACATTGAGAGCGTGGTGGTGATTATAACTCTAAAGTAAAGAGTTATGTTGGGGGACTTCCCTGGTGGATCCAGTGGCTAAGACTCTGCATTCCCAATACAGGGAGGCCAGGTTCAATTCCTGGTAAGGGATCTAGATCCCACATGCTGCAACTGAAGGTCCTCTGTGCTGCAACTAAGACCCAGTGCAGCCAAATAAATAAATAAACATATATATACTAAAAAAGAGTTATGTAGGGAGGCTTTCTAATAATCAGCTTGTCACAGCCTTGCAGGTTCAGGCCATGGAGAGTTGAGGCACTAAATTCATCTTTTTTTCCTTCTATAACCACAATACCCAGGTCATTCTAACAAAAATAAGAGCACAATTCTCATTCTGTATCCAAATTTCCCCAACTTTTCCCAAAGGCTCTGATGGCTGATTTTGGTTCCCAGGTGGGGTGTGATCAATGATTCCCCGTTGCCATTTCTCCATCTCTAACTGGTAACCCCTAAAGCACTGCCCTCTCCCGCTGCCTGAATTACTTTAAATTGAAATTGTTATTGAGACCATTGTAGATTCACATGCTACATGTAAGAAATAATAGAGCTGCACTTTGCCCAATCTCCCCAGTGATAAGTAATATTTTACAATACTGTAGGATTCTATCCCAACCAGGATGTTGACATTGATACAACCCACTGAACTTATTTGGATTTTCCTAATTTAACTTGCACTCATGTGTGTGTATATGTGTGTATGTGTTTAGTTCTACACCTACGTTCATTTTTGAATAATCATTTCAGCTAACATGTATGGAGTACCTGCTATCTACCTGGCACTGTTCTAAGTTCTTTACATGTATAATCTCATCTAATACTCACGTACTAAGTACTGTATACTTAGCTCCATTTTACAGATGAGAGAGGCTAAATGATGTGGCAGTGGCAGAGCAGGGCCAATTCACTTTACCACCAGGCCACACATCTCTCATTACTACAGAGCACCTCTTGGTTACAGAATTCAGCCCTGTGGAGCTAGACTGTGTCCAGAGGGCCAGGAGGCTGGGAACACACTTCTTAAATAGCTATAAAGTCAATGTCTCTTACAGGGGATTTTTAGGTGAAATTATTCTATCTGATACTATAATGGTAGATATAAGACATTACGCAGGCTTCCCTGGTGGCGCAGTGGTTGAGAATCTGCCTGCTAATGCAGGGGACACGGGTTTGAGCCCTGGTCTGGGAAGATCCCACATGCCGCGGAGCAACTAGGCCCATGAGCCACAACTACTGAGCCTGCGCGTCTGGAGCCTGTGCTCCGCGACAAGCGAGGCCGCGATTGTGAGAGGCCCGCGCACTGCGATGAAGAGTGACACTTGCTTGCCACGACTAGAGAAAGCCCTCGCACAGAAACAAAGACCCAACACGGTAAAAAATAAAAAAATAAATAAACAAATGTGGGGTTTTAAAAAAAATTTATAGTTATTCAATTTCAAATATTAAAAAAAAAGACATTACGCATTTGTCAAAACCCATAAAACTGTATAACACAAAAGTGAATCCTAAGTGAAGGATCGGTTTTAATAAATAATAACGTATTGGGGCTTCCCTGGTGGTGCAGTGGTTAAGAATCTTCCTACCAATACAGGGGACATGGGTTCTAAGCTCTGGTCCAGGACAATCCCACATGCCGCGGAGCAACTAAGCCCGTGCGCCACAACTACTGAGCCTGCGCTCTAGAGCCCACAAGCCACAATGACTGAGCCCACGTGCCACATCTACTGAAACCCATGTGTCTAGAGCCCATGCTCCACAGCAAAAGAAGACACCACGATGAGAAGCCCACACGCAGCAACGAAGACCCAACACTGCCAAAAACAAATATAAATAAAATAAATTTTAAAAAATAATAACGTATCAATATTGGTTCATCAATTGTAACAAATGTACCACACTATTACAATACGTTAATAATAAGGAAATGGGGGAAGGAAGAGAATGGGAACTCTGTACCTGTGCTCAATTTTTCTGTAAACCTAAACTAGCTCTAAAAAATAATCTATTAATTTACAAAACAGAAATAGACCCACAGACATAGAAAAAAAACTTATGGTTACCACAGGGGAAAGGAAGGGGGGATAAATTAGGAGTTTGGGATTAAAATATACAGACTACTATACATAAAATAGATATCCAACAAAGACCTACTGTATAGCACAGGGAGCTATACTCAATATCTTGTAATAAGCTATGATGGAAAAGAATCTAAAAAAGAATATATATATGTGTGTGTACATATGTATGTATATATATACATACACACACACAGACACACACACACAAACTGAATCATTTTTCAGTACACCTGAAACTAACACAACATTGTAAATCAACTATATTTCAATTAACATTTGAAAAATAATAATCTATTAATTTAAAAAATATTTTTTAAAAAGTCAATGGTTCTTTCAGATGGACCTGCCCACAAAGTAACTGAAAAAACTTTTATCTTTGGAAATCTCCATACTGTGGTCACTGAGCATTCATATTTCGCCATTTGCCTTACATTATGTGAAGTGGCAGGAATATAGTGACAAAAACTCAGGCACTTAGAGGGTGCCCTGGGGATACGTATGGCTTTTTTCCCCTTCCACATCTTCCCCTGCACCGACCTCAGAAGCTGAGCAGGACGCGGGCAGACAGAGTAAAGTGCCTGTAATTCCCATCCATTCCTGGGCCCTGTGGAATTTGAACTTATGTTTACTGCGTTGTCACTCGGACATTAAATCTTAACTGTCAAAATATTCTTCAAGGCAGAGAGAGGAGTTCAGCATGGTATCCCAAAATGTCTTTTCCATACTCTTTTCGGCAGCTCTGAAAGAAAATGTTGCTACTACTCTCAAAAATACTGTTTTTATGTTCCCATGGAAATTCACAAAGGGAATATTATATTTAATCTTTACCACAAGCAGAAATACTTATTTCTGATGGAAATAATATTAGACATGGAAATCATGGAAAATATTATCTAAACTTTTATATTGAGTAAGAAATCCATCCTGTACCTCTTGAGTATTGTACACCTAGAGCAATCAGGAAAGTGGCCAATGACTACCCACTGTGGAAATTGTTCCTTTGACAAATATGCTATGCTCCCAGGCAAACTGTACCTCTACACATTATCATATAAAACCAGCGAGACAAATTAATCTTAGGAGCTATTTGGAGGAAGATATCTGAACAGACCTCACACTCCTCCGCCCCAAATCACAATCCAATATGAACTCATAATCTTTTTCATTGGCTTTGGTAATTGTACCCTTTGAAGACAATCTGTGAATATGCATATAGCCCTTAGGCACTTTAACTGCCATTTCATCCAATTAACAGATAATTAAAAATGCTTTGTGTGAGTACCTTTTCCCCTTTCCTTTTATCACCAAAGAGTGAGTAGTGCCTGTAAGGATGAAGTGCAGGAAGCAGTCACAGCAATGGGAGATGTCAGATGTATCAAAAGCAAACATCCTCCCATCTCACTTTGTCACTTGACCCCCGAGGTTTGGGTTTTAATGATGAGCTATTCTCCTTTAACGAGTCAACTAGTTCTTATGGGACTAGTCATGAGATGTTCCCAAAGTTTCAGTATGTTGCTAGAGTCATCCTCACGTAGAGTGTCATGGACAGATTATTTTCAGAGCAAACGAGGACCAAATTATACTTACAGCTAAATTGGTGGCAAGATCTATTTAATTCTGCAACCAGTCTTTTCCACACTCACCAATGGGAGGAAATGGGCATAGATAGCCTCAAGAAAAGGAACCTGACTAGATAGAATAATTAAGTAACTATATTTTAAGGGATTCTTTTTTCCTATAACAACCAAGATGGGCTATCAAGTTAACCTATGATAATGAACAACTATCAAATCTCAACCTCCATCCAGGTTTATTTCTCATTCATGCAATGAGTCCAACATGGATCAGCAGAGAGGTCTCTGCTTCATTTAGTCTCTTGGGGCCCAGGATAATGGAGGCTTCTTGCTAACTCATGATCCCACTATCACTGAAGTAGGGAAAAGAGGTGTGCAGTTGACACCACCAATTAAATGCTTCCACTTGGAAGTGACACATGTCAATTCCACTCATATTTCATTGGCTTAAGCAAGTCACTGGCTAAGCTTAACTTCAAGGGGGCTGGAAATTGCAATCTTAATAGAGACCCAGAAGGAGGAAAACCAGAATATTTTTGAGTAGACCTGCCTGTTCCCCGTGACTGACTCATAGGAGTTTAATAATACTGTGCAGTTTGATAATTTAGCATCGAGCGTTTTGATGCTACGTGAGTGACCCTAAAGGTCTATGATAAGACCTATTGTCTTGCAGGAGGCAGATATTTAGCTAAAGAGTTAGCTCTGTGGTTCCCCAATTGTCACATTCACTGTAATTCAAGGAAAGTGATTAAAAACTGTGTCTCTTATAAGCATACTTAGTTGTCCGTTATGAGAACTTTTTATTGTTTTAGGAACTAAGAAAGGCTTTGTCTTCCATTGAAGAGTTGGCATGTTTCCTGTTGGGAATTAATTAGAATCTGTTGACCCTGCAGAGAACTAGGTTATAAACTTTGAATTAGCCCCAAGAGTTAACCTTATTTTCTTAGCTGCTTTTAACCTTGTTTTCCTCCTTTGTAATTAATTGTAAAACAATGGTATTATATTTATCCTTTTTATATACCACCTCAAGCTCTCTTGTGAAAGAGATGAAGAATGAATAAAGAATTGGAATTGAAAAAGACAAAACAAACCTGTCACTTTGTTAAAAACAATAATTTTCCTGGTTGTGATGCTGTACTATAGTAATGCAAGATGTTACCACTGGGGGCAACTGAGTGAAGGATACACAAGGTTCTTGTGAATTATTTCTTACAACTGCATGTGAATCTGTAATTATCACAAAGTTAAAAGTTTTTAAAAAAAATCTACAATAGCCTCCCAAAGATGGTTGACTGCTAGTGCTGGTGCTTTAAGTCTATTTAAAGGACTTGAAAATGTCAAGATTCTCTTTCAAACCAATAATTTAATGAAGAAATGCCCAATTTACCATACAATAAGATTCATTGTGGCAAAGACTTGAACCACAGTCAAGGGATATTTCCATGAATTACTAATAAAAAAAAAAGACACAAGATTTATACAGAAAGTGAGTACTCACTTTGTCTCTTTCTTTTCCTTCCTTCTTCCTTCCCTCCTTCCTTCCATCTCATCTTTTTCTTTCTTTCTTTCTTTTCTTTCTTTCTTTCTTTTCCCTTTCTTTCTTTCTTTCTTTCTTTCTTTCCTTCTTTCCTTTCTTTCTTTCTTTCTCTTCCTTCCTTCCTTCCTTCCTTCCTTCCTTCCTTCCTTCCTTCCTTCCTTCCTTCCTTCCTTTCTTTCTTTCTTTCTTTCTTTCTTTCTTTCTTTCTTTCTTTCTTTCCCTCTCTTACTTTTTTCTTTTAAAAGATACAATTAAATCCCTCCTATTGCTAAAGACTATGGTAAGCAATTGGTAAGGAAGACAGAAAGGTGTCTGCCCACACAGTGCTTATGTTTTAAAACAGGAGACAGTAAAATTGCAATTGTGATACATGCTTAGAGGAAAACTAAGAGAGGGCTGAGATGAGATAAGGGGAGTGCGGATCCACTGTAGACGAGGCGGCCATCTGAGGAGATGGAGGAGGAGAAATAACTAACACTGTGAAGAGCAGAAGAAGAGCATGTGTGAAAGGCCTGGGAGAGAGATGGATCTGCATATTTTTGAGAACCCGGAAGGTGGTCAGTATGGCTGGAAGATGGTTGGTAAGGAAAAAGCAAAGATGATGTTGGCAACATTGTGGGCAGAGCAAAAGCCTAGTAACTCCAAGTGTTGTTATAGGTGATTGTCAGCTAGGACTGACATAATTACTGATATGTGTTCTAAATTAAACAAGTTTGTTGTTGAACTAATAAATCGTAAAGTAGTCATTCTTTGTCTCATTCCTGTAGATACCACTACTGTTCCCATATTCCTCCATATTCAGTTTCCAAAGAGAAAGCTAATGAACAAGGATGTTAAGCAATTAAAAAATGCGAAAGAAAAGTTAGAATTAGTACTGTTACAAGAGCCCTCCATATGTAAATAAAACACCGGCAACAGGAAATGCCCACTTGTTGACACACGTAGGACAAAATATAGGTATATTATGATTCTCAGCGTCAGCTCTTTCCACTGGGATGGACACTCTGCTCCTCGCGTCTTTTCCATCTGCCAAAAATTCTGATAAATGTATTTATAATTTATTTATTTTATTATTAGAGCTTAGGCTAAAATACAATAGCCCTCGCAAAGATAACACTATGACTTGAATTTACATTAAAGGCTAAAAGACTATCTTGGAGAGAGGTTACCTCCTAGGTATAGAGAAGGAATGGCAATAGATGAGAGGATTAAATTAAAATATTGAGTGGGGCTTCCCTGGTGGCGCAGTGGTTGAGGGTCCGCCTGCCAATGCAGGGGACACGGGTTCGTGTCCTGGTCCGGAGCAGCTGGGCCCGTGAGCCATGGCCGCTGAGCCTGCGCGTCCAGAGCCTGTGCTCCGCAACGGGAGAGGCCACAACAGTGAGAGGCCCACGTACCACAAAAAAAAAAAAAAAAAAAATACTGAGTGGATTAAACTTTAATGGTGATATTTTATTTATTAAAGTTGTGCATAATGATAAAAGTATTAATCTTTATAATGTTTTGGATTTTTGTATATATTCCTTAATACTTCCTTTATTAAAAGTAGATGATTACCTTCAGATTCTCTCCTAAGAGTAATTTTTAAGCAAATGAGCTCTTAAAAATAGAAAAATTAAAGGAGAGTGGAGGGATGGAAAGGATCATGAAAAAGACTGAGTCCACTAATGACAGATTTCTCAGACTGAAGGAAGCTTAGAGCAAGAAGAGACTTAAGGAGTCAACTAATGGAAGTCCTTCTTTTTAGAGCAGTAAATCTGTTCAAGGTCACGGGGCCAGTTGGCGGAGCTGGTGGAGGAGATGGGGGGTCAGAGCCTCACGTCCAGAACTCCTGACTTCAGTCTGTTGCCCAGCATTACACTACAACTGCTTGGAGTTTCCTCTTGGTTTAATCACTGGTGACACCAAATTTCATTTTAGCAACACAAGGACTATCTGGAAGTTAGAAGTAGACCTGTTATTTACTGGCAAACTGGAGAAAGTACCTTAAACGAGGATGAAGAGGGGTAAAAGGGACAACCACAATGGCTGAACAGAAAAAGCCACTGAAGAAATAACTACAGTTGATTCTCCAGGGGGGAGTAAAGCAATGTAAGAAAAAGAGCATCATATCAGGAAGTATAAAAGGAATGCTGCCTGTAAGGACTGCGTCCTCTCCATTGCCCAGAAGGTTACTAAAGCTCACTGTCCGGGTGCAGAGTCTGAAGGCTGAGAGAAGAAGAGAGCTTTGAGAGGGTTTTTAAAAAGACACAAAAGTTAAAGAGAAAAAATGAGGCACAAAGAGAATTGGAGTTTCACCTAGAGAAGAATTATTGAACACTGAACACTAATATTCTATCATTTTCTCCAGTGTGTAGATGTCTGTCTGTAGATAGAATATGTATGAAAATGTGTTCATTTGGCAGCAAAAAGGATTTTAGACTTTAGAGAAAAAAAATTCCTAACATGTTAAACATAAGAATGATCTAAAAAAAAAAAAAAAAAAAAAGAATGATCTAAAAGGGCCAGCTGTTTCTTCTGTCTGTGCTGGTTTAGGTGTAGTGCAGCCAATGTAAGAGTCACTTCTGGTCCACAGTAGAGCAAGAAACATTCTTCTGGTAGGAGCTAAACCTAACTGACTTGCCTCTCAGCACCCTAATTTCAGGTTCTAAGAAACCTACTACACTCAGAGCTGGGGAAGGAAAAGCCACCGGGATCCCTTGGGCCCAGCGCTGCACCTGCACTGCCTCACAAGCACATTCCAGTCCCTCAGGTTATTAGACAATGAACTGTCACTGGCAGGGAACTTACTCTGATATAAAAGGAAGCAGTTATCCAGGTTAGTGTTCCAAGAAAGTTAAGAACAGCTGCAACTTGGCTGGGAATCTTGTTTATCTTTTTAATTGTGTATATATGTCCAGAGGCTCTCCGATGGCTCTAATATAAAGAATAAATGCTGTGTGGGAATTCAGTAATTAAGAGTCTCCTGTTGTTTCCCGTGTGGTAATTTTCACGGAGACCACTGTGAAAATTTACTCACATGAGGCTGAGACAGAAAGGAAGTACCAGGAGAAAACTCAGAAATAATTAGCAATTCAGGAAGTGCATTTCATAATCAAACCTGCACATGCTGGGTTTTGAGCAAACTTGACTACCTTGAGTACAGTGACGTAAAACCATTTCGACTTCAGAACAAATGCCTTTGTTGATAAGATTGATTCTATCTTTCAGATGAATGTTTTTCTGGGAACTCCCTGGTGGTCCAGTGGTTAGGACTCTGCACTTTTACTGCTGAAGATCCGGGTTCAATCCCTGGTCGGAGAACTAAGATACCACAAGCCTTGAGGTGCGGCCAAAAAATATAACAATAATAATAATAATAATAATAGAGGGAAGAAAGAGATATAACCTAAACAAAATAAAGAATATCTATACAAAACCAACAGAAAATATTTTTAAAAATAAACAAATCTTTTTCTAACCTCGAAATAGTTTCTCAGGAGTACCTCCATTTGATGTTTGCTGAGAAGTATTTAGATCAGAGTTTTCAAATGTGAATGTGCAAATGAATTACCTTGTTAAAATGCAGATTCCGATTCAGTAGATCTGGGGAGGGGCCTGAGATTCTGCACTTCTAACAAGTGCCTAGGGGAGGCCCATGTTGTTCGTCTAGTAACGATGCTTTGGGTAGTGAGGTTTTAGATAACTTCGAAACTCATCCAGTAGTTGTTTTAGATTTTAAAAGTCACTCTCTAAAAACAATAAATTAAATTAATCCCAAGCAACAGGAAGCTAAGATGATTTTCAAAGCTAAATGCTTATGTCTCTTTGGGCCAAGAAGGAGCTCTTGCGAGTTGAGATCAAGAGCAAGCCGGCAGACGAAAACAGTGCCAGGCAAGATGCCACCTGATGGGGGAGATAGGGCTCAGCCTGAATTACCTTGTCCATGGGTTTTGGCAAACTCAGGTCTAATCAAGGTCATTTTCAATAATGAATGGTTACAGTCTGGTTGATGGGGTCCAGCAATCATCATAATCGAGCAATAGGCAGTGATTTTGTTCCAAAGGAGTCAACCTGGATGGAAACTGGATTAGTCTATGTCTAGGTAGGAAGAGACGATGTCCAAGCTTGAGGCAGTGGCTGGGCCCCGGTCAGATGGGCTGAGGCTGTGAGCAGGGTGATTCTTACAAAGAACTGTATCAGCGCAGAAATCCAGTCAATCAGGATGGACGGACACGCAGGTTGAGGGTTAGGGAGAAAGCGCAGTGGGATCCAGGAGCTCATCCAAGAGACACCAGATGCTGGGATTAGGACAGCAAAGCTAATTTCATGCTTCTGAATTTCTGCTGTTAATGTACTATCAGACCTGTTTCCAATTAACTCATGAATGAGGTGAGATTAAGTCTGCAGATGAGATGTCTTCAATACTTGGAGCTAAGTGGTGCTTCAAGAAAAAGTGTGGAGCTGACAGATATTGTGTACCTCCTAGATGCTGAGCACTACACAGGGTGTTTAATACACACCACATAATCATATTTAATACATACTTGTCAGTGTAGGCTGCATCTGTAAGGTAACACCTGTCAGCTGCTGTGCACCGCTGCACATTTTCTAGCACCACACGTGAGTATGTTGATGGGAGTTTCTTTTTCTTGTCTTATTTTACATCTTGAGTTTTGGTGCCAAGTTTTCTTTTTCATGTGAGGTTTTGTTTCTGCTTATATGATTGTCATTGTTATTTGCCACTGTTTACAATTACATAATAGGATTGATTATATAATAGGATTAAAGAATTTTGCTCTGAGAAGATAGGAGAATGAGGAAGATGTAATCCTTTGAAGAGTTATCGGTCAAGTGGTAGAGGCAACCGTTGACATAAAAAATGATAAGTTCTCATGGTCACCTAGATGAGCGCGGAAGGATGAGAGTAGAACCATCTGTGGCCTTCATATGCTCAGCTGAATACTAGCCATTCAAGTCAGTGAATAGTCATGAGAATAACTGTTGAAATGTGTTGGAATTATTGACATTAAAGAGAGTTTGCAGGGACTTCCCTGGAAGTCCAGTGGTTAAGACTCCAAGCTTCCATCGCTGGAAGCACGGGTTCAATCACTGGTTGGGGGACTAAGATCCTGCATGCTGCTCAGCACAGCCAAAAAAAAAAGAGAGAGAGAGAGAGAGAGAGTTTGCATTAAACTGGGGCGGAGGACTACTCTTGCAGAAAATGCAAACATTAACCTCGTGCTTATGGCAAAAGCCAGCCCAAGAAATATGCCATTTCTTCTCATAGGAAATACGAAATCACCTTCTCATGTGACAAAAACCAAACTGATGAGGAAGTATTTTGGATGTTCTCTGTCCCCATCACTTAACCTCATTTGGCTTCTTATTGCCTTTAAATTGCCTTGTCAAATATCACTGGAGAAGCAGACCGATTGGTTCTCTTTACTCAGGAGTTTACAAAGACTGTCTTGCAAAATATAACTTTAATATATGGGGAAGGTAGGTAAATAAAAGTCCAGACAACTACAAAGATGATTCCTAAATTGAGAGTGGTAGTGAGAGCATCGGTAAGTATGGGGTTGGACCTGGTGGCCGTGCTGTGTGAGGTCAGCACGGTCCAGACGACTCCATGATGACCCTTGTAGCCTAGTGGGTCTGTGAAACTGATTTCTGCCACCAAGATGACTGCTCACCTGACAAAATAACCCCATCCCTTAATTATACCAAAAAGGGAGTTCTTACCATCTACTTTCGGCCGCATTGCATTCTAAGGACATCGATTCAGGCAAGAAACACTAAGCTAACAGTATTTTATGGGGTATTTCATGACCCAACACTAAAAAATATTTTCCTCACTGATGCCTGAAATTTCACTGGTGAGGTCTGCCTTCATTTAGTCAGTTTGGGTTGTATAACGTAGCTAGTCCTGGAATTCTGAACAAACTATCACCGGTGCCTTATGCAATGAACAATTTTCTGAAAGCTAGGCATGCCTTAGGTAAGACACCAGAGTCAAAAGGAAATAATATAGCACATGATTTTCTTCCTTAGAAGAGGGAACCATAAGTAAGAGTGTTAAGAATGTTGTTCATTGTTGTACTAGTCAGGATTCTATAGAGAAACAGAACCAATGTATACAGAACCTATATAATATTTATGTATAATATATAACATGACTTAAGGCCTTCAAGTGATTGGATGTGGCCCACCCACATTAGGGAGAATAATCTGCTTTACTCAAATTCTACTGATTTAAACGTTAATCACAGACTTCCCTGGCGGTCCAGTGGTTAAGACTCCGCACTTCCAATGCAGGGGGTGTGCGTTCAATCCCTGGTTGGGGAACTAAGATCCCACATGCCACATGACACAGCCAAAAAAAAAAAAAAAAAAAGTTAATCGCATTAAAAAAAATACTGTTTGCACAGCAACATCTAGGCTAGTGTTTCACCAAACAACTGGATACCGTTGCCTAGTCAAATGGGCACATGAAATTAACCATCATGGTTATATTCATGTGGAACATGAAACAATTTGTATTTCTAAAAACTGAAAACACCTGATTACTTCTCAATAATTTTACCAACCACTGCTTAACGGCTTTTATCTCCAGGCTTGAGCAGATCACACGTTTCTAAACTCACCTTATGCAGTAAGGGGAGCTAGATGATGCCACTTGTCCTGTAGCAAGTATTTGCACCCTGGATCTGGGACGTTCCACACCCCCCCCCCCACCAGGCCTAGAGGGAGGGGCTGATCCCAGCTTCTTCACCAGTATATGGTGAAGTATCTATTAGCCCCTGTGTCTTTGTGTTCACTCTCTTATTTTTAATCAAATCTCATCAGCTTTACACATGAACTGTTGTAAGCGCCTTACAATATTAACTCATTAATCTTTGTAATGCATGAGGTTGGTACTACAAGGATCTCCATTTTTTCACTAATTTAAGTAGCTAGTTGAAGATCAAAGGATCAGTGGGTGGCTCTCAACCATTACTTGTTAGGCAACCTGCACAGCAAGAGGTTTCGTTACATCCAGCTGTGGCTTGGAGGGTGCCGGAGAAAAGCATGCACTACCTCTGCGTATCATTATCATGGATATCGATGAGAAATGTTTACTAGATTATCGTAACTATCTTGAAATCAATGCAATTTAATCTCTTAATTCAATCAGTTCAGTTTAAAAATAGGTATATTGCATTTAGGATACAATCAGCCTGAATCTTGCAACTCTAAAATGTTTTCATAAGTGAAGCTCTTGTGTTACACTCTACCCACCTCTTAGGGTTGTAATTTTTCAAAAATCCTATTGACTTCCTGATGACGACCTTTGGAGAGAAGGAACCATGGGTTTCCATCAAAACTATCCTTGCTGCCTAAAAGACATAGTTAGAGAACAAGCCCAGTGATGATTCTACACAGAAGAGTCTACGTGTTGGCTGTGGGTTTGTTGGTTACAGGAGTGACTCTACAAGTCGTCACAATTTTAAGTAGTGTCAGGCTACCATAGAACATTTCATCTAAAGATATGATGGTGTCAAGCACCTATGAAAGGCCATGTATGTGGAATCAATTCTTGATTCAAAAAATATGCTTAAGATCAAATCGAATCGATGTAACAGAAAAATAATTACAAAGGCTGAAAATTGCCCCGCTCCCCGCTTTTTTTTTTTTGGCTTCTGTTAGTAAACCCATGTAGAAGAGACACTTTCTACGCTGAAGGAGACTGCTGTCTCATCTGATAAATCATATAAGCTCCAGTGAATGTATGTCATCACCCGCAGGAATGACAGGTCTATCTTTGTCGCTCTTGTGGGATTTGAGCATTGACACTGTCAGAGAACTTGACTAATAACCTTCACCTGGACCTTCCAAACTCTGCACATAACTTCTTGATAAAAATCTTGATAAAGGCCAATATTTTCACAGGTTGACAGGGTCGGGAGAAGAGGGTCACTGAGCACTTTGACACTTTTAAGTTCAGTTTACAGTAACTCCTTGAGAAGCCTTAGGTTTTGCTGCACTTGCAATTGTTGGGACAAATCACAAGAAAATGAATGAAATATGTGACCCTCAGAGATACTGCATCTGGCTTTATTCTCTCAAAGGTATGTGCTCATGAGAGTAATTTATACACATCACTGTTTGACGAAAAGGACACATCATGATGTTCTCTAAGTTTAATCGAATGCCTTTCACTTTATACTGTTTTATTCTAAAGCCACATATGTGTGTGTGTTGTTTCATCAGTGAGATTCATGACAGTGAATGGGAAGAAGTAATCCATTCCCCTTATTCTGCTCAAAATGCAAAAGACAAGGCTAAATTTTGCTAAAGACGGATCCATCCCAGAGGAAAGGACAACTCTTAAATGCCCATTGAATTTCTTATCCACATGTTTGAAAATATGAGACATAGTTAGACTCTAGCCAGGGGTACGGTTTCAGGTCTTTCTGGTGTGCTTAATCCCTTCTCTCTCTCAAAGTCATTTTGGTTTAAAAACACCACACCACATTTACATCCCATGACCAAAAACCTTGGAACATCAAAAAAATGGTAATTGAGCATTATTATTTTATGCATTCAACAATGCTGATTTCAAGAGACTACACAAACAGGAATCCTTGAAATTGTTTTATTGATGACAGAATCAGTGTATAATTTGATGAGGATTTGATGAGGAACCTGCGAACAATAAAGAATATGTCTATTGCCAGCAAAATACAATTATTCCAGGTCCTTTAGACGTTACAAATACAGTTCTTTCACACCAGATGGTTCATACGTAACAAAGCCATTTAAGAATGCTTAATTGTGCTTCTACAAAACCTTCGAAGAATGAGGTAGTTTCCTTTACCCACCATATTTTCCACATTTCCATTATTACGCTTTCAGTGAGCTTAAATCCTTTTAACATAATCTTTAAACAATTGCTCATGAGAGCCAAGGCTTATTTATAAAATGTTTATTTCTTTCTACTTGATTATCCTTAAAGATAATCTCAAGAATCACTACACAACCAGAGAAATTTGAGACAAGCAATGGCTGGGGCTTTTTCATTACAATCAGACTTAGATGCAAGAGAACACGTTCTAAACATTCCATAGTTAAGCTGGTATTCTCCCATTTCTAACTATAAACTGATTTAAAAACTACTTCCTCACACTACTTTTCTCTCAGCCACCATATCAAGTAAGCACAGATTCTTCAGCCTAGGGCGTTAGGCTCCATTTATTGGCTAACTATGGGATCATGCATTGTTTTACATCAACAGGGGACCATCTGAATTTATAGGTGCATACAGATTAGCCAGCTTATCCTTAAAATTTCATTCAGAATCTACTTACTGCCATATTCCTGAATACCAACACCCTTCAAACACTTATCAATGAAGTAGAAATTGAGGCAGGTTATTTGTATTCCTGTCTTGACGCTGAGAATGACTGTAATGACCATTGTGAAATTAGCTTGAGGAAATCGCAGCGCGTTGTACATTTTAGTTAAAAATAAAATGATAATATTCAACGAATTTCCGAATCAGTTAACCTTCACCAAGGAAAGGGGGATGGTGGCCAATAGTATTCCCAAGGGGAAAAAGAAGTCACCATCTACTCCTTGCCACTTATTCTTTCATTCAGTCTCAAGAAGCTTCACAGATCTTAAAATAAAATGGTTGAAGAAACGACAAAATAGGTCTTATAGACTATGCAAGTATAAAGTCTTAACCATATTGGTAGTAATCTAAAGTAGCTCCCATGTAACAAGACCGTTAGATCATTATCTCAAGATTATCTGATAAGCTGACCACTATATTTAGTCACTTTCTAATTGGCACTATTTGTACTTGGCACCTATGTTGAAAGATCCCGACGGCTGGCAGAATGAGGAAAAAGAGCTCTCCTGGACAGCACAGAAGCAAGTTCGACTTTTTGCCTTACTTTCTCTACTACCATTTGTTCTTCCTCTGACATCTTCTGTAGTTAAAATTGTCTCCATTCAATGATGGGTAACAAGGAACCTAGCCATTGTGACAGTGGACATGTAGAGAAAATACATGTCAATGATAATACATTTTAAATTCATTCCCGTATCACAGCTCGCAATTTTTACCATCCCAGCAGTGGGTTCCATAGGTAGAACATTAGGTAACTCATGTTTTAGACCTTATTAATCGGTATGTGGTATGCAAAACAAACTTTCAGACAGAAAGTATACAAAGATTACTTAAAACTTCAATACTTGTATCCAGCAGATTTTTAAAGACCACCTCATTTGCTAAGACTGAATTTCATGCCTTTCTCATTCACTAAAGCAAATATGTTTACATATATCTGATCCCAGGGAATTATTTACCTCCAAACACTTGATATGTTTCTATTCTATTGATATGTTTCTTTATCACTTCCTCAAATTAATATCTGAGAAGTTTTTTACTATGGTATGTATACTGAAGATGGAAAATAAATCACTTTCTTCTACCTTTGTATTTTTAAAAGAACTTTCTGGCAATGATAAAAAAGAATCTCTTTGCAATACTTTAAATGGCCTTTCTTTTAAAACCTCAAACTGAGAAAAACTGTTGTATTAATGTTACGTCTTCCACCTGCTATTTTCTGAGTAGCTGTAATCCATCATTTTCAAGCCAACAGCCTCAACAGTTTGATTCATAATTGACATTTTCCAGAAAAAGTCACTCTAGGAACATTTTGTTTATTTCAATAATACCTGACTTTAAGATCAGCAAGGATGCTGTAGTTTGAGGTGTTCTTTTGTTAGATGAACCATGACAACTTAACATCGCTCCAAAGGAATGCAGTTAACAAATGTATCAGGTTAGCAGTAAACAGTAAACCGGGAGGTAATTCACACCAAGAACCCCTAAATACTAATCTACTGAGTAGTTTCCCACGAGAGGAAAGAAAGGAAAGGGAAAAAAGGACATTATTTCTTTTAAAAATGAGATGAAAATGTTTATTGTGATTTCTTGATAGCACACCAATAACAGAGGTGTGCTCTGGCCTTTGTCTCCTTATCATCTAACTGTATTAAATATTACTTTTATACCTAAAACTTCAAGTAGGAGAGTATAAACTCCACGAAGGTAATGTCTTTATACTACTTATTTTCTAAAACTAACTTTCTAATCCCTACTGTGAGTTGTGTTAGACACATATTTGTGGGTGCTCAATCAACATTTCTCAAGTTAACTGATCCAATTAATTATAATCTCTGTGATCTTTGTCAATTAATAAGTAATGATTATTCAGAGAGTGGTACTCTCTGCCTCCTCTCCTTGAGGAGATATCTGGAAAACAGACAGCTGAACAAATTCTACTTGTGGCAAAACAAAGTGATAGGTGTTATAAACATCTACTAAAATTATGTGCCAGGATTACTATTTATAACTTAAGTTTTTGCATATCCTAAATCCACATTAAAGGAATAATCCTTTGATCTTATTTAGAATCAGGACATGAAATCAAAGAGCCTCTTACAATGTTTCTCTAACCCCTGTCTAAGCTTTAGTGCCTCTCATGAATGTTTATTGCTCTAAATATTTTAGAAAATATCACTCATTGACAGTGAATGTTGTCTTTTCCTGCTTAAAATAGATTTTTCCCAATCATAAGGGTAAAGTGAACATATAATTTTAAAAAGGAACTTTTAAAGGAAAAAGAATACAGTGATTGAGCACTAAGTGGGAAAGGGGAAAATAAATAAGCTTATGTTGGCAGCTAATTTTATAGCACAAACTCCCTAAAGCAGAGCTGAAACCGAAGCTCTAATAAAGTTCCTACAATTCTTTTGACCAAGATATACTCATTAATTGCCTTTAAGTGCCCCAGAGTACTCTGATTTCAGGAAAGCTAGATATGATGAAGAGTTTTCACCCAGGGTGTATAATGTAGGCTTCCCAGATCTTCAGGAGGGCTGACATTGCCAAGTTATAGAATCGATGTGACATGGCGCTTTCTTGCTACCTCTGATCTTTTTTTTTTTTCTCGTGACAATCTTTTGAGAACAGAATAAACGGTGTTTACCAGGTAGAAAAAAAAGTGATTCCCTAACAAGTTTTCTCAGTCATTTATTCCTCTTTCCCTTTTACTTTTCAAAGTAAAGGTTTTATTAGGTATTACTAGTTTATTCAGTCCTGCAGGTTCTGGGGAGCACGATACACATCCCTGAAATGGACTCTTCTTGTGGTGTATCATGAGTTGAAGCCTTGATAAATGACTGTAACAAAGAAAATTCCTAATAGTGAATAGCTTTAGGAAATGCTCAGGTTTTGTCTAACGCCTGAAAGCTTTGTTTTAAAATCTTGGTTTCTACTGATGTGTTTTGAAAAAGGCTGATGAACTTGGTCTGAAGTGTAAAAACTGAAAAAAAAGTGGAAGGAAGAGAACACGCAAAATAAGTTAATCATTATCATTTTAAGTGCCACCAGTTCTGTTTATATTCATGCACATGTGAACTGCTGAATCCCATTTGATCAACCCAATTAAACATTAACTAATTGCAGCCAATTATGCAAATATCAGCAACAATATTAATTTGTTGATCTTTTTGAGCAGATTAGCCTCACATGTTCCTAATGCTAGCCTATCTTACGCCTTAAATGATCAATTAGTGTTGCGATAACTAAGTCTTCAAGAATGGATAATTGCCTAGTTATAATGTGCCACTCTTGCTGTATTAATCCACTGCAATTAAACAAATAGTGCACAAGGAAAAGAGATGTGCAGATGTTCCCTTTAAATCTATTTAACAAGTTAGTGTCAAGGTCAATTTCCTGTCTTATTACTTAAACGAGAATGGCAGATTGTGTCCTCTGTTTTAGGAGACCTTGTTTCTTTAAATGTATATCCTTCATCTTCACAGAGTCTGGTAGAAAGGGCTTAAAATGCTCTTAAGGTCTGATGAAAGAAATCACACAGACATAATGTCAAGACATATTGTTCTCGAACTCTTACAACGAACATGTCTCGCCATACTAATTCAGAGATGCAAAGTATAAAATGTATTTGTGGCAAATAGATGATTTCCATTTCTCATAGGAATGTTGAGTCTGGTTATTATGGGCTACTTGACAGGTTAGGATTACCTTAAGTCATTTCTAGCCTACAATATTGAAAATAAGGTCCCAGGATTTGGCCAAGGCAAATGTATACTCTCAGAATGCTACTTGGTGAACAAACTTGTGCAGAGGGTAGTTAAAGCACTTCAGCCCTCCCTAAAAAGAACAGACTCTCCCAAGATTTCAGATCGCCAATTAAAAGCCCCCTAAAAGACATTTTTACCATTCCTTTTCATCTTATACTTCCCTCATTTTCATTTTACCGTTCCTATCTAAAAAGATTCTATGGCCAAAAGTCTTGGAAAAGAATCAAAGCCCCATTTGCTATGTGCTGCTAAATGCCTTAAGGAAAATTTTCCAGCACGGCAAAACTTTTAGAATTTTTTTCCTTGCTCTGAAAAGAGGATGAAATATGATCAGCAAGATGAAAGTTATTAGGACTAAAGGAAACCAAAATATAATGTCTGAGAGTTGACCTTCCAAGGGTAAATGTTTTCTATCAAGATTTGACTTTCCCCTAGATAAACCAGGATACAATTTTAACTCATGGCTCCTAAACAAGGAAAATATCATCTATAATCACTCTCCCTGTACCCTAACCATGTGCTTATCCAATCCCCATTCAACAGAAATGAGCACCTATAAAACCAGAGTATAAAATCCAGAGTATATACCTCTTTGCTTTCTATCAAAAAACTAAATATGATTTATTTTGTATTTATCACAACATTTATGTGTTTAACACGAAACATATATCATTTCCATTTGGTTGCTATGGTATCACGATCTCTCTAGAGCTATTACTTTAATTCCAAGACGGTCTTCCAATAAAGACAATATGAAAATTGTTAATTAAAAATAAAATAAGTTAATCATTATCATTTTAAGTGCCACCAGTTCTGTTTATATTCATGCACATGTGAACTGCTGAATGAGGTAAATACAGACAAAGTCAGAATCGATCACAAATTCTAATAAAGAGGTTTCACAATATAGAAACAAAGAAGGTACACTTCTATAGAAGGTACATGTTCATTCATTCCTTGTTATGTGACAGGCAGGGGAATACAAAGATCTATAAGGCACAAGACCCCCAGTCTTGTAGTGAAGCCTGACTGCTGATTACAACACAATGTGGAAAGGGCAGGGGTGGGCCTTGCTGATGCACCAGGAGAGCCTGGCGCAGACCGGAACATCAGGAAGGAGGGAGAGATTTTCCCTAAGACGGACTTAGGGGACCTGGAAAGAAATATGAGGGGAGGAAATCCAGTTTCTCAAAGTCTTGATTTAAAAAAACAACAACAACAAACACTTTCTGAGGATGAAGATGTGTGGCAGGAAATGGTACCTATGAAATTTACTCAGATCAGCTTTTCAAACACAAAAACACTCACTTGGTTGAGGAGCAGAACGTAACTTATGTTAAAGAATAAACACTTTTTTATCTGATTGAAGTACCAAGGGAAGCACTCAGGTTATGGAGGAAAATTCTACGCTTAGATGGCTTCCATTCTCATCTTTCTAGAGAAGGTAAGGTAAGCTTCTAGGAGCAAGTTTATAAACTACCACTGGATGACTGCAATTCATCTTCTCTGGCACGAGGAAACAATCGCCCTGGAAACACTGATAATACAAACTACATTATGCACAACTAAAAACAGGTAGCCAAAGAAATTTCTCTTAATTCAAATGCAACAGTCTGTCCCAAGAACACACAAATGATAGCCTGTTCTTTTCCATTCAGGATACTGTGATTGTCCAATCACTCTCTTCTCTTCCGTACTACAACAAAAGCAAGAAAACATGTTTCAGTGTAAAAACTCACAGCGCAGGGACAGCTTATCAATAAACTTAATGATATAACCAACGTTGTACAAAAGGTTCACTTCTGTTTTGAACATTAAAAGCATATTCACACTGAAAATAAGACTATGTGTAAACAAATACCTGGAATCACAAATTTTATAATTACTGTGGAGCTTGATGTATAGCTGGTATAGGTCCCTTACATATGCCTTTGCATTGCCATTCTGTATTTAGCGTCTCAGATCATGTCCCCTTTCCACATGAATTGCCTCTTTAGTACTAATATAACTTGAGTTGAAATGAACACAAACAACAGAATTCCTGAACTGGAAAGAACATTAATGACCATCTAGCATGCAGGGGATGAGCCACATAAGTGGGGCTCTGGATTTCACTTCAGAGCAATTCCACTTCTACTGGTTTTATATAGTGGGATTCCAGGAAAGGTTTCATTTGTAGAAAATTTCTATGGCTTAAAAATCAAGTGTGAAGAGCAATGAACTTTTAAGCCCAGCTTCTCATTTAAGGACACTGAGGCTCAACGAAACTCTTAAAAAAAAAAAAATGTATTGAAGTAAAGTTGATTTACAATATTGTGTTAATTTCTGTGGTACAGTGTAATGATTCAATTATACATATATATATTCTTTTTCATATTCTTTTCCATTATGGTTTACCACAGGATTTTTTTTAACTTTTTATTTTATACTGGAGTATAGCCGATTAACAATGTTGTGATAATTTCAGGTGCACAGCAAAGGGACTCGGCCACATATACATGTATCCATTCTCCCCCAAACTCTCCTCCCATCCAGGCTGCCCCATAACATTGAGCAGAGTTCCCTGTGCTGTACAGTAGGTCTTTGTTGATTACCCATTTTAAATATAGCAGTACAGGGGCTTCCCTGGTGGCACAGTGGTTAAGAATCTGCCCGCCAATGCAGGGGACACAGGTTCGAGCCCTGGTCCGGGAAGATCCCACATGCTGCGGAGCAACTAAGCCTGTGCGCCACAGCTACTGAGCCTGCGCTCTAGAGCCTGCATGCCACAACTACTGAGCCCACGTGCCACAACTACTGAAGCCCGCATGCCTAGAGCCCATGCTCCACAACAAGAGAAGCCACTGCAATGAGAAGCCTGCACACCGCAACAAAGAGTAGCCCCTGCTCGCCACAGCAATGAAGACCCAACACAGCCAAAAACAAATAAATGAAAAATAAATAAATAAATAAATATAGCAGTACATCACAGGATATTGAATATAGTTCCCTGTGCTATACAGTAGGACCTTGTTGTTTATCCATTCTATATATAATGGTTTGCATTTGCTAACCCCAAACTCCCAATCCATCCCTCCCCCACCCCACTGCCCCCCTTGGCAACCACAAGTCTGCTCTCTTCTAGGAAGCTCTTAATCACAGCCCAGTTCTGCCTCTATGCAATGCTATTCCTTCTACATCACAATGTCCATGTGCTGGGTGCCTCTTAAAGAACTTTGAAGACCTCAGAGGGGACTTCCCTGGTGGTGCAGTGGTTAAGACTCCGTGCACCCAATGCAGGGGGCCTGGGTTCGATCCCTGGTCAGGGAACTAGATCCCACATGCATGCCATGACTAACATTACGTATGCCACAGCTAAGGAGCCCAAGAGCTGCAACTAAGGAGCCTGCCTGCCGCAACTAAAGATCCGGCACAACCAAATTAATTAATTAATTTAAAAAAATAATAAAAAAAGACCTCAGAGAACAGAATCAAATTGGTAAAAAAAAAACTGGAAGCCAGGAATGGGTCCACCTACAACCTTCTGGTTTACATGAAAAGGAGAATGAAGGAAGCCCAATGACTATAAGTGACTTGCTTAATCCATATCAGAAAGGGTTTCCTAAAGACGGTGGCCCCCCACTGTTGACTCTGTTGATTAATGATGAACGCTGGACAAAACATTCCCAAATTCTGCCTGATTTATAGATGGTGGCGACACAACTTAGGGGTAAGAGCAAAATATATGTTTTATTTTTCTTATGTGGATTCCCATTAATACATCAGACACTTTAGTCATTAATAATAATTGGGCATCAGCATACTGACATTTTAGCAGATCTTGTTACAAAACTTGATTCATGACCACTATAATTTCATCTTGAATCTCACCAGTTAAAGTGAATTTGCTTTCAATTAGTTGTTTTAGTTTTAAAAACAATCAAGATCAATTTTCAATACAACGACAGTCATAGGCTGTGTAAGTCTATGAACCTGCAGAATATGTGTTAAGGTTTATCTCTCTCATCCTATAATTTATGCTTTTATGTAAAATCATAGCATTTCGAGATGTATCCAAGAGATGTGATAATACAGGTAATTCATAATGTCTAGACCTAGGTGGTTAACAATCACCTTTCATTTCAATGATGGATAATGTCACTTAATTTTCCAAGGCAAAATAATTCAGAGTAGAGATGACAGATTCTAGCAGGGATAGAAATTTTTCCTCAAGAGGTGTCCAGAGAAGCAGGGGCAAGAAAACACTCATGTGCATGAGCCAGGCTGTCCTTATACCACTGGCAGTGTCGTTAACACAACCACAGTGGCAGTCCCACACCTTTAATGTTTGCAACACAGCAAATCAAATCGAGCCTGTAGGATGGTACTTTGAGTCCACCTGGAAGTCTCAGTGGGATGCGCAGAATTTTTATCTTTTCATCAATTCCAGTTAGAACACTGAACTAAAACATGACTAACGACACGCTTATTATTTGCATTCAATGCATGTATGGCAAATTTTACAAGGCCTTCGCTAAAATACTTTCTACATTCAGCAGAAAATTCTTAGCAACATAAAAGGTGAATCTTCACATCAGGTACTTACTCTCCACAAGGTCCAAAAAAATATAACCAGCACTGCTCACCAGGTAGCACTTCGCCATCCTGGTTCTAAACCGCACTCGATGGCCATGCAAAGTTCTGTGATCCCGTAACAAGGGGAGAAGTGTGGACTAGGGAACAAGGAGGGGCTGGGAAGCTGGTCAAGGGACTGAGCCATCAAGGCAATCTGGAATGTTTACCAAGTCTGCACACGAAAGGGGTGGGACTCTTAACTTCCAAAACTAAAGTCATCAAGTTGTTCCACTGAAAACAAGAAAAATCCAGTAACAACTAATGGCCATTTATTCTTACAAAGTTGTAGCCACTGGTGGGAAAACAGATTTTTGAAATTCTATCTGGTGATGTGCAATCAACACAGATCCTGCTTCTATCCCATTCAGCTTCCCTTATTTTAAACTGTTGAAGATGTCCCCCTCTGGGTCTTGGCAATCACTCCTCCCACTTTCTGAAATGGTAATAGCAGGACTGCTAGTTAGTCAAACATGCTACCCGGATATCGAAGACCCGGCTTCCAGCTTTTATCTGATCTTGACAGCAGTTGATGTGTATCTCACTTTGAAAAGACCTAAATCAGATTCTCTGAAGGTTTTTTTGAAAAATAATTTGACGTTATTCAAGACCTTCCTCCCATCTCTTCTCAGAATGTGTTAATATGCAAAAGGCAACACATTTTTACTCTTTAGTACTTGCTTGGTGTGTCAATCACCCATTCATTCCTTTATTTAAGAAACATTACTGAGTGTGTACTATGGCCCAGGCCCTGTACCTAATACTAGGTTTACCAAAAGAGAATAAAACAATGCCCACCTCAGACAACCACAGAACAAAGTTAAGTGTGTGACTAATTAGAACATAATATAAAGGTCATATGTGGGGCATCCCGGCGCGGAGCGGAGCTGCAGCTCGGTCTCCTCCGCCAACCCTCCCCCTCAGGCACCATCCCTCCTGCCGGCCAGGCCCACCCGGACCGATCGATAAGTTCCACTGCGGCTCGAGCCCCGGGCAGCTCACGGGCAGCCAGAGCTCCAAGGCTCCCCGCGGCGACGGGAACGGAGAGGAGGCAGCCGGCGCTACCCCCCGCTCAGGTCAGCGGACCGGAGGACGGCCACGCGAAAAGCCATGCAGACTCACCCCCCCAAAGGTGAAGGGAGTCGCCCCGCGTGAACGGAACAAAGGAGGCAGCCGGGGCCACTGGCGATGCCATGGAGCCGGCACCCCCCTAGCCAGGGCGCTGAGGCCAAGAGGGAGGTCCCGCCCAAGGAGACCCCCAAGAAGAAGAAATATCTTTCAAGAAACCTTTCAAATTAGCGGCCTGGCCTTCAAGAGAAATCGGAGGGAGGGGGCAGGGGGCATCCGTCTGCCTCGTCACCCACAGAGGAAGGGCAGGAGCAGGGGGGTCGGTGCCTGCGGCGAGGGAGGCACCGCCCAGGGAGGGAAGGCTGCCGCCACCCGAGAGCCAGGAGCCCCAGGCCACAAGGGAGAGGCTGGTGCAGGGCCCGGGCGCACAGCCATCCACCGCTGGGGGCCCTACACCAGCGGGCGGGCTGAATGAGTAGCCGGGTGAGGGCAGGTGGGTGATCTCTAAGCTGCAGAAAACTGCGCTGTCCTTGTGGTCACTGCCTGGACCTGGTGCCCTGGCTGCCTTCCTGTGCCCAGAAAGGAAGGGGCTGTTGCCCCCTCACCACGTTCCCTTTCCTCTTCTCCCTCCTGTGGATTCTCCCATCATCCAGCTGGTCTTCCCCTTAAGGCCAGTTGAAGATGGTCCCTTGCAGTTTCCCAAGTTGGGTTAGTGATGTGAAATGCTCCTGCCCCTGTCCCTGCCTCCTTCCCTGTCCCCACCCGTGCAGAAGGCAGTTGCTGGTTTTCTTCCCCAATTCTTTTCCAAGTAGGTGTTGTTTATTCCCCAAATCCCTGAGCCCCACGTGGGGGTGGCTATACTCCCAAACCCTGAGTGGCCAGCCTTCCCCTGTTGAGTTTTTAGTCTCGTGTTGTGCCTAGTGGCCCCTGGGCTGGGGAGGACACTGCTCCTGTGTAGGTTTTCATAAATGTCTTACTCGAGTTTAAACCTCCAGCTTGTGAATCAACTGTGTCTCTTTTTTGACTTGGTAAACAAGTATTAAGCTTTGGGGTCGAGGGGAGGTATGTGATGTGAAACAACTTCTTGTTGTCTTTTTTTTCCCCCTCCCATTGTTGTAAATAACTTAATGGCCAAACCCCAAATTTGTAATTTTTTTTTTTCCTAACTGCTAAAACCATTCTCTTCCACCTGGTTTTACTGTAACATTTGGAAAAGGAATAAATGTCATCCCATTAAAAAAAAAAAAAAACGGTCAAATGTGATCATCCCAGGGGCCATGGAAGCTAGAGGATGAAGCAGCACTTAAGTGGGTGAATATGTGTTTGTACTGGGGGAAAGGGACGCTGTTCAAGAGACTGAAAAGATTCCTAAAGGAGATGTGTCTCGAAGGATAACCAACACCTTATCAAGTGGGAAAACTGTAGAAGATACAGAAAGGCAGAAAGGAAGCAGCAGAGAGCAGAGCATATTGGACGACAGAGAAGACCCCTAATGGCAGCGGCAAAGGTGAAGATGATGGTAACTGGAATAGCAAAGAGCAATGGGAGAGAGGGGAAACATGGGCAATGTGGAGATGTTCTCCAAGTTCAAGTTTGGTTAAGTATGAACACAGAAGTGTTTTTCTTTGTTGCATTAAAAAAAAAAAAGGAAGAAATAAGAAGAAAAACAGGACTTCCCTGGTGGCGCAGTGGTTAAGAATCTGCCTGCCAATGCAGGGGACACAGGTTCGAGCCCTGGTCCAGGAAGATCCCACATGCTGCAGAGCAACTAAGCCTGTCTGCCACAACTACTGAGCCTGCGCGCCACAACTACTGAAGCCCCCGCGCCTAGAGCCTGTGCTCCACAAGAAGAGAAGCCACCGCAATGAGAAGCCTGTGCACCACAATGAAGAGTAGCCCCCGGCTCGCCGCAACTAGGGAAAGCCCAAGTGCAGCAACGAAGACCCAAAACAACCAAAAATAAACAAACAAACAAACTTATTTAAAACAAAAACAAAAGAATCCTGTCATGTGAAATGTCCCCCTCCTAAGAGGTATTTGTAGGGCAATCTAAGATCCAGGGAACTATGTGGATAATTAGCCAAATGGGATGAACACTCAGCCTCAGAGGTTCTTACTTGTATACAGAAGTACACAAGTCCAATAAAAATCAGATCTGTGGTTAAGAAGGTATCTTCCCCTCTAGGTCACACTGTAGGAACCTTGAGGTTTCTTGGTTATTGTTGTTCTCTTCTTCAATTCACCAGAGCACTTTGGAGGAAACACCACGTTTCCACGCAAAGTCAGAGAGATCAAATGTAAAACATGATGCAATTCTACGCTTTTTCCTCAATAATTATACTTCAATTATTTTTCTTGGAGAGAAACAGACAATTTAGTAGCTTGGCTGACAGCACCAATTTGCCAGCTTGTAAGAGAGTAATTTCGAAACTGTAGGTTCCATGCCCACAGGCATGAAATAATTGAAGAAGAACAAAGAGGTGGTCTTAGATTCCAAATGGATGGTCCTTTGTTACTTAACAATTTGGAGCAGATTTGGTGCTTCTGGTTTGCAGTTTAATTCAGAATCCTTGTATTATCTCATGTATCCCCTTGTTTCTTTGTTCAGTGTGGAGCTCTGAACGTATCATTAGTTTTTAGTGTTACTACCATTTATACTTTACTACCTAGAGTATTAACTTCTTGGCCACAAGCACCAAGTTATATAGAGCATATACACAGGTAAGAGGAAAATGGTCTATTTCTTCTCATTTTCTGCTTCATATATAACTTTTATTTTTAAACCTTTTGATATGGTCTCACATTTAAATTGAATAAATCTGTCTTTCATCTATATCAGTGTGCTTTGACCTCTCCAGTTTTTCGGTCACTTTTTCCACTACTCTGTCACCAGCACCTGGAACTGCCTCTGGCACACAGTTTGTGCTCAATACTATGTATCTGTTGAATGAATGAATCAAAAGCATTCGCTTCCCTCACCTACATTCCTGGCTTCTGTAATCTTACCCAGACAACTCTAAAAATAAAAATACATGAACCATCCATGCAGAAATTTTTGTTTGTTTGTTTTTTGTTTTTGCGTTACGCAGGCCTCTCACTGTTGTGGCCTCTCCCGCTGCGGAGCACAGCCTCCGGACGCGCAGGCTCAGCGGCCATGGCTCACGAGCCCAGCCGCTCCGCGGCACATGGGATCCTCCCGGGCCAAGGCACGAACCCGTGTCCCCTGCATCGGCAGGCAGACTCTCAACCACTGCGCCACCAGGGAAGCCCCATGCAGAAATTTTTATTAAATTTCTTCGAATTACTTTGGATTGGTTCTATGCAGAAACCAACTCTGAATAAATTGTAAGTCTTCAATGTTAAGATATTCCTTTATTTAGCTTACAGAAAATTCCTATAGAACACTTCTATTGAAGAGTGTGAGACAACTCATTGGTTCTAAAAGCACAATAATTCTTTTCTTTTAATGCTATAAATTTTGCATAAAAGTGGCTAAGTCTTCAAAAAATAGCATTTTCATCCAAAGTTCTCTGTAGCGACCTGCTGCTTTCCCAACCAACTTTACATTTTTGCTTACTTTTTAAGACCCCACACCATTTGATGTCACCCAATCTATCAAACTTTATTTCACATTTCAATATGAATCTCAGCTCCCTCGGGTATTTTCACTGACTGGCAACGATGGCATGCGGGCTCAGCAAACTTTAGAACAATGTCTTTTATAGGTGACCCAGGTTTACCTGGTATATGATATGTCTACCTAGAAAGATGCTTAACTGCCTGATGACATTACTGTAGATTGTTGCTCAGAAAAAATAGGCAAAACAAAGTTAGCAGTATTAAAAAATAGGTGTGCACACTGTTTGACCTGATAATTACAATCCCAGGAATTTATCCTAAGGAAAAAATCAAGGATGCACTGTTTATAACAGTGAAAGAATTTCCAACAGTTTAAATGTTCAATAAGATTTCTTTAAAAATTATGGTATATCAACATAGTGGAATTTAATTAAACTTTATACGTTGAATTTTAAAATTTATTGATACAAAAAAGCAAATGATTTATTAATTGAAAAAAAGCAGGTTAACAAAATTACGTACGATCCCACTGTCAGAAAAATATCTATCTAAAAATACGCTGAGTGCTTATAAAATACTGAAAGTTGAGATATCAAAAGTTAAGTGATTTTATCTGTGATGTAATCACAGGTAATATTAGTTTTTTTCTGTGTTTTCTTCTACTTTAAAGTCTTTTATAAGAAGTCTGTTATACTTTTCATGAGATTTTTAAGTGTTATCAAAATTTATATACTTTTTAAAAATGTTAAGTAATTGAGTCCCTGACTATATATATATATTTTTCCCCCTTCTTTCCTTCCTTTTTTTTTTTTTCTTTTTTTTTAAACTGTGTATCTTTTTTCTCATTTCTGCTTTGCTCATGTCCACATATACTATTGGGAACATCTTCCTTAAATTTAATTTGTTGACCTCAGATGGTAGCACTTACTCTCTTCTCTCCACTGAAGTATGATTTGGTTCTAGGTTTTGAATGAAAAAAAGACAGCATTTTAAAAATAGAAGCCCTTACCTGAATATCAGTCAATTTGTCCAAGATGCGGCTTGCAAGCTTAGGCCCATTCTCCATAGTTGGGATGTGTATAGTCTATGAAAGAAAACCAGACACGAAATCATTTGAGGATATTCATGTACACAGTAACAAGAAGTAAGAAACTCAGCAATTTTACTGAAATAAGGAATGGCACTATGGTAACCTCATTATGGATGCTAACTCCTTATGCCAAAGACTCTTTTCTATTCTGAATTTGAATAAAAATGAACTAGCCGGTGATAGGTTGTTCATTTCCTACCAACTGATTTCAGGGCATAACTGGTTTATATGCCAGTCTTCAGGCTGATTTGAGGAACCATGAGAAGCAGGGATACCTAGAATAGGGGCTAAACTTAAAGAACCCTACCTCTTCCAGCATCCTGAGAATCTATGAGGATGAATGATTAACCTCCACATCTAACGCTCTTGGCAGGGAATGAGACCTCAGAAGACAGTGTGCCGCAAATTAAAGCAAGTCATTTCAGGGACATAAATTGAAGCACGTCCATATCTTCACAAAAGGGGCTGCCAAATCTGTCTGTTCTAAGCCAAACTTCCAGGGGCCACAAATTCCACGAAGTTGGACAGCATGGTTAAATTCAGGGCACAGAGATTTCATGTGCCCTAATTTATACTTTGAGTCACGCCCATTCATGCCTTGCTGGCTTGCAGGCTTTTGATAGTTTGATTTTAGTAGAGAGTCCGTACTCTTACTTTTCTTATTATGCCCTTTAGGGTAATAGGATAATTCGATGTACCTTTTGGCTCTGAATGGCTACCTAAAACAAAACCATAAAAATGTATTAAACTTTACTAACTTACTTCTAGAGGAGAAGTAATATCTGGACTTTAAAAATCTGACCTAATGACAACTTTAGTTCATTTAAAAAGTGGACTGATAATATATTACCTAGATACTACCATAGTAAAATGTGAAACAGTAGCTTTATAATCAGTGTAAGCATTCATCTATAATAGAATAATTCATCTCCCTTGAAAAATCAATCTGTAGATGGAATTATGTCAGGAGCCAAGTTTGAAAATCTCAAGCAGTGAAGCAACCACCATTAAAATTAGGAGGAAAAAAAAAAATCAATCCACCCAGCTGAGGAAAAAATAATTATAATGTTGAATTTAAAAACCTATAGAATAGGGGCTTCCATGGTGGCGCAGTGGTTGAGAGTCCGCCTGCCAGTGCAGGGGACACAGGTTTGTGCCCCGGTCCGGCAAGATCCCACATGCCGCTGAGCGGCTGGGCCCATGAGCCATGGCCGCTGAGCCTGTGCGTCCAGAGCCTGTGCTCCGTAACGGGAGAGGCCACAACAGTGAGAGGCCCGCGTACCGCAAAAAAAAACCAAAAAAAACCCCAATAGAATAGAGATAAACCCATGCACATATGGTCATCTTATCTTTGATAAAGGAGGCAAGAATATACAATGGAGAAAAGACAGCCTCTTTAATAAGTGGTGCTGAGAAAATTGGACAGCTACATGTATAAGAATGAAATTAGAACACTCCCTAACACCATACACAAAAATAAACTCAAAATGGATTAAAGACCTAAATGTAAGGCCAGACACTATAAAACTCTTAGAGGAAAACATAGGCAGAACACTCTATGACATAAATCACAGCAAGATCCTTTCTGACCCAGCTCCTAGAGAAATGGAAATAAAAACAAAAATAAAAAATGGGACCTAATGAAACTTCAAAGCTTTTGCACAGCAAAGGAAACCATAAACAAGATGAAAAGACAACCCTCAGAATGGGAGAAAATATTTGCAAACGAAGCAATTGACAAAGGATTAATCTCCAAAATATACAAGCAGCTCATGCAGCTCAACATCAAAAAGACAAATAACCCAATCCAAAAATGGGCAGAAGACCTAAATAGACATTTCTCCAAAGAAGATATACAGATGGCCAACACACACATGAAAGAATGCTCAACATCACTAATCACTACAGAAATGCAAATCAAAACTACAATGAGGTATCCCCTCACACCAGTCAGAATGGCTGTCCTCAAAAAATCTACAAACAATAAATGCTGGAGAGGGTATGGAGAAAAGGGAACCCTCTTGCACTGTTTGTGGGAATGTAAATTGATACCGCCACTATGGAGAACAGTATAGAGGTTCCTTAAAAAAACTAAGAATAGAGCTACGTTATGATACAGCAATCCCACTACTGGGCATATACCCAGAGAAAACCATAATTCAAAAAGACACATGCACCCCAATATTCACTGAGACACTATTTACAATAGCCAGGACATGGGTGCAACCTAAGTGTCCACTGACAGATGAATGGATAAAGAAGATGTGGTACATATATACAATGGAACATTACTCAGCCATAAAAAGAAATGAAATTGAGTTACTTGTAGTTAGGTGGATGGACCTAGAGTCTGTCCTACAGAGTGAAGTAAGTCAGAAAGAGAAAAACAAATACCATATGCTAACACATATATATGGAATCTTAAAAAAAAAAAAAAGGTCATGAAGAATCTAGGGGCAAGACGGGAATAAAGACGCAGACCTACTAGAGAATGGACTTGAGGACACAGGAAGGGGGAAGGGTAAGCTGGGACGAAGTGAGACAGTGGCATGTAAAATAGAAAGCTAGTGGGAAGCAGTTGCATAGCACAGGGAGATCAGCTCGGTGCTTTGTGACCAGCTAGAAGGGTGAGATAGGGAGGGTGGGAGGGAAAAAGACCAATAGAAGGGACTTCCCTGGTGGCACACTGGTTAAGAATCCGCCTGCCAATGCAGGGGACACAGGTTTGAGCCCTGGTCCGGGAAGATCCCATGCCACGGAGCAGCTAAGCCCGTGCACCACAACTACTGAGCCTGTGCTCTAGAGCCCATGAGCCACAGCTACTGAGGCTGTGTGCCACAGCTACTGAAGCCCACGGGCCTAGAGCCCGAGCTCTTTAACAAAAGAAGCCACTGCAATGAGAACCCGCTCGCCGCAAAAAGAGAAAGCACACGCGCAGCAACAAAGACCCAATGCAGCCAAAAAAAAACAAAAACCCAAAAAAACAATAGAATTTGTATTTATTATGAGTAATTTAAGCCAATTCATTCACATTATAAAAATAATGCCCACATGCCTCTGAATTATGAAGTTAGATGACGATGTTAATCATAAGTATTGGAGCTGTGTTGTAAAGAGGAAAGTAAAAAAACTAACAAGAAAATGGATGTACAGCACATATACACAAGATTAATTTACTAGGAGGAAATTTCTTCTAACTAAATGCTTGAATTCCTTCTGAAAGATTTTAGTAAATGCCATGAGGTTTGCCAAATGAAAATTTTTTATGAAGTGGTCTAATTAATAATGATGAAGATGAAAAATGTAGGAGTTGATCATTCAAATGAGTTTTCTTTAATAATTTGCTATTCCTACTCCAGTAGTTCAGAAGTACTTTTGGAAACCAGAGACTGAAATTTCACTTAGTTGTAAAACCTTCCTTAGTGAGATGATAGAAAGAAATGAGTGTAGGTCTATTGGTACATCTCCAATCCCTTAACTGATGTAAGGCAGGTATGATAACGAAGGACAAAACTGTTGGAGTTTACAGGAAACCACTGGAAAGATGAATAAGTCATTTGCTAACACAAGTTCATCAGGACAAACTGCCACAGTTAACAGAACGCTAAGTTATTTAAAAAATCCTTCGCATCCTGGGTCCAACTAGCACTCTGTCCACATATTTAAAGAATTAAATTACAGGCAAATGTTTGAAAATGATAGGAAGTGAAGAAACAGTGTCTTACCTCACCCTTGTACAGTATATTCGAAACTGGGCAAACAACACAGGCGGTACCAGAACCAAACATCTCCCTCACGCGGTTCTCCTCCACGGCTGTGTTCAGGTCGTCCATGGTGAGGTACCTCTCTGACACCTTAAATTCTCCCTGTTTGGGATAGAAATAAAAATAAATATATTTTTAAGGAAAAGGCATATAAAAAAATGCCCGGTGGTATGGACCATTCTACTTTACATTCTGACTGAACTCAGATAATGTCATAATTGTCCTTAGAGGGAAAGCTGGAGAGATCGACACCATCTTATTGAGAAACACACTGAGATGCTAAGCAACCTACTCTAAGGTCACAGCATCTTTAAATGAGATGATGAGAATAGAAAATGTAAGATCAGCATGACAGAGTACATGGTATGTTTTAATACATTCCTGCTTTTCTACCTTTTATTTGTTATCGTGGCCAAAGTCTCACAAGTTGATGCACCCCAAGTGCTACTTAATGTGTATTCTAAACCCTATTTATCATAAGAGAAAATATATTATTATCTAATATTAATAATTATAGCCACCATTTATCGAGCATCCACCACATGCCACGTTCTCTAATTTTTAAGGTGGGTAATATCATCCCCATTGTACAGATGAGGAAATTAAAGTTCAAGGAGGCTGAGTGACACCCTGAAGGCCACACAGCTAGTAAATGGCAGAGACTGGATTTGAACTCAGGTCTGAAAATGACTGGCTCCAAATGTGGCCCTCTTTCTACTGTTTCTTTTATGGAGTAGAAACAGAGACTGAATTTAAATATCTGAAACATTTCATTACTTTAAAACATAGTGTATTTGGACTTTATTTGAGAAATTACATTGTATATTTTTTCTTCCTAAATTCACTGATTCAGTCGACTTCACAGCAGCAATCCTCTTCCTTCTCTCTGGTGCTGTATTAGGTTGAGTTTAATCATAGAATTACGGGTATACCCGCTCATCGACTTCAGCTGAACTATTTATTTGCTCAAGGATAGGAAGTGGAAAAAAAATCTGATGCTTTTAAGCTATGTTTAAACTATCTGTTTAATACTCATTCTTTAATCTGTTTAACTCTCATTCTCCTATGTTAGTGGTTAAAGTTCAAAGCTTGTCAGGAGGCTATTTGAATTAAGGGCAACAACGAATGAATCCATTTTTTAAAAATAAGATGAGAGTATTTTTTAAAATCTACAAATCCACAATAGATAAAAATGGAAATCACAGCCCTTGGAAAGATTCAAAACATTAGAAGAAGAATGTATCATGCTGCAAGTATATTTGGAAGGGTAGGGAAATATGCCTGCAACAGAAATATGGCTTTTTGTAAGTTTCAACCTATCTCAGTCTGCGATTGCAATTAAGTTGTACAAAGGCAAATAAATAAATAAATAAATTCCAGCAAATCAGCCAAGTGAGAACAAGCTGAGTTCTGCATTGTGGAAAAGGAAAGAAAAAAAAAAATCTCTTGTACATAAACAGAATTCTTTTTACTCTGCTCACCCTCACTTATTTTTGGACAATTTCCCCTACCTGGCAAACAGTGGTAACCCCCCGCAGGCCTCTTGGCATTTGTGTCTCACAGTTTTAAAAATAAATTACAGCTAAGGAGTCAGGAAGAAACTTCCTCTATAATAACCTATTTTTCACGCTAGCAAATCATTAGTGTGGGGGAATTTCCACTTGGAACTTCTCATCAAACCTTCTGTACTTGGTTGATTTTTTTCTTTAATAAAACAAAAATCACTGAGCTTGGAAAATACATCTTTCCAATTGAAAACACAATTAGGACAGGGCAAGCTGTTTGAAATTATACCAACAGTTTGTAAATGTCATGCCCAATGCGCCAGCCAGCATGCGGCAGTTGGGTCTTGTCTACTTCAGGATTTTGAGAATTATTTATAGCACGTTTTCTCTATTTCCAAAGCCTTTTCCAGAGAAACTGTACTCTCGTAGACGTGTGTGTTTCTAAACATTTGTCCTATTAGCACTGTTTCACCACAGTCTGCTCAAAGCCTTTTCTTGTCCCTTGGAGACCATTTCAATACATGGGTCAAAAGTCCCATCCAGGAACCTTTGCCAGATTAATCAACTCATTCAATATTCATCTTGAATATGCTAAGTCACTTCCAATACCGAATGGTTTAACACACGTGCCTGTGTCACTTGAATCAGAAAGGCTACTGAAAACAACTTTACATTTGCTTGAATGTTTAGATGTTAAAATAAGCATGTATGTGAATTTGGGAGGACAGGGGGCAGGAAGGAGGGAGAAAGAAGACCGCGAAACTAATACTGTCATGTTAGTAAGCATTTATATGTCAGTAAAATTCTTTAACTTCTAGCACGGTTACACTGGAATAAACAGAGGAAGGGAAGGACTACATACCACTGCCATTTGGAAACAACACACTCAGACTTGAAAAGTTAAAGGCTGGCGAAAAGGAAGCCCTCGGAGAATAAACCAGATGAGTCGGTAGGAGACACCTGGTATAAAGCCTGAGACTAGTACTAGAATACTTCTTCACTAGGACGACCTGCTGAACTGGTTTCTGCCTGCCCTCCCTACAAACAATACTTACTTGATAGTCTCACCAAGACAGTCCTTCTAGAAGAGTTCTTTTCACTCAAGTTAAGATTTAAAGATTAGACAGCATTGGTTGGAACTACAGGATATTATTTCAATACTAAGCTGGACTTTTTTTGATTACTTTTTGTTCCATGCTTATAAAAGTGGTTCATGTCAAAGGCACCCACCCACTTGTGTGCCAGGTCCAGGATGCTCTGCCTTGTCACTCCTGGAAGAATGATGCCATCTAGCGGAGGAGTTGCCAGTTCTTCCTCTGTCAATTAGAAATTGGAATCATTTCAAACTTTATTAGCCATGCCTTTTATCAACAGCCATTAAAAAAAAAAGTTTCTTGCAATTTTGCTGGTGATAAACATGAAAAGGAGGTCACTGTTCTGCACTGTCAAATTTTCCAAATCAACTCATACTTCAGGTAGATCCTTATGTTTTTAAAAAAAAAGGAAGAAGAAAGGAAATCAGTCATTCTACCATCTTCAATTTATCCTTAACCTGTGAAAAATGAGATGGCTTCCCACTAACAAACAGTAAGAGTTATAAAATACTCTTAAGAGGAACATTCCAAAGTCAAATTTTACCTCAGTGGATTAAAGCTGGTTAGTAATTAGGATAATGTAAATAGACCCTTACTCAGAAACACTGGGCATTACCAAACCTATGAATACTGTGGAGAAACCCAGCCCTGAGAGGTGTCCGTGCCCACTCAGGCCATCACTGCTCCCACACTGGCCTTTGACAAGTCTATCCAGAGTGATTTTCAAGCCTGGTGAAGTATCCACATCAAATATGGAGATGTTGACTCCACCCTCTGAGATTCAGATGTAATGGGCTCAGAGTGGGCTCAGGCATGTATATGGCTAACAAAGAAATAATAAAGAAAGAAGGGGCTTCCCTGGTAGTACAGTGGTTAAGAATCCGCCTGTCAATGTAGGGGACACGGGTTCGAGCCCTGGTCCGGGAAGATCTCACATGCCGCAGAGCAACTAAGCCCGTGAGCCACAACTACTGAGCCTGCGCTCTAGAGCCTGCAAATCACGACTACTGAGCCCGCAAGCCTAGAGCCCGTGCTCCGCAACAAGAGAAGCCACGGCAGTGAGAAACCTGCGCACCACAACCAAGAGTAGCCCCTGCTCGCCACAACTAGAGAAAGCCTGCACGCAGCAACAAGACCCAATGCAGCCAAAACTAAATAAATAAATTTTAAAAAAAAAGAAGGAAAAAAAGAAATCCAAAAAAACCAAAATAACACTCCACGGGTGACTCACAGACCCAAGGCCCAGACACTGGTCTACTCTGAGAATGACCGCAGACACTCCCAACCGTGGCGAGGGCTGGCATTATGACCTGTCTGCAGGAGTCAGTGTGGTCCGCCAGCCACAAAGCCTCCTTACAGAAGGATGCCTCTGGTACTCAACATCCGCCCTCCTCCTCACCTCTGGCACCCAGGAAGCTGAATCTAGTGAGAAATTCAAACCTTCAACCATCACTTTATATACACGTTGAGCCTTGTAACAGATGATGGGTTGCCCATCATGTGTCTGCAGAGGAATTCACAAGGGATGCTGGGAAGGATCACTGGGTAGCTAAAGCAGTGTAGAAATCAGTCTTTTCGCTCCAAAGCCATTTGATGCAGGCAAAAAAGGCTTTAGAAATCACCTAGTGCAATCCTTATTTTATAGAAGGATAAACTGAGGCCCTAAAAACATAAGTGACTTGCCAAGGTTGGTGACACTGGGGACCAGTCGGGACCAGAGCCTAAGTCTCCCAACACTGTGGCCACCGCCCTTTCTTTCGTAAACTGTGGTCTGGGCTCACCCACTCCGCTGTGGCCACATCAGACATCCTCGACAACCCAGCTCTCTGGAAGACCAAAACTCTTATGTTCATTCCTGTGTCCCCTCAGCAATGTGCCTGGCCCTGAGTGGTATGTAATAAATGTTTTTGAATAAGACAATAAATGAATAATCCTTTATGCTAGGATACAGCAGTATGATTTCTTTGAATTTTATTTCTAAAAATTATCTGCTGAAAATCACTTCTCAAAAGAAGAAAATTTGTTCTTAGGGCTACTTTTTGTCTTGTTTAGAAGTGTTTGTCTCAAAATAAACGTGTTTTGCAATAGCAAGCCAGCTGGATGTATAAATGTATAGATCTATATGTGTGTACACGTATGCATACACACTGCACACATATAGACAAACACTTCTAGTGTTCCCAAATGGGACCATTCCTAATACTTGCTGAGCTCTAAGACGGCATAAAGTTAAATGAAAACAGCGGCCCCTCATGTGCAAATGCAGTTTTGTGAAATATATTTAACACCCAAAACTGTAACCACTAGCTTGAGGTCAAGGAACAGAACATCTGCTTCTCTGGTTGCCAGACAGAGATGATGACATGACAACATTTGGGCGAGAAATAGTCATTTTCCTCTGCAACCACAAACATGCTTACAAGAGCCAAAACGGGCTCCAGATTGCTCAACAGGAGGAAAAGAGAGCCTACGAATGAAGCTTGTTCTTGACAGAGAAATCATTTTGGGGAGATGAAGGATTTAGAAGCCATAACAGCTGGATTCATCTGTGACTTCCCAAATTCAAGCACTAATGGGAACCAGGAATACCTCAAACACCATCAGCACAATTCTTCATTCGTTCAACAATATACACTGAGTGTCTATCAGTATCAGTGCCGTTGGCTGTTCTAAGCACTAGGGATACAGCAGTGAACCAAACCGATATAACTCCTTGCTTACTTTCTAACAAGCAGAGGCAAACAATTATATTAAATTGTATGTCAGATGATGGAGGCAAAAAATGGGGAAGGCGATGGGGAGTGCTGGGGGAGAGAGTTTAAGATTTGTATTAAGGAATCCAGGGAAAGCCTTCCTGAGAATGGGGTATGCGGCAAAGACTTGAAGGAGGGGGGCAAGCAGCCATGCAGGAAGAGTGCTCCAAGCAGAGGCGGTGTAGATGCCTCCCAAAACCAACTGTGAACTCAACCACAACAACTGAGTCTTACTCTCAAGGTAGCTCCAGTGTCTGGTACAAGATAAAACTGTTTTCTCAACAGTGAATAGCAAGTGTGTGTGTTAAATTACTCATCAACGGAATAAAAAAGGAGAATACGGGGCCCTGCGATCTTACAACCAGGGCTGCTGTTACTGGAATCAAAACCCACATGAATAGATAACCAACAAGGACCTACTACTGTATAGCCCAAGGAACTATACTCGGTATTCTGTAATAACCTATAAGGGGAAAGAATCTGAAAAAGAATACACACACACACACACACACACACACACACACACACACATATGTATATACAACTGAATCACTTTGTTGTACACCTGAAACTAACACAGCATTGTAAATCAGCTATACTTCAATTTAAAAGCAAAAATAAGAGCTCGAGGCTTTTCAGGGCATGAGCCATCTCACCTCCTTGCGCGGCCTTGCAATAAACCTTTCTCTGCTCCAAAAACAAAAACAAAGACAAACAAAACAAAAAACCACATGAGTGTCAGGCCAAGTGCCACAAAATAGTGCACAGCCCTGTGGCAGCCACCTTGTCCCAAAGGAGCAGTGAGAGTGGGTGCTCATGGGAAGAACTCTGCTTTTGGTAAAGTTGGGGAGGGGGGGGAGGAAAATCAATATCTTTCTGATTTTCAACACATTATTCTTTGTATTTTCCTAAAGCCACATGGTGTAAATCAAAGTTACGGGAGTTGCTTCAATGTCTTTTGTTTTTTTTAAGCCCAAAGGTTATTCCTGATTTTCTACTTAGTTCTCAGAGTACTGTTCAAACATTTATTCCATTTCCTTTCTCCTTCCTTCAAATTTTATCTGATCTGGCAGGTGAACAGCCTCAAATTGACGGAGGATCTTCACATTAAAACTAAAGTTATCTCAGGCAACCATAACCTGAAGAGTAACTCTTAAGGTCTTGTATATTTTATAAGAGCCAGAGAGAAATTCATTCATTTCTCCTCTGACTTTTAAAAGCCATGGTGCAAGTGGTTCATGATTACTGTTTGCATGACGGGTCATTTTTCACCAGGACAGTTTCTGGTGTTTCTGGTTAAATCATGTAGCTCTGATTCAGACTGTGCTTAAATCCTGACACCTCCCATCCATAAATAAGGATGGTGCCACTTCTGTATGATGTAACTGGTTTTGTTTGGGGTTGTATGGGTTTTCTGGGGGGTGGGGATGGCAGTGGGCAAGTGGAAAGAATGAGTTGAATCAATTTATTATCTCCTAAGTAATACTGCCTGTCCAACAATGGCTGTCAACTTTCAAGCACGGCTTTTTTTTTTTTTTTTGCGGTACGTGGGCCTCTCACTGTTGTGGCCTCTCCCGTTGCGGAGCACAGGCTCCGGACGTGCAGGCTCAGCGGCCATGGCTCACGGGCCCAGCCGCTCCGCGGCATGTGGGATCCTCCCAGACCGGGGCACGAACCCGTGTCCCCTACATCGACAGGCGGACTCTCAACCACTGCGCCACCAGGGAAGCCCCCAAGCACGGCTTTTGATACAGGTCATATGAAATAACTCAAATTTAAAAATCACAAATATTCCAGTACAAATTTTGTTTTTCAAGAGTGTCAAGTACAAACAGCAGGTATGGAAGAATGAGCATGACCTATACCTGGCTTTTCATATGCTAAAGATTACCAGTGGTCAACCCCAGGACACGGTGTACTCACTACACCTTCTGTTTATTCTAACTCTGACTGAAATATAAGGCTCATCTTATAACTCTGCAAGTAATGCTCAAATTAGCTCTGAAGTCACATTTGAATCACCATTTTCCTCTATTTGTAGCCAAATAACAAAAGAGCAATAGAGGCTACTATAGCTGCTTTAAAATTAAAATTTCATTTATTATTTGAATTAAAACCAATCCCGAGACTTCACAAGTATTTAGAAACTTATTTTACATTTCCAGTCTCAGCACTGTGAAATGAACAGCCTAAAGAATGTAAACAGGCCTAAAAATGTTTTTAAATTTTTTGACTATTAAAATTCTAACGAAAATAAATGCATATATATGTATTTTTCCCTCCATTATTGGGAAAAATACCATTTAATCTAATACCATAGACTTTGCCAAAACATCACCGAACTGCTGTGGTCTCTGCCAACTAATTAAAAAAAATAATCGCAAAGAGGGATAAAGTGAGCATTCAGGATATTAAAGGTAACAAAGAAGTACTGATTTTTATAGTCATATATTAATAGTCTCAAATGAACCAGAATCTAAAAACGATACCCAAATAGATTGATCTGTCCTTAAAAATAGTGTTCTTCATTCAAACTGAGCTCCAGAGTAAATATGCAAGGCTTCTAATGTATTGTCAAAATATGCAGAAAGGGCACGGGTTCGTGCCCCGGTCCGGGAAGATCCCACAAGCCACGGAGCGGCTGGGCCCGTGAGCCATGGCCGCTGAGCCTGTGCTCTGCAACAGCAGAGGCCACAACAGTGAGAGGCCCGCGTACCGCAAAACAAAAAAAGCAGAAAGGGCAATGATTGTTCAATGAATTACAACAAGAGAGTACACTCAATTTCGTATCAGTAGAAACAGTAGACTGTGTTTATTACTACAGCATTTTATACATAGTATATGGTAAATAACCACTGAATTGATCCGAGACCCATCTCCAAATGCAAGGGATTTCAGATAGGAAAAATGATAAGATGGTAAAGGGGATAAGGCAGCATATCTTCAAATTGTGGAGATTTAAATTCCTTCAGTTGGGACTTACCTGGTGGCACAGTGGTTAAGAATCTGCCTGCCAATGCAGGCGACACGGGTTCGAGCCCTGGTCCAGGAAGATCCCACATGCCACGGAGCAACTAAGCCCGTGTGCCACAACTACTGAGCCTGCGCTCTAGAGCCTGCAAGCCACAGCTACTGAGCCCACGTGCCACAACTGCTGAGGCCCGCGCGCCTAGAGGCTGTGCTCTGCAGCAGGAGAAGCCACCGCAACGAGAGGCCCGCTCACCGCAACGAAGAGTAGCCCCCGCTCACTGCAACTACAGAAAGCCCGCACACAGCAACGAAGACCCAACACAGCCAAAAATAAATAAATAAATAAATTCCTTCAGTTGACATCTCAGTAGTAAGTACATCTAAAGCCAAAAAACAAAAATAAAACTCAAAATCTTTAAATGCTGTAAACTTAAACTCATGTTTACTTGGACAGCAAAAGCACAGAATTTCTTAGATTTTGCAAGCGTGTTACTTATTCTCTTGTTCTAAGGTTCTAGTTCTTTTCTTTCCAGTCCCACTGAAAATGACTCAAAAAGAGCCAAGAGCTGAAATCTGAGTGGATTACCTCCATCTTCATTTATCCAGTAAAGAAAAAGATTCATTGTTCCAACTTCAGTTATCTGATGATCCTCTCCATAGAGCCACAGAACCTGCTGACACGCGTTATCCATTGCTTCACATTGGGCAAAGAGAGATGAGCCGTAATTCCTTTTAAGAAAGAGGAAACATACTGATTATGACTATACTTCAGCTCCTACCTCCCAGTAAGTCTTTAATTCACGTGTGGATGTAGTCAATGTACTATGTTTTTAATAACATATACTCTCTAGTTAACTCATAATATTAAAGGAAACCCATTAGAGAACCTAAATGGTCTAACTGCACTCATTTGAGAAAGAGAGAGCCAAGAAAAATCATGGAATTCTAACTTGAAAAGTTAAAACACAGGTAAATAGACAAGTTAGCAACACTTAAAAACTTATTATTTTTTCACATACCAATCAATTTTACATTTCATTTAAACCCCACACCAACACTGTGAGTTAGCCACGATCATTATTTCCATGGTTCAGATGAGAAACTGAGGCTTAGAGAAGTAACTACTATCAAGTTACAGCTATTAATTAGCAGAACACCAACCCTGTGCTCTGAGACCTTTCAGTATAACCAAGAAACGCCTAATGTCCAAGGTCTAAATTCCCTAAAAGGTGAGGCAAGATGTTAAAAATCCTGATTTTAACCAAAAAGTATTCCAAAAGTCTGTTTTTCTCAACCAGCACTATTCACCTTAGATTACTCAAAATCAAAGGAACATGGCATATCTTCCTGGAATGACAATGTAGTTTAGTAGTTTATTCATTCATTCATTCATTTGTTACCTGACTCCTAGGAAAAGTTTAAGTAAACTTGTTAGGGGAACATTTTCCTCTGTGAATCAGAGTGTAAGATACAATTGACATTTAACACACACACACACACACACACACACACACACACACACACACACACACACACACACACACACACACACACACACACACACACACACACACACACACACACACACACACGGCCCGTGGAGAATAAACTCAAACTACAGAGATAAGAAATTGAAATATCTTGGAATTGACTTTTTTTAAGAAGATATATTTTCACAAATGGTCTATCATTTGGAAGGAGAACTGAATTCTAAACTAAACAGAAATATTAATGTTCTTTATACCTTAAAATTTCATTTGGAGGGTGGGAGGGAGGGAGATGCAAGAGGGAAGAGATATGGGAACATATGTATATGTATAACTGATTCACTTTGTTATAAAGCAGAAACTAACACACCATTGTAAAGCAATTATACTCCAATAAAGATGTTAAAAAAAAATTTCATTTGGCATGGGTAGATTCATTCATAACGATGCCTAGCTCTCACTGTCTTCATTAACGAGTTCTCCAATTTTATGTTGCTTTAGGAGAAAAGGAAGTAATATTTAAATTTATCTTTTATTGGGCTTCCCTGGTGGTACAGTGGTTGAGAGTCCGCCTGCCGATGCCCTGGTCCGGGAAGATCCCACATGCTGCGGAGCGGCTGGGCCCGTGCACCATGGCCGCTGAGCCTGCGCGTCCGGAGCCTGTGCTCCGCAACGGGAGAGGCCACAACAGTGAGAGGCCCACGTACAGCAAAAAAAAAAAAAAAAAATTTATCTTTTATTAAACTTAAATGGGAAAATTATGGAGTATAATGCAAAATATGAATCAATGTTTTAGATAAAACATGAGAGTCCTCAAATAAATGTGATGCTCGCTTGCCTTTCTATGCCCCTGGTTATATAATTCACTTTCCTTGGCTTTCAGAGGATAGTAGCAAACAAGTTTGAGAAGAACTGCCATGACAATTAGGCATAGGAAATAAACCCTAGGCCCACCTCAGACCATGAACCCCCAGAAGTACACAGAAATAATCAAACATATAACAATAACTGCTACAAAGCATTAATGTTACCTTCTACAAAATACCCACCTAAGCCTTTTAATGATCTCTTTTACACCTGGGCGAGATTAAAAACTATAGTATTGTCTAAGTCAAAGTGTAAGGTAAGCACAAAAGCCATATATCATAGTGGCTACATGCCATTCTCATCTGCACACCTACTCTCCCAACTATATTCTCTTTGGCTCTTCCCACGGAGCCAAGTCATTCTGCTTGGGTTGACAATCATAGTATCTTGTCCTGCCACAACTGAACAAAAGGGTGGGCAAGTAACTAAGCTGCTCATAAGTTCTTATTTGAGTTCATTCACCATTCATTTTCATGTATGAAACCTGAAAGATGTATTTTCTCCCTTTGAGAGTAGCGGCAGCTTGTGTGCTATGACGTAAGCCTGGGTCTACTGTGTCCATAATCACCAGCCTTCAAAGGAGAAGGCATCTGAAGTAGGAGGGCCCTAAATTAACACATAGCCAGAAGCTATGACAAGAGACAGAGGTAGGACGGAAGCAGAGGGAAAGGGAGGGAAGAGGGACTGGGGAGGAAGCAGCATGGGCAGGACACAGGCAAGGGCAGAAGAAACCTGGCAACAATGATTTGAGCTCCTATTAGAACACAGCTACCATCCCACTTACATGAGCCAATCAATCCCCTCTCTGCTTAAGATGGTTTGAGCTGGTTTTCTGACTTGTAACTCAAAGACTATTGACTAATAACTAAACTATTCTAGAAAGCTATGGGAAACAGGCATCATACTATAGGGCTATTGCAATCTGGGGCATGAAGGGGTTTACTCAATCCAAGGTGTTAAGATTCCTTTAAAAGACCCTCAATATGTATACTTCAAAACACAGGTAATAAAACGTAAATTATCGGTCAATCTGGAGATGACACAATTCTGATATGCAGGAGGCTTTTGTTTTTAATGGCAAATAGGCAATAACTGAGTTACATCATGAGTACTTTTGAATGAGTCTAAACCAGGCTGCAGGGGGAGTCTGGTAGAAAGAGCATGGGTTTGGAGCCAGCAGGCCCAGATGCAGCTCTTTTGTTTCTACTATTGGGTTATAAATGAACTAAAGCAAGTCAGTTCATATTGTGCATCACTGAATTCACTTGGCAAGTAAAAATACTTGCTTGATATACTGCAGAGATTGTTTGGCAAAAATAAAATAATAAAAGTCAAGAAGCGGGCTATATAAGCCTGTTATAGCCTAATGAAATTAAGGTTGTTTTTTAATGACTATTTTAATTGACTTTTCTCTAGTTCATAAGATAAACTTGTGAGACAAACATCTGAAGACAAAGAAACAATTTCTCTCCTAAGTATAATGCCCTTTGGTCTGTTCAAAAGCACATAGAGGGCTTCCCTGGTGGCGCAGTGGTTGAGAGTCCGCCTGCCGATGCAGGGGACACAGGTTCGTGCCCCGGTCCGGGAAGATCCCACATGCTGCGGAGCGGCTGGGCCCGTGAGCCATGGCCGCTGAGCCTGCGCGTCCGGAGCCTGTGCTCCGCAACGGGAGAGGCCACAGCAGTGAGAGGCCCGCGTACCGCAAAAAAAAAAAAAAAAAAGGCACATAGAGAATTTTCAGTGTGAATATCTAGCCTTTCAAAGAAACTTCTAAAAACATACACTTTTGAGAGTATGGCTGAATCAAAACCATGGCTCCCCAGCATCATAAAGCTACTTGGGCAGGAAAAAGAATTAAAGATCCCGACTGCTTCAGTGCATTGAAAGGAAACGGAGTACTTATTTATAGGTGGTATTTTTCCCCAAACACAAGTGTGTATCAAAATTCTCTCTCAGGACTTCGCTGGTGGCGCAGTGGTTAAGAATCCGTCTGCCAATGCAGGGGACACGGATTTGATCCCTGGTCTGGGACGATCCCACATGCTATGGGGCAACTAAGCCCGTGCACCACAACTACTGAGCCTGAGCCTCAACTACTGAAGCCCACGCGCTCTGAGGCCCGCGTGCTGCAACTACTGGGCCCGCGTGCTGCAACTACTGAAGCCCGTGCACCTAGAGCCCGTGCTCTGCAATAAGAGAAGCCACCGCACCGCAATGAGGAGTAGCCCCCGCTCGCCGCAACTAGAGAAAGCCCGCGCGCAGCAATGAAGACCCAGGCAACCAAAAAAAAATTCTCTCTCAGGTGTAAACTGTATTATTAATGGCCACAGGGTAATTGATACCTTGGTAATATATTTGGGTTTCCTCCCATGTGCTGCCAATATTCAGAAGAGAAACACATGTTCTTGGAGGAAAGAGAAAAATGAAAAAGTGGGAAAACTGTCTACATGGAAAATATTTTAATATAATTTTAAATAGAATCTGGGAGATGGAAATATTAAATACATCCTTCCCAAAGAGTAAATTCTATTGTGTGAAATTCAACTGATTGCTCTTAAGATAAAGAGAGTCCTGGAGATGAAACAAGAAAGAGAGCCTTACAATAGAAACTATTGTCTGTTGAGAGGGTACCACCTACCAGGCAGGGTACTAAGTGCTTAACCCCATTATTTCAATGAACTGCCTCAACACAACCCTAGACTTTATTATACTTTTGAGGACCTGAAGGAAGAGAGGACTTAATTGTACAAGATTACGCAGATGTGTGACGTGTATGACTATGTATGTGTTTGACTCTCAGATATCTGATTCCCAAGTCCACTCTTGTAGCTGCTTGGTTCTAACACCACACTTGCTGAGAGCTCCCTATATGCCAGCCAGGGTCCTATGCACTTTATATTATCTCGCTTCATCCTCAAAGGTAAAGTGGGCATTATTACCCTGACTTTATAAATGAGGAAACTGAGGCTTAGACAAGTAACATGCCCAAGGAGTTAGGTTTTTGAGCCAGGTCCTTCTGACTTCAAAGCTTGCACTCAAATGCAGAAAGAGAATATAAGGAAAAAAGGAGGAAAAGTAAGATGGAGAGAGGGAGAGGCCTGAATCAGTGCAAATTAACTAAGAAATTGCCTGGGAATCAAGATGTTCCTCTGATGAAAGACTGACTTCTAGCTCAGTGCTTCTCAAGATTAGCTGCCCAATAAAAATAATCCTGATGCTCAGGCTATCTGCCAGACCAACTAAACCAGAATCTCTAACGGGGGACCCAGACATCACTCAGTGGCAAAGCTCCTCCAGGTGATTTCAATTTGCACCCACAGGTGAGAACCACTGTGCTAGAACTCTCCTTCAACCGTGTGCCACTGTTACTTTTCTCACTAAAGTACACTTAGAAATAAAAGGATAATATTATCTCTGATGGCTTCAAAACAGTGAAATAACCTTAGAATTAAAAAAATATATATATATATATTCTCCTCTCCCTTCCTCCGATTCACTGAGATAGAAAGCAGAAAGTTCTTGAGCTTATGAAAATCAATAGCTATTTAATAAATACTAATTGGGGGCTTCCCTGGTGGCGCAGTGGTTGAGAGTCCACCTGCCGATGCAGGGGACACGGGTTCATGCCCTGGTCCGGGAAGATCCCACATGCCGCGGAGCGGCTGCGCCCGTGAGCCATGGCTGCTGAGCCTGCGCGTCTGGAGCCTGCGCTCCACAATGGGAGGGGCCACAACAGGGAGAGGCCCGTGTATCGCAAAATAAATAAATAAATACTAATTGATTTTTTAAAAAAAGCTTAGAAGGTAACTAATAAATTACGTTTAGAAAAGAGCAATAATACACAAATCTAAGGTTCCTGACAAAAGTCTTTGTCAACTGAACTGGATGATGGTAAATGCAAAATCCTTTGTTTCCCTTGGACTCCTCCAGGTGGGAAGGACAGGAGTAGAGAGCTTTGTAACTTCTTGGAAACAACAGGCGTGTGTGGGACAAGTCCATTCTTTGGTTTCCGCCTGCCCTCTCGCCATTTTTCCTTTTACTTATGAGATCTAGTACTCGCTCCTCTAAGAGATTTCAAGTCAACTTCCACTGATCCTGGTCCAACTGAGCTTAACTATTTTATAATTGACTTTATTTTTTAGAGCAGTTTCAGGTTTACAGAAAAACAGAGCAAAAAATAGAGCTCCTATATACCCTTACTCCCCAACTTCAGTTTCCCCGCGAATATTGATACACTAGGTGTACATAGCAACACTGGGGCTCACTCCTTGTGTTGTACAGAAAGTTTATTTGTTTTTTTGGCCGACCTTCATGTTATGTGGGATCCCAGTTCCCCGACCAAGGATCGAACCCGCGCCCCCAGCACTGGAAGCGCGGAGTCTCAACCACTGGACTGCCAGGGAAGTCCCAGAAAGTATTAATTTTTAACTGCCCTATAGTGATCATATATTCTGTGAGACTGCATTATATCTTCTTTATAACAAATAACAATCTGCCTAGACACCAAACTAAAGATTTCCCTCCAATTTCTCAGTGTTCCCATGTTAACTTTTCCCTAAGCAGGTAGGGGGAGCTAGAGAGCAAGGTTTAAAGAAGAAAAACGTTTAAGTTATCATCTCTTCATCGAGATCGTTGCTTTACTGCACCCTAAGAGAAGTTTTAATAGAGTAATACAGGTGGTATGCAGTGGTGCATATGCATACGCTCTGTGAAGAAGTCTGAACAAGTAAAAAAGACATCAAGAGAGCAAACAACAGTAGTTTTGGACCTGGCTAGCCTAGGACATAGTCAGGAAGGAATGCTCTAGCGCAGAAGGAAAAAAGTGACTTCTTTAGTTTAATGGACTCCAACAGGGTTTCTCTAACCCCTTGAGGGAATGCAGTTATGAGGGAACACCAACAGGGATGACAGGACATAGAATTTTGTCAACATGCTATTTTCTTGGTAGAAAAGAAAGAAATAAAGTCTATGGTGGGGTCAAAGCCAGCTGTCAATGTCTCTCTGGCATCCCAGCAGCACATCCTTCAATTCTGCCAGGGCTCCAGGAATCTACATTTTGTTAACAGGGCTCAGAAGACGGTCACTGAGTCACCTTGCAGGCCTGCTGCTGCCCTGGGTGTGTGATACACACAAAGGAAGAGCCATGCTGGTTAATCCAGCACTTCTTGTTCACCCATCAGGGCATTCCCGATTCACGGCCAAGTCCACCCCTGAAATTGTCTAACACTTGCAAATGCTCTTTTATTTCCAGCCAGCTACATATGGCCTATGCGACTGGCCTGACCAAGCCAAAGCACGGCTATCCCTCAGCCAGTTGGCAGCAGGTATGTCTACAATCTGTGGCAATGAAGACAGCACTTCAGTGAAGCAGGCAGCTTCCCCAGACAGGACTCCTTGGAGCCAACTGGGAGCCTGGGCCCCAGCACCAGATGCTCTTGAATGCCAACTTTCAGCCTGCGGCCAGGGCCCAGCATCCAGGGGTAGTTCATTCAAAGCACTGCTTTTATTCCTGGTTTAGTTACTTTAGCTCTTGCCTATGTATAACAGTCAATGTTTCTCCCTTACGAGGGGGCCACAGAGGTTATCCTTTAAACAACCAGCACATTCAAAACACTGAAAACTAAACACAGAAGAAAAATGAGCATTACAATGTAAAAACTAATATATGTACTTGTATTGAAGTGAAATGGCAATAACTAAATGGTCACGAGGGACTCTTTCCTTTAGACAGAAACACAGACTGACTTACCCTCCCATCTTGCAGTCCCCGGTCCCACCTTTCCAGGCTCTTACGTACTTCGGATTGGCCCACAGGGACACTGGATTAAAGCTCCCACTTGAAAAATAAGGTCCCACTGGGCTCAAGATTACAAAGAGCAGGGCTTTAGTAGGCTTCTTGACTCCCAGAGAAGGCTGTAATAAAGCAAAAGTACACACAACTGTTAATTTAAAATGCAGACACCAGTCTCAAAGTCTAGAAGAGATTTGTAACCATCTCCCAGAAGGGACTACGGACAGCTGTTACTTCTAAGTGCACTTTTTTTTTTTTTGCGGTACGCGGGCCTCTCACTGCTGTGGCCTCTCCCGTTGTGGAGCACAGGCTCCGGACGCGCAGGCTCAGCGGCCATGGCTCACAGACCCATCCGTTCCGCGGCATGTGGGATCTTCCCGGACCGGGGCACGAACCCGCGTCCCCTGCATCGGCAGGTGGACTCTCAACCACTGTGCCACCAGGGAAGCCCCGGACAGCTGTTACTTCTAAAGCTGAGTTACACAAGCCTGATGGTCCTCTCTTTCAAGAAGAGAACACCGAGAATGGGGTACTTTGGTTCCATTTTACTTTGCTTTGTAAGTTAAGATTTTAAAGGAAAAGCAAATTTGTCAACTTTTTAAATAGTAGGCTTTTTCAGAGGAGTATATTTTTAACAACTAGCCCTATAACACCTTTCAGTGTTGCACTGATTGGGAACTGAAAAAGGGAAGAACCTAGACATGATTTCAGTCTTTGGGGGTGAAACCTAATATCTGCTTCTCTAACTTGCTCTTCTGCTTCTGGACGTGCCAGTGCCTCCCGCAGGCAGTGGGCTCGGGGGAGTGTGCCATTAGCTCACCTGACTGTGAGAGACAGCAGACAGCAGGAGTGCAGCTGCACCAGAAGCAAAGACACCAGACAAGGTAACCGCCCCCCCGCCAAAAAAAGACAAGAGGATGAAGGACTCAGGAATTCGTGTCAGGAATGACAAAGATAGAAAATGGCCTCTCCCACCAATACTGGAAAATCACAAGCCAACGATGCGAAATCATACAAATTCCTCCAGCACAGAAGTGGTTGTAAGTAATTACTGCCAGTTGTTTTTTGAGGAAAACTGAGAGACTGAAAAGTTTTGAGGGCTACGTATTACAAAGGCGAAAATGGCCACTGGGCTATCCTGTGCAATTCAAGACCACACGAGTAAGAAAACAAGTCAGGACTCTTACATTAGTATTGGGATATAAAAAACTTGTGTCTAGTCTTCAAAAGGAACCTGGTCTGCCTGGATGGGGTGGTAGTATGGCGTGGAAATAATGAGAGGAGACTCCGTTCCCCTGATTTTGTGGCTGTTGTAATATTCGATGAAACTGACTGAAAGTGGACCTAGGGATATATTTTTTTCTGAATTTCAATTAAATCTCCTCCTCCACTACCTATTAGCTCAAGGCCCCGCACCCACTACTTGTGCCCAGATCATCAAGAATCAGGTAGGGAAAATATCCGTGAGCAGAATAAAATGTGATTGTACATGTGCACACTGATGCCATTGGAAAGGCGTAGGAAATGGGAAGCTGAGTCCATTCACACTCCATGTGAAGGTGAGGACCACGCGGGGCTTGGCTGGCCCCAGAGCAAACGGATTATAGGTGACGGATAACTGAGTTAAAGAAATGAGTCAGGGCTCCCCTGGTGGCGCAGTGGTTGAGGGTCCACCTGCCGATGCAGGGGACACGGGTTCGTGCTCCGGTCCGGGAAGATCCCACATGCCGCAGAGTGGCTGGGCCCGTGAGCCATGGCCACTGAGCCTGCGCGTCTGGAGCACAGGAGAGGCCACAACAGTGAGAGCCCCGCATACCGCAAAAAAAACCCCAAAAACAAACAAACAAACAAAAGATATGAGTCAGCAAGCGACCACAGTTTTTGGTTTTTTTGCTCATTTGTGTCTGTTCTTTAATGGGGACTAAAGAGGACACCCCTACGAGGGAAGAACGAGGAGACTTAAACTCCATTTGCTTTTTTTGGTTTCGTTACTTGGAAAAGAAATCCTCAGAATAACACACACATCTGCCTTTCTTCCCAACTTTGATAAAAATTGACTATCTTATCTCTGCACTTTTATTTACCTATCAGTTAAGTAAGTACACTTCATATCAGCGATGCTTTGAAGCTTAACATTTAAAAAAAAAATTTTATTGACCATTATAATGAGGAATTAAGCTTCTCAACATAATTTAGAAATACAATATGCAGGACACATCTCAGTAATTTACCTAGCTTCTAATGTTCTAAATAAAATAGCTTATTTACGGACAAGCTAACAAGCATTTTATTAGATACCACATGAATGCCTGGACTTTTCTCACTCACGTATATTTTGCAACCTACACACTATTAAAAAAAGTAACAGGGACTTCCCTGGTGGTCCAGTGGTTAAGACTCACGCTCCCCATGCAGGGGGCCCGGGTTCGATCCCTGGTCAGGGAACTAGATCCCACATGCCGCAACTAAGAGCCCGCATACCTCAACTAAAAGATCCCGCGTGCCGCAACAAAGATCCCACACACCACAACTAAGACCCAGCGCAGCCAAATAAATAAGTAAATATTTTTTAAAAAGTAACAATAACTCATGATCATGGAAATATTTTTCAGAGATAAATTTCATCTTATTCATTTCCTTCCCCTGATTTAATTGACAGGTAAACTTGCATTTATTCCACTAGGTGGTAGTAGAGAGAGCACAGATGGAAAACAGAATAACATGCATTAAATCTATTTCTAGAAAAGAGTATCTTGATAAACCTTCAAGCAATACTTTTACTCTTAGCAAGCAGGTAAATAATAGACTAGAGTTCTTCAATGCTGAGAAAAAAATGTGTTTATGTGTACTAACATTTTATTTTAAATTTAAGCAAGGTCAACTCATGCTTTACAAGCACTTCAAGTACTGGTGTTGATCATAGCTCAGTCACCTTCATCCTTAAATGATTATTTATGTCAAATGTCTTTTCATGAAAAGAACTATGACTTTACTGAAAATGGTCACTGCTTCATGAGTGAGAATAAGTAAAATGTAACTTTATGGAAGGGAAACGGAAACTTTATGGAATGTAACTTTAAGGTAGGAACAGACCTAATCACCAAGTTCCCTTCCTTTATCAGGAAGGGAACTTGGTGATTAGGTCTGTTTCTACCCTCAAGGAACCATTATTTGTTCCTTTTTCTTAATTCTCCCTTCTTTCATGGAAAGCAATTTAAATTCTGCACTACTCCTACAATTAAGAGTAGTTTATGATAGTATAATATTAATCAAAAGGGACTTCCCTGGTGGCGCAGTGGTTAAGAATCCACCTGCCAGGCCTTCCCTGGTGGCGCAGCGGTTGAGAGTCGGCCTGCCGATGCAGGGGACACAGGTTCGTGCCCCAGTCCAGGAAGATCCCACATGCCGCGGAGCGGCTGGGCCCGTGAGCCATGGCCGCTGAGCCTGTGCGTCCGGAGCCTGTGCTCCTCAACGGGAGAGGCCACAACAGTGAGAGGCCCGCGTACCGCATCCTCAATAATTACACAGTACTTTTCAGTTTCCAAGACATTCCATAGCCATTATCTCAGAAAATCCAACAATCCAGGAAGTTAAGGGTTATAATTCCTATTTTTAAGTTGAAGAAACTGAGGCTCAAACGATTCACCCGAAGTTTCAGTTATTAAGCTCTACGCCTTCTACTCTTAGTCCAGAGCTCTTTTTCGATATGAGTTTGATAAAAAAAAAAAAACAGTGAAATTCCCAGGATTTCCTAATGTGAAGAGAGTTCAAACCAGACCTTCCTTCTACCCTCAGCCTTCACCACAGCTCTCATACTCTAGGCAACCCATGTTCAAACCATACAGAACCCTTCAGATTCTTCCTCAATTTTCTACTTAAAATGTATACATTGAAGCCCTGACCCCGCAACGTGAATGCATTTGGAGATAAGGCTTTTAAGGAGGTAACTGAAGTTAAATGAGGTCAAAAGGTTGGGGCCCTAATCCTGTCAGCCTGGAGACACCAGAGCAAGTGCACCCTGCTCCCTCCCGCACCCCCCTTCCTCCCCCAACACAGAGGAAACGCCCTGAGGGGCACAGTGACAAAGTGGACATATACAAGCCACTAAGCGAGGCTTCACCAGAAACCCACCCTGTTGGCACTTCCAGCCTCCAGAACTGTGAGGAAATAAATTCTGGTGTTTAAGACACCTAATCTTTGTATTCTGTCATGGCAGCCCAAGCTGACTAAGACATCCCTTCTCTGGACTTCCCTGGTGGCGCAGTGGTTAAGAATCCGCCTGCCAATGCAGGGGACACGGGTTCCAGCCCTGGTCCAGGAAGATGCCACATGCCGTGGCGCAACTAAGTCTGTGTGCCACAAATACTGAGTCTGTGCTCTACAGTCCGCGCACCACAACTACTGAGCCCGTGCACCACAACTACTGAGCCCATGTGCCACAACTACTGAGCCCATGCGCCACAACTACGGAAGCCTACATGCCTAGAGCCTGTGCTCTGCAACAAGAGAAGCCACCGCAGTGAGAAGCCCGCGCACCGCAATGAAGAGTAGCCCCCGCTTGCCGCAACTAGAGAAAGCCCACGTGCAGCAATGAAGAACCAACACAGCCAATAAGAAAAATCATTTGAAAACAGTCTTGAGTATTGGCAAAAACTGGGCAAAGAGTTACTGCCATTTTTGTAAAAAGAAGGATAATACTTAATGTACAAACACATGTAAGCAGGTAAGAGGTGTGTATATTTATCTATATATATCTCTAGACAGATACAAGAAAAACTGGCAACAGGAATTGCTCAGAAGGAGGTGAACTGTGGACTCTGGATCAGAGTAAGAGTAGGAAGGAAACTTCCTTTCCATTGTATACTTTTGGTACTATCTGAATTTTCTAATCAAATTTTTCCCTCCCCCAAATCCCTCCTTTAAAATCCCAGAAATATACTGGCAGGTTTCATGTGAAAACTGATATTCCTAAGCTCAGAAGCATTGTGAATGAACTTTAGACTTAGGTGACTATACATGTGTGTTATAGAATACATATAACATATTGTAAAATATATAATACAATATATAAAATCTGGAATGATTATGTCAACTATAATTGAGAGCAGGAAAGCTGGTAGCTCAGAGGAGGAAAGGAAATGGACATGAAGGCAGATTTACATTAAAACGAGATGGGGTGTAGGAATAAACTGGGAGATTGGGATTGACATACACACACTACTAGATATAAAATAGATAACTAATAAGAACCTACTGTACAGCACTGGGAACTCTACTCAATATTCTGTAATGACCTATATGGGAATAGAATCTAAAAAGAGTGGGTATATATGTATATATATCGATATAACTGATCCACTTTACTGCACAGCAGAAACTAACACCACATTGTAAATCAGCTATACGCCAATAAAAATTTTAAAAAAAAAGATTACACTTTCCCCCAATGAATTGTACTGACATCCTTGTCAAACTAAATTACCATAAAAAACAAAAACAGAAACAAGACGGGAAAGCACTTATTAGCTCCCATCCGAGTTACAACAAGCAGTCTTATTCGACCAGGCCCCATTTCTTCACCACACTGACCTACATCTATCAACACATTCATTCCATGGGTCTGACACTCCCACAAGCTCCATGAGACACTGAGTTCCATGAAGGCAGGGAGGTAGCATCCCTAGAACAGCACAGTAACCAGTGCAAAGGCAAGAACACAGGGGTTCTGATTTCACCTCTGTGGGCCTCAGTTTCCTCATCTCTAAAGTGATGCCAGTGGCACCTGCTCACAGGGCTGCTGTCAGTCAGTGCAGGGATGGCACCAAGCATAGCGCCTGGCACTTAGGAGAACTTCACAATGCCAGGTGATGGGGGTGATGACAGACTGGACCACTGTGTTTCATCAAAGAGGACCAGGACCTCCCTGAAAGGCAGCTGGACTTTCCTGGGATTGGCCTACGACATCTTTCAGGGAAACAGTAACTCAGCAATTCCCTAGGTTGCATATTTTCAAACTGCTCATTGCATATAAGGAAACGGGGAAATGGAATCCCAGTAAAGGAACTAGGACGAAGTGTGGTTAGTGTCTAGCATGGGGAACTCTGCAGCAGTTAGAAGTGATGGACTGGATCTACACATAGTAACCTGGATAGAAATGAGAAACACAGCACAGAGGGAAAATGTTAAGAGCCACAATGAGATGTGTAAGACAAAATCATTTATATAAATTAACATTACAGGCATCCAAGGTAATAAGAGATACTTAAAACCCATATAAACCAAAAGAATATTCGTTCAATACATAAGAATGATTTCCAACGGCAGAAGAGGAGATGAGAGTAGGGAAGATAAAAGGGAATTAAAAAACAAAGAGACGGCCTCCCTTCTGCCCGGCGATGGTAAGTGCATCGAACTGAGCGGTATCATTGTTAACCATGTGCACCAACACTCCACAAAAGTAAAAACAAAGAGAATAAAAACAATCTTCCCCTGTAATAATGTTGAAATGGGCAAGAACAGCCTCAAGAGGATGTCCATTGTTAAGAGTGGCCTGATAGGGCTTCCCTGGTGGCGCAGTGGTTGAGAGTCCGCCTGCCGATGAAAGAATCCTAGTGACCTAGAACCCACTGGCTCCAATCCTCCAGCCAGTAGCTCACATATCAAATGTAGCCACCATGAAAAGGCAACAAGTGATAATTACCAGACTGGACTGTATAAACATTCATGTGGTGCACAAATGTTTAAACCCATATACTTCACTGAATGCTATCTGTATCATGCTCATTTCTGAATTACAGGTTATTGTTTTTTCTGCCTATACCATGAATTAGAAGATTCTAGTTGATATCAACATACCAACCAAATATAAATAGTGTTGACTCATCAGATGGTATCAGTTATTGCTTTCAATTCTTGGAAAGCAGATTTTTAAAAATTCTTGATTCTTAGGTCCAAAGCGTGATCCAACATGTAAGTTGACAGAGTGCAGTGGGAGAGGACTGCTTGGCAGGATTTTTAACACTGAGGTTCTTAAATCTGGGCAGGCATCAGAATCACCATCCAGACCTACTCGACCAGAATTTCTGGGGATTGGGATAAATATGTGTATTTTAAACAACACCTGGGTGATTCATATGCAAAAATTTGAGGGCTACCAACAGACAGGATTATTGGGACAACCAGCCAGACTATAAAATCAGATTTAAAAGCTTGTCTAACTCTAGATTATAGAATTCCAGGACTCTGAAGAATTGACTAAATCACAGAACTAGGTATGTTAGAAAACTGCAGACCAACACCTTTCATGAGCGTTGACACAAAAATTCGTAGCAAAATATTTGCACGAAGTGAATACAGCAAGATATAATGTGAATTATTCACCATGAGCAAGTATGATTTAGCCAATGAATACAAGGTTGTTTTAACATCTAAAAATGAGTTAATAGAATACATTATAATAAAGGACGAAACCACATAATCATGTCAAGACATTTAGAAAAAGCATTCAACAAAATCCAACCTGCATGCATGATAAAAACTCTCAACAAACTAGGAATAGAAGAATCAGATCTCAGAGTGGGAAACAACAAAATGGCAACAAAATTAAAAAATTACTTCTTCTTAGTCTGAAGTTAAATAATAATATTTAAAAACTCAGCAATATTAAAATGTCAGAAACTTAAGGAGAAGATGACTTTTTAAATTGTCCCAATTCTTTAAAGCTTATGAGGGAGACTGCAATTCATGAAATTCATTACGTAGGCTCTTAATAGCATTTCAAAAGGCATCAAAAAGGGTCCCAAAGGACCACTTAGGTACTTATCCTCTGGCCTTACTGCTTGCATTCATACGACCTAGTGGAAAATCTGGTAACCATACAATTACCTCGTAGAGAGCAGAATGGTTAGACTATAGCAAAAGCTCTGTCTCCTTGCCCCTATCCTTGAAGATCTCCATATGCCACACACCCCCTCACCCCCCCCCACCCACATTCAACTCCCCCCATCAATTACCTCTCATATCACCCATTCTCCATAAGGCCAACCCTACCCAGCAGAGGAAGGAGATAGGGACAGGGTCTTTATATTTTATATCACATATTCAACCGCACAGATGGCCTTGGCCACTCCAGGCATGTCCTTCCTTTGCAAGGGCACCAACCAATAGACTGTGAGCTACTGGGAGATCTCACAGCCATGTTGTTTAAACCTGTTCCCCTAGCTCTCAAGTGCCTCCCCTAATATCCACCGTGAACTTTATTTCCAACATTTTCTGTGGGGGAAGAGGGCCCTCCACTCCCTCTCCTTACCAAGTAATCCCAAAACATGAGGAAAATGAAGATAAAAAAGTAGCAGCTCTCTCTCCTCCAAATTTCAAAACCATTACCACTCTTACCTTGGAGGAGCACTTACCTGGCATTACACCGCTAAGCTGAGGAGATCATGGTTAGTCTTGATTAGCAGAAGGCAAACAGCCTCTCTCATTTCTTTACTTATTTATGTTGGTGTCTGTGGCTGTGTTTGTACCACAGTGGCAGAGCTGATTAGTGACAGAAACCATATGGCTCACAAAGTTTAAAATACTGACTATCTGGCCCTTTAAAAAAATGTTTACAGTCTTAATAATCAGGGGAAAGGAGCATTAATGATGCTACTGGGGGGGCTATTTTCAAACTACATACTAGAAGTTTCAAGCATAAACAATGATAACTCCCCCACCAAAGTACCCCAAAACAGGAAGTCAGTCTGCACCTCAGTTCCAATGAATGTAGGACGAATATACAGACTTGCAGATGTTGAGTAGGGGACCCATTCCTGATCCAATTTCACAAGCTGCTGAATACACTCTAAAAGCTCTTCCTTGTCAAATGCCTGAAGGAATGAAAAACATAATGAATAATGCAACGTTCTTCCATTGTAGCAGTAAGAAATGATCCTCATGAAAGCTTTGACTATTAAAAAGGTAATAATAGGGAATTCCCTGGTGGTCCAGTGGTTAGGACGCGGTGTTTTCAGTGCAGTAGCCCTTTTTCAATGCTGGTTGAGGAATTAAGATCCCACAAGGCCGTGCAGTGCGGGCAAAAAAAATTTTTTTTAATTATAAAATAATAAGGGGCTTCCCTGGTGGTGCAGTGGTTAAGAATCCGCCTGCCAATGCAGGGGACACGGGTTCGAGCCCTGGTCCGGGAAGATCCCACGTGCCGCGGAGCAATTAAGCCCGTGCGCCACAACGACTGGGCCTGTGCTCTAGAGCCCACAAGCCACAACTACTGAGCCTGCGTGCCTAGAGCCCGTGCTCCGCAACGAGAAGCCACCGCGATGAGAAGCCTGTGCACCGCAACGAAGAGCAGCCCCCACTTGCCGCAACTAGAGAAAGCTCGTGTGCAGCAATGAAGACCCAATGCAGCCAAAAATAAAAAAAATTATTAAATAATAATAATAAGTAAATAAATATTTTAAAGTAATAATAATAAACCCAAACAAGAATTCTTTTTTCTGTAACTTTTCCCCCCAAATTGTGATGGAATGAGAGATTATCCACATGAGGAAGATAAAAAAGTGGTTCCCTACTTCTTACCATACCCAAATACCAACTGTAGTTGGATTATACACTTAAATGTGAGAAAACATTAAGACTTTTATAAAAAAACATACAAAATATCTCTGTCACCTTAAAGTAGAATTCTTAAATAAAAGACACAAAGCATAAATCATAAAGGAAAAAAATGGACAAAATCTGACTATTTAAAACTTAAGAACTTCTGTTCTTCAAACGACGTAAGTGACACACTGGGTGAACTTATTTGTAACATAACCAACAAAGGATCGTAACAGGAAAATGTTAAGATAACCTGAAAATCAGTAAGAAAGAGACAGATGATCCAACAGGAAAATGGGCAAAAGCAAAGAGTAGTTTACTTCTAAGGTGAAAAAGGGTTTTATATACTAGATGGGTGACAGTTTGTAAAATAAGTAGTTTCTATTCACTTGACAGGGCAAAGAAACATACTTTCAGAGATGCTATGGGTTATCCAAGGTAGAAAATGAGTCAGAAACACACAGGATTTGGCTCTTTAAATACTAACTTACAACAGCAATCACAGTGTGGTAATGTTATAGAAATCGGGATTGCCAATCATATAGGATATACCATCTCCCTGTATCAAGCACGGGATCTCTGATACTGCTGTCTAGATATAAGATTTAGTGGAAAGAACTTCACTAGGGATTTTAAAACTTACATCCCTAGTGAAGCTCTTGCCCTGTCCCATTAGTCTGTGTCATCTTAGGCAAGTCATTGAACCTCTGTGGGCTTGAGTTTTCTTCTCTGTACAAAGGTGCTGCTAAAATTTACAATACATACCTTCTTGACTATAGCTTACTGTTATGATTAAAATGGCAAGGAATGTAAAACCACATAACACAGTTTGTGGCAGTTGCTGTCCAATAAATGTTACTTCCCTTTCCTTCTGTCCTCATTTTAAAGGATTTCCCAATGATTTGTCTGTAATGGGTAAAGAGTAGAACTAGGACGGAGTCCAAAGAAATTTCCTGAATTTCCCTTCTGCCTCTGAAGAAGGTCGGTGAAGCATGTGTTATAAAAGGAAGAAGGAAGGGCTTCCCTGGTGGCGCAGTGGTTGAGAGTCCGTCTGCCGATGCAGGGGACACGGGTTCATGCCCCGGTCCGGGAAGATCCCACATGCCACGGAGCGGCTGGGCCCGTGAGCCATGGCCGCTGAGCCTGCACGTCCGGAGCCTGTGCTCCGCAATGGGAGAGGCCACAACAGTGAGAGGCCAGCGTACGGCAAAAAAAAAAAAAAAAAAAAAAAAAAGGAAGGAGGAAGAGCCTGGCTAAAAAGGAGTCGTCACTTGGGCTTCTTCAACGCACAGCTGAAGGTTAGGGACAAAGTATGTCAAAGGGGGAAAAGACTTCTTTCAGTTCAGAAAGACAGCCTGGTCAAATCTCAGGGAATGAAAGTAATCTAAGTCATCTCCTACCTAGACATGAACCTTAGGGTCTAAATCCAACCCACCTTAGAATGAATTCTGCTCCATAAAAAACAATGTTATAGCCAGGACCCAGTGGCCGTGAGAAACCGTTTTATACATCCTTTTTTTTTTTTTTCTTTAAATAAAACTTGGGCTAAAATATCAAAACAACCACTTAAATCACTGCATACTTGCTAGTGTCTTAAGCAGTTAGGCAAAACATCCCACATATATCTGTGCAGTACACCATATTTTCATATCATAATTTCATATAGTCTTTAAATTTTATTATTTCAGTTTGAGGCATATTTTTCTTCCTTATCCCATTATCTCCCACAGACACTCATAAAGAAACAGATTGTGGAGATGCCAAATGGTTATTTCCTTGTATTTTTAACTCACTGATTAAAAAACAGATCAGAAAGAAATTCAGTACTCATATGGTTTATACCAAATACTGATCTAAGTATTCAGAAATGGTTTGTCTGGTGGAATTCAGTGACCCATTACAGCAAGAGAAACACAAGAGAAACTCCTAAATATACATACCGGCAAAGTGGCCCTCATAGCAGACCGGTACATTCTATCCATGTTGAGGCTTGGCCGAAACAGACGAATTTTATTATCTACTCCCCGAAATGCCTTCAATCCTTCGAATAACTGAAGATAAAAGAGAAATAAATGTTACAAGGTAACTAAATGAAAACAATCCCTGTGTTCAAAAGACTGACTTTTCTGTGGGCCCTCATCTCCTTTACCATGTAAAGCTACTGACACAGACCCTAAATCTAGAAAAGCCGGACAGACTGGTTACAGTCACTGGGATCATAAGAAGTCCCTTTATTACCAAGATCTGGTGGGAATTCAGAGCTATCCTTTGCTTAACAGGAGCCAGATGTTAACACACATCAGTGGAGGCTGGAAGAAAACATCTCCACACAACATGAACTGACTGACTGCCTAGGAAATAGAAATGGAATCAAGGGCCCCACAGTACCCGGCCCCCAATCCACCCCCAAACACCCATGTATCTTTTCATTTTATCTGGCTCATATGAACTCTGGAGAGCAGGTAATCTAGATGTGACCAGAGCTGGTTCAGTCTCCCAAATCACAGAAACCAAGCAGCTCAAGACTATACTATGTTAGGGCCATGCCACCTTCTCAGGGAGCTGCCACAGACAAACATGGGCAGGGATGTGAAAAGACTCTGAATTTAGTGCATATTGACAAATACAGAGAAAAGAGGAAAATCAATCATTTTAAAGGGAATTTTTTTTTCTGTGATAACCTACATAAGAAAAGAATCTAAAACAGGATGAATGTATGTATATGTGTAACTGAATCACTTTGTTGTACATCTGAAACTAACATAACACTGTAAATCAACTACACTGCAATAAAATTAAAATCTTTTTTTAAAAAGGGAAATTTTTACCACAGGTTCTCTAAGTAATTGATAGAACAAATAGGCCAAAACATGGTAAAGATATGGACAATTTGAACAGGAACAACAAACTAACCTAATGGACACACAGAGCCCTGCGCACACCACCTGTAGAAGGCATGTTCTTTTCACATGTTTTCTGACCTTAAGATAAGCTAGGTATCAAAACCAAAACTATAACCCCAAGATATCCACATTTTGGAGAAGAAGAAATCCATTACTTAATATTAAGTGTGAGTCAAAGAAGAAAAATGATGGAAATTAGAAAATATGTTGAACTGAATGAGAATGAAAAGGAGGGCCTTTAGATGCTTACAGCCTTAAAGCTTACATGAGAAAAGAAATATAAATCCTGGAGCACAATTAAAAAGCAAAAACTGAGATGTTTTGTTGATGTGCAAATATATGGGTAATTTTTTAAATGTAGTAGGACTAAAGCCTTAGTTAAAAGATATGGTTGTCAGATTAACTCAGCTGATAACATCTGAAACCCAAAAAAGCACAGAGAGCAATATATCATACAAATACTTTTTAAAATAAAGCTGGTGAGGCTATATTACTAAATATAAAACAAAAGACTTTCAGGCAAGAAGCTTTACTGGAGATAAAGAAGGTAACTTCGTAGAGTTCAATTTACTTCCCGGTTTAAAAATTATACACATTTGATATAGGTTCAAATTTATGCAAAGATTGTATTATAATCTCACTTGAAAAATACAGATGCAAAATACACAAAGGATAACACAGCCTAACTCAGCTGGATTTATCCCAGTAATAGAAGTTGGGTTTAACATTAGAAAATACAGTAATGAGGTTCATTATATTAAGAGTTTATGTGGAAAAAACTATATGATCACCTCATTGTAATAAATGCATCTGATAAAACTGAACATTCGTTTATGATTTTTAAAAGTTTCCTGGATAACTAAGAAAAAAAGGAATCTTCCTTATGTGAGAAATAAACTTGTAGCAAACGTTATACTTAAAATGGTAAAAATTTTTTTTAATTGAACAGGAACATTGTTGATTTACAATGTTGTGTTAGTTTCAGGTGTACAGCAAAGTGATTCAGTTTTATATATATATATATATACATATATACACATTATATATTCTTTCTCAGATGTTTTTCCATTATAGATTATTACAAGGTAATAGTTCCCTGTGCTATATAGTAGGTCCTTGTTGTTTATCTATTAAAATGGTAAAATTTAAAGCTTTCCTTTCAGATTGAGAACATCACACACTGCCTGCTGCGACTACTTTAATTCAATATTGTACTACCAATATAATAATAATAAAATAAAAAGCATAAAGTTAGGAGAAGAAAAAAAATAAAACTGTCATAGATCATGCAACACAGATAAGATTAAACATAGAAAATACACAAAAACTAATATAATCTTTTGAAATTATCTGTTTAGGCAAGGTAACCAGATACAAAATTATATTCCCATGTAACAGCAGCAGTTAGAAAATACAAACACTGTTTACGGTAGAATTAACAGGAATCCTTAAGTGGGGAAAATCTAAGGTAAGTGAGAGACCCATAAGGAAACTATAAAATTTTACCAAGTCATTAAAGACATAACTAAATGTAGAAAGCAATCCGCCACTCATAGATTGAAAGATTCAATATTATAAAGACTCTCTCCAAATTGATTTATATATTTAATGCAATCCAAATGAAAATCATGTCAGGGCATTTATTTTTCTTGTAACAAACTGAATGACAAAAGTTGACTGACATGATAAACTGAATCTAAAAGTAATATGGAAAAGCAAATGACCAAGAAATATCCAAGGCACTCGTGAAGAAACAGAAGGATTTGTCCTAGCAGACATCCAGACTCATTATAATGATTTGGAGATAAAGACAGTGCGGCATTTGTCCAGATAGACAAGCAAAATGATGAAACAGAATAGAGACCCAGATAGACAAGACAATGGAATGCAAGTGGAGATCGAGAAGCAGACCCATGCGTATATGTTAAGATGTGACATAATGTATCAGGAGGAAAAGAACAGTCTTTTTAATGGTGCTGGGACAATTGGGTATCTGTAGGGGAAAAAAAAAAATTGGACCCCACTTCATACAAAAATCAACTTCTGAAATTAAAGCCCTAACTGTGAAGGACAAAAATCAATATAGGAAGATGTCTTCATAATCTAGGAATAGAAAAAGAGTCTTTAAGCAAGACACAAAAGGACCAAACATAAAGCAAAGATTGATAAATTCAACTTTTTAAAATTTAAATGTATTTCTTGTCATCAACAAATTCTGGAGAGAATAAAAAGTGTCAAAAAAGATACTTAAAACACATAACTGATAAAGGGACCCATATCTAAAATATATAAAGTACTTCTACAGATCAGAAAGAAAGGGAACACAATAGTGAGCAAAAGATGGAAACAAGCAGGGACTTCAAATAAAGAGATATCCATTGAAATAAACATCACAATAATATGCCATTGCATTAAACTGGCTAAAAATTTAAAATCAGGTTATACTCAGAGTTGGCAAGGTTGATGAGTCATGGTTGAATGTGGTTGCTAATTCATGGCTGGTGGGTGTAAAAACTGGTAAAATCACTATGGAAAATAGTTACCCTTTTTGTGTAAAAATGAAGTTAATATCCAGTACCAGCAGCATATTCCTAGACCCTTAAGCAGCATTTCTCAAATTTTTTGGTGTCAGGATGTCTTTACACTCTTAAAAATTATAAAGGTCCCAAAGAGCTTTTATTTATAAGGTAATTCTATCAATATTTACCATTATCAGTAGTGAGAAATTTTAAATTTATTTATTTATTAACAATAAACTATGACATGTTAAAATATTTCCCAAGAGAATGAATGTTAAGTGTGGCATTGTTTTAAAATTATTGCAAATCTTTAATTTTTGGCTTAACAAAAGACAACTGGATTCTCATATCTGCTTTTGCATTCAATCTCTTGCAATGTTGTTTTGGTTGAAGTACACAAAGAAAACCCAGTCTCATATAGATATGTGGTTGAAAAAAGGTAGTATTTTTGATAACCTTTTCAGATAATTGTGGATTTTCTTCTCTGATACTCCTCCAAAACTTGACAAGTGGCAGTCCCTTAAAGGTTAGTTACACTGTGGAATCAAACCCCATCAATGAGGTTTTCATACTCTGTTAATTCCTTAAAATTCAACGGTCCGTCAGTCAGAGTTCAACTGAGAAGAAAGAGAACCGATAGAAATACGTAAAACAGGGACTTCCCTGGTGGCGCAGTGGTTAAGAATCCGCCTGCCATCGCAGGGGACATGGGTTCGATCCCTGGTCTGGGAAGATCCCACGTGCCACGGAGCAACTAAGCCTGTGCACCACAACTACTGAGCCTGCGCTCTGGAGCCCGCGAGCCACAACTACTGAGCCCGTGTGTCACAACTACTGAAGCCTGCGTGCCCAGAGCCCATGCTCCGCAATGAGAAGCCCGTGCACTGCAACAAAGGGCAGCCCCCGCTCGCCGCAACTAGAGAAAGCCCACACACAGCAACGAAGACCCAACGCAGCCAAAAATAAATAAATTTATTTTTAAAAAAGAAAAAAAGAAAAGAAATACGTATGACATTTACAGATTTATTAGAATAAAATGCCCAACGCATTTGTGGAGGCTGGCTAAGCAAAGTCCAAAATCTGTAGGACAGGCTGTGAGAAGGAGAAGATCACAAGCAGGCTGGACCCAGGAGGTGTGGGCTGCAGTCCATCTGCAAGTGAGTCAGGAAGGAGGGGCAGCGGAAGAGATTGAGTGCCTGTGTAGGCCTAGCTGCTGCGTGGAAGTCCTGAGGTCAGGCTCACCCAGAATAATCTCCCTTTTGATCAACTTCAAATCAACTAATTAGGGACTTTAACCCCATCTGCAAAATTCCTTCAAACAGCACCTAAATTAGCGTGTGACTGAATAACTAGAAGAAGGCGTGTGTACGCAACAAAACCGCCACTGCCTTCCTATGTCCTCCAGTGCTCACAAGAGAATGTCCTTGTAGTCCATCCCCAGCAGGAGATGAAAAATGTTATTCTGGGGACTGTGGTTCAGAATAAGCAAATGAACACATCAAAAAGTCATCATAGGGCTTCCCTGGTGGCGCAGTGGTTGCCAGTCCGCCTGCCGATGCACGGGACACGGGATCTCTTGAAAGGGGAGCCCAGGGGTCTGTGGACCACACTTTGAGAACTGCTGATTTAAAGAAACATGTATACAAGCACACCAGCATACTATGTACAGGAATGTTCACAGAAAAGGAAACCACACAAGCGCACGTCCACAACAGACTGAATATATTCACATAACGGAATCCTATTGCTTCAAGGAGCATATGATGTGGTACCTACCACGCTTTGACCCAGATAACCTGGGCCTCTGCCCGGAGCCTCACACTTCAGAGGGCCTCTCACCCCCGTCTTTCTCCAGCTGTGACCCCCTTGGAGCAAGTAGTTGGCTGAATCCTTTTTCTAGACAGACTCCAAGTACTCAGTTCCCCAGAATTCCCTACCCAAATGGCCCTGATCCTATTTTCAGGGCCTCAATGGGCATCCTTGGTTTTATCCTCTTAAGAACAGACAGGACTACTAGGATGTCCACATCTAAGTCCAAAGATGGCCAAGGGTCATTCATTTGCAAGTGGTGTGGGCATCTACGTGTGTGTGCGAGGCCCCCTGTGGTACAGGATGGAGCCAGGACAGAAAGAGATACAGGGTGGACTTTGGGGTGGCTCTGCTTGTACATTTGTCCCAGGACCCACAGATACTAGGGTTGGTCCTGGATGCTTAGAGCTCACATAACACTGAGCTCAAACAGGGTCACGGGCGCACGCACACACGCACACACACACACATGCATGCACACTATAATTCCACTTATGCAAAGTTCAGAAAGAAGCAAAAAGAAGTGTTAGAGATACATACAATCCAAAAAGAAAAGAAAAGCAAAGTTACCACAAAAGTAAGAATAACGAGCGCCAGAAGATACAGGGTTTATGATGCGGAAGGGACACGAGAAGGCTTCTGGGATGCTCAAAGGGTCCAGGTCTATTTCCTTACTCGGGTGGTAGCTACGTGGGCACTCATTTATAAGTATTCATTAAATAGTACATGTTTTCCATTTTTTCAAATTACGTTTTATCTCACTAAACATTAATATCAACCTGAAAAATGAAGTAACTGTAATAAAATTGCATTTTCTTTCATCCAGGTTCCCTACTCACACTTCACATGTCTCTCCTTCACTTTTCGAAATCTTCACATATTTATCAAAAAATACTTTTGAAATCAACAAAACCACATGTAATTGTAGCTCTAAAAATAAAATCAATAGGATTCTAAAATCAGTAGGGCTGATGAGTGGAGGAGAAAGAAATCCAAGGAGATTATTCGTATGTTCACTTTTGGATTAAAATAATATGACCACAGACAGGCTTTGAGCCCAGGAAGTTTGACTCCAGAACCTGAATAATTAACCATATGCTTTTTCACTTAAAACAATTAAATGAAATGACCCGTATAAGATACCTAGGTACAGGGCATATTGCAGGATTTCAATAAACAAATGTAGTTATTTTATCATTATCATTCTGAATATTTACTATTACCAGCTTTTAGTCTCCTAGTAAGTAGGCCATTGCTTCATTTCTATACCCCAATATTCTAGGAAAGATATTTAACACATTAAAAAAGAGTAAAATATACTGGGGTCAAGGGAATGGGGAGTGTATTGTGTATTTGGCTAAGTGTGTATCCTGAGAAGGACCAGAGAAGCACCCTCTAACTATTTAATATTTTATGCTTATAATTATCCCACTCGTGCCTGAAGGATGACATTTAATTACATGTCCCTTAACATGCCTAACTACAAGTTATTGCTGTCATAAAACCATGCAGTTAGCATTAAAATTAAATATAATATCGTACTCAATGACCTCTCCTCAATCATTAGAAGATCTAAGAGAGGTGATTTAGTGAAATATTAACAGTACAGGCTTTTTGGTTGCTAATTTTTTTGCCAACTGTCATTCCCATTTGCTCTAAGTAAGTTTTTAAATGATATTATAAGCCGATGTTACAAGTTCATGTGCACATTTATATTTTTATTTCTGTATACCCTACAGCGTACTTACCAACTACATGATTTTTTAATTGAGATTTTAAAAAATTCAAGATTATCTGAAAATTTAGTTCTTAAGACTTACCCTCAATACAACTGTTTACAGGCCATTTATGATTGCCTCTAGTTAATATGGTAAAGCCCTGCTGCCCTAAAGCTATTTGAGCGGGGGAGCTACTTAGGAACCCCAGTGAAGACCAAGCATGTCGCCATCATTAATTCCCAAGTACTTACTTCCACTGCATAGTGGAAAGCCGACGAACCTGGATGCAATGACAGGTTTTGAAGAGGCTTGATGTGTGGTTTCTCCCATCCAAACTCCGAGGACCAGTCCACTGTTAACATGTGATCCGTAAAAACCGTTCCAAAAACCAGAGTATTGGGGTCTGGTTTTTCCTTTAAAACGGTGGCTGGTGTGATTATTAGATCTTTAGCCTGGGGAAGAAAATCAGCACCATTAAAGAAAAGTAACTGAACATCCATGGCTAGATGAGACAGAGGGTAAAAAGACAGATACAATTTAAGTCACTGGCCGTCATTTGACTTTTAAATGTTGGCAACTAACGCAGAAACTTAACACTGTGTGAGAGAAGCAAATCATGCCTGCATTCAGAATTTGGACTGTTGTTTAAAATCTCTTCAATGTAGGGAATTCCCTGGCGGTCCAGTGGTTAGGTCAGGGAGCTAAGATCCAGAGGCCGCAGGGCACAGCAAAAAAAAAAAAAAGAAATCTCTGCAATGTATACCGCCGAACAAATATCAGAACCAAAATTCAGTGGCATTTAGAAACAGGGACAAAAGAGTAGATGGAGTTAAATGACGCTAAAAGAACATATCTCTTCTTCACTCCCACCATAGAACCCATGTGGATCCTTCGAGAAAGAAGAAAGAGGGGTCTTAGAATGAAAACAGCAACACTCACAATGACTTGTTAAACTAAAAAGAATGTCATTAAGAACTGCAGCTCTTGGGATGGTTATACTCCAGCTCCCCCAAAGAATTCTTGGCAGAAGGCTTCCAAAACCCTCTGGGTGCATCGTAGGGGACAGGCAGCAAGCAGAGTGAAGCAAATGTTTTCCTCGTTGAAAACAGAAGTAGAGATTGAACACTAAGATATAAATCCTCTATTCTGTATTGAGGAAACAGTGAACAAAGGACCCCTTATTCAAAGAAAGATAAATAAGAGTAATAGGAAACAACTTCACACAGCCCCATTTCACCAGCTCTCCACAGCCGGCTTGCCTATTACAAATGGCCAACACGTAAGCATCCGGATCATAGACAATAGCACCACTAACTATACAATAGCGGTAGAATACTGACAAAAACCACAGGGGAAGGAGCTTTTAGACCACTTAAAAACAAATCTAACAAAGGACAAGTTCAAGCTGTTAATAGGTTCTAAGGAAGATCAGACTCCACTTCTTTCTATACACAAAAGTAGTCATTGCCCCCCAAAATCAAATACAGAATTTCACTTCGTATCACCAGCTCTGATCATTATTTTTCAAATAATCTAATTACTTCGGATTAATTCACTGCTTTATAGCTGCTTTAGTCATTTGATATATTATGAATGATAGTTATTTTTAGAAAAACATTTAGGCTACAAATGTTATTTACTTTTTGTTTGTTTAACTTTTTATGTTATCTTGTAGTATAGCCGATTAACAATGTTGTGATAGTTTCAGGTGCACAGTAGAGGGACTCAGCCATACATATGCATGTATCCGTTCTCCCCCAAACTCCCCTCCCATTCAGGTTGCCAAATAACATAAAAATGGTATTTATTTCAAAACAACCAGAAAGCTCACATTACAAAGTATAAGGCATTAAGGACAACATATTAACTGTAATTTTCAGGCCAGTCTAGTAACGCTACTTTGGAATATGCCAGTAAAATGCAAAACTTTGGGGAAAAAATTTCTTCTATCAGTACTTAATCCAAGTAAGTAAGTTAACCTAAAACCCTTTACTAAGTGCAAGAAAATAAATTTATTCCAGCTAAATTGTTTTGACCTTTGAATTCCATTTCTCTCCCCTTATCCTCTAGACTAGGTAGGATGTTGGGCAAATTTCACCTGATGGCATGGTCCATTAGCTGTGACAGAAACCTGATGACCCTCAAGCCAAAAATATTTATTATCTGGCCCATTCAAAAAGCTTGCCAATCCTTCTTGACTGTTTAGATAAGAAATCTGGGGCTTCCCTGGTGTCGCAGTGGTTGAGAGTCCACCTGCCGATGCAGGGGACATGGGTTCGTGCCCTGGTCTGGGAAGATCCCACATGCCGCGGAGCGGCTGGGCCTGTGAGCCATGGCCACTGAGCCTACGCATCCGGAGCCTGTGCTCTGCAATGGGAGAGGCCACAACAGTGAGAGGCCCGCGTACCGCAAAAAAAAAAAAAAAAAAAAAAAAAAAAAAAAAAGAAATCTGGCTAGAGTATTTGCAGTTAAATCTCCAGCCCTAGCACAGTGCCCGGCACACACAGCAGTAAAGTTTTCTTAAATGCTGAAAATAACTTTGGTTGATTTCAGATGCACTCCGTAATGAATGACAGACTCATTCACAGAAGATGGCCGGGATTTAAAGTGAGTGAAATTCTAACATAAACTTTTTATTACATGAATGGTTTCACAGTATTCTTCCACAAGGAAGTACCTGTGCTTTTGCTTTAGTTAGCTTTTTTGAAAAAGTGGCTGGGGGGATCCTGGCTAAGAAAAATCTAGAACTATATCAATATAGTAAGACAAACTTAATGCAAAATTTTATCTATTAACACTATTAATAAAAGTTTCTTAATAACGGGAGAGCAGTAAGATACAAAACAAAAGCAGAAAGATGAAAGTAGGTGAAAATGTAGCAGAGAGAGTGAGTAGAAGGGGTGAGTTTTTTATCCCTGAATTCTGGATACATCTGAAATACTGCAAAGGCAACAGACCTTAGCTTTTTTTTTTTTTTTTTTCAGTGACAAAACCAGTAATTTGCATGGTTCTTCAAAAGTAAGATAGGGAGGGAGGAAGGGGAGGGGGGAAAAAAAAAGTAAGATAGGGCTTCCCTGGTGGCACAGTGGTTGAGAGTCCGCCTGCCGATGCAGGGGACACAGGTTCGTGCCCGGGTCCGGGAAGATCCCACAAGCCGCGGAGCAGCTGGGTGCGTGAGCCATGGAAGCTGAGCCTGCGCTCCGCAACAGGAGAGGCCAAAACAGTGAGAGGCCCACGTACCGCAAAAAAAAAAAAAAAAAAAAGATTAAAAAAAAATCTCAACCTCCCATCTGCTATTTCTTCCTTTTTTTTTTTGGCCATGCCCCACAGCTTGCGGGATCTTGGTTCCCCAACCAGGGTTCAAACCCGGGCCCCGGGAATGAAAGTGTGGAGTCCTAACCACTGGACCACCAGGGAATTCCTCCACCTGCCATTTCTAACATTAGCTAAACAATTCTATCATTACCAAATAAGACATACAGATGGCCAACAAATACATGAAATGATGCTCAACATCACTAACCATTAGAGAAATGCAAATCAAAGCCACAATGATGCAAATCAAAACCACAAAAATACAAGTCAAAACTACAATGAGGTATCTATCACCTCACACCAGTCAGAATGACCATCATCAGAAAACCTAGAAACAATAAATGCTGGAGAGGGTGTGGAGAAAAGGGAACCCTCTTGCACTGTTGGTGGGAATGTAAATTGATACAGCCACTATGGAGAACAGTATGGAGGTTCCTTAAAAAACTAAAAATAGAACTACCATATGACCCAGCAATCCCACTATTGGGCACATATCCTGAGAAAACCATAATTCAAAAAAAGTCATGTACCAAAATGTTCATTGCAGTTCTATTTACAATAGCCAGGACATGGAAGCAACCTAAGTGTCCATCAGCAGATGAATGGATAAAGATGTGGCACATATATACAATGGAATATTACTCAGCCATAAAAAGAAACGAAACTGAGTTATTTGTAGTGAGGTGGATGGACCTAGAATCTGTCAGAGAGTGAAGCAAGTCAGAAAGAGAAAAACAAATACCGTATGCTAATGCATATATATGGAATTTTAAAAAGCGGTACTGATGAACCTAGTGGCAGGGCAGGAATAAAGACGCAGATATAGAGAACGGACTTGAGGGCATAGGGGGTGGGGAAGGGGAAGCTGGGATGAAGTGAAAGAGTAGCATTGACATATATACACTACCAAACATAAAATGGATGGCTAGTGGGAAGCAGCTGCATAGCACAAGGAGATCAACTAGATGCTTTGTGACAACCTAGAGGGGTGGGATAGGGAGGGTGGAAGGGAGACGAAAAAGGGAGGGGCTATGGGGATATATGTATACACATAGCTGATTCACTTTGTTGTACAGCAGAAACTAACACAAGATTGTAAAGCATTTATACTCCAATAAAGATGTGAAAAAAACAAACAATTCTATCATTAGCTAATCAACAAGAAGCAAACCACACAGGGTCCATCTACCTTTCAGGATTTCTAGGCTTTCCAGTAACTCCTACCTGCCATGAAACCAATAGGCGATGGAATATATACAACTTTATTCCAACAACAATCTGCATAGAATATTTTAAAAACAAGACTATGGCTTTGCCTCATATCAAACTGTAGGGTGATTCTTTTTATTTTTTCCTTCCCTCACTCTTCTTCCTTCCTCACCTGCTTTATTATTCTTAGTATTTTGCCTTTTTATTCACTCAGTGAACACTGCACCAGCACAGTGGCTCAGGTAGTGCACTAAACAAGCACAGCAGATACCAAGATGCAAGGGCTCAGCCTTCCTTCTCAGGCACACTTGCTGCCGGCCAAAGACAGGTGGTAGCCTCTGTGAACAAGTGTTATTCATTCATTCTGTTACGAAGGTTGTCACCCCAGAATCATACCCCTTCCCCTCCCTTGAATAGAAATCAATAGAAACTCATCTAAGTTTCAGGACGAAGCTGAAAGAAAAAAACAAGAACTGGTTAGAACCAAGTAGGCCCAAGATGGAGGAAGATGTGACTTCCACTAGACCCTGGGCGCCATTATACGCTCATTGTAATAAGTTAGCTAAATGCCACCCTCACCAACACCATGACAGTTGACGATTGCCATGACAACAACCGGAAAAGCACGAAAAGCACGTACAAGGACTGACAAGGAGAGCTGCATCAGTTCTGGGTTCAAATCACACCCCTGTTCTCATATAACTCATGAATATTCCTCCCACTCTTTCCAATTCCCTCCCTTTTACCTTGACCCTCCTATACAACCCGCCCAACTTGAGTTGAGAAGTTGATTAATGAACTAGGTTCCCACTTCTCCATTCTTTAACCACTGAATGAAGCTTGTGCTGTTCCAATCTCAGCGTTGGTTTTGTTATTGGCTGCACAATCTGATTGGAAAAAGAACCTCCCTGGGGGAAAAACTGGGGTCTTGGCCCAGGCTAGGACCCCGGCAAGGTCTGGTTGATCAATTCAGTAACATATTAACCTAACAATTTTTTTTTTTTTAACCTAACAGTTTTTGAGCTACTATGTACCTGTATTGCTATAGGCACAAAGAAACTCAGGGGAGTCCTCTTCTCTTAGCGAGGGGGAAAAACAGTATAAAGAAATAAACGGATAAATAGATGTCAGGAGGTGATTAGTGCTATGAAGAAGAAAATGAAAGCAGCTTGAAAGGATAGAGTGGGAAAGAGAAGGATTATTTTAGATTGAAGCGTTAGGGAAGGCCTCCCTGATGAGGTGACATTTGAGCAGAAACTTGAATGAAGAGGTAGGTCATTTAGATATCTAGGGGCAAAGTCTTTCAGGCAGAGGGAGCAAGTGCAAAGGCCCTGAGGTGGGAACACACTTGGCATGTACAGGAAACAGCAGAGCCAGTATGGTGGGGATGCAGGAAAGGGAGGGGCTGAGAGAACCAGTTACTCCATTGTACACTGACCGACATTCCAATTCTCCATGAGCCCTGGCTCTGTGTAACCAAGACTGTATGCCATCTTCTTTCTTTCCCTGGGACCGGTACCATAGACACTGCTGGCAGTTAGGGTAAACCCAGTTTCTCTCTCCATTCCACGTAATTTGAGGGATAATACTAGAGCCAGGCTACCATGCTTTAATTTCTCGCTGTTTTTACTAAGTATGGAAGAGCAAAGTTGGAGGAAGGAGGAGAGTTTAAATGGTGGAAAAATAAGAGAATCTGGGTAATGCTGAGCTTTTTCCTTGAGCCTCTACACTTCCCCCCTTGGCATCTGTGTTCTCGACCCTGGCCAAACACTGGATTCAACCATGGAGGTTTTTAAAAAACATTAAACTGGACCCCGTTCCAGAATCCCAGAAGGATGGAGCAGGGGGGTGCTCGTTTGTTTAAGTTTACCCAAGTGGATTCCAACTGTGCAGTCAGGGCTGAGAACCACACCACACCATCTCCCCTGAAGATTTCATCAACTTGAACAGCAATGGTTCCCAACATTGGCTGCTGAGTTGATTTACCTGGGAGGATTTTTTTTTTTAAGAAAAATATCAATGCCCACGCCCTAACTAAGCTCAGTGCAAAAGAAACTCAGGAGTGGGGCTCCACATCAGTTTCGGTTTCAAGCTCTCCAGAAGATGCCAATGCACAAGAAAGGCTGAGAACCAGTGACACAGATTCAAATCTCACAGATTTGTGAATACTTACCAAAAGCCACTTACTCTCTTGCAATCATATGAACTTGGTAATCTCAAACTGAATATGTCTAAAATGGAACACATAATATTTCCTTCAAAATTGGGTCTCTATCTCTGATATTCATATTACTTTCTACTTCTTGACGTTTTTTTTTTGCGGTACGCAGGGCTCTCACTGTTGTGGCCTCTCCCGTTGCGGAGCACAGGCTCCAGACGCGCAGGCTCAGCGGCCATGGCTCACGGGCCCAGCCGATCCGTGGCATGTGGGATCCTCCCAGACCGGGGCACGAACCCGTGTCCCCTGCATCGGCAGGCGGACTCTCAACCACTGCGCCACCAGGGAAGCCCTGTTCATTACTTCTGAGCTTATCATTCTCACAACATTCTCCCAACCCTGCTTCCCATATCGATCACTGAATTAAGACACTTGTACTTTCAAGTATCACGTTTAATCGTTACCTTCAAAAGTCCATGAACAGCTAAATGGCTACAGACTCGAGTCCAAATATTTTAACCCCAAAATCAAGGACCCCAAGCAAGGCACTAACTTCCTTTTACAATTCTACCTCTCACTAATGTTATGCATAAACCTTTTATCATTTACCAATCAATGCGTTCAGCTGCAAGTAAATAAAAACCAAACAGGAGCTGGTTTTTTCATAACAAGTCTGGAGGAGCCAGGCCTGCCAGCACCCGTTAATGTCAAGGCTCTGTGATTTTCTTGGCCGTCTCCTCTGGGTCAAAAGAAGGCTGCTACAGCTGTAGCTGTAGCTTCAGTGTTAATGATCTAATCATAGTCCAAAGAAAGGGGAGGAAAAGGACAATACCAGACAAATCTGTTCCTTTGACCGCAAAAGCAAAAATTTCCCAGAAATTCCCTATGCCTTATTGGTTAGAAATCTGTCATAGTGATCTCTCTAGCTGCAAGGGAGGCTGGGAAGGCAGGTTTGTCATCCAGGGCCGGTTGGAAAACTGTGAATCAGAGTTCTGTTAACAAGGAACGTGTCTGGGGCTGTATTTGCGGTACACATCAGCCTAGTGCCTGAACACTTACATATTCTTGTCTAACATGGGAAGAGATAGAAGGACTAAAACTTGGCTACAGATGTCTTCCCACCCTCACCTGTTTTTCTCCATTATTTCTTCCACTTGTAAAGCAGAACATCAGGTGTCTCCAGTTTATCCAAACTCCCTCGTTTCTTCCTCCAGCAGTAAATGTGGAAACTAGTACCCTCACCCAGCCCAGCAGTCTGGGGTATCCTCAGCTTTCCAACTGCCTAACACTTGCCTTACATACTGCTCATGCAAACCCTCCAGACAGACAGCCCACTCTCCAAAGTGCTTGGTTTCCTCTATAAAATCCTTCAGATTGATTTGAACAATTGGGAAATGGGAGTCATTTCTCTTTATCGTTTTGGCCTCTCATTTAGCACAGTATCACGTCCGATTAATTCTGTTCTAAACTTCACTAAACCTAGATTTATCTTCACGGTTTTGGGTATCTCGACATAACAGACTGTGTAAAAACAAAACTGAAAACAAAAACTTGTACTACTATAATTCATAAAAGACCTTTTTGTTGTTGTTGTTATTCCAAACCCTTAGACAGCCAACTTGAAGAATGATCAAGGCCTAGTATATATTTTTTACTTTTCTGAATCCTCTCTTTAAAATACCTCTAAGACCACCCATAGTGGGTAGGACCCTCTTGCCCTGAGATCAGGTTAGTTAATGGCAAAGCCTTTTTTATGTTTTTATGCTCAACTTAGTGCTCTTTCCCATGCTCCAATGGTCTCCGATGACTTCAAAGTCAGGATACCATATACTTGTGGAAGAATTTGGAAGGCCACAAAGACTGGATTGTGAAATGGCAAGAAATATTGACAAAAACAGGGCATACTAAAAACCACAATTTCTTGACTCAAAATGTGTGGTTGGGGAACCATTTGGTCTGAGATGGGGAAGCCACAGCAGGCTATTGCAACTGGATTGAGAGCACCTGAGGGCTGTATCAGCCGGCATTCAGGCAACATGGCATCAGTACTTCTCTGAATTGGCACTTAAACTTTCAAAGGCTATCTCTGCATTACAACTGTATCAGATGTTGCATAACTTTGTTCTAAAACAAGTGTGTTTGTCTTGCTCTATTTGGAAAACCATGGGTGCTACGTTCATTATCATTTACAGACACTTTCTAAAAATCTAATAACGAGGTACGAATAGGAGTAAATTAGGGCTTTTGGAGCGGCACATTCTGTGGAAGCAGGGGGGATGGGAAGAAACAGACAGCTGACCTCCTTGAAACAAGAACAACCCTGGAGTCCACAGAAAGATTCTGTAGGATTTCCCAGTAATAAGGCATCTCATTACTGGACTCTTGGATAACGGTTTCCTCACGTTAAAATGACTATCAAAATGGGGGAAGAGATGCAATGTGAAAACTACCCCTGAGACCCAAAAGGCAATTTAAAAGTTATAAATGGAGTTGATCAAAAGGGGGATAGAATACATCCAAAGCCAACACGATCCTGTAAAAGCCACCATTTTTCTCCCCCAAATTATCAATTTCATTTTTCGTTTACCTCATCACATTTGCACAGTGAATACAACCACCATTACCACTCATGTTTTGATATGCAAATACATGAGTATAGACTATCAATACACCCCTCCTTACCTGAAATCTAAACTAACAAAGAGAAGATTACTTACATGATGAATTAACTCTTCACTTTGCAAACAATTCTTCTATGTATAAAAGTATAAAGGCCTTTGGGGAAATTTTTAATTTATCTATAACCTTTGAGGAATTTACTATATAAGATGACCCTCAGAGATTATGAAGTAGAATTCCTCTTTATCTCATTCTTTCAAGGACCCACATCTCAACATCTAAGTCCCTCAAATGTATTAGGAGCTTAGTCTTCATAGGCTAGCAGAGTAGATTGACTGTTGGGTTATAGAGGACATTAAAGGACAAGGAACAAATTCACAAACTTATTACTATATCCTATTATATTTTGGTTTTTAAAAAGTCCTGAGAGCAGAGATCTTCTATTAAATTTATCTTTGGATTTCCAATGCCTAGCACAGTCCCTGGCACACAGTAAGAGCAGGGTATGTGTGGAATTGATGAGTCAAGTTTCACTCCCTCTCTGAACCCTGCCAGGATGTGAGATCATTAGGACACTCTGTGCTATGGATGACAATTGACAGTGACTGAAACAGGCAGCAGAAGAGCAGAAGGAGACAAAAAAAAAAGCAAAAATCTCTGTGGTGTGGGGGGTTGGGAGTAGGTGGAGATAATGAATTATAGAGAAAATGATAATACACCTTACATTTATGATTTTATGATTTTTAAAGTACTTTACAAGATTCGTTCTCTTTTGCTCCTCACTATTCCTCTGTGATGTATGAGATTATTTAATATATAAATTCCATAATTTAGAGAGAAAAGAAGGAAATACTGCCATTTTTCCTCTTTTACTGTAAAATGTTAGCTGCTGCTTAAAGACGAAATACATGAGTTTAACTTTTTCCACAAATAGGGTGAAGGGTTAAAAGTATTACATAATCATGTAAACCTCTAGGTGAAATTCAGGAACTGGTTACTTTCCAAGAAAACTTTTATAATTCATGAAATAAAATAAGCAATTAACTGCCAGGTAATTTTAGACACATCTGTACTGCACTGCTCTCCACTTTTCCCCTGGAAGAGTGGAATTTAAAATGCATGGCAGCTTATCTAAATTACTGTATAAACCCGTACAGTGAAAACTGCCCCAATCTCAACAAGAAATGGCTGTATTCAATTGAATTGCTGTTTCTCTTAGCCTCTGGCAAATAACTTACCTTAAAAGTCTCCACCACCTCTTTTGATCCTCCTTCTCCGGTACATTCCGCGGAGCATCCATTATTGCAGTCCTTAAAAGAAGAATTAAATCCATTAAGTAAAACTAGGTGGGTAACTGGGGTCTGGGGTAATCAATATCACTCACCATCACACCCTTGCTCCGCTCCGCTCCGGTCCCCAAGCAAACAGGAAAAGGAGGATCAAACACCCAGGCACGAGCCCCAAAGGAGAGCGTCCTGCGAGGGCTGCCCTTCTCTTTCTGCCCTGCCGGAGGTCGCGGCTGTTTTTGTCCTCCACAGCCGGCTTCGGGCAGACTGGTTAAATTCCAGGTTCGCCCTACAGAGCCAGGGTTCACCAGCAAAGAACAAGAAGGTAATTGTCTCCCCCTTTTATCCGAGAAAATAGTCTAGACTAGGGCTTTAAGCCATTTATAGAAAAAACCTCCTGGGCGCGCTCAGCCTCGTGGTCTTGTCGATCACGGGCGCACAATAGCAAGCCTAGAAAAAGGATGGGGACCAGAGTGAACCATTTTCTCTACGGGCAGGGTCCTCCGATGCAGGCGCAAGGACACTAAACCCCACACGTGAAAGACAAAACCGCATGGAATTAGGGGGTAAATTTTAAACATACTTAAGGACACAATGGAAACAGGTCGAACTGGAAACAGTGAAGACCTTAAAAAAAAAAAAAGCCTAATCTGGTACAGCACTAGGGGAAAGAGGAAGAAAGGGAATCCAAGGAGGCAGAAGGCTGCGGTCAAAATATTTTGGGGTGGCGAAGGCACGCAGGATGCGGCTGTCAGTTCTGGCAGCCCAGAAATTCCGCTTCCCCCCACCAACCCCTCCTCCACCAAAGCGGCTTCCATGGCGACCCTCACGCTCCCCGTGGCTGTCCGCGCCGCGCTCCGGAGCGGGTCCCCGGCGGGACTTTAGACCTGTCTGGCGGGGGCTTCTCCGAGGAATTCGCAGGCTGGGACTCGAGATTTCGGGCAGGGCTGGGGAAAGAGGAGACTCCCGGATGGAGACAGCACGGTGGTGCAAGGCGAAGCAGGATGGTGCGGGAAACAGCAGTAGCGCGCCCGGCCGGGCCCGTGGGCTTCCGGGACCCGGGGTCCAATCCGCCCCACCCCTACGCCCGCGAACGCCCGGGGTCGGGGTACCTGGCGGGCGAGGGCTGCGGCGGCGGGGGGAGGGCTGGCCATGGGGCGGCTCCGGGAGCGCGCGGCTGCGGAGAGCTGCGGCGGCACGCAGCGCCCGGCTGGACGCGAAAGCGGGCGGCGCGGCCAAGCTCCAGCGCACGGACCGCGCGGAGCCGGCCGCCAACACCCGGAACCCCAGGCCAGGGCCAGGCGCAGGGAACAGCGCAGCGCCTCCAGCATCCCTGGGGGAGAAACCTTCAACTGTCTGGTCACTGTGGTCCTTCGGTCGGGAAACCCCAAGCCGTAGTCCCAGCCCCCAGGGCACGAGAGTGCAGGAGCGCCTTTCCGGCTGCAAGCACTCAGCAAGCATCCTTATTTACCAAACAACGCCTGGGTGGGCCTGGAAACGCCCCTCCGCCCAGGGGAAGGCAACCTCGGGGAAATTAATTTACATTAGGGCAGATTTTCCTTCGACCAGCCCACAAGAGGCAGTTTCTGCTTCCCTCCCCCTTCCTGCCCCGAGAGTTTGCAGCCAGGACTGGCAGTGGTGCCTGGGTTCTTGTCTGCCACCAACCTCCACGCTCAAACGGGAGAAGAACGTGAATCCGGGTTTTAGATTTCTTTCCGCCACCTACCCAAGTCGGATTTGTAACTTGGGGTGTTACGGGGCTACTAGGTTCACATCCCCTAAGAGATGTTTCTCCCCAAACACCTTGATGCCACTTAGACCCACCTACCCACCCAACCCATTTATCGCTTTCAGGCAAAGTAGACCACGCGTTCCCAACCAAGCAGCTTTGACAATTTCTTGAGGTAGGCCTGTGATGGCAACATTTAGAAAGAGGGAAAAGGAAGACTGTAATGGCTGTTGTCTGCTGTGTGCTCCTGAAGCAATGTCAACCTAAATTATGAGCCTTTCTGGGCTTTTAAATTAATAGGAAGTGGTGACTTGTGCTGATTTGATCTTAGGAAGGGGAGAGAGCAGTTTATTTTGGGTAAAAGCGGTTAAATCCAGTCTGCTTTTAGAATTGATTTCATACAGCCCTAAAGACAATACAGCTCTAATCTTATTGCTCAGAAAACTGCATTCACTTCTCCCTTCCTCTCTCCCCTTAATACTAGGCATAGAAAAGCCTCTTATGCTGGGGTGGAGCCCTGACAGGTCACATGTCACTAAAAACCAGAGTCTTTTTTATTTATTAATTTATTTTTATTTTTATATTTTATTGGACAGAGTCCTTTTTAAAGAAATGTAAAATTGAATTGAACAAGTAAAGAAGATATACAGATTAAGTATACTGTAGGGCTGCCAGTTTTTGACTCCTGCCCCAAGCCTAAAAATAAGAAACCCTTAGTTGAAGAGCTACAGACAACTTATTTGCGTTCAAAATGTTGGTTTAAATGTCTACACTGGGACATGCCTGGTAGTGCAGTAGTTAAGAATCGGACATGGGTTTCATCCCTGGTCCGGGAAGATCCCACATGCCACAGAGCAACTAAGCCCGTGCACCACAACTACTGAGCCTGCGCTCTAGAGCCCGCGAGCCACAACTACTGAAGCCTGTGTGCCTAGGGCCCGTGCTCCGCAGCAAGAGAAGCCACCGCAATGAGAAGCCCGTGCACCACAACGAGGAGTAGCCCCCCGGTCGCCACAACTAGAGAAAAGCCTGCGCGCAGCAACGAAGACCCAACGCAGCCATAAATAAATAAATAATAAATGAATAAATAAATAATTTTTTAAAAGTCTACACTGTACTGTTCATTCAAAGCCTATTATCGTTTTAAAGGTAGATCCTATACAACTCCAATTTTCTTGCCATTTTACATGTGACCTGTAAATCCTCCCTTTTCAGCCAGGAAAGCACGTGTAATACAAGAATGGTGTTATTAAAGATTTACTACAGGGCCACCCTGGCCTTTCCTCCCCTCCAGAGCCAAACTCTGAGAAGGTGCCATCTGTATTAACTGCTTCTATTTCCTTCCCTTTCAAGTGACTATAATTTGACTTCTGTCCAATTATTCCACCTACACAAGGTTCCTAGTAGCTTTCATTTTGCTCAACCCAATGGTTTTCCTTCATGTGCATTTTCATGGCAGCATCTAGATGCTGATGACTTCTTAATACATATTTTTTCAGCCCACCTCTCTCCTGAGCAGTAATGTGCTTACAGTCAAAAATCTGTCTAACATATTCATGAAGTATGTAACATTTGTGCAGGCGGTGGGCTAAGTGCTGGAGATGCGATGTGAGCACACCTCCATCCTATTACCATGCATTGCCTCCAGCCAAATAGAAAAATGTTACTCGTGTTAAAAAAGTGTTAACTAATCCCACAAATGTGAAATTGCAAATGTAGCCAGTGCTGCCTGTGCTTTAAGAGCCTCTAATGATGGAATGATGGAATGTAACTGACTCAGAAAGGTCTGGAAAGGCTTTCCAGCAAGAAATCCTCGAGCAAAGATCTGGAGGATAAACAAATTTACTATAGGAAGAAAGGATGAAGAATGTCCGGGATGAAAGTGAGTTCCAGGCAGAAAGGACATCTTTGAGAAGGGAAGGAATGTGGTACTTATAAAAGAGAGAGAGCCAGGGCTGGAGGAGAGACATGTGGAGGGGGGTCCATCAAAGGAGAGCCTGGGAGGGGAGGCAGAGAGCCAACCAGCTAGTGCCTCAGAGAGAGAGTTAAAGGTTACGTTTCCCCAAAAGGTAAAAGTATGACTGTCATATAGATATAAAATGAACTTGTAGAGTTTATCTAACTCATTTAATGAAGTTACCAGGCACAGGTTAAAACTGGTTCAAAGAACAGACACATTACTGGGTTAGTGAATTGTTAAAGGAAGTTGCTAATGGACATGAAACTGGCTTCTTCCAAGTGGAGGAGAGATGTTAGTTGAACCCTGACCTTCAGAATTGATTTGCATGTCTACTGACAAGAATTATTTTGCATTTCTATCAGTTAGCTGAACAATAACTCAAAAAAACAATAAAACAATGTAAAACCACAATGAAAGGGTCCAAGGAATCCTCAGAAGGAGAAAAAACGTTCAAAAGATTAGGATCGGGGCCTCCCTGGTGACGCAGTGGTTGAGAGTCCACCTGCCGATGCAGGGGACACGGGTTCGTGCCCTGGTCCGGGAAGATCCCACATGCTGCGGAGTGGCTGGGCCCGTGAGCCATGGCCGCTGAGCCTGCGCATCCGGAGCCTGTGCTCCGCAATGGGAGAGGCCACAACAGTGAGGGGCCCGCGTACCGCAAAAAAAAAAAAAAAAAAAAAAGATTAGGATCTGGTAGGGAATGGGGGTGGGAGTTGACAGGCTTGAAGTGCCCTCTGGCTGCAGTTTGGAGATTGGAGGAGGGCCTGGGTGCAGCGGGCTATAAGGAAGCTATTAACAGAACCCACATGTGAGATGATCCTATTAAAAAGCTGGACTTGGCAGGTGGTAGGTGATGCCAATGGAGAGAAGCAGTCAGATTTCAGCAATCTTTAGATAGATTGGAAATGAGAAGAACAAGGGAGGGCGAGGGGCCTAGGAGGGCTCCCTGGATTCTGGCTTGCTTCTCTGGTTGTGATATTCACCAAGAAAAATGGAACACTGAAAGATGAGGTGGTTTTGTTTGTTTGTTTGTTTTTTTTGGCTGCGTTGGGTCTTTGTTGCTGCATGTGGGCTTTTCTCTGGTTGTGGTGAGCGGGGGCTACTCTTCGTTGTGGTGTGTAGGCTTCTCATTGTGGCGGCTTCTCTTTGTTGCAGAGGACGGGCTCTAGGCGCATGGGCTTCAGTAGTTGTGGCTCATGGGCTCTAGAGCGCAGGCTTCAGTAGTTGTGGTGCACGGGCTTAGTTGCTCCGCGGCATGTGGATTCTTCCTGGACCAGGGCTCGAACCCGTGTCTCCTACATTGGCAGGCCGATTCTTAACCACTGCGCCACCAGGGAAGCCCAGATGATGTGGTTTGAGAGGGTGAGCAGGAGTCTGGTTTGGGGCCTATTGAGTTTTGAGGTGCCTCTGAGACTGGCTGTTAGAGATACAAGGCTGCTAGAGATATTGAGCCTGTCTGAAGCTCAAATGAGAAGTCTGGATTAGAAGTAAACATTTGATAAGTCACTGGTGGTGATCACTGAAGCTATGGGTGTGAATGAGAATGTCATATCTCTGCCTTGGTTTTCTCATCTGTAAAATGGGACAATAGCAAACACTTCATGTTTGCCGATTGAGATAGATTATCGTAATATATGTAACAGATGTAAGTTATTTAAAGCCTTCCCTAGTAAATCTTAATACCTTGTAGGTAATGATCATTTATCCCAGTTGGCAAACATTTTCTTAAAGGGCCAGATAGTAAATATTCCAGGCTTCAAGGGTCATGTGGTCTCTGCTGCAACTACTCAAAATCTGTCACTGTATCACAAAAGCAGCCATAGACAATACATCAAAGAGCAGGCATGTCTGTGTTCCCATAAAATTGTATTTACAAAAACAGTACAGAGTGGATTTGGCTTGTAGGTTACTGACCCCTACTCTATGAAGTTTCCCCAGCTAGAAATATAAGTGTCATCCTTCAGACACAACCAAGTGATCACCACCGTCTACATTCTAGCTCCAAATAGCATGACAATCACCATTTTTCCAGCCATATTACCGCCATCCTAGTACAAAATAGCTTCCAGGTAACCTCTGCCTACAGGCTTGCTTCCCATTAAGCCATTCTTAGCGTGTCAACCAGAGAAATTGTCTCAAAATGCGAATCTGAATGTATCTCTTGTTGGCTGAAAAATCTTCAGGCTTTACATCATCCTTATGACAGAATATTTTAGCAAGCTCCCCAACCTGTCCCTGGCTCCCTGGCTCACCTTTCGCTATTCTTCCTCTCTCCAGCCACCCGTGTAACTTAGTTCAGTCCTTCTTTTTGACATCAGGCCTTCTCACAGCTGGCTGTCTGCCTGCAACACCCCCCTGCTACTGCCCACTGCCTCTCTCATCCTTCCTTTCTCAGATTGACAGCACTTCTTTGGGGAGACATTTCTAAGCCCTGTCTAGGCTACATGGGTCCCTCTGCTATTTATTTCTATAGAATTCTTTCCACTACAAAATAACTGTCATGCTTTATTCTAATTATTGGATTAATGTTGCTCTAATTTTGATGATGGGAAATTGTGTCCATTTTGTTCACCTAGGAATCCCCCCTCACCCAATGCCAGGCACACAACTGAGACTTAACTATCTGTTGAATTGCAACTCTAATTTTTTTGAAGTATGTATTTAACATATTTTGGAATTTTAACTGCCAAAGTTTACAAATATAATAGACTAAAAACGTCCTCAGGGGCCACTCTACCGGTAGATTTAGGCTCCTTTCTCCATGAACTGCTCTCTCTAAATCTTTCTCCTTCCTTTTCCTCTGTTCTCATCCTTCTACTATTCCATCTCTTCCCTTAACCACCCATCATATGGGCTTTCAACATTTTATGACTGTTAAGGGATTCGATCAATGCTTTCCAGCAGAACTTCCTGCAATGATGAGAATGTTCTGTCTCTGCACCAAGCCGAGTAGCTATTGAGCGGTTGAAATGTGGTTACTGTGCTTAAGGAACTAAATTTTTAATTTTCATTCATTTTCATTCATTTTCATTTACATTTAAATAGCCATATGTGGCTCTGGTCTTAGTGCAGTTTGGGGGCATGGTTATAAGTTTGGCCATAGCTGAGAGCTGGTGTCCTGGCTCTGTCAGTTATCAGCTCTATGATCTTTGGCAAATGACTAACCTCTTTTGAGTCTCACATTTTAAATTAGAGTAAGTGACAAGGCAATGATGAGATTCAACATGAAGATACTGTATAAGGGACTCAGCAGTCTTAGTTAGCATCTCATAATTGCTCAATAAATGTCAGCTGTTATTTTTCTGTTTTTTTAAATTAAAAACCATGATTGCTTTTCACTTATGTGTAGCCCTTAGGTTAGGTATATTAATAATCAGAACTATATCATATGAGGAGAAATCTTAAAAATCTACATCTAGCACTTCAAGTGTTTCTTGTTTTTAATGTAAAGTTTGTTAAAAAAAAAAAGAGAGGCTCAGTTTGGCTCATAAAGCAAACTGCACATCTATTATTTGCATGCCTTCTGCTTGGCATTGGGAGGACACAGATGGATGAGAAACAGCTCCTTCCTGCCCTGAGAACACCCCATCGTTGGAAAGGTTGACTTGACCTTTCCATTTCAATAATAATTTTTTTCTATGACCATAAAGAAATCTTGACAAAAGAATTCTGAGTTGGCCTTTTTTATGCCATGCCTCCTTTACCCAAGTAAAATTAGCAGTTCTTTGTATATACAACTAACCCCTCAAACAACACAGGTTTGAACTGCACGGGTCCACTCATACACGGATTGGATTTTTTTCAATAGTAAATACCACAGTACTACCTGATCCCCTGTTGGTCTTCGGAGGGCCAACTCTAAGTTATGTGCAGATTTTCAACTGCATGGAAGGTCCCTGCCCCTAACCCCCGTGTTAAGGGTCAACTGTAGTTACTGTGTCAGTTTCCTCAGGCTGTTGTAACAAAGTACCATTAACTGGGTGACTTAAAACCACAGAAACTTACTGTCTTAAGAGGGGTGGGCAGGGCCATGCCTCCTTTGGTACCTGTAGGGGAGAATCCTTCCTTGCCTCTTCCAGCTTCTGGCAACCTTAGTTGTTCCTTGGCTTGCAGCTCTAGCCTTCACCCTCTGATGGGAGATCACAGGTGTCTCCTTTCCTGTGTCTCTATTTCTCTTCTCATAAGGACACCAGTCATATTGAATTAAAGACCCATCCTAATTCAATTTGACCTCATTTAAACTTGATTACATCTGCAAAGACCCTACTTCCAAGTAAGATCACATCCACAGGTTACTGGGGTTTTAGGGCTTCCATATATCTTTTTGAAGGGACACAATTCAACCCATAACAGTTAACTAACTTTAAATTTAATGATCACGCCATCTTTAGTGTCCTGTTTTCCACTTTGAATAATAACTTTTACCAGTAAAATGAATTGATTTACAAAACATACGACTTTCACACAACTTTTCATCAGGACTTTATGATTTCATGGGAACAGATCTTTAATAAGACTTACTTATAGGGTGGGGGCAGGGGGCAGGCAAAAAGAAAAGAAAAATTTACTTATAGTCTACAAAAGATCACAAAAGCATGGCTCTAGATTTTCCCCTTCCCTCTCTTAGCCCGTTCAATAAGTCCCCAAGTCACACTGAGACTCTGCCTGCACATTTCACTTCTCCACCTGCTTCTCTCCTTCATCGCTGCTCCAGTCTCCCAGGTGGTCCCTCCACCCACTCCATTCTTGATCTCCCATCTCCTCCCCTGCCTCCTACATCCTCCATGCTGTCCTCAGAGTGCTTGTTCTGAAAAGCTTTTTCTAAACTAGTCACTCCCCAGTTCAAAACCATAATGATATCTGCTACTGGTCCAGCCAGTTATGATGTCCTGGGCACTTTTGTAACCAAGCAGGACCCTATGGGGCCTTCCCAGGACAGACCCCTCCCCCATATCTTCTGCTTTAGCTCCTATCCGAAGTACGTAGATAACGGTATCTGATGCACATTTCCGGAGTTGTTTTACAGATGCTAAAACCACGACCAGGTGGAAGAAAACTACTTGAAGATCATGAGTACGTAGCCCCCAGACCTATTGGTGCCTAAGGGTTGATAATGTGAACCCCTGTGACACCGCCCTGTTACCTCACCATCAACCAGTTAGAGAATTGTGCACCCTGCGACGCCCCTCCCTCACGTGGCCTTTAAAAATGCTTTGCTGAGGGATTCCCTGGTGGCGCAGTGGTTGAGAGTCTGCCTGCCGATGCAGGGGACACGGGTTCGTGCACCGGTCCAGGAAGATCCCACATGCCGTGGAGCGGCTGGCCCCATGAGCCATGGCCGCTGAGCCTGCGCGTCCGGAGCCTGTGCTCCGCAACGGGAGAGGCCACAACAGTGAGAGGCCCGCGTACCGCAAAAAAAAAAAAAAAAAAAAGTAAAAATGCTTTGCTGAAAAACCCATCGGGGAGTTCAAGGATCTTGAGCAGTAGCTGCCCTGGACTCCTTGCTTGGCGCTCTATCATAAACGCTGCACTTTCCTTCACCACAACCTGGCGTCAGTAGGTTGGCTTTACAACGCACGGGCCAGTGGACCCAGGTTTGATTCCGTAACACTTTGGGTACACATTTTCTCACCTAATACTCTAAAGAGCCCCTCCCCGACACACACACCATAACTTCTACTTTCTTGATTTTCAGAGACTCAGAGACATTACTTAAATTCCCCGAGATCAAAGAGCTGTTAGTTAAATCAGTGCGTCCTCAAGACTGTGATCTTACCTACAATTCTGACTTGTTTCAGTGGCTCCAAATTTTACAGCTGTAAACCCATCACTAACAATGATAGCATGCGTGGCAGATCGTATTCTCCAAAGATGGGCCACAACATTTTCTCCCATTGCATCTGCTCTTCTGTGCGACTCCATCATGAGGTGGAGTTTTCCCCTACCCTTTTGAATCCGGGTGGGCCCTGTAACTGTTTTGACCAATAGCATAGAGCAGAAATGTAAAAGCCATGCTGCTCCCATTCTAGGCGTCCACTTTAAATGGCCTGGCAGCTTCTGCATCCTTCCTCTTGGAAGGTGCCTGGGACTCCCTCACTTGGAACCCAGCCGCCATGCTGTAAGAAGTGCAAATGAGGGAGAGGCCATGTACGGGCTCACTAGTGAGCAGTCCCAGATAAGCTCCCAGCCAACATTCAGCGCCAGCTGCCAGCCGTGTGAGTGGTCATCTTGAGCGTCCAGCCCTGTTGAGCGTTCAGATGACTGATTGAAATCACATGAGAAAGCCTAAGTTAAAAGTACTCTGCTAAGACTCACATACTAAGAGAATGAACTTATAGTTACTAGAGGGGAAGGGGGGGGAGGGATAGTTAGGGAGTTTGGGATTGACATGTACATATTTCAGATGGTTAACCAACAAGGACCTACTGTATAGCACAGGGAACTCTGCTCACTATTATGTAGCAACCAAAATGGGAATGGAATTTGAAAAAGAATAGATACATGTATATGTATAACTGAATCACTTTGCTATACACCTGAAACTATCACAACATTATTTTCTTGTTTGTTTTCTGGCCACGCCATGCGGAATGTGGGATCTTAGTTCCCTGACCAGGGATCTAACCCATGCCCCCTGCATTGGAAGCATGGAATCTTAACCACTGGACCGCCAGGGTGGTCCCACACAACACTGTTAATCAACTATACTCCAATATAAAATAAAAAGTTAAAAAAAAGAAAAATCCTACACTGCTGAGCCCAGATAATCTATGGACCATGAGAGACAGTAAAACATTGTTTTAAGCCACAGAGTTTTGGGTTAGTTGATTATATAGCAATGTTAACCAAAACAGCTTGCAAGCCTAACATATATAGTCGTTTATGAAAGTAACCTAATACATAAGTCATACACAAAAATAGGAATAAAAAAAGATGAGATAAACATGAGATAAACATGAAATAATTAGCATTTTTAAATATCTTCCTAATTATGGTGGTTTTTGTCTACCATCCTTGGCTACAGGCCAAATATACAGAAGGGCTAAGTAATCATTAATGACAGTAGATAGAATTCCCTTTTAAATAATCTTCATGATGATACCACAATTTTGTGCCCCACTGCTTGTCAGTTCTGATTAAATCATTGGTATTTCTATCTCGGGATATGGATAATGGAGAAGCTGTAATAAGAATTGGAAAAATAGGGACTTCTTTGGTGGTGCAGTGGTTAAGAATCCGCCTGCCAATGCAGCGGACACAGGTTCGAGCCCTGGTCCAGGAACATCCCACACGCCATGGAGCAACTAAGCCCATGCGCTGCAACTACTGAGTCTGCTGTCTAGAGCCCATGAGCCACAACTACTGAAGCCCATGCGCCTAGAGCCCATCCTCTGCAACAAAGAGAAGCCCGCACACCACAAGGAAGAGTAGCCCCCACTTGCAGCAGCTAGAGAAAGCCTGCATGCAGCAATGAAGACCCAATGCAGCTGTAAATAAATAAATAAACAAATAAATAGAATTGGAAAAATATTAGCTGTTTTGTTTTTGTTATTTCCTTATTTTTATATCACTAATACTTTATATTTTTTAATTTAACTATAGTTGATTTAAAATATTGTTTAGTTTCAGGTATACAGCTTCAGATTCTTTTCCATTATAGGTTATTACAAGATAGTCAATATAGCTCTTGTGCTATATAGTAAATCCTTATTGTTTATCTATTTTATAGGTAGTGGTGTGTATCTGTTAATCCCATATTCCTAATTTATCCCTCCCCTTCCCTTTTCCCCTTTGGTAACCATAAGTTTGATTTCTATGTCTGTGAGTCTTTTTCTGTTTTGTAAATAAGTTGATTTGTGTTATTTTTTAGATTCCATATACAAGAGATATCATATAATATTTGTCTTTGTCTGAGTTACTAATCTCTAGGTCCATCCGTGTTGATGCAAACGGAAATATTTCATTCTTTTTTATGGCTGAGTAATATTCCAGTGTGTGTGTGTGTGTGTGTGTGTGTGTATCTCCACATCTTCTGTTGGTGGGCACTTGGGTTGTTTCTGTGTCCTGGCTATTGTAAATAGTGCTGCTATGAACATTGGGGTGCATGTGTCTTTTCAAATTAGATTTTTCATCTCTTCTGGATATATGCCCAGGAGTGAGATTGCTGGATCACATGGTAACTCGATCCTCAGTTTTGTTTTGGTTTTTTTTTTGCTTTTTTTTCTTTTGCGGTATGCAGGCCTCTCACTGTTGTGGCCTCTCCCGTTGAGGAGCGCAGGCTCAGCGGCCATGGCTCACGGGCCGAGCCGCTCCGCGGCATGTGGGATCTTCCCGGACCAGGGCATGAACCCGTGTCCCCTGCATTGGCAGGCAGGCTCTCAACCACTGCGCCACCAGGGAAGCCCCTATTCTCAGATTTTTAAGGAAGCTCCAGACTGTTCTCCATAGTGGCTGTACCAATTTACATTCCCACCAACAGTGTTGGAGGGTTCCCTTTTCTCCACACTCTCTCCAGCATTTATTATTTGTAGACTCTTTGATGATATATGCTTTGAATTTTGTTTGTGTTTGTTTTATTCTGTTTGCAGAAATCTGTTAAAGGTAGTTGTTCCTTTTTCAAGGATTATCAATTAACAGTGGCTGACATAATCTACAAAGCCCCTTAACCAGGCTCATATAAATTGTCACAGTCACAACCCGCTCTGCTGAAAGAGGATGCTCAAGGTTGCACAGGAGACCCTTCCCCTGCACTGCCTCAGGACACTCAGTGCTCAAAGTCAGTGACTGTGACCCTCCGATGGACTGAGTAGACGGTGCCCATGTCAACCCATGTGAGTTAAATATACGTACAATTTCATTTTTTCCTACATGTTAGAAAAAACATAAATATAATCAATGCTTCTGACACCCCAGTGGTCTCTGTTGCACATCCTGGGGGTACACAACCACCTTGAAACCACTGGGCTCGCAGACAAAGTGCAGACTCCTGAGCTCGGTGGATTCTGCAAATTCTGAAGCTCTTGCTTTCTCTCCCTTCCTGCCCTTCCTCTCGCCCTCACTGGTACTTCTCATTTTCCTTCATACACAGAAGAAATCCTTAGCATGGCAAGTCTCTACACTAGAGTCATCTTGCCGTACCCTAAAAAGGAGTGACAGAAGGACAGAGAAACAGACACCTGAAGAATCTAGGTAGAAAGATAAGACAGTTCATTTCATGTTTGGAAACAATTATGCTTATAATATTGCATTTTACAGACATAGAACCACATATCAACTTCTGAGAGGGAGAAATTAATCCTAACTAAATGACGCTTGTTTTTTTAAATCCAGAGTATTAGATCCTGGATTGCTTTAGAGAACATTTTGTTTGCCACCGAAAGCAGCTGCTCCGTTTTTAAGAGTACTAGTTAATCTACTTTGAGGAAATTAACAGCAGAAAGAAAAGGCCTTGGGCCACGACAAAGGTAGGTGTATTAAGTTTTATACATATTTGTTAAGTATACTATTTACAGTAGAATCCGCAACATACTCCCATTAAGATAAACTAATTTTATTAAGTACATGATAAGTAGGAAAAATGAGGAGTGGTTGATGATTGACATGAGCAAAAGATATACAGCAAAGTTAGGTATTTTGGAATACAATGAACTTTTGGAAAAAGTTAATGAAAATGCCTTTCCTGTGAGTGTAATACATGTTCAAGAAAATATAAAATACTAACTTCTCTCAGATATGTCCCTTTGGCCGTTCCCTATCAGAACGGTAAACAGGACACTTAATCACCACCTGCTCTTTGAGATCATTCCAAGTATGCAAGAGAAATGCAAACAAACGGGATGAGAGGCCATCAAGCTTTCTCGAGGTGAAAAGGCCAAGGACACGCCTTGTCTATCTGTCGTTTCCAGCATGCTCTCTATAAACCTCAAATACTCTCATTTTAATGTGGAAAGATAAGGCACAGAAGGAACAGTGCCGTGTGTCTGTCGCCTGGATGAATAACGGCTGCCTTCTTCAATGTTCCTCGCCAGGCGGGACGATTCATCAATCAGAGTCAGGGGATGGAAGAGGCAAGGCTTTTCAACGAAAGTTGTCATTGCTCCGGCTGCCTCGATCTTAAACATAGTCCAAATTCAGACTATCACAACACACGGCAAAACTTCCTGTTTCTAATGCCATTCTCCACCCCAGACGAGAAACAGCAATAAGATGAAGAAGTGAAGGCCAACAGTGGGTTTATCAGGACTTAATTTTAAAAGGTTTTATTGACACATCATCTGAACCGTCCATTTCTTTGTGCTCTGGTGGTTTGCTGGGCAATTTGGAGTGAATGAAAGAAAAGCTTTTCTCCTGTAGCGTGGGAGAAGGCTGTTGAGAAAAGGGAGATGGGAAAAGAGAACTGGCAAGATGCTTGCTCCATGGATGTTTTCCTCCCGGCAGAGCTTGGGAAAGGGTTAAATAAAGGTTAAGAACCTGGGAGATGATTGGCTTCCTAACACTTGTCTGTCCTGTGTACTGTTTTGGAAAGGCTTCCTGTATCCCCAGGGGTGTGAATTCTGCAGGTTGGAGATGCTAGTTTAACCTTACGTTTACTAGAGCAGTTACGACACTTCTCTGTGTCTGTGAGTCTGTTTCTGTAGATAGGTTCATCTGTGTCATATTTTAGATTCCACATATAAGTGACATCATATGGTATTTGTCTTTCTCTTTCTGACTTACTTCACTTAGTATGATAATCTCTAGATCCATCCATGTTGCTGCAAATGGCATTGTTTCGTTCTTTTTTATGGCTGAGTACAGATTTTAAAAAGCAATTTACTCTGTGCATTTGAGTATGATTAGTTTACAAAATATAAGTAGATATTATGACTTTACAATAATGCAGCCATCTACTGTGTAAAATTGGGCTCAGCAGTAAAGAATTGCATTTCTCATACACTCTACCTTCTGCCATAGAAAAAGATGTTTTTAAAAGTGTGAGCATATAAAAAAACTTACATGTTTTTTTAAATTGAGGTATAGTTGACATATAACATTATATTAGTTTCAAGTGTACAACATAATTCTATATTTGTGTGTATTGTGAAATGGTCACCACAGTAAGTCTAGTTAACATCTGTCACCATATATAGTTAACAGAAATTTTTTTTCTTGTGATGAGAATTTTTAAGTTCTGCTCTCTTAGCAACTTGCAAATAGGCAATACAGCATTGTTAACTATAGTTATCATGCTGCACATTACATCCCCAGGACTTACTTATTTATTTTATAACTGGAACTTTATACCTTTTGACCCCCTTCACCCATTTTGCCCAGCCCCCAACCCCACCTCTGGCAACCACCAATCTGTTTCTGTATCTATGAGCTTGGCTTTGCTTGTTTGTTTATTTGTTTGTTTGCTTGTTTTTAGATTCCACATATGAGTGAGATTATACAGTATTTTTCTTTCTCTGTCTGACTTAGTTTCAGATAGAATAATGCCCTCAAGTTCCATCCATGTTGTTGCAAATGGAAAGCTTTCTTTCTTTCTTGTGGCTGAATAATATTCCTGTGTGTGTGTGTGTGTGTGTGTGTGTGTGTGTGTGTGTGTATTACAATTTCTTTATCCATTCATCTGTTGATGGACACTTGGGTTGCTTCCATTTCTTGGTATTATAAATAGTGCTGCAGTGAACATAGGGGTGCATAAATAGTGGGCAGCTAATAAACAACAAACATTTATTTCTCACAGTTCTTGAGGCAGGAAGCCCAGGATCATGGTACCAACATGACCAGTGAGGGCCTTCTTTGGGGAGGCAGACTTTTTGTTGTGTCCCGGGTGGTAGAGGGGCAAGGGATCTCTCTTGAGCTTCTTTTATAAAGTACTAATCCCAGTCATGAGAGCTTAGTCCCCTTCCAAAGGACCCACCTACTACTATTATCACCTTTGGGGGTTAGGATTCAACATGTGAATGCTGGGGGGACACATTCAGACCATAAAAAACTCCCAAGTTATTTCATATTTGTTAAGTGATGAAACACACACCCATACACACACACCCACACACATTTTAGTGAAAGATGCAGGTGTCCTTATAAGCTGGTGTGTGAACCTGTTGTTTTCACCAAATGAGTCAAAGATGTGAGAGTTAATTTATGTGAGTGGATGTGTCAGTGTTACTTTGACAAAAAGACATGAGCATGCACTCAAAACACAAGGTGTTCCTCATATAAACAATGAACATACTGCATCATAATAACCACCCTCCATCAGACACATTTATATCAGGCCTTTAATCCCACACATGTTTCATACAACAACACTATAAGGTAGGTATTATCATCATTATAAATTCCATTTTGCAGATGAGAAAATTGGAAAAAGTGTGATGATTTGCTAGGATGATGTGCAGGACTCAGTGCTCACAGCTGTGATTTATTACAGGATGAAAAAGGACCAAAGGCAGACGAGCAAAGGGAAAAGGCACATGGGACAAAGCCCAGAGGAAACCAGGTGCAAGCTTTCAAGGGTCCTCTCCCAGCAGAGTCACACAGGAAGTGCTTCGTTCCTTCAGCAACGCGTTGCAACAACACGTGTGAAATGTCATCTACCAGGGAAGCGCAGTAGAGACTCAGCGCCCGAGGTTTTTAGCGGGGGCTGGCCATGTAGGCACCCTCTACCAGCACATAACAAATTTCAGACTCCCAGAAGGAAACAGATGTATGGCAGAAAGCACATTGTACAAATAGTTTAGGTACAGTAAGCCACTCTTATCAGGGAACTGTGGGAACCCTCTGGAAATTCAAGTTCCCAGACACCAAGGGCCAGCCTTGCCAGTAGACGTTTCCAAGACTAGCAATCTCAGATCGACTTCATTAGTCCTTTTATGCACAGGAGTAGACCTGATCAACTGTGGAGAGGTTGTCATTGAGGGCAAAGGCCATGAAGAATCCAAGTGAAGTTCTCATGTTCACTTTGGAGATAACCAAACTGCATATCAGAAAGGTAGATTGCCTTGACCAAAGTCACATCTAAAAAGAGGCAGCTTTTTGGCTGGCCGTCCATGGTTAAGACTCCGCGCTTCCAATGCAGGGGACACGGGTTGGAACTAAGATCCCACATGCCGCGTGGCACAGCCAAAAGAAAAAAAATAATAAAAATAAAATAAAATAAAATGAGGCAGTGCTGGTACTAGAACCCAAGTCTTCAGACCACACAGAGCATTTAACAGATGTGAAAGTAGAAAGCAGACTGTGTAGTCTATGCCCATCTCTGCAATTACTGGGGCTCTTGATCAATTTAATTTTTACTAATTCGCTGTTAGATTTTATTACAAAATGAACAAAAAAATACAAGTTGATTTTGCACAGGTAGCTTTTTGGTCTAAATGATGGCATGATTAGAGCACTAGGTATTTTCAATCAAGTATGTTTGTAACTTACTCTCTCATTTCCTCCCTTTTCTAGACTGAGCATTTATTGAAAAATATTATAATTTTTAATAACATAATAAAATAACAAATTACGAGAGAGGAGAGAGAGAAAGGGAAACCTCTTCTTTACATGAGAATGCCAATGGACCAATGCTGAGAATAATATAATTAGATCAGTCAAGGGATGCTAAAATCATCAGATGAAAGGTGGTTGGAGAATGAGATAGCCACAGTCTCAAAGTATCATGCCACAGATTACATACTAATTAAAAAGGGAGAGGGAATTCCCTGGTGGTCCAGTGGTTAGGACTTGGTGCTTTCACTGCCGTGGCCTCAGTTCAGTCCCTGCTTGGGGAACTAAGATCCTGCAAGCCACGTGATGCAGCCAAAAATAATAAGTTTTAAAAATTAAAAAATTTTTAAAAATAAAAAGGGCGAAATATTCCTTTACAAGGAGAGAAGTCCTGGCCATCACCTTCACCAAGTGATCAAACTTAACATGTTCATGGAGGTACAAGCAAACATTATGTGTCTCCTGATGGGAGGCAATGAGGACACAATCTCACCTCAGTGGTATTCTTACCGAGAGGTTTAACCTGGACCCAAAAGAAAAAACTAGACAAATCCAGAATGTGGGGACATCCTACAAGACAACTGGATGAAATCTTCAAAACAGACAGTGTCATGAAAAAGAACAGCAGCAAAAAAGGGACAGTTCTAGGCTGGAAAGAGACAAATGCAATGTGTAAACAACAAAACCAATAAACACAAAGCTATGAAAAATATTCTGAGGCCAACTGGAACAAGCAGCATATGGACTGGAAATGATCTCACTGCAGTAATTTTAATTTTCTTAAGTGTGCTATTTGGAGAATGTCCCTATTCCTGGGACATGAAGTATTTTGGGTGAGAAGTATCATCACAGCTGGAATTTATTTTCACATGATTCATCACTTGAGAGAAAGTTAAAGCACATGAAAAGCTTAACCACTGATGAATCTAGATAAAGGACATACAGGTTGTGTTTTGCATATTCTGTCATCTCTACAGTAAGTGTGATGGTGGCTAATTTTATGCGTCAACTTGGCTAGGCTATGGTGCCCATTTGTTTGGTCCAATATAAGTCTAGATGTTACTGTGGAGGTAGTTTTTAGATGTGATTAACATTCAAATCAGCAGACTTTGAGTAAAGCAGGTCACCCTCCGTAGTGTGGGTGAGCCACAACGAATCAGTTGAAGGCCTTAAGAGGAAAAAAAAAAAAAAAAAAAAAGACTATGTTTTCCAGAAGAAGGAATTTGGCCTCAAGACTGCAACACAGAAACGCTCCTTGAGTTTGTAGCCTACCTGGTCTGTCCTGCAAATTTTAGACTTGGGACTACAGCATCAACTCTTACCAGAATTTCCAACCTGTCAACTTGCCCTATAGATGTTGAACTTGCAAGCTCGCAAAATCGCATGAGCCAATTCCTTAGCCTAAATCTCTCTCTCCATGTATGTCCTATTGGTTCTATTTCTCTGGAGAGCCCTGCCTAATACAGTAGGTTTGGAAGTCCTCTAAAAAAAAATTGTGGAGAAATTATAAAAATTCATACATATATATAAATTTTTCACTTGTCTGTAAAATGTGGGACAGAATAATTAAAAAACACATACAACCTTTAAACCCCACTTCAACTCTGAGTTACAGTCTTCATCCCCTTATTAAAAATTTTGCATAAAACAATAGTTATTTGGTTTGAGTTAAATTTCATCTCTTCAAGAAAGCTAAATACTATATGATATCGCTTATATGTGGAATCTAAAAAATATAACAAACTAGTGAATATAAAATTTAAAAAGCAGACTCACAGATAAGAGAACAAACTAATGGTTACCAGTGGGTGGGTGGGCAATACAGGGGTGGAGAGGGGGAGGTACAAACTATTGGGTGTAAGACAGGCTCAAGGATGTGTTGTGCAACACGGGGAATAGAACAAGTACTTTGTAATAACTTTAAATGGAAAGTACCTTTAAAGATTGTGTAAAAATAAAAAATTAAATTGAAAAACATTTCACGAATTCCCTGGTTGTCCAGTGGTCAGGACTCTGTGCTCTCACTTCCAAGGGCCCGGGTTCAATCCCTGGTCGGGGAACTGAAATCCCACAAGTTGCGTGGTGTGGCCAAAAAAAAAAAAAAAGAAACAAAAACAAAAGAAAAATTTCAGCTCTTTGGTGATGATGAAATGACCAAAAATCCAATTATGGGGGAAAAAAAAGGAGAACTCAAGGTGATTTATATAGACAAGCTCTACGTAACAGTACTGGGAAAACTGAGAATATTATTATTTATCCTTAAAATATTTGTCTGAGATTCCAGTTAAACGTGGTGTAATACAAGCCCATTTCTCCACAATCATTCCAGAAACTCACTGAAACAACAGTAATTTTTAAAGTGTAATCCACAGGAGAAAGAGAATAGGAGACAATAGTACCGAGTGACGTCAGCCATTCTGGAAGGCAGAAAGCGGAAAGTGAGAAATCACCAACTCTGTAGCCTAGAAGGAACTGAAACCACATTGCAAAGGCGACACTGAAGAAAATCTGATTTCCTTCACAGAAGCTCAGAAAGACTCAGAAGAGAGGCACCAGGGATTTTAGAGCTGAAATATGGAGTTTTGATAAAAATCTGCATAACCATTACTGAATGGCATTAGCTTGGGATGAGTACAATCAGTAAGAGTTTTATTTTTCTCTCACCACCACCCTCAACCCCACTTTTTAAAACCTAGCTCCCATGTGGAGACGACCAGGCCGATCCTGTTGTGTTCCCAGTCACTTTTAAGTATGAGTCCAATCTCGTTTTCAAGCATTTAAAAGACCCAGTATGAACTGAAATGAAACTTCCACATCACATTGACGGCTGTTTCTCCCTGATCAACCCTCACCCCAAACCCAGCATGGAATGTGGCCTCCTATTTTTTCACCACTCTCCTTGTTCCATCTTCTCTCTACTCCGCAGCTGCAATTTCTGGATCCCCCAGGGTCATGTGCACCAGCAACAAGAGGAAACGGGAACAGACTTGTCTAGGACCATTGTATTCTGGCGTTGCCCTCCCACCCCGTCCCACGGCAAATGGTCAAATGCTGGCTTTTAATAGCATCATAGGGCATCTGTGGATGCTTCACACACCTGTCTTCTCTTACCGCCCCACCAAAGGAGACCTCTGCCCTGCAGTTCCCCTCTGCAGTAGTGCACACCCTGCCTCACCTCCGATGGGGCCCCTTCAGCTCTGGCGCTGGCATTATACCCCCTAAGCAGCCTCTGACAGCTGGCCTCTCCTTGCCCCAGAAAGCATCCTTCTTGGACAGGATCCTTTCTGGCTGATTCTGATATGGCTCCTTTCCTAAGAATCCTCATAGCTCATGGCATCTTTGCCACACAAAACTCTGGAATTGTAAACTGCATCCTCTGAAGACCTCTCTCTTGACTCTTTCATCACAGGCAGCACCAGCCAGCCCTGACTGACCCAGGGGAGAGTCAGACACTGGTATATACCCCACCCCCCAAATGCCAGGGAACACAAATAAAGTGCGCTCAAGAAATCTCCAGGCTCCTCTCCAGACCCTTTCAGCAAAGGGACCCACTGATCTCCTCACAAAGTTTTTGGTGAGGCTCCTGTAGGAGAGATGGGAGTATCCCTCCTTCCCTCCTCCAGGGTAAAGGAGAGGAAATGCCAAGCACACCTTGCTTGGCCAACAATTTTTTTCCAAATAATGCTTTTCTTCCCTGCCTGCTCAATCTCCAGCCTTCTGTTAAATATAAATTGGAGATAAGTAATGAGTTAGAAGTTTATAGAACTAATCTTGCTGTCCTTTAGGAAGTTCTTTGGATACATCAAAAATGTCTGCTTGGAATGTATAGGTACCTGTCTCTCTGTGTTCCCTACAGGATCTGCTGGGGATTGGTTCCAGGACACCCCCTCAGATACCAAAATCCGAGGATGCCCAAGTCCCTTATATAAAACCACGTAGTAGAGTCATGGATATGGAGGGTCGACTCTACTAGAGCCTCAGTGGAGACCATGGTCCCATTTAACATCCTGTCTTACCCATATAAGGTTCATATACACCTACCTCTGGGGCTCCACACCCACCTAGCCCAGCCAGGTAACTACGTCTTCCTAATTCCAGCAGGAAATGAGAGATTTATTCACTGGAGAAATGAGCCACAAGAGATCCAGGCTTAAGGGAATCTAAACACTTTCCAGGGAAAATAAGGAAAATCCACACACTAAATGATGAAACCACTAGTTCCCTACAGTGGTCCACAAAACATAGGCAGAAGGTCCTATGCAGATTGGATGATTCTTCCTGAAAAAACTATATAACACTCTGAGAAAAGACCTAGAATTAAGGATACTTGGGAATCCTCCAATGAAATGGCCTAGTCACTTCCCCGTGGTCATAAAACTGTGAAATGGACCAGAGAAGGCACCAAGCATGTGTACAGAGTTTCCCAGAGGCTTCTTGCTGCCTCATTCTTAAATATAAATGGGTTGGCACAGGTCACCAGTTATTTGAAGAAAGCCTCCTATGTGAAAGGTAACCCCCTCTTCCCAAAAAACAGAAACAAATAAGAGGTATAGAGGAGGAACAATACAGAGAGTAGGAAGAAAATGTTTTAATTATAATTAATTTCCTCAGAAATATAAAAAAGATATTTCATCCATGAAACAAGAACATGATGTTATTATTTAAATAATTAGGGAATTTTTAATGGTCTTAGAAATATGAAGACTAAAATTTTTTAATTCAAGGAAAAGGTTGGAAGGAATCATTGATGAAATCTCCCCCCTTCCCAAATTGGACATTCGGGGAGAAATTTTTTTAGAGGATCAGTCAAGGCAGTCTAACAATAAACAAATAGGAGATTAAGAAAAAGAAAAGAAGAAAGAGGAGGGGAAGAAATTATCAAAAGATATATGACCAGAAAATTTCCTAGGATGAAAGGACTCATGTCATCGTAAAGTTTCCAAACACAAGCAATAAAAAGAGATCCTGAATACTTCTGGAAAGAACAAAGATAGGTTGCATGTAAAAAGGATCTGAAATAAGAGCGCCCTTTGACTTCTCATTAATGACACAGGAAACTAGAAAATAATATAGTAATATCTTTAAAATTTGGATGCAAAATCATTTCTAACTCAGAAAGCTGTTCATAATCAAGTATCAACCTAGTGTGATAAAACAAAAGCATTTTCAGGCATGGAAGGAATCAAAACATTTACCTCTTATATACTCTTTAATTGGAAACTACTGAAGGATATGCTCCACACAAATGAGGAAGTAAACTAAGAAAGAGGAAGCCATGAGATTCAGAAATCTGGGGGCCTAACACAGAGGATACAGGATGCCAAGGAGAAGTCTTAGAAAGACAGCTGTGCAGCTGTCCTGGAGAGAAACCAGGACAGATTGGAACAAGAACAAGAAGGGTGGCAGAAAAAAAAATAGTCCAGGAAAAATAAAAAAGGACTGACAGATAAATGGATACACTTGATCTATGCAAAATTATAGAGGCTATTTGAGAGTTGGGAATAATTCGTAATAAATACGTAGTAAAGTGAGCAAATGGAAGAAAAGAATGCAATAATTAACTACAGGAAAAACAAAAGGTTGTGTAAGGAAAAAAATGTAACCATAATATACTATTTGACTCACCAGTGACTTTTTAAAATGTAATTCCATCTGTTGCTCAAATGATCCACTGCACTTTGAATAAAATCCACACTCCTTACCATGGCTTAAAGGAGTATTCATGATGTGGCCCTATCTTGAAACTTTTCTCCTCTCTCACTAAACTCCAGGAAGTTTAGTAAGCTAACTCTGCTGCTCACTACCTCCAGATCACCCCATGGTTTTTCATGGTACTCAGGTCTTAGCACAAAACTCACCTTCTCTGTGAGGCTTTCCCTGACCAGCCAGTATAAATTAGTATTGGCTTCCCCTCAGCTCTATCACTATAACATCACTTCATTTTATTTCCTTGCTACTGCATCACTAATTGACATATTTTATTTGTTAGCATATGAGAGTAAATTAGAATAACTTTAGTTAATATTTACGTAGTACTTATTTCAAACCACTGATAGAAGGGCTCTACATTTGTTATTTTATTCAATCCTCACAGCATCCTGTGGGGTAGGTACTATTATTACCACCATTTTATAGATAAGAAAACACACCAGCAGTCTGGTCCCAGATTTTGCCCATAACCATCATGTTACGTGGCCTTTCCCTATGAGTGCCATGAGAGTGTTGACTCTGCCTGGTATTCATTCTCATAGCCTCAAGACCTCGAGCAGTGCCGGATGCTTACACAGTAAGTACTCTTCAAATATTTGTTCAGTGAGTGCATCATAGTAATCTGAAGTCATCATCTTGAGGGAAATGAGAAGAAGGGTGTGGATGTTCTTCCTTCTTTGCTATTAGTTATATCACCACATCTCAGTTTTGTTTACCTTTGGGCACCAGCTGCTCTGGTTCTTCTAGTTTTTGGATCTCTTAATCAAGAGATTTCTATCTTCCTTACAGGCTTTGGGTCCTTTGGTGGCTCCATCACATTACTATTAACTCTCCTTTTCTCCCTAATCCTGTTAACACTGTATTAACTTGTCTGCTACCCAAGGACTGAAGGACGAGATGGCCCTGCCCTCTGGTCTGTGCCCAGGATGAAATGGATGTGATGGTGATTGTCTCTTGGACCAAGTGGATCCAGTGAGTTGCCTAAAGGGCATCTGGAAGACTCATTGATGGAGTGGTGGAGGAAGAGCAGGAAGCCAGAGACCACTCCTCACTGGACCTTTAGTCCAGGGAGAAATCCAGAGTGCATTTCTGGAGAAAAAGATGATCTGGTCCCAAGGGACACTAAGACAAAACATTCCAGAGAGGGTTTAGACAGCCAGAGAGCTCAGGTGGCCAGGAAAGGGAGCTCTGTAAGAGGGCAACATGTGTTTCCATTTATAGACCCCAAAGACCCTAAACAAAGTCCCAATAAAACCAACTCATTCCTCTACCTTTTCCACACCACCACCACCCCACTAGTCCAAGCACCATCACCTCTTCTTTGCATGTCCACAGTCTCCTAACTCAGCCTCAACCAGAGCGTGCTTTCCTAATGGTGAATCTCCTCACGTGAGCGTCTTTCATAATCTGAAGAGTCTCAGAATTTCCCAACCCGTCAAGACCTGGTTCCTTCGGGCTTAACAGTTCTCCCCTCAACATACCTCTTTCCTTTTGCATTTTACTATAATCAGAAAGAAGAAACCAGGCTGCAACTTCAACACTTTGCTTGGAAGTCTCAGCTAAATATCTCAGTTCATCACTTACAAATTCTGCTTTTCACATAACTGTAATACACAAACCCACTAAGCTTTCTTCTACTATATAATAAGGATCCCCTTTCCTCTGGTTTCCATAAATATATCCTCCAGTACTTTCAGAGCCCTCATCAGCGGTGCTTTTAACATCCATATTTCTAACAATCGGTTCAAGGCAATGTAGGCTTTTCCTTTTGTACTCCTCAAATTTCTTCCATCCTCTGCCCAATGCCCAATTCAAAGCCACTTCCGCATTTTCGGGTATTTGTTACAGTAGCACCCCATTTCTAGGTGCCAAAATCTATATTCATTTTCTATGGCTGCTGTAACCAATCGCCATACACTTTGTGGCATTATCTTGCAGTTTTGGAGGTCAGAAGTCCCAAGGTGTCAGCAGAGCTACATTCCTTCTGGAGGCTGTAGGGTGAGAATCTGTTTCCTTGCCTTTTCCAGCTTGTAGAAGCCACCTGCGTTCCCTGGCTTATGGTCCCTTCTCCATCTTCAAAGCAAGCAGCGTAGCATCTTCAAATCTTACTCCCTCTCTCTTTCCCCCCAACCTCTGCTTCCATTGTCACATCTCCTTCTCTTCCTGTGACCCTCCTGCCTTCCTTGTGTAGACCCCTGTGATTACACTGGCCCCAACCAGAAAATCAAGGATAATCTCCCCATCTCAAGAGCTATAACTTAGTCATACCTGCGAAATCTCTTTTACCGTAAAAGCTTCAGAGGATTGAGCCATAGACATAACTGGGGGTTCATTACTCAGCTTACCACACTCACCAACCACTTATGCTAAGCCAGGTATTGGATTACATGCATTTACACAGTGGAAAAAAACTGGATATGCTCCTTGCCCTCAAGAAATGTATGATCTAGTGGGAGAGTCAGATATCAATCCCAAAACCGTACAGATAATCACACCAGTAAATAATTGTAAATTGTAATTAGTGCTCTAAAGGACTGGGAATCACTGGGGGGTTGTGAGGTTATCTCTGAGGTAGCGACATTCAGTCTGAGGCTGGCAGGGTGATAAGAAGCCAGCTGGAGACTTCCCTGGTGGTCCAGTGGGTAAGACTCCGCACTCCCAGTGCAGGGTGCCCGGGTTCGATCCCTGGTCAGGGAATTAGATTGTGCACGCATGCCGTGCACAATCTAATTCCCTGACCAGGGATCCCCATTTGCTCATTTTGTGAGCAAAATGTGATTTGGTGAATTTAACTGACTGCAAGGTTGCCAGTGGTGTGAGTTCTAATAGTTCATTCCTCAAGGATGTTGGGTACTCAGGGCTCTGTATTTACCAGTGGTCTGGAAGGGAGGCCAGGCACGCTTTTCCTCATGGTCTTTTTTTTATTTTTATTTTTTTTTTTGCGGTACGCGGGCCTCTCACTGCCGTGGCCTCTCCCGTTGCGGAGCCAGGCTCCGGACGCGCAAGGCTCAGCGGCCACGGCTCACGGGCCCAGCTGCTCCGCGGCATGTGGTATCCTCCCAGGCCAGGGCACGAACCCGTGTCCCCTGCATCGGCAGGCGGACTCTCAACAACTGCGCCACCAGGGAAGCCCTCCTCATGGTCTTTTACGGTAAAGGAATGAGTGATTGAATCTAGGTCCAGAAGTCTGGGGGTGGGTGAAAGTGGACCACGTATGTGCCTGAAACACTCTTACTTCCTTGTTCACCTGACCTTCTCTCATGCTTCTGCTCAAACATCACCTCCACTGATTTCAAGCCTTCCCTGCTTTCTCTGACTAATCTTTTCCATGTACCACGGTACTTTGTGCAGACTTCTGCTGTAACCCACATTATACTTTATTGTGTTACTTTTTATATATCTCTTTCTGAATAGAGCAATTTCTCAAGAGTATGAATAATGCTTGAATTATTTCCATTCGCCTATTACCTGGTATAAAGCCTGGTAGTCTTAGTAAGAGCTACGTGTTTAATTAAATGAAACTCAAGTCAATCATTGTTTGCTAGTCATTATTATAAATGTTAGGTTTCAAGAAGAGTTTGTATACTTTTTTTTTTTTTTTGGCTTCTAAACAACAGAAGTTTATTTCTTATAGACCTGGAGGCTGGGTAGTTCAAGACCAAGGCAGATTTGGTGTATGGTGAGGGCCCACTTCCTGGCTCATAGAAGCCCACCTTCTCTTCTGTGTATTCTTAATATAATAGTTACTGTAAAGTTTGTTGTACATATTATGTTTACCTGATTTCTCAATAGATAATTTAAAAAAAATTTAATTTTACATTGGAGTATAGTTGATTTACAATGTTGTTAGTTTCAGGTGTACAGCAAAGGATAATTTTTAGTTAGTTATAATTAAATATAATAGTTTGGAGATTTTGTCAAGAAATATATCCTTGGTCTTAACTGATGGTGCTGAATTACCCAGAATTTCAGATTTCCTTGATAATAGCTCTAGAGTCAAATTAATTCCACTACAAGGGATTTCCATTGTTTTGTTTTAATTTCAGTTTTGAATGCAATAAACTCACATGGTCAGAAAGCAAATGTACAAACATATACAGTGAAAAGGCTCATGGAGATTTTCCTTTAATCTGTGTATAGAGAGCTCACTCATTCTTTCCTCCATTAGTTGTTTTTTTTCTTTAACCTCATTCTTTTTTTTTTTTTGACTGCATTGGGTCTTCATTGCAGTGCGCGGGCTTCTCATTGTGGTGGCTTCTCTTGTTGCCGAGCACGGGTTCCACGTGCGTGGGCTTCAGTAGTTGCGGCATATGGGCTCAGCAGTTATGGCTCACGGGCTCTAGAGCACGGGCTCAGTAGTTGTGGTGCAGGGGCTTAGTTGCTCTGTGACACGTGGGATCTTCCTGGACCAGGGCTTGAACCTGTGTCTCCTACATTGGCAGGCGGATTCTTAACCACTGTGCCACCAGGAAAGCCCCAAAAGAGAACATTATGATGCTGGGAATGAGGGGTCATTTGCAACCACATTATCTTAACTGCATAGTCTGAGATAGATTTAATAGCTCAACATCATTGTTAATACTTAGTTTAATTAAAAGTGCCTTGTATTTACGTGTACATGTGTGAAGTGACATACAAATGAGAGTATTGACAGCAGCATTGTTTGTAATAAGAAAAGATTGGAAGTCACCCACATATTCATCAGGTGTAAAAGAGAATGAGGTCCGGGCTTCCCTGGCACAGTGATTAAGAATCCGCCTGCCTATACAGGGGACACGGGTTCTAGCCTTGATCTGGGAAGATCCCACATGCTGCAGAGCAACTAACCCTGTGGCCACAACTACTGAGCCTGAACTCTAGAGCCCTCGAGCCACAAGTACTGAGACCACGCACCACAACTACTGAAGCCCACGTGCCTGGAGCCCATGCTCCGCAACAAGACAAGCCACCGCAATAAGAAGCCTGCGCACTGCAACAAAGAGTAGCCCCCCCCCACCACAGCTAGAGAAAGTCCGTGCACAGCAACAAAGACCCAACGCAGCCAAAAAAAAAAAAAAAAAAAAGTTGTCTTTTAACATCAAATGGTAGACTGATGGACTACTGTGAATAAATGTTCTAAGAACATTGGTCAAGAGGAGGAAAGGTGCTGGTAGACCAGCAGACACAGTGTTAATGTAAGAGGCATGCATGAAATAATTAAAGGAGCACAAGACTTATTGACATTCTCTATCTACATATTCACTGAACTACTGACATTACTAATTAGAGCAAATAGAATACAGAACTAAAAGGAAAGGAAAATAATTATCAGGAAACTTTTAAATAGTGAATATAGTAAGTGGCAAAATTGTCCACAGAAGATTTGAGAAGTCTTGGTTCTTTAGGTTTTTAAGTGGAATAGAATTGAAAGCTAGAAAAATAAACTCAAAAGAACAATCCTTCTTTAGCAGAAGTAAACGCCTAAAATGACCTAATAGATTTTTTCTTTCAGAATTCCAATATTCAATGAACACTGCTTCTAAGTGCCTCTTTTGTTGGATTTGTCTGTGTACGCACTAATTAGTTTGCTTAAAAACTGCTTTGTTTGCAAACAACAACAAAATTCCCATGTTAAACAGTATTGGAATTTGTTAACATTCCTAGACACATGACTTTGTTCTATATTCTAAGTCAGTTCCTTGGGTTGTGGCAGGGACGCTTTCTCTTTACATACTGCATAAATCTGAAGACGGTAGCGATTTAGTGGACTGGCATTGTTGAGTTTGATCCTTATGATTTTCATGGGTCCAGTTCATATTGTTATGTAGCATCTTTTTGAATGAACTTTCCCAGAAATGTGTACAATGAATGCTTACAATCTATGTACAGTTTCACCACCCCTAAAAAATCAATCAGGAAAAAGTAGCTGTATAAATTGAATTTGGCAATAAGCATTAAAACATGTAATTACTAACAGTTGTCTGGTTTTATAACCCTCTATCTTTTGGGAGTCAATTAAAACTTTGACTTCAAATAAATCCAGATGTGGAAAAAAATGTATCTGCTGTTTGAAAACAAAGAAGTATAAAACAGAATCAATTAATCTGGATCTAGGAAGTCTAGAAAGTGGTCATTGATTTACCTCAACCAATATCTGTAAGAGCCCCAATGATGGTACAAGGTTCACGGAAGAGAGGAAATGTGAGTGCAGAAGTTGCAAGATATGATCAATATCTTATTTCCTGACTTCAAAAGGTAACCCTACTCTTACCTTACCATCTTCCACCCATACTCATTCTACTGTAAAACAAGTCGCTTTCTCAAAAAGTGCCTGGGGGCTAAGCCACATGGTGAGTGGCATGATGGAGGGCACAAATGGGGAGGAGGTATGAGGAAGAAGCAGTTAGAAATGAATATATGGAAATGCAAAAGCTCATTTTGAGGAACAGCAAATCCTCCATAATGATTGGAGGAGCACATCCACATAGAAGAGAGGATAGATTAGAAAAAGGCCTCATGCACTAAGTTCAGTTCAGTAGACAATGGTGAAGTCACAGAGGTATTTTGAGTGGGTGAATGACATAATCAAAATAATGCTTTAGGAAAATTAAGAAAAAATAATCGAGACCAGTTGAGAGACTTTTGAAATAATGCAAGCAGGAAGTAATGAGAGCATAAATCAGTACACCAGCAATGGGAAAGAGAGAACATACAGAAACAGATAAAACAGAATCCGCAGGATATGGTATCTGAATGTAGGGGATAAGAGAATAAGAAAGAAGTGAAAGATGGTTGGACTTGGGCCAGATATCCACCCTTGCTGTAATTAGCTGCGGCTGAGGCAGTGGTCATCTGGTAGCAACATAGCCATGTAGACCTATTTGGGTAGGGAAGTTACCAATGAAATGGGAAGGGTAGGCACCCCAAACTACTAAACTCTGCTAAGAAATTGTGTACTAACCCTGTTTAATAAAAACAGCCATGCATGCACTTCAAAATGAGATGAACAGATGCAACAGGAAGGCTTCCTGGAACCTCCCTTCTCTGACTAAAAGCAGAAACTTCTGAGAAAAGAGGACTGCCAAAAATCTCCTCTCCTGCAGAAGTTTTACAGCCATGAAGAAGACAGAAAGTCAGTACTGAGATGGACCTGCACAAGTATTCCCCCACTAGTATCCTCCATATACTTACCTTCCCACAGTTTGCTGCCCTTGGAAACTTAAAACGTTTGCCTTTACAAATTTGTTTCTCTTTGTTAAGATGCTATATAAACCCAAGTTCTAACCACCCCTTGAGTTACTCATCACTGAGTTTCTCCTGTATGTATGCAAGCTGCAAGAGCTAATAAACTCTGGTTTTCACTTGCTAATCTGTCTTTTGTCAGCCTAATTTGCATGATGCCAGGAAATGAACCTAAAAGGAAAGAGGAAAATTTTTTCTCCCTCCACTACACTATGTACTTTAAGAGATAAAAAGAAGAAACTGATAACTCATGTGTTGCTAAAAGGCAAAGAAAATAATTGCTTGCCTTTTGGACTAAAGGCAGGTATTTTCAATATTCAAAGGGCAGTGTGGCTCTCTTGCTTATATATTTACATATCTCAGCTGATTTCAGGTGCAAGAGCCAGTAGCACTCCACTGTTCTAAATAACTAGATCATTTCAGTATTTTCCACTAGTCTTTCATGCTGTATGGACTGCATTGCCTTGGTTTTAACAATAAATAATTTAGATATAAAATTTTGTGCCTATGTGTATTTGTGCATTTTGCTGAGGTGATTATCCATTCTTCTAAGATTTGCAAAGTGACATCAGACCCAAAAAGAGCTAGAACCACCGGTGAGGGAGACAGCACACTGGACTAGGAATCAAATATATCTAGTTTCTCGTAATGTTGGGCAGTTTGTGATCTTAAACAATTTAAGTGAGTTTTCTGATCTTCATTTTCCTTGCCTGTAAAATGGGAGTTAATAATAGTCACCGTGCTTTCCTCATATGACTGTTTTTTGTTTGTTTTTTTTTGCGGTACGCGGGCCTCTCACTGTTGTGGCCTCTCCCGTTGCGGAGCACAGGCTCCGGACACGCAGGCTCAGCGGCCATGGCTCACGGGCCCAGCCGCTCCGCGGCACGTGGGATCCTCCCAGACCGGGGCACGAACCCGCGCCCCTTGCATCGGCAGGCAGATTCTCAACCACTGCGCCACCAGGGAAGCCCCATATGACTGTTTTGAGGTTACAATTCAATGTTACGCAACTTATATAGCATTTAAAAATATAAAGCATCTCACTTTTGTTAAGCAAAGAAGTCCTTCCCAAAACCTGGATGTGTTTCTACTATGAACACCAACACTAACCTTGCAAGTACAAACCATTCACTAACCTTGAAAACCATGGAATCCCTGAGCAATGCATTATTATGCTCCCCCAAGTGACCTTACAGCTCCATTTTAACTCTACCTTTTATCTTCAAAGTTCAAAGAAACATTTACTGTGATTTCAGATTCCTGCGCTAATATCTAGTACTAAAATCAAAACAATATAACTTTGAATCTGAATCAGGTAAAATGAAATGAAATGTACTAGGCAAAATTGCCCTTTAATAGAGATGGAATGTTAACAACTGCTGAGTGATCATCGTGTGCAAATCCACCCTTGGCCTTATGCCGGAAATCCATTGAGGTCTTTGCTGGTCACGTAAGAGACATTTGTAGCTTGTTTGGTTTAGAACATCCCAACAGGTGCCCCTTCTGTCTAGATTTATAAGGAGTCAAGTAGAATTTGAACTCTAATTATGTCCTAGGATTCTTAACCATCTCCAGTCAAAATAGCAAAAACATTTCTCAGACTAGGGGATAGACTGTACATGCAATTGATCAAATATTCAGATCTACATATCAAAATTTAAAAAAAACTAATGAATTGGTTCTTTTTAGATGAAATATAAGACTATTAATGGAACTAGGTGAATTTTTCAATCACAAAGAATCACATGTTTTTCAGTATGACTTTTCCTGATTATTGCTTGTTGTAATGTAATTCCCTCTATTTTTTTTTTTTTCACTTGTTTTCCTTTTTCTTCTCTTCTTGATCTTTTCCCTAAATTTCTGGAGCATGATTATCTCTTTTTTTAAGATTTTCTTTCTCCCGTTAATCACTGAACATGAGAGAAATATTTTGCAAAATGGCTTTTCCCACAAAAGGGGCATGGCCTATATGATAATAGGAAAATATTTATATGCTATACTGTATTAATAAGGTGATCCAGTTTCTAAGTCATTTTAAGGATGTAAGACTCAATTTCTAGGGTAATATTATTCATCTTGTAGATTTGAGAAGACTGATTAGAAGCACAGGCACAACTGACACATCATGAACCCTTGTGTGATAGAAAAGGCTGATTCTGCGGTGGCTTCATATTTACAACTGACATTGCAAATCATAGACTAGATCTTATGATAAAAATGTGTGCAAATATTTACAAAGTTATGTTTAGGAATCAGAGCATCCCAAATGCTTCATTTGGAAACATTTTAAACATTTGAGTTGCACCCAAGTTTGACGTACATGGATTCCAATTTCAGTAGCCTTAGTTGAATGGCCACTGACATGTATTACCAAATGGGCTACAGAGACTCAGTAAAGCCCATCAGTAGGAATGTTTACCATATGTCACTTTAAATGTTTAGAGCATTTGGACAGCTGTTAAGGGGATAAAGTTACAACACAAAGGCTGCCCACATTTACAACTGTAAAGTGAGCCGACCAGCCATGGTATCCTCCTGTGCTCAGAAAGAATGATGTACCATATAGGAAGTGGAGGCTGCCTGGGATAATGATGTCTATCATGGGAGGTACCAGATTCTCACTCTAATGGGGTAACTAAATCCCCTCGGGCATAATAAGGCTGAACATTCCACTGGGTTTCCGTAGTGTGGCATCTGTTAGTTAGAGGAATTACAGTTGCCAAGCCTAAAATAAGACAGAGAAAACTCTTCATTTTCATCTTTCTACACCCATTGAGGAGAGGCCATTCAGAGAAGCAAACAACCAGAAACCCCCAAAGATATAACTAACCCGAGCACTCACAGTGCCCACAGTTTAGAAACAACTCTTCATTTATGCACAGAAAAAGTTTACTCATAAGCCTAGACCTCTCAGGTTATACTATCCAGCTGTGCACTTCTTTAAAAAATTACAGAAACTTCAATTTAATAGAGTCAGGAGCCCAGAAGAGGGAATTCTCCGGGCCCGCAATGACAGCAGAGCCCAACGAGAAGAAGGAAGACTCCAGCAGCAACTCGGTCAGTGAAAAGCCATGGACTCTGTTTACTAGAGCCGTTCCAATGTCCTCCCCTCTATAAAGACTTCTTTCCTTGCTGTGCAGAGACTTGCTTGTGGCTGGCCTTGGTCGCGAACCCCGAATTGCAATTCTCTGCTGATCCCAAACAAACCCATCTTTGCTGGAGAAATATTTGCCGCAGTCTATTTGTTTTAGGTCAACCCTTCCCTGGTCTATCTCTTAATATTAGAAATAATGAACTGAAGGGGAGCAGAATAGATCACCCCTAAAATATGCCTCTTTGGCAGAAGGATTATTTTGAACTGATTATCTCTGAAAGGCTGCAGACACAAAAGAATATTTGAAAACAGAGTAGAAGTTGCATTTACAAGGGAAATCCCCATTTGTAAGGGTGTCTGTACCGAGAAGGTACCGACTTAAATCTGTAGTTTTCTGTGCATTGTCTGATAACCTCCCATAACTGGTTTGCTCCACTGCTTCAGCATCTTTCTTTTGTCTTTAGCTGAAGATGATATTTAAGGTGATAGCTTGGGCCATTGCAGGGAGTGACTCAGTTTTCCTGGGTATCTTTCATGTATACAGGAGGTATACATGTTATTAAACTTCTGGGGTTGTTTTCCTGTTAATCTGTGTTTTATTACAGGGATATCTTAGTCAAGAATCTAGAAGGGTAGAGGGAAAATTATTTTTCCTCCCCTACAGAACTAAAAGTCCTGACCTGATGTAAGGGATAACATCTAAAATTATGAAAATAATTGGGAGATACACAACTACTGAAGGAAACCATAACTTGATTTTAATTCTTAGCATAAACCTCTGTAATAATCAGAGCACTGTTCTTAACTTTTTTTCACAAGATTTTAAGCCCATTTCAAATGATTAGACCTTCTCAGTTTCAATGAGCTAACAGGCAAGATCAATTCTTGCATACAAATGGAAAATTTTCTTAACTCATCTTCCTTTCTCTCTGTAGTTCTAAAATTAAATGAAGTTATTTATTATGGAAGCTCACTAAATGAAATATTGGCCAAAATTAAACTCTCATTTTTTGTTCTCCCTTTTTCTTTCTCACCATTGCAGGTTCTACCAATGCCCTTCTGTTAGGCCTGCTTAACTAGCTGTGCATCTCTGAGCCTGGCCTGAGGGGCCGCATCCTGTGTCTGGAATGTGAATCCCCTCTCCCTGCCCCACGTCCTGTTGGGCCCCCTGCGCGCGCGCGCGCGCACACACACACGCACACACACAAACAGCCCTCTCCCTTCATTTAACCAGGCATCCCTGCCAATGACTTCTTATCTCTGTCCTTTCAGATATGTGTCTCTTGTAAATCTCCACCTTAATTCAGTAAGTTATAGTATGTAATTACCATTTTTATACACATCCTATTCAATGTATATGCTATTTTACTCACTCGGTTGCCCATTCTGTAAGTGTCCATCTTAAAATAATAGCTCCCAGGCAAGACCATGTCTGGAAAATTTGCTGAGGACAGAGCCTATCATGGTGTCTTGTGCAAATAACTTTTTTTTTTTTTAAATGATGACCTAAGTATGAGCAATACTTAGGTAAAAGATTAGTAGAAAGGTTTTTTGAAATAATAAAAACACACTTAAAGGAACCTTAAATACTCCTTAGATCATGCCTAAAATACATAAGCATTTCTTTCTTAATCTTAGTAACATATCAGAAAACAGAAATGAGACTACTTGAAGATATCTTCAGTTCCTGTGTTATAAAAAGTACGTCGTAAAAGGGAAGGGGGTTTCAGACTCATGTTAAAGCACCCATGAACTTACAGATAATCAACTACATACAGATAATCAACCACAGTTCCACATGGTACAGGGGAAAGTTGGAAAAGCAAGACTGTTTATTCTCATAATTTTCTCCTTTTACTCACTAATTCAATACTCAATCAAAGTGTATTTTTCAGCTGAAAGTAGACAGGCATGAGCAAGTCAGAAATAGAATGTCTTAACTCTAGAAGAGGAAGGCTGCTGAATTTTTCACCGCGGCGCATTTGCATATCTCTTCTTAATACAGAACTACATTTCCACTCGTTTCCTGCCTAATCATAGTGGAAATTTTTGTTTGGTGAAAAGGCACCATTGACATATTATTTCTCGTAAGTGAAACTGTAGACTGGAATGGGTTGTGGATAAGCCCAGTTGAAAATCATACTTATCTCCCTCCTTGGAAACTCTGAAACTCAGCTTTTTTTTCTCCTCAAAGTTCAGACTGCATATAGGAATCTCCTACTTCCAAGATGTTAGAAGGCAGGACTACTTGCCCATCCTTCACTTTCCTTTAAAAAAGCTGCCCTTCAGTTTTTCATATCATTGCAGTTTTCCAGCGTGTAGGACCAGGAAAACAGAACCCTTAAATCTGTTCATTTCTACACATAAACCTTCCCAAGGAATAGGCAGCTGGGCTAATTATCCTTTATTAGCATAAGAATAAAAGACCCTAGGGTGTTCTTGAATAAAAGGATGCCCTTAGGCTTCTTTGATTTGTAACTCTTAGAAGCTTGACTATTCACAAGAAACAAAGTAAGACAAGCCTTCTGTTTTAATAGCGGCGAGACAGCCCCCCTTACCTAGTTCTGCACCTCCCTCTTTTATAACGTAACACCGAGCAGAAAACCCGTTTACAGCCAGTGACATCCCCCAGACCTCTCCTCCGAAATTCCCCACCTCCTGTGCATCTTAGAAAATTGAGAAGAGCTTCCTCTTCCTTTCCGCGCTTCAAAACAGGCAGGGGAAGGAGCTGCGAGCAGCCTTTTATCTCGGTTCACGAATGCAGTTGTGAAAGAGCTTGAGGCGGGCGGTACATCCTGTGAGCGGGGGTTAAGCAGAAGTCTGAAGAGAAGAAGAATGTAAGGTCCTGTCCGACGATGACTGATAAGGGAAAAATTGCAAATGTTTACGTGGCAAGAAACCGTGTGGTCCTTCCTCCGTCCCCTTTCTGCCAACTGTGCGTTTGAGGAATCGCAGGCTCAATCCACACACACATTTTTGTAAAAGTACAGTCAGAATCATAAGCAGTTACCTTCATTGTTCGGTCGGCCGTGAGAGCAGCTCGAGGAGAGCGGAGGCAAAGGCGCTGCGTCCCAGGCGTTCCGGGCGGCGCCAGTCTGGGGAAGTGGCTGGAGTGGCGGCGGGCACACGTGGCGGGCGCCTCGCAGACTGACCCTGGCAGCGGCTATCGCTGGCCCTCCTGCAGATTGCATCAGCAGGAAGAGTCTTGAGGCTGTGTTTCCCCCAGACGGGCCCCAGTGGGTAGAGCCTCTTGCGCACGAAAATTCTGACCCGGCGCCCAGTCCAGACCCTTACCCACCGCTCACTCCTGGGGGTGGAGGATGCCAGCTTTTCAAACGCGTAACCCCTGAATTAGTGCCTGGGTGTGCGTATATCATTGATGTGGGGATGTCAAAGAAAAGGAGAAAAACAGGTCACAGATCATGATTGTCATTCCCTCCTTAGCTGGCTGCCTGCCCGCCTCACTTTCCACTCCCCAGAGTAACTTTCCTGCATGCCCCCATCAACACAAATGTGTGTGTGGATGCTTAACTAAATTTGGTTAGGTGAATGAATGATAGAGTCTTTCATTTCATAAATTTATTGAGTTTTTTTTTTTTTTTTTTTTTTGGTGTCTCTGCGGGGTTTGTGGGATCTTAGTTCCCGGACCAGGGATTGAACCCGAACCCTGGGTGATGAAAGGGCGGAGCCTTAACCACTGAACCGCCAGGGAATTCCCTGAACTCTTATAAAGTGCCAGGTACTGGGCAAGATTCTAGGGGTAGAGTGGTAAAAAAAAAAAAAAAAAAGTGATACACATGGAGCTTATATTTTATTTTTTGCGGTACGTGGGCCTCTCACTGTTGTGGCCTCTCCCGTTGCGGAGCACAGGCTCCGGACGCGCAGGCTCAGTGGCCATGGCTCACGGGCCCAGCCGCTCCGCGGCATGTGGGATCTTCCCAGACCGGGGCACGAACCCGCGTCCCTTGCATCGGCAGGCGGACTCTCAACCACTGCGCCACCAGGGAAGCCCACGGAGCTTATATTTTAGAGTGGGAAACAGAAAATGAACATGAATCAGGTAGCAAAATGTCCATCAACTGATGAATGGATAAATAAAAGGCGGTATATTCACACAAAAGAATATTATTTGGTAATAAAAAGAAATGAACTACTGATACATGCTATAAAATGAATTAACCTTGCAAACATTACACAAAGTGAACAAAGCCAGTCACAAATGATCACAAATCATAATTCCATTTATCTGAAATACCCAGAATAGGAAGATCCATAGGGACAGAAAATAGATGGTTGTTGCCAATCTAGGGAGAGGGGGGAGTAGAGAGTCGCTGCTAATGTGTACAGGGTTTTTTGGGGGGATGATTAAAATGTTCTAAAATGCAATTGTGGTGATGGTTGCACAACTCTGTGAATACAATAAAATAGAATTATACTCTTTAAACAGGTCAATTGTATGAAGTGAATTATATCTCAATAAAGGTGTTATTTTTTAAAAATCAGGTGGCAAGTAGAAAATTTTATGGGGATAAATAAACCATGGTAAAGGGATAGAGACTGATGGGGTGATAGGCCTAAATGAATTAATGAGTAAATTCTGAACCATGCCTGGCAATGACTTCTAGATCCAATGACTTTCCTATGTAAGCAGCAAAGGAAGAGAGAAGGTGGTATAAAGGCAAAGAGCTTGAAGGGAAGCTAGAAGTAAAGCAAAAGAGGAATTGTGGGAATTAACATCTACAGAAGAATATGAGAACAATCTCTCTATGGCTGTCTGTTCTCCTATTTCCCTCTGATGTTGAGAGGAGTGTCCCACAGAGGTCCCTCATTGCAATATGCAAACATTCCGCAAACTTCCCTCCTGGACACCAAAAATGCTGTTTCCCAAATGAAGAGGGTCATTGGCAGCCAAGATTGTTATGCTGTCAGTGGCGCTACACTTCAAGAAAGTCACAGTTAAAAGATATTAAAAGAAGTTGCATTCTTTAAACTTGATGTATTCCATATCTTTATCCATGGGCAGTGGGCTTTTTGTTTGTTTTGTTTTTGTGTGTATGTGTTTGTGTGTTTTTCTGAACTCGAAGAAGGGACAGAATTTCTAACAGTTCCCAGAGACACTAACTTTGAGATTGATTTCAAAGCCCCAGACAGCCCAGCTCCATTTTGTCATCACTGTCATTAAAAAGTCTGTTACTGGGCTTCCCTGGTGGCGCAGTGGTTGAGAGTCCGCCTGCCGATGCAGGGGACATGGGTTCGTGCCCCGGTCCGGGAAGCTCCCACATGCCGCGGAGCGGCTGAGCCCGTGAGCCATGGCCGCTGAGCCTGCGCGTCCGGAGCCTGTGCTCCGCAACGGGAGAGGCCACAGCAGTGAGAGGCCCGCGTACCGCAAAAAAAAGAACAACAACAACAACAAAAACGATCATCTAAGTTTTCTCCTACATTATCTTCTAGGAGCTTTTGTAGTTTTGTGTTTTACATTCAAGTCTATAATCCATTTTGAGTTAATTTTTGTGAGAGGCATAAGATCTGTGTCTAGATTCATTTTTTTTTTTTTTTGCATGTGTATGTCCAGTTGTTCCAGCATCATTTGTTGAAGAGACTATCTTTGCTCCATTGTATTGCCTTTGCTCCTTTATCAAAGATCAGCTGACTATATTTATGGGGGTCTATTTCTGGGTTCTCTATTCTGCTCCACTGGTCTATTCTTTTACCAATATCATACTCTCTAGACTCTTGTAGCTTTACAGTAAGTCTTCAAGCCTGGTAGTATTAGTCCTCCAACTTTATTCTTCTTCAATATTGAGTTGGCTATTCGGGGTCTTTTGCCTCTCCATATAATCTTTATAATCAGATTGTCAATACCCCTAAAATAACTTGCTGCAATTTTGATTAGGATTGCATTGAATCTATAGATCAGGTTGGGAAGTACTGATATCTTGACAGTGTTGAATCTTTTGATCCACGAACATAGAATATCTCCCCATTTATTTTATTATTATATTTTTCATTAAATTTATTTATTTATTTTGGCTGTGTTGGGTCTTCGTTGCTGCGTGTGGGCTTTCTCTAGTTGCATCAAGCGGGGGCTACTCTTCGTTGCGGTGCGCGGGCTTCTCACTGCGGTGGCTTCTCTTGTTGCACAGCGTGGGCTCTAAGCACGTGGGCTTCAGTAGTTGTGGCACGTGGGCTCAGTAGTTGCGGCTCACGGGCTCTAGAGCGCAAGCTCAGTAGTTGTGGCACATGGGCTTAATTGCTCTGTGGCATGTGGGATCTTCCCGGACCAGGGCTCCAACCCGTGTCCGCTGCATTTGCAGGCGGATTCTTAACCACTGCACCACCAGGGAAGTCCTCCCCATTTATTTAGTTTGATTGTATTCATCAGAGTTTTATGTCTTTCTTATATAGATTTTGTATATATCTTGTTAGATTTATACCAAAGTACTTCATTTTGGGGGGTGCTAATATAAATAGTATTATATTTTAAATTTCAAATTCCATTAGTTTATTGTTTGTATATAAGAATGCAATTGACTTTTTTATGTTAACCTTATGTCCTGAAACCTTGCTAGAATGACTTATTCGTTCCAGGAATTTTTTTTTTTCGTAGATTCTTTCAGATTTTGTACATAGATGATCATGTCATCTGCAAATGAAGACAGTTTCATGTCTTCCTTCCCTATCTGTATGCCTTCTATTTCCTTTTCTTGACTCATTGCATTATCAAGGGCTTCCAATAAAATGTTGAAAAGGAGTGGTGAGAGGGGATCCTTGCTTTGTATCTGATCTTGGTGGGAAATCTTTGTCAACGAAAATTAAATTAGCCATCAAGTTAAGAAGAAAAAAAGGGGATTTTATTCGAGCCAAACTGAGGATTATAACCCGGGAAGCAGATTCTCAAAGCTCTGAGAACTGTTCTGCCTGTTAGAAGTCAAAGGCATTAATCATATACATTTTTGAGACAAAGGATCAACCATCAAATGACATACGGTAGTTTACCAAGGATACATAGTCCAGATAAGCACGTACAAAGCAAGCAGCAAGTCACTAGGACCTCCTACAGAGCTGGGAAAGAACACTATTCTTTTAAGAAGTTACTTAGCTAGGGTAAGAAGAAAGAAAAAAAAAATTGGTCTTTATGGTTGAGCGGCCCCTCCCAACTTTGAGGAGCTCTGGTTAATGTGTAATGCAGTTGCACCCTGCACATTCGGGAGGGAAGAGGCCCAAACAAACACAGAGAGAGAATTTTATGTTTAATTTTTTATTGTTCTGCCTTAAAACACAAATTTTATTTCATCAGCTTCACGTTTCTCACCATTAAGTACAATGTGATCTTGAGATATTTTGTGGATAGTCTATCAAGTTGAGAAAGTTCACCTCTCTTCCTAGTTTACTGAGAGTTTTTATCATGAACGGGTATTGAATTTTGTCAAATACGTTTTCTGCATCTATTGATATGATCGTGTGGTTTTTCTTTTTTAGTTTGTTGATGTAATGGATCACATTAATTGATTTTCAAATGTTGCACCAGTCTGGCATATCTGGAACAAATACCACTTGGCTGTGGTATATAATTCTTTTTATACTTTCTTGGATGTGATTTGCTAACATTTTGTTGAGGCTTTTTGCATCTATTTCATGAGAGATATTGGCCTGAAATTTTCTTTTCTTGTAATGTCTTTGTCTGGTTTTGGTATTAGGGTAATACTGGCCTCATAGAATGAGTTAGGAAGTATTCTGTCTGTTTGTATCCTCTGAAAGAGCTTGTAGAGAGTTGGAATAATTTTTTTCCTTAAATGTTTGGTAGAATTAACCAAGGAATCCATCTGGGCATGTTGCTTTCTATTTTGGAAGGTTATTTTTTATTTATTCTGTTTCTTTAATAGATATAGGCCTGTTCATATTGTTATTTTTTCTAGTGTGAGTTTTGGCAGATTGAATCTTTCAAGGAATTGGTCCATACTCTTTTTAGAGACATTATAATTTAATGTATTAATGATTTACAATCTAATTTATTAATATTTCACCTTCTGTTCTCAGTGATAGACACATAGGCCTCAGAGAATTTACAACTTCTGTTCTCAGTCACAGGTCAAAAGTCAATATAGAAACACAAAAACTCTCCGGTCATATCTCAAAGAGCTATTCTCCTTCCCAGTGGGCACAAAATATTTTCTGAATTGACTTGTGCTCACGAATAGACAAATACAGAAACAAAAAATGACTAATAGACCATATTCGTTGTCTGTCACGTTTCACCCAGTGGAAGATTGATCCTCATCATTCTCAGAGAGATCACCAAGGGGGCAGATGATGGAATCAGATCCTCAGTTATTGCAATTATTGCTGCCACCAATGAGGAGATTGCCACCATGTGCGTCACATGGAAGTGACGCCTAAAAGTCCATTACCCACGACTTCCTGGACCATACTGTAGAAAAAATGTGTTCCAACCACTATTTCCTAAGGACTCAGGAATATACAGGGTGCTCTCTCAATTATAAAACAAAGACCCAGCTAGTGGTCCAGGACCAGCTGTGTGTTGCGGCAGCTCCACTGGCTCACAAGAGCCATTCCTAGCTTTGCAGCCAGGGACTCCATCTTGGTAGCTCATCATTGGCTACATTGGAAGTATTTATACCACAGAAGTCAGTAGATGCTGAAAATAAGCCCCTGTGCCCCTTCAAAGAACCAGTTGTTAAACATTTACCACTCTTTTTTTTTTTTTTTTTTTGCGGTACGCGGGCCTCTCACTGTTGCAGCCTCTCCCGTTGCGGAGCACAGGCTCCGGACGCGCAGGCTCAGCGGCCATGGCTCACGGGCCCAGCCGCTCCGCGGCATGTGGGATCCTCCCGGACCGGGGCACGAACCCGTGTCCCCTGCATCGGCAGACGGACTCTCAACCACTGCGCCACCAGGGAAGCCCACCACTCTCTTTTATCCACTGGTTTCTGGACCTAGTAATGAAAAGACAAATGGCCCAAATCACAAGTTAAACAGAATGTGGATAGATTAGTAGATTTGGCCAAGAAAAGAAATAAAAACAAATACACAGAATTAAAAGAAAAGGAGACTGAGGGAGAGAGTCAGCAGAGGGAAAATTCTATTGACCCATGACTGGGCTTAAGCAGCCCATGAGGTGTACCTCTAAGGCAGGTTAATTGATCCTGGCAGATGAGTCCACTTGGACATCTCAGAAAGACCTCCCAAACTTCCAAAGAATAAACTGCAAAAGCTAGTAACATGACTCCGTACAAATATAGAATGAACATGTGTCAAAAATTTATTTCGTTCATTAATGAGGGAGACAACATGAGAATAAAGCTGATTCCAGAAATTATAGGAGAGACAGAAGTGTTTGTAGTCAGCGAAAGAGGGAATGCAGAAACAAGATGGCAAAGTTATTTTGCATAATTATTTAAACGAAAGTTTAAATTGACGTATTTCTCAAATAGAAAGACCATTTTGACTTGGGGCCTTTGCAGATCCTTGTTATTATTCAAGAAGGAGTGTGATAGAGATTGTGTGACACTTGATTTAACGGCTAATGAATGTATTGCACTAGCACCACGAGAATGGAAGAGACTAATTGCCTTCCAAGAGTTTATCAGGTAGTGGAGACAGGTACTGCAGAGACCTCTCTAATAGATGATAGATTTTATAACCTACCTAATAAAGAAACAAAGTGTTCTGGAAGGTTAGAAAATAGAGCTAGTAGTTCTTTTAGTATAGGACAGTTCACAGTGGACAGACAATATTTTACTTGTTGAAAAAATATTTGAATAACTTAATTCTGGCTGACATTCACTGAGTATTGTCTTTGTGGCAGGTACCACTTTAAGCACTTTATATGTTTGAAGTTGTGGAATGTTTACAAAACCTCTTCATATTGGTAGTATTATCATTGCTGTTTTCCTGATGGTGCTGCTGAAGCACAGAGAGGTTAAGCAACTTGCCCGAGGTCACACAGCTAGTAAGTAGCATAGCTGGGATTTGAAACTGGGCAATCTCCTCCAATCAGGACTTTTAACCACCATGCTCTGCTGCCAAGGAAGGAAGGGAGTTACAGAAGGAAGTGGAATCAGGGAACTCTGCATGAAAGAGGTGGCCTTTATACTAAGTCTTTCTGTAAGAACAAAATCCTGTGTAAGAGAGTAATACTTTTTTTCAAAAATGGCAGGAATATGTCTGCAACATCCGATGTCCCATATCATTGGTGTTTTTCACTAGTGTCACAACTCCCACTGAGAGGGTTTATGGGAAATTTGGAAAGTCAGTGAAGAGCAAAGAAATAGATTACAGCAATTCACCATCACAGGTCTAGATGGTAATCTCCTGGAAGGCAGTCCTAAGGTTCTGTTAATTTTTTTCTCTAATATCTTGATTTTACTTAAGTTCTATTCATTTTTGTACTCTCAGTTCCAGGAGATAAGAAAAAATTTTGTATTATGTACACATCTGTGTCACAAAGTAAGTAACCAGAATTTTCTGATATCAGGCAAATTTTCTTTCTTTTTTTTCTGTTTAATATTTTTTTTATTGAAGTATAGTTGATTTACAATGTTGTGTTAGTTTCAGGTGTACAGCAAAGTGATTCAGTTTTTTATATATATATATATATATATATATATATATATATATATATATCCATTTTTTCAGCTTCTTTTCCCTTAAAGGTTATTACAGAGTATTGAGTATAATTCCCTGTGCTATACAGTAGGTCCTTTTTGGTTATCTATTTTATATATAATAGTGTGAATATGTTAATCCCAAACTCCTAATTTATCCCTCCCCCCACTTCTCCTTTGGTAACCATAAGTTTATTTCTTATGTCTGTGGATCCATTTCTGTTTTGTGTATAAATTCATTTGTATCTTTTTTTTTAGATTCTACATTTAAGTGTTATCATATGATATTTGCCTTTCTCTATTTGGCTTACTTCACTTACTATGTTCACCTCTAGGTCCACCCACAGGTAACTTTTCAATAATCAAATGCAGCGCTGTCAGATGGAGCTTACTGTGATGGCGAAAATGTTCTATATTCTGCTCTGTTCAATAGAGTCGCCACCAGCCATGTGGCTATGGAGCCCTTGAAATGTGGCGCATGTGACTGAGGAATGGAATTTTAAAAAGTCTTATTTTAATTAATTTAAATTTAAATAACCACATATGGGCAGCATATATAATCATAGGAGTTCAATTTTTTCCAAAACCTCCGGTGTGGTTCCAGATAATGAGTGGTATGCAGATTGGTCAGTTGGTGTCTTAATATTCACAGCTTTGTGGGCTAATGTATAACAGGCAGGATCTGCTCTCAAGCTGGAAGTGGCTTGCCGTAGCAGTTTCCTCAAGTTTAGGAAATATAAAGCTGGAATGATATACTTGTGGTCATATTTAATTAATTTTTACCACTTAGGAAAATATTCTTAAAAATAGACAGCACTTCAGATATTTTGGGTCCACAGGAGACTTAGAAATCACTCCCAAACCTGGAAGAGATATAGATTCTCAGGGATCTCAGTTGCACTGTGGATTCTTTTTTTTTTTTTTTTTAATAAATTTATTTATTTTTGGCTGCGTTGGGTCTTCGTTGCTGCGCAGGGGCTTTCTCTAGTTGCAGTAAGCGGGGTCTACTCTCCATTGCAGTGCACCAGCTTCTCATGGTGGTGGCTTCTCTTGTTGCGGAGAACAGGCTCTAGGCACGCGGGCTTTAGTAGTTGTGGCATGCGGGCTCAGTAGTTGTGGCTCGCGGGCTCTAGAGCACAGTCTCAGTAGTTGTGGTGCATGGGCCTGGCTGATCTGCAGCATGTGGGATCTTCCCAGACCAGGGCTCGAACCCGTGTCCCCTGCATTGGCCGGTGGACTCTTAACCACTGCGCCACCAGGGAAGCCCAGCACTATGGATTCTGAGAGAGATTAAACTGCTAGAGTGTCTGTTCTGGAAGAGAACAGGCTGCATATAAAATGCTGTGAAGGAAGTTTCTAGGCTTGGATGTAATAGATTATTGAAGGATAGCTGAATTTCAATTTCTTAGTTTTCTATAATGGATTTCGACCGCCCATTGACATTGCAAGTCCGATATGGAAAAGCTCTATTTAAAACATGCATGTCTGTGTGTGTGTATGTGCATGTGCGCACACACATACACACACAAGCACATGGCTTTATTTTGGAAATATTGGGAGTTAAAGAAAAGTAAAATTTGACTACTCAGAACTTCCATTGTTAATAATCTGGGTTTACTTTTCAGGCTTTTTCCTTTTCTCTTTATATATTTGAGATCATAGTATATATAATTTGCTTTTATTTGCTTTAAAAATTTAAAGATTATTTTTGTACTATTCTCTTTTTATCAGCTTTGGGTGTCCCCCTGCCTTTTTAGTTGTATTTGAGAGTTAACAGAAGATCAACTCCTCAGAACTGTGTGCTGCAGAAATGCCACCACAGCCTTTTGAGCTGCCAAAGAGCTTTATTAAGTCAACAAAACACTTTCTCAGCTTTGAGCTGCTGTGCAGCGGGATTCAACACAGACATTCCACTTGTCTGGATTTTCCATTTTGAGACTCATGTACGTTAGAAAAATATGTAAGTTCTACCATTTTCTTGTTCTTATTTCCTTTATTTATGCTTTTATTGATAGCCATATTTTCTAAAATAAGAGGTATTCATCGACATAGGACTTTGGTTGGACATAGAGAATATCTTCGAGGAAGGTGTTATAAAGTGTGTAATTTACTTTTAAAAACTTCAATGTAGTTGGCAGAATATTACGTATGCGCCAATTAGTTGAAGCTGCATTTCCAGGGGTGACCAGCTGTCCTGCTCACCTGCATGTGTTCCAGGGTCGTTATCTAGCTCAGCACAGAAAAAGCCAGCTCTCTGCTATCCGAGCTCCGCCATCAACCTTGGCAAATTAGTATATTGGATGTTAAATATGAGTTTTTATTGCCAAAACTAGTGTCTGTTTAGTAAGAGTGTGGATGTTAGAAGCTGGTTCTCACTGGGGAAAAGAATACTCTCTCTCGATCTATGTATAGGCAAAATAATTTAGGGACCCCCTCTAGCTCAACTCACAATCAAAGGTATGATAGGCTCCCCCCAGTGAGCCCTGCCTTTGTGTTATCCCTGAATCTAAGTGTGGGCTGGATTTACTGACTTGATTACAATGAATAGAATATGGCAGAAATGATGGGATATCACTTCCAAAATTAGCTTTAAAAAGACTTTGCTATTCTTGGTCTGTGTGTGTGTTTGTGTAAATTCTTCATTTTCTCTCGCACTTTCTCTTGGATTGCTCACCCTGGGGGAAGCCAACCGCCAAGTTGTGAGGCAGCCGTGCTGAGAGACCCATGTGGTGAGGGATGGAGGCCCGCCAGTAATCACGGGAGTGATCTTGGAAGTAGAACCACCCAGCTACACAGTTCCAGATTCCTCACCCGCAGAAACTGTGAGGTAATACATGTTTATTGATCTGGGCCTCTAACTCTCGGGGTGATTTGCTTCCCAGCAATATATAATTAATAAAGACAGATGCGTAAGACCTAAAGAAGCGGAAAGACACTACTTGGGGTGTCCGATATATTTTTGGCAATTATATAGCTAACGCTCGGAGTGCCTGCATTGTGCTAGGCAGTCAGTGTTCTGTGTACTTTACATATAGTAGTTCATTTAATCCTCACTTTGATCCTGTTATTATCACCATTTTACAGACAAAGACACTGCCACAGAGAGGTTAAGTCCAAGAGGCAGAGTTTAGAGGAAACCTCGGCCGTCTAGATCTTGGGTCCATGCTCTTAACTGCTCTGCTGTCCTGCTCCTCTTATGGTTAATTCTAGTGGGGAGAGTGAAGCAAGTTTGGTCAGAATAGGCAGGGGTCATTGCCATTATAGGCAGGGGCGGAGGAGGCATAAGCAGAAACAAGAAGTTGGAAAGGCTCCCTAAGGGCTAACTTTGACTTTACTAAGCATACTCTACGTGAATAAAATCACACCCCCACCCCCTTTCTCCCACTAAGAGCAACTAGCAGACTAGGAGGAAATCTGCCTGTTTTGGGAGCATTTTTCAAGAGACACAGAAAGCCTAAGTAGTAGATAAGGTAGATATGGCCATCAGTGCCGTTTTGTGATAATATCTTTTTTTTTTTTTCCGGCTGCGCCTTGCTGCTTGTGGGATTTTAGTTCCCTGACCAGGTATCGAACCAGGTCCCCGGCAGTAAAAGCACCTGAGTCGTTATCTAGCTCAGTTATCTAGCTCCATTTTATCCCTGTGAAAATGTCTGTTTGCTCAAATAAATTAACATTTATTTTAATAAATGTTAAATACACAGACATTATCCCTGTGATAATGTCTGTTTGCTCAAATAAATTAACATTCCCATCCCAAATGACTCCCTCAGAAGAAATAAACTCATCAACAGATTGACCCATGCAGCCTTCCTCCAGGATAAAACAAAATATATTATTGTGATTTTTTACAAATAATGGAGGTCATAGGCCATTTTGCTTTCTTTCTCTTCCTTTTCACAGTGACCTCCGTGCAACCATATGTGGCACTTAAAATAGCGTGAAGGGAGCAGGCACTCTGGGGTCTCAGCAGAGCCCCAGATTCATTCACGCCGGTCCTGTCCATGCAGACAGAGGCCACCAAGAAATCCCCCAGCATCTGTGCTATGAGCACTGCCACGTGATTGGCGAAAAAAAAAAATTCCCAGCACACTTTGGTTGTTGTTGACAAAAATGCTATATTGAAGATCAGGAAATGAAGCCCAGTTGAGTTGTCCCAGCAAGATAATGGTAGACAAAACCAATTATTGGAAAGAATTTTAAAGAAGGTGTAAGTATTGATGACTCCCTCTTATGACCTACGCAGTGCTGACTTATATCACAGGAGTCAGGATCATTCTACCCTTGTCCCAGTTTCACACCTGGCTGCCGATTTTCAGGACTAGAAGTTCTTGTCTGAGAAACCTCCTCTCTCCCATAACACAACAAAGCTGAATCTGTTGATTTGGGTATGTGGAGAAGGCGCAGGTTTTACGGAGAGTGATCCATTATTCAACTCCGTGTGCTAGTTACTTTGTGAGTAGTTTTATGGGGGAAAAGTCATGGCGAATAAGTGATTGCATTTTGCATATCATAAAAAACAAGAAGGCGGGTGGAATACTTACGTAACACAACACTAACACTGATTCTTACCTGCCAGGCGGGAAAAATAAAAACATGTTTGTCTTGCAAACTAATCAGAGCTCTGGTTCAAGTATTTATGATTGCACATTTGGGAGGAATGAAATTTCTCTTCCATTTTAAAAATATGGGTATGTGTTCTATTTGGTGTTCTAGTATATAATATGGAAACATGAACCACTTGAGGGCTTGTTTTTGAAAGTATACCCCAGGCTGATATATAAAATATAAATGGCTCAGTCACTAGAGCCATACACAGCCTCCTCTTGGAGAAAGAACCTAAACTTTGGGTTTACATAGTTATTGGAACACCCTACCACTGCCACTCATTGTCACAGTCATACCCTTGACCTTGTTTTTTTTTTTTTTTTTTTTGCGGTACGTGGGCCTCTCACTATTGTGGCCTCTCCCGTTGCAGAGCACAGGCTCCGGACGCGCAAGCCCAGCGGCCATGGCCCACGGGCCCAGCCGCTCCGCTGCATGTGGGATCTTCCCGGACCAGGGCACAAACCCGTGTCCCCTGCATCGGCAGGCAGACGCCCAACCACTGCGCCACCAGGGAAGCCCGACCTTGTTTTTAACAATAGCCAGAGCCCTGTCGAATCCCAAATTCTGGATTCCACTCTGACTGCCATCTTCTACCCCACCTTCACCGTTCTTTCACTCCACCAGCATCTCCCCTCCACTGATTCTGTTACTGTTGCATCGTCCTGTATCCCCTCACTGACATCCTATGTTTCCTCTCTGCCCAGGCTAACTCCCGTGTCCATCAGCAGAGTCACTGCTTTGCACACACTCTCAGAACCACTGACTCCTCATGTCTCATATCAAACTTGTTTGGATAAATCACAACCCTAGTTAACTCCAATTTTCCATTGACTCTGTGCTTATACCCACGCAGCTAAAAATCATGCAGCTGTGCTAGCTGGTCTCACGTGAGATTTGGGACAATGAACCTTCGTGCTGACTCTCATACTGTCCAGCAAGCATACTGTGCTTCCCTAATCCAGTCTCTCTCATGCTTTCTCCTAGGTTCTGTTATACGTTTCCCTCTCTCCTCAAACTTCCAACACTATTTCCCTTTGCTGATAATCGAAACAATCAGAAGAAAACATTCACCACCCCTCCCCTGTACCCACCTACCTGCACCTGGGCCCAAACTCAGTACCTTCCCAGTCCTGGGGATAGGCTGTCTCTGTGGCTAGCCCTTACCGGCTACTAGGGCTCCTTCTCTGATACATGGTCACCCACAATTTCCACCATTCCCAACTCTCTCTCCTGCAATCTCAGTTTTTCCCTCTACGTCAGATTATTCCCATAAACATGCAAGCATACTCTTATTTCTTCCAACTAAAAGAAACCCAAAGCACTAGGCTCCCTTGACTCCATTTCCTTCTCTGCTATTGTCTATCTCTATCTTTCCTTTCATAGCAAACTCTTTTTCTTTTTAAACAGCTTCATTGAGGTAGAATTAACATACAAAACCCCAGCACATGCTTAATGCATACAGTTTGATGAGTTTGGACATATGCCTACACCTGTGACACCATCCCCATTATCAAGGCAATAATTATATCCATTACCTCCAAAAGTTTCCTTATGTCTCTTTGCTCTTTATTTTTTAATGGTCAGAATACTTAACACAAGATCTACCTCTTAACAAACTTTTAAGTGCACTATATAATTTTGTTAACTATAAGCACAATATTGTACAGCAATCACAGTGAACTCTTTTTCTTAAAAATTAATCAATTAATTTATGGCTGCGTTGGGTCTTCGTTGCCGCACGCTGGCTTTCTCTAGTTGCAGTGAGTGGGGGCTGCTCTCCATTGCGGTGCGCTGACTTCTCATTGCGGTGGCTTTCCTTGTTACGGAGCACGGACCCTAGGTGCTCAGGCTTCAGTAGTCGTGGCTCCCGTGCTCTAGTGCGCAGGCTCAGTAGCTGTGGCGCAGGGCACTTAGTTGCCCCACAGCACGTGGGATCTTCCCGAGCCAGGGATCGAACCCATGTCCCTTGCAGTGGCAGGCGGATTCTTAACCACTGCACCACCAGGGAGGTCCCCAATCAGTGAATTCTTAAGAAGCAGGATCAATACTCAGTCTCTAATTTCTCTCCTCCTGTTCACTTTTAAACACATTATAATTGTCAACTTAAAAAAAAAAAAAGCACAACGTGAGGGCTGTTAAGTTTTATTGGGGGCTTGCTGAGGACTATAGCCCGGGAGCCTCTCAGGTAGCTTGAGGAACTGCTCCAAAGGGGTGCGGGGGGAGGTCAGTATGTATGTGATTTTGGTGAAGGGGTTACGTGCAACCAAGCACAGATCTCGGTAGAAGGTTGCTGCTGGTCACGAGGAGCAGGTGTCTCTGTTAATGATTTTAGTGCTTTTCTAGGTATGAGAAGATGCAAGACATTGGGTTCATAAAATTTTCTCCTGAAAATAACCACCTGAAGGCCTGTTCTGCCAGTTTTCCCCAGAGCACAGAGTGCCTCATTCCTGATCTCTGCCCTGAACTCCTTTCAGGGTGTGTTAAAGGTCAGTGACTGCAGTGGCTAGTGACTTCATTCTTGTAGACCTAGATGGTGAGCAACATTCTTTCGTTCGCAAAATGAAATTGCTCTTTTCAAGATTACCACCTACCTGCTCCTTTATGGCTAATCCCAAATCATGTCCTGGTCCTCATTTTACCTGACTGATCAGCAGTTGATCACTTTGTCTTGCTTGAAACTTTCCCCACCTGGCTTTGAGGACATCACATTTACTGGATTTTCCTCCTTCTACCTTCCTTTTTTTAAAAAAAATATTTGTTTATTTATTTATTTGGCTGCATCGGATCTTAGTTGTGGCATGTGGGCTCCTCGCGGTGTGTGGACCTCTCTCTAGTTGTGGTGCATGGGCTCTAGAGCGCGTGGGCTCAGTCGTTGTAGCGCACGGGCTCAGCTCCCCCACAGTATGTGGGATCTTAGTCCCCTGACGAGGGACCAAACCCGAGTCCCCTACATTGGAAAGCGGACTCTTAACCACTGGACCACAAGGGAAGTCCCCCTTCTACCATTCTGCTGCTCTTTTTCAGTCTCTTTTGCTGGTTCCTCCTCATCCCATTACCCATACTGATCAATGTTGACATGTCCTAGGTCTCAGGCCTTGGACTTCTCTTTCCCATCTGCCTTCGCTTCCTGGGTGAGCTCAATAGGTCCCACAGACTTATATGCCACCTTTATGCTGAGGACTCCCTGTTTTGTTTTGTTTTTTAAATTTAATTAATTAATTTATTTTTGGCTGCTTGGGTCTTCGTTTCTGTGCGAGAGCTTTTCTCTAGTTGCGGCAAGTGGGGGCCACTCTTCATCGCGGTGCTCAGGCCTCTCTTGTTGCGGGGCACAAGCTCCAGACGCGGAGGGTCAGTAGTTGTGGCGCCTGGGCTTAGTTGCTCCACGGCATGTGGGATCTTCCCAGACCAGGGCTCGAACCCGTGTCCCCTGCATTGGCAGGCGGACTCTCAACCACTGCACCACCAGGGAAGCCCCAGGACTCCCTGTTTTATACTATCTCCAACCCAAACCTCTCCCCTGAATCCAGACCATGTACTCAACTGCCTATTTGACAACCTCCACTTGAATATTTAATATTTATTTATTTATTTATTTTTGCGGTACGCGGGCCTCTCACTCTTGTGGCCTCTCCCGTTGTGGAGCACAGGCTCTGGACGCGCAGGCTCAGCGGCCATGGCTCATGGGCCCAGCCGCTCAGCCGCATGTGGGACACGAACCCGTGTCCCCTGCATTGGCAGGTGGACTCTCAACCACTGCGCCACCAGGGAAGCCCCAAATATTTAATATTTAATAGGATCTTAGACTCAACCTTCTGAAACTGAGCTCCTGATACTCATCCCTCCCTCTACGACGTCTCAATTAATCGCAGCTACATTCCTCCAGTTGCTCAGGTCAAAATCTTGAAGTCATTCTTGAGTCTTCTGTTAGTCTCATGCCAGCATATCCTGTCTCATCTAACAGCATCTATCTACCTATCTACCTCTCTGTCTATCTACCTATCTGTCTATCTATTCATCTATCTATCATCATCTGTCCATCTCTCTATGACTTCTTGTCATTATTTCTCCTCCTGGATTCTTGTTATAAACATCTAACTAATCTCACTGTTTCTACCCTTGACTCCTTTCAGTTTATTCATTTATTCAGAGCACATACCTGCTCTCCTTAAAATCCTTCAACGGCTTCCTACCTTGCTTAGAGTAAAAGCCAATGTTCTTCTATAACCCAAAGATCTTACATGATTAGTTTTCCCCATTAATGCTCTGACCTCATTTCCTATTACCCTCCTCTATCCTTTTCACTCCAGTCACACAGGCCTCCTTGCTGTTTCTCAAACATGCCGGGCAAACTTGCACCTCAGGACCTTTGCACTTGCTTTTCTGCCTGGATGCATTTTCTCAGGTATTTCCTGGCTAGCCTCTTCACTTGCTCCAGGTCTTTATTCAAATTCAGCCCTAGGTAAGCCCTCCTTTGGCTACCCTATCTACGATTGCAGCCTTCCCTCCAAACTCATTCTTCACATTATATTTATTTGTCTTTCTTCAGCATTTATCAGACTAGCATGCTATGTATTTTTCGTCAATTATGTTAATTTTGTCTCCTTTGGTAGGAAGTAAGCTCTATGAGAGCAGGAAGTTTGCCTATTCACAGTGTATCCCAGCATTAGGATGTGCCTGACACATACCAAGTACTTGATATCTGTAGAATGAATGAATTATAACAGTGATGAACATGATGAAAATATACAGCCTGACAAGGCATACACAATGTTGCTTACTTTTATACAAATTGTTGATAACTATTGTTAAAAAATAGTTATTTTGGGGCTTCCCTGGTGGCACAGTGGTTGGGAGTCCGCCTGCTGATGCAGGGGACATGGGTTCGTGCCCCGGTCCGGGAGGATCCCACATGCTGTGGAGTGGCTGGGCCCGTGGGCCATGGCCGCTGAGCCTGCGCGTCCGGAGCCTGTGCTCTGCAATGGGAGAGGCCACAACAGTGAGAGGCCCGCGTACCGCAAAAAAAAAAAAAAAAAGTTATTTTATTCTCAATATTCCCACATCATCAAAGGTAGCGTTCTGTACTCAGACAACAGTTAAAACTCTAGAATTGTGAACTGCTACAAAAATGTGTGATTTTTTTTTAACTTTAGGGAACGCCCACTGTGATTTTTTTAAAATTATGGTATAAAGTATTATCACTCATGATATACTGAGTACATGATAATTATCACAAAATAAAGCATAAGATAGGTTTATTGATTTCTAGGTCATTGCATTTCAACTGATGACCAGCAGAGGGAACTGCTGATCCACATTTTTTACCCCTATGCATTAAAAAGCGCTAAACTAAGGGGCAGGTTTCAATGATGTAAATGACATTATCTTACAAATCTACATAACATGGTAATGAATCAGCCCCCAAAATAGAATGACTTGAGTTTTCAAAATCTATTATTTTTTCTCTTTTTTATTCATTTATTTAAACTGATGATCTTGTACATGAATACAGTACAAAAAATATAAAGAAATAACTAAATCTCTTCTCTACCCGTTTCTTACCCCCCAGATTATCATTTTTCTCTAGTTTTTTCTGTAACTATGTATACCTATGTTTTGCTTTGGTTTGTACTGTATGTATATTTTAAAATCAGAAATTGAATAAACACTGTTCTTCACATTAGGGTTGATTTATAACTTGAGCACATAATTTTGGGATTCCATATCAGTCCTTAGAGAACCTCTTTCTTTTAAACAGTTGTATTTTATTGTAAGGTGTGAATAAACTCTAATTTATATAACCAGTCCTTATTGAAGGATGCAAAGGTTGTTTTCAATATGTTGTCATTTCAAACAAAACTATAATAAATATATTTTAACATTTATCTTTGTAAATATGTGCAAGTATATCTCTAGTATAACCTCCTAGAAAAACCTGGTAGTCATGTGAAAAATAATGAAGGTGGAGTCCTATTTCCCTATATACCAAGATAAATTCTAAATGTATTGACTCATGAAAGTACTAGAAAAGAACATGGGAGAATGATTTATGATTTTGGAGTCAGGAAGGACTTTCTAAGTCTAACAAAAACTCAGAAGGGGGCTTCCCTGGTGGCGCAGTGGTTGGGAGTCCGCCTGCCGATGCAGGGGACATGGGTTCGTGCCCCGGTCCGGGAGGATCCCACATGCCGCGGAGCGGCTGGGCCCGTGAGCCATGGCCGCTGAGCCTGCGTGTCCGGAGCCTGTGCTCCGCAACGGGAGAGGCCACAACGGTGAGAGGCCCGCGTACCGCAAAAAAAAAAAAAAAAAAAAAAACTCAGAAGCCACACAGAAAAGATAGAAATCTGAGTTTATTTTTTTAAAATATGCGTGGCAAAAATACCATAAAAGTAGAAATGACGAATTGTACAAATGCATTCCTAACACATAAAATACAAAGAACTAAATTTCTTCATACGTAAAGAGCTTTTGTAAATTGGTAAAATCAAGCCCGTATTGAAAAATGACCAAAGAATACGAAGAAATAGAACCTAGAAATGGAAACACAAATAGCTTTAAACACATGAAACCATATTCATAAGGAGAGAAATGCAAATTGAAATGAGGAGATGCCATGTTTCACTTCTCAGGTTGGCAAAGATCAACACATTGCTTTGATGAGGGTGTGGGGAATCAAACAGGCTCGCAGATTGTTGGTGAGATGATAAACTGATACAATTGCTATGGAAACCAGTGTAGCAACAGCTATCCCAATTTTCAACAGAAAGTTTGTGGAGTGTTTTGTTTTTGTTTTGTTTTTTAAGTCAAATCTCTTCTTTGAATTAGCTGCATGTACTTAACCAGAAGGAAAGGCTACCAGAGTTTAAAAATAAAAACAAAATATTTTAAGGGAGGTATTATGCCCTTTGTGTAATGTGGATGACAGCCATATTGGGCTATGGAAATTAACATGACAACAAAAAGAATCTCTGAGTGTATATCAGTCAGGGTCCCTTAGGAAACAGACGGCACAGTTTTTTAAAGGGGAGGATGAAAAGAATTTTGATCATGATCGTGTGGGCAAGGTTAAGGGAAATAATAAGGAGTGGGGAGTGCCACGTGGTGCTGGGTCGTGGCTCTAGGGAGCCATCAGCATCCCAGCAAGGGCCAAGGGAGGGAAGATGTTCAGAACCAAGTGAGGGCTGTCACTTTAGGAGAGGGCTGCCTGACAGGAGCTGTGGAAAAGCATGGACCACTGTCAGACAGACCTGGCAGGGTGGGATCCAGGAGAAAAATGTCCCGAGCTTTTTCTGCTCAGCCCATCTATTTTCTGCTGGTGCCTTGTACTGGCCAAGTTCAACGGGAAATCAGAGGGCAGGGGAGCCAGACTGACGCTGTCCATAGAGGTCAGTCTGCTGGGAAACTGAATGAGGACGAGTAGGTCTTGCTTTATTTCAGGAGCGTAAATCTGGGAGGGCAACAGATGATTGTCATTCAGCTAATACACACCTTGTAATATCTTCAGGGCCTCACTCTATTTTAACCTCCCTCCAAAAAGATATTGCCAAGTTTCTTCCAAAGTATTCTCTTCTGGGCTCCTCCTTTTCGGAATGGAACCCATATATCCCTAAAATTCCCAGTCCCTTTCTTTCTGGGATAGTATCTTGATGAAAATTGGCTTCCTGAAGACACTGCCTTTGCTTATTAAGGTTTAATTAACAGAAAGCAGTTTAAAGACAATGATACCTAGAATCTAAGGGAGGTACTATAAGAAATAGTCACTAAAAAAAAGGAAATAGTGAATTTTACATAGAGCAGGGGTTTTTTTGTTTGTTTGTTTGTTTTGCGGTACTCGGGCCTCTCACTGCTGTGGCCTCCCCCGTTGCGGAGCACAGGCTCCGGACGCGCAGGCTCAGCGGCCATGGCTCACGGGCCCAGCCGCTCCGCGGCGTGTGGAATCTTCCCAGACCAGGGCACGAACCTGTGTCCTCTGCATCGGCAGGCGGACTCTCAACCACTGCGCCACCAGGGAAGTCCTATAGAACAGGTTTTGAAAAATAAAATGTATGTATGTTTGGCCATGCCTCTCATGAAGGAGGATTCCGCTATCTGGCCAAGTTCAACAGGAAATCAGAGGGCAGGGGAGCCAGACTGATGCTGTCCGTAGAGGTCAGTCTGCTGGGAAACTGAATGAGGACGAGTAGGTCTTGCTTTATTTCAGGAGCGTAAATCTTTCCTGAAATTCTCTTTCCTTCCTTCTCTTCTTCCAATAGTGCTTCTCTTCCCCTCCAATCCAGTTTTGGTTAGATAAAATGAGTCCCTTAGATCAACCAGAGATTAATTCCAGAGATCCAGCTACTGGCTAATGTCTAACAACATTAAAGATTGCATTAGAGGGACTTCCCTGGAGGTCCAGTGGTTAAGACTCCATGCTTTCACTGCAGGGGGCATGGGTTTAATCCTTGGTCAGGGAACTAAGATCCCATGTGCTGAGCAGCACGCCAAAAAAAAAAAAAAAATTCGTTAAAAAATTTTTAAAAAGACTGCATTAGAGAGAAGGGGATATATGTTATTTGAATAGATTTTTTTTTTTTTACCTATTTACACAACAAGATTTAATTTCCTTGAAATGTAATTTTGAAGAGTTGGGGATGGCATTTCTTAAAGGTTCTCTAATTATAGCAAGACAGAGAGTTGTTTTCAGGTCTGGCAATACCAGGGGCCCTGTCTGGTCAACCTACCTTAAAGGGAAATGACTTGGCAAGGAAACATGTTATCCATCCTACGTGCAGTATATCCAAAAGCCAAAGCCCCATCTTGGCTCTTTTGGGGTAAAGTCTGCATTTTATCCCTTTGTACTCCCTCCCCTGTTAACAAAGCATGTTTTCGGGGCTGGAGAAGCTGTTTAGTTATATGCAAATACTATGTCACTTTACATAAGGAACTTGAGCTTCGACAGATTTGGGTATCCAAGCGGGTCCTAGAACCAATCCCCCATGGATACCCAGAGGCGACTGTATTCTGTTAGAATCAGCCCAAGGCAAACAATAAAAAGTGATGAAATAAATAAGTGATAAATAATAAGTGATGAAATAACATGTTTATTCAATTCATTGCAGAGCCATTGGAATTTATTCAGATTATTCCTGAATAAATTCAGGTTACTCGTTTCACTGCTCTGAGAAACATCAGGTATGAAACACTCATTTGGAGGAGGAAGAAAGAGTAGAGTTTGCCAGACAGGTGATACAGTCTAGTGGATTCAGAATTTGAATATTATTTCTGGCTCTGCCACTGGCTTCCTTTATGACTAGGAGGAAAATCTCTCTGGGTGTTGCTAGTTTTAGTATCTGTGGATTGATAAGAAGATCACAAGCGTGGATGTTATAAGAGAGTTCATTTCATGGGAAATTAAACAGGGCAAGTCTAATGAGAGGAGTGGGTTAATTAGTTATTTCTGGCACTATTTTGTGCTTTAAGAGGACATTTAATATCCGAATAAATACACTGAGTTTCAGAAAGTGTATCATACATATGTTATCTCATTTAATCCTTGCAGTAAACTCAGGAGGTCATTCATAATATTGATGCAATTTTGCAGACGAAGAAACTGAGGCACAGAGAATTAAATATCAATACTTTGTCACAATGTATGGACACCAAGGGGGGACAGTGGAGGGGGTATGGTGGGATGAATTGGGAGATTGGGATTGACATATATACACGAATATGTGTAAAACAGATAACTAATAAGAACCTGCTGTATAAAAAATAAATAAAATAAAATTCAAAAAAATATAGAATTTTTCTTTATAATGTACTATCAGAGACCACTTTGGGTATTCAATGTTTTCACTAGTGGGCAGAAGGGCTAGGATTTGTCCCAGGTTATTTGAAACTAGAGCCCCAGTTCTTAAGTACTACACTTCCTCTCCCTCTTGCCTGGTGGCAGAAATGATGACGACCCACAGGCATAGGAGCATATATAAAAATCTTGATATTCCAAAAATAGATTTTCAGAGCACCCTATGCAGAGTGGGGGAAGAGAGAAAAGAGGGGAGAAGTAGGAAATCACCGATGCTAAGGTCTGTGAAGCGTGTGATTAGGGACTGCAGAGGTCGGGCTGGGGAAGCACCACAGGTAGTAAGTAAACCTACCAGTTTGAGAACAAAATGTTCCAGTTATGATGCTTCGGGTTGTACATTTGGAACCCTGATTCTGGTTTGCTTTTCTGTTTGTTTGTTTTGTGGTGGGTTTGTTTTGTTCTGTTTTTAAGATGCTTGTCACAGCTGAATATCATTTCCTTGGATGGGAAATGGCATTATATGAGGTTTCGTTTATTTCTGAATCTGCCTGTGTCCTCCCTACTTAAACTTACATTTTTTGCACTATTCCACCCCCTCCCACCTATTTCACGGTTCCATCAGGCTGTTTACCCAGTGCTGCCAAAACAACAAGCTTAATCTCACCACTAGGCTTTACTCAGTCTTGCCCCACCTCACAGGTGTGTCCAAGCCCCTGTTATGCAAAATAATGTATTATTTAAAGCCCAGCTTATGTCCCACCTACAATACTTTATAATGGCTTCTCAACCCACATTGAACTCACCCTATCCTGACGTCCCTTGGTGCTTAACGTACCACTCATCTACTTCTTTGCTCATTTACTGCAGTTTCCATAATTTATATGCTATGTCTTCCAAACCAGATAGGGTCCCATAAAAGACGCAATAATTAATAGCATTAATCTTCGAGAAACCATACGGCATTTGGCCCAATAGAAACATATGAAATTTAATTTAAAAAGTGACTTTTCGGGCTTCCCTGGTGGCACAGTGGTTGAGAGTCTGCCTGCCGATGCAGGGGGACGCAGGTTCATGCCCCGGTCCGGGAGGATCCCACGTGCCGCGGAGCGGCTGGGCCCGTGAGCCATGGCCGCTGAGCCTGCGCGTCCGGAGCCTGTGCTCCGCAACGGGAGAGGCCGCAACATACGCCCGTGAGCCTCGCCGAACCCGAGAGACAGGTGTAGCTGGTGAGTGGCTTCCCTCTTCTCCAGCCTTTGTGCCTCACCTCGCTCCGTACCACCTGGCAGACGTTAGCTCCACCCACATCATCTGATCTGCAGGCCTCTCTCTCCATTTCCAGTTCTCAGAAGACGGTTCTTGGATGCTGGTGAAGGCAAGTGAAAATAAGGTGGTGAGTTTTCCCGGAGCAAACAATGAAACTTTGGCTGATGGTGGCTCTTAGTCATCGAAAGTCAAGAAAATCCTCCCCTAAACAGGGAAAAGCAACCCCAGATGTAGCTACTTTGTTGTCTCCAGTTCAATGTGTTTGTTGTGAATGAGACAAACCTCCAAACTTGATACACGGAGGTTCAACAGAGCTCACTGAAAATTTGAAACAACTGTAGGAAAAAAACCCAAAACACTGAAAACATTGGGAGAAAAGATGAGTAGCTGAAAGCGATAAAGCTAGCTTCCCCAAAAACGTTTTTTTGGAAACAAATCCCAGAATTGTTTTCAGAGAGTAAAGCACTGAGTTGTTGTCTCTAGCCTTGGTCATTTGGAATGTGTGTTAGTAGAAGGTGGTCATGTGGTTTTGTAGACTGTCAGAATGTGGGAACACCCGAGTTCTTGGCGTTAGAGATATATCATAGGTTTTTTCCTGGTCTCTGAGAAGAAAACCAGACTTCTTATAATAAGGACTGAAACAGAAGAACACAGTTTTCAGAAGCATAATCTGTGACTGTACTATTTCAGGAATGGTTCCAATATGAGATGTTTATAAGCTTGGTATGACCCAGCCAAGGAACTTAATATAACAAGGTTAAGAGAGTGGTGGGAGGAGATGCTTCCAGTCTCACCAGCTTGCAATTATTAGAAATGAAAAAGGTTTGTAGATGGCAGACTCACTGAGCATTTACTAAATCTGGGACTTGTGGTTTGCAAATCATTTTGATTAACAGCTGCTAGCATCTATCTAGAGAGGGTGGGAAAAAGTGTTATTATTTTATCACATTATATACTAGTCACAAAGAGACTAAAAACAGTGTGATTTGGCAAATATAAAGTTTACTGGTTAAGTAGAAATCCATGCTCTGCTCTCCCACTGGTCTCCCTAAAGATGAGTTTCCTGGGAACATCTCAGTGAACAGATGTTTCTTCTTATGTGTCAATAAAGAGTTTACTGGCATCTAACTATGGAGAACAGTATGGAGGTTCCTTAAAAAACTAAAAATAGAACTACCATATGACCAAGCAATCCCACTACTGGGCATATACCCTGAGAAAACCCTAATTCAAAAAGAGTCATGTACCACAATATTCATTGCAGCTCTATTTACAATAGCCGGGACAGGACAGGGAAGCAACCTAAGTGTCCATCAACAGATGAATGGATAAAGAAGATGTGGCACATATATACAATGGAATATTACTCAGCCATAAAAAGAAACGAAATTGAGTTATTTGTAGTGAGGTGGATGGACCTAGAGTCTGTCATACAGAGTGAAGTAAGTCAGATAGAGAAAAACAAATACCATACGCTAACACATATATATGGAATCTAAAAAAAAAAATGGTTATGAAGAACCTAGGGGCAGGACAGGAATAAAGACGCAGACATAGAGAATGGACTTGAGGACACGAGGAGGGAGAAGGGTAAGCCAGGATGAATTGAGAGAGTGGCATGGACATATATGCACCACCAAATGTAAAATAGATAGCTAGTGGGAAGCAGCCACATAGCACAGGGAGATCAGCTCGGTGCTTTGTGACCACCTAGAGGGGTGGGATAGGGAGGGTGGGAGGAAGACACAAGAGGGAGGAGATATGGGGATATGTGTATACATATAGCTGATTCACTTTGTTATAAAGCAGAAACTAACACACCATTGTAAAGCAATTATACTCCAGTAAAGATGTTAAAAAAAAAAAAAAGTTTACCGGCATCTAATTGTTAGTGAAGGACTCTTTTGGCAAAGGAACCCCTTGTTTATCTATCTACATATACATATGTATTTACATTTTTTACATACATTAATTAAGGGCTTTGCCTTAATTAAACCACCAAGTGGAATTCACTTAGGTGAGTCATGAAAGATTTGCCTGGATTTCATAATTAATTAACAAGTGATTGTTAAAATAAGCCTACTTGATCTTAAGTTTGAAAGTTCAAGATTCAAGCAATAACTATTAGTAAAGGGAGAAGAACTTTAAATGGTTGTTAAAGAAAAGATAATTACATTGTCAACATAATCTTTTTTGAGTCAGAGTTTGATTCAGAAATCTTTCTAAAAATCTTCTTCAAGGACGTTATTTTTGTATCTCTGTATAAATCTTGTCTTTCTTTGCAAAGAAATCCAACTGTTTTCTTAGTGACTGAAGAATATGGATATTGAAAACACAAATTATGCTCTAATATTTTTTGTAAATTCCTAAGGCATATGAGATAGTGTCTATGTTATACATACATGGTGAGTTTATTCTAATCTATTGAAGACTTCTTTAGGAACTCAGAACAAATGTAGAAAATTTTCTGTAAGTCTCAAAGAGTGCAAATGTCTTAGAGATTAATGTTGAACTCTAGTTACATCACTGGCGAAAATAATCTTACTTCAGATAAGAAATAAATCACACTTGTTTTATAGGTGTTGCCATGCATTAGAGGTTTTTAATTACTGCTTTATAGTTCTGGATCAGGGAGATGGTTGAAACGTGTTGATTCAAGAGCTTTTCTACATACAACAAGGCAATTCAGGCAATAATAATAACGGGACTCATTCTAGAAATGAGAACAATGGGATATAGGTAAAACAAGAGGAGAAATAAAGAAATAAAATTAGTGAAGTAACTTGTTTGGATAATCTCTAATATTATTTTATATTACATTTATCTAATGTGAATCCAAATAGACATTCCTACAGCAGATTTATGATTCCACTTAATTTTCTGTTTATAACCTTGGATTTAGCAAACAATCTGTATAACATTATGCACAGTGTATGACACATAATAGATGCCCCCGATTTTTCCCCGTCCTTACTCCCAAACTAGGATAACCCCTATTATATGCTCTCATAGCCCCTAGCACTTTTCTTTCCTAGTGTGTAATTATTTATTATCTCTAGGCTTTAGGGTTGTTAGATTTAGCTTGTTAGAAATGCAAGATGCCCAGAGAAATTTGAGTTGTAGATAACCAACAAATAATTTTTCAGTATAGATTTTTTCCTGTGCAACTTTTTGATGCCTGCGACATACTTATACTAAAAAAATTAGCCATTGTTTATCTGAAATTCAAACTTTATTCAACATCCTGGATTTAATCTGGCAATTTTAGTATCTTACTTGTTTTTTTTTTTGCGGTACGGGGGCCTCTCACTGCTGTGGCCTCCCCCGCTGCGGAGCACAGGCTCCGGACGCGCAGGCTCAGCGGCCATGGCTTACGTACTTAACTGCTCCGCGGCATGTGGGATCTTCCCGGACCGGGGCACGAACCCGCGTTCCCCTGCATCGGCAGGCGGACTCCCAACCACTGCGCCACCAGGGAAGCCCGGTATCTTACTTGTTTTTATCTGTAGCTCTCACAGACCAAAAATTTTAGGAGAGCAGATATTCTGTTTTGCTTGTCATTGTGCCACCCATATCCGCACTGGGTTTAGCACATCTTAGGTACTTAATAGACATGGCTTGAATGTCTAAAGGAATGAATGGTATGGAGTACAACTGAGGTTCAGAGAATTTAAAAACAAAAGAAGCCATTGGGATTTCTACAAGTGTACCATCTTTACATAGGAAATATTCAATCACCTAAAACAGATAAATAAGGAGGAAATTCCTTGTAAAAGAGAGACTCCAAGCAACCGATTCTACTAGTACAATTAACCTTCAGTTTTTAATTTTCACTTAGTACTCTTTCAATGACAGTTATTGCACAAAGCAAGTTAGGCTTGTATTTTTAAGCGTTTTGGCAGATTGCAGTAAATCTTTTCTACCAGGATCTAAAACTAAAAGAAAATGTTTGGACAGGACGGACAGGAGACCGTGGAGCAGGGCTCCCTTAGGTGAGTCATGGACGTTTAGAAAACAGATGGTAGGAGGAGAAAAATGCCTCAGAAAAGCAGATAGAAATGTAGTGTCTAATATACTCGGAACATTCATCTGGATCAGTCACAAATGCCCACAGAGGGAGGCTCTTCAATGGGGCTCAAATAGCATCCCACATGGAGGTTCACAGATGTTCTTAGGCAGACAGATCTAGGAGCCTGAGGTTCAGGTTCTAGGGCTTCTGTTAGCCCCAAGCTCAACCTGTCCCTCAGTTCACTGGCTCTAGAAGGGAAAAACAGTCACATCACATCGAGAACACTGACAGATACTTAGCCAGTCTTTAAGAGGGTCTTTACTTGATACGGGGAAGTCAGATGGCTCCTGCCGTGTCCCCACCCCAGCCAGCCGTAGATTTGGAATGCACTGTATTCTCAGGTGAATTCTCTTCTGTCATTACCACTACTTCACTGCCAACCTCCCACCTGAGCAATGAGAAGCTCCCATTTGGATAGGGGAAATTCTCCAGAAAGAGTAGTAGCTACAAGTCGTTGAGAGCCAACACTCACTGCAGCTGGGGAACGAGTCCACAAGCCTTGTAATTATTTGTATTACATAGAACTGTTATCAGTGATGCCAACAATAATGTATTGAGTATCTAAAAGAGAATCACATCATGGCTTTTGAATACAAGAAATTAAAAGTGTTATTGAGGAGACAATGTACATACACATTTGAAATAGTCCAAGAATAGAAGATAAAATCTAATTAAATGACAGAATATACAGTACAGTTATACATCCTAGGAGAGAACAGAAAGCTTGAGTTCATTGAGTATACGCTGATTCCAGGATTTTAATAGGGCAATGTGTTTCAGGCTTGGCATTGAAAGATAAGCCTTGAATAGACAGAGAGGAGGGTATTGTCAAGTGACAACATAAAGGTTCAAAGATGACCATTACCTTAAATAGCGAAGGATTCTGTTGATGGAAACTTCATTAGCTTGTAGCTGGTGGCCAACATCTTGAGGTAGAATGAGCCACACTGAGAAGATTTTGAGCATCTTCTTCTTCCCAGTCTTTCTAAATGCCCCTTTGTTTATTTTCTTTTAGGGGACTTTTTAAAAAGAGCCCTGACTTTTTCAGAGCCCTGAAATTTTCGTTAAGGTTCTAAAAATCGTAACTTTCAAACTCTTTGTAATTATTCAACTGTTTGTTTATAACTATTCAAGTTATTGTAACTCTTTGCATAGATTAAATTTTACCAGTTTAGGCAAAATTTTGGATTTGTTTCCAAGTTCTTTAATTACTGTCTTATAAGAAGTGAGATCATGCTTTTTTTTTTTTTAAAGGTCATATATGTTGCCATTAAATAAAATGATGCTGCAGTCAGACCATCTTTGGCACAAATCTTAGAGATGTGACCAATAGAAAATTACTTGACCTTTTTGAGACTTAGTTTTATTATCTGTGAAAAGGGGATATTTCTGCATATCTGACGGGGTTTGTGTGAAGTTTAGACATAATACATGTAAAATGCTCAATAAAGGGGATATTTATTAAGTTCTCAATAGCTGAGAATCAGAATAGGTACTCAAATGGGAGCTTTCATATCATCACCATCATCGTATTTGACATATACGTGAAAAGCAATGGGGTTGGGGTCCTCTGAAGCAGGACTAACTGGGTTCAAATCTGGACTCTGGCACTTACCTAAGGTGACTCTGGGCATGTCCCTATTCTCTCTGTGCCTGAAAATGGAGCTAATAGTAATGCTTGCCTCATAGAGTTGTTCTGAGGATGAATGAGTTGATACATATTAAGAACTTAGTACCACGCCTGGCTCATGGGAGATACTTTATATATGTTAGCGGTTATTATTTTCTAGAAATTTGAGGGCCAAAGTTAGACATGCGGAAATTTGTTTAATGCATTTGTTTAAACAACAGGGACTTACTGTATAGCACAGGGAACTATATTCAGTATCTTGTAATAACCTATAATGGAAGAGAATCTGAAAAAGAATATATATGTATCACTGAATCACTCTGCCGTACACCTGAAACTAACACACCATTGTAAATCAACTATACTTAAATATAAAAAAGCAATTGTTTAAAGATAGTTGTTTAAAGACATCTTGATCCCGCCAAAGTCGGTTTGGGAATAACTAGCTATTGCTACATTGTTGTTAGGACAATGCTAACTTTGAAAAACATGTTTACTTTTGCCGGTACTTTAGCCACTTCCTCTGTCTCATTGGAGGAAAGTCAACAATGGCCTCTGTCAAGAAAGCAGCTGAGAAGCGGCATAACCCGGTGCAAAGCATCTGTAGAAAAATCCAAGCCATCCAAAAGAGAGAAGAGAGTACAAGTCCCATCCGACAGATTATCAGATACCAATCTGGCAGGTTTGACAGTCCACAGACTAACCCCAAGAAAGACTTTGAAGAGGTACTGAAGAAAATGATGACTGCTGCCATTCCTTTGCCCGACCCTCGCTCCTCAAGCCCTGAGAAAGTTGGTGCCTTTACTTCACATCCTCAACGAGCATCTCCAGGAACCCCATCCATCTCTCATCTCAGCCCTCCTGAGTATGCCACATATTCTCTTATCCTCACAAGCTCGGAAGACATCTCAAGGCCTAGATCACAGAGCTTCCAGAATTACACATCTTTGATACCACAGACCAGAAAAAGGGAACTCTTCTCTAAAAAGGATTTGAAAAACTGTTGTAGTGAAAATGATTTTAGTGCCTTAACACTTGACTTTGATTCCACCTCTAATCAGAGCTCTGAATTTTTTACTCCTCAGGATTCAGTGGTGAAAAAATTATCTCTGAATGAAGAGGGTAAATATTCATCTTCTAATATTTGTTCTTCTGATAAAGCCTTGAGCATATCACTATGAGAATACCTGAACTAAAATGAAATACCAGTGTACATTATCGAAACTTGGAGGGAAGCATGCATCTTTCCCTTAAAATTGTGTTTTCCTCTCTTAAAAAACTCTTAGATATGAAATATAAGTATTTTCTATGCTTTCAATTATAAACCTGATAGAAATTCTAGATTGTATTTACAATCATAATCATTGGCATTTCTCTGCTGACCTGAAAACAAACTTTCTCCTGGGCAAATTAGAATGGCATGATGGGAAGCCATAGATACAGGGGAGCTAAAGTTCATATAGTTCCAACATGCCTTGCTGAAAACTACCATTTTAGCATTTTTTGTGTTTGTGAGAGTAAAACATGTAAGAAAATGTAGAGCCAATAAAGTAGACCAGGGGAGAATGTAAATTTTGGAGGCCAATTTCAATAAAATTTTGGAAGTCTATTTAGAGGATTGCTTACAGAGTCCCATCTGTGATAGGCCCTGAAAAACAAAACAATGTAAAATGGCACATTTTCTGTAGAGCTAATCTTTACGTTCCCTCTATTTTTCCTTAAAATATTTCTATTTGTGCTACACTATTTGCTTTTTCACAGAGTGCTTCTAACAATACAGGGCAGTAGAGCTCATTTCCCTCTTCGTCATCTCTCCTTTTATTCTACCTTTATAAAACTTATAAGGAAAGGAAAATGAATAATCAGAGACCCTTCAAGACCACTTTTTCTGCTTGATCTATTCAAGTTAAGTAACCAGTATTGTGGACTGCTCTTTATTTAAATATGTTTTCTCGTTAAAATTAAAACAAAAAAATTTAGCAATTAAGCATATTAGCACAGAAAAGCATCTGGATATGCAAACTTTTTCTTCTACTAGGGTGGAAACAAGGAACTGATGATGGCAAGGAAGATGTAACCTATAGCAATAACAGGACCTGTGAAGAGGAGTTGCTTACAAGTATTTTTAATGCATGTGACACCAAATGCAGAGGTCAGTCGAAAATTATCTGCTCCAATGTTCGGTGGTACTCATCACGTCATTGTACTTTCTATTGCAAGAGAAAGGGAAATGGCTTATGTGTGGTGCTCTGTGCATCTGTGTCTACACACGTGGTGGGTACAACCTAATTTGGGAGGAAGGGTGGCCGTCTAGATGTTGGTTAATTTCTTTGTACCTGTTTTGCATATTTTACCCGTGTCTTGAATGATTTTATTGAGCTTATCAACTGATTCACCAGCTGCAATCATTGACTGGAACTACTTACCTCTCATAGTTGTTGCCTCACAAGAAATATATACTTCATACGTATAAAACTGCTACACAAATTTAGCTCAAATTTTTGAGTTAATTTTAGATTTTCAGTTCTGTTTTTCTTAGAGATGTGTTCTTTTTAAAATTTCCGCAAGTAATTTTTAGCATGTAAATGGCTTGTGATCACTGTAATAAAATTAATAATTTATAGAAAAGAAGGGAAAAAAACTCATCAGTAATCCTGTTTCCCTGAGTAAGCATTGTTAATGATTTGTTGTATAACCTTCCACAAATTCCTTGGTCAATATGGTTTTGTTTTATTTGGATGAAAACTTTTTTATTATAGAACATTACAAACATATACAGGAGTAAAGAGGTATAACCCTTATAATGTAAATAGTGTCGTAAATAATGATGTCTCATTTCTAGCCCCACCCACTTTCCTCTCCTCCACTCTGGATTAGTTGGAGACAAATCCATGACATCATATTATTTCACCTGTAAATATTTCAGTACGTTCAAAAGATAAAGCCTGATTTCAGACACAACTATACAATGTCATTTTTATGACTAAAAAGGTGACATACTTTCTTAATATCAAATATCTTATCAGGGGCTTCCCTGGTGGCGCAGTGGTTGAGAGTCTGCCTGCCGATGCAGGGGACACGGGTTCGTGCCCCGGTCCGGGAAGATCCCACATGCCGCGGAGCGGCTGGGCCCGTGAGCCATGGCCGCTGAGCCTGCACGTCTGGAGCCTGTGCTCCGCAACGGGAGAGGCCACAACAGTAACAGGCCCACGTAAAAAAAAAAAAAAAAAATCTTATCAGCATTTGTTTTCTCATTTGTGTGAGAAATTTATTTTTTCTTAAACAGTTTAATTGTTCCAATCAATATCCAAGAAAAGTTTGTTCATTGTTATTGGCCGTCTAGCTTATCTCTATGTTCCCTTCCTATTCTCTCTTTTTTGTATTTTAAGTTATTTGTTAATGAAACTGGTTCTTTTATCTCATAGTTTCCCCCAGTCTGAATTTTGGTGATTGTGTGGTCTTAGAAACACAACCTGTTTCTTTGTCCCCTACATTTAGAGGTTTGATCAGATAAAAGTTTTGTATCTCCTTTTGGCAAGATTCCGCATAGACGGTGTATATATTTTTATCGGAAGACAAAACTATTTGAGGATGAAGGCCTAGATTTATTCTTTCATTAGGTGTTGTGAAAGGTGATAGTCTATTATTCCTTCCTATTTTATCAGCTGGAATATCTATAAAAGGAAACTCTACCCTGCCTAGCAACTATTTGGCCGTGGCTGAGTCTTGTTTCCCAAAGGAAGGGCAGGATAAAAGCTTGATTGTGCTTCTGATTGAGAGTAAATTGCAGATACTGTGCCTTTTTACCCCTAAGTACATCAGTGTGTATTTCCTACAAAGGACATTTGCATGCATGACCACAGAATGATTGTCAAAATTAGGATATTTAACCTTGATACAATATTATTATCTAATTTAAAAGTCTATATTCAAATTTTGTCAATTTCCCCAATAATATTCTTTATAGATTTTTTGTTTCCATGTCCAGGATCGTATTCAGTTGTCACATCTCTTTAGTCTCCTTAAATCTGGAGGAGCTCCTCGATTCCTTGTCTTTTATGACCTTGAAATTTTTGAAGAGTATATGCCAGTTACTTTGTAGAACATCTGATATTTCCTCTTTTTTTTTTTTGTTTTTTTTTTTTGGGTTTTTTTTTTGCAGTACGCGGGTCTCTCACTGCTGCGGCCTCTCCCGTTGCGGAGCACAGGCTCCGGACGCGCAGGCTCAGCGGCCGTGGCTCACGGGCCCAGCTGCTCCGCGGCATGTGGGATCTTCCCGGACCGGGGCACGAACCCGCGTCCCCTGCATCGGCAGGTGGACTCTCAACCACTGCGCCACCAGGGAAGTCCATGATATTTCCTCTTGATTATTCAGGTTCTACATTTTTGCAGGCACACTACGGAAGTGATGTTATGTTCTTCTCCGTACAATATTTCAGGATTTTTAACTTTGATCACTTGATTAGTGTGGAGTTTGCCAAATACCCCTATTGTAAAGTTACTATTTTTCCTTTATAATGGCTGTAAAAAATCACTCAGTCGATCTAAGAAAGAAAGGGAAAATTTTATTCGAGGCAAGTTGAGGATTATAACTCAGGAACAGCCTTTCCGAAAGCTCTGAGAACTGTTCTGCCTGTTAAAGGTCAAAGCACATTTTGAGACAGAGGGCTGTACGTTCAACGACATATTACTGACAGTCTACACAATCCAGGTCTAAGCATGCAAAGCGAGTAGTGGTTCGTGGGTCATCGTGGCTCCTTACACGATTAAGAAGGAAGGTTATGTCCTAAGGATTTGTCTTGCTGATGCTCAGAGAATGTTGCTCTTTTTGGTTGAGCAGGTATTTCTGCTGATGGGGATGTTTGGGATGCATAATGTAGATACACAGTGCACAGTAGAGGGGAGAGAGGAGGCCAAAGAGCAGAGAAAATATTTTATGTTTACATTTTCCTTGACTTGCCTTAGAATATGAATTTTTATTTCATCAGTAATTAATAAATATGGGAAGATACTTTGAATCTATGTAAACATTCTGTTCGTCATCAAACTTTCACTCACTAGTTTTAGCATCTGTGATATTATGATTTATTATAAGTAGTATATATTTGGTCTTTGTCCCATTTGTGGCACAGAGCTCCTAAAACCATTAGAATTTCCTAAGTGATGAGAGCAATAAAGGTGCCTTTTTTATGTTAATGAAATGACTTTTGGACCCCACCTTAGGACGAGGGCTAGTTGCCAGTGGAGCCAGTCATGTGATTAGGTGGTTGGAACTTTCAGTCCCACTCCCCAGACCTCCAGGGAGGGGAGAGGGGATGGAGATTGAGTTTCATCACCAATGGCCAATGATCTAATCAATCATGCCTATGTAACGAAGCCACCATAAAAACCCAAAAGGAGAGGTTTGGAACGCTTCCACGTGGAGATTTGGAAAGTGTGGCATGCCGGGCAGAGTGCGGAAGCTCCATGCCCTTTCCCCATACCTTGCCCTGTATGTCTCTTCCATCTGGCTGTTCCTGAGTTATATCCTTGTATAATAAACTGGTGATATAGTAAGTAAAAAATTTCTTTGAGTTCTGTGAGTTGCTCTAGCAAATGAATGGAACACAAAGAGGAGTCATGGGAACCTCCAATCTGTAGCTGGTCCATCAGAAGTACAGGTGACAACCCGGCCTTGAATTGGTGTCTACAGGGGCTGGGGTCAGTTTCGTAAGACTGCGCCATTAACCTGTGGCTCTGACACTATCACCACATAGGTAGTGTCAGAATTGGGTTGAACTGTAGAACACCCAGTGTCTTGAGAATTGCTTGTATGTGTGTATGTTGTGGGGTGGGGTAGGGGGGAGGGGGAAGAACCCTACACATTGGAATTGGTGATCAGAAACATAGCATCTATTGATATTTTTTGCCTAAATCAATTCTTACCATGGTGGTTGCCAAATAGAAAATGTTCAATTTCCAATATTCTTTCTATATTTTTTACTTGTCAATCTATCATCAGGGTTTTACCATTTCTCTAACTAAATGAATTAATATCACTATGAATTTCTGGATTCTTCTTAATTCAATATATATAATCTGTTACTATCATTATTTATTTTGATGCTCAAATTGTCCCAGAGTTGGCTGGCAAGATATTCTGTAAGCTGGCTCCTATGTCTGTTTGCATTGTCCCCATCTTTCTTTGAGCATCTCATTACTTCCTGGAGCAACCAGGTGTCCCAGGTACTAATACTTTTGAGACATCCCCATCCTTTTTAGTAGCCTCCTTGTTTTCCCTAGTATTATAAAAGTCTTTAGGGCTTCCCTGGTGGCGCAGTGGTTGAGAGTCCACCTGCCGATGCAGGGGACACGGGTTTGTGCCCCGGTCTGGGAAGATCCCACATGCCGTGGAGCGGCTGGGCCCGTGAGCCATGGCCGCTGAGCCTGCGCATCCGGAGCCTGTGCTCCGCAACGGGAGAGGCCACAACAGTGAGAGGCCCACGTACCGCAAAAAAAAAAAAAAAGTCTTTAGACTTATCTCATACATTTCCTGCCCCAACCTTGGAATCAGTTATTTCTTCAAGGATCCATGGTTCCTTTTAATGGGAAATAATATATAGAGACCACAATCTGGGGGCAGGGGATGGTGGTTGTTTCTAGGCATTTTCCATGGGCAGACCTAAGAAGTACTTAAAAATGTTGAAGATATATTGCATCATGAGTTCATAGTCTTCCTTCTAAAGCGAATTCAGGACTGCAGCGTTTTTACTCATCTCATATTCTGTGTGCCCTTTTTCAACCAGAGAAAATCTTGGTTCTCAATGACACCAGTATAAATGTTCCTTTGCTTTCTTCTACAATACATACACAGTGGTTTCAGATGAGCAGTACCCAAACTACTTACGTTGTTTCCTGTTGCTGAATTACGACACACTTGGTGGCTTGAAACCACACACACATTTACTACCTCACAATTTCTGTGAATCGGGAATTCACACATGGTTTACATGGGTCCTCTGTTAAGGAACTCACTCACAAGGCTGCAGTCAAGATGTTGGCCAGGGCAGCTGTCTCATCTGTGGCTCGACTGGGGAACGACCTGCTTTAGGTGGCAGGATTTAGTTTCTTGCAGTTGTAGTACTGAGGGCTTCAGAGGTTTGCTGCTGTCAGCTGGACAGTTTCTTACTAGTTGGACCTCTAAACATAGGTAGTCCATAATATGGCAGTTTGCCTCTTCAAAGCCAGCAAGGGAATGACTCCAGCAAGATAGGCACTGTGATCTTATGTAACTTAATCATGCAATTAGATACATGTAATCCTGTCTCCTTTGCCATATTCTACTGGTTAGAGGCAAGTCCCAGGTCATGCCCACACTCAAGGCAGGAGACTACACAGGGGTGTAAACATTAGAAAACAGGGATCATAAAGGGGCACCCTGGAGTCTGTCCACCTCACCACCACAATGGTTTAAGGCTTGTTTTTGGTCATTCTTTCTCCTTAAGCTATATACAACAAGTTCCCTAAGTATGTACGGGAATGTTCCCAGACTTGCTTTATAATCTGCTTTTGCTCACTTAATAATTTTGAGTACTTGTCTGGGTCAACAAATTTGCTTTATATACTGTACTTTTGGGGGATGTAACATAATATATTTAAACAATATGTCTCAAGTGGATATTTTTTTCTCTATTATAAACAGCACCATAATGAACATTCTCATAGCAAAACATTTGCCTATACTCTTAATTATATTGGTAGGATGAATGGGACTTATTTATTGCCCCAAAGCCTCTCTGTTTGGACAGAATTTAAGGAACTATTTCCCTGAAGAAAATAAGGAAGCTCCACTGAAGGGAGATGGGAGATGTGTTAGAAACAGAACCAATGGGTGTGTGTATATGTGTGTGCGTGTGTGTGCGTGTGCGTGTGTGTGCGTGTGTAAGGTACATAAAGAGATTTATTGTAAAGAATTGACTCACATGATTATGGAAGCAGACAAGTTCTAAGATCTGCAGGGTGAGTGAGCAAGCTGAAATCCTGGAGAGCTGATGATGGTTTAGTCCCAGTCAGCGTCCAAAGACCTGAGAACCAGGAGGGAACCCGTCCAAAGGTCGACAGGCTGAAAACTGAGAAGGAGCTGATGTTTTTGTTTGAGTCCAAAGTCAGGAAAAAAGACAAGTCCGGGTTCAAAGGCAGTCATGCAGGAAGAACTCTCTCTCACTTGGGGAAGGGTCTGACTTTTTGTTCTAACCAGGCCCACACACATTAGGGAGGGCAGTCTGTGTTACTTAGTTTACCAGTTTAAATGTTACTCTCATTCAAAAACACCCTGACAGATGCAACCAGAATAATGTTTGATCAAATATCTGGGCACTCCATGGCCCCGTTAAGTTGACACATTGCAGAACCATCACAGAAGACCTTTCGAGTCTTGAGGTATATGATACAGGTTCCAGAGTTTTCGTGGTGGAAAATGAGATATAGGTATTCTTTTTGACTCTCCAACTCTACTGCAAACAGGAATAAAAATCATCTCTCTAAATAATTATTAATAATTTTACTTCCATTTCTTCCTGTCACAGCCAAATGGCATTATTCATTAAATTAATACTCTCTTTAAAGTTATTCAGTCTCCTTTACAACTCTCCCCTCCTTCTAATTATGTACTGGACTTATTCTATATATATATCAGGGTCTCTGCTTACCTCCTGGGGGAAGAATCTTCACTTCTGCATCTACCCTATCAACCTTCTACTTCCTTTTCCTTCTCCCCTTCAAGCAGCTAGCCTAAGTCAGGACTTAGTTAAAAGACGTGTCTTATGCTTAAGGAAGATTGGTGTGTTAATAACTAACATAGTCTGTTTGACTTTAATTTCTGAATGTGATAGTAGGACTGACTGTGTCTGACAATGACTTTTCTACCCCTCCCCCCAAATAAAAGTCAGACCACTTACTGGAGGCTGAAATTTCATCCGAATGTTTTTTTAAGAAAAGAATGGGAGACAAAAATAAAATGGCATTTTGATCACTTCCCACAAGTGACTATTGAATACATATATCGTTCTTATTTAGATCTCACAACAACTCTGTGTAGTAGGCATCATCTCACAGACAAGTACACTGAGACTCAGAGAGATTGAGTAATTTTCCCAGAGCCACACAGCTGATACAGTTCAGAGCCAAGATTTGACCCTAGTCTGTTAGACTCCAACCCAAGGCCAGTGCTCTTTGTACTCTGTGGTACCAACTCAGCAGTACTGCGAGGGTTATAAGGCACGTTTAGGTTCCCAAGGGACCTAAAAGAGTTAAGTGCCTCAGTTTTAAAAAATAATCTTTCCCCACCTTTTAAAACTAACTTGGCTTTCTTCTTCCTAAGGCTCAGTCAGAGTTACCAAAGTAATAGATTACCTGAGACAAACAACTAGTCAAGGTTCTGAAGATGGTAGCCTTGAGGAGCTGTGGAACAGGCTCGATCCTGAAAAGAGAGACATGCATGTGAATCTGGAAACCTTCCAGGCCATCATGAGAGAATGGATAGCTCACTGCAGAAACAAATGGTAATCATCGTCCCAGCAGGATGTGTTTTCAGGTTCTGTTTTAACAATTGCTTACAATGAATGCTAATCACTGTTTTCTGTGCTGATGGAAACACTGTAATCTGGTGCTTTTCACATTTGAGTGAGCACTGGAATCACCTAAATGGTATTCTACCTGATTGTTGGGTATCTCCACCATGATTGAGTAGGTCTGGGGTTAAGCCTGATAATTTGCATTTCTAGCATGTTTCCAGGTGACACTGATACTGATGGGGGGAGTTGGTGGGGGGGTGACGGGCACACTTTGAGAACCTATTATGTTAATTATGATAACATTCATTTATTGTGATTAGGGGCAGCACATATTATTACATTCTTCTGGCATAGGAGTCAAGCAAGTTATTGGTACTGACCACCAAGTCACCAAATGAATCTAACTTCAGCATGAACTCCCTTTTAAGGTCAGTGGGGAGATGTAGTCAGTGAGTGTAATTTAGAAGCCTAGAATATAGGGAGGCTAAAAGGAAAAGGAAAGGATGGTGAAGCTGAGAAAGGAGAAGGAGAATGGTACCCATGAGATCAGGTGCCCTGGGCGGATACTGGAGAAGCATCATCTTCTTTCACAGGAAGCCTAATCCTTTGGCTTTTACTCAGCCACCAATCTCCAGCTACCAGCTGATATGTACTAGGGGTTTTCTTAAAGAACGCTTTAAGCCCAAACGGTGGCAAAACTTGCTAGATTTCATGCGGGGTTAGGATGTATATGTTGCAGGAAGGGGGACCCGTTCCGGGGCCTGAGAGTGGACTCTTGTCTAACACTCAGAAATGAATTGTCCAAGGAGACACGTGTGCTGACAAAGCAAGAGACTTAATTGGGAAGCGGTGCCCAGGTGGAGAGCAGCAGGGTAAGGGAACCCAGGAGGACTGCCCTGCCACGTGGCTCGCAGTCTCGGGTTTTGTGGTAATGGGGTTAGTTTCCGTGTTGTCTCTGACCCATCATTCTGACTCAGGATCCTCCCTGGTGGCGTGCGCATCCCTCTGCCAAGATGGGTTCCAGCGTGCGGGTTTCTGGGAGGTTGGCAGGACATAGAGTCTCTTCCTTCCTCTTTTTGGCGCCTCCCACATTCTCCTGGTTAGTTTTCTGCGGTAGCACTGTGTGGTGTTTTTTTTTTTTTTTTTTTTTTTTTTTTTTTGTCTGTGTTGGGTTTTTCGTTGCTGCACACGGGCTTTCTCTAGTTGCGGCGAGCAGGGGCTACTCTTCGTTGCGGTGCGTGGGCTTCTCGCTGAGGTGGCTTCTCTTGTTGTGGCGCATGGGCTCTAGGCGCACGGGCTTCAGTAGTTGTGGCTCATGGGCTCTAGAGCGCAGGCTCAGTAGCTGTGGTGCACGGGCTTAGTTGCTCTGCGGCACGTGGGATCTTCCCAGATCAGGGCTCTGACGGAGATGTTGTTTGTTATACACGAGTTAATTGTGAAGGCAAGATAAATATATATATAAATATCTAATCTTACTAGTAATCAAAGAAATGCAAATAAAGAGAATATTATCATTTTTGCCCATCAGGTTAACAAAGATTTAGAAGAATGACTCTATCCCATGTCATCAGGGCAGGTGGAGAAATAGGCCCTCTCCTACTTTGTTGGTAATAGTGTAAGTTGGCACAGTTTTTCACGGGCAATTTAGGAATGTGTATCAAACACTTAAAAATATGTAATGTGGTCAAATAATGTAACTTCAGGAAAAATAACCAATCATATACTCTATATATGCAGAATGTTGTTTATGATAGTGATAAATATAATATGGAAATATTTAATAGCAGATATTTGGACAAATGACTTACAGTACTTCCATACACTAGAATCCTAATTAGTCACTCAAAATTATAATTAGATAAATATTTGACAAGAGAAATATTCATATGTATTAATTTCAAACTATCGGCCATAGATCCGTATATGTAGTACGATCCCTTATTTGTCAAGAAATAAAAATATGCACAGAAAAGTCGGGAGGGATATACTCCAAAATGATTATCTCTGCATGATGACCTTAAGTTTGTGTCCTCTTTTCTTATGAATTTTCTATTCTTACTAAAATATTTAGGTTTGATTGTGTAATAAAAATATCAGTAATTCATTTATAAAGTGGAGTGAGGGCTAAAGAGAAAACTTATTTTTATAACACAAAGAAAGGAAAAGAGAAAAATATGGGAGATATAAATACAAAATATCGGAACAGAAACTCAGAAATGGTGATGGATGTAGATCTAGGAATAGTAAGAGTGATGTCTGAGTTACTCTGCTCAGTCATCTTCTGACAGACATCTCACATTGAAATGCAACGGGATGTAAGTACAAATTTAGTGGCTTTTGTAGCTGCTCTAGAGAGGTCATCTAAGGGTTTGGCATTGAGAAAGATTAAGTGATAAAACTAAAATCATAGTATAAAGACTTTTGGAAAAGAAATGGTTGAAATTTTAATATGTTTATTTTGGGGGTTAGAGCTAGCATTGGTGTCCTGGATAGAGGCCTGTGAAGAGGGTTCCCCAAATTTCAGGTGTGAAATGTTCCAAGGTACAGTTAGTCTAGGTTCAACTTGATTATTCATGGGAAAGAACACCATCAGTGTATCCCAAAGTATTAGTTGTTCGTGTCTTTTCCTTCCCAATTCTTTAAGGCCCAAGGTCTTGCTACCTCTACAAGTGTCCACTTATCCCTTTAAACTACATCAACTTCCTGACCCACTGAGACCTCCCATCCCCTAACCACAGCTGCTGTACATCGACACCTACCTACTTCTGTGCGCACATTCTCTTTTCATGTTAGATTAAAAGTTTATGGAAAGTGGAGGTACGCCTTATGTTTCTTTTCTATGACCGTATTTAAGCACAGTGTTGGGTTCCAAGTAGTTGCTGAATGAATAGATGGTTTTAAAATTCAGAAAGAAAGACCTGAATAAGAAAGTACAGAACACAACTGAAAAATTAGCTAAGCTTTGGTTTGACAAAGAATCCTAGCTCATTGGTTTTGTTTTTTGGTTACAGGGAAGGAGTGAATAATGGATCAAGCAGCAGAACGGGTAATTCTGCTTTGGAACAGGACAGCAGAAAGTCAGGTGGAGCGAGTATGAATGTGTGTCTTTGGGATTGTTCTGCCACTTTCTTGTGGTTTGGAGAAATGGATTTTTCATAAACCTCTCTTATATGTGTTTCAGTTAAGATGACCACAGATATAACAGAGTCTGTATCACGGAGCTTTGAGGCTTTGGGTGGAGACATGTTTAAAGGAGTCTTGTAAGCATTCTTACTTACAATGCTTTCTTAAGTGCCTCAAGTTTTCTTATTTATTTCATAGATTTATGTATTTTATTTACAATAAAGTCACTTAGCTCTTCTTGTGTGTGTGTGTGGTAGGGCTAACATAATTTACTTTTAACTTTTACCTATTCTATCCCAATTGCATTAGAAGTAGTTTCACTAGGAACACAAATTATGGAAGATTAGTATGACATGAATTAACATTTTCTCACTCATGAAACACTTCTCCTTCTTTGACTTCATGTGTTTTCCATGGAAAACAAATTCCATTTGAAGTACAATTATGACATTGACCTTAAGCTCTTTGGAGGATTACTTTTTTATTTTTTATTTTTTTTGCGTTACGTGGGTCTCTCACTGCTGTGGCCTCTCCCGTTGCGGAGCACAGCCTCCGGACACGCAGGCTCAGCGGCCATGGCTGACAGGCCCAGCCGCTCCACGGCATATGGGATCTTCCCGGACTGGGGCACGAACCCGTGTCCCCTGCATCGGCAGGCGGACTCTCAACCACTGCGCCACCAGGGAAGCCCTGGGGGATTACTTTTAAAGCACTTCTTTAATAGATACTTTTAGATATGAATGAGAAAAGCTGTTTTCTGCTAAATGTGAGTTTTAGATATTAAGGGGAGGTGACTCTATCCTTCCTTAATATTATTTTTTTGCCACACACCACATGGCATGTGGCATGTGGGATCTTAGTTCCCAGACCAGGGATCGAACCCACGCCCGCTGCATTGGATGCACAGAGTCTTAACCACTGGACCTGTCCTTGCTTATATTTTATCTTTGCCACTTCAGGTTTATCCATGCGAAAATGGTGGAGTAGGACCCATGTAGCCAATCTGTGCTAAACTCTAAGAAAATATGGCAAAGAGGAAGAGAAGGCCTGGGACTCCATGAAACACACAGTCCTGACTCTCACAGGGTTTATGATCCCATGTCAGGGGCCAGAGTGACACCCACAAACATTAACAAGCTGTAGCAAATTATAAGAAAGATGAGTCCTACATTTTGAGCTTCAGGCTACAATTATAAGACTCTAGGAATTGTTTCCTAGTTAAAGGCCTATTCAGACCTGCCAAGATTCCTGACTGAAAGAGTACAGTGTCAGTTTATTTCAGGACTTTCCATAACCCAGGCAGAAATAGGAACTCTTCAGTGTAGACAGCGGCAGGTGTTGGGAGCAAAGTGGAAAGGAGGAAATAAAAGCTGTAGAAGTCGACTTCACTAGTGGCAGGTGCTAAATATCTGGGAATTTTGGAAAAATCTTTGATGCTATTGTAATAGGTTCTTGAATAAATACTGTGTAAATAAACTACACTTATGAGGATGAATGAAGACAAAGTAGAAAATCTCACAGGAATATTTAAGCCTGTTTGGGCTTAACCATTCGCCTTACTTTGATAGGAGGGGATTAGAGATGTTGAAGATTATTCTCATTCATTCTTTCACCTGCAGAGAGGTGCCTGATTTGATTACCTGTGTAGCAGACCTGCATTTCAACAAGCAGAAATTGGAGGAGGAAAATAATAAGCTTAAATTGGCATTAGAAAGCTTAGAAGACGCTAACAGCCAGTTATCAGAGGACTGTACTGAAATGCGCCTTCAGATAAAAAGGTGAGCCGTGATGGGGTTCCTGTGTGCTGGGAGCTTTCAGTTCTTTTTCCTTTTTTAAAAAAATAAATCTGTTTCTTTTTGAGATATAATTCACATAGCAGAACATTCACCCTTTTAAGGTATACAATTAATTCAGTGGTTTTTAGTATGTTCACAAGGTTGTACAGCCGTCACCATGATTTAATTCCAGAATAGTTTCATCACTCCAAAAAGAAACCCCATGCTGATTAGCAGTCACTCTCCATTTCGCCCTCGTCTCAGCATCTGGTAACCACTAATCTGCTCTCTCTCTGGGTTTGCCTGTTCTGGGCATTTTCCTGTAAATGGAATCACAGAGTACGTGACCTTCGTGTCTCGTTTCTTTCACTGAGCATCACATTCCCAAAGCTTATCCATGTCGCAGCATATATCACTGCTTCATTCCTTTTATGGCTGAATAATATTCCATTGTATGGCTATACCTCAGTTTGGACCCTTGGTTTATTTCCACTTTTGGACTCTTATGAATAGTACTGCTATGAACATTTGTGTACAAGTTTTTATGTGGACATACGTCTTCAGTTCTCTTGGGTGTATCCCTAGGAGTGGAATTGCCGGGTAGTAACCTATACCGAGCGTTGTGAGGAGCTGCCGAACTGTTTTCCAAAGCAGCCGCACTATTTTACTTTCCCACCGGTAAGGTTTGTTAGTTCTTTTCTAGCGATGATGTTCTCTATGTCATTCGATCTCTGTGTAAGACCAGTAGGCCTAAGGATCAGGAGTGAATCCATCCCAACAGCCTGTGGTTCGGTAGAACTCTTACTCTATGCAAAGTCCCGTGCCAAGTATTATGAGAGATACATTGATGAGTCATGTTTAAGATGTACCCTCAGGGTACCTGGAGCCTAGAAGGATGATAAGAATTTCATGATCTTAGCTTAAGATAGGAGGGGATAACGGACCTTGGAGACATACCGGATAAAGTGTCAGATGCTGGTACAATAGGTTGCTGGGAGATGCTTGAGCGTCAGGAAACAAGCAACATGGTTCTCACAAAGTATGTGTGTACAGATGTTGTAGGCCTAAAATTCTGAACAGAAAAGTTCTAAGTTAACTTGAAAAGACAGTAAAGCATTCTGACCATGAACTCTTACCCTCATAATTTTTGACCAGCCTCCAAACCGATCTATAAAATTAAAAAAATATATGCTAACCTTTGGCTTCCCTGGTGGTGCAGTGGTTGAGAGTCCGCCTGCCGATGCAGGGGACAGGGGTTCGTGCCTCGCTCTGGGAGGATCCCACATGCTGCGGAGCAGCTGGGTCCGTGAGCCATGGCCGCTGAGCCTGCGCGTTTGGAGCCTGTGCTCTGCAACGGGAGAGGCCACAACAGTGAGAGGCCTGCATACCGCAAAAAAAAAAAAAAAAAAAAAAAAAAAAAAAAAAAAATATATATATATATATATATATATATATATATATATATATATATATGCTAACCTCAAGCTCTCTCCATTCCGTAATTGGCTTATTTATTATTTATTTGAAATATAATAATTCAAAGTTTCTTTAACAAAGCAAACAAAGTATGCTTTGGGTGAATGCGCCAGGCAGGGCTTTTGGCTGCAAGCACCAGAAGCCGACTCTGGTTAAGTTAAGCAGTGAAGGCATGTCTTGAAGGGAACTGGGTAACTTGCAGGATGGACAGAAAGGCTAGAGAATCTGGATGGACAGCGGAAATGCCAGTGTCTACAGAATTAAGCCTCCTCTTTTCTACCCCACCCCCAATTCCCACCCCCCCACACAATCCTTCAGGAAGAGCCTGTTTCCTGTCGGCGCTCCCAGCCTATTTTTGATATTGGCTGTTGTCCCATCATGGTATAGTTTGCCTTCTGTGTTAATGTGTCCTCGTTAATGGGAGGAACCGTGTCTTATTTATCCTGGTTGCCCCAGCACTTAGTAGAATGTCTGCCATAGAAGAGCAGTCCCTTCCTTCCAGTTGCCTGCAAACCAGAAATCTCTGTCTCCTTTTACTTCCCCAGACTTCACTTCTACATCAAATAGCAAGTCCTGTTAATTTACCCACTTTATCTCTCGCAGATAGATTTACTTCCTTCCATTCCCATAGCTGCCACTCAGTTCAGGTCAGCATCACCTTTCACCTGGGTCACTGCAGCAGCCTCCTGGTTAGGTTCCCCTCCTTTTCCAAAGCTTGTGCCACCCCAGCAGGCAGGTTCCTCCTAACTGCCAGTCTGACCACATCATGCCCCTGCTGTAACCACTTCAATGCATTCCTTTCGCACTCAGGGTAAAATCCGAAGTCCTTCATCTGGTTTGCAAACCCCTTCACGATGGGGCCTCTGATGCCTTGTCTCTACCTCCCGTTTTCCCCTCTATGCTCCAGCAATATCGGACTGCTTGCAGTCCCTCAATGAGCTTCTGTTCTGTCCCCTCTGTCCCCCTCTGTCCCCCTCCCCTTCCTCCTTCTCATTATCTGAGCTGTCTTCCTTTTATAGTGTCTACAGAACTTGGGTTCACTCCAGCCTTGCTTCTTATTATACTGTAATAGCAATTATGATTGTCTGTTTACCTTACTAGACTCTAAGTTCCAGGAGGGCAGAGTTCTTAGGATTGGGTTCATCTTTACCTTATTCAATGCCTATTAGAATGAATGGCATGGAGTCGGAGCTCAATAAATATTGATTGAATGATCAATGTAATTTCTTAGTAAGGAAAAAATTATACCTTCTTCAAGACCCTGCTCAGAAAACAGTTTATAATCTTTTGGGAGTACAAATAGGTAATTCCATGATACAGATTACCATAATACATTTAATAGGTTTTCCTTTGTTGGACATTTAGTTTCTTTCCGATGCTTTGTTATTGTAAACAATGTTGCAGTAAACCTTTTAAATAAAATATATGATATAAAGACTATCTGTAACTACTTGTTTGTTTAGTTGTCATCTCCTTCACTAGTATGTAACCTCTCTAAGGTTACACCATGTCTCTTTTGTCCAACATCATGGGTCCTCTTGCAAGGTACAGCCCCTGATCATGATATTATTCAATAACTGCTTGTGGGATTGCATTAACTACTATTACATCTTATTAGTAGAAGGAAAGAACCGTGTGATTCAGCCAGTGATGGATTTCAAAGGGAGCCTCCAAATCTCTATCTTCAGGAATATGTTTGTTTCCTTCTATCCTTTTTCCCCCCACCATGCTCCACCCAAATCCCTTCCTTTTCCAAGGACTGTGGAAGATCTTGTGTAAGTTTTTTTTTTTTTTTTTTTTTTTACTGTTGTTGGCATCTGGTTTGAGTTTTCAGTGGTTTTCAACTTGGGTTTAAAAATAGTCCGTGGCTTTACTTAGTATCTTTGACGGTTATATTTGAGGTTTTGCTCATTGCCTTCTCTCCCCACCCCACAGTGCCCACCAGGCTATTATAAGAACAAATCTGTTAAGAGAAGAACTGGAGGAACTGAAAATTAGTATGAACGCTTCAGAAGAGCAGAAGACCATGATTGTAGCCCAGAACAAACAATTAGTAAGTCATCCAAGTACTTTGAAATGGACCTATATTAATAGTTTATATAACTAAAATCCAAGAGGGTTTATTTGGAAACAAAAATCAGAAATCAGTAGACTGATGAATGAATTGGTAACACCTTAGAAAAATAAAGGCAGGTAGGATAAAAAACTGTGTTTTCCTTTTCAACCAGGATTAAAATTCTTTACAAATTAGTCATATTTGCGATGATTTGTGAAGATCTAGAATGCCTTCTGAAGTTAACAGGCGAATTCATAAATATCTGACACTAGAAACCACTTACATTTTCCAAAAAGTTTTCTCTGTCAAACTTTCACCTTTTTCTCAGTTTTTTTTTAATCCATTTTCTCAGCACGTACAGATTAGTAATTAGTTCCATTAATCAGTCCTTATGCTAAAGAAGCACAGGCTTGTAATTTTTAGAGCAAAACATTATTTAGACTAAGCTTTAATTCAACTACCAGAGAAGCAATTCTTTTTATTGGGAATGTTAAACTATTATCTAGAGCTTTAGTAATAATCTTCAAAATCCTTCCATCAGTATTTGCGCATTGCTAACCATGGTGGGGGGTCAGCTGAAAGTCATTCAGACTAATTTATTTTTAGGTCTAAGTCATCAGAAGACTTGGATTCCAGGCCTGTGTCTTTCACTCATGATTTCCTACAACCAACACAACTTAGCTTAGCTTTTGCCTCAACAGTCAAATCTGGGGACTGGACTCATTGAGTGTCAGGTGACTGCAAGTCTCTGTGAATGCATTACAGCAAAGACTCATTCTGGGACCACTGAGGAGCTTCTATGTGGAAGCCATGTAGAGCAATGATCAAGAGCCCACCCTTGGGTGTCAGGCAGTGGGCATCCAAGTCTCGACTCTGAGGGCTATCTAACTTTAGGCAAACCACGTAACGTCTTTAAGCCTCAGAGTTCCCCTGTGCAAAGTGGACATGGCAATACTGCCTCCTTTAAGGCTGGGAGGATTAAATGAATTAGTACATGTAAAGCAGTAATGTCCTCTTTCCTCCTGGGGCTAGATGTTAGCTGCTACTAAAGTGCAGAGTCCTAGATAGACAGTCCTAATCCTTTGCACTTTTACCATTCAATGTTTTACAATTTCAAAAGAATTTTTAATATTTCCTCTCATTGGTCCTCACAGAGATTCTGTGAGGTAGAAACAGAAGCTGATATTCTTTTTTTTTTTTGCTATTCTTCATTTTAAAAAATTAATAGAGTTATAGCTAAAGTTTAGAAATGTTTTGATTATTCAAAGTCCATTGTCTAATAAATGGTAGAGTGAGAACTGAACTCAGGTCTTCTGATTCCAGCTATGTGGTGTGTATGTTCCTTCGTTCTTATACCAATGACATCCTAGCCTGAGATGGCCTCCCTTTTATTTTTATGTTATAAAGGTAGTACCTGTTCGCTCTGTAAAAATAAGAAAATATATATTAGCAAAGAAAAAACAAAATCCCACAAAATCTTTACCCTACCCTATCCACAAGATTTACTGTTAACATTTTGGTGTATATCCTGTCCTGGAATATGTTTTCTTCTGATGGTTCTGAATTTAGGGCTCCTAATTATAAAATGATTTTTGATGTTCCTATGTTCTGGTAATGTTGAATCTGAGAATATCCACAGCTTCAAATAGAAAGCTAGTACTCTTTGATTTCAAGGTGCTGTTTAAATAGATGAGTTCACACTATCTGTCATAAGCAGATGGCGGTAAAGTAGCAGGGAAAAATACCACGCTGTTTTCTTTTGTTTTTCATCTTTCCTTTCCTGTCATAGTTAGATTGAGTCAAGAAGACTGACTTTTCACTGATCCCAAGAAACTGAAGCCAAAGGCTTAACCCCGTATTGAGAATATTTTAGGCTAGGATTATTTGTGGTATGTCAATGCCATATTTAATGTTGATAAAAAGAAAAAATGTTGATAGCCCTGGAAGTAAATATTTGGTATTTTCATAAACTTCTCAAATACTTTTAAATTATTTTTCTCTTAATAAATCAGGAGGCAGAAAACCGGGCTCTGATTCTTAAGATTCGGACTCTCCAAGAAGAGGTATGTTGAAATTGTGAAAAGGGCACAGATAAGCATATGGAAATCATGCAATCATGGGTGCTGACCCTGGGTTAAATATAAATCATGTGAATTTCAGGCTCCTGTGGACCAAATACCAGGTTGCTTTGTCAAATGATAAGTGAGGAAGAGTAGACAGGGTTTTCCTGTCTGGACAGAAGTATGTTATACCTTTGTAATCATCCATGGTAGAAATGGGATGTAAGAAATTCAGAGTTAAGATGAAATGAAATTAACTCATCCAAAAACTATACAAATCAAGAAGGAAAGTATAGACATTATCTAATGATTTTCTATTATTATTCCATGAAACTAGATGGAAAAGGTCTTTGAGTCTAAGACCCAGATCTTAAATTCACTGACAGTCTAACCTTGGAAAAGCCATTTATCTTTTGAGGGATCAATAATACCTATTCCCTACAGTTATTTTAAAGATTAAGATAATGCATGTGAAGCCATTTGGTTAACCATAATATACCTCATATATATTAGGAAATACTAGTAAAATCGCTAAAAAAAGAAAAATTCTATGCAATATATATTTTTAAGCAACAGAATTAAAACATTGAAAGAACAGGTAGCAAAGCTACCAGAAAGTTACTATTTTGGAGGAAAATTCTCTATAGGTACCTTTTGAAAGTTAATCATTATGTACGGTTTTTTGTTTGGGTTTTATATAAGTTTATTAGATGTATTTATTAAGCTGTGGTGAACAGTCTGATGAGTTTTCCAATTTATGGCCCAAGTGGACATTAAAAAAAATCATAGTAGATAGGAAAGGAACAAGTAAAGATTGGAAAGAAACCCTGTGTTAGATTCAGACATGTTACAGCTACAAGACCAGGTTTCCATGAAACTAATGCTTTACAGTGAAGCTCCCAATGTAAGATATTTTTGTCCTCATATTTCAGATGATTGACTAGCATCAAAGAATTGTACTATACCAATTTAGAATTGAGCTAGAAGGAAGGAGACTTAGAACCCTTCATCATGAGATAGCATTACAATTATTGATTTACATTAGGAAAGGCTTATAGATGTCGCTAAGAATCCTTTAGGAAGTAAAAATCAGATGCAACGTGAAGAGTAATGGCACGATGGTTCGGGTAATTATTCACTTACATTTATTCGTTTGTTTATTATACACACATTCATCGGGAGATAGACTCTATTCTAGGTGTTAAGGATACAGACTTAAACAAAATAGCCCATGTGACACTAGCATGTTAGGTGGTGATTAGTGCCACAGAGAAAAGAAGAGCAGAAAGCAGAGTTGTGGGGAGTGCAATTTAAACTAGGGTGGTTAGGAAAAGTAGAACGGTGAAGTGAATTATTTGGTTAAAAACTAGAGGTTAAAAACTAGGAGGTTCGGGCTTCCCTGGTGGCGCAGTGGTTGAGAGTCTGCCTGCCGATGCAGGGAACACGGGTTCGTGCCCCGGTCCGGGAGGATCCCCATGCCGCGGAGCGGCTGGGCCCGTGAGCCATGGCCGCTGACCCTGCGTGTCTGGAGCCTGTGCTCCTCAACGGGAGAGGCCACAACAGTGAGAGGCCTGCGTACCGCAAAAAAAAAAAAAAGAAAAAAGAAAATACTAAGAAGTAGGGGAGAGCCAAGGGAATTGGAGGGGTGTGGAAGAGAGAGATTGTAACGATTGACCATGGAAGAATTTAAGCTGAGTCGAGAGGGAATGGAGCTCACGGGAAGGTGGAAGGATAATGAGAACGTAGTAGGATCAATGGATTGTAGGCTCCAGTGGGGATTGAAGGTTTGCTGATGCACAAAGAAGTAACCTGGAAAGACAAGAAATGGTGGTTGAAGAGTGAGATGTTGCAATTAAGATAATGGAGGGATCCCAGTTGCTGGTAATGACAACTTTGAAGGTGTGACTAGGGAGTGAGTGCTCGAGGTGAAATGGAAAATAAGAAGGGATTGCTGGGAGTATTCCTGGATGATCACGTTAAAAGGATTGTGTTATTTTTGGACAAAGTCTAAAGTTTTGTCCCTTAATTTAAAATGGATTACAGTGTCAATGATGAAAATACTACTTCCTAAAAAACATTTTGTGATTTCCTTTTATTTTTTTGGTCTGAATCTAAGAATACTATCTTATTTTACATTAGAATGCTAAGAACATTATGGATATATATAAATTGGAAAAGAAGATTGAGGAATTGTCTAAAACTGAGAAACACCATCAAGTAAGCACTTCTCAAATACTGGTAAAATATTTTCTTTCATCAAACTAGTATTACTTTTTGAAGGTGTCTATGACTCATTGACACAATAACCTTTCGTTATCAATTTTGAAATTTGTACTGCTCTAGATATCTGAGTTATATAAAAAGCAGTTTCTCAATGTAGCAGCTTTACTGATATATAATACACATGCCATTAAATTCACCCACTTAAAGTATATGAGTCAGTGGTTTTTAGTATATTCAGAATTATGCAACCATCACCAAAACCAATTTTAAAATACTTTTATCATCCAAAAAGAAATCCCTTTAGCCGTCACTTGCCATTCCTCCCCAACCCCAGACAACCACTAGTCTGCTTTCTATCTCCATGGATTTACCGATTCTGGACATTTCATATAAATGGAGTCGTATACATCAGATGGTCTTTTGTGATTGGCTTCTTTCACTGAACATAATGTTTTCAAAGTTCACTCATGGAGGAGCATATATCATGACTTCATTTCCTTTTATGGCTGAATAATATTCCACTGTATGGAAATAGCACATTTTGTTTATCCATTCATCAGTTGCTGGACATTTGGGCTGTTCCTACTTTTTTACTATTATGAGTAATGCTGCTATGAATAGTTATGCACAAGTTTTTGTGTGGACATATATTTTAATTTCTCTTGAGTATATACCTAGGAGTGGAATTACTGTATCATATGATAACTCTATGTTTAACGTTTTGAGGAACTGCCAGACTTTTCCCAAAATGACTGCGCTATTTTACATTTCCACCAGCTGTGTATGAGGGTTCAAATTTCTCCACATCCTTGCCACCCCTTATTATTATTTATACTTGTTATTATAGTGACAATTTCTAATTTAACAGTATCTGATTTTGCAAATCCCTGAGTTAGGGAAGATTTCAGCTATTGTACCTTCTTAATGCAGAAAATGAGGAGAGATGGGGGAAAAAATCTATCTTGATTTTCTAATTCAATTCTATTGCCTTAAGGAATGATATCTTACAAAAATGATTTTTATCTATATTACATCTAGAAAGTCTATATTTTGTGTATTTTTGTTTTATCTGCAATACATTATTATCAGGAAACAAGACAATTGTCATTAAATTCAAGAATTTGTGTCATGCTTATTCTCATCTCTAATGGTTTATTTGAACAATATTTTTTGTTGTAGTATGTGTTTGAAATGATGATGTCCTTAAATTTCATATCTATATGAGAAATTCTCAATTTTCTTAGCAGACACCCCAATTCCATGTGGGTATGTACATATACATATATTATAGCAGTTATAATTTAGACATTAAAATTGATTTTATTCTAGGAATGACTGTTTTGGAAAACACAACTGTCATAAACTAGTGAAAAGAACCAGAAGACACGGATTCAAATCCTGTCTTCTCGACTTAAAAGCTTTGTAACCACAAGCAAGTAGTTAACTTCTCTAAATCTCAATTTTCTCATCTATTAAATGGGTACGATAGTTTCTACCTCATCCACAAGCTTGTTGGAAACTCAAATGAGATGATTATGTGAAGATACCTTTAGAACTATAAAAGGATATCAAATATATATGATTATGATGATGATGATTCTACTTCTGACTATGCTGATTATTTTTCCAGGTTTTCCATTCAATCAATATACATTTTAATCAATTACATTCTATTTAGAAGCCTACACCAACAAGCTTGCTTTTGGTTTGAATAAACTGATATATCCTTAATATTCACTTTGCTAAAAGAAATCTTGAACATTTTTAAACTATGTTTTTAAAAGAGGAAGAGCTTTCTATATGTCCATATGGACTCTGTTCGTGTCCTATCTAGATTTTTAATTTCATCAAAAAAATGAAGACTCTCTATGTCCTCTTATTATATGAAGTGTGAAATAGTGGGAAGAGCCCTTGGCTGGAGTTGGTGACTCAGATTCTAGTCTCCATTCTGTCACTTACTGGGTGTGACTCTGGGCAAGTTTCTGGGTAGTTCTGAGGTTCAATTTCCTTCCTGGTAGAGCAAGGGCAATGACCCTGACCTCAAGGGTTGTTGTGCGGCTAATGTGAATGTTCTTTATAAAGTGAAAAACACATGCACATTAAAGGTGCCAAAGAAACATGTCTCCCTGTTGCATGATTTTGTGGCACTGTCCTTTACCAAAGCAATGTCCCAATGGCCTTTCCTAAATGTGTTTCTTTTCAGATGCAGTTACACACATATGAGAACACTTTGCTTAATAAAGATGCAAGTTTGCAGAAGGTTGGTCCTGTCTCTTCACATGAGGGCCTGTGGGACTCACTAGCTCTCTCCAAGTCATAAAGAAAGGAGATGGTCATTTGTGTAACTTCACCCCTGTTAACATATCTGATTCTAATATTCTGTCACAAGACATTTCTTTATTTGTAAGAACAAAAATATTCTTCTGAGTGAAGAATACTGACTTCTCCATCTGGGATGTTTTAACGTATCCTCTGTAAATTCTGGTGATGTTCATCCCTTTATTCAACAAATACTAGTGTGCCAATTTGCCAGTCATTGGCTAGGTAGTGGTGATGCAATTTTAATTCATAACAACACAAATGAGTGTGCAGTCAGTCATTTTAGGGAAAAAGAAGAATATATCCTCAGTTATTTTCTACCTAGTTTGATTGATTGATTTGATAGATAGATATTATTCTATTTATCTTTGTGTCCTGTGATTATAGCCTATCTGGTAACAAAGTTTGCCGGTTACCAAGATGCTGGTTATGGTGGCTTTAAAAGACCCAGGAAGGATACACACTAAGTTAATAAACTTCCACATTCCAAGATAGGAGAGTGAAAAAAGAGCAGTATTTCACTTCTTTTCCTTCCCCTGCAGTTTATGAGGTTTCAAAGGAGCCATTCACGGCTTGTGGACATTGACCAAGATACTGAATATTGTACCAACTGTATCACCTCATCGTGGGTGTTCTCACTCCCCATGTAGTGCCAGGGGGTAGTGGTGGTTGCTCACTTCCTCTGTAACTCTGGTCTTTCCACCATTTCGCACTCCTGCCCAGCACTCATAACGCACTTCTCATGCTCCAGGCACCATGCTAGTCGTGGGATAGAACTATAGGTCAGACACTGACTGTACCCTCTCGTCTTGCAGTACGAAACTATGGTTTTAACAGAGATATGGTTTGAACTGGATAAAATTGGATGCCTTAATAATTCATTAGTCATTCTGCAGGTAAAAAACTGCTTTTTTTCTTAAATGTACCATAGTAATATAATTCTGACTTGGACTTAAGAATTACCTTGCAGGGTATGATTCCACTGGACAGGCAAAGACAGAACATAATTAACACCAGTCAGATACAGCTGCCTTGCTGTCCCATTCTTTTCTGCTTAGTTTTAATCACAAACACAGACGAGTTCAGTTTTCCAATAATGAGATTAGTAGAAGGTCTCATCATCTTTGGGCATTTACAGTTCTTCAGATTGATAGTCTAGTAAATACAATTTAGTGGACTCATACATTTATTTGCTATTAATTCTCTCTCCTACTTTTCAGAAGGATTTAAGTATAGAAGAACTTAAGTCAACCATCATAGAATATGAAAACGTTATAGAGGTATACCATAATTATCTCACAACTTGCAAGGTGGGGTTATTAAACGTAAATGTGAATGTCCCACTAGAGTAACACGTGCGGCCTAATGTTGTATGTGATTTCCAGAACTTACGAGGGGAGAAAAACAAACTGGCTCATGAGTTACAGCACTTGCAACAGGAACTCATCGTGTAAGTACAGAGCACCCCTTCACCAGCCTTCTGTCATGTGCCCCCGCCCTACATTCTTCACCTACCGAGCTATGTGCAGTTCTTTGAATGTGCCACGTTCTTTTCTTCTGTACCTTTGTAAGTGATATTTTCTCTGCTTTTCTCCTAAGAGGACGAATTCCTTCACAAGTTTTCCATTACCCTGCCTTACCCTTCCTTGCTTTTCTGATACCTTTAGATTAAGTAATCCTTCTGAGTTCATGCATGGCACGTTATTCTTACTTCTTTCCTAGCACCCACTACCTTATATTATAATCGTTTGTTTCTGATTTTGTGTCACGTGCTAGTCCAGGAGTCCATAGGTAACAAAAATGAGTGCAGTCAGTGGGGTAAGTGCACATACTTACATTAGGGAAGTGACGATGAGGAAAGTGCATTATCCAGGTAAAGATGGGGGGTTACTCTGTTTAGCTCCAGATAATTGTTACATCAAGAATATATGGACCCAGTGTGGCCACATGTTCCCATTTTTTAAAGAAAAGCCAGAAATCTAGATTTTTAGTGAAAATTTTAACAATTTTAACTATTGGCTCCAATTCTTAAGAAAAAGAAAATATAGCTTACCTGTTTGCAACCACCTGGAGTCACTAGTGTGTGCAGCTCCTGGAGGGCAGGGACTACCTCTTTCTATTTATTTATGTATTCATTCATTCATTCATTTATTTATGGCTGTGTTGGGTCTTCATTGCTGCACGCAGGCTTTCTCTAGCTGCAGTGAGCAGGGGCTACTCTTTGTTGCCGTGCATGGGCTTCTCACCGCGGTGGCTTCTCTTGTTGCGGAGCACGGGCTCTAGGTGCGCAGGCTTCAGTAGTTGTGACACGTGGGCTCAGTAGTTGTGGCTCGCAGGCTCTAGAACGCAGGCTCAGTAGTTGTGGTACACGGACTTAGTTGCTCTGCGCATGTGGGATCTTCCCAGACCAGGGCTCGAACCCATGTGCCCTGCATTGGCAGGCGGATTCTTAACCACTGCGCCACCAGGGAAGTCCCAGGGACTACCTCTTATTCCCCTCTGTATTCTTAGGTACCTTATACAATCCTTGGCACACATGGGTGCTCACTGATTGTTTGGTGATAAATAAACCTTATTGTGGTGACTTAAAACATAATATTGGAGGCATACCTAACCAGACGACTATGTTTTTTCTTTTTTTCCCCCAAGGAATGGAATCCAGTTGAATGTCAGTGGAGAGCATAAGACTGTCAACTCTGAAGGAGAAAAATCTCTACATTGTGAACTCTTTCTTGCTCAGTCTGCAGAGGTAGGTGATTATCATCAAATGGAAGGCTTTAAAAAATAATCACCACATGGGATAGCTTGCTATTAAGTGAAGTTCTGTAGCTTGCTGCAAAGCACTCATGACATTTTGAGGGAATCTGTTGATAGTTTATAGAACCTAAGTCTAAAGTCTCTTCGCCTGGAAGAACAGATCTTTTTCAAGTTATGGCTGAAAACTATAGTGAGACTCCAGCATGGGGTTGTGGAAATGTGTGTTCAGTGAATCTGGACTTTAGAAATCTTTATATTCTTTATATTTTTCAGGACAAACTACCTGCAGTGATCCCCAGCCTGGGGTCTGAAAGATAGCGGTAGAGATCCATGAACTATTTTTAGTATTTCTCCAAACCCCCAAAGTAAATGTATCTACCAAAAATAAAGATGCTCAGAAACAAGATGAAATTTCTTTGCTTTAAGATGTAATTGTACCAACACAAATTAATGACACTGATTATTATGTTCTGAACATAAATTAGCATTTTTATATGTTTTGGGTTAATTTTAAAATGGCAAAATGAATTATTGCTTTAAAATCTCCAGTTTGGAACTACCCTGGTGGCGCAGTAGTTGGGAGTCCACCTGCCGATGCAGGGGACACGGGTTCGTGCCCCGGTCCGGGAAGATCCCACGTGCCGCGGAGCGGCTGGGTCCGTGAGCCATGGCCGCTGAGCCCGCGCGTCTGGAGCCTGTGCTCCGCAACAAGAAAGGCCACAGCGGTGAGAGGCCCGCGTAACGCAAAAAAAAAAAAAGAAAAAAAAATCTCCAGTTTGTTCGTAGACCCATTTCTTTACACTAGGGGAGGAAACAGTCGAAAGCTTTCTTGTGGATGAAATGTTGGGACCCACCTCCCTACTATATTTTTACTCCTTTGTACTTTCCAGTTTTGTGCTTTTTATGTTAGGAAATGTTTTATTAGCAAATTGCTTTGTTTCGCTACTTTGATGGTCTTTCCATGTTGGGTAGATGATGGATATGCCCAGAATGTCCTCCTGTTGACAGCTGTGATATGACCTTGAAAGGAGAGAATGTCCTTGGGGCAAATGCTGTTTGAATTTCTCCTGCCAAGGATGCAGGGCAACATATGCTGCCTTCACCTAAGGCCGTCTCAGGCAGCCTCGAACATTCTGCTGAGGGCTGTGCTTTCCTGACATTCTGTTTCAAATACTCATCATTTTTACTGTGTTTTTGATACCAAGCCAAACTGCCAGACTGAATGAAGTGATGGCAAATCTGCCACGGCAATGTGTTTTTATCCCCGGTCCTCCGAGATAATAATGGTGCCAAGATGCCATCCTGTAAAGCTTTAGAGTTCTGAACAGGGGTTAAACAGCTGGCAATGTTTTGGCTCTGAAGTTTATCCCACTAATGGATTAGGAAGTCTTTGCCTTCTAATTGGAATCTGGAATAAGAGCCCTGTGACCTTCTTCCAACAGATAGCAAGAAGAAAGTTAACTTTGTTGTCATATATCTAAAATATGACAGGACATAGAGGCTTTGAGAGAAAGAAATTTGCTTTGTGAAATATCATCTGAGAGTATCTTCTATGAGTGGAGGACAGACAAAAGAAACCAGTCTGTTTTCAATGGGATTTACTGCATGCCCCCCAGCAGTTATTTTTTTCTGTGAATTTCTTTCCCTTCCCCTCTTTTCATAAAATTAGAGCCATAAAATATCACCTACATGTAAATGTTATCTATTGGATACCTGAATTTTCCTTAAGAATGAGTAAATATTAAGTTAAAGCCATCTAAGAGAGAAAATGAAAACAATTTTGGGGGGATATTAGGAGGATTTCATGAGACTATTTAGAACTATTTGATGGGGATAATTACATCGACCCATGGGCATCATTTTCATAAAATAAAAATAATGTTCTTTATTAAGATGACAGAGTTGTGGACATTTTGGTAATTGTTTCAGAACAATGAAACCAAGTGGCAGTGCAATTTAATCAGCTTGTCATCTCTGGACACAATGATGGACCAAGAAATGCTGCTGTTACTGAGAGAACTTGAACAAAAGGGAGTGGAGTTCACAGCTATGCTTCAGAAGCTGGTATTGTATAACATCTGCATATTGTGCTGTTTCACTGGCCAGGAACGTCTGCAGATAATTGACCTACAGTCTGTTTGCTGAGCACAAGCATATCTGTGTGTTGGGACCCAGATTTATCTTACTATGAAATGAGCAGATTTTTCTCAAACCTTCCTGATGTGGATCTTCTAGTTCTGGGTCAATCAGGACTAACGAGTTGACCATTAGATATGGATTGCTTAAGCTTGTTTTTCCTACAGGTTAATCTTTGGTATCAAAGGGCTGAAGATGCAGTATCTGTTGAACAGTTTCCTTCTGGCTAATGGCTAGTACCTCTTTCTCCGTTTAGATTTTTGACTGGAAACTCTAGATGGTCAGAAAAGACAGAGAACAACATTTTCATGTTGGTATTTCCAGTCCCTTTCACAGTACCTAGCATATTCTAGGTAGTATTTAGTTTGATGAATGAAAAAAATCCATGAAAATGCTTGTTTCCTTCTATTTGAGAGGAGAATGAAAATGGGTAGCTTTTATTCTGGAAAACAGTTCTATCCAATATATTCAGCATGTATGGGGCACCTGATGAGAGTTAGCGTCTACACATGGCAACATCCTGGGATAAAGGAAAGCCACTGGGTGGCCTTAGATGACAAGAAACTCTCTGGTGGCTTCCTAAACTACCTGTATAAAACCTTGTCTAAATTACTTCTTCTTATATAATTGCATATGGCTTTCACTGGTTGAAGATGTGGAACTCTTTTTCAGCATGAAGATGTTCCTGAAGTTGAAACACTCATTGATAGTTCCCTACAGTGCGTAACTAGGGCAACTAATCCAGAAATTACTGTGAAAGAAAAGTGGGAGAACAAGCTTACTGTAAGTATTCTATATTTTGTGATTTTCCTGGTTCTTCTTCTACTTTCTTAACCCAGGTAACGCTTATTATACACAGTATCATTTCTAAGACTTTATTGTAGTGTCTGCCATCTCATTCTGGCGATGTGTGTGGAGTGTGCATATATGGGTGACAGAGTGTGATGGTTAAGATAAGTGTGTGTGAGTGTGAGGGTGACAAATGAAAGAGACGGTGTGAGGATATGGGATATGCCTTGGAGAGACAAAGAGTAAATAAGCTGATTTAATTAAAAGTGTATTTTATTTGAATCCTTGCGGGGACTGGCTGGTGTAAGCTTGAATTTTTCCTATCAAAATTCTCTAACTTTGATAGAATGATAATTGTGCAAAAGAATCTTATTCCTGAGACTCTGACAGTTTTATTATACCAGAAATTAGCAGAGTATCAAAAATGGAAACTTCTGAGGTAGCTAGTCCCAGTTTTGTTAGAAAGGAAGCATATAAAAAGAAATCTCTTTAATTTATCCATCACTTATTATCTCTGCTTCTTGACTGCCAGACGACTTCCTAACATCTCTCAGCCCCCTGAGTTAAGCTAAAGCATGAAGTAAACTCTGAAAACTCTGGAATATTAATTTCAACCCTTGCCAAACTTACCTTTTTAAAAAGGTTTTTAATATGTGTTTGAATATGGTAATCAACAAATACTGACTTTATTGCATTTCCTAGTCCCATTATATTCTAAAGCAATTGCGATTATTGATGAAATGATCACGTATCTTAAGAAAAAGAAAGCAAAGCTCAATTTTAGGCACACTATGGGTACCTAATATGTACTTGTTAAATTGAGATGATCAACCCACAGGATAATCAATCTGTAGGCAACTGCGAATTGCTATCTGTTCAATTAGAATTTTAGCGTCCAGTAACCGTGAATGCTATTGAGGTGGGAATGGCCACAGCATGTTATATTGCCTCTTATTTCTTTATATTTAACATTGGAACAGTGGAGTTTGTTTTGTGACTCTTCTTATAGGAATTCAAATATATCAAGGAAGAGAAGCTAAACCTTTGTATATTAATGCTGAACAGCTTGAGAAACCACAAAGAATCCCTTGATAAAGAGTTTGCCGAATTGATAGAGATTCTGAAGAGATTCAGGCTGGAATATTTTTATTTCAGAAAAGAATTTCTTCCCAGGTGATGATCCCTTATATATAAGAAACCCATGCTTTATATACATAACATGTTTGTAATTGTGCCACGGCATTCAGTTTACTTTTTTCAAGTTGTATACCTTGATTTCAGATGACACTTTTTCAGGGAAGACATTTTGTCTGACAATTTTGGATTGTGAAAGAGTATGAAATTGACTTATATATTCAAAATTGCAAGTCGTAAACTTGAAATCTATGGAAATCCATATATTGAGTTATTTTTCCCTAGAGAAGGAGTTTGGAATCAGACTATAGAATTCTTTTAACCAGAAGGGACCGTAGAGATTATTTAGTAAAACCTCATAATTTTACAGAGGACTGGGGCAAAAGGATGTAAAGTGAATTGATCAAGACCTGAGAGTTATTAATGGAAAATCTATGAATAGCTCTGTTAATGGAAGGACTTGATGCTGGGACTGTTGACTCCTATCCCATTGGGCTTTATGTTCCGTCTCAGGGTACAATGCATTACATTGGGCCCTAGTCAATTAAATTTCAAGTGAAAGAATTCATAGGGAATAGAAGACTCTAAATATAAAGTGACTTAAAATCTTATCCTTCCTCTCACCTTAATTCTTTTTTTTTTAAAGTACCTGTGTTTTATGTATGTGTGTATGTATTTATGGCTGCACTACACGGCTTGTGGGATCTTAGTTCCCCGACCAGGGATTGAACCCTCGTCCTCAGTGAAAGCACGGAGTCTTAACCACTGGACTGCCAGGGAATTCCCCTTAATTATTATGTTTTCTGGGGAAAACTCTCGAAATTTGTACACTGTGTAAACCACATACTAACCAAGGACAGGGGTTAGATCTTTTGTTAACCACTATTTATATAGCTGCTAATGCCTTACTTAGCATTCCCTTAAGAAATGCTTTTTGACTGACTGAATGAATGAATATGGGTGTATTTTTCATTTAAATAAGGTAAAAGAAAAAAATGTACTTAAAGACCAAGATTGCTGAAAGAAAATAGCAAGAAGAAACTATTTTATTCCCCCCAAATAAGGAAACTAGGTATCAGAGAGAGTTTAATACCAGAAGGAACTCTCAAGAAGATGATCTTCTGCTTTCCCTAAGAAACCGGGAGGGCTTCCCTGGTGGCACAGTGGTTGAGAGTCCGCCTGCCGATGCAGGGGACACGGGTTCGTGCCCCGGTCTGGGAAGATCCCACATGCCTCGGAGTGGCTGGGCCCGTGAACCATGGCCGCTGAGCCTGCGCGTCCGGAGCCTGTGCTCCACAATGGGAGAGGCCACAGCAGTGAGAGGCCTGCGTACCGCAAAAAAAAAAAAAAAAAGAAAAAAAGAAACCGGGAGCCCAGACTTCCCCATAGTGGTAAAGGAGGAATGGGTTAAGTAGATACGCAGCTTCCTTACACAGATACCATCTCCACAAAAGGGAGCATTGAAATTCTTCTCTTTAGCAACAAAGAACTATTTGGAGAGAGGCCTGCACTAGAGTCCTCTAGGAGTAAGTGAATCTTCTGTACTATCCTATTAGACACACAAACGGCCCAGTTAAATAATAATAGGTATGATTTATTGAGAGCTCATTGTGTTGCATGTAGTGCTAAGAATTTGACACACATTTGTCTCCAGAGAGGTTACCCTGGTGGGGTTAAGTGAGAGCTGGGATCAGGCCTAGATATGGTCTACTTCAAAACCTGTATTCTTTCAACTATTAATCCCCCACCTTCTACTTGTTAAAATCGAATGTAATATTTATTAATAATATTCTAGGAACTTAGCATTGGGCAAAATAATACTCATCAGTGGAAGGATGGCTTAGCCCCTGCCTTCTAAACATAATTTAAAGGACACAAAGCCATATAGAGGCTACACACAAAATGATCTGGCTATAGGTATTAACTGTGAATAAGAACATGAGTGAAGTATTTTGTGGTGGTGAGAGGGAATTCTGTATTTAGATGAAGTAGGAAATATTTATTAAAATTAAACTTTCAGGAGTTAGCTGTTTGCTGAGGAGAAAGCTTCCATTTTGGTGCAAGAGAAACAGACTCCAGTGCTGAGGAATGGAAAGAATTGAGTGAGGCAACGAGAGGCAGTGAAAGAAAAAAAAAAAAAGGCTTTTGGAGGGCTTGGTGAGAAAAACATGTCATCATTTGTACATGCTTTTGTACATCCAAGTGCCACCTCTTTGCCAGACTTGGTTTCCCTCTAAATGCTAGGGAATTATAGAAAACAGGACAGAAATCTCTACCTCCATGAAACTAACATCTATCAAGGGACACAGATAATGAATGAACATATAATTATACAATATAATCCCAGGGAGTCGTAAGTGATATGAAGAAAATTAAAGCAGGATAAGAAGACCAAGAATGACCAGGACCTAATTTTAGAAAGAGTGGTCAGGAAGGGCCTGTCTGAGGGGTGATAAATTGAGTAGATAAATGAAGTGAGAGAGTGAGCTATGTGATGATCTGGGGAGTGTTCTAGGCAGAGGAAATAGCTAGTGCACAGGCCCTGGGGTTGTAACGAGCTTGGTATGTTTGTGGAGCAGCAGGAGGCCGGCATGACAGGGATGGGATGAGTGCTGGGCAGTGGTAGGAGATGAGGTCAGAAAGATAGGCAGGGGTCAGGTCCACAGCCTTGCAGTTCATGTTTAGGAATTGAGGTTTTATTCTGAGTAGATGGGAAGCAATTGGAGGATTACAAGCAGGGAAGTAATATAACTTGTGTTTTGAAAAATCATTCTGGCTGCCATGTAGAGAATTGTCTATAGAGGGCAAGAGTGAAAGCAGTGAGACGAGTGAGAAGAGGTATTTTTCAATAACAGATCACCAATTAGAGATCCTGAAATCAATTTACTGGATTATGACCCACTTAAAAAAATAAATATAAAAATATCAGAATACATTGTATATAGTAAGTGTAAGTAATATATCATAAAAGTTTTGTTTCAGCTAGGGGTGTGTGTGTGTGTGTGTGTGTGTGTGTGTGTGTGTGTGTGCGTGCGTGCATGCGCGCTTAGTTAAAATATAAAATATTTACTGAGTCATGGTCAAGAAAGCCCCTGAGATAAGTGCTACTGTAGTAGTCCAGGTGAGGAGTATAATGTGAGCCAGGGTGATAGTTATGAAGGTGATATGAAATGGTTGGATTCAAACTATATTTTGAGGATAGATCAGATCTGACTTACTAGTGAATTAGATGTGGGAATACAAGAAAGAGAATCATCCTTGACTTAGGTGGTTTTGGCCTGAAAACTAGGTAAATGGGGTGCTAGATGGCAAAGTCTGGGGGAGACTCAGACGTGGCAGGAGTAAAAAAATCAAGATTTAGCATTAGGACATGTTAGCAAGGAGAGTTGTTGAATTTAAACACACACGCACACCCAAAGCTAAAGCTACCATGCCTCTCAACATGATAATGAAAATCTCTATAGAAGAAAAATCTTTGAAGTTTCAACATTTGTTGAATATCTTTAATGAATGGTACTAATTTTTTAAAGCTTTTTCTAAGGCTGCTGTGCTTCATAAAGTAAATAAATGTTATTGTCTTATAGGTACAAATACATATAAGTGATTAAAAGCTTTAGTATCATTAAATATGGGTTTCTGTTGGGCCTTACAGTCCTTTGGCTTCCCCTTGAAAGATAATGGACACTCCTGATAGCTTAGACTATTCCTGGAAAAGATAAAAGTAGATAAAATTGATGTCTTAAAAAACAGAGGAGGTGATGTCAGCAAGAAGGTGGAATAGGAAGCACTGGACCCTCCTTCTCCCAATGGGTACACTGACTCAACAGTAATACATGAGCAAATTCCTTTTGTGAGAAACCCAGAAACTAATACTTAAGAGGCTCCTTCACCTTGGGTAACCATGATGGGTAACCAACCACATCAAAGATGGTAGGAAAATTCTAGATACCCTTGCACCATAATTCCTGCTCCTGGCACAGTGTTATATGATCATAAGGAACCCCCCCCAGCTCCTAGCTTTTTCCTGAATAGGGAAAGAGTTGGACTGTTGTGCCCAACATTCCAACTTTGCTGAGGACTGCCCAAAATACCAACTTCTGTCTTACCTGTCTCAGAATGAAGACAGAACTGGGTGTACTATAAACATCTGGGGGACACTGAGAACAAAGACAATGGTTTGAATTGGCACACAAGCACTCATCATAGTCTCTCCCCCTAGCTCAGAGCAGAGTAAGTGGATAAAAAATTCCAGATCACAGCTTCTCCCTAGGGAAGGAAAGAGTTGGATCACACATCCAACATTCCAGGTATTCTGGGCGGTTCCTAAGAGACTGGCTTCTGTCACACCCATCTTAGAGCGATGATGGGACCCTTATACCCTGGATGCCTAGGTTCCACTAAGAACAGAAATGGTGGGTTGAACCAACATAAAGATTTGAGAGGCTCCTAGAATCTGTGCTCAAAGTGACTGGTAAGGAATTTTTCCTGTATAAGTACAGTCTGCTAATACTGGGAGAGGTGGATCTTTTTTCTGATGTGAAGATACCAATACAAAGAGTCAAGAAAAATGAAGACACAGGAAAATATGTCTCAAACAAAGGAACAAAATAAATCTCCAAAAACTGTACCTAATAAGACAGAGATAAATGATTTACCCCACAGAGAATTCAAAATAGCTGTCATAAAGTTGTTCAATGAGATTGGGAGAACAATGCATGAACAAAGTGAGACTGTCAACAAAGAGACAAAAAGTACCAAACAGAAATCTTGGAGCAGAAGAATCCTGAAAATTTTACCAGAAGAGTTCAATAGCAGATGCAGAAGAAAAGATCAATGAACTTGAAGAGAGGTCATTGAAAATTATCCAGTCAGAGGAGTTAAAAAAAAAAGAGATTGAGAGAGAGAATGAAAAAGAGTGAAGAAAACTTAAGGGACTTAAGGGATATTATGATATCCCATATATGTATTTAAGGGATGTACTTAAGGGATATTATGATATCCCATATATGTATTATGGGAGTCCCAGAAGGAGAAGAGAGAAAGAAAGGGACAGAAAGGTTATTCAAAGAAATAATGGCTGAAAACTTACAAAATCTGGGGAAGGACACTAGACCCAGGAGGCTAACAGATCTCAAATAAGATGAACCCAAAGAAATCCACACTGAGACACATTATAATCAAATTGTCAAAAGTCAAAGAGAGAATTTTGAAAGCAGCCAGCGAAGGGTTTTGCCAGTTACAGGGGAGATCTCATGACTATCAGTGGATTTCTCAGCAGAAACCTTGCAGGCCAGAAGGGAGTGGGATGATATATTTGAAGTGCTGAAAGTAAAGAACTATCAACCAAGAGCACCATACCCAGCAAAACTAACTGTCCCTCAAAAATGAAGGTGATATAAAGACTTTGCCTACAAACAAAAGCTGAGGGAGTTCATTACCAATAGGTCTGCCTTACAAGAAATGCTAAAAAGAGTTCTTCAAGTTGAAACAAAAGGACCATAAACAGCAATATGAGAGCATATTAAAGTATAAGGTTCACTGGTAAAGGTAGATATATAGGCAAACACAGTAAATCACTTTTAATTCTAGGATAAAAGTTTTAAAAAAGTATTATAAACAAAAGTATAAAAATTTGTTAATGGTATACTATATAAAAAGATATAAATTGTGACATCAAACATAAAATGGGGGGCAGAGAGGTAAAAGTGTAGGTTTATGGTATGTGATTGAAGTTAAGTTGTTATCAGCTTAAAATAGGTTACTATAACTGTAAGATGTTTTATGTATGTCCCATGGTAACCATAAAGAAAATACCTATAAAAGATACATAAAAGAAAAAGAAAGGAATCAAAACATATCAATATTAAAAAAATCAATGAAACACAAAGGAAGACAGGAAAAGAGGAACAAAAGAACTACAAGACAGAAAACAATTAACCAAATGGCAATGGTAAGTCCCTCCCTATCAATAATTACTTTAAATGTAGATAGATCAAACTCCCAAAATAAAAGGCATAGAGCAGATTGAATGGATTAAAAAACAAGACCCAACTATTCTGTCTATGAGACTCATTTTAAAAAAAAATTTTTATTTTATATTGGAATATGGTTGATTTAAAATGTTGTATTAGTTTCGTGTGTACAGCAAAGTGATTCAGTGATATATGTATAAACATATACATATATCCATTCTTTTTCAGATTCTTTTCCCATTTAGGTTATTACAGAATATTGAGTAGAGTTCCCTGTGCTATACAGTAGGTCTTTGTTGATTATCTATTTTATATATAGTAGTATATATATGTTAATTCCAAACTCCTAATTTATGCCTTCCCTCCACCTTTCGCCTTTGGTAACCATAAGTTTGTTTTCGAAGTCTTTGAGTCTGTTGTTGTTTTGTAAATAAGTTCATTTGTGACATTTTTTAAGATTCCACATATAAGTGATATCATATGATATTTGTCTTTCTCTGTCTGACTTACTTCCCTTAGTATGATAATCTCTAGGTCCATCCATGTTGCTGCAAATGGCATTATTTCATTCATTTTAATGGCTGAGTAATATTCCATTGTATATGTATACCACATCTTCTTTATCCATTCATCTGTTGATGGACATTTAGGTTGCTTCCATGTCTTGGCTATTGTAAATAGTGTTGCAGTGAACACTGGGGGGCCTGTATCTTTTTGAATTATGGTTATCTCCAGATATATGCCCAGGAATGGGATTGTTGGTTGAAATGGTAGCTCTATTTTAGTTTTTTAAGGCATCTCCCTACTGTTCTAAGAGACTCAGTTTAGATTTAAGAACACATATTGGCTGAAAGTGAAGGCGTGGTAAAAGGGATTATGTGCAAATGCTAATCAAAAGAGAACAGGGATGACTATACTTATGTCCAAAAAAATAGACTGTAAGTGAAAATCTGTCACAAGAGACAAAGAATATTATAAAACGATGAGTCAATTCACCAGGAAGATACAATTATAAATATAATTGCACCCAATATCAGAGCACCTAAATATATAAAGCAAACATTGGCCGAATTAAAGGAAGAAATAGATAGCAATATAATGTCATTGTAGGAGACTTCAATACCCCACTTTCAATAATGGAAAGAACATTGAGACAGAAGATCAGTAAGGAAGCAGCACACTTGAACAATACTATAGATACAATGGACCTAACAGACACATATAAAGGATTCCACCAAATAGCTACAGAATATATTGGGGCTTCCCGGTGGTGCAGTGGTTGAGAGTCCGCCTGCCGATGCAGGTGACAAGGGTTAGTGCCCCGGTCCGGGAGGATCCCACATGCCGTGGAGCGGCTGGGCCTGTGAGCCATGGCTGCTGGGCCTGCGCATCTGGAGCCTGTGCTCTGCAATGGGAGAGGCCACAACAGTGAGAGGCCCGCTGGGTAACTGAGATCTTGCAAGCTGCACAGCACAGCCAAAAAAAAGAAAAGAAGAAGAAGAAAGATCTCAAACAACCTAACTTTACACCTCAAGGAACTATAAAAAGAAAAGAAAAAACTTAAGTCCAAAGTAAGCACAAGGAAGGAAATAATAAAGATCAGAGCAGAAATAAACAAAATAGATAATATAAAAACATTTTTAAAATATCGATGAAACTTGATTTGTTTGTTTTTGAAAAGATAAATGAAAATCTTTTGCTAGGCTAAGGAAAAGAGAAAACTCAAATGAGAAATGAAGGAAGAGACATTAAAATTGATGCCACCAGGGGGGAAATGGGACATAAGAGACTGCTGTGAACAATTATACAGCAATAAATTGGAAAACTTTGAAGAAATGGATAAATTCCTAGAAACGTACAACCTATCAAGACTGAACCAGGAAGAAACATAAAATCCGAACAGACTCATAACTAGTAAAGAGGTTGAAGCAGTGTTCAAAAAACTCCCAACCAGTAAAAAGCCAGGACCAGATGACTTTACTGGTGAATCACCAAACATTAAAAGAAAATTAATGTCAGCCCTTCTGAAACAGTTTCAAAAAATTGAAGATTAGGGATCATTTCCTGGTTCATTTTATGAGGGCAGCATTATTCTGACACCAAAACCAAAGACATTACAAGAAAACTATTCATCCTTGATGAATATAGATACAAAATCCTCAGCAAAATACTAGTAAACCATTTTAAACAGCCCATTAAAAAGTTGATACTCCATGACCAAGTGAGATTTATCCCTGGGATGCAAGATGGTTCAACATATGAAAATCAGTTAATATGATACACAACATTAACAAAATGTTGGATAAATAGCACATTATCATCTAAATTGATGCAGAAAAGCTTTTGATAAGATTCAACACCTTTCATGATAAAAATATTCAAAAAACTAGAAATAGAAGGAAACTACCTCAACATAATAAAGGTCGTATGTGAAAAGCCCACAGCTAACATCATACTCAATGATGAAAGACTGAAAGCTTTTGCTCTAAGATCAGAAACAGCTCAAGCATGTTCGCTCTCACCACTTCTATGCAACGTAGTACTGAAAGTACTAACCTGAGCAATTAGGCAAGAAAAAGAAATAAAAGGCATCCACATTGGAAAGGAAGTAGTAAAATCATCTCTGTTTGGAGATGATGTGATCCGTATATAGAAAGACTCCACAAAAAGCAGTTAGAACTAATAAACAAATTCGGCAAAGTGGCAACATACAAAATCGACATACAAAAATCAGTTGCATTTCTATACACTAATAATAAACTTTCTGAAAAGGAAACTGAGAAAACAATCCTATTTAAAATAGTATCCAAAGAATAAAATAAGAATAAACTTTAAGGAGATAATGACTTGCATACTTAAAACTATAAAACAACACTGAAATAAATTAAAGAAGATGCAAACTAATGGAAAGACATCTTGTGTTTATGGATTGGAAGATTTAATGTTGTTAAGATGTCTGTACTACCCGAAACAATCTACAGATTCAATGCAATCTCTACCAAAATTCAAATGACATTTTTTTACAGTAACAGAAAAGAACAATCCTAATATTCATGTGGAACTACAAAGGACCAAAACAATCTTGAGAGAGAAGAACAAAGCTGGAGGTATCACACGTTTTGATTTCAAAATATATTACAAAGCTACAGACCAATGGAATAGAATAGAGTGTCCAGAAATAAACCCTCACATGTATGGTCAACTGATCTTCAAGTAGGGTGCCAAGAATGCACAATGGAGAGTGGATAGTCTTTTCAACAAATGATACTGGGAAAACTGGATATCCACGTGCAAAAGAATAAAGATGAACCCTATCTTACACCATATACAAAAATCAACTCAAAATGGATTGAAGACTAAAACATAAGGTTTAAAACTGTAAAACTCCTAGAAGAAAACTTAGGGGAAAAGCTTCATGACATTGGTCTTGGCAATACTTTCTTGGATATGAAACCAAAGGCACAAGCAACAGAAGAAAAAATATGCACGTAGTTCTACATCAGACTAAAAAGCACACAGCAAAAGATTTAACAGAGTGAAAAGGTAACCTATTGAATGGGGGAAAATATTTGCAAACCACATATCTGAAAAGAGGTTAATATTCAAAATATAGAAGGAACTTCTACAACTCAATAAAAAAACCCAATTTAAAAATGGGCAAAAGAATTGAATAGACATTTTTCCAAAGAAGATATAAAATTGGCCAACAAGTATGTGAAAAGATGTTCCACATGACTAGTCATCAGGGAAGTGCAATTAAAAACCACAATGAGTCATTCACAATGATGAATGAATCACACCTGTTAGGAAGGCTATTATAAAAAAAAAAAAAACCCAAAAGATACCAAGTGTTGGCAAGGGTGTAGAAAAATTGAAACCCTTGTATACTGTTGGTAGGAATGTAAAATGGTGCAACTGCTATGGAAAACAGTTTGGAGGTTCTCAAAAAATTAAAAATAGAACTACCATATGATCCAGCAATCCCACTGCTGGGTATATATCCAAAAGAATTCAAAGTAAAATCTCGAAAAGATATTTGCACACTCAGGTTCATTGCAGCAATAGTCATAATAGCAGAGATGTGGAAACAATCTAAATGTTCATTAAAGGTGAATAAATAAAGAAAATATGGTATATACATACAATGAAATATTACTCAGCTTTTTTTAAAAAAAATGTTTTTGAAAGCTTTTCGAAAAAGAAGGAAATTTTGCCACATGTGATAACGTGGATGAATCTTGAGGATATCATGATAAGTGAAATAAACCAGTCAGAGAAGGACAAATACTGCATGATTCCGATTATATGAGGTATTTAAAGTAGTCAAACTTACAGAAGCAGGGAGTAGAATGGTGGTTTCCAGGGGCTTGGGAAGGGCAAATGGATGGTTGTAATTCAACGGCTATAAAGTTTCAGTTACACAAGATGAATAAGTTCTAGAGATCTGCTGTACAACATTGAACCTATAGTTAACAGTACTGTATGGTACACTTTAAAGTGCTAAGAGGGTAGATCTCATGTTAAATGTTCTTAACCACAATTTAAAAAAAAAAAGAAAAAACTGACTACATGCTGTTGGACAATGCTCAGTAGAAGGTGTGTTTAGGTTGTTAGGTTGTTTTTATTTTTGGTTAGGGTTTTGTTTGTTGGCTTACCATAGTGGTGAAGCATTCTCTGAAACCATCTTTGTCTCTCATATGGTCCTTCTTGTAATCAGGGCTGGATTTATGTCAATGTACAATGGGATTCTGACTATGTATTAACATTTGAGAGGTACGCACAAGGCCTAAACCTGACAATGTCTTCCTCACTGCTTTGAAACTCCCAAAGGTTCTCATTCATTTGAGCTAAGATCCTTATTCAGGTCACGTTGTTTCCAGATAGCCATTGATATATTGATATATAACATGGTTTAAATAATCTCATCAGCTAACAGATGCATTTTTGTATATTTGGGGGATTAGGGTTGGATCCAAAAGAGAAGTAACATAACAACACTAAGAGATTTGGGGTGAGGAAGAAAGGGAGGGGAAAGGCTTTAGAAAAGAGAGGACTGCAGTGGAAATACTAACAGCTAACTTTTGTCTGCTCTTGGGAGCAGCCCTTCCTGTGCTCATGGCATAGTTATACCATGACTGACAATTCTTAAGGAGAAAGGCTAAGGTCCTGAAACAAAGCACTTATTTCTTTTTTTCACTCTTTTTTCTTTTCCCTTCTTCGCTTTTCCTTTCCTTTCTTTTTTTTTTTTTTTGAAAAAGCTAGCTGTGCTATGTAAATATGGTACCTGTCACAGTGACCTTATTGTAGTGCCAACATAGCTAAGTACTATTAATGTAGCTTGTGGGGAACTGAATATTCCAGTGTAGAATAGGAAACTAAATGTTCTTATCTGTAAAGTGAGGTTATCAGACTAAGTGATCAATACGATTGCTTTAATTAAAATTCTATATTTGTGAAGCATTTATCTATATTGTAAATACTTTCACTTTTTCCTCTCATCTCTGAGGAAGTATATTAAGTTTGAATTTGTCATAACTTCCCAGGGGGTGACTCTTAGTTGAAATGTCACTGACAGCTTGTGGTTTGGACTTTTTTTTAACTAGGCAGAAACAACTAGAAGCCATCACACAACTGCAAGAGGGTGCTGTCAACCAGGAAGCCATCCTCAGGAAGAAGGTCCAAGAAGCCAGCCAATGGTTGGAGGGGGCAGCGGAGCAGGTAAGGTGGCCTTTGACTACATTATATGCACAGGAAGTCTCCTCAGACGTCCTTAAAACCCTGAAGTAAAAATGGAGGAGGAACCAAAAAAACAAAGAGGAACTGCAAAGTTCAGTCCCTCTCGACTAGCAGTGAGCGGAGGAAGTAAAGGGGGAGTTGTAAGAGGCGGTGTCAACAGCCTGCTGATGAAAGAGGCAACTTTGCAGAAAGAGGCGACTTGACATACCAAGACTTTTGCCGCTGTAGAAATAGCTCAGGCATACGAAGCCCATGCAAACACAGAATTGCAGAAGTTCAGTGGAAGCTTATCACTTCCCTGAGAAGAAAAGCACATTTTCAGTTTCGTGTGCATAAGAGTGAGTGCTCAATTGCTTTCTTTCCCGGCCACCCTGCTAAAATCCAGCATTAACTGTCGGTATCCAGGTGGAGGATGGAGATCAGACAGCCCACTCTGCCAGGGAAAAAGCTAAGCCTTTGCTGCGTAAATTAGAGGAAGCAATTTCGGATCAACGAAATCTCCAGACTATAAATACTGAGTTAGTGAACACTTGCCAGACACTTGAGCAGAAGACAAGAAAACCGAAAAGTGAGTAGCAAGTATTTGTTATGTCTGAATTTGGTCCACTCTGAGGTGGGGCAGAAGGACTACAGCCATTTTTCTAGATTCCAGCTGCTATCTTATTACTGAATTCATGATGATGAAATGGCTCCAGAAGCAGTGTTATGGGCTTCCAGAGAGATCTGCCTAGTGGCTAGGTGGATGGATTTAACCATTAACTTTCCCTTTTGGTTGTCTACTACAAGCTGGATTTTTCCATGACTGTTATTTCTTTAAAAATTAAACAAAACCTCTCAATATCTGTAAAAGTAAACATGGAAAAAAATCTTGTATGCATGAGATAGTTGAACTTGCAAATTGTTTACATATTCTACTCTGACTTTATTAGCTGGTTTGTACCCATCATATGGTAGAAGAGGCCCTGCCTCTCTATTTTCTTTTAAGCAGTAATTTTAGAGTTGAGCAAAATACTTATGAATTCAATGTGTATCAAAATATTATATATGTGTGAAAATTCTTTTAAAATTTTGTGTTCTTCACCTATATATTTTACTTTAAAAACTAGAACATTTGCCATTTTACCTAAAAGTAGATAAGCGTTTACTGAGGACTGGGGGTGAGAAGACAATTGTCAAATTACAGAGGTCAGATTATTTTTAAGCTTATTTTATTCTAGAAACATGGTTCAGTAAAAATGAAGCTTATGTATGTGACCATTTATCAGACAACTGCCTTTGTCCAGCCTGCTTCTCGTTCTAGCAGTATAAAGGTTCTTTTTATAGAAAGTTATTGGTTTGGGTAATAACTAAATAGAAACTTAAGGTAAGCTAGTGATGGAAAATTTCAGACTTGTGTTTGTTTTGGATTTATTGTACCCTTTCTACTGTTATCTGAGAAAGCTCTTTAAGAGTTTAAAGGAATTGGCTAGTTCTAAGATAGCAGTGGTTATTCAACACTTTATTATTATTTTTATTTCTAAGCCTTGTAGAACTTGATCATTTTCAATAACAGTAAGTGTCATTTTACTCTGCTTAACTCTGTCAGACAATGTAAAGCATGCTTTAAATTACATAATCTTTATGGTATTTTTTTGTATTGCTCAGAGGGCATTGGAGAATGTCCCCTTGTGATTGGAGTTGTTAATTTTGAGCCATGAACATGCCTTCGTTAAGGCATTCCAAATTTGGTTTATGGTGTGTTTGCGTTAGACACTGTGCTTAGAGCTCCAATCGTTTGATCCAGTTATTTTTATCCTTTGCTTAAATCAATATTATACCCCATAGTTTTAGAAAACAAAGGATTTATCCCCTCCTCCCACCTACTATGGCTTGTAGTACCTTCTTGGAAAAGTCAGCCTTTGTAACTTATTCCAAAATATACATTCTCAATGTTATGAACTTGCTGGTGTCTTCCCAGTCTATCCTCAGGGGATAATTGGTCCAAGTATCATTTAAAATAGACTATGAAAGCTGCCCTATGTTGAATGCATGTATTTTTTTCTGGCTGGATAAAGTAGGGTGGATGCTTCCTTTCTGTCTTGAATTGCTCACAGTCTGCCAGCCTTTATTAGCTCCTTTACTTGTTAGTATTTTTTGCTGCCCAAAGAAGGCATACCTATCCACATTTTGCTCTTAAGACCCTTTGCTTACGAAGATCTTTCCAATAATGCCCTTAAAAATCAACCTTTATAAGAAGAGGGTAGCACATATTTTCAAAAAGTCTATAGAGCAGATTTTCCAGATAGACTGTGAACAAACGTCAACAAGGTAGGACAGTTACAACACCAACACGTCCTCACACATTCCACCATGACCACTGCCATCACATACTGTTTGAATTCTGAGTCAGACAACAAAACTGTTTAAATCCACTTAGTTCTTGTGAAGCTTTCCGGTTATAGCTTCATAAGTTCACTAAGTGTTACGGCAATTGCTTTCTGCTGCATCTAAGACAGGGTCATTAGCAAATTGTGTGAGGATGCGGTTGTTGTGTCCAAATGTTTAGGTCAATGACAATGTTCACAAACTGGAAGTAGGAAGTCGCTTATGACATCTGATGACATACCTGAGTTTAATGTTGAATAAATAATATTGTTCAAGTTTTCAGTTGCCATCAGGACTGAACTGATTTATGAGGTAATTAGTGTGCCTGCTTGCCCCCCTGAAATGCACCATTAGAACTACTCAATTTCTTGAATGGTAACATATATTTTCTTTCTTCTGCTTCTTCATATGTATCTAAGTATCTTAACAAAGGCAACAGTGCATATGTAAATGAATGTTTGCTTTAAAAAGGAATAAAGCTTCTTAGATCTAGGGCATGCATGCAACATATTAGGGTGAATCCAATGTGCAGGAAACATAGACTAAATGATCTAATCCAAGCTATCACCCCTTTAGTATTCATCCTTTTTTGCCCTTATCTACATAAAATCTTCATTGACTTGCTTATTCAACAGACAATGAGTGAAACTGTAAGTATTTCCTTTAGAAACCATAAATATTTCTTTGGAGAGAGAGCCTGAGAAGCTCCTGTATATTATAATTCCTTATTTGAACATAGTATCTGATATGAACTTTATAGTTAAGAGAAGGCTTTCACCTAGATGAACTCACTGGAAACTCTCTTCTGGCTTGCTATTCTTAGCGTGGAGGGCATGATGTATGGGGCAGATAACAGCCTACGGCTTTGAGGATGAATGCAAGATGAGAGCCACATGTCCTGAGCAGTCAGTACACAAGAGGGAAATGAGACAGGAAGGGGGATTCAGGTGATGGAGACACTTAAACACAGGTGTTGGGGTGAGCACCAAGGAGAGAACCAAAGTCAAATACAGCTTGCTGGACAGCTCTGATGGGATGGGGGCCTACATTTTCCCAAATGAAAGATGCAGGTATGGATGAAATAATCTAGGAGAAAGTATTGCACAAAGATAAAGAGCATGGGATTTGAGGTTAAACAAACCTAGATTCTAAGTCTACAAAAGACTTTGATAAAGTTGGGCAAATCTCTTTCCCTCTCTGAGCCTCAGTATCTTCTTCCAGAAAATGCCAGAGTTGTTAATTTACAAATAATGTAACAAATGCAAACAGTGGCTAATGCTTGGCCATACTGGGTACAGTCTATTCTGCTAGAGTATGTTTCTATCACGTAAATTGTCTCTTTCATGATTGACAAATGGGTGAAGACGTGTAAGGATAATATGGGCATTTCATTCACAATTTTCCTGGGTCTAGGACCTGGATTGGTAGGAATACAACTATAACCTTCAGCAGGAGAGGAAAAAGCCCTCAGCTTGGCTGCTAAGAGGCAGCAGGAGACTTTCACCTTTATTTTAAGAAAATTAAAAACAAGGGTCTGCACCTGGGCCTCCCTCCCAGCCACGTGCCATCCCAGCCCCGCAGAGCTCCGTTTTGCGGCAGGTTGTATTCCTGCCCGCGTTGCTGTAGCAGCCCCACTGCCTCAGAGTTCCACTTCCATCTGCATTTTCTCAGCACCCCACCAGCACTGTGCCATTTAAAGTGCCACCAGCATTTCCACTCCATTGTTTTTGTGCATTTCTAGGATCCTGGGAGTCAGCCTTTAGCCATTTTAAGTTGCATGTCTCAGTGATCCATGTTATCTTTTTAAGTACTACTACTAATTGTGCTTGTTAGCACTCTGGTTACAATGTTGCATATACATTTTTAGCGGTCTCTTCCTAACCCTATTTACTTTATAAGCCCCATTGTTTTCGTTCTTGTTGTAGTTTTTTGTTTGTTTGTTTGTTTGTTTTTCGGTACGCGGGCCTCTCACTGCTGTGGCCTCTCCCGTTGCGGAGCACAGGCTCCGGACGCGCAGGCTCAGCGGCCATGGCTCACGGGCCCAGCCGCTCCGCAGCACGTGGGGTCTTCCCAGACCGGGGCACGAACCCGTGTCCCCTGCATCGGCAGGCGGACTCTCAACCACTGCGCCACCAGGGAAGCCCTCTTGTTGTAGTTTTTTAATTCTTTGTTATTGATGAGTAATTAACATATCATACAACGTTCAGATCTTAAGTGTACTGTCGAACCAGTTTGACAAATGCACATCGAAACACAGAACTGCTATAACCCCAGAAAGTTCCCTGGTGCTACTTCCCAGTTCCTCCCCACTTCTACCTTCACCACCACAAGGAGCAACCACTGATCTGATTTTTATCACTGATGGGTTAGTTTAGGCTGTTCTAGAATTGAGTTATACAGTATATACTTTTGTGTGTGTCTGTGTGTGTTTCCTTGAGCGTAGTACTTATCTATGTTGTATTTATCAATGGGATGCCCTTTTCATGGTTGAATCACATTTCTTTGTAAGAACATTCCACAACTTGATTATCTTTTCTCCTATTATTGGACATCTAAATTACTGGGTTGGCCAAGATGATTTTCCATAATCTTATGGAAAAACCCGAACGAACTTTTTTGGCCTAACTTTTTTGTTAGGGAGAAAGCTGCTATGAACATCTGTGTATAGGTCTGTGTGTGGACCTGTGTTTTTGTTTAACCTAGGATAAATATCTAGGAGCAGAGATATTAGATCATAGTAGAGCTGTAATTCTAACTTTTTAAGAAACTGCAAGCAGTTTTCCATAGAGTTTGCAGCATTTCACACTCCTAGCAGCAATGTGTGGGAGTTTCAGGTATCCACAACCCCAGCATTTGGTGATGTCCGTCTTTTTCACTTTCTCTGCACGACAGAGTATCTCACTGTGATTTTAATTTGTTGGGCTGATTAGCCATTGTATATCTTCTTTGTGAAGTATCTAAGTCTTTTGCCCTTTTTCAAATTAGGTCACTTGTCCTTTTGTTACTGAGTTGTAGGATTTCTTTTCTTTATATATTTTGGATACAAGAACTTTGACAGATACGTGTGTTGTGAATTATTTTCTTCTAGTCTATGGATTTCAATGAACTTTAATATTTGTAATGCACAATGCTATAGAACATTGAGTAACACATTATATTACAGTGTTATGAAGCCCATAATCCATAAACGTCAACGCTTATTGATACCTAACATTATTACAGCTCAATATCATGGTTTTGATTTTCAGCAGCCAATTAATCGCAGGGCCTTTGCCTGAAAGCTTTAGTGCATAGTCATTTAGAAAGTTGTTTTATCTCAGCTTCCTTCAAAGAAAATGTATCCAAGACAACTGTTCTCATCCTACGTCACAGATGGCAACAGCAGGGGAAACAGTGGCCATTGTTTTAGTTGCTTCCATGTGAAACCTAAATGCCCTAGAGACATGGCAGGTCCAACTCCAAACACATAAAGAAGAATGCAAAGGTACATGCAAATTAATGTCATAAGCCAGCTTGTTTCGCCTTATGAAACATATGAAAATAGTTGCTACCCATTGCACAAAACATCTGTTGAAATGAGGTTTACAACTTGGAACTTGTTTTGAGATGGACTATTTCTAAAAATCAAGATTGTCTGGTGGGAAAGCAGATGGGCAATTTAGACAGTCTTATACTAACTCATTATTTCTTCTGAACACAAGCTTAATTTGGAAATTCAAAGACAGTGTTTTGAGATACACAACTTCAGAAGCATAATGTTGGCCACTTCTGAAAACTTTGATTGCTGTTGCTCAGATATAGGTCAGGAGGAGGACAGAGCCTTACTTCTTAATACAGTTAACACAGAGAATTTTTAAAAACTGAATCTCTACTAGAGTTCTAAGTATTAAGAGTTTAATTTTTCTTAACTTACATATGTTGGAAATAGTTTAAAAATATATTTTCCTCCTTGTGGGCCTCATAAACACTGTCAAGCTTAATTGGGAAATGTTATTTTTACAAAAAAATATTCTTACAAAATAAATTTCACATGGGTAATTTTCCACATAATTGAAGCTTTTCAAGCTCTTTATCCCTGAAAAATATTTATAATTAGATTCTGTAATTTCCACATGTATTAGCATTATTTTCATGGCGCAGAATTTCTTCAGGCTACTGAGATATAAAACGGTTGGTCTTTAAAATAAGAAGCACCAGATTTCTATGTGTTTTGGACACCAGAGTATCTGCTGTTAATTTTCCTGGCTGTTAGTGGGTTTTTTTTTTTTAAGTGGCAGCTATTAATACACCTCCATCTAACAGAGCTTCGTACCCTCATTTAATTTTTGTTTTTAATCATCTGTGGGCTGAGAAAACAGTCAAGCTTGCGAGAATTATGTATAAATTCAGAGCCCACTGTCTGAGTGAACCGTGAGGATCTGCCACATGGATAAAGGGCACGGATATCAACATCTATTTTGGTTGTTCCAAAGATTTCAGCCTATTTTCTGGTTCTTGGCTATCTTTCAAAGGGTATAGATTGTCAAATAAGTAATATGTGGCTATTTAACTTAAGAAGTTAAATAGGTATTTTTATCACTTTCATTATTCCAGAGAGGACAATTTGGAAGTTACTGGGAAGCAGATTTCAGTTAAGTAGAGAGACACATATTTTTAATTTCACAAAAGAGTATAGTGAACGGAGCGTTGTCCTATGAGCCTGATCTCGGCTCCACGAATAACCATTTATCCACTTAAATCTTCTGGATATCAGTGTCTTCATGATCCCAGACCTACTTGTAGGAATCTGGGCTTCTATGGCTCCATTTCCAGGGCTTCCATTGCTTGTAGCTCAAGCAGAGGCTTACTGAAGAGACAATTTCCCCACGGGTAGGAGGTTGGACCGAGTGACCTCTGAGGTGTATTCCCTTTTTAGCATGAATAATTCTGTGACTCACTTCTAGAAGATAATTCACTTGCATCTATCAAGGTTAATTTTAAATACTCAAGGGCAATAATGGTTTAGCTGCTCCTACCTGTTTTATTTCTGCTTTCCCAGTTTCACCAGTCATGAGTTGAGAACGTCATTCTCAGAAGCCGTTGTTTTCTCTTTCCTTTCCTCAGGCCTCAAATTGAAAGCTGTTAAAAGTTTATGAAATGGGACTTCCCTGGCGGTCCAGTGGTTAAGACTTCATCTTCCAGTGCAGGGGGTTCGGGTTCGATCCCTGGTCGGGGAGCTAAGATCCCACATGCCTCGGGGCCAAAAAACCAAAACAGAAGCAATATTGTAACAAATTCAATAAAGACTTTAAAAATGGTCCACATCAAAGAATCTTTCCACATCAAAAAATCTTTAGGAAAAAAAGTTTACAAAATGAACTAAGGGAAAAGGGGGTTACGAATTGTCATATTAATCTGGTTATAAATTCTCTTTATAGCAACAATTGAGTCACTAAGAAAGAAGTTAATTAAAGGACAACTCCATGGCTTGCTGTTTCAGGTAAAAAGCAAACAAAAAGACCCAAACCTCTGTGATATGTGTTTACTGTGGGCAAGTTGTCCAGTTGGTGTTAAGATTTTGAAGCTAAGTTATAATATATAATAATTTTAGCCATAAAATTAAATAATCAAGTTAGAAAAGATGCTCTGGTAGACTTTGTTTTCTTATGCACTGAAAGCATTTAGCAAAACAGGAGAGGAGAATGCACATGAGTGCGTGGCTCCTAATAACATCTTTCAGAGAGGAAGCATTTCAGAACTGTATCTGTTAGCAAAGGGCCAGTTTGCTAGTCTTAGGCACCTCCTTTCTGAGACTCTTGAGTGGGCTTTGATGGTTGCTGTCTCTTTTCTCTCCTAGTTGAATTAAACTTTCAACTCCTCTCTGTCTGGATATCTCAAGATATCCATGGTACAGTTAAATGTATTTCTTTCTCTTCTGACACTTGGTGAATTTCTCCTTTCTGTTCATAAATAAAGAACATAAGGAACAGCAAGGTTGGCACTGGAGGGAAGGGGCTGGAGGAGGAAAGAGAGAAGGGTGATATTTGCATGTATCTGTTTCTAGGGCATAATGCAGGCACATCTGTTTAAGGAGAAAAAAAAAATTCATGTAGGAGATTAAGCTAGGCAGAGTGCCTAAAAATCCCCTTACAATAAGTTGAACTGGAAAAATCTCCATAATCATCTCAAGAACACCAATTTTCTATTACAATGTAACTGATAGACATGTCTCTACCCCTTGGACAAAAGTCGCAATTTTATTGCTGTAGAAATTTCACAGACAGCATTTTCACTCTCTGAGTTGAGAGTGGTCTCTGCTTGAAGATTTCAGTGACAAAGCCATTCAGTTTCCTGTTCCTGATCTTTGGATTTCATTCCTAGAACAAGTAATGGGGAAAATGCAGTGAGAGGTTTACCATTACAAACTTGTTCCCTTAATGAAAAATACAAGATAAAGAACTAGTCCATTTTCTCCTTCTCAGGTAGCATCACATCTTAAATCTAATGTATTTTGTATCTGTCACTCTCCCATCATTCTGTCTTTGAATGCACTCCACCATTTTTCTTATGACAGAGCTGTTTAGATGAGGAATTTCCTCACTACGATCCCTTGTCCTGCACGGATAGAATTCATCAACCTCTCCAGGAACAGTTGGTGAGTTTAAGCTTTTTGAAACTATTTAACTGCCAGTTGTGAATCTCCTATTATGCCAAAATAGAAAGTTAAGTCCAATGTGTATTAGAAAGTTAGAATTCTAAGCTATACTGATTTTCTTGAGAGGGTATCAGACAAAGCAAGATACCTATTTTTTTCTTTATCATGTGCACACACACAATTTTGATAGGCCCTAGGAAATGGTACTATTTAAAACTTTTTGATTACGGTATCATGAAGAAGAATTATATAACTAAACTTGCCCCTCACTCATATTTCTTTCCTCAAAGCCTTTGTTTATATGAAAGTGATGATTATTGGGAATTGATGTTATCTTTCTGTTAAATTATTGAAGAGTGATTTTTAACAAGAATTACATTTTTACTGATAAGCTACGTCCCTTTTGATCCAAAGCATGAAAACTTTGTTACTTGATGTCATTTATTTTCTTCTCAAACTCTCTTGCGGGAGAACAGTGATATTCTTTCTAATTTTGGAGATGAAGAGAGATTATGAAATATATTACAGCCCTTTGCAAAGCTAATAGTACTTGATATTCTGTTCAGAAGCAGTGTTGCCATAAACGATATAGTGGTCAAGAAGCAAGAATACATCAGCTACCCCTGACCTTCAGACGTACATGCTGGTACACACCTCTGCTGGGTAAGCGTGGATAGACCCTGTCCTATACCCTGTCAGACACAGCTGGGGGTGGGGTTCTTCTTGAGAGGGAAAATAATTAATCACAATTATATAGCAAATGTTGAAAACTTAGACGTTTATCCCTGAATTCAGTCAGTCAACTTATATTTGACCACCTACTCTGTGCAAGGCACTATTTTATGTTTACTAGAAAGTGAGTCCTAAGGTAGCTCACAGACTATTAAGGAAGTAAGACCTGGGTTCAGAGAAGGCTCTGTAGAAGAAATGAGTGTTGAACCAGGCATGGAAAGACGGGCTGCATTTGGAAAAGCAAAAAGCTTGGAAAAAGTATTCCAACTGGGGAGAATGACATGAGGGGGGAAAAAAATGCAAAAGTTTTAAGTGTTTGGAGAAGAGTCCATGCTGGATAAGTCACTGTGGAGATAAGAGGGCTTGGGTCAGGATGGAGTAGAATTTCAGTTTGGAGCATGTTGTAGGTCACCTCATGGACTATTAATGCCAGTCTAAGGAGAATGAACTTTATCTTAGGAAATGCTGAAAGTGGTGGTATCTCTCATCACAACCTGGATGTGCTTGAAAGCAAAAGTTAATGGTTGGTTCCGAAATGACAAAAGAAATGGGATGATTATCAAAATAAATTTAAGAAGGAATAAGAAGCAAGTAGAGGACTTGTGGATCATTTCAACTAGAAGAGAGAAAACTGCTACCACTACTAACAAGTGGCCAGTTTGTGTCAGACAGCAGATAAGTGCTTTATAGAGACGATTTTACCCACACTAACTCAGTGATGGTAACAATACTATGGCAGCACTGAAAGAGTGCCCGCTATGTGCCAGGAACAGTTCTCTGCTCTCAGAACTGTATGTTCACGTACCTGTTAATTCATTTAACCCTCACCATATCCCTGTGAGGTAGATGCTAATGTAATTCACATTTTAAAGATAAGGAAGCAGGAACACTGAGTAATTTGCAGACCTGTATGTTCATGTAGCTGTTAATTCATTTAATCCTCACCATATCCCTGTGAGGTAGATGCTAATGTAATTCACTTTTTTTTTTTTTTTTTTTTTTTTTTTTTTTTTTTTTTTGCACTACGTGGGCCTCTCACTGTTGTGGCCTCCCCCATTGCAGAGCACAGGCTCAGCGAGCCGGCTCCGCAGCATGTGGGATCCTCCCGGACCAGGGCACGAACCCATGTCCCCTGCATCGGCAGGCAGACTCTCAACCACTGCGCCACCAGGGAAGCCCTGTAATTCACATTTTAAAGATAAGTTAGCAGGAACACTGAATAATTTGCCTAAGGTCATGTGGCACTTAAAAAAATTTTTCTTTATTTATTTTTGGCTGCATTGGGTCTTAGTCGTGGCAAGCAGGATCTTTCGTTGCAGCGCACGGGCACTTCATTTTGGCACGTGGGCTTCCCTTTAGTTGTGGCGCGTGGGCTCAGTAGTTGCAGCGCACGGGCTTAGTTGCCCCGAGGCATGTGGGATCTTTGTTCCCCAAGTAGGGATCAAACCCGAGTCCCCTGCATTGGAAGGTGGATTCTTAACCACTGGACCACCAGGGAAGTCCCCATGTGGCACTTTATATGTAAGTAAACTGAGGCTGAGTTGGTTTAGTTATTTATCCGAGGTCACACACCTGGTTTATGTGTCAGGGTCAGGATTTGAACTAAAAATTGTGATTAATTTCAAAGCCTATGTTTTTTCTATTAAATTCTGCTGCTTCCTATACTCAGAAAAATGTGACAAGACAGTTTCCTCAAAAAAAGAAAAATTGTCACCCTATTTCCTGCACTCTTCAGTGGTTTACAATTACAATGTCGAACTGTTTTTCTCTTTAGGAGTTGATAAACTGTTTCTGTAAAGGGCCGGATAGTAAATATTTGAGGTTTTGCAGGCTGTACGGTTTCTGCTGCAACTATTCAGCTTTGCTGTTGTAGCCCACAAGCAACCTTGGATGATACTGAATGAATGGGTGTGTCTGTGTTCCAATAAAACTTTATTTACAAAAACAGGAGGCTGGCTGGATTTTGCCCCCTGGTAGCAGATTGTTATTGACCCCTCTAGTTGCTTACTAGGTAAGGGTTTCTGTTTCTCCTCCTTCACCCCTACCACCTGCTTAAAAAAATAACTGACATTTCTACCCCTCATAACTAGGCATCAAAATTTAGGGGGTGGGGGGTTGTAATGTTAAAATGTTAATTGAATAGATAAAGAAGATATGGTACATATATACAATGGAATATTACTCAGCCATAAAAAGGAACGAAATTGGGTCATTTGTTGAGACGTGGATGGATCTAGAGACTGTCATAGAGAGTGAAGTAAGTCAGAAAGAGAAAAACAAATATCGTATGTTAACGCATATATGTGGAACCTAGAAAAATGGTACAGATGAACCAGTTTGCAGGGCAGAAATTGAGACACAGATGTAGAGAACAAACGTATGGACAGCAAGGGGGAAAAGTGGCGGGGGATGGTGGTGGTGTGATGAATTGGGCGATTGAGATTGACATGTATACGCTGATGTGTATAAAATGGATGACTAATAAGAACCTGCTGTATAAAAAAATAAATAAAATAAAATTCAAAAATTCAAAAAAAAATGTTAATTGAATTGAACTGACTTTTGTTTTTTCAGAAATGGTCTAATCTCCCAAGAGGAAAAGAAATAGTATATATATATAATTTGAACCATTAATTTCTATATTTATTCTTTTCTGTTCTACTGCAGATGCCTTGTATCTGGATAGTCTTACAGCAATTCCAAGACTAGAATTGACACCTTTCTCATGTGTAGCCAACCGAATCCATGCTTCACGTGAAAGGCCCAAATATGGAGAAGTAGAGGAAGGTGCTTTGGATGTGACTGGAAGGCACAAGTAAGTTCAAAGGGCAAAATACACTTGGCCTACTTTTCGTGGGTGGCCTATTCCTATTGCCTAAACTTTTAATCAGTAAAAGTTTCATATCTTGACATCACGACATCTTTATTGTGGAATTTTTATTGTGTAACTTCTCTAACTTTCTGAAAATTGACAATTTTAAAACAAAGATACCTTTATAGTTTTCTCTATAGCGCTTTTGAATTTCATGATATCCATTCTTAAAGTGTAAAAGACAAATTAAGCTACTTAAAATGTTTCCCAGTTTTTAGGAATATACTATGTACTGCTAGGTTAACTCATTCAGCTAGGTTTCGATCATCTTTCTATTCCTTCACACTCCAGGTGAACAAGTCTTTGGGACTCTATCCCTGTGCTCGCACATACCCTCTCCCAAAGCTCATCTGAGCTCACTCACCTTTCTAAGTACACAGACACTTCTTCCTTAGGAAAAGTTCAGAAATGTCAGTGGAGTTTGTGAGCACTGTTCACCCCAATGAAATTTCCTTTCTGTATCGAGGGTCAGGAAGCAAGACTCTGAATTGCAAATACTTCATTTTCATTTGGGACTAGATTCTCTATGGTTATAACCTCTCTCGCTGATGGAGCTTAGAGCTCTCTTTCATCATGTCTCCGTTAAGACATGAACTTAATTAGAAATTCGGTAAAATTGGGGCAGGGAAGGGGAACTATGTGATAGATTGGTATCTGCTGAAATTTGCAGTTTTTCCACCTGTATTAAGGAACTTTACTGTCTATTATTAGGTGTCCAGGCCCGACAGGTGGTCCCCACCCAGGAACAGATCTTTCAGGTTGCATCAGGATGAATAATGACCTAAGTATGGAAGTGAGTATTGGACTATATTTCAACTTCATTTTTAGCTCTACCATATCCTGACCCTCTTCTATGGTGTTGTTTTGTTTTGTTTAAGTATTATAGAGACGCTTATGGCAAGTACAAGTCTTATACCACAGAATTCAGATGCATGAGAAATGTCAACCTTTGATGGCATCTGGGGGGATTTCTACCCCTTCTATAGTATAAACTCAAGGATATATAACCAAATGGAGAGTTTGATGAAGTGTGCTGAACTTTTTGAAAGGCAGGCTGGTTTGGGACTTAAATTCACTACTGGCTATCAGGAGTCTCAGGTCTCATTGACTCTCTCGAGGTAAAGGCTAGATAATCTTTGAGGTGCTGGTACTTTGCTGTACAGAGTAAGGCAAAGCCCAAGGAGTACCCATTGCTGCAGTTAGATGCTAATTGTACTTCTCTACCCAAGAAGAGAATACTGAGTAGCTGAGGGCACTTAGGCAAACACCCCAGGTCGTGGAGATGTGCCTGGAGCACTTTCCTTGGTCTGCAGTCTGAGCCTGAGGGAACGTGATCTTCTCAGTCAAATGGAGCAGACCATTCTGTTCCAGAATCTGGAAATCCATCACTCTTCCTTTTTTAAAAAAAGGTTTATTGGGCTTCCCTAGTGGCGCAGCGGTTGAGAGTCCGCCTGCCGTTGCAGGGGACACGGGTTTGTGCCCCGGTCCGGGAAGATCCCACATGCCGTGGAGCGGCTGGGCCCGTGAGCCATGGCTGCTGAGCCTGCGTGTCCGGAGCCTGTGCTCCGCAACGGGAGAGGCCACAACAGTGAGAGGCCCGCGTATCGCAAAAATAAAATAAAATAAAATAAAAAAGGTTTATTGTGATATAATTCTCCTACCAAACAATTCATCAATTTAAATTGTTCAATTAAACGTTTTTAAAAATATTCAGAGTTGTGCAGCCATCACCACAATCAGCTTTAGGACATTTTGATCCCCTTCGAAAGAAACCTCACACCTACTAGCAGTCTAGCCCTATCCGCCACCCCACTCCACCCTGCGCAGCCACTAATCTGCCTTCTGCCTCTATAGACTGGCCTGTTCTGGATGTCTCATATAAATGGAATAAGACAATACGGACCTCTTGTGACTGGCTCCTTTTCTTAATATAATGTTTTCAAGGTTCATCCGTGTTGTAGCCTGTTATCAGTGCCTCATTCCTGTTTATGACAGGATAATACTCCAGTGTATGAATATACCACCTTTTGTTTATCCATTCACCACCGATAAGCACTTGGGTTGTTTCTACTTTTTGGCTACCATGAATAATGCCCCTAAGAACATTAGTGTAAAACATTTTGTGTAAACATATGTTTTCAGTTCTTTGGGGTATATATTTAGGAGTAGAATTATTGCATCGTATGGTCACTCTATGTTTACCACTTTGAGGAACTGCAAAACAGATTTTCAAAGCAGCTACACCATTTTACATTCCCACCAGTAATGTATGAGGATTTCATTTTCTCTACATCCTTGTCAACACTTGTCTATCTTTTTCTTAATTAAATTAAATTTGATTTTTTAATTTCTATTTTATATTGGAGCATAGTTGATTAACAATGTTGTGTTAGTTTCAGGTGTACAGCAAAGTGATTCAGTTATATATATACATGTATCTATTATTTTTTGTCTATCTTTTTGGTTATAGGCATCTTAGTGGATGTAAAGTGGTATCTTGTGGTTTTGATATGCATTTCCTTAATGACAAATGATGTTGAGCATTTTTCATGCACTCATTGGCCATATGTATATCTTCTTTAGAGATATGTCTACCCAGATCTTTTGTCCATTTTAAAAAATGAGTTTTTTTAAAAAAATGATTTATATGAGTTGTTCTTATTCTTTTAAGTGTATGTATCTCACATTTTTCCATTCCTTAGTACCCCATCCTATTGAATAGCTGAGAAAAGGAAAGAAAAAGGAAATGAATCTATTTTGCTATTCCTTAGCAGTTCTTGTAAAGTTTTAATAAAGGAAGTTGAACTTGGAAGCTTACAGGATGTTTGGTTGTTAGTAATTTCCCTTTTATCTGGTACTGATTTCACCAAGAAAGGGGAAGGAACCAACATCAGTTGTGTACCAGATGCTTTGTAGGAAAACATTTCCACGTGCCATGTTATTAATTCTCTCTACAACTTTGAATGGTAAGTATTCTCTGCTTCTACAGATGAGGCAACTGAAGTTCAGAGAGGTTAAATAACTTAACCAGGATCACTCAACTAGTAAGTAGCAAACCTGGGATTCAAATTCAAGTTTGTATAGCTTCAAAGATTAATCCCTTCTTACAACTCCTCTGAGAACACTGAATTTAGACGTTTCAATCATAATAACGACTCCTAGTTACCTTGAAAGTAGTTTTTTGGCTAAGAAATAAATTTGCTCCCTTTTGTATCTAAAAGGAGCTCCTAATCCACTCTCATTAGGATATGTGACCGAATTATTTTGTCTCGACACCCATGAAGTAGGAGCGAACGGAGATCACAAGACAAACTCCTGTTAAATGCTCCTGCGGAAATGTATAGATTCCCTGAAGGTTTTCCTGCTGCCTCCGTGCCATTTCTTCCATAGGCCCCAGGAACTAATCTGTCAGCTGTACTCTATGGCTGTTCCCACCAATGTCCACCGTTTCCCTTTTCCTCTGCTCCACTGAGGAATCCGGGCAACCTGTTGACTCCCTCATGCCTGTCCCTTGAGTAAATCCCCACCTTCTACCCCTTCATGCCCCCCACCCATCTCTTAAACAAATAGAACTCTCTCCTTAGATAATGCTTATCTATGCATTCTCATTCATAAGAATTAGGATGAAACATGAAATTAAAATTACAAAGCATGTAATCCGTGTTTGTCCCAGCGACCCATAAATCGTTGTGTTTTCCTAACTCTTTGGCTTCAAACTCTTGGAATTTCATCACTCTTGAGGGCCTTCAAAACAAACAACTTGCCCTGGTATTCAAGCTCTTCTCTAATCTGGTTGCAACCTACCTTTCCATCCTTTCCCCATCCATGCCTTATAATTGTCCCTAAATGTCAGCCGAACCAGGTGGTCTGTATCGTTGGAATATGTGACACAAAGCTGTTTATGCTGCTTTCTCTGCCCAGAACACTTCCACTTCTCCACTTGTCAAATTCTATTTGACTATCAAGGCCCATTCCAAAAACCAAGTGTTCCATAAAACCTTTTGTGGTAGTGAGAAATGTTTACCATCAAGCATCTCTAGTCCTTCTTGAGACGGAAATCGTAATGGATTAGAAGTCAAGAAGTGAGGGTATTCCCTGGTTTGACCTCTCTGCTACTATGGAAAAGTCTTGTCATTCAGGCCTCATTTTCCTCATTTCTCAACCGTAGCACTCAGGAAAAAAATAAGTTCACTCTTTTCTTTTAGACCTCAGTAACTCGGTGCTCCTCTCGTCTATATTTTGGTTACATTGTAGTTCTTTGTTTTCTTAACATGTTCCTGTATCAGATTATAAACTTGGTGTAGAGTGCCTTTGGCCATTAACCAATGTGCACCTAGCAACCTGAATAGATTTGGTATGCAGTAGCTGCTCTATTAATTAATATTTGTTGAATGCCTATTGACTTATTTATTTTTGTACTCCCTACAGGCTCTATTTAAAACATTGAGTGAGCACCCAGTGGACTTGTTGAATTGACAGTCTCGCCCTCTTGCTTTCTGACTGGTGTTCCTGAGAACCTTAGATTTATTTTTTTAATTCCTCTCCCATTTTCATAGAGGAAGCTATATTCTAGCATCTTTTTCAGAAAGCACAATAGGAGATAAGAGTGAACATCAGTATTCATAAGGGGATCTTTGGGTGACCAAAGGACTCTAGCAAGACTAATACCTCAAAAAGAACGTGTCTTAGTAAAATAATTTGGGGTCCAGTTTGGGACATTCCTGGGGAGAACAGAGCTGCTTTAATGACCCAGTGAAATCTATTTATTTGGGATATTTTAGCATAAAGAGGAAGAAAGGAAATAAATTATTTCCAGTCCTCATCTTTTAGAGACTCAGACTAAAATATTTATGAAAGAAATGTCTATGGTATCTGGGATATGCTTCAAAACAATGCTAAGGTAGGTTTAGTGGGTGACGGTATAGATGAAAGGAGATGGGCCATAGGTTGTTAATTGTTGAATCTGCAGAATGGGTACACAAAGGGTAATTATTCTATCCTGTCTACTTTTGTATTTATTTGAAATATTTCCCAGTCATGACCTAGAATTTTTAGCCACATAGTGTAGGCTTTGGAATTAAGCAGTTGTGGGTTTAAGCTGACTCTGTTACTTATTAGCTGTATGAACTCGGACAAGTGGCCTAACCTCTTTCAGTTTGTGTGTGTTCCCTTGTGAAACAGAGATATTACTTTGCAGAGTCCTTTTCAGGATTCAAATACACACATACACATATACGTATATTACGCATATACATATACCTATATATCTCTGCAGCAGCTGAATTCTGGCCTAACCAGTCCAGCGAAACAAACCAAGTAGGTCATATTTAGAGGAGAGACAAATCTCAGTGCTCTGTCTCCCCACTTGCTGATGAATAGGAAGGCCTTTTTGATTCATGGGGTCCCTTCTCAGCATTTCCAAGAACCTCTATACTGGTGCCTACCGGTATATCCCAATGTCCTTCTGATCTCACCAACTTGTGGGTCCCAGGGAAGGACACTTCACCTCCTGAGAGATCGCTGGAGAAGGTAGTTGGTTTCACATCTCTGCAGTCCTTTCTGTTTGTTGCCCACACTGTCCATAGTCCCTGCCTGCTCCACGGTCGACCTCCTTGGAACGCTGTGTCTGGACCTGTGGTGATCTCCTCTTCCTGGTCGGTTGGGAGATGACTCTCACTTCTTGTTTCAGCACCTTCAGAGCTGGGTACTACTGTGGTGTTGGGTGGACTCCTTGTGATGCAGTTAAAATTATCCTCTACTTTTCAAGGAAAGTAGATAATCCAGCAGGGCTGGCTAGTAGCACAGTCTCCCACTGAATCAAGGATTGCTGCTCCCTTCTATAGCTAGACCCAGCTGTTCATTTGGCCCAACTTTCTCAGTTCTTCCTCACTCTTGGCAATTTCTCTCTGGGGCTCAGTTGTCTCTCCTTATAATCTTTCCTTATTCACTGCTCCCACCATTGAGTCTGAAGAGCAACCAAAGGATTTCTGGGACTTTGCAAAACTGGACTTGTGATTAGGTACCTGTGTTTGTCCCCAAACACTCCAAGAATTAAGAAGCTTCATGAAAATTACATGACAATGAAACTGATTCTCCCCTCTACCTACTCCAACCTCAGATTTGACCCCAACAAGACACTTTATAACATGTATAAAGTACCTGGTTCATAGTAAACACTCAGAAAATAGCAACTGTAACTATCACCCAGAATCAGAATTATAAGCAGTGTGAAGCTCAGAGGATACAGGTCAGAGGATAGGAAGATGAATTTCTGTTTTTTCTTTGGCTGTTTAAAAAAATCACATATACTAAATATTAAGTGCTTTGCCATCCCTTTGAGGTCTCCTTCATGTCATTACATGTTTTTGCCTAAGATATACTATCACTAGGAGAAGGTGATTTATGAGGCAAAGGACAGAATCAGTTTTAAAGTATCTCAGATTTTCTGGCCATTGTATGTCCTGTTCTCTCAAGCTGTGTGTGGGTGCAGCTTTAATAAACTTGGAGAATAAATAACATTGCCAGTTGCAAAACTGGGACATGTAGAAGTTGGCTTATAACTGTATTACAAATGAACCTCAAAGTGGTGGGAATGTCCTGTGGATCTGAAGGTGTGGTGTCCTTTTAGTTAGAAATTGCAAAAAAACCCCAAAAAACTTGTGAAGGAATTTCGTTTTATTTAGGTTATAACAGTTGTAATCTTTTGATGTTTAATTTTACCTTCTTTTCTTTTTAGAATATTGAAACCAACTTCAAGTCAAGGGCGTTTTTGTTTTTTTTAAGTTAGAATAAAATAAGTCTATATAAACTCCTTTTGTTCGGTTTTTCTTCTTTTCTCAGAAAATCATATTAGTTTATTTGAGCAACGTCAATTGTCTAAAATGGATCTAAAAGTAAAAATTACATCGGTAACATGAATGTTTATTAGTGGAAGGGTTTCTGATCATAAAAATCTAAGGATGAAATAGCACTTCATCTAGAAGAGTAACCCTGGGAGATTATCTAGGCCTGTTAATTGCCCTTACTAATACCTTAGAAGTTATTTCTTATTGTTCGTCATATTTTCTATCTAAATATTAAAATAATACTGCTGTGTGTGTGTGTGTGTGAGAGAGAGAGAGAGAGAGAGAGAGAGAGAATATGTGTGTATGCATCCTGCATTTGCTGATCTAGCCCGTGGGAGAATGTCTCGCTTTGTTCCATGAGTACCTTAACTACCCCACCCTACGTTAGACTTTTACTCTCAAAAGCAAATGGGCTGGACCACGGATTTTCATGTAAATGTTATGCAGGTTGATATTTGAATGGCTCGAACAGGAAGAACATGCTTCCTGCTCTATGCTGTCGGCATATGTTAGACTCATTGACTTGAGCCAGTCTTCTACATGTAGGTAAGTCTCTCTTCTGAAATTTCTTTTTCTTGCTTTTAGTCAGTTTCTTGATTTTCCTTGGTTTTAAAATATATCCAGTAAATTATCTTTTTTATCATCTGCCCAGATCCTACAGTTGTTGTGTGTGTTAGGTTCTCCTGTGGGTTTAAATAGGGGTGCCTTTTGAAACTGGAAGAAAAGAGCACAATTGTAGAAAGTTTTTGCTGAGTTATTTTTCACCCCCCCTTCACAGGTACAGACACCCTGAGGGGCTATATCTCCAACTTTCATTAACTATAATCCTAAATTTGGAAGAAAAAAAATCTCCTTCTTTTATCTGCTGCTTCTTGTAAGGAGGAAAAAAATGTTAGACCAAATGTATGAAAATCTAAGATTGAGATATGTTGTATATTATGTTGTTTTCTGATTAGTGAGATTTATAAAGATTAACAAATTGGGAGTAATATCCAATAATATCCAATATCCTTGCAACAGAACAATGTAGTAATGTACAGCTACAAAATATATGCCATTTCTCGAAAATCACAGAATTGTTACTTATTTAATCAATAAATATTTTATGTTTACCAAAAGGTTTCACATATAAAAAATAGGACAAAAGAAGGGCTTTACACAGACCATATGGCAAATGAGATTTATTTCTAGTATAATGAAAGCAAACTGTACTTTTGCTATATTTATTATTATTTTGACTTTAAATAATAAACTTTTTTTTAAAAAACAAAGTTTACAGAAATAATGTGTTCCCTTTCCCCTAATACTGGAAATCAGTTTAATTGAATAGAAAATAACTGCATTCTCTTTCATACCTCTTAAATTCAAATATAGGTATTCATGACTCTGATTTGTATAAGAAGAAATATTTTTCTGACAAAATTAGCTTTTTAGTTAGTGCAGTATAATTATTATATATAATATATATTATTAATTATAGCACAGTAATAAATGTTTTTTTCAAGCCACACATAATAACAGATTTGTATGTTATAGAGGGTTAAATGGGCCTGATTTTTTTATTATTAAGGAGTCAATCCTTGTTGACTTTTATGGAGGATACTTAATGAGACTGAAGAATGTTTAATTTTTTCATATTTTTATAGCTTCATTTCTTACATATATATTGGCAGATAGTTAAATAAGCATATACTAATTACTAGTACAATCTATTTAAATATCTTAAGGATAGAGCCAATATCATTTAACTACCTGTGAAGTATAAGGTATAATTTCTCTTCAAAATTTAATGCAAATATTACCCTACTCTGTTCTGTGCATGTTACTTTCCTCTGTGGAATGCTGCTTATAATTTACGAAGTATTTGTTTTACATATTTGTCTTTCTGACTGGCCTGTGAGCTCCTCTGGGACAAGGAATGTGTTTTTGGTCTCTCCAACCTTTCTGTTTTGTGCCAGAAACAGCCTTTCACTGTTTCTGGCACAAACTGGGCCTTTGATGAAAGTTGTTGACTTAAATTAAACTGATGTCACAAGAGGCTTCAGTTACATATAATCTGACACAAAGACATTTAAAGCAGGGACAAAAATGAAATAAAAGAGAAGATTGCCCAACATTTATATGTAGGAGGATTAGGTGTAAATTCTTGCTGTGCAAGTTTGTGGAGTTTTCTAAACATTTGAGGGGAACATTTTAAAAGTTTATATTCAAATTATCTACCAGTCTAAGACAATCATTGTGAAGTCTGCCTCTCCAATAGCCTTAGGGTATTTCAGAGACAGTTCTGTTTACAATGAAGACAGTTCTGTTTACAATCAGACTGTATTTAGTCTGATTGTTTAGACTGTTTAGAGGCTGACACCACCATTCTGAATACTCCCGAGAAATTACTTTATTCATTGGTTTTACTTTCCTTACCTGAAATAAGTAAATCTTTTTTTTTTTCCGTAAAACCCACTGCATAAGGTTGTTGGGAGAATTAAATGAGATGATACGTAAAAGGGCTTTTGTAAATTTTAATGTGCTGAACAGATGTAAGCTATTGTTTTTTGTATTGGATAACTATACATTCAGCAAACTCTTGCTAAACCTTTATCTTTCTGTGACTATAGTCAGTATTATCTTGGAGAGATTCTAAATACGGTTTATGATATATGGCATCCCTCCATTGAAACCTGTTGTTGGTTGCGCCAGTTAACAAGAAGCTGTGTGTTTGATTATGGAATATTTAAATGTCTTCAGTTTTGCATTGTCTGTGCATATTTTGGATATGTCCAAGTGATTTCAGTTTTAATTTATTAAATTTTTATATTTTTTCCTAAATAAACCAAATGATAATGAAAATGTACTTATTATTGAATAGAAAAACTTTTTATTAAAGAGGAACATGTGTTCCCACTGTATTTTTTGAAAGAGAATAAGTGAACCTAATCTCCTGAAGTTCCCCCCAAATTAGGAACTCTTGATAAACGTTAAGAAGCTCAAATGAGACTTTCACATGCTTGCCCTGGAAGGCTGGGACCACAGTTTTGTTAAGTTCTTTTTGAACCCCAAGTAAGAGGTGCTGACGTAGATGTAATCCCTCAGATCTTTGAGAATTGGATTAACTTTAAAATGTATTATGTGTCTAGCTAGAAAATTGAGAACCATTTTTAAATCAACAGGCCAAAATTTTTAAGTTGAGTAATATTTCCATAAATAGAAATGTTGTTTTATGCCCACCTAGAATGTTCTGTTTAAAGAAAACTTAAGTTCATGATATAAACTCTATCTGCCCTTTAAGTTTAGAATTTGTTTTGCCCAAGAATTTAAATTTTCTTTAAATATTGGACTCATAAGTATACTTAAAATTGGATTTTTTTTTTGCAAGTACAGCTTTGAGGAAGTATGTATATCAGTCTGCCCTGTACCATCCCATTCCCATATCCTCTGCAGAAGAGCAAAGCAAATATGGGTTCATTTAAAACTGTATGAAAATGTTTGCTTAACACAACTTCTCTGGAATGGAAAATGTCAAATTGTTAAACTTGTTTCTCTCTCTCTTTTTTTTTTATCTTAAGGAGAATGGTGTTGAACGCTTATATTCTGAGAGACTGCCACAGTCCAGGTTTGCTTGTTTGTTTCTGTGTATGACTTTTGATGCATATTCAGTTAATTTCTAAGAGAATTCTTTGGACCAGACACTCTAAAATACTTCTACTTTTTTGACAGGGAATATTCCACCCTACCATCTCCTGGACACACTTCATCCACAGAGAGTACTGTAACTTCAAGTGGTGAGTAGATTAGAAAAGATATAAAAATAGAGTGTTAGTATTATAACTATAAGCTTGGATGTTCTGTGACCTGCTAAGGTGTGTGCAAATGAAAAGGACATAAGCAAATAATCCTTTTGCATAGTATTCATGCTGTTAGTTTCCTCCTGTTGATAGATTCTGGATCAGAAATTTTGCATATGGCTTCTGGTGTCATTGATTGTAAACCACTCTGTGAGAAAGAGGAGGATAAAAGATCAACTTATGCTGTGAAGAAGATCAAAGGTAAGCTGTTGAAGGGTTCAAGACGAGTTTCCATTCTAAAACACTAAGCAAACTTGGAAGCTAGTGGAGTAACCATCCTCAGTGGCTCAGTAATACTATTTTATAAAAGAAGTTTGAAGACATAGTCTGGAGAAAAGAAGTCCAGAGGTGACCATGGCCTTCCTATATGACAATGTTACCAACTTTTTTCCAATTCTATATTTAAAATAAAAATTACAGTATATTTTAATGGGATTTAAATATTTCCTTATGGCCAAAATTGATTGGACACACCGGAGTCTCAACTGTGATGCAGATGTGAAATCACCTACTTAGGAATTCTCAGAATCCTAATTAGAATCTACTGGGTTAAAAGGATGGACCGATTAGTGATGGTCCACTCAGGAGGCAGATATTAACTAGATAACATGTTAGATCCTTTTCTGCCATTTGAGTCTGAAAATAAAGTGCTTATTCTGAACCGTTCCCAGTGAGACATCACTACGGTTGACACTCATGGGAAACATAGGCTCTCATTCCAACCAAAAACACCGATCAAGGAAAACTCATCTAATGTTTAAATTGGGACAATTAAATTTGAGATACAGGTGCTAAGTTAAAGGAGCTGTAAAATTGTAGAAATGGAATCCATTCCTTCAGTTGACTGAAGAATATCTTTATATTCTACCTCACGCCAAATAAGAAAAATTTTAATTAAAACCGCACCAGGGTGCTATTTTTTACCTGTCATGTAGACAAAGATAAAAAATTTGACTGCACACTGTTGGTAAGGTTGTTGGGGGGAAAAGAATTCTCATACACTGCTGCAGGGAATGTAAATTCTTGTAATTAGTATGGAGAGGAATTTGACAATATCTACCCAAAATTTAAATGTACATATTCCATGATAAAACAATTTGGTTTCTGGGACTTTATCCTGTAGATCTAAGTACATACATACTATATGATGTATATGGAATTTTATTTACTGCAACATTCTTTGTCACAACAAAATATTGGAAACAAGTTAACGATCAGTAGAAGACTAATTAACATATTTTGGCATATCCATGTAATGGAATACTAGTATACATCTGTAAAACATATATAAGGAAACTTTTTTCTTGGAAGGATATCAAAGAACTATTTTTTGTGTGGAAAAACGCCAAAGTACAAAACATTATGTATTGCATGTAAAAATTTGTGGGAAAAAAATAGAAAAAAGTTTTTGTGTATATATAAAATATCTCTGCAAGGCTAGACAAAAATTTGTAACATTGTCTATGAGGAGGTAAAGTAGGTTTCTGGCAGGCGTGATGGGAGGGAAAATTTTCACTGGAAAACAATTTTACGCTTTTTCATTTATGGGCCATATGAATCTACTACCTGTTTTAATTTTTTTTTAAAGAACTAAAATAAAATTTCCATAGGGAAAAAATTTTATATCCCTGAAGAAAGGGGTTACCATTTTGCTCTTATTTCCATGTAAATTAAAAATATCTAATACATCCTTTAACTATTCTGTTTTCTTAAAAAGAAAGAAACGAAATCTGACTATAGCCGCTGACCTTTGTGCCTGCACTGAACTAAAGTCAGGACAATGGATCATGTGAAGAGGAAAATCATCATCAAGTACATTACAATACAAATAAACAAAGGGAAATTACAAAAAGGAATGGCATAAATTAAAAGTGCATCTTTTCTTCTTAGTTTGATTACATTTTATTTAGAAAGATACTGTGTTTTGGAAGGATATACTTTGTTATCAGCCTTGCATATATAATTGTTAAAAACCTGTTTGTCAATCTATAAAAAAAAAAGCTACTAAGTTACTAATTGTTCATCCTTTCATTCAGTTTCTGCAATTATACTAGTAATGTGTTTGATTTTAAAAAGCAGCAGTAGCTGCTTTTTATTTTAAAAACCCTACTGTTTGAAGGCCATTTATACAGGTATTCATTTCTGTTAAGAAATCTTATATGGTTAGCTTCCTTGGGAACTTTAGAATGGACACATTTAAAGTTTTTTAGTACAAAATTTGTCTCACGTGTTAAGCACTTTACCACTTACTATTCCACCCGCATTGCCACCCTCACTATTCCTTCCTCTTTTACTTGTTACTGCTCCCCCTCCCCCCAACACTGTTGATGTGTTTCCTCCTTCTTATAGGTGGAAGTCCAGCTCCTGAAAATATTGCACTCCAAGGCTCTGTGAATGAAGAAAAAATCATGTCAAATCAGGTAAGGAGGGGCTTCCCTGGTGGCGCAGTGGTTGGGAGTCCGCCTGCCGATGCAGGGGACACGGGTTCGTGCCCCGGTCCGGGAAGATCCCACGTGCCGCGGAGCGGCTGGGCCCATGAGCCATGGCCGCTGAGCCTGCGCGTCTGGAGCCTGTGCTCCATGGTGGGAGAGGCCACAACACTGAGAGGCCCGCGTACCGCAAAAAAAAAAAAAAAAAAAAAAAAAAAAAAATCAGGTAAGGAAATATATGCATGTTAACAGTAAAAGTAATGGTATGTTGCAATGATATTTAGAACTGTCCCTTTAAGTTTGCAAAATACTCTTAAAAGCACGATTGCATCTTATCCTTTCAAAATATTATGAGGTTAATAGAATTTAGTTATACTAATATCGTATAGATGAAGAAGTTGAGTCCAAACCATCCAGGGTCACTCAGTAGACTCAGGTAGGACCTCCTGACTCCACACTGATTTTTCCTTCACTCATTCATGCATTCATTCACTCATTTATTCATCAAAGATCTGCTGGAAACAAGCTAAATATCTATCTGTAGAGTACTCTTAAATAAATGAAGGCATTAATAAATAAGGCTAAACAAAACAGTGATATCTATCTTATAGATGTGTTATAATTAATGGAAGAAACATACAATTACTCAGTAATTAGACTGGTCAGCGATATGAAAGAGAAATGGTTGGGGTGAGAGGACAGAAGAGGTGTCATGGAGGAGGTTCCTAGTGAGTGGTATCGAATGTTATACAGGTACATGGCAAACTGCTATAAAACATTATAAGGATGAATACTTAAATGTTTATAGAAAAAGAATTAAATTCCTTTCCTTAAAGGGAAGGCATATCGCCACTGGTATGAATTTATAATTATTTGAAGAGTAACTTACAGACTATGGGCAATTCTACGTTCCTTTAAGGGTCTTATTTATACATCAGTCCCTCTCTGTATTCTATGTGCGGAGGTGTGTGTCTGTGTGTCTGTGTGTGTGTATTATTATTGTTTTCCCCTCAGTGTATAAACATTCTTTTAGTTAGGCCTATTTGATTACAAGAAACAGAGACTCATGCAACTAACTCAGGTTAAGAGAAGGTTGTGGCATGTATACATTGAAGGTAATAAGGTAGATAAAAATTTTATACTATTCTTATCTGAAGGGAGTGGAGTAATTGGATATGTGATTTGGGATAATTCTTTGTAGTGTAAAGTATATATAAAGCGTAGTGTTGGCTAGCCCACATGCCGAAAGTGGTTGCCCCTTATAAAAAAATGGACAGAGGAAAATTCAAGTCCTCTAGTCTTTCCTAGCTCATCTCAAAAAAGAAAAAAAAAAAAAGAAAGAAAACTTAAAAAAATAATGGATTAGAAAATGTAGTAATGGAGGTGGAAAATTGGTTAGAGTGCTATAGTAGTAATTCAGGCAAGAAATGAAGATAGTATGAATTTAGTGATGATGGAAAAAATGAGACTCATTTGAGAGATACTTGGGGTATAGCATTCACAGTACATGGTAACTGATAATCAGGGGTCTGGGAAAAGGTCAACACCCAGGTTTCTGGCCTAACCCACAGAACGAATAGAATAACATGAGAGTAGGAGGGAGTGAGAAGAATTTGTGGGGTAAATTTAATTTAATTTAATTTGAGGTAAGTCAAGTTTCAGGTTGATATGAGACATCGTTAATACCCTGTAAGGAGATTTTATAGATAACTCTATACCCATATTCATAAGCTCACCCGTGGGACTTTCAGAAGCAGACACATATTTGTGAGTTACCAGCAAAGAACCAAGCAGGTGGATGAGATTCCCCAAGGAAGGAGGGCAGGCAGAGAGAGAGCACAGAGGATAATGGACTCTTGATGATTCCATTACCTAATAAGAGAAGGCAATGGTGGAGGAGACCAAGAAGGAGCTTTGTAGTGATGGGGGGACATCAGGAAAGGGGAACCAAGGGATGAAAAAACTTCAAGAAGGAGGGGATTATAGATCGATTTGGATGCTACAGTGAGGTCACATAAGATAAAGGCTAGGGCTTCCCTGGTGGCGCAGTGGTTGAGAGTGCGCCTGCCGATGCAGGGGACACGGGTTCGTGCCCCGGTCCAGAAGGATCCCACGTGCCGCGGAGCGGCTGAGCCTGTGAGCCATGGCCGCTGAGCCTGTGCTCCGCAACGGGAGAGGCCCGCGTACCGCACAAAAAAAAAAAAAAAAAAAAAAAATGATAAAGGCTGAAAAATTATCCATTGGATTTGGCAGTAGGGAGCTCACTGATAACTGGGGAGGGCAGTTTCCTTGGAGCGTTAGGTGCAGGGGCAGAGTAGTTCACTGATCACAAATGGGAGATGAGGAACTAGAAGATGTCACAGGGTCGAGGGGGGATTAAAAAAACTGGAGTATGTAAATATTGATAAGGATGATCCAGTGTTTTACCTGTATTATTTCATTTGTTACAGTTGTCCAGAACTTACGTGACATGGTGTCAAGGGCCCTACCAAGGAAATTTGTCTTGGCCTCATTTTTTATGGAAAATTTCTGAGAATGTTGAATAATAATTATCCTAAAATAATTGTATACCTATAGCTTCTCCTTTAGATTTCCCCAGGCAGTATAGAGCAACTCTCCTATTATGGTGATTCTCGTATGGATACCTTTGTAGGACAGTGGGTCAGTGACCTTAAAATATATTCAGATGGAGTAAAAGCCAAACATAGCACAATCTTAGCAGCTATTTTGCCATAATTTCTCCAACAATCCATCTGGAAAGCTGCGTGTGATAGTCCTAGATCACCGCGCCCCCTCTTCATCCATTCAGTCCTATCTCTCCCTCAAGCTCCAGCTTGTTCCTTGTCTGCAGAGACTTTCCATGCTTCTTAACCCATGGTGTTGCTCTCTTCCTTTCGCAAAGCACACATTTATCTATCTCTCATTTACTTGGCAAGTAATCCTAGTTTGCTTTGAAGTAACTTGTATCATGATTGCAGCTTTTCATGTACTTCTGTTTTTTTTGCCTCAGCTAGATTAGAAACCCCCTTGGAGTCAGTCCTCTTTCCTTCTGAATGCCTAGCACAGTTCTTTGCATACTATAGAGTGTTTTTTGAACAGGGTAGGCAGGAGAGGACAGGAAGTCGAGAAATGATTAGCTATGAAGGATTTCCACTCTATGTTTAGCAATAAAATCTCTTTATGATTTTAGGAAGCCAAAGGGGAACCAGAAACAATAAATGAGCACAGAAAAGAATGTGTGGCAGGAGGTAAGGAATGTTCTCTTCCAACCCCCATGTGAACTTTTGTTCCCTGCTGGTATGTTTTATGGATGAAATCTTTCTGAGTAAAGATATGGCATCTACAACTCTGCATCTCTAGATAAAATCAGCCAAATAGAACTGATTTTGATTCAATTTGTAGCGTTTTCAAAAGGCCGTATTTATGTTGCATTGCCTGTTAAGCCCAGAGGTCTTGTAATAACTAGTGCCCTATTGTGAACTAAGAACCGTGCCAATGTTGGTAGCAAATTCTAAGCTCTACTCTGAGATTTTTTTATTGTTCTGTCTAAAAGCAAATAAGCCAGTATTTGAAGAATGAGTGCTAATATGCTTCTCTCCCCATCTCCCTTCTGTTAGGATGGAATAGTGAATAGAGTTCTGGCTTTGGAGTCACTCACTGTATGCTTGGTCACTCTCTTACTTGCTGTGACTTTGGCAAGCTATTTAAACTTGAGTCTTAATTTCTTCATCTGCAAAGTGGAAATGATGAGTAAAAAAAAAAAAGAAAGTACCCTTTATGAAATTAGACTGTACTAATTACTAGGCTAAATTCTCTTTATGCATAGTTTTATTTAGTTCTCCCCAATACCTGTGTGAGCTAGGTAAGCTGCAATTCAGTTTCCTAGCCTATAAACTGTAGATAAGAACGGTACCTACTACAGAAGTTTGGCTGTGAGGACTGAAGAAATTATGTAAAAAGTATTTAGAAAGGTGCCTGATAAAGGTTCTCATAAAAGTTAGCTACTATAGAAAAATCATCCTTATTTTGTAGATGGTTTGATGAAGTTGTGACCTGTTCCAGGTCACTTAGTTTTAAGGATCAAAGAGTTGACTGAAAAAAAATGCACAACCTAAAAGTTGAGAATTATGTTTTATCCACAGATTTACTGAGGACTTAAGCCTGGGATATAGCCTCTCAGATAGCTCTGAGGGACTGTTCCAAAGAGGTAAGGGAAGAGACAGGACATACAGGAGATTTTGCAAAACAAAACAAAAAACCACCAGGTAGTCCAACATCAAAAGATAACTGCTAATTATAAAAAAAACCCCAGACATCTCAAGTTAATGAATTTAGCCCTTTTCTATGTATGGGAAGATGCAAGAGTCTGGGCCTATTGAAATCATTCCTTTGATATATAGGGACAGTATCCTGCTTTTCTCCATCTTAAATCCCCTCAGGGTGCACCGCAGCTACGCAGCTACATGGCTGATGGCTTGATGACCACAGCATCATTTGTTTACTGAATGGCAGGCCACATTCTTTGTCCACAAAAGCTAGGATTTAAACCAGATCTTTTCAACTCTATACTTAATGCTCTTAATTCCTATTATTGTCTTCTTTGTGAAGTAGTCATGAAGAGTATCATTAATATGTATAAAGAGCTTTGTTCTGGGACTGGCATATAGTAAACCTGTGGTAAATGATTGATATCATGTTTATTGTTGCTGTTATTATTAGCAGTATTATTATTATTATACTATTGTTCTAGTACTACTACTAGTACTAGTACTAGTACTACTACTACTACTAGTACTACTACTACTACTACTACTACCCCAATACCTGTGTGAGTTAGGTAAGCTGCAATTCAGTTTCCTAGCCTATAAACTGTAGATAAGAACGGTACCCACCAGAGAAGTCTGGCTGTTGAGGATTGAAGAAATTATGTGTAAAGCACTTAGAAAAGTGCCTGATAAAAGATCTCATAAAAGTTGCTGGTTTTAAATCCTTGGTCCGCAGGAAAACCAGGGTACCAGATGAAGCTATGCATTTAACCATGGAATCAAATCAAATAAACATTCAAATGCAGAAAGAACAAGTTGGGCTGTTCCTTGACTCTGAGACATCTTCAGGTTTTCAAAGACTATTCATGCACTGAAGTGTGAGCCCATAATTTCAACATGATCGTGATCCCCAAAGCGTAGCATAACGTTATCTTATATTTAAGCAAATGCATTATTAGCTGGCAGTCTTCTCGGACATATTTCAATGAACGCTTTTGTTTAGTGGAGAGAGGCCCTAACAACATTGGATTGAATGTGCCTGTAGCTGTCAAGCCTGTTTAACAAATACTATCTTACTGTCTTTTTTTTTTTTATCTTATTGTCTTTTAATAGGCGCTGCTGTTTCCTCTCTTCCTGTGAAGTCAGTTAACTTTAGACAAAGTGACAAGTAAGCTCCTCCTCATATAGCACGCTCACATTTTTTGCTTTTCTGTTGAACTATGTTTGAGTAAGTTCTTTCTCTTATCTTACAGCACTTCTGCTAATGAGAAGGAGGTGGAGGTAAGTTTCAAGCAAATGTTTTTTCCTTTAGTAAAACAAATACGTGTTTCAGACTCACTCGCCTGCCGTCCCTGCGAGCTTTTGCACAAGCTATCGTACGTTTGGTGTCTGTCTGGCTTGGCCATGACAAAGTGCAGGGAAAGCCTATGCGTGCCAGCATTATGTCACTGGGAGGAGAAAGAAATGCCTCAGTGTAATTTGGTATTAAACTGGAAATTTGACTACATCCAATGTTCTGTCCTCACCCTCAAATTATTTTGACAACAGGCGGAATTTCTCAGGTTATCTTTGGGATTTAAATGCGACTGGTTCACCTTGGAGAAAAGAGTGAAGCTTGAAGAAAGATCCCGTGACTTGGCAGAAGAAAATTTGAAGAAAGAAATTACTAACTGTTTAAAACTGTTAGAGGTGAGACTCATAACATTTGGGGACTACACGTTCGGTTGTATTATTAATAAGGTTTTCAAAATTACGTAAGAGTTTACTTGTATGACTAAAACCAACACTAGGTACTAAGCCCTGCCTGACTCAAATGTGAATTAATAAGAGGTAAGAAATCAGGATCAGGCTAAGATAAAAGCCTCACCAATAGAACGGTATAAGTAATAAAACAAATAAATGTCGTTTAGTTACGTGAATCTTCTGCCATCTCTCTGTATCTTCAAATAGATTTCAGGCAGAAGAGTAATTATGCAGAAAACTGAGCAACAGGAGATAATATCAATGTTAAGCTTCAAAGAAGAGAATCAAAAGACGATTTCCATTTAATTAACTGAAAAAAGAGAACGGTGATATTTCAGTCTTGTCAGATAATGGGCAAACCTTGTGTAAGGTACACAGAAGTGTAACAACTATTATTCTTCTATTTTGTGCAGTCACCATAAATATACGGATGGGTTGGAAAATTAAGGGGGCTAATTTTGGAAAAAGAAAATAAAAATATAGAAACCATATTCTGTTTTTTTACTGTGGTTAAAAAAGCACATAATGTAAAATTTACCATATTAACCATTTTAAGTGTACATCAGTAGTGTTGAGTATATTCACGTTGCTGTGAGATAGATCTTCAGAACTTTTTCATCTTGCTTACTGAAACTCTATAGCCATTAAACTATTCCCCTTTTGCCCTTCTGTCAGCCCCTGGTAATCACCATTCTGCTTTCTGTTTCTATGAATTTGACTACTTTAGATAGCTCATGTAAGTGGAATCATATAGTATTTGTCTTTTTGTAACTGGCTTATTTCACTTAGCATAATGTCTTCAAATTCATCCATGTTGTAGCATGTGGCAGGCTTTCCTTCCTTTAAGGCTGAATGAAATATTCCATCGTACGTATATACCACATTTTGTTTATCCATTCATTTATTGATGGACATTTGAGTTACTTCCACCTCTTGGCTATTGTGAACATTGAATATTGTTGCTATGAACATGGGTGTGCAAATATCTCTTCAAGACCCTGCTTTCAATTCTTTTAGAAATATGGCCAGATGTTGGATTGCCGGATCATATAGAGTTCTATTTTAAGTTTCTGAGGAACCACCGTACTGTTTTGCACAGTGTGTTACCATTTTAAAATCCTACTAACAGTGCACCAAGGTTCCAATTTCTCTACATCCTGGCCAACATGTTATTTTGTTTTCTTTTTTTTTTAAATTAATTAATTTATTTTTGGCTGCATTCGGTATTCGTTGCTGCGTGCGGGCTTTCTCTAGTTGCAGTGAGCGGGGACTACTCTTTGTTGCGGTGCACCAGCTTCTCATTGTGGTGGCTTTTCTTTGTTGCGGAGCATGGGCTCTAGGCATGCAGGCTTCAGTAGTTGCAGCATGTGGGCTCAGTAGTTGTGGCACACGGGCTTAGTTGCTCCGTGGCATGTGGGATCTTCCTAGACCAGGGCTCGAACCCGTGTCCCCTGCATTGGCAGGCAGATTCTTAACCACTGCGCCACCAGGGAAGTCCCTATTTTCTGTTTTCTGATAGTAGCCATTTAATAGGTGCAATGTGGTATCTCACTGTGGTTTTGATTTGCATTTCTCTGATGATTAGTATTGTTGAGCATCTTTTCATATGCTTATTGGCCGTTTGTATATCATCTTTGGAAAATGTCTAAGTCCTTTGCCAATTTTAAAATAGGATATATGATTTGCAAATATTTTCTCCCATTCCATAATTTGCCTTTTCATTCTGTTGATTATGTCCTTTGATGCACAAAAGTCTGTAAGTTTGATGCAGTGCTGTTTTTCTATTTTTGCTTTTGTAACCTATGCTTTTGGTGTCATATTCAAGAAATCATTGCCAAACACAATGTCATGAAGATTTTCCCCTATGTTTTCTTCTAGAGTTATATAGTTTGGGCTCCTACATTTAGGTCTTTAATCCATTTTGAGTTGATTTTTGTATATGGTGTAAAATAAGAGCCCAACTTTACTCTTTTGCAGTTTTCCAACATCATTTGTTAAAGAGACTATCCTTTCCCCATTTTGTAGTCTTGGCACCCTTGTCAAAGATCATTTGACCATATATGTATAGGTTTATTTCTGGGCATGCTGTTCTGTTCTACTGGTCTGTCTTTATGCCAGAACCATACTGTTTTGGTTACTGTATCTTTGTAATGTGTTTTGAAGCCAAGACATGGGATACCTTTAGCTTTGTACTTCTTTTTCAAAATTGTTTGGCTCTTTGGGGTTCTTTGAGATTCCATATGAATTTTTCAATTTCTGAAAAAAATGCCTTTGGGATTTTGATAGAGATTACATTGAATCTGTAGATTGATTTGCATAGTATGGACAGCTTAACAAAATTAAGTCTTCCAGTCCACACAGGATGCCTTCCCCTTTGTGTCTTCTTTCATTTTTTTCAGCAATGTTTTGTAGTTTTCAGTGTACAAGTCTTTCATCTCCTTGGTTAGGTTTATTCTCAACTATTTTATTTTTTTGGATGCTATTGTAAGTGGAATTATTTTCTTAATTTCCTTCTTAGATGGTTCATTGGTAGTGCATAGAAATGCAATTGATTTTTGTGTGTTGATTTTGTATCTTACAACTTTGCTGAATTTATTAGTTCTAACAGTTTTTTTGTGGAATCTTTAGGGGTCTCTTTATGTAAGATCGTGTCATCTGTGAACAAAGATAATTTTACTTCATTCTTTCCAATATGGATTTTTTGAATATATTTTTTTACTTGCCTAACTGCTCTGGATAGGACTTGCAGTACTAAGTTGCATAGAAGTGGTGAGAGTAGGCATCCTTGCCTTGTTTCTGACCTTAGAGGAAAAGCTTTCAGTCTTTCACCATTGAGTATGATTTTAGCTGTGGGTGTTCATATATGGCCTTTATCATGTTGAGGTAGTTTCCTTGTATTTCTGTTTTTTTGGATATTTTTATCATGAAAGGTGTTGAATCTTATCAAATGCTTTTCTTATCAGTTTAGATGATCATGGGATATTTATCCTTCATTCTGTTAATGTGGTGTATTGCACTGATTGATTTTCATATGTTGAACCATCCTTGCATTCCAGGAATAAATCTCACTTGGTCATGGTGTATAATCCTTTTAATGTGCTATTGAATTCAATTTGCTAGTATCTTGTTGAGGATTTTTACATCACTATTCATAATGAATATTGGTCTATAGCTTTCCTGAAATGTTGTTGTCTGGCTTTGGTATCAGGGTAATTCTGGCCTCAGAGAATGAACTTGGAAGTGTTTCCTCCTCTTCAATTTTTTGCAAGAGTTTCAAGAGGATTGGTATTAACTCTTCTTTAGCTGTTTGATAGAATTCTCTAGTGAAGCCATCTGGAACTGGACTTTTCCTCTTTGGGAGATTTTTCTTTTTATAACTGCTTCAATCTCCTTACTAATTATTGGTCTACTCAAATTTTCTATTTCTTCATGATTAAGTTTTGGTAAGCCATATTCTGTTTGACTAACAACTAATATATGCTCTTCTCTTTCTAACTAATGGTGGTTATTTAAACTGCAGTAAGAAACTGTATGTCTGACAATGGTCATTCCAGTTGGTTAGCAACTTTCCAGTTGCAACTCATACATATCTGCCTGTTTCAAAAGTGGCTGCTATTTCATTGAGCATCTACTGTGTGACAAACAATTGGCATCTATTACCTCTCATGTCACAATATTCCTGGAAAGAAGATGCAGTTGTCTCCATCTGACAGATGAAGAAAAAGCAAATCAGAAAGCTTGATATTATAACATTTGTAGAATTAAGATGCAATTTACAGTCAATGATGCCTTATGGTTTTATTGGCAGCACTTTTCCTTTCTGATGCTATATAAAATTTATGGTATTTTAGACATGCGCAAGTATTAGAAATTTGCTCATGATCACACAGCTAATGAGCAATGGCTTGTTGGCTTCCAAATATTCTGTTCTCTTAATTCTTTCTCCACTCCAGTGAAACAGATGGCCTTCCATCAGGAAAGCCATCATCTTGGTTCAAGGGCAGAGGTTTGAGATAAATATTCATAAGGCAATGAAGGCGTAACAGCCTAACCAGCCCAATCTCCCCTTGTCATCAATGGAAGAGCAAATATAGTATCAGAGTCATATCTAATTCGAGTATATTTTTATTACTTTTCTTAAAAGTTCAAACTATGCTCTTCATATAGTGCATTCAATTCATTTATAGGCATAATTTCTTTACCATTGCCAATTAATTACATCCCATCCTATTAATTGTAGAAGAAAGATATAAACACACATGAAGGAGTAGCAAATTTGGGAAGTAAAGAAGGAAGGGATCAAAAATAGTATAAAAGGCTTTGTGAATACCTGCATAGGTCTACCTCATAACCAACAAAGGTATTAATATTTCAGTATCATTCATTATTGGTCTTTGCTGCTGCTTTTCACCTTCCACAAAGATAATAGATTCATCTGCATTTACAATATAGTCAGTGTTAGAATCACTTGCTGAATACTTGGGTTGGATACTTTTTAATACTTTACTTTCTGTGCAGTCTTTAACACCTCTTTGTGAAGATGACAGCCAAGCCCAGGAAATCATTAAGAAGCTGGAGAAAAGTGTAACATTCCTCAGTCAGTGCACAGCTCGAGTGGCCAGTAGGGCTGAGATGTTGGGAGCCATTAATCAGGTAATTTGTCTCCCTTTCTCCAGTTACAATGAAATTACTAAAAGTGGATTACATTTCTAGGAAAAAACTATATTTGATCATTTCAGAATGCTCTTGATATTTTCCTGTTTTAAAAAATGCTACAATAAATATCCTTGTTTATGCATCTTTGCACACTTATTCATAGAGAAGTAGATTTTCAAAATTTTCTTTGTGGGAAAATCTGGGGAGACTTTAAATTTTTGAATCTCTACGTAAACAAACTTGTTAAAATATATTTTCCTAAGAAGGAGACATTTCACTGTGATGATAGTTTTAGTCTGAACATTTGTTATACACTTCTAATATTCTAGTTTCTTTTTAACCCCTCGCCAGGTAGTAATATTCTTTGTTTTATTTTTATTAAAGTTACATATGTGCGTAGCTTTTTTAAAAAAAGTCAAGTAGTTCTCAAAGCCTTCTTATCCCATTTCCCATGTTCCAGAGCAACAACTTTCAACTCTTTTGGTTTGTTTTTTATTAATATTCATATCTCCAAATAATATGCTTATACTGTCACCAAGTGATTCAGTTTTAGATATTTATTGGTTTCCTACTACAAAGATGAAAATTTATTTATCAATCGTTCCCCCTCACACCTTTTCACTCTCTTTCACCTTATTGTTATCTCTCTTCTTTCCTAACCAAGCTTAAATTCCATGGTCAAACACAACATTAGCTCCCTTGCATGAACCCTCAACACTTTTCCTTCTCTTGTTTTCTTTTAATCATTAGAAAAATCTACAACTTGTTTTAAATCCATTTCTCCACCTGATTATACCTGCATAGCTGGAAAACCTCACACCTCTGTGCTGACTGAGTTCTTTTGAAATTCATCACAAACCTCAAGTGGTCCTTGGGGCTTCCCATCTTTCACACTTTCTCCTTTTTCCTCAAATCACCATCATGTCCTCCCCCCTCTCTCTGTCAAATAATGACTTTGCTTCTTAACTCAGTAAGAAAGTTGAGGCAATCAGAAGGGACCTGCTAAAAGCTCTGAACCTACAAGCACCTAAACCCTTGACATTGCCTTCCTTCCTGGTACGAAAGATGAGTTGTCTCTCATCCTATCCATGGCTAACCATCCCACGTGTATATAAGATCTCATCCCTTCTAAATTACTCAGAATCTTGGGCCCCAATTCTCCCTGCATTCTTCCATCTCCAGTTTTTCCCCACGCTACTGAATCATTCCCATCAACACACAAATACGTTGTTTTTAAGACAGGAAAAATAACACTAAACAAACACAAACAAAACAATCTTTCACTCTTTCTCCACCACCCTGTTTCTCTGTTCCCATTTTTAGCAAATCTCCTCAACAGAATTGTGCTGTTTCCAGTTTCTCTCCTCCCAGTCTCTCTGAAACATATTCTAGTCAGCCTTAAGCTACTAATTTTCCTTAACCTGTCTGCTACATTCAACACGGCTGAGCTCTTCCTCCTCCTGGAAACACTCTCCTCCTTGGTTTCCAGGTACCACAGTCCCCTGATCCTTCTCTCTACATCATGGAACAATCCCTTCCAGACTCCTTTACGGGTCCCACCCTTTCTCCCAGCCCTCTTAATCTTGATGGGCCCCAGGGCTTCACCTGTGCACGTCTGATTTCCATCGTCACTCAATCCCCATACTATCCTATGTAGTCAACTAATGACTGCCTAATTCACACACTTATCCCAAACCTCTGCCATGAGTTTCAGACCAGAACCTGCTACTGTTGATGTAGCTTGGAAGTTTGATAAACAATTTAAGCTTAACACATCCAAAAATAAACTTCTGACAGTCCCTCCAAAAACTGTTCCACACGTAGTCTCCTTACCTCAGTAAAGGGCAACTCTGTCCTTCCAGTTGCTGGGGCTGGAAAACCTTGGGGGTAATTCTCAACACATTTCTCTCACACTCCACATCTAATCCTATGGTCAATCCTATTTACTTTACCATCAGAACATGTCTGGAATTCAACCACTCATTTCCCTCTCCAGAGCTACCACCTTAATCTAAGCCACCATTCTATTTTTTTCCCAGATTACTACAATATCTTCCTACATGGTCTTCTTGTCTCCATCTAAATCCAATCCCCACCCCACCCCCATAGTCGCTTCTCAATAAAACAGCCAGAATAATCCTTTTAAAACTTAAGCCAGGTCATGCTACTCTTCTTTTTTTCATGTTACTTATTGGTTCACAGCCCTCAAGTGACTCCTCATTTTTTTCAGAATAAAAGCCAAAGTCCTTATGATGGCTTAGAAAGATCTACATGATTCCCCTGCCTTCTTACCCCTTGGGCTTTATTTTCTGTGACTGTCTTCCTGGGTTATTGCACGCCAGCCACACAGGACTCGTTTCTGTTCATCATGCTGCCAACTCAGGCCCCCAGTCCTAGCTGTTCCCTACGCCTAGACTATTTTTCCTCTAGGTGTCCACATGTCTTAGCCCTCACCTTCTCCAAGTCTTGTTCAACTGTCACCTTCATAGAATAGCCCAGCTGACCACCTGAGCTCCCTTGTAAAATTTCAATGCCTTCCACCCCAGAGCTTCTCATCCTCCCTTTCCCTGTCTTTTTTCATAATGCTGATCACATTTTAGCATACTATTATGTTTTACTGACGTCTTATTTGTTGTCTACCTCCTCCCACTAGAATATAAGCTCCATGAAGGCAGGAATATGTGTCTGTATGGCTCACTGCTTGTCTCCTCAATGCTAAAACGTGCATAGCAAGTACTCAAAACGTTTTTGTTAAATGAGGGAGTATACGACACCAAAAGCAATGGCAAAAGAATAGATAAATTGGACTTCCTCAAAATTAAAAACTTTTGTGTATCAAAGGACATTATCAAGAAAGTGAAAAGATAATCTACAGAATGGAAGAAAATATTTGAAGATCATATATCTGATAAGGGCCTAGTATCCAGAATATATAAAGAACGCTTGCAGCTTGACAGAAAGAGAAACAACCCAATTAAAAAAATGCAAATACGACTTGAATAGGCATTTCCCTAAAGAAGATATACAAATGGCCAATAAGCACATGAAAAGATGCTTAATTATTAGGGAAATGAAAATCAAAACCATAATGATATACCTCTTCACACCCACTAGGATAGCTATAATAATAGAAAAAGAAAGGAAGGAAGAAGGAAAATAACTAGTGTTGACAAGGATGTGGGGAAATTACAATATTATTATCATATTATTAATGTATTATTTAACTATTAAAAGGAATGAAGTGTTAATACATGCTACAGTGTAGATGAATCTGGAAGAATTTATGCAAACTATAGGTGCTAGACACAAAGGTCACATATTGTATAATTCTATTTATATATAGTATCTAGAATGGGTAAATCTTTAGAGAAAGGTAGAAGATTGGTATTGGCTAGGTTTTGGTGGGGAGGGGTGAGTGGGGAGTAATTGCTTAGTGGGTATGGGGGTTTACTTTGGGGTGATAAAAATGTTTTGGAACTAGATAGAAGTGGTGGTTGCACAACATTGTGAATGTACTAAATGTCACTGAATTGTTCACTTTAAAATAGTAAATTTTATATTGTGAATTACACATCAATATAAAAAAAAGAAAAAATACAATGAATGTATTTTTTCAGGTTCCAATTCAAACAAAACTGTAAATAGATGTTTTTGAGGCAATTGGGGAAATTTGAATATGGATTAGATGATAAGATGTTTCTGTTAATGTTGTTAGACGTGATCATGGCATTGTGGTTATTTAAGACAATACACTCCTATATATATATATTTTTTAGATACTTACTGAAATGTTTATGAGTAAAACCACATGATGTCCATCACCTGTACTTAAAAAGAAATAGCATTCAAAACTTGAGATGAAACTCATATAGCAAAATGTTAGTGGTTCTTGAAACTGGTTAATAGATATGTGTGGGCTTATTGTCTACTTTTTGTGTCTGTTGAAATTATCGTAATGAAAAGTTTTAATTAAAAAAAGTGGATGAATAATATTAGATCTATATTATCTGTAAACATTATTATGCCCGTGTAAATTCTATTCATAGCAGAGACAGTAGTCTGTTATGATGTCTTTTCCTCCTTTGCACAATGTTCATGTTCTTCGTGGAGTTAATCATTTTCCTTTGCCATGATTGTTATGCTTAGTTTTCTATTTACTTATCTCTAATTTATTCTCAGCCTCTCCCAGGGAGTCTAGATCTCACAATACATTCAAACTCATCAGGTATTCTGTCCATTTCTTCATTGAGATGTTGCTTCCAGAGATTTTTGACCTGTCAGTCTCAACTGACTGTTCTTAAGGCTCAACACAAAAGTCTTAGGAATTCTTAAATGAAGGTTTCTTTCACTTCTTTCTTGAGTTGAATCCCATTTCCTAAATCCCATACCTCCTTCTTTGCTGGCTTACTTTTTTATTTTGGTGGAACATCTCACGCGTTTTTCTGAGGGAAAGAATGCCTGGGAGGTAAACTTATTAAAATGTTATATAACTGAAAATGGCTTTATTCTTTATGTCTTTACGGTAGCTGGGTGAAGGATTCTAGATTAGAAATCATTTCCTTCATAATTTTTCATCTTCTTCTTAGCTTCTGGAGTTGCTATCAAACTTTGATGCCATTCTGACCCCTGAACTTTTGTTTATAACCCCTTTTTACTTTCCAGAAGCTTTTAGGATATCCTCTTACCCCTACTGTCCTTCCTTGGCATGGGTTTATTTTCAACCACTGTTTTAGGTCCTAAGCTGGAAAGTTATTTCTTGAGTTCAGAGATTTTCTTGAACTGTTTCCTTTTCTACATTTGATGGAATTTTTCTACATTTTCTATACTTCTTGAATTCCTTTCTCCTGAACTGGTCCTTTCTTGTCTGTTTTCTACATTTTTGTCATTTTGCTCTAGTTTCAGAGAAATTTCCTTAACCTTATCTTGAAACTCTTAAGTTACATATTTTTTTAATCATATTTTTAATTTCCAGACTTTTAAAATTCTCAGAATGTTGCTTTTTAATATCTTGTTCTTATTTCATAGATGCAATACTTATTCTTACTTTTCTGAAGATATTGATAGTTTCATTGAAATTTTAGTTTTTTTCTTTTTGTTTTGATTTCCTTTTCTCAGGCTAGAGGCTTTCCTCTGACTAGTGATGACCCACTATACAGCTGACTGGGAGCTCTGTATATGTTGGGTGGGGACGTTTCTTGTTGGCTCTGAGCTTCACACAAGCTAGGTTGTGTCACTGGGATACTCTTAACGTTGGTAGTTTTAAGACTGTCATCTTGCAATGTTAGATTCCTCAGAGAAAAGTCTTCCAACTGCCAGTCTTGAGAGTATAAGCTTGGCTACAAGTGTTTGATAGTTGGAAGAATAAGGCTCCATATCTCTAGATTCAATATATATATAGACTTTTGCTTAAATCTATTCTTTTCTGTATGATCCACTCACCATCAACTATTTGTTACTGCTCAATCCACAGACACTCTGGTTAACTCTCTCTAGATAGCCAGCTTTTGTAGTCTTTCACCAAATTGGTAGAGGGGCTCAGCTGACCTGAGTAAGGGAGGGGATCTGTGGATCTAATCACTTTTTACAGATTTTCAACCATTTCTTCTGTTCTATCTCCAAGCTTAATTCCAAAGGCACCACTAATTCCTGAGCATTTGCAGCTTTCTGTGGTATAACCCACGTGGCTTCTAGGCTTTTCTTACTGCTTTTTTTAGGGTTCAGCTTTTCAGGTCTTAGTCATTTACCACCGGCCCTTCTACTTGGCAGGTGTTCAAAAATTTGTTATATCCTCTTCCGTTCTATTTACCCTTGTCTATTCATGCCTTAAAAAAAATCCCTTGTCATTTTTGTAGGATTTAAGGATGGAGTGAAGATAAGTGCATGTGTCTCATTCACTGTCTTTTAACTGGGTATCAAGAATAGTATTTTCAATGTAAATTTGCTCTTTTTTTTTTTTTTTTTCGGTACGCGGTCCTCTCACTGTCATGGCCTCTCCCGTTGCGGAGCACAGGTTCCGGACGCGCAGGCTCAGCGGCCATGGCTCATGGGCCCAGCCGCTCCGCGGCATGTGGGATCTTCCCGGACCGGGGCACGAACCCGTGGTTCCCTGCATCGGCAGGCGGACTCTCAACCACTGCGCCAGCAGGGAAGCCCTAAATTTGTTCTTTTTTTTTTTCCTGCTAGGAAAGCCGGGTTAGTAAAGCCGTCGAAGTGATGATTCAGCATGTAGAAAATCTGAAGAGAATGTATGCCAAAGAACATGCTGAATTAGAAGAACTAAAACAGGTTCTTTTGCAAAATGAAAGGACTTTTAACCCTCTTGAAGATGAAGGTAATGAAAGTTTAAGATAATTGTATCAGTTATGTCTTTCTAACTTTCTTCTTTTTCATTCTCTCTCTTACTAATTCTTATTATATAATGTCTTTAGTATAAGACCCTTATGTTAAGATTATATTAGAAGGATATGATATATATAGAATATAAGAAATAACTCATTCCTGTTATTTATATAGCCCAGAGTAAGATGTCAGTTAGAAAACAAATTAGGAGACAAGATGGATTTTATGGTAGACACCAAGATTTCATTAAAATGATGACATGAGCGAATATAACTAATCCAACTCATTGAGTTGACCCCAGTGTTGTCTTACTTAGGATATGTTAGAATTGGCTTTTTCTCCACACATAAAGCAAGGCACAGTAGCATAAATGAACCACTCTTATCAACAATGGTTTTGTATCCCTCGAACAAGGAAGGACTGTGACAGGGTAAGCAATCAATAGATTGGAAAATAGGGAGACATCTGAGACCATGGAGAATATCTTAACAGAAGGCTTATATGAACCTTATAGTTTTGTTTTAAATAGACAGTATGAATGTCTATAGGCAGAATTTTCATTTTAATGATTCTGTTCCCTCTTCTTGAAAAGTAATAACATGTGATGATCTTCTGATCTGTAATTTTGGACTCATTGATTCAGCAGACATTCATTTAGTGCCCCCTCTGCTAGGCAGGCATGGTGGACATTGGCAGTGACATAGAGGACTGTATTCCATTGGTTCAGATTACTAACGTTGTGAATCACCAAATAAATGATAACCAGATATTTATATTGCTCAGTAGTCTCTAGGGTCTTAAATATTTTCCAACCATTGCTTTTCTTTGTAAAGAATTAAGACCATTGCATTAAATTGCACATGTAATTCCAAAAATACACAAATGTGTTTTCCCTTTCAGGTGACTGCCAAATTAAAAAACGTTCAGCTTCTCTAAACTCTAAGGTAACAAATGTCTATCAAATGTTATAGCTGAGATGGTTTTAAAATACTACTTGAAGCAACATGGCTTTAAATCATAAAACAACAGTGATTTTAATTCATATATATGTGTTATGTATATATACATGTGTGTTTATATATGTACGCTTTTGTACTTCTTGCAATATTTGTACATCAATTAAGTTTGCCTGGCAGCGAGAGGAAAGCCAGTATAACGATAGTTTCTCTCTCATGTGAAACCAAAGTTGGGAATAAGCAGTCCAACAGCTTCACAAAATCCCAGTCCCCGTCTCTCTTGCCGAGTCATCGACCTCAGCACTTTGCTTCCATCTCATAGTCTAAAATCTTTGTCATTTCTGGGTACCAGGTCCTGGTCATTATGTTGAGTCCTGCTCCAAGAAAAAGGAAGAAGCGAGAACAGGTGTTCTCTCTACCTCTGAAGACACTTCCTAGAAGTCCCAGATAACATTTCCCTTTTCATTCTTTGTTGGAAATAAGATGAAAACAGTTTTTATTCTGGAGGCTGTATGCCTAACTAAAAATTAGTGGGGTTTGTTACTAAGTAGAAGGGGAAAACAGGATATTGAAAGTCAACCAGCAGTTTCTGTCCGTTTGAAAATCAAGATTTCACTGAATTTTTGAGCAAGGGACTTTAAAATCATTCCATCCAAATCTTTTTCACAGATGAGGAAATTAACTTTCACAGAAGTTAAGTGATTAGTTATGATCCTGCAGTGACAGAATCATGATTAGAACCCAGGATTTTGGACCACAATTTGATATTTTTGATGTTCAACTAACCTATAAAAATAAATTAGAAATGGTGGCTTAAGAAAAGTATTCACATAAAACTTCTTCAGTTTATTTCCTGAAGTTCTACTTATTTAAATGTGAAGAGCCACAAAATATAACATTCTCCTGTACAAATCTCAAGGCTGAGGTATAAACACATCCATTCATTATAATGTCATACTCATCCTTAAATGTATTAAATGGAAAAAATGAAACCATGAAAAAAAATCCCTAAAATAGGTGCATATTTATCTCCTCTTGAGTTGGGGAAAACCGTTCCAAGCATAAAAGAAATGATAGCAAAAGAGGGGAAGAGATGAGGGACTTCCCTGGTGGTCCAGTGTTTAAGATTCCACGCTTCCATTGCAGGCGGCACGGGTTCGATCCCTGGTCAGAGAACTAAGATCCTGCATGCCACATGATGCGGCCAAAAACAAAACCAAACCAAACCAAAGATAACCAAAATAAAAAAAAAAAAAAAAAAAAAAAGAAGAGAGAGAGATAAAAAGATTTGGCTACATTAACAATAAAAAAATTCTGCCAAGAAATATCATTAACAAAATTAATATAGGCAAAAATCATAAACAGGTGGTTCTCAGAGCAGATACATACAGGGTTATTTGGCATAGAAAAACAGTGTTCAGTGTTACTGGAAACCTAAACAGAAAGCCTTATGTTCCTTACTTGATTGGCAAAAATTATCCATTGTTGGAGAAGGTAGAATATAAATTGGCAGAATATTTCTGGAAGGCAATTTGGCCATAACAAAATCCTTGAAAATATGTCTCCTGTTTAACTCATCAGTGATCAAGTACATGGATGTGTACATTCAAGAATACCCATCAGTGTTTCATACAAGGATAAAGCATTGAGAATTTTCTAAGTGTACATTTTCCCCCTTTGGGTAGCCATCTTCTCTTCGAAGAGTGACCATTGCCTCTTTGCCCAGAAATATTGGAAATGCAGGAATGGTAAGCAAATCCCTAAGTGTTCTTAGTCAAAAGCAAATTTATTTCCATATGACAGAAATATAAATTTACTACACTAAATTCATATTTTATTATTTCCTTAACATCTGAACTTTAAAGGTGGCTGGGATGGAAAATAATGACCGATTCAGTAGGAGGTCAAGCAGTTGGTAAGTGTAATTTTCTGGTTGCTCTTTGGGAACCTTACTGTTTTATAACTGGGCTAAAGTAAATGTTTGAAATAAGTGATATAGTAACATTTGATTTGTATGGAGTATATGCAGAATAATTATAAAAACTGGCATATGTTCATGGAATTATTTCTTATAAAATAAGCATTATATGAATATGCCAAGGAAAAAATAAGAATGTATCATTTTTGTATTGATTTAGGTAGTGGGAAATAAATTGGTAATGGCTACAGAAGTATTTGATTTGACAAGTGGCTATAATCATCTTTATTTAGGCGTATTTTGGGGTCAAAGCAGACTGAACACCGTCCCTCATTACATCGATTTATTAGCACCTATTCCTGGGCAGATGCTGAAGAAGAAAAATGTGAACTGAAGTAGGTGAAGCTTGATGTGTTTATTAACCTGATGTGCCGGGCATAAATAGTGGGGATCAGTTTTATTCTGTGGAGATGAGGTCAATGCTGCATCATCAAAAAGATCATTCATTGTTTAAGACTTTTGTGAACTATAAAGTACTATATTAATGTTACTTGCTAATACATTCACTCTCATAGCACTCAGTACTTCAAGGTTTGAGGTCTTAAGTTAGAAAAGAGCCTGGAATTTGCCAGATATGTGAAGAGAATTTTTTTCCTGTATAGGTTTCTTGTCATCGGGGGAAAGGTCAACAAAGAGCCACAGAAATAAAATTTTCATCTACTTAGATGAATTATTTACAACATCTAATGTAATATGTAATATGTGCGCATTATATATACGTCTTCCCTTTAAGTAAATGAAGACTAGGGGAAACATAAAACTCTACATTGCCATCTCTATATCTAGCAAGTTAAACAAATAAAATATACTCCTATAATGAAAGGTAGAGGGCAAGAGCGAGGGAGAAGAGGAAATGCTGCCCCTAAATCCTTGGGTGACATTGGACAAACTGCTTAGCATTATTTGGTCTCAGTTTCCTCGTCTGTAGAGATCTTAATGAAATGATTTTATGTTGATTTTATAACACGTTCATTGCGTGCCTGTTATGTGAGACACACTACGCTCAAGCTTAAGAGGTATAAAGATGAAAAAGACATAGTTCCTACCCTCAGAGCCTTTACTTTTTCCTTAAATAATCCTGGGAGTCTAATTGCATGTACTGAACTCTTTTTAGATTTAGAGTTAACATAATGGATATTTTCTAATCTGGGTTAAAAAAAAATCAAGAGTTTCCTTGAAAAGATTATAATCTATTTTTAAATTTTTGTCAGTATGGTATGATTTCTACTGCAAAGTTTTCGCAAACGAAGACTGAAACCTTGAAAATCCTACAAGAATTCTGGCTTTTGGGCTTTGTTGCCTTTAAAAACCAAACTAAAATCTATCACATGCATTCCCTATAGGTGTTTGACTGAAAAACAAAAACAAAAACTTTGAGACACAATTCCCTTTGGCAGTTGTGAGGGGATTGTCAGTTTGGGATTTCAATATTCAAATCCAACTAGGGACTCATCAGTGAACATGAAACATGGAACATGAACATGAAACAAGTTTTGTTCAGGTAAAGGACCCCTCTTTAGATAATATGATTTTATCTAAATACAGTCAACCCATTTGCTACTTCCCAGCTCACTGACCACTAATAGTTTATTTTAGGTAGTTTTATACCAAACATGTCTTCATAAACATGTTTAAAAGTATTAAGATTTTTTAGAGAAAGAAGAAATGACACTTTGACGTTATTCCACTTTAGCACTGCTCAAAAAACCTACAGAAAAAAGAGTAAAATCAATTGTTAATGAGAAAAATTTTATGATACATTGAATGAAAAATACACGGAGAAATATAGCATCCACATTTGCTTTTTAAAGTGTAGTTACTAATACACACACAGACACACACACACGCACATGCTGAGAAGGAAAATCACAGTAACAACTGTGGTTAATTATGAGTGGTGAGAATTGACTAACTTACACATGTTCTTTGTAAATCTCCCCTTTTTATTTGTTCTTTGGCTAGCATCCCAATTTTCTGCAACAAACATTTGCTATTTTTCTAAATACAGAAAGTTACTTTAAAAAATTAAATTCCTGGGCTTCCCTGGTGGCGCAGTGGTTGAGAGTCTGCCTGCCGATGCAGGGGACGCGGGTTCGTGCCCCAGTCCGGGAAGATCCCACATGCCGCGGAGCGGCTGGGCCCGTGAGCCACGGCCACTGAGCCTGCGCGTCCGGAGCCTGTGCTCCGCAGTGGGAGAGGCCCGCGTAACGCAAAAAAAAAAAAAAAAAAAAAAAAGAAAGAAAGAAAAGAAAATTGAATTCCTATAAATGGTTAAAAATATAAAGTTGGTGATCTGACTTTTAGAATTATATTTATCAAATCTTTCTAAAGCAAAACGAATATCTGCAAGCTTCCTTAGTAATACAGGAAAATTTAGCAGTATCTTATAAATGATAATAGCACATTATCCATAGTTTAATATTTAAAAACAATATTTATTTACAGAACTAAAGATGACTCAGAACCACCTGAAGAAGAAACAGTAGAAAGGACAAGAAAGCCAAGTCTTTCTGAAAAGAAAAACAATCCATCAAAATGGGATGTCTTTTCAATGTAAGTTGTCTACTTGCTAAATGATACCATTTTGGTGGAATGGGGAAAGGTAAGGCAGGGTTAGCAGAATTAATCTTAATCAAATTACTTTACTAAAAGACCTTTCAAAATGTTAAATTTAAGATGAATAACAAACTCCATATGGTGTTTAACAAGTATCCCTGAACCTATGAACTACAAGAGGCAGGTGAGTTCACAGTGTTAAGAACTTGGCCTTGGAACCAGATGGCCCAGGCTTGAATTAGCTCTCTGACTCTGTGTGACCTGGGCAAGTTCATCCATTTTTGAGCACTGATTTCTTCACCTGTAAAATAGAGATGATAATAGTACCTATGTCTTTGCTGTCATGAGTAAATGAATTAGCACATGTAAAACACATAGTTAACTATTTTCAAAGACTTATATGATGCTGTAATCTTTTTTGGTGGGTGTTTCTAAAAGGAATTTTAGGGTTTCAGTACAGCAAAAGTCCAGGGTATGGTGAGAAATAAGTGACATGTTTATAAGTACATATATCTTGCTCTACCCAATGAATAACATTATTTCTTCTACCCCAGGAATATAAATTGCCTTACCTGATTGAAAAAATGAACTTAATACTCAAATGTACTTGTTAGGAGTTAAGTAATGCCTAAATCACATAATTTTCAGATTCTTACCTTAGCACATCATTTCTTTAATTCTAAAAATTATAAGGGGTGTGGGGAGCAGATTGTGGCCAAAGCCAAGAGGCTAGATCATACTATGTAGCTTATTATGAGGGGGTGTTGGTGGAATTATGCAGGGCAGACGCATGACTTGATTATTGTTGACAAAAGGAGTGTTTCTAATAACAGATTATTGTGATTACCACATGCTGACTTTGTGTTTTCCTTGTAGTTGTAACACAATAGCTTCCTGGGCAACAAATCTCAAGACTTCCATCAGAGAGGCCAGTAAGGCACTCTGGCTTTCTGTCGCGTTCATTGTACTATTCGCGGCATTGATGAGCTTCTTCACAGGCCGATTTTTCCAGAAGTCTGTGGATGCTGCTCCCACACAGGACGGGGACTCCTGGATGTCTCTAGAACATATCTTGTGGCCATTTACCAGACTCCAACACAATGGGCCACCGCCAGTGTGACTGCAGCACATCCTAATGTGCTAATGCTAATCTTGATTTTTAAAGTTTCAGTATCTGAACTTTGTAAATTAGTAGCTTTTAGCTGGGAAATTATAGCATGGAACCAGAGGTTCTCAGAATGACTGTAAGATATTTTATATTCCCTCTTTTTGTGATTACCTTCCTAACTAAAATACAATGGGGAGGAAGCCCACCTATATGATTTTTTTAATGAGCTTTTTGAGGAGGAGATATTATTGTTTGTTAAAATTTATTGAAATAAAGAACCATTCAAATTTTCATACAGTGAATGTTGGAAGTCTCAGTAGGTCACATATGCATAAGGAAAAAAACCCTAATTCTTAGAAAGTAAAATTTGAGTGTAAAATGCTGATTAGATCATTTTTAACAGCCTATTTGGCATATATCCACTCATTACACTTTATTGTAGAAATACCGGATTTTTCTCCAAGTTGCTTCATTCTTCATACTGAATAAAATTTTATCAGTGGGGATTAAGAATAGCTGAGTAATCTAGTTGAGAGTAGCATGTGGCATACAGAGTCAACAAACTGGCAGCTGGAACACCTAACTTTCTTCATTGCTTCTTTAGAAGCAAAATCCTTAACCATGTGATATAAAGTAGAATGAAACTCAGTTTCTTCTTTAAGGGCTTCAGAGAATGCATCACTGGATTCATTGATTTTGAGGCTTTGTGCCCTGTCACCATTAAACATTAAAAGGGTCCAATTAGGATTCTGAATGGGTTCTTCTTTAGGAAGGTGTTCCCTCACCTAAAGAAAAAGAAAGAAAAATATGTTAATAGTTCCTCTTTTATTGGGTATTTTGACAGTAGAGTATTTTATTTGAAGGGCTCAGTTGAGTTCCCTGAATTGCTAAGATAAAAAGAAACAGTCTTAATGTCCCATTTTTTTTAAAGCATGAAACTGTTTATATCTTGGTGTTTATGGAACTTATCAAAATGTATTAATTCCTTAAAAATATTTATTGAATGGCTTCAAGTGTCAGGTACTCTTCTAGGTGCTGGGGATAAAACAACAAACAACAAAGAAAAAATAACTAAACGTATTAATAAGTAACAACTGCAACAATAAAAACCTTGTCTTCAAGGAGCTTATATTGTAATAGGAGAAACACACAATAAACAAGATAAATAAATATGGTGGCTCATTTATGCTAAAATATTCATCAGTCATCGTGTAGAATTTGATAAGATACATTCTTTATCAGGCAGTAGGAAATGTGCCAGAAAGTTAAACTGGAGGCCTAACCCTCTCAGAGGAGAAAGTCTGTGAATCATAGATGATATACTCACGTGAAAGGCTGACATTTGTTCTTCAGTTGATGTAAAGAGAGATAAGGTCTCTAAGCCTGAAATCAAGAGCATTTGATACCATAATGGACAATGAAAGTATAACCTTCACATCGTTTGGTTTTATTTATTTATTTTTTTTGTGCGGTACTTGGGCGTCTCACTGTTGTGGCCTCTCCTGTTGCGGAGCACAGGCTCTGGACGCGCAGGCTCAGCGGCCATAGCTCACGGGCCCAGCCGCTCTGCGGCATGCGGGATCTTCCCGGACCGGGGCACGAACCTGCGTCCCCTGCATCGGCAGGCGGACTCTCAACCACTGCGCCACCAGGGAAGCCCTGGTTTTATATTTTTGACAAAATTATTAAAGAAAATGAAGTTGTAAAACTCCATTTTGAATGTTAATCTTTTTCACCTTTTTAAAAGGAGAAACCATGGTCTACATTCATTTAGCTTTTGAGTATCTTCTTCTTTTGGAGCACAAAATAGTTTAATGGGGTTTTTGCATACTATACCTGAAATACAACTTTGTCAGAATTGCATACTGTATTCCACTTGCTCCAACCAAACGCAAAAGCAGAACTTAACAGGGCCATTTGTCGATAAGCTTTCACTTCTACCAAAGGAAGCTGTCAATATACAAACAAATAGAGTTGATCATAGAGCCTCTCTAGTCTCCCTTCCATCCTTGGCCCCCTACAGTCTGGTCTGGTCTCAACACAGATCCATTTAAATGTAAGTCAGCTGAAGTTAATCAGACAGAGAAGACAAGTATCATATGATATCACTTATAAGTGGAATCTAAAAAAATGGTACAAATGAACTTACTTACCAAACAGAAATAGAATCACAGATGTAGAAAACAAAATTATGGTTAACAAGGGAGGAAAAGTGGGGGAGGATAAACTGGGAGATTGGGATTGACATATACATACTACTATATATAAAATAGATAACTAATAAGGACCTACTGTACAGCACAGGGAACTCTACTCAATACTCTGTAATGGCCTATATGGAAAAAGAATCTAAAAAAGAGTGAATATATGTATATATGTATAACTGACTCACTTTGCTGTAGAGCAGAAACACAACATTGTAAATCAACTATAATCCAATAAAAATTTTAAAAAACTATTAAAAAATAAATTAAAATTCAAATATTAAAAAAATAAAATAAAATGTAAGATTACATGACTTCTTTCTCAAAACGGGGCAATGGCTTCCCTTTTCAGAGTAGAATCCAAAGTCCTAACAATGCTCCACAAGGGCCTCTGTGGTCTGACATCCCCCATACACCCCATTATCTCTCTGACCTTATCCCCTGTTCTTCTCCCTTTGCTCTCTCGGCACCCCGGCCTCCTTGCTGTCCCTCCCATCCTCAAACACATCAGGCCACACCCTCTGGGCTCTTTCCCCAGGTCTTCTCTCCACCTGGAAGCTGATATCCTTCCAGAGATATCAACTTGGCTAAATTCCCCACCTTGAAGCGTTGCTCAAATCTTGTCTCCTTATTGAACCCCTCTCCCCCTACACCCTATTTGGTATTGTAACTTTCCTTTTCCATACCACTTAGCACCTTTTGACATATAAGATAATTTTGTTTATTATGTTTGTTGTTTATTTTTGCCTCCCTCAACTAGAATGTAAGCTCCACAAGGGCAGGGACCTGTGTTTTATTCACTGTTTCCTAAGCATCTAAAACAATGTCTAGAATATAGGTGTTCAGAAAAAAAAAAGTCTTGAGTATAATATTCTGAAAAGATGACTAGTATATGACATTCAGCATTTGTAGAGTAACTGGCAATTTGAGTTACTAAAACTAAGGTTGTTTTTTTTTCCCTACGCATATAATGTATGCACTCTTATTGACAGGATTATTTTCAAATGTTGTGTCTACCTATATTGCCATTTTCTGGTATATTATAAACTTGTTCTTGAGTATAGAACTCTTCTGCCCAAAACACCTTTCATGATTAGAAGCCACTCTGTCTTCATTCATGCATCATAAATATTTGCTAAACATCTGTTGTATTCTAGGAATAGGCTTGGTGCTAGAAGAATCAAAGCTGATTAAGAAACGGCCACCCCCCTCAAGGAGCTCGCAGTTTAACATGGAAGGATCTCATTTAACTAAACTTATGTGTCATATGAAGCTGTACGTAAACAGGGAGGCTCTGTCGAGAAATAGAAGGAAGTGGGTTTGGTGGTCCTTGTATGTCTAATTTTGCCTGACTTATCATATTTGGGAAACTGCTGAGTCATTTACTCTTTTAAGAAATCTTACATGTATCCAGTCTGGAAGGAGAAAGAAAGCATAGGAAATGCGAAGTTGCTCAGACTCTACCTTTGCACTAAACTGACCAGCTGTGGTTACGCTCCATGTGTCATTATGAAGATCATACAATAGATTATTAAATTTGAGAGAACCCTGGATTTCTGGTCATGCTATTTATTCCTTCCTTTCTAACTATAATCTTATATAAGTGAATATAGAAAACCATTGGTGTACCTTAAGATTTATATAAAATTTAATACTTGCTAACATTCTAAATGTCCAGCACATTAAATTTGGAAAGATTCATTCTTACCTTATAGTTTATAACAACATAAAAGTGAGAGTGTCCAGTAGGGAAGATATTCAGTCCAGCTTCTTTCAAAGCAATAATGAAAGAAACAGGAGTCATCCACTTTTCTTCCAAAATAGAGGAATGCTTTTTGTTATTTAGTTTGATTGACGCTAACATGCAGAGGTTTTCCTAGTTTCAATAAGAAAAAAGAAGCGCTTATACAAGTTAAAGAAACTATTACCTCATTATCATTCTAGGTCCAGCTGTTAGGTTCTTTACACTATTAAAACAAAATCCTATATTAAAAAGAATGCAGGACAGATATGTTTTAGGCCTGACCCAAAAGCTCCTCTGCAAAGTCTCCACGTTACCTTAAGCAGTTTATCAACTCTTCTTGGGCTCATCTGAGCAATCCAGGGACTGAACTGAAGGATCTCTCAGGTCTCCTACTTTATAAATTATGATCTAAGAATACTACATGTGTTCATATTGATATATAATAGCTATTTGACAGCAATCATGTTGCAACTTTTAAGGATCATAATTTTTTATACATATATAATAAAATTTTAACGTAAGAATGCAAAATTATTATCCAGTTTTAAAGTTTGCAAAGTGGCGGGACTTCCCTGGTGGTCCAGTGGTTAAGACTTCATGCTCCCAGTGCAGGGGTCCCGGGTTCAATCCCTGGTCAGGGAACTAAGATCCCACATGCTGCAACTACTGAGCCCTCATGCTCTAGAGCCCACGTGCTGCAACTAGAGAGCCTGTGCACCAAACTACTGAAACTGCCTCAATGAAGACCCAGCATGGCCACAGTAAATAAATAAATAAATTTATTTATTTTAAAAAATGTCTGCAAAGTGGCAATTTGAAGGTGTACAGAGTTCACATCTCTCATCTGACTTTAAAAGCCAAATTTGATGATATTCTAGCCTTCCTGCCACAGTCATAAGGAATTTCAGGTTACCTCTTTTTTTCTCTCTCTCTCTCTTTTTAAAACAACTTTCATGAGGTGTATCTTACATATCATAAAATTCACCCAAGTGCACAGTCCAGTGATTTTTTTGGGTAACTTTACTGAGTGGTGCAACTATCACCATAAATCAGTTTTACAGCATTTTCATTCCTCCAATAAAATCCCTTATGTCCATTTACAGTTAATCCTCATTCCCACCCTCAGCCTCAGGCAACCACTAAATCTACTTTTTGTGTAATTTCTGAGTGACGAGCAATGGAGGCACTCAAAAGGGATTTCAAATGGCTAGGTGATAAGATCAGGAAGCCTCTTTAGAGTGGATCAAAAACTCTGAAAGTCATACTGCAACCAGGCTTATATCTTCACCAATTGTTCTATTCCTAGTAACTTTAGGGTACAAATTTGTACTTTACTTATTACATGCTATCTCCTATCTATCTATTTAATTTATATTTCATTTAGAAATTACAGTTCAAGGTATATTGTAAATAGATTTATAAAAGACACATTTCAATATGTAAATCAGCAGTGATTGATTGCTTTGACACACTTACAGTCATCAAACAGATTTAGCTCTTTGACATGACTTGCTATAACAGCAGTTTACCTTAATTTGTATTTGAATCTCAGTAAATACTGTAGTCACAGTCAGAAGTACTTTATTCACATCAAGTGGTCTTAGCTCCCATGACTGGTATGGCATATTAACATGAGCATCTTGAATCAAGGTTACAGGGCCAAAAGTGTCCAGGCTGAATGTTATAAGTCTGTCTTCCGATTTGTAAGATACATTGCTGATGCCATCAGTTTTCCAGTGTTTACCTTTATAATTAGGAAGAATGTGACATTAGTTCCATTTTTTCCTCTGCAAAAATAAGAATGAAACCACTCCCATAACTGCAATATGTATAAATTGATTTTTCACATTTAGAATAGAATCTCCACAAAAAGCCAGCTTTGCTGGGAGTTTCTTCCTGTCTACAGGATCAAGTCCAAACTCCTCAGCACAGCTGTGAGACCTTTAGAATGAAGCTCTGATTCTGATTTCCGGCTTCCTCCTTTGCCACTTCTCAGACCTCTTTCCAGCCACACTTTTTCTTCTTCTGCAACAACATCATATACCTCTGAGCCTCTGCACATGCCGTTCTTTCTTCCTAGAGGACTCTTCCTTTATCTCTTAGAGAAACTCTCTTCATCTTTCTTTTTAAACAACTTTAAAATTCACCTGTCTTGAGTATGCGATTATTTTTAGTAAATTTATCGAGCTGTACGACCATCATCACCACCCAGTTTTATTCCGTTTTAGAACATTATTATCCTCCAAATAAGATCTCTTATGTCCGTTTATAGTTAATTCCCATCCCCATCACCAGCCCCAAGCAACTACTAATATACTTCCTGTCTCTAAAGATTTGCCTTTTCTGGACTTTTCATTAAATACAATCATATAATAGGTGGTATTCTGTGTCTCTTACAACTCAATAATAAAACACAACCCAACTTAAAAATGGGCAAAAGATTTGCATAAACATTTCATCAAAGAAGATATACAAATGTATAGTAAATACATTAAAAAAGATGCTCAACATTACCGGTCATTGGGGAAATACAAATTAAAACCACAAACTACCATTTCACACCCACTAGAGTGGCTATAATCAAAAAAACAGATAATAACAAATGTTGGCAAGGATGTGGAGAAATGGGAAACCTCGTATCTTGCTGGTACAGCTACTTTGAAATACAATTTGGCAAGTTTCTTAAATAGGTAAGCATCAATTTACCATTCAACCCAGCAATTCCACTCCTAGGGATATACCCAAGAGGAATGAAGACATATGTCCACATGAGACTTACATGTGAAAGTTCTCTTAGTCTCTTAAGGACCTGTTCAATATTCCACCCTAGGAGAAGCCTTCCGTAACTCTCCAGATGGGACCCAGCCACTGTTCTGCTCCTTAGCACTTCTATTATATAGCACCTTACTACATTGTATTATGATTATCTTCCCTCTCTGCCTCTCCTACAACTTTGAAAACTCCTGGAAGAAGGAACTATGTCTCATTTATCTCTATCTTTCTTATTGTTTAGCATATTTATGGAACAAATGAATGAATCATTATCTTTCTAGAACACCCTCTTCATTCCCACTTGGCTTTCTCCTCTTCTCACATGGAGGGTTTCACTGACTATTTTTGAGTCTCAAATTCAATATAATAAATACGATTATATTGGAAAACTAAGTTCTTTATAATTCCTCTTTTTGTTTTTACATTAACAAAATTATTTTAATTTTTAAACGTAAAAATTAAGTATTGCCTATAAATAAATTCTTCAACTTTCTAGTATTCCCTGGCAAAAAAAGTTTCCCCATGGTTTAAAAATTACTGGAGTTGTAGATTACTGTCGTATAATTACTGTAGTTAGAGTCAATTTTTACATATTGTATTTCCCTGAATCATGTGGGATAATTTACCTTGTCTAATACTAATTGAGTAAGAATAAATTTTAATGTGATAAATATTTAGGAACATTACCATTAAAGGAAAGGAAAAGTGAAACCTCTAAAAGCAACATAAAAGGAAAAAATTACCTAATGTTCATTTTGATATACTTTATGGTTTAATGTATTGATAAAAATATACTGTTTTTAATATATAAATTATTTCTAGAATAAATAATGTCTTGTGGCTATGTCTATACAAGCAAAAATATGGAGTAGTGTAGCAACCATGAAAAAGTTTAAAGTACAAAATATTCTCTAAATTCTCTGCCCCCATTAACTAAATAAAGTTAATAGCTCTGTGCTTTAGTGATCTTATCTGTTCTAAACCTATCATCTAGTATGTAAACCCTTTCACAAGTAAATAGATGGATGTAGAATAATTCACCTACACTAAAATCAAAGCTATTCAGCTTTCATCTAAGAGCCCCAAAATGTGCATACATTAATTCACAAGACCGAGGCCTTTCAAAGTTTAGCCTGCCAACCCCAAATAAGGTATCTGCTAATGACTGGTGAATTATTAGCTTGTATTTCTGTTAGTACTTCTGATTTCATTGATATTTATTTAACACTTTGAATAAGCAATAACTTCCCATGATTCGTCAGAAGTTATAAAGAGGCATACAGTGGCTAGTTTTCCTCTTTCTCAGGTTTCCCATTTGCCCACTCCACATCCTCAGTACCTGGCTGTAATAAGCTTTGCAACTTATAAATCATTAGCATTAAAATAATCAAATTTTAATCACTCCAGTGTGAATTATTTGGCCATTTCAAGAGAGAGTAGGGTTTTCATTTGTTTGTTTTTGATTTGCTATGCTATCTTGATATTTTTGTTCATTTCCTTCTTTTTTAAAACGTAATTGTATAAACATAAAGACATTTCTCAGAGAATATGGCAGATATAAACACTTCAGCAACTAATAGTTATAAAAAACTCCAATCCCTATTCTTTTCCATCAAGAGCAAACAAAACAAAGACCCTAGAATTGGCAGAGAAATATGTAAGATTAGAAACTCAGTTTACACGCTGCATTTCCTAATTTGATATAAGAATTTATATTATTGTATCTCTTTTCATTACATAATTATCAAAGCTGGTTAAGACATTGCCGTACCTTCAGCATCCCACCTTGCAACCATAGGATTCTCAAAAAAGATCACGTTCTCATGAACCTGAAGCATGACCTCTATGGGTGGGAAAGTGTTTTCTGTTTCAAAGTCTTCTGCCGTTTCTGGAGGATATGTATATTTCTGTAATCCTTCTTTGAGTATCTTTTAAAAATGACCAAAATAATACCAAGTTAGAAGCTGACTGGTAACAGTTAAAGATGTAAATATTGCTGAATAAGCTATACAGTTATTTTAAATAAGCACTGCAGTTTGGTCACATTTAACTATAGATTGACTAACAAAATGTCACAATAAAATTCAAGATAATGATTTGAGGAAAAAAAAATCACGACATTTGAATGTAATTCAGAACCCTCCTATGGGCCAGGTTCTATGCTGGCTGGGACTTAACTATTCATTTTATCCCTCCAAGTAACTGTACAAGGCATATATTTAACAGAGAGGATAACTGGCACTTACAGAAATCAATTAATGTGCCAAAGATTACAAAATGACTTCAAGAAGTGCCCGAAGTCAAAAATAGATCTACAGGGCTTCCCTGGTGGCGCAGTGGTTGAGACTCCGCCTGCCGATGCAGGGGACACGGGTTCGTGCCCCGGTCCGGGAAGATCCCACATGCCGCAGAGCGGCTGGGCCCGTGAGCCATGGCCGCTGAGCTTGTGCGTCCGGAGCCTGTGCTCCACAACGGGAGAGGTCACAGCAGTGGGGGGCCCACGTACCGCAAAAAAAAAAAAAGTTACAAAATAGAGGGAAAAATTGGATGGGGAAAATTTCTAGGGCACGTGTGAGATTATTAAAAAGGGACTTGGAAAAAAGGAGGAAGGCCTCTTTGTTGCAGGAGAGAAAAACAGGTGTGAAGGAGGATATTTTGGGCTCAAACTGGGAGCCTGGAGTGGTGGTATCAGGATATCCTGCCAAAATTCAAGAACAACAATTCTTTGGATGAATCCTTGAAATTCCCAGTTCAGGGTGGGACCTTCCTATGGATAAAGAGTTTTGAAGGCCTACCTCCACCAAAGGGTGTCTTTCTTGGCCTCCTCCCTGTCCTTCAATTATCCCTGAGGTAGGGAAAGTTGATTCAAGTAGATTCTTCAAAGTGGCTACAGACCAGATTATCTCCCCACGTTCACCCTAATAACTGCATTCTCATTTGTGGGGAGAAGGGGAAAGGAACAGCAATATCATCCCTAAGAGGGTAAAAATTAGCTTAGGGGGGTCATGAAACAATTGTACTCTTTTAGGTATAAAATACAGATACACATATAGCATATAAGCAGATACACAGTATATCTGTGGTATTAATATTTTGGGCTGGGGGGCAGTTGGGAAAAAAATGTCTACAAAGACTCCTTAGAGGGGTGATAATGGAAAAAAAATAAAAATTGAGAAATACGTCTCTAATTCAAGAATGCATGAAGATCCTTAATGGATAGGATTGTGGGTGAGAAGTGCCTGACAATCTATGTACATGATGTGTTAGAGCAGAGAGATGGGGATGGGAGGGGGTTGGGAGGGAGCAGGGAGAAAGAAAAGAAGGGCAGGAGAGAAAGAAAGGAAGGAGGAAGGGGCCATGACAACATAACTGGGTGTATCTGGGATGTAGGCCACCAAAAGTTAAACCAAGCCAGTGCTAGTGCAAGTGTTACTGCTTATTGAAACAGAAGTGAGAAACTCCTTGAAAAATGATGAACAACTGCTACCATCAGTATCCTTACTACTCCTGTGGGCTATCTGTACCTCAGCAGCATTGGCATTGCCTGGATCAGTGCTTCTCAAACTTTAATGTGCATGTGAATCACCTTAGGGTCCTGTTAAAATGCAGATGAAGTAGATCTGAGGTGAAACACCAAATTATGCATTTCTAACAAGTTCCCAGGTGATGCTGATGCTTCAGGTTCACAGACCACACTTTGTATATCAAAGATCCAGACCAGTGGTTCTCAAAGTTTGGGATGTGTTTTGCTAAAACACAGACTGCTGGGTCTCACCTCCAGAGTTTTTGATTCAGTAGGACTGAGGTGGGGCCCATGAATTTGCATTTCTAGCAAATTCCCAGATGATGCCAAGTGATTCTGCTGCTTCTGGTCAAGGGACCACATGCTGGGAACCACTGATTTAGACCAGAGTCCACCAACTGTGGTCCCCGAGAAATCCAGCCCACCACCAGTTTTTGTAAATAAAGTTTAACTGGGACACAGCGATGCCCGTTCAGTTATATATGACTGTTTTAATGTTACAGTGGCAGAGTTGAGGATTTGTGACAGAGCTGGTATGGCCCACAAAGCTGAAAATATTTACCATCTGGTCCTTTACAGAAAAAGCTTGCCAGCCTCTGAAATAGACTGTCATTATTAAGGCCAAATTGGCACAATATAATCATAGTGCTATAGGTTTACAATTAAGTTAACATGTATGAATTCTAGTTTTAAAATCCGTATTATTTCAGATTCCTTTCCTTTAGTATCTGATTCAAATGTATACATTCAAGACAGTTTAAAATTACATTGTTTCCTTTGTGCTTGCTTAATAGGGTTAAATTCATTAGATGTTTAGATCGTTTGAGATGAAGTAAAAGCATGAGAAATTATTTTATTCATAAATTTTGATTCAAGAATTAACCTACTTCCACAATCATCCAGCCCTTCCTCGGTTTACACTGTGGAGGAAGCTCCAAAATATCCAAGTGGTGCACTCCACCCAGAGCTGTGAATTGGCATAAATCAACCTCATTTTCTTCAAAGAAATATGGCTTTTCAGAGGCATTCTCTAACAGCAACAACTGCGCTGAAATTCATCAGATTAGTTCAGTTTCTAAACAGATCATAACATTTCTGTATTTTCTTAGCGGGAAAATGAAAATGTTCTAATACTGGTAAATGAAGTTTTTATTTAGCTGCTAAACATTTTCAAAATGTGGTTGATTCAAAACTATTCACAAAGCTAAGCTTGAAAGTGGGAATAGGCATGCGTAATGTTAGGGTGCAGGGGAGGGCCCCGTTTATATTTTATATACTAACGTTTTAGGAATTTGTATACAATAAGGATGTGTTACTATTAACATAAAAACTTTAAAAATATGGTTTATTGTATGGGAGGAAAAATAATTTTCCCGCTACCCTTCTGAGTTCTTGGCCGAGACTCCTGTAATAAAAGACAGATTAACAAGAGAAAAATGAGCAGGAGTTTATTAACATGTACACCTCATGTATACATGGGAGATACCCTGAGAAAAATTAGTAACTCAAAGAGGTGGCTTAGAACTCTGGCTTATATAGCATCTTCTACAAAGAATAATAAATTTGTGGAGAAATAACAGGACAAAGGAAAGCAGTTTTAGGCTTCCAAGGGCAGAGATAAAGCCTGTTATGTAAATTCGTCTGGCACCCTCTCCAGGCTGATAGGGTCTAAACTTGTCTCTGGCAATTAACCTTTAACCTTTGTCCCTCCTAGTAGAGAGGGGAGGAAAAACACTTTTGAAAGTTTATGCCCTGCTTTTAGGCAAATAGGAGGAGGGTAAGGACCTTTTCTTGCATCTTTTAAATTGTTTTCAGCTCAAAATAATTCTTATGCCAAAGTGACAGATTTTGGGGTGGCATATCCTGCTAACCTTCATTATAAAAGATCAAAAGTGGTTTAACACAAAATTTAATAACTGACAAATTAATTTTTTTAAATTGGACATTATGGAGCTAAAAATCTGAAAGAAGTAAAATGTTAAAAAAATAAATTTTGGCCCATATATGAAATGAAAGCTAATTTTTTTTTTCAACAAAAATAGGCCCAGCTTATAGAAAAACAGGGATGGAGGTTTGAAAGTGAAGAAACTGGACTGGATAATCTTTGTGTTCAGACATTTTACAGGGAAATTCTATGATCTCATAAATCTCAGTGCACAATCAGGGGATATCTGATGTCACATACCATCATTCCCACCTTTCACCAAAATTCTTTCAATAGAGTGTAATAGATAAGAAGAGGAAATCAGACCCTTACAGGTTCCATCCTTGACTAGCTGTGTGACCTTATACAAGATATGCTAATTAACATCTCTAGTCTCAGTTCCTTCCTCAACAAATGCATATAATAGTAGTATCTATCTTCTACAGTTTGGGGGAGCTGTGATTTAATACAAGAAAGGAGTTTAGAACTGGTGCCAAGCCCATAGTAAAAATTCAGGAACTGTTAGTCTTATTATTTATCATTACAATTTTCCTCTCCCATTAAAGGAAGCACACTGAGATGGCACTGAAAATAAGTGGAAATATCCAGAGAAAATTCCAGTTAAGCAATTGCCCCCTTTTCCTTGTATACATTCAATAAAATGTATACCTTAAGTAATTTTCAAATGTTTCTAGTTAATAGTCCATTTACCTGAAAAGAAAGTCAGAAAGAATACTGTGTCCCAATTTAGACTATTTATGATATATATTATTTGGGGATCACCATGTAGAAACCTTGGTATTATTGACACACTTTCATGAATGGAATATATTATCATATTTCTAACAGGAAAATTATCTCATAAGGATTACAGAAAAATTATAAAGATATAAACCTAGTTGACCGCTGACACAAAAGTGTATTGGAAAAAGTGAAGTAGACAAGAAGCCTGTTATAAAAAAATATGCTAAGAAATATATAAAAAGTATATTCCTTAGAAGTTACTGGGAAAGAAGCATAATGATAAAGTTAGTGGAAAACACGTATATAAATCTCAAACCAAAAGATTTTCAAATTAGACATCACTATCATTTTGACATATTAAAACTATATCCAGTTTCTACTTGCCAGGATAAGACTGAATACAGAAGTGTTGAAAAATTTCTGATCATGTACGTGTGCTTGAGAATGTTCAATGCAACACTGCTTGCAATAATAAAAAAAATTAGAAATAACCTTATTGTCTACTAATAAGGATTTAAATAATGTCCCATTATTGGATGACATTATACAGATACTTTAAAAAGTAAGGTTACCAATGTGCTCTGACTTAGAATCTTGTTGAATATTATTCATTTAAGCAGAATATATATTGTGTTCTATGTATGTATGTACAATGACAAATACTGTTAGGTGAAAAAAAGTAATTTTCAACAAAAACATCTGTATGATATGATCCCATGGTTTTATTTAAAACCAAAAGAGAGAGAAACAGAGACAGAGAGAGAGATTGCACAAATTTTAAAAAGTTGTTAACATTGGTTATATCAGAAGAGGGATGAGGAAGAATTTTCACTTTATACTTCTGCAACATCCTAGTTTTTTTTTTTTTTACAATGTCCCTGCATTTCTTTTGTAAGCAGAAAAATCCCAATAAAATTAAATTCTAAAAATGTAATTTAGAGGAATACCTGCTGAAACTGTTTCACTTAATAATTTCATCTCCAGTTCATATTTTGTGGCTTCAGATTCTTCCTGGACAGAACTCTACAGAGAACACAAGGACAGATGCGTGTGATCGTCAGTGTCTGCTGCAGCCCAGATTCACTCTCTTCCTGTTCCAGTTCCCACTAGATTTCTGCTACCTTAATTCCAGGGCCTCAGATGGACACTTGCTCTGGCCTAAAACTGGATTCAAAAACAATATTTAAAAAATTAATTTAAATGAGAGCCCATCTCCACAGAACCTCACAAGGGCAGGAGCTAGCCTGCTCAGATTCTTTGCTGAAAACCCCTAAGTGTAAAATAGAGAGACTAGGAAGCAATGCAAGCTATAAAAATTTTGTATTTGCATTTTGGTTTTAGCCAAGTTTTAGATTTTGCTTGATTTTGGCAATAAACTCTCTGATAGACTAATTCCAAAGCCTGCTTTTGGGTAAGCCTCTGAGGGGAATTAAAGATGCTATGTACCAAGTAATGTAGAAGATATCATTACATCCTGGTGTAGTAAAAAGAATACTACAAAAAGAGGACATAGGAATTTATATTTAAATCTGCCACTAACTTACCTTTGTGACCTTGAGCAAGTCATTTAACCATTATGGACCTCAAATGCCTGATCTAACAACCCATTTGGTATGTAACTGTGTGCCAGACATATTATACCTCTTGTAAACAATCCTAAGAGATAGCTATTATTTTCATTTTACAAAGAAGGGAACTGAAGCTTAGGGAGATGACTGGTCTAAGGGTCAAACAAAATAATAAAAGTAAAGAATTTTGTACGCTGTAAAGTACTAGATAAATGCAGTATTATGAAAATTTGGTATGTGTGTGCTAATATTTGCAAACTGGATCACATCCAGCAAACTCCATTTGATCTCAAATACCACCTGTACTTTTCTACAGCAATAAAAGAACCTTATATCGGAATTCTAGTCAGAAGCTTAATGCCAGTTCATCCCACCATGCCTCTCACCCTCATCCACCATACAAAGCCAAGTCCCCCTTAGTAAATTATCTTTTCCCTACTCTCATCACGATATTGCCCTGTATCTTCCTCTTGACCAGTTTTAACACTATGCATTCTCTGCCAGCTCTTTCCATCAGGCCTCTGACACTTCTCACTTATTAACTCATTCAAAGAATTTTTATTGAGTGCCTAAATTGTACAGGCATCCGTAGATGCTAGAAGCAAAAGGAAAGAAAAGACAAGGTCCCTGACTTAAGGAGCTGCCAGTCTATTAGGAAAGCAGGCAAACGAATAGGCATAATACCATTCGTGGGTGCTGTAGTGTAGTAAGGGGTCCACAATAGAACAGAAAGGAAGAAGAGTTAATTCTGTGGGAAAAATAGTCTGTGGGTGGTGAAAAAAGGAAACGCTACCCAAAGGTGGTAAAGTTTGAACTAAATCTTGAAAGATAATTAGGTCTTCCCCAAAATGGTGGGAGGGAATTTTAATGAGTGAAGGCAGAAAGGTATGAAGCAAAACAGGGTTACAAGCACCCCTGAGTAGTCAGGCATGGTTGGAATGAGACAGGCTGGGAGGGTGTAAAGATTTGAAGCTGGAGAGAGGCAGGCCAGCCTGTGGAGAGCTTTGGATGCCACTCTAAAGACCAGAACTTCCTCTGTGGGTAAAAGAGGGACCAAAAAAGATTTTTACTAGGAAAGTAACAGGAAGAAATTTGCATTTGGAAAGAGTATTCTGGTGCCCACCTGATGAATGTATTGCTTTGTAAAGAGTAAGAAGTCCAAGGTAAGAGGATCAGGGCCTAACTCAAGATAGAAGCAATCAGGACCATTAGAAGGAGCATATGTGAGAGATGATAAGGAAGTAAATCAACATAACTTGGATGGCAACTGGATATAGAAGTAAGGCAACGGACAGGCAAAGACTGATTTACAGATGCTTGGCTTAGGTAATAAGATGGATGGTGGTAACAATTACCAAGAAAAGAAAAGGAAGAATAGGTTTGGGGAAAAAATGTAGTGAATTTGATTGTGGATATGTTCCATTTGAGGTGCCCATGGAACATCTAGGCAGCCTTTGATATTATCTACCATTAAAAAGCCAGTTGCATTTCTTTCTTACAGGAAGGATTTTCTCCAACAATAATATCAAAGATATCAAACCAACAAGTGAGTCAGCCTTTCCAATTCACATCTTCAAAGAGTTGAGAATTCTTCAGCATGTAGATCAAACTGGTTTTCTACCTTGCAGGGAGTCCAAGAATTTAGACTTTCTCAACAGAACGTTCCCCTTAATAACCACAGTACTTCAGTATGCAACAACAAGAATTTATCAGTGTCCGTATTATCACACAAGAGAATAATCTTGTATTTAAGTCAACACATTGCCTTTATATAATTCATAATTTTTATAATTCTATGTTACTTTTTAGTTCAATTGACTCTTCTTGAAGTTAGACTTCTGGAGGAAGGAAGCAATGGGTCAATTTACATTCTGATGCAAGTTCCTTAATCTTAATAACTATTCTAGAATGTTTTCCTGTCATTGCAGCTAGAACATACTCCTGCACAATAATTAAACTCCAAACCACATTTATTGATACTATAAGCCTTCATAGTTTTATACATTCTAAAACTCCTTGTGTTTGTTGGCAATGTAACCGAAAAAAAATACTTCTTTCTTCATATTGATATCATGTTTATATCTGCTAATGAAAAGTCCTCTTTCATCATAATTGTTTTAGAAATTTTCCCATGTATTTTTTTTCTTCTAGCTAAACTTTAATAGTGCTTTGTCAAGTCTCAACAGTTACCAACTGGAATTTTTATTTGAATTGCACTAAATTTATAGATTTATAATAAATCTATATAAAAAATAACATTTCTTAAAACTGTTTGCCTGGAAATGTTGACAGAGTATGAAGCAGAGAAGGTAGTTAAAGTATAACTTTTCAGTGACACCTTGGTTCAACAGGTATAGGAATTGGCTTATAACAGGGAAGAACTTCACAGAACACAAGCAATTTTTCATTGTAACTTGATTAATGTGCAGTTATTGTAGTGTGGAAATTCTTTTAATATATGTGTAATTTGAATTTGATATAAAAACATAACCTGGGTCATGAATAAGATCATGGAAACAGACTAGAAATTCCAGAAACAGATCTCAGGATCCACTTGGGAATTTAGCATATGGCATTTCAGAGCAATAGAAAAAGCCTAGGTTTATATGGTAAGTGTTTTGAGACAGCTGGCTAAGATTTGAAATAAAATAAATTTAGATTCTCCCCATTTTACACTAAAATAAATTCCAGATGGATAAAAGATTTAAATGTGAAGGCATAACTAAACCAATCAAAAGCCACAAAAATCATGAAAATATTAGAAGAGAACATGGGAGACTTGCTATCAATAATTATCAACGGGGCTTCCCTGGTGGCACAGTGGTTGGGAGTCTGCCTGCCAATGCAGGGGACACGGGTTCGCGCCCTGGTCTGGGAAGATCCCACATGCCGCGGAGCAACTGGGCCCGTGAGCCACAATTACTGAGCCTGCGCATCTGGAGCCTGTGCTCTGCAACAAGAGAGGCCGCGATAGTGAGAGGCCCATGCACCGCGATGAAGAGTGGCCCCCGCTTGCCACAACTAGAGAAAGCCCTCGCACAGAAACGAAGACCCAACACAGCCATAAATAAATAAATTTAAAAAATTATCAATGAAATAGGTGATCTTGGACATCTGCAAAATGTCAGTACTGAATACTGTACACATTTGATAGAATGTCTTGAATTTTACTGTCCGTCAAGAGAATATCTACACAAAGGAAGTTCATTGATCTGAAATCCAATGTTTTCATCATCAAAAGATAATTTAGCTACAGCTTCAGAATAAAGTGTTGGAATTGGCTCTTGATAAGGAATTGAAGATGACTTTTGAAAATTCAGCATCGTATGCTTCATTTTGTACAAAAGATAAGAATGGTTACCCTGAGTGGGCCGAAGCCTCATTCATTCCTGTGGCTTTAATACCATCTATAGGCCGGTGGTTCCCAAATCCATGCTAGTGATGATCTTCAGACCACATACACTGTGCTGCTCAGCCCTGGAAAGACACAGTCTACACACACACGGTGGCTGGATCTGATTTTCCTCAGAACTCCAGATTCACGTTTGCCTACTTGACATTTCCATTTGTGTGTTCCACACTTACCATGTCCCCACCAAAATCCTCTGGTTTCTGTCACTCTCAACCAATTCAGCCCATACTTGTCCATCTCGGTAAATTGCGCTACCATCTTCTTAATTCCCCAAATCAAAACTCAGCAGGATTTGTTTATTTTGCCTCCCAAACATATCCAGCTTTCCATGTCTCTTACTACCACCTTTGTCCAAGCCACCATGACTTCTCATGCCTTTCTAGTACTACTGAACTCAATACCATGCTACTACTCTGGCCCCTCACAATTTTTTTATCTACGTAATGGCCAGAATAACCTTTCAAGGTGATAAATCATGCCATTCTCATACTTAGAGCCCTCTAATGCCTTCCTACTGCATTTACAATAAAATCTTAACTTCTTCTTCTGGCCGACAAAGCCCTGCTTCACCTCGCTTCTGCTTTTCTCTCTGACGTCATCACATGTCACTCTGCTCTTTGCCCACTGTACCTCGGTCCACTGGCCTTCTTCCTGGGCTTCACTCCTGTCTTATGACCTTTGCAGTAATTTTACCCTCAGATCAGAATATTTCTACCCTAATAATTACATAGCTGATTCCTTCTGGTCATTTGGGTTTCAGCTTAAATAATAATTCATCATACAAGCCCTCCCTAAACACCCAATCTAGTTACCACCCTGATTAATTCTGTGCATGCCATTTATTAGTATCTGCTATTTTCCAGTTTTTTCTTATTTATTGTTTGTTTCTCCTGACTTGCAAGTAAATTGCGAGAGCAGGAATCTCATTTGTCCTTTACCACTGCCCTCTGAGGGCCAGAACAGTGCCTGGCATATAGAGGTAGGCATTCAATAAATATTTGCTGAATGAGTAAAGAAATAAGAACAGGGTCCAGGGTATGACCGGGGAAACAGGCTGAAGTAAGTCTGTAGGAAGTTAAAGGGTGATGAATGCTAAAGCTAGGTTTTGCACGTGGGTTATCCTCATAGATTTTTAATTTATCCATGATGATGCCAAGAAGTCCCTGAATCTCTAAGGCTATTTATTTCATGCCTCCACACTTTTCCCTCTGAGCAGAACAATTTCCTTTCCTTCCCATCTCAACTCCTCCATGCCTATCAAAAGATTTAGCTCAAAGGTTACCTCATCAGAGAAGACCTCCGGTCTGTTCATTTTTTTTTTTTTTTTTTTTAAATTCATTTTGATCTCTTAACTCCCATGCCTAATATCTCTCATTGCACCATCAAAACGTACGGTAACTGTTACACTTATCCACAATCATGTCAAATTCCTCATAAAAGGCACTTAGTAAATTTTATATTTCATATATATGTTTTATATATTATATATACTCATATTTATATTAAATATATAATACATATATACTCATATTTATGTTAAATCTGGTATCTGCTTATTTATTTATTTTTGGCTGCACTGGGTCTGTGTTGCTGTGCGGGGCTTTCTCTAGTTGCAGCGAGTTGGGGCTACTTTCCTTGTGGTGCGCAGGCTCCTCGTTGCAATGGCTTCTCTTGTTGCGGAGCACGGGCTCTAGGCACGCGGGCTCAGTAGTTGTAGCTCATGGGCTCTAGAGTGCAGGCTCAGTAGTTGCGGCGCATGGGCTTAGTTACTCCGCAGCATGTAGGATCTTCCCGGACCAGGCCTTGAACCCATGTCCCCTGCATCGGCAGGTGGATTCTTAACCACTGCGCCACCAGGGAAGCCCGACAAAGACTAGTTTTAACTTTAAAAAGTTCAAAGGTCCATTATATCATGCATGCCCCTTAGATCACTGAACTATTTCTGAAGATAATTATTATTTTTAAAAAGCAACATTTCTCATATTTTGCTACACTTAAATTAGACTTTTCAAAAAGTTTTCTAAGATATATTAATTGGAAAGACAGTATTAGCCAATACTGACATTATTGTAAATATTATTATTACACATTTAAATGAACTAAAATATGGTATTAAGAGCCCTCTAGTGGCAAAATCTTAATAGACCCATGAAAAAGGAAGACAATTTGGACCATCTTCTAAACCTAAGAGATTTAATTTTTAAACTAACAAAGTACTAAATACTTGGTATTTGTAATCACATCACATAATAAGCATAATTAAAGTATTTTGGGCCATAGATTCCTGCATTATTATACTAATATTTGCCTTGCAATCAGCCTCCAAATTTATTAAAAAGATACAAGAAATGTAATATTATATTACAATATGCCAACCTAAAATTATAAAAATAAGCAGCTTATCCTAAAGAAAAAATTTTAAAAATAGAGAAATCTCTTCCTCTAAAGCCAAAACACAGTAAATTTGCCTACTGATCCTACAGGTAGTCCCTAATTTACATACACTCACACAAACACATATACACATACACATACAAGTTAAATTTCATCAATTTATATGCCAGTTTAAAAAATGTATACCATATTTTACCATACCAAGAAAACAGTGTTATGAGTGACATTTAAGGTTATGATAGTTTCTATTTTGCCGTGATTATAAAGGAATACAAATCTCACCACTGCCCATAAATATTGCTTCACATTCTGAGTTCCAACCGGACTGCAAGAAGCACACTTCTCCTGAGGCTGCTGTGGGGTTGGAAGTGAAGCCTTCCTATCACCACCTGTACTAGGCCAGATCACCCCAGGGCACAACTGCTGAGGAGAGGGTCCCAAGAATCCCTAGTGACAAGCTTGTAGATTCCCTAAAGTGACAGAAATGGTTCCCAGCACACCCAACTGGAACTGAGAGTCTCAAAAACACAGGATAATTTTAATGTGGGGACTGGTTGAATTCTTTGATACGAGTGATTGTTCTTACACAGGTTGTTCACAACAAATCAGACTCAAGTTAGGGTCTACTTTTAATCACTTAACCGTCCATTCATTCGCTTATTCCTTCTTTCATTCAATAAACATTTATCGAAACTCTATCGCGTACCAGGCCCTGTGCTTACTGTAAATATGAAATCTATCCTTACCCTCCTAAATATGATTCATATCCTAAATATCCTTATCCTCGTCCTCGAGATAATTTAGTGTTTAAATTAAGAATTTTAATAATTAAACAGAATGATAAAAGCATAGTAGAGATACATCTAATTTAGCCTGAAAAAAAGGGGAGAACTTTGTGGAGGTAAAATTGAAAGTGATAAAATGAAATTTATATTTTAAAGCAGGACAAGAAAATTTAAGCATAACATATTCCCTGCCTGTATTGGGCCCTCCCTAATGTACAATGTGCATCTGAGTTATACATTAGCCAGACATCCTCAAAGGGGGGAACGCCTGCCACAAAGATCAATGTTTTTATCCTTTCTTCTGATGTCGGCAAAGTAACTTCTTAGATTAGCATCCTTTCACAACTCTGTAAGGGGTCACAGTGATTTACTGCTCACTTTGTACATGCTTACCTGGATTATGTATCTTTGGTGAACTTTATGTAAAATGTCAGTGTGTGATTTTGATGTACAATCCTTTGTCTTGAAAATGTATATGACTGTGCCTTCGACTTCTAACAAGTGGAACAGTTCTCAGACCTTCTGAGAGTCTGTCTCCCAGGTTATAATTCTCAGTTTGGCTCAAATAAAATTCTATTTTTTCTTCTTAACTTGATTGTTAATTGAATTTTTGTCAACAAAGGTTAAGTCTTAAAAGACAAGTAGATGTTAGGCAAAGTGGATGAGGATGACGGGAGGAAGGGAATTTCACAAGGACAGAATATTTATTGAAAATTCAAACAATATAGAACTGTAAAGAGAATAAAATATCACTGATAGTATATCATCATCCCATCCTTCTCACACTCCCTCCCCGCCGCTCCAAGATAGCCACTGTTTGGATAAGCAGGCTGCCAGATTGTTTTCTACGATTTCACAAATAAGTTTTTTTTTTCCCTTACAAAAACAGAACCCTATTGCAAATATAGTTTTGTATCTTGAAAAAAAAATCTTAACAATGCATCTTAGGTATTTTCCCATATAAAAGTATATACGTTCTAGTCCAAGATGGCGATGTAGGAATATCCCAAAGCCACCTCCTCCCACAAACACACTCAATCTACAGCTGCATACGGAACAATTTTCTCTGAAAAACCCCCGAAAACTAGCTGAGTGACTCCTACACATCGGGTGAATGGGAAAAAGCCCATACAGAAGCAGGTAGGAGAGGCTGGGACACAATCTCGCCATAAACCCGCCCCTGTACAGCAAATCACAATCAGGAGGGAACTTACAAACATGAGCTTCTCCCCAAGGAACAAAGAGTCTGAACTGCACGTCAGGCCTCAACTTCTAAGACTTGCACCTGAGAAACTAGCCCCCAAAACATCTAGCTCTGAAAGTCAAGAGGGCTTGCTTCCGCCAGACCCAGAAGGCTATGCAAACTGAGAAGAAGTTTTTAAACGGCCCCTGTGTGCAGACTCACCTGCCCCAGGGCCCAGGTGGCCAACTGAAAAGCAACCCGACTTTCTGTGAAAGAGGCTTATTTGATTATCTTAAAGCGTAGGCCTGAGGGGTAGGCATCTACTATTGAACACACAGCTAGGGGGCCTACTGAATTACTCTCCAAAAACAAGAGGCCAGCAGGTACCATATCTTTGTGCTCTCCTTCTATTTTGGTCCAGATCACCAGGATCTCCCAAAAAGGAGCTTGTATCACCCAGCGGACACCTCTTGCTCACCTGTCTCTGGTGGCCGGTGGGGCTCACATTCACAGGTCCCAGGGACTGAAACAAATGAAGAAAGAGCTCTTAACTGGCTACCACCCCCAGGGCACAGCAGAGAGGCGACACACCCAGGAGCTCAGTCTTTCTGTGAAAGAGGCCTATTAGTTTATCTTCATAGCTGTGGCTTGAGGGGTAGGCTTCTAACTGAACACACATCTAAGGGCCCACTGTAATCCTCCCTAGAGACCTCAGAAGGAAGGCACTATCTCTCTTGAGCACCAGTGTTTCCCAGGGGAAGCTTCTACATGTGTCTGGTGCCCTGGTTTCTACATTTGGTACCCTGGTTTTGCTGGCTGCTGCCCAGGGCCTGGCCCTTGATTGCCTGGTTCTGGTGGCCAGCAGAGCTTGTATTCATGAGTTCAACAGGATGGTAGCAAAGAAAGAAACAGTTCTTAACTGGCTATCACCTCAAGGCTCAGCTCAGAGGGAGCAGAAGGTCCCAGAAGACTATCTCCCAGTCCTCCCCTGAAAGATGCATACTTGTACACTTTAAAATTTGTTGCTTGAAGGTCTGGCTTCCAATCAGCCTGGACCTAGGTGTTGACTGAGCTCCTTCCTTTTGGGACACTGACAGGTCTTGGCACAGCCTCAACTATTGGGAGCCACTAAAAATAAAGTAGGTGCTTGGACAATCACAAAGAATTGAGAGACAACCAAGGTAGTGTTGAAGGATATATTTCATCTCCTACACTAGACTACTCCTTCAATACTGGGAGAGGTGGCTGTTTTATCTAACCAATACAGAGAGTCAAGAAAAGAGAAGAAACAGACGAATATATTCCAAACAAAAGAACAAGATAAAACCTCAGAAAAAGACCTTAGTGAAACAGATGAGTGATTTACCTGATAAAGATCTCAGAACAATGGTCGTAGAGATGCTAACTGAGCCTAGGAGAAGAATAAAGGAACATACTGAGAATTTCAACAAAGATAAAATATAAGAAAGTACCAAATAGAAGTCACAGAGCCAAAGAATACAATAACTGAACTGAAAATACAATAGAGAAATTCAATAGCAGATTAGATAAAGCTAGACAAAACGATCTGAGAACTCACAGACAAGGCAGTAGAACTCACCCAAGCAAAAAGAAAAATGAAAGATAGCTTAAGAGACTTATGGAACAACATCAAGCAGACCAACATGTGCATTATGGGGGTCCCAGAAGGAGAGGAGAGAGACAAGGGGGCAGAAAACTTATTTGAAGAAATAATGGATGAAAACTTCCCAACCTGGGGAAGGAAACAGACATTCAGATCCAGGAAGCTCAGAGAGTACCAAAAAAGATAAATTCAAAGAAGCCCACACGAAGACATTTTATAATTAAAGTGTCAAAAGTTAAAGACAAGGAAGAATCTTAAAAAACACCAGGAGAAAAGCAACTTGTTACATATAAGGGAACCCCCATAAGATTACCAGTATATTTTTCAGCAGAAAATTTGCAGGCCAGAAGGGAGTGGCATAATGTATTCAATGAGCTAAAAGAAAAAAAAACAAACACAAAAACCGAAGCAAGAATACTCTACCCGTCAGTGTTTTCATACAGAATTGAAGAACAGAAAAAGAGTTTTCCAGACAAGCAAAAGCTAAAGGAGCTCATCATCACTAGACCAGCCTTACAAGAAATGTTAAAGGGACTTCTTTAAACTGAAATGAAAGGGTGCTAATTAGTAACAGGAAAACATATGAAAGTATAAAGAAAAATATATGTAAAATTCAGAATAATGTTGTAAAAATGGTGGGTTAATCACTTATAAAGCTAGTATGAATGTTAAAAGACAAAGTAGTAAAAATAAATATAACTACAATATTTTGTTGAGAATAACACAAGATAAAAATATGTAAATTATGACATCAAAAACATAAAACGTGGTGGGGGGTAAAAGTGTAGAGCTTTAGAATACATTCAAACTTAAATTGCTATCAATTTAAAATAGATTTTTATAAATATAAGTTGTTTTATGTAAGTCTCGTGGTAACCACAAAGCAAAAACCTATTGTAAATACACAAAAGACAAAAAGAATCTAAGCATACCAGTAAAGAAAATCATCAAATTGCAAAGAAAGAGAACAAGAAAAGAAGAAAGGAACAGAGGAATTACAAAACATCCAGAAAACAATGACCACAATGGCAGTAGGTATATACCTATCAATAAATACCTTAAATGTACATGGGGTAAATTCTCCAATCAAAAGACACAGACTGGCTGAATGGATAAAAACACAAGACCCAGCAATGTGCTGCCTGTAAGAGACTCACTTTAAATATAAAGACACACACAGACTGCAAGTGAAAGGATAAAAAGGGATATTCTATGCAAATAGAAACCAAAAGAAAGCTGGGGCAGCTATACTTTTATCACCAAAAATAGACTTTAAGAAAAAGGGTGTAATAAAAGACAAAGAAGGTCATTACATAATGATAAAGGAGTTAATCTAATAAAAGAATATAACATTTGTAAATATTCACACACCCAACATAGGAGCACCTAATATATATAGCAAACAGACATAAAGGGAGAAACAGAAAGCAATACAATAGTAGTAGGAGACTTTAACACCCTAATTTCATCAATGGATAGATCATCCAGACAGAAACCAATAAGAAAACATTGGCCTTAAACAACACATTAGACAAGATAGACTTAACAGACATGTACAGAATATTTCATCCAAAAGCAACAGAATACCCTTCTTTCTCAAGTGCACATGGAACATTCTCCAGGGTAGATCATATGTTAGGCCACAGAACAAATCTTAATAAATTTAATTAAACTGGAATCATATCAAGCATCTTTTCAGATGCTTGATATGATTCATACCAACAATGGTATGAAACTAGAATACAGTTACAAGAAAAACACTAGAAAATTCACAAACATGTGGGGCTTAAACAACATGCTACTGGACAACCAATAGGTCAAAGAAGAAATCAAAAAATATCTCGAGACAAATGAAAATGGAAATAAAATATACCAAAACTTATGGGATAAGGCAAAAGAGGCTGTAAGACAGAATTTCACAGCGATAAATGCCTACATCAAGAAACAAAAAAGATCTATAAACTACCTAACTTTACACCTCAAGAAACTAGAAAAAGAACAAATGAGGGCTTCCCTGGTGGCGCAGTGGTTGAGAGTCCGCCTGCCGATGCGGGTGACGCGGGTCCGTGCCCCGGTCCGGGAGGATCCCACATGCCGCGGAGCGGCTGGTTCCGTGAGCCATGGCTGCTGAACCTGCGCGTCTGGAGCCTGTGCTCCGCGACGGGAGAGGCCACAGCAGTGAGAGGCCAGCGTACCGCAAAAAAAATTAAAAGAAAAGAACAAAGGAAGCCCAAAATTAGTAGAAGGAAGGAAATAACAAAGATCAGAGCAGAAATAAATGAAATAGAGACTAAAAAGACCATAAAAAGATCAATAAAGCTAAGAGCTTTTTTTTTTTTGCAAAGATAAACAAAATTGACAAAGCTTTAGGTAGATTTACAAAGAAAAACCCTAACCCTAACTCGTAACCCAGGCCCTTCACCCAAACCCAAACCCCAAACCTAACCCCTGGCTCATACCTATAACCTTACCTGTACTATAAACCCTAACTTAACCTTAACCAAAAAGCCATAAAATCATATAACCATATAGCTATAGTCATAAACCATAACCATAAACCTAACCATAACCAGAAACTGAAACCAGAACCATAATCCATAAATTATAACCAGAAACTGAAATCAGAACCACAAACCATAATTTATAACCAGAAACAATATACATAACCAGAAACCACATCCATACGCCATCAACCATAACCATTAACTATAACCATAACTAAAATATAAACCATAAATTATAAACCATATACTATAACCATAAACTCTAACCTTAACCCAGACCCAGGTCAGCTCCCATACCAGCCCCAGCCGTAGCCTTAGTCCGCTAAACCAGCTGTTCCCAACCTTTCTGGCACCAGGGACCGGTTTCGTGGAAGACAATTTTTCCACGGACGGGAAGGGGGAGGGGGGTGGGGGGGGGATGGTTCAGGCGGTAATGCAAGCACTGGGGAGCAATGGCAAGAGGCAGATGAAGCCTGGCTTGCTTACCCGCCGCTCACCTCCTGCTGTGCAGCCGGTTCCTAACAGGCAGCAGACCAGTAGCAGTCCGTGGCCCGCGGGTTGGGGACCCCTGCTCTGAACCACTAACACCAACCCCAATCTAATCAAATCATACGAAGACATTATAAAAAGAAAACTACAGATCAACACTCCTTCTAAATATAGATATAAGAATCCTTCACAAAATAATAGAAATATGAAACCGACAGCATATTGAAAAGATTATGCACCAAAAGCAAGTGTCTCTACACCAGAAATTCCAGGTTGTTAATATACTGAACCAAGCAATGTTATAGATTATTAAATTAAAACCATGTAGTGTAATACATGACAATTATTGCATGATCATGTAATTTGATGCAGAAAAAGCTTTAAACAAATGCAAGTGCAATTTCATCATATAAACACAAAAGTAGGAGGAAAAGGACATTCGTTCGATATGAGACAAAGCATTAGACAAAACACACAGGAATATCATGCTCAATGTTGAGGACTGAAAGGTTTATCCCTGAATTCAGGAACAAGGCCACGTTGTTGGCTTTCACCATTGTTACAATATGGTACTGGAAATTCTACCCAGAGCAATGAGGAAAAACATAAAAGGCATCCACATATGAAAGGAGAAAGTAAAACCATATCTATTCACAGACACAGATGACAGCATCTTACATATATGTTTCCAAAGAATCAACAGAAAAATTATTTGAGCTAGTCAACTAATATCAGCAAAGTTAGAGGACAAAATATCAATACACAAAAATCTGTTTATTTGTATGTACTAGCAATGAATATTCTCAAAAGGAATTTAAGAAGACAGTTACATTTTAAATAATGTCAACACCAATAAAATACTTAGGAATAGATTTAATCAAGGTGCAAGACTGTACACTGAAAATCATAAAACATAGCTGAAAGAAATGAAAGAAAACCTAAATAATGTGAAGACATCCCATGGTGATGGAAAGACTTAATATTGTTAAGGTGGTAATAGTACATAATGCGGTCTACAGATTCAATGTGATTCCTATGAAAATTCCTGAAGGCTTTTGGGAAGAAATACACAAGCTTATCCTAACATTCATATGAAATTTCAAGGGACCCCAAAGAGCCAAAACAATCTCAAAAATCAAAGTTGGAGGCTCACGCTTCCCAATTTCACATGTTAGTACACAGCAACAGTAAATAAAACATTGTGATACCGGCACAGAGATATACATATACATCAGTGGAATTGAATGGAAAACTGAGAAATAAACACATCCATCTATAGTCAATTGACTTTTGACAAGGGTGGAAAACATTAAACTGGGGAAAGAATGATCTTGTCAACAGATGGTGCTAGGCAACTGGCTATCTATGTACCGAGGGATGAAATTGGACTGTTACCTCATACCACATACAAAAATTAACTCAAAATAGACAAAAGGCTTAGTCAGCCCTCCATATATGTGGGTTCTGCATCCACAAATTCAACCAATTGTGGATCAAAAATATTCCAAAAAATAATTCTAGAAGGTTACAAAATGAAAAACTTGAATTTGCCTTGCTGGTAACTATTTACGTAGCATTTACAACATATTTACAACTATTTATATAACATTTACATTGTATTAGGTATTATAAGTAATCTTGAGATGATTTAAAGTATATGGGAATATGTGTGTAGGATATATGCAAATATTATGCTATTTTATATAAGGGACTTGACCATCTGTGAATTTTGGTACCCACAGGGCAGTCCTGGAACCATTCCTTCATGGATACCGAGGAATGACTGTATAAACTCTAGAAGAAAACATGGGGATAAATCTTCATGACCTTGGATTTAGCAATGGTTTCTCAGATCTGACACCAAGGCACAGGCAATGAAAGAAAAAAATAGATAAATTGGATTTTCTCAAAATTAAAAACTTTTGTGCATCAAAAGACACTATCCAGAAAGTGGAAGAAGGCCCACAGAATGGAAGAAAATATTTGCACATTTTAATAGATCTGGTAAAAGTCTGTTATCCAGAATATATCAAGAACTTTTGCAACTCATCAACAAAAAGACAAAGAAGCCAATTTTTTAAATGGACAAAGGACTTGAATAGACCCTTCTCCAGATGAGACATACACATGGTCCACAAGCACATGAAAAGATGTCAGATAGTAAAAGTGGTGTGAGGCCATGGGCAATTATTAGGGTGGTAGCCTCTACAAAACTTCAAGGTGTTTGGATGAGGATAGCTACAATGACAAGTGCCACGTGGTTAACGGAGGAGTATCTGATGAGTGATTTTAAGTCTGTTTGGTGCAAACAGATTAAGCTGGTTATAATTATTCCTCATAAGGATAATATAAGGGATGGATCCACTATGTAGTTTAAGGGGTTTAGGATTATTGTGATTTGTAGTATACCATAGCCACCAAGTTTGAGTAGTACAGCTGCAAGAACTACAGATCTGGAAGTGGGAATTCTACATGCCCCTTTGGCCATCAGAGGTGTAATCTGTAGAGGGGCATTTTTTTACTGTAAAAGCTATCATGCATGCTAATCAGAGGAAAATATTGAATCAAGAGTTAGATATTGTTTGGTCTCAGTACTGGATTATTAAAAAGTTTAATGAACCTATAATCTTTTGGATATATACTAGAGCAACTAGAAGTGGAAGAGATCATACTAGTGCGTAAAATAAAAAGTAAATTCCTGCAGTGAGTAGCTCTGTTTGGTTTCCTCAGCAAGAGACAGTAATTAATGCTGGGACAAGTGTTTTTTCAAATAAGAATAGAATCAAATCAATCCTGTGGCAGTGAAAGTTATAATTAGGAATATCTGTAGCATAAATAGTATAGTGATATATAGGGGCAGTGATTTGAGCTAGTGATTCTTTAGATAGGAGGAACTGGCTGGCTATGAGTATTAGTGATGAGTCATGTCAAAGTAAAAGTGCTGATAGAGAATCAGAGAAGATTAATGAAAAGTTAAGGCTGTTGTCATTAAATTGGTTAAGAAGGAATAAGCTAATAAAACTAGTGAACTGAAAGTGGTGGTATTAATTCAAATTATATATTTTTAATAATCATATTAGTGGTATTAATATAATAGGTGGCATAATAATTTTTAAAATTGGAGAAGGTTGAGAACTTGTACATAATCAATATCATAGCTGTTTGATACTATTACTAGCAGGGATAATCCTAGCGCGGCTTTGCAGGCTGTGAAAACTGGTAAGATGATGGGTCTTATGCTAGCTAGAGGGAAATGGATGTTTTGGGTTGCCATAATGAATAATGATATTATTCCTTCCAGAAATAGTAGGGAGGATATTAAGTGGAATTGGTATGTTAATACTCCCTAAGGGAAACTGTAAATGCTAGAATAATATTTACGTAGACAAAAGGAACTTGATAATTATGAATTTAATCATAATTTAATGAGCCAAAATACTTTGCTTTAATTTAAACTATCATATTTGGTCCACTCTAACCCCTTTTGAGTCCACTTGTAGGCTAAACGTATTGCTAGCAGTGAAATTAGGAGTAGCGCTATAATGAGTATTGTTATTAGATTGTTTGTTTGGGACGCTGAAGGTAGGGGCAGAAGGATCATTTCTAGGTCAAAGAGGAGAACCATAATGGACACTGTGAAACATTTTATGAAAAAGCGTAGGCATGCTGATCCTATAGTGTCAAATCCACATTTGTAAGGACTTGATTTTTCTGTGTGTTTAGTTGGGGAAGTTAGAATGTGATAAATACAAGTAATGAAACTTTTTTGGATGATGTCATCATTGATACATTGTTAGGATGTTGGTTAAGAAGCCCAAGGGTAATAAAAATGTTGAGTTTAAATGGAATCATATGACTAGACCAGATGCTCTGTGAGGGGCTGAGAGGGCTCCTGTAAGAGGTCAGGGGCTGGGATTTACTATATGGAATGCATGGGTTTGGTGGGTCATTATGTGTCATTGTGTAAGTAGAGGCTTACTAGCAGGGTGCATATGTAAGCTTCAATAAGGGCTGCTGCAAATTCAAGGATCGTGAGTAGAATGAGAATAACAAATGTAATGAAGGCTGTGGTAGGGATAATGCTTATTAGGGCCAGGGTTGCCCCTTCAATTAAATAAATTAATAGATGGCCAGCTGTGATATTAGTTATTAGTCATACAGCTAGGGCCATTGGTTGGACAAATAAGCCAACAGTTTCAATAATTACTAGCACAGGGATAAGAGAAATTGGTGTTCCTTGTGGTAGAAAGTGGGCTAGAGATGCTTTTGTTTTATGGTGGAAGCATAATTACAGTTCCTGCTCATAAAGGGATTGCTATTGCCAAATCTATTGCAAGTTGTGTGGTGGGTGTAATGAATGTGGTTGAGACCACTATTTATACTATAAACGAAAATTACCCCAAAATGGATTAAACATTTGAACATAGATCTGAAACCACAAAACTCCTAAAAGAAGACATAGGTGGGGTAAATTCCTTGACATCAGTCTTGGCGATGATTTTTTGGATTTGACACCAAAAGCAAATATAACAAAAGCAAAAATAAACAAGTGGGACAACATCGAACTAGAAAGCTTCTACACAGCAGAAGAAACAACTGACAAAATGAAAAGGCAACCTACCAAATGTGAGAAAATATTTGCAAATCAAATATCTGATAAGAAGTTAATATTCAAAATGCATAAAGAACTCATACAACTCAATAGCAAAAATGGGGCTTCCCTAGTGGTGCAGTGGTTAAGAATCTGCCTGCCAATGCAGGGGACACAGGTTTGATCCCTGGTCCAGGAGGGTCCCACATGCCATGGAGCAAATAAGCCCGTGCTCCACAACTACTGAGCCTGAGCTCTGAAGCCTGTAAGCCACAACTACTCAGCCCGTATGCCTGGGGCCTGTGCTCTGCAACAAGAGAAGCCACCACACTGAGAATCCCGTGCACCACAATGAGGAGTGGCCCCCACTCGCTGCAACTACAGAAAGCCCGCGCACAGCAATGAAGACCCAATGCAGCCAGACAAACAAACAAACAAAAAGCAAAATGCCCAACATTCCAAATAAAAAATGGGCAGAGGATATGAATAGACATTTTTCAAAGGAAGACATACAGATGGCCAAAAGGCACATGAAAAGGTGCTCAACATCACTAGTCATCAGGGAAATGCAAATCAAAACCACAATGAAATATCACCTGTTAGAATAGCTATTATCAAAAAGACAAGAAATAAGTGCTGGTGAGAATGTGGAGAAAAGGGAATCCTTGTGCACTGTTGGTGGGAATGTAAAATGGTGCAGCCACTATGGAAAACATTATGGAGTTTCTTCAAAAAAATTAAAAATAAAACTACCATATGATCCAGCAATTCCACTTTTGGGTATTTATCTGAAGGAAACAAAAATACTAACTCGAAAAGATGTATGTACCTCCATGTTCACTGCAGCGCTATTCACAATAGCCAAGACATGGAAGCAATGTAAGAGTTCATCAATGGATGAATGGATAAAGAAAATGTGATATATAGAGATAATGGAATAATATTCAGCCATAAAAAATACGGAAATCTTGCCATTTGAGACAACATGGTGGACCCTGAGGGCATTATGCTACGTGAAATGTCAGACAGAGAAAGACAAATACCATATGATCTCACTTTTTTGTGGAATCTAAAAAAAAAACAAGTGAACTCAGATACAGGGAACAGATTGGTGGTTGCCAGTCTCAGGGGTGGAGGTGGACAAAATGGGTGAAGGTGGCCAGAAGGTACAAACCTCCGGTTATAAATAAATAAATTCTTGGGTTGAAATGTACAACATGGTGACTATAGTCAATAATACTGTATTTTATATTTGAAAGTTGGTAAGAGAGATCTTAAAAGTTCTCATCACAAAAAAAGAATTGCAGCTATATGTGATGATGAATGTTAACTTATTATGGAGATTATTTCACAGTATATAGAAATATCAAATCATTGTGTTGTACACCTGAAACTAATATAATGCCGTATGTCAAGTATATCCCAATAAAAGTTTTTTTAATTAAAAAAAGGATATAAAGTCTATATCATCATTTTGAAAGGCTACTACTTGACTGGATATTTTATAATTAATCTGTGGACTATATTCGCTAATACAAAAAAACTTCAATGAACATTGTAGCATTCATTTTTATTTACTTGTTCTATTATTTCATAATAATAAATCACTAAAATTAAAATCACTAGTAGGTACATTTACATAGTACCAAATTTCCCTTAAGACTACAAATTTTTTAACAACAGTATGTGAAAATGCCTGCAACCTCTCATGCTCAATCTGATAAGAAGTGATACAATGTCGGTTCGAATTTGATTATTTATTTGGTTATTTTTTCATATTTTTATTGACTAGTTGCATTTCTCTTCTCATCTGTCTACTCAAGTCCTTTGCCTAATTTTATATTAGGAAATTGTCTTACCAATTTGTATGAGTTCTTTTTTTTTTATACAGCAGGTTCTTATTAGTCATCAATTTTATACACATCAGTGTATACACATACACTGATGTGTACACATGTCAATCCCAATCGCCCAATTCATCACACCACCACCACCACACCCGTTTTCCCCCCTTGGTGTCCATATGTTTGCTCTCTACATCTGTGTCTCAATTTCTGCCCTGCAAACCAGTTCATCTGTACCATTTTTCTAGGTTCCACATATATGTGTTAATATACAATATTTGTTTTTCTTTCTGACTTACTTCACTCTGTATGACAGTCTTTAGATCCATCCATGTCTCAACAAATGACCCAATTTTGTTCCTATTTATGGCTGAGTAATATTCCATTGTATATACGTAACACATCTTCTTTATCCATTCGTCTGTCGATGGGCATCTAGGTTGCTTCCATGACCTGGCTATTGTAAATAGTGCTGCAATAAACATTGGGGTGCATGTGTCTTTTTGTATTATCTTTTCCTCTGGGTATATGCCCAGTAGTGGAATGGCTGGATGATACAGTAATTCTATTTTTAGTTTTTTAAGGAACCTCCATACTGTTCTTCATAGTGGCTGTATCAATTTACATTCCCACCAACAGTGCAAGAGGGTATCCTTTTCTCCACACCCTCTCCAGCATTTGTTGTTTGTAGATTTTCTGATGATGCCCAGTCTAACTGGTGTGAGGTGATACCTCATTGTAGTTTTGATTTGCATTTCTCTAATAATTAGTGATGTTGAGCAGCTTTTCATGTGCTTCTTGGCCATCTGTATGTCTTCTTTGGAGAAATGTCTATTTAGGTCTTCTACCCATTTTTGGATTGGGTTGTTTGTTTTCTTAATATTCAGCTGCATGAGCTATTTATATATTTTGGAGATTAATCCTTTCTCTGTTGATTTGTTTGCAAATATTTTCTCCCATTCTGAGGGTTGTCTTTTTGTCTTGTTTACGGTTTCCTTTGCTGTACAAAAGCTTTGAAGTTTCATTAGGTCCCATTTGTTTAGCTTTGTTTTTATTTACATTACTCTAGGAGGTGGATCAAAAAAGATCTTGCTGTGATTTATGTCAAAGAGTGTTCTTCCTATGTTTTCCTCTAAGAGTTTTATAGTGTCTGGTCTTACATTTAGGTCTCGAATCCATTTTGAGTTTATATTTGTGTATGGTGTTAGGGAGTATTCTAATTTCATTCTTTTACATGTAGCTGTCCAGTTTTCCCAGCACCACTTATTGAAGAGACTGTCTTTTCTCCATTGTATATCCTTGCCTCCTTTGTCATACATTAGTTGACCATAGGTGTGTGAGTTTATCTCTGGGCTTTCTATCTTGTTCCATTGATCTATGTTTCTGCTTTTGTGCCAGTACCATATTGTCTTGATTACTGTAGCTTTGTAGTATAGTGCGAAGTCAGGGAGCCTGATTCCTCCAGCTCTGTTTTTTTCCCTCAAGACTGCTTTGGCTATTTGGGGTCTTTTGTGTCTCCATACAAATTTTAAGATTTTTTGTTCTAGTTCTGTAAAAAATGCCATTGGTAATTTGATAAGGATTGCATTGAATCCGTAGATTGCTTTGGGTAGTATAGTCATTTTCACAATATTGATTCTTCCAATCCAAGAACATGGTATATCTCTCCATCTGTTGGTATCATCTTTAATTTCTTTCATCAGTATCTTATAGTTTTCTGCATACAGGTCTTTTGTCTCCCTAGGTAGGTTGATTCCTAGGTATTTTATTCTTTTTGTTGCAGTGGTAAATGGGAGTGTTTCCTTAATTTCTCTTTCAGATTTTTCATCATTTGTGTATAGGAATGCAAGAGATTTCTGTGCATTAATTTTGTATCCTGCAACTTTACCAAATTCATCAATTAGCTCTCGTAGTTTTCTGGTGGCATCTTTAGGATTCTCTATGTATAGTATCATGTCATCTGCTGTGATGACATGTTTTACTTCTACTTTTCCAATTTGTATTCCTTTTTTTTTCTTTTCCTCCTCTGACTGCCGTGGCTAGGACTTCCAAAACTATGTTGAATAATAGTGGTGAGAGTGGACATTCTTGTCTTGTTCCTAATCTTAGAGAAAATGCTTTCAGTTTTTCACCATTGAGAATGATGTTTACTGTCGGTTTGCCGTATATGGCCTTTATTATGTTGAGGTAGGTTCCCTCTATGCCCACTTTCTGGAGGTTTTTTTATCATAAATCGGTGTTGAATTTTGTCAAAAGCTTTTTCTGCATCTATTGAGATGATCATATGGTTTTTCTTCAATTTGTCAATATGGTGTGTCACATTGATTGATTTGCATATATTGAAGAATCCTTGCATTCCTGGGATAAATCCCACTTGATTATGGTGTATGATCCTTTTAATGCGTTGTTGGATTCTGTTTGATAGTATTTTGTTGAGGAGTTTTGCATCTATATTCATCAGTGATATTGGTCTGTAACTTTCTTTTTCGGTAGTATCTTTGTCTGGTTTTGGTATCAGGGTGATGGTGGCCTCATAGAATGAGTTTGGGAGTGTTCCTTCCTCTGCAATTTTTTGGAAGAGTTTGAGAAGGATGGGTGTTAGCTCTTCTCTAAATGTTTGATAGAATTCACCTGTGAAGCCATCTGGTCCTGGACTTTTGTTTGTTGGAAGATTTTTAATCACAGTTTCAATTTCATTACTTGTGATTGGTCTGTTCATATTTTCTATTTCTTCCTGGTTCAGTCTTGGAAGGTTATACCTTTCTAAGAATTTGTCCATTTCTTCCAGGTTGTCCATTTTATTGGCATAGAGTTGCTTGTAGTCATTTCTTGGATGCTTTGTATTTCTGCAGTGTCTGTTGTAACTTCTCCTTTTTCATTTCTAATTTTATTGATTTGAGTCCTCTCCTTCTTCTTCTTGATGAGTCTGGCTAATGGTTTATGAATTTTGTTTATCTTCTCAAAGAACCAGCTTTTAATTCTATTGATCTTTGCTATTGTTTTCTTTGTTTCTATTTCATTTATTTCTGCTCTGATCTTTATGATTTCTTTCCTTCTGCTAACTTTGGGTTTTGTTTGTTCTTCTTTCTCTAGTTCCTTTAGGTATAAGGTTAGATTGTTTATTAGAGATATTTTTTTTGTTTCTTGAGGTAGGCTTGTATAGCTATAAACTTCCCTCTTAGAACTGCTTTTGCTGCAAAGCATAGGTTTTGGATTGTCGTGTTTTCATTGTCATTGATATCTACGTATTTTCTGATTTCCTCTTTGATTTCTTCAGTGATCTCTTGGTTATTTAGTAACGTATTGTTTAGCCTTCATGTGTTTGTATTATTTACGTTTTTTTCCCTGTAATTCATTTCTAATCTCATAGTGTTGTGGTCAGAAAAGATGCCTGATATGATTTCAATTTTCTTAAATTTACTAGGCTTGATTTGTGACCCAAGATGTGATCTATCCTGGAGAACATTCCGTGCGCACTTGAGAAGAAAGTGTAATCTGCTGTTTTTGGATGGAATGTCCTATAAATATCAATTAAATCTATCTGGTCTATTGTGTCATTTAAAGCCTCTGTTTCCTTATTTATTTTCATTTTGGATGATCTTTCCATTGGTGTAAGTGAGGTGTTAAAGTCCCCCACTATTATTGTGTTACTGTTGATTTCCCCTTTTAGAGCTGTTAGCAGTTGCCTAATGTACTGAGGTGTTCCTATGTTGGGTGCATATATATTTATAATTGTTATATCTTCTTCTTGGATTGATCCCTTGATCATTATGTAGTGTCCTTCCTTGTCTCTTGTAGCATTCTTTATTTTGAAGTCTATTTTATCTGATGTGAGTATTGCTACTCCAGCTTTCTTTTGATTTCCATTTGCATGGAATATCTTTTTCCATCCCCTCACTTTCAGCCTGTATGTGTCCCTAGGTCTGAAGTGGGTCTCTTGTAGACCACATATATATGGGTCTTATTTTTGTATCCATTCAGCGAGCCTGTGTCTTTTGGTTGGAGCATTTAATCCATTCACGTTTAAGGTAATTATCAATATGTATGTCCCTATGACCATTTTCTTAATTGTTTTGGGTTTGTTTTTGTAGGTCCTTTACTTCTCTTGTGTTTCCTGCCTAGAGAAGTTCCCTTAGCATTTGTTGTAGAGCTGGTTTGGTGGTGCTGAATTCTCTTAGCTTTTGCTTGTCTGTAAAGCTTTTGATTTCTCCATCGAGTCTGAATGAGATCCTTGCTGGGTAGAGTAACCTTGGTTGTACGTTCTTCCCTTTCATTACTTTAAGTATATCATGACACTCCCTTCTGGCTTGTAGAGTTTCTGCTGAGAAATCAGCTGTTAACCTTATGTGAGTTCCCTTGTATGTTATTTGTCGTTTTTCCCTTGCTGCTTTCAATAATTTTTCTTTGTCTTTAATTTTTGCCAATTTGATTACTATGTGTCTCGGTGTGTTTCTCCTTGGGTTTATCCTGTATGGGACTCTCTGCACTTCCTGGACTTGGGTGGCTATTTCCTTTCCCATGTTAGGGAAGTTTTCGACTATAATCTCTTCAAATATTTTCTCAGGTCCTTTCTCTCTCTCTTCTCCTTCTGGGACCCCTATAATGCGAATGTTGTTGCGTTTAATGTTGTCCCAGAGGTCTCTTATGCTGTCTTCATTTCTTTTCATTCTTTTTTCTTTATTCTGTTCCGCAGCAGTGAATTCCATCATTCTGTCTTCCAGGTTACTTACCTGTTTTTCTGCCTCAGTTATTCTGCTATTGATTCCTTCTAGTGTAGTTTTCATTTCAGTTATTGTATTGTTCATCTGTTTGTTTGTTCTTTAATTCTTCTAGGTCTTTGTTAAACATTTCTTGCATCTTCTTGATCTTTGCCTCCATGCTTTTTCTGAGGTCCTGGATCATCTTCACTATCATTATTCTGAATTCTTTTTCTGGAAGGTTGCCTATCTCCACTTCATTTAGTTGTTTTTCTGGGGTTTTACCTTGTTCCTTCATCTGGTACATAGCCCTCTGCCTTTTCATCTTGTCTATCTTTCTGTGAATGTGGTTTTTGTTCCACAGGCTGAAGGACTGTAGTTCTTCTTGCTTCTCGAGGGCAACCTTTTTATAATAAAGGACCGGGACTTCCCTGGCAGTCCAGTGGTTTGGAATTCACGCTTCCACTGCAGGGTGTGTGGGTTCAATCCCTGGTCAGGGAACTAGGGTCCCCCATGCTGTGCGGTGCAGCCTTTTCCCTTAGTGACATCATGTCCCGGCAGGTCCTGAGGAGACCAGGCTCCTGTTAGAGAGAAATGGACCCCATGATGTCCCAAAGCTGAAGCACCAGCGGGTCCTGGGAGACCCGGCTTCCTTTAGTGTGGACTCGACCCCAAGTTGTCCCGAAGCCCAGCCATCAGCATGGACTCAGTCCCACGTGTTCCAGAAGCCAAAGCCCCAGCGGGTCCTGAGGAGACGGGGCTTCCGTCAGCTGCGCCCGGAGACAATTCCGCAGCTATGAGTTCTTTATATTAGGATACTAACCATTTGTTTTATATGTTTAAATATTTTTCCCAGTCCATTGTCTTTCAAGTTTGTTTACAGTGAGGTTTATTTTGCTATACAAATGTTTGAATTCATAACCTCCTTTTCTTGTATGGTTTTGATGCACTAATAAGTAAGAAGGACCTTCTTAGTATATATGATAAAATAACTTCCCTACATTCTCTTCAAATACTTTTATTATTTTATGAGTCTTTGATTAGTTTTTTTTTATATTAAAAAAATAAAATCTGTTACTTTTTTTTAGTCTGTAGAGGGAAGTATGAATGGAAATTTATTTCCTATCTTAGCTAGTGGTCACAGTGCCAATCATTATATTAAACTTATCCTTTCCTTTGTGTTCTGGAACTTCTTTTACATAGATACTGATCTCCTACTTCTTTCCCCATCTGTTTTACTTTTTTCCCCCATAAATTCCACCAAATTATCTTTATCCCCTTCTTTTGAGCTGCTGACTCTCTTTATAAATCCAATGATTTTTTTTTTTTTTTTTTGCTACTCCACTTGTGGGATCTTAGTTCTCTGACCAGGGATGGAACCCGTGGCCCCTGCAGTAGGAGTGCAGAGCCCTAACCACTGGGATGCCAGGGAAGTCCCTCCACTGATTTTTGCTCCCTGAAGCCTACTCACATTTACAAAATGTGCTCTACAAATGTGCTCTGTTCAAAATTAGTGACAAGTGGAGGCCCAGCTGACAATCGTTTCTATCAGCTCTCTTTCCTTTCCTCCCCAGCTTAGCAGGGCAAGTGGTTCTGAGGTGGGAGATTGATTCTTCACTCTCTGCCGTTTACTGCCACTGTCTCCCCCCTGCCCCAACAATCCTCTTTCAGCACAGGAGATGGCTTTTCCCACCTGCCTCGGTACACTTAGGCACTACTATGGGATTCTTCTGCTTCTGTGGAAATCATCCTTACTTCAGCATTACTCATGTTAACTTTTCAGAATGCCGTGGAGGTTTTGGAAGGATGGGAGAGCACACATCCATAAGCATAAGCAACTACACACACACCTGTTTGGTGTGATGAGAGGACTGGCTCCTGGAAACAGGGGTGCTAACTAAATTAAGTTTAGTCTCATCTGCTAGGCAATTTTCTCTTTTTCAATCCCCTGATAACAAAGTTCTGCCAGCCAGGTTCCTCCATGTACCATTCACACAATTCTCAGTCAAGCTTCCCAGGCTGTGGTGAAGTTTCATAGGGTAAAACTATTTCTGCTATATTACTAATTGTCTGATCTTTAGGCTACTTATTTGAGAAAAGCTTCAGTATTCCATAAAATATGCATTACCATCCAGTAGAATGCTTTTCCTTGATGTACTTTTGTGGCATTATCAACATTAGCAGTGGTATACCTGTAGTCATCATTATAAATTGAAATGGTTCAATAAAACATTAAAGAATAATAGAAAAAAAATAGATATAGTTAAACACGTTGGAAAGGGTCATTTAACTGAGGAAAGCTTAGCTTGGTAACTTTGAGCTCACCAGCTGAGAGTAAAGGAAATGACTTCTTACTCTAATAGATGACAGACCTGGAGAAAAATATATAACTGCACTGTTTGGTATTATAGTGAATTCATATGATGATATATTTAATATAAAACTATTTTTGGTAGTTTTATACACAGAACTATAATGAGTCATTACTGCATAAGGCTGCTTTAACTGAGACATACATGTATAAGGAAGAATTGCTTTAGGCATCTAAATTCAAGTAATATTTCAAATTATATGTTTTCTAATTATTGTTTCATAACTTTTAAGTTAGTAATGTCAAATTCTTAGGTAAACTGTTGATGGGTTTTTCATAAAATATGATCAAGGAACTTGAGGAGCAGAAGTTATTCAATATTTTTATCAGATCAAGACCAAACATTTTTAGATACTCTTTTCATATGACAATTTTGATAGTTTTTAATTTGTTCTTTGTTTTCATGAATTTTCAGTCACAAATCCCGCCAAATTTTATTGTAAGTTTATGAGTCTTCATTTTCTACTGAACATTTAAATAATGTAACATCCAGCACCCATTTACTCATTCTTTGTTTCCCCCCACTTAGAAATCAGTGTGTCACTTCCACTCACATCTTACTAGCTAAAGCAAGTCACATGGTCACCCCTAATTTCAAGGGGGCGAGCAGTGTAATTCTTCCCTTCCTGTCCAGGAAAGGGAAGAAAACTGGAAATATTGTTGAACTCTAGTAATGCTACCACGTTACCTGAGAGGGAAAATGAATTTTTTCATTATAAAAGCTATCAGATTGCTCAAAAAACATTCCTTTAAAAGTGACAAATTTTTAAAGAAGAACCAATCACTTATTTCCCACCTCTGTGAAATATCAGCTATATACAGGTTTCTGGGTTCTCCTCTCCTTATGCCTTTTTAATTTTTTCATCATTGTAATCATACTCTAAATACTGTTCTTTGTACTGACCATCATGTCTTATCCATTTTTTATATTGCTGTAGAATCATTATAAGTTTTGATTCTGGTGGAATCAAATGAAATTTTTCAATTAAATATGTTCTAAGAATATCTAATAATCCTTATTCTGATTTCAAATTTGTATTCAATTTAATTCTTAACCCTCACCTGTGTTTAAAGAAAACAAACCAATAAACCAGTACACTTCATATCTTAAGTACTTGTAGGAAAACCTGGTCCTTCCTAAAATGCAGATTGTCCATGGCCAAACAAAAAGCTGCTCAGTTCTGAGAAAGTATTACTAAATTCTAAAGGGACAATTTATTCTACCTTAATAAGTAGCTTGAAAATCCTTGAAATAGAAAGAAAAAAAGAACAGAAACCAACTAATAGAATATGATTATTAAATTGCTCAACTAACATATTATATCTAAAGATGTCCAATTTTTTTTAAAAGACGTCAAATTTTAAGAGAGTATAACAGTTTAAAAAATATCAGTTTTTACTTCATATAATTCTTTCTTACAAAACCAAAAGCTGAGGAAGTAAGAGTAATGTAAGATAATCCTTCAGTTTGTGAAAGTATTTATCACAAGTTCCCTAAGTGAGTTTGAAATATAATAAATACGCACAAATTAAATTGCTTCAAAGCTTTTCGGGAGTGAACCTAAAATAAAAATTAGCAATTCCTGTCCTCAACTTTAGGATGTGGAAGCAACAGGCTCAACTATGAATAGTGACTATGAATAGAAGGCAAGAAAAACACACACACACACAAAACTGAGCCATTGGCAAGAAAGTAGCTTTCAGTTTCTAGTTGTTTAGGAAAACATCTTGAGAATGCATGAAGGGAATCTATAACACCTGTTACATGAAGAAAAAATGTACATTTAAAGTGTCTTAGGGAATTCCCTGGCGGTTGGGACTCCACGCTTCCACTGCAGGGGGCACAGGTTCGATCTCTGGTTGGGGAACTAAGATCCCACATGCTGCACGGCACAGCCAAAAAAATTAAAATTAAAAAAATGCAATTAAATTCTTATTTAAAAAAAATAAGTGTCCTACCGTTTGTCCTTCAATACCACCTTGTTCGTCAACTTTTGTTTCTTCCTCATGAACTGAGTTAGACTCATTTTCTTGTTCTTTATACTCTTCTTGGAGATCTTTGCTGACTGCTGCTTCTACACTCTTAACTTCGTCTTTGCCAAAGTAAGTTACCGCGGAAGTGTGTTCTTGTGATGCTGTTGGAACAGGGCCTAATGGCGTGACATGATCATAGCGAGTATGTAGGAGTCGCAGAGCAATGTCAGATGTTGCTAATATCCTTGGAATTTCAAATCCAGTTTGTGTCTCAGAGAATCTGATACTTCTGTACCTGTTAATTAATTTAACAAAAAGGATGAGGCTTTAGAAAATTCTATGTCTGTTGTAAGCTTATACCTAAGCAGTATTTCTCTCCACTTTAATTTCACCACAGTTTTGAGTCCTGACCCATACTTGCTTTCTTTGCAGCATTTGGATCCAGTTGCTCATGTTACCTTCCCAAAACTCTCTCTTGGGATCCATGACTCTATACTCTTCTCCTCCTATACTCTTCTCCTCCATCTCTGGCAGCTCCTTCTCTGTTTCCTTTGTATGGTCTCCTTCCTAAGCATCCCTTAAACGTTGATGTTACTTGACTCTCCATCCCGAGCCCTTCTTTCTTCTCCCTCTACATACTCTCTCTGGATATTATTATTTCTATGACTTCAATTATTATTTATATTATCAGGAGTGTTTAACATGAGTTCTATGTTTCCTAGGGGAAGAAGCATCCCTGAATGAACTTTCAAAGGTCCAAAAATGCCTTTACATATGTGTGAGCATATGTAATAAAGTTCATAAGAGTCTATGACTCCCCAAAAGTTAAGAACTATCAATCTGTATGACTCTGCAAAATATGTCTCCAACTCAGATTTCTCTCAATGCTTTCAGACAGTTGCACTTTGATGTGTCATAGGTACTTCAAACTCAACAAGTCCGACACTGAGCTCATCATACTGACCACCCCCTGCTCTCTCAACATCACCATCAAAGTAAAACAAAACTTGTTCTGCTTCCACTATTCCTTATCTTAGTAAAAGATACCATCTAATTCTCTTCTTAAGCCTGGGTAGTTAATACAGGGATATTCATTTTACTTTTTTTCTTTTAAAATTATATAATTTCCTTCATCCTTCTGGATATAACATATTTTATAATGAAAAAGGTTATATTAATATATTGACTCTGATTTAAACCACAGAGTATTTTGTAGCAAATGTAACTTGGAAAATACTTTTTTCCTTACTTTTACTAAATATCAGAAATAAAATCCAATACTTTCCACTGTCATAGGACTAGTCTTTTCAGAGTTGGGACCAGAACCTAGGCCTCCTAACTTTTATTCAGATCATTTTTTCCTAAAATTTGCTGCCATACTAACTCAATTATTTTGAAATGTTTGAGATAAAGCAGCAACCAAGTGATCGTGAATTTATCAGTATCTCTATCATTCCTCAGAATGATATTACTTTGTTGAAAACAATCAGGGAAACATCACTTAAATTATCTAAAAAATAATAAATATGAAAAGTATTCTTTTTTGAAAGCATTAACAGTTCACAAAAGATAAATCTTTCAAAAGTTTCAGATTGCCATGTAGAGAGCACCTACCACTTCTACTTTTTGGTGGGGAGGGAAGTTAAGTGGGTGAAAAGAAGAGGAAGACCCTGATATTTAGTCAGTGTATATTTGTGCTAGACACCACACTATGTATGACCTTTACATGTGTTAACATTTAATCCTCAGCCCAATCCTATTAAGTTAAGTGATATAATCATTTTACTGTTGATATACTGAGGCATAACAAGGCTAAATAACTTGCCTAAGATAAATGGCAGGTCTCTGAGTCAAACCCCAGGTGGCTGACTTTCTAACATGGGTTTTTATAAGTATGCCACGCTGTAATGCAACAGGCATCTGCTTGGTCATGTGACTATATAATGTCTTCAGACCTACAGTATCACCCATGGGAATACCTTGGATTCTTCTTGAGGTTTGCCCATACATATACAGTAACATTTTCATCTCGAATGACTTTTTCCATGTTTCCACTGTCCAGATCTGCTAAAGTACTAGCTTGCTGTAAGAGAAAAAGAAAACATTATTAAGATTAGAGGCCTCATAAATTACACAATTTGGATAAGTTACTTCATCACTTAGGTGTTGGATTCCCTTCAATATTAAAAGAGTAATTTGGGGACTTCCCTGGTGGCGCAGTGGTTAAGAATCCGCCTGCCAATGCAGGGGACACAGGTTTGATCCCTGTTCTGGGAAGATCTCACATGCCGAAGAGCAACTAAGTCTGTGCGCCACAACTACTGAGCCTGCATTCTACAGCTCGCGAGCCACACCTACTGAAGCCCGCGCGCCTAGAGCCGGTGCTCCTCAACAAGAGAAGCCACCGCAATGAGAAGCCTGGCGCACTGCAACAAAGAGTAGCCCCCACTCGCCGCAACTGGAGAAAGTCCACGCACAGCAACAAAGACCCAACGCAGCCAAAAAGTAAATAATAATTAAAAAAGAAACCTTGAAAAAAATAAAAAGAAAAGAGAAATTTGGGTAAAAATAAGGTTCAATCAAAATAACAAAGAATTGTTTTTAAAAATTCTCTAAACAACAAAAACATATTTACTCAATTAAATGTGCTCCCCATTTACTACTTAGTTTCTCTTACGGTGTCTAAGGATTGAAGTTGCTCCTGTATTCCCAGGTAGCACTTGTGGATTACTCTTAGGTTACCCTTTTCAATTTTAACATTATTTGTGACTTTTCATTTTAACTATATACATGCTTCTTTATCCTTACCTTATTAAAATGTAGATTATGCTACTGCAAAAGTTAGCCTATTACTGAACATACCAAGTTTAGAAAACAAAATATCCAGATGAGTTTTGTGTTTTACTAGTCCAATGCTCGATAATCAACATTAAACACACAATTTAAGGATGTTCTTAAGAATTCTTTTATAAAGACTAACATAGCTTGATGCCTATTGCTTAAGATATTAGCTCTTTCAAAGGGCTTAAATAAGTCAATATGTATTTGGTTCCTATAATGTAAAAATTTAAATGTACCGGGAGTTGAATTTATTGCTTTTTTTTTTTTAAGTGATTGTTCTGGGAATTCCCTGGTGGTCCAGGGGTTAGGACTCTATACTTCCATTTCACGAGGCACAGGTTTGATCCCTGGTTGGGGAACTAAGATCCTGCAAGCTGTGCCAGTGTGGCCAAAGAAGAAAAAAAAGAAAAGAAAAAAAAAAGCAATAAAAGTGATTGTTCTCCCACACTTTTTTTTTTCTGTGACATTAACTTTTTGAAGTGCCCAGGATAATTGCCTTGAAGAACTGTTCCACATTGTGAATTTATCTAGCTGTTTCCTCATGGTGTAACTTGCTCCTCCATTCCCTTTATTTTTTGTACACCGTAAGTTAGGTCTAGGTAGGTTTCATCAGATTAGATGAACAATTTTCGGCAAGAAGGCACAATAGGTAACGTTGTGTTCCTCACATTGCATGCTATCAGGAGGCATATGATGTATACTGTTAACAATGTGGACTTGATCACTTAGTTAATGTGGTGACTACCCCCACCTCCCCTTGCAAAGTACATTTATCCTAGTCAGTAAGTAATCTGTGGTCTAATACTTTGGCACTATGAGAATAATGTGTTCCTAAACTTTTCGCCTACTTATTGAGGTAGCCACTGATGATCCTTATCAATTATTACATTGGGGATTGAAAAATGGTTATTATCTTACTGATCATTCCTTCCACATTCATCAGGTGGTATTCTTCTGTAAAGAACTGTTCTCTCTACCCGCCACTCCACTTTCCCCTTTCCATTTTGGAATATCACTATAGACTCATGAATTTTTATTTTATTCAAGGTTCTATAATCCAGAGGTCCCCAACCTTGTTGGCACCAGGGACCGGTTTCGTGGAAGACAATTTCTCCACGGATTGGGGTGGTGGGGGGGAATGGTTCAGGCGGTAATGTGAGCGATGGGAAGCAGCAGATGAAGCTTCGCTCGCTCACGCACCACTTACCTCCTGCTGTGTGGCCCTGTTCCTAACAGGCCACGGACCAGTACCAGTCCTCGACCCAGGGGTTGGGGATGCCTGCTATAACCAATTATAGTCATTATTATTTCTGATATTCAAATTATCCCCAAGTTGATCAGTGGGAGCTTTAAGCTAGTTCTGTCTCTTTGGCTACTACTCCATTAGTCTTTGAGTATTTACTTGTTTTCTAGCACAAGATAACTCAAACTCATCTTTCAATAACAACCTTATCTTTCACTTTCCCTGCCCCAAACTCGAATCAGCCATTTACCACAATTAGACCTGGTTCCTTTTTATGGAATAAAAAGAAATCTGTTTCATACTGATACTTCCATTACAAATTTAACATTACGGTATTTTTTTCTAATCTTCTTTTCTTCTATATATCTTTTTTCTCTTAGAATAAAAATCTTGATTACTAATAATTATAATACATTTCCTTACTGGCTTTTTCTTACAATATAGATAAAATAGCTGCAAAATTATAATATGACTATTACTGCCAAGAATAAACTTAACAATAAGCCTTCTTTACAGTTCTTTTTATAATTAGAACATATTCTGCCAAGCCTATAAAGGTGATTGTGTTCTAGACCAAAAGAAACCAAGAGAGAAAATAGCCAAAAGCAAGGTGTGACCTTACACTGTTTTCTGATTTAAAAAACAAAACAAAACAGAAACAGCTATAGAAGATATTCATGGAATATTAGGGAAAATTTAAATGTGGACTGGATATTGGAATACATTATGGAATTATTATTAATTTTCTTAGGTATAACAATGGCTCTATGATTATTTGAATATTATCATTAGTGCTAAGATATTTGGGAAAAATAGAGTGACTACCAGTAATTGTAATCTTGTGTCAACTGATTTATCTAGAGTGTATAGCTAACATACAAGGTTTTGTGAATTTATTTTCATAATGGTCCTGGTAAACTTTAGCAAGTATAAGAAAAAAATCTAGACTTTAGCTACACTGATAATGTTTCATTTCTTTAAAAATAAAATATTCACAGTTGTTAAATCTGGATAAATACATGTGCCTTAAATTGTTCTACTGACTTTTCCATAACCTTTTAAATGTTCAAAAAAATAAAGGACACTGGACTTTAAAAATTATATAAAATAAAATCTTAACTCTTACAAAAGTCAATAATAACATATAAAGCAAAATATCACACTTACTCTGAGAAGTATTTCTGTGGCTATGTTAAACTTAAGATGAAGGAGCTCTTGCAGTTCTAGAATTGATCCTTGGTACTGTATTATATTTTTCTCTTGCAAATCATATGATGGAGTTTCCAATAAAATTAACTTCAATTTCTCAATTAACTATAAGTAAAAGTACAAGTAAAAATATAAAGTAAAAATTTACGATGAAAGTAATCTGACACACAAAGAAAAAGTGAAATGGGGGACGTTTTATCACTTTTGAATTGAGGAACACGTCACCAGTAAAACATATAAACTACTTTCCTGTATTTATTCTATTATTTAAGATCATGGAAAAATAAAATATTTCCTCCCAAAACTCCACTATAAGAATTCTAGGGCTTCCCTGGTGGCACAGTGGTTGTTGAGAGTCCCCCTGCCGATGCAGGGGACATGGGTTCGTGCCCTGGTCCGGGAAGATCCCACATGCCACGGAGCGGCTGGGCCCGTGAGCCATGGCCGCTAAGCCTGTGCGTCTGGAGCCTGTGCTCCGCAACGGGAGAGGTCACAACAGTGAGAGGCCCGCGTACCGCAAAAAAAAAAAAAAAAAAAAAAGAATTCTATACTATGTGTAACAGAGCTGTCATTAGCAAGCTGATAGAGGAGGCACAGCTTGTCACTACTTAAGACTGTGGAACAATAGAAACAATAACAATATGATGAGGAGGAGGAGAGTGAGGAGAAAGAGGAAGAGGAGGAGAATTACTAACATTTACTGAATGCTTACTATTTGCCAGGAACTGTTCTAAATGTTTTAAATGTTTTAATCCATTTCATCCTCATCATAACTCTATAAGGTAGGTACTGTTTATTGTGCCTATATTATAGTCGAGGAAACTAAGGCAACCTGGTTCCACCAGTAAGGAGCTTGGAAGATGCCACTCAATCCTAACAAGTGAAAAGCTGAACAGACTGAAAAACCAACCACTATTCTTTGATCCATAAAAGAGGGGAGGACACAGAGCAAATCCCTGTCCCCAAGATTGGAGAGCCCTACAGGTGAACACAGGGAGTCGGTTTATCAGAGCAGAGTGTCAGGAGCAGAAACCACTGCAGGAACCAGTGCCAGGTCTGTAAACCCGAACTGTAAACGATGAATTGCTGGGAACTCAGGGTGGACAATTCTGAGAGTTAAAAACTCCCGGGGTGGGGGGCTTCCCTGGTGGTGCAGTGGTTAAGAATCCGCCTGCCAATGCACAGGACACGGGTTCAAGCCCTGGTCCGGGAAGATCCCACATGCCACAGAGCAACTAAGTCCATGTGCCACAACTACTGAGCCCGTGTGCCACAACTACTGAGCCCGCATGCCACAACTGCTGAAGCCCATGTGCCTAGAGCTCTGCAACAAGAGAAGCCACCGCTATGAGAAGCCCGCGCACCACAACGAAGAGTAGGCCCCGCTTGGTGCAACTAGAGAAAGCCCATGCACAGCAACAAAGACCCAACACAGCCAAAAATAAATAAAAATAAGTTAAAAAAAAAATCCTCCCGGAGGATGAAGTCATGGGAGGGTGAGAGCCCATAGTATTATGAGACTTACCTGCAGGAGCTCAACCAGGTCCCCACAATAAATATGGGGGAAAGAAATTCCCTCCCGCTTCTGGCAGGAGGAGGGGGAAAGGAAGCATTTTGAAATAGGACAGAGCGCTCTGTTCTTAACAAGGCTTGATCTCAGGGGAAATTAATTAACTAGAGCCTAACCTGCTGGAATTTTATCAGAGCCTAACTCACCTGGGGGAAAGGAAATACCCAACTCCAGCTGGCTCTAGCCATTCCCTCTCACCTAAGACGGGATAAGAAAAATTAAAAACGCTTGTGAAGTTCACCATCCAGAGGCATAGGCTTACTTAAAGACAGACCTAATCACAGGACTACAGAACTCTTCCCCTCTCCCAACCTGCCTCACCACCACATTACTAAAGGCTTATTTACAGCAGTTCTTTTTACCCAGTACATCATGTCTGGCTATCAAGAAAAAATTACAAGGCATACCAAAAGGTAAAAACCACAATTTTGAAGAGACAGAGCAAACATCAGAACCAGACATGGCAGGATATTATAATGATCAAACCAGGAATTTAAAACACCTGTTTTTAATATGCTAAGGGCTCTAATGGATAAAGTATTCAGCATGCAAGAATAGATGGGTGATGTAAAGCAGAGAGATGGAAATCCTAAGAAAGAACCAAAAAGAAATGCTAGGGATTGTAAACACTGAAACAGAAATGAAGAATGCCTTTGAAAGACTTACTCCTTAACTGGACACAGCTGAGAAAGGAATCTCTGAGCAAGAGGATTTATCAATAGAATCCTCAAAAGACCAAAAAGCAAAAAGAACAAGGACTTAAAAAAACAGAACAGAATATCCAAGGACCTTGGGACAACTACAAAAAAAAGGAAGCACACACATATGGAAATACCAGAAGGAAAAGAAAGAGAAAGGAACAGAAGAAATATTTGAAATAATAATGACTGAGAATTTCCCCCAAACTAATGTCAGACACCAAACCACAGATCCAGGAAGCTCAGAGAACACCAAGCAAGATAAATGCCAAAAAAAACCCTATTTAAGCATACCATTTTCAAAATACAGAAAATCAAAGATAAAGAAAAACTGACAGCAGCTAAAGGGAAAAAAACACCTTACCTTTAGAGGAACAAAGTTAAGAATTATATCCAACTTCTCAGAAATCACACAAACAGGAAGAAAGTGGAGAGATATTTAGAGTGTTGGGAGAAATTAATGTACAGCATGATCAAGGAACAACTAATAGCAAAATTTAATTTTGAACACTGACATAGATAACATACAGAAAATTTCTAAATTAAGAGAGACAGCTGAGTAGTATGGGCTCAAGACAGAAAGCTGGGCTTCCATCCTTGCCACCTCTTACCAGTGGTGTGATTTGGGGCAAGTTATTTAACATCTCTGGTGCCTCGCCTTCTTTGTTTGTAAAATGGGGATAACGGTGCATACCTCACAGGGTTATTGGGGGGGATTCAGCAACAACATGAATAAACTGAACCAGGCTGAGAAAGCCTGGCATAGTAAATATTATATAAGAGTTTGTCAAATAAATACATTTGATAATTTGGAACTTGGTGTTTACCATGCGATCACTGCTATCCAATTCTTTCTGTTCGTCTTGTGGCTTCCTGCTTTAGTTTCCTATTATTATTGATTACTCTACTCATCTATCTCCTGTTTTGTTTCACTTATCCTTTTCTCATCTTCCCTACTATTCATTACTTCTGCTTCTGTATCCCACATTCATAACAGGAAGGTGTCACATCCAGCTCATCACTGGTGAACTTTAGTACTACTTCCTGCTGCCTTCCTGCTATTCAAAGTGCAGCAGATTCCTGGACCAGCATCACGCTATGGCAGCCTCCCTGGGAGAGAGAATATGCAATGGCAAGAATACTGTATGATGAATCCATTAGCATCCAAATACTTCATGGGAGGCTCTTTGGAGTCTTTGGAAAGTCAGAGTAATGCCCATCTAAGGTCTCATAGGGGACCGTAAGCAAGTCACAACCCGTTTCTTCATATGTAAAATGAATCTCATAAGCTTGTTTTCCAGATTAAATTAGGCGAGCAAGTTATGACCTTAACAGTCTGGAGTTATTCCATTTTATAGCAACATGGAGAAGAAGTAAACCACAGTGACAAGAAGCACAACATGGCAGAAATGGAAACAAAAAGCATTAGAGGATAAAAGGACCAAGAGGAGTGAATTCCTTCTAGTTTCTAATATTATGTAGGTGTGTCTAAGTGTGGATTCCTTTCTTTGTATCCTAACTTGGGATTTGTTGGGTTTCTGAGGATTCTGGAAAATCGTCAGCCACTATCTCTTTGAATATTGTCTCTCCCTCCGTCTTCTATATCTCTCTGTCTCCTTCTGGTACTCCTTGTCAATATACATTTAGTCCTTTTTGCTCCATCATACATGTCTGTTAACTACTCTTTGGTATTTTTCATCTCTTTATCTCTCTGTGCTCTATTCTGATAAATTCTTCAATCTAACTCCTGACTCACTCACTATTAAGAATTCTCAGTAGAGACGTTTTTGTTTTCCCTTCATTAAGCTAAACGTGAGCCAATCAAGCTCTTATCATCTCCCTTTGCAAAGCAGGTTTTCCCCTATTTATCCACATTACCTTTTTGAGGCTCCCAGCCAAAAAAGCGTCTCTGATCCAACTTGCTACCTTCCTTGTACCCTAGGCTTTGCCTCCTGATTTCCCTTTAAACCAGTGCTAAGCCACCAGGGGTTAACAAATAGACACTCTCTGGGAGGCCACTGACTTTGAGACTTGCCCACTTTTCTGAATTGTTTTATGGCCTCCAAGATTCTCCTTTGCCTTCTTTTGAGCTAGGCAATGGATTTAAATGTCGTTAAATTTTTTTCCCTAGCATTTTTAAGTGCATTTGTAATGTGGTAGCTCCTCAGGTTAGCCTACCCATTCTATTTGCAGAAACAGAAGGTAGGATATTCTTATTCATCTTTGTACTTCCAGTGCTTAAAAGAGGTGCCTGGCTCATAGTTAACATTAAAAAAAATATGTGTAGTGAATCACTGAATAGTGCACAATTCTGGCTGAGGATAAAATCATACATTTTTGCACTTGAGTTATCTACATAAATGGATGCAACTTGATATTTTCTTGAATTAGATATACATACAGTTACTATTTCAAATTTATGTTAGGCTGATCTTACCTAAGGTGGCAAGAGGTTTTTAGGAGTGGCAAAAATAAAAAGGAAAACAAAAAGATGAGCAAATATGTTTCTCCACAGCCAAGGAAGTAGTAGTGTTATTAACTGAAAAATACTTTATTTAATTTATTTCTAGTTTTAGAGTCAATATCAGACAATTGTAATTTACATAATCTAAAATTACAGAATAATACTTAAATACTTACATTTAGCACTAGTTTACTCTTCGCAGTCACTGCCTCAAAAGTCTCATTGGTTTCCTCTTTCCACAAGCTAATAAAAGTATTAATTTCTTGGGATATTGAAGGATCAGGACTCCCATCACATTGAATGTAGTGTTTCCACTGTGGAATAAAAATGTTTGAAGGTTCACACTGATGAAAATTCAACCAAAGATTAAATTACTTCTTTTTTGAAGCTTATAACCTTGTTTTCCATATTAGGCAAAAACCATATTATGACTTCAGTTACTTGAGATATCTCTAAAATAACCAAATTCCTCTTCATCAAAATAATTTAAAAGCCTCAATATTTCAAATAAATAGAAATTCTATTTATTGTCATATTTTTATTTTTAAAAAAGTATTTATGAGTTGATTTAGTTTTGCTTTCCTCCCTAATCATATAGCTCCTGTAGGTACAAAAGCCAACACTTGAGCTAATTTCTACTTCTCAAATGACTACTAATTCTTAACTGCCACTGTCATTTTAGTATTAGTCCTTCCATTCATTTTGTAGTCTATGCAAATTCTACATTTGTAATCATATTGTACTTACAATTTTTTTGCTTTAAATTATACTATAATCTTTTGCCATATTATTACAGTTTTTCCTTTTTATCCTGATAATCATCTACATTGTTTCCAAAGTTACACTGTTTTGAGCAACACTAGATTGCCTTAGGCTCAAACTTTTAATATTTTAATTTAGGATAATTTCCTCAGTATATATTCCCCCAAATTAAATCAGAGTAAAAGGATATAAAAATTTCAAGGATCTTATTACTGACAAATAGATTTCTACAGAGCTATATGAATTTACTTTGCTACAAGCAATATGAGAGAGATTTGTCAGATTAGAGATTTTTTTATAGACAAATTTAAAGTTTCTTGTTATTTAAACAGATATTGGATTATAACTCCCTCTTGTGGTACAGAAGTATTAGCTAAATAAATAAAATCAGTCTTACCTGAGAAAGCAATCTACTGTCTCGTTTCAATTTCTCTGCTTCAGGAAAACATGCCTCTAATAAATAAAGTTCTTCAAGTTCTCCATTTCTTCTTTCTAGATCCTGTTTCATAGGGATAGATACATTGATATCTTCTTTAATTTCAGCTTTGTGTTTCATAAGTAGCACCTAAAATTTACTTGACAAGTATTTAATTTTAAGATGAATAGTACAATCAGTTTAAATGTAACTGATATTTCCAAAAGTTTTCATGTGGCACAGTGGTGTGCGAAGTGTGATCTGCAGACTCCTGGTGGGTCCCCCAAACTTTTTCAGGATCTGTGAGGTCAAATCTATTTTAATAATAATACTAAGACTTTATTTGCTTTTTTTGCAGTGTACACGTTTGCAAGATGGTGTAAAACTGCTGGCGCCTTAGCGCAAATCAAGGCATAAGCTATACTAGTGGTCATATTCTTCGGGGGAGAGGGGTGATAGCAGTCAGTTTCACATAAGAATGATCTGATGAAGAAGTGAAATTTATTAATTTTATTAGATGTCAAACCTTAAGTATATGTCTTTTTAATATTCCGTGTGACAAAATGGGAAGTATGCATAGAGCACTTCTGCTACATAACAAAGGACAATGCTATCTTCAGAAATAAACATTTATGCAACTATTTGAGTATTCTGGCAGACATTCTGTCAAAAATAAATGAACTGAGCATGTCACTTTCAGGAAACAACCCAAAGTATTTGTTGCCAGTGATAAAATTCAACCTTTCAAATAAAAATTTGAATTTTAGAAAACCTATATCCACCACTAGGGAGCCTGACAGTTTCCCAATCCTTAAAAACTTTTCTGATTTGACTGGAGATGATACTAATGTATGTGATTTTTTTTGGGGGGGGGGATAATGAATGATAAAAATGTGTCAACATTTGGAAGCAAATAATTCAGTGAACCAATTTTTTTCCAAGCAATCAATGCATGATGTTGCAAAATCATGCGTGGAGAAGAATATCCACAATTATCTGAAAGGCTGTTACAACATTCCTCCTTTTTCCAACTACCTATCTGTGTGAGGCCAGATTTTCTTCACATACTTCAGTCAAAACAACACATTGTAACAGATGGAATGATGAAGTAGGTATGAGATCCAGTTGTCTTCTGTTAAGTCAGAGATTAAAGAGATTTAAAAAATATAAACAATGCCACTTATTTCCCTAATTAAAAAATATATATATATAAGTGTGGTGATGGATGTTAACTACACTTATTGTGGGATCATTTCACAATATATACAACTATCGAATCATTATTTTGTACACCTAAAACCAATATAATTTTAAATGTCAATTATACTTCAATAAATATATATATATACTGTAATTGTTTTTAAAATATGTTAATGTACTTTTTTATTCATGTTTATGTTTAACAATGTTTAATCACTATTAATATAATAGATGTTTTTAAGTTTCTGTTTTAATTTCTAATATAGTAAATATTGATAAACATAAACAAAAACTCCTTGAGGATCTTCACTTTTTAATAGTAATGAGGTTTTGTCCTGAGATTAAAATATCACAGAACTACTGATTCAATAACGAAAAATTCTGGTGAAAAAGAGAAGTGAAATTTTAAAAGGAGAGGTAGAATTTGAACATTTTTTGGTCCCTATTTAATTATCTATACAACAGATTGAGAATAATAACTTAATGGTTACAAGCATGGGCTTTGAAGCAAGACTACTTCTGTCTAAGTCCTGGCTCTGAAATTTATTAGCTGCTTAATCTCTCTATTCACCAATTTCCTGATCTGTGAAATGTGGGTAATAATTTACCCACCATAACTTTATGGTAGGATAAAATGAATTAAACCAGTTCAGATAGGCCTAAATATTACTGGTACCTATGGGGGAGAATGACGTTAAATGGCCAAACAGATCTGATAGCCACATAGTTTGTCTTCAGTAATAACAGCATTAATGTTTATTTACTTTTGCTTCAAGTTTTCGCAATTTTTCTTTCTCAGCTCGTTGTATTTCAAGTCTTTCCATTTCTTCTTTTTCGTATTTCACACGGGCTTCCTCTAAAGAACAACAACAAAAGAAATTTTTAGTCTGTTTTATTCTGTTTTTTTTTTTTAGTCTGTTTTTAAGCACTTAAAATTATTTCAAATATTTAAGATGTAGTAATGGTGGAATATTTGATAGAAGTCACAACCTTTACTGTGTGGTAGAAATAAAACCGCTAGATTTCTTTCAAAAAAGTAACATGACTCTCGGACTTCCCTGGTGGCGCAGTGGTTAAGAATCCGCCTGCCAATACAGGCGACACGGGTTCAAGCCCTGGTCCAGGAAGATTCCACATGCCCCGGAGTAACTAAGCCCATGCACCACAACTACTGAGCCTGCGCTCTAGAGCCCGCAAGGCACAACTACTGAGCCTGCATGCCACAACTGCTGAGCCCGCATGCCACAACTACTGAAGCCTGTGTGCCTAGAGCCTGTGCTCCGCAACAAGAGAAGCCACTGCAATGAAAAGCCTGCGCACTGCCACAAAGAGCAGGCCCCACTCTCCGCAACTAGAGAAAGCCTGTGCACAGCAACGAAGACCTAACTCAGCCAAAAATAAATAAATAAAAATAAATTAAAAAAAAAAAGTAACATGACTCAAAGTTTCTGGCTCACGATGATATTTCTCTTCTCCAAAAAGTTTATAGCAATCCAATAATGATTTTAATCAATGAAAAATGACAAATCTATCATGGGTAATTAAGAGGTAAAATCTTCAGAAGATTTCCATAATCTGTGACATCTACATTATCGGAAGTAACTATCTTTATTTTTATTTTTATTTTTTTTTGCGGTATGTGGGCCTCTCACTGTTGTGGCCTCTCCCGTTGCGGAGCAGAGGCTCCGGACGCGCAGGCTCAACGGCCATGGCTCACAGGCCCAGCCACTTCGCGGCATGTGGGATCTTCCCGGACCAGGGCACGAACCCGTGTCCCCTGCATCGGCAGGCGGACTGTCAACCACTGCGCCACCAGGGAAGCCCAGAAATAACTATCTTAATCTTCCCTTGCTTTCACTATTAAAAAACAAAATATGAAATATATGTTGAAGAATATGAGTTTAACCCAATATAATAAAACATTCCCCAAGATGTAGATCCTGATACTGTATTATTATCATGAGTCACCTAAAAAAGATTTATATGATTACACATTAAAAAATCAACATGGAAACTAAGAACAGACATTTAAAACCTGAATCTGAATCAACAGATGTTCTTCATGCTAAAAGCTACAACCATCTGAAATATTCAGATTTTTTTTTAACATCTTTATTGGAATATAATTGCTTTACAGTGTTGTTAGTTTCTGCTTTATAACAAAGTGAATCACTTATACATACACATATATCCCCATATCCCCTCCCTCCTGCATCTCCCTCCCACCCTCCCTATTCCACGCCTCTAGGTCATGACAAAGCACTGAGCTGATCTCTCTGCTATGCAGCTGCTTCCCACTAGCTATCTATTTTACATTTGGTAGTGTATATATGTCAATATTACTCTCTCACTTCGTCCCAGCTTACCATTCCCCCTCCCCGTGTCCTCAAGTCCATTCTCTACGTCTGTGTCTTTATTCCTGTCCTGCCCCTTGGTTCATCAGAACCATTTTTTTTTTTTTAGATTCCATATACATGTGTTAGCATATGGTATTTGTTTTCTCCTTCTGACTTACTTCACTCTGTATGACAGACTCTAGGTCCATCCACCTTACAACAAATAGCTCAATTTCGTTTCTTTTTATGGCTGAGTAACATTCCATTGTATATATGTGCCACATCTTTATCCGTTCATCTATCGATGAACACTTAGGTTGCTTCCATGTCCTGGCTACTGTAAATACTACTGCAATGAACATTGTGGTACATGACTCTTTTTGAATTATGGTTTTCTCAGGGTATATGCCCAGTAGTGGGATTGCTGGGTCATATGGTAGTTCTATTTTTATAAACTATTCAGATTTTTAAAGTGACTTTTTATTATTTTAAATGACCAAATTTTCATTAATTTTTTGCTATTTAATTTGAGTTTCAGAATTCTTACTGCACAATCAGTACCAATGCCAATTTAATCAATAAGTATAAACATCTTATACTTAATTTAATTAAGATAGGGTTGCCATATTTAGTAAATAAAAATATAGGATGCTCAGATGAATTTGAATTTCAGATAAACAATGGACTCTTTTTTTTGGTTCAAGTATATCCTAAACATTGCATGAGGCAAATTATCCCAAATTATCCACTGTTTGTCTGAAATTCAAATTTAACTGGGCATCCTGTATTTTAACTGGCAACTCTCCTTCAAGATATATCTGAAAATGATTGGCGTGTACTAACAGAAATTTCTGGGTACCCTTTAAATAGTAAATAGCTATTATAAAACATTAAATTCAAAAAATTAAAAATTTTGAAAATTGTTTTTAAAAAGTACTGACTGGATGACAGAAATACAAACCTACTGTTAGTATTACCTGCATGTGACAATAGTTACCACTGTGTGTTTTATACCTTCCTCCTTTTGTCGTCTCTCCTCCTCCTCTTGTAGCTGCTTCAACTGGTCGGCTTTGGTGATTCTCTTTTTCTTACTGCCAGACTTAATAAAGGCCACAATTTTTAAAAAGGTTATTCACATGTACTCAAATTACTTAAAAACACATATCCCTCAACTAGCAATTATGAAAAACACTTTTACTTTCATGAATCCAGTCTTCTACTCATTCAAATAAGACTGCCTATTAAGTGCAAAGCCTTGACTCAGTGCCTTGAGGACAAAGTATGGAAACAAGTAGGAAAATTAACATATAAATTATTCAAAGGCAAGAGTGACAGTGACAAGTATATACAAGTTAATTCTCTCATTTTCAGTTTTCATATCTTTAAAGTGGTGCTAAATAAAACCTCATTTCATTTTTGTAAGGATTAAAATAAAACATGTAAAAATATCTTTAACACTGCTATATGTCTATAAAAATTAAAGATATTTTTATGACTAACAGATATAGAGTTATTTTGCAAGTTTGGAGTAAGGCCAAATTGTTTTCAACAGCTGGGATCAAGTAAAATTTTTATAGGGTATCGAGTATTAAAGTTTGTGCCCAAAAGATTTTAATATTCAGATATGAGAGGAAGATACTCCAAGGGGGAAAGGCAGGCATAAGATATGGAGTTGGGAGAGCACTGGATAGGCCCTAGGAAAACCCCAAGAAGAGGTAATGATGGACGTGAGAATGGAAAAGAAGGTTGGAGCCTATGCTGTAGAGATTGGACATTGTGCTAAAAGAATTGGAAACCCCCTAAAAGTTTTCCAGGTCTGTGGCTATTATCTGGAAAACAAACCTGGTGTTAGGGGGAAAAATGATTGTAAAGATTATACATTTTGGCTACTATTAACAATAATTAATAAAGTCATGACAATGGAAATGCAGATGGGGGATGGATCCAATAAATATTTTATAAGCTAACTTATTTGATAATGATTAAAACTGGAGTCATGGAGAGGAAGCAGTCAGAGAAGAATCAAAAAAGAAGAATAGTAGTCCAGAAGATGCAAACTTGAAAGAGAAACTGTTTAGAGAAATTTAATTAGTATGAAGTGCTGGTGGAGAATCCAGGCAATGCTTGCAGGCTTTGAAACTGAAGAACTGAGATGTAGCCAAGAGATCAGGGCCACAGAATACAGATTTGAGAACTATCTTGGTGATGACCGCCTCCCTTCCATTTTCCCTAAGGGAGAGTATGGAAAGAGAAGTGCACCATCTAAATTTAGGAATCAATTGAGTGGTTAATCCTAGGGATACATAGACTCTTGGATGACCACCTGCTCTTTTTGGCTCACCTACTGCAGGATGCTCCACTGGAGTCTCCAATACATTAGCCCTATCACTTTTTCACCATTCATCAACCCCCACATACTGTCACTTCTTCCTTACCCTGGTTAGATTTCACAGTTCATCACATAATCACTAACTTATATATCTCTGCCTCCTCTATTTTCCTCTCTCTCTGAGAAGCTCAGCGGGCAAATTCCTAGTTCTAGTTAAACCCAACTCTCCACTTATTCTGAGCTAGCAATAGGAGCAGCTGGACCTTGCCAGAGAAAACTAATGAGCTCAAAGTTGTGAGCACACATTTTAAACAGGCTCTAAGCACCATACAGCATTCCTATTGCTATTTCATTCTCTTCACTCTTCCAAAATCCTCTCCTCTTTCTTACTCTCAGCTGTTGACTTTACATCACTAGAAACTTTTAAGAATACTCTACTTTACACACCAGATCTTTTAATTTACCTCTACCTTTGTCTCCCTTCCTGTTACACTGGATGAACTGGATGTACCTTCTGCTATTTAAGTCTGAATCCACCACTTGTACACTAGATCCTATCCCTTATTGTCTATATAAGACTTGGGTCCTGTAATTAACACCTCTTGTTATTCATAGATCTCTCCCTCCCTGGATTTCACATCCCTCTTCCTCTTTTGCTCCAATGCTGTTACCCTTTATATTAGACTGCCTAAAAGGAGTTGCCCACTGCTTTCACATCCCCATTTTCTGCATGCCCCATTCTAATAAGGCTTTCATTTTTATTGTTCCATTGAAACCTCTCTTGTCATGGAACCTTAAGATGGCCATGTTTCCGATGACAATGGCCAATTTTCAGCCCTCATTTTACTCATCTGTTATCATCATTTGACAAAGTTTTCTTCTTCCATCTTGAAATATTTTCTTCATTAGGCCTTTAGGTTGGTACTATCTGATTTTGCTTCTTCCCTCCTTCTTAGACTTCTTTTCTGGTTTCTCCTCCTCAGACGTAGTTGATTAGTAACTTTAAAAACTATTTGTTCATATAGTCCCTAAAAGGATTTTGAAAAGCTATGTACCCCCTTCACACATTTTTACGTTGACATTGAAAACTTTTTACCACAAGTTTAAATAACTTCAAATGTTGTACTTTCTAGTATATCATATATAAAAGTAAACTTTTACATCACTCCTTTAAATATATCCATCACTATTTAAAATATATCCAATGGATCTATCAATACATACTATAGTGATTTGATGGCCAATATCAAATAAAAAATATGAACAAGCTTTTCTTTAATAAAAATTTTAATCCTTTTCTCTTTGAATTCATATTTCCATTCCACTTCCCCCACAGAATCTTATCCTAGTGTAATACACTTGAACAACTTTTGTTGATCTTCCTATCATATTTATGTTATAAAAATATGTATGAAATTTTTAATTTCCTTGACTCTTAAGTTTCTAAGCAGTACAAATTTTGCTCTGGATTGAGTTAATTTTATAATATTATTTTCGATAGACAATTGAACAAAGCAACATTTTATATTACAAATTTTGATAGGTAAATACTAAAACATAAAAAGTAAAATTTTACTAGATATGCGCCTTTTGATGAGATTGTTGGGTTTTTTCGTTTTCCTGGTCAGTTCATGATCCAGGGATAAATGTTAGCTATTGCTGAATGAAACAAGGATTCAGACAGATTCTATTTTAATTTTTATAGCTATAAGAAATGAAAAATTTGGTTTATATTACAAAGCCGATGGGAATAGGTTTGTTACAGCTGTCTCGTGCAGTTATTTGAATTCTTTCCACAACATACGCCAAAAATTATATTGACTTACCAAAAAAATTACTCCTAGAGATAATCACTGATATTTGTAATGTCCTTCTTGTTTTTCTTTAAAGTTTTATTACATATGTATATATTCCTAAACAATAGTTTTCTTACCTTTGAATTTCTTCATAAATCCAATTATACTTTATGGATACAACTGTAATTTCCTTATTGTCATAAAATATACATAACATAAAATTTACCATTTTAAGCGTTTTTTAGTGTGCAGGTCAGTGGCATTAAGTACATTCACATTGTTGTACAACCATAACGTCCACCCATCTCCAGAACTTTTTCATCATCCCAAACCGAAACTCTGTATCCATTACACATAACACATTAATTCCCCTTCTGCCCCCAACCAAGCCCCTATCAATCACCATCCTACTTTTTGTCTTTATGAGTTTGACTACTCTAGATATTTCCTATAAGTAGGATAATACAATCCTACTTGTCCTTTTGTGTGATTTACTTCTTTAGATACAAATTATGGTTTGTACGATTCACCCAAGGGTGGGATGTAGCAGTAGCTGTATATTTTCACTGCTGAATAGTAACTCATTAATTTATTTATCCATTCTTCTACTGATTGACATTGGATGGTTTCTAGTTTACTATCATGAATAATGCTGCTATAAACCTTTGAGTGTATGTATCCTGGTGTCCATACAAGAATTTCTCTACAATGTATACCTAGAAGTAACACTGGTGGGTATGTGCATTTTCAATGTTGTTGAAGCTGAGTTTTCTAAAGTAATTATTCCAATTTACACTCTCATAATCATTATCCTAGTCAATATTTGTTAATTTCAGTAGTTTCCTTCTCTGGCAGTTTTTTGTTTATTTAAAATATAGATACTTCTATCACGCTAAAGAGGTGCCCTTTAAGCTATTAAATGGTAAGACATAGTAACTGAATTTTTAACTCCATCTAATTGTATTCATTTAATTTCTTACATTAAACCAATTCTGCCTCCCTGGAATAAGGTGAATTGGGCCATAATTTATTATTATTCTATATACTTCCAAGTGAGCTTGCTAACATTTTGTTTAGACATTTTGTATTTATGTTCATGAATGGGCTTCAATTTTCCTTTCTCATGCTATTCTCAGGCTACCCAGGTAACTCAAAATTAATTAGAAATGTTTCCTCTTTTTTCATGCTCTAGAAGGATTTGTATAAAAGTGAAATAATTTATCTTTGAATGAAGAACTAGCTAACAAAGACTTACAGACCTAGAATTTTCTTTCTGGGAAAAATTTTAACCACTGATATAATTTCTTAAATGATTATAGGACTATTCAGGTTTTCTACTTCTTCAAGAAACAGTGTGAGAAGGTTTTTTTTCCTATTTGTCTAATTCATCTAAATTTTCTAATTTATTGGCATATAAAGCTGTTCAAATTATGTCATTTATTGTTAAAGTCATGTCTCTCTTTTCATTCCTAATACAGGCATACCTTGGAGATACTGTGGGTTTGATTCCAGACCACCACAGTAAAGTGGTGGAATATTGCAAGTCATACATTTTTTGGTTTCCCAGTGCATATAAAAGTTATGTTTACACTATACTGTAGTCTATTAAGTGTACAATAGCACTGTGTCTAAAAAAATATACACACCTTAATTTAAAAATACTTTATTGCTAAAAATTGCTAAATATCATCTGAGCCTTTAGCAAGTCATAGGGTTTGAAATATTGCAAGAATTACCAAAATGTGACACAGAGACACGAAGTGAGCAAATGCTATTGGAAAAATGGCACAGATAGACTTGCTCAACACAAACCTTCAATTTGTAAACAATGCCATATCTGTGAAGTGCAATAAAGCAAGGCACGATAAAATAAGGAATGCCTGTATTGATTATTTATGCTATTTGTTCTTTTTGATAAAATTTACCAGAAAATTGTCAATTTTATCAGTATTTTCAGAGAAATGAATTGTGGCCTATTTGTTCATTCAACTATTTTAAGAAATACTGAGAGTCTAATATATGATAGGTATTTGAGATTTATCAGTAAACAGAAATCCTTGTCTTAATGAACTTATATTCAATGGGAAGAGAAAGACAAAAACAATAAACAAACAATTTAAAAATAATGTTTAAAATTGAGGACTAGTTGATTTACAGTATTAAGCTTCAGGTATACAACATAGTGATTCACAATTTTTAATAATTATACTCCATTTATAGTTATTATAAAATACTGGCTATATTCCCTGTGCTGTACAATATATCTCTGTGGTACAATAAACAAAATTGTAAAATAATTTATAAAATATTTTAGAAGATGAAAAGTGCTATGGGAGAAATCAAAGGGACTCCAGACTGCAGGGGTCATTGGGGAAAGGATGAATTACAATTTTAAATACAGTGTTTAGGGTGGGCCTCATGGAGAAGGTAACATTTGAGTGAAGACTTGAAAGACATGAGGTTATAAATCCTCTCTATTGTATGTTTTCTATTTTATTAATTTTTATATTTGTCTTTATTATTTCCTTCCTCCTCCTTACTTCGAGTTTCTTTTTCTTACTTCTTGAAAATGATGCTTAGTTTCATTAATTTTTCATCTTCTAAAGTATTTAGGGCTACATATTTCCCTCTAAGTACTTCTTTAGACACATTCACAAATTTTGATGTATTTTTCTTATTACTGAGTTAAAATTATCTTTTTACTTCCGTCTTGACCCACTTGAGAATTTTTTTTTAAATTCCCAGCATATTGTATCTTCCTGTTCATAATTTATTTCTTTGACTTTTAAGCTTAATTTCATTGAGGTTATAATACATGCTCTGAATTGTTTCAATTCTTTGAACTTTGAGAATAGTTTTATGTCTCAGTACATTGTCAGTTTTGGAATAAAAAATATATGTGCTTAAAATTCTCTAGTTGTTGAGTGCAATGTTCTAAATATGTCTAATTCTTATTCTAACAAATCTAATGATTTGTTCATGTTGTTCCAATCTTTACGTCCTTACTGTTTTATTTTTTTTAATGCTTTTCTATCAGTTACTGAAAGAAGAAATCTTCCACTATGATTGTGAACTTGTCTATTTCTCCTGACAGTTCTCTGAATCTGTGCAATGTATATTTCAAGGCATTATAATTAGGTATATACAGATTTAAAATTATATTTTCTTGGTTAATCAAAACTTTATCATCACAAAATGACCCTCTTTATTTCTAGAAGTGCTTTTTGTCTTAAAGTCTACCATGTCTAATATTAATATAGTTATACCAACTTTCATCTTTCTATTACTTGCATAGCATGCCTTTTTCCATCATCTTACTTTAACTCTTCTGTATTTTTATTCTTTAGATGGTATTTGTAAAAAGATTATTGTTAGATTTTATTTTTTATCCAATCTGACAATCTTTCTCTTTTGATTTTGGGTTTGTCTTGCCTTCTTTTCATATTTCTTGGTATCTTCAATTGATTATTTTTTTGTTAGTGCGCTATTTTCCCTCTACTGGTTTGGAAGTTATATACTCTATTTATATCATTTAAGTGGCTATCCTAGAAAGTCAACCTATGTACCTAATATATAAATACATTTACCATACTACCAAACAGTACAGGGACTTTAGAACATCTTAACTCAATTAATCCTTGCCCTACCCAAATTATACATTATTGCTGTCATATAGCTTTTTAAAACAGTTTTACTGAGATAAAACTTATATACCATATAGTTCACCCATTTACAGTGTAGAATTCAATGGCTTTTAGTGTATTCAGAGTTGTGCAACTATCACCATAATCAATTTCAGAACATTTCCATCACCCCCCAAAAGAAATCCCATACCCATTAGCAGCACCCCCTTCCATTTCCTCACAACCTCCCAGCTCTGTGAAACCACTAATCTACTTTATCTATAGATTTGCCTATTCTGGACATTTCATATAACTGGAATCATACAATGTGTGATCTTTTGTGATTCGCTTTATTCATTCAGAACAATGTTTTCAAGGTTCTTCCACGCTATAGCATGTATCAATACTTCCATTTTATGGCTGAAAAATATTCATTGTATGGATATACCACATCTTGTTATCTACTTATCAACTGATGAATATTATGTGTTGTTTTTTTTTTTTTTTTTTTTTTTTTTTTTGCGGTACGCGGGCCTCTCACCACTGTGGCCTCTCCCATCGCGGAGCACAGGCTCCGGATGCGCAGGCTCAGCGGCCATGGCTCACAGGCGCAGCCGCTCCGCGGCATGTGGGATCTTCCCAGACTGGGGCACGAACCCGTGTCCCCTGCATCGGCAGGCGGACTCTCAACCACTGCGCCACCAGGGAAGCCCTCAGCAGAAAGTTTGATCCAAAAAATCTTATGCCCAATATTACTGGAAATGGGAAAATCAAAATAATATTTTGAAAAAATTATTTTATTTTACCACTTGCTTTGATTTTAAATTGATCAAAACTTTAAAGCTATAGATTTTGCTCATTTGAAGTATTAAAAAAAGTCAATTTACCTAATTAGCAAAGCCCAGCCTTCAAAGTTAAACCAACTGGACATATCATACTTATTTTCTATCACAGACAGTCTGACTTCATGTTTCTATACTAATAAATGTGTTAATATGCATCCTCATGATAAGCTATCTCTTTTTTTATTATAAGCCAGGTATAAGCTGGTTCCATTTCCTCACACATTGTTTTAAAAGATGCAATTATTTAATGTCCTGAACTTAACACCATTTATATTTTAGGGTAAACACTGAATGTTCCATAGAAACCAGGACTCAAATTTTAGGCAACCAAAGCTTCTTTGTGAATATGGTATTCCTAAATTAAAATAGGATATAAGTATAGATATGAGCTATAGGGCCCCCTTTTTGCCCATTCTTTACAGTTCCATGCCTGGAGGTACTTGGGCACCAGTCTCAATCTATTCAAATAAAATCAATTCAAAGTATTCCAAGTTCATCTATGCATTAATCAGTCTGTAAGGCATTTTTCCCTACAAGCTAATCAATGTCTTCTGCTATTTCATGCATTCTACGAAGTACAGTGGTTTCCTGAAGAAAACATACTGATGTAAATGCAGCGATGGGTGTTTTAATAGGGTACCAGGTGTTATAACCTTTTCTATAGTCTTGTACAATTTCCTAGTTTTTGCAATGAATAATACTAATTTAAATTAAATGAAGTTTCAAAGGCAACTTTAAGGTCTATGTAAAAATATTAAGCTCATTTACATTTTTACTGATACCCTTAATCTTTCTTCATTAAAAAAATTAATGTTATTATTTTTGGAGTCTGAATGTTTTATCAATAAATTACACTGTGAGAGCATTTTTTTTGCATCATCATTTGACAATCTTACAAGCAATGTCACTAAATAAAGATTATTACCAGTCCCACCACTCCACACTACAAAATATAGGACATTCAGAATATCTCAATATTTCAAATGCCACACTTCACCACTTACTTGTAAGACAGACAAAAACAAGAAGTCATTAGTGCCTTGATTAAAGAAAGCCTTGCCAACATGAGTGTTTTGAAAGGTCCTTTAGTTTCATAGCCCAGGTTCTAGGGCAATGAAGTACAGTAAGATTTAGAATGTATGAGAGATAGACCTTTGTTTTGTAAAGCAGAAGCGTACTTGCAAAAGGGGAAGATGTAATAGCAAAAGTGCGGGGCTTCAAGACAGTACATTTTTTCCAGGAAAGAGTATGTTTTACTTTTAGAAGTAGGTTCACCTTGGTGACCTACACTGATGCAACAGTTTCCTAACTAGTCCTCCTACTTCTACTCTTGCTTCCCTACAGCGAATTCTCCACTGACCATTTAAAGATATAAATCAGATCATGTCACTCCTCTGCTTACAACTCTCCCACACTCAGAATAAAACCCAGACGTTTCACCGTGGCCCAGTTGGCTAAGAATTGGCTCCTACTTATCTCCCCCAACCCTTCTGCCTACCCCTCAACCCTCACCATCCCTCCACCTCACATTTTATCTTTCATTTCAACTTTGCTCACTCTATTCTAACCACCAAGGTCATTCCCAACTATGGGTCTTTGCAATAACTGTTTCTTCTGCCTAGAATGCTCATTTCATCCTTTCTCTTCTCAAACTTTAGCTCTTTAATCACCATTATAACATTATACCCTACCCCATATTTCCCACTGACCCCTTTCTTGGTTTTCTGTACATTCAAAGCGATCTGAAATTATATTTTTTCTTCACCTCCCCTCCCCAGAAAGAATGTAAGCTTCATGAAATAAAATCACTCTCTTGAAGAGATATCTGCACCCTCGTGTGCACTGCAACATTATTCACAATAGCCAACACATGAAAACAACCTAAGTGGTGTCTATCCACAGATGAATGAATAAAGAAAATGTGATATATATATAATATTATTGGACAAATTGGAATAATATATATTATAATATATTATAATATATTGAATATATTACATATTAATACAATATTATAAATATTATATTATATATATATATAATGGAATATTATTCAGTCACAAAAAAAAGAAGAGGATCTTATTTGCAACAACACAGATGAAACTAGAGGGCATTATGCTAAGTTAAATAAGTCAGAGAACGAAAAATACTGCATGATCTCACTTATACGTGGAGTCTAAAAAAGCCAAACTCATAGAAACAGAGAGTAAATTGGTAATTGCCAGGGGCTGGGAATGGGGGAAATGGAGAGGTGTTGGTCAAAGGGTACAAACTTCCAGTTATTAAAATTAATAAGTTCTGAGGATCTAATGTACAGCATGGTGACTACAGTTAACAATACTGTATTGTATACTTGAAAGTAGCTAAGACAGTTGATCTTACATGTCCTCAGCACACACGGGTACACACACAAAATGGTAATTACGTGAGGTGATGGATGTATTAACCAACCTTATTTTGGTAATCATTTCACAAAACATACATATGTCAAATCATCACATTGTATACTTTGAAACTTATAATACAATGTTATACATCAATTATATCTTAATAAAGCTGGGAAAAAAAGAATGTAAGTTTCATGAGGACAGGGACTCTGTCTTGCTGCTGTACTCTTATTGCCTAGAATACTGCTACATCAATGAAACAACTATTTTTCCATATGTTTGCAAGGCCTTATATACAAGGATCTTCATTTCTACCTTGTTTGTAGTAGTGAAAAATAGGGACAATATAAAAATCATAGATATACTTTCAATGGAATGTGATACAGATGTGAAAAGAAGTGATATAATCTCAATGTGCTGAAACAAAAAAAGGTCCCCAAGACATATTTACTCCATAGAATCTATGATGCCATCAGATGTAAGATGCACATTTAAATTATTGATATTATACCAAAAAAGGAACTGCCCAAGGTGTGAATGTAAAAGGAAATGCCTGTATATAGCTGAATAATAGGTAAACACAAATGAACCTACAATACAGAAAGATACAACAAGGAAACTTGCATAGCTCAATCCTGAAAAATGAATAGAACGAAGAAAAAAAAAATCCCGGAAAATTTAAACCACAAGTCAGTTAATGTGGATTTGCAGTCTGACTCATACTATTAGTGTGGTCCAAAAACTCTCAGGAAGAGAATTTAAAGTAGTATTAGGTTGGTAGTAAGCCCAAGTGACCGACAGAAGCAAACATCTCTGGAGGAAATAGATGTCAATTCAGGACTGCAATGATTGTAAGTTATTATCAACCATAAAACATATCTCAATTTCAGTCATGTTAAAATGTGAGTATACTAGAATTAATAAAATGCAACATCATCAAGTGAAAACTAGAAGGTGCAGAATGCTCCCATTATGTGGGGAGAAAATGTGTGCGTGTGTGTGTGTGTGTGTACTTTTTAATGATTACAAAATGAAAGAAAAGATTTGCAGTGGTTCTTTTAGTCTTGGCTAGGAGGAACTTTTACATTTTTATGCTACTTTAATTTTGTACCATATGTGTTTATTACTTTTTTCCCTTAAAATATAATTTTAAGAAATCAGAAATAAAATACACCTTTCCATGATTTTTTAACCATACTGTAATTCTCTTTACAGGCTCACCTCATCCCCAAACCATAATCTTTAAGAATGGAAATAATTAAAAAGTGAGTAATTTTTTTCTTATGTTTGGTTTCAAATTTCACAGGATGAATCTCACCATTCTTTAAGGGAAACAACAATATGAAGAAAATAATCCGAATGTATTTATTTAGCACCCATACATCCATGGTTAAGTACCGAAGTCATTAGAACAATGAGTTTTCAGATTTAAAACAATGCCTCTAAGATTTCACAATCTAAAGCTGAAAATGAATGCCCACACAAACTAATAAACTATTGTAGACAAACATATATATGACTGTAGTCCTCCAGAATACTTCCCCCATAAGAATGTGCCCAGAGCCTTCATAAATTTTGTTCAGTTATTTATATCCACAGTCCCTAAAACAGTATCAGGTTGGTAGTGGGTTCAAGTGACTGAGAAAAGCAAACATAGATGGCACTCAATAGCATTTTTGAAGAAATGTTGAATTGTATAAATATTGAATGCACATTTATATAAGCATTTCTTCTTTTTTTTTTGCGGACGCGCAGGCTCAGCGGCCATGGCTCACGGGCCCAGCCGCTCTGCGGCATGTGGGATTTTCCCGGACTGGGGCACGAACCTGCGACCCTTGCATCGGCAGGCGGACTCTCAACCACTGCGCCACCAGGGAAGCCCAAGCATTTCTTCTTAAATAATCAAGGGCCCAAGTGTTTTAAAGTAGTGGTAGGGTAAATGGGGTTTCACATATTCATTCAACAAATATTGATTGAATTTCTACTACGTGCCAGACTAAATGCTATGGACACAAAAATTAATATGACATGCTCTTGACCGTGAACAGCACATAATGATAAATCATTACAATAAATGATAGGCATTATAATTGCGGTATGGACAAATTCATGTGCTATGAGAACACAGAGAGTATAATTGATTCCATAACAGAAAATGGCGGGGAAATTAACAGAGTAGTGACTTATCAGATATGCCTTAATGCTGGCATTCCAAACCTAAATCCCTATTGGACCAGGTAGGTAAATAATGTAAGGGATTTGGTCATAGTCTGGACGACAGCAAACTGAAGAATTTATGCATTTCTCAAAGGGGTAGCTGCTACTTAGTCTAGCCAACTGTTCCCTTATAGGACTGTAGGTCCAATGTTATCAGGTTTCCAATTTTTCAAGAATAGGTGGAAACCACATTTTTGCATGAAACTACTTTGGCAACTGATTAAAAAAGACCTTTTGGATCAAATGAACTATGTCTATGTTTGCCAGTCAAGAGATAATAATCTCTGCTTTCAGGTATAAATCTACTAAGAAGAGAGAAAAAGTTATTTGAGACACCCCTTAATGAACGCAAATTTTTACAAAGCACAGAAAAATTCAGTACGTGTTACCATGAAACCCATTTAAAGACATATTATCCTAGGGTTCGCTTTTAAGTCACAGAAGGTTTTAGAACGAAATTTTTATGTGTTTACCTGAAATGAAGAAAAGCGTTCCTAATCCAAAATTTTCTAGAGCGCAAGTAATAAAAACACCTCAAATCTAGACACAAGTAAAAATTAAAAGGTATTTTAAAAACTCTTTGTGAAATTAGAACTATCTCTTTATGTCAAATTTGAAATACGTTCTGTTATTGTAAGGGATTATTCCATGATTTAAATAGCATTAATGTCTAAAGACTAAGCTTAGTAAACTCTATAAACTATAAAAACTACTGGAAAACGTTTAAAAATTGTTTGTACAATGTCAGTGCTTTAAAACTATTTTGAGAAATAATTTCCACCTACCTTTTTTTTTGCTTTGGGACCCTAAAAGTTGGAAAAACAAAAGAATTGATAAATTTAAAAAATAATTCAGACATTTAAACAAAACTATCCTGATTACCTAGCATATTAAAATTAGGAGAAGCTGGGTAAAGAGTATAAGGGAACTCTCTGTACCCTCTATGCAACTTTTCTGTAAATCTAAAATCATCTCAAAATGAAAAAGTTTTTTTAGAAAAGAATTCAGACAAAACTACAAGCAAGTCTAGGAAAGACTAAGATAGTTCACCCACTGAAACATCTTTTGTAAGTAGATTTTACACTCATTCTTACGACGATCAATGATCCATGTTTAATGAAATGCCCGATCACAAAACAGAGCACCAGTTGAGAAGGCACTAGTTTAAAGGATTCTAAAGAAGAAGAAATCACTGACATTAGTGTTGGTACTAATGTCAAGCTTGAAAGTGTGGGAATGATCTCATGTTATAAAGAAACAATCTTTCTGTAAAGTTAGATTGCTGATTTTATAGAAAGAGAACCTGTCATTTAAAACAGGCAAAACTATGACAAAATGATTCTATTCAGCAATGTGTCCTAAAGCAGATCTATGCTTTTTTGGATTTTGGAAAGTACAGTATTTCAATCAATATTTACAAGTACTTTTTAGTAACAGTACTTGTAATCTCCTGATTTGGCCCACGTGTTCATTAGATTTCTGGTAAGGAATTTGTAGGGGACCACGTGACTATAAGATCACACACTTTCCACATTTGACGACTTGTACAGGAGAAGTTAGTGGTTCAAGCCATAAGGTTATCACTATATAAAATATAAATGTTAAAACTGACACAAAGCAGTAGCTTATATCTTCTTGAAAAGTGCATATATTTCACTAATTTGCTCAGCAGGTATTTATTAATGATTTACACTCAAAGCACTCTGAGATGCTGGAGATGATATGAATAATAATGGAGACCTGGCTCTCATAACTTTTATAAATGTGTTTTATTTTTTATCATATTTGCTATCAATTAATAGTTAACATGCTTCCATCTTGAAATAACTACTATACAGCAGAATAGCTAAACAGCATTGGCCCTGTTCCCAAGTAGCCACATTTTAAAGGTGGGGGAATTGTCATCTCTCACCAGTGCTTTTAATGTGATGCAGGTTGAGTTTACGTACATATCCTCACCCATCCTGCAAATCATAGGAGCATCATGTAGTAGAGAAGTTCTCAAAGTTACGAGGGCATAAGAATCACCTAGGATGCTTGTTAAAATGCATATTCCTGGGCTAAAAGTGTACACACTCACTTCTCTCTCCCCATTGTAATTCAGTTCATGTTATTGAATTGTGCCCCCTCAAAATTCATACATTAAAGTCCTATCTCCCAGTATCTCTGAATTTTACCTTATTTGGAAAGAGGGTCCTTGCTGATGTAGTTAAATTAAGATGAGGTCATACTGGAATAGGGTGGATCTCTGATCCAACATGACTGGCGTCCTTGTTAAAAAAGGGGAAATTTGGACACAGACACACACACAGGGAGAATGCCAGTGAAGAATGAGGTAATGCTGCCACAAGCCAGGAAGTACCAGAAGCTGGCACCTGCAGGGGGAGCATAACCCTGACAACACCTTGAACTTGGACTTCCAGCCTCTAGAACTGTGAAACTGTTAAGTCTATTGTTTAAGCCAGTTAGCTTGTGGTATGTTGTTATTTGGCAGCCTTAGGAAACTAATAATGTAGATCTGGAGTCCAGTCTGTTCCTGGAATTTGCATTTTAACTGGTATTCCAGGTTTATTAGAGGCAGATTTTCCAGAAACCACATTTTGAGAAAGATTCCTAGAGGGATCTAAGAACAAGAAACTTATGTACCGATTGGAAGATAATAAATAGGTGCTTATTGTTCCCTTAAGTTATCAGCAGTTTTCAGTCCACTTAAAATCCATTTACTTTCTATTCTCCCTGACATGAATGCTCTCCATGCCCTATTTCTTCTCATCACTTCTGGTAAATTCACAATCATACTTTAAAACACAGCTTGAAAAGCACTGCTCTTCCCTTCCTGTTCCCATCCCCTCTCCTGCCCCAATTTCAACATTTCCAACTTTGCGTTACTCCATTGTAGTCACTTCAATTATTACAGTTATAAAACTGTATTGTAATTAATTTGCTAAGTCTGTCTTCCATACCAGGGAGAGATGGTAATTTTCACCTTTGTGTCCTTGGCTTCAGCCTAGTGCCAAGCACAAAGAACATGCTCCATATTTTCCCTTAATCAACGAATTAAATAATTAATTACATTTTCCACTTCCTCTGGTTTTAATCATAGAAGAAGACGGAAATCACATTTAAGAAAATGGGAAATGAGAACATCTTACAGCTACATGTTGGCCTGTGTTCTTGGAGAAGGCATGACAGCTGAGGAGTGCAGAAAAACAAAACAAGAAGCTTTATCATACTTAATAAACACAGGACAGGTTGCATACCCTGAATTACGAAACAATCCAAATTTCCACAAAAGACCACACAAAATAACTTGTGAAAGCAGAGTAAATTGATAAAGCTTTTCATTAATTGATAAGGAGGCAAAAAAACACTTCCGCCAAGCTGCAATAAAATAGCAATTTCATGGGAATGTCTATCACTATTGGAAGTTACTAAATTGAGACCGATATTTAAATTTAGCAAGAGGTCGAGATTTTAAGACATCATCTGACCGCACTGATCATTCCCCGTTTGCAGAAACTGGTTTTTACTCCCACCTGTCCGCCGGAGCCTGGACAGAAGGCCACAGATCTGGGGAAGGTCCTTCCCCCCCCACCCCCACCCCAAGGGTATGGGCTCTTTCCTAAACCGACTCGCTCCCCTCTGATAAAATATGACAGGCTCTTGTTACATCATTTAACACGGTGCAGGAGAATCAATGCTCGCCCCTTCACCCAGCTCTCCCACTTTCCCTGCTCACCATGCTGAGACAGACACTACCTCCGTAGTCGGCCAAGTCGGAGCCCAGGGTTGTGAGGACAAACGCTCCCGGGTTGTGAGGACAAACGCTCGCGGGTTGTCAGGACGACAAGCCCCTCCCACTGGCGCCAAGGCGGGAGCGGAGATCCGAGCGTCTCGGTCCGCGCAGTCGCACTGGGGTTCTTCCGGACGGCGCCCCGCCCCCTTCCCTGACAGGTTGCCCCACCCACCTCCGCCGCCCCGCCTCGGTCGACTGCCGCAGGAGTCGGAGCGTGAGGAGGCTTTTACGGCTGCCGCGTGCCGGAAAGTGCGTGAGTGCTGGGCCCGAGCGTTTTATTCTGTTTTCCGAATCCTGAGGTCTGGAGGCGGTGAAGTATGCCCTGGGCGAGGACCAGCGGGTGTGGGAAAGGGTTTCTGCGCGTCTTCCGACGTTGACAGTCCCTCTCCCTATTTCCCTAGAGTAGCTGGGACGAATCTTTCTGTGCGGTTTCGAGAAGGAAGGGGGCCGCCGGCTACGCGACTGGGTCGAGTGACTGACACCGGCTCGGCTGCCTGGGCCGCCACCGCTTAGACCAGCGTGGGGCGGGGCTCGATTGGCAGTTTAGAAAAAGAGGTAAATAAATTGGCTCCCAGAGGGTTGTTTATTTCGAAATTAATAACCTTCGGATTCTTCTCCCTGCACCTGGTTCTGTTTACTTCCTGGGCACGCAAGGTATATGCCGTTTTTCCTTAGAGGCTCTCTAAACAAGAACTGGAAATGATTTGAAGCAGTTCCTGGGTAAAGTATTCCTTACAGGTGGCGGTCTCTGAGACCCAGCAAGACTCGCTAAATTATGTGCCCAGGGTCAAGGTCACAGATTAACTGTACCAACCGGTAGCACAACCCTTCGAATGTCAGTCTCCCCGCATGAAACTCTGGCAATTTAGACCAACAGGAAAACTAGAAGAAATTAAGAGATTGAGAAATTAAGGTCCTTCCAAAGCCTGTCTGAATTCTCTGTTATTTTACATCTAAACCCTGTTTTAGCCTGACAAGACATGAAATGCTTTCAAATTATTGCCACCATTTCTCATCTCTGAATTCTCATTTTATAATGCGCTGTCCCTTGCACTTTCATTGACTAAAGGCATTATTAGTAAATCAGTATTACTGACTGAGCTGGTCTTTGTGGGTTAAAGTGTTATTCTCCCCACAGAAATCCAGACTGTGTCATAGCTATGACACCTCGCCTCCACATCCCTGGTAGCAAGATTAAAACGTCTTAACGTCGACTTCATATAGAGTTCTGAAGCTGTGTGGTGTGGAACTAAGCTTTTGTTTTAGTTTTTCAACCAAGGTACTAATATTTATGATACAAAAGCTCAGTCGACTCTGATGCGGGTAAGGAGGTGTGATGGTAATCACAACTGTAAAATGGTGGGCTTCTAGAGGAGAGACTTGCTCAAGTTCTCATTCCACCAGCTTCCCTCCTAGGGAGAAGGATTTGCTGTGGATGTGTTAAAACAGGCTGGACTGTGTTCTAGGAGGGCCACTGTGCTGTGAGATTATACCAGTGAGCTTGTTTAGTTCTTCTCTGCTACTTCTCTTACAAGCTGCGGAAGAAGGCCCAGTTCCTGTTCTGTTACCTTCAGACAGGTGTAGTACCTCCCCCGTATGAACATACACAGCCATCTCCTTTCAACTCACTTTTATAATCTGGCTTCTAGGTAGGCCTAGACCAAGCAGTATACAAGCTTTTGGGGGCAAGCGCTCTTGCCACCTACCTCTTGGATTATGTATCCTTTGGTGCTGCAAGTGTATTGGGATACATTTTTGTGTGAAGCTTTTTAGGCTTAACTACTTTGGGGAAATGTGCTTCATCTGTTTGAGTCAAGTCAGAACTTCATGGAGAACAGTGACTAATAACAGCTCTAGACACCATAACCCCTAGTTAAATGACTTAACCCAGAACTGGAGTTAGTTACGTCTTACCTCCTTGGCCCAGAAGTCATTGGGAGAGAGCTATCAGTGTGGATTGTATGCCCATCCCCATCCAGATTCTCAGGATGATGGGGGACTTCTCTCAGTCGCTAACTCGTTTGGCTCTCTACAAAGAACAGTAACCTCCACGACTTCATGCAGGGTTAAGGAACAGCCCCAGGTCCCTGCTGCATTTAAATTGTTCACCAATACTGAACCCAAGGAAACCTATTTCTCCCAAAGGCTAAAATAAACTGAAATGCCTGAAGGTCAGCATGCAATAACAAACTTCCTTAACTCATAAAGTAACATATCAAAGAATGGGACAAGCTTACCTTAGTCACAGCAGCTACTTTTTTGCTGGGCAGGTCCTTTATTATATATAATTTGTAAAGAGGGCAACAGCTAAAGAGGATGATTTAAGCCACATTTCTAAACAGTTTTACAAATTACAAATTGTGAATTAAATAGAGCTATGCTCTTTGCCAGGAATTAAACAGCTTATAATTTGCAATTTTAAATTACATCGAATGTAGATTTAATTTACAATTATTTTAAAAGCACAAGGTTCTTAAGAGTCATCATTCTTCAGTAAGATTAAAACACAGGAAAAATGGCTCTCAGCAAAAAAAAAAAAAAAGTTTTAAAAATGAAATTCGGTGTTGATGTACCCGGTTAAATACACTCATCTAATTTCACTCCCTTCCAAAACCATTAAATCTTCAGTAAACCAATTTAAAAATAGAAGAGGAGATGACAACAGTAAAACTTTAGAAGCTGCAAAACAGATGAATGTGACCTAGCACACTAGAAAAGCCCAGTTTATACTGCATATTGCTCAAAAGGCACTGGAACAGGGCCACTGTAATTGGAAATGAAGAATGAAGTAAATCAGAGAGGATGAAGTGAAAGCTTTTTGAAAACCACCCCTAAGTGTCTGACCCCTCACTCCCACAGAAGACTGGAGGTTTTATTTCTGGACAAAATAATACTAGTCTCTGGAGTGGGGTGTCCTCAGGCATACTAAGTACACCAAAACCACACTGGAAGCAGATTAGGTGAGTTTGGGTATACATAATGCTGAATGCAAGGCCCTGGTTCCTCTTCTGCTTCTTAATGTTACATTAGCAAATGCTCAGAAGATTGGAAGACTTTTCTCTGGGGAATCTGACCAGCTGAGGAGAACCATCTAAGATACTAACATCAGAGGTTCCCCGATAAAGGGCCCACTCAGATCACCCTAAGTAAAGCCCAAAGTCCCTAAGCTGCAACCATGTATGCAGATCTTCTGAAGTTTTTTTTGTCCTTTCATTTGTAGGAGCAGATTGAAAAGGACTACCTTTTCTGGAGGAAAGCTCAGAAGTGATAACAGACAAAAGCAGAAAAATAGCAATTTGGAGGAAAACAAGAAAGCTAATATTAATAAACTCAGAAAAATTGCTCTGCTACGTTGTATGCTTGTAATGTGAGCTAACTCATAAATTGTTAGTAAACAGGAGAAGTATACAAGTATTAACATGGAAATAATGTTGGCTCCTATGTGATTTTTTTTCCCTAAGAAAGAGGAGCCAGAGAAGCAGATTTATAAACTTCAGCAAGAAAAGGTCTCCACTTAGTTGCTGTACTGGCAGCAGGAGCCTTTCAAGTATGTTTGTAAAACAATTTAAAAAGTGCTCACCCCCAGGGCTCCCTCCTCAGAGAGGTATACCCTGTTTTTTGCAACTGTTGTCCTGGTTACAGTTGAATCACCTATCCTGACCACTGATTGGCCGTCCCAAGTATTGGGAATTATTTTCTGGTGAGGCTGTCATGGTGCCTTTACAGAGCTGCCTCTCCCTAGCAGCACGAACCAAGTACACATAAAGAAGCTTATCTGTCCCACTGGATGTCGCCGGCTCCTCGTGTAGCCCCTTATGGGTTGTTCACTTGGCCTCTTCACCACCGATCTTACTGCCCGTCTCCTGTTAGTTGTGAACCTGCTTGACCCTCACACCCAGTTTTGCCTCTTTAGCCTTTCTTAGGAGGGCACTCTTGATTTGATCAGGCCTCTTCCCAGTGTCCTGTTTTAGCCTTGCCTTGAAAGCAGGGTAAAGGCAATTCTCCTTCTGACAAGAAAACTGAGGCTCAGAAAGGTTAAGTAACCTGTACAACACTATGCAGCTGGGATTCAAATCTAGTTCTATCTAATTCATTCCACTCTGGTATACAAGGAGGTACACCTACATATCCAGCTTTGCCAATCCATTTTCTGTAGTTGTCCTGTTTCCTTCATAGAACTTACCACAATTCATAATATTGTTTGTAGTATACCCCTCTGGAGATGTTAGTTCTGTGAGAGCAGGTATCTCATCTGACGCATTCATAGCTACATCTCAGTGCATGGAACATAAAAGTGCTTAATAAATATTTATTGAATGAAAAGACAGGGTACCATTTTACCAATGTGTAAAATCCTTTTTCTTTGATTCTTTTTTAAGACTACAATGCAGTTATTTGTAAAAATTTTTCTTTTTCTTTAGGTACATTAAATGTAAAAGTGAATACTTTCCATGATACGTGCAAATGGCCAGTTCTTTAAGAGGAGAAGTACTGAATCTTTATAAAAATGTAAGTAATTATGTTGCCAATTTTATAAATGTTATATGACATAGATTGTTTAGAAATATATAATCTTTCTTTTTTAAGCTGCTGTATCTTGGACGAGACTATCCAAAAGGAGCAGACTATTTTAAAAGGCGTCTGAAGAGTGTTTTCCTTAAAAACAAAGATGTGAAGGACCCAGAGAAGATCAAAGAACTTATTGAACAAGGCCAATTTGTAATGAAAGAACTAGAAGCATTATACTTCCTTAAGAAATATAGAGCTATGAAACAACGCTATTACTCAGATACCAACAAAACTAACTGATCACTATTACTATAATTTGAAAATCAGTGCCAGCTGTTTATGTATACCAGCTACTACAAAAATAATTCTAAAATGTCAAGGTAATACATTTTGTTAAAAATACTTTACTGAACTAAAATAGGTTTCCACTTCTATTCAAACTGAGAGCTTTATCAGCAACCTTTATGCTCAATTTTTATACTAAGATAGCAATTTAACTATATGATGCTGCCAACTACCAATTAAAAATTGATGAGCACCCAATTTTGAATGAAAATATAATGTACTTAATTTTTGCCAATTCTTAGCCCATCTCTGCATTTTACTGAAAAAAGAATGCCGTTTAATGCACATTTAAGTAAGCAAAATAATTTCTTGCAAGTTTATTGCCCTTAACTTTTGAAGGAGTTCCTTATTTTTGACCCCATTTGGTACATTAACAGCACAGAGTCAAGGTTCACTGCAAAAGAATGATTTAAGTGCAGTTAGTAGAAGTAATAAGTATAGAGTAAGATTACTTCTGAACTCGAAACAGCCTGCCAGCAACTGGCATCACATATATATACCTATCTAATTATTTCCATTATTAATTTTTGCCACTGGCTGCCTTTGGGCCTTAAAACAAATCACCCGTTGTGTATCAATTACCTTCTTCAATAAAAAGTAATAAGTAATGTTATTCTATTCTTTTGTCATAAAGGCAGATTTGTTTTGCATCCACTTCTAAACGAGTTAACATGGCACAGGACCTAAACCTAACGTGGTTTCAAGCAAACACTTAAACCTTTACATAATGTTCACAGCACCTTTCATAAAGAATATATCCAACTTACAAGCTGCAAAAAAAGATTTACTAATATACTATAGCGTCTGTGGCTTATAAACTACCCCATATCAATTATGGGGCTAATGTTTCAAATTTCCATCAAGAAGTACACACTACTGGGAATTCCCTGGCGGTCCAGTGGTTAGGACTTGGCACTTTCACTGCTGTGGGCCCAGGTTTGATCCCTGGTCGGGGAACTAAGATCCAAAAGCTGTGCGGCACGGCCAAAAAATAAATAAATAAATAATTAAAAATTAAAAAAAAGAGTACAAACTATGATAGTCACCATAACTATTTTTATTACATTACAATAATTAGGAGCAGTACAGTTCATGACAAAAATATTACAAATTTCAGATCACTTCACAGCACATACTCCTATAAACATTTAAAAGTTAATTTTAATTAAAAGAGTGGTCATTTTTAAATTTAATGTTTGATATGACCAACATTCCTAGGTCAGCGCAACCAAACGATGGAAAACAACTGGATCACACTGCATATGTCCCACAAAAAAAAAAGCACAATGTACAAAATGTGCATGTTTCAGTTTACACTATACAAAAATAGTTAAAATACATTCCAGGTAAACATGTTACATTAAGAAATAGTACTAGTAAGAAATTGGCACTCAAAGGAAAAATGCAAAAGTATTTTCAACAGGAAAACACAAGACAGTGGAATTGGAAATTTTTGGATAAAACATTACATAACCCATTTAGCTCTCTATAGGGAAGGGGACCTTCTGTAATTGACACTTCTGTAGGTAATAACTTTGTTTTTCCTAAATTCATCTAAAAATTGCCTATTATCATCCCAAACAGGCACTTAAAACTATTAAACTAAAACAAGTGTTACTAGTTACAACTCTTTTTAAAGAACTGATGTGAATGTATTTTAGAAAGAAAGAAATTTCATTTTCTGAAGGAATTTACAGCTGTTCAATTTATGCTGTTCAATTTCTCAATGCAGATTTCATGCTACCCAATATCAACACCAAAGTTATTAAATATAAGTTCAGCTTTAAAATAACTAATGGGTTGTTAAAAATCATTAATACATAATCATCAAGAAATTATTACTTTTTGGCAAATGGAAATGGCAGATAATTCTTACTGCCTACAAAAAAACCTAAATGTGTATATATTGTTTAGAAAAAATGGATAGAAGAAAAAAAAATCACTGGAATACAAATGAGATGAACTTGTGCAAACTGCAACTTAACATGCCTCACAAAGTTTCTACATATTTTAGGACAAAATTGTGCAATGGTGGCTAAGATTTTGATAACCTATAAAAGTTAGGTTCTAATTCCTATGCAGTGTGACTCAGTTAAAATGGAACCTAGAATTCCTAATTGGAGATATTCACTCGAATTTTACTACATACTTCTGCTACATTCTTCCATAAACATGTTAATGTTCTAAACCTATGTAATTTAGCAATTTTTTTCAACTTCAACAAGGATTTTTATCTTTAAGGCTATAATAATTAGATAACATTTGTTATTTCTAGGATTATCTCTCCCCTTTTAAAATCTCTACAAAAACAAACATTTTATTAAACCATTCAAAATTCACATAATAAAGGATAATTACCACTGCCATAAAAAAATTGCCCAGCTACATCAAAAATTCAAGAGTCCTAAAAATCCCCTCAGTTATACACTGCAATTCCTGAAGTATGGCCATTTCTTTCTCTTGTGTGGAAACAAGAGGAGGTACTATATAAGTGTAAACACCCTAACTAGATAATGTTCCATAAACTTGTAGTTTAGTACAGCATCTCAGAAATCATATTGATTTTTACATAGAAGTTTCCTTTTCTGTGAATTAGGTCTGGCATCTGTTTATTTTTACCCAGATAAACAACTATTTTAGAATTCAATGTTTAATTTTTAAAGTCTATTTTAATTACTTATACAAAGAGACCATACTACACACAAGGGAATTTTAACATTATCTGACATACAATTTAATTGGTACTATAATTGTCCCAATAGAATCACATCATTATGTCAAATAAAAAACAATATTCAAATTTTACTCCTTTAAAACAATGAAGTAAACTAATTTAATTTTAAAAAGTAGCTTGATTAAACAGTTACATTGGAATCAGAGCAAAACAATTATTTCAGAACTGGAAGAAACTAAGCTTAGAGACCAAATCACTTCTTTGCAAAACTACAATATGCATTATATCTGGGTCATGTGCCAGATGCCTCACTAAAATATAGACTGCTCTAGAATATAAGCACTACCTAAGGACAGGGATTATGTCCCTTGTCTGAGGATACTCTAATATCCCCAGTGCCTTGTGTAGTGCCTGGCATCTAGAAGGCACTCAAATATTTGTTGAATAAATGAATTCTGCTACAGAGTAAGATTTATGAATAAATTTTAAAGTATCTTTCATTGCAAAATTTTAGCTTTTAAAACAATGGAATGTATCATTAGCAGGGCTAGTCCTCGTTGTAGATTACATAAGGAATTCTTTCAGCACTACCTTTGTTAAATTCTCATTCCACTGGATAGGGATCTGACTCCTCATAGCAGGTATGAAAATTCCTACTTTGTCCCTGATGGACCAGGCAGCAAAGAGATAATGTTCAAAGGATCAAGATTAAATTGCTACAGCCACCACCTGAAAATTAACTCTTAGGTCAAATTCCATTATAGCATCTGTCGGATTATGCTGAGCCTGAGGAAGTAAGATGTAGGGCATTTTGATGGGAAGCCTTCATGGAGATATCCAAAGCAGCAATAAATCTTTGAGGTTAGGGGAATGAGAAGTATTAAAAGAAAAAACATCAAGTCATGGGGCATGTAGAAGGGTAGGCAGGCAAGATGACACTAATATGGGAGAAGTCCTGAAAGCGGAGAATGGATATTCAGAAATAAACTTCACCTCTTGCACAATTTTGCCTAAGACTGGCACTGAAGATGATAACACAGGTAAAAAGTTACAGATTGTGCTGAGACTGACAAATAGGTATATCCTTATGTAAACTGAATGTAAATCACATAGTTATAATGCTAGATACAGCCTTTGAGATGACTTCTTTTAACATGAAGAAACGGATAGTAAGTGATTTGCCTAAAATTGGAGTTATGAAAGACACATAACTGGAAACTAAGTCACCTTCCTCCTTGTCCAGTGATATTTTCACCTCAACACACCATCTCAGTTCAAATATTTTAAAATAAGTTAACATTTTAAATGCATTGAAAGAATCATTTTAACATTAATTTATCTATTTTATAAGCATTAGATATTCTTAATTATGGACCAGACTTGTAAAGTGTTACTTTAGCCAGTGTTAAGAGAACTAGCCAATACTCAAGATTTTGAAACTTTTTCATTTTGTTTTAAAAAAATTAAAATCTTGCCACCCCACCCTAAAACCTCATTTAAAAATAATGTTTTTTTAAAGTTTCGTTTCGTTTTAACAAAAGTGACGTTCCTGAGTAGGACTACCACATAGTGAGAATGTACCCTGCTGAGCTATCCAAACTCTCTCCCAGTCCCCATTTTTGACCAGCCAAGGCATGACAACATTGGAAGACCATAGGGATGCAGTCCATACTGTGAAACTCTCAGTGAAGCTCAAAGCTCACACAAGGCCTGGCCTTTCCACCTTGGTCTCCGTAACACCTACTAAGCTAACTGGACCAAATAATTTTTAACATCATTACCAGTAGAATTAAAACTACTTTCAAAGACTGAAGTTCAAGAAAAGATTTATGCTAAGAAAGAGCAGTCTGACACGGGGAGACTATATTTAATTCCTATGAGAATTTTTGTAATTCAATACATGTTAAATTTTTTTCAATTATTACAAAAGTTTAGTAGCATGTAAATATAGCCCCAAAATGGTTGTTTATAATCCTCATTACATTCTGGGTTTGCCTTAACAGGAAAAGCTATTCAGAGTATTATAGGAATTCACCTAATGTAGAAAGTAAATGGCCTTTTAATATTCCATTGCCTTGTATTTTTTTCAATTTTTTCCCTTTTTATAGAAAAAATATAATATTTGGGGGAACGTGACCGTTGACAAATAGCAGTGGAAAGAAGGAGAAAACCTTTGTGAACAGTGTACCTTTACATTCTTTAAGGGTAACTGAAACTACAGGACATGAAACCTACAAGATGAATCTACAGGAAGCTCATAAATTTGTGTTCCCTCAATGCTTCAGTAAAACCAATCGTGAAATCTCAACTGAAGTTATAATTAGTAATTAATCCATGTATATGATTGATAAAACACAGAATAGGGATGATTTGAAAGGCTCATTAATTTGTTTCACACTCAAGTTCACAATTGGTAAGAAAAATAGGAAGTAATCAACTGCATGCACCAAAAACCCCAGGACAGAAATCTCAGGTGTTCAGTTTCTTTTTCACAGGCATTGCTAGTTCAAAAACCAAAACTCAGGGAATACTGGCACTTAGAGGAAAAAAGTTTCCACTGTCATTTTAAAATAAGCATTCAAGATAAAAGCTAACAGTATGGATGGAGCAGAAAGACAATTAGGTAATGCTAAAACAAATGCTAATAATTTAGTGTAATGTACAAAAATTACCACTTTTACTTAAGTACGCCTTAAGAAAAAAGTACAAATTGTATTTACATAATTATACACTTTGTCTTTGACTTCTTTTTCTTCTTTTTACCTTCTTTGCTCATCTTTTCTTTATGTTTTCGAATTTCTCGAACTAATGTATAGAAGGCATCGTCAACGCCCTGAAACACATAAGTATTAAAACGTGAATATATATGATGGTTTGAGGTATACAGATAACAGAAAAGATATATTACTAATGGAAACATTAATATTGAGAAGGAATAAGGATACGTAACATTTCTCTTTAGACAACTGAATATATATCAGACTTCTAGGATTCTTAAATGTCTTCAACGATATTTTGTTAACATTATAGGAACATTGATTTTCACAAAAGGCAATGAAAATCAACGGCACAGAATCTTACGTATGCTTAGTTAACACACTACTTTCCCCCAGAACTTAATTTGCTACTAATTTTTCCATATTGGCACACCTCAGTCACTGAAATCCAAATGTATTTGTGTATATATGTGAATAAGTATTTATACTTAATTATCCCTGAGTTTCTAGATATTTGATATAAGCCATGCAAGTAAATACTAATTTCATAAATATTCGCTGCATTTGACCTCTGGTTCAATACTTATTTAAATCCATTAGATTTAAGGAACTACCATGAAGTATACAGTATTAGATTATACTTTCAGTTTTCTAAAGGCATTAGTTTCAGTTCATATATTTATGATATGAGAAGAAAATTTAAAGTGACCACAACAGGGGACTTCCCTGGTGGTCCAGTGGTTAAGACTGTGCTTCCACTGCAGGGGACGCGGGTTCAATCCCTGGTAGGGGAACTAAGATTCCACATGCCGCACGGAGCGGCCAAAAAAAAAATTTTAAAAACAAGCAAAGAATGTGACCACAACACAAGACACAATACTTTGAAAAATGTAATGCCTCTATTTGTGGAGAAATGAGCTAAATCATTTAAATGGTGGTAGAGTCTGATGATTTGGAGATTTTTTTTAAATCATTATTTTTTTAGTTTATGTTTAGTATATTAAGTATTCAAAATACTTAATATAAAGTCAGATTAATATTTGACATATAAAGTCAAATGCTGTGTATCTTCAGAGAAATTTCCATTTGATCATTTTGGCCTACATCTAGCTGTGATCAAAAGCAAGGTATCCAAATCAGTAATGGTTGAAAGTGATTTCAAGTCAGAATAATTTTCAACCTAATCATTCATACAGAACATGAAAAATGGCACTTTGAAACTGGTGGCAGGACAGTAGATTTTAACCCTGCAATCCTGAATTATACAAGATCTATACATAAGTCAATTCTTGTCCTACCCCTATTAAAAAGCAAATTAAATATAAAAGCAAAATAGAGAATTAAAGAAAAAATATGATCCTCTATGTATTTTAATATCTGTTTAACTGATTAGTAACTGTCAACAAAAGCCTGATGTTTTCAAACCTAGACACTAGAGGGAGTCTTAGGAACAAATACACAACAAATAAAGTATAAATCAAGCCACTTTAACAATGAAAACTGGCTTTTTACTCAATTTAACCACCTCTGCTGAATATTAATATAAACACATTCATTAAGTTATATTATCTTAAAAATAACTGAAAATTTAACAGCGATACGATTTCTCCTTTATGCATTACTAAGATCTTCTACAATTACTATTTCAAAATAATAACTAAATTAATTCGGGCATTTTCAGTCTAGTTACATTTAACTAACTTTCACAACAGAGCTAAAGTTTAGAAAAGTATTACCAATATTTTTAAAGAATTAAACACAGAGTGGGAATGAGAGGCTTGCTCACATTTAAACAACAGTAGTGGGATAAAAACCAGCATTCTTGATTTGAATAGTAGTGAAGAAAAGACCCCAGTAAAGCCCCCAAACTGCACTCACTGATGTTCCCCACTTTCTGATATCATTACTGATTATATGTGTATGATGACATACACTTCTGTTTCACACAGAGAATAGAGAAAAAGTGATAAGACAGTTTATCAGCAATACAATCAAGGCTTAATATATATAAGCCTTCATGCTAACCTTCTAAACACATAAAGAGCAAAACACTTCCGATGATACAATAAAGAATAATTATTTTATTATTATAAATAATACCAACCTTGACTAATTTCTAACCATGAACTCTTAGAATGGGATGGAATCTTAAGAGAGGATATACTCCAACTCCCCTACCCTTCACAAATTCCCTTTGATCACACATCCTTATGTAGTCTACTCCATTTCCACTGTTTTTATAACGAAGAAAAATGTCAATGATACAAAAATGCTGAAGCAGATAAAATGAAAATACATGAGATGGATATAGAGAAGACACATCCTAAGGTGAAAACAATATATAAGTATTTAGGAGACAATGAAGGCAGAATCTGATAAGATTACCTTCTTCTAAGATTCTGACAAATACTTTTAGTTCATACTGCACTGAACTCTCCTTTATATATAATCTTATTAATAATTTCAATGATTAGTAAAATGTTAAAACTGATCAAAACAGGGCAGTGAACACCTTTTACATTCTTATATACACATTTAAAAGACAAAATAGGGTACCAGTAATTATTTTGTTTAAACCCATCATTTTAGGACTAAGAAAAACTAATTTGCATATATTTATCATTGTCAAATTAATTTTGTAAAAATATTTAAAATTTTAAATATTACCAAGTACACTTTTTTCTTATATAAATGCTATTCATGATCACTGAAAAAATAAGGATTTAATTCATCATGCCCAACAATTTCACATTCAGACTACACAGCCACTGAAATATAGTTTGCACAATATGAAATTTTAAAAAGTATATGCTTTCACCTTTGTTTTAAATAAAAATTAAAGCATAAAACTTATTTTATTCTAAATAGTTCTACTGTAAAAATCATCTAATAGTAAGACAATGGGAGAAAAGAAAACTATCACTTAACTCTGGTCATGGCTACTGTTATTTTAGAAGTTTTACTTTTAAAATTGCATTGCAATGTTAAGTTTTATCACAACTTCTAAATTAAATACTGCTTTATACAAATACTGCTTTTATACTCAAAAAATATTAAGAGTTTATAAATCTTGGGCTTCCCCGGTGGCGCAGTGGTTGAGAGTCCGCCTGCCGATGCAGGGGACACGGGTTTGTGCCCTGGTCTGGGAGGATCCCACATGCCGTGGAGCGGCTGCGCCCGTGAGCCATGGCCACTGAGCCTGCGCATCCGGAGCCTGTGCTCCGCAACGGGAGAGGCCACAACAGTGAGAGGCCCGTGTACCGCAAAAAAAAAAAAAAAAAAAAAAGAGTTTATAAATCTCAATAAAAATTAATGCCAATCATTAATTTTGCTTTGTTTCTTCTTCTGAGTTTAGTTCATTAGTATACCACATAATATCTTTTGGAACTTAGTCTACTATTCAGAAGTATATTTTATATTTTGGGGAGATACATTATTTCATACCTTCAACTCATACAGTAAACAATATCAACCCTTTAGTTTAATCAGCCCCAAAAATGATATCCTACAATTTTATTTCATGTTCACACAGAACATTATATGTTACAAATAATATGCATCAAAATCTTAAGCTCTGGCATGAACTTTCTGGTACCTATTGAGTGAAATATTTTCTAAACAAGACCAAATTTAATATTGGTTGGTTTAGAAAGGAAGTTGAGAAATTCCACTCAGTAAATCCAACTGGGCAGCTACTGTGTGCCAGGAACCTCGTTAGGTCATGGACATGCAAAGATTAAAAATACACGATTCTGGCTCTCTAAGATTCTCACCATACAGGACAAACAAAGAAGCGGTTATTTCAATTTAACATGGTTAAGTGTGTAACAGTTAAGAGCAGTAAACTGGGAATACACAAGAAGTGCATTATGCCCAGTCTAATAGTTTTTAAAGAAAGATTCTTAGAGAACAAGAGGTGAGACAGTCATGAAAGTGTGTTAACTAGTAAGACTAGGGGATAAGAACACTGGCATTCCCAACAAGAGCAACAGCCAAGACACAAGGGAAGGTAACAAATAACATGGTGTTGATTTACATACGGACAAAAAAATTTCAGACGAGAAGTTTTTAAGAGATAAAGCCAAAGGCTAGGGGGGAAGGAAGGTGTTAAGAGCCTTATATATGCTACGAAACTTGAGATTTTATTCTGTAGGTAACAGGAAGTCAGTAACTAGATTTAAAGCTAAGAAAATGACATTTCTTTTAAATCTCTCTCTCTTTACGCTGTGAATGAAGGCAGCAACAGGTAAACCAAGTAAGAGGTTACAATAGTCCCAGCAAGAAGTGATAGGGGCCTGAACTAATGATGTGATAAAAGTTAGAATGTACCATAATAGGAATTTGTGGTTGCCTCCAAATGGGTGTGAAAAAGAGGGATTTAGGAGTCATCCCAACACTCCAGGTTTCTCAGCTGGGTAAAAAAGTGATGTTGATGCCGCTAAGTTAAGAGAGCACAGACAGAACAAGTATTTGCTTGTGGAATGTCCAAAAGAAAACACGCACTGTAAGAGTGACCCTTTCCCACCTTCTGGGCCATTCAATTTACTCCTCCTTTATATAGTTCCTCATATTTTTTCTCTCTAGACTCTATGACAAAGGCAGAGTAGTCTATAGGCATCAAAACCATCTCAATTATAATGAATACCCATTAGATGAAAAATAAATGTAATTAAAAAAATAAAATGAGAAATATAAATAAATAAATGTATTAATTGTGGAAACAAACTACAAGTTTCTTATTTTTTAATACTTCAAATTAGAATCCCACACCTAGGTAGTTCTAAAGTGGTTGCTACTTTGTTACCTGTGAAAGACATCTGCTTTCTGCAGAAATTAATATGCTGAACTTACCAGATTACATTACAATGCATTTTTTAATTTTCACACAGCCAGGAGTCTTTTCTTCTTTGCTGATTTTTTTCAATCTGTATTGTCGGATCTCTCTCACCAATGTATAAAAAGCATCCTCCACTCTCTGCATTGTAAAACACAACTTCTTTAAAGTCTGTTTCATTGGTAATAGTAATTTATTGGGACAGCCATGTGCAAGAAATTTGGAATTATGAGCTTTACTTGAGAATGTTTTGTTTTAAACAGACATCAGATTGAATAAAATGGGGGATTCAATTTTAAAATATGGGCTTAAATCCTGGTTTGTTCTTTGAAGTCAGTTTTGTTTTGTAATGGGATTAGAATTTTTTTTAATTTAAATTAGGAGTTAGAGATTATGAAAAACCTAAGTACATGTATTATTAGTATTAATAATGCAGTCATTTTAGTTTGCTAGTCATGGAATTAATCAAAGCCTAAACTGAAGTTAGACTGAAATTATTTCTTTGACTTAGGGAAAACAAGTGATTTCTGTACTCCAGCTCTGAGTGGGGAGCGAGGAGAAAAATGGTACAAAACGGACATTTAAACTTTGTTTAAAAAAAAGACTGTTGGGCTTCCCTGGTGGCACAGTGGTTGGGAGTCCGCCTGCCGATGCAGGGGACGCGGGTTCGTGCCCCGGTCCGGGAGGATCCCACATGCCGCGGAGCGGCTGGGCCCGTGAGCCATGGCCGCTGAGCCTGCGCGTCCGGAGCCTGTGCTCTGCAACGGGAGAGGCCACAACAGTGAGAGGTCCGCATACCGCAAAAAAAAAAAAAAAAAAAAAATACTGTTAACATCAGTCTTTCTACGAACCAAATGTGACAAAATGGACTCAGTTCCTACAAAGTTAATAAGTATCAAAAGTATGATATGTAGTTTTAAATTTAATCAGGCACAGAGAATCAGCCATTTAAGTATTAAGTAAACCAACAGCTAAGGCTTAATTTTAGCATGTACACATCCATTGCTTATAATAGTTAAGAAAAAAAAAGGCACTTCAATTCTTGAGGGTATATTAATTTTTATAAATCTCAAGAATATGTTAAGAACTGCTTCAGTTGAACTCAGTAATTTACCTTTAAAGTAAAACTTTAATTTAAAATTCATAAAAAATTAAGTTTCAGTTAAGCAGTAGGGATTTAAATAATATGTTGATTATATATTAAAATGTACATCTCAAGTTACTTATACCAACTTGTGATGTATTTCTACTCAACTAATACAAAAGTCATTATAGCCCAAGAAAATCTGAATATCTTATATTTTTAATGAAATCAATTTAATCGACTAGCTAGCTAAACCAACTACAAAATAAAAATTCCAACTATTTTTTAAAATCATTAAATGTTGGTACTTTAAATGAGATAGCCACTTTGTACCCATATATAAAATTTTTAATATTTTATATTTATCAGTAATTCTTAAGAGGAGATGGTTTGCTTTTACTCATAAGTCCTTAAAAATTACATATTAGAAATTATTATTAAATTAGATAAATAATTTAAGGCACTAAAATAACTCTAGTAAAGCATGTAAAATACAAAGCATGAGCTGGCATTTAAGGTATTTTCACAAATGATTCTCTTTCAATTTGAAAATCAGTGCAAGAAATTTAAAACATATGTATATATAAATAAAACAAACCAGGTAAAGCTCATATTTTTTAAGAATAAAAACTTTATTCCTGTTTAAAAAAAGGTTATAAGGTCAATGTAGAAGTACTGAAATATACTATGATGGAGGAAAAAACAGGGTTTTGTCCTCTACTAATTTAGCAGAAGCAAATTTTGATTGTAACTTATTTCTAAAATTAGTTTGAACATGTCTACTTTTTAAGTGTGCACATCCCCATCACCAATATCAGAATATGTGATTTTTGTTTCCAGCAATGCAGAGAGAGAATTGGAAGCCAGTAATTAAAAAGAAGAGATTACTACCCACCACCAAGAATTCAGTATCAGGACCTCGGAGGCTAAGATAATTAACAACACTGAAAGATAGTTATTCCAGAGTGACTTTTTTCATTTCTCATTTTTACTAATAGGAAATTTAAATTAGATTTTAAAGAATCAGTTATTTACCATATTTTCTCAGACTTAATTACTTATTTCTTGATAATATGCTTTAAAGCATTATTTAACATTATTGATCATTGTATATACCTTAAACCACTGGCACAGAACACTGGTTTCATATTCCAAAATTTGTAGGTAATTTTAAAAGATTAAGTACAGCCGAAACATGTTTAATACCTACTGTGGCTAGCTGCTAAGGTCTTAACTGGCACGCAATGATTTATTCTTGGGCATACAGCTTGTTGCCATATATACTCATTTTCAGATGTCACTTATTAAACTTTAAGAACAACTGAAACAAAAGTACATGTAAAAACAACAGTGCATGTGTTTATATATGTAAATTTTAAAATAAGTTTGTAAAGATACATTTGTAACTTTTTTTAAATCAGGAGCTCAGCCATTATGTGAAAATGTACTGTGAGACTATGGAAATAGAGCACTTCAATACAGGAGAAAGAACTGTTAACAGCATCATTCTGTATCCCGGTGCCTATAATGCTTTCACTACGCGATTTAATTTTAAACAAGTACTTGTTCTAGTTGAATAGTTTATTATGTGCAAAAGCTCTTTCAATGAAATAAATAACACCTCAAATACCCTAACTATAGGCAGATGCAAGAATACTAAATACTAGCCCTTCTTGGGGGAGAGGAACGGGACGAACAAGATGTATTCTAAAAAGCAACTTTGCATCACTGAATTGGAAAGAAACCTTGCCAAACAACAGCCCACCTCAGGAACTACTGAAATGCATCAATACTACTACTTGGGAGGCTATACTATGCATTGGTGCACAGCAGGTGCTCAGTACTTGCTTTGTCTAGTTTTAACTCATAAAAAGCAAAGTTCAAATTACTGATCTTATGTACAGAAACCCAACTATTATTAAACAGAGAAATAAGGCACAAAGTTTTTTTGTTTGGTTTGCTTTGTTAAAATAATTTGATGATAAGCTTTCTTTAATGGAGGTCTTCTAACAACTAAATTTAAGTATCTAGAAATTAACAACAAAACCCGGAAAATTAAATACTCAACATTTTTAAGTTCGTAAAACAAATTTTCACATTATGCTCAAATTGAGACCTCCAGAAAGCAAAAAAGCTGAATCAGGAGTAGCAGATACTCAGAGAATTCTGCTTTTGTCATCTGCTTTACTGAATGATCCCCACTTTTGATTTTAGCAGACTGGAAAACACACAGCTGATTACCACGGTGTCAACGTTTTGGTTTCAACAGCCTTTGCAAACACAGCCATACACTGCCCAAAGAGGCCAGAAAAATATGTCAATTACTAACTGCCCAGATAGATGTGACCTAGGTAGCAGCCTTTATACACTAGGAACACAGGGACCACATACAGCATACTTGCAGAAAATAAAAACTACTTTGGCCTTTCAGATGTGGACTAAAATGATAGTTAAAAATATAATACAGGGCTTCCCTGGTGGCGTAGTGGTTGGGAGTCCGCCTGCCGATGCAGGGGACGTGGGTTCATGCCCCGGTCCAGGAAGATCCCACATGCCGCGGAGCGGCTGGGCCCGTGAGCCATGGCCGCTGAGCCTGCACGTCCGCAATGGGAGAGGCCACGACAGTAAGAGGCCCGCATACCGCAAAAAAAAAAAAAAAAAAATATATATATATATATATATATAAAATTCACTGTATTCTAGCCATAAAATGGGCTTTTTAAAATAAGAAAGTAATTAAGTTGGTAAAATATATAGCCTACAACCCTTACCTGTAAAAAGACTAGAGTAAAATTCCTCTTTCTCTTTCACAGAATAAATTTTACTTTAAAATTCCTAATGTTAGCTTGTAAAATTTAAGTTGAAAGTCTGACCTAACTTCTTATGTCTAGCCAAAGAATACAGTTTCCCCAGAGAATCAATGGTCAGCACACTACAAGCTGGTCAGCACACTACAACCCACAAACCCAATGCAGCCACAGCCTATATTTTTGTACTGCCCACAAGCTGAGTGATTTTCCCTTTTTTAAAGGGTTGTAAGAAAAAAAAAATGCAACTGATACCACCTGTGGCCCACAAAGCCTAAAATATTTATCATCTGGCCCTTTGCAGAAAAAGTTTGCCAGCCCCTGACTTATATCTATGAAAGTTCTAAATGAATGTCTGAATATAATTTTTGTTGTTTGTGTTTTAGGTTCGTGCTCAAGACCAAAACTTAGGGCATGAAGCGAGTAGCTGCTGATAAAATACAACAAGGATATGCATATTCATTTTGTTCAAATAATAAATAAGTAATAGCAGATGAGTAACAAAACCCTCTGCAGAAAATAGGGCTTCAAATTTTCACAAAAACTGGAGGTAAATTAAAAGTTATGAAAATTTACATATTTCATTTTCTCAGTTACTTGGAATAATTCTTTAAAGTCTTCTAAAAGCATGCAAATGTCAAATTAATTTCAACAGAGAAAGATGAATAAACTTTTGAAAGGCAAATCAACAAGTCCATGTAATAAAGAGAAATCAAGTATCTAGGAAACTAAATGTCTAAGTTATAGTTTAGCAACATAAATTACATAACGATATCAATAAAACAGGACATAAATATAAGAAAAGCTGAGTGCTAGAAGGTTAAGAAATAAAGTACAAGTATTCCTTTATATCACTGTATATTTTTTGTGGATGATCCATAAAAATGTCTACAAAGCAAATTTAGGTTAATCCATTTGGTATCACACACACTACATCCCCTTCCCTATCCAACACCCCCCAACCACCCCCCCAAACCAGTATAAAACCTAAAAATCTATTTAAAAGGAAACTAGGTAGTTTTCTAGATTAGTTATGAATGCTGTGGTATATTAAAGCATTAATGTCAAACACTTAAGAATCAACAGTACTTCTGAGATAGTAACCATACAACAAGGAAAGAAGACAGAGCTATTATTTTAGGCTCTTATCAAATGAGAGTGGAGGGCAACACTGCAGAAATAACAAGACTTCCTCTTACTGTCCTTTATTACCTTTCTACTCCAAATGTGGTCCATGTACCAAAGTCAGCATCACCCGAGAGCTTGTAAAAATGCAGAATCACAGGTTCCAACCTAGACCCTAATTCTAATTCAGAATTAGAATCTGGATTTGAGTAAGAAGCCCAGTTGATTCTTGTGCATATTAAAGTATGAGAAGCACTGCTTTATTTGCAACCCTTTACAACATCAGGCAAAGTCTTAGAGTTTTTCTTTTCTTTGTACAGTGTAAACTAATGTGTCCACTAGTCTAAAATGTATACTTTAAAAGTTACAACTAATACAAGTTAATAAACTGTTAATAGTATAATCTAGGTAGTAGGTTTGCAAATGTTTTCCATAAAATTCCTTCAATTTTATATCTGAAAATGTTTCATACAAAAATGGGAAAAAAAAGTTATAATATTATAATCATGTTTTCTGAGTACCTCCCAAGGGAAATCAAGGAGTACGGTCAGAGAAGACCAACAAAGAAGACAAAAACCAAACCTCTTCCCAGTCTTTGGGACCTGGGAATGATATGAATGAAATCTTAATTCCTCCAAAGTAAAGTGAAGTAATGTATACACCAAGTATTTCTTTAACTTATAAATCAGGTTTTAGAATAAGATCATCTGTATTATGGTCAAAAACTATTCTAATTCAGCTTTTAATCCCAAAACAAAGACTTAAAACAGAATTCATTGTTTTTTTCACTGTGTACCAAATTTGTACAACTAGAAAGTGGTAGGTATGATCTTCCACTAGGGAAACAGACATATACACTAGCTGAATGATGGTTTACTTTTAAATTTTTACCCCTTTACAAAATTCAGTGAAAGGTCTAGAAGGTGTTTTTATAAGTTTAACCATGTAATAAGTTGTTCATCACTCTTCTTAACTTCTAGCATTATAAAGTTAAATTCCGTGAAATTGGTTTTCTGGGCTCATAGGTACAAATAACCAGACAAGGCCCCAAACAAATGTTCATCTTGTATGGAACATATTAATATTCCATCATAACCTTATATTTTCCTTTCTAGGAATTCATTTTTTCTATATGTTAAACTCTTATTTCATAGAAATAAGGCTAAATAATATCAATTATTTTATTTTACCTAGAGAAAAAGTTACTTTTAAAATAGTTTCTGAAACAAAATTCAGGATCAATCTGATGTTATTTTTTTCTCAGAACCCAGTAAATGAATAACTGAGAATTTCAATTTACTTTCTAAATATTCTCTTGCTTTAATAAAAGCTTTCCTGAAAAATATATCCTTTAAAAAAAAATTCTACCTAAGTAAAATTCTTCAAATACAACAAAATTTAATCTAGAAACATATGACATAATACTCTTAAAAGCACTTCAAAAATAGGAAACTCAAAATTTGTTTCCCTGTTCTTTGACTTTATAAATAAAACAGTAAAAAATAAAATTCCCACGTTTCTCGAATCCTGACTATAACATGTGCTGAACTGTTCAACGTAGAAAAAAGCCAAAGCCAAAGATAACAGGACACTGGAATAAGAAGTGCTGCCCTCTCATATCCTTAAGAGAACATTTACCAAGTAAATATTTTTATATTTCCTATTTTACTATAATGGAAGAAAATTGATAAATTACATCAACTAATATAAAAGTTATGCTATCAGGTATGTACATTTATTAACATTCATGCCCTCCTGCTCCCAAAATGACATTATTAGAATATATATTAGTAAATAGTGATTAATGATTAAAATCACTTGATATAGTTTGAGAGAATAGATTTGTATTTATTACAATTTTACTTACCTGTCTTGTCTTTGCAGATGTTTCAATAAAAGGAATTCCGTAACTTCTTGCTAAGTCCTGAGCCTGTTTTGTGTCTACTGTTCTAGAAGGCAAATCACATTTATTTCCTACTAGAACCATAGGTACATCTTCAGAGTCTTTAACTCTTTTTATTTGTTCTCTGGGGAGGAAAAAAAAAGTTACATCAGAGGAATTAGTAACAAAAATCTTTCAAAAACTATTTATAAATTTGTCTCATAAAATATGGTTAAAAGACTTTTAATGTAATTCCTAGTTCCCATTACACCAAATTTTCCTTTCTCCTCCTCCTAGTTATTTTTCTCTATCCTAAACAGAGAACTTCTATGTCTCTTAAAAGATCAAATACCTAGAAATATAGTAAAACTACAATCTAGTAGGTTCATATGCAGGTAGGTTACAATAAAACAGAAATATTGAAAAATTCTAGGCCAAAAAAGTGCGAGGACTAATTTTTAAAATTATAATCTTAGAAACATATACTACATACGTTGTTAAATGTACACATATAATGTTTTTATAAAAATATGAGTTACAACATTAACATAATGCTTTACCTTCATTCTTAAAAAAGAGAGCACCAAGTGGAAAGATTTTGATTTCTATAGGAACATTTTAATAAAAGTAGTCGCTTTTATGCAAATTTGTCGAGATTCTTTAAAAACTGCATTGCTCTAATACTTCAATCTTGTAACTTCAGAGTTGTGTTTTTTCCTTAATTATCTAAGGCCAACATTTATCTGATTCCAAGAAATTCTACACTACACAGAGTTATTTTTAAGGCTATTTGCGTGGTGCCATCTCAATTGCCTTTTCACATTTTCGTTCATGGTTTTCATTTTTATGATGGATCTAGCTTAAAGCCTTGTTTCTCAACCAGGCCTACCTTCCAATTCTAGCACTACTACTAGGTGATCTGGAACAAGTTGCTCAACTGCTCTAATCCTTAAGAATTTCACTTGTAAATCAGGGATATTACCTACCTAACAAAAATTATTTTAAAATTTAATTTGTGCAAATTTGTGCATGGCAGTTAGCAAAGACTCAATAAATGGAAGATACAATTACTCCTCAATGTCAACTTATTTTATTCAACTTAAACCCACCTATAATGGTGAATATCTTCAAATGATTTAGTATTATTTATGGCAAATACACAAAGAAAGCCCTCCCCAGTCCTCATGTACTGGTCCCTCATTGCACTGTACTCCTCTTGACCTGCTGTGTCGAGAATATCCAAGAGACAGGTTTCTCCATCAATTACTACTTGTTTTCTGTAGGAATCCTGAGAAGGGAGAAACACAGTCTGGGTTATTACGGTGCACCTTTTACTTCTAAAAAGGTGTTAGACACAACTTAAGAACCAAAAAACAACCCAATTCAAAATTGGACAAAGTACAAGAATAGACAGGTCTCCAAAGAAAATACACAAATGGCCAATAAGCACATGAAAAGATGCTCAACATCATTCAGGAATTGCAAATCAAAACCACAATGAGCTACAACTTCACACCCATTAGGTTGACTATTTTTTTTAAAAAAAGGAAAATAACGAGTGCCAGTGAGGGTGCAGAGGAAACTGGATCCAGCAATTCCATTCCTAGGTATATAAACCGAAAGCAGAAACTCAGACACTTGTATGCCAATGGTCAGAGAACCATTATTTATAATAGCTAAAACGTAGAAGCAAACCAAGTGTTCATTAAACAGATGAATGGATAAACAAAATGGGGGGGGCACGCACACACGCAGTAGAATATTGTTCAGCCATAAAAAGGAATGAAATGATACAGTCCACAACATGGATGAACCTTGAAAACATTATGCTAAGTGAAATAAGTCTGACACAACAAGACAAACATTCTGTGATTCCACTTATACTGAGATACCTAGAATAGGTAAAGTCACCGAGACAAAAAATAAAATAGCGGTTACCTGGGGCTGAGGAGAGGGGAGTTGGAGAATTGTTGTTTAATGGACACAGAGTTTCAGTTTGGGATGATGAAAAAGTTCTGGAAACAGACAGAGCTAATGGTTGTCCAATATTGTGAACTTACTTAATGCCACTAAACTGTACACTTAAAAATGGCAATGATAGGGCTTCCCTGGTGGCGCAGTGGCTGGGAGTCCGCCTGCCGATGCAGGGGACATGGGTTCGTGCCCCAGTCCGGGAAGATCCCACATGCCGTGGAGCGGCTGGGCCCGTGAGCCATGGCCACTGAGCCTGCGCATCCAGAGCCTGTGCTCCGCAACGGGAGAGGCCACAACAGTGAGAGGCCCGCGTACCGCAAAAAAAAAAAAAAGGCAATGATAAATTTTATGTGTATCTTACCACAGTTTAAAAAAAGGTTTTGTTTTTTTTTAAAAAAGGTGTTACACAGAGATTCAACAATGCAAGTGCATAGATTAATAACAAAAAGACCCAAATTCTCTGTAAAGGAAAATAATTTTTACAAAATGGGATAGCTCTACCAACTCCTATTATTCTGGATGATTTAGGTGGCAAGAAAAATCAAGCAACTTACGAAAGTGTCATGCATCTATTTTATTTATAGTCAAAGGAATACATAAGAGAATGGTCAATACGGAGAATTTTAGTGCCCTTATTTAATCCATTTCTGCAGTCCTAGGAACAATATTTAACAGCCAGATAGATACTATGATAATGCTAAAGAGAATGATTGTTCTGTCTGCAAATTCTGTGAGACCTCTAGTAAAAAGAGAGGGAGTGGTTGAAGGAGAGAGAAAGAGATGGATATCTTAGAGACCATGCAACTCCAAGATGGTGTAAAGGAAAGAAGGTAGGTGACATAACTGAATCTTGAAATGAAAATCTTATTTTCCTCTGACTTTTGATTAATACTCACGCCTAAAAGATTTCACATACTGTCTGCCAAAATAGGCTTCAAAAAATAAGGAAAAGGGCTGGTGCAAGGTGAAGTCATGGAGTCAGAGGCAGGGCTAATAATGGGTATAAAGTATAAGCCCAAGGACACTGTTTCTTATTGTTCCACCCTTAGTTCATGAATTACTTCACAGACCAATCTATCATTAAAAAAATGGTCATGGAAAATCATGTTTTTGGAAAAGTGTTTGAAAACTGTTCACAGCATAAGGAGAATACAAAGATACACATGTAGCATGATCCCAATAAAATATCTCTGCACATACAAGATATAAATGTATCTTGTATGTACATATTAAAAAACTTGTGGTGGTATGTACATCAAAATGTTAACAAAGGGTATGTCTCTGATGGAGATAATTAATCTAAGAAATAATTGAGCTCTTGCTTACCGTTTTTTGTGGTAATAGATATTATTTTAAATGTATTTCTTTCTTTGCCTTTTAATTTTAAAAAGTGTGAAAGATTACCATATTAGAATGATCTCATGCTTATCGTTTAAAGTAAACTGTATTTTCCAAATTTTCTATAATAAAAACCAATTATTTCAACAGTCAGAAAAAAAAGGATGGATATTTAATTTTCTAAACAAGAAGCTCTTGACTAAAGATTTGAACATTTGGTTGACATTTTATTTTAGCCTAATTCCTTTAATTAACTATTGATCCTTGAAAGAACTCCTGTATATTATAAATTGAAAACCATTGTTTTTGGAGTAGAATGAAAGAGCAGGAATTGAGAGCAAAGTACAGTTTCTTGGAGTCAGTCCATTCATTACCCAGGTGTGGCTACGGCACATGTGAAACAGACGAAAGACTTTTCCTCACCTACTGCTGTCACCTCTCATTCTTCACTTACCAGTACTAGCTGAAGTTAACCTTATGGTTAATGGTTTCTTTAATCTTTAAAATTTTCTATCAACAATGAAATTAAAGACTAGCTTCTGGAGCCACACAAATCTATACCTAAGGTGTGGCTGGAGGATTACGCACATGTGCCCACAGGTATCGCCTCTAAGATGTATACCTCAGTGAACTCCCATTTAAAAACTTTTCAAACACTTTGGGTTTCAAAAGTATACACTGTGAAATATTAGTAGTTTCTGCATGCATTTCATAGCATGTTCCCATGATGAACACTCCATCAAAGGGACTGAAAACTGGGAAAGAAGTCCCTAGTCATTCCTATTAACTTTTCCCTTCTAAACCCCAAAGATATTGAAAGCAAAATTCTGAGTCACATTCTGTTATTGAAAAAACGTAATCTACAAGGTGCCTATAAACAATGAGGAAGAATATGCTGATTACAAATAACAAGTTTAGGTTAAAAATTCAGTATTTCCCAAGTTAATTTTATTTATTTATTTATTTGCATTTCTTTTTTTTTTTTTAAATAAATTTACTTATTTTATTTATTTATTGTTGGCTGTACTGGGTCTCTGTTGCTGTGCACAGGCTTTCTCTAGTTATGGCGAGCAGGGGCTGCTCTTCGTTGTGGTGCACGCACTTCTCATTGCAGTGGCTTCTCTTGTTGTGGAGCACGGGCTCTAGGTGCACGGGCTTCAGTAGCTGTGGCTCACGGGCTTCAGTAGCTGTGGCTCACGGGCTCTAGAGCACAGGCTCAGTAGTTGTGGCGCACGGGCTTAATTGCTCCATGGCATGTGGGATCTTCCCGGACCAGGGCTCGAACCCATGTCCCCCGCATTGGCAGGCAGATTCTTAACCATTGCGCCACCAGGGAAGCCCCCAATTTTAACTACAGTCATCCTTAGAAGCATAATTAGTCACTGAGCTATATAAAAAGGCAGTGCAACTTGATAAAAACTTAAGAACAAAAGTGTTAAATGGTGAGATCTGATCTGAAAAGAAATGACAGGTTTTAAGACAAAGCAGACAGCAAGCACAACAAAAATGATATGTAAGTACTAAAGATTTTGTTTAGCCAGAAGAAAAAAAGTATACGGAAGTAGAAAAAAATGTATGCATCAATGCAGAATCTTTCCCAACATGAGAGCCTAAATAAGGGTACAGCAAACTGTGGCCCACAGGCCAAATCCTGCCCACCTGTTTTTGTATGGTCTATGAGCCAAGAACAGTTTTTAAATGGTTGTTTAAAAAACAACAACAACAAAGATTATGTGACAAAGACCCAAGTGACCCTTTACATTTTGCCAACCCCTGCTCTAAGCTAATACCTTACCACAAATCTAAAGTACTCTCAACATATATTATTCCTTTTATATTTAAAAAAAAATCATCACTGAGAAAGTACAGGTTATCAAAGCCTAACCAGTTTAAAACCACATAAATTCCACAGTGAAACTAGTTAAAGACAGCAAGAAAAGAATCAAGACTTTACATTTTTAATTAGTATTATTTCCAGCCTTTCAAACAGAATACACTTTTAGATCAGATACATAGGTTACTAACATCCTTTGGAAACTAGGATAAAAGAAAGCCACTTAAAAACTAACTCAACATAATAAAATATTAAATGAAGGAAAGTTATTCCATAGATTTCCCCTTACTCCCAACTAAAGTACTATTTTAATTTACTGAAGTAGTAGGAAAAAAAAAAACCAAAACTTTTCTAGGGCTTCCCTGGTGGCGCAGTGGTTGAGAGTCCGCCTGCCGATGCAGGGAACACGGGTTCGTGCCCCTGTCCGGGAAGATCCACATGCCGCGGAGCCACGGCCGCTGAGCCTGCGCGTCCGGAGCCTGTGCTCCGCAACGGGAGAGGCCACAGCAGTGAGAGGCCCGCGTACCGCAAAAAAAAAAAACTTTTCTAAATGAAATACACTATGCTGGCAAAAGTTAAACATAGAAGTCAAGCATTTCTGGTGATACAGTAACAGGTACAATCCTTTTGGAAAGCAAGTACATTACTTATCAAGAGCCATGGCAATGTTCATAGCCTTTGACACAGTAATGCCACTTCTGGTAAGAGATGCTAAGAAACTATGGTTTATTTTTTTAAAACGATAGCTAAAATGGAGATATACTTAACATGGCATCCTAAATCATCATACCATAAAAAAAAATTACATAGGCGCTTAATACCCACAATCTTATGCCGTTTATCTATTTTCAAAACATACTCCAAATCCAAGCACTCACCACCATCACCCTAGTCCAATGTGACTGTCTCATGCAATCTCCTGCAACTGCTTCCTAGTCTGTTCTCCACATAGCAGCTGGTGATCCTATTATAATTTGTAACTATGTATTTATGTGTAATTGTTCAAGTCTATACCCCCTACTTGGCTTTAAACTCCATGATGGTAGGGCTCACATCTGTTTTGCTCACCACTATGCACCCTGTGTGTCAGTCTTAAACACAGCAGGTAATCAGTACTGTCTGTTAAAGAAATGAATAAACCCATTCAATGTAAATATATGCAGACACTGTAAAAATAAACACAAGTGTAAGATATTATAAATTATATTAAAACGATGAAGCTGTAAATTTTAAATTATACATTAAGAGTATTTTAATAAATGTATCCAAGCAAGTTGTATATAATATTAAAAATTTTAATTACTATTAATGTCAAAATATAAACAAAATATATAGAGATTTTTAAACATTTTGGGGAGGGAAGAGAATAAGCTTACAGAAAACACGGAGGCCTTTAACTGTATTAAGTTTTATATCTTGAAAAAGAAAAAAGGATCTAAAGCAAATGTGGCAGAATGTTAAGATAGGGAAAACCTGGTTTGGGGCGCACATGACGCTTATGGTATCACTTTTCCATACGGCATTAAGGGTGTACCCATTCCATCACCACTCACTCAACAACAGGTTTCATATTTTTATTTTTGTTAGACCAAAAATCCTATTGTTTTAATACCTATTTCTTTGAGGACTAGTAATGTTACATAGTTTTTCTTTTTCATATTTATTCCCATTACCTGTGTCCTTTGCCCATTTGGAATTTTTGTCTTTTTTGTACTGGCTTAATTTTTTAAGTGTTTTCCAATTTATTAACATGCCTTCAAGTGTTGTTTTATGTACAGAAACTCATCTGCAGACCCAATGGAGGACTTCGAAAGTTAAGACTATATCTTTCGAGAATGAGATACACTCACTGACCAGGACATCATTTTGTCATTTTTCTATTATAATTAACAGTAACCAAGTTACTCAGTATGTTCATATGTCAACATATTCAATTTAGTTTTCCAACTCAGGCAGTTAAAGTTAATCCTGTCATGGGAAGACATAGTATAGTAAAACAAACAGACAAAAAACTAAAGAAATTAGGACCTTTTACTAAAAGTAACCATATTACTATTAATAGTAATTATGACACAGCCAACATTTACTGAGCCCTTATTTATATGCTGGATATTGTGATAAGCATATTACAAGCCTTATCCTATTTAATATCCATCTTCATGCTGCTGATTCCATCAGATGCTCTTGTAAATATGAACAGGACTGCTGGAAATGTCAGCTGAAGTATTATTTGAGGATTTACTTTTGAAATGTTTGTAAGATTTTCTTAATGTGTTATTGTAAGTATTTTTTATGTACTGCTAAATAACACCTATAGGAAAAAACTTACTTTTACCCTCTTAATGCTCAAATATTTTGTTACTCTTCTAAAAGATTATTTGAATCTATCACAGAATGATGTGTTACACTATTGGTTACAAACCATCAAAAGTTGTTGTACACAGCTAGTTCTCAAAGACAGCTAAAAACATGTACAATAGCCCAGTATGTCAGAATTATAATAGGGAAGAAACAAGGAATTGGGGATATATAAGCACAGGCTTATTTGTTAGTTCATTCCCACCTACCTACTCTATTCTCCCTTGCATCACAGGAACACTTAGTAAAAATCTTCTGGATGTCATATACTGTGCCAGGCATTATAGTTTCTAACCTCAAAGAGCTAGGTCTGGTGGAAGAGATATGAATGTAAACAAGTAATTTAAACACAATGAAATAAATGCAACACCTTATGGAGAACAAAGTACAATGGTGACAAACAGGAGAAGACATCAACTTTGCTTGTATGAATTAAGAAAGACAGGAGGGCCACTCCAGGCAGGAAGGAGCAAAGAGAATGCACAAAACCAGGAAACAGCATGTTGAATACATGGAACCAAGAAGTTCAACACAATTTTAGCTTAGAGGGATTATAGGTAAGTAGAACTGAAACTGCACCATCAAGCAGAGGCCAGCTTATGGAGGGTCTAATATGCCATCTTAAGAAGTTCTGAACTTCATCTTATACTAAATCACTAAAAGATTTTTAAGTAGGAGGGACGATCAGATCAACAATGTCCACTGTTAGCATTATTATGACAAATGAGACCAGACTGGAGGCTGGCAGATGAGTTTAGGAAACTTTTACAAGAAATTACAGAACCTGGCCCTGGTGGCAACAGTGGTTAAGAACCTGCCTGCCAATGCAGGGGACATGGGTTCGAGCCCTGGTCCAGGAAGATCCCACATGCCTCGGAGCCACTAAGCCCGTGCGCCACAACTACTGAGCCTGCGCTCTAAAGCCCACGAGCCACAACTACTGAAGCCCACGGGCCTAGAGCCTGTGCTCCACAACAAGAGAAGCCACCACAATGAGAAGTCCGCGCACTGCAACAAAGAGCAGCGCCCGCTCGCCGAAAGTAGAGAAAGCCCATGCACAGCAAGGAAGATCCCACGCAGCCAAAAATAAAAGAAATGACAGAACCTGAACTAAGGCAGCAAAAGCAGTAAGATGGAGAAGATTAAACAGTTTTGAGAAATACTTAACGGGTAAAACTGACAGAACAACCCTCATACATCACTTACAGCAATGTTTACAGCAGCATCATTCAAAATGGCCAAAAAGAGGAAACAATCCAAATGCCCATCAACTGATGAATACATAAACAAATATCCATGCAAGAGAGTATTATTCAGCCATAAAAAGGAATGAAGTATTTAAACATGTGACAACATAGATGAACCTTGAAAATATTATCCTACATGAAAGAAGCCAGACACAAAAGGCCACATATTGTATGATTTCAATTACATGAAATATTCAGAACAGGCAAATCCACAGAGACAGAAAGTAGATTAATGGTTGCCAGGGGCTGGCAGAAGGGATTGGGGAGTGACTGCTAATTGGTATGGGGTGATAAAAATGTGACAGAATTAGATGGGGTGATGGTTGCATAACTTTGTGAATATACTAAAACCTAACTGTACACTTTAGAGGATGAATTTTATGTTATGTGAATTATATCTCAATTTTTTTAAAATGGCAGAGCTTATTGTTTAGAGATGGGAACATAATGGGAAGGGGACAGGAAAATGAGTTCAATTTGGGGCATGTTGAATTCCGTATGTTCGTGGGTTGCTCTGGTGCTATGACCTGCAGGCAGCTTTGATATATAGGGCTGATGCTCAGGGCTGAAATCTAGGCTAAAGATACACTCCTGAATCTTCAATCTATGTCACCTGCAGAACCCCACTTACTTGCGGTGTGAGTATGGGCAAACTACTTAACCTCTAGTCTACTCTAAGCTATTGTTTCTTTTGCTGTAAAAGTGGGTAAATAATAATGAAGAGGACTTTGTATACAGGTTAGGATTAAAGACCAGGAAAAAGTGCTCTAAAAAGTTAACTGTGTTATTTCATATTTTACATTGTACATGCTATTACAGGCCCAAAGGGTAGGGGGCAGGCCACTGGCTACTAGGAACTGTATAGCAACAGCAGTATCTTGCCCTTATAAGAATCACTGGACATCTACATTTGTACTACTTTTTCCAAAACCACTCACTGTATTTCAAAATAAATATAATGGAGCTGGACAAGCTCCAGGGAAAAAGAGTAAAACTCTGAGGTTTATGAAGGATTTCTGTACTGATTAGGGAGTAAGGGTGTTAAAAGAGCTTGACACCTTCTGTCTCATGACGGAATTTTTGGTTAAGACATTCATTAGAAGTAAGGATAAAGAAAACAAAGACTTCTTTACTAAATAATGGACATCTGAAATTATAAGAATGTTGAATCTTAGCTTAGGACTAGAGAGAATAAAATGTGTACTATGTCCAAGAGATAAAATCTGAATAAACTCAAAGAAAATTTGCATAACAGATTTTGAAAATAAGGATATTATAAGCCTACATCTGTAACCTGTTGAAGTCATGTGGCATTCTCCCATAAATTATCACTTGATGCCAAGGTCAGAATGTGAGGCTGGATCAATCATGGATCCAATCTTAATAATTACAGATGTCAATATAATTTTCATATTTTGAATTATTGTATCTCTCAGCTGTTCTTTAATTGGCCTAATACCAATTCCTTTAACTGTACCTCTTTATCTGTAATACATCTGTATTATCCAATTTGTTGAGGTTTTAAAAAGGGGGGAAAAAAAGGGGGGGGGGAAGAAAGTAAATATGAAGTAATCTGATGGTATCTAATACTCTAGTGACTTCTCTCCCTCAAAAATTAGGATTTATTTTTCCCTCTCAAACAGTATATGCTCATTTTTTAAAAAACAAAAACACTACAGGGCTTCTCTGGTGGCGCAGTGGTTGAGAGTCCGCCTGCCGATGCAGGGGACGCGGGTTCGTGCCCCGGTCCGGGAAGATCCCACATGCCGCAGAGCGGCTGGGCCCGTGAGTCATGGCCGCTGAGCCTGCGCGTCCAGAGCCTGTGCTCCGCAACGGGAGAGGCCACAACAGTGAGAGGCCCGTGTACCGAAAAACAAACAAACAAAAAAACACTACAGAGTTTGGCATACGTCCTACCATATTTTAGTACATATTCACATTGTTTTTAAATAAACAGACTCATACTCTACACAAAGTGCTACGATACAGCTTCTCTTACATAATGGACAGTTTTTCAATGTCAGTACATATAGATCTACCTAATCCTTTCTGAAAACTGTATAATATAATTTGTACAAAGATACCATAACTTACCTCACCTATTCCCTACTGGTAGATGTGTAGATTATTTGCACTTTTAAAAATTATAAACAACACTGCAATAACACTCCTGGGTATACATCTTCAACACTTATCCAACTGAATCTTTCAGATAAATTTCTGTAAGTGGAATCAATTGGTCAAAGAACATGTAGTTTCCATTCTGATAAATACTGCCAAACTGATGACCTCCAGAAAGTTTATAAGAATGTATACTCTCACTACAGCATAAAGAGTACACATTTTCCATGCCTTTCCAAGCCTGTTATCATTTTAATCTTAGCCAACGTGAAAATAAAAGATGTTATTTATTGTTTGAACTTGCATTTCTACATTAATGAAGTATCTTTTAATATGTTTCGACAGCACTTTTTGTGTGAGTGTGGATAGGTTGGCTATTTATATGCCTTTTTTTTCCTATTTGGATGTTTGCTTTTTTCTAATTCAAATACAAGAGAGCTTCCTGATTGACAGATGATGCAAGTAGTTTTCCCAGGTTTCCATTTGTCTTGGATTTTTGTTAAAGGTGTTTTCGTCTTTATGTAGCTAAACAGCTCAATCTTTTCCCAAATGGTTTAAGAATACTTTGAGGGCTTCCCTGGTGGCGCAGTGGTTGAGAGTCCGCCTGCCAATGCAGGGTACACGGGTTCGTGCCCCGGTCTGGGAAGATCCCACATGCCGCGGAGCAGCTGGGCCCGTGAGCCACAGCCGCTGAGCCTGCGCGTCCAGAGCCTGTGCTCCACAACGGGAGAGGCGACAACAGTGAGAGGCCCGCGTACCGCAAAAAAAAAGAGAATACTTTGAAAATGAAAAGGATTCCTACTTTTCTCTCAATGGAGAAAAATATTTAATCCCAATTCCACAAATAAAAAAGCTAACCTAATGTTAAATTATTCAATCTGTGTTGATTGACATTATCATTTTTATTTCAATAGCTGTCTAATGTTTAACATTAAAACTTACACAAGGTAGAACCAGTGTACTCATCATGGGAGAAAGAAGACATGGAGGAAGAATGAACTCATGATTTTTAAATAAAATCTGCTGCTTAGCTCTGTCTGTTGAAAAGGGTCTAGAAGCAGTGACACTCCAGTAGCGACACCACCTAACATCCAGGACTTAATTTCTAAATATCATTCCCTAGTAAAAGGAATTAGGGCTCTCTGGACAAATGGCTGAATCCAGGGTAGGGACAGGGAAAGAACAAAGGGAACCTGGAATACACTGTGCCAGAAAGTAAGAAAGAGCTCAAAAACTGATGGGGATGTGTCAAAAGATACAGAGGCCAGCTTGAAAGGGATTCCACTGGCCAAATCAAAAATATATTTGAGCACCAAAATCAATAATGACAAGAATAGACTTTAACACATCAGATGAAAAAAGAATCCATGAGTCTGTACGGATACAAATAAGACAAACCAAATAAATAAGGAGAGGGAAGAGAAAAGAGAGAAACCTTACTTATGGTAGATGTCAAATAATAAATGTAGAAATAATGACAGAGTTAGATTACCTACCACTTTGCAGTCACTATGGTGGTAGTTTGTTCTGGTTAGAATTATCAGTGGCTACTACATCCCACTGGGTGCAAATATGTTGGAGAACAGGATATTTATAGTCTCAAAGTATCTCCCCACAGAGTACACATTAATTATAAAAGAACTAAAGATACCTTTACAGAGAGACAACTGATAGATATGACCTTAACCAAATAACCAATGTTAACATAACATCATCAATAATGGGACAAGCCAGCATCTTGTGCCTCCTGATGTGATACACCAAGGAGGGTATAACATCACTTACATAGTATTTCTACCAAAAATGTTTAATCCAAATCTGACCAGGAGGAAACAATCAGACAAAACTAAAGGAGAGGACATTCTACAAAACAACTGGCCTGAATTCTTCAAAAAGTGCCACTGTGACGAATGACTAAGAAAAGCTGAGAAACTGTTCTAGATTTTGAGACATGACACATGATTTTTGATCCTGGGATCAGGAAAAAAAAAAAAAAAAGAATTGCTGAGAGCACATTCTGGGAACTGATAAAATTTGAACATGGACTATATGTTAGATAAAACATTGTATCAATGTTGAATTTCCTAAATTTTGTTACTGCGTTGTAGTTATACAATGAATTATTCTTATTGTTAGAAGAGGGTCAGCAAACTTGTTCCGTAAAAAACAGACAGTACTTGGTCTCTGTTGCAGCCACTCAGCTCTGCCACTGTAGTGCAAAAGCAGCCATAGACAACATGTAAACACTCAAGCACAGCTGTGCCCCAATAAAACTTAACAGAAACAGACACAGGCTGTATTTGGCCAGACCCCTGTGTTTAGAGGTAAAGGGTCCTAACATGCACAACTTATTCTAAAAAAGTGCAGCAAAAATAAATAATATGTATTCAAGTATGTGTGTGTACATACACAGGCACACACACATAAAGTAACTATGTCTAGTTTAAAGGTTAAGAGGTATTCACTGTACTATTTTTCACTACTTTTCCATAGGCTTGAAATTTTCAAAATAGAAAGTTCAAAAATTACCTAAGGTAAGCAATATAGCCCTACTTAATCCTCTCAAATATTTTGTTTTTACTACCCATTTCTAATTTTATTACATTAAGATCACAATAATATAACTGTTCCATAAACCTAGGCACTATGAGATACTATAGTTAAGAGATATAAGAAATCTATCGCCCTCCTAAAGCATAAAGCCTCTAAATTAAGTTATATATAATTAGGATCACTGTCTAGAAACACTGCTCTCCATATACATCTAAGACTAATAACCTCCATGAAGGCAGTGATGCAGTTCCTTTTGCTCCTCAGTGTATCTCTAGACCGTAGGAAGGCTGCATGGTTCAGAGTAGGCACTAATAACATTTATGGAATTAAGAAATTAGTTGCATTGCTTAAACCAGACTCTTAAGAGACGCCAAACGATAAAGGATAAAGTTTTCTTTTCCTTTAATTTATTTCCATTGCCAACTTTCATTTGCATGTTTTTAAAGCTTTGTATTTATAAAAACCCAAGTTAAAATAAAATGTGTCCAATAATTTTCAACATTCAGGGCTCAATAAATAGTTATTATTAAGTAAATACTTATTCTTAAATTGACCTAAATACAGTGCCTGAATTTTGTGTTAGTTTATTCTAAAAATCAGGCGTTCTCAACTATTCTACAGTCCTATAAAAATTTACAAAATGTGAACTTTCACAATTTGCCACTTTCGAATAGGCCCTTCCTAACACCCCATGTAAAACATCACTAAGTTCTGAACTCTGTAAGGTACCTCCTGCGTACCTGAAAAGAAATTCACAGAGCCACAGTGCCCCTTCTCATTCCCTCAGACAAAGTGACCTCAAGCAGTGCTAACAAGGGCACCACCCTATTTTCTCCTACATTGCCACATTTCCTTTCTTAGTCAAAAATATTCACCCATATATTTAATTAGTTAGGTCTAACTGGTCCACACAGTAATCTTAATAACATTGGCAAAGTAAAACTGTTACTTTAGATTTTTTTTGACACTTTAGATTGTTAAAACATTAGTTATACAAAATAAGTCTTTTAAATAAAATTTATACAGTTATAAATTGATTATACCCACAGTTTAAAAAGAAAAAATATCCAAACTTAGGATTTCATTTTTTATTATAAAAGCGAATAAGTTGACCAGTAGAGGGCACTCACTTGAAAGGGGGGAGAAGAGTGGCCACAGTCTTGAAGAGAAATGGATGTACAAAATTGCTGTGTTGTACCTTGTTTTAAAAACAGAATGTTTTAACAGAACACTAGTGTAAGCTAATATAACACATTGTTAGTTTAGAAAATGTAAGGTTTAAATCTATATTATGTTTAAAAATCTAACATAAACGATATTCAGGGACTTGAGCCTCACAATTTATAGGACGTTTAAAGCTATATGTAACGCATAGTTTTGGGGTCTCAACCTCAGCACTGCTGACATTCTGGACCACGTGATTATTTTCTGGGGGGCCCTCCTGTGCACTGCAGGAGGAGTAACAGAACCCCAGCCTCTGCCCACTACAGAGGCCAGTAGCAGCCCCCTCTTCAAGCTGTGACAGCCAAAAACATCTCCAGATTTAGCCAAATGTCCCGAGGGGCAAAGTCACCACCTATTCCTTGTTAATAACTACTGATACATATGTTAAAAAACAAAACCAAAGAAACAGAAAAATAACAGCTTACAATATTAAACAGAGCTTTTCTTACACCACTCTTCAATACTGGTTTCGTATTACAAATTTTCTCTCTATAATTTAAATACCTTAATCAGCAATTCCATAATTAACGAGGAAAAAATTTTTAAAAGAGAAACTGATACATCTTGGTGAATAAACACTCCTCGGCTCAGAGCACTAAAGATGGAACAAATCAATCCAATTATGACTCCCTTCTTTCTTACTGACTAGAAAACTGTTTCATCAAAGAAAGGCATAATACTTGGACTGAATTAGAAATGTCACATTAACAGAAGCATACAGATGTCAATGAATTGGAGACTGGGAAAAAATACTTCTTTCTATGTCTATTTTTATATTGTATCCAGTAGATACTTGTTAGATATTTGCTAACTGACCAACTGACAGTTCTGATCTCTACTTCCATTTTTCTGCTTCCACCAAATTTTACCTTAGAAAACACATTTCAGAGAACATGTTTTTATAATGACATGATCTCCAAACTATAAAAACATATACTATTTCTAGCCTGGTACTGTGTTTGGGGACTGAGTTTTTAATAATCCTGCACCACTAACAAGGTATTTCGTTCTCTCTTGGAACTCTTCAGTGGGCTTCATAAAAGATAAAGGTAAAATCTTTTCAGAACAGAAGTAAAGGTGATCATCATGTGCAAATATAAAAATGCTCCATCTACGTGTCATACCTAATTCTATATCATATCTCTGCTATTAAGATGCCATTAGATAGTAGGCTAAGTTCAAATTTTGATATATTAATAATCTGAATCAGCCTCCAACACTAAATATTTTTAGCTTGAAGGCTAATTTTTCATTTTTAAAAAGCTATACAAGGGTGCAGTGGAAATTCCACTTAACTTGGTCTCAGAAAACTTAAAATTCCACCACTTGCTAGCTTAAGTATCCTTATGCAAGTTACAACCTCTCAGAGACCATTTTTATTGATAAAATGAAAGAAACAATGACCACCTTCCTTACCTGGCTCACAGTTTTGGGTTGGCCAAAAAGTTCACTCGGGTTTTTCCATAACATGAAAAACTCGAACGAACTTTTTGGTCGACCCAATATAAATCTCTGAAAATTCTAAACCACTAGAAAATATGTATTAGTTAATTAAAATTTTTTCCTAAACTTCTGTCCATTTGTTTAATGCAGAAAAACTGATGAGAACTCCAAATGTGCAAAGTCTATGACCTCTCTTATTTTCTCTGACCTACACTGTTCACCTACCAGAAACTTAACAGCAGTAGTGATACCCACTACCCTTCAACTTTTTACAAAATCGCCATGTCAGTATTTTTGTTTAACCACTTATGAAAATAAACTACTAAATTCTCTTGCTTTTCTTCTAGTTGAACTACACCAAGAATTCAATGTGTCAGTTCCCTCAGAGACTCACTGTAACTTGGGAGATAAGAGACAATCTCTGATAACCATTTCCCAGGTGGCTACACTAGTGACGGAATGTCAGTTTCAAAGTTCACAGGTAATCAATGCTTCCCTGGGTCAAGTTTCTGGTTTGGCAGAAATCATAATCAGAGTTAATGGGTCTGAGTTTATAAACTTTTTTTTACCTTCCCCCAAAATAAAGGATTGACTTTTAGTTTTATTTCTTTAAAATTTATATTGCACTTTAACAATTTTGACCAAAAGATTTCCTAACCTTTTTTTTTAATCACATTCTTATACATCATTCTTGACCTCTGATAGGAAACAGTGTGTAATGGAATTCTTCAGATTTTCAGAAAAGATGGAGGGCACTTCTGCTAAAATCAAAATCATATTCCAGAATCCCAGGAAAACTGCCATGCTTAACTTAAATTCTGTTAAAATGTCCTTTTACTTCCAATTTAAATGGTGGAGTATGACGAGTAACCTTGGCTTCAGAAATAGGTGAACTATTTAATCCTCCTCAAAGTAAAAAATAAACAAAACCATTAGCATTGAATTGACTTGCCAAGAGGAAATACAGAGAGACTATTACATAGGTGGTCCACTTCAGTTAGATTCTTCCCTTTTACTAATGCAAATTATTAAACTTGGAAGCCAAATGAAAGCTGCTTCTATGTTTAAATCAGATCTTTGTAAATAAGGGTTATTTCTTCATTTTTTTCCCTCCAGTACCAGAAATATTTGACATTTCCTTATGAACATTTCCTTGTCAATCCTCAAAGTTCTACACTGCATAAACATCTTCCCAAGGCCAACAATGCTCTCAGAACCTACCTAAGTGCAGTCAAGGTGTTTTTTTAAGACATTACACAGCACAATACCTTAACAGGGCATTTTTGACCTATTCTAGACCCTACAGCTTGGGACTCAGAGAAAGTTATGGGAAATTTTTCAGAGCTGATTAAAAAAACTGGTATATCAGATCTAGAAAAAAGCTAAGGGATTAGGATCGCTTACCCTGGGGTAAAGAAGTCTAAGAAATAATCTAATAACATAAATCTATTTCAAAGATGAGCTGATATTATGTTAAACTTCACAGGAAGATTCAGACTGTGCATGAAATATGCTAATAATTACATTCTGGAAATTAGTTAACAAGGACAGTTGTGTGCCATTCCCTCCTGCAGGTCTTTGGGATTAAATAAATCCTTATCTGCTTGAGATCATCTGAGTATAGTGCTGCCAGAAGGCAGTGGGAAACATACTACGTGACCTCTCAAGGTCTCTGCTAGGCCTTTATTCTATCATTTTGCTGTTGGCCATTCCTTTGGTACATTTTTATGAAACTGAAAAAGTCTGAAAATTATTCATTAATCAATTTGTAATAAAAAACAATTCTAACATTGTCTTGAATAAATTGAAAAAGGGCTGTAAAGCAAAGGTAAAGACTGGTGATGGTACTCTTACATATCACCTGATATACATATACATAAACGCAAAGAATGAGCTTTCTAAAATGCATCAGGTAGTTGTAGGTTCTCCACTACTTCAATGTGAAGAGAAAACATGAAAATACTACTAATTCAGTGTTTTTAATTCAATCATCAAATGATTACACTTCACCAGTATAAATCAACTCTATATGTGACATCAAAATACCAAAAAAAATACCAAAACCCCATAAAAATAGGCACATTAAAAAAAAAAAAAAAGACTGTTAGATATGTCTCATCTTACAGATAAGATGTAAATTCACATTTTCACCCTGTGAGAAAACTCTAAAATACACTTCCAATCCAAATGCACATACACTAACACGGAGTGAACGTCACAGATAGTATTATTGCCCTGAGAGAAAACAGGCTGGTGTCTCATATATCAGAGTAATGCCTTGAAATCCAAGTACATTTTAGATAACTTAATAAAAGTATTATCAGTATAACTACCTTGTGATGAGTAGTCACAGAAAATGATCAGAAAAACCTTTTTTTGTACCCAAAGGATGGGCCTGCACAAATCAATATGCATATGAAAACAAGATTTACCTCTATCGTAGGATCATATTCATCCACAAAGTGATTCTGAATTAGCTGTATCGTCAAGGCACTCTTGCCTACGCCACCAGCTCCAACTACCACAAGTTTATATTCAGTCATTTTCAGCAGGCCTTATGACAAAAATGGAAATGTGACTCAATTAGAACGTGTGCCACACGTGAGGTTAATATAACCCAAACACTCTTATCAATACCTCTTAACACAAGTTCACCTTTACATGGAACATTATTTCAAAATACCTCACAAAATTCAATGACAAAACTCCGGATGACTACAGATGTGTATTGGTAATGAATTGTACTTCGTTGACAAACTCCTCCATCAGCATTTGAGAAAAACTCATTCGGAGTACATAGTTCTTTTACCTTGGATTCAGGTGGCTCCATCTCAAGAGCCCGTCTGCTCTTCGACAGCAGGTAATGGCTCTCGAAGGAGCAGGCCATGACTTCACTCAGTACAAGTGTCAAGCACACTGCTCTATACCCTGAGGACACACCCCCACAAAACTTGCTGACAGCTATCGCCACAGTATTCCTCATCGACTCAGGCCCCTAAGAGTTACAGTGGATATGCCAGAGTGCCTCTGTTGGGGCCAACAGCTACAGAAAACTTTTAAAAAGCATCATCATAGTAGTTCTCCTGGACAGTTAGCAAGAATCAGATGGGGGTGGGGGGAGGACTGTCAAATAAAGCTGGACAGTACACTGGGAAAATAAAAACTGAGATGCCAAAGCAGATAAGGACGATACCTGGTAACATTTTAATCTGTACATTATCTGCTGGGGAAAATAACGGTGTAAAAACTAAGAGAACTTTGAGAATTTTTAACTAACTATTCAGTACAGATGATGTGATCATCAATCACAATCTATAATGCTGTATCAGTGCTGAAAAAGAGCACTTTGCACAAGAAAAATATAATTATATAATATTTAAAGACAAGCACACTTTTAATGAGAATTTTTAAAAGATGTATTTCTCAGTAATCCACATGACTTTTATTCTCTGCTTCTCATACATCATCTCCCAACAGTAGCAATAAATATCGACAACTTGTAAGGTTAACGGAGCCAAGACAGAAAATAATTTTTTAGTCAGCTGTTTCAAACTTTCTGAAATGAAAATGAATTTATTTACTTTAATCTCCTTTCCCTCAATAACTACATGATATTACTACAAATAAGTAGTGAACTGAAGAAAGAATGGCAGTCAATGAACAATAATTTATTACAGGGTAAGTAGCTCAAAATTAATGAATGTACAGATATTGTATATAAACACTATATACATGCAGCATCCTATTTACCGAAGACCAAGAATTATCCCAATAGGCACCTCACCACCCGACCCCCCAAAAAGTAATATGTTTTTCCAAGTGATAACATACTAACTACCTCTTCACGCTATTCCTGAACCTACTCACAGAGAGCAGACAGGCCAGACAACTGTCGTATCACAGTTCCTCCCTGGCCTGCTCTGCGGCACCTAGCCTTGTCTAGGGCCACCACAAACATGTATCACATCCTGTTTGCTCCCCCTTTTCATTCCTAATATTGACCACAGCAAATGGGATAGGTGAGGATAATCTCACCAAAATGTATCCTCTAGTTCCCTGCCCAGCCCACCCCTCCAATAAAATTTGGATAGCCCAGAACAGTAGCTCTCAAAATGTGTTCCAGGAACCCATTAGGGTTCCTAAGACTTTGGGAGAGGGCCCAAGAGGTCAAAAACTGGTTTCACGATAATGCTATGATGTGATTTACCCTTTCCACTCTTATTCGCTCACAAGTGTACAGTAGAAATTTCCAGATGTGTGATAATAGATTGAATACAGAAGCAGATGTGAGGATCCAGCTGTCTACTAAACCATATAATTAGAGATTTGCAAAAGTGCAAAACAATGCCACTCTTCTCACAATTTTTGTGTTTGTTCTGGAAAAGTTACTTTTCATTAAAAATTCTACTTCCGTTACCAAGTAATGGGCTTATTATTTCTTTTTTCAATGAATTAATATTTTTTTAATTCTCAATTTTAATTTCTATTGTGCTAAATATTGACACACTCCAAATTGGGATCTTCAATAACTTTTAAGAGTGTAAAGGGGTCCAGATCCTTATGACCAGTAAGTTTGCTAGTCTAAGAGAGACTGTGGACAAATACTGGATTAGAGCTTAGTTGCACATACATGTGTGAATTCTGAAAGACACACACCTTCTGGTCTACTTCTTTACAATGGTTATTTCTGAAAAAAATCTTTGACTTGGATTTCAAAAATCAAGTAACATTTAAACCCACTAGAGAGAACTGGGTTCCCAAAGAAGATCAATAGGCCAGAAGGAGCCCCCTCACCCAAAGCTACAAAAGCTACAAAAGCTAGCAAGCGGTGTAACTGGGAACAGGACAGTCTGTTCAGGAAAAGAATTTTCACTTTGTCATAAAACAAAATGAATTATCATTTCATCTACTACCTCTTAAAACCAAGAATGCCTGTGGATGGATACAGTCTAAAGTAAACAGTATTGTTATCAACCATATTTGTCATCTCTAGTCTATTACACGCCCGAGTCAGCATTTTGGACCTTAGTCACCTAAGAATGACATCACTCACAAGGTTGATTCTGAGATGATTATGAACAGACTTTTTTCCCTTTGTGATTTCTTTTTGAATGATTTTTTCCATTACAAATGTAACATGTATATTGTGTAAAAAATTAGAAAATACCTTTCTGTTCTTAACCCCTTATTTTGGTGGATATCAAGATTTAAGAAGGCTACTTGAAGACTTCAACTACAACATGCACATGCCTAAGAGTATTTCAGGCAGTTGGCTGGCAGATTGCTACAATTAACTCCTCTGGTAGGTCAGTTAAAAAAAAAAATTGTGTGACAGCCGTTTAGGAGTACGGTAATAACTCCTGGGATGGGGGTCAAATATGTACGCATAAGGGTAATACAGGAGAGATGGTGGAAAAGACAACAACAGGCAAATTAAACTTCAAATACAATTCTAGCTATTGCTGTCTACACTCAACTAGCAAGGAAAAAGCCCTGCTTCTGCTCTGCGGGTTTGCTGCGTGTGTTTTAACTTGACAAAGCAAAACAGACCTTCTGGGATTAACTTTTTCTTTTTTACTAAGTACAGGCTTTATGTTGTAGGGTGTTGGCCACCTGTTCTTCCACCACCATCTCTACCTCCACCTCCTCCTTTGTGGCCACAGCAATGTCACAGCCCATACATGGGGGAGGGGAGCAGTCAGGAACTCGGCTGCAGATGCATTTTTTTCCAAACACAATAACCTCAAACAGTGGTCTCTAAGCACTTTCCTCTGCGCTTCCAAAACGCGACCTCCCCTATTACTCATATATCCCCCTACACACTGAAAAAAGGACCACAAGCCGTCCAGTCCGCGCTCGAGGGAGAAGTTTATACCCTCGTCCTAGAGATGCGAGATGCAGCACAGAAGGCAGTAACCGAGGCAGCCGGGTGCTGGGAAGGGAGGAAGAGGTGCGGGAGCGAAGGGAGAGACAGGGAGAGGGAAGGACGGCGAGGGGGATGGGAGGCTGGAGCGCAGCGGGAGTAACCTCCACCGCACCCGACCGCCCCGAGGGGCGGCCCGCCCGGCCCGCGAGTTTCACCCCGGCCGCCTCCAGCCGCGACTCTCGGGGAGGAGGAAGGAAGGGGTTCCCCGTCCAGGAAGCAGCACCAGCGGCGGCCGCCTCCAGCCTCACCCTCCTCAGCCCCGCACCGCCCATTCCTCATTCCCCGCGTCGCCGCGTCCCCGCGTCTACCCCGGCAGACCCCCCCCCACCCCGTCCGCCCGCCCGGGCCCCGCGCCCGCGCCCCCTCCCCGCTCCTCCGGGGACCCCCAATTCATTCACTCGTCGCCGGCCCCACCCGGCGCCGGAGAGGAGGGTCGGGACCCCGGTAGGGGCCAGGAGGGGTGGTCCGCTCCGTACCTCTCTCCCGCACCTGGGAGCCGCCGAGCCTCTGGCCCCCGCCGCCGCCTTCAGTGCCTGCGCCGCGCTCTCTCCCCGTCCGAAATGGCGGGGGCCGGGAGTACTGGCCGAGCCGCCGCCGCCACCGCCGCCGCCGCCGCCGCCGCCGCCGCCGCCACCGCCGCCGCTGTGCCTCCGCCGCCGCGGCCGCCGCCTAGGGAAATCGAGCTCCGAGAGCACCGATGAGTTCGGGGCCGGGCGGCCGCAGAGGGCAGTGCTATCGATGCGCTCGGTGCTCGATTCCTCTCCAGAAGAGAGTGCGGGGAGGGAGCGGCTGAGGGCGGTGTGGGAAGAGGGAAGAGCGAGCCTGCGAGCGCTGCCGGGGAGAGGGAGGGGGCCGGGCCCGGCCGTGGAGGGGGCGGACCAGGTCGGCGGAGGAGGGGCGGGGGCCGGGCCGGCGGAGGAAGCAGTCGGCCGGGGCGGTGGAGGGCTGGGGGCGCACGGCCGGCGAAGGTGGGGCGGTTCTGGGCGGTGCCTCGGCGCGCGCGGGTGGGCGGGAGGGGGCAGCGGCGGACCCACGCGGGACCCGCCCCCAGGCTTCATCTGCAGCGCCCAGCTCATAGTCGCAGGTTCGGACCCGGGACGCCGCACGCTGCGCTCCGCGCACCCAGGAGACGCCACAGGCACCCCACCGCCCCTCTCGGGTCCACACGGTGGAGCTGCGAAGATCCCGCCACCCCTGGGGTCGGCCTACACTTGGGCACATTCATTTACTATCATTTACTGCAAGTAAATAAACATGCAGTCACCCAAAGTGGGAGGCGACCTGGGTGATTTACGGAGAGACCTGGCCGCCAGTTCCCCGACCCGGGGCTTTCTGAGCACGCCTTGGTGAATACCATTCTCCACACTCTGGGGCTGGGAACCTAGCCCCAGGCCCAGACAAACGCGACAAAGCCTTTCATCACTAATTAAGGGGGAGGGGGTCTGTTGTTTTTCGTTGTTGTTTTTATGGATATTTCGAAGCCATCAAGGGTCACTCAAAACGACGACCTCAAATGTACCTATTGCCCCTGACAGCACAAGTAGGCGACAGACTATTTTTAAATAGAAGTGCCCTTAATAGTCTAGACCTGAGGAGAATCATTCAAACATTAATTAGAAGACAGATTAATCACTTAACGTTCAGGGAGTTAACACATTAAACAATGGAACCATTAAAACTGCTAGCATGCCCAGAGCCTGCGTTGATAAACTATCTAGCAAGGTTTGGGGGAGTTTTCTTCTAAAGATTGAGGCCTGGCAGACCAGCGCCTATACCTAATAGGACCACCCATCTGAGTCTCTACTTGCAGTTCTGTCCCTCTACTCCGCCTCATAGAACAGGAAGAATAACACAGTTATGTTAAATCCCAACTAGTAAGTCTGTTAACCTAGGCCTGACACCAACTGTCCCCTTTTCTTCCTACCCCTTATGTGGGCTGTACTCTGCAAGGCTGAGTCCTGCCTCCCCCTTCTGGCCCTTGGTACCAGGTGGAAGAGGCAGAAGAGAGGAGGTGGAAACAGGGAAGGGAAAAGAATATACCTGCTCTAGTTCAGGTAGATGCTAAACGTTTTGCACATATCATCTTATTTAATCATCACAACAACCTCATGAAGTCCGATGCTTTTCTCTAGTTTACACAAGAGGAAACAAATTTAGAGAGGTTAGAAATGGGGCCCAAGTTCACACAGCTGAAAGGAAGTATCCTTCATGTCAGATCGCGTTTGCTCCTCTGCTTCCCACTCAGAGGGGCTCCCATCCTGCTGAATATAAAAGAATGCATCTTCTCCAGGTTCTCCATGGGCTTAAATTGTTTGACACCCCTGCCTCCTTTCCTCTCTGAGCTCTTACCCAATAGTCCACCTTCCTCACTTCCAGACTTACATGCTGGTTCCTGGCTGTTCCTTGAAAATGCAGGCAGGCTTCTGCAGGGAATTTGCACGTGCTACTTCTGTATATGGAACACACTGTATATCCACAAAGCTTCCTTTGACACTTACTTATAAATCGTTGTTCAAATGTCTTCTTCTAATGAGTTTCCCAAAAGATCATCTGATATTGCATCTCTCCCTCCTCCAAAATCCTCTCTCTCTTCCTGGTTTTTTTTTTGTTGTTTTTTTTGCGGTACGCGGGCCTCTCACTGTTGTGGCCTCTCCCATTGCAGAGCACAGGCTCCGGACACACAGGCTTAGCGGCCATGGCTCACGGGCCCAGCCGCTCCGCGGCATTTGGGATCTTCCCGGACCGTGTCCCCTGCAACGGCAGGCGGACTCTCAACCACTGCGCCACCAGGGAAGCCCCCTCTCTTCCTGTTTTTCTCCAGAGCACTTATCACCTTCTAATATACCATATAGCTTACTTATTTTGTTTTCTTGTCTCTTTCCCGTCAGAATATAAGCTCCATAAGGGCAGGGATTTTTGTCTGTTTACTTACTGCTACAAACACAATAGGCACTCAGTAAATGTATGGAATGTTGAATGAGTGAAGTTATGTACCCTGCTTCAGAACTGTGTGAATCTAAATCCTTCCTTAGACACAATGCCTTAAAGTCTCTGTAATCTCTCTGTTCACCTTCTTACAAAATCTGCCTTTAAACTCACCCACATCACTTTCTGATAAACCACACCCTAGGGAGTCTAGAAAAGTCTGCACATAATGGACACAGTTTTTGTTAAGTGAATGAATTTGCACTTATGTGTACGTTGCTTTGTAGTCACTCTTCAATGTAAATCACAGATTTATTTTGTCCAACTTCAAGTACATGATAAGCTCTTGTTTTCTCTGACAGCTGCTAATACAATGTTCTCCCTGTAGCTGGTGCTCCATAAATCTTAAAAGGACTGTAATATAGAAGAGGGAAAAGCTTCATATAGCACTTTTATGCTGAGTGTGAAAATTCTGGCATTAGCAGAGACCTAATCGTCCACGTGTCTCAGTTATCATCTGGGTTCAGGATTGCCAAAACAGACCTGTATCCCACTCTCTGTTCTGTGCACTCTACACCCCTGCCTCACCTCACACACTTTCTCTCTTCTTCCTTTTCTCACCTACAGTAATGGATACACATGCAGGACAAGCCTTTCCACCATTTGGTCCCGAGCGCTCTCTCAGAGCAAGCATCCTTCTCCCCCACACTCTTTCCTTGACCCAGGGCTTAGAGCAGTGGGTCTCAAGAGAAAGCACTTCATGAATCACCAGGCATACTTACAAAAATGCAAGTTCCTAGGCCCCTGATCCAGATATTCCATTCAGTTGGTCTAAGGTGAACTGGAAATCTTCATTTTTAACCAGGTGATCCTAAGGTGGTGGTTGGCAGTCTGGACATTGAGAAACTCTGATCTAGTTACTCAGATTCCTCTCTCCTTGGCAGCTGCACTTTCTGCTAGCTTTGGGGATTTCTATTCCTCAAGCCCAGTGGCTGCATTGAATAGCCTTGCTGGCTCTCCCTTTCTTTGCCCTCCTCAAGGACAAGTGCACAGGCCGGCACGGTGATCGCAATGGGAAAAGAGAGAGGGAATAACAAAAAATATAAACTTGGGGCTTCCAGACTTGCTCTAAGATGTAACTGAAGTTTCTACCCTCTACTGTTATACTCTTCTGGGAAGGCAGCCACGTATACACATGCACACACACACATCCTTTTGATCTTGCTTAATGAAGATCATACTACCCTTTTCTTCACGGGATACCCTGTGATATAATCAAAGCCAAAACAACAGGAATACCCTTGTGTTAATTGGGCTTTTATGAGATATAAAATGCCAGGACATGTTCAGAACACTGCAAATGCTGAGGGTTTATTTAAAGGAAGTTAGGAAACTTTAGAAAACTGTATCCTATCATCAGCCAGAACTCCTGTCCATTCCGGGAATCCACTGCAGTTCCTGTGATCCAACAACAGGCTCCAGTGCCTTGGTCAGCCCCTCATTAACAAGCATCCGTTGCCTATACTCTAGTAACTTTGCCATTCTCCCGAGAATCAGCGCCCCCCTGCTTCTTTCTCGTACAGTCTCCGCTTCTACTGCTACCTCTGCTTCTAGTGACCACTCGCTGTGAGTTGCCTTTAAAACATCCCAAGAGAGAGGATCTGAATGCATGTCATTCATTATTCAATAGGGAGGGCCTTTATGGGACACAGTTTTCCTGATGGGCCCACCTGATTGGTGGCTGGCCTTCTTTATGTCTGCTTAGAGACTGTTGCCTTTGTTTGGGTGCCAATCCTGGATCCAGACAATGGTGGCCAAGCAGCAGGACACAGAGCAGGGAAAGTTAAACAGGAGGAACCACCTAGGGATGCTCTCATGGACCCTCCATCAGTTTTCTCAGGTGGGAAATTTGTACCGCTGAAGAGGTGCTATTGAATTCACTTACCCAGCACATAGTCTCCTCTGGACACTTATTTCATTAGACTTTTGTGTTCCTCTTTGACATATCTTTTTTCTCCACTAGGTTGTTAATTTCTCAAAGTCCCTGCCCCATTTAACTCTACATCCTCTAGCACATAGTAGGGCCTCTATTTCTTGTAGTGAATGAAATTATAACAAAACTTCAGCCCTGTCTCTACACAGTTACTTCATCTTCTCTAGCTAATTTCCCATATCATTTCTAAATGAATATCCAGTTATCATCTCAAATGCCTGTCCAAACCAAAATTCCCCATCTTATTCCCCAAATGAATTCCCTCTCCCAATTTTTTCCATCTCACTTATCACTCTCATGATCCTTCAGAACATTTAGATTTGAAAACTTAATGTTTAACCCATTCTGCATGCAAGTTCCTTGTAGTGATACTTCCTAGTGTTTTCTCATATCTGCCTCTTCTACATTCCTTCCTTCACACCTGTGTTTCTAGAACGGCTTCCTTAGGACTCCCCTACCTCCTGTCTTTCTTCTTTTCAGTTCAGGTGCTGTTGCCAAGTGAATCGTCCTTACACATGTCTTTCATCATCATCAAACATTTACTCTGCACCTACTGCATAGAGGCTGCACTCATACAGATTACATATTTTAGAAGTGCAAGGAGTTACTAGCTAAGTTCCTAATGAATACCTAAAGACTGATAATTACCTTAGAAAATTAGAGAGGGAAATGATCACTGGCCCCAGCTAAGCCTTCACTAAGACTAAATCTTGCTGATACATCTTTAATAACTGCATCAAGTCCAAATCTTTGGCTCCCAGCTTTATATAGCACATGTGGTCCAGCACCATCCTGTCCTGCGATTTCGTCCCCCACCTTTTCCCAAAGCAGATGCCTTCCACTCCTCAGGCAAATCTCCACTCTGTGCCACAAAGCTAGGATATTATGTCTTTGCTCCTTTTTTTCACCAGGTACCTTTTTGCCCTTCTCTTTGCTAAAATTCTCTCTCTTTCAAGATCTAGAACGAGTCCTTCCTTCTTTTTGAAAGCTTTCTTAATGATGCCATCTCTTTTCATCTCTCTCTCTGTCTCTATTATTTCATATGGGTTAATCATCACCCCACGGAAATTCTAAAATCCCAGAGGCTGGGGACGTGTGTATGCATATGGCTGATTCGCTTTGGTGTACAACAGAAACTAACACAGTATTGTGAAGTAATTATACTCCAATAAAGATCTATAAAAGAAAATAAATAAAAAAATAAAATAAAATCCCAGAGGCAAGAACCATAACTTAGGTGTGTGACCCCACCCACTCATACAAGCCTAGTTCGCTGCAATTACTCAATAACTACATGAATACGTATAACGCTGTTATCAGCAAGGTAAACATGAAGAAAGCAATGTTTGAGGAAGATTACAATGGCAGCTAAAGACAGAAAAGATTAGAAGGAAAAAAGACCTCAGGTAAGGTGTTTGTGGATGGTATAACAGTACCCAGTGAGAGTGGGAATGGTGCACTGGCTGGATTTGGTGAATCAAATTGGTGAATCTCTTCAAACTTTGTGTTTAAGAATGGAGCGGTGACATAAGAACTACCATTTGTTAAACTCCTCCTACAAGCCAGACAAGTTTTATATACTCGTTAAAACAAAGAGCACATCTGTCCCATATCTCTCCACTTCTGTTCCTCACTGCGACCCCTGTAGTCCAAGTCCCCCATCCAGGGGGACAAGTCATCTGCTAATGGGTCTCCCAGCTGCTACTCTTTCTCCTCTGGAATCATGTCCCATAGTTGAGCAGCCAGACTGATGCTTTTCAAAATGCAAATTGAATCATGTGACCAGCTCAAGTTCTCCAAAGATTTTTTATTGTACTCAGAATAAAATTCAAAATCCTTCAAATGTTTCATGAGGTAGTTTCTACCTATTTTGGGTCACACCACGCATGGCCCTTCTCCTCAGTAGGCTCCAACTACACTAGCCATCTCTTCCTTCCCCACAGGTATCAAGCTCATTTCCTCCCCAGGGCCTGGTTCCTGCCTTCTCCTGCCAGAGAGCCTCGGCCTGTCTTTCAGGTGTCAGCTTAACACCACCACTTCAGCGAGAGATTCTCCCACACCGGGTCCAGATCAGCACTCCCCACCCTGTTCCCTTACTTCTGCCCTCCAACTAATCCCTCTTTAGCACAGTGGCCTGTTTTATTCCTTTACTTAGCACTTACATCTGAAATTATCTTGGTCATTTGTTTGCTTGTCTGTTCCTCCCCTGAAATATAAATTTCATGAGCCCGAGACCACTGAATCCTCAACGCCCAGAGAGAGCTTAGTGCATAGTTGGCACTTAATAAAGGTTTGCTGCTAAGTTGCTCTAAAGAAAATATAAGAACTAATCATCCACTCTAAGTGAGGTCTTTGCAAGTTAAAGTCTCTTGCTTTTATTTCTGTCTACCTAATGCAATAAGACTTTATTGAATGCTTGTTTTGTTTTTAAGAAAATTAGAAATCAGAGGTATATTTTAAAATTGCTTCCTTTTAATTCCCCAAGGAGGTGCTCATTGGATGACCTATTGATTATAAGCTTGATTTTCCTACTTCCCGTCTCTCCTCCTTAATCAGTTATTAGATAAGTTGTAAGTTTCTTCTGTTCCATTTGTGGTAATATGCATTCAACAGAGCTTTACTTGTACACATCAATTTAACATTCTGGAGTCTAGGGGTATTAACCCTTTGGGACCAGGTGTTTAATTCAGTATCCATATGTCCTCAGTTGAAAGAAGCAAGTCACTTTTTTTTTTTGCTAAATTCTTCTAGTCTCTGTGGAAGATTATTTGCCTTGTCAAATATCCAGTGAAAATAACTATGTTTCTAAAAGTAGTGAGAAGAGTAGCATTGTTTTAACGTGTTTGCAAATCTCTTAAATGTCTGGCTTAACAGAAGAAGCTAGATTCTCATATCTGCTCATGCATTCTCTGTTTAGACATGACAGGTAGCATCTAGCAAACTCCACTATACACTCATAAGAGAAATGAAAGTGAGAAAAGAAAGCAACATCTAGGTATTGTTACGAATATAGGTTTGACCTTGCAGAACACCCAAAAAGGTCCTGGAACCTCCAGGGGTACCTGGGCCACACTTTGAGAACTACTGTTCAAAAGAACTCTTTCTTAAATTTTTGCTAGTAAAACAGGGTCAAATTTAATAAAGACCAATGCAATGGTTAGCTTTTATAAAGTTATTGTTTTACTTCTCAGAACAGGCTCTCTAATACAGTCCATATTAGATGGCATCTACTGATAATGGTACGTGGGAGAAATTATCGCTAAGATAATATACAAAGGTAAAACAGAGGCCTCAAATAATGTACTTCTTGCAATAATTGAAAACTTGCTTTTAGGCCAGTTTTGTGTTCTTCAGGATCTTGAAGCCCTTTACAGATGTTAATTAATTTAACTTCCCAGGTCACCAAGGAAATGTTTCCAAATATAATTTTTGTGCATTTTGCAGACAGTTTAACTGACAAACAGGGTAGCAGGGCTTGTCCTGGCTTGAAGGAAAGCTGTAAACAAAAACAAAGAATTTATCATCTACCTATTGTGACTATAAATGCACTATATGTTCCCCGGGTTGTTTTAATTTACCAGGTTTGTCAGGAGTATGGATAATGTCGTTATAATGGAAGTGTCTATGTCTCAACAATACTTGACTTTTTTTATTTCCTTCTTTCCTTCCTTTCTTATTTTTTTGAAAAAATACCAAAACTATGAAACTTCTCAGACACTAAATCTTAGCCCAGCTCCATAAAGTACCTTGGCCTTCTAGAAGTCATCAATTAAGTGACTTCAGACTCTTACTGTATCCCATCCACTGATGTTTGTCAGTCACAACAAAATCTTGTCACTGCTCCATTGAACACCTCCAATAGCTTACCGTCTCATTCAAAAGCAGAACCCTCAAAATGACCCCTGAGAGACCGCCTTCCCTTCCTAATGGTGTGTCTTCCTCCTCTTTTGTTGCTACACTGGCCTCCTCTTGTTCCCTGGACAGATCAACAGATGCTCACCTCAGAGCTTTTGCACTTGCTGTTCCTGCTACCTGGGAGGCTCCTTCCCTCAAATCACCCCATGATTCACTCCCTCATTTCCTTCAGGTCTTTGCTGAAATACCACTTTCTCAGTGAGGTCCCTGACCACCCAATTTAAAAATGCAACTTCCACTTCAGAACTGTCTCTTTTCTTTATTTGCATTTCTTTTCTCCATAGAACTTATCACCATCTGTCATACAGTATGTCTCACTTACGTATTTGTTCATGATCTGTCTTCCCCCAACTAGAGACTAAGCTATACATGAGCTAGGATTTGTGTCTGTTCTATTCACTGTTGAATTCCCACCACTAGAACACAGAGTAGACACTCAAAAAATATCTGTTGAGTAAAAAAACAAATGAACTTTGACGTGTGTCAGAATGGTAAGAATGGGACCAACCACAAAAATACACTAAAATATAATAAATATGTATTTCCAGAAAACCATCCTGAAACAAGCTATTACATCAACAAATGAGGACTAATGGACACTCCACTCAATTGTTTCTCCTGGCTTCAGAACGTTGTACAGCTTGTATCATTTTTTAAAAGTTAATGGTAGGACTACCCAAATGAATTCTTTAATAGATAAAATTGTAAGTGGTGTGTAAATTCTCCTCATGATTTTGATGAGAGAAGGTACTCTACCTTTGAACATATGTTGAGTATTTCTTGTTCTTCTCTTTGTGGTTTAGATTACTTATTAGCCTGATATAAGTTTCATGAAAACAAATCAAAATGAACTGATAACCAATCTAATTTTCTAAGTGAAAATTCGTTGTGATTAAATATGCTTACGTATATAATCAAAGCGCAAGTTCCATACAAGTGTATGTAATTGTTGACAGAGTTTGAAAAAATTGAAGTTCAGAAAACAGAGGTAAAAATGAAAAAAATATAAGAGTCTATGTCTAGTTAAGACTGAGAAGGTGCACACGTCCGGATGGTGTGGGAGTATGCTTTGTGTGTGCTTTAATCACACTGAGTAATGCTTACTGGTGACGGCGTCATCAAGGCCTGCAGCTGTCAACTAAGCAAGGTGTTGAGATGATTTAGTTGTGAGAATATCGCAAGTCATTTGTAACTAATATTAAGATATTTCATTCTTGAGTTGGCTTTAAAAAATTTAATTCACGTTCAGCGTTATCCCTAGCACATGCTTCTCAAGCTGACTTGAATTCTCATGTGCTTCCTTGCGTAGGAGTTGCAGCTAGTTCCCGTGGGAGTATATGATGAATGCGATGATCTTCAATCGTTTCTGTCTCAGAGAGAAAACATAGAGAATCAACGGTCTGGTTCTTTTTCTAAGGAAAAGCAGAAATCCTGCAAAATAAAGAAAAAGGAGAAAGAAAAGAAAAGCTTTGATGCCATTATCAATATACTGTTGGGCCGTCTTTTTCAAATATTTCTTGAATAGAACACTTGAAAACCATTCATCATGAGCTTGTTTTCAGATGGTTAAGGGCAGGCTGCTGTGATTCATGTAAGTTCACAGGGTGAAATGTAAGTCTGTAAAATCCTAAACGGTGTCATGTTATGCACTGAGACATTAACATATGAAACTCAACGTCCAAAGGTTGAGATTGCTTTTGGTTTTCTTTCAAACCTAAGAATTCTCAGAGCATCTGAGAAAAAAAACATTACTTTGTAAAAGGATTTGGGACTGGTTAGGTTCAGAAACATCTCTACCCGAAATAGTAAACAGTGTGTGGAGTGGTTTTTATTTTTCCTTATGTGCTGTGGAAGAAACAAGCTGTTATGGAATTTTGCATCTTATCTTATTTCTATAAATTAAAGAAAGATGTGTAGTATTGCTGTGGTACTGACTTACCATAAAGAGCTGGAATAAATAAATAATGAGGATGCCTATAAATGCAAGACATTTACACAAATAGTAAATTGTAACACTGGAAAGTATATAGTTTTGCATTGATGATAATCCCCATTACCTTTCACCAGGGCTTTTGTGCTGGGTTCTTATCTTGCCCCACCCCTGCCCCCGTACGCTATGATTTTTTTTCCCTCTTTAAATCCACTTCCTATGCTATTTTCAGATTAATCCACTTGAAGCACGATGCTGACATCCCTCCCTCGTTTAGAAATCATGATTGCCTACAGCACAGATACCTACAGAATAAAGTTCAAATCTGAATCCACTTTTCCAACCTCATTTCCCACTAGTATCCTCCTTCAGGTGCTTTATTAGAAGCTAAACTTCCTTACTTCCCTACTTTTCCTGCCACTAAGAATTTGTCTGCTGACTGGAATTCTTATTTTCATGTCTGAATTCTCTCTAATCCTCAAACAGGAGCGAAAACCGGTTCTAATGGGGGAGGAGTAGAGACCCAGGTGTAAGAACTCTTCCTTGGGTTTATGGGGCAGTGAATAAAGTCGGCCCCCCATATCCATGGCTTCTGCACCTGCAGCTTCAACTAAGCTCGGATTGAAAATATTTGAGAAAAAAATTTTGGAAAGTTCTCAGAAGCAAAACTTGAATTTGCCTCATATGCAGCAAGTATTTGCACAGCATTTACATTGTATTAGGTATTATAAGTAATCGAGGGGTGATTTAAAGTATATGGGAGGATATGTGTAGGTTATATGCAAATCCTATGCCCTCTTACACAAGGGACTTGAGCATCCTCGCATTTTGGTATCTGCAGGGGTCCTGGAGCCAATCCCCATAGATGCTGAGGGACCACTGTACCTTCAAATGGTGCAACCCTTTAACTGCTCTTTTCCTAATGTCCTCTCCAATGTATTTTCATCTTGCCCTTAAAAACTTTCACGACAACATAATAAGTTTAAAACCATTTAAAAGTCCCATTTTTAGAGAATATGTTTGGAGCAGCAGTCCCTCCCTCATTCCCAATGAGGCACCCTCTGACTTCAAAGCTCTGTTCAGATGACACTGACTCCATAAAAGCTTGTCTCTGATTCTCTTAGCAAGGAGTAATTTCCACTCTTCTCAACTCTCATTATACTGTATCCACTTCTTTTATTCAATATCTGTGGGGACTTCTAGGTGGCTGGTGCCCAAACTACAAGGTAAGAATGATCCTACTGCTAAGTATTTCATTTAACCCTTTGACCCTCCCGTGTTTTTGTGGTGTTAGGAGGGTCTTTTCAGTGTGCAAGGAATAGCCACACCCAGGTTATCCCCTAATTGATAGAAATACATTGTGAGGGACTTCCCTGGTGGCCCAGTGGTTAAGAATCTGCCTGCCGATGCAGGGGACACGGGTTAGATCCCTGGTCGGCGAAGATCCCACATGCCACGGAGCAACTAAGCCCATGAGCCACAACTACTGAGGCTGCATTCTAGAGCTTGTGAGCCACAATTACTGAGCCCGCAAGCCACAACTACTGAGCCCGTGCTCCGCAACGAGAAGCCACTGCAATGAGAAGCCTGTGCACTGCAACGAAGAGTAGCCCCTGCTCACCGCAACTAGAGAAAGCCCACGCAGAACAACGAAGACCCAAGGCAGCCAAAAATAAATTAATTAATTAAATTAATTTATTTTTTAAAAAAGAATACATTGTAAAACTCTGTAGGGAAGTAAGAAAAAGAACCACAGTCTCTACACTCAAATCAATGGAGAGGCTGAACCCAGGGCATAGCAATGCTCTGGACCCTCTAGGCTCAGAAGAAGCTCTAGCGATCAGCTCAGCTAGCTGTCCCCATTCTAACTCAAGTAGCACATCATTGCTTGCTCCTTATTCTAGCTTTCTGCTGTCACAATGACAGTGACCATTTATCTCTACTTCTTCAACTTCAGCCACATTAACTTCTGGAAGGTGAACTTAATCAAGCTGGCTGGTGAGGGACTCACCAATTTTGGACTCCTGTCTTGGGCAGAGCTTGTGCCCCAGACCGCTTCTGGAATTTGGTGTTGGTCTCAAATCCAATCTTCAAAGCATTGGGATGCATCATGTATATCTAAAGTAACAATTTTCAGCTCTTTTTCTTTGAAGTTGGCTATGAATATATCAGACAACAGAAGCTTCACACCAGACATACCTTTATTATAGCTGGTTGTAATGTTTCATATCTCCTAGTTGGATTGCAACCCTCTTGAAGACATAATTGTGTTCCATTCATTTGTGCATCCTCCATAGAGACTGGCTTTAGTACCTGACACAGAGTAGACGCGCAATAAATATACGTTGCTATGCCAAGATTATACCCCGAATATAAATCCTACATCTCTCAACAAAATGCTGTAAAGTCCAATCTGGCATTGGTTATTCTCTAAGGTGGTTGTGCATCACCCCTGTTCTCAGCAGCCGTCACACTAAAATAGAGTTTCACTGCTTTTATATATAGTTCTAGCCAGAAGGGTGCAAAGCCAAAGGTGGCGGGGGGAGGTGCAGGTTGTTTGTCAGTTTGCTTTTTTCTCTACTGTGATATGTTATAAACAGTTTTATAAGATTTCACTAGAGCCTAGGGCCTCTACATACATACGAAATGCTGAACTAATGACCAGTTGATTATTTAAATGTAGTAGAAAAGAACTTCAGTGGTGGAGCAAGAATGGGAAACAAAGTTTAGATCCCATAACCACATTTCTAGTCCAGCTCTGGTTTGGCAGCCCTCCAGAGGGGCCACATTAAGATATAGGTGACGGGCTTCCCTGGTGGGGCAGTGGTTGAGAGTCCGTCTGCCGATGCAGGGGACACGGGTTCGTGCCCCGGTCCGGGAAGATCCCACGTGCCGCGGAGCAGCTGGGCCCATGAGCCATGGCCACTCAGCCTGCGCATCCGGAGCCTGTGCTCCGCAACCGAAGAGGCCACAACAGTGAGAGGCCCGCGTACCGCAAAAACAAAAAGATATAGGTGACATTCTGAAAACAGAGACTTACTAGTACATTTTGTTATATATATTTTTCTCTCTGAGTAATTTGTTGTTTCCCCTTCTTCTTTATATCTTCTGGATTGTATTTCTAGGTAGTGGTCCAATGCTCACGTAAAGCAAAACATTTTTATTTTTTTGTCTTTAACACTACTCTCCTAGAAATTTTATCACTAGGTTCTGTCTCACGTTCACTTTGCAAGATTGTTTTCTCTAACACAAATTATCTATAACTGTACTTTGTCATACATATTTCTGATAAGTGCATATTTCTTTTAGTAATGATCTTTCCTAGAAAGAATACCAATAAAAATAAGTCCATAAAAAATGTAAGATGTTTATGTAAAATCTCATTTGACTTTCAAATCACTTATCAAATATGAATGCTTTCACCCCAAAAGAGAATGATTTATTTGCTCTTCCTGTGTGATTCACTTAGATTGTGAAAAGAGAAACACAAAATCATTTTGTTAGACATTTAGTTGGAAATTTTTCCGTTAGAAACATTGCTACTTGAACTGAAAGAATGAGAGGAATGAATGTTACATGCATAGTAAGAAAAATTTTATGAATTTATGAAACAGCACCACCCCTGTTTAGAGAATAATTCTAGTCTAAAGCATTAACGAATTAAACAAATGAATATTTAGCCTTTCCACTGGAAAAAAGAACAGGATGAATTCTTTAGACAGTTCTATTTCAGCATATGATCCATCAGTTTTAACCTCTTGAGTTGCCTTGGGAAATTATGTAAGTAGTTTCCATATTAAATGTTTTGTTACCCAGGAAATGCAGGCTTTTGTGGCACAGCTCTTCAATATTATACATAATGTATGACCACCGTCAGCCTCAATTTACATTCAGCAAGTCTTCCTTGCAAAGCATCCGTACCATTAACAGAGATAAACGTATTTACCCAAAACTTTACAAACCACTCTGCATTCGCCATAATGAAAACTTTAATAGCCCAAATGGCATTCTATTATTTGCAAATTAAGCGATGTCACTCAGGTACATAAACTGGTATCCTCAACACACGGAGTGCCCTTCAAGAATCTCAATATAATACGCCATCTGTGCATTGCTTCTGCAGGAATCTGTGAGCGCTCACAATATGTTCAGAGTCAGAGGTACTCTCGTAGTTGAAAATTTCTGCTAGAGAATCCTTTCTGTGCTGACTTGGGAACAAGGAGCTGTAAGGTAATGTTCAACAGCATAATTTGCTTTCCTTTAGAAGATAATTTCCTTTCCTAAAAGAATATATATATTTTTTCTTTTTTAGGCCTAAGCCAAGGGATTTTCAAGATAGAATACAAATTATTTTATAACAGAATAAAGTGGAAGCACAGCTAGCAACTGGGCTTGAGCGTCAACTTTCTCCCTCACTTATTTAGAGTAGAATGATATGGTGAAAGCCTTTGACGGCGTTACTTTAAACTTCTAGTTTGTTCTCTGATGAAAAAAGTTCCCTTTAATATTTAGAGCACTTTTTAGAAGTTAGGGCCCCCTAGTAACTCAGTAACCCACAGGAGCCCCTGCCCCCATCTGGTTTTATTGTTCTAAGGGCCTATACTGCTATTTTTCCTCTTCTCCTTCTCTGCTTCACTTTCATACTTGATCAGAAACCACAATGCTTATAGCAGTGATAAAAAAAAATTAATTTTATATTAAAAATTATTTACAGAAATTTATATTTGGACTCTAGCGATAGACAATAAAACGGAAATAGGTATGTTCAAGGTATACCCAACCATGAAGAAAAACTAAAGTTATAGCTACACCTAGTAGGAAACTGACTGAGAATAAAAACTTTGCTTCAGTTCAACACGTTTTGTCTCTTGAGCAGAACCCTTTGGCTAGGAGATAGAAATATTTGTTTTCGCACCATCCCAGCCTTACTGCAGCCTGTGGCAAACTGGGAAGGCCAAATTCTTTAGTCCCCAGCCTTCTTAAACCACCTCCAGACTGCGTTTGGTACCTTTGCTCCCACTGTGTTCATCCCTGTAGGAGCTATGGTCTTTGTTTCTTGTTCACTAGAATGTAAGCTTCTTGAGGTCAAGAGTCATGTCTTGTTCACTCATACATCCAACAAATATTCACCAAATGTCTACTATGTACCAGTCACTATTTCGGGCACTGGAGATACAGTAGTATAAAAACAAAACAAAGCAGAACAAAAAAACTCCCTGCCCTGGTGTAGCTTGGAGTCTTAAGAGGTTCAGTGGTGTGTTGTATTGCCTTTCTCAGACCTGCTTACCTGTGTGTTTTCCATGCTCTGATGTCTCTTATCCCCTCAATGTCTTCATTCAGTGCCTCTGTTCCAACTTAGTCTTGCTCAGCCTCTGGTATTCAATAAATATGTGTTGAATTGAATAATTGTTTCTCTGTGTTCAATGGAGACATGGCCCGTGGCATCTCTAAAGTTAGAAACAACATGAATACCTTGCTGTGGGGCCCACCCAAAGGTAATGTGGGACCTGAAAAGAGAGAAAGATTTGTGGAGACGACTCAGGTTTGCAGAACAGAAGAAGTGGTCCAGGGTCACTGTGGCAGGGCCTGTGCCGTCCAAGATCGGCTCAGGATCTTGGCTGAGCAGAGATGAAAGTGGCTAGAAACATAAAAAGGTAATTTGAGAGGTACCAGGAAACTCCCTTTCACCACCTAAGAGCGTAAGCCTTAAAGAGCTGGGCAGAAGCCAAAGAGCTGGTTGAAACAGGGAGGTCACCCTAAGAGATACACATTTTCTTCTTGAATCTTACCCTGCTAGGATTACATTTTCTGGCTGGGAATGGAGGTAAAGGGAGAATGGACGTGAAGATGGACCATTGGTAATGAAGCTTTCCTAAAAAATAAGGGGCAGAGCCTATTCTCAAGATAAATCAAAAGATGGATGGGGATGAGGAAACTACAGTGGGGCAGCTGACTATGATTAAGGTTAAAGACGGCCTATAGGCCCTTGGGGGGCCCTGTGGACTCTGAGAGTTACCAACTCTACTATCCAGGTTTAGGCCTTCAGTATTTTTCTCTCCGGTTAACCTCAGCCTTCAGTAAAAACTTGTTCAATGTTTGGAAAGAAATAAGATTCGTATTTAGCATAGCTGTAGTAGCAAAAAATGGACTAAGAGATCGTTAATATAGAATATAATATAGTCACTTAAGAATGTCATGTTGCCACTAAGAATGGCAATACAGAAGTACATTTATTTATTTATTTATTTATTTTTGGCTGCGTTGGGTCTTCATTACTGTGCACAGGCTTTCTCTAGTTGCGGCGAGTGGGGGCTACTCTTTGTTGTGGTGCGCGGGCTTCCCATTGCAATGGCTTCTCTTTGTTGCGGAGCATGGGCTCTAGGTGTGCGGACTTCAGTAGTTGTAGAGCGTGGGCTTTGCAGTTCTGGTGCGTGGGTTCTAGGGCATGTGGGCTTCAGTAGTTGTGCTGCACGGGCTCAGTAGTTGTGGCTCACGGGCTCTAGAGCACAGGATCAGTAGTTGTGGCACATGGGTTTAGTTGCTCCATGGCATGTGGGATCTTCCCTGACCAGGGATTGAACCCGTGTCCCCTGCATTGGCAGGCGGGTTCTTAACCTCTGTGCCACCAGGGAAGTGCCAGAAGTATATTTATTATAATTTATTCCCAATATATTGCTAAATGAAAATAATAGATTATAAAATTGTATCATCCTGTTTCTGTAATAAGAAATAAAGATTTACATATGTGTTCAGAAGGCTATTCAGTAAATTATTCACGGTGAAAAATAGTGGGTGGTGAAATTTAAAGTTTTTAATTATTTAACAATTTTAGCAATAAGTTTGCTACTTGTAAAATAAAACAATACATAACTTTAAAAAATAGAAATAAAGAAGTAAAGGGAATCAAGGATAAGAATCACTCTTGTAAAAGCTGTACAATCATTACAGCTGCCAATTTGTATCCACAGGCACTGCTCAGGGCACTCCAGTGAGCAGGTCAGATGTGACTCCCATTCTCTCAGAGTGGAGAACCTAAGAGCAGAGCCATGCTAACAGTTTGCCACTGTCCAATCACAGTGGAGTAGAACGAGGCCTGGCTTTGCCATCAGGCAGAGGTGGGTTCCGCCATTTTACCTGTGAAGTCCCTGAGTGAAGAACTCAGTTACTGTTGCCCAGGTCTCAGGGCATCCATGGTACACAATCTTCACCTTACTGTCTAGAATCATACTCCTTAGTCTTCCTTGCCTGGACTCCAGAAGGCTCTTTCGAGCTGTCACATGCCCTTTGATAGAGTTCTTCTTCCTTTCCTAAGGCTGACTATGCAGTAAGACTTTCCCTTTATTACTTTGTTTAAATGAGTATTTATTCACTTAAGGAGCAATGTTTTAAGTGGTGCAAGTTAGACAGTATGGCTAGTGAATGGAGAGAATGTTAAAGCGTGTGAGTGTGTGTGTGTAAGAGAGACTGGGGGTGCATCCTCAGAGCCCCTTAGAGTCTCTCCCATCCTAAGGGACTTAATAAAGCAGTAAGTCCCTGCACTGTTTGTTGGTTGAAGACCTTAATGAAAACAATGCCTGACAATAAGTTTGATAAATTAGTGGTATTTACTCATTGCATTTCTTACAGGCCACCAAGGAGAAGGCAGCATGTATTCATTCAATACATATTTAATGTGTATTATTTTGAAAGGCAAAGATAGAACAGCGAATAAGACAGACAACACTCCTGTTCTCAAGAAGAATACAGGGACTTCCCTGGTGGCGCAGTGGTTAAGAATCTGTCTGAGAATGCAGGGGACACAGGTTTGAGCCCTGGTCAGGGAAGATCCCACATGTCGTGGAGCAACTAAGCCCGTGAGCCACAACTACTGAGCCTGTGCTCTAGGGCCCGCGAGCCACAACTACTGAAGCCTGAGTGCCTAGAGCCCATGCTCTACCACAAGAGAAGCCACTGCAATGAGAAGTCCACACACCGTAAGGAAGAGTAACCCCCGCTCGCCGCAACTAGGGAAAGCCCCCGACAGCAACGAACACCCAACGCAGCCAAAAACAAATAAATAAATAAACTTATATAGAAAAAGAAGAGTACAACCCAGCAGCAAAACAAAGACCCCACCCACATAATGGTTTCATCTTATTATAAATCCCATATGCAAGCACTAGGAAGGCAGCAAACCATAGGCTCTTTGCACTGAAATCAAGACAGATCTCGGTTTATTCTCAGGTCTAGTGATTTTTCAATTTCAGATTCTATGTTTTAGAAATTTATTTTTTTATTCAACTTTTTTTATGAGGTTTTCCATTTACAAAGGAAATGTTTTAATTTTATTTTAAAAATAAACTTTATATTTCAGAACAGTTTTAGATTTATATAAAAATTGCAAAGATGGCCTAGTACAGTGATTTTAAATCTATGAGCCTTTGAGCAAGTGACAGTCTATTTGAGTTTTGGTTTCCTTATCTGTAAAGTGGGAAATATAGGGTGGTTTTCATAGGGTTGTTGTAAAAATTAAAAATAATATTTATAAAATATCTCACAGTTAGTAGGTGTTCAATAAATTCTAGCTCTTATTATGGCCCTCCAGCCTTGTGACTGGGTTCAGTTAAAGGCTAATGTCATTCCTGGACTTACAGGCAAGTCATTTATGGCCTTTCAATTTCTGTGTCATCTATCCAAGGGACACTTGGGCGGTGGCCACATCTCCAGGGTGACCTGAATACATTCTGTTCAAGGTCAGAGTCGTGCCAGTGTTGGAAAAAGAAAACTCTTACTCTAGGAATTCTTGACTATGTAACCATTAAATCATGGCCCCTCTTTTAGACAACTGACATACTTATTAGGCTGGAAGAATCTAGAGTTAGAACGCTTCATACTTTTCGGCATGCCTGCTCCACAGCCAACTGAATTCATCCAGAAATGAGTAAGACTGAATGACTCACTAATGGTGAGAATGGCCAGCCAGCCAATTGGAAGGAAAAAAAGAGGTTTACAAGAGAGCGTCACCAGTGATGCTTCAGGCTGTGCTCATAAAATGTGCATGACTACATCACAATGCGTGTTTAAAAAAAAAAAAATCTATCTTCCTTTGGCCTTTGTAAAAACTGTCTTTTCTTTTTACTAAAGAAAAATGCTGAGATTCATTGCTATGGGCAAATACTAATGATTACTTTTACAGAGAACATTTTTTTGAACACTACCAATATGCCAAGCACCTTGCTCAGGACTCTGTGTGCATTTTTCATCTAATCCTCCCTACCACTCAGTGAGGCAGGCACCGTTGCTCCATCTACTCTGCAGAGGTGGAAAATGACACTGAATTTGATTCCAGTGCTTTTGACCCCTAGACAGTACTGTGTTATAAGGTTTTATTGAACAAACAATTTGAACACCTACTCTGCTAGGTATTATGCTGGTTCTAGGGATAATGGAGAACAAAGCAGACATGGACCCTACCCTCACACAGTTCACGCTGCAGAGGAAATATGGTCCATTATGAAGGGATTTCAATAAAGTTTGATGATTATTATAATGGGAGCAAAGTAGGGTATCAAGGGAGTAGAGTCAAAATATAATTTCACACTGGCTGAGCTCTCCAGTTAGTTCTGAGACTGCATGCATTCCACAGAGAAGTTTGGATTGTTGATTACATGTCATTTAGTTTACAAACCTATAATCCTTTATCATCTCACTAGTTCTTTTTTCTTCTTTCTCTCTGTTTGTTCTTCTTCCCTTTTATCCTTTATTTTCTTTCTTTCTTTTTTTTTAACACCCAGATTAAGAGTATATTTGGTTTCTTCCCTGTTGCCATTAATTTTCGGGAATTCAAATTACTGTATTTTTGTTCATAACTGGAAGAAGGGAGATTTTTCAGAGATTACTTTTTTCTATTATACAAGGGAAGGAAAAATATTTGGTAAGGTTTGAAGGCCAAGCTCTAAGACCCTTTTGAAAAAACATCTAATTCAACTCTTTTCTGAAAAGGCACTATCAACTGTCCAGAAACACCTCTTAGTTAAAAAACTCATTGAATTTTTAAACATCAATCAATTCCTATTAAACAATACTGAGTTATGTAAAATGAGTTAGAAATATGTACATTACATTTCCCGTGAGGACATTTGAAGGCTGAAAAGAGAAATTCCTTTAAAGAATCATTTTGTTTTTGCCAAGCCAATAATATTTGAAAAATAATTTGGAATATTTTGTGAAACCTCATATCCCAAGAGATTCATCCATCTCTCCCAAATTGTTCGAACATGTGTTTTATTTCCACACCTAAACTTATCCAATTTAGTCACTCTCCTCGAATTAATAAAACCTTTAAAGGAGGAGGGGAAATAAAAGCTACCAAGCTACAAATCCCAACTAACTGTGACTCAGATTTGAGGATCAGTCTTCAGTTTTTGCTTTTGCTTGAAGAATCTCTTTGCAAATAAGAATAGCCACGATACACGGAGCTCCCCTTATATTCCAGGCACTGTGCGCTTGCCTTCAGTATTGTGTTAATTCTATTCTTCGGGGGTGCAAAAACAGAGAAATGGTCGCTTGGCTCAATTACTGTCGGTTTCTTTAAAAGGATACGATATGGGGAAGTAGAAGAGACAGATAAAAGTCTCATGGAAGCCTCATGGAAAACTAGATTTTTGTTCTAGCCACTCAGCAACAACTGAGTAAATGCTCTGGTCTAGTCGTATAAGCTACCCTCTGGTGACCTCACAGGAACGCTTGGCTTGTTGCCAGGCACACGACTCAGCTCCTCTGTCTGTTTCTCTCTACCTGCTTATTTTTCCAACTATTGCTACTGACTCCACGCCACTCACGTTCTCTCTGCCTCATGGCTTTGCTTACTCATGGCTTCTGTTTCCTGTCACCCTTCTCCTCACTTCTGCATTTACCCAATGCTGACCCTCCCTGGATGTTTCATACTCAAACTCTGCAAGAGAGAAGAAAGTGCGCGCCTCTCGTGCCAGGCTTCACCACAGGCCACCAGACTCCATCACAGGCCACCAGACTCCAGGCCTTGTCAATCCCTGTCGAATTGGCAGGGTTACATGGCAAAAACACAAGGTTAATATGCCTATACGGAACCTCTCACAAAGAACTACTCTGACGCTTTTCAGGAGAGAAGAGTGAAACTGGCTGGCTGCCTGAAAAGGCCTGCACATGTGTTATTATTTCAGTTTGAAACTAAACAAATGCCATTTATATAGAGAGTAAATTCTATCATCATCATCATCATCATCATCATCATATCTACCTTGTATAATAATATCTAAAGCTTGACAAATATTACCTTGAATTAGTGTGTTGCTCTGGTTTGTCAAATATTCTTGTTAGTAGAAGACGGTTTGGTGCTCTGAATGAGGATTGTTGACTTTAGAGAAACTAGAGTGAGAAGGCATAATGGCATAACCCAGTAGTTTTCAAACTGGGGATGTTCCAGGGCAGTGGAGGGACAAGGTAGGAAGAGAAGTAAAGCAGCAAAAACAGCTGTTCAACCAAAGCATCCAGGAATTTACCTGTTTTCTACTTTTCACATGCACGGAAGCTTTTGCCTTAAGAAAAGATTCCATAGCTTAACACAAAGTTTGAAAGCTATCCTAAGAGATATATGTCAAATCCTAGTTCCTCCTCTTTTTTGTTATATCAAAATGCATAAATTAATTACTTTCTTTTGCCTTTCTTTCTTCTTTTTGAAAACAGGGAGAATGGTACCTCTTTCACAGGTTTGATGTGTGGATCTAATAAGACACAGCGTACAATGCACCAGGGTCATTGTAACTAAATGAATGTTAGCTCCTGTCCACATCAAATACTGAACAGTATAATTCTACTAGTCATGACAATCTTTCATTATTCGTTTAGAGAAGGATTTTTCAGGAGTGTCATAAATAAAATGCTGACTAACCGAGTTACATTCAGTCTTGCTATAGAAACGTTTATATTGTATAATAGATATTGAACCATACAATTATTGTGAAAATTCAGCCTTCCAGAAACTTTTCATTGTACAATCAAGTAATTAGGAAGAACATAGGAAGGGGCATTACCCCATTGCGTTATTCACACAGATTATCTAATAAGCAATTCAGTTGTCATTTAAATCATAATTTCTTGAAAATATTAAGTGGTTTTCAAATATAAGGTATTATCATTTTTATAATTATGACTCATCTCCGGCTTCTAGGTACTTTTTCTTAACAACATTTTAAAACATTCATTTTACCTTGTTGATAATGCTTCTTTTTCAAAAATCTTTCCCACAGTGAGATCATTGTACAAAATGCAGTTCCAGGTATCAAGAACACGAGTGTGACTAAAATCTATTGCCTTACGCATAAACATGATGATTTTTCTGAAGTGGCAGTTTACAAGGTGGATAAATAAAGACTCAATATTCAGTGACTTTCCCAATTTTATAGAATTTTAGGATTTTACATGTTCAGGGCACTTAATTGATAAATGAGAGAAATAAGTACAGAGAAGGTATGTGAAGTCACACCATGGTTAATGCTGGGACCACAAACAAACATGGGTCTTTTGGCTTTCAAGCCTCTGCCTCACACTGAGATCAATGGAACAACCACCTACAACCATTTTTTGAGTTATCATTTGAGGCTGAAGATGAACTGAATTCCATGAAAAAAAAAAAAACACATGTAATAATTATCAAAACTAGAGAACATGGAAAATAAAAGCAGGGGAAAAAAGAGTAAATATTTAATGCTATTTAACAAGCTTACAAACACCACATGAAAAAATAAAACTTTGTATTGTATTTGTGTATTATACTGTAATACATCAAGGTAAAAATCCAATATTCTAATAGAGAAGCCAATTAGAAAATCCAGTGATTAGAGTCCTCCTTAGATGATCATAAGAGAAGTCTTCAATTACTCATTTGTCTGACAGAAAGTCTTACCTTTAATATATTGACTAGTGGGAAAAATGTGTTTAAACGTCTACAAGAAGTTAATATTTATTTTTCTATGAGTAACAGCAACTGAGATTTAATATGTTTGAGTCAATATAGAATCTTATTTAAACCAACAGATTATTCTTTGTCATGAAATGGAATTCAAATGAGTTGATTTGCTATTTTTCTTCTATATTGAGATAATAGTTTCTGTGAGGGTTGGTGCTAATGTGTATACAAAGTTAAGTGTGCAAAACAGATAGGATAGGAATACTGGGTATCAGCTGCTGCCAACTTAGTCTCTGACTATCTCTCTGGGAAAGAACTATATTATTGTAGTAAGCTTCTCACTTTTCTTTCCAATATTCCTTCAAAGCTGTGTGAGTTATCTGTTGTGATATTGATGATACATTTGTTTGGGCTAACAAATTATCCCCAAACCAGTGACTTAAAATAACAATAAACATTCATTATCTCTTACATTTTCTAAGGGTTTAGGATTTGGGTGTGGCGTGGCAGGGGGTTTTAAATCAGGTGTCTCATGAAGTTGCAGTCATCAGAAGGTTTTTCTGGGGCTAGAGGATCTGCTTCCAAAGTGGCTTACTCACATGGTAACAAGTTGGTGTTGGCTGCTGGCAAGTGGCCTTACTTCTTCTCAATGTGGGTCTCTTCTTGAGACTAGTTGAGCATCCTTACAACATGGCAGCTGGCTCCCTTCTCTGCAATCAATGGGAGAGACCAAGATAGAAGCCTTAATACTTTCTATGATCTAGCTACAGAGTCATGGACCATCACATCTATTGTACTTTATAGATCACATTCCTATTCAATCTATGAGGATATTACACAAGGGAGTGACCACCAGAGTTGAGGATCTTTGGCAGCCATCTGTAGGCTGACTACAAAAAGGATAATGTATTAGTCAGGACACTTTTTGTTCTCAAGTGACAGAAACACAACTCAAATTCACTTAGGCAAAGGGAAATTTATTGGCTCACATAACTGAATTATCATTAAGTATAAGCTGTATCTGTGCCTGAAACATTAATAAAACCCTAGGATACACAAACACCCTGAGAACTCTCTGTCTTTCCCACGAATCTGTTTCTCTTTGCATGTCAGTGATATGCTCTCAGACCTATCACATGGTCAGGCACACCCCTGCTCCTTTGCTTTCTTTGGCGAAGAACAACTCTCTTTCCTAAATCCTGGGGAAAAACCCTCATTGGTCCAACTTGCATCATATCATCATTTTTATGGCCATTGGTTTGGGTACTACAATTGGCCATTACCACCAGAACCACCATGTTGGAGTTCAGGGCAGACAAACTTCCCAAAATAAGTGGTGCTGGTCCTAGAAGAAGAGAAGAACCAAATAATAGTGGTCTACAAAAATTAAATATCTGAAGTTACCTAAAAAACAGCCAAGTTGGGCTTCCCTGGTGGCGCAGTGGTTGAGAATCTGCCTGCCGATGCAGGGGACATGGGTTCGTGCCCCGGTCCGGGAAGATCCCACATGCCACGGAGCAGCTGGGCCCGTGAGCCATGGCCGCTGACCCTGCGTCCGGAGCCTGTGCTCCACAACGGGAGAGGCCACAACAGTGAGAGGCCCGCGTACAGCAAAAACAAAACAAAACAAAACAAAACAAACAAAAAAAACCCAGCCAAGTTGGCAGTTTTTTTTTTTTTTAATTAATGCACCCTGAATAGGCAACAGCTGCCTCTCCCCACTGCCACCATTTCCTTTCACTCACCTTTCATCATAATACACTTTAAAATTTTTTGCCATCAAGGGCAGTATTTGTTAAACAAGAAAGCCTTTTAAGTCCTTTATCAAAGGTTTATTTTGAAACCTATAGGTGCATTATTTTACTTTGGTATAAATGTCATTTGCAAATAGTTCAAATGAACAGTGCAGGTGCTGAATCACGTGAAGCTAATAAAAGATAGTTACAATGGTAGAACGGACAAATAGAATATTTGAAATCTGGAATGAGACGAAATTTGATGAAAATGCTAAGGACATAAAAACTGATTCTCTATTTGTCTACTTACATGTATGTAATATTCAGAAAAAGAAGATATTATATTTATATACATATGTATATATTAACATAAATGCCTGTACATATATATAAGCATATTCAGAAAAGAAGAATAAGGAAGAGATATACTCACTGCTGACAATATATGATAAAATACTAATGGACCAAAAATTGCAGAATTCCTCAAATCCTCCTTCCTTTTTCTATGTAGAGAAGACTGAACTTTCGACTGGAAAGTGTAGATCGATCACCACTAAAGGGCATCTGGAGCTAGAGATAGATAAGAGGATAACAAGAGAGCACCTAATTGCTTTAATGAATTTAATACTTCTGAGCCAGCCAAAGACTTATTAAGTTACTAGACAACTTGTAAATGTGCTTGAGGACTTGATTTCAGTCATCTTCGAGAAATCATGAGGTTCTTCAAGTAGAATGTGCTGACCAGCTGTTATTACTGAATTGAACCCAGAAGTATTTCCCCTTGCGGATGTGAATAAACCACATAGAGGTACTTTCAAAAAGTAACCTCCACAAATCACCTTATCTGTCTAGTAATAACAAGGGCCATATGCTTCAGAAGTGTCATTTGGAGAGGCTCAGTTCAATCCCAGTGTTAGAGTCAATCCACACAAGTTACCCGGAGATCAGCCAGTGTCATGGACATTTCATAGAAGCTGAGCAAGCGATCCCAGAAAGAACCTGAGGTCATTTATTTGAGCCAGTTGGCCACATCCTTCCTTTTGGAACCCTCAGAGATGACTTTCTCACAGATCCTATGAGCATTTAAAAAAAACTGTTTCAACGATAGGACAGCTGTAGGACACATTGAAATTGAAATATAACACATCAACAAATGTGAGTCCCGTATGTAAATTTAAATACAGTAGCTACATTAAAAAAGTAAAAAGAAACATGTGACATTAATTTAACGATGTACTTTATTTAACCCAGTATATAAAAAATGTTATACTCTCAACATGTAATCAATATCAAAAATTACTGTGACGCTTTTCACGTTTTTGGTACTAAGTCTGAAATACAATGTATGTTTTAAACTTACAGTTCATCTCAATCTGAACCAGTCACCAAATGCTCAATGGCCACATATCCGTATCGCAGGAGGCTGCTGTATTACCTGACAGCACAGGTCTAGTTTAGGATTATGGACAGTGGTCCTCAAAGTATTGTTCTTCCTTTCCAGGAGGACCTGAAGACTTACCAAGATTACTCTTTGCCAATGTAAAGGGAGCTTCAAAACCCGTTTTACACTTCTTCAGCTTCTTGGCATCCCCTGTCGCATACGTGCTCCTTTTTTCAGTTAACTTGATAATGCTAAAAATGGGGCCAATTCAATGCATTTCCTATACTTTTCTCCATGGACCAAGCTGTTTTAGAAAGACTTTGAGGGCAGGACATATGTGAGTTCAAATCCCGTCTGTGCCGTTTTGACTACCGCAGAGGCTTCTGGTTGTCCCTAATATCTGTCTTCCCCTCTGGAGATGTAGAAAACTTGGCTGGGTACAGAGACACTTAGAAAAGGAACAACTACATTTCCAGCATAATTTGCAGCAAGATATGGCTACCTGCCTAAGTTCTGACCAACAGGGTGTAAATGCAAGGGTCACGGGGAAGCTTCTGGGAATCTTCCTAAAAAGCAGCATGGTGCCCTTTTTGACCTCTCCTTCCTTCCGCTTGCTTAGAGTACATATGCAGCCATCTTGGACCATAAGGTCAAGGCCATGCATAGTTTGAAACATCATATCAGCTCACGGTCTTTCATACAAGACAGAAATAAACTTCTATACCTGCCACTGTGGTTTTGGATTTTCTGTCACTTGCAGCAAAATCCTAATACAATGATCTTGGGTAAAGATTTAACCTCTAAACTTATAAGAAAGGTGACGAACATGTCTGTTCTAATGCCTAGTACAAAGTAGTTACTTTACACTGTTAGATTTTTCTTAAGTATATTAAAATGACAAATCTACTCAACTCTGTAGGTTTCTAAATAAACTCATTTGTTCCTCTCCCAGCTCAGTTCCCTGGCTTCTTTCTGAACTTGCAGATGATGCAAAGATCTTCATTGCATTTGCATTTCTTTCCAGAAAATTGCCTGACTTCCAGTTTACTCATGTTCATGAATGCCGGATGGCTCAGAAAAGCCTCTGCAAGAACCTCTCAAATAAATATTTAGAAAGGCATTATGAGAGCACTTAGCAGTGCTATTCTAGAATTTCTAAAGCAGCAAGATACCAAGATCATGAGGCCCTTCCTTACTTTAAGTCACATCTCTCAACCAAGCAGATCTACTTACTGTGCTATTATTTTTAATAGGAAAATAAAATCATTAAAGCATTCTTTTAACAGATTGCTCACTTTCCAGGAGAGTGAGAAGCATAGGGAATACTCAATGTTCTATGAGTTGTTTTTCAAGTTCCTTTTTTGATAGTGGAACAACATGTGAAAAATTTCAAGGAACCCCACTTTTTTAAAACAAAACTTCAAACGAAAACAGTGATATCAAGGAGTATTTATTGAGAATGCCATAATTAAAGGTACCTGCCAACATAGATTAAGTTTCCAGAGGATGCCAATGTGTTTAAATCATATATGACACACTCTTGTGTGCGTTGTCACTTATTATGCTTTCGAAGAATGGTTAAAAACCAAAAAGGATGGGAGTATGTCAAAAAGACACAGGAGTTAACCCCAAAGAACTCCCAAGGACCAAACCTAGAAAATTTGAGCAACAAAATAGAGTATTGGTTTATAATTCAAGAAATAAAATAAATATCCATAAGTCCACACTGCTTTAAATAAATGATGGAATAAATAAAGAAATTGGGGATACGGGACAAATCTTTCTTATAAGAAATTGCAAATAATATACTTAGACACTCCTGCTCCAGGAGGTGGAACTTCATTCCCTGCCCCTTGGGTATGGGCTGCACATAATAACTTGCTTTCAAAGTGTGGAAAGGAAAAAAAAACAAACCAGTAACCTGCCAGCAGAGAAACCTGGCACACAGTACCTTAATAATGAGATTAAGGTTAACATCATCAGTGATAAGTCATGTGGGTGTCGTGATGCAAGGACAATGACAATTCACCTCTGTAGAATTCTTCCCCAAATCCATAGCCCTAGTCTAATCATGAAAAAAAAGTCAGGCAAACCTACAAAATGCCCAACCAGAGCTCTTCAAGATTTTCAAGATCATGAAAAATGAGGAAAGACCAGGGCACTGTTGAGATAGGAGGAGACTAAGAAGACATGACACCTAAATGTCATGTGTATCCTGGACTAGATCATGGAATGGGGAAAGGACATTAGTGGGAAAAAACTGGCAAAATCAGATAAAGTCTGTAGCTTAGTTAATAGTTTTGATGAATGTACCATAGTTACATAAGATGTTATCACTAGGAGAATGTTAAATGAACATTTGTAGAAAGTCTATTGGGTGCCCAACACTGTACAAAATTATAAATATAAAATAATGGATATATTTATATAATATTCATATTACGCATAGTTCCCTCAAGAGTTATTAAATAAAAGAAATATGGTTGCCCTCAGGGAGTTAAGCTATAAAAATGAATCAGAGAAAAAATAATGAAAATCACCTTTAAACAATGGCTAACATTTAAATAATGCTTAATATATACCAGGCACTATTCTAAGGACTCTGCATATACACATCAAATTATTTAATCTTTCTGAAACCCCATGAAGTAGGTACTATTACTATTCACATTTTTTCTAACTTTTTTTAATTTTGAAATAATTATAAATTCATGGAAAATTTCGAAGAAATGTATAGAGAAGTCCCATGCACACTTCCCCCAACTTCCCCCATATTAACATCCTACACAACTATATAGTACACTATCAAAACCAAGAAATTGATATAATCCACAGAGCTTATCCAGATTTCACTACATATATGTGCACCTGTTTGTGTGTATCTCGCTCTATGTATTATTCCCATTCTACAGATGAGGAAACTGAGGCCTAGAAAAACTAAGTAATGCTCCCAAGGTCACTCAATTTGTACGTGATAAAGCTGTTATTCAAATCTGGGTTATTTGGCTGCAGAATCCATACTCTTAACCATTAAGTTCTACTGTATGGCAATTTAGTCAAATATTGCAGTAACTTGAATGATTACATCAGCATATCTAAGGAAAGAATGTAATCACAAGTTACCTGTAAGGTTCAGGGGAGGGGTCAGATAAAGCTTAGAGCAACTGGCTCTACTCAAAAGAACAGAGTAACTGTGCCCACCCTGTATCTATATGAGGATGAAGATTTGGGACCAACTGACCTCGAGTTTTATGACACAGTCATCATAAAAATCAATTCTTATAATTAAAGGAGTATCTCAAGCTATCTTTTTGTGTGTGGTTTTTTTTTTTTTTTTTTTTTTTTTGCGGTACACGGGCCTCTCACCGTTGTGGCCTCTCCCGCCGCAGAGCACAGGCTCCGGACGTGCAGGCTCAGCGGCCATGGCTCACGGGCCCAGCCGCTCTGCAGCATGTGGGATCTTCCCAGACCGGGGCACGAACCTGTGTCCCCTGCATCGGCAGGCGGACTCTCAACCACTGCGCCACCAGGGAAGGGAAGCCCCTCAAGCTAGCCTCTCAAGCTATCTTAACTGAAGAATACATCTGAGGAACAACAAATAGCCCTTGTCCTTATTCATGACCACAGAACATTATAGCTGTACATTTACTTGTAACGTCTCATAAAAAACGGAGTCCTCATAACTACTATGTAAACTCAAACAGAAGCTCCTTGAGGACAGGAATGGTGTCTGTCCTGTTCATAGTACCTCTTGTTGAATGAGTGAGAGAATGAACGAATGAATGACTGAACTAATCACTGGTATTGTCAGCAGGACTTCCCGCCAAACAAACACACACATTCATCCATAGTGCTGGAAACATTTGAGTGCTTGTCAGTCCTCTTCCATTCCTAACAGCCAATCAGTCCTCAAGTCCTAGGGAGTCTCTTACCACTTTTTCACGCCTTCATTTATTTTATTTTGTTTTTCCATAACCCAAACTACCATCCTACCTACACTAGTTCCCACATACTCTGCTCCCCTTCCTCTTATGATGGAATAAATATTTCTTCTCCTGTCCAAGGCCAAGTTCTCCTTTTGTGCTCTTGATTTCATTTCTTCATTTTAACGAGGTTTATTGTCTGTTTATATGTTCATAAATCAAGTAGCAAAGTTATTTTTTCATATTGGTCTATTTAATAAACAGTTTAAATAATAAAATAAAAGTGAGTTATAATCAATTTTTTAGAACACTCTGCCTCTCAGTTTTCCAGGGTCATGTATGAAGATGGACTTTCTCGATTAATGCATTTCAGCGAATGCCAACATTTCATGGCATTTCAGTCATTGCCAACAGGGAAATACTGATAGAAAATGGAGATGGATGATAGATTTACTAATTAGAGATTGTATATTTTACTTGTTTATTTTATTTATTTTATTTTGTGGTACGCGGGCCTCTCACTGTTGTGGCCTCTCCTGACATGCAGGCTCAGCGGCCATGGCTCACAGGCCCAGCCGCTCACTCGGCATGTGGTATCCTCCCGGACCAGGGCATGAACCCGTGTCCCCTGCATCGGCAGGCGGACTCTCAACCACTGCGCCACCAGGGAACCTAGAGATTGTATATTTTAAAATGTCACTAATACTACATTGATCTTTATAATTATGCTTCAGACTGAGGAGTTGGAAAATAGCAGGAAAAATTAGCAAATTTTGTTCAGGGGATACTATTTGATGTGCTTCCTCCCTTCCTTTTTTTCCTTATGTAAGTCAAGTATCTTTCAGTTTCTGCTTTGTTTTAATAAAACACTTTTTTTGAAAAAATAAGGAACAGTTATTAGATTTTGTAAATTCTTTCAGCTCTATTGAGGTGTAGTTGACAAATAAAATTGTAAGATATGTAAAGCATACATTGTAGTGATTTGATATATGTATATATTGCAGAAGGATGCCTGCCGGGGCTTCCCTGGTGGCGCAGTTGTTGAGAGTCTGCCTGCCGATGCAGGGGACACAGGTTCGTGCCCCGGTCCGGGAAGATCCCACATGCCACAGAGTGGCTGGGCCCGTGAGCCATGGCCGCTGAGTCTGCGCGTCCGGAGCCTGTGCTCCACAATGGGAGAGGCCACAACAGTGAGAGGCCCGTGTACCAAGAAAAAAACAAAACAAAACTTTAAGCTTGTAGATATTAAAAATGAAATGTTGGGGGAAAGGCAGGGAGATGTGAAGGATGTGGGGAATCCTAGATAGTGTTCAATGGCTGGAACTTGGGGTAGTTTGGCAAAAGATGAAGCAGGAAAGGCAATCAGAAGCATGACTGTGATGCCCTTTCATGCCACACTAAGGAGTTTGTATTTTATCCTGTGTAGCAATATTGCTCAATTGTCTTTGTATTCTAACTGCTAGTGTTTTTAGTTATGCCCTCATTAAGCTTCATCTAGGATTTTGCAGTGTATTTATTTAGTCGAATTGGATATAATTGAATTAGATATGAAGGATGCACTTATATTCCCTGTGAGTTTACATAACTTTTCCTGCTTTAATGTCAGTCAACTTGAGATTTTTGTGTATAAACAGACATTGCTGTTTGAATGCGTTGCCGGTTGACAGTAGTTTCAAAACTGTATTTGTGTTTCTAACCCTTAGCACTGTACTTTGAATTTTTCCTCAAATGAGCAAGTTTTACAAATGGACAATGAGAAATGAATTTTTTTTCTCAGTATAAAATACTCAAGCAAATGTTGAATATAAAATATCCTAGTAAACACTAGGGGGTTGCATAAATTATCTAATTATAAAAAATAGCCTCTGCTTCCAAGGTGTTGACAGTCAAAATTCCTACATTTTATGAAACACAAATATAATTCTTTAAAATGTATGCTTCTTTAACCGGACAGGCATATATTTGTCAGATTCTGTGAGTCCTTCCCCCTTTCATTATTCTATTCACATTTGATAATGAGGTAACTATTTGCAAAGGTGTAATGGTCGATGATATCATCAGTTTGAACACATTAAGTGTTTACCATCTATGGAGATAAGGCAACAGGGACTGAGAGCCTTATATTTCCCAATAGCTTCTTCCAAAATGGAAATTCACCTCCACAAGAAGCTTTTAAGAAAATAATACTTTTTTTTTGGCTGTTTCTTGGAATCCTAACTCCCCGACCAGGGATTGAACCCAGGACCATGGCAGTGAAAGTGCAGAGTCCTAACAATTGGACTGCCAGGAAAGTCCCGACAATAATTCTTAAAACACCATATTATTTATGTACCAGACCATTTCTCCCTTTGAATAAAATTTGGCTATTTAAAATTTTCTTTCTTACTTCTTGCAGTCTGTTTACATTTGGATGATTTTAAAAATATGGGTATCCCTCAAGAGATTAAATCTTCTAAACCTACATCCTTGTTGGTTATCCATTTTAAATATAGTAGTGTGTACAACAAGGACTTACTCTATAGCACAGGGAGCTCTGCTCAATATTATATAACAACATAAATGGGAAAAGAATTTGAAAAAGAATAGATACGCGTATATGTATAACTGAATCACTTTTCTGTACACCTGAAATTAACACAACATTGTTAATCAACTATACTCCAATATAAAATAAAAAACCCTTCTAAACCTACTATGTGAAACATCTATTTGTTCACGAGAATTCTTTCAGTTTTTGCCAAACTTTGTATTCTTAGTTTTGCTTAGTGCCTGGTATAAAATATATAGATAATAAATACTATTTGCATGAATAAATGAATGAATAAATAACAGCCATGATACCAGAATACTAGAAAACACAACTAATGACGATGCATCTAAATATTAAATTAAACAACATATATTCTCCTCTTAGCACTAAATCACAAAATATTAGGTACCCATGCATGTATCAAGTTACCTTTTCATTAAATTATAGGGCACATGTAGTATTTTGTCTGTGAAACCATTATCGCAAAAATTAGTTGTTTTATACTAGCTTTGGTTGGGAAAAGGAAGTATCATGTCCTAGTTAGTATATTCAATAATTCTATTACTAGACTGTTTCTATTAACAGATACTTGGCAAATAGAAAATCTCTATTGACAAGTGTTTCTGTGACTGATGTACAATTATAATGGATATTACTTAAAAATAAATTTAAAACCAGAGTTGAACTCTAGGCAAAAGTTTGAAGCTTATGAATTTTGTATTTGGAGCCCTCCCCCTCTTGTGTCTTCCCCTCTCTTTCACTACGTAGAATTGTGTATCCTTTACCAAGCAGACACTGGTTGCATAATCAGTAACCAATTTCCTTGACTGTTCTGCCTAACAGACCCCCACTTTCTTAGGTATCCATCCTCCTCCATGGGGCTAGGTGCTTCAAGGGATATTGGCTCTACTTCCAGCTTCAGGGGCTAAATTCTGATTGATCTAAGGCATTCATGGCGTTCTCACTCCCCTGGCCAGAGATTGATTTAGGCACGCATTTGTGACATAATTCCAAACAAAACGGCATAATGGGGAAGTTTGGGGGCTTCAGGAGAAGGTTTGGCCCTCCTGCAGTGCCATCTTCCTTTGGATATTGTTGTGTTGTGTCTGGAATTGGCATCTGGAGTTGTTACAGCCTTCTTTACTAGGCTGCAGGTGAAGCCAACACACAGAGAAAGGCAGAGGCAAGAGATTACAGAGAAGTAGAGCTGAACTCTGTGTTTGTAGTCTACTGGAATTCAAAGCCAATCTTGCTGCTAAAAGTAGCCTAACTAATAACCTTTCCTCTGAGTACTGGATATTCTCATATTTTCCTTTGGTATCCCAAAGCCTTTCACTAGAAACGATCCAATCTACCCTCTACAGTGTTCCTCCCTCTACTTCGCCACTACTTCTAGCTCATTATTCATTAAAACTTTCATTATCTGACTGCCTCTATTTTCAACTGGATTCTAGGGGGAAATCCATCTGATGCTAATTTTCACTAGAATGTTTCCAGGAGACAACCAATCGGATACTGAATGGTACTAAGCTGAGAATGACTGGGCCCCTTGAAGTGTCCATGTTCTCAATGTAGAAGTTGTTAATTGAAATAAAATTCGGATTTGTTCAAGTTTAGAAATGTGACAAAATGAAGAGAATTTCAGGCAATGTGGGGTGATATCTAAAATTAGCTATTAACTCATTCTTCCTGAGGCTAGGTTAAACTATATCAATGTATTTATAATGCTATGTAGATTTTATCAACTCAAGCTTGGAACCCTGACCATCTATGAATGACATACATAGGGAGATAATTAACCTGAATGTTTGCCTTTCATTCTCAACCTGGTCTGGAAGATGAGAATTTAATATGTGTGTGTTTAATAATTAACATAAAGCCTTTCCTTAAAGTCTTTTTGTTAGGGCAAAAAAAAAATATGTGAAATCGATTACATTAGAAGGGAAGAAAATTATTTTCTTGAACAAAAGGAATGCCTTAGCATCGTGTCTTGAATAGCTCACCCTAAGAGCTGATTGCGAAGAGTAAAGCTTACTTGATGGTCTGTGATTTTTCACTTTCTAGACGGCCTGCAGATCTAAAGGATTTCATTCAAATGGGGCTAGATAGCCCCATGGTCACATGATGGACTCTCAAACATGATTGGCGCCACTTAATAGGATCGTGGTTAGTATTGCTGTCTGAGAAAGGAGAACATGTGACTGAGGATCAATTTCACATCATCACAACTGAAGATTCTTTTGTCAAATCAGATTCTTCTGGGGATACTTTGAAAACCTCAGGTCAAGTGACAGAGAAGCTGAGAAAGGCTTGTATGAGCCTTTATGATGAAAGGAACTATTTTAAAGGCTAAGATAGAAAAAGAAAAGCCGATCCTTTCTGCATAGGATATTCCAGGCCTCTCCTATGAGTGAAGGCAAATAGGAAATATTTTTCTCAGACCCAATGGTGGTAGGTCCATTATTCCACCAGGTATAAAGAGCTATGAAAATGGGATTATGATTCATTGTGTCCCAGCACCTGGCACAGTAACTGGTACAGAGGAAATGTCTAATTGTCATTTACTGAATGTCCATGGAGTTGAAAGTCTTAAATGAAAGGGTCAATTCTCTAGCAGTGGCCGTTGCCAGGTCCCTCAAAGGAGTTTCCTTATTCATTTGCTACCATTGTTTTTATCGTTCATAAAAATTAGACAAATAAGGAGAGTTACATTTTATTGCGCACTGATAAATAAATATATATAGTACTATTCAGGTACTAGGTATTATACAGATACAAAGATCAATAAAATGGGGCTGCTATTCTTTTTTTTTTTTTTTTTTGCGGTATGCGGACCTCTCACTGTTGTGGCCTCTCCCGTTGCGGAGCACAGGCTCCGGACGCGCAGGCTCAGCGGCCATAGCTCACGGGCCCAGCCGCTCCGCGGCATGTCTGATCTTCCCGGACCAGGGCACGAACCCGTGTCCCCTGCATCGGCAGGCAGACTCTCAACCACTGCGCCACCAGGGAAGCCTGGGGCTGCTATTCTTGAAGAAAGATTGCAGACTTACAAAACAATAATCAGGAGGGGAACCAAGTCACTTTGGGAGCCCAAAGCAGGAAGCAATTAAATGCCTGAGGGAGCCAGAAGCCTCTCCCTAAGGGTCTAACAGCCTTACAGCCAATGTGCACGTATTGAATGCCTACTGTGTGCCAGTGGAAAGAAATGGGAAGCTTACACAGGCACAGGAAGGCTGGGTTGGGACAATGCCCAAAGGTTCAGTGTAATTGTAGCATAAGTTATCTCTGGAGTCCAGGGGACGTGGGGGGAGGGATTGGTGGCAGGAGATAAAACTAGAGGCTGAAATGAGCCACCAGGATTTCAGGGAGAGGGACTGACACAATCGAACCTTGTTTTGAAAAGTGTTTCACATGAAGAATGAATTAGAGGAGAGAGAGATTAAAAGCAGAAGAGCCAGTTAGGATGTCTTTTTTAATAACTCCTAGGAGGAAACTAAAATCATTGCCAGTGAGAAAGAAGAAAATACAGAATCCAGAGCTTTTAAATAAAAAGACAAAAGTACAATCAGGAGGACCAGGTGACTGATTATATTATTTTTTTAATTAATTTATTTATTTTGGGCTGCACTGGATCTTCGTTGCTGCGCGCAGGTTTTCTCTCGTTGTGGCGAGCAGGGGCTACTCTTCGTTGCAGTGCACGGGCTTCTCATTGCGGTGGCTTCTCTTGTTGCAGAGCATGGGCTTTAGGCATGTGGGCTTCAGGAGTTGTGGCGCCAGGCTTAGTTGCTCCACAGCATGTGGGATCTTCCAGGATCAGGGATCGAACCCATGTCCCCTGCACTGGCAGGCGGATTCTTAACCACCCCAGGTGACTGATTGTTTGTGGAGTGAGAAAGGGGGAAGTTGAGGATTATTCCTAGGAGATATACAAAATCCCAAGGAGATATAGAAATGATTTCTCCCATAAAAACTCCTGTCTTTATAGATGACACTAAATCACTGAAGAGAGAATAGTATAATGAAAGTAGTAATTTATTAATAATAATAGGTAACAGATTGCAGACATGATAGGGTACTGATAATTGAAGAAAAGATCCTCATTAAGTTCACAAAGAGAATGATATGAAATAAAACATCCCCTGAAATTCAGCACTATTTATTATTATTAATTTTATCATAGATGTTATCAATAGTAATAAATTGTAATTGTTTAAAATAAACCTCAACTATACACAAGAAATCGGAAGAAACATGATTTAAATTATGCTTCTAGATCTTCAATTAGAATTTTTCTCTTGATTTTCAATTCTTACCTTGAGTTTTCTAACTTAATTTTCACATATTTAGCCCCAAAGTCATATCAATGAGCATTACTAGTCATATTTAAAAAGAAAAGGAAATAGCTAAGTCATCTGTTTTCAGTTTTGATGCTGAGTTGGTCTAGACAGGATGAATTTATTTTAACAGAGTTTTCAGCTGGTAGCCATTCTGCCCTTAGAAATGTGAGTTTTCAATTGAGGATATGTTATTCTAGTATTGGCATTGTTAAGAATGGCTCTTTGGTTCTTTATAGTTATTCGCCTATTGTTATTGATAGAAACAACAATAGTATAAATATATGGTAGATTATAGTTTTAAAATGCCTTTAATTTGGTATTTAACTTAGACATTTGATATAGATAGGGCTGATAGAATTAGGTCCTTTAAAATAAAGTTTAACTCCTTTATTATGAAATATAACACACATACAATAAAGCATGCAAAACATGTAGCTCAAGGAATTAACATAATCACGTGTGTAACCATCTCCAGATCAAGAACCATTGTCAGATCCCCAGATCCCTTCATACCTTCCTCAACTCTCACCCTAACCTCTACTGCCCAGGTGACCACTTTTATGTCCTGACTTTATGGCCATCATTTTCTTTCTTCTCTTTATAGTTTTACTACCCATCTATGCACCCCCAAATACTATGATTTTTGCTTGTTTGTTTAACTTGATTTATATAGAACATATAAATAACAGAGTAAAGAAAACTCTGTTTTCCTTTGTGCATGGCTTCTTTCACTCAAGATGTTTTTGAGTTTTACCAATGTTGTTTCCAGCTGTAGCTCATTCATTTTCATTGCAATGAAGTATTTTCATTGAATGAGTACCTCACAACTTATTTATCCATTTACTGTTGATGGAAATTTGGATTGCTTTCAGGTTAGCTAATGCAAATAATGTTTTTATGAACTTTCTTGTACATGTGTCCTGGAGTGCACATGTGCATAAGTTAGGGTAAATATACCTGGTACTGAAATTGTTTAGTCACAAAATATGTACTTACTAGATAATACCAAATTGTTTTCATTTGGTTATACCAATTTATACCCTTGCCAACGGCATACAAATGTTCTTGTTTTTCTTGCTATTCACTATCATATTGCGATTGTTGGTCTTTAATTTTATCCTTTCTGGTGGGTGTGTAGGACTATCTCCCTTTAATTTGCATTTTTTTGATTACTAGCAATGGGATTGAGCACTTTTTCATGTGTTTATTGCTATTTGGATATCTTTTCTTGTGAAGTATCTGTTGAAATCCCTCGTCCATTTTTTTCTGTTGGATTAGGTGTCTTTCTTATTGACTGGTAGGTGTTCTTCATGTATTTTGTATATGAGTTCTTTGTCATTTATTTATATTACAGCTTGTTTTTTTCTGGTTTATGGCTTTGCTTTTTCACTTTCTTCTTGATGTGTTCTGATAAAAAATTCTTAATTTTAATGTAGTCCAATTTATCAGTCTTTCCCTTTATGGTTATTGATTTTGTTTGTTTTGTTTGTTTATAAGAACTCTTTCCCTACCTCCAAAAACTTGAAGCTTTGTAGATTAAGAAATGGAGGTGTATCAGTAGAAATACGGGGTGGTTTGGCAAACTTGAATTCAGATATTTTGATACCAAATTCTGCTTAATCTCCATTACAGCATGCTAATATCAATTTTTAATGCAAAATCATTTGTATTTAGTTTAGTCACAAATCTTTCCTCATTGCTTGAAGTAGTACAGAGTTTTTACAATTATGGAGGAGCAAGTGATGGTACTTAGGGAAAAAAATCCATCAAGCTCCCACTTGTCCCTTTATGCCCTCAGCCAGGAGTGGAAGGATATTTTGCAAGTATTTCCAACTTTGATGCTTGTATAGCATTTCCTCAGCTGATTAATTTTCCCATACCTCCTCTGGCCCCATTTCTGTTCTGCACACACAAGACCAGGCAAAATACAGTGCAATAGGGGATTTAAGTTTGTAGAGTATATATATACTAAGCCAATAAATCACCTCAAAATTTTTTTGGAATAGCAAAGGATATGGAAAGTTATAGAGAAGGATATGTAAATAAATCAATAACCCAGCATGTTCCCTGTTGAACACGGGCCTCACTAAGTTTCCATAGGCATGTACAGCTACATATGATACCACCTGTGCTGAATAAAGATTGCACCAGATTTGAGGAGCATCCAGAGTTCCTTGTAAACACTCTGGCGACTTCCCCTAAACTTCTAACACGTCTAGCTGCATTCTTGCTTGCTCACTAGGAGCAAATGACTGTTAACAAATCAACTCCAGCACATCCCTGACATACAGCAGTGTTAATTATATTTGTCATGTTGTACATGTCAAGTACTTATTTATCTTAATTGGAAGTTTGTACCTTCTGATGGCCTTCATCTAATTCCACCTTCCCTCACCCCCCACTTTTGGTAGATACAAATTTGATCTCTTTTTCTGTGACTTTGTTTACTTGTTTGTTTTTGAAGTATAATTGACCTATAACGCTGTTAGTTCCTGTACACACACAGTGATTCAATATTTCTATACATTTCAAAATGATCACCATAAGTCTAATTGTCATCTGCTACCATACAAAGGTATTACATAATTATTGACTATATTCCCACACTATACATTTTCTACCTGTGACCCATTTATTTTGTAACTGAAAGTTTGTACCTCTTAACTTCCCTCACCTATTTCTCTCCTCCCTTCACCTTCTTCCCCTCTGGCAACAACCTATTTGTTCTCTGTATCTATGACTTTGTTTCTGTATAGTTATGTTTGTGCAATTATTTTGTTTTTTAGATTTCAAACATAAGTGAAATCATACAGTATTTATCTTTCTCTTTCTGACTTATTTCACTTAGCATAATGCCCTCTAGGTCCATCTATATTGTCACAAATGGCAAGATTTCATTCTTTTTTATGGCCGAGTAATATTTCATGATATATATATATATATATATATATATATATATCATATCTTCATCATGCATTTATCTATTGATGGGTGCTTATGTTGCTTTCATATCTTGGCTCTTGTAAATAATGCTGCAATGAACATAAGGGAGCATGTATCTTTTCGAATTAGTGTTTTTGTTTTCCACCCAGAAGTGGAATTGTTGGGTAGTTCCATCTTAATTTTTTTGAGGAATCTCCGTACTATTTTCCATAGTGTTTGCACCAATCCACATGTCCACCAACAGTGCACAGTGTTCCCTTTTCTCCACATCCTCACCAATACTTGTTATTTGTTGTCTTTTTGATAATAGCCATTCTGACAGGCATGAGGTAATATCTCATTGTGATTCTGACTTGAATTTCCCTGATAAGTAGTGATGTTGAGCATCTTTTCATGTACCTGTTGGCCATCTTTATGCCTTCTCTGGAAAACTGTCTATTCAGGTCCTCTGCCCATTTAAAATTTTTTTTTTTGATTAAGTTTTTTGTGTTCTTTATATATTTTGGATATCGACCCCTTGTTGCATATAGCATTTGAAAATATCTTCTCTCATTCGATAGGCAGCCTTTCCTTTTTGTTGATAGTTTTCCTCACTGTACAAAAGCTTTTTAGTTTGATCTAGTCCCATTTGTTCATTTTTGCTTTTGTTTCCCTTGCCTAATGAGACGTATTCAAAAAAATATTGTTAAGACTGCTGCCAAAGAACATACTACCTATGTTTTCTTCTAGAAGTTTTATGGTTTCAGGTCTTACATTTAAGTCTTAATCCATTTTGAATTTATTTTTGTATATTGTGTTAGAAAGTAGTCCAGTTTGATTCTTTTGCTTGTAGTTGTCCAGTTTGCCCAATACCATCTCTTGAAGAGGCTGTCTTTTCTGAATTGTATACTTTTGTCTCTTTTGCTGTGGATTAATTGCCCATATAAGTGTGGATTTATTTCTGACCTCTCTATTCTGTTCCATTGATCTATGTGTCTGTTTGTGCCAGTACCATGCTGTTTTGATTACTGTGGTTTTGTAACATAGTTTGAAATCAGAGAGCATGATATCTCTTATTTTGTTCCTCTTTCTTAAGATTATTTTTGCTATTCAGGGTCTTTTGTGTTTCCATACAAATTTTAGAATTACTTGTTCTAGTTCTGTGAATAATGCCATTGGTATTTTGATAGGGATTGCATTGAATCTGTAGATTGCCTTGGGTAGTGTAGCTATTTTAACAGTATTAATTCTTCCAATCCATGATCACAGTATATCTGTCCATCTGTTTGTGTCATCTTCAGTTTCTTTCACCAGTGTCTTATCAGAGTATAGTTTTTACCTCTTAGTTAGATTTATTCCTGGGTATTTTATTCTTTTTGATGCAATTGTAAATGGGATTGTTTTTCTTAATTTTTCTTTCTGATAGTTCATACTTAGTGTATAGAAACACAATGGATTTCTGTATATTAATTTTGTACCCTGCAACTTTACCTATGAGTAAATTCATTGATGAGTTCTAGAAATGTTTTGGTGGTGTCTTTAGGATTTTTCTATGTAAGATTTTCTATTGTGTCATCTGCAAACAGCGACAATTTTACTTCTTCCTTTCCAAATTGATTTCCTTTTATTTCTTGTTATCATCTGATTGCTGTGGCCAGGGCTTCAAGTACTATGTTGAATTAATCATGGAAGTGGGCATCCTTGTCTTGTTCCTGATCTTAGAGGAAATGCTCTCAGGTTTTCACCACTGAGTATGAGGTTAGCAGTGGGCTCATCATATGTAGCCTTTATTATGTTGAGGTGTGTTCCCTCCATACCCAGTTTGTGGAGAGTGTTTATCATAAAAGGAAGTTGAATTTTCTCAAACTTTTTCTGCATCTATTGAGATGATCATGATTTTTATTTTTCAATTTATTAATGTGGTGTATCACATTTATTGATTTGTGTATATTGAACTATCCTTGCACCCATGGGATAAATCCTACTTGATCATGGTGTACGATTCTTTTAATGTGTTGTCAAATTCAGTTTGCTAATATTTTGTTGAGGATTTTTGCATCTATGTTCATGAGTGATATTGGCCTATAATTTTCTTTTTTTGTGATATCTTTTACCAATTTTGATATGAGGGTGATTACTGGCCTTGTAGAATGAGTTTAGAAGCATTCCTTCCTCTGCAATTTTTTGGAATAGTTTGAGGAGGATAGGTGTTAACTCTTCTCTAAATGTTTGGTAGAATTCACCTGTGAAGACTTCTAGTCCTGGACTTTTGTTGGTTGGGAGTTTTTTTTAATTACTGATTCAAATTCATTACTGTATTTGGGCTGTTCATATTTTCTATTTCTTCCTGAATCAGTCTTGGGAGATTATACATTTCTAGGAAATTTTCCATTTCTTCTAAGTTGTCCATTTTATTGGTATATAATTGTTCATAGTAATCTCTTCTGATCCTTGGTATTTCTGTGGTGTCGGTTGTAACTTCTCTTTTTTCATTTCCAATTTTCTTGATTTGGACCATCTCTCTTTTTTTCTTGATGACTCTGGCTAAAGGTTTACAATTTTGTCTATTTTTTAAAGAACCTGCTCTTAGTTTCATTGATCTTTTCTATTTTATTTTTTGTCTCTATTTCATTTATTTCTGCTCTGATCTTTATGATTTCTTTCCTTCTACTAACTTTGCATTTTGTTTTGTCTTCTTTCTTATAGTCGCTTTAGGTGTAAGGTTAGGTTGTTTACTTGAGACTTGACTTGTTTCCTGAGGTAGGCTTGCCTCACTATAAACTTCCCTCTTAGAACTGCTCTTGCTGCATCCCATAGATTTTTGGTCATTGCATTTTTGTTTCAAAACAAAAAATACATGTGTTTGTCTCCAGGTATTTTTTAAATTTCTTCTTTGATTTCTTCAGTGACCCATTGGTGGTTTAGTAGAATATTGCTTAGCCTCCATATCTGTGTGTTTTTGCAGTTTCTTTTTCTTGTATTTGATTTCTAGTCTCATAGCATTTTATTTGCAAAAGATGCTTTATATAATTTCAATCTTCTTAAATTTAATTTACTGGGACTTTTGTGTGTGTGTGTGTGTGTGTGTGTGTGGCCTAGCATGTGATCTATACTGGAGAATGCTCCATGTGCACTTGAAAAGAATGTGCATTCTGCAGGTTTGTATGCAATATTCTGTATATATCTATTAAGTTCATTTGGTTTTATGTATCATTTAAGGCCAGTGTTTCCCTATCGATTTTATGTCTGGATGATCTGTCCACTGATGTATGTGGAGTGTTAAAGTTCCCCACTATTATTGTGTAACTGTCAATTTCTTCCGTTATGTCTCTTAATATTTGCTTTATGTATTTAGGTGCTCCTATGTTGCATACATATATATTTACAATTGTTATATCTTCCTGGGTTGATCCCTTTATCATTATGTAATGTCCTTCTTTGTGTCTTGTTACAGTCCTTGTTTTAAAGTCTATTTTGTCTGATGTAAGTATTTCTTTCCTGGCTTTCTTTTCAGTTTTATTTGCATGGAATACCTTTTTCTATCCCCTCACTTTGTGTGTGTATGTCTTTAGATCTGAAAAGAGCCTCTTGTAGGTAGCATATATATGGGTTCTCTTTTTGTATCCATTCAGCCCTTTACATATTTTAATTGGAGAATTTAGTTCATTTACATTTAAAATAATTATTGAGAAGTATGTACTTGTTTCTATTTTGTTAATTGTTTGGGGGTTGTTTTGTGGTTCTTTTTCTCGTTTCTTCTTTTAATCTCTTCTCTTGTGATTTGATGTCTATATTTAGTGTTATGTTTGAATTTCTTTGTCTTTTTTGGGTGTGTCTATTATAAATTTTTGCTTTGTGGTTACCATGAATTACATATATAATATATATATTTTAATTTTCTAATCTCTTAAGTTCAAATGCATTTTAACAACCCTGCATTTTCACTCCTCTCTCCACCTTTACTGTTTTTGACATTATATTTTACACCCTTTTGTTTTGTGTATCCCTTAACTATTTATTGTGGATATAGATGATTTTACTACTTTTATCTTTTAAATTTCCTACTTGACCATTACTGTATATTTGACTTTACCAATGAGCTTCTTCCTTTCATACTTCTAGTTGTGGCCTTTTCTTTTCTGTTTAGAGAAGTCCCTTTAATATTTCTTGTAGAGCTGGTTTGGTGGTGCTGAACTGTTTTAGCTTTTGCTTGTCTGTAAAAGTTTTGATCTCTCTATCATATCTGAATGATAGCCTTGCCAGGTAGAATATTATTGGTTTGAGGCTTTTCCCTTTTATCGCTTTAAATATATCATCCACTTCTATTTGGCCTGCAAAGTTTCTGCTGAAAAGTCCACTAACAGCCTTATGAGAGTTCTTTTGTATGTAACTTTTTGTTTTTCCCTTGCTGCTTTTAATATTCTTTCTTTATCTTTAATTTTTGCCATTTTAATTACCATGTGTCCTGCTCTGGTCCTCTTTGAGTTGTTTCTTTTTGGGACTCTGTGCTTCCTAGACCTGGATGTTTGTTTCCTTTCCCAGGTTAGGGAAGTTTTCAGCTATTATGCCTTCAAATATGTCCTCTGCCCTTTTCTCTCTCTCTCTCTCTCTCTGTCCTCCCTCTGGGGCTCCTATAATATGAATGTTAGTACTTTGATGTTGTCTCAGAGATCTCTCAAACTCTCCATTTTTTAAAATTATTTTTTCTGTGAGATTGAGTGATTTCAACCACTGTGTCTTCTAGTTTGCTGATATATTGTTCTGTATTATCTAATCTACTGTTGGGCTATATCATTTAAGGGTACCTTTCTGTGTGGGCTGACTACCGTGGGTGTGCTGGTAGCCATGGCTGACCCCCAGTGTAGTTGGTTTCCAGGCCCTGCTTTGTACATAGGCTGCCAGCTACTGGTGGCTGGGGTCAGATTCTGGCTCCGCTGGCTGTACAGCCAGAGGAGTCCTGGTTCTAGTTCTGGTTCACAGCTGGGCATGAGGTGACTGGCTACAGAGTCCCGGGAGGTTCCAGGGCTAGTGCTAGCCTAGTGGTAGCCAGAGTCGGATCCCACAGTAGCTGGCTATGGGACTAGGGGTCCTGGAGCTAGTGTTAGCCTGATGATGGGCAGGTCCATGACCCAGGGAGAGCATGGGGCTGGTGTTTGCCTGCTGGTTGGCAGCGTCAATTCCTGACATGACTGGCTAGAGGGTCTGGGGTGACTTGGAGCTTGTGATTGCCCCTTGGTGGATAGAGCTGGATCCTGACAAGGCTGGCTGAGGTGCCCAAGGTGTCCTGGAGCTAGTCTAAGCCTGCCAGGGCACAGAGTGTCCCCGTGCTTGTGCTCACACACTAGTGGGTGAGGCTAGATCTTGAAGCTAGTATTGGCCCACTGATGGGTAGATCCAGGTCCCAGTGTTTCTGATTGCAGGGCCCTAAGGGTTCAGGAGTTGGTGTTGGCCTGCAGGTGGGCAGGGTCACAGCCCATGGGGTCCTGGAGCTTGTGTTGGTCTGCTGGTGAGTGTACCATGTCCTGACCCAGCTGGATGTGAGGCCTCAGTGGTCCCAAGGCTGGTGTCTGCTTGCTGGTGGGTGGAGTCACGTCCTGGGGTCTTTGGCTGCAGGGCCTGTAGGTTCTGGAGCTGGTGTCACCATGTTAATGGGTGGGGCTAGGCCCCAGGAGATCCTGGGGCTGGTGCCCACCCCTGGTGGGTGGCACCAGGTCCTGGATTTGCTGGGGGACCAGGGGGTCCTAGGGCAGCCGGACTGCTGGTGGGTTGGGCTGTGTTCCAGCTAACTGCCTGGCCTGGGACATCCCAGGACTGGTGCCGATGGATTGTAAGCAAAGCCAGGTCCCGGGACTAATAACCTAGAGGGATGATTCCCAAATGGCATTTATGAGCACAAGTGTCCTTGTTGTGGGATGTACTCCCCAAAATGCCTGCTGCCAGTGTCTATGTCTCCAGGGTAAGTTTCAATTGCATTCTGGCTCTGCAGGAGTTTCTCCAAGATCAGCAAGTGTGTTTGACCCAGACTCCTTTCAAACTACTGCTTCTGCCCTGAGTTTTCAAGCATCTCTTTTGTGTGTGCCCTTTAAGTGTGGAACCTCTGTTTCCCACAGCCCTCTGGATCTCCCAAAAGCAAACTCTTTTGGCCTTCAGAGCCAAACATTCTTGGGGCTCATCTTTTCGACGAGCAGTGCTCCCAGGCAGGGGAGCCCGATGAGGATCCTGGACCTCATGCTTCTTGGGGAGAACTTCTGTAATTGTAATTATCCTCCCATTTGTGGGTTGCATACCCAGAGGTAGGGGTCCTACATACACTGCGTCTCCGCCCCTCTACCCATCTTGTTGTGGTTCCTTCTTTATATCTTTAGCTGTAGAGGATCTTTTTTGCTAGTCTCCAGGTTGTTTTCATGGATACTCTGTAAATAGTCGCAATTTTGCTGTGCCCGTGGGAGGAGGTGAGCTCTGGGTCTTCCTACTCTGCCATCTTGGCCCTGTGTCTAACATACATGCTTTTAAAAAACAAAATTAGGGCTTCCCTGGTGGCGCAGTGGTTGAGAATCTGCCTGCCAATGCAGGGGACATGGGTTCGAGCCCTGGTCTGGGAAGATCCCACATGCTGCGGAGCAACTAAGCCTGTGAGCCACAACTACTGAGCCTGTGTGTCTGGAGCCTGTGCTTCACAACAAGAGAGGCCGCGACAGTGAGAGACCCACGCACTGCGATGAAGAGTGGCCCCCACTTGCCACAACTAGAGAAAGCCCTCACACAGAAATGAAGACCCAAAACAGCCATAAATAAATAAATAAATAAAAAGCCAAGCATTTGAAGTCCTTTAAAAAAAAACAAAAAAATACAAAATTAGAATTATATTGCATGTACTGTTTGTAGCCTAATTTTTATTTCCCTCTCAACACTGTGTAACTCCTATTGTTCTATAATATAGTCAATGAATTACTTTGTCTATAGTCTAAGAAATTATTGGCTAGCAAATGTGAAAAGTAGATGAGGAATCCTGTAACATGATGCTACTTTCCCTAATAACAAATCTAATTTTTTTTTTTTTTTTTTTTGGGCCACGCTGTGTGGCTTGTGGGATCTTAATTCCCTGACCAAGGATTGAACCCAGGACCCAGTAGTGAAAGTGCCAAGTCCTAACCTCTGGACCACCAGGGAATTCCCAAGAGTAAATCTAGAATTTACATTTTGCTGCTAGAAGGACACTTGTCACTAACTTTTTCTCATCATTTGCTTTTCCTCTTAGGGTATTCGACAGATTATTACTTAGTGTCTCATTTCTCAATTTCTCTTATCTCCTGCTGGGATAACCTTTGGTTGGGGATAGCACTGGCAGAATAATTCAGTCTATAGTTCAATCTTCAACGTCTTTTTCCCCTTGCCTCCAGTGTACCTCTCACTGTTTGTCACCATCTCCAAGAGAAAAGGGCTCAGAAAGATTCTGCTCTTCTGGGAAACTTTCCTAAACTAGTGTCTTTTACTGAGATCTCAGAGTCAGCCTTACTACCATGACCATCAGTCCTATTTCCTGGGATCCACTGGACTTCTCAGGATGCAATCATTATCTATCCTACCCTCTATTTATCAAAGCGTGCTACATGCTTCTGCTGGGGTAAATTTTGTCAGGCAATTTCTTCTACAGAGTATTCTGTTTAGCTGGTTAGGTTTCCCAGAGCAAGACATGTAACCCAATTTGCTGTTTGGTTTACCTCACTTGCATGGAAATATGACATTTAGAAATTTTAATTAATCAAGTAAGAGAATGACTTCTTAGTGTTAAGATTTTTAAAGTCCCCTTTCCCTGGGTCCCCATTTCTCTGCTTCCCTCTGACTTGAAGCTATTTGTGGACTTCTGTGCTCTTCTTTTCCCCAGAAACCAAAAAGATTATTTGGAGAAGATCACCATTTATACCTAGCTCTCAGGCCCCCCTCCCCTATACGATCTCTGACTCTGCTTGTGAAAAACAAGTTGAGCCCCTTCTTGTCTTGAATGGTCATTTTCCTCTCCCTTTTGAAGAGGAAGATTTGTGGGAAGCAAGTTTCTCTATTAACCTATTACTCCTGCATGTTGGTAGGTAATTCCTTCCACTCTTTTTTTTAAAAAAAATTATTTATTTTATTTATTAATTTTTGGCTGTGTTGGGTCTTTGTTGCTGCGCGTGGGCTTTCTCTAGTTGTGGCGAGCAGGGGCTACTCTTCGTTGAGGTGCTCAGGCTTCTCATTGCAGTAGCTTCTCTTGTTGCAGAGCACGGGCTCTAGGTGCATGCGGGCTTCAGTAGTTGTGGCACACGGGCTCAGTAGTTATGGTTCACGGGCTCTAGAGCACAGGCTCAGTAGCTGTGGCTCATGGGCCTAGTTGCTCCGCGGCACGTGGGATCCTCCCAGACCAGGGCTCGAACCCATGTCCCCTGCATTATCAGGTGGACCCCCAACCACTGCACCACCAGGGAAGCCCCCCTTCCACTGTTGAATAGATTCCCAAAAGCTTCTCTCAGCTTCGACCCTGACTCCACTTGGTCCTCTCCAGTTGAGTTTCTATTATCCACACCAGGCATTTTCTTCCCTCCTTTGTTGGAAGATTCGATGAGGACAAGCTAATCCACCATCTTATCTCTCAACTAGGGTCCAACCAAAAGCCCCTGATATCAAAAGATGTGCTGAGAATGAGCTGGGATTTTGGTAAGATATAAGTCTCTCTCCTCTGTTTAACATTCCTCTTAGATTTCTTTTTTTTTTCTATAAATTTATTTATTTATTTTATTTCTGGCTGCGTTGGGTCTTCATTGCTGCGCACAGACTTTCTCTAGTTATGGCGAGCAGGGACTACTCTTCCTTGCAGTGCGCGAGCTTCTCATTGCGGTGGCTTCTCTTGTTACGAAGCACAGGCTCTAGGCGCACGCGGGCTTCAGCAGTTGTGGCTCGCAGGCTCTAGAGCGCAGGCTCAGTAGTTGCGGCGCTTGCACTTAGTTGCTCCGTGGCATGTGGGATCTTCCCCGACCAGGGCTTGAACCTATTTCGCATGCATTGGCAGGTGGATTCTTAACCACTGCACCACCAGGGAAGTCCCCTCTTAGATTTCTTAGAGCCATACCACTGTGCCTTGATAATCTATCGCTGTGTAACAATTCATCCCTAAATCTAGCAGCTTAAAACAGCAAACAGCATTATCTCTGAGGGTCAGGAATCTGGATTGATTTAGTTGGGCGGTTCTGGCTCAAGGTTTTGTATGAGGTTGCAGTTAGATAACAGTCAGGGCTGCAGTCTCTGAAGTCTTGACTGGGGCTAAAGGATTTGCTTTCAAGCTCATCCAGATGACTATTGGCAAGTAGCTTTAGTTCCTTACCATGTGGTCCTTTCCGTTGGGTTGCTTATGATATGACTTCTCCCAGAGAAAGTGATCCACGAATAACGATAGATAGAAAGGTAGATATATGAATAGATAGAGAGATAATCTCCCAAGATGGAGGATGGAGCTGAAATCTTTTTTTTAAACAGGCTCTAATCACAGAGTGCCCCTTGCCGTGAAGAGTAATCCTCATAATGTAACATTTCTCCGCACAACACCTGTCATTCAAAGCACATATTTTAACTGTGTGAAAATTCTCTGTACCTGGGATGGTAAGAGGATTTCCTATCAGGTGCCTGGAGGAATGGTAAAGTTACATTCATGACGAGTAGCAAAGAGTCTATGACTGATCACAGATTTCTGCATTTGGGTATGAATGGTCTTATTGTAGCCCATCTGCCGTGAATAGGCTGTGCCCATCCTAAAAACTCTGTCTGTTTAGTGGTTCTGGGATCCCCCTAGGTTCTTTGACCATCGGCCCATTTGGACAAATGTGTAAGATGCCCAGTCCCAAGGATCTTGAGGAAGAAATGTCTCCATGCATTCTCTACCCCAGACCTTGGAAGGTGAACTCAAATAGTTCTTTTTGGTTGATAAGGTCAGCCAAAAAGAACACGTAAAATAAAATTTCTCTTGTGCACTCTTTTTTAAAAAAATTGCATTTTAAATGGAAAAGGTTTAAATCAGAAGAATTTGAAAGAATTTATGAAGTTGCTACAAATATCCAATAACACACACTAGCATGAAGCAAATTGTATTTGAAAAGAAGCTCAAGAGGACAATAGTTTCTCTTAAAGCAAAGGGGGGAGAAACCTCCTGACACGATTTTATAAAACAAATATTTTAGGCATTCATGAGAACTAGTTCTGGAAGCTTGTCTAAAGAAAAGACATATTCTTTTCCAGCACCCACATAGCTGTGACTACCCTGTCAACAGTCTCCAGACTTCAGATAATTGGCCCCAAGATTTTCAAATACTTTAGCCAGATCCCTGGGGTAAAATATTTGCCATTTAAATGTCCTTTGCTTCTTTCAGTCATTTCTCTTTTTTTAGTATCTTACTTGCTTCTTTGTCTAATAATTAATCTTACGGATCTATGTAACCACGAATTTTTTTTTCTTTTTTAGGATGAACATACAGTTTTAGGACAAAGACGAGTTTCTGTGATTTAGGATATGCTATATTACTCAACATTAAGTATCTTTATGATGGTATATGTAGGGGAGAGGAAGAAAAACATTTTTCTATACACTTGAAAATGAGAAGGAGTTAAGGAGTTACTAGTAATTAATGGTTCATCAAATCTCCCTTTAGGTTACTAGCTAACATTTAAAGTAGTATAAATAATTCAGTCAAGCAATTTTTGAACCCCATAAATATTTTCTAAATACTTACTCTGAACATTGTGTCAACAGTGGTGGCTATAAAGATTAATAAGGCAGAATCCTTGCCCTGAAAAACATACAATCTTATGAAGAAGGTAGGTACACAAGAATAATTTCCAATTTTTCTGTGATAATTGAGTAATATTGGATTATGGGTAAATGGGCATGCTCCCATTCCAAAAGAAATATGGTTTTAGATCTTTTAAAAAAATAAGATAAAGAATAATCTCTTCTATAAAGCTAAAGTAGAAATGGAAAGGATTGGGGTGTTTATACTTGGGACACCAACAGTCATGTTTTACATAGTTCACAGTGTATGAAACATCACTCTGGTGGGATATAATGATCCCACATAAAGAAATTGAATCTCATAAAGATTATTATATTCCTTGAAAGCCACATAGCTAGTAAGAGTTAGAACCAGGACTCAACCTCAAATATTTGTACTCCAAATTCAAATATGCAGTATATGCAAGTAATTTTTCTCTATATCTATGTAAGCATCTTTGATGTCCAGGACAGCCCCACATGCAGGAGTACACAATTCAGTAACTCTATTTCCTAAGTTTTTTCATGTTTCTTCTTAAGAAAGAGAAATGACTCTAAAGTAATTACACAAACTTACTTAGTGGTTGTCAAGCTTCACTGAAGAGAGGAAGAGAAAGAAATGTCAGAGAGAAGATGAGATTAGCAGCATGACTCCAGCTTCTAAACACTACAGGAGGTTACTAGTTGTAGTTGTATAATCTGCTCTAAAGGTATCTCAGAACAAGACCAATTCTCAGCTGCTCAGGGAGGTTTTTAAACATAGTTCTGCCTGAAGGTCAGAGAGTAGAGCCAGTAACTTCAAAATCCCTATAATTACATGATTTCGGGGAAAGGGCAATAAAAACTTCTTTTTTATCCCAAGTAGAAGCAAAACATTGAGTGTCTAGGTTGCTGGTCAATAATGAATAGAATGAACTTTACTTTGTGTAACCTTGTAAAACAGAGGCAATAATCTCAAACTTTTTTCCTGCCATTATTAAATTCTAGAGTTGGAGACTTGTGACAAATAACCCAGTCTTTTCTGTGTTGTAACAGCCAACTTTCCCTGAGGAAAACAAGTTTAAATTTCAAAGACAAAAAGAGAAAGTGTTCCAAACGTATGGACACAAGAGGGGAAAGTGGCTGGGGGTGGTGGTGTGATGAATTGGGAGATCGGGATTGACATGTATACACTAATATGTATAAAATGGATAACTAATAAGAACCTGCTGTATAAAAAAATTAAATAAAATTCAGGGCTTCCCTGGTGGCGCAGTTGTTGAGAATCCGCCTGCCGATGCAGGGGACACGGGTTCGTGCCCCGGTCTGGGAAGATCCCACATGCCGTGGAGTGGCTAGGCCCGTGGGCCATGGCCGCTGAACCTGCGCGTCCAGAGCCTGTGCTCCACAACAGGAGAGGCCACAACAGTGAGAGGCCCGCGTACCGCAAAAAAAAAAAAAAAAAAAACTATGGCAGGAAATGGTGAAAGAGGAGGGTTTGGATTACTCTCTCTCCTCATGCCGTTTAGGTGCCCCTCAAGCCATTCAACTTCAGCAGATCATTATTTGCATCTACTTTTTTGAAGAAGCAGAGATCAGGTAACACGGGCTTCCTTCACATGCTGCCCATCACCATGAGTTTCTTTGGATCTCTGAAGAGAAAGGGGCTTACTTCCTGTCCAAGGAAGACTCCCCATCTACACGTGATCTCATCCTCTCCATTCTTCTCTAGAGCCTTTTTCTCCATCGTGAAGTTCCAATCACCCTTGCTGACTTAACTTCTCCTCAACCTATAAACATGTTCTATTTTCCCCACCCCTGTCCTAATGTCCCATCTGCTTTTCTTCATTACCAACCTTTCACTTGAAAATCTAGGTCTACTCCTTCCACTCTCCTAAAATGGTTCTCGCAAAGGTCCCAGTGGCTTCCAAATCCACTGGCCTTTTTCTGTGTTCCTACCCTCTCTGATCTCAACGGCATCTGACACTTGACCACCTACTTCCTGCTGAAATTCTCTTCCTTGGAGTCTTGGACTCCCCTCCCTGGCCTTTGACCTCACTATGATTCACAAACTTTTCTCTCTCTTCTACCCATTAAATGAAGTGCTACTGAGGACCTTTCTTGACCCTCTTTTATCTTACTCTTTTTGTGCTCTCTTTTGCAGAGCTTATCTCAACTCTTTTTCCTTTTTGCAAATGATTTCTAAAGTTATGTTTCCAATCCTGACTTCTCTCCTCTTTCAATGCCTGAACTTCCAATTGCCTACCACATGCCTCCACACTCCAAAGCAATTTAAAATTTAAAATCAAAGCAAAAGGAGTCATACCATCTCTGAAACTTGCTCACCTGGATTAATGCATTTCTAGCCTCCAAGAGCATTTAGAAGCACATTCAGCTCCTTGCTTTCTCTTGTTTCCTCCATGAACATAATCAGTGGAAAAAAAAAAAAAACAACAGACCTTGGAACAAGATTGACTCGGGTTGAATCCGTCTTCTGCTGCTTTGAACTGTGACCTCAGACTAATTGCTTAATCTCCCTGAGTTTCTTCATCTGAATTAATCAAGCATCCATATTTACCAAACCTACATGTTGCACCAGTTAAATGAGATGTTTTACAAACCGCATGGTACATGCCTGACCTATAAAAATACGCAAATAATTTTTGTTTTTTTAGTTTTGCTTACAAATATTCTTTTCTGTCTTAGCATTTTCTCTCTCTATGTCACTGACATGTCACCACCTTAGTTTCGTGTCTCATCATCACTTGCCTAGATCATTGCAAATTTTTGAAAAATATTTTCTTGCCTGCACAATCTCCCATCCTCCTGTCCATCCTCCTTACTACTACTAGGGTTCTTTCTAGAGCACTGACATAATCTTGTGATGCCACATGGCTTACAGAATAGATCACAAGCTCCCCATGTTGGTATTTGAGTTACTCCAAAACCTGGTCTTTTTCAACCTTCTGTAGTCAATACTCCATGTACAGCCCCCTGAGCCCACTGCCTTAGCCATACTGGGCTCTTAATTAGACACTCTTCACTTTCCCACCTCCTTACCTTTGCTCACTCAATGCTCTTTGTCAGCTAGGGTGTCCTAGGACCCAGTTAGGCCATAGAGCCATTAGACCTGTTGTCTGCAGTTTAGTGAAGCGGTCCTGAGAGGAAACCATAGGAGGTAAACTTTATTTAACACAGATATTATGTGCCAGGAACATTTCTAAGTGCTTTGGAAGTATTAACTCATTTTGTTCTTATAAGGGCCATGTGAGTTAGGTACTATTATACTCCTAATTCAAAAGATTAAGAAACCAAGGTATCAAAAAAAAAAAAAAAAAGCGTATGTCATGTGCCCAAGGTCATAGTAAAGAACTAAGAAATAGCAGAGCCAAGCTTCCAATACAGATGGTCCAGGTAGTTAAGAGTCTGTGCTCTTAACTAGTCGCCATGCTGTCTATCCTAAACGTTTGCTGGGGCAGTGCCAAGGTCAGCAATTCCAGCTACGATTTCCAGTCCAAGTGAAGCTATACACCAACAGGCAGGACCAAGATAGAATGCCAGACAGGTCAGGAATGAGATGCATTGATGTGTGAAGAGGTTCAAGGCTGACAGCTGCAAGATGAGCAGACAGGAGTGATGTCGAGCAAAGTTCAGGGGCTCATGACCTCTTTTAATGCAGTGTCCGCCATGACCTCTGTGTGGTCAAGTTGAGATCGGTTCAGGGATCCAACACAGGCAAGTCTATCTTGTTAACTGTTATTTATGTGTCCCTGTCCCCCATGAGAGATGAGCCTCCAGAGAGGAGGAATCATGTGTTCCTCATCTTTGTAGCCTCCACAGTATCTGATATAGCACATTTATTTAATCAACAAATATTTATCAAGTGCCTATATGTGTTATGAACACTGTAGAGTTTAGGACCATTCCATGGTTCCTTCCCTCAGAGTTGCTTTGGTGTTTTTCTCTTATTTAATCTCTAAATTGTACAAGACATCTGACTGCTACGAGCTTTCTCCACAGTCTTAGCAGAAGCTGTACAAATCACCTCAAAACTGCAAGGCTGTCTGGAAATGAATTAGGGCTGAGACTTAAAGAAACGACTCTGGGACTTTTAATTAGAAGTGCAGATGCATCACACAGATTCCTTGCCATTTGGCGAAGCAAACCTGATCCCAATAAAATTGCTACACTTGGCTCAATTACAAGTGTTGTGCCTTGTCCCTCTCTGTATTCCCCCTGGTGTCTTGCACAGATTCTAAGTATAGTAGGTTTGCTATATATTCCAGTTGATAAGAAACGTAAGTGAAAATTTCATACCTGAACACTTTCTCTTTTTTTTTTGAATTTATTTAATTCTATGAGAAAAGTGAAAATTCCAAAAGAGGATACAATTATAGCAAACCAGTAAATAAATAAACAAAATAAGATATAATGGCAACTGTTGCTATAAAAATACTGAAATAACCACCAAAGAGATTTTTTTGTGAATTCCTAAAAGTGATAGTTAAACCACTTAACTAAACTTTGTCTTAGATGACCAGCTACATTTTCTAAAGCCTCATGCTAGAAAAATGAGAGGCATGTTTTTACTTTTAATGATTGTTCCTCACACTGCATTTGCCCTATTTCAAGACAATAAGAAACATCTTTGCACGGTGTAAGTAACAACATGGCCGTTGATGATAACAATAATAGAAACATTTCCAGTTCTCCCAAACTGTAGGTCAGCCAACCTCCTGCGAAGTGTTCTCCACTTCTCCATTTTTCTAGCGATATGACTGGTGTAACAAGTGGTCTCAGGATTTTCCCGGTTGTAGAGAAAGAGTTCGTATGTGGCTGCTCTGGTTCAGTTCTCACAGCTCTCCGAGGAACACAGAAAAGAGCTGGATCCAGCAGCCTTCTCAGCCAAAACCTCAGGAGAAAATGTGAGAGGAGGGTGGTGCAGTTAAAGCCTTCCTGTATGGTGCAGTTGCAATGTGGTTGAAAGAACTGGTCAGAACATCACTTTTCTATGTTACAACATTTTTCATTTAAGGAGCTCAGACATCTTTGGCCTCCAGAAATTCCCATTACGTGGATGGACACAGTAACAAGTACAGGGCAGAAAAATCACCCAGGTATTCATTTAGTTTGCTTAGGAAAGGCAGAGTTTGGATCACATCTTACGTTTGACCTCTTCAAAATGTTTTCCCCTAAGAAATAATTTCCCCATGCATTATGGACTGTTTACTAAGTGATAGGCTCTATGTTTCATATTTCCATAAGTTAACTTGTTTAATATTATCAACAATCCTGAAAGGTAGCTTTTATTGTCTCAGTTTTTTTTTTTTTTGGCTGTGTTGGGTCTTCGTTTCTGTGCGAGGGCTTTCTCTAGTTGTGGCAAGCGGGGGCCACTCTTCATCGTGGTGCGGGGGCCTTTCACTGTCGTGGCCTCTCTTGTTGCGGGGCACAGGCTCCAGACACGCAGGCTCAGTAGTTGTGGCTCACGGGCCTAGTTGCTCCGCGGCATGTGGGATCTTCCCAGACCAGGGTTCGAACCCGTGTCCCCTGCATTGGCAGGCAGATTCTCAACCACTGCGCCACCAGGGAAGCCCTATTGTCTCAGTTTTATAAATGAAGACACCAACTGTCTGAAAATAAGTAACTTCCCCAAGATCATTCAGCTAGAAAAATGTGGAAGTGAATTTTGAATGTAGACTGTATGGATGCAAAGCCCATGGTCTTTACACTATAGGAAGCTACTTATCCATGGACACCCTACTCCCACCCACACATATACTATCACCTTCTCCCTCAGGCATGGTCTTATTCTTTGCCTTGGTTTTTAAAAATCTTGCTTTTCAGTAAATTTATTCTTAAGAACTGAAGGGGACTTCTCTGGTGGCTCAGTGATTAAGAATCCATCTGCCAATGCAGGGGACACGGGTTCGAGCCCTGGCCCAGGAAGATCCCACATGTCGAGCAACTAAGCCTGTGCGCCACAACTACTGAGCCTGCACTCTAGAGCCCACGAACCACAACTACTGAAGCCTGTGTGCCTAGAGCCCGTGCTCCGCAACAAGAGAAGCCACCGCAATGAGAAACCCACGCACCGCAATGAAGAGTAGTCCCCGCTCGCCGCAACTAGAGAAAGCCTGAGTGCAACAACAAAGACCCAACACAGACAATAAATAAATAAATTAATTAATTAATTAAAAAAAGAAAAGTACTGAAGAAGAGAGCTCCATAATTTGATTTCTGAAAAGTAATCACCAGTGTTACAAATGCTCTTTCTGTATTAAATTTTATGGGTCCAAACTACTTCAAGATATATATGTAATAATGTACTTTGAGAAAAATTAGAAAATACACAAACATTTATAATTTAGGATCCACTGAAGTCTGGTTTCAAACTCAGTATTCAGGCAAAATTTACTGTGGCTTCAGTTTCAGACTTAACTTTCGTTTCTGAAAGTCAGAATAGCTGATTCTATAACGTGGCATCAGTAACATAAACAAGGTATGTTATTCAGATTAATATTAGTATCTGAATATTCAGTTTCAAATATAAGTGATTATAATATTTATGCATTATATATCTATAATATAAGCAGTCTAGAAATAAAATATTATAATGAAATGTATAATATATGTATTTATAGAAATATTATAATGCTTTTAATATGAACATTCTAGAAAGTACTTAGAGTAAAAGTTCACTTGTGTGCCTTTTTCAGATTTTGTCAGCTGAAGCATAAATGCATTCTGACTTCTGAGAATAAAACGCTGCAATAATTAATAATGTTTGTAAGCTTATGAATTTTATGTACCAAAAATTTCCTTTAATTATTAAGAAACTTCAAATATTTAAAGATTGACAGTTATTGTGAATATAGATCCATAATTCCTTGTCCCAAATTTCTCATGGAATGCAGAAATATTCAGATTTTAGGAAGGTAATACTGTACATTACATGTACTGTATCTATCAATTCTTCCAGAGGGTAAAAACGGGGGACTGGGAAACAAAATAATGAAACACATTACTGCCTAGTAAAATGCATGAATGCTTCTACAAAGCTTCACATCAGATCAGACAAATTTTGCAGCCAAATGAGTTACGAAAATATTTTCATTTCTCAGAGCTTTTGGATATTCAAATTCCAGATAAAGGATTGTGGACTTTTTAAAAGGAGACATTAGCAAGATAGCTTTAGGAAAAATAACAAACGTTTTACAAACAAATGTTCAGACACATAAAAGTAGTAACTTAAGACAGAAAAAGAGAGATAGATATTGTTAACATCATACCATAATGCTAATCTAATAAAGTCGTTTTGTGAATGAGGATTCATAACATTAAACAAAAACCGTCTTTTAAAATAGTATTTAAGTCTTTGTTAGTATTTAATTCCATTTTAGGCTATTTTTTTCAAAAAGAAGCCTCTATTTGTGATTTCTTTGTACCTTGTGAGGATGAATTAAAATAATTCAATGTTACCATATATAAATTCTGCAAGGATAAAAAGCTCTATAAGTATGTACAATAACTTTCATGATGAAGATAACATGCATGAAGGAAAGAAGATAACCTTGGAGAAAGATGAGATACTCAAAATATACCTTGTATTCACTATTTAAACTTCAAAACAATAGACTTTGTAAGAATGCTTTATAACTGGTCCCCAACCTTTGTGGCATCAGGGGCAGGTTTCGTGGGTAGCAGGCGGCAGGGGGCTGGGGGGGGGGGAGGTTTAGGCGGTAATGTGAGCGATGGGGAGAGGCAGATGAAGCTTCTCTCACTTGCTTCTCACCTCCTGCTGTCCCGCCCTGTTCCTAACAGGCCGAGGACCAGTAGAGGTCCGTGGCCCAGGGGTTGGGGACCCCTGCTTTATAAGATACTTTCTTATGGTTTTGAGTCCATGGACTCAAAAAATGTATGCAAAAGGTTAGCTAAAATGATTGGTATAACTTGCCAACTATGAAAAGATGAAGGATTTTTCAGACTTAACCACACCATGAATCCTAGGTACAAATTTTCTTCCAGAAAATGTTACTGAAAAACATTTTCTGCTTTGCACAAGAAAAGTGAGTGATGTTGCTTGAAAGGGGGCATCTCTCCAATAACACAAATGTAGGCTCTAGAACAATCTAACAGCTGACTGTGCTAAGAAATTATTGTTCCTGAACTGTAACATCAAACTCATAAAATTTGTCTAATTTTTAATATAAAATTATAATCATAAAAAAGTTTTTAAAAATAACACTTCAGATTTATTTTTGTATCCCAGAAGTTGACTCTATAATGGTGATATTAAGCTTCAGCCCCACCAAAAATAGATTTTAATACATGGCCACTTGTGTATATTTGGTCACTTATATATATTTGAAATATATATATACATATCACCAAATATTTGGTATATATATATAATTATTATTTTATAAACAGAATCATAATGTGCATTCTGACTAAATCATTCTTTTATTATTGGATAGATTACCTTTGCTGCCCAATTGAAGTGTCAAATGTAATTTTCAAGTTTGGACTATAAAAAACTGTATAGTGACGAATTTTGACAGATTGTGACTGACGAAAAATCAACTACTGTTTATCTAAATCCTATCATGTGTCACATATTGAACTAAGTACCTTCAACCAATAGCTCTGCGAGAGAGGAGGTTTTAGTATTATTCCACTTTCACAGATGAGAAAATTGAGGCTCAGAGAGATTTTTTTTTACTTCAACTTTACTGTTCTTTTCACCGTATCAATGTTGTTTTTCAAAACTGAGTAAAGAGGGAGGAAGAATCTTGAAGACCCCAAGTGTTGACAAATTATCTTTATTATAATACGATTTAAATATATATATATATAAGACTAGGTAAAACTCCTAATTATTGTGGCTCTCATATGACAATAAACCAAACCAAATTTATAAATCAAAGTCAAATAAAACCAACACAATATAAATCCACAATATTAACATAATGGTTGATGTTGTTTTGCTGAAACTAAATTGTCACTTTTGCATTAAATAGTGGAAAGATGGATTTTGTCGGTTTTATTTTACGTATCTACATGATTTCTTTGCTTTCCCACATGATGAATCCTTTGATGCACTGTCATTAGCACTGCAGTTATTTTTTCTTTTTGATATTTGACTATCACTTATTATTTTGTTTTACTAGTAATTTTAATAATGTCTTGCAAAATACAGTAACTAGAATAATTTTGTAAAATTTTACAATTTTAAATATGCTAATGTTAATAAACTGTCATAAGTTGGAATGTACATACAGAGACACAATATATACACTAGAATCCTGCTCTAAGATAATAAGTTATCAACCAGAGCAGTTTCTCTTGAGTTCAACCAGTCTATACACCATGCTCAATGTAATGCTTCAATTTTCCTACCACTTTCCTCTATTCAAACTACTGGGAAATCTTTACTTGTGCAACATATCATGATTTTACTTGGCTTGCTATTAACCCCATCATAAACAGAAATGCAAATGAGGACACTGAAATCATATGACGCTACTCAGGTATAACATAGTCATTCTGATTTTTCAAAAGATACTTGTTTTAATTGTTTTAGGTAACAAAAAGAAGCACAAAATTAAAAAAAATTCTCTTTGAACTTCCAGACTCCTGAGAAGACAAACATGGACATAAACATAGGTACCATTAGATGTTAGTAAGTGTGCTGTAAAACAAAACAAAACAAAACTTCTATCGTTGAATATGTTTGGGGAACTCATTACCACGTTAAAGGCTCTGAGAAATTCTCGTTAACTTTGTTTGGTTTATGTAGTGCAGAGCAGCCAAGAAACGCCTCAGTTCAAACTGGAATGCATTTTGGTGAATGCCACTCTAAACAACAATATACAGGGCACTAGAATCAATACAGCTAGAGAGAATCTCATAATTTCAAGGACTGATCATCTTGAAATATTGACTGATGAATTGTTTTTAACTCAGACTTTACAAAAATTTCTTTTCATGGCTCAGTCTTCAAAGGTTTATAGAAATCAGTTATCTGTTTATACCATATTAAGCAGCTAGTAATAATATCTGGGTTTCACTCTTATTTTAGAGAGAAAAATTGTATCTTTCATTGTGAATATGGCCACAGTGCCTAGTACAGTGTCTCGCCTGTGGTAAACACGCACTAACTGTTTGATATTTGACTGTTGATGCAATTTCTCTATGCCCCAATTGTAATTCACAGGCGTGATTTCTTTGATAATAACCAAGACCATAGGGACTGAAGCACATGATTATAAGTGACAAAGCCATGGTACTGGCAGGAAACTCTAGCCCTGTTCCTATTGAATAAATGTGAATAAAATTTATGGTATATGCATGAATAAAATATACAGGACATTTTTATTTATGAATACAGTAAACAGGGTTGGAAAGAACACAGGATGTATTTTTAGCCTGTATTTTCCCTTCTTATGAGACTGGATGGTTTGATGCTTCATGTTTTAAAAAGATGTTTTCATTTCCTTTGAGATTTTTATGAGTTCTTTTCATTTGGGAAAAACTGCTACCTCCTGTGGCACATAGGTCTGCAGAAGCTGCTGTGGATTTTGGCCCTGGGGATGTAGGCGTTATTGTGTATTTCTACGATAAATTTTCAGGGATATTAACTTGCCTGTAAAAATACGCCTGTGGGCTGAATCTTGGCAGTTAGCATTTTAGTAAGAGAATATATTACTAATATCTGAATGTCTAAACAAGTAACACATAGGTAAGCTATTTTAAAAATTGAGTGACAAAAAAATTGGCTGTCATTGCTACCTTTTGAATGTGTTTGGCTATAACTAAATATCAACTTTAAATTTATTTTTTAAAAAACATTTGAGAAGTAAGGATTTGAGTTAGCCCTGCATTGGCTCACCTCATCATGAAAAACAAATAACTCAAGTCCTTCATTTGGAAAATTGGTGACACTGAGCTAGACTCTGAGTCAATATTAATACCTATTGACTTAGGTTCTCGGGTTTAAACTTTGAAGGAGAGCAGTGATTTGGGGTTCTCATTATGACTTCCCTTTTTCTTCATTAATTTAGTTAGTTTAATAAGTATGTATAGAGAGTATTTAACATCCCTAGCTTTGTCCTGAAAGTCTACAATGGCAGCACCTAAGAACCGGAGGGCATTAGCTTTGTTTAACAGGTGACTGTAACTTGAAGTGAAGATGAAACAAATACAAGTAAACCACATTGTAATGTAAGTCCATTGTTCAGAGGTATTGCCATTAATAGTTTATGGAAAGGGAGACAAATGAACTAATTAACCCACAAATTGAAAAAACAAAATGAATAAATAATAAGCATATTGGGAAGATAGTTTAGTGTAGTGAAAGCTTCATGCTTTGAATCCAGACTGCACCACTGCCACCTAATCTCTTTCAGCCTTAATGCCTTCTTTTGTAAAATTGGGATAATTATAGCTACTTTGCAGGGTTGTTGTAAGGATTAGACAAATACAAATGCTCAGTAAATAGGGACTATATGATGAATATTATTTTCATGGCCAAGTCTCCATTGGAGTTTCACGGCAAGTACTATGGGTAGTACTCAGTAAGGGAAGGTTTATGTAGTGCAGAGCAGCCAAGAAATGCCTTGTCTTTGCAAAGGTAAGAGCTGCATGAGCAATAGACAGTAGAAAAGGCAAGGGAAGAAGCTTGACTTTAGGAAGAAGCCTTTCTTTGATCTCAAGACCTACGCGCTAAAGTCACATGGTGTTACCGATCCAAACTTGGGTCCCCTTGCCTGCTGCACAGCAAAGCCAATCTTCTGACACCGTGCTGTGGTAAAGGAAAGTACAGCATTTATTTGCAGGGCACCAGGCAAGGAGAATGGGCAGCTTGTGCTCAAAAGACCTGAACTTCCTGATGGCTTTCAAGGAAGGGTTTTTAAAGGCAACATTTGGGGTGAGGGCTGCAGCTCATGGACTTTCTTCAGACTGGTTGGTGGTGAGGTAACAGGGTGATGTTTCTGGAATCTTAATCATTAACCTTCTGGTTCCAACCAATCTGGGGTCTATGTGCTTGTAGTCAGCATGTAGTCACCATCCTCTACCTGAGTGAGAGTCTTAGTTTCTGCAGAACAACTCAAAGATATACATCAGATTCGTATGCACATCCCTTGGGGAGGAAGTAGGACCCTGTTTTAATACTGAACTATTGTTCAAGCTATCTTGCTTGACTACTTTTCCTTTGTTTCTGCATTCCCTCACTTCTCTAATTAGTAACTGCTTGAGTCCACTCTTTGGGACTCAGGGAAGGCCTAGAAAATTAAAGCCTTTTTCTGCAAACAAGAAACAGGAGACCCAGAGGTGCTTTTGTACCCAGGAAGGCCCCATAGGGTCCTGCTTTGTTTCAATCCCCCCTTTTCTTTGATACTCCTCAAGCTTGAGGGGAACTGGGGTATGACGAGAAAGGGAATAAAGTTTTGGATAGAGAGGTTAATCATAAACTTGGCAAAGGAGCTCCATTTTAGGGAGACTTGGTTTCAACGGGAGGATCGTAAATCCAAAACCTCTGCATTTGCACAGTCAGTAGTACAGTACATTGTTTTTAACACCATGTTTCAGTGGGATGTGGTTATTAAGACTAAAATTTCTTTTGTCCAGAACTGAGAAAGAGCTGACGGGAGACCTGTTGCAAAACTAATGAAGGAAAATAATCAGACTATGGAAAAACTCATCTGTTATTGGCCATATTTTCATGTTTTGAAAAATATACTGGTTTATCATCCAATCACACATGAAGTTGAGCACTAGGCTTGGTGTTTTCGAAGACATGATCTCATTTCATCCCGACAACAGTGTTGGGAAGTGTGCATGATTATCCTCATTTTAACTGTGATAAAATAGGCTCAGAGAGACTAGCAGAGCCAGGATTAGAACATAGGTGTTTGCCTTTAACCACGATCTTGCACATCACATACATGCCCATATTCCTATCACGTATCACAATGAATTTATACTCCGTTCTTAAATATCCAATGGATAATTGGGGGAAGGGCGCAGAGGGTGGGGGAGTCAAAGCGTGGAGGGAGATCAGGAGCTATTGGGGTGGAGATGGGAGTAGAGTAGATAAACAGAGGGACTGAAATGGGGATGGGTAGGGGGGAGACCATCAGACATATTCTAAGATCATGGTCCAAGGTGCTATTAATTCACCAATCCTGAGGTTCTCATTGAGACCCCAGAAACATATTTCCTATTTTCTCATTTACTACAACATCTCACAATTGGAGGGGGGGGGGTGCATAATTTGATATTGTGCTGATTTCTATGATAATCTTTGATACCTGTTTTTGAAATAAGCAGCTGCTGAAACTCCATCTCCTCCAGGAAGCTCCTCCAGGAAGCTCCGCCAAGGAGCAAGGACTCCCAGCAACTCCACCCAGTGCAGACATTGGTGAACCCCTTGGACTCCTTCACATTTGTCACTCTTCCTCTTCAGGCCAGCTGACCTTTCTGTTTATTCACAGTAAATCTTACTCCTTTATTCAACACTGACAGTAACATCTCTTTTATCATCCACATAGTGCTATCTGGTTATCTGTCTGCCTCATCTTGGAAAACAGAACTTCCTATCTACTGAAAGACTTGGGAAAGATCTTGAATTTGCAAACCTGTGAGCGTTTCCATTTCAAGGATGGAGGCAGAGCTCCCAGGAGCCAAACTGGCCTGTCACTGAAGCTTTGGGATATTTTCTGGACTCCTTTCTCTCTCTGAGTTTCCAGGTTCACTCTTGTATGATATAGGCGAAGTTTTCAAAGACAATGAATTTCAACCAAGCAGAGCCCCGGCCTCGAAAGCCTGTGGTGTGACACTGCAGTCTAAGCCCCTGCCACTGACAAACAAGAGCATCTAGACGACCAGTGAAAAAAGTTGAAAGCAGATTATAGAATTAAGCATAATTTTAAAGCCTATTTTGCTTTATTACATAAGGAACCCATGTTTATTGAACAAACTTTGGAAAATGGAAACATTTTGATATGATTAATTGATAACAAAGGCAGAGGCATCTCTTAGCTGGTTTGGGGGCACTCTCCACTTTCTCTGCTCCCATTAAAGGATAGATGTGATAAGAGGAAGTTCTTTTTCCTCTTTCTTTTTTCAAAACCTCATCTTACAGGGAGTGGCAGATCTAGAATTTTACATAGAGGGGCCTAAGGGCCATGTCCTATTATTATAAGGAGAGGGTTAAAGCTGTGAGTTTGCATAGCACTTGACATGAGACGTAGAACACATATTATTCATTTTAAAGAATGGCTCACGGAGGTGTTTTGGAATATAACGTCCTCCTAAGCCATACTCCTAGTGTCAAAATTGCTGCAGAGGAATATTCAAGAGAGTATTCAGTTATCTATTCAGTAAACAAGCATTTATTGAACACCTTCTATGTGCAATGCCATTAGGCAGATTCTAAATGAAAAGGGAGACAAAGACATGAACAAACTTTGGTCCCAGCCTTTATAGGATTTTTAAATAACAAAAAAGATTTGTTTGACATTTAGGTCATTTTCTACTAAAAATAATACTGTGATGAAATCCCTGCGGTTAAATTCTTTTGCACATATATAAATACTTCCTTGGAATACATTTTTAGAAAGGGATTTGTAAGGTGTCATTTTGATGATTTTAGAACTTATGATAAAACAACCAGACAAATCCATGAGACATAGATAGAATTTAATGGATTGTTATTTTCATACCTACAAGAGTTGGGTGGCTCCAAAACTTTAAAAATATATAAAAAGAATACAAGCGTTTGACTCAAAAGAACTTTACATATCTTGAAAGCCAAAGAAATACAAAATCAAATGAGGCAGTTTCAAGAGTGGGTGTCACAAACCTAATATGGCTTGAAAATTAGGGGATAAAATGATTCAAATCTAAGGTCCTTGGCTAAGCGACCACCTTTTGTTTTAAACCATGAACTCTCTGTTAGATGCTATAAATAGGACTCAGTATGCCAGGTGCCCCTCCCGTGTTACAAACAAGGATCCAATGTTGTCTCAGCCCGGACCATCTGGTCCTTATGAAGCTTTGGCAAGCTGAAAAGACAATGTAAAAATTTCATGGGGAGGTAACCATCCAAACTGTGAAGGATGACATAATTACTTCCTTGGTGGTTAAGCATCTTTCAATTCCAAGAAGATTTAGAAAGTTTTTCATGGTATTAACATATTTTGCATTAGGAAATCTGTGTATACTTAGTATTTTTGAGATGTTTGGAATTTGTTAACAGATCAGTTTTTTGGTTACCACTTTCAAACCGCTAATACACGACAGATTTAGACTTGTGATTTAAGTTGAAATCTTATCGAGGTGATAGATGATACATATTAGAGTAGCTAAGAGATCTTAAAGTTCATTGTACTTACAAGTTTATTTGATTTTATTTATGGTTTATTTGGTACCAGGAAGATTTTGTTTGTTAAATCAGAAAATTATAGTGTAAAAAAAACCTATATTTTAAATTTGTAAATAGAATTTAAGATGTTCAAAGGAGTTCCTTTAACTGTAAATGAGATCAAACATTAAGTGATGGCCCTCAGATGTGACTGAAAATATTTACTGAACTTAGAATATTATTTGTAAACTGAATTTAACACCTTAATTTAAAAAACTACTGTTTAGAAATTTGTAACTTTAGTTTAGAAATTCTGAATAATTCTTTCTACACAAAAAATCCTCCCTGTAAGATTTTTTTTTTTTAATGTGACTTTTAACACAGGATTAATACAAATGAACAAGTCTAGGCCTTTGATAACTACTGGGTTGTCTATGTCTGAAGTTTCAAACTCTTTATTCCTGATTGAGTTATTCCTATGATACACTTATAAGCTGATTGGCATAATAGAGTTTTAAGTAAAGGAAATAAATTATTTAAAGATACGTAATTTTCTTCAGTGAGGATATAAATACATGTTTTGAATTCAGAGATTCAAAAGAAACTTACTGATTGAAAAGTTTTCATGCTATTCGGGAGAAAAGAAAGAATTGAGATGACTTTAAGAAAAAACTAATTAAAGAGTTGTGAAATAGGCCCCATAGGAAAAGGTTTAAAGGTCTGGAATATTTAAACTAGAGAAAACCAAGGTGAAGTGTCTCAACAAAGTGGGTTGACTAAATTTGGCTTATAAATACTGGTTGAAGTACCTACAGCAAATTCCCCCCTCTCTCTGCCCACATTAAAGCAAATAAAGCTAGTTTTTTATTCTTGAGCTGGTCTATTAAGTACAGAATTTGAGGATCTCTGGATATAGGAAGAGATATTCTATGAATTATTTGTTAAACAGATATTTTCTTTCCATTAGAGAGAGTGCAAAGAAAGAATAAGCTTAAACTACAGCAAGAAGATTATAGGTGGACATTGAAAAAAATTTCAGATCTCAGATGGCATTATACAAATAATGTATTATTTCTTTTTGCTGGGAAAAGGAACTAAAATACATAGAGACTATTCTTTCTTGATTAGTAGAGACAACCATAAAAAGATGCTGAGAAAACTCACAGGGTAAAGGTGAAAGGGAAGGAAGGGAGGATTCATAGCCCTTGGGCATAGTCAAGTCCTAGGCAAAATTTTAGAGGGCAAATTCGGCCATTTAGTTCTTCCTACTTCCCCACCTCCCATTCAGGTCCCAGGAAACTAGCTCCTCAGGACCCTCACGTTCATAGTCCCTGTTCTGAACCACATGGTCTTACTCTAACCAACTTGTCCTCATCCCTCAGGGCTTTGTTTTTGATTAGATAAAAACCTGCCCAGGACCTCCTTGGTGGTCCAGTGGTTAAGACTCCACGCTCCCAATGCAGGGGGCTGGGGTTCGATCCCTGGTCAGAGAACTAGATCCCGCGTGCCGTAACTAAGAGCCCACATGCTGCAACTGAAAAAAAAAAGATCCTCCATGTCGCAGTGAAGATCCCGCATGCTGCAACTAAGACCCGGCGCAGCCAAATAAATAAATGTTTTTTTTTTTTTAAAAAAACCTAAACAAAACAAAAACCTGCTCATCTGACAAACAGTGCTTATTAAGGTGTTAATGAGTACCCCTTGGCTAATGTTATCTTTGCTCAAATAGCACATTTACTTTATAATCAGATTCTTCTGAGTATTTATAACTTCACTCAAAGCAATGACTTTAACAATAGAATTCTCTGGAACTTTATTAGATCTGGGTGGGTAAAGTAGACTTGAGGAGATTAAATACTCCATGTATACAAATAATTATTAAGCACTTCCTTTATTCTACATAGATTAGATAGTGATAAGTGCAAAATAGACAAGTAAAGCAAGAAGGTGGGGTAGAAAGTGTTGGTAACATTGGGGAGTCAGGTGGGGAAAATTTTCAATTTTAAATGGGAAGGTCTTATTGAGAGGACATTCACATACAGACTTGAGGGTGGTAAGGGAGCAAAAGCCATGCGGATATCTAGGGAAAAAGTATCCCCAAAAGAGAACAGCAAGTACAAAAGTCTTGAGACAGGAGCTAGCCAGGTGTGCTTAAAGAACAGCAAGGAAGGACATATGACTGGAACAGAGTGAGCAAAGGTGAGAGCAGTAGGAGATGAGTTCAGAGACATAACAGAGTGCCAGTTATGAATGACCTTATAAGCTGACTTGCCATTGATGGAGAAGGAGACTGTGGGAGGAGCTGATCTGAGGAGGAAATATCAAGAACCCAACATGTGACATGTTGTGGAAATGTCAAGGAATTATTTTACCTATGAGTCTAGAACTCAAGAGAGGTCCAAGTTGGGGCTATAATTTTGGGATATATGTTTAGCCAAATTATTTATAAATTTGGGGTTTATATCTATATATCTATATCTATCTATAGATATAAAGATATATCTATATGTGTAGACATAAAGAATTGTGAGGGTTGAGCCCTGGGGAATACACCAGCATTTCTCTGTGACCCAAACAGGGCAGCTTGGCCTTATCTATTCTCCACTAGCAATCTCATCCACAAGGCTTAAACTGTCCTAGTTCCATCTCAATAAATTTAAAAGACCCTGTGGGAATATACTCAACAATACTGTATGAGTTTATTACAGTAGCTGCTGTGACATGTGGTTATTCCTTGGGGAGCAGTGTTTTGATCCATTTCATTTGCTCCAGACATCTTCCAGTACTGATATATTTCAGGACTGAGCACAGTCATGCTCTAGACATCTTCCAGTCCAGATATTTTCCATTCCTTGAAAGGTTACAAATTATGATAGCAATTTCCTTACCATGAAATAAGAATTTAACAGCTACTTCACAAGATCATCTTGATAAAATAGAGAATGCGTCTAGTACAGCATCTGGGGGCATAGTGTAAAATCCACAAATGTTTATTATTTCTTTTCCCAGATACAGTCTGGAAGACATTTTGGTTTTGGTTTTGGTTTTTTTGGTTTTTTAAAGCTAAACTATAGTTGATTTACAATATTGTGTTAGTTTCAGGTGTACAGCAAAGTGATTCTGTTAAACATATATATATATATATATATATATATATACATTCTTTTTCAGATTCTTTTCTACTATAGGTTATTTTAAGATATTGACTATAGTTTCCTATGCTATGTGGCAAATCCTTGTTGTTTATCTATTTTATATACAGTGGTGTGTATCTGTTAATCTTATACTCCTAATTTATTCCCCTCCCCCTTTCCCTTGAAGACATTTTAAAAAAATCCATTGGACCAGAGTGTAAAGATATGTTTCAGAAAATCGCCTAATGGTACCTGCAATTATTAAAAAAAAAAAAAAAAGAAGAAGAATGTGAAAGGAACTTCCAAGATTATCTTGGAATTGTACAAAAATATTAAATGCATAATCTTCTCTCCCTTTGTATTGTAATGCTTTAATGCTTTGTATCACTGAAACAGTTCTTTATACTGCTCAAATTGTGTCAACAATCCTGTTAGCAATAATATTTGTGTTAATATTACAGACTGGTAATAAAAATCTAGGCTTTTAGAAGAAAGAGAACTTTCCTAACATGGTGCTCCATCATACTTGTAACATAGCACTGCTTACCTAGCGGTCAGTAGATTATATATTAATGGATGTCTATGTGTTCCTTTAACAACTATTATTTGAAGGATTTAACATGTACTGGGCAGTGTACTAGCCACTGGAAATTCGTTGGTGAATAAAACACCATCTGTGCCCTGGGAAAGATTTTTTTTTTATTGGAGTATCGTTGCTTTACAATGTTGTGTTGGTTTCTGCTGTACAACAAAGTGAATCCTGAAAAAGATTAATGTATGGTGAGAGTGAAGAATAAAATAGAGTATGGCAAAATTTACAGTAGGAATAAGTTCAATGCACTATAGAGGACAAGAACACCATGATTTCCCCCCAAATCTGCCATAACTCATTGAAGATTTAATTTATTGGAGGTCTAGCTTCTGGTGTCACAACTCTATGAGTAGCAGATAATTTCAAATATAGCTTTGAAATGGAATAGCTCATTAGTATCCTTAAAGCTTCCTTTTTCCTTTCTACAACCGGAAGTATGAATATGAATGCCTGATTCTAACCCAAGCTTGGCCAGCAACAAAAAGGATAGGTATTACAGTCATTTTGTAAGTCAAGCCTGAATCACTGTTTTAATGAGTAAATCTTTCTGTAAAGGTGCAAGAGTATAAATGTCTTGGCTAAAGAACACCAGCCTTGCTTTCCTCCAGGAAAATCAGATCTCTTGAAAGTATTTTGATTTTCTCTCTGGAGTATTTACATTCAGTGGTTCCTGGAAGCAAAATCTCTAACTGGACATAGTTCCTGTGTGTGATAAGCTCTTAAGCCATTTCACGGTTAGTATTTTTCACCCGAATTTCAAGGTAAATTGCTAGCCTCTCTCAACACTTACTGAGCATGTACAGGTTTGGGTTCTGTGGGGTGAGGAACCTGGTAATATTCACCTCATAGCCTCACACCTTTCTTTCTGGACTTTGTGAATTCTCTTTGATCAATTTTCAACCACAGAGGTCTTTGTGATCTCTGTTCATGGAGGTTTACCATGTGACGCTCATTAAGGCAAGAGAAAGGCAATAATTAAAACTCAGCAATACTCTGAAGCACCTAGAAATGATCCATACTTAGTGGGGAGCAACCTTATTCAAAATTCCTTGCTGATTCACTGACAAGTAACTTCAGAAAACATCCCTGAAAAGGCTGACATTTCCTACTTTTGAAAACATTAAGTAATTCAATAAGGTTGAATTAGGGGCAAAATTCTGAGGAGAATAGTCATGGTTTTAAATTATTTCCTGTTTTGTTTTTTTTTTAATTTAGGAGTATACTTTCCATTTCAGTGGGAAAGAATTATTACAGTATTTGCCTAAAATAAAGAAGTCTCCTTTAAAGCTAGGCTTGTACTGTAATAATTTATCTTGCATATTTTCCAATGAAAAATACTACTCTAACACTCTAATTCCTATCCTTCTTGCTTATTCCTGGACGCCAGTGAGTGTATATATAGATTTGCATTTTGAAGTGGATTTGAGATTTTTAATCATGCTTATAATTTTGTTAATAAAGATAAAGCACGTACTAATGAGGTCAATTAGTGAAGGCCTTAGAAAGCTGGACTTAATAAATGAGCTATATTGTATGTGTTTATTTACATTCTCTCTGTTAGACTGTCAGTTACTAGAGATCAGGGACTGAAATCATTAAGTATGCACAGACCCGGCACATAATGGAAGCTCAATAAATAATTCTTGAACTGGACTCTCAAACAGGCCCTAAATCAATTAGACTATGGATAAGTAAGAATAGAAATGAAAATTAAAAATAAACTTATAACTCTGGTCATATATTTCTTTAAGATATGGATATGCCCCAGCACTATATATAGGATGACTGAGGTACTATAGGTAGGAGGTAATGCAGACCTCCAGGGCAGTAATACATTTTATGAGCAAACCAGTCTGAAAGTAGATTTTTGTTGTTGTTGTTGTTTTCTTGGTTGTTGTTATTTCTCGTATCTGCAATTAAATGAACCGAACTGCTGCATCCAACAATTTTCGGTGCTTATTCTCTATTTAAAACCATATATAGCAAGATTCCCAGAGCAGTGGAGTCTTATAATGGTTTCACTTCTTTCCTCTCTCAACAGCCGTGTGTCCGTGTGTGTGTGTGTTTGTGCGTGTGCGTGTGTGTATCTGCTTTTTCACATCATTACTTATCTATTTAATGGGGAAAACTGAGAAAAATCATTGTAAGACTGAATTTTGCCTGCTGTGACAAACTAAAAAATCTGAAAACAAAAATGAACCAGTTTCAGCAACTCATCTCTTGCTTCGCTTTCCAACACTGGATCTATCTGCAAAATTTAAAAGTTTTAACTTAAATGTTGTCTTTCCCTAAAAATATATAGTATGAGAAGAAAGTATAATAAGGCCGTACGATGAATGCAAAGGCTTTTGTTTGTACCAGGTTTCCAGGTTCCACATTAATGCATATGAGCTAACATCATTCAGAATGTCTCCCTCTAAAACGTTGGGCTCATTCTATCCTCTTTGGCCAGAGGACAATCCTGGGTGTGAGGAAGAGGTCTTTTGAAAACAGCTCCTTTCCAGTTGTTTTCCTTTCATTAATTGATTAAGTCCATAACTATTTGTTGAGTGCTTACTAAGTATCCCCTCCACTACAAGGACACAAAGATGAAAAAAGCTAGGTCCTTCTCCTTGGAGCAATGGAAGAGTTACCCTGAGATGCATCCAGAGTGTCTTTTCAGCTGCATCTGGGAGGTGGAGGTACAGTAGGTGTGTGGGGAAAGCTGGGAAGAGGAGAGTGAATAGCACTTAAATTCCTTAAGAAGGAATGTGGGCTTGTTCTTTCGGATTTCAGATGGCTGCTTCTCAAACTGCTGTGTATGTACTCACCCAGGGGCATCTGAGGCTTTAGGATAAACATAGTGCAGCTCCCTAGAGTAGCAATTTACCATGAAGACTTGGGGAGAGAAAAGCCACCATTTTTATATAAAAATAAACCTGTATATATTGTAAAGTAGAAAGCAAAATTTTCTGTTTGACACAATTGCTTAGGGCTTTGCCCAGATTCTCAGATTTCCTCTCCCTCTGTCTCTGCAGCCATTACGTGTCCTTTGTAATATCTGGGAAGTACTGGGCAGTCATTGATGAGCTGGCATACAGCCTGGCCCTGCACATGGTTACCCAATACTCATCAAGAGGCTGGTAGTACCTTCAGACTGGCTGCCCTCCCCCTCCAAAAGGAAAACCACCTGTCAGTGCTAAGTCCATTTCATCTTCCTCCCTTCTCAGGTTTGTATTTGAGTAGGTGTTCAAAGTTTAAGTGAAAGGATAGTAATTATAGCACCACTTAGCAAGACTACTATGTGCCTTGCACTTTACATACATGATGACATTTAAACCTTACCCTCCTGCTAGGAATTGTGTTTGTTTTGCATATGAGAAAACTGAGACCTAAGGTCACATAATTTGGAATGGCGGGATCAGAATTTGAGGTCAGGGCTATCTGACCCCGCAGCCCATTTTCTAAGTCTTTCCCTTTATGCAACTTGGCTTGGGGAAAAAAAAAAAAAAAAATCAGACTTAGTCAACCATTTCTGCGGTCAATGAGTTCTGATGCTCAAAACATCATACTTGTACACGGTGTCCTAAACCCACAGAGACAAAGTCATGCCTACAGGTATAAGCCTGTCCACTGTGCACTCGTGGAATCTCCACCCTGGTTGCCACACCTTTTTCAAAGCCACAGGACTCAAAACAAACACTGGACAGGGGTGGTGAAATGTAGGTGCCTTAAGCTGGGGTGGAGCCCGACTTGGGCCCAGCTTCCCACACAAGGAGTGCGTTTTGTGTATTATTAGCTTTACACCTGGTATATGAGAATTAAAACCAAACTAAAAAAGCTAACACAAGCAGCCTCAGTGAGTGCCCCTCCAGGCTTTTGAGACCACTGCCTCTCCAGGTGGGATTTGTTTGCAAATGTATGTAAATTGGCACCTAATTTCCTAGTCAATCAATGTTTTTCTTACACCCTTACTGTAGAAAACCCTACTTTATCTGGCAAAGCATTAATTCACTAGAAACTTGTATATTGTTTTACAGACACTTGCAAATCATTTTACAAAAGACATTTTCAGAATCTTGACCTGCCTTCATATATTTGCATGAAAAAAAATGAGCAGTTGAAGGGCAAGAAACATATTAAATATCTGGTAAGAGCCTAGTTATGGGACTTTAGCCTGCCTGAAGAGTCACATGTGAAGTTCATTAAATGTCACTTCTGATTTAGTACGACTGGAGGGCCCATGAAGCGGCACCATTAACAAGCAAATGGGAGATTCTGAAGCAGATCACATTTCTGAGGAATATTGTTCTGGACTACTGTTCTGAAATGCTATATACATGATCGCTTTTCTTGCTTTCTAATTTTTCTAGTTTTGAGAATGTGTTATTTTGTAATCAGAACCAAACATCTAGTGTTAACAAAAAGAAAATTATTCCAGCTGCTGCCTTAGGCTACCATAAATACTTTCCAAGATTCCCAACGTATCCTATGATTTCTTACTGAATTTTAGTCACTAAAAGATATGCAAGTGGTAGGTGCATCGGTACTGTGAACTAGGGAGTGTGATGAAACCATTAGCTTCTAATTTATTAGGATTTAAAAGGCACTGCTGTATAAATACTTTGTCAAGAACTAGGAGCAGGGCTTCCCTGGTGGCGCAGTGGTTGAGAGTCTGCCTGCCGATGCAGGGGACACGGGTTCGTGCCCCGGTCCGGGAAGATCCCACATGCCGCGGAGCGGCTGGGCCCCTGAGCCATGGCCGCTGAGCCTGCGCGTCCGGAGCCTGTGCTCTACAATGGGAGAGGCCAAAAAAAAAAAAAAAAAAAAGAACTAGGAGCAGAGCTCCTGTGGAGCAGAACTAGAAAGTCAGCCCGTGCAGCAATATACCAATCAGAATGGGCAAAGCTTGCTCTTCATGGCTTTCCCTTCATGGCGAAACCCCAGCTTTCTCCAGGCAGTCTTCAGGGTTCCTGGGCTTTAGGGTCTATGGTTCTCAGGATAAGAAAACCTGGACTAGCCTGTTGAGGTGGTTTTGGAAAATACCTCATCATCCAGATATTTGCTCTCTTCCCAGGATAAGAAAATCTATCCTGAAGGGAGTTGGACCAGTTTCAGGGACTCCTTGGAGAGAGACTCATCAGCTCCACACAGGTTCCCAGAGGTATGAGCTGAGCAAGAGGACGTCATATTTGACGAGTACCTTGAACTCCAGACAAGATACTCTATTAGGCTTTCACATATATAGAACCGCTTAATTTCATCCAAGCCTTGCAATTACCGTACATTGTAGATAAGGCTCAGAGAGGTTAAGCAATTCTCCCAAGTTCACTCAGCTGGTAAGTGGTAAATCCCAGTATCGAATGAAAGTCTGTCTGACTTTCAAGCCCAGAATACCTTACATCCAAGAGGGTCACAGGAGAAACCCTGAATAAGATCTCAGAAGGCATAAAAAATAATCTGGGGATGTTCTAATGCCTAAGGCCAGTGTAGCACTGGAGGTGGCAAATGGGAGACTGCAGAAATTAAGGAATGATGATGTGTGCTGTGAGGTCAGTTTCAGCTTTTGGGTTGCTTTTGGACACTATGAAGCCTATTTTAAAGGGAGACTTGCATCCATAACAGCTAAGACAGAAAATAGACCGAGGGAAGGAAGAGGTGCTTCTGCAACTAGTTTCTAAATAGAACTATGTAATCAACAACATCAGCAGCTTAATTAAGAAGAGATGATGATCAAGGGGCACGTTTTCAATTAAGAACAGCACCATTCAAGATCAACTTAACTGATACCTGTTCCTCAATACTGAAAACCATTATATAGCCATGATATTATCTTATTCATAGAGAGCTTAATGTACTAGGAAAGATTTGTTCGATCTTGTTTCAGTTCAAATCAAAAGTCTATAACATTTTTTGTCAGATAAGCAGTGAAGAGATGTTAAATGTGGGTCATAAAAAGGCTTCCCCTGGCCAAGTCCTCTATCATTGTCACTCCAGGTTTTCTCTATTGCATTGCCCTGTTTTGTTTTCTTCAGAGCACTCTGAACTACCTGAAATTATCTTAATTTATACATTGCTGTGTTTGTTTGGTTTTTTTTTTTTGCGGTACGCGGGCCTCTCATTGCTGTGGCCTCGCCCGTTGCGGAGCACAGGCTCCGGACGCGCAGGCTCAGCGGCCATGGCTCACGGGCCCAGCTGCTCCGCGGCATGTGGGATCCTCCCTGACCGAGGCACGAACCCGTGTCCCCTGCATCGGCAGGCGGACTCTCAACCACTGCGCCACCAGGGAAGCCCCATTGCTGTGTTTTATGTATATTCTCTACTAGAATATAATCTCCACGGGAGACGTCTGGTTCATCACTGTATACCTGGTGCCTACATCTGCGCCTGGCACCTTGTAGGAGCTTGTTGTAAATTTTATTCAAGAAATGAATAACTAAGAAAGTCAAAACATTTGCTTTAGAGATTTAAAAATATATGTACCTGGCTAGGTTTTGTTTTGAAGAATGATGGCTACATCTAAAAATGTTGCCTCATTATTTGGATTTTTAGTTACTATTTTGTATTTTTTAAAAGAATACCCTAAAATATGTATTATGGGTAAAATATAAATTACATATAAAGGCCAATATTTATTATGTGCTTACTATGTGCCAGGCATATATTATCAACTCAGTTAATTCCACTACAACACCTTTTTTTAAAAGAATACCCTAAAATATGTATTATGGGTAAAATATAAATTACATATAAAGGCCAATATTTATTATGTGCTTACTATGTGCCAGGCATATATTATCAACTCAGTTAATTCCACTACAACACCATGAAGTAGGGCAGTATTCTTACCTCCTAAATTTTATAGATGATAAAATTGAAGCACAGGGTGGTAAGGTAACTTATGAAAGCTTTCCAGCAGAAAAGTGGTGGAATAGGGATTCAAACCCAAGCCATCCAAGTCCAGAGGCTATAGTCTCAGGACTATATTCTATATTCTACTGGATTTCTACTAGATATGAATGTTATATATGGATACGTTCTATTAGATATTCTGCTGGATTTCTATTAGATATGAACGCTATATATGGATATGTTAACTTTTTTTACACAAACATAGCAAGAATCATTACATACTTAGAGACAAGAAACTTTGAACATTCTATAATGGTCCTGACATATGGTGCAAACCCTGGTCTAAAAGATAGATGTGACCCCATAGGTTGTGTACTAGTCACACGGGGGAAAACCAGTGACTACACAGGGAGAAATAAGACTACACGTTGACTAATTTACCAAAGTTATATTGCTAGTGAAGAAAGATGGATATCACGTGTCCATCATGGATGGAATACCTTGAGAAGAGCATAACATCTCTTATGTAAGGATGCATAACCTGAATCTAATTATAAGGAAACATCAAACAAGCCCAAGTAGAGGAATATTCCATAAAGCAAACATCTGTAAAGCAAAGATGTCAACGTCATGAAAGACAAAAGAAAGCTGAGGAACTATTTCAGGTTAAAGGAGAATGAAGAGAAATAACAGTCAAAGGCAATGCATGGCCCTACACCGAGTCCTGTATTGAAGAGAGAAAATGCTACAAGGTTCATTATTAAACACATTGACAAAGTTCCAACACCGACTATAGATTAAAGTATTCTAGCAATACTGAATTTCCTCCATTTGATAACTATACTGTGATTCTAAACATAAAGAATGTCCTTGTTCTTAGGAAATACATGCTGAAGTGTAAAGGGATAAAGGGGCACGATGTACGCCACCTACATTCAAATGGTCCAAAAAATAATAGAGTGATAAAATACGTAGCAAATTTAAAAAATTTGGTGAATCTGTATGAAGTGTATTTTAAAGTTCTCTGTTTTATTCTTGAAACATTCTGGTAAATTTGAAATTATTTCCACTGAAAGTTTAAATTGAAAAAGAGAAAAAAATGCTTCAGGGAGGCACTGAGTTTATTACTTGATATACTGTAACTGATTTATATAGACGGTATTTCAAGAAAGAGGATTTGTTCAGTATCTTATGCAAACTAGGGCACAGATATAGTTACTTTACAGGTTTGAGCTGTTGGATTGTCATCGTGATTCAGTCACAGGAAACACAATGTTGTCATTAATTGTGATCACTGGTTATTAGCATTGTTTCTCATTTGTTATACAGTGAGATGTTTGTACCTGTATACTTTAAAGATTCTCTGATACTAAAAGTGCTCAGAATCAGCTCAAACAACTGGGTATCCTGCTATGAAGTAGAGAGAGTTACTGAGTGATCTGCAGTACTGAGTGATGTGGGGAAAAGACTAACAAACTACAGCGTGTTAGACCTAGGATGTTACTAGCTCTTGAATTTACAAATTAAGCTGTAGAGGAAAGAATGTAATAATTGGCCAAAATTATGTATTAGTATGAAAAAGAGAGAAATAAAGAAAAAGTGGACTTGGGAGGTGGGCAAAAATAACAAGAAGTAGTAGAATGCGTACTTTTTGCACTGTTATGTAATAATTGTTATGTCTAGACTTTGGCTAACTCCTATACGGCACACATTGGTTCCTAACCTTTATCACAGTTTGTGGAAGCAAGAGTTTGCTCCGTTTTTACTTGTTACTCTAATGTTTAAAAATTCCCAGTTTTGATAGAGTTCTTTTTAAAAAATAGCTCTTTCAATCATGGGGTAATTTGAACAGAGTACCCAGGAGCTTCCCTGGAATCCTTTTTATCTTGAGGTCACATAGATTCCTTACAGTTTGAGACAGCCACTTAATTTTGTGTGATGGTAATCATTAGGGATAATAGAATGTAAAAATTGCCCCCCATACACAGTAAGAAATGGGGAAAAAAATCTAGTACCAAGTCATTAAGATACATTTTTAAAATTGTCTGCAAATCTGCGTATAACAACGATTCTAGCCAGCTAAATTCAGCTGTTGAATGGCGAATCTATCCAAGTGCTTGACTGCATCATATTACCTTTCAGAAGTGAGGCTATCTCAAGACAGAATAATATAAATACAATCCAGCTAATATCTATTGAATGCCTACTACATTCCAGGCACCAGACTTCACATAATCGTCTCATGTAGCCCACACAAGTCTGCAAATTAGTTGTTGTTGCTATAAAATATGTGTATGTATGAGATATATATATATTTATTTTTTGCGGTACGCGGGCCTCTCACTGCTGTGGCCTTTCCAGCTGCGGAGCACAGGATGTGCAGGCCCAGCAGCCATGGCTCACAGGCCCGGTCGCTACGCAGCATGTGGGATCTTCCCGGACTGGGGCACAAACCCGTGTCCCCTGCAGGGCAGGCGGACTCCCAACCACTGCACCACCAGGGAAGCCCTATATATATATTTAAATTCATTTTTATATACCTAAATATATATGTGTGCATATATTTAAATTTAGATGTGGAAACTGAGGTCTATGAAGGTTAAGTCCCATAGGTCAAAATTCACACTGCCGGTAAGTAGACCAGGATTGAAATGTACATTTATTCATGTTTGTCCCCACTGTCCCATACTTGAAGTGCACGCTTGGCAAATCCCTAGCCAACTAGTGCCCACTTTACCTCGGACCCAGGCCATTTTCTAAAAAGCTTGTCTTAGGTGTACAAAAGTCCCTCTGGAATTTCAGGGACGAAACAGCTTTTCTTACCTACCTATAGAGGCTGACTGTTGTTGTTGTTACTATTCTCATTATTATTATTATTTTGCCTGAATACTCAAGTAGGACAAACATAATGTTGCAAAAATTGCTCTCTTTAATTTTTGCTTTCATATTGAATTTTACCTTCTTAGTGCTTTGATACTTAATGTCATATTCTTCTCAACACTTATGACAGCTATAGTCGATCTTCATTCTTTCAAATGTTCACAACTGTGAATGCCACTTACACCTTTAAGATTTCAGTTTACTTCATGGGAAAGCACTTCACTGACAGAAGACAGTGTCCGTGAACAGCAAACAAAACTCTTGCTGAAGAATTGTGCAGGAGAATACAGACTACATTTTGTACCCTATAAGGGATCTGGAACAAGTTAGTGTTCAATAAATACTAAAGAATACACCAATTGAACTTAAATTACCATTAAACATTTCAGGCTAATTTTATACCTTAATGGAATGATATCATTTTCATAACAGTAGAAAGAAATGATTAAAACCGCTCCTTGTATTTTGCATTTATTTGATATTGGAGCCCTCGCTCCCCGCCCCGCACTGGTATATTAAACCTTTAATAGTATTGGTATTGTTATGCTCATTTTTGAAAAAGAAAAGGAAATCAGATAAATTGTGATTTTCCGAAGGTAATACAAAGATTGCAGGTCAATTAATAGCTCCTGGTTTTGTCAACTTATGCTTTAGGTCTTATGTCCTAATTTTTTTGTTTCACAGAGAAATGTATTTTCATTCATTCTTCACATCATCACTGAAGATGTGAAGATATTCAAGCCCCTGGTCCAGGACAACATAAGAAAGTACTTTGTATTAGTTGTAGTCAGACCAGATGATTTCTGAGGTTTCTTACAAATTTGACATTACTTCAGGAGAAAAGCATTTAATACTGAAACCAAACAAGCATATAATATAGATTAATGTCTTTTCAGAGTGTTACCTATCTGTTATAAAGTATATGAACAATACAGAGTTGTGGTTAACACAAAAATTTGACATCTGTTGCCATACTTTTTTTTTTTTTTTGTGGTACGCGGGCCTCTCACTGTTGTGGCCTCTCCCGTTGCGGAGCACAGGCTCCGGACGCGCAGGCTCAGCGGCCATGGCTCAACGGGCCCAGCCGCTCCGCGGCATGTGGGATCCTCCTAGATCGGGGCACGAACCCGCGTCCCCTGCATCGGCAGGCGGACTCCCAACCACTGCGCCACCAGGGAAGCCCTGTTGCCATACTTTTAATGATTTCCCCAGTGACTATGTCAGAGCCAGTATTTCTCCCTATTTCTCTTTCTATTTAAAGGGCAATTCCTTCTCCCTCACCCTAGACATTGCTTCTGAATAGTAACTGCCAAGTTCTTGGGTGATCCCACAGCCCTGGCCACAGGCTCAAGGAGAGGGCATGCGAACCAATTTGGATAATAATAGTACCTACATCCTTGGCCACAGGAATGGTGCAGAAATGGGCATGTGACCCAAACCAGGCCAATCAGAATCCTTTCTTGAGATTTTTGCTGACCTCAGATGGGACAGGAAGAACTTTCTTCTCTGATACCATGAACAGGTGGGTCTAGAATCTGCCAGCGATGAGCATGTCCCCACTGGGCGAAAAAAGCAAGCCCATCGTTAAGGAGGAGTACAGCCGAGATCCAGAAAGAATAGCAGAGAGTTTTGACGGCATTTAGGTCCTTGATTCCAGATACTCCTCGGGCCTGCTTCACCCATGTCCTTGATACATTTGGAAACGTGATCCAGTAAACTCTCTCTTTGTTTATGATAGTTCAAATATGTGCGATTCAACTGAAAGATTCTCTGATACTAGAGAATCTTTATCTTATTCTCTGATACTAGAGAATCTTTATCTTCTATCATTTGCAGCCAAAAATATTCTGAGTAGTACAATTAATACATAAAATTGAAGATGGAATCCTCCTAAACCCCTTCTCAAGAGGTATTCGTCAAGGCTTATGGATGTAAGTTTCAGAAACCCAATCTGGTCCATCTTAAACAAATACAGAGATTTATTTGCTCCTATAACCAAGCTTTCGGAGGGGCAAGTGTGTGAGCTGGCCTTGAGGACTCTGGAAGCCGGGACCCATGACTAGCTCTGTCCCATCTTCACTTTTCTCTGCTTGTTAACTCCATTCTCTCAGAATGATTCTTTTCCACCAGGAATGAAACTGGCTACTGGCAGCCCAAGAATCATGTTGTGACTGGGGAGAGAAGAGGTCTTTCTCCTCTTACAAGAAGCCAGTTACAAAAGCCCTCGGCAAGCACTCTGATTAGTTTGACTTGAGTCACAGTCTAATCTCTGAACTAATCACTGTGGCCAGGGGCCCTGGGGTAGTACAACTGAGCAATTCCTGCAGCCAGAGAGACAGAGTTGAGAGGAAAATGGCGGCTTCCATCTGGAACAATTGACAAGAGCAAGAAGAGGTGGGGTTTATCAGATAGAGTGGGTTGCTGTTTCTAGAAGAAAAGAAAGGTGGGAAGCAGATAACCAGTTACTGTTCACATGCTCTCTGTTAGCATTTTGATGCATACCTTCCTTTTCTCTTGTGAGCAAATGTAGAAAAATAGGAAAATTCCAATGTATCTACTCATGCTGGATGCATCCCGATATTCAAAACAAAGCGTGTCTAGAATCGACATTTCTCTGTGAAAAGGGGACATGTCATGCTATATCTAGTGTTAATAGGTAGGGAAAAAAATGTCCTCGTTTCTAATAGGTGGCATTCTGCTTTCTTTCAGGACCAGGAGAAAAACAGAATTTTCCCCAAAGAATTTGGAGCTATAGGCATAAACCTGAGGACTGGGGTTGAATTCCCTGTCTAACTTTGGCAGAGGACATCCTTCTTCAAAGATGTTACAAAGATATCCTTCAGATAAAATTCTGAGATGACTCTGTCACTTCTGCCACATCCCTTAACATATGTTTCTAGCCTAGTTCTAGGCGAATAGCATATTTTCAATGAGTAGATGATAACTGCCTTGGAATCTAAAAGAGGTATGTATTTTCACCAGGCCATTGTTGTGCACTGGGGAGATCACATTATATATATAAAATATTACATATATATTTTACATATGTGTACTATAATACACATTATATTACATATATAAAATATATAATGGCTACATGTATTTAATATGTAATATATAAATATAGTTAATGTATAATATAAATACATATTTTTTATATATGAAAAGAAAATAATGCCTTTGCATTCTGGTAACATTCAAAAATTATCTGCAAGGTGTTATAGTCTAAGCTCTGTAGCCGGGCTCCAAGAGGGCCCCAGGGCTTCTCACCTCCTTGGTGTTCATGCCCCTGTATAGCCTTTTCTGACAATGAACCAAGGCTGCTCTGTGTGACCAATAAAATAAGACAGAGGTAATGGTTTCTGAGATGTCCTCTTATTATTCACTCTGGGAGAAGTCAGATGCCACGTCGTGGGTGCTCCACAGCTCTACAGAGAGCCCTACGTGGGGGGAAAACTAAGGTCTCCTGCCAACAGCTGCCACCAACCTGACAACCACAGGAGTGGGTCACCATCAGCCCCAGTCAGGCCTTTACATGAGGTCAACCTCGCGGGACAGCTGAGAGAATCTCTTGAGAAGACTGAGCCCGAGCTGCCAGGGGAGGCCTTTCCCTAATTCCTGGTCTATGGATTGCTACTGTGAGAAAAAAATGCATGTTTATTGTTGTTTTAAGCCTCTAAATTTGGGGGGGGGGGTATTTGTTACACAACAATAATAACTAATATACAAACTAACCAAAATAAATTTAACAAATGTATCTCAGTTAAGTTTAATAGCAACCTTTTTTTCTGAAATCCACTTTTCCTCTCAAGTCCCCTTTAAGACATCAAATTGGACGACGTTACCACAAAAGGAATATGATTTCTGATTCTTTCCTCCTGCTGAGTCTACTATTCTGAGCAAGGCATATCCCTAAGGCACTCTATTTCTAATAATTAAGCATTTGTCTTCAGCCAATGAGATCTCTGTTACAGAGAGAACTACAAACACTGTTTTCTTTGCCAGTAGTAAAAATTCAGGCGCCAGCTGAGGTCACTAGTAAAAGAATACAAAGTAGCAGTTAGGCAACATCTCTCCACCCCACCCAACAGGTTTTCCTTTAAACGCTAAACAGAAATAAACCTTTAAAAGCACATATAACAAAAATGCTGCTGTTCATATATTTTAAAATTTTTGTTGTTTACTTTCACTAAGTAACTTGTTGAGAAAATGTGTGTTACTGAAATATTTTTAGTTATGTAAACTTCTTGTTAATTGCTAAAGGAAGGGGTTTTGGGAAATATTCATGCTAATATTTGCTTTCTGAGCACCAACCGTCCCTTAGCTACATGTTCAAAGGATTCAAAGAAAGAGCGTTAAAAATTGCAAAGAAGGAAGAAAGGGAAAGGTCTATTTTTTTAAAAAAAGAACTAGTTTCAGGAAAATTCAAATTGAGCTAGGCATTCTAACAAAGGTAACAACAAATTATGCCAAGTTAATATTTAAAATTACAGAATTTAACATGAGTAAATATTAAAATGTGGCCTCTTTTTAGCTACAGGGTTAAAAAAAAAAAGCCTTACGTTAAAAATCATTGCTATTCAGAAAGTAGATTAGCCTAGGGCTGGGGGTGTGAGGAATGGGGAATGAATGCTAATGGGTTCAAGGTTTCTTTTTGGGGGTGATGAAAATGTGCTAAAATTAGATTATGGTGACGGCTGCACAGCTACGTAAATATACTAAAAAACATTGAATTACATACTAGAAATGGGTGAATTTTCTGAAATATAAACACATCTCAATGAAGCTGTTTTTAAAAATTGTCATGGATGACCCTGAAAACATTCAGTTAAAGGATTAGCAGCGTGCAAAATGTCACCAAAAGAATGGTTCTAGTTCAAATGTTGTTTTCCTCCTGCTTCTGAGCAGTTGCGTGTTCACAACCAAAGCTGAACTCAAATTTTAAGATGCCCCAGTGGTACATTTAAGCAATTCTCTAACAAGAAATACAACTAGGAAGCTCTTTTAAGCTGAAAGTTATGCTTCACCCTGTGCTCAGACAATAAATCTGACAGACTTTGAACTTGCCGTCAAAACTGAAGAGAGAATAGCTACAGTTGTTTGCAGTTACTATCAAGGCAAATCTACGGTGCAAAACTGAAACTCTTACAAGTGCAAAAGGCATGCTTTTCGTAGACATTACTGTCACCAGAACAAAGTGTACCAGATATTTTGCATTTCAGTTCTTTCAAAGGATTATGAGGAAATTGTTTTTCCATAGGTTACCTTATATATGTAACAGTGGCTCCCAAATATGCGAAAGCCCAGTTTTTTGTTTAGTTCAGTTTTTTACTCCTGGAACAGCAGCAACAACAAAAAACCCCGTTAATTAGACTTTGTTGATTGCCTGTCATGTAAGAGTTTTTGAGGGTTAGTTCTTAAATAAAAGGCCAAAGCTAACTAAAGACACCCTAACTATAACTCCATGTATACATTTACAAGTTCGTTAAAAGCTTCTTAAATATCCAAGGCCCAACTGTATATTTCATTTAAAAATATAAACTGTATCATGAAAATATAATATTTAAAATAAAATATAATATGTATAATGAAAGAAGCCAGAGACAAAAGACTGCTACTGGTTGATGCCATTGATATCAGGTTCTGGAAAAGCAAAAGTAGAGGAACAGAAAATAGATCAGTGCTTCCCAGGAGCTGTGGGAGAACGGCGCTGACTACAGAGGCACATTAGGGACCTTCTGGGCTGAAAAGAATGTTCTGTATCTTGAGTGTGGTTGTCATCCCTTGACTTTGGGCGTTGTCAAAACTCACAAAGCGGAACTGTACATTAAAAGAGATAAATTTTAATGTAAGTAAATTATAGCTTGTACTCTAATATAAGGAAATATATTATAAATATTAAGCTATTTTGAACAAGGAGTATGCTGTTAGAGTTAACTGAATGATGCTGAAAATACATTATGACATGAAAAAAAATTGAGTCTACAGGTATTGGAGGTTTTATGATGTCCCAAAACTTTTTATCTTCATTGTAGAAGCTTGATGAGAAAAAGTTTTTAAAAACCAGTCTGGATGGTTTAACTCTACAGGCTAAAATTAGCTCCTACAATGCAGATGATCAAATGTTTTACAGGGTAATTAACCTTCATCACTCACTTGATTATTTATCATTTACTGCATCCTCTTATTATTTCTCTTTGCTTTTATTATTACAACTACTTAATAGCTATAGTTTATTAAGGGCCTACTAAGCCATTCTCTATTTTCCTTTTCATTCTCTCCCTCTGTGTGTGTGTGTGTGTGTGTGTGTGTGTGTGTATATATATATAGCAATTTTTAACAAGAGTTCATTTGGCTTAGTTCCCTTGATGTGAACACTTTCTTACTGTTTATTGGGGTAGTAGACTACGTACATTATAATTATTCTTGGTATGTGTATATATCTATGGCAATGTTACACATCTGTTAAGTAAACTAGGGGAGATGAACCTAGATTTTTCAATTGGAAAAACCTATCTTTTCATGTTTATTTCTATTTCCCACTATAATGTGAGTTGTAGGAAGGGGCAATGTGGGTTTACTCATTTTCAATCTCTACTATACCTACCTCAGTGTAATGCAAAGAGCAGATGTGCATATACTGTTGCACAAGGACAGAACTGACCATTAACAGTCATCACAGAGAGTTGTAGGCTAATGTAATATTAATCTTATATCAAAATCTTTTTGGAGGTATATTTAAGAGTTAGAAAGAAGGGCTTCTCCCATCTTGCATAACAAAACTGATTTATAATTTATCCTTGAAAGTGACGGTCGTTTTATTTTTTGAAAGGTAGTTCCACTTATCATGTAAGTCTTGGAGGTATAACTTGTTTCCATTCCAATGAATTTATGATGCCATTTGATTGTGGTTGTGATGGCTTTTGTAGATTGGTGCTCAACATCCTTGTCATCATCTTTCTAACGTGCCTGCCGATTCTACAGAGGCTGGAAAGTCTCCCAGATTCCTTGCAGTTGGGTCCTAGAATTTTAGGGTCAGCCAGAGAGGCTGCGCGGCATGTGGGATCTTAGTTCCCCAACCAGGGATCAAACTCTTGCCCCTGGCAGTGGAAGCACAGAGTCTTAACCACTGGACCGCCAGGAAAGTCCCTCCTTGGTGTAGTTCTGTAAGAGCAAATCATCCTTCTCTTGCCCCTGCTTGCAAGCACGGCTCTGGAGGTGCTGAGTTTTTCTGTGGCAGCATCAGTACAGCACCCCTGCTGTCCAGTCACCAGCTTCAAAGGCAGGGGCTGGAGCATCTATTTTACTGGTGTGGGCTGTAATGAGTATGAAGGGGTTCTGAAGCCAGCAGCTGTGGCAGTAGCTCCCTGATTTTGGCAGTGGTAGTGTAGCTGGTCCAGTGGAGTGGCTTTGCGAATTGTCCTTAAAGCTCAACCTTGAGTCTGTTTCTTCAGCCATTTCAATGATTCTTAAGCCATTGAATACCCCATAATAAATCCTTTCCTCCTTAAACTAGCTTGAGTAGATTTTATTCTCGGCTAATGAACCCTGACCAATACAGAAATGAAATGGGTTATAGTGATCTATAGACAAAAATTAAATGGAGGATGGCACAATACTGTCCATCAATATAATGACCAAGATGACTCCTGAGCCTAGCTAAAAGGAATAGATTTACATTGTTTAGATGGATATTGTCTATTTGTAATCTAATGAACTCCAAAGAGAAGGCTAGATATTGCATGCAAACTGAACATTGCCTGAAATAAGAAAGCATCGATCAGGACACTTAATGGACTCTATTTTCCTTTTGATAAGCACTATTTAAAAGTGATTTTAGGCATGATTATTAGAAGTAGGAGGGAGGACAATAAATGATTGAACCATGTGGAAAATATTTTTGAAGAGAAAATTTTCTGAGATATGCTAATTTTATGAAAGTCTACTGATTTTAGTTAGTCATGAGAAGTCTTAAGCAAGGCCTGTGAGAAGTCAAAGCCTCCCAAAAAGGAGGACCCCCAAGAACTAATAGACAAAGCATTTGAGAGTACTAGAGGAAAAGAGGAGCCCTTCATGAAAAGTTTTGCTTGGGGGTCTAAAATCACATACGGAATATAAGTGTAAAATTTTATTTTGAAACCATATAATTAATTGATGTTACACAACTTATTGTAAAGGATTTTGAACTATTAGAGGTAAAAATAGCCTTACAATGTAGACTATGATGATGATGATCTATTCTGAAGCACATTTTTCTTGAAGGGTAGTTATAGCCACCATAACAACTTTCATGATGCTTTAACTTAAAACAGTTAAAAGGAAGTCTTACAGTACCACCTAGGTGTGCAGGTTACGTCATGGCGAATGTGTCAGCAGTGTGGACCTGCTATTTAAAAAGAGTTGACAGGATCCTACTGTATACAAACCAAAATAGGACATGCAAAAACCATGCAGTAATTTTTCCCAATATATGTAGGGATGGTTAAACCCATAGTAGAAACTCACATCCAGTCTGAGGCTTCATATTTTTAAAAGAATGTGGAGAAACCAGAAAGGGAACAGCATAGCACAAAGACTGATTAAAGAACTAGAAAATAGGGCATAAAAATGGTAAGGAATGGGAACTGGTTTTTTTTTAGCCATAAGAAGGTTAAATGGTCTTAATATGTAACTTAGCTGGCTATAAAAATAAAATAGACACATAACTCTAGACATCCTAACCACCTAGACAGTAAGAGCATAGAATTAAATAAACAGGAACATAAAATTTGCCACAAAAATCCCTTAAGTGAGAACAGGTTCTACCTTTTGATTCCAAAATAACTGGCCAGATCAGCTGAGAGAATCTCTACAATGCCAAAACACCAGGCAAGTGGAACTCTGGCTGAATGCTGGAACTCCTGTGGTGTCTATGGACTGCTAGATAAATATTCAAATATTTCATTATAAGAAGAAATACTCCAACAATTATTTATTATGGGGAAAACCATGAATGGAGAGACTAGCATACTGTACCCGTTGCAGATATTTCCAGAAGTAGAATGGCTAATTCACATAGACATCTAGCTAGCTGTATTAGCAAGTTACAGCAAGTTTTGTGAATAATTGCGTAGGGCATACTTAACAGGTACTGACAGATTTGAACATCCAGTAGTAGCACTTAGGCTTTAAAGCTAGGCTCCATGCCAACAGGAGAAAAACAAATGATTGGCTCGTGGGTCCCTGTCTACTTTCTGTGAGGTATCTGCCTCGCCACAGTCTCAGCGTTTTAAAGAATAAACTTGGTCATTTTAGGCTGGTTTCTAAAATAAACGAGGCTAGGATTAAAGATGACAAAACAGCACATGGCTGTATCAAATGTTACTTATTACTTCTTGTGAAATCTTCTGAAATATTTTGATAATAAAATGAGAGTCTTTAGTTGTTTCCTCCTGACCCCCCTCAAAAAAGCACGACTGATTACCAGAACAATGTGTTAGACCCTAGACCCCACTAATGACCACACATATCAAGAAACCCAGTGTTTCTATAGAATCACGATTTAGATTCCTCGAAGGAAGATGGGAGGGGAGTTTGAAGGGGAGGGAGTGGGGAGTAGAAAAGTGGTGTTGCTAGAGAGGTTCTGGATGTTTTCTGGAGTTAGATATAACCCTGATGCTTTAACCCTGCCCTTACAGAACCCTAGAATTCCAAGTAAAAGTGTTACTAAAAAAAAGAAGTGAGAGGAAATGTCCTCAGCCCAAATGAAGGAAAAAAATGCACAATTATCCAATGGTCTTGAAATAGTTCCAGGATTCAGTTTGGACAAGCAGGTAAAATGAGAGTTCCATATGTTCCCTGTTGTGGAAATCTGTGACTTTTTGTGTTGCCCTATAGGCCCTGCTCTGAGCAATTGCTTCTGTTCTCCACTCCATGGGCTTCTGATAGGACTGTCAATCAGACAGCTCTGCCTGCCCCATCACAGGCCTGAGCATCAGAGGACTCCCTTCCCCAGATACAGTGGTTAGTCCAGCATGGCTACAGGTTCAGGCTGGGCCTTGGAGATTAGCATGGTTTCAGGGGAATAGAGGTCATTTCTCCTTCTGGGACAACCAGCTAGCAAGGCTATGTACACCTGGGATGATGGAAGATGACCTTTCTTGCCACTGGGAGAGAGTCTGCAAGAGAATGAATCCAAGGAAGAGATGAAGCTAAGAGATGGAGAGTAAAAGAGAAGCCTGAAAGCAATGTTTGAGACATGTATAGCCATGGCAGAGAAAAACCAACCTTGGGAGTTTTTATTTCAAGTGAGCTTCTTTTTTTTGTTTAATCTGTGTGCACTTAGATTTCTGTCACTTGCCACCAACAGTCCTGACTAATACACTTCCATTTTACAGACTGGGAAACAAAAGCACCATAACTGTTAAAATCTATAGTGAACAAGATGTGAGAAAACCCACTGAAATATTCACTAATCCATAAGCAACTGGATGTGTGGACACAATTATATTATCACAGTTTTGTTTATTTGGACTTAAACTCTTTTGGAGTTTGCGCGAGGTTTTGTAGTGCACAAGTGAAGGGCATAGGCTTTGAGTCAGACAGCCCCAAAGTCCCAGTCCCAGCTGACACTTACTGGCTGAGAGGCTTAGGTGGGAAGGGGAACCTCCCCAGACATCAGTTTTCTCAACTGTAAAAAAGGAAGAATAATCATCTCAACCTCATAAAATTATCGTAAGGCTTAAATGAGACAGTATATGTCATCTTTTGTTTGTAAACTCTCTGTAAACCATCCAGTGGATGGCACATGGTAAGGATTCAATAAATTCCTCCTACTTTTTTAAGTAGATAGCAAACACTAATGTTACAAATGAGATCTAGGGGAAGGTTAAAGTGCTGGGGAAAAGACTTTGTGCATTTTAAAGCATTGAGGACTTTCCCCCATCTTACTGTAAAAGACACTTGTTCTGAACACAAAGCTGTTCTGAACACTTGTTAAAACTATTCTTTTAAAATAAATTCTACCTACGAATCCTGTGTACAGATAGCAATACTACTGTGAAGGAGTGTTGAAAAGTCAGGTTATTTCTGTCCTTATCTGTCTCTCCTCCCTCACCCCTTTCATCCCCACCAGCTTCCTAATCTCAGGTTCCGACACTACCATCCAACCTCAATCCAAGCAAGATGGCAGGAAGGAATTAATCTACTTCTCCTTTACCGTTGTGCCTTATTAAATTGACTGTTTATGCTTGGATCTATTTTTTCATCACCTTCTGCTTTGCTCTTCCTGCAAAAGGCCAAACACAGCAAGCCACATTTCCCAGGCCCCGTTGTCAACTAGCTCCTAGTTAGGCTTGGACAACAGAGATAACAGGGCCAGGGGAGGGCATGTCTTCCCTCTCTTTGCTTCAGGTGACTGCATCTCTTCCATGGCCCAGCTTCCCCCCAGCAGCCACAGTTCCTGGACGCTGGTGACACCACCTGTCCCTTTGGTCCCTCTAGTCTTGGGGGTAGTATCCCTGCTCTTCCTAATCTTGGGGTTTCCAACTGTTTCCTATTTGCCCTTCCATTTTTCTAACACTCTTTACAATAATTCCTACGTTAAATTTCTTCTGTGAAACATGCTGGCCTGGGTTCTGCTTTCCTGATCAGACACTGACTGACAGAATTTTCTCTATCCAACTAGTGACCACGCCTTGTCAATTTTTGACTCTCTTTTTCTTCATCCCTTTCTCACTGCCCTAATGCAGGCATCATCTCTCACCTGGACTGATCTAATATCTTCAGTCTAGCTCCCCTTAAAGACCTTTTCTACATTGCAGCCGGAGTAAGCTTTCTAAAACACAGTCATCGGGCTTCCCTGGTGGCGCAGTGGTTGAGAGTCCGCCTGCCCGATGCAGGGGACACGGGTTCGTGCCCTGGTCCGGGAAGATCCCACATGCCGCGGAGCGGCTGGGCCCGTGAGCCATGGCCGCTGAGCCTGCGCGTCCGGAGCCTGTGCTCCGCAACGGGAGAGGCCACAACAGTGAGAGGCCCGCGTACCGCAAAAACAAACAAACAAACAAACACAGTCATCTTATTGTGACCTTGTTACTAACCTTCTTAAAACCCCCTTCAGTGGCTCTTCCTCTCATACAAGAGCTAAGCTCCTTAGTGCGACAAAGCTTTTCACAACCTGTCTCCTTACCCTTGCCAACTTCATCTCTAGCTTCTCAGTGTTCTGGTAACACCAACTTGCTTACAACATTGGCTCACACACCCACTCACACAAAAACATCCTGCTGTTCCACCTCTCTGGCCTTTGTTATAGTGTTCCCGTCCTACCTACCTACTTGTGGCTAACTCTCCTTCAAAACTCCGCTCAAAGATGTCTCCTCTGGAAAGCTTCCGTGAGGACCAGGCCATGCTTCCTCTGCCTACATTTACCCTATTTTATTAACGTACCCTGTGATGAGTCTCTTTCATCTAGAGTCTCTTTCATCTCATCAAGAGTCCCAACTGTGTCTTCCTCATTCGTCTGGGTTTCTGTACTTCCTAGCAAGAGATACTGGTTGAAGTGAACTGAACTATACCCCCTTGCACCCTGGCAGGCCAAATTAGGAACCCATGAGTTATCCCAATTTCCTTCTCCTTTAGTCCCACATCCAATTAGTTAACTAATCTTAATTTTACCTCAGAAATTGCTCTGATACCTCGATCGTTCTTTCTCACCCCACAGCCGCTGCCCCAGTCTTCTAAGTCATTGTTTGTAAGCTTCTTTGACCATCACCCACGCTGATAAATACATTTTGCATCATGACACAGGATATGCATTCTGCAGTTCAAGTTTTTAATAGAGTCACTTCTAAGACACAGATAATTTGCAAAATGCAACCAAGAGAAAACTTACTCAAGACTGAAATCTAGTAATTAATCACCCATTTTTTCTCACTTTTGTCTTTTATTTTCCAGGTAATAAACCCTACATTATACTAAATGGCTTCAACCCTGTCATGCTTTGTATCTAAAACAATGGTGGCTATGTTAAAACACAGAAACTTAAACATGCTAAATTTTAAGTAAATCCACTTTGTTCATTTTGAAGATTTAAATCTATTGTAGAAGTGAATTTATTAAAAATTCAAATTGCCTGGAAAGTTTATGCATAACAAACGAGTAAATCAAATGGAAGCTTTATGAAACACTGATCCTTATTTCATAAGACTCTTTAATATTTTCTTTTCCATTTAACCTTACTTTTTCTAAATGCAAGTGTGACCCATGAAAATTACTTTAAGATCCACTTATGGGTTGTGACCCACAATCTGAAAACCACTGTTCTAGGCTTTCGTGATCACGTGCTTGAACAACTGCAATTACTTCCCAACTTGCCTCCTTGTCTCCTGTCTGGCTTCTAGGCCACTACCTTTCTAAAAGAGACAAACCTATGTCACTTTCCTCCCCCCTGCAAAAAAAAAAAAAAAATGTCCTGGGAGTCTGACACCACCACCTATAGAATAAAATCCATATTTTTTGGCATGACATATAAAGAGGACCAGGATTAGTGCCAGGTCCTCTTTTCACCCTTATCTCCACCCACTGCCATCACCCTTCACACTATACCCTGCAACTTTTACCTCTCCCCTCACTGACTGACACCTTCCTCACTCCATCCTTTTATCACTGCCGTTTCCTCCACTTGATATGCCCTTCCCCTCCTTATGGGTCTGTTTATCCTACTTTATTCTTCAAGGCCCAAGTACCAATGTCGTTATTTCTTTTTGTCTCCCTCACCTTTCCCCCTCACCTCTGAGAGACTAGCAGATTAACAGCTCTATCACCTGTATTCCCATTTGACAATTTGACCTTATCATAGTTGCTTTATATGAATTTTTAAAAATTTATTTATTTGGCTGCATTGGGTCTTCATTGCAGTGCGTGGACTTTTCATTGCAGTGGCTTCTCTTGTTGCAGAGCACAGGCTCTAGGTGCGCAGGCTCAGTAGTTGTGGCACGTGGGCTTAGTTGCTCCACGGCATGTGGGATCTTCCTGGACCAGGGCTCAAACCCGTGTCCCTTGCATTGGCAGGCAGATTCTTAACCACTGTGCCACCGGGGAAGTCCCTATATGAATTTTTATATGTACCTGTGTCATCTTTCTGAATATGAGCCTCTTGAGTGCAGAATCTTGGTGCTGTTAGAAGAGATAATGACTATAAAACACTTGGAACAGAAGTTGGCAGGATCAATAAATAGAAATTCCTTTTCTCTTTCACTCATATTTGTGCCCTATCACTTAACCACATGATACACAATAAATGTGTATTAACTTCCAATCTATAACTTAATACCTTATATTTACAATTATTTAGTGTATGAACAATACCCTGCATTTATGTAGTACTTTACATTTACATCTTACACGGTATTTCTGCAAATATACCCCATTGGTCAACCAATGGGAAATGCTGTAGGACAAATGGAATCCTACTTTATCAAGGAGGAAACCAAGGATGGATCCAGTGAAGCTGGACTATTATTGACCAACGCCACATAGCCAAACTCAAACGCAGACCTGACTCCAAAGCCAGCTGCATCTTGTTCTCTTTTGGGTAGAACTACCCCCAGCCATTAATGCCTTGCAGCGACCCATCTGCTGGCAGACCCCCGCCCAGACTCAGGGAAGAGCCATGGCTCTCATCTGCCTCCAATTTACACCCTTCTACCTCCGGTCTTGACTCCCCCTACTTCTTCAAAGACAATCTGAGCAAAGTTCCTTTTCTGAAGATGGCTTCCCCTCAAAAAAGGGTTTGGGGAGACATATTTCTCCTTTAAAAAACAGCAAAACAAAACAGAGACAAACCAAAAAACCCCACAGCAACAGAGAAACAATAAATATGAGGCAGTTTGCTTACTAATAACAGGGTCAGTCAAAAATCAGGCCCAGGTTCCACAGGATGTTTTTTAGTTTGTTTTGTTTTTGCTTTTTGTTTGTTTGTTTGTTTTTAACAGCTGCAGTGAAGTGGCAGGGCTCTAGGAACCTACTGTAAATATCTTTCACTTTCACTCACCAGGGGATAAAGGGTGACAAGGATGGCAGACACGAAGCATTAAATAACTCCTAAGCTCTATTTTAGCAAGTGGAGGGCAAGACAATCCAGATTTACCCAATGCCTGTTATATCCTGGGGACTCAATATACATATTTGATATAATTCCCACATCCCCAGTCAATCAATCAAGTACTTTTTTTTCTTTTTTTAAAATCTTTATTAGAGTATAATTGCTTTACAATGGTGTGTCAGTTTCTGCTTTATAACAAAGTGAATCAGTTATACATATACATATGTCCCCATATCTCTTCCCTCTTGCGTCTCCCTCCCTCCCACCCTCCCTATCCCACCCCTCTAGGTGGTCACAAAGCCCCGAGCTGATCTCCCTGTGCTATGCAGCTGCTTCCCACTAGCTATCTATTTTATGTTTGGTAGTGTATATATGTCCATGACTCTCTCTCACTTTGTCCCAGCTTACCCTTCCCCCTCCCCATATCCTCAAGTCCATTCTCTAGTAGGTCTGCATCTTTATTTCTGTCTTGTCCCTAGGTTCTTCTGACCATTCTCTCTCATTTTTTTTTTTTTTAGATTCCATATATATGTGTTAGCATACGGTATTTGTTTTTCTCTTTCTGACCTACTTCACTCTGTATGACAGTCTCTAAGTCCATCCACCTCACTACCAATAACTCAGTTTCGTTCCTTTTCATGGCTGAGTAATATTCCATTGTATATATGTGCCACATCTTCTTTATCCATTCATCTGTTGATGGACACTTAGGTTGCTTCCATGTCCTGACTACTGTAAATACTGCTGGAATGAATATTGTGGTACATGACTTTTTTTGAATTAGGGTTTTCCCAGGGTATATGTCCAGTAGTGGGATTGCTGGGTCGTATGGTAGTTCTTATTTTAGTTTTTTAAGGAACCGCCATACTGTTCTCCATAGTGGCTGTATCAATTTACATTCCCACCAACAGTGCAAGAGGGTTCCCTTTTCTCCACACCCTCTCCAGCATTTATTGTTTGTAGATTTGTGTTTTTTTGTTTTGTTTTGGTTTTTTTGCGGTACGCGGGCCTCTCACTGTTGTGGCCTCTCCCGTTGTGGAGCACAGGCTCCGAACGCGCAGGCTCAGCGGCCATGGCTCACTGGCCCAGCTGCTTCACAGCCTGTGGGATCTTCCCGGACCGGGGCATGAACCCGTGTCCCCTGCATCGGCAGGCCGACTCTCAACCACTGCGCCACCAGGGAAGCCCTGTTTGTAGATTTTTTGATGATGGCCATTCTGACCGGTGTGAGATCATACAAGTATTTCTTGAGTGTTTTCTACTCTGTGCCTCACACTGAACCAGGTACATGGGAAATAATGATCCTTTCCTTATGGAATTGCCAGTCTAGTGCAGTGGTTTTCAACCTTTCTTCCACCCCAATACACCTGAGGGATACAGAACATCATTAGTACCAAGGGCTCATCGTGTTCCAATTTTTAGGATACACTTATGGCAGACTGGGAGTGGTGAGGGGTGGATGGGGTTTCGTGGTGCAGGCTGATGAAGTACCCTGAATGATTCTGATGTAGTCCCCTTCTACACGAATGAGGACACAGATTCAGCTAAGTTAAAAGACACTCAGTCTACAGGGTAATGGTGCTGTGATGGGAAAGCACAGTTCTTTGAACAAGCTGGAGGTGCATCCACAGTGGAGCTGGGTGGAGCTCGAAGAGCTTTCTGGAGGAAGTGACACACAATGAAAACTGAAAGCGTTAGTAGGAGCTTTTAGTCAGAAGAAGGGGCTTGTGGATGAGATGACATGGTACGGCAGGCAGCATTCTCAGAATAGCCTCTGCTAAAGCTCAGAGAAACAACAAAAGAATTTGGCGCCATTAGGAAAACTGCAAGGGACTTCCCTGGTGGCGCAGTGGTTAAGAACCCACCTGACAATGCAAGGGACATGGGTTCAATCCCTGGTCCGGGAAGATCCCACATGCCATGGAGCAACTGAGCCTGCGTTCTAGAACCTGCATGCCACAACTTCTGAAACCCGCGCGCCTAGAGCCCGTGCTCCACAACAAGAGAAGCCACCACAGTGAGAAGCCCGTGCACCGCAACGAAGAGTAGCCCTTGTTCGCTGCAACTAGAGAAAGCCCGCGCGCAGCAATGAAGACCCAACGCAGCCAAAAATAAATAAATTAAATAAATTAAAAAAAAAAAAGAAAAACTGCAAGAATTTAAGAATGGCTGAAGGGTGGAGTGTGAGCAAGGGGAGCAGCTAGAGACCTCGGTCTGGACCCACTCTTGAGTGGCTTTGTAAGCCGTGCCAGGCTGCATTCCAAGGGCAATGGCATCCACTGAAGGGGACTGATGGAGGGGATATGGCTGCATGGTGGAGGAGGTTTTTGGGGTTGGTAGACAGAAGGCACTTAAGATCCTGACCCATGGTAGGAGTTGGCCATATGGGTTGGATATATGGGTTAAGAGAAAGTGGAATTAGCCAGGCTTTGGCTTGAATAACTGAGTAGGGATGTGCAGAGATAGGGCTGACCTTTCATCCTAGGTGGCTGGGAGACAGAAAACGAGCAGTTCAGTTTGGAACATTTAAGTTTGAAGTGTTCAAGTGGGGATGTCCTGCATATAGATCTGGAGCTCAGCAAAGAGACCTGGGCAAGACAGAAAGACTTCAAATGGTAACAGGGGACATGACCTGGGTAGAACCATCCAGGAGAGTGTGTTGAGTAAGAAGAGACTGAGGCTAGGAGGGAACTTTGAGAAACACAAGCATGCAGAAAACTAGAGGGGGAAGAAGAGGCAGCGGAGGAAGATGTCAGGAGCAAGGCTAGGGGTAGATGGGTAGCAGGTTACTTCCATTTTACAGATGGGGAAATTGGGTCTCATATTCCACAGATGGTCTACTGCTTTCCAGCTGGCATGAGGCAGAAACGTTCTTCAACCTCCATCAGGTTCCTGGCTTTCAAATCACTTGTTTCTAGTACACAAAATTGTAATTGTATAAACAGGTATAACCTTCTCCTCCTTAACTCTTCCTCCTTTGAACTTGCCTTTCCAGTCACTAATCACAGACAATCTGCCAAAACCAGGTTCCCTTCAGTGGCTCTCTCTCCTGCCTAGACGATAATGATGGCGGAATAATGCGACCAAAGGGAAAAGCAAAGAGAGGACTCACCGGGCCTTGAATTAGGCCCCTTTCCCAATTTACATGGTAACTCACTCAGTTCTTTAGATCTGACGTTATCCAATGGCCTGAGCTAGGAATGAAGCGCTGTGTAAAGTTTAATCATTAAACGACTTTATAAGGCTGTTGCAAACATGGAGCAATGAGAAAATTGGCTTAAATAATTCGGGTGTCCAGGAGCAGTCTCTCTTACTTGAGGGGATTAAACATGCCACCTGACACCCACCATGTTTACCCAGGACTAGGTTTATTGTAGTTGACAGGTAGCAGGGACCAACGAAGGCTCTTGCCTTCTCGGTGTGATGCGAGGTGAGCCTGGAAGGTCCCCTGATCAAAGCCAGCTCCCGGCCCCCAGACAGTGCAGGCTTCGGAGTCAGATTGCCTGGTTCCCATTCACGGTCGGGAACACACTGATTCTCAGAATCTGTTTCCTTATCTGCAAAATGGGGATAATAGCGCTCACCTCACCCAGCTATTGCGAGAATTAAATGGGACAGTCTGCCAAAGCACTCAGCACACAGCACAGATAACCACGAGCTGCTGTCACCACCTTTTTTTGTGCTAAGCTTTGTTCAACGGTGGAGTGGGCCAGGACCCTAGGAGAACTGGTAGTAACCCTACCAGGGTTATTAAGGGTAGTAACTGCCCTTACCTTATAATGACCCTGAGCCAGGAATGAGGGAGCAGGTGAGACTGCTCAACGTTTTCCAAGACAATGTACTAATTCACGATATTCTCTTCAAGAGATTTCTAAGAAGCAGTGGCAAGGCCTCAGGAGGTGGGTCCCTGGCAGAGAACAAGTTTCTTGTGACCATGCCCCTCAATACGGAGAAAAGATCCCTGATAAGGTGTGGAGAAGCCGTCCTGCTCTACACACGGCTGGGATTCCTCCCCCTTGGCCACCTGCTTTCCTAAGGGCAGCAGCTGACATTTGGTGCGCTTCGCCACCCCCCTCCCTCCTGGAATTTAGGACATCCAGCTAAGCGCGGGGCTAGCTTTAAAAGGAATTAGTCGTGGTTCCTAAAGAGCCCGCCGGGGACGGCATGTGGTGGCCCAGGGCTGGGGCTCCGGGCACACTGGGCGCCGCCAGCGCCCGCCCTACGCGTGAAAGCCCGCAGTGCCGCGCCGGGACAGCACCGAGGGCCCGAGCCCGCGGAACCTCTCCGATGAAAAAGGAAGAGCCAGCCCTGCAGATGCAACCGTTGCAATTTGGATCTCTTTCTCTCCTCTGACGTAATGCCAGTTTCCTGCTTTCGCACTGCAGTGTGCAGCTCGCTGGCCTGGAAGTCTGAAGATCAATGGACTGAACGCCAAGATAATCACGGCCACTATCTTGCAGTTTATTTTCCACGAATACACCCCGCCCCCAAATTCCACGACTCTTGGCTTTTCAGGCGGTATTGTTCTCCCTTCCCCCCAGGAAGGCCGCCTCTACACATAGCCCAGCACCAGGAAACGGCGTCGGTTTGTGGCTCAAATGTGGGGCCGGGGCGGGGTCGTTCAAACCTTCTGTCTCCCTCCCCATCCCCACCCGCCCTACAGCTTTGAGATTTCATATCCCTGGCTTTGTTTTAAGCAAAACTATTGTCGGAGCTGCAGCATCTCCCCCCCCTCTCCAGAAGCCGAGCTGGGAAGTGGGTAAAAACTACTGAGGAACGTGCTCGGACGCTCCTCCACGCCTAACACCCCCACAGGGAAGAGACCAGCAGCGACAGTCCCGCCACCGCACTCGCGCAGGGCCAACTGCAGCGCCACCGCCGCATCCGAAGCCGCAGCGGCCGCCGCCGCCCAGCTGAGCCCGGGTAGACTCCCAAGGGCTCTTTAAATACGATCTATAAATACTACGGGCTCTCGGCGCGCGCGTCACGGCAAAGCCGGCCTCCGATTGGCTGTCGTAACCCCGCTATTTGCATAGCCGGATTGCTCAACCGGGCGGCGACAGCGGCCGAGCGCGCCCCTCCCCCTCAGCGAGCGCGCGGGGCGCGCGGGCCGGCGGGCGGGGACAGCGGGGTGGCGGCCGCGCGGGCCGGGAGACGAGTGCGAAGCGGCGGCGGCGGCGGCGGCGGCGTCCAGAGTGGCTTGAACTCGGGAACCTTTCGAGCCTTGAGTCATGCAGCCGGTCTTCCGGGACGCTGGCTGCCTCCCAGAGGATCAATTTTGGCAAGCCGAGGGCCGGCGCTTTTTAGACTGGGTCTTTTTGCTTCCCACAGAAAGAAAAAGAAAGTTTGCAGGGTTTCACTGGAGCAAACGCTTTGGGTGGCTTGCGAAGGCACCACGTGACACCTGGACACGCAGCTAGAGGCCTGTCCAATGACTCGCGACTTGGGGTGTTCAAAAAAGGCTTTTGCACGATCACAAGTAAGACCTCGTTAGCTTGAAAACGAAACAAGGCGTGTTCGGAAAATGCAAGATGTTTAAAGCTAAGTCTTTTAAAAAAAGCACCAATTAGCCAATATGAAGCGGCGATGCGGAAAGTTTACCCCCTGTGGTTCTATAGGGGAAGAGAATCTCTTGTAGCGACTGGAAATGTTCAGCAACTTGGCCCTGACCTGAGCTGGTTGGCTCTGGGAAGGCGGGTGGTGGCAGAGAGTGTCAGAGAGGGAGAAAAAGACCACGCTTTGAAATTCAGGAAGCAACCCGATGTTGCGGAGTATATTGGCACCCAGGATTCTGTCGAGAGGATGGCATTGATCGCGGGTGATAAATGTGCAGATATTGTTTTATATTAGTATTCAGATGTTACAAAATCATTTATCTGTACAGAAGGTAAACTGAGAATAGGAACTGTATCTGCCGTTTGTTGCAAATATTTTAGGTAAAATCTGTGACATAGTGAATTCCTTACTTTTGAATGCGAGAAATACGATGACTTCCAGTTTCTTCGTTTTCTTTTAAAATGTCCTCCCCTTAAAGCGCACACAACACATGCTAAGGTTACAAGCATTCCCGTAACAATATCCGGGGATGACGCTGAAAGTATATGTTGGTGTCTTACACCTAGTCGGTCCTCAGAAAATAGTGGCGTGAATCACACAAATACATCATTTAGAAGATTTTTTTTTTTTTTTTGCTAAAAAATCTAAGGTCTCATTCAGTTATGTTTCATAAATGTTCTACTTCGATATCCTTCTTCCTTAAATAAAACTCAAAGCTCATACGGACTCATTTTTTGACACTTAACTACTGTTATTTGGACGCTAGCGAGTATGCGGCTCTAAAAGGTTTTAAAAAAGAACTTCGGATTTTGACAGAAGAGCGCCCTCTGCTGCCGAATAGTTTATGGGCAACGCTCCTGAAAAGTGAAACACTTGGGGGTATGCCCATCGCAAAGCTGGCAAGGTGTACTTTAAGGTATTTTTCACTAATATCTTTTTTGTAAGTCACTTTGTAATTCTAGCCATTTTAATCATTACTTCTAAGCTAGCAGAATAATTCAGTTGTGAATACTACCTTAAATACCATTCTCATTTCCATAGTAATTCATACCAGTTTATGCTTTAAAACCAATACTAAAACAGAAGATAGACCTGTTTTACAGTCGTTATTCTCTGCGTTAACAGATACCAAAGTAAAAAAAAAAACGCTTTAATCATCGAAATACTTTTTCCAGTAATTTTAGCGCTGTGTCATATGAATCATTAAAATGGACTGATTTGAACACAGACTACTTGCGATCATCTTACATCAGCGTTTTGCTTCTCTGCTTGTTTCCCTCTGTCTTAATTAGTGTTTCTGATGTCCCAGGCCAAGTATAAATGCACCTATAATCGCTGACTTTTTGGTTATCGCCTCTTCACCATAAAGACTGTCATTTTATTATAGTATTAATTTATTATACTTTCACTGTATTTTCTTTTTCCTTAAGTTTTTTTCTAATGTTACATTTCTTTTACTAATTCATTTCTTTGTGGTCTGTATTAATATGCTCAGATGAAAACAGATTTTAAAAAGTCCAAGTAACTGTGTAAATTGAAAACTGCACATCTTGACTGCTACTTCCATTGGTTCTCATTTTTTAGAGCTGCTCATCTTGAGGAGGAAAGAGCTACATTCAGAGGTTAGCTGCTGGTACAGCTTTGAGTCACTAGGAGGTAAGAGGATAACTGGTAAACCACAAATGAAGAGATAAGGGAGGTGTATATCTCCTGCTGTAAATGCTAATATGGGCATTTCAGCTGCGTTCCTCACAATAAGCATTTTACCACTCTTTATAGAAACATACAGATAATGATCATGAATTAGTCTGTGGTTCTCAATTCTCTCTCAGTAGCAGAGGCAGAAATGGAAATAGAGGCCATTATTATGCTGAGAAATGTACTTAGAAAAAGTAGTCTCCAGGGCTAGAGAGAGACTCTGTCCTTGTATAAGCCCAGTACTCTCACAGAAGTCAAGTGTTCCAGATGCTCTGTGAATTGGGCTCCCTTCTCCCAGTTAAAGGTGCAGGAACAGCATCTTTTTCACATGGATGCTCATATGATCACCACATCTCAAGCCATTTCTAAAGGTGGAAAATAAATGTTGGAAGTTGCTGCCATGGGAATACGCCTGGCAATTGTTTGTCTATTTCCCCCCATTTATTTAGTGGTAATTACAAATTGTTCTATCCACATTCTACTGTGCACACGTAGTTGATAAACATGTCAAGCTAGGGGGCAGACTGGATACATGACAAAAGGCTTATGAATTGGCCCAACTTCATTGCAGTTAGGTCAACACATCCCTGAGATCCTGGGGTGATTAATTAATTAATTTGCAGTGGACTGCAATGCTGGCTTCTCAGTCCATTGACCAAGGGGTAGTCTCTAAACTGTGTTACCAATGTCCTTGCTTGACAGGGAGATGATATGACTCATAGCATGTGAATATGGGAGTATGTATATTCAATATTGGCAAAAGTGGTTTTCTTTCTGTATTAAAATAGGACTCGAGTTTTGTATACACTGTCTATTGAGGAGCTCATGAATTCTGCTTGTAATCCAAAAATACTTTTGTTTTGGTAAAAATGATTTTATAACAAAAATCCAGTTGACTTTCATCTTTTTAAATTACTCCTTCACAGTTACACTTCCTGATTTAAATACACCCCCCCTTTATGTAATTTTGCCCTGTACATCAAATGGCCTAAAGAATATTATTAGTAGAATTACGATTTAATGAGAATTTAGTATATATCAGGGACCAACCAAGGTCTCTTGTAACCCTTATTTTATAAGGGCAGTCCTATTGCTATTTGCATTTTACGAAGAAGGTAACTGACCCTTAGGGTACATAACTGGCTCAAAGTTAGTGTCAGAGCTGGGGTTCAAATCCGAGTCCATCTGACTCCAGGTCAAACCCTCAGAGAATATTGCAAACATATAAAATTGAAAATGAAAGCCATAGGCTTAATACTAATCACTTTCTATGGTATCCTAGAGCAATACTTTCCAAATTATATATCAGAAAATGTTAGTTCCCCATGATCTGTGTGAATGGCATGAAGAAACAGAAAAGTTCCATGATCAAATGTTTTGGAAATAATGGGTTAAACCAATATTTTTAAACTGTAGAACTGTGCAACGTTAGTGGGAGCCATTCATGCTTGTAGTCATTGTGGATTTGTATAGTTATTACAGCATTTTTCCAGGCGATGGCAAAAACATGTCTTTCTGTTTTGCACAATGGTGCCATTTGAACTCTCATCGTTGCTAGAGGTGGGAATAATATGAAACGCCTAACAACTGCACACTGTTCCCTTTTGTGCATTGCTAACATCATCACTTTCTGGTGTTTGTTGAACTGACAGATTATTTGTATCAGATGGATTTAAAAAAACAGCTAATTATTTTTAGGGTTCTAAATGCCTTACACTATTACTTGTTACACCTAAAAGATATGTTTGGAAAGTTCAAAGATTTTCTTGCTAGTTAGAGACTTCCCAAACGTAGTATAAGGACATTGGAATAACAAAATGTAAAACTATTTTTATTATTTATTTTGGCAGCACTGGGTCTTAGTTGCATCATGCGGACTCTCTTAGTTGTAGCATGCAGGCTTCTTAGTTGCAGCATGCACGCGGTGTCTAGTTCCCCGACCAGGGATCAAACTCAGGGCCCCTGCATTGGGAGCACGGAGTCTTACCCACTGGACCACCAGGGCAGTCCCTAAAATTATTTTTTAAGTAGGCTAAGAATAAGTAGTTGGTTCAAGTAAAAATACTTGAAATATGTGTGCATGCACTAATACGTATGCATAATACACATTCGTTTAAACTTGTTGAGAGGAGAGGCTATTTTTGTTTCTTTATCCTTGCCAAACACCTGGCCCACAGAAGGCATTTATGCATTTAGTTAGTGTTTATTGAGTGCTTTCTTTTACCCAGGCATGGTTCTGTTCCAGACGCTAGAGATAAGGGTGAAAAAGTCCTCATGGAGCTTACATTTTATTGGGGAGAAATAGACAATAAATGGAAAGAGGGATATGAAGCCAAAAAAGTGAATAATGGATATTGAAACACTTGTAGGGTTAGTAGATCAGAATTCTCAGTGAGACAAAAGCACTTTTGAAATGGGTACCAGAGGAAATGCACTGGGAGGAGAGGAAAGGTTTGAGATCACTTTTTAGGAGGTGATGTAATGATTGGTAATAATAAGGAGAAGTTATGACTTTAGAGTTGAGGGGATTAAATGGAAGAAAATAAAAGGTCTATTGGAGAGAAAAAGATCAAGATGCTGAGGGACCTGATGTTGAATGGGGCGGCGCGTGAGTGATGCAGTCATTGGAGATGGAGACAGAGACAGAGCGAAGAGGAAGGCAGCGAGCTCTGTGCTGCTTCTCATTGAAGCAACTGAAGGGATCGTAGGTGACGGCGTGAGGAGGGGCAAGTGCTGGTTAAGCGGGCTGGAAACTTCATAAAGGATGGAGTTTCTGAGACAGAGGAGGAGAAATGGTTTGGAAATGGCAGTTTATATAAATATAAAAAAGTAAAAGGAGGTGAGAGGACCGTGGGGAGGTGTGTTCCCAGGAGCAGCCAGAGTTCAATTAGGCCAAGACTGTGATGGAAACATCATTTTGATGAATGAATAAATATTGAATTTTCTTTTCTTAAAAATTTTATTTATTTTATTTTTGGTTGCATTGGCTCTTTGTTGCTGCACGCGGGCTTTCTCTAGTTGCGGCGAGCGGGGGCTATTCTTTGCTGCGGTGCGTGGGCTTCTCATTGCGGTGGCTTCTCTTGTTGCAGAGCGCGGGCTCTAGGCACGCGAGCTTCAGTAGTTGTGGCACACGGGCTCAGTAGTTGCGGGCTCTAGAGTGCAGGCTCAGTAGTTGTGGCGCACTGGCTTAGTTGCTCCACGGCATGTGGGATCTTCCCGGACCAGGACTCAAACCTGTGTCCCCTGCTTTGGCAGGCAGATTCTTAACCACAGCGCCACCAGGGAAGTCCCTTGAATTTTCATATAGATATAATTATTTTGAATAATTTTTAACTTAACCTTTTAATTTAATATTAAAGTAATGCATTCCAATTCCCTTTGTTCATGCTGTGATTTGTGTTTCAATACACTCATAAGGATCAAAGTTGGAAGTAGAAGAGAGACTTCTTAGTTTAAAAGTATGTGTTGAGAGGGCAACTATCTATTTTTTACTGTATACATGTCAGTATTTTTGAATTTATTACAAGTAAGTACTTCTTTTATAATAAAGGGGAAAACGAATTAATTTTCTTTACCATAAATATCTGAAAATAAGGCCATCAAAAATTAAAATGGATATCCTGAACAATTTTCCTTTTATTCTGGAGTAGGAGAGTTTCAGAAAAGGAAAATAGTCAGTACTTTTTTTTTTTTTTTTTTTAAAGATGTTGGGGGTAGGAGTTTAGTAATTTATTTATTTATTTTTGCTGTGTTAGGTCTTCGTTTCTGTGCAAGGGCTTTCTCTAGTTGTGGCAAGCGGGGGCCACTCTTCATCGCGGTGCGTGGGCCTCTCACTATCGCGGCCTCTCTTGTTGCGGAGCACAGGCTCCAGACGCGCAGGCTCAGTAGTTGTGGCTCACGGGCCTAGTTGCTCCGCGGCATGTGGGATCCTCCCAGACCAGGGCCCGAACCCGTGTCCCCTGCATTAGCAGGCAGATTCTCAACCACTGCGCCACCAGGGAAGCCCCAGTCAATACGTTTTTTAAGATTGTTCTGCCGTCTCCATCTCCCTACCAAAACATGAGTTGGGGTTGGATTTTCTCCAAATACTTGAGCAGCTTCCCCTATCTCTTTGCAGAACAAGATGCTCTAACAACTTCCCATATTATATCCAGGTTCTCTTTGATATTTACTCATATTAAGGAAGGGTATATAGGAGTTCTGAGGAGAAAAAAGACTTCCCTCTGTTTCCGATTTTCTAAATAATTGACTCACTTGTGTATTGTGCTAGTGAGCTCTACCAAGTCTTTTTTGTTTTGTTTTGTTTTGTTTTTCCCAGCTTTATTGAGATACAGGTTTCCTCCACTATCCGAAAGTAGAGCTTTCCTATGAAACCTTCGTAAGCCAAAATGGTGTAAAGCGAGGAAGCAATTACCTTAGGACACATCTTGCTAATGGATGCACAAAATAAATTGAGGCAAAGCACAGATGCTCACAGACACAGTACAAAGCTATGGTGGCTTGATGCTGAGATGCTGAGTGTAGTTCCAGGGAAGGAGATTGGCAGGGCCCCTCTCACTGCCCTGGGTGCCCTGGGCCTCTACAATGGCTCACTGAAAAACATTGATCGCTATTTTTGCTTTTCTCCTTTTTTCATAAAAGTGAAAATCCTCGTTGGATTTCTTTCAGTTGGCAAAAACAGGTACTAATGTAGGTCTTTTGTAAAAACTAAGTGGCTTGAAGCAGACTTTCAGAAAACAGGGATTCCTGCATAATTGACAAATAACATTGTATAAGCTTAAGGTGTACAATGTGATGATTTGATATATGTATACGTTGTGAAATTATTACATTAAGGTTAATTAACAGATCCATCACCTTGCATAGTTATCATTGTGTGTGTGTGTGTGTGTGTGTGTGTGTGTGTGTGTGGAGAACATTTAAGGTCTATTTACTCTCTTATCAACTTAAAAAAATTATTATTATTTTTAAAATATATATTTAAATTAATTAATTTTATTTATTTATTTTTGGCTGCATTGGGTCTTCGTTGCTGAGCATGGGCTTTCTCTAGTTGCAGCGAGCAGGGGCCACTCTTCATTGTGGCACACGGGCTTTTCATTGTGGTGACTTCTCTTGTTGAGCAGCACGGGCTCTAGGTGCGCGGGCTTCCGTAGTTGTAACATGCGAGCTCAGTAGTTGTGGCTCATGGGCTCTAGAACTCAGGCTCAGTAGTTGTGGCTTGTGGGCTTACTTGCTCCGCGGCATGTGGGATCTTCCCGGACCAGGGCTTGAACCCATGTCCCCTGCATTGGCAGGTGGACTCCCAACCACTGTGCTACCAGGGAAGCCCTCTCTTATCAACTTTTAAGTATACAATGCAGTATTGTTAACTACAGTCACCAGGCTTTACATTAGATCCCCAGAAGTTACTCATCTTATAAATGAAAATCTGTACCCTTTGACCAACATCTCCCCATTCCTCCTGTAAAAATAGAGCTACTATATGATCCAGCAATCCCACTTCTGGCAGATGAAATGAAGTCACTATGTTGAAGAGTTATCTGCATCCTCATGTTCATTGCAGCATTATTCACATTAGCCAAGACAAGGAAATACCCTAAGTGTCCAACAACAGATGAATGGATAAAGAAAATGTGGTATATATACACTGGAGTATTATCCAGCTGTAAAAAGAAGGAAATCCTGCCGTTTGTGACAAAAGGGATGGGCCTTGAAGGTTTTATGTTGAGAGAAATAAGTCTGACAGAGAAAGACAAATACTGCATGATCTACTAAATCTCTGAGTAAATAATTCAACAATCCTTTAGGCTGAATATTGCTTCCTCTTGGGTCATACTTTATCAACTATAGATAAAACAGGCCTATTTAATAAATAAAAAGGAAAATGAGCACTTACTCTGTGTAAGGCATTATGCTAAGAGCAAACCTTAGATTACCTCATTTAATCCTTGTAACATCTCTTTGAGGTAGTTTGTTGTCTAATTTACAGATGAAGAAACGGAGACACAGAGAATAAGTAGCCCTAGATCATACAATTATTAATTCCTGGAATTAGGATAGGAACCCAAGTCCGCCACACCCCTGAACACACAGCCCTCTGGTTAGGTAGATATTTTCATTTTTTTCAGTAGGGATTTTCATTTTTGCTGTGTTTTGGAGCTGAGATTGTCACTAGAACTGGATATTTCTCCAGAGAGCTTTAGGGAAATGTCTTTAGGGTAGGAGAAGCTTCAAATTTCCATAAAAGATTATCTCAAAATCACTATATACTGATAAGAATAAATGATGTTATCTATAGTGCAATGAATGCTATTCATGATTTTGTTCTATGTGACTTGAACCAAAAGTTTGGAGTACTTGTGACTCTTTAGGAAAAAAAAAAGAAAAGAAGGCCTATCGAAACCCCTCAATGATTTTAAGTGGCATATCTGTGCCAGAATCCTGACAGCACACTCAGCTGGGATTTTTTACCCCCCAGCTTTATTGAGGTATATAAATGACTAACAAAAATTTGCAATATATTGAAGGTGTGCAATCTGATGTTTTGATATACATATACATTGTGAAATGATTGCCACAATCAAGTCAATTAACATATCCATCTCCTCACACGGTCATGATTTTTTTGTGTGGTGAGAACACTTAAGATCAAGTCTCTTAGCAAATTTCAAGTATTTAATACAGTATTATTAAGTATTGTCACCTTGCTGTGCATTGGATCTCCAGACTTATTCATCCTGCGTAACAGTGGAATTTTTTAAACAGATGTGTTTATTAAAAGAATTATTTACAGAGGAGTGGGTGTATTAAGGGACTAAGGGACCCAACAAGGGATGTTAAGATACCCAGGGGTAACAGCAGGAAGCCATTACTTTCATAGATCTGGAGGGCAGGAGAGGAAAGGGTGTTATCAGAGCGGGTGAGAGTGGTGATCTTGGAAGTGGCCTCCAACAAGAGCTATAGTTGTTGCAGGACCAGCCATGGCCAGAAGGGGGTGAGCAGACACATAAACAGGAGGAATCAACACTCCAACCAGAAGCCAGGGGGCAAGGGCCTGGGGTAGGGGTGAGGAGTTTCCTACCACAGAGGTCACCCTTCTAGGGCGCAGAGCAGGATGGAGAATGGATTTGGGGACAAATTGAGAAAAACAGCCAGTTATCTATCAAGGACAGACCTAAGAGTGGTAATTTAGAGCTAAATAAGTCTCCATTATTTAGTAGGAACACAGCTATATTCAATAAAAGTCAATACTTTAGGAAATAGCTGAGATCTATAGAATGTTATTTTAGATTTGAACTACAGTGAAAGGCACTTTGGTATATGTCAGCACTTAGTAGCTTAATTGGTGTGTGAGTCAGCTCCAGCTGCCATAACAAAATACCATAGACTGGGTGGCTTAAACAACAGACATCTGTTTCCTCACAGTTCTGGAGGCTGGAAGGCCACAATCAGGGTGCCAGTAAGGTTGGGCTCTAGTGAGAGCTTTCTTCGTGGCTTGTAAATGGCTGTCATCTTGCTGTGACCTCTTTTCTGCATGCTTAGGGGTAGGGGTGGTGGAGATTGGGAAGGGGGGTGAGGGGAGATAGAGAGACAGACAGAGAGAAAGAGAGAGACACCTCTTTCTCTTCTTTTAACGACACTAATCCTATCAGATTAGGGCCCCACCCTCATGACTTCATTTAATTGTAATTATCCTTCAAAGGCCTCATCTCCAGATGCCATTTACATTGGGGATTAGAGCTTCAACCTAGAAATTCTGGAACCATAACAATTGAGATCTCGTTCCAAAAAAAAAAAGAAAAAATAGAAAAAAGAATGTTAAGAATTTGTTCGCTGATACTTCTTTTTAAACTTTTTATTTGGAAATAATTTTTTTTTTAAGTTGCAAATATAAGATAGGGAGTTCCTGTATATGCTTCACTTGGCTTCCCCTAAGGTCAATACTTATATAACTATTGTATAAGTATAAAAACTAGGAAACTACTATTGTAACAATACTATTAACTAAACTTACTCAAATTTCACAAGTCTTCCCCCTCAAGTCCTGTTTTTATTCCAGGATCCCACACTAAATTTAGTTGTCTCTAGTCTTCTCCAATCAGTGACGTTTTCTCATTCTGTCTTTTTCTTTAATGACCTCAACATTGCTGATGAGTACTGGCCAATTACTTTGGAGAATGCCTCTTATTTGGGTTTTTCTTAAGATTAAATTGAGATTCTGCATTTTTGGCAAGAATACCCCAGAAATGATCCTATATCTTTCTCTGTTTATCATTTCAGGGGACACATAATGTTGATAATGTCATCTTACTGGATTTTTCCAGTATAATATTACTGTTTTTCCCTTCATAGATAAATATCCTTAGGGAGATTGTTCTCTGCTTCGTGATCGTTTTGTGATACCTTAAAACAGAAGTGGGGAAGGGAAGGAAACTTCCTGCCCTTAATATTTTATGTACTATCACTCTGTGAGACGCACAGAGTATGAGAGAGAGCAATGTGAGGTTATTATTCCTATTTTAAAAAAGAGAAAACTACATCATTTTTAGATTAAGTGATTTGGCCAAGGTTACAGAGGGAAGCCTGTTTTTAAAATTTTGAATAACTGTTGGATTTTCAGAAGAACTTACAAATATAATCACATTATGTGACAATAGACTCTAAAATTCAAATTGTTTGGTACCAGAACATAAATTGACTTTTTCATTCATTTTCAGGTGCCTGCAATGCGCTAGGATTTATACAGTCTTTAAAAGTAGATCACAGCTCAGACTGAAGCACTAGTTTAAAACCATGGCACATCTCCAAAACTCATTTAAGGAACCAGGTGGTTAGTTAAACCTTCAATCAGATTATTATTTAAGTGCTTCTTAATAATCATTCTGTGGTTTAGGCAAAAATGATAGAGGAACACTCTGAAAATGTTGCGTCATGATTTGGGGGCCAATACAAGGACCATTTACTACAGATAAATAATTATAAAATGAATAACTATAATGATGACAGCAATTTTTGAGATATTTAGGATAAGAATTTGTCAAGTAAATTGTTGTGAATACCTTCCGAATAGAAGTTAAATATGAGTGAAGGTGGAAAATGGCACCTAAATTTAAATTATATTTATATTGACATAGATAATTGTGTAACATTGCCTAGAATATTTAAGGATCAGAAAGCTAAATGGACGTAAGCACTAGATATGTGAATATATAATAATTACTCCCACTGAAGAGATTTTAAAATAAGTTAACCCAATTCTCTGAATTGAGATTTCATATAATAAAAGCAAGAATTAAAACTTTAAAAAAGATTTAATAGTGATATTCTTTGAAAAATGATTTTAATCTCTCTCTCTCCCTACGTCTGATTCCAGTTCCCCAGAGGCAAGCATTTTCTTAGAGCTTCTAGTATTTACTTCTATAATTGGAATAACCTGCTTATACTGTTATTTCTTGATTTTTAATAAATGTTTAATATTACCAATTGACTTCCTACTGTGGAAGGTGAGGATTTAGCTCACTTACAGCCAATACTTTACTCCCATTTCAGCTTTCTTATCATATTAAGATGATTTTACCATAATTTTTGGTTAGATGATATTCAGTGTTGATAATATTAGGACTGTGTAAAGATTACTTGCAATTGAGCCATGTAGGGGATTATGTTCCTTCTTTGAGCAACTTTTTGTTTTCCCTGGCATTCACGATTGTCTTTTTTGTCGCTTGCTTAGTTTTCTTTTATTAATTAATTGTAAAACTCTCAGCTATTAAGTATCACACATTATAAAGGTGATACAATTGCTTCCTTCCCTTCCCTTCTTTTCCTTTCCTATTTTCTCCTCCCTCTCACTCTCTCCCTGATGATTCATAATGCTGAGCGCCTGTTCACAGACCTGTTGTCCATTTGTGTGACTTCTTTGAGAAATATCTATTCAAGTCATTTGCCCATTTTAAAACATGATTATTTGTTTTCTTGCTATTGAGCTGAATTCCTTCTGTATTTTGAGTATTAACCCCTTATCAGATATATGGTTTGCAAATATTTTTTCCCATTCCATAGGTTGTCTCTTCACTGTTGATTGTTTTCTCTGCTGTGCCGAGCCCTTTTAGTTTGATGAAATCCTATTTGTCTAATTTTGCTTTTGTTGCCTGTGCTTATGGGTAATTATTATTTTTGCTTCTTTTTTTTTATTGTGGTAAAAAACACATAACCTTAATTTTACCACCTTAACCATTTTAAAGTGTGCAGTTCAAGAGAGGGACGTCCCTGGCAGTCCAGTGGTTAAGTTTCCATACTTCCACTGCAGGGGGAGCCAGTTCGATCCCTAGTTGGGGAACTGAGATCCTGTACGCCGCTTGGCCAAAAAAAAAAAAAAAGATTTTAAAGTGTGCAGTTCAGTAGTGTTAAGTATATTCACTTTGTTGTTTGACAGATCTCTAGAACTCTTTCATCTGTACCCATTAAACACGAATGCCCACTTCCTATCCCTCCTAGCCCCTGGCACCATCATTCTACTTTCTGTTTCTATGAATTTGACTACTTTAGACACTTCACATGAATTGAATCATACCGATTTTGGCCTTTTGTGTCTAGCTCACTTTGCTTTGCATAATGTCCTCCAGGTTCATCCATGTTGTAGAATGTGACAGAATTTCCTTCTTTTTAGAGGTTACATAATACCCATTGTATGTATATACCACATTTTCTCTATCCATTCATCTGTTAATGGACATTCTTGGCTACTGTGATTAATACTGCAATGAACATTTTTATGCAAATATCTGTTCGACATTTTTCTTTGAATTCTTTTGGATATATACCCAGAAGTGCGATTGCTAGATCATATGATAATTCTATTTTTAATTTTCTGATGAACATCCATACTGTTTTCCATAATGGCTGTAACGTTTTACATTCCCATCAGTACTGCACAAGGGTTCCAATTTTTCGGCATCCTTCCAATGAAAATGTTATTTTCTGTTCTTTGAATAGTGGGCACCCTAATGAATGTGAGATGATATCTCACTGTGGTTGTAATTTGCATTTCTCTTAGGATTAGTAATGTTTTCATATGCTTGTTGGCCATTTGTATATCTTAATTGGAGAATTGTCTATTCAAGTCCTTTGTCCACTTTTTAAATAGAGATAGTTGTTGTTGTTAATTTGTAAAAGTTCCTTATATATTTTGGATATTAATCCTGCATCAGGTATATGATTTATAAATTTTTTTCCCATTCCATAGATTGCCTTTTTCCTCTGCTGATTGTTTTTTTTTAATATGCAGAAGTTTAAGGTTTGCTATAGTCCCATTCGTCTATTTTTGCTTTTGTTGCCGTGCTTTTGATTGTCAAGTCCAAGGTGCTAAAGCTTTTTCCCATATTATCTTCTAAGAGTTGTATAATTTTAGATCTTACATTGAAGTCTCTAATCCATTTTGAGTTAATTTTTGTATATGGTATAAGGCAAGGGTCCAAGTTCATTGTTTTGCATGTGGATATCCATTTTTCACAGAAGCATTTTTTTTTTTTGCGATACGCGGGCCTCTCACTGTTGTGGCCTCTCCCGTTGCGGAGCACAGGCTCCAGACGCGCAGGCTCAGTAGCCATGGCTCACGGGCCCAGCTGCTCCACGGCATGTGGGATCTCTTCCTGGACCGGGGCACGAACCCTGCATTGGCAGGCAGACTCTCAACCACTGCGCCACCAGGGAAGCCCCACAGAACCATTTTTTGAAGAGACTGACCTTTCCCCATTGTGTAGTCTTGTCACCCTCATCAAAAATCATTTGGCCATGTACAAAAAAATTATTATATAAAGTAAAAAAATGAAAATACAACTTACATTTCTAGGAAGATGACGTAGATGTACATTTCCCTATTCCTCCCACTATGTACAACTGAAACCCCTGGATATTATATGTAAAACAAATATAAGAATCTGAAAGGTAGAGATAAGAAGGCAGGCTTACTAGGGACCTTGGAACCCAAGGACCAGCATGGTGGTAAGTATTCTGAGTTTTCTCTTTGCTTCATATATCCTAGACTTGGAGCTGAAAAGCTGGCAACTCAGAAACACCAAAGAGCATCGATAAAAACCCCCAAAACAAAAATCCCAAATTGATATACAGATTTAACATAATTCATATAACAATTCCTACAAGAATTCTTGTAGATTTGTATAAGATTTTTCTAAAATGTATATGGAAAGATAAAGAAATAAGCATAGTTAAAACAATTTTGAAAAAGAAGAATAAAGGTGGGGGAGAATCCATCTACCTAATTTCAAGACTTATGATGTACCTGCAGTAATCAAGACTCTCTGGAGGGATAGACACATGGATCAGTGGGACAGAATAGGGGACCTAGAAACTGCCTCAATCACACAAATATGCCCAATTGATTTTTGATAAAAGTGCAAAAGCAATTTGATTAAGGAAAAACAACCTTCTCAACAAGTGGCGGTAGGACAGTGGGACATCCATAGGCAAAAAAAAAAAAAAAAAAAAAAAGCCTCGATCACACCTTATACAAAAATTAGCTCATAAAGGGCCACAAAATTAAATGCCAAATGTAAAACAGTAAATTTTTTTAGAAAAAAATAGGACAAAATCTTTGGGAGCAAAGAGTTCTTAGCTCTTAACTGTTTGTTACGCAAAGAGTTCTTAGACTTGAAATCATAAGTAAAATTCATAAAAGGAAAAAACTGATAAATTATACCTCACCAAAATTTAAAAATTTGCCCTGCAGAAGACCCTGTTAAGAGAATGAAAAGATAAGTTGTAAATATGAGAAATACTTGCAGAACACATATCCAAAAAAAGGACTAGTAACTAGAATATACAGAGAAACCTAAAAAGCCAACAGTAAAAAAACAAAACACTCCAAAAATATATGAAGAGACAGCTCACTGAATAGTATATACAGATGGTCAATAAGCTCATGAAGAAATGTTCAACATCATTTGCCATTATGGAAATGCAAATTTAAGCCACAGTGGTATATTGTTACATACCTATCTGAACGGATAAAATAAAAACTAGAAAATGGCAACCACTGGAGGAAATGCTGAGTAACTGAGTCCCTCATACATTGTTGGTTGAAATGTAAAGTGGTATAGTTACTCTGGAAAACAGTATGGCAGTTTCTAAAAAAATGAAACATTCAATAACTGGATGACCCAGACATTATACTCCTGGGCATTTATCCCAGAGAAGTAAATACTTTTGTTCACACAAAAACCTGTAGACAAATGTTTATAGTAGCTTTATTTGTAACAAAATCTGGAGATAATTTAGATGTCTTTCCACAAGTGAATAGTTAAATAAACTGTGGTACCATGGAATACTGCTCAGAAATAAAAAGGAATGAACTACTGATATATGCAACAACCTAGATGAATACCCAGAGAATTATGTGAGTGAAAAAAAGCTTAATCCCTAAAGGTTACTTACTGTGGGATTCTATTTATGTAACATTCTTGAAATGACAAAAGTATAGATATGGAGAAAAGATTAGTGGTTGCCAAAGGTTAAGGAGGATATAGGGGTGGGAGAAAAGTGGGTGTGGCTATAAAAGGGCAATTTGAGGGATGCTTATGGTGATGCAAATAATCTGTGTTTTGACTATGTCAATATTAACATCCTGGTTGTGATATTGTACTATGTTTTTGTGAGACATTACCAGTGGGGAAACCTGGGTAAAGAGTACACGTGATCTCTGTATTATTTATTGCAACGGCATATGAACCTACAATTATCTTAAAAAGTAAAATTGTAAAAAATGTAAGTACTTCCCTTACTTTTCTTCAACTTAACTACCATTAAACATTTTGGTGCACTTTTTCCAAATGGTATGTCAAGACAAAATCCAGATTTCAGATAAGGACTCCATGGTCTTTTAGACCATGTTATACATACTGGTCTGAAATGCTTACCTTTTCCATTTGATAATATAGCTCAGACAGCTTTCCAGGTCAGTACATCTTCCTCTCTCTCTCTCTCTCTCTCTCTCTGTCTCTCTGTCTCTCTGTCTCTCTCTCCCCCTCCCCCCCACCCTCCTTAAAGACTGTAGGGTTATCCATTGTAGGGATGTAGAATTCCATTCCCCTGTTAATAGACATTTATGGTTGTTATGGATTGAATGGCACCGTCCTTTCCCCTCTCTCCCCAAAAAGATATGTTGAAGTCCTAAAGCCCAGTACCTGAGAATGTGACCTTATTTTTAAACAGAGTCTTTACAGAGGTAATCAAATTAAAATGAGGTCATTAGGATGGGCCCTAATCCAATGTGACTGGTGTCCTTATAAAAAGAGGAAATTTGGACCCAGAGACAGACATGTACAGAAGGAAGATGATATGAAGACATATATTCTCCATGTAAAAACAGAGGATGGGAGTGCTGCATCCACAAGCCAAGGAATGCCAGAGATTACTAGCAAATCACCAGAAGCTGGGAAGAGTAAAGGAAGGATTCCCACAGATTTCAGGGGGAGCATGGTCCTGCTGACATCTTGATATCAGACTTCTAACTTCTCGAACTGTGAGATAACACATTTGTTCTTTTAAGCCATTCAGTTTGTGATACATTGTTACAGCAACCCTAGGAAACTAATACAATGCTGTTTCTTTATTTTGCTATTACAGATTGCTACAATGAACATTCTTATACACATAGCTTTATGCCTTCTTGTTATTTCTGTAGGGTGAATGCAATTATGAATCATTGTGTATGTGTATGGTGCATGTTAATACATGTATTAGTCTTCGTGGGCTGACATAACAAAATACCATAGATTGGGAGGCTTAAACAACGGAAATGTAATTCTCACAGCTCTGGAGCCTAGAAAGTTCAAAATCAAGGTGCCGGCCAGTTCAGTTCCTGATGAGAGCCTTCTTCCTTGCTTGCAGAGAGCTGCCTTCTTGCTGTGTCCTCACATGGTGGGGAGGGAGGTAGCAAGCTCTGGTGTGTCTTCTTATAAGGACACTAGTCCTAGCAGATTTGGGTCCCACCCTCATGACCTTATTTAACCCTAGGGTCCCAAAGGTCCCATCTTCAAATACCATCACACTTGGGGGTTAGGGCTTCAACATAGGAATTTTATAGGGACACAGTTCAGTCCATAGCATTCTGCCTCTGGCCCTCCAAAATGCATGTCCTTATTGCATGCCGAATACATTCATATCATTCAAACAGCCCCCAAAATTCTAACTCTAGCATCCACTCTAAAGTCTAAGTCTCATTTAAATATCTAAATTGGTGAGATTTGAGATATAATTCATCCTGAGGCAAAAATCCCTCTCCAGCTATAAACCTGTGAAATCAGACCAGTTACGTACTTCCAAAATAAAATGGTGGGATGGGCATAGGATAGACATTCCCATACCAAAATAGAGAAATAGAAAAGAAAGAAGGGATGATGCATCCCAAGCGAGTCCAAAACCTAGAAAGACAAATTCCATTAAATCTTAAGGCTCCTCTTTGACTGAATGTCCTCCTTCCAGATCCACAGGGGCAGGGTCCTGCCTTATGGACCCACTGGCATGGTGGTCCCACCCATCAGGCTCTCCTAGGCAAGGTCTGCTCCCAAGGCTCCAGGTACCCCTAATCCCATGGCTCTGCAGGGTGGCCCCACCTCTGAGGCTTCAGGCAGAGACCATCTGGCTGGTTGAAACCAAGGTGGTAGCCCCAGCCTTTGAAACTGAGGAGGCAACCCCAATGATCTGAATCACCTTTGGCATTATTTTTTCCTTTTCTTTAAGAATAGTATATATTCTCAGCCAAATAGCTCATGATCCGTTCCTGTAGGATCTAAGCAGTCCAATAGTCTTCCTTCATTCTGTCCCACGTTTTCCTGTTTCCTTTAATCCCACCTGTCAGTGATCCCATCTCTATTCCTGGCTTCTGCTGAGATGGCTGATTAAATCCATGAGTCTCACCCCTGATATATATATATATTTTTTTTGCGGTATGCGGGCCTCTCACTGTTGTGGCCTCTCCCACTGCGGAGCACAGGCTCCGGACGCGCAGGCTCAGCAGCCATGGCTCACTGGCCCAGCCGCTCCACGGCACGTGGGATCCTCCCGGACCGGGGCACGAACCCGTGTCCCCTGCATGGGCAGGCGAACTCTCAACCACTGCGCCACCAGGGAAGCCCACCCCTGATCTTTTTATCTAATGGTTATTGAGCCACACCCTTAGTGTTCCGTTCAGAATGAGCTTTCTCTCTCTTTTTTTTTTTTTTGCTATATGAATAGACTGAGAAATTTCTAAATCTCTTAAGTTCCTTTTTGTTTAACAATTCCTTCTTCAATTCATTGCCTTCCTTTTGCATTTTACTGTAAGCAGCCAGGGGGAACCACGCTGCTCTTTCAACACTTTGCTTAGAAACCTCCTTGGCTAAATATCCAATTTCATTGCTTATAAATTCTTCCTGCCACAAAACATAAAACGCAGTTCAGTCAAGTTCTTTGCCACATTAAAACAAGTGTCCCTTTTCCTCCAGTTTCCAATAACCTATTCCTCATTCCTTCTGAGACCTCACTAGAATGGCCTTTAATATCCATATTTCTACCAACATTTTGTTCATGATTATTTATGTATTCTCTAAGAAGATGAAAACTTTCTCTCCATCTCTCCTCTCTTCTATCTGAGCTCTCATCGGAATCACATTTAACGTCCATATTTCTAGCATGCACCTCAAAACTCTTCCAGCCTCTACCCACTCTCCAGTTCCAGAGCTGCTTCTGCATTTTTAGGTATTTGTTACAGCAGTATCCCACTTCTTGGTGCCAAAATTTGTATTTGTCAGCTTGGGCTGTCATAAAAAATACCATAGACTTGGAGGCGTAAACCACAGAAGTCTAGTTCTCACAGTTCTGGAGGCTGGGAAATCCAAGGTCAAAGTACCAGCCAATTCTGTTCCTGGTGAGGGCCCTTTTCCTGGCTTGCAGATGGCTACCTTCTTGCTGTGTCCACACATGGTGGAAAAAGAGGCAGCAAGCTCTCTGGTGTTACTTTCTTAAAGAACACTAATCCTATCTGATTAGGGCCCCACCCCATGACCTCATCTAAATGCAGTTACCTCTCAAAGGTCCCATCACCAAATACCATCACATTGGTAATTTGGACTTCAGCATATGAATTTTGGTGGTACATAATTTGGTCCATAGCAGTACGTATATGATACATGATTCACTTCCAAATTACCCTGGTTGGCATTATTTTAATGTGTGTAACCAGGAGAAATATTGTCTCTTTTGGGGATTGGCGCTGAGTTGCAGGATCCATAGTAATGAACTTCCTTATATAGCGATTATTATACTGCCTAGACATTTTAATCACAGTTATGTGTAAATGTGTATTATTGTTTATCTGTTAACATTGACATCTTAGAGAATAGCCACAACTTGCTACTACAGATAGCATGGATTCAATAGCAGAGACCAAAAACAGAGTTGGTCTTCTCTACTTCCAGCCTGGCCTTTCTATACCCTTTCTCTTGGCCCATCACAAGTCCCCCCTCATTCCTTTCTTCTCTCTCTTCACAAAACCTGTCAAAATTTCCTTTCTGAAAAAGACTGTAGTAACAATAATTTACACAATTTTAAGGATTTAACCAAATTACCTTTTCATTCACAAAATTTGCTTTTTAAGCCTGAAGTTTTAGGCATTAATGAGCAGACTAAAGGAGGGGTTTGGAAAAACGAAGGACCAGTCCAAGTGCACTTAAAAATCAGATACAGATGACCTCTAGTCCTGTATGGACCTGGTTAGCATGGTATTTCCTACCTTCCTTCCATCTCTGAACCCTTAGGCTGTGCACATATATGATGTGCTGCTGCTGATGGTTGATCTTCAGGCACCTGTGACCTATTCCCCCTCTCTCTGTCCAACTTAAGAGCCAGGAAAGGGGAAGGAAGAAGACATTTCAACATGGAGGAGGGGAGAGGACAAGTGGCCGAGCACCTCACCAATTCCTAAGCTCAAGTTAAATCTTCATTCTCCTGTTGCCCTTTGGAAATACAGTGGGTAACACACGTGGCTTGTGTACGGAGAAAATTCTCGGAGGACAAGCTATGAAAAGATGTTGAAGTCTAAACCCAGCTTCAAAGTAGGGCTCACATCTTTTCTTTTTTTTCCTCCCAGCACCATCCCTCTCTTCTAAGGGTTCCTCATCTGCTTTTTTCTCCTGGTCATGAGGTTTTTTCATTTGCTGCTGACAACATAAACTATGAATTTAGTAAGGGTTTGGTTTAACTTTGGAGTAAAGCTAAAGCACAGCTGCTTCCTTTCTCTTGTGCCTTTTCCTCCTCCCCATCATTTTTTCCTATAAGTTTGGACATTTACTATTTTAAAAATTTAGCCAAATATCTGTATTTTACAATCAAAACTGTTTTTTGAAAACATCAGTCTCATTTTTCTTTGTTAAAGAACTGACATGCCTGAAAGTTCTAGGACTCTAGCCACTCACTGCTACATATTATTAAGAAAAATGATTGTTGGACTGTTTTGAATGGGAGTGTAGCTGTGGAATTTTTTTTTCTTTCCCCTGCACACACCTCAGGAAGGAAAATACAGAAACACCCTTTTGACTACTCTCTTGAGAAGTACTCCTTAAGCCCAGAATAACTCCAAACAAGTAAAACCTTTGTGTTTAGCATAGAGTGGATCTGGAGGAGAAGAGGATGTAGAGAAAGACACAGAACATTGGGCTCTTCTCACAAAGAAATTCTGTGCTTTTAGTCTCTGTGCTTTTAGTGTCTCTAAAAGCTGTTTACTGAGGGGAGGGGTGGTAGAAAATGTACCCATTACAGGGGTTGTTTGAATCTCTAAATCTGACTTCAGTTTCTGAGGTAAATGACCTGTGTAAATAAAATTGAAATTACCTCAGGTTTCTTTTTGCAATATTCTCCCCTCCTTTTTTTGCCCATGGTTGGCATTCCAGTTTGGGTTGTGCTTATAAGTAAAGCACCAGGTGTGTAGACAGTAAATAGTTCCAGAGTGGACTGGGGCTTTTTATACTCTCAGATTCATCAACTCACAACACCTCAGTGGAAACCAATCTTCATTTGGGGAAGCAAAATACATTTTTGATATTAGTCCCATGGAACAATGGACTCTATTCACCATGGAATTCCCACATTTTCAACTATTACAAATTTTCTAACTTCTTGCCTTGTCATTATTTCTGATTCAATCTGTCTAAAACCGAATTTATCAGCCCCCTCTGGTCCCTCACTGAATTTGTTGAAGAAAAAATTGGGTGTTTTCTTCTAGGCACTGGGCTAGGTGCTTGGACTACAGTGGTGAAGAGGCAGTAATTCTCAGCCCTTATGGAACTTCCATTTGAGCAGGAGAGGTCAGATAGTTAACAATAATGATCTTAATGACTATAATTTCAGTGGAGACAAATGCTATGAAGGAGATGCACAGGTACTATGAGTGAGTTTAACTGGAGGAATCTGTCCTAATCTGGGGGATCAGGAAAATTTCATTAAGGAAGAAGTGTCCAGGCTGAGCTCTAAAGATGCTTAGATATCCACTATGGGGTACTGTGTCTCCAGGGGTATCAATAGCTGTGGAAAGTGATTGTGAGGAAGCATGTGTTAAAGAAATTGAGCAAAAGCTCTGGTTTCTGGAATAGAGAATGAAGGGAGAGTGATGTAAAATTCAGTCTTGTGAGGTAGGCTTGGAGCATGAAGGCCTTTGAGTCACCTGGGAGATTTAGAATTTTGTTCGAAGAGTAGTAAAAAGCCATAGAAAGATTTGAACCAGGAGAATTGCTTAAATAGAATAAACTAGAATAACTGACTGCTGTCAGGAGAATGGAAGCAAACTCTGGTAGTTAAGATTTTTGTTCATCTAGCACACTTCTTGCCCTCCACTTCTGGTAACAGTACACCGCTCCTTGTTTTTGTTTTTTCTTTTTTTTGGCTGCATGTGGCTTGTGGGATTTTAGTTCCCCGACCAGAGATCGAACCCAGGCCCCCTGTAGTGGAAGAAAGGAGTCTTAACCACTGGACTGCCAGGGAAGTCCCAGCACCCCTCTGCTTGTGGAAAACCCCTTCCATGTGATTTGGGTAAGGTTTGACTCCCTCATCCCCCATCACAGGGATGGGCACATAATTTATCTAAATGTAACTAATCAGAGTTTCCTGTTCTCTTGGCCTCAGGGTTTGGTTCAGCAGTGGGCAATGACCCAAGTCAGACTAATTAACATCCTCTCCAGGACGTCTGCTCAAATTCTCAGGAAAGGGATAAACCCTGTCTCTCTGGGATTGTCAGCTGTAAGGATCAGGTCAGATCAATAGGGAAAAGATCAGTAATCTTTTCTATCATTTGGAGAGAGCCATCTGAGACCAAAACCAACCTAGAGGGAAGCATATCTAAGAGATGGAGAGAAAGATGGATTCCTGAATAAATTAGGCAAATCTATAGATCTAATCATGAAGAGTTCATTTCCTCTTGGTTATGTGATGCAATGAATACACTTCCTTTTAAAAAAAGTAATCTAGGGCTTCCCTGGTGGCGCAGTGGTTGAGAGTCCGCCTGCCGATGCGGGGGACGCGGGTTTGTGCCCCGGTCCGGGAAGATCCCACATGCCGCGGAGCGGCTGGGCCCGTGAACCATGGCTGCTGAGCCTGCGCGTCCGGAGCCTGTGCTCCGCAAGGGGAGAGGCCACAACAGTGAGAGGCCCGCGTACCGCAAAAAAAAAAAAAAATAAAAGAAGTTATCTAGTTTGAATAGAATGTCTGTCATTTGCAATCAGAGTCCAGACCAATACTGGAAGTAAGAGTAGATGCAGGGAGATGGATTCAGTAGGTAGTAGTGATATAGGTGAGAGATGATGATTGGACTAGTGTGGTCATAATAGAGATGGAGAGAAGCCAACACACTTGGAATCTGTTTAGGAGATACAATTGGAAGGATTGAACAATTGATTAGATGGGGGGGGGGGTGAAGGGAAAAGGGGAGTGTCAAAAATATTGGCTGGTTCTCTACCTTGCATATCTGAGGATGCCATTCACTAAGGCAGGAAACACCCAAGTAAGGATAGTTTTGGGCTAGTGGTGAAAGGAAGTTTTTAGTCCAGTTTTGCTCATGTTGAGTTTAGTGTTCCTGAAAGACATGTGTCTGTTAATGGCACTATCATTTCTGCTAATAAGTGAGACTTAAAACTATTACCTTCTTTGACTTAACTCTCACTATCATTTCTGAAAATTCAGGAAGACCTTAAGGTCTACATTTTAAAAAATCAATTTTTTTGAAGCATAGTTTACCAAAAAAATTGCATACATTATATATGTACCGTACAATGAGTTGTGATAAATGCTCATATCTATATAACCATCAACACAATGAAGATACATTTCCGGGCTTCCCTGGTGGTGCAGTGGTTGAGAGTCCGCCTGCCGATGCAGGGGACACGGGTTCGTGCCCCGGTCCGGGAGGATCCCACATGCCACGGAGCAGCTGGCCACGGAGCAGCTGGCCCCGTGAGCCATGGCCGCTGAGCCTGCGCGTCCGGAGCCTGTGCTCCGCAACGGGAGAGGCCACAACAGTGAGAGGCCCGCGTACCGCAAAAAAAAAAAAAAAAAAAAAAAAAGATACATTTCCATCACCCAAAAATTTCCTTTGTGTTCCTTCCAAATCTATCACCTGCTCCCCCCGACCCTTGGTCCCAGGCAAACGCCAGTCTTCTTTTTATCACTGTAGATTAAATTTGCCTTTCCTAAAGTCTTTCATATAGATGGAACTGTGGAGTATGTACTCTTTTATGTCTGGATCCTCTTACGTAGCATAATGTTTTTCGAGATTCACGAATTTTATTGTTGAATTATTCCACTGTATGGATATACCATGATTTGTTTCTTTGTTTGTTTGTTTGTTTTTTTGCGGTATGCGGGCCTCTCACTGTTGTGGCCTCTCCCCTTGCAGAGCACAGGCTCCGGACGCGCAGGCTCAGCGGCCATGGCTCACGGGCCCAGCCGCTCCGCGGCATGTGGGATCTTCCCGGACCGGGGCACGAACCCGTGTGTCCTGCATCGGCAGGCGGACTCCCAACCACTGCGCCACCAGGGAAGCCCCCATGATTTGTTAATTCACTCTCCTGTTAATGAATGAATATCTGAATTGTTTCTAGTTTTGGGCTTTTAGAAATAAAGGTGCTATATACTTGCCACGCACAGGTCTTTGTGTGAACACAGTTTTTATTTTTCTTGAGTAAATCCCTAAGATTTGCATTGCTGGGTCATATGGTAAGAGTATGTTTGTCTAACGTTATAAGAAATTGCTAGTGTTTTCCAAATGGCTACTCCTCCGGCGATTTATGAGAGGCCCAGTTGCTTCCACATTCTTGTCCATACTTGATATTGTTATTCTTTCTAATTTTAGCATCTTAGTGCATGTGTAGTGGTATTTCATTGTGGTTTAATTTGCATTTTCCTGATGATTAATGATGAGCATTTTGCTATTTTTTTATTTGCCGTTATTAAATGAGGTGCTTATTTGCTATTTGTAGGTATACTTTGGAGAAGTGTGTATTCAAATTCTTTATTTTTAAAAAATACTTTTTTATTTTGAAATAATTATAGGCTCATAGGAAGTTGCAAAAATAGTACAATGAGTCTGATGTACACTTCTCCCAGCTTTCCAATAGTGACATGTTATGTAGCTTGTAGTACAGTATCAACACCAGGAAATTTACATTGGTATTACTGTTAACAGACTTTATTCAGCTTTATCTTTAATAAACCTGCATTTTGTTGGTATGTGGATGTGTGTGTGTGTTCCATGCATTTTTATCCTACGCAAAGATTTGTGCAGTTACTACAACAATCAAGATACAGAATTGTTCTATTACCACAAAATGACTCTCTCATGCATACCCCATCACACAATCCATCCCATCCTTTGTCCCTATTCTTTAGTACCAGTGTTTGTTTTCTATCGCTATGATTTTATCACTTTGAGAATAAATAGAATCATATAGTATGCCTCCTTTTGAGACTGGCGTTTTCACTCAGCACAATTCCCTTGAGATTTACTCACATTGTTGTGTCTATCAGTAGTTTGTTCCTTTTTATTGCTGTGTAGTATTCCATCGTATGATAGACGTATCAGAGTTTTAACACTTACTCGTTGAAAGACATTTGAGTTGTTCTAGTTTTCGGCTATTTATAAAGTTGCTGTGAACATTCATGTACAGATTTTTATGTAAACACAGGTTTTTATTTTTTTTGGATAAATGCTCAACAGTGCAATTTCTGGGTTGTATGGTAAATGCATGTTTAATTTCACAAAAAGATGCCAAACTATTTCCCAGAATGGCAGTACCATTTTGCATTCCTGCTAGCAAGGTATAGGAAATCCAGTTTCTCTGCATTTTTGCCAGTATTTGGTATTGCCACTTTTCTTTCCTTCCTTCCTTCCTTCTTTCTTTTTTCTTTGTTTTAGCTGGTTTAATAGGTGTATAGTGATATTGCCTATGTTTTTAATTGGGTTGTCTTCTTATTATTGACTTAAAGTATTCTTTATACATTCTGAATGTATGTCTTTTATGAAATATATGTTTTTCCAACACTTCTCCCAGTTTGTGGTTTGCCTATTTACTTTCTTAACATCTTTTAAAGAGCAAATGCTTTTAATTTTGATAAAGTCCAATTAATCAATTTTAAAATTCTCTTTTTCATGATTTTTTCTGTCATATCTAAGAAATCTTTGCTTAACCCAGCGTCAAATAATATTCTCCTATGTTTTTCTTATACTCATATAGTCTTTGCTTTTATCCATAGGTCTGTGATCCATTTTGAGTTTATTTTGATATATGCTATGAAGTAAGGGTTGAGGTTTGCTTTCTTTTCATGTCGATATCCAGTTGTTTCAATGCCATTTGTTAAAGAGCTTATCCTTTCCATACATAATTACTTTGGAAACTTTGTCAAAAATTGACCATATATGTATAGGTCAGTTTCTGGACTTTCTATTCTGTTTCATTGATCTGTATGTTTATTCTTATGCCAATACCACACTGTCTTGATTACTCTAGCTTTAGAGTATGTCTTAAAATCATGTAGAAAAAGCAACTTTGTTGTTCTCTTCAAAATTGTCTTGGCCTATCTAGTTCCTTTGCATTTCTATATAAATCAGCTAGGATTTTAACTGAGACTGCATTAAATTTATTAATTAATTTGGGGAGACTTGACACCTCAGCGATATTGTGTCTTCCACCCCATGAACATGATATGTCCCTCCATTTATTTAGGTCTTCTTTAATTTTTCTAAACAATATTATGTAGCAGTCTTTCACAATCTTTGTTAAGTTGATTCCTAAGTAGTTTATATTTCTTAATGCTGTTTTAAATATTATTTAAAAATATTAAGTTCCAAATCGTTCATTGCTAATATATAGCAGTTGATATTTTACATGTATTCTGTGACATTACTAAACTCCCATATGAATTCTAGTAGTTTTTTTTTTTTTTAGATTTCTTAAGATTTTCTACATGAGTAATCATACTGTCATAAAAACACTTCTCTTTACCTTTTCCTATCTGTAGACTTTTTGTTTCTTTTGCTTTCCTGATTGTATGGGCTAGGACATTCATACAATATTAGATAGGAGTGGTGAGAGCAGATGTCATTGCCTTTTTCCAGATCTATCTGCTGAATTTGGATTGCTATTACTTTATTAAAGAATTTTACACTAATGTTCATACGGCGTATTAGTTAGTAATTTCTTTTAATACTTTCGGTTTTGGTTTCGGGGTAATGCTGACCTTGTAAAATGAGTTGGGAAGTGCTCTCTCCTCCTCTGTTTTCTGAAAGACCTTAGGTAGGATTGATATTATTACTTCACCAGTAAAGCCATCTGGATCTGGCATTTTCTTTCTGGGAAGGCTTTCAATTATAAATTCAATTCCTAGATTAGAGTTATACCTACTCAGATTTTCTGTTTCATTTTGAGCCAGTTTTGGTAATATGAGTCTTTCAAGGAATTTGTCCATTTCATATAAGTTGTTTATTGTCAAAAGTTTTGTGTCATTTTCCTATTACCTTTTTAATGCCTGTACGCTCTGTAGTGAGTCCTGTCTTGTTTCTGATACAGTTAATTTCTGTATTCTCTGTTACTTTCCTGATCGACTGAGCAAGAGGTTCATAAAATTTATTTTTCTTTTCAAATACCATATTTTCCCAATTTGTAGTCTCTATTTCATTGACTTTCCCTATTGTTTATTTTCTATTTTATTGATTTGATTTTTCCTCTCGTTTCCTTTTACTATAGTTTTAATTGATATTCTTTTTCTTGCTTCATAATGTTGGAGCTTACAACATTGTCTTGGACCTTTCTTCTGTTCTATAAATTTAAAGTTATGTATTTCCCTCCAAGTACTGCATTGTTGGCATCACACGATTAAAAAAAATCGAAATATAATTCGTGTACCCTAGAATTTACTCTTTTGAGGCATGTACAATACATCGGTAGTTTTTCGTATATTTACAAGGTTGTCCAACCCTCACCACAGTCTAATTCCAGAATAGTTCATCACACCAAGAAGAATCCCTATACCGATTAGCAGTCACTTTCGATCCCACCTTTCCTCCAGCCACTGGCAACCATTAATCAATTGGACAACATTTTGTTTACTGTTCATCAGTTGATGTACATTTTGATTGTATCCTCTTTTTGGCTTTTATGAATATTGCTTCTCTGAACATTCGTGTACAAGTTTTTGTTTGAACATGTTTTCAGTTCTCCTGGGCATATACCCAGGAGTGGAATTGCTGAGTCATATGATAACTCTGTGTTTAGCTTCTTGAGGAGCCACCAACCTGCTTTCCACAGTGCCTGCACCATTTTGCATTTCCACCAGCTCAATTTATCCACCTTCTCTCTAAATTTGTTATTTACATTTTTTATTATAGCCATCCTAGTGTGTATGAAGTGATATCACATTGTGGTTTTTTGTTTGTTTGTTTTTCAGGTCATCTTTATTTTTACTGATTTTCTGTGTTCTTTCAATTGTGTGTTCACATTGTGGTTTTGATTTTCATTTCCCTAATGACTGATGTTGACTGTCTTCTCTCTTACTCAAGGGGTAGTCAGCCTTTTTCTTCAATTCAGGCCTTCAATTGATTGCGTGAGGCCCTACCACACTGGGGAGGACAGTTTGCTTTATTCAGTCTACTGATTTAAATGTTAATCTCACCAAAAACACCCTCATGCAAACACCCAGAGTAATGTTTGGCCAAATATATGGGCATCCTGTGACTCAGTCAAGGTGACATTTAAAATTAGCCATCATAAAAAAAGAAAAAAAAAAAAAAAAATCTTAAAAATGCAAAAAATCCATGACTAACAAATACCAAAAATTTAAATAAAAGAAGGATCAGTAAAAATAAATAAATAAATAAAATAAAATAAATAAATAAATAAATAAAATTAGCCATCATACCCACCTTCAAGATTTGGGGGGGGGGGTTAAGCTCCACCTCCTGGCTTGGGGAGTGTCTACAGATTTTTGAAATTCTTCTGTAAGGAAGATTTGCCACTTTTTCCCCATTGAGTAGGTCTTTGTTCTTCACAACCAACCAAATGTGCCCTAAAACAGAAGGCCTAAAAGCCATGAAGGAGATAAATGTTCCCTTGGTATGACGTTTTAGATTAAATAATAGAATATTATTTAAATCTAGAATATTTTAGATTTAAACAATAGAAATTAAAAAAAAATCCATATCCTTCCCTCATATCCTACAGAATTTAGTGTCTTTCTGGTGACATTTGGTGAACCAGACCTCCCACAATGGTATGGGTCCTCTCAGTTTATCAGATATTTACTGAGTAGCTATTATGTGCCAGGGATGATGCTTAGACTGAGAATATGATGACAAGAAGTCCTGTATTCAAAGAATTATAATCCAGTGAGTCAAGCACAGGTGTAGAGATAGAAAATTTGGGTTGAGTCCTGCTTTATCACCTACTCTGACCTTAGGCAGGCAGGTTAAAAATTCTTTGAATGTCAGCTTCCTCATTTTTCAAAAGAACATAATGGTAGTGATGATAATGATAATAATAATAATAATAATACCTGGTTCACAGGGTTGTTGTAGTAACTAAATAAAACAGTATTTGTGAGGAAAAAGTTTTTAGATTGCTTCTCAAATGCTATTGTTCTCAATAACAACAATAGGCAAAACAGGCAAAATAGATGTCATTATCTCCAACTTTTGTAGCTTTGGCATAATGATTAAGTATCTTGTGCAGAATCACACAGCCAGTTATGTGCGCTGCTCACTTCAGAACACAGGTCTTTGCATTCTGTTGTTTCCACCCCACTGCACTGCAAGAATCTGATGCATTCCTATGTACAAGGGCAGCCTGTCTATTTTTTAAATTATTCTGGAACACATTTAAAAATCCATAATGTGAGATTAAAAAAAAAGAAAAAACTTCTGGTTTGCATTTATCTTGGCAGCTTGGAGAAAACATATTTTTCTGGGCATGTTTGGAAATGGATGATCGTTTTTGATTCTTAGCCATAGCCTCCAGGCTTTCCTTGGGACACTTTCAGAGATTATCTTTGGGATTCAGGAAAGCATAATGTCATTTTATTTTTCAAATCCTCAGGGTGTTAGGAGTTTTGCGTCTTATTTTTCCAGACTGCCCTTTCGTTGTAGCTATTATTTTTTAAATCTAATATTCATAATTCATTTTGTTGAAGAAGAGATTTCATTTTATGCCAATAAATATGTATGAATATTGGAAGATGAAAAAAAAATGCCTGAGCTCTGAGTGCTGGCAAGAATTATAGGGCATGGTATAGTGAAATAGAATGTGGGGATTAAGTCACTGTGCTCCTCTGTATAAACCACATGATTGAGAAGAGAATGGGACTCATCTTCTGCTGAAATTCCTCTTGGAAATACCTTCAAAAGCATATTGGAAAAAGATAATTAAATTAAAAGGACACAGTTTATTTTATTTGTAGAATCATAATCCTTCATGGGAGATCTGGGTAAATAGACTTCAAAATTTTGGCTTTGTTCAAGATTCCTTGACACATTTGGTGGTTTGAAAAAATAATTTAAATTCACTATCTGAAAATTAGAACAACTATAGTTCATAACACTGTACTTGGAACTTGGGAGTTAATTATATTAATGGCTGGCATTTAATATATGATGACTATGTGTCAGACCATATGCTAAGCATTTAACTAGCTATTAACTCATTTAATCCTCTCCACACTACGGGAAGTAAGTATAATTATTGTTTCTATTTTATAGGTAAGAAAACTGTAGTAGGAAATTTTCAGTGTATTATAATCATCTGTTTACATATTGGTCCGTTCCTCTGGACCTGAGGGTAGGCATTGAACCCTCATACTATTCATCTCCCATGCTTAGCACAGACTGTGGTTCATAGGCAGTCAATAAATATGATCTAATCTATGCTTCAGGAAGCCACTGAGCGTACGATGGATTGAAGTTCATTGTTTAGGCAAAATCCAATAAGAATTTATATTTGGATGAAGAAAGTAGAAAAAGAAATGTAGAGATGTGAAAAGGTAAATAGTAAGTGATATAAGATTTTAAGTAAAGGCAGCATTATAAGCTATCTCTAAAAGAGCTGTTTGGGACTATGTTAATGGGTTAAAGACCATGTACAAGCTTACCTTGTTTTATTGTGCTTCACCTTATTGTACTTTGCAGTTATACATTTTTTTAAAAATTGAAGGTTTGTGGCAACCCTGCATTGAACAAGTTCATCAGTGCCATTTTTTCCACCAGCATTTGCTCACTTCGTGTCTCTGTGACACATTTTGGTAATTCTTGCAATATTTTAAGCTTTTCATTATTATTATGTTTGTTATGGTGATCTGTGATCAGTGATCTTTGATGTTACTGTTGTAATTGTTTTTGGGAGCCGCAAGCGGCGCCGATATAAGATGGTGAACTTGAGAAATGTGTGTGTTCTGACTGCTCCAGGGACAGGCCACTCCCCCATCTCTTTGCCTCTCCTTGGACCCCCCATTCCCAGAGATACAACGGTATCGAAATCGGGCCAATTAACAATCGTACAATGGCTTCTAAGTGTTCAAGTAAAAGGAAGTGTCACACATCTTCCACTTTAAATCAAAAGCTGGAAATGATTATGCTTAGTGAGGAAGGCTTGTTGAAAGCCAAGATAGGCTGAAAGCTAGGCCTCTTGTACTAAACAGTTAGCCAAGTTGTGAATACAAAGGAAAAGTTCTTCAAGGAAATTAAAAGTGAACACACAGATAATAAGAAAGCAAAACAGCCTTATTGCTGATATGGAGAAAGTTTTAGCGGTCTGGATAGATCAAGCCAGCCACACATTCCCTTAAGCCAAAGCCTCATCCACAGCAAGGCCCTAACTCTCTTCAATTCTGTGCAGGCTGAGAGAGGTGAGGAAGCTTCAAAAGAAAAGTTTAAAGCTGCCAGAGTTTGGTTCATGAGGCTTAAGGAAAGAAGTCATCTCCATAACATACAAGTGTAAGGTGAAGCAGCAAGTATTGGCATAGAAACAGCAGCAGGTTATCCCGAAGATATGCCTAAGATAATTAATGAAGGTGGCTACACTAAACAATAGATTTTCAATGTAGATGAAATAACCTTATATTGGAAGAAAATGCCATCTAGGACTTTCGTAGCTGGAGAGGAGAAGTCAATGCCTGGATTCAAAGCTTCAAAGGACAGGTTGACCCTCTTGTTAGGGGCTAAAGCAGCTGGTGCCTTTAAGCTGAAGCCAGTGCTCATTTGCCATTTTGAAAAGACCCTTCACAATTATGCTAAATCTACTCTGCCTGTGCTCTATCAATGGAACAACAAATCCTGGATGACAGCACATCTGTCGACAACATGGTTTACTGAATATTTTTAGCTCACTGTTGAGACCTACTGCCCAGAAAAAAAAAGATTCCTTTCAGTATATTACTGCTCATTTACAAGCAACTGGTCATCCAAGAAGAGCTCTGATTTTCATGCCTGCTAACACAACCTTCATTTTAGGGCCTATGGAACAAGGATTAATTTTGCCTTTCAAGTCTTATAATTTAAGAAATACATTCTGTAAGGTTACTGTTGCCATAGATAGTGATTCCTTTGGTGGATCTGGGCAAAGTAAACTGAAAACCATCTGGAAAGGATTCACCATTCCAAATGCCACTAAGAACATTTGTGATTCATGGGAACAGGTCAAAATATCAACATTTATAGGAGTTTGGAAGAAGTTGATTCCAACCTTCATGGATGACTTTGAGAGGTTCAAGACTTCAGTGGAGGAAATAACTGCAGATGTGATGGAAATAACAAGAGAACTAAAATTAGAAGTGGAGCCTGACTGTTAGCATTTGCCTTATGTATTGAGGTTCTCCTATGTTGGGTACATAAATACTTACAATTGTTATATCTTCTTCTTGGATTGATCCCTTGATCATTACGTAGTGTCCTTCTTTGCCTCTTGTAATAGTCTTTATTTTAAAGTCTATTTTGTCTGATATGAGAATTGCTACTGCAGCTTTCTTTTGATTTCCATTTGCATGGAATATCTTTTTCCATCCCCTCACTTTCAGTCTGTATGTGTCCCTAGGTCTGAAGTGGGTCTCTTGTAGACAGCACATACACGAGTCTTGTTTTTGTACCCATTCAGCCAGTCTAAGTCTTTTGGTTGGAGCATTTAATTAATTTACATTTAAGGTAATTATTGATCTGTATGTTCCTATTACCATTTTCTTAATTGCTTTGGGTTTGTTATTGTAGGTCTTTTCCTTCTCTTGTGTTTCCTGCCTAGAGAAGTTCCTTTAGCATTTGTTGTAAAGCTGGTTTGTTGGTGGTGAATTTTTGTAGCTTTTACTTGTCTGTAAAGGTTTCAGTTTCTCTGTCAAATCTGAATGAGATCTCTGCTGGGTAGAGTAATCTTGGTTGTATGTTTTTCCCTTTCATCACTTTAAATATGTCCTGCCACTCCCTTCTGGCTTGCAGAGTTTCTGCTGAAAGATCAGCTGTTAACCTTATGGGGATTCCCTTGTATGTTATTTGTTGCTTTTCCCTTGCTGCTTTTAATATTTTTTCTTTGTATTTAATTTTTCATAGTTTGATTAATATGTGTCTTGGCATGTTTCTCCTTGGATTTATCCTGCATGGGACTCTCTGCGCTTCCTGGACTTGATTGACTATTTCCTTTCCTATATTTGGGAAGTTTTCAACTATAATCTCTTCAAATATTTTCTCAGTCCCTTTCTTTTTCCCTTCTTCTTCTGGGACCCCTATAATTTGAATGTTGGTGCATTTAATGTTGTCCCAGAGGTCTCTGAGATTGTCCTCAATTCTTTTCACTTTTTTTTCTTTATTCTGCTCTGCGGTAGTTATTTCCACTATTTTATCTTCCAGGTCACTTATCCGTTCTTCTGCCTCAGTTATTCTGCTATTGATTCCTTTTAAAGAATTTTAAATTTCATTTATTGTATTGTTCATCATTGTTTGTTTGCTCTTTAGTTCTTCTAGGTTTATGTTAAACATTTCTTGTATTTTCTCCATTCTATTTCCAAGATTTTGGATCATCTTTACTATCGTTACTCTGAATTCTTTTTTCAGGTAGACTGCCTATTTCCTCTTCATTTGTTCGGTCTGGTGGGTTTTTGCTTTGCTCCTTCATCTGCTGTGTATTTCTCTGTCTTCTCATTTTGCTTAACTTACTGTGTTTGGGGTTTCCTTTTTGCAGGCTGCAGGTTCATAGTTCCCCTTGTTTTTGGTGTCTGCCCCCAGTGGGTAAGGTTGGTTCAGTGGGTTGTGTAGGCTTCCTGGTGGAGGGGACTGGTGCCTGTGTTCTGGTGGATGAGGCTGGATCTCGTCTTTCTGGTGGGCAGGACCATGTCCGGTAGTGTGTTAGTATGATTTTAGGCAGCCTCTCTGCTAATGGGTGGGGTTGTGTTCCTGTCTTGCTAGTTGTTTGGCATGGGGTGTCCAGCACTGGAGCTTGCTGGCTGTTGGGTGGAGCTGGGTCTTAGCATTGAGATAGAGATATCTGGGAGAGCTCTTGCCGATTGATATTACATGTGGCTGGGAGGCCTCTGGTGGACCAATGTCCTGAACTCGGCTCTCCCACCTCAGAGGCTCGGGCCTGACACCTGGCCGGAGCACCAAGACCCTGTCAGTCATGGCTCAGAAGAGAAGGGAGAAAAAAAGGAAGAAAAAAAAAAAGTTATTAAAATAAAAAAGAAGAGAGCAACCAAACCAATAAAGAAATCCACCAATGATAACAAGCGCTAAAAACTATACTAAGATAAACATAAAAATCAGTAACTAGTCAGTCACATACAGCAAACCCCAAGACTTCAGTTGCTCCCAAAGTCCACCGCCTCAATTTTGGGATGATTCTATTCAGGTATTCCAGAGATGCAGGGTATATCACGTTGATTGTGGAGCTTTAATCCGCTGCTCCTGAGGCTGCTGGGAGAAATTTCCCTTTCTCTTCTTTGTTCGCACAGCTCCCGGGTTCAGCTTTGGATTTGGCCCCGCCTCTGTGTGTAGGTCACCCTGTGGCGTCTGTTCTTTGCCCAGATAGGAGGGGTTGAAGGAGCCGCTGATTCGGGGGCTTTGGCTCACTCAGGCCAGGGGGAGGGAGGGGTACGGATGAGGGGCGAGCCTGTGGCGGCAGAGGCCGGCGTGACGTTGCACCAGCCTGAGGCGCGCTGTGTGTTCTCCCGGGGAAGTTGTCCCTGGATCACGGGACCCAGCCCGCAGTGGTGGGCTGCACAGGCTCCCCGGAAGGGGCGGTGTGGATAGTGACCTGTGCTCGCACACGGGCTTCTTGGTGGCGGCAGCAGCAGCCTTAGCGTCTCATGCCCGTCTCTGGGGTCCACGCTGATAGCCGTGGCTTGCGCCCGTCTCTGTAGCTCGTTTAGGTGGTGCTCCGAATCCCCTCTCCTTGTGCACCCCGAAACAATGGTCTCTTGCCTCTTTGGCAGCTCCAGACTTTTTCCCGGACTCCCTCCTGGCTAGCCGTGGTGCACTCGTCCCCTTCATGCTGTGTTCACGCCGCCAACCCCAGTCCTCTCCCTGGGATCCGGCCTCCGAAGCCCGAGCTTCAGCTCCCAGCCCCGCCTGCCCCGGCGGGTGAGCAGACAAGCCTCTCGGGCTGGTGAGTGCCGGTCGGCACCGATCCTCTGTGCGGGAATCTCTCTGCTTTGCCTTCTGCACCCCTGTTGCTGTGTTCTCCTCCGCGGCTCTGAAGCTTCCCCCGCCGCCACCCGCAGTCTCCGCCCGCGAAGGGGCTTCCTAGTGTGTGGAAACCTTTGCTCCTTCACGGCTCTCTCCCAGAGGTGCAGGTCCCGTCCCTATTCTTTTGTCTCTGTTTATTCTTTTTTCTTTTGCCCTACCCAGCTACGTGGGGAGTTTCTTGCCCTTTGGGAGGTCTGAGGTCTTCTGCCAGCGTTCAGTAGGTGTTCTGTAGGAGTTGTTCCACATGTAGATGTATTTCTGATGTATTTGTGGGGAGGAAGGTGATCTCTACATCTTACTCTTCCACCATCTTGAAGGTCCTTCCTCTCATGGTTTTTAATGAGAAATATGAAGTGAGTTGGATCATCATTCCCCTATATTTCAGGTGCCATTTTTCTCTGGCTGCTTTCAGGATATTTTCTTTGTCTTTTGTTTTTAGCAGTTTGGCTATGGTATTATCTGGGTATGGATTTTTTTGAGTTTATTCTGTTTGAGGTTCAGTGAGCTTCTTGAATCTGCAAGTTTATCTTTTGCCAAATTTGGGCATTTTAAAACCATTTATTTCTTTAAGTATTTTTCTGCATGATTCCTTTTGTTCTCCTTTGGAGACTCCAATGACATAAAGATTAGACCTTTTGGTATCGTCCCATAGGTCCTTTAGGTTCTGCTTATACAAAAACTTTTAAAATCCCTATTGTTCAGATTGGATACTTTTTACTGGTATCTTGAAGTTTGTTAGTGAGCCCATCCAGTAAGGTTTTTATTTCAGTTATTGTACTTTTCCAGTTCTAACCTTTTCTTTTGGCTCTTTTTTTATACCTTCTATTTCTCTCCTGAGACTTTCTATTTTTTCATCTGTTTCAAGTGTTTTCGCATTTACTGATTAGAGAATGATTTTAATAACCATCTTAAAATCTTGGTCCAATTTCAACATTTTTGTTCTTGGATGTTGATTGTCTTTTCCCTTGAGAAATGTCAAGATTTTACTGATTCTTTATATGTTGAATAATTCTGGATTTGATCCTGGGCATTTTGAATATTATGTTATGGGATTTTAGGTTTTGTTTAAACCGGTGTAGTAGGCAACTGAACAGTTTAGGTTTAGCTTGCAAGTTCTTAGCCTGCCTCCTTTTGTCTGTGACTCCAACATCAATGCAGTTTCCAAAGCCTTTGCTGTGCTACTTGTGTCTGTCTCATGTGTGTAACACCCAGTGAGCAGTCTGGGTCTTAGGCAGTGGTCCATCTTGTAGATCAGTTCTTAATGCTGTTTATTTAGGGTCAGGTCCATATATGCAGAACTCAGAGATGAGCCCAGGAGTTCATACATAGTTTTGTTTGTTTGTTTGTTTGTTTTTTTGTGGTATGCGGGCCTCTCACTGTTGTGACCTCTCCCGTTGCAGAGCACAGGCTCCGGACGCGCAGGCTCAGCGGCCATGGCTCATGGGCCCAGCCACTCCGTGGCATGTGGGATCTTCCCGGACTGGGGCACGAACCTGTGTCCCCTGCATCGGCAGGCGGACTCTCAACCACTGCGCCACCAGGGAAGCCCCATACATAGTTTTAAGGCATTGCTTTCTGGAACTTCCTTCTGTCTGTTATTCCCCCCAGGGAAATCTTTCCTGCTCTTAGGCATCCCCTTCTTGGTCTTCTAACTAGAAAGCCATGGCTCTCATTTCCCTGGTCTCTTATGCACTTCCCACAACTGTGTCTGCTACTGGGACCAAGTAGTGAGAGATCAGAGAGAAAAGAACAAAATTGGGGGCTTCCCTGGTGGCGCAGTGGTTGAGAGTCCGCTTGCCGATGCAGGGGATGCGGGTTCGTGCCCTGGTCTGTGAGGATCCCACATGCCGCGGAGCGGCCGGGCCCGTGGGCCATGACCGCTGAGCCTGAGCGTCCGGAACCTGTGCTCCGCAGCGGGAGAGGCCGCAACAGTGAGACAACAGTGAGAGGCCCGCGTACCGCAAAAAAAAAAAAAAAAAAAAAAGAACAACATTGGATTCCCCTTACACTCTTGGACCAGTGGTTCCTCTGGTCAGAGACAGGGGTTTCTTCTCTCTAAGTTTTAGGCATTTGTTCTGCTGTTGTTGCCTCTGTGTCACTGTAGGATTACCCAGGGGCTGGGGCAAGAGAGGGAAAGAAAAACCCAGAGGATTTCCCTCGATCTTTCTGATCCATAAGAGGCCATTTTCCTGCTCCTTGGACAAGAAAGAGAGGACTTTTTTGGGAGCACTTTCCATCTGCTCTGGTATATAATTCTGGATTTTAGGTTGCCTTTGAGTCCAGGCTGGGAGAAACTAGATTTCAGGAAGACAGAAACTCACCCCCAGTTTAGTGGCTCTCAGATATCTGTTTGTCTTTACCAATCTACCGCTACCATTTCCTTTTCAAAGTCCTCCATATATCCTTTCCAAGGGGCTTAGTTGCATTCAGTGGGAGAGAGAGGGTGGGGTATGTTATCTCCATTTCATTTGGAACTCAGAGAGCTCTTCTTTGCTCTGAATTACTTCAACGTAATATTTCTTAAGATTAAGGACTTTCTCTTATGTGACTACCTTATAATAATCAGAATCAATAAACTTAACATGTCCATAATACTGCTATCTAACCAAAGTCCATATTCAAATTTTATCAGTTGCCCTAATAATTTCCTTTATAGTTATTCTTTTTCCTGGCTAAAGATCTATCCAAAGAGCATGCATTGTATTTAGTTGTCATGTCTCTTTATTTTCCTTTAATCTGGCTCAGTTCTTTAGTCTTTCTTTGCCTTTTATGGCCTTGATATTTTAAAGATACAGACCAATTATTTTATAGGATATCTTTAAGTTTGTGTTTGATGTTTCCTCATGATTAGACTCAGGTTATGTATTGTTGGCAGAAGTACCACATGAGATGTTGTGTTCTTCTTAATGTATATTACAGGGGGTACATGATGTCTATTTGGACCATTATTGGGTTGTTATCTTTGATCACTCAGGTTAGGAGTTACTTAACAGTTTTCTCTACTGTAAAGTTAGTATTTTGTGAATATTTTTAGGGGTTGGAGTTTGAATATGATTACAAGGTTAGAAGGAAAACTCTAGACTAGTGCTGTCCTATAGAACACTCTGTAACGATGGAACGTTCAATTCTGCACTGTCCAATAGGTAGCCATTTGAAACGTGGCTAGTGCAACTGAGAAAATTTAAGGGGTAACATTTGAAGTTGAAAGTTTCCAGGGAAACTACCAGTTCCTAAAGAGTTTTTTCATACCCTGGTTTCCTGAAATGCTCTGAGAAGAAAAGAGTTGCAAGGTCAAATAAATTAGGGATCAGTCTTCAGAGCATATTTGGTGAAACACAGTACAATATGCAGCCATCTTGTAATGGCAGCATATAGTATTTTTTCATTTGTCCTAGTGCTAGGTGTAGGTGAAATTGTCAGCTAAGTATTTTGTGAGTCCTCCCAAAACTTCTTAGTGGTTTTTATAAATTAATTACTGAAAAGTACAGCCAAGTCGATGGTAATGATGGGGTTGACACCTGGGCCAGTCATCTGACTCCAAAAGCTGATGTATTTCTAGTACATCAGCAATGGTAATGGAGAAAATGTTATTGAAGTTCAGGTTGCCTCATGAGACTTTGAAGTCTCATGATATAGGCAAGAGTGCTTCAAACATTTATTTCTAGTACTTGGATTCCATTTTATCAATGCAGACCCAGGAAATGTTTAGCATTCATGGAATGTGGTCATCTCAGTCTTTCTAAGGGAATTAATATTAATATTAATGGCCCTTATCAATGCACAGCATGGCTATCTGAGGATGTGTTTCTTTCTATTTAAGTAAATGAAATCTCAGAACAGATTGCCTTAGTGAAAGTCATTCAGAGCATCAGAGCAAATATTCTCATGCAAATATATAGTTATCACAAAAGGGTCTAAGTGTCTGTCAAAATCACACACATAATTAGTTACTGAAGGGAGCATAGGATAGTTGGAAGGTGTGAGGAAAGGAGGCTTGGAGCAGAGAGAAAGGAGAACAATTTGCAGAGACAAAGAACTGTTGAGCCAGAGACTAGAGCCAGCAATTGGGTGGTTTGAATTAGAGGAGAGTAAGCTATGTACAGTGTCTTCTTTCTCTTCCTTCAGCTGTAGTTCCTTTGGGAAGCTCTTTGCTGAGCCTGGGTTGGAGAAATTTCATTCTCATAACGGTAACTGTTGTTTTGACTGGCTCACGCCAGCAGTTGAGAGCTGTAGTTTGAAGAATTCTCAAGCAAAGGGATTTTGTCTAGTTGATGAGCTCAGAATTCAGATAAGATCTTGAAAGTGGTAACAAGAGTCATTTGTTGTGTGAAGCTGTAATTCTTGAAGGTAATTGGGTTTAAAAGCATAAGTATTTCAGAGATTGATTTCATCCTCAATAAAAGTAGATTTTACTTTCTTTTAAGGTACACATTGGAAGTTGTGACCCAGAAATGCCCCTCTAAGACATTACAGATGGCTATTTTCATGTGCTGTTTGGCATATGTTCAGGGAAACCACAAGGGAAAATTGGCTTTGAAATGCTTGTGCTGTAAGGTATATGCTGCGATACTTTGTAAAGACTCATTTTCTTGCCAAATATAACATTCAGTTACCAACTGGAAGTGTAAAAGTTCATATTTTCATGAAAATCTTAGCAATGAGTTTGAACATAAACAATTAAGCAATGCTTAATTATGTTTCATTTTTTCCATTCTTCAGTGCCTACTTACTTTACCACTAGAGGGCATTGTTGGCAGGGATATCAAGAGAAAGTAAAACAAAGAATTTTGTCTTTTTTTTTTGAGATTTTTTTCACTTTTCATTTCAGCCAGTTAATAATAATGTACATTCAAAGCATACTTTATTTGTTATCTTTGTCTTCTGTTTTGCATCCCAAATACTTAACTTTTAGCCTTTTTTTGGTGCATTAATTTAATAAAAAACAAATTGTAAAATTTTTTTCAGGTTTCTAACAAATTCTAAATCTAGATCTGTTATTTTTTTCTCCTCAAATGTTATATATTCTTGCAGATCTTCTTTTGGTATATCATTGCACAGTTAGGGACTCATTCTTATTTTTTACTTGCTAAACGGTTGAAAGAATTCCATTTTCCATATCATACCTTTCCTGATATTTGTCAGAGGATCAGGGGCCTATTTATAACAGGCAAAGTCTCTTTTACACACAGATGTTGAAACCTAAAAATGATAAGAGAAGTTCTTTCCATTTGGGGACAATTGTATAATTTATTGGAAGTTCTTCATGTGCAAAGTTTGCCTCTAGAATTCATTGTATTAGACACGGTCCTTTAGTTGCCAGTAATAGAAACCAAATCAGTCATGCTTATGCAAAAAATAGGGGGTGATGGTAATTTATTGTCAGGAAACAGAGATGTCTTATGGACTGTGGCCAATACAAGAACTGGAAGCTAGAGATCTATCAGGATACTCTCAGTGTCTTGTGTCTGCTGCTGTCTATGTCATTACTTTATTCTGTTCTCTCTGTATATCACTATTCTCTACCTCTTGCATCTCCATGGCAAAGTATGTCAATAGAGTGAGTGAAAATGACAAAAGGTCTCTTGCTTCTCAAGAAGAGGCGGTTCTAGCATTCTGTGAAGCTGGCTCCCTCGGGGTGGTGCAATACTGAAGTGATGAGTGGATTCCATGGTCATGGGCTCACTCCCACATCTTCTTCATGGTGAAGTAGGTCTCCTGGTTAGATGCCTTGTGTGGGTTTCCAGGCCTGTGGTTGAGATGCTGCATAGGCCCCTGAGTGTGGTGCTGGCTGAGGCTCTGGAATGTGTGTGTATCCCTGTGAGGACGAATGGCTGGCCTTTCCAGGATGTAGGGGTTCCACGTAGTCAACTTACTACTAAGTGGCTTGTTGACTTCCTTGAGGAATAATGCCATATTGGGGGTTCAGTATTGGTCTCTGTTGCTGACAAGCTAGATTGGTCTCAGTAAGTGGGGTCCATGCTCTTGGGCTCACACATAACTTTCTACCACCATGTTTGCTCTGTTTGTGTGTCTATCCTGCTTGCTCTGGGTGACTGATGACAAAGACTGGCTAATGTCAAGTGACTATTCATTTTGTCTCCTTGGTTGCTCAGGGCTTTTTCTGTGGTAGATGCTTTCTGGTCAGTATTCACATATAATACACACGTTTTCACACTTCATGCTGTCACCTGTATGTCTATCCACAAGACTCCTTGTTTCTCATCTTCCAGTTCTTTTCCTTCCAGTTCCCTAGCCAGACAGTCAGGCCATTGGATGCTGCCCAGGGATTTATATATATCCTCACCTTGGATCACTTCTCCTTTCACCGAAAGCCAATGAGCAATTGTACTGTTCACAGGTCTACCATTGAGAAGAATCTCCTCTCTGTTGTCTTTCCAGGTGTAGCACAGAGGTACTGAAGTTTTAGTTTGCATTAGAATTATCTGGACAGCTATTCAAACCATAGATTGCTGGGCTCAACCCCCAGAGTTTCTGATTAAGTAGGTCTGGAATAGGAACCAATACTTTACATTTCTAACAAGTTTCTAGGTGATACTTCTGGTCTGGGGACGGTATTTTGAAAGCCACTGCTCTAGAGATTATAAAATGCATAATCTACACTTATTACAGTCTATAAGTAGCATTTTACCACTTCATGAACAATATAACAAGCTTTTATCTGTAAAACTGCCCTTACTTACGACTACTCTTTTTGCTTTTATTGTCATGTATTTTACTTCAACCTATGTTATAAACTCTACCACATGTTATTTTTTAAATTATTTGTGTTGTTTTAAATAGTCACTAGTCTTCTAAAAAGTTTTAAACGAATTAATCTTTTACATTTATCCATATGTTTATCCTCTCTGGAGCTTTTCATTCTTTTTAAAAATTTCATGCTTCCATTTGTAATCATTTCCTTTCATTCTGAAGGACTCCTTTTAGAATGTTTTGTAGATCTGCTGGCAAAAATGTTCCTCAGCTTTGCTTTGCTTGAAAATGTCTTTATTTAACCTTTACTTCTGAAAGATATTTTCACTGGGTAAAGAGCTCTAGGTTGGCAGTTTTCCTTCTTTTTTTTTCCTAGCACTTTGAAGATGTCATTTAATTGTCTCTTGGCTTCCACCATTTGTATAATTGTTCCCTTGATGACATCTTTTTTTTTCCTCTGGCTACTTTTAAAATTTCCTTTTATATTCAGTCTTGAGCAGTTAATCATGATGTTTTTAGGAGTTTTTTCTTTGTATTTATCTTATTTGGGTTTCACTGAGCTTCTTGTATCTGTGGTGATGTCTTTCATCAGTTTTGGAAAATCCAGAGACATTATCTCTTTAAATATTCCTTCTCTCCATTCTTTTTTTCCTCTTCCAGAACTCCAGAACACTTAGACCATTTAACAGTCTTTTTCTTTTTTAAAATTATTTTTCTTATCTGTGCTTCAGTCTGAATAATTTATTTTGAGTTGTCTTTGAATTCACTGACTCATTCCATGAAATCCTAATTTTGTACACTGTATAGTCCTAGAAAGTTCATTTAGTTCTTTTTAGAGATTCCATTTCTCTGCGTAAATTCTTCATATTTTCAGCCACTTTGTCCATCCTTTTCCTTTATTTAACATGTTTATAATAGATTTTTAGCTTGCTTCTTTTTTAAAAAAATTTATTTATTTATTTATGGCTGTGTTGGGTCTTCGTTTCTGTGCGAGGGCTTCCTCTAGTTGTGGCAAGCGGGGGCCACTCTTCATCGAGGTGTGCAGGCCTCTCACTATCGCTGCCTCTCTTGTTCTCTGCGGAGCAGAGGCTCCAGATGCGCAGGCTCAGTAATTGTGACTCACGGGCCCAGTTGCTCCGTGGCATGTGGGATCTTCCCAGACCAGGGCTCGAACCCGTGTCCCCTGCATTGGCAGGCAGATTCTCAACCACTGCGTCACCAGGGAAGCCCCTAGCCCCTAATTTTTTTTATTGGAGTATAGTTGATTTACAGTGTTGTGTTAGTTTCTGCTGTACAGCAAAGTGAATCAGCCATACATACACTTATATCTACTCTCAGTTCCAACATCTGGGTCATCTCTAGTTTTACTTCTATTATTTTCTTGATTAAAAGTTACTTTTTCCTACTTCTTTGCATGTCCTTTTTTATTGTTAATTTTTAAAATTTTATTCTGGACGTTGTATTAAAAACCTGTAGATATTGACGTAACTATGTTTCTTTTCAGGTAGGGCACATTTTCCTTTACCAGGCAGCAAGGTTGAGGGACTAATCACTTCAATTCCATCAGGAATTGAGTTGGGATGGGAATGGTTACAGCTTTAGGTTGCTTTGGTTCTCATCTGGCTTGAAATGTGTTGAGAATGAGATCTGTCCTGTTTTTAGTACAGCTGCTCTCCCCGATCTGACTTGGAGATTTAATCACTCACACAATGGGGAGCTCTCTCTCCCTTTCCAGCCTAGTGCCCCAGCTTCCCAAGCTGCCCAGCATTCATCAAAAGTCTCAAGGGCAAAGACTGACTGGTGGGGAGAGCTGCTTATTCTTTTGTGGATTCCTCTAGGCTCAAATATATCACTCATGCTACTGTGGCTGTTATAGACGCTGTTAGATTTTCCTTTCCCTTGGAAGAAGAATCCCTTTTCTCATGGCAAGCTCAATTGTCTACCTATCTCAAGCTTAGCAGATGCTACTAGGGAGGAAAAGGTTCTTCCCTGTCTGGAAGTTAATTCCTTTAGACTTTTTGGCATCCATCTTTTCTTCTTTTCAGTTTATCCATTTCCCCCCTACAGTGAGAGCTATAACTTTCTATAGACTTTTACATCATAAACTAAAATAGAACTCATCTAAATTGTTTGTAACCCCTATGAAAACCATGCAAATTAGATATTATCACCTTTATTGGAAGGTGGATATCACCTTAAAGATTAAGATGAAGCTTAGAATGGACCACTTGCCTGACATTATCCTATTTGAAAGGACAGAATCCGAATTCCACTGCAGGCTGAACTTGCCATGCCTCCAGAGCTAGTGCCACCTCCCTTCCCCACCCTGCACTTTACTCCTTTCACTATAAAGGCACTGCTGTAAGGAGGCTCGGGGGAAAAAAAAAAGTGTTCTGTGGTCGAATTAATCTAAGCAGTGCTGCAGGCTATCTTCCCCTCTTTAAGATTCATGATATCCACCAGCATGTTAAAGTCCTACAGTAAATAACTTGTTTAATACAATGTTTTCTAAACTTGTTTGACTTCAGGACTTTCCCCCACCTCAGCAAATAATAGCGATATCACTCCACAGAACTAGAGTTGTGTGGAGTACATTTTGCACAGAACAGCACTACATTATTGTCTCCTGATTCTGCTGGTTATGTCTTCCAAAAAGGTCATTTAGGCATTATTTTGTAATAATTCACCAAAGCATTTGATGAAGACCGCAGCACTAAATTTTATTAATTTAATTATTTCCTATAGAAGAAATACACGTTTAACTGAATGTTTAGAATAAATCTGTTTTAAGCCGTGCCTTTACAAAAAAAAAAAAGGTAAATATGAGAGAACAAAGTTAGCATAATAAATTATATTGTTTTATTTAAAATATATTATCTTACATGAAGCAAGTTGCTCTACCCTTATCAATAATGAATCATTCTGCAACATATAGAAATGGTACTTTAGAAATATTTTATGTCAGAAGAACAAGGAACTTCAACGCCTGAGAAACTTACAGCTGTCCAGACAGAGGTCATAAAAACAAAAGTATTTTCTCCATTAGGTAGATTCACTGGATATCACTATCTTGCATTAATATCTTTACCTGGATTTCACTGTAAAGGTTAAAATATAACTTATACAATATGTATGTTGCAGGAAATATGTTAGAGTGTATTAATTTGGTTAAGACTCATGATATAAAATTTCTCGTGAACTAAAAATCAAATTGATTTCCACTGGATCTTCTGGAATTTCTACCAGATTCCAGGGTCAATGAATGTCCACGTTGTTCTTTGAGACAGGAGTCCTTTACGTGGTTTAAAAGCATCATTGGCCATGATCTGCTGGGTGAGAAAGCTCAGTGTATTAGACTCAGATGCACCAGGCAGTTACTATGTCCAGGACATGATGATATGTTCCCTGACCCTGAATACCAAATGTTTACTGAGAAACAGGTGGCTACCCTTGACCAAAAAATCCACACTTCATTCATCTTCCCACTGTTACATGAATAAATGCTGATCAGTGGTTCCTGTTACAGGGACTATAGAAACATGACTTTTACAGAAGAATAGTGACCCCTGACATACTGAATTTCAGCTTAATCAATTATAATCTCTTGGCCAATCTTGTTTTATGTATGTTTCCTCCCATTTTGCACTATCTCCAATCCCTCCACCACTAAGTGGATTATTTTAAGGCAAGTACTAGACATTGCACTTCAGAATGATTCTCTAGGACTTTCTGTTTCCTGTACATTACTCTTTTTTTTTTTTTGCGGTACGCGGGCCTCTCACTGTTGTGGCCTCTCCCGTTGCGGAGCACAGGCTCCGGACGCGCAGGCTCAGCGGCCATGGCTCACGGGCCCTGCCGCTCCGCGGCATGTGGGATCTTCCCGGACCGGGGCACGAACTCGTGTCCCCTGCATCAGCAGGCGGACTCTCAACCACTGCGCCACCAGGGAAGCCCTGTACATTACATTTTTTTAGAAAAATTAAACCTTTTATTTTGGAAGCGTTTTAGATTTATAGGAAATTTGCAAAGATAGTGCAGAGAGTTTCCATAGTACACAGAGTTTCTATATACCCTATGACAATCTCCCCTATTATTATTTTACATTAGTATGGTACATTGGTCACAATTACTGAGTTAATACTGATGCATTTGTATTGACTAGCGTCCACAGTTTTTTCAGATTTCTTTAGTTTAGTTTTTTTCTTTTTTTGGCTGCACCATGCGGCATGTGGATCTTAGTTCCCCGACCAGGGATCAAACCCACAGCCCTGCAGTGGAAGTATGGAGTCTTAACCACTGGATGGCCAGGGAAGCCCCAGATTTCTTTAGTTTTTACCTAATGTCTATCTTCTATTCTAGGATCTTATCCAAGGCACTGCATTACGCTTAGTTATCATGTGTCCTTAGACTCCTCTTGACTGCAGCAGTTTCTCAAATTTTCCCCGTTTTTTTTTTAAATACTGGTCAAAGTATTTTTTTTTTAATTTATTTATTTTTGGCTGTGTTGGCTCTTCGTTTCTGTGTGAGGACTTTCTCTAGGCGTGGCGAGTGGGGGCCACTCTTCATCGCGGTGCGCGGGCCTCTCATTGTTGCGACCTCTCTTGTTGTGGAGCACCGGCTCCAGACGTGCAGGCTCAGTAGTTGTGGCTCATGGGCTTAGTTGCTCCGCGGCATGTGGTATCTTCCCAGACCAGGACTCGAACCCGTGTCCCCTGCATTGGCAGGCAGATCCTCAACCACTGCCCCACCAGGGAAGCCCTGGTCAAAGTATTTTTGTAGAATATTCCTTAATTGGGAATTGTCTGATGTTTTTCTCAAAAGTAGACTGGGACCATGGAATTTGGGGAAGAAAACTACAGAGGTGAAGCGCCCTTTTCATCACATCATATCACTGGTGTATACTTTTAAAACCATGTATCACGATAGAGGTTAACCTTGATCACCTGGCTAATATACTGCTGTCAATTTCCTTCGCTGTAAAGCTACACTTCCCCCGCTATTTCCATACTGTACTCTTCGAAAGGACGACATTCTGTGCAGTCTACATAATGAGGGGAATTATGTTCCACCTTCTTGAAGGGAAATATCTACGTAGATTGTTTGGAATTTGGCTGGGAGGTTTGTCCATTCTCTCCTATTTACTTAGTTATTCAATCATTTATTTATAGCAGTATGTACTCATAGGTATGTCTTATATCTTGAGTTATAATCCCATACTAACTTATTTATTTGTTGCTCCAATTGTTCCAGTTTTAGCCACTGGGAGCTCTTTCAGTAGGTTCCTGTGTCCCTTTGACATATAGCTATCACTGTGGGGTTTTTTTATGTGATTGACTGTTTTTTGAGCACTTCCTTACTATGCTTTAGGCCCATATTGTGTCTTTCCAGCCCCAGTCCTAGAATCAGTCATTTCTGGCTCCTTTATTGGGGGATGGCACTAGAACTGGGTGCTAGATGTGCTCATCACTACTGGGGTGTCACTGCTTCCAGGTTCTCTCAGTTGACAGAGCAAAGAAATACACCTGTGTATGCACATATCAATAAGTATTTCTATATGTAACCATCTGTATATATAATAAGCTAAAAATGAATTCATAGTGATGTCTCCAACTCTAATTCAATACCGCATAAACCCATTCAAGCTTTTTCCCCTTTGTAATCTCCCTCCATCAGTGAGAAGCCTGGCTCTTGCCATCTGCCATCCATTTATATGGTAATTTAATTCCTGTATACATGTATAATGGTTTCCAAAATGTTAACCCAACCTCCATGGAAACAACTTTATCAACTAAAATATAGTTCTTATGTATAATTTCTTTCATCTTCAGTCTTAACAGTCTTCATTCATTTCCAAAGTTATTTAGGTCAGCACCTTATTTCCCCACCCCTCTAAGGATTTATAAAATCCAAAAGAGCACAAAACTATAATAACAGAGTAAAAGCAACCCATAGGCCATTTCACCCCCCTAAAATTAAAAATAATTCCTTAATATTATTAAATACTTAGTCAATGTTCATTTTTTCTATTATCTCATAAATGTTTTATTTTAGTATTGGCTTGAGTCCCAAATATAAACAAGTTTCACCCATTGAATTTGGCTGATATAACTATTAATTTTCTCTTAATCTGTAGGTTTTCTGCTCTCATTTCTATCTTGCCATTTATTTATTTATTTATTTATTTATTTGTGGTACGCGGGCTTTTCACTGTTGTGCCCTCTCCCGTTGTGGAGCACAGGCTCCGGACACGCAGGCTCAGCGGCCATGGCTCACGGGCCCAGCCGCTCCGCGGCATGTGGGATCTTCCCGGACCGGGGCACGAACCTGTGTCCCCTGCATCGGCAGGCGGACCCTCATCCACTGCGCCACCAGGGAAGCCCGCCATTTATTTTTTGAAGATATGCTTCGTTTGCATTTCTTCCTACAGAATTTTCTTCCTACGGAAATTCTGTCCTATAGAATTTTCCATTTGCTGGATTTGCTGATATTTAATATCTTACTTCTTTCTCTGTATTTCCTATAATCCAGTATTTCTGTAGTCTGTATTTCTTGTAATCTTGTATTTAGATCTAGAAGCCTAAGCAGATTTGATGGGAGGAGGAAGAGGACACTAATATTTCATAGGCAGAGTTGTGTACTTAGGACATTCCATCTAGAAGCACATAGTGTCTACACATCTCTCTTTTTGTGATGTTAAGAATGATCAATGCGTTAAGATATTGTTAATCTGTTATAAAGTTCATCATCAGCCTTTTACCTAATCATTTTAGCAACCACTGATGATGGTTACTTAGATCTAGTATTTCATCAGGGTTTAGAAGTCAAATCTGATGTATTCAGTTTATAAGTGCCAAGAGGAACTAATATTTACCCATTCTCTGCAAGAAAAATATGGTATTAGAGTCTGGATTAATTGTGATAAGGTGAGAATGATGGCATATAAGAGTGACATTTGGTTTTACTGCATTGTTCTAACAGTATAACTTGAGAGCTGAGTTGGAGAGCTGGGAAACACGGAGTAATGATATACTTCTTCTTTCTAGGAATGCTAACTGATTTTCCCAATGTCTCTTAGCTAGTGAGTGGTAAGGCTGGAAACAGAATATAGGTCTCTGGACTATGGATTCAGTGTCCTTTCCACCTAACCCTGATGCCATCCTGCTTTTGTGTGCTCTTCAGCACTGGGTCAGCAGACACAATAACATCATTTATTTGGCAATATGGAAAGATATAGGATTTCCCTATTTTAAGACAGAGGAAAGCTTGCTTTATTAGTAATCAGTTTTGCTTCACAGAGAGAAGAGGTGGTCTATAACTCTTGGTAAGAAGAAAGACTCTGTTCTGGCTGGGGGCGGGGGTTGTCACTGGATGGCTCCTTGCTGATTTGATCACCCAGGGTGAATGGTTAGTGAAGCACTTATTTATTTATTCTTAACCCCGGCTAAGAAAAAATGGTGACTGAAGTAAAGAACTGAATGTCTGACCTTTACAGAATAAAGGCATTCCACATATTGTCTTGGCATTTTGCATTGTTTCTATCCTTTTCTGTGCTAGCCCCTGTACCTCTGGAGCTGAGAAGACTGTGATTTACATCTCCACACTCCCTTTCCAGCAGAGGTTTGGATTCAATTTAAATAATGAAAACGAGATGCATTCATATGAGATTTAGAAGGTAAAGGAAAGTTCCTCAGGCATCAGGGGCAGGTGTGTGAACTTCTGCAAATGTGGGTTACACCTAAATACTGAAGGCTAAATGATCCCCCATCCCCTGCAATTTTTGCTCCCAGCTCCTCCAGTGGTTTTGAAAGCATCTACTTCAACGTACGAATTCTTTTCTGTTTGAAATGCACAGAGTAGTTTCTGTTTTTCTAATTGAACTCTGATATAAAATGTAATTAGTGTCCGTGTCTGAAGTTCAAATGGTAGGATCGATTTATATCTCTGATAGTAAAGAAAATAGGAAGATGCAAAGTAAGCTGTAAAGCAGAAGAAAGAATCACATAGTTTTAGTTAAAAATGAAAAAGTACAGAAAAGTCATAACTGTCCACATTTCACTTTGTCTTTTTTTAACCTTAAAGACAAAGCTAAGTCTACTTTAATCTTCTTCATCCCCCCAACATCATTTTCCATTCCCTTCCCCATTTCCCAGAGAAACGACCCTGTTGAGTTTGTTTATATACTTGCAACCCGTATTTTACATATAAGTATGTAGTAACATTTTATGTGTTTTAAAAACAGCATCATATGTACATATTCTCCATCTTGCATGTGTGTCTTCAGCATCACATTTTTGAAGTTGATCCAGGTTCAATTGCTTCAGCTGCTGCATAGTGTTTCCTGGTTGATTTTGTATTAATTTTGTATTAATATGTTCACCTACTGATGGGCATTTAGGTTGTTTCCAATTGTTTGGTATCATGACTTTTATGCTGTCAATACTATAATAAGCTCCTCTTGTTCTGAACGCTTTCTGAGTCTTGAATGTTAACGAAGCTAAGACAACATATATATTTCAAAAATATCTTTCACCTCTTTGTATTTTCTTGGAAGACAGTTACTTAACAGGGATGGGGTCCACATACCCTAAAAACAGAAAAGTCTGATTCTAAATGATCAAAAAATCATACAGTTTAGATGAACAGGGTTTTCTCAAATTCTTCATCCCTTATGACTAGATGAAGCCACGGAGACAGAAGGGAATCATCCGCGTTAATAATTACTCGTGAGTCTTTGGCTTTTAAGTTGTGCCATTGCAGTGTTTGCTTCATAGTGCCTTGTGCCCACACCAAAAAGTAGCCGTAGGAAACTCCGTGCCTCATCTATACCTTTTGCTTAGGCTCAATGTCAGTTTCTTGCTCCCTAACAAATCCCCCGGCAGTACAGAAACCAATGTTGGAGCACAGACTCTAGCAAGTGTGACAGTTATGCTTAGTGACTCTCTGGTGTAGTCCTTCACAAGCGTATTTAGTCACTCACTTGGCATGTTTCATGTAGAGATATGCTTTGCAGAGAAACAATTCCAAGAGGGTTGAAATGAGTCATAGTAGTTGATTAGTCTGTGGTGGTGGTGAGTCACTGGAACCAAAACATTTTGCAAAGTGCCTATTGACAGAGGACCAGATGCTCTGGTTTGAGCTAGTGAGATGTGACATTTTGGAAAATAGGAAGAAAATTGTGCTATCTTACTATCTCCCCATGGAACATGCGGCCAGCTGCCTAGAGGAATACTTTCATTTTTGTGTAGACTGCTTCCTTGACTTAGAACACCCACTCCAGTGCTACCACTCTGACTTGCAAATTCCTATTACTCATCTTTCGAGATCCGTCTCAGGCCTGAAGTGTTTCTTGAGACACAGTTACTCACTCCCATCACGGAGCCTCACAGCTGTTGGTTTCTACTGTGATTAGACCATCTATTGTGTGATACTGTGATTTACCTGCCTTTGTATTTATCTTCTTCATCATTCTTCAGGGGCAGAGACCTTGTGTTAGTTGTCCTTATATACTTAGCACGTGACACATAGTAGGGCTCAATTCACTTTTTAAAAATATTTATTTATTTATTTTATTTTTGGCTGTGTCGGGTCTTAGTTGCGGCGTACGGGCTCTTTCATTGCAGTGTGTGGGCTCTTTGTTGCGGCACATGGGCTTCTCTCTAGTCGTGGTGAACAGGCTCCAGAGCATGCAGACTCGGTAGTTGCAGCACCTGGGCTCTCTAGTTGTGGCACACAGGCTTAGTTGCCCCGTGGCATGTGGGATTTCAGTTCCCCGCCCAGGGATCGAACCCACATCCCCTGCTTGGAAGGCAGATTCTTAACCACTGGACCACCAGGAAGTCCCTCGATTCACCTTTTTTTTAAAAATAAATTTCTTTATTTATTTTTGGCTGTGTTGGGTCTTCATTGCTGTGCGCAGGCTTTCTCTAGTTGCAGTGAGCGGGGGCTGCTCTTCATTGCAGTGCGTGGGCTTCTCATTGCGGTGGCTTTTCTTGTTGCGGAGCATGCGCTCTAGGCATGTGGGCTTCAGTAGTTGTGGCATGCGGGCTCAGTAGTTGTGGCTCATGGACTCTAGAGTGCAGGCTCAGTAGTTGTGGCGCACGGGCTTAGTTGCTCCATGGCATGTAGGATCTTCCTGGGCCAGGGCTCGAACCCGTGTCCCCTGCAGCGGCAGGTGGATTCTTAACCACTGTGCCACCAGAGAAGTCCCTCGATTCACCTTTGCTTCTTTGTTAAATGGATGTGTTACTGTTTATGTAGGCACCAGGAGATGCTAATACTTATAATAGTAATAGTTAACATTTACCAAATGCTTGTTATTCTAGGAGTTTCATGGTTCAGGTCTTACGTTCAGGTTTTCAATCCATTTTGAGTTAATTTTTTTGTATGGTGTAAGATAGTGGTCCAGTTTCATTTGTTTGCATGTGGCTGTCCAGTTTTCCCAAGAGCATTCATTGAAGATACTGTCCTTTTCCCATTGTATATTCTTGGCCCCTTTGCTGTAAATGAATTGACCACATATGCATGGGTTTATTTCTGGGCTCTCTATTCTGTTCCATTGATCTCTGTGCCTGTTTTTATGCCAGTACTATACTATTTTGATTCCTACAGTTTTATAATATAGTTTGAAATCAGGTAGCATGATGCTTCCAGTTTTGTTCTTCCAAGTGCTTCTTATGTGCTAGGCACTGTCTTAAGTGCTTTGGTTGTATTAACTCATTTTATTCTCCAATACCATTCAGGCGGTAAGAACTGTAATCTCTTTTACAGATAAGGATGCTGAAGCGCAGAGACATTAAGAAACGTATCCTGCCATACAGCTTCTAAGTGGCGGAGTTAGGAATAACACTCAAGCATTCTAGCATCAGAGGCTGCATGCTTAGACACTATGCTATATTGCCTCTATTTTATGTTAGGAAGATAATCTAGAGATAATTTTAATGAAACAGAATAAATAATTTTACATTGGAAAATAAAATTGCAGTCACTAAAAGAGAATGTTTCAGGATTAATTTGAAGACTGTACTCGAATGAGTTACAGCTGTACGTGTTTGCCTAGAGGGAAATCTCTGATGTATAATTAAGAAAAACAAATTTTAGAGTAACTTGGTGTTATAATTTCTCGTGAATGAGAAGAAAATAATAGAAGGTCATTCAGGCTGGACCTCTTCCTTCCACATCTTTCTCTATGCTGACAAAACATGTGCACGAAGGCTGGGCTGTAAATATGGGTTATGACACAGAAGGGGACTAAGTAGGGGAGTGAGCTTATTAATTTTCCTTTTGAATTATTTCATGATTTCAGTGGCAACATGTCATTCTTTTAATATTTGAAGAAGAATTTAATGAGGAAAACATTATTGAAGGTGAATACAGTAAAATTCTAGAGAGAAATTCCAGAGAAGGTGACTTGCCAAGTCACACCTGGTAGGTGAAGTTGACTTAGTTCAAAGCGGTTTCCATGAAACGCTCATTTTAGCAGTGGTTGTTTCATTCTTAAGGACTGTGGAAAATGAAGAAACTGTGGTCTGAGGCTGGTGGGCCAGGCCTAGTGGGGGCACCATACTCATTTATGCATCTCCCCGACTCACGTCGCCCCACTTGCCCCTCAGGCCTGGGCGACTTGCTCAGGGAGGAACCCTGGCCACTTGCTGTCCTCTGCTAGCTCAGCCTGTTGTGGGTGAGGACTCCTCAGGCATCCTTGTCTGACTGAGTGTCTCACAAGGGCTCTGGCTCCTCCTGCCACTTCCGGGTTCCGAGGAAGTACTTGCTATGGGACAGGAGATCTGGCTGCCCCGGCAGCTGCCCCAACGGGATGGAAACACAACCCGGGAGTACAGGGGGAGGTGCTGCTCCATGCAGCTCACTTGGACAGGAAACAGAAGAGGGCCAGAACACAAATCCTTCTCTCATCCTCCCCTTGATCAATTCTTCTGAGGCTCAGTGGTTCCAATGGCCTTTTCAGAGACGTCTGTGCAGCAAAGCAACGGACTAGGTCTTCTTGTGGGGCTGCGGCCATCACTGTAATGTACCGCCTTGTGTTTGCTTTCTCTCCTTCACTGTCTCCCTTCCACCTTTGCTCTCAGGCTCTTGCTGTCCTGGGAGTAGGAGTGGTAGCACATAAACTGTACATCAGGCTCTGTTTTCTAGGGGACCGGAGCCAAGATGTGGTGGGATATAGCCTGGTTTAGAAGCATGGGTGCCTGATGTTATAAATAGTCCTTTGTGCTGAAAATTGGGAAGCGCTATTTGAAGTCTGAGTGCTTGACTTGTGGGTTTTAAAAATTGGTTTTGGTCTGATACAAGGAAATGTAAGTTAGACACAATTATTTAGGAAAAATAAGTTTTCTCTAAATTATATAGAAAGGAATTAACTTGGGATTTTTTGTGAAGCAAATTATGTGAATGAATTTGTTGAAATACATTGATTCTTTTATTTTATTGATTTATTGATTTTATTGATTTCTGCCTTTACTAATAGGATATGTCTTTTGAATTAACACCCTGTTGTGGCCAAGTAAAAAATGTCAGCTTTATCCGACAAATATTGGCATTTTGACCAAGGCTAAATATATAGTTAAAATAAATTTAAATAAAAGTAATACATACTTATCTGGAAACCTGATAAATACAATAATGTATAAAAACTAAGAATCAGCTATAGTCCTACCATCCAAATACATTTTGGTATATGTCTACCCATGTTTCCTATGGATAGGATATGTATATATTTTACATTGGTATGCGTAATATGGCAATATATACACCAAGTAAACATGTAGAATAGTTTTCACATATTAATATCTGTATATATTTTATAAAACACAAACATATTTTATATATGATTTGGAGTATTATTATTTAACTTAATATATTATGAGATATTTCCTAAGTTATCAAATATTCTAAAACATGAATTTTAATGGAGACATTCGGTATTTCATTGTATGTACAGGTCAGAGCTTATATTTAACCAAATACTTTGTTGTTGGACATTTGAAATGGTTTAGATAAGGGGGCTTGTATAAGTTTCCTTTTTCTTTACAAAAATGTTATAGAATTTAGAGAGATAGAAAGGGGCTTAAGAGATGGTCTGGTCCACGCCTCTATGTACTACCTTTAAATCATCCCTATAAGCTGGACAGAGACAGTAAAATTGTAAAAAGGATTTATTCCACTCTGTTTTCTTTTATCTCTCTTCTTGCTCAGTTGCCCAAAACCTTCAGCCCCTTCTCTCTCTGTTTATTGCCAAAACTAATTATCAAAACCTCATCTATCTGGTTTTAATAAAAACGACAACAGCAGACAGAGCTGAGGCATGTAGTGTTTACTGTGTACCAGGTTCTAGTCTAAGCACTACATTTATTTTAACTCCTTTAATTCTCTCAAAACCTTCTGAAGGAGACACCCTTACTATCCCCAAGTTAGAGACAAAATGGAATCACAGAGGTGTTAAGTTAATTATTCAAATTCACTTAGAGTTAGCAAGTGGTGGGGCTAGCCTTTAAGCCCAGGCAGCTAAGGTTTAGAACCTGAACTTTAACCACTATGTGATAACAGATGCCCCCGAGCATAAACATGCCAAAGAAGTTTCATTCTGAGTTCTAATTTCCATCATTGGAAAGGGCTGCCTGGAACGATGTGTTGAGAAGGATTCTGGGGCTATATCTGGTTTTAGAGGGGAAAAGGGCCATGATATATGAACAATGTCTCCCTTCTGTGAAACAAAAGAGTGATTGCATATTTGCCATCTTTGCCTTACGGTTTTTGTTACGCTAGAATTAGTTCATTTCAAAGGGATAAAACTCCAGAGATAAAAAAAAAAAACATTCTGTAGGTGGAATAGAGTTTACTTATACTATTGTTTTTGTTTTTGCAGGAGGCAGATGAGAGAGCAGAGGTTAGGGCGATTTCAGGCTTTTGAATTCACCCTCTTGGTCTACCACCTTCCTACCAACTGACATGCTTCCTCTATCAGTTCAAATGACTCATTTGAAGATCTTTATCTTTATATTCGTTTTAAAAAATTGCCTCTTTCATTCTGTCTGTCCTTAGTTCGAATGAAAGCAGAGGACAATGAAAAGCACAAAGAATCTGGGGACAGAGTTATGGGCTTATAGTTTTTGCTCTATCAAATTAACTGTGTTTTCTTGTGTAGTATTTACTAAACCTCCTTTTAGCCTCCATTTTCTCATCTGTAAAATAATTCTTACGTAAACTGTTGTGAAGATGAAGACAGGTAATTGTACAGGAAGTGCATTACTGGCAGGTGATGAATGTTCTCTCCATCACTCTCATATTCATCAATACATTGTATCCTTTTTTTTTTTTTTTTTTTTTTTTGCGGTACGCGGGCCTCTCACTGTTGTGGCCTCTCCTGTTGCGGAGCACAGGCTCCGGACGCGCAGGCTCAGCGGCCATGGGCCACGGTCCCGGCCGCTCCGCGGCACGTGGGATCTTCCCAGACCGGGGCACGAACCCGTGTCCCCTGCATTGGCAGGCGGACTCTCAACCACTGTGCCACCAGGGAAGCCCCATTGTATCCTTTTATATTCTTGTTTTCTTTGATTATTTCTGACAGAGGCCATTTACTAAAATGTTCACTAAATTTTTTGTTGTTCTTGCTTTTTGGCTATATGGAGATATCCTTATCAAGCTTCAGCTATGGATATTTCAGAAATGAGCACTCAGTTGAAGACCTGGCTAGTGCTTGGTAACTACACAAAACTGTATTATGGGTTATCTTGGTGCTTGAATTATACTTTAAGAAGAATTATGGAAAGCCTGCTCTCTCTTAAGTTGCTAGTGCCATCATTTTCTAGATTGCTCAAGGCAGAAATTTAGGGGTCATCATATTCATTTGCTTTTGTTTTAGATGACTTCTGTTGCTCACTGATCTGATGTTCATGTCATCTGTGCAGGAAAGAGTTTGCGCACCTTTTAGAAGGACTACTTGGGGGGCTGGCCCTTGGACACTATCTTGGAACTTGGCTTTGGAACTGATACATTGATAAGGCTGTTTGGCCCACCTGGGCCCTGACCCTGCTCTACCAGCTTGCCTAGATTAATGGTACAGATGGTGCATTCATGGTGAACGCCTGCTTTCCTACCGGGAGTCTGGAATTTTGGTAGTTGTGGGTCGTCACACAGGCAGAGAGGGCCAACGTGACCGGCCTCCAATGAAAACCTTGCACTTTGAGTCTTAAAACTGGTTTCCCTGGGAAGAAACACTGATTTCTGTTTAAGAAGGAGCGTGTTCTGTGTGACTATCCGCCTGGCTCTCCCCATTCCAGCCCCAGAGGAGAACTTGGGAAGCCTGTGTCTGAATTCCTCCAGACTCCACCTTATGTGTCTTTTCCCTTTGCTGGGAATGCTGTGTATTGTTGCACTGTAATAAACCGTAGCTGTGACTATACTGCCTCTGTGGTGATGAGCCTGTGAGCCCTTCTAGTGAGTCACCCAACGTGTGGGTGGTCCTGGGACACCCGAAATACCATCTGTTGTATTTTTCGTGTCTTAAAGTTTAATTTGAGTCTTTTTTGTATCATTCATGTCTCCTTTTAACAAGCTAAATCTTTTCTCTACCTTCTTGAACATATGGAATATATTTATTATAATTGTTTTAATGTTCAAGTCTGCTAATTCTATCATCTGTGTTATTTCTGGGACTCTTTCCCTTTAATGATTGGTTTTTTTCTCCTCATCAGGGGTTGTATTTTCCTGCCTTTTAGCATATGTAGTAAGTTTTTTTTTTTTTTGCGGTACGCGGGCCTCTCACTGCTGCGGCCTCTCCCATTGCGGAGCACAGGTTCCGGACGCGCAGGCTCAGTGGCCATGGCTCACGGGCCCAGCCGCTCCGCGGCATGTGGGATCCTCCCGGACTGGGGCACGAACCTGCGTCCCCTGCATCGGCAGGCGGACTCTCAACCACTGCGCCACCAGGGAAGCCCTAGTTTTCAGTGTTTAAGGCGGGAGGGTAAATCCAGCCTGTTACTCTGTCATGGTCACAAGTGGATGTCCAGACCTCCACACACTTCTTTGAATCAGGTAGTTGAGGGTCTTGACTTCTCATCACTGAGATACTGCCTGGCACATAGCAGTTGTTCAAATATTATCTGTTGAAAGACGAAATGAATGAATACTATATAGTTAAAGGTACAGTAGTATTTTTCATTTCCCCAGACTAGACACTTAATAGTAAAACTTCAAAAAATTATGTTTAGATGTATGCAGGCTTGAGGTAAAATCCCTGCTCTCACTTAGTAACCGTCTGACCCTGTGGCCTTTTCCCTTCTGAGGACAACATGTACCTTGCAGGACAGGGGTGAGAGTTAACTGAGAGGTGCTGTACAAGGAGCACACAGTCAGTTCTGAGTGAGATGGGAACACTTGCTATTGTTCTTGGCCTGCTTAAGTAGTAACCCTATATTGATATAAGGCTTTATAATTCATGTGCTTTCCATAGATGTGTCATATATAATCCTAACAATATATTTTCTCCCAAATAATTACCTAAGGTTAAAGTCCCAAGAATCTTATGAAAGAAGAAAAAAATAAGATAAGCATTTGAAGACTTGAGAGCAGAGCCTTGCTTTTTTTTTTTTTTTTTTTTTTTTTTTTTTGCGTTACACGGGCCTCTCACTGTTGTGGCCTCTCCCGTTGCGGGGCACGGGCTCCGGACGCGCAGGCTCAGCGGCCATGGCTCACGGGCCCAGCTGATCCGCGGCATGTGGGATCCTCCCAGACCGGGGCACGAACCTGCGTCCCCGGCATCGGCAGGCGGACTCTCAACCACTGCGCCACCAGGGAAGCCCCAGAGCCTTGCTTTTGAACATCACACTCTATCTCTGCCTTTGAAGATGAACATCCAGGCTTGCATGATAGACTTTGTCTCTCAAGCTTTTAACCTGCTCTTCACTTGGTTGTTTATGCCAAAAGCTGTCTTCACAGACTCCCCTTTGTGCCCACCTTCTGTGATGTAAAGCCTATGATTAATATTATGTGTTACCTTGACGGCTGATAAATTTGGGAGGGCCTTGAGTGGCCTAATGCATGTCCCCCTTCCCACTGTGCTCTCATGGATAAGGCCCTCTAGCCAAACAACCGTCCTTATGAAGGGGACCAGGCGCAGTTTCAGCTTATCCTCAAGGGATGGGTTTTAGTTTCCTGCCAGACTGTGGGATTATTCAAACAAACCAATCTCATTCTCCTGTGGGAACCAGGGGGCACCCCGACCTCTTGATACTACAAAGCCTGCTTCCCACCCCCCTGGTTGTTCACTCGCCCCTTACTGCAAACTCCGTGTGGCCCTGTGTGGGTGCTGTGTCTTCTTCCCCTGAGCTGTGAGCTTATGTGACTAGTACTGTTCAGCCCATCTGTCCAGAATTGGGTGTCATGTGTTTGGTCGTCCCCTCAGAACCCTAGGACAGGAATCTTTCCCTGGATAGTAGGGTGAATGTTGTGCTAATTTCTGCTATATAGCAAAGTAACTCAATTATACACATATATACATTCTTTTTTTAACACTCTTTTCCATTACGGTTTATCCCGAGAGATTGGATATAGTTCCCTGTGCTATACAGTAGGACCTTGTTGTTTATTCGTTCTAAATGTAATGGTGTGCATCTACTAACCCCAAATTCCCAATCCATCCCTCTCCCTCCCCTTTCCCCCTTGGCAACCACAAGTCTGTTCTCTATGTCTGTGAGTCTGTTTCTGGAAAACTCTAGGAGCTTATAGACACAGTTTCCCAGAAGAGGTCAGGAGGGGGACTAAGGAGCCAACCCCGGCTTCTCCTTCTCTGGGTCTGAGTGCTGGCCCTCCCACACACTGGGAGAAGGTAACGGAGTGTGGCAGGACAGGGTGTTCTTTCTCTGCACGCTTCTTCCTTTCATCCTCACCCCTGATGGGAAGGAGGCTTTTAATCTGATTACGTATCTAAGTTATGCTGTGAGAGGTGGTCCATATTAGGAGGAGGAAGGTTTGCCTGCCTAATAACCTCTTTGGTCAAGGATCCCACTGGAGAGGTTGGGAGCCAGTTATATCCCAATTGGAACCAGGAGCAGTAGTTGAGTTGGCTCTGGAGAGGTGGTGGGTGGGAAGGATGAGCCAGAGCCTTTGAGTGGGAAAAGGGATAGAAAATGAAGAAGTACCAGTAAAGTGCCTGTTCTGTTGGAACTCACATATTTCAGGATATAAAACATCCTGAATTTTTAAATAACAAGAATACAATTAAATGAGAAAAGAGAAATATATGAAATGTGACTATACTTTATTCTCCCTGAAAATGCCTACTGTTAGATTTATTAAATTGAATAAGTTGGGGATCCAAAAGTTAGTTTGAGCTGAAAGGAGAATTTGTTGAATCAGGATATTCTTCATAGGCCGCTGATTGAAAAACCTTTCTGCTAGCTGGTGACTAGTGCGGTTGTTTTAGTTGGTAAAGATCTCTTTCCACATTGAATGAATCAGAATGGTCTCGCCTAGGAGAGTGAGACAAAGAATCCTACTAATACTCCTCAAACAGCTTGGGAACAACACAGATGATACACCAGGCTCTATTCTAAGCACTTGTTTACATGCATTATCTCCTTTAATCCCCAGAACAGCCCTACAAGGTGGGTGCTATCACTGGCTGTGTGACTTCTGACAAGTTACTTACCCTTTCTGAATCCCGTCTGTAAAATGAATGGAGCCACAGTACCTACTTCAGAGCGTTTTTGTGAAAATTAAGGGATAGGATCAATGTGAAGCGCTCAGCCCATTCCTAGAATACATTAACTGTGAAGGGGAACAGAATAGGCCACCCCAAAATATGCCTCTTTGGCATAAGGATTATTTTGAAGAACTGCAGACACAGGAGAAAACTCTGAAAACAGAGTAGAAGGGAAATTTACATTAGAAAGGGGGCCTGTACCAGGAAGAGAGCTACCAGCAGAGATAAGGGTTTTTGCCTGAGCGTAACAGGGAAGCCTTTGTTTACTTCTCTTTGAAGTCCCAGTTCCCGATGCTTTTCCTAGCTCGGGATGGTATATAAGCCTCAATTTCTGGCCGCTTTTGGTATCTCATATTTTTTGTGGGACTCCTGTACGTACATACTTAAAATTTTTTTTTTTTTCCTGTTAATCTTTTATTACGGGGGGTCTCGACCAAAGAACGCAGGCGGGTAGAGGCAAAATTATGTTCCCTCCCCTATAACTGCTAAAAGGATTTCTTGTTTAAAAGCTACGCTATTTTTGGGCTTCCCTGGTGGCGCAGTGGTTGAGAATCCGCCTGTCGATGCAGGAGACACGGGTTCGTGCCCCGGTCCGGGAAAAATCCCACGTGCCGCGGAGCGGCTGGGCCCGTGAGCCATGGCCGCTGAGCCTGCGCGTCCAGAGCCTGTGCTCCGCAACGGGAGAGGCCACAACAGTGAGAGGCCCGCGTACCGCAAAAAAAAAAAAAAAAGCTATGCCATTTTTATTCCCGACTGTCCAAGGGAAGAGTTTACAGACTATGGGTGTTAAACATATTTGAAATTTTCAAAGCGCTCAGAACACTAAACATTCCATCACTGGGCCATCGTGTGAGTTCAAGCCCTGGCTAGTGCAGGAGGCAGGTGTGTTAAAGCTAGGTGTGTATTTGCATCTTCTGGCCCAGATGCACACAGTAGGCAGTGCAGGGCGTGGAACAGTTCAGTGGCCAAGACGTGTGGCGCCAGATTGCCTGGATTCGAATCCCAGTCCTGGCATTTAGTAGCTGTGCAACGTGGGCATTTAGTTAACCTCCCTGCACCTCAGTTTGTCATCTGTAAAATGGGGAGAACAGCAGCACTGGCCTCAGAGGATTGTCATGAGGATTAAGGGAGACAGTGCAGGTGAAGCCTGCCGGGCATGTAGGGAGCACTAGTGAATGGAGTTAGGACATGCTGGTGAACGGCATTCGAGTAGAGGACTGTGGGACGTAGATCCTAATACAAAATGCTAATAAGGTGTCAACCAGGAGTTCTCACCCCTGTCGTGTGGAGCACTTTCTGGAAGGAATGATTTTTGGATGCTTAAACAGCTAGCGTGTTGAGTACAATTGGCAAGATGCCGTGCTGAGTACTTTACCTGTTTTAACTTATTTGATCTCAAATAATGCCGTAAGATAGGCGCTATCGTTCTTCCCATTTTACAGATGAGAAAATAGAGGCCCAGAGAAGTGAAATACCCATTGCTCTGAGGAGTAAGCAGGACTGATGCTGAAGGGCCGTATGGCTGTGGGCTGGAGTGCAGAGCTCCCTCGACCATCGCGTTCACGTGCTGCAGGCTGGACTGTGATTCAGGAGGCAGCTGCCTGGTCTGGGAGGGGCGGGATGCACCCTAAACCTCTGCAAATTCACCTACCTGTTCGCAGAGCGGGGAAGGTGTGTGGTGGTGGAGAGGGAGCGGGACACGTTCCTTACCCTTCCCCGGAAGCCACTGCCACAAGAGGCCACCTCGATGCTGAGCCTGTTAGCGGAGGAGGTGGGTGCCTGGCGTTCCTGTGAACTGATTAAAAGCAAGAGAGGGGGATGGATCTGGCTTCGTGGGGAGACAGGCCTCTTCGTTCAACACTGAGGTGAGGCGGAGACGGCTCCTTTATGCCCAGAAATATCCATCCTACCACCTGTCTGAAAACGCCTCTGTTTCTAGAATTCCCTGTTTACAAAGGGAAGGGCACAGGGACCACGTTAACTGTCTTCAGGTAACACTGATCAGTTCATCCTTGGAGTCCCTGCTTCACGTGTGTTTGTCGAAAAGATTGCATGTAATGTCCTCCAGCAGAGGGCAAAAAAAGGGAAACAGAATAGGAAACTACGTGATGTGTGGTTGGATGGGAGAAGGGATGCAGCGGGGAGGAGAGGGGCTCTGAGGGGGAAATTGCTAGGGCAGCAGAGCCGGTGCTGCCTGCTTCCAATTTCTGTTACGCTGGCCTTCAACGTCATTCAGGAGGACTTCATGTGAGTCTTTGGCATGGATGTATCGCTCTGACCCTTGGGAGAGAGCAGACAGGAGTATTGTCTCTTTCATCTTTAAGAACACTTTCCTTTCTATTCAGCAGCTGCCTTATTGCAACTGAAGTTCCCATCAGTCAAGTAGACATTAAGTGGCTTCTTACACAAATACTTGCTGACTTTGCAAGGGCCTCTGAAAAGCATTCTATTTGTTATAAATTCTTTGAAGTTTTATTTTGGCTCCAGCAAGTGTGTACAGATATATCCAGAGATAGAAAGTGTTCCTGTGCAAATGAACTCCACAACCACGAAGTGATGGGAAAGACAATATGCTCACAATTCCCTGTTGGGGCAGCCCCCAAAGGTCACCTCCAGGTAACGTGATGGGGAAGTTGCTTTTGCTGTTAATTATTGTCCACGTTTAGACTAGAAACTTTGCGAGCTAAAAAAAATTTAAAGTGTTCATGATAGTCAATTTGAAGGATATGGATAAATGAATTGAAGAAAATAAAAATCACTTGTAATTACAATACTGAGACGACTTCCATTAACGATCTTTGCTCAGAATATATCTGTATCTCTATCTCTACTGATCTACCAATCTATCTATGGCCATAATAATGTTTTGAGATATTAACCAATTTTTATTGTAAATTTTATCAAAGTATAATATACAGACAGAAAAATGCACAGATCATAAGTGTACTTTTGGACAAATTGGTGTTTTGTTTTTTTTTTAACATCTTTACTGGGGTATAATTACTTTACATTGGTGTGTTAGTTTCTGCTCTATAACAAAGTGAATCAGTTATACATATACATATGTTCCCATATCTCTTCTCTCTTGCGTCTCCATCCCTCCCATCCTCCCTATCCCACCCCTCCAGGCAGTCACAAAGCACCTAGCCGATATCCCTGTGCCATGCGGCTGCTTCGCACTAGCTATCTACCTTACATTTGGTAGTGTATATATGTCCATGACTCTCTCTCGCCCTGTCACAGCTCACCCTTCCCCCTCCCCATATCCTCAAGTCCGTTCTCCAGTAGGTCTGTGTCTTTATTCCTGTCTTACCCCTAGGTTCTTCATGACATTTTTTTTCTTAAATTCCATATATATGTGTTAGCATACGGTATTTGTCTTTTTCTTTCTGACTTACTTCACTCTGTATGACAGACTCTAGGGCTATCCACCTCATTACAAATAGCTCAATTTCGTTTCTTTTTATGGCTGAGTAATATTCCATTGTATATATGTGCCACATCTTCTTTATCCATTCATCCGATGATGGGCACTTAGGTTGTTTCCATCTCCGGGCTATTGTAAATAGAGCTGCAATGAACATTTTGGTACATGACTCTTTTTGAATTTTGGTTTTCTCAGGGTATATGCCCAGTAGTGGGATTGCTGGGTCATATGGTAGTTCTATTTGTAGTTTTTTAAGGAACCTCCATACTGTTCTCCATAGTGGCTGAACCAATTCACATTCCCACCAGCAGTGCAAGAGTGTTCCCTTTTCTCCACACCCTCTCCAGCATATATTGTTTGTAGATTTTTTGATGATGGCCATTCTGACCAGTGTGAGATGACATCTCATTGTAGTTTTGATTTGCATTTCTCTAATGATTAGTGATGTTGAGCATCCTTTCATGTGTTGTTGGCAACCTGTATATCTTCTTTGGAGAAATGTCTATTTAGGTCTTCTGCCCATTTTTGGATTGGGTTGTTTTTTTGTTATTGAGCTGCATGAGCTGCTTGTAAATTTTGGAGATTAATCCTTTGTCAGTTGCTTCATTTCCAAATATTTTCTCCTATTCTAAGGGTTGTCTTTTGGTCTTGTTTATGGTTTCCTTTGCTGTGCAAAAGCTTTGAAGTTTCATTAGGTCCCATTTGTTTATTTTTGTTTTTATTTCCATTTCTCTAGGAGGTGGGTCAAAAAGGATCTTGCTGTGATTTATGTCCTAGAGTGTTCTGCCTATGTTTTCCTCTAAGAGTTTGATAGTTTCTGGCCTTACATTTAGGTCTTTAATCCATTTTGAGCTTATTTTTGTGTATGGTGTTAGGGAGTGATCTAATCTCATACTTTTACATGTATCTGTCCAGTTTTCCCAGCACCACTTATTGAAGAGGCTGTCCTTTCTCCACTGTACCTTCCTGCCACCTTTATCAAAGATAAGGTGTCCATATGTGCGTTGGTGTGTTTTTTATAAGCTGAACATACCTGGGTGCCTAACAGGTAACTGAAGAAATGGATGTTTCCATGAACCGGTGTGCATTCCCTCTGCGTTTACCTGTACGCTGAGGTCCTTTCTCTACCTCAAGTAGGTAGAGTTTTCCAACTTCATGTCTTGGGTAAAGGAGGCATCTTCAGATCACAGAGAAAAGGGACTTGACTTTTTGACAGAGATCCAAGAAGATGAGAGATTTAGAAGAACATGAATCAATTTGAGCCAATTTTTTTTTAACCCTAAGCCTAGATAAAGGATTCTTGGATGGGGGAAGAGGAGAGAAGAAAGTAAGCAAATCGAGCCAAGACGTCACTGGGTCTCCTAGAAGGGGCGTTGGCCCAACCCTAAGTTCACAAACCCTATCAGAGAAACTGTGGACTGGAACTTGGATCCACATGTAAAGGTTTCCAGATCCAAGAGCATCCTGCTTTCAGTACAGTGAAGGCCTGAACCCTCATTCAATTCAACCAAAGTAGCTCCCCATGCTCCCTGTGTCAGCGTAGCCTCCCAGTCCTAAAGTGCACATCTTAGGCATGAGGGTGATTCTGGTGCAGAGAGTCCTTGGTCCTCGCTTTCAAACACATGGGTGTAGATTTTTGTCCAGGCCATGACTATGCTTCCCAAGCTTGTCTGTGCATCAGAACTACCTAGGGGCCTTGTTAAATACACAGATTTCCAGGACCCACTACTGAATTTGATCAGGTCTGGCAATCTGAATGTTGACCAACTCTCCCAGGGATTATTATGCAATCAGTCAGGCATCCACTGGAGGATTAGATTTGACATCGGAGGATTAGAAGTGCTCTGCCAGTGGCCTGTGAAGTATATCACTTTATAAGAACAACGATTCAGTGCAGTGGTGTCCAAGTGACCCAGTGGAGCCCACTTAGAAGCTGTTGATGGAAGAGGAGCAGCTTAGGTGGTAAGGCACCTCTCCTGTCCTTCATTCAGGCAGACAGACCCCCTTCTACCTAAATGGACTTGCATAAAGTATTCCAAGGTCAAGAGAGTTTAGCAAACCACTCTCAATTCTATAGTATCAACTATTATCAGCCACATCCTTTGCTCTGTCATTTATTTTATCCACAGAGGAATTTATGTGAGGATGAGGGTACCCCTGGCAAGAGCTTTGCCGGCCAAAGTCCTCTCTTCATTCCCTGAAGAAGAGGCGGTGCAGCTATGACACTGTTGCTCTGTGCTTTCTAGCATCATGCCTGCATCCGCAGGCCTCCTGAGGCTCCCAAGAGATTCTGCCATGGATTAGCTTATGCCCTTCTGACTAGAGAGTCCTCTGGGCCTGGCTTGGAGGCGTTTAGAGCTCTGTTCCCAATTATTAAAAGCATAGCAAGAGTGCAGAGAACATTTACAATAGTAATAATAATAAAAAAGAACTTTAAAAGCCAAGGCTATAACAGACAAATAGTCTATTAACCTCTTCAAATGAGCTAATTTAAAGTGAGTGTTCCAAGTGTAATACCTGCTAGGATAATGTATGAGCCATTGACTGGTAACATCTAGAATATGTACTGCTGAAGCCAGCACCAGTGACCAGGCAGACCTTTTCATTTAGGGCTGCCGCTTAGTGGGATGAAAGTACAGTTGAGGCTCCCTGTCTGCCAATGGGAGTAAATGGAAAAAAATGGAAAAAGAAGAGCCAGGATGGAAAGAAAGCTAGAATTTGAGTGCCCCCAAAATAATCCTTTGAATGTGATACTGGAGGAGAAGTTAGACAAGATACAAAAGGAACTTGTAGGAACCAGATGATTTATGTTCAAAAATAGAACTATCCAGAAAAAGAAGGATGGAGAAGAGGTAATTACTGTGTCACTCAAAATCCTGGTGCTGGCTGCAGGGTAAGATGGTGAATGTTCTAACTTCTCAGCTAGATTCGGGAAGCAAGGATGGGAAAATCAAATCAGGTGCTGTTTGTTTATTTCAATTTGCTTTTATCAAAGTAAACTTCTTATTGATGTATGTCTTACATACATAAAAGTACAAAATCATAAATTGATAGTTAGGTGAATTTTTACAAAGCGAACTTAACCCTTATATAAAGTGAGTGCAGGATGAAGAGGTAGAACATTAACGGTTCCCTGGATGCAACATCCTGCTTCCTCCTAATCATTGGCTCCCACGAAGGAAACCACTATCCTAACTACAAACATGGGGGATTTGCCTACTTTTGAACTTACATAAATGGACTCATACAGCCTGTACTCTTTTGTATCTGCCTTCTTTTGCACTGCACTGTGTTTGTGAGTTCACCTATGTGTGTGTGTGTGTGTGTGTGTGTGTGTGTGTATGTATGTGTGTAGCTGCTCATTTTTTTGACTGTATCATGTTTCTTCCTATGGATGTACCACAGATTCTCTGTTCTGTTGTCAGGCCATTTAGGTTATCTTCAGCTCTTTGCTGTTACAAGCACTGCTGCTATGAACTTGTTTGAGTGGATTATTTTTAAATAATCTTGGGTGACGGGGTTCAAGATGGTGGAATAGAAGAATGTATGCTCACTCCCTCTTGCGAGAGCACTGGAATCATAACTAACTGCTGAACAATCATCGACAGGAAGACACTGGAACTCAACAAAAAAGATACCCCACATCCAAAGACAAAGGAGAAGCCACAGTGAGATAGGAGGAGGGCCACAATCACAATAAAATCAAATCCCATAACTGCTGGGTGGATAGCTCACAAACTGGAGAACACTTATACCACAGAAGTCCACCCAGTGTAGTGAAGGTTTGGAGCCCCATGTCAGGCTTCCCAACCTGGGGGTACGGCGATGGGAGGAGGAATTCCTAGAGAATCAGACTTTGAAGACTATCGGGATTTGATTGCAGAACTTCGACAGGACTGGGGGAAACAGAGACTCCACTCTTGGAGGGCACACACAAAGTAGTGTGCTCATCGGGACCCAGGGGAAGGAGCAGTGACCCCAGAGGATACTGAAGCAGACCTATCTGCTAGTGTTGGAGGGTCTCCTGCACAGTCAGGGGGTGGCTGTGGCTCACCATGGGGACAAGTACACTGGCAGCAGAAGTTCTGGGAAGTACTCCTTGGCATGAGCCCTCCCAGAGTCCACCATTAGCCACACCAAAAAGCCTGGGTAGGCTCCAGTGCTGGGTCGCTTCAGGCCAAACAACCAACAGGGAGGGAACCTGGCCCCACCCATCAGCAGACAAGTGGATTAAAGTTTTACTAAGCTCTGCCCACCAGAGCAACAGCCAGCTCTACCCACCACCAGTCCCTCCCATCAAGAAACTTGCACAAGTCTCTTAGATAGCCTCATCCACCAGAGGGCAGACAGCAGAAGCAATAAGAACTACAGTCTTGCAGCTTGTGGAACAAAAACTACATTCACAGAAAGATAGACAAGATGAAAAGGCAGAGGGCTATGTACCAGATGAAGGAACAAGAAAAAACCCAAGAAAAAAGACTAAGCGAAGTGGAAGGCAACCTTCCAAAAAAGAATTCGGAATAATTATAGTGAAGATGATCCAGGACCTCGGAAAAATAGTGGAGGCAAAGATCGAAAAGATGCAAGAAATGGTTAACAAAGACCTAGAAGAATTAAAGAACAAACACCTAGAAGAATTAAAGACCAAACAAACAGAGATGAACAATACAATAACTGAAATGAAAAATACACTAGAAGTAATCAATAGCAGAATAACTGAGCAGAAGAATGGATAAGTGACCTGGAAGACAGAATGGTGGAATTCACTGCCACTGAACAGAATAAAGAAAAAAGAATGAAAAGAAATGAAGACAGCCTAAGAGACCTCTGAGACAACATTAAACACAACATCATTCGCATTATAGGGGTCCCAGAAGGAGAAGAGACAGAGAAAGAACCCGAGAAAATATTTGAAGAGATTATAGTTGAAAACTTCCCTAACATGGGAAAGGAAATAGCCATGCAAGTCCAGGAAGCACAGAGAGTCCCAGGCAGGATAAACCCAAGGAGAAACACGCCGAGACACATAGTAATCAAATTGACAAAATTTAAAGACAAATTATTGAAAGCAACAAGGCAAAAATGACAAATAACATACAAGGGAACTCCCATAAGGTCAACAGCTGATTTCTCAGCAGAAACTCTGCAAGCCAGAAGGGAGTGGCATGATATACTTTAAGTGATGAAAGGGAAGAACCTACAACCAAGATTACTCTACCCAGAAAGGATCTCATTCAGATTCTATAGAGAAATCAAAAGCTTTACAAACAAGCAAAAGCTAAGAGAATTCAGCACCACCAAACCAGCTCTACAACAAATGCTAAAGGAACTTCTCTAAGTGGGAAACACAAGAGAAGGAAAGGACCTACAAAGACAAACCCATAACAATTAAGAAAATGATAATAGGAACATAGATATAGATAATTACCTTAAACATGAATGGATTAAATGCTCCAACCAAAAGACACAGGCTCGCTGAATGGATACAAAAACAGGACCCATGTATATGCTGCCTACAAGAGACCCACTTCAGACCTAGGGACAACTACAGATGAAAGTGAGGGGATGGAAAAAGATATTCCATGCAAATAGAAATCAAAAGAAAGCTGGAGTAGCAATACTCATATCAAATAAAATAGACTTTAAAATAAAGAATGTTACAAGAGACAAGGAAAGACACTACATAATGATCAAGGGATCAATCCAAGAAGAAGATATAAGAATTATATATGCACCCAACATAGGAGCACCTCAATACATAAGGCAACTGCTAATGGCTATAAAAGAGGAAATCGACAGTAACACAATAATAGTGGGGGACTTTAACACCTCACTTACACCAATGGAAAGATCATCCAAACAGAAACTTAATAAGGAAACACAAGCTTTAAATGACACAATAGACCAGATAGATTTAATTGATATTTATAGGACATTCCATCCAAAAACAGCAGATTACACTTTCTTCTCAAGTGTGCACGAAACATTCTACAGGATAGATCACATCTTGGGTCACAAATCAAGCCTCAGTAAACTTAAGAAAATTGAAATCATATCAAGCATGTTTTCTGACCACAACGCTATGAGATTAGAAATGAATTACTGGGAAAAAACCGTAAAAAACACAAACACATGGAGGCTAAACAATACGTTACTAAATAACCAAGAGATCACTGAAGAAATCAAAGAGGAAACCAAAAAATACCTAGAGACAAATTACAATGAAAACACAACGATGCAAAACCTATGGGATACAGCAAAAGCAGTCCTAAGAGGGAAGTTTATAGCAATAAAATCCTACCTCAAGAAACAAGAAAAATCTCAAATAAACAATCTAACCTTACACCTAAAGGAACTGGCAAGAGAAGAACAAACAAAAACCAAAGTTAGTAGAAGGAAAGAAATCATAAGGATCAGAGCAGAAATAAATGAAATAGAAACAAAGAAAACAATAGCAAAGATCAATAAAACTAAAAGCTGGTTCTTGGAGAAGATAAACAAAATTGATAAAGCATTAGCCAGACTCATCAAGAAAAAGAGGGAGAGGACTCAAATCAATAAAATTAGAAATTAAAAAGAAGTTACAACAGACACAGCAGAAATACAAAGCATCCTAAGACATGACTACAAGCAACTCTATGCCAATAAAATGGACAACCTGGCCGAAATGGACAAATTCTTAGAAATGTATAACCTTCTAGGACTGAACCAGGAAGAAACAGAAAATATGAACAGACCAATCACAAGCAATGAAATTGAAACTGTGATTAAAAATCTTGCAACAAACAAAAGTCCAGGACCAGATGGCTTCACAGGTGAATTCTATCAAACATTTAGAGAAGAGCTAACACCCATCCTTCTCAAACTCTTCCAGAAAATTGCAGGGGAAGGAACACTCCCAAACTCATTCTATGAGGCCACCATCACCCTGAAACCAAAACCATACAAAGATACAACAAAAACAAAAAATTACAGACGAATGTCACTGATGAATATAGATGCAAAAATCCTCAACAAAATACTAACAAACAGAATCCAACAACAGATTAAAAGGATCATACACCACGATCAAGTGGGATTTATCCCAGGGATGCAAGGATCCTTCAGTATACTCAAATCAATCAATGCGACACACCATATTAACAAACTGAAGAATAAAAAACATATGATCATCTCAATAGATGCAGAATAAGCTTTTGACAAAATTCAACACCAATTTATGATAAAAACTCTCCAGAAAGTGGGCATAGAGGGAACCTACTTCAACATAATAAAGGCCATATATGACAAACCCACAGCAAACATCATTCTCAATGGTGAAAAACTGAAAGCATTTTCTCTAAGATCAGGAACAACACAAGGACATCCACTCTTGCCACTATTATTCAACAGTGTTTTGGAAGTCCTAGCCACGGAAATCAGAGAGAAAAAGGAAATAAAAAGAATACAAACTGGAAAAGAAGAAGTAAAACTGTCACTGTTTGCAGATGACATGGTACTATATACAGAGAATCCTAAAGATGCCACCAGAAAACTACTAGAGCTAATCAATGAATTTGGTAAAGTTGCAGGATACAAAATTAATGCACAGAAATCTCTTGCTTTCCTGTACACTAATGATGAAAATCTGAAAGAGAAATTAAGGAAACACTCCCATATACCATTGCAATGAAAAGAATGAAATACCTAGGAATAAACCTACCTAGGGAGACAAAAGACCTGTATGCAGAAAATTATAAGACACTGGTGAAAGAAATTAAAGATGACACAAACAGATGGAGAGATATACCATGTTCTTGGATTGGAAGAATCAATATTGTGAAAATGACTCTACTACCCAAAGCAATCTACAGATCCAGTGCAATCCCTATCAAATTACTAATGGCATTTTTTACAGAACTGGAACAAAAAAATCTGAAAATTTGTATGGAGACACAAAAGACCCTGAATAGCAAAAGCAGTCTTGAGGGAAAAAAACGGAGCTGGAGGAATCAGACTCCCTGACTTCAGACTATACTGGAAAGCTACAGTAATCAAGACAATATGGTACTGGCACAAAAACAGAACTATAGATCAATGGAACAGTATAGAAAGCCCAGAGATAAACCCACAGACCTATGGTCAACTAATCTATGACAGAGGAGGCAAGGATATACAATGGAGAAAAGACAGTCTCTTCAATAAGTGGTGCTGGGAAAACTGGACAGCTACATGTAAAAGAGTGAAATTAGAACACTCCCTAACACCATACACAAAAATAAACTCAAAATCGATTAGAGACCTAAATGTAAAACAGGACACTATAAAACTCTTAGAGGAAAACATAGGAAGAACACACTTTGACATAAATCACAGCAAGATCTTTTTTGATCCACCTCCTAGAGTAATGAAAACAAAAACAAAAAGAAACAAATGGGACCTAACGAAACTTAAAAGCTTTTGCAAAGCAAAGGAAACTACAAACAAGAGACAAAGACAACCCTCAGAATGGGAGAAAATATTTGCAAAGAAATCAATGGACAAAGGATTAACCTCCAAAATATATAAACAGCACATGCAGCTCAATATTAGTAAAACAAAGAACCCAATCAAATAATGGGCAGAAGACCTAAATAGACATTTCTCCAAAGAAGACATACTTATGGCCAAGAAGTATATGAAAAGCTGCTCAACATCACTAATTATTAGAGAAATGCAAATCAAAACTACAATGAGGTATCACCTCACACCAATTAGAATGGGCATCATCAGAAAATCTACAAACAACAAATGCTGGAGAGGGTGTGGCGAAAAGGGAACCCTCTTGCACTGTTGGTGGGAATGTAAATTGATACAGCCACTATGGAGAACAGTATGGAGGTTCCTTAAAAAGTAAAAATAGAATTACCATCTGACCCAGCAATCCCACTACTGGGCATATACCCAGAGAAAACCACAATTCAAAAAGACACATGCACCCCAACGTTCATTGCAGCACTATTTACAATAGCCAGGTCATGGAAGCAACCTAAATGCTCATCGACAGACAAATGGAATATTACTCAGCCATAAAAATGCACAATGGAATATTACTCAGCCATAAAAAGGAACGAAACTGGGTCATTTGTAGAGACGTGGATGGATCTAGAGACTGTCATACAGAGTGAAGTAAGTCAGAAAGAGTAAAACAAATATCTTATATTAACGCATATATGTGGAACCTAGAAAAATGGTACAGATGAACCAGTTTGCAGGGCAGAAATAGAGACACAGATGTAGAGAACAAACGTATGGACACCAAGAGGGGAAAGTGGTGGGGTGGTGGTGGTGGCGTGATGAATTGGGAGATTGGGATTGATATATATACACTAATATGTATAAAATGGATAACTAATAAGAACCTGCTGTTTAAAAAAATGAAATAAAATTCAAAAAAAATCTTTATTATTATCTTTATATTATTTCAAAAAATTCAACTATTTTTCTTTTAGAAGAACATAATGAATGCATGGCAAAATATTTTCTGAGATCTAAGTTACACTTCAGCACTACCATTTTCTTTTCATATAACAGTAAAATATTAGTATGCATATTATCAATGGTACTTATCACAATCTTCTGCTTGACTTTTTGAATAGTGGGAGAAAACTGTAAACACATGATTAGAGGATTGAGAAAGTATTAAGTATCAAGTAAATTACATTTATGGGCGAGGCTCCTTTGGTTGAGGAGAGAAATTTATTTATTTAAAAAATTTTTATTGAAGTAGAGTTGTTTTACAATGTTGTGTTAGTTTCAGGTGTACAGTAAAGTGATTCAGTTATATGTGTATAATATATATATTCTCTTTTACATTCTCTTCCATTATAGGTTATTACAAGATATTGAGTATAGTTCCCTGTGCTGTATAATAGCTCATTATTAGTTATCTATTTTATATATAGTAGTATGTATATTTTAGTCTCAAACTCCTAATTTATCTGTCTCTCTACCTCCTCTTTGGTAACCATAAATTTGTTTTCTATGTCTATGAGTCTATTTCTGTTTTGTAAATAAGTTCATTTGTATCCTATCTGAGATTCCACATATAAGTGATATCATATGATATTTGTCTTTGTCTGATTTACTTCACTTAGTATGATAATCTCTAGGTCCATCCATGTTGCTGCAAATGGCATTATTTCATTCTTCTTTTATGGCTGATTGATAGTCCGTTGTATATATGTACCACATCTTCTTTATCCATTCGTCTGTCAATGGACACTTAGGTTGAGAAGAGAAATTTATAATGTAGTTTTCTGTATTTCATTATAGTCCAAAATCTGTATGATCTTTTCATGATAGGAAATCCTTAAACCAATTCATGATATCTTATAACCCTCAATTAAAGTTTAATTTAAAAGTGTTGTTTCCCCATGAGTGTGTTCTAATTCTGGTGTTGTCCTGAGGAGGGCATGGTGGATGGGGTGCATGGGCGCTATCTCACTGCTGTTCTCTCTGCATGTTCTGTAACGTCCATGTTGCTCTACGTAGCTGTTAGGATCAGGTTTAGCTCCACATGACAAAACAACAATATGAGACAAGACGAAATAACAGGGACTTAAACTTGATATGGTTTATTTCTCCCGTAAGCAGTCTGGGGATATAAGATGATATCTTTAAGATAGCATCAGTGATCCTAGCTTTTGTTTCCCTTGTCTGTTGTCCTAAGCACATGACTTCCATTCTTATACTTACCCCATGGTTCACTATGGTTGCTAGTGATCCAGCTGATAGCATGTCTGTGTTATAGGCTGGAAGCAGGAGAGAAGGAGGAGAAAAGGAGGTAGGGAGGGGGGAGGAGGAGACAGAGGGAGAAGGGGAGAGAGAGGGAGAAAAAAGGCATGCCCTCTGTCTAGAAATAGTTCCTGAAAGTCACAAGCACTTCCATTACATTCTCAAAGCCATAATGTCATTGGGAAATATGGTCCTTATCTAGTCATATTGCTGCTGCGTATAAATTGGGGCTTTGTTAAGGAAGAGGAGAAAAAAGGGTGTTGGGTAGAGGTAGGCATTTAAAGTGTTCGCGACACTTTCAAGATCTTAGGCAAATGCTGGGTTTGCTCAGAGGTGGTGCAGCAATGTGGTAGACAGCAGAGAAGGGCACGGAGGACCCTAAACATAAAACTGTACCCGAGAAAAGCCGGCATCAGACCTGCCTGACTTGACAAATTCCTTATTTTCTCGGGAGCACTTTATTTAGCAGTATGTTTTTGCAAAATGTAAAAGATAAAGATAGGAAAAATAAGTCCTTAACTTTCATTAAGAGCATGAAGAGACAGTGTGTTTGGTTTGTTGGCTGGTTTTATTTTTGTTGGTGAGGCAAAGAAAGGAAGATGACAGAGCCTCCTCTGGTGATTTTCACTGATAAAGGAAAGAAGGTCTGGCCAAGTTTTTCTAAGTGTGGTCCTGCCCGAAAGTAGGAGGATGAACCAATTACATTTTAATAGATTTTTTAAATTACTAATGGAAAATAAACAAAAGTTTAAATGGCTCTTATTGGATTTACTTTGTATTTACCAAATGACTGTTATTTAAATATTACATAGTTAATAACTATAACTATTACAGCATATAGCATACTCACATTTTTAAAACTTTAAAACATTCAAATTTTTTTGAAATACAGTTCTCACTGTTTCTTAGTCTTTGACAAGTGACTCGGATTCTGTACTACTCATTCTCTGAACCTGTCTGGTGTGTTTGTAATAATAATAATAATGATAGCAGCAACAACAATAATAAATATGATGAAACCATGTGAGTTTAATATTATCATTTAAATAAAATGGGCATGTAGGCTAAGAATAATCTTGAAAATCAGGGAAGAGTATTACTCAGCTGTGTGGTTAGGCAGGAATCCCATGGAGGAATCAAAGCCCCCACTGAATATTTAATGAAATGTGGCACAGTTATGAGGGAAGATACATACTTCAGTGTAAAATGGCTAAGCAATTGCACATGCTCTCCTTTTGTGAGCTTTGTACCCAAAATAACTTGACTAAAAAGAGAAATCTAGGGCAAATAATTTTATTCATTTAACAATGCTATATAAGCTTGTTTTTCTCAGGAGTTTGGAAGGCAAATGTGGCAGAACTCTCCATTTCACCAAGTATCTATCACACACCAATTTTATACAGTACTACAAAGTTTTGGATCCCTCTTATATATAAACATGTGATATTTCTCCCTTCTCGTGGTACAGTGGGGAGGGTACTGGAATAGGCCTTGTGGACCTGAGTTTTCTTACTTTGCTAGTAATGGGCAGGGGTGGACCAGATTAGTAAGAATCAAACAAAAAGGAGAGGGACCTCTTACTGAGCTCCATGTGTCACTGCGCTAAATTCTTCACATTCCGTCTCGAGTAATTTAATGCATTAGCTCTACAGCTCTACGAGGTAGGTATGTTTACTCTCTCCACTTTACAGGTAAGAAAACCAAGGAATAAAGAGGTTAAAAACTGGCCCAAGGTCACATGGATGCTGTGGGGTTGACCTGGTAGAACTAAGAGATCTAGACTAGATATTTCTAGGGTTTCTCCTTGTTCTGGCCTCCTTGGACTCTGTATTTCATTTACATGGATATTAAAACCACATTGGAAAGTCGTCTGTGAGCGTGGTGGGCAGCATTCCTGACTGAAAGCAGGAGACACACCCCTGGATGGCTGAGTAATGGAATACGGTCCTCAGTGTCATTTACTGGACTGATTCACATAAATGATATTTTGGGACTCTCTCAGGATTTCCAGTGCTAATCTGAAAAGTAGCTGAGGTGCAGCTACTACTGGTGGCCAAAGTCATCCAGTGCCATCGCCACTGTACTAAGGTGAGTGACCTAAGTCAGCGCAGCTTATATGCCCTCTGCCCCCATCTCCAGAACCCTGGAGTCCGTGGAGGGGCTGCAGGGGATTCATTAACCTCCTGAAGTCAGGTGAAAATTTTGTATGTAGGTGATATGAACATTTTTTTCTGAGGGGAAAATCCATAGCTTTCCTATGGGGAAACATTACCTTTGTTTTTTGCCAAGAAGTTTGGCATCAAAGAGAAAGTTAGATAGTAAAGATATCTTGAAGGGAGAGAGGAGGCATAAGTCTATTTTAATATATGAAGGAGCCTGGCACGTCTTTCATCTCAGTGGAAGAAGGCAATAGAGGGGGAAAGATGGAGGACACAGCGAAGAATAACCAGTAGAGCATTGTTCTAATGGGGATGGGTAGAGACAAAATCAAGATCACAGATTGTGGAAGAAAGCAGCAGGGGCAACTTCTTCTCTGGAGAGGAGAGAGGCGGATGGGGAAGACAGGGAATAATGAGTTGGAAGGAAGAAAAGTTGAAAGATAAGTTACCGGTTAAAAGTCAGAGGTCAGGGTTAAGACTAGGATTGGGAGAAAAGTACATGAGTTTGGAAAAGCTGCCTTGGGGGATGCAACCAGCACGGAGGCCCAGCTGGAATGGAAAAACATGGATTTGTTTTGGAACCAATGAACATAGTCATGAGATTTTCCCCACTCTGGGCAGCCCCAGATTAAAGTGCTGCTGCCCCGCCTTATTCACGCCTCCTTCTACCTGCACAGCTGCCACAAGCGGCCGTACAGCTTGTGCACTGTGCAACTCGGGAGGATACGCTCCCACTGTACACGCAGTGCGTGTGTTTTATCCTGGCGTTCTGGCAGATGGCGGTAAAGCATCTTTTTCTCACAAAATCAGTATGCTCCAACTTTCTAACCAATGGAAGCAAAGTGTCTTGAAGAGGGGGAGCCTTTCTCAAATTGGCAGAAAGGTGCTGTATGGTCTAGCAGCGGCTCTGAGTGTAGAGGGCTGGGAGAAGTAATGTGGTGGATGCTAAGATGCAAGTCAAAAAAATCAGGCCTCTGCAGAACAGACCTGTGCTCTTCTGCCTCAGCTAATGCGCAATTGTCCTAGTTCGTGGCGCTCTTTAGCAAATACCACGGATTGCTGAAAACCTAGCCCCATTCTCCCTTCCTCCTAAATCCTCTTCTGAGTTCAATACCTGATTTTCTTCTCTGCTGAAGTCTATTTGCCAGCGCTTTGTCTGCTACTCACAAGGCACTATGTTTTATTACTATATATATTTTATTACTATATTATTAGATATATTTGTCTTCATAATCCTGAAATGATTTGAAATCTGAATATGACAGAGTTATAGTGGAGCCACTAAGGCACCATATTGGTCCGTGATGGTCAGTCATGGGCTAGAGAGCCCCTTCCTCTTCAGGCAATCTGTCTCCCTTGTTGCCTGAAGATATGAGGCTTGTGGCATTCTTTAAAATCAGGAATCCGGGAATTCCCTGGCGGTCAGTGGTTAGGACTCCGTGCTTCCACTGTAGGGGGCCCGAGTTCGATCCCTGTTTGGGGAACTAAGATTGGCATGGAAAATCAATGGGCTTCCCTGGTGGTGCAGTGGTTGAGAGTCCGCCTGCCGATGCAGGGGACACGGGTTCGTGCCCCGGTCCGGGAGGATCCCACATGCCGCGGAGCAACTAAACCCGTGAACCATGGCCGCTGAGCCTGCGCGTCCGGAGCCTGTGCTCTGCAACGGGAGAGGCCACAACAGTGAGAGGCCCGTGTACCGCAAAAAACAAACAAAAAAAAAAACAGCATGGAAAGTCAAATCAAATCAAATCAGGAATCCTTAGGCCTCAAGGTACCTTGTTCCATAAGGCTCTACAAGACCCACTCACCCCTTGCCTCTCTGATCGGACCTTCCTCTACTCTCCTCCATGCTCCCCAGTTCCAGTCATGCCTCCCTCCTGTTCCTCACGCACACCAGGCCCACTCCAACCCCAGAGTCCCTGTGCTTGCCATCCCTCCTGCTGCAACTCCTCCATGTCTCCACTTGGCTTGTTCCCTCATCTTCACAGTATCAGCTGACATGTTACCTTCTTAGGGACACCTTCCCTGTCCAACCTATTTAAAATTGCAATAAACCCCTTCCACTCTTTCCTTATCACCCTTCCCTGTTTTGTTTTCCAGCCTAAAAGTACCTTCTAACTTGCTGCGTTGATGTACTTACATATTCTGTTCATTGTTAGTCTCCGACCACTAAAATATAAGCTCCGTGAAGGCAGACGTTTTGTCTGTTTCCTGCCCCGGCTCTGGTCCAGGATACCCCCCAGCATGGTGAACAGCCCATGAGAACAGAGCCGGCACTCAGTCATTCTATGTTGAATACATTGCTTGAAAATAGTTTCATATATTACTTTTCTAAATCATATATACAATGACCAAAGTATTTTCTAAATCAAAAATTGGTCTGACATTTGTAAATCACAAATTGTAGGGTTTGGGCACAAATGCTGCATTCTGGGGTTTTTTTTTTGGAGAAATGTTGATGATTCAAAGACAATGGAATAGTGATTTGAAATCAGGATGGCCCTGTAAAGTCTAGAACTTATCATGGCTAAACTGTGCCTGGATAGACAATAGCTAAGTCCTAGTAGAACTCCTTTAAACCCTGAAAGGGTATCTGGTGTAAATGTTGTTGACAGTAGAGAGATTCTTCAGCAGCCACAGCTCCCGAGACTTCTTTCAATTCAAAACTTAAGTAACCACTTAGTTTACGTAATAAGTTAGGTCAGTGGGTATGTACTTAAGTCACCAACATATAGTCATACATTATTTCTTCTTCTGATTATATACATTCTTATATATATATATGTTCTGATATATGTGTTATACTGTATGTATATGACTGAAAATAAATTCCTCTGGGGTTCCATTTAAACACCCCTAGTCAAGCAATACGTTTTTTTTGAAACCCAAATCTCTTCAGCGGTATTTTCCTTTGTGGTAAGGGAAGATAGCTGATTGTAGATGATTAGATGGAAGTGAAGTAATTTGGAAAACAGTTCAGAGCAAGTTTGAGAGTAAAATGGAGGAAAAAACAAACAACAACAATGAAGAATCCACATTCTCTAAACTTCAGGCTGTATAACGGCTGTTGTCAGCAGTACACATTTGAGTTATGAGGTAAAGTGATGAATTGGCTGGGTCTCAACAGGAGATAACATTGGGACCCGATAACTTAACATTGCATATTGAGCTCAGAACCACACTAGCCTCAATAAGTCCCCAGCATCCTTAACTGTACATTTCCCACTAATTATATTTCTTACGGTTGTCAGAGATCATTAATCTTGAAGTTCTAAGACAGTCTACTTTCATGAGAAAACAATAATCAAAGCCCAGGACATAACACAAGTCTAACTGCCATGATAATGAATTGTTAATACTTATCTGTTGACTCGTTGTACTTTTTGAGAATGATCTGGGTTTATCTCTTTTCCTTATGGACAAAATCAGTTACATTTTGGATAGATCCTTTGCTAATGTTCCCAAGTGACAATCAGTATTGAAACTCAAGAGGTACAGGCAAATGGCTCCTCCTAAAATGAAGAGACAGGAAGTAAAGTGGAATCTCTCTCATTTCCATGGTTTTCAGAAGACGTACCTCTCCTGTCTCCAGAGCAAGCTCAGTGTGTTCTCTGAAGTCCCATCCTCCCAGCGCCTGCCTGGTGACTTTTAAGTTTAGGCCCTTCACTTGAAAAGGCACAGGCTTACGAAACAGCTGTTCACAATTAAATTAATTATCATTTGTCAACAGCATTCTGAGCTCGGAAATTCTGTGTTCACAGAAGAGAAAGCTGCCAAGCCACGGTGCTCTTCAGAATGCGCCTGCACTTACATCACCCATCTAGTTTGGGAAGGCAGCTTTAAGGTTTTCAAAGCAGTGACAGTATCTTTGTAAAACTATTGGCCATTTTAGTTTATTATGAAGACTACGGAGCAACATGTACTGTGCTTATGATAAAATTACATAAGAAAATCCAATGATATTATTGAAAAACAAAAAGAAGGAAAAAACAGGATATAAAGATTGTTATGTACTGATTTCAAGTGCACCTGTTTCTGTAGCTTTCAAAATCTTTATGATATGGCTATAAATTTATTATTTAATTCAAAGTAATATATTAGACTTATTTTTATGCCAAAGAGAGTCTGTGAAAACCTCGCTGATAAAATCTAAAGGAAACTAGAAAGTTTAGCTTTTGAAAAAACTATTTGAGTTTAAATTAAAAACCAGTTCAGCAAATCTCCTCTTTTTTTTTTTTTTTTTTTGCGGTACGCGGGCCTCTCACTGTTGTGGCCTCTCCGGTTGCGGAGCGCAGGCTCCGGACGCGCAGGCTCAGCAGCCATGGCTCACGGGCCCGGCTGCTCCGCGGCATGTGGGATCTTCCCGGACCGGGGCACGAACACGTGTCCCCTGAATCGGCAGGCAGACTCTCAACCACTGCGCCACCAGGGAAGCCCAGCAAATCTTCTCTTGAGCTTCCTGCTCCACCTCCCCCCACATTTGTTCAACATTTAAAGGTTTTGAATAAGCCTGTAATGTGTAATTTATTCTTCTGTAATGCTATCCCATATTTTTTCTAATCTCTCCTTTTTAAAAAGATAGCAAAATAAGCAAATAAACCCACAGTTAGCAAAGAAACACTGGATAATGATGGACCTCTACAGTGGTTTTTGTTAGCTGCAAAAGAACTAGCAAAAGCTCCATTTGGCAATTTCAAAGAGCATTTACTTATGTTCATAAAGTGTTCCTAACATAAGTGAATTTTAAACTGTAATACTTCCTTCAAGGACGTCATTTCTAAATCATGTGGCAATTACAGATCTTAACGAGGTGTATATTCTTTAGTTGCCAACAAACAAGAGTAACAAATTTATTATCTAGAAGGAGAAGATAAATTCACAAAATTTAAAAATGAAGCATTTACAAAGGTATGGGAAAAAGGAAACCTTATTTTATGGGGCTATGAAAGGGAACTAGAAATGCGAAAATCACTTTTTAAGTTTTTGCGAATAGCTTCAGTTTAGAACTAAAGCCTTTCCTTTCTCTTTACTTTTGCGCTATTAAACTGTTTTGCTTTTTAGTGGTGGGGAGCAGATACAGGGCCATCGACATCCTCTTAACGTTGAGCCAGCAGTCCTAGTTGAATACAGAACTTAATGAACAAGGATTTGTGAAGTTTCTGTGATCCGAGAAATATACTGAGTACTCTAATTAGTGCTTCTCTAACTTCAATGTGCATACGGACAACCTAGGGATAGAATTAAAATGTGGATTCTAATCCGGTGGGTCTAGGGTGGATTCTGAGGTGATGGATTTCTAATAAGCTCCCAGGTAATTCAACGCAACTGCTCTAGAGACTAACATTTGACTAGCACCACAGAACACCAAAACGCAAATTTGCATGCCTTTGAGAAAGTGAAATACAGTAGACAATTGGCAGAAGTAAACTCTCGCGCACTTGGCCAGATGTAAGTAAAGCAGCTGCAACAAAACTCCAGCCGACTGCTGGTGTCGGGGGCTGACGTTGTCTGAGGATGAAATGAGAGCTTAAAGTATCTAGTTCAGTGGCTGGTACCAGGTAGGTAACTGTATTTTCCTCTTCTTTCCATAAAAATAATTACCAAATGAAACTGTTAGGGAACACAACCTAATAACATTTCAGCATTTTATACTGATAAAATCAAATGCTGATTGGAGAATGGGCCAGTGGGTGTCATGTAGTGTGCAGAAGACATTACTTAATATACTTGAAATCAGTGTTGCTTTTGCTGGATGATTGGCTTTATTTAGCAAAAAAAGCTGGAAAAAGTGACTTTCCATAAGAGAAGTAAGAGGGAAGTCATCTGTGGACGTGGTGGGTGGGTGGAGAGTTAGAAATGGACTAGGAAGTTAAGGAAATGGGGCTAAGAAGGAAGGTTGATGGAGCAATATGCCTTTATAGGTGGAATGTCCTTGAGAAGTTCCGGGAGATGGTGTGATACTGTGATTTACAATAAGAAATATATATTTGGTCTTCTGTTCCCCAGAAGAGTTCCCCAAACCCTTGGAATTTCCTGTGATGAGAGCAAAGGTGTCTTTTGTCATGTTAATAAGTGACTTTTGGAAACTGTCTGAGGATGCAGGCTGGTTGCCAGGGTAACCAACCATGTGATTATAAGGTCGGACCTTTCAGTTTCACCCCCCTGACTTCCAAGGAGGGAAGGCAGGCTGAATTAATCACCATCAGCCAATGATTTAATCAATCATGCCTCTGTAGTGAAGCCTCCATAAAACGCCAGAAAGATGGGGTTTGGAGAATTTCTGGTTGGTGAACGCATGGAGATTCGAGGGGAGTGGTGTGCTCTGGGGGAGGTCATGGAAGCTTCTAGCCCCTCCCCCATACCTTGCCCTATGCATCTCTTTCATCTGGCCGGTCCTGTGTTATGTCCTTTTATAATAAACCAATAATCTAGTAAGTAAAATGTTTCTCCGAGTTCTGTGAGCCACTCTGGCAGATTAATCTACCCAAGGAGGGGGTCATTGGAACCTCTAATCTATAGCCGGTTTGTCAGGAGCACAGGTGACAACCTGGACTTAGGATGGGTGTCTGAAGTGGTGGTGAGAGAGGGCATCGTATAGGACCGAGCCCTCAACCTGTGCGATCTGATAATATCTCCAGGAAGACAGTGTCAGAATTGAGTTAAATTGTTGGACACCCAGTTGGTGTCTGAGAATTTCTTGGTGTGGGGAAAAAACCCACACTTTGCAATTGGGTGCAGAGTCTTATATGGGAATGCTCAAAAGACTTCAGAGCAGAGATGTTAGACATTCAGTTCTAAGTTACTTGCTATGCTGTAGGCTAAATGACACAAATCCTCTCTATTGCCCCGAGGCAATGTGTCCTGGACACATACAGCCTTGTAGGAAGCACTTTGGGGTGTGGAGGATTCTGGTCATGTCCAGCCTGATGGTTGTGTTCAGCCTGTGGGAAAGGACAGCAGAAGGCAAGGCAAGAATAGCCCATGTTGAATTCAGCAGGAGGTCATCAGTGACTTAACTCCCTAAACAATCAACAATCCCCAGAGATATTGGAGAGATGGGGGTTTCACATTTTGGGAGCAGGATAATGAGTCTTTGAGAACATTTAGGGAGTTGACAATTTACATAAAAATAAGGTGTTAATTGAAGCAGTAATGTGCACAAAAATATGGAATGGAGAGATATCATGTGACCAGAAATCAACTAGAAGACTTAACACACCTTAGATTTCACTTGAGATTTCAAACTATAGGGGAGTAAGAGCCATCGTGGGATCTTGAACTGTAATGTGTTTAATTTTCACTTTGGCAAAACTAATAGGACAGCTTTAGAAAAGCATATTGGTCAATCTGATTAGGACATTTTTCAAAAGTCTTTAAAATTAGAATATCTCCCTATCCCCCATGAAGTTTTTACCTGAAAATTTTATAAAACATAGGTTTAGAATAGCTCAAGCCAACTTTTCAATTTAGGTTCATACCTCCCATCCTTTCCCTTAATAAGATACCTTCCTCACTTCCTGAGACAGCTCCTTGAACAATTTCCTAATAGCATATTTTCTTAATGAAGATTGACAATATGCCATTTGTTAGCTAGGGAGCATGAGTTACATTGTACAGGTTGATATTGCCTTAACACTGAGGGGCAGGGGCGGGGGGAACTGTTACACAGACCATGGCTGCCTTCTCTGAGTGTTTGTATGCTTTGTTCTAACAGTAGGTGATGCAGGTGAGAAGCATTTTAAGAGGCCCATGCTGACCACGGAGACAGACCTTTACTCAAGCCAAAGCTCAGTGTAATCAACCACCATATTTGCTTAATGATTTTTAGTTTTTTTGTTTGTTTGTTTTTGTTTTTTGCGGTACGCGGGCCTCTCACTGTTGTGGCCTCTCCCCTTGTGGAGCACAGGCTCTGGACGCGCAGGCTCAGTGGCCATGGCTCACGGGCCCAGCCACTCCACGGCATGTGGGATCTTCCCAGACCAGGGCACGAACCCGTGTCCCCTGCATCGGCAGGCGGACTCTCAACCACTGCGCTACCAGGGAATCCTGATTTTTAGGTTTTATAATGTACATGTATAGCTAGAAATGCTCTACTCCATATTTGTTTTTTTCTCATTGAAAATTTTTTTTTTTTTTTAAAGCCAGTCTTACCAAAAGCAAATTTGGAAAAGTTGAGGTTTCTTAGAAAAATAACTGCCGTATTATAGTGGGATAAATTCTATCTCTATATGTCACCGTCCAATGTACTGCCAGATTCCAATGGAGAATCTGGAATTGCTATTTCCCTTCTATAACATATGGGAGCAAGTTCAAACACTTGGCCCCAGAACACAAAGCTCATGATTTGGTTCACTCTCCTTTCCTTGCCTCATTTCCTGGTTCCTTCTTTTATTCCATCTTCTAAATGCACACCAATATGGATGACCATTTTTCAGAGCCACCCAGAGGCTTCCATTTATTTTCTGTATGTGATCAGCTTCCTTTTCTCCATTTGCTTGAACCATCTTCACTTGTTTCTTAAAGTCAGCTCCATGGCACCTGTCTGGTATTCATTCTCCAAAGAACACACAAGATTTTATATTTAGCTTTATTGTAGTACTTCTTTGATACTTTATTTTATTACAAGTATCTTTTCCACTGGTCTATGACTCCCATAAAAGCACAAATTATATTTTGAAAAATTCCAGTGCTTAGCATATAATAGATGCTCAAAAAAAATTAGTGATTAAGAATACATGACAGGGAAAAATAAGTTTGCAAAATACAAACTCAACAGACAACTACAAGCCCTTCAAGACATGTCTCCAGCTAATCCACATAGATTTTAGTGATTTAAGGAAGAGGAGAAAAGGTTAAGGGGTTCCTGAAAGGTGGTTCTAGAAATTAAGAGGAAAATTATAATCTCTAGAGCTACTTATTGCTTCAAGGCAATATTTCAGATTCCCCTTGTTTCAGGTAAGCTGACAATATACCCCCAATAAAGGTAAGGTCACAGTTTCTTGCCTGTTGTGATGGGATTCTTTGAACATCAGGATTCACCAGCTGAATGATGGTGAATTGGGGATGTCTTAATTTTCCAAGATTGGGGCAGACATGCTCAGTTAAGATTAAAAGGGAAAGATCAAGTTAAAAAGAAGTATGTTTTTTTTTTCTTGGTGATTTATACATAGTGTTGTTGTTTTTTTAACATCTTTATTGGAGTATAATTGCTTTACAATGTTGTGTTAGTTTCTGCTGTATAACAAAGTGAATCAGCTATATGTATACATACATTCCCATATCTCCTCCTTCTTGCATCTCCCTCCCACCCTCCCTACCCCACCCTCCTAGGTGGTCACAAAGCACTGAGCTGATCACCCTGTGTGTTGATTCTTCCAATCCAAGAACATGGTATATCTCTCCGTCTGTTTGTATCATCTTTAATTTCTTTCATCAGTGTCTTATAGTTTTCTGCATACAGGCGTTGTGGTCAGAAAAGATACTTGATACGATTTCAATTTTCTTAAATTTACCAAGGCTTGATTTGCGACCCAAGATATGATGTATCCTGAGAATGTTCATAGTGGTTGTTTTAAAATAAGGCCTCCTATAGAGAAGTGGTGTCTATGCCTCCTCCTCTTGAGTATGGGCTCTATAACTGCTTGACTAAGAGAACATGGCAGAAGGATGCTGTGTCATTTTCTGCATCCAGATCTTGAGAAATTGGTAGCTCCCACTTCCTGTTTCTTAGGACACTCACTCTCGGAACCTAAGTAACTTGTGTGAGGGAGCCCAAGCTGCCTTGTGGAGAGCAGTCAGCACCAATTTTCCTGCCATGTGAATGAACCATCTTGGGAACGGATGTCTTCCCCATGCCACCCCAGTCCCCGAGCCCCTTGTGGTTCCCCTGTTTTCAGCAGAGCAGGAAGTATGAGACACAAGCTTGGAAAGCAGTTCCTATGGTACTTCTGCTCATGGTTACAATGTTCCTCCTTCTAGACCTAAAATTATTATTGGTTGACTAATATAAATATAATGTGTAATTCAGGCAGAAGGTAGTATTATTAGTCACCTTTGCAATCTGTGGATATTAAGGCAAAATTTGACTGCCCGGCGATCCTGTTGGCCTCTTACTTAGAGAACCTTTTCCCCTCTTTCTCAGGACCACAGTACAGACACAAACACAACCTATTTAAAACAGACAATACTGTTTTCAAACGATTCCTAAAGTTTTACATTTCTCATGCTGTGGTGACATATAAGCAACAGGCTTATATGAAATTTCACAGTATTCAACATGCTGAGACTGTCTTCAGCCTAAGAAAAAGAAAATATTAGGAAAAAGAAATCTCCTCTAAAAGTAAAATTTCTATTGCATCTGTTTTGTCTTGTAATGTATTCCAAAGAATATGGCTATGTTATGGATATGTCTATATAGATATATTTCAAGTCAGTATTTTTGTAAACATAGATAATTGAGTGGTAACCATTTATATTATCTGAGCACAAAGTTGTATTGCTACCACGCATTTTAAAACTTACTCAGATGGCTAGATTCTAAAGCCTCCTCTACTTGGACTTGGCATTAAGTGCCAAAGGCAGGAGTTTATCCCCGAAAAGAACTCTAGCCCTGATACTGATCTGAAAATTTGGATTCCTCTGCAAAGCTCTTTGGCAATTAACCAAAAATACTTCATCATCTGAACAGTGTTTATCCTTTCACAATTTCTTTCACTATTTCATGCCAAAATAATGAAGTGTGTGTGTGTGTGTGTGTGTGTGTGTGTGTGAGAGAGAGAGAGAGGGAGAGAGAGAGAGAGAGAGGAAAAGTGCTGGGGTACAGCTCAAAATGTTCACCTATTTTGGGGTGTATTCAGCGGTAGGTAAAGTTTTGGGTTTATTTTCATTGTAATTCATGTAGTTCATCCATCTGTAGATGAATTTGTTTCCCTAAACAGTGAATATTATTATTATTTTAAACATCTTAATTGGAGTACAACCGCCCCACAATGGTGTGTTAGTTTCTGCCCTACAACAAAGTGAATCAGCCATACGTATACATATGTCCCCATATCTCCTCCCTCTTGCCTCTCCCTCCCACCCTCCCCATTCCACCCCTCTAAGTGGTCACAAAGCACTGAGCTGATCTCCCTGTGCTATGCGGCTGCTTCCCACTAGCTAGCTATCTTACATTTGGTAGTGTATATATGTCCATGTCACTCTCTCACATTGTCCCAGCTTCCCCTTCCCCTTCCCCGTGTGCTCAAGTCCATTCTCTACATCTGCGTCTTTATTCCTGTGCTGCCCCTAGGTTCTTCAGAACCAAGTGAATATTATTTAACAATGATCATTACTCGGATGTTTTATGAAATAACCCTCACTGCTCCTGTAAGATGATTATAAGCAGAGTGCTGCCGCCAAATTGCAGAGGCAACAATGAAGTAGCGAATTTCTGGGACCATGAGATAAAGCTCACTGCTGTCTAAGGCTGCTGAAGCCTAAATGATCAATCTTATACCTTTCATTCAGAAACTTAGGAAAACAAAATGCTCCAAACCCACATTCTTTCTTTGTAATCCCTGAATAGTCTTGCCTGAGTATTACCACTTAGGTAGTTAATGATTTGTACCAGTAGAGGTAGGTCATTCTTCCCCTTCCTGTACTGTTCTAGAGAGACTGATAGCCCTTGAGCAGGAAGATAGTTGAGGCTTGTGCTAGAACACTCCATGGTGATGTCACTGACAAGAAATCTACCACACTGAGCATTTATTTCTCTTTTTCTTGCAAGAGCAAAAGGTTATACACTTTCTGAGAGCTCGCTTCACAAAAACAAGCAATACTTAAATGCACCATATTTTTGACCACCCAGAGAGGAAGTGTTCTTACAGAAGAGCTCAGAGGGGATATTGTTGTTGATGAAGTGTCAATGAATCAGATATGTAGGTGAAATTCTTCTGAAGCTACACAATCTTCAAATATAAGGAAGACTATTTGAGCTGAAATATGTTTTGGATTAGGAAACCTCTCCTCAGTCGAGGGAAATAATTGGAAACACCTGAGGCTCACATGCCATTTCTTTTATGTGTTTCTATCGCAAATCTTTGAGGGAAGGAGGTTGGGAGGGATGCCTGCACGGGTGAGGTCGCTTATTGGCTTTAGTTCCCAGAGCCCTTTGGGTTGTACATTTATACTCCCAACTTGAACACGATAATCACAAATGGAGGCAGCTGGAAGAGATTATGAACCATGAAATGTTAACTTTGATTGTACACTCTCGGATGCTCTTATTGTCTCCTCAAATACCGTGACTACACAGTTTCTATGGTAACTATGAAAAAGAAGAGCCTACACGATTTAGCCAACGTGTGATTCAAAGATCATACGTAATGGTTCAGAGTGGCATAAGGTGTTATTGAGCGTTGTCTGAAAAGGTAGAAGTCTACTCCTAAGTGTCCAAAGACTAAAGAAATAATGTGATCAGTGTGGCTTGGTGACTAGAAAATATTTGTGCTTCATCATTATGCAGGGGTTAAACGTGAATCCTTTTTATCTCCAACCAAAAAGCATATGACAAATTATTTTCTCAAGAAATATAACTCTTCTCAGATGCTTTAGACTGGCATATGGCTTTTCTTCCATCTTGGAAATACTAATCTGATTTTACTAGAGTTTTGTTTATTTACCATTTTAACTATTTTTAAGTGCATTCACAATACTGTGCACTATTTCCAGAACTTCTTCTTCATCCTGAACAGAGATCCTGCACCCCTTAAACAACAACTGCCCACTCTCCTCTTGCTGACGCCTGGTAAAAGCTATTGTGCTTTCCACTTCTATGAATTTGCCTATTCTAAGTACCTCAGAAAAATGGAATCCGAATATTTGTCCTTTTGTGTCTGGCTTATTTCACTTAGCACAATATTTTCAAGGTTTACCCATGTTGTAGCACATATTAGCATTTTATTTTTTTACTGGATGAATAACATTCTATTGTGCGTATATACCCTATTTTAAAAATCCATTCATCTGCTGATGGACACTTGGGTTGTTTCCACCTTTTGTCTCTTATGAATAATGCTGCTATTGATATTGGTATACGTATATGTTTGAGTTCCTTGGCGCATGACTTTTTAAAAATAAAGTATGTTTAGCCCTTGATATTTGGATATAGTAAAACAAAACTCAATGATCACCACTAATGATCATTTTTGGGGTTATTTTACGTTTATTTTTTTAAACAGAGTGTATCGGGGGAAGGTCCTCACTTTGCTTGCTCCATCTCACCTTCCAAGACTGTATATGCCCCACCTTCCTGCATATGTTATATAAATAAGCAGAAATTAAATTAAATGAAGCTGGGCTACCAGGTATAGACAGGATTTGTTCTCAGAAACTGACGCAATCATACCTTCTGCGTATAAAGCGGGTCAACATTAAAAATGAGCAAGTTCATTAGTTTTTCAGCTTCTACACTCTTGATGGGTATAGAATAAGATCTCCAAAGACTAAGAAGTGAGAATTGTAAAAAAAAAAAAAAAAAGTAGCTCTATCAGATTATTTAACTAAAACACTCTTGGCATTTCCTATCTGTGGGATTTTGTACCTAGTATCACGAGGTGGAAGAGATTATTTTGGCATTTGAGTTGCATGTAGGCAGGTTTAAAAACCCCCAACTAGTTACTCCATAGAAACTTCATCTATTACTTCCAGCCATTAAGAAGCCGGATTAACGCATGCTTTGGGGAGACAGATTCCAAGTGTAGAGAATCAGACCACAAGATTCAGAATTCCTGAAACACGTGCTTTTGGAAAATGCATCTGCAGAAATGGCAGAAGTTGTCGACCTAACAGCTGGGCAGGGTATAAAAGACTGAAATTAGTGACTGGGAAACTTCATGTGCATAAAATGAAAACAGTGATGGTTTTGCTTTTGACCAATGTTTTTCTTCATAACAGCCTAGAAAGCAAATGTTTTAACTTGTCCACGAACTCTCTCTCCTGCTTTAAGAAATGGTTACAGGAAAGTCCTGAGGAATTATCTTTTCTAAAAGAAACCGTGTTCTCGCTGGCTGCTGGTTTCCTCTCCTGTGTGGAAGGCAGGCTGCGTCACGTCAGGCATCCTTGTGTTGTTCTCTAGACGTGGATATTATTGTCCTGAACAAAAGATAAAATGGCAATGCATGATGAAATATAATACAAACTGGAAGTATGTTGAAATTGTCATAGCAATATAAAGTAGAGATGATGAGTCTTTCCTTCTCATTAATCTTAAATTAAGACCAGGAAATAGCAGATCTAGATCATACTCATGGATGGGGGATGATAACAGGAGGGAGGAAATTATTCGGTGATGCCTCACCTTGTGCCAGGGTGAAAGGATTTTTCATTTTGGTCTCCTTCTAACTCAACTCTGTAACTTGTGTGCTTGTTCAGGTTACAGTTCTTAGGCTGATGTGTGATGTGCAGGGTTTTTTGACTCCTAAGCAGCGTAGCTATTTCAGACTAACTGGTCATGGATACTATTCACTTCTGGTCTTAAATACGAAGATCAAAATGATTCTGAGACAACCAGCTTAATGACTTGTTTCTAAATGTTCACACCCTTCATTTCCTTCTTGGTGGTACTTAAGTAGTACCTAATTATCTTTGCCATTAAATATCTAAGAGGTGCCCCAGATTTCAAATATACCAGGTAACATGCACACAAATGTAATAAAGAAGAGAAGGTTTTGTTTCTCTGTTTGCAATTGCTTGAGTCTTCTCTAGAGACTTAGCAGGAGACTCCTCAGCCTGAGATGTTTATGTTCTACCCTCCTCTGTGGAAATGGAGCTGGACACATCTGCATGGGCACGTAGTTTCCTTTAAACTGTGGAATACCTCTGACCCAGCATGGTGAAAAGTCTAGATTGCAGGTCTTTTTATTCCTCCTGTACGGCCTAGCCATGGCACAGTAAGGTGAGGCTGGGAAGACAGAGAACAGGGTAGCTGACAGACTTTGAAGGAAAGAAGTTATAGGAAACAAATATTCATGAAATTTCGACTGACTGAAGAATTTTGGAAATAGACCACTTTGAGGGCAGAGAGGAGAGAGATATTAGTACATATATGGAAGGAAAATATAACAAAATACAGATAGAAAACACTGACATCAGAAAATTTAATCATTAGACTTTCAAAACTCCTTTAGCAAGGTTTCATATTAAAAGTATTAAATATTAGTCCTCCTTTCTATGCTGCTAAATACTGACTCTTAAAACTCACTATTTATGAGTTAAATACTCACTCATAAAAACTGTCCCCAGGAGGAGAAATTGTTATGGAAGGTTCTTGTCAGGGTCCTAAGGAAGTTTCCGTGAAGGGCTAGAAGGACTCCCCGTGTTTGAGTTGTCCGGTTTGGTCCATTCAGAACAATAAGTATTGTGTGAACACATGTCAGTTCATGGAAGGACGCTATCACTGGTACTTTATTAGGAGTCCTAATACAACACACGAGAGTATCTCATAAATGTAAGAACTTTTGCCAATTGTGAACGCAATATCCCATGCTTGCAATTTTGGTGCTGTCTTCCCAGGTCCTAATCAACTGCATACTCTTGAGGACAGTGCTGGTGATATGTAACAAGTCCCACTTCTGCCCCTGATCCTTCTTCCCTCTTTATTCTCTATCCTAGATTGTCATGTCTCCTAGCAATCTGAGAGTTCATGTGGCAGGTGGGACATGATGTGGCCTTGCTAGAGTTCTCTTCTCTAACCTGTGGAAAGTTCTGTTTCTGCAGCATTCTGTGGCATTACCCATCTGCACTGCCCATTATTCAGACAGCAGAACTCTTACACATTCGTCGCAAAGAACTAAGCAAAGAGAGCTTTTGAGAGCTGTGACTCCAAGTGCAATGGCATGGAGTTATTCAATTGTAGCCTAGACGTGTGATTAGCAGTTAAAGAATCTAGAGATTGAACTTTAATTTTCTGTGTTTGTACCAATAATTGACACTCTTAACTTAGCAATTTTGGAAATAGGACTTGAATCTTTTTTAGTGTGTGGAGAAGTCTTAAGATTCTCACGGTAGCCAACTCCTTTTTTGTAGCTCAAGACAATCTTTATTTATTTATTTTTGGTTGCATTGGGTCTTCATTGCTGCAAGCGGGCTTTCTCCAATTGCAGCGAGCGGGGGCTACTCTTCATTGTGCGAGCTTCTTATTGCGGTGCCTTGTCTTGTTGTGGAGCACGGGCTCTAGGCGCGTGGGCTTCAGTAGTTGTAGCATGTGGGCTCAGTAGTTGCGGCACGTGGGCTCTAGAGTGCAGGCTCAGTAGTTGTGGTGCACAGGCTTAGCTGCTCTGCGGCATGTGGGATCTTCCCGGACCAGGGCTCGAACCCATGCCCCCTGCATTGGCAGGAGGATTTTTAACCACTGCACCACCAGGGAAGTCCCAATCAAGACAATCTTAATGCTTGATTAGCAGAGTGATGTGGAAGAGCGTTGGCATTAGGCTAAGATTCTAGTCTTCACTTTGCCAGTTCCTATCTAAGTGACTTTAGGAAAGTCACTGAATCTCACTGAGCTGAAGTTTCTTCAGCCATAAAAGGGAGAAAATATCAGCCCTACCTACCTCCTAGGTTCAAACAAGATAATGTGAAAACCGTGAAATCCTGTACAAATGTGTAACAATACGAGTCACCAAGGAATGGTCGTGCATATCATTGAGAACTGAATAATGACTTTGTCTCTGAACAGTTTTCCATGAATAGATATACCAGACTCAGGAGCTGACTGTAATACAGAAATTATTCACTGACAAATGAAGTAAAACTTTGCTCCTAGTAAAGACCTCAGAAATATTCTGAGAGCACACTGATGGTCCATCCTAAAGATGTCACCAGATGGGGAGGGAGGCTCTGAGAAGACAAAAGTAAGGCATCCAAGGAACCTAGAACTTTTCAAAACAGAGTGGGTAAAAAAAAAAAAAAAAATCAGAACTACCAAAGACTCTCCCACAGAGAGGTTCAGTGAACAAATCTGTGACCATGGTAGTTAAGCAGAATAATGACTGAGGAAGACCAACAGAGGCTAAAAACTTTTGCCAAAATTATGTTATTCAATATCCCATGAGAGGATTCAGAACATTTTTTTCCAACCAAAACCAACAACAACAAAAAATCCTTGTTTTTGTATATAACAAAACTCAACTGCACATTCAGTATTCAGTATAATTCCCTTCTGGCTACAGAAGTGAAGGGTAATTGAATTGTAGAAGGGCTGGTTGCTAATGTCTATGGCAGATTTCAGATCCCATCCTTTGCATTTCAACGACATGCCGCTTAGGGCTATGCCAACTGGAAGAAATGGATCTCGGTATAGAGAAAACTCTAAGACTTCTGGGAGCAGAGATTATATCAGTGGAGGCCAAGGCTGGATTATTCAGCTTTTTGCAATTAAAAAATCTTTAGTTTAATTTTGACCCTGTGGTTGATTACTAGGTGAATTTTGGTAACTTGTCTCTACAGACTTCTGTTTCTTTCACTCTAAAATGAAGTGGCTGTAATAAACCCCTTTACAGTCCCAATGTTCTACGAGAAGTGTCTGAGAAGAAAGGTTCTCGGAAGAATAGGAAGAGGTAGCCATCACATGTTTAAGAGTTTGGAAGCTCAAGGATAATGAGGCTATAGAAATGGAGAGAGTGGGCTGGTAAAAAAGTAGGTAACCTTCAGAAAAATAGATGTTGATTAGGAAAAACCTAGGAAGAGACAAGCTGAAAGAAACTGAACAGCTGAGCAATCAGAGAAAACTGGAAAGGTCGGTACACAGATGTGGGTAGCTAGTGGGACCATGCAAGGCCAGCAGGCTGTGTAGAGAAGTCAAGTCACTTCTGCCAGAAGAGTTTAGAATACTAAGAAGTTGGTGATCGGGTGGCTGTAACTTTATTCTTAAATCAAGGAGTGACTCTAAAGCTTAGTCAGAAAAAAAAAGAGCAAGAAGACATATAAGTAGATTAGTCATGGACTAGGGCAACAAAGGATGTCAACTAGAGAAGAACACTGACCAAAAGGATTCCTTGACCAAAAAACACCTTGTCATCAGCACTTTGGGGAAGAGTTAAACACAACCACTTACAAAACAGAAAGCCATTGAAACCTTCCTCAGTTACTTAGATGTTGATATCAGCACGAAAAAGATGAGGCAATGCAAGAAGTGACTGATTAAATGATGCAAAGTCATTTATCAACTGAGTAGCTGAGGCCAGAGTTCTTAATCTTCCCTTTCATCACCATTTAAAAGACACACAACTAGAGAGCTTCTGCAGTCTCTTTAACCAGAATAACTTCTGTTATGCTATTAATAATCTGTTGCTCATAGGAATTAAAATGGTATAGTTGTAAAATTGATTTTTTAGTATTTGAAGTGACTCAGGATTTCAGTCACTCTTACTTGTCCATCCACAAGGATAGGATGAGGATAGAGGGCAAAAAGTAAAGATGTGATATCTCTTTGTTTCCCATTCTTAAAAAGTTTATCATACAACAGAGACGACAAAAGCTGATGGTTCCAAAAGCAACATAAATATTTAACAGAAAACTGATCACTACAGGATATATGAGAACAATCCATGTTCTGAGGGCTCTTAAAGATGTATCTACAAATTATTTTAGTCATTAGTTTTCTGCAAAGAAGGCAAATTTGCAATATCTTTATATACTTACCTTTAAAAGTTGAATTGTCTGCTTATTGCTTTTGTAACTCAGACGTCCTGTTTTTTCCTTGATCTCTGCAAACCCAAAAAGGAGGGTGGCGGGCGGTTAGGGGGATGGGCAGGATCCAGTCCTATATGCCAAGCATTGATTTTTCGCATTGAAACAAACCATGAAATAAACTAACAACAAAAGGATTATCTTTCATTTGAAGAAGAAATCTAAGGTTTAAGGACAGTATATAATGGTAACTTGAACTAAAGGGTTTAAATACCACTTGAAAAGTATTATTTGATTATTAAGTCCAAGTTTTCAATGAGTCATTTTAAAAGGAAACATAAATTTCAAGATATAATTAATTAAAACTTTGAGAGGAGAAATATCTGGAAGATATATTGTTTAAAACTGAAGTTGCAGAATAATTTTACCAGCCTGTAAAATTCCTCAAATGCTTTCTACAATTCCAGCAGCCGCAATGATGAAGTAGCTAGTGAAGGGAGGTACAGGAATAAGGCTTCATCCGGAGGGATATACAAGGAGATGTGTGGACAGAAGCAGACACCGCCTAGCCGGCCAATTTAGGCGGCTCTGCTCTGGTGATGAATGAGGTGACTGATTCATCACCAGGGTAGAGTGGTGGCTTCCCTCACTTCCATATATTTAGGCAGGGATTGAAAGTCACTTTGTTGAAATATAATTCCTACCTTAAAAAAAAAAAAGTGTATCACACTGAAATAGTGCTGGATGGATGACCCCAAGTACAAATTACTTCCAACCCAGCGATGAGATGTTATTTTATTCTTGTAAAATATGAAAGGAAAGAAAAATAATATTCTAGGTACAGACAACAATGAGCTCCTCTGGAAAAAACCACTACAGGAAAGCTCTTCAACTACACCCAACCCTTTCTTCTTCTCTGTGAGCTCAAAAGAAGAACTATCAAGTGAAATTGCTAGTATTTGATTACAAAGAAACAATATCCAGAAGCTGGATGTGAAAATGTGATTGGCAAGAAAGAGTAACAAAAATGCAGGGTGTTTCTAGTTAACACAGTGTTTCCCTCAGCCACTAACAGGGTTCTAAATCCAATGAATCAGGATGCTGTTTGGCACATCACAGGGTAAACTTTCTGAATAGTGAGTTATGGACCTGGAATATAAACAGGCTTCTAAGATATTTTCCTTACATAGGCAGTGGTTTAGATAGAACAGTCTGGTCATCACGTCTCATCTTCTGGAGCAATTTGTTGGCCTGAAACAGATTAAATATTTTATGTGTGTCCTTCCAGACTGACTAGCCTGAGGATGAAGGTTTTGAATTGCACCCTGAAAGTGAGTTCTTCAGCAAAGTACTGTATTTTAGAGCTAAAAACACTTATAGAAAATTCCCATCTGTAATTTCTTTAAGTTTAATGATGGGATTATCACTGGTGGTGCTTGTTTCCATTTCAGAGTGTGATGGTAATTTCTTGGGGTTATTTGAGCCCCAAATATTTAACACTTAGTAACTTTAATCTGAATACTTTGACTTCCTAAAATAGTATTTTGTTTACTTGTGTGAAGAAATGGATCATTAATGACGTATTTCCATAAATGAGATTATAATCTTTCATAACTTTAAAATACTTTTGTTTTGTACTGTTGAAATGTTTTGAAATAAAAGACCTAGTCATGAAGTTACACAATCATTCTGTCATTAAGACTAATATCTTGTCAATGCAACAGGATAGAAAGCCCAGAGATAAACCCACACACATATGGTCACCTTATCTTTGATAAAGGAGGCAAGAATATACAGTGGAGAAAACACAGCCTCTTCAGTAAGTGGTGCTGGGAAAACTGGACAGGTACATATAAAAGTATGAAATTAGAACACTCCCTAACACCATACACAAAAATGAACTCATAATGGATTAAAGACCTAAATGTAAGGCCAGACACTATCAAACTCAGAGGAAAATATAGGCAGGACACTCTGTGACATAAATCACAGCAAGATCCTTTTTGACTCACCTCCTAGAGAAATGGAAATAAAAACAAAAATAAACAAATGAGACCTAATGAAACTTCAAAGCTTTTGCACAGCAAAGGAAACCATAAACACGACCAAAAGCCCACCATCAGAATGGGAGAAAATATTTGCAAATGAAGCAACTGACAAAGGATTAATCTCCAAGATTTACAAGCAGCTCATGCAGCTCAATAACAAAAAAAAACCCAATCCAAAAATGGGCAGGAGACCTAAACAGACATTTCTCCAAAGAAGATATACAGATTGCCAACAAACACATAAAAGAATGCTCAACATCATTAATCATTAGAGAAATGCAAATCAAAACTACAATGAGATATCATCTCACACCAGTCAGAATGGCCATCATCAAAAAATCTAGAAACAATAAATGCTGGAGAGGGTGTGGAGAAAAGGGAACCCTCTTGCACTGCTGGTGGGAGTGTGAATTGGTTCAGCCACTATGGAGAACAGTATGGAGATTCCTTAAAAAACTACAAATAGAACTGCCATATGACCCAGCAATCCCACTACTGGGCATATACCCTGAGAAAACCGAAATTCAAAAAGAGTCATGTACCAAAATGTTCATTGCAGCTCTATTTACAATAGCCCGGAGATGGAAACAACCTAAGTGTCCATCATCCGATGAATGGATAAAGAAGATGTGGCACATATATACAAGGGAATATTACTCAGCCATAAAAAGAAACGAAATTGAGCTATTTGTAATGAGGTGGATAGACCTAGAGTCTGTCATACACAGTGAAGTAAGTCAGAAAGAAAAAGACAAATACCGTATGCTAACACATATATATGGAATTCAAGAAAAAAAAATGTCATGAAGAACCTAGGGGTAAGGCAGGAATAAAGACGCAGACCTCCTAGAGAACGGATTCGAGGTTATGGGGAGGGGGAAGGGTGAGCTGTGACAGGGCGAGAGAGAGTCATGGACATATACACACTAACAAACGTAGTAAGGTAGATAGCTAGTGGGAAGCAGCCGCATGGCACAGGGATATTGGCTCGGTGCTTTGTGACCTCCTGGAGGGGTGGGATAGGGAGGGCGGGAGGGAGGGAGACGCAAGAGGGAAGAGATATGGGAACATATGTATATGTATAACTGATTCACTTTGTTATAAAGCAGAAACTAACACACCATTGTAAAGCAATTATACCCCAATAAAGATGTTAAAAAAAAAAAAAAGAATGCTCAACATCATTAATCATTAGAGAAATGCAAATCAAAACTACAATGAGATATCATCTCACACCAGTCAGAATGGCCATCATCAAAAAATCTAGAAACAATAAATGCTGGAGAGGGTATGGAGAAAAGGGAACCCTCTTGCACTGTTAGTAGGAATGTAAATTGATACAGCCACTATGGAGAACAGTATGGAGGTTCCTTAAAAAACTAAAAATAGAACTACCATATGACCCAGCAATCCCACTATTGGGCATATACCCTGAGAAAACCATAATTCAAAAAAAGTCATGTACCAAAATGTTCATTGCAGCTCTATTTACAATAGCCAGGACATGGAAGCAACCTAAGTGTCCATCATCGGATGAATGGATAAAGAAGATGTGGCACGTATATACAATGGAATATTACTCAGCCATGAAAAGAAATGAAATTGAGATATTTGTAGTGAGGTGGATGGACCTAGAGTCTGTCATATAGAGTGAAGTAAGTCAGAAAGAGAAAAACAAATACCATATGCTAACAGATATATATGGAATTTAAGGAAAAAAAATGGTCATGAAGAACCTAGGGGTAAGATGGGAATAAAAACACAGACCTACTAGAGAATGGACTTGAGGATATGGGGAGGGGGAAGGGTAAGCTGTGACAAAGTGAGAGAGTGGCATGGACACATATACACTACCAAACGTAAAATAGATAGCTAGTGGGAAGCAGCCTCATAGCACAGGGAGATCAGCTTGGTGGTTTGTGACCAACTAGAGGGTTGGGATAGGGAGGGTGGGAGGGAGGGAGATGCAAGAGGGAAGAGATATGGGAACATATGTATATGTATAACTGATTCACTTTGTTATAAAGCAGAAACTAACACACCATTGTAAAGCAATTATACTCCAATAAAGATGTTAAAAAAACAAAAACAAAAAAGTTAAGGTTATAACAAAATATATTTAAAAAAAGACTATTTTCTTAGAATTCTTTATAGGTTCATTAAAGAAACCTTTATTTCAGCTCTGAGAAGAGACATATAAATGGTTCTCACTTGTCTATTTTTTTAAAAAAGAAACTCCTACAGAAGTATTGTGATATTGCAATCAGAATTTTCTGAAATCAAGCAACAGAAGAGAAAAATCATTACTTTTAAATACATTATTTAGGGGCTTCCCTGGTGGTGCAGTGGTTGAGAGTCCACCTGCCGATGCAGGGGACACGGGTTTGTGCCCCGGTCCGGGAAGATCCCACATGCCACAGAGTGGCTGGGCCCGTGAGCCATGGCCACTGAGCCTGCGCGTCCGGAGCCTGTTGCTTCGCAACGGGAGAGGCCACAACAGTGAGAGGCCCACGTACCGCAAAAAAAAAAAAAAAAAAATACATGATTTAATATGATTTTCTTTTATAAAAGAGTTCCGACTTTTTTGATGTTATTATTTGATAATAAAAAATGAACTGAAACCCTTGGCATTTTGTAGTGTTCTTACAAGTAATTATATTCTATTCAGTGTGATTGTAAGAGGTCCAAGTAATTGGCCTTCTATATTCCAGAGGATAGGTATTTTGTTTTAAAATTTCTATATATCAATTCATACAATTTCTAGTTATACTGTTGACTAATACTGCCATATGTATATATATACACATTTTTTATATATATATATATATATATATATATACACACACACACACACACATACACACACATATATTAACTGAAAATCTGGCCAGTCATAGAAGTGACATTCGACGTTCCAAATTCTTAATCTGGTAAATGTAAACAATGCAATACAGGTCTAAACACGAGTAAACAGAACAGATACTAATATGAAGGATACGTAAAGAACATTTATTTCAAACTTGTATTTGTTTTGCTTTGTTACCATCATGGATTGGAAGTATATTCTTTTTTTATTTTTATTTTTTACTGTTTTGGGTCTTCATTGCTGCGTGAGGGCTTTTCCCTAGTTGCGGCGAGCGGGGCTACTCTTCGTTGTGGTGCGCGGGCTTCTCATTGTGGTGGCTTCTCTTGTTATAGAGCACAGGCTCTAGGTGCGCGGGCTTCAGCAGTTGTGGTGTGTGGGCTCAGAAGCCATGGCTCACTGTCTCCAGAGCGCAGGCTCAGTAGTTGTGTCGCACGGGCTTAGTTGCTCCGCGGCATGTGGGATCTTCCTGGACCAGGGCTCGAACCCGTGTCCCCTGCATTGGCAGGAGTATTCTCAACCACTCTGCCACCAGCGAAGCTCTGGAAGTATATTCTTATGGGAAAATAAATACTTTGATCCCAGAACAGATAGGCTGGATCTATTGAAATGCAATGAGTCAGGCCCACAGTTTAAAGTAAAATTCCATAAATGTGATCTTACTATAGAGCTTACACTGATGAGATTTTTTTTTTTTTTTTCCTGCGGTACGCGGGCCTCTCACTGTTGTGGCCTCTCCCGTTGCGGAGCACAGGCTCCGGACGCGCAGGCTCAGCGGCCATGGCTCACGGGCCCAACTGCTCCGCGGCATGTGGGATCTTCCTGGTCAGGGGCACGAACCCGCGTCCCCTGCATCGGCAGGCCGACTCTCAACCACTGCGCCACCAGGGAAGCCCCCTGAAGAGATTTTAACTGTTCCATTCCTGTATGCTGTTATCTAAGTTTCCTTTGTTTTCTAACTGATTGACTTTTAAAGTGTGGCTTTGCAACCCTCAGAAACTAAGGAACATTATTGTTATTATTACTATAATAACATTTTTATGGAAGACGGTAGCAGCTGTCGAGTCCACAATTAAAATGAATGCCACTGCAGTGTGTAACATGGATGACAGATGATAGGCAAGCGTATTAGACAGTGTGCAAATACAGTGCCTTAAACAGGGTACACCCCCACACTGTTAGCTTAAAGCAATGTCTGTAGGATAATCTCTGCCGGCTAGTTTCTGCCATTTGATTCGAGTTACAGAAGGAATCTGACAAAGTTGTCCACAGTCTGTCAGCTATTTTCAGCAAGAAGAAAGCGCATGCTTGGACTGGGAACAATGGCGGCAGAACAAAGCAAACACATCTGCTTTGTTAAAGGGTCCATAGCCTTTCCAAGAGCGACTCTGTTATGCTGTGGTCAGTGCCTTGCCTCTGTGCTCTAATACAGCGGTCCCCAACCTTTTTGGCACCAGGGACCAGTTTCGTGGAAGACAATTTTTCCACGGATGGCGAGGGGTGGGGTGGGGGGATGGTGTCAGGATGATTCAAGCACATTACATTTATTGTGCACTTTATTTCTATTCTTATTACACTGTAATATATAGTGAAATAATTATACAACTCATATCATGCAGAATCAGTGGGAGCCCTGAGCTTGTTTTCTTGCAACTAGATGGTCCCATCTGGGGGGGATGAGAGACAGTGACACCCAAGTGTGTTACTTACGTTCAGTCTACTCTGTGATGTTGCTTTGGTCACCGTCACTGCAGAAAACCCTGCTTCACAAAGATAGGATGTTGGAAATGGAAGCAGGTTCCTCATGCATTTGTGGCAATCTCAGGATATTCCGGCTTGACTTTAATCCAGAACGTATGGAGATTTGAAGTTGTCTCACACATACCTTTAAGGCCACCGTCATTTGCGATCTCAAGCAGTTGATCCTCTTCTAGCACGGACAAAATCGATTATTCACAAATGGGTCGTGGATCCATTCCTTCCCAGTTCAGGGGTCTTCTGTGGTTAAGAAGTAACGCTCAAACTCTTTTGAAAGCTGAGATAGGTGATCGTGCACCAGCTGGGAGAAAGAAGCCCCTGGCTCAGTCTCCTTCAAAATCTCTGCTAATGTTTGAAACATGTCAAAAATCCCAATGTTCACTCGTCACCCCCATAATTCCAGTTTGGCTTTGAATGCAGCCACTTTATCTGCCGACTTGAACACAGTTGTCGTTCTTCCCTGAAGTGACATTGCGCTCGTTGAGCAGGTTGAATATGTCACACAAGTAAGCAAGTTTTGTGACCCATTCTGTGTCACTGAAATGTGCTGCCAGTGGTGATGGTTTTTCTAAAAGTAATCTCTGGAGCGGCTCTCGTAAGTCAGAAACTGTGGCCAGTGATCTACCTTTAGAAACCATCTCACTTCTGTGTATCAGACAAGACGTGTGTGCTCTGCACCCATCTCCTCACAGAGCTGCGTGAACAGACATGAGTTAAGGGCATGTACTTTAATGTGGTTGATAATTTTAATCACATCCTGCAAAACACTGTTAAGTTCAGGTGACATTTTTCGGGTAGCCAGCATTTCTCTATGGATGACACAGTGCATAGACTCACGTTCAGAAGCGACCTCTTTGACCTGAGTAGTGAAACCAGAAAGCCGTCCAGTCACGGCAGCACCTCCGTCTGTGCATATACTGACACAAAGTGACCAATTCAGTTTTCCTGTTACGTAATCATTCAACGACTGTGGTGTTGGTTGGCAACAAAAGGGCACATAACATATCCTCATGCACATCCTCCTGAAAAATATATTGCACAAAAACAAGCATTGTTGCCTTGTCAACATCAGTAGACTCGTCAACCTGGATTGAGAACCACAGTGACTCATTAATCCACTCTAACAATTGTGCCTCAGTATCCTCTATTTCATCAATTCGTCTAATTATGGTGCTAGCCGAAAGAGGAACACGTGCCACCTTTTGAACTGCAGCCTCTCCTAAAAGTTCATGACAAATGTCCTTAGCGGCAGGCAGGATCAACTCTTCACCAATACTAAGGGCTTCTCAGCTTTAGCAATGCGGTTAGCCACTAAGAATGATCCTCTCAGTGCAGACACATTTGAGGAAGTTGTGGCCTTCAATAATTGCTTCTGTTCTTCGTGTTCATGTTTTTTTCTTTTGAGAAACTCCAAAGGCTTGTCTTTTAATGCAGGGTGCTTGGTCTCTATGTGGCGAAGTGTTTCATGGCTTCGTTGGATAGTGGGTCACCACATATTATACAAAATGGGCTTGGAGAATGTGAAACACCTGTTGCAATGAACCCGTATTTAAGTAGGACTCTTGGTATTTTCTTTTAAATACAGCTTTCATTTTGTTGGCAGTCTTAGAGTCTTCTGCTGTCTCATCATTGGGTCTTTCCCCCTTTTCAAAGCAGCTCTCCAGCGACATTTGTGTTTTACTCATTTTGGCTAGGGTTAGCTTGTGGGCTTACCAAAACTGTGACTGAGATAAGTGCGCAGTGCTGGAAAGAGGTGCGGACAGAAGTGGTAAATAAAATAATGGGTGGGCCAGGCAAGGACTAAAATAAGTGGATTCTGACTGAAAGTCTGCCACCAGATGCAGCCGTACAATTGAAGTACTTGCCACTATAAAGCCTGCCACCAGATGCAGCTTAATTGTCACCTGCCACTCACGGATAGGGTTCTGATATGAGTCTGCAAGCAGTTGATTTATTGTGGTCTCTGTGCAGTCAGACCTCTCTGCTAATGATAATCCGTATTTGCAGCCGCTCCCCAGCGCTAGCATCACTGCCTCAGCTCCACCTCAAGTCATCAGGCATTAGATTCTCTTAAGGAGCGTGCAACCTAGATCCCTTGCATGTGCAGTTCACAGCAGGGTTCTTCTCCCTTGAGAACCTAATGCCGCAGCTGATCTGACAGGAGGCGGAGCTCAGGCAGTAATGCGAGCGATGGGGAGCGGCTGTAAATACAGATGAAGCTTCGCTTGCTCGCCTGCTGCTCACCTCCTGCTGTGCAGCCCGGTTCCTAACAGGCCACAGACCAGTACCAGTCCATGGCCCAGGGGTTGAGGACTCCTGCTCTAACATCTCCAAGTGCATACTACATTCTATCAAAAGTGTCTTTCTTGTTTTTTATTTTTCTAAATTTTTATTGTGGAAGATTCCATACATACAGAAAATATGAAGGGATAATACAACCACATCTGTATACCTGTCACCCAGATTCACTAATTAATATTTTGGCACATTTGCATTATCTATCTATGCTTATACCACACCAAACCGTTAGGAATCAAGTAAAAATTTCTGTATGGATCTATGAACAACGAATATAACCTCAGTAAAATTAACACACCTAAGGAAAAAACAGTGATTTGTCCATATCTAACATTCATTATATATTTATATTTACCTGATTGTCTTAAAAATGTCCTTTCTAGCTGAGATTTTTGTTTCCTTTTTGATCAGTAGTCTGTTAAGTGAAACTAAATGGTAATGATCCCATGTGGGCCATCTCGTTTAGACTTAACAAGGGCTGACACAAGATGGTTTCTCTCTATCTTAGTCTGGAGATGTGCCAATACAGGGCATTTAGGATGGCTTTTCTATCCTCAACACATGGCTTCATCCCTGACTTGAAAGATGGCAGCTCCACCCTGTAATCATGGCACAGAGGAGACACAGAGGAGCACACTGTCCAAGGGCATGATCCAGATGCTGTGTACACAATTTCTGTTCACATTCTATCATACAGAATGTAGACGCATGGTTCCGCCTAGATACAGAGACTGAGAAAAACAGGCTTTATTCTTGGTGGCCATGAGTTTAGGTTTCCCTGGACCTATGGGTCTTGTGTCTAAAGGAACAACCGTTTAGGGGCAGTAATTAGCCATCTCTGCCATGAGATGTTCCTGGAAATGACTGCGCTCTGATGAACTATAATAAGACGAATACATTGCAATATATTGATATGCTTAGACATATTTCAGGTAAGACTATTTTTCTCCTACACTAAATAAGCCTCATATTATTCACATTTATTTTGAGCTCATCAGTCTATTTTTTTAGGTTTTCTTTCTCCTTCCTTGTCAGGGTATAAGTTGTCAGTGCTCATTACTGTAACTATGCTTTCTTCCCTTTCTAATTTTCCTTTTCTTCGTCATCAAGTTTCTAAAAATAAACTTTTATAAGTATAACATACATGCAGAAAAGTTCACAAGTCATAACTGCACAGCACGATGAAAACAGTGATTCATGTAAACACCACTCAGATCAAGAAATGGAATATTGTTAGTATTCTAGAAGCAGTTTTGTGTAATCTTCAAGTACTATTCCTTTCTTTCTTCCAGAGATAACACTATTCTGACCTTTAACACCATGGCATAGTTTTGTATGTTTTTGAATTTTATATAAACGGAATTGTATAATATATGTTCCTTTCAGTATGGCATCTTTTGTTCAATATTATGATTCAATGGTGTTATTGCATGTAACAGTAGTTAGTTTTCATTGCTTATGGGATTGTATTAATATATCATAATTTATCCATGTTATTGTTGATGAACAATTGGATTGCTTCTACATTTTGGCTAATACAAATAGAGTTGCTATAATTATTGTATTTGTCATTTGGTCCACATGTGTATGTATTTGTTAGGCATATATAATTCCTGGGAATAAAACTGATGAATTATGGGATATTTGTAAATTCATTTTTCTTGCCTTATTGCACTCGGACTTCTGGTACAATGCTGAACAGAAGTAATCATAAAGAGAATTCTTGCCTTGAGCTGAATCTCAAGGGGAAAACTTGTATGTATGATAGTTTGCATTAGGATTTTTGTAGATATAAAGGAAATTCTTTATAATCCTAATTTTCTAAGGTTCTCTCCTCACGGGTAGGTATTGAATTTTATCAAATGATTTTTCTATATCTATTGAGATGGTTATAATTTTCTTCTTTATTCTGTTAACTAATTAATTTTCAAAGCTTGAACCAACTTTGCATTCTTGAAATAAATCCACTTTGTTTGTGATATATTATCCCCAAATAACCCATGTATCAAAGAAGGTCACATTGAAAATTAGAATATATTTTGAACTGAATGATGATGAAAGTATGGAATATATGTCAGCAACACAACATTCGTATACTATTCTTTCAGTGTTTATCCCAGATTCCAGCATGCATACTTGATTTACTAAAGTCTAATATAAATTGTTACTTTTATAACTTATTGGACAAATCATGAGATTTAGAGTACTTTAACTCCATTTACTCCCCTCCCAATTTTTGTGCTATTGCTGTTGTTATTATAGGTTAATTGTGTCCCTCCTAAATATATGTTGAAGTCCTAACCCCTTGAGGTTGTGAATTGGAAACTGGGTCTTTGTAGATGTAATGAAGTTAAGATGATGTCATACTAGATTAGAGTGTGCCTTAATCCAATGACTCGTGACGTCCTTAAAAGAAGAAGGAAGTATGGACACAGATACACAGATCATGTGAAGATGGGGGCAGAGGTTAGAGTGATGTATCTACAAGACAAGAAATACCAAGGAATGCCAGCAACCAACAGAAGGTAAGAAGAGGCAAGGAAGGATAATCCCCTAAAACCTTCAGAGACAGAGTGTTTGGCCCTGGTGACAACTTGATTTGACTTCTAGTCTCCAGAACTGTGAGAGAATAGATTTGTTGTTTTAAGCCACTGAGTTTATGGTACTTTGTTACGGTAGCCCTGTGAAACTAATATAGTTGTCATGTATTTAAATTCTCTCTATATTTTAAACCCTATGAGGCAATATTAGTATTGTTTTGTGTAGTGAATACTCATTTATGTTGATCCATGTTTTGACTCTGCATTTTTTTTCACTTCTTCCAACATCTCTGTGCATCCTTCTAAGAAGATCATTTTCTTTCTAGTTGAAGTATTTCCTTAATGTGGGTTTGCTGTTGATGAATTCTCTCAGCTTTTGTTTGCCTGAGAATGTCTTTATTTCACCTCATTTTTTGAACTTGATTTTTGCTTGGTATAGAGCTCCAGGATAGTTCTTTTTAGTACATTAGCACACTGAAGATTTCATTCCATTGTCTTCTGACTTCCATTATTTGGTTTTCTGAAGTTTTATTATAATATATAGGTGTAGTTTCCTTTGGATTTGTGCTGCTTAGAATTTATTTTTCTTGTTTCTGTGGCTTGATGCCTTTCATCAATTTTTGAGATTTTTGTCATTATTTCTTTAAATATTACTTCTGCCGCAGTCTTGCTCTCCTGTCCTTTTGGGACTCAAATTATAACTCTACAAGATCAACTTGTCCCCAGTCTCTTTTTCTAACCTGCTTTGTTCTTCTTTTTCTTCTTCTTACTTTTCTATTCTTTCCTTCCTTCCTTCTTTCCTCCTTGATTTTGGAATATTTTCCACTCCACTTCATTTTCAACACTGCTTCCAAAATTCTCTTTAAAATGCAGATATAACTCTATAAGATGCCTGTTTAAAAACCTTCAGTGTCTCCTATTCTGTCTGTCCTTCATCAAACATGTATTAAACTATTGTGTCATGCGCTGTATTTAGTGCCATTTATGTAAATTAAAAATACATCAATTATACTATACATGTTTTATGAATATATATGTAATTGAAGTGTGATAATGAGGACCAGAATGACTTATTCCTATTTCATATCAGAACTCAAAAGAAGATCAAAGGGGATTTCAAATTTATGGGATTTTTGGTAATGTGAAGCAATATGACAAAATGTTAGCATGCATTAATCTTGAAGGATAAGTACATGGGTGCTTTTAACGTTATCCTCTATACTTTCTGTATTTTAACATGTTTAAAAAACAAAACGTGCTTGGTATAAAGTAAGCATGAGATGTGTAGATGTTTCTTTAAAATTATCTTAATTGTTAGTCTCTAAGCTCTTCTATAATATATTTGAGAGGCACAGTTAAAAACAAGGCAGCTATTCCCAGTAGAAGAGTCACGTGCAACTGAGATTCTTTCTTCTGTAACTCAGCAAACTAGCTTATTTATCACTGTAGAGGGGAAGAAGCAGGATTGAAGAAATTTTGAGTAAAACTGGTGAATTTTTGTTTTATCTCTTTTTTTCTTTGTCAATTATTGAGGAGTGTGCTACTGATAGCAAACAGCCCAATAGTAGGCAAATTAAAAAGAGACTGGCTAATTAGCAAACAAGGTAACTTTCGCTTGAAGAATCATGTTACATATTTTTTCAAGGAAATGAACTGTTGATTCAGGGACTGCTGTTACCCAATCAATGATCAACAAGTCATTCATAACATCTGTCTCTTTGTGGCCATCTTTCTCAATTGAAATAAAAGAAAAACTCTTAAAATTCTGATGTATATCTGTTAATATTGAAAATTTAATGAATAGAAAATTTAAAAAGTATGTAATGATGAACAGAGACCCTGAAGGTATCAAAGCAACTCTCTTTTAAAATTATCATTACAGGGCTTCCCTGGTGGCGCAGTGGTTGAGAGTCCACCTGCCGATGCAGGGGACACGGGTTCGTGCCCCAGTCCGGGAGGATCCCACATGCCGCGGAGTGGCTGGGCCCGTGAGCCATGGCCACTGAGCCTGCGCGTCCGGAGCCTGTGCTCCGCAACGGGAGAGGCCACAACAGTGAGAGGCCCACGTACCGCAAAAATAAATAAATAAAATTATAATTACATAATAGACAAATACAGGACTTCCCTGGTGGTGCAGTAGTTAAGAATCCGCCTGCCAATGCAGGGGACATGGGTTCAAGCCCTGGTCCAGGAAGATCCCACTTGCTGTGGAGCAACTAACCCCATGTGCCACAGCTACTGAGCCTGTGCTCTAGAGCCTGTGAGCCACAACTACTGAAGCCCCTGTGCCTAGAGCCCGTTCTCCGCAACAGGAGAAGCCACCACAATGAGAAACTCGCACACCACAACGAAGAGTAGCCCCTGCTCGCCGCCACTAGAGAAAGCCCACATGCAGCAATGAAGACCCAATGCAGCCAAAAATAAACAAATTTATAAAAAAATATACAAATACAGTGAAATTTATGTTGAATAGAAAAAATTACTGAATAATCAAGGTGAGTTGCCACCACTATAGAAAGGTGCAACAGGAAAATTTGAAGTCAAATTTCTTTGGAAAACAAGTTGTTCAAAGTAAGTAAAACAGTGAAGGCTATCATTAATTGGCAAAAAACATGAATGTACTTCTTGGAAATCTCAAATCTAACTCATAAAGTACTAAATATGTGTGTCTATAAAAATATATATGTATATTAAATGTATATGTGTATATAAAACATTGCTGAAAGAGCTCTTTAAATATCAGACACAAGTCTCTTACTTTACAGATGAAGAAACTCAGGCACAAAGATATAGGATACTTAATTTTATGCAATGGAATACATTCAGGAATTTACAGAATTTCCATCATTCCACTTCTAAAAGGTATTATTTTGGAGGGTGCTATTTCCCAACATGTGTTAGCATACTAACATGGTGGTTCTTATACTGTGTGTACAGAATCCTGTGATTCCAGAGAGGTGTCTCAAAGGTCACAGGGAAGGAGGAAAGAAGAAGATGGGTGTTGTGGGTAGTGGGAATCACTCTTCATCTTGGACGGGTCTCCTTTTATCCGTTTCATATACTGGGATTCTGCAAAGATTTCATTTAAAAAAGCATCCCTGGCCTCCCTGGTGGCGTAGTGGTTGAGAGTCCGCCTGCCGATGCAGGGGACACGGGTTCATGCCCCGGTGTGGGAGGATCCCACATGCCGCGGAGCGGCTAGGCCCGTGAGCCATGGCCGCTGAGCCTGCGCATCCGGAGCCTGTTCTCCGCAACGGGAGAGGCCACAGCAGTGAGAGGCCCGCGTACCACACACACACACACACAAACAAAATAAAATAAAAAAGCATCCCTCTGCTAAGTATAGGTTTGTAAATCATTATAACCTCACCAGGATACAGCTGCTCCATGAAAGTCTTTCTCCACAGCTTAGAATCTGCACTGTGTCTAATCAGTTCTTCTTAATCATTTGGCAGCATCTGGTAAACCTCATGGACTTTCTTGCCAGAAAACATCATATAGGCATACATTTTCTTCTCCAAGTTTAGCCATATTCATGGACTTCCTGAAGTCCATTAACAGATCCTGGGCTAATAACACCAACTCTAAAAGCTTTATTTAGAAGATTTAAATAAGAAATTTCTGGGTGAAAAAGAATAAGAATTTGGTAATAATATTAGAGTGTGTTTGGAAAAGATGGATATTTTTAGCACAGCTTAACTTACAGGACCAATTTATCCTGCCGAATGAAAAACAAAATATACTTTTGACCAAACTTCAAGAAGCCTATGTACTCTTTTTTTTTTTTTTGCAGTATGCGGGCCTCTCACTGTTGTGGCCTCTCCCATTACAGAGCACAGGCTCCGGATGCACAGGTCCAGCGGCCATGGCTCACGGGCCCAGCCGCTCCGTGGCATGTGGGATCTTCCCGGACCGGGGCACGAACCCGTGTCTCCTGCATCGGCAGGCGGACTCTTAACCACTGCACCACCAGGGAAGCCCAAGCCTATGTACTCTTGCTGGCCATGCTGTTCTTTGGATTCGTTGATGCACTCAGATAACTGTGCTAGAGCTAATAAGTGAACGGCTCACGGTACTTGCTTTCAAGGCCATCCGTTCTTGAGGATATGAATACTTTTTAATACTTAGAGACTTTTACAACTTAACCACCTTTTCACCAGTTCTAAACACACACACACACACACACACACACACACACACACACACACACACACTCACCACTTACTCTCCACTGGAATAAGTATCCCTTTGACTTACCTGGCTAGATCAGGCTTGGCTGACTGAGACCTGGGCTGTCTGTCTAAGCTGCGTTCAGTCATGTAGGTGTTGTGAGGATCAATCAGTGAACAGTAAGGATGTGCAGAGACATGAGGACTGTGGCACCAGGGGCTGCGATTGGGGAAAAGGGTTGGTGGGATTTCTTTTTCTCTGTAAAAGAAAAATTAAGCCCAAATTGAACCCCAAAGGCACTTCATACAGTGGCATTAATAATGAAAGCTCAATTAGAGTGAAAGCATGTTCCAAGACCAGAGAATATGGCTTTTCTAGACTTTGTGGGCAGCCCCATTATCACATCAGAAGCATTTGCCTACAAATGAATAACATAAATTCTGTTCTTTCAGCCACAGCCAGCTCTTGATCCAAGATGAAAATTCTAGATGATGCAAATCTTCCTCCACCTAAGCACTGCCAAAGGTGTGGTGATAACTTCATCTCTGCACTACTCCACGGCCTTACCTCTAACAGCAGTGCTGTTATGGAATGAAATGACCAGAGGGGTCTTGATATCACCCAGTGGAAACTGACAGCCTTTATCATCCCACGAGTTTACCCTACTAGCTCTGTGTTTTTATGTTTTAAAACATAAAAGCTATTATGGTTTTTATGGTCTTATTCAAAATAGGAGTGTTTTGGTCTTTATTGATTTACCTATTCATCATATATCTACTTGTCAGCCAGTCACTCCCACCAGTTCGGCCCTTATTAATTGTGGGAAGGACTTAATTTAAAAAAAAAAGAAAACAAGCAACTTTTACCTTGTAAGAGAAGCTTGAACTCGTTCCACCTGATATTTTGAGATATCTTGCTTAGATTGGTCTTGTTTTTCTTTAGTTGTAGTTGTAGCTGCTGGCCAATGAAACATGTGCCTTCGAGATGTTGGACTTACTACTGAGCATCTGTCACATTCAATGTCAGTCTCTAATTTCTCCCATGCTTGCTTCCAGTGGATAGGAGTGTACCAGGCAACAGCCTAACAAAAATGATTTATTAACATGAAATACTATTGAAGTTATAGGTTTTCTTTTTTAAATGACATAGGCTTATTGCAATAAAATTTCAAAGTCAAACTGTAATGTCATTTACGTCCTGTGTAAGGATTAGTGAAACACATGATGAGGCTGTAGTAAGACATCCTGGCCTTAGTTTCCAGTTGTGAAAATTACAAGCTGTATAACCTCAGGCAGATTAGTCACCTACTGTCTTGGACTGTGTCCTCATACGTAAAATGGGGAGGGTGGTGGTGAGGGTGTTATATGAGGGTGTGGTGAGATTCAGTTAAGCTACTGAATTTTGTAACTATAAAGAACTATGCAAACAGTAGTTGTAATATTAATAAGTTAAATTTTTAATAGTTAAGACTCTATCTATCTATATATCTATCTATCTAGTCTTATTTGAGATGGGGAAATGGGCATTAGAACTAAAGACATGGAGAGGAAACCACATTCTCCAGGCTAGAATCCTAGGTGGGCAGGTTTTTTTTTTTTGGTTTCCTGAATATGTGGCATATATGTGCACATATATGTGCAAAAATTATTCAGAAAAATCATGTGTAGGGACTAATAATTATGTTTTTGTTCAACATGAGAAAAGTTAGGCACCGAAGTGTGCCCTATCATTCTACTTGTTCTCATGATCTGTTTTTAGTTTATAAAATTAGAGGTTTGGGTTGATGCTGTAACCATTGCCAAACCCTTTGTTTGCCAGCTAAACAGACATAAAAGCAACACAAGGCAAGTGCAGCTAGGCTAGGCCCACAGCAAAGAAAGAGAAAGATGAAATCTTTCTTAAAAGGTTTAATTTCATGGCTCACAGCAGGAAAACCCCACGTTTGGTTCAGTTCATCAGTCAGGGATTCTCCTTTTTTGCAGCTCAAACATAGATATTTGCGTGGCAAATATGTTTATGATCTTTTGAGTGCAATCTCTCTCAGTTAGATTGTAAACCTTTCCTAGCCAAGGGCAATATTTTATTTCTTCCTGTACTATAGGGGGCTTAAAAACCTCTGATGATAATGACAGTGATAATGTGATAAAATGATGTTTTAATTTCACCTCTGGAATGTGGACCATAGGAACCCTGTAGGCTCTTTTGTCTGGTTTTATTTTACTGTTGCCATTTTGCCTATCATGTGACCTTGAGCCAGCCATTTAACTTTCCAAGCCCCATTTTCTTCCTTTGTAAAATGCTTAACTAATCTGAGAATCAAAGGAGATAACGTACATATAAATAGCCCTTTGAGTTCCTGTGGCACAGGAGCGGTCTGTTCCGTATCTGAATCTCTAATAGAAAACAGTGTATTGGGAAAGTCCCAGGCGTTGAATCATATAAGATGCCTATTAAATTTTTGACATGTAATATAGAGGCTACAAATCATATAGGACAACAATGTGGTTGGTGAAAAATATCTAGCCCTGTTTACAAATCAGTAGACTCGGGGCTGCCCTGGTGGCTCAGTGGTTAAGAATCTGCCTGCCAATGCAGCGGACGTGGGTTCGAGCCCTGGTCCGGGAAGATCCCACAAGCCGCGGAGCAACTAAGCCCGCAAGCCACAACTACTGAAGCCCGCATGCCTAGAGCCTAGAGCCAGTGCTCTGCAACAAGAGAAGCCACCGCAATGAGAAGCCTGCACACCACAATGAAGAGTAGCCCCCGCTTGCCGCAACTAGAGAAAACCCGCGTGCAGCAACGAAGACCCGACGCAGCCAAAAAAAAAGAACAGGACACTGACTTCACCATTAGGTTTGCACAGGATTGTTGTACAATTTGGGCTTGTCCTAAATCTGTTTTGTTCCTTCCAAAGAAAATCTGATGGTGGTTGGTGCTTTGCTTCAGATGCTGCTGCCCAGACCTGAAAGAAAATAGTTTGTTAATAACAATTGCCATTGGAGTTCAACATAGTTTTATAAATGTCAGAGGGTTATTGCAACACATCTTTCTAAGCAGGTGAGGTTTTTAAAATATAATGACTGTATAACATGTAATGTCAAGCTGTGTAACTGAACAGCTACTGTACGTGGTTTAAAGTAAAGCCCAAGAAAGAGAGGGGAACTCTCCAGTGTCACCTAAACAAACCCTCTCTTTGTTTTTTCTTTAAAGATTATGTTTGCTTAGTTTTAGGAACGTAGGTATTTTATTTTGATAGTTAAATCATAAAAGCACGAAGTATTATAGGCCAAATTGAAGAAAGCTATGGAAATTTAATTATGGGTATTCATTTATATGCAGAGATGGACAAAGTGGCACAATTAACCAACAACAACCAAAAAGTCTTATTTAACAGAGAGATCGAGGGATGAAGAAAGCACTGGTGCTAAGCCATGGTCTGACTGGGTAAATGAGTTTTCCCTGAACAAATCTAGTTCAGAGTATTTATATCTTATACTCACTGTTACCGTGGAATTGGCCTGCATTTTGATATTGGGAAGGAATTGGTACAGAGAGACTGTTTGTCCATCCACATTTTGTTGGAGAATATGATTTCCGATTTCCAGTTCTTTGTCAAGGGAAGAGTTAATGAGCTTCACGCATAAACCTTTGACATTCACTTCAGCTATTTTAATGTCTCCAAGAGCACTAGAAAATAAAACTCAAAGATTATAAGGTGCCTTCAGATGAGCGTGTCTTTAGCTCACTTTAAGGACTGAATAATAAATATGCTTTGGAAGTTGTTCCTAAGCTGTATATTCTGTTGGACAAATTCCATGTAGAAATAGTGTATTTTGTGCCTTAAGCAAATGGCTTGATTTCTTAGTTCTGTTTGGTTATCTGTGCAACAAAATGATCTTTCACATAAAATAAACTTTAAAAATGCTTTAGGTATCAAGATAAAAATGCCATTGGGAGGTACCATTATTATTTAAATTTCCTACTGTTCTTCACAAGAAATACTGAGACATGAAACTCTCAAGTAGATCAAGAGGAAAGTTAAACTATTTAGTTTATTTCTGATAAGGTTACTGTGAACATGAATTGCAACTATATGCTTAAAAGAATTCTGCAAACTTAAAACATACACATATAAGATGGTATTTTTTCCCCTTCTAACATTTCGAGAGCTTAGTATGTATCAAGGACCAGGTTAAACATTTATATATCAGCATTTTTCAGAGTGTGGGTCACAACCTATAAGTATTGGGTTGGCCAAAAAGTGCCTTCTGTGTTTAAGTAAAAATAAAAGACACATTTTTCATTTGCACCAAGAACTTTATTGAACAACGTATTCATCCTTTTATTCCACTATCTTCTGCCGTTTTTCAGGCAACTTCATAATTCCATCTTCCCAAAACTTTTTATCTTTTTGAGCAAAGAACTTGTCCAGGTGCCTTTTACAGTCTTCCGGGGAATTGAAAATTTTTAGTAAGAGAATTTTGTAAAGACCCAAATAAATGGAAATCCGAAGGTGCAATGTTTGGTGAACATGGCAGATGAATCAGAACTTCCCAGCCAAGCTGTAACAGTTTTTGCCTGGTCATCAAAGAAATATGTGGTCTTGCCTTACCCTGATGGAAGATTATGTGTTTTCTGTTGACTAATTCCGGATGCTTTTCATCGAGTGCTGCTTTCAGTTGGTCTAACTGGGAGCAGTACTTGTGGGAATTAATCGTTTGGTTTTCTGGAAGGAGCTCATAATAAAGGGCTCCCCTCCAGTGCCACCATATACACAACATCACCTTCTTTGGATGAAGACCCGCCTTTGGTGTGGTTGGTGGTGGTTCATTTCGCTTGCCCCACGATTTCTTCCATTCCACATTATTGTACAATATCCACTTTTCATGGCCCATCACAATTTGTTTAAAAAGCGGAACGTTTTCATTACATTTCAGTAGAGAATCGTATGTGGAAATACAGTCAAGAAGGTTTTTTTTGCTTAACTTATGTGGAACCCAAACATCAAAGCGATTGACGTAACTAAGCTGGTGCAAATGATTTTCAATGTTTGATTTGGATATTTTGAGTATGTCGGCTATCTCCCGCATGGTATAACGTTGATTGCTGTCAGTTAATGTCTCGAGTTGATCAGTATCAACTTCAACTGGTCTACCTGACCATGGAGCGTTGTCCAGCGAGAAATCTCCACCACAAAGTTTTGCAAACCACTTTTGACACATTCGATCAGTCACAGCAACTTCTCCATACACTGCACAAATCTTTTTTTGCATGTGGGTTGCATTTTTACTTTTCTTGAAATAATAAAGCATAATATGCCGAAAATGTTGCTTGTTTTCTTCCATCTTCAATATTAAAATGGCCACACAAAAATTCACCAATTTTGACGTCTTTTTTTAAATGCATGCTTATATGACAGCTGTCACATACAATCTAACAAAATTGTTTTGAATGAAGTTAAAGACAACTAAGTGCTACTAGAGTCATCTTACGGAAAAAAAACGAATGAAACTTTTGGCCAACCCAATAAGCCATGAAATCCCTTTGGTGGGTTAGGGACATAACTTTAAAAATGAAATATACCCCTACCAATAATAGGAACCAATACTTATGATGTGCCAGCACTTTTAAGATATTATCAATAAATCTATGATTTCATATCTATAATTCCGAAATGCAAACATATCTGAAAAACCAAAAGATTCTTAAAAAAACACACTTAAAGCAAAATCTGACCTGAATTCCTTTGGTGGCAAAACCTGACCTGAAACTGAGGACAGGCTAGTTACTGTCTTCATTCATGATTTGTGTAACTATTCATAAATTTGGCTGTGGAAAGATTACTGTTTGATTTTGGATACTTCTCCAAGCCCTATTGGGGTGTTACGTAATATGTGTTCTAGTCACCATATTACTTTCTTAAAATCCTCCAAATTCTGAATTTGGAAACATGTAAGTCTCCAAATGTTTTGGTAAAGGCATTGTGGACTGGTAGTTACTTATTTAATTCTCACAAAAGGCTACATATTTCTTATTGAAGTTCACCATAAAAAATTTGAAAAAAACTGTATTACCTCATTTAATTCTCACAACAACCCAGTGAGACAGGTACTATTTTTAGTCCAACTTTATAGAAAAGGAAACTGAGGTTTAGAGAGATTAACTGCCATGTCCAAGTTCTCTCAATAAATGTCAGTTCTTGTTCTTCTTTTGCAACTAGTAAAATCTCAAAGAAGTTTGATCCAACCATTCAAATTGTTTAAATTTTGTATACACCCTGGTGGTTGAGCACTGCTAGAAGATACACACACACACACACACACACACACACACACACACACACACACACACAGTATAGACTGCTGCCAGCAAATGAATTAGTGGCCTCCAGCCACATGTGGGCCCTTAGCGATTGGCAGCAAACTGTGTTCTTCATGAGCTGAGCCAGCACCTTCTGTCATTCCCTCAACAACATTCAAATCCCTGCCTCACATCTCCAGTTTTATTGTCAGAAAATGATCTCACTAAGAAAATAGAGCCATCAGAAAGAAGTGTGTTTTCCTGCTTTCCACTTAGAAGCAGGTTCACCCATGCCCACACTGACCTCTTCATTCTAGCCACCTCGTTTCAGTGCAGGAGGAACCCTTCTCCCATCTAAAGTGAAACTCTGCTTACCACCTCCTGCTGCTGCTTTGGTGTTTCAGTCCCATTCATTTTTCTCCTTTCACACCAACCTCTCCCTCTAGACTGCCTCTTTCCCCCAAATATGTACATATCTTCCAAGTGCTATAACCTTAAAAAAGAAAAACACAATCCTCCTCTGGCTTCCACTTCCTACTGCCATCACAACCGAGCTTTTGGAAAGACTACGGCATGAGTTCTTCATCTCTTATTCACTCCCTCAACCCACGACCATATATTTCTGCCTTAGACCAAGATGATTAGGCCCTCTTAAATTGGTCATCAATCAGTAAATTGAGTGGTAACTTTTCAGTCTTTGTCTTTTTTTAAATAGAGGTATAATTGACATATAACATTATATTAGTTTGGGGTGTACAACATAATGATTCAGTATTTGTATATAAGGCAAAATGATCACCACAATAAATCTAGTTAACAACATTGATCACCATATATAGTTACAATTATTTTTTCTTGTGAGGACAACTGTTAAGATCTACTCTCCTAGCAACTTTCAATACAATACAGTATTAGTAACTGTGGTCTCCATTCTGTACATTACATCCCAATGACTTATTTATTTTAGAAATGGAAATCTGTACTTTTTGACCCCCTTCTCCCATTTTGCCCACTCCCCACCTCTTGCTTCTGGCAACCAATCTGTTCTCTGTATCGATGAGTTCTTTTTTTTTTTTTAGCTTTCATTGATAAGTGAGATCATATGGTATTTGTCTTTCTCTGACTTATTTTACTTAGCACAATGCCTTCGAGGTCCATCCATGTTGTTGCAAATGGCAAGATTTAATTCTTTTTTTATGGCTGAATAATATTGCATTTTATATTTATACCACATTTTATTTACCAATCGTCCATTGATGGACACTTAGGTCGTTTCCATATCTTGGCTATTGTAAATAATGCTGCAGTGAATATGGTGGTGCATATATCTTTTTGAATTAGAGGTTTTGCTTTCTTCAGATAAATACACAAAAGTGGAATTGCTGGATTATATGATAGTTCTGTTTTTAATTTTTTGAGGGACTTCCATACTGTTTTCCATAGTGGTTCAATTTACATTCCCACCACTCAGTCTTTGTCTTAATGTCTCTGTGATACCTGCCTCTGCCAGATAGGTCCTTCTCTCCTTGTTTCCCCAAGTCCACTGTTTTTCTTCTACCAGTCTGGTTGCTCCTTTATAGTCTCTTTTTCAGATTTCTCTTCCTTCATCCATTTCTCAGACGTGAATCCCTGGGATTCTGCCCTTAACCCTCTTTTATTCCCGTCACACTCTATACACATGATATCACCCACAAACAGGGTTTTCAGCAACCATTAATACACTGATGACTGCTAAATCTAAATCCTTTTCCTGCTGAGCTTCAGACCCATAGACCCCGTAGAAAGAAAGACCCCAAAGATACCTCTAAATCAACATGCCCCAAAATGGATTCATCATTTTAGAAAAGTAGAAAACCTATTCCAGGAAATTTCATCATCATTTATCCTGTTGGCCACGCCTGAAACTTCTATTACTTTCCTGCTGTCTTATCCTTCTTGCCTTATCTGTGATGATGTTCTATTAATATTACTCTTTAGTATCTTCTGTATATAGTGCCTTCTCTCCATCCCTATTGCTGCTGTCTTCATTAGGCTCTCATCACCTCTGTGTCACAGTGTAACAGTGTCTTAACTGGTTTCTCCAGTCTTGCTCCCTCCTAACCATTCAACATTTTGCTTCCAGAGCAATCTTTGTACAAGGATAAATCCTTCAAAGTCTGACCATTTCTTTCTAGAGAAAACACCAATGTCACAGCATGGAAACAAGGCCCTACGTAATCTATCAGCCTCTTTAATTTCTTTTTTTCCCTACTTCCTATCTTTGCTTAAATTGCAAAAACCACAAGAATTTCTCACAAGACTTGTGATAATTCATGTCATTGCATGCTTCACCCATTGCCTGTGCATGCGCTATTCCTTCTTCTTGTTCCACAACACTTGAAATTTTCAGACTTCTTAATGCTTAATATCTTGGGTACAAAATATCTCATTGTTATTTTAACTTGATTTTCCCTGTTTATAGTGCAGCTGAGTAAGCTACTTATTGGCTACTCAGTTTTCTTTTGAAAATTGTCTTTCATATAATTTAGTCCATTTCTATAGGGTTGTTTTACATTTTTATGATGGATTTATAGGATAGTATTTAAATATATACAGAAATTTTTGAAAGAACTGTGTGGTAATAAGTGGGTATTATCCATGTTAAGTTGCTATGTTGGTAATAACTTCCTATGACAGCAAGAGAAAACTAACATATGCTTCTTATGAATTGTAGAATCACAGTGCTAAAAATATTGCCTGCAGTTTTGGTCTCAATGCCCTCACCAGAGATTTATTCCAGACTTTTCTGTTTTCTATTTTTCTGTTGATAAACCAGCTACCAATCTTTTTGTTGTTCCTTTGAAGGTAAGTGTCCTTTTTCTCTGGCTAAGATTTTCCTTACTTCTGTTTCAGAAGTTTTTCTACATCATACCTAAGGTTTTGTGTTTTTTTTTTGTCCCCTATGTTTTCTCTTGCTGGGAGTTGGTAGTGTTGTTTGTACCTGTGGCTTGATGTATTTCATTTTTGGGAAAATTCTCTGCCAGTATTTCCACCAATACTGTTCTACCTCAGTCCTTCTCTACTCTCCTTAGTGACTTCAATTACAAGCATTTAGATTTTTAAAAATCTTGCCCTAAGTTTTCCTTATGCTTGTTTTTTCTAATCTCTTTGCTCTCTATAATTCAGCCTGGATGTTTTCTTCTGAGAATGTTCCGGTTCAATAATTCTCTCTTCTGTTGCATCAAATATATTGTTAAACTCATCTACTTTTGAAATAGTAACTTCTGTTATTGGATTTTTTTTTCTAGAATTTCCTACTGATTCTTTTATTTTTAGTTTCCAGTTCTATGCTAAAAATTTTTCTTGTCATTTAATTCCTTGACTATTTTAGTCAAGGTTATTTAAAAATCCCTGTCAGATAACCATAATATCTGGATCACCTAGGCCTGTTTTTATTGTCCATTTTTAATCTTAGTTTTGGGTCAACGTTTATTGTTTGTATGCCTTGTTATTTTTGACTTAGTGCCTAATATGATAGATTAAACATTGCAGAGGTAATTTAAAGCTATGTATAATTTTTTCTTGATCCAGAGAGGATTTACTTTAACTTCTGGCAGCCATCTACATTGGGGGGAAACCACTTTAATCCAATCAGGGTGTGAAATAATTTGACACTAGGCTTTGGCCCCAATTAGGCTGGTTTATTTTGAAGATAGCCTTAATACTGTGTGTACCTTTGAAGTTACAACTGAAAGCCTGGGGTGTTTATCAATGACCCTCCTTCTTGACAGGCCCTGAATCAAGCCAATTTTTATTCACCCAGTCCCGTGAGACTGCCAAAATCTTTGAATAACTTCTCAGCCTCTTAGCTGCTGCTTTCAAATTGACAACTGTTTTGAGGAGAAAAGTGGCTCCAAATGTCAGGTTATCACTCTGAGTTTCCTCTCCTAGAAGAGGACTTGTGAGAATATAAGATGTAAAATCTATGAAATCTTTATGTATTTATTTATTTATTTGGTTGTGCCGGATCTTAGTTGTGGCAAGCGGGCTCCTTAGTTGTGGTTCATGGGCTCCTTAGTTGCAGCTCACTGGCTCCTTAGTTATGGCACATGGCTCCTTAGTTGTGGCATGAGAACTCTTAGTTGCAGCATGCGTGTGGGATCTAGTTCTCTGGCCAGGGTTCGAACTGGGGCCCCCTGCATTGGGAGTGTGGAGTCTTAACCACTGTGCCACCAGGTAAGTCCCAATCTATGAAACCTTGATCTACACTACCAAACTGCCTTCAGTGGTCTGACTTTATACCCATACTACATTGTATGAGGTTGCCTGTTTTGTAGAGAGGTTCACTTTTGAGCAATGTATATACCTGTTCCTTTCTTTTACATTACTGTTATGGTTTTTACTAAATTGTAGATATAACATTTTTACTCTTATAGAATAGCCCTAGAATTTCTCTATGTCATCCTCATTCTAGTGTTAACTGAAATCTCTGTGGGATGTTTTTATTTTTTGACAGAATTCCTTTTTGTTTTTGAGACTTGCTTTTTCTGCCTGGGAAGATGAGCAGTAGTTTGAGTTTTTCTTTTAACCAGATGACTCTAGAATAGCTCAGTTATCTCTTTGTTATCATATATGTAATTGGATATGTACAGTTGCTTTTCAAAAACATTTCATTATTCAAGTGAAATGTTTATTCATTCATGTTAAATTTTTTATTTTATGCATATAAGTAGAATAAATTAGCTTGTCTGAAAGAAAAAATACCATTGTTCATATCAGGGCTAGCCACTTCATTTGCCTTCCTTTTGATATAAGGCCAAAAGTTACAGGAAAATACTTCACATAATACATGGAAATTCACTGAGCCAGGGCTGTTAATCTGCTATCACACAACCTTCTGTAGTTATCTTTTTTTTCTTCCCTGTAAGCCTTCCCATTTTTCCTTAGTAGGAAAATGACTTGAAACCTCTAAGTTGTGACTGGCTGAGAGTGTAGAGTGATGTACCAATCATTCTGTCAGTAGCCTTTGCATGGTCTTGATTTACAGAGATTGAAAAGACAAATGGCTATATCACTTCTTTAAAAATGACAATTTTTCGTTATTTAAGCTCTGATTTTTCTAGTTGTTGTAGTCTACTTGATAGCTCCATGCTACTTTACTTATCTTACTTTAGATTTTTGCTACTCTAAAGTTTATTAAACTTATCTTTAGCATTTCAGTTCTTCCAATATGCATCTACCTAACATTATCTATGAAAATTGGCACCTGTGTTTATAGTTGCCATTAACACATGGAAAGACAAAGACCACATGATCACACTTTTTAATCAGATTCAGAAAAAGTATTTGACAAAATTCAACATCTTTTCACTATAAAAACTCTCAAAAAATAGGTAAAGAAGGACCATACCTCAGCACAATAAAGGACATATATGAAAAGCCCACAGCTAACACAATCAATGAGGAAAAACTTCCTCTAAGATCCACAACAAGGCAAGGATGCCTATTCTCACCACTGCTATTCATCTTAGTACTGGAAGTCCTACCCAGAGCAATCAGGAAAGAAAAAGAAACAGAAGGTGCCAAATTAGAAGGGAATAAGTGAATTATCTCTGTTTGCAGATGACATGATCATATAGGTAAAAAACCCTAAGAACACCACAAAACAAATTCAGTAAATTGTAGGATGCGAAAATCAACATACAAAAATCAGTGGCATTTCTGTACACTAACAAGGAACTAACCAAAAGGGAAATTAAGAAAACGATCCCATTTACATTAGCAACAAAAGAACAAAATACTTAGGCAATAACTTAACCAAAAAAATGAAAGATTTATACACTGAAAACTACAAAACACTGGTGAAGGAAATTTAAAAAGACACAAATAAATGGAAAGACATTCCATGTTCATGGATTGGAAGAATTAATGTTGTCAAAATGTTCATACCAGTCAAAGTGATTTAGAGATTCAATGCAATCCCCATCAAAATCCCAATGGCATTTTTAAACAGAAGCTGTAAAAAAAAAAAAAAATCCTAAAATTTATGTGAAACTACAAAAGACCCCAAATAGCCAAAGCATTCTTGAGCAAGAATAAAGCTGGAAGTATGACACTTCCTGACTTCAAATTATATTATAAAGCTAAAGTAACTAAAACAGTGTGGTACCAGCATTAAAAAAGACATATAGACCAATGGAACAGAATAGAGAACCCAGAAACAAACCCACACATTTATGGTCTACTGCTCTTCAACAGGAGTGCCAAGATGGGGAAAGAATAGTCTCTTTAATAAATGCTGGAAAAGTGGATATCCACATGCAAAAAATGAAATTGGACCTCTATCACACACCATACACAAAAATCAACTCAAAGTGGGTTAAAGACTTAAAGGTAAGGCTCAAAACCATAAAACTCCTATAAGAAAATATGGGGGAAAACCTTCTTGACATTCGTCTTGACAATAATTTCTTAGCTAACACACCAAAAGCACAGGTGAGAAAAGCAAATATAGAAAAATGGGATTACCTCAATTTAAAAAGCTCCTGCACAGCAAAGGAAACAATCAACAAAATGAAAAGGCAACCTACAAAATGGGAAAAAATATTTGCAAATCATATATTTGATAAGGGGTTAATATCTAAAATATATAAGGAACTCACACAACTCAATAGCAAAATATCAAATAATGCAAATAAAAAATGGGAAAGGACCTGAATAGACATTTTCCCAAAGAAGATATGTGAATGGCCAACAGGTACATAAAAAGGGGCTTAACATTACTAATCACAGGGAAACACAATCAAAACCACAATGAGATATCACCTCACACCTGTAAGAATAGCTGTTATCAAAGAGACAACAATAAGTATTGGCGAAGATGCAGAGAAAAGGGAACCCTGTGCACTGTTGGTGGGAATGTAAATTGATGCAGTGCTATGGAAAACAGTGTGGAGGCTCTTCAAAAGATTAAAAATAGAACTACCATATGATCCAGCAATCCCACTTCCAGGTATTTGAAGGAAATAAAATTACCATTTGTTGAGTTATCTGCACCACCATGTTCATTGCAGCATTATTCACAATAGCCAAGATACAGACACAAAGTGTCCATTGACAGATGAATGGATAAAGTGAATGTGGTATTTATTTTATAAATACAGTTGATTATTAAACAGTGCAGGGGTTAGGGGTGCCGACCACACACACAGTGGAAAATCAGCATATAACTTTATAGTCCGCCCTCCACATCCATGATTCCACATCCACAGATTCAGCCAAACACAGATCATGTAGTACTTGAGTATTAATTGAAAAAATTCCACCTATAAGTGAACCCAAGCAGTTCATACCTGTGTTGTTCAAGAGTCAGCTGTATATATATATATATATATATATATACACACACACACACACACACACACACACACACACATATATGTAATGGAGTATTATTCAGCCATAAAATGAAGGACGACCTGCCATTTGTGACAACATGGATGGATGTTGAGCACATTATGCTAAGTGAAATAAATCAGACAGAGAAAGACAAATACTCTATGATCTCACTTATATGTGGAATTTTAAAAAGCTGAATTCACATAAACAGAAATTAGAACAGTGTTTGCCAGAGGATAGAAGGTAGGGGAAATGGGGGAAATATTGGTCAAAGGATAAAAACTTCCAGTTATAAGATGAATAATTTCTGGGAATCTTATGAACAGCATGGTGACTATAGTTAAAAATACGGTATTATATACTTGAAAATTGCTAAGACAGTAGACAGTGGATCTTAAATGTTCTCACCAGAAAAAAAAAAAAAGGTAATTATGTGAAGGATGTGTTAACTAATTTTATTACGGTAATCATTTCACAATACATATGAGTATCAAATCATCATTATGTAAGTTACACAATGTTATTTGTCAATTATATCTCAATAAAAACCCCCAAAAGACAAAAAAATGAAGTTGTACGTCTTAAATATATGCAATTATGTCAATGATATCTCAATAAAACTGTCTAAAAAAAGTGAAAGAAGAAATGGTTATAAGCAGATCCATACTACAAAAAATGTTAAAGGAAGTTCTTTTCAGGTACTAGCATAATTAAAATGGATGGAAATATAATTTATAGATCAAAAAAATAAACAAAACAAAACAAACAAAAAGAACTAAAAAGCAAAGAAAAGCAGTGAAAATACATAAGGGTAAATATATAATATTTTTCTTATCATTTAAATTTCTTTTAAAAATTGATTATTTAAGCCAAAATAACTATGGAGTATGGGATTTACACCATATGTAGAAGTAAAATACGTGACAGCAGAAGCACAATGGCTGGGAAAAGAGAAATGAAATTATAGTATTCTAAGGCTCTTATACTATTTGTGAAGTGGTAAAATATAAGATGAGGGTAGTCTGTAATAGGCTCAAGATGTATCCTATAAACCTGGAAGGAACCCCTAAAATAAAAGAGTTATAGCTAATCAGCCAACAATGGAGATAAAATGGAATATAAATAATGATTAATTTCAAAGAAGACAGAAAAAGAAGAAAAAGAGAACAGAACAGTTGGGACAAATAGAAAATGAACAACAAGATAATAGAATTAATCAACCATATTAAAAATTACTTTAAATCTAAATTGTTTAAATGCCCAAATTAAAAGACAGAGATTGTCAGAAGATGAAAGAGCAAGCCTACTGCATTCTACCTGTCGATACAAAACGTAATATTAAATATAAAGACACAAATAGGCTAAAAGTAAAAGGATAAAAAAAGATATACCATGCTAACACTAGTAAAAGAAAGCTGGAATGCCTATATTGATATTAGACATAGTAGATTTCTGAGCAAAGAATAATGCCATGGATAAAGAAGTTTATTTCATAAGGATATAGACATCAATTCTATGTTGGAAGAAGATATAACAATCCTAAATGTTTATACACCTAAAAACAGGGCTTCAAAATACATGAAACTAAAACTGATAGAACTGCAAGAAGAAATCAATGAATCCACAATTATAGTTGGAAATTTTAACACCCCTTTTTCAATAATTGATGGACATAAAATCAACAAAAAAGACAATAGACTTAACACCATCAATCAATTTGACCTGATCAATATTTACAAAACACTCCACTCAACAATAAATATATTTACCAAAACATTTACCAGGATAGACAATATCTGCTATAAAGCAAGTCTCAATACATTTAAAAGGACTCAAGTCATATAAATTATGTTCTTTGACCACTATGAAACTGAATTAGAAATCAGTAACAAAAGATATCTGGAAAATCATCAGAACTGGAAAAGTCTGTAAAATATTTGGGAGCTAAATAATAGACTTCTTATTACTCAAGGATCAAAGAAGAAATAAAAATGGAAACTAGAAACTATTTTGATGCCACAGCTAAGTGCTGAATCTTGGGAAGACTATCCCTGGGAGAGGACTCAATCTAGCTATGCAGAGATAGCAAGGAGAGCCTGGAGTGTGTTCTGGGTGGAGCAGCGGTGGCCACTGTCAGCACACTCAGGAGTACACAGCAGCTCTCCCAGTGAGAGTGCCCTGGGCTCTGCCCACTCCATACTGCAGCTTAGCACTAGATCTGGGTCCTGGAAGAAGACTGCCACAGAGGCAGCCCAGATCTCAGGCAGCAGCTGAACCACCTCAATTCCTGCAGCCACAATACCTCAACCCCCAGCCCCAGCCTACTTCACATCACAGCTTTGCACTAGATTTAGGACAAACACAACAAAGAAAGGTAAGTGACCTTGGTGCTGCTTCTGATCAGAACCGTGGACACCTACACAAGCAGTGCATAGGTCCTCTGTGACTGCACAGACCTCATTGCTTCAGCAATCACCTCCTTTGGGGCAGGGCGTGCACTCAAGGGCAACAGAGTCTGATTGAACCTGATCCTCAGGGCTTCTGCTCCAACGACTGGGAAGTAGACCCTGCTCCTGACAGGGCAGCAACAGCCATGGAGCAGAGAGTAAGTCCAGCCTCACAACCTGCACAGGCTCTACACACTACAACACCAACCACACCCCTATCAAGGGGATAATGGCCAGCACACCTTTAGGAAAGACATGGCAAATGTCCATATCAAAAGCAGTCATCACACCAAAAACGCTGGACACACAATGTCTACACAGGGATGTTCCCACATAAAAACACCTCTTCAAGTGATGTTCAACACCACAGCAATCAGACAAGAAAAATTGAAAGGGAAGAAGGTAAAACTGTCAGTATTGCAGATGACATTATACTCTATATGGAGTCTCCACACAAAAACTATTAGAACTAATGAATGAATTCAGCAAGGTAGCAGGATACAAGATTAATATACAGAAATTTCTTGCATTTTTATACACTAATAATAAAGTAACAGAAAGAGAAATTTAAAAATCTTATTTCAAATCTCGTCAAAAAAATAAAATACTTAGGAATAAACTTAACCAAGGAGGTAAAAGACCTATATGCTGAAAAATATAACACAGTGACAAAGGAAAGTGCAGAAGATTCAAAGAAATGGAAAGATATATCATGTCTTTGGATAGGAAGAATTAATATTATTAAAATGGCCATAGTACCCAAAGCAATTTACAGATTCAATGCAATCGCTATCAAAATACCGTGACATTTTTTTCAGAACCAGAGCAAATATCCTAAAACTTATATGGAATCACAAAACCCCAGAATTGCCAAAGCGATACTGAGGAAAAAGAACAAAAGCTGGAAGTGTAACTCTTCCACACTTCGGACTGTACTACAAACCTGCAGTAATCAAAACTGTGGTATTGGCACAAAAACAGACTTATGGATCAATGCAACAAGATAGAGAGCCCAGAAATAAACCCACACACCTATTATCAATTAATGTACGACAAAGGAAAGAAGAATATACAATGGAGAAATGACCATCTCTTCAACAAGTGTTGTTGGGAAAGCTGGACAGCTAAAGCTGGATGTAAATCAATGAAATTAGAACATTTCCTCACACCATATGCAAAAGTAAAGTCAAAATTGTTTAAAGACCTAAATGTAAGACATGACACCATATAACTCCTAGAAGAGAACATAGGCAGAACATAATTTAACATAGGTTGTAGCAATATTTTCTTAGATCAGTCGCCCAAGGCAAAAGAAATAAAAGCAAAAGTAAACAAAGGGACATAACCAAACTTAAAAGCTTTTACACAGCAAAGGAAACCATCAACAAAACGAAAAGACAACCTATGGAATGGGGGAAAACAATTGCAAATGATGCAACCAACAGGGGGTTAATATCCAAAATGTATAAGCAGCTCATACAACTCAATAGTGAAGAAACAAAAAACTACATCCAAAAATGGGTGAAGACCTAAACAGACATTTTTCCAAAGAAGACACATGAAAAGATGCTCAACATCGCTAATTATTAGAGAAATGCAAATCAAAACCACAATGGGGAATCACCTCACACCTGTCAGAATGGCTATCATTAAAAAGTCTACAAATAATAAATGATGGAGAGGGTGTGGAGAAAATAAAACCCTCCTGCTGTTGGTGGGAATGTAAATTGGTGCAGCCACTATGGAAGACAGTACAGAGGTTCCTTCAAAACTAAAAATAGAGCTACCATATGATCCAGCAATCCCACTCCTGGGCATATATCTGGAAAATGTGGAAACTCAAATTTGAAAAGATACATGCACCCCAATGTTCATAGTAGTACTATTTACAATAGCCAAGGGATGGAAACAACCCAAGTGTCCATCAACAGAGGAGTGGATAATGAAGATGTGGTATATATATATATATATATATATATATATATATATATATATACACACAATGGAATATTACTCAGGCATAAAAATGAATGAAATATTGCCATTGGCAGCAACATGGATGGACCAAGAGAATTTTATACTTAGTGAAGTAAGTCAGAGAAAGACAAATAATATATCACATGTGGGATCTAAAAAATAATACAAATGAATCTATATACAAAACAGAAAGAGACTCACAGATATAGAAAACAAACTTATGGTTATCAAGGGGAGAGGGAGGGCAGGGGAGGGACAAATTAGGAGTATGGGATTAACAGATACAGACTACTACACCTAAAATACATAAGCAACAAAAATTTACTGTATAACACAAGGAATTCACTCTCTTGTAATAATCTATAATGGAATATAATAAAAAATGAATCACTATGCTACACACCTGAACCTAACAAAATATTGTAAATCAACTCTACTTAAATTTTAAAACAAAGGTACTTTGAAGTGAATGAAAATGAAAATAAAACACATCAAAATTTGTGGGATTCCACTAAAAGCTGTAGTTAGGGGAAATTTTACAGTGCTAAATGCTTGTATTAGAAGAGAAAATGTTTTCAAATCAATGATCTCAACTTCCACCTTGAGAAACTAGAAAAAAAAAATGAAACCTGAAGTAGGCAGAAGAAAGGGAATACAGATCAGAATGGAAATCTATGAATAGAAAACAAAGCAAAAAAAATTAGGGAAAATCAATTAAATGAAACACTGATTCTTTGAAGCTCAACAAAATTGATAACTCTTGAGCAAGATTTATCAGGAAAAAGAGAGAAGACACATACGGCCATTATCAGCAATAAAAAATGTGACATCACTACAGATTCTATAGATACTAAAAGGATAATAAGGGAATATTATGTATAATTTTACAACAATAAATCTGACAACTTAGATGAAATAGACAAATTCCTTGAAAGACACAAACTACTCAAGTTCACTCAAGAAGAAATAGGTAACCGGACTATCTTGACATCTATTTTAAAGAAGTAAAATCTGTAGGTGAAAACCTTCTCACAAAATAACTCCAGGCCCAGATGGCTTCACTGATGAATTCTATAAAATATTTAAGGAAAAAATAATATTACTTCTACACAAACTCTTCTAGAAAGTAAAGGAGGAGGGAATATATCCCAACTCATTTAATGAGTTGAGTATTACCCTGATACCAGGGCAGACAAAGACATTAACAGGTAAAGAAAACTACAGGCCAGTATTCTTCACAAACATAGATGCAGAAATTTGAAACAAAATTTTAGCCAATTGAATTCAACAATATATGAAAAAGATAAACATTCTGACCAAGGGAGGTTTATTCTAAGGGTGCGGGACTACTTTAACGTTTAAGAAATAAAAAATCATATGATCATCTCAACAGATGTATAAAAAGCATTTGACAAAATCCAGCATTCATTCATATATTCATTGCCACAGATCAAATATTCTGAATCAGAATCCTGTCACTCCTTTGTTTGAAACTTTCCCATTGCTTCCCATTGCCCATAGTGAAGTCTACATTGTCTGGTATTCAACGCTCACTGTGATCTGTCTCCAACCCTGACGCCTACAACCCTGTTATACCTCTTCATGCACTGCTCAGTACATCCATGCTTATACTCATATCTGATCTTAGCTTTTCTGCCTCCCTCATTTTGTTTATGTTGCTCCTTTGTTCAGCCCTGGCTGCGCATTAGAATTACCATGGCATTTAAAACAAAAACCAAAAAAACAAAAAACGATGCCCAATTCCACTAGAAATTTTGATTCAAAGAGTCTGGTGTAGAGTCAGGACATTAGAAGCTCCCCAGGTGATTCAATTTTGTGGGTAGAGTTGAAAACCAATGGTCTAGAATATTCTCAGAGACTCCAAATTTGCATATCCAAAATGTACTTATCTTTCCAAGATGTTTTCCATGATAACTCCTTCACAAAATCGTCCCAGACCATCTCTCCTGGGAAGAAAGCTATCCTCTGAATGCCTTATTACTTTACTTGCTTCTCTCTTGATCCTTACCTGAAGGTCTTTATGATCTGTTTGAGTAAAGTTTCTTAAAACCATATTCATAAGTTTTTTTTGAAGTTTTGCTGAAAATAAGTCATCATTTTTAACATGGTAAGTACTGTATGAATAATTTGATGAAGTGCTTTTAGATGGTTGAGAGAACACTTGGGTATTCACTACAATTAAGTGGCAAAGGTGGTTGATTTTAGGAAATCTGACATAAGGGGGAAAAGTTTTCCTTTATGTTTGACCCTTAACTTTGGCTAACAACTGCTTTTAGTCCTCAAACACCCTCTATCAACATATGCTTATCACTAATGGGCAGAAGACGTAAGTATACATTTCTCCAAAGAAGACATATAGATGCCAAAAGGCACACGAAAAGATGCTCATCATCACTAATTATTAGAGAAATGCAAATCAAAACTGCAGTGAGGTACCACTTCACACCGGTCAGAATGGCCATAACTAAAAAGTCTACAAATAATCAATGTTGGAGAGGGTGTGAAGACAAGGGAACCCTCACACACTGTTGGTGGGAATGTAAATTGGTGCAGCCATTATGGAAAACAGTATGGAGATACCTCAAAAAAACAAAAACAGAGTTGCCATATGATCCAGCAATCCCACTCCTGGGCATATATCCAGACAAAACTATAATTCAAAGAGAAACATGCACCCCAATGTTCATAGCAGCACTATTTACAATAGCCAAGCCATGGAAACAACCTAAATGTCCATTGACAGATGAATGGATATAGAAGATGTGGGGTATCTATCTATCTATCTATCTATACATCAGCCATAAAAAAAGAATGAAATAATGCCATACGCAGCAACATGGATGGACTGAGAGATGATCATACTAAGTGAAGTAAGTCAGAAAGAGAAAGACAAATACCATATGGTATCACTTATATGTGGAATCTAAAGTATGACACAAATGAACATATCTATGAAACATAAACAAACTCACAGACATAGAGAACAGACTTTTGGTTGCCAAGGGGGAGGAGGGGTGGGGGAGGGAAGGATTCGGAGTTTGGGATTTGCGGATGCAAACTAGTATACATAAGATGGATAAACAACAAGGTTGTACTGTATAGCACAGGGAACTATATTCAGAATCCTGTGATAAATCATAATGGAAAGAATATGGAAAAGAATGTATATATATGTATAACTGAGTCACTTTGCCGTATACCTGAAATTAACACGACATTGCAAATCAACTATACTTCAATAAAATTTTTTTTAAATGTGTGTTTATTACTAAAAATTCACAATTTAATCTGTTGTTTGTGCAACAAGAAAAACAGGGTTAAGTAAATGCATAGATGCGTCAGCTTTTATTTTAGTTCTAATATCAGCTTTCTTCCTGATCAATTCTTTTTTTCTACAGATACTAATAACCATAAAAATGGATCAGTAAGTTATAAATCCATCTTTTTCCTTCTGTCTTGAACTCAAGACAGATAGGAAAGAATTCTAAATCCATCTGATTGATTTGCCAATAATGAAAATTTTCTTGAATAATTGAGTTAACTTTATTGGTAAGCCTTATGTAGTGCTGTTTTCTCTGGCATCTTTGAAGAATTAACTTTCCTTGTTTGGTTCCCTAGAAAGTTATATTGATTCCTTTTAACTGCCCAGAATATGAAACAGTTATATTTTAATGGATTGCTTAGGGTCTTAGATGAGATCGTGGATCTAACAACAGTTTAGAACTTTATTTCCTACTAATTTATTACTGCTACCCCAATAGAAGATATTAAATAATTCAAATAGAGTATTTACCTGGATCTAGATTGGCCCACTTCTTCAAGAATCATAGAAAAGTGCTTCCAAGTTCTCTTGGTGGGGAATGAGTGCATGACAAGTTTCTTTGAATCACCAAACAAAGATAGGAAATAATCTTCCCCTTCCCCAACCACAGCTAGCTGAGAAGCAAGCACCGGCATAGTGTGTTTCTTTGGAATTTTGAAGTTGTTGAGTCCTTTCAAAGAAACCAAAGAAGGAAACAATAGAGAGAGAAGTAAATAAAAGATTAAAAGAAACCAAAGCTACTATCTTTATTCTTTGCTTCTACAAAATGATATTCTTTATACTTTTTACTGTCACAGTCAAACTAAGTGAGGATAGTTTGAAGCTTTAAACCAGTCTATAAAATAACCAGTGATTAACTTCCGGGAAGATGGCGGAAGAGTAAGACGCGGAGATCACGTTCCTCCCCACAGATACACCAGAAATACATCTACGCGTGGAACAACTCCTACAGAGCATCTACTGAACGCTGGCAGAAGACCTCAGACCTCCCAAAAGGCAAGAAACCCCCCACGTACCTGGGTAGGGCAAAAGAAAAAACTAAGCGGAGACAAAAGGACAGGGACGGGTCCTGCACCAGCGGGAGAGAGCTGTGAAGGAGGAAAAGTGTCCACACACTAGGAAGCCCCTTCGCGGGTGGAGACTTCGGGAGGCGGAGTGGGGGAGCTTGGGAGCCGCGGAGGAGAGCACAGCAACAGGGGTGCGGAGGGCAAAGCGGACAGATTCCAGCGCAGAGGATCGGGCCGACCGGCACTCACCAGCCGAGAGGCTTGTCTGCTCGCCCGCCGGGGCGGGCGGGACTGGGAGCTGAGGCTCCGGCTTTTGTCGGAGCGCCGGGAGAGGACTGAGGTTGGCGGCGTGAACACAGCCTGCAGGGCGTTAGTGCACCGCTGCTGGCCGGGAGAGAGTCCGGGGAGAAGTCTGGACCTGCCGAAGAGGCAAGAGACTTTTACGTCCCTCTTTGTTTCCTGGTGCACGAGGAGAGGGGATTAAGAACGCTGCTTGAGAGAGCTCCAGGGACGGGCGCGAGCCGCGGCTGAAAGTGCGGAGCCCAGAGACAGACATGAGACGCTAGGGCCGCTGCTGCCGCCACCGGGAGGCCTGTGTGCGAACACAGGTCACTAGCCACACGCCCTTCCGGGGAGCCTGTGCAGCCCGCCACTGCCAGGGTCCCGGGATCCAGGGACAACTCCCCCGGGAGAACGCACAGGCGCGCCTCAGGCTGCAACGTCTCGCCGGCCTCTGCCGCCGCAGGCCCGCCCCACACTCCGTGACCCTCCCTACCCCCGGGCCTGAGTGAGCCAGAGCCTCCGAATCAGCGGCTCCTTTAACCCCGTCCTGTCTGAGCAAAGAACAGACGCCCTCTGGCGACCTACACGCACAGGCGAGGCTAAATCCAAAGCTGAGCCCCTGGGAACTGTGAGAACAAAGAAGAGAAAGGGAAATCTCTCCCAGCAGCCTCAGAAGCAGCGGATTAAAGCTCCACAATCAACTTGATATACCCTGCATCTGTGGAATACCTGAGTAGACAAGGAATCATCCCAAATTAAGGAGCCCTGTGGATGAAAGGCGCTTGGTGCTGCAGCCAGGAGTCAGTGCTGTGCCTCTGAGGTGGGAGAGCCAACTTCAGGACACTGATCCACAAGAGACCTCCCAGCTGCACATAATATCAAACAGCAAAAATCTCCGAGATATCTCCATCTCAACGCCAGCACCCAGCTTCACTCAACGACCAGCAAGCTACAGTGCTGGACATCCTATGCCAAACAACTAGCAAGACAGGAACACAATCCCACCCATTAGCAGAGAGGCGGCCCAAAATCATAATAAGTCTACAGACACCCCAAAACACACCACCAGACGTGGACCTGCCCACCAGAAAGACAAGATCTAGCCTCATCCACCAGAACACAGGCACTAGTACCCTCCACCAGGAAGCCTACACAACCCACTGAACCAACCTTAGCCACTGGGGACAGACACAAAAAACAACAGGAACTACGAACCTTCAGCCTGCAAAAAAGGAGACCCCAAACACAGTAAGATAAGCAAAATGAAAAGACAGAAAAACACACCGCAGATGAAGGAGCAAGATAAAAACCCATCAGACCTAACAAATGAAGAGGAAATAGGCAGTCTACCTGAAAAAGAATTCAGAATAATGATAGTAAGGTTGATCCGAAATCTTGGAGATAGAATGGACAATAGAATGGACAAAATGCAAGAATCAGTTAACAAGGACCTAGAAGAACTAAAGATGAAACAAGCAACGATGAACAACACAATAAATGAAATTAAAAGTACTCTAGATGGGATCAATAGCAGAATAACTGAGGCAGAAGAACGGATAAGTGACCTGAAAGATAAAATAGTGGAAATAACTACTGCAGAGCAGAATAAAGAAAAAAGAATGAAAAGAACTGAGGACAGTCTCAGAGACCTCTGGGACAACATTAAACGTACCAACATTCGAATTATAGGGGTTCCAGAAGAAGAAGAGAAAAAGGAAGGGACTGAGAAAATATTTGAAGAGATTATAGTTGAAAACTTCCCTAATATGGGAAAGGAAATAGTTAATCAAGTCCAGGAAGCACAGAGAGTCCCATACAGGATAAATCCAAGGAGAAATACGCCAAGACACATATTAATCAAACTGTCAAAAATTAAATACAAAGAAAACATATTAAAAGCAGCAAGGGAAAAACAACAAATAACACACAAAGGAATCCCCATAAGGTTAACAGCTGATCTTTCAGCAGAAACTCTGCAAGCCAGAAGGGAGTGGCAGGACATATTGAAAGTGTTGAAGGAGAAAAACCTGCAACCAAGATTACTCTACCCAGCAAGGATCTCATTCAGATTTGATGGAGAAATTAAAACCTTTACAGACAAGCAAAAGCTGAGAGAGTTCAGCACTACCAAACCAGCTCTACAACAACTGCTAAAGGAACTTCTCTAGGCAAGAAACACAAAAGAAGGAAAAGACCTACAATAACAAACCCAAAACAATTAAGAAAATGGGAATGGGAACACACATATCGATAATTACCTTAAATGTAAATGGACTAAATGCTCCCACCAAAAGACACAGATTGGCTGAATGGATACAAAAACAAGACCCATATATTTGCTGTCTACAATAGACCCACTTCAGACCTAGAGACACATACAGACTGAAAGTAAGGGGATGGAAAAAGGTATTTCATGCAAATGGAAACCAAAAGAAAGCTGGAGTAGCAATTCTCATATCAGACAAAATAGACTTTAAAACAAAGACTATTAGAAGAGACAAAGAAGGACACTACATAATGATCAAGGGATCGATCCAAGAGGAAGATATAACAATTGTAAATATTTATGCACCCAACATAGGTGCACCTCAATACATAAGGCAAATACTGACAACCATAAAAGGGGAAATCGACAGTAACACATTCATAGTAGGGGACTTTAACACCCCACTTTCACCAATGGACAGATCATCCAAAATGAAAATAAATAAGGAAACACAAGCTTTAAATGATACATTAAATGAGATGGAGTTAATTGATATTTATAGGACATTCCATCCAAAAACAACAGAATACAAATTTTTCTCAAGTGCTCATGGAACATTCTCCAGGATAGATCATATCTTGGGTCACAAATCAAGCCTTGGTAAATTTAAGAAAATTGAAATTGTATCAAGTATCTTTTCCGACCACAACGCTATGAGACTCGATATCAATCACAGGAGAAGATCTGTAAAAAATACAAACACATGGAGGCTAAACAATACACTACTTAATAACGAAGTGATCACTGAAGAAATCAAAGGGGAAATCAAAAAATACCTAGAAACAAATGACAATGGAGACACGACGACTCAAAATCTATGGGATGCAGCAAAAGCAGTTCTAAGAGGGAAGTTTATAGCAATACAATCTTACCTTAAGAAACAGGAAACATCTCGAATAAACAACCTAACCTTGCACCTAAAGCAATTAGAGAAAGAAGAACAAAAAAACCCCAAAGTTAGCAGGAGGAAAGAAATCATAAAAATCAGATCAGAAATAAATGAAAAAGAAATGAAGGAAACGATAGCAAAGATCAATAAAACTAAAAGCTGGTTCTTTGAAAGGATAAACAAAATTGATAAACCATTAGCCAGACTCATCAAGAAAAAAAGGGAGAAGACTCAAATCAATAGAATTAGAAATGAAAAAGGAGAAGTAACAACGGACACTGCAGAAATACAAAAGATCATGAGAGATTACTACAAGCAACTCTATGCCAATAAAATGGACAACCTGGAAGAAATGGACAAATTCTTAGAAAGGCACAACCTGCCAAGACTGAATCAGGAAGAAACAGAAAATATGAACAGACCAATCACAAGCACTGAAATTGAAACTGTGATTAAAAATCTTCCAACAAGCAAAAGCCCAGGACCAGATGGCTTCACAGGCGAATTCTATCAAACATTTAGAGAAGAGCTATCACCTATCCTTCTCAGACTCTTCCAAAATATAGCAGAGGGAAGAACACTCCCCAACTCATTCTACGAGGCCACCATCACCCTGATACCAAAACCAGACAAGGATGTCACAAAGAAAGAAAACTACAGGCCAATATCACTGATGAACATAGATGCAAAGATCCTCAACAAAATACTAGCAAACAGAATCCAACAGCACATTAAACGGATCATACACCATGATCAAGTGGGGTTTATTCCAGGAATGCAAGGATTCTTCAATATACGCAAATCAATCAACGTGATACACCATATTAACAAATTGAAGGAGAAAAACCATATGATCATCTCAATAGATGCAGAGAAAGCTTTTGACAAAATTCAACACCCATTTATGATAAAAACCCTGCAGAAAGTAGGCATAGAGGGAACTTTCCTCAACATAATAAAGGCCATATATGACAAACCCACAGCCAACATCGTCCTCAATGGTGAAAAACTGAAAGCATTTCCACTAAGATCAGGAACAAGACAAGGTTGCCCACTCTCACCACTCTTATTCAACATAGTTTTGGAAGTTTTAGCCACAGCAATCAGAGAAGAAAAGGAAATAAAAGGAATCCAAATCGGAAAAGAAGAAGTAAAGCTGTCACTGTTTGCAGATGACATGATACTATACATAGAGAATCCTAAAGATGCTACCAGAAAACTACTAGAGCTAATCAATGAATTTGGTAAAGTAGCAGGATACAAAATTAATGCACAGAAGTCTCTGGCATTCCTATACACTAAGGATGAAAAATCTGAAAGTGAAATCAAGAAAACACTCCCATTTACCATTGCAACAAAAAGAATAAAATACCTAGGAATAAACCTACCTAAGGAGACAAAAGACCTGTATGCAGAAAATTATAAGACACTGATGAAAGAAATTAAAAATGATACAAATAGATGGAGAGATATACCATGTTCTTGGATTGGAAGAATCAACATTGTGAAAATGACTCTACTACCCAAAGCAATCTACAGATTCAATGCAATCCCTATGAAACTACCACTGGCATTTTTCACAGAACTAGAACAAAAAATCTCACAATTTGTATGGAAACACAAAAGACCCCGAATAGCCAAAGCAATCTTGAGAACGAAAAATGGAGCTGGAGGAATCAGGCTTCCTGACTTCAGACTATACTACAAAGCTACAGTAATCAAGACAGTATGGTACTGGCACAAAAACAGAAATATAGATCAATGGAACAGGATAGAAAGCCCAGAGATAAACCCACGCACATATGGTCACCTTATCTTTGACAAAGGAGGCAGAAATGTACAGTGGAGAAAGGACAGCCTATTCAATAAGTGGTGCTGGGAAAACTGGACAGCTACATGTAAAAGTATGAGATTAGATCACTCCCTAACACCATACACAAAAATAAGCTCAAAATGGATTAAAGACCTAAATGTAAGGCCAGAAACTATCAAACTCTTAGAGGAAAACATAGGCAGAACACTCTATGACATAAATCACAGCAAGATCCTTTTTGACCCACCTCCTAGAGAAATGGAAATAAAAACAAAAGTAAACAAATGGGACCTAATGAAACTTAAAAGCTTTTGCACAGCAAAGGAAACCATAAAGAAGACCAAAAGACAACCCTCAGAATGGGAGAAAATATTTGCAAATGAAGCAACTGACAAAGGATTAATCTCCAAAATTTATAAGCAGCTCATGCAGCTTAATAACAAAAGAACAAACAACCCAATCCAAAAATGGGCAGAAGACCTAAATAGACATTTCTCCAAAGAAGATATACAGAGTGCCAACAAACACATGAAAGAATGCTCAACATCACTAATCATTAGAGAAATGCAAATCAAAACTACAATGAGATATCATCTCACACCAGTCAGAATGGCCATCATCAAAAAATCTAGAAACAATAAATGCTGGAGAGGGTGTGGAGAAAAGGGAACCCTCTTACACTGTTGGTGGGAATGTAAATTGATACAGCCACTGTGGAGAACAGTATGGAGGTTCCTTAAAAAGCTACAAATAGAACTACCATATGACCCAGCAATCCCACTACTGGGCATATACCCTGAGAAAACCATAATTCAAAAAGAGTCATGTACCAAAATGTTCATTGCAGCTCTATTTACAATAGCCCAGAGATGGAAACAACCTAAGTGTCCATCATGGGATGAATGGATAAAGAAGATGTGGCACATATATACAATGGAATATTACTCAGCCATAAAAAGAGATGAAATTGAGCTATTTGTAATGAGGTGGATAGACCTAGAGTCTGTCATACAGAGTGAAGTAAGTCAGAAAGAGAGAGACAAATACCGTATGCTAACACATATATATGGAATTTAAGAAAAAAAAATGTCATGAAAAACCTAGGGGTGAAACAAGAATAAAGACACAGACTTACTAGAGAATGGACTTGAGGCTATGGGGAGGGGGAAGGGTAAACGGTGAGAAAGCAATAAAGAGGCATGGACATGTATACACTACCAAACGTAAGGTAGATAGCTAGTGGGAAGCAGCCGCATAGCACAGGGAGATCAGCTCGGTGCTTTGTGACCGCCTGGAGGGGTGGGATAGGGAGGGTGGGAGGGAGGGTGACGCAAGCAGGAAGAGATATGGGAACATATGTATATATATAACTGATTCATTTTGTTGTGAAGCTGAAACTAACATACCATTGTAAAGCAATTATGCTCCAATAAAGAAAAAAAAAAATAACCAGTGATTATTTTTAGTGACACTCAATTCCTAGAGATTACTGCAGTTATCTTAAACTATCAATTGTATCATCGGCATAATTACAATTTAACTGATTAAGTTGTACTACAAGCATCATAAGTTTTTGAGTAGGTAAAACATTTGAGTTTCTCAAATTTGGTACACTATATGTAAGTACAACTTTATTCTATTTTGTATTAGCTTTTCTCCCCAAATTGCTACTCATAAATTAAAGTCTCAAATGAGTCCTTTCCTATCAATGGTTTGTATTTTGCCAGGTAAAGAGTTAAATTTCCTCTAATTAACTAAAATACTTTATTAAAAAGATAAAGTAATGCTTAATCAGATTCTTGTAACCTCTTACTCTTTTAAAATTCTCAGTAGTAAGATTCAAATACAAAATAAGTTTCAAGATTTTGCATAGAAAGAATCATGCTGGATAAATCTAATTATGTGTCTGCAAAGAGAGAGTAACAGTACAGACAGGCATCCTGATGAAATAGATAGAGCAATGTGTCTTGGATTTAGACACATCTGTACCCCAGCTCTGTCACTTACTAAGCCAAATGATTTAAATCTTCCAATTCTCAGTTTTCCTGAAAATAAAATAAGGATAATACTACTTTGTGTGAGGCGATGTGAGGATTGAAGATAATATAGGTAAGTGTCTAGCACAGTATCTGGCATTTAGCAGGTACTCAATAAATGATAGCTATTATTGTAGCACAGGGACTTTGGTCAATGTGACCCTGAATCCAAAATCATCAAAGGATTAAGACAATCTAGAGTGTGCTTTATCTCCTTGTGTCTTTAACAAAGCCAAAGCAATGTGAAAGGTGGAAAAAAAACCCATATAGTTCCTAAAGAGGATTCCTCAGAGTATTTTGTTTAGAAGAAATATTTGGAATTAAGTTAGTTCATTCCCATTCAAGTGAGTATTTCCTTAATCTTTAAATTCCTTTGGGGGAAGAGAATATATAGCATCCTTAATAGCTCGTCCTGAGGGATGAAAATCTTTGTATTCTAAAAGGAAAGAAGACACATTGATTTTAGTTCCAGTTATTATCTCATCTAGAAATGAAATGAACCAAATGCAACAAGTCTTGGTAGACTTAGCCATGTATCTACAGAGTCAGAACCTACAGTAACTGAAGAAGACTTCATCCCAGCACAACTCTCATCTTGCAAGGCGAAACCAGTATATTTGTTACCCTCCCCCTCAATACTAGGAGCTTTCACAGTTCAACTCAAATATAGAACATATACCATGATGATACAGTGCCAAAGGATGAGAAATATTACCTCCTTAGATATAAAATGTGTATTTTCACTTTTAAGCATATAGATTTTGGTCATTGCTAAAGGTCATTGTAAATTTAGGAGGCTTCTTCAAAAAATGTATCTTAGGCATACAAACAATGAAGCACAGGGAATATGACAATAATGGCAGTAGATCAAAATCCTATATAACACTGTGTCAAAGGCTTAGGAAAATACCAGGAACAAAATGAAATGTAGATAGGAAGGAGCAAGGCTGTAAATGTCCACAGAAGGGTAGAGGAAAATGAAGACATCAGGTAGTCATGGGTGTATTCGTGTTAACAATTTTGAAACTTGTTAGTTGACTGGTAATACAGACCCCAAATCTAGCCTATTCTATGAGAAGGTACTTACAGATACATTCAGATTCACAACTAATTTTATTGAGCACACTTGCTGTGTGCTAGGTGATTTTCATAAATATCTCATTTAATTCTTAGGATAGCCCTGTGAAGCTGATATTTTAATCCCCATTTTGTAGGTGTGGAAAATGGGACTCAGAGATGCTAAATACCTTACTTAATGTCCCATGTTATTGGGACTAGAAAGGGGGTTTGAACCTAGGTCCTCTGTTTCCAAGGGCAGTGGTCTTTTCAGTAAACCTTGATAACATACCCTCAGAGTTCCCTAAACATGGTGAGGAACATACACCTCATGGTGTGAGCACTGCTGAGTGCATTGTTGGCAACTGTCAAAACTTTACTGCTGTTTTCATTTTCCTCTTCTCCAAATTCTTTATTGTTTTTCCCTTTTCTCTCCACCATTTTATTACCTACTTTATGTTTCTTCTTTCTCTTATCTACCCATCTTTCGTTACTTAAGCCATAGTCTCCTAAAGCATAACATACATAAGACATTGTTAATCTTTCTAGTAGCATTCAGAGGAAGAGCAGTTAATGCTATACATCAGAATTTTTAATCATTTAGCAATTCTAGAGCATCTAAGTGGTCAACCCATGAATTATTATGATAACTCAAGATATTTTAATCACAGAGTTGATGTACTTGGCCACATATGTTTACGTGACTTGAATATGACTCCAGGGCTAGAATCAAGGATGGGCAGAGTCAAGTTATTCTGCATATGAGATTAAGAAGTTAGTATTATTGGAGACAAATAATAAAACATCATTCTGGCTTCTAGGCACATAAAGACTCTATTGAACTATATGCTTTAAAAGTAGTCTAAAACACTTGGTACATGTTTTGCTTACCCAAGCTGTCTTCTGATTGGGAATGGCTCACTAGAGCAGGTTTAAGAGGCTTTTGTCCAATTGTTGAAAAAGATACTCCACTAACTTGAGGGCTGGACAGATAGTAACTGAGAGGTATTTCATTGGATAATGACCATGAACATGGCAGTGTAGTGGTATCTGAATCCGTTGACGTTGGAAAAAAATGTACTACAGATCGCTGTGTCTTTGGGAGATTGTCACATGTGTCTTCAATTCTGTGTACAAAAATTAGTATAATAAACAAAGTGAGAAAGACAAAATGATAGACTGTGAGCACAAGAAGCATTAATTATCATTATTACTCAGGATTTTGCTTTTCAAAGATATTATGCATCTAACACAAGCGCAAGAACATCTTATATTTCTAGTTTTAACAATCTACATAAAACACTTTAGTGTCAAGTCATGCTTTTCTCTTTTCTATTTAAAAATCAATAAACTCCTACTTCAGATAGTTTTGCAAAAGTGTAAATGCTGAAGGAAGAAAATAAAAATTACTATATTCCACCAACTAAAAATTTTACCATTTCCTGCCATGCTTTTTATATTTTATTAAATTTTTTTAATAAATTTTTTATTGAAATATAGTGATTTACCATATTATATTAATTTCAGGTGTACAACATAGTGATTCAATATTTCTTCCTTCCAGGCCTTTTAATGCATTGTTTTTTTGTTTTGTTTTGTTTTTTTGCGGTACGCGGGCCTCTCACTGTTGTGGCCTCTCCCGTTGCGGAGCACAGGCTCCAGATGCGCAGGCTCAGCGGCCATGGCTCACGGGCCCAGCTGCTCCGTGGCATGTGGGATCATCCCAGACCGGGGCACGAACCCGTGTCCCCTGCATCAGCAGGCGGACTCTCAACCACTGCGCCACCAGGGAAGCCCTAATGCATTTTTTTCACTCAAAATTGAGACTCTATAAACCATTTATATCCCACTTTTATCACTTATTATATTTCCCCTTTCCATTAACATGAAAAACATGATTATCATTTCTGTTTAATATGTAATAGTTTACTATACTTTTTCCTTTAATTTCTCCTGCTGCTTAACTAATTTTCCTGTATTTATAAAGATTCTAGAGTTAATGTGTGCTTTCAAATGCACTTTACAAATTAATAACTATAAATACAGCTCACATGTGTATATTTGTGTGTATCTGTGTATGTGTATGTGTGAATGCTGAAGGGACTAGCACAAAAGAGGGCGAAGAAAGACTTACTTTCCAAGTATTATTTTTGTAAGTAAATCCTACTATATGAATAAAGATTTTCCTTTCTTTCTTTTTTATATATGTAAAAGTATAGTGTGCAAGCATTTAAACAAAATCCCTAAACTACAGTACACTTATTTTACAAGTAAAACAATATTCTCACGGAGTACCTCATGAAAAGGCTTATGACAACTGCATTTTATGAGTCACGTTGAGGCTCTTCTTAGTAACTTCAAAGCAATCCATGTGTGTGTGAATGTATGTGTGTTTAATGCTTGAATTGTGAACAAAGTCCTGGGGTCCAACCCTTTAGCTCTCTGAAAACCAGACACTTGGCCAGCCCAAGCCCTGCCTTCCTGGGGGCCAAACGTCTATCCACTATAAGTCAGGAACTAAGTGTTTTGCCTCCAAGCACTGTCTCTATTTTGATCTCTTTGTTTTCCAGAGTTCCTATAATGTTATTTTAGCCAGTCTTCTGTTCTTTGTTTTTGTTTTTCCAAATCTTTCCATAACAGAACAAGGGCCTGAAGCTTCCTAATCTGCCATCTTGCTGATGTTACTCTCAATCTCTTTGTTTACCAGGAGGTATTCACAATCGTTTTGTTCTATAATTTGTAAGTTCCTTCATCAGAAATATTATATCTGGAGAGCTCTGTATTCAAAATCAGAATTCTCTAAGTGTGCCTCTCACAAGGCACAGATATCTCAGGCAATTTTTAAAAATAATTAAATGGCACTGGCTTTGGAAACGGCATTATTATTAGCCCAGAGCTTATCAAGCTTGAGCACGTGCCATTCTACCGACTACCCAACCACTCATCTTTGTCAAAAACCTCTAACCCATGAAGATATGCTCTTGAGTATGACTGTGGTGGTAACGAAAAGGAGACTACAGAGGTCTATTGTCAAATGACAAATATTTCATCTCTGTCTAAACTGAGACAGATCATATGACATAATTTTTCCCTGACACTGTCTAGAATAAGCAGGAAAAGGACCTTTCTCTTTCAAAGTTCCTTACATCTGGGTTTCATTACAGACAACTGGCTACATCTTTTCAGCATGTTCATTTTATAAGCTCTGAATTTTTTTCTTCCACTGGTAAAACAATAGCATTTCCAAATAAATTTAATTCCACAAAAGATTCCCAATAAGCCTTTGCAAATGTTGTGATCAAAGAACTTCAGTTTAGGGCCACAGGGGATTCTTGTTTTTGTAGTTGAATAAGAAATTTCTAATGGCAACACACACCGTTGGAAGAGCTGAAACATTTCAGGAAAAGATGAGCGTGATGTAGCCCATTGTCTGAGCCCTGCACTCACCCACCTATTAGACTCCTTTTGGAAGATGAGAGATTTTCTTCCTAGTGCTTAGTGAGGTTTCCCTTTCCCATGTGGAATTTTCCAAGCCCTTACTTGGTATTTTGCTCCCTCTGTAATTGATTAGCACTAAACCAGAGGCAGTTATAAAAGTTCAATTCCAGCATTTCAATGTTATTTCAACGCTGCATTGGTAATACTGACAACAGTTATTTCTCAGATGACCTCTAAGAACAAATATTTAAAAAATAGACTTGAGGGAGATTGGTTCAAGATGGCAGAGTAGAAGGACGTGAACTCACTCCCTCTTGCGAGAGCACTGGAATCATAACTAACTGCTGAAAAATCATCGACAGGAAGACACTGGAACTCAACAAAAAAGATACCCCACATCCAAAGACAAAGGAGAAGCCTCGATGAGACAGTAGGAGGGGTGCAATCACAATAAAATCAAAATCCATAACCACTGGGTGGGTGACTCACAAACTGCAGAACAATTACACCACAGGAGTCCACCCTCTGGAGTGAAGGTTCTGAGCACCAAGTCAGGCTTCCCAACCTGGGGGTCTGGCAATGGGAGGAGGAATTCCCAGAGAATCAGACATTGAAGGCTAGTGGGATTTGATTGCAGGACTTGGACAGGACTGTGGGAAACAGAGACTCCACTCTTGGAGGGCACACACAAAGTAGTGTGCACATCAGGACCCAGGGAGAAGGAGAAGTGACCCCATAGGAGACTGAAGCAGACCAACCTGCTAGTGTTGGAGGGTGTCCTGCAGAGGCAGGGGTTGGCTGTGGCTCACCATGGGGACAAGGACACTGGCAGCAGAAGTTCTGGGAAGTACTCCTTGCCATGAGCCCTCCCAAAGTCCACCATTAGCCACACCAAAGAGCCTGGGTAGGCTCCAGTGCTGGGTCGCCTCAGGCCAAACAACCAACAGGAAGGGAACCAACAGCCCTACCCATCAGCAGACAAAGGGATTAAAATTTTACTGAGCTCTGCCCACCAGAACAACACCCAGCTCTACCCACCACCAGTCCTTCCCATGAGGAAACTTGCACAAGCCTCTTAGATAGCCTCATCCACCAGAGGGAAGACAGCAAAAGCAAGAAGAACTACAGTTCTGCAGCCTGTGGAACAAAAACCACATTCACAGAAAGATAGACAAGATGAAAAGGCAGAGGGCTATGTACCAGATGAAGGAACAAGATAAACCCCAGAAAAACAGCTAAATGAAGTGGAGATAGGCAACCTGCCAGAAAAACAATTCAGAATAATGATAGTGAAGAAGATCCAGGACCACAGAGAAGAATGGAGGCAAAGATCGAGAAGATGCAAGAAATGTTTAACAAAAACCAAGAAGAATTAAAGAACAAACACGTAGAAGAATTAAAGAACAAAGAGAGATGAACAATACAATAACTGAAATGAAAAATACACTAGAAGTAAACAATAGCACAATAACTGAGGCAGAAAAATGGATAAGTGACCTGGAGGACAGAATGGTGGAATTCACTGCTGAGGAACAGAATAAAGAAAAAAGAATGAAAAGAAATGAAGACAGCGTAAGAGACCTCTGGGACAACATTAAATGCACCAACATTCACATTATAGGGGTCCCAGAAAGAGAAGAGTGAGAGAAAGGAACCAAGAAAATACTTGAAGAGATTATAGTCGAAAACTTCCCTAACATGGGAAAAGAAATAACCACCCAAGTCCAGGAAGCACAGAGAGTCTGAGGCAGGATAAAGCCAAGGAGAAACATGCTGAGACACATAGTAATCAAATTGACAAAAATTAAAGACAAAGAAAAATTATTAAAAGCAACAAGGGAAAAATGACAAATAACATACAAGGGAACTCCCATAAGGTTAATAGGTGATTTATCAGCAGAAACTCTGCAAGCCAGAAGGGAGTGGTATGATATATTTAAGGTGATGAAAGGGAAGAACTTACAACCAAGATTACTATACCCAGAGAGGATCTCAATTCAGACTCGATAGAGAAATCAAAAGCTTTACAAACAAGCAAGAGCTAAGAGAATTCAGCACCACCAAGCCAGCTCTACAACAAATGCTAAAGGAACTTCTCTAAGTGGGAAACACAAGAGAGAAAAGGACCTACAAAAACAAAACCAAAACAATTAAGAAAATGGTAATAGGAACATACATAGCGATAATTACCTTAAATATGAATGGATTAAATGTTCCAACCAAAAGACCCAGGCTTGCTGAATGGATACAAAACCAAGACCCATCTATATGCTGTCTACAAGAGACCCACTTCAGACCTAGGGACACATACAGACTGAAATTGAGGGGATGGAAAAAGATATTCCATGCAAATGGAAATCAAAAGAAAGCTGGAGTAGCAATACTCATATCAGATAAAATAGACTTTAAAATAAAGAATGTTACAAGAGACAAGGAAGGACACGCATAATGATCAAGGGATCAATCCAAGAAGTAGATATAAAAGTTATAAATATATATGCACCCAACATAGGAGCACCCTAATACATAAGGCAAACTCTACCAGCTATAAAAGAAGAAACTGACAGTAACACAATACTAGTGGGGGACTTTAACACCTCATTACACCAGTGGACAGATCATCCAAAGAGAAAATTAATAAGGAAACACAAGCTGTAAATGACACAATAGACCAGATAGATTTAATTGATATTTATAGGACATTCCATCCAAAAACAGCAGATGACACTTTCTTCTCAAGTGCACATGGAACATTCTCCAGGATAAATCACATCTTGGGTCACAAATCAAGCCTCGGTAAATTTAAGAAAATTGAAATCATATCAAGCATCTTTTCCAACCAAAACGCTATGAGATTAGAAATCAATTACAGGGAAAAAATGTAAAAAACACAAACACATGGAGGCTAAACAATACATTACTAAATAACCAAGAGATCACTGAAGAAATCAAAGAGGAAATCAAAAAATACCTAGAGACAAATGACAATGAAAACACGATGATCCAAAACCTATGGGATGCAGCAAAAGCAGTTCTAACAGGGAAGTTTATAGCAATAAAAGCCTACCGCAAGAAACAAGAAACATCTCAAATAAACAATCTGAACTTACACCTAAAGGAACTAGAGAAAGAAGAACAAACAAAACTAAAGTTAGTAGAAGGAAAGAAATCATAAAGATCAGAGCAGAAATAAGTGAAATAGAAACAAAGAAAACAATAGCAAATATCAATAAAACTAAAAGCTGGTTCTCTGAGAAGATAAACAAGATTGATAAAACTTTAGCCAGACTCATGAAGAAACAGAGGGAGAGGATTGAAACCAATAAAATTAGAAATTAAAAAGAAGTTACAACAGACACCACAGAAATACAAAATATCATAAGAGACTACTACAAGCAACTCTATGCCAATAAAATGGACAACCTGGAAGAAATGGACAAATTCTTAGAAAGGTATAATTTTCCAAGACTAAACCAGGAAGCAAAAAAAAATATGAACAGACAAATCACAAGTAATGAAATTGAAACTGTGATTAAAAATCTTCCAACAAACCAAAGTCCAGTACCAGATGGCTTCACAGGTGAATTTTGTCAAACATTTAGAGAAGAGCTAACACCAATGCTTCTCAAACTCTTCCAAAATTTGCAGAAGAAGGAACACTCCCAAACTCATTCTACAAGGCCACCATCACTCTGATACCAAAACCAGACAAATATACTACAAAAAAGAAAATTACAGACCAATATCACTGATGAATATAGATGCAAAAATCCTCAGCAAAATAGTAGCAAACAGAGTCCAATGACACATTAACAGGATCATACACCATGGTCTAGTGGGATTTATCCAAGGGAGGCAAGGATCCTTCAATATACTCAAATGAATCAATGTGATACACCATATTAACAAATCAAAGAATAAAAACCATATGATCATCTCCATAGATGCAGAAAAAGCTTTTGACAAAATTCAACACCGATTTATGATAAAAACTCTCCAGAAAGTTTGCATAGAGGGAACCTACCTCAATATAATAAAGGCCATTTATGACAAACCCACAGCAAACATCATTCTCAATGGTGAAAAACTGAAAGCATTTTCTCTAAGATCAGGAACAACACAAGGACATCCACTCTTGCCACTATTATTCAACATAGTTTTGGAAGTCCTAGCCATGGAAATCAGAGAGGAAAAGGAAATAAAAAGAATACAAACTGGAAAGAAGAAGTAAAACTGTCACTGTTTGCAGATGACATGATACTATGTAAATAGAATCCTAAAGATGCCACCAGAAAACTACTAGAGCTAATCAATGAATTTGGTAAAGTTGCAGGATACAAAATTAATGCAAAGAAATATCTTGCATTCCTATACACTAACAACGAAAGATCAGAAAGAGAAATTAAGGAAACAATCCCATTCACCATTGCTACAAAAAGAATAAAATACCTAGGAATAAACCTACCTAAGGTGGTAAAAGACCTGTTCTGAGAAAACTATAAGACACTGATGAAAAAACCAAAGATTACACAAACATATGGAGATATACCATGTTTGTGGATTGGAAGGATCAATATAGTGAAAATGACTATACTACCCAAAGCAATCTTCAGAGTCAATGCAATCCCTATCAAATTACCACTGGCATTTTTTACAGAACTGGAACAAAACATCTTCTAGACACAAAAGACCCCGTATAGCTAAAGCAATCTTGAGAAAAAAAAAATGGAGCTGGAAGTATCAGTCTCCCTGACTTCAGACTATACTACAAAGCTACAGTAATCAAGACAATATGGTACTGGCAGAAAAACACAAATAGAGATCAATAGAACAGGGTAGAAATCCCAGAGATAAACCCACACACCTATGGTCAACTAATCTATGACAAAGAGGCAAGGATATACAATGGAGAAAAGATGGTCTCTTCAATAAGTGGTGCTGGGAAAACTGGACAGCTACATGTAAAAGAATGCAATTATAACACTCCCTAACACCATACACAAAACAAACTCCAAATGGATTAAAGACCTAAATGTAAGATCAGACACTATAAAACTCTTAGAGGACAACATAGGAAGAACACTCTTTGACATAAATCACACCAAGATCTTTTTTGACCCACCTCCTAGAGTAATGGAAATGAAAGCAAAAATAAACAAATGGGACCTAATGAAACTTAAAAGCTTTCGGACAGCAAAGGAAACTATAAATAAGACGAAAAGCCAAGCCTCAGAGTGGGAGAAAATATTTGCAAACATATCAACAGACAGAGGATTAATCTCCAAAATATATAAACAGCTCATGGAGCCCAATATTAAAAACAACAACCAACCCAGTCAAAAAATGGACAGGAGGCCTAAATAGACATTTCTCCAAAGAAGACATACAGATGGCCAATAGGCACATGAAAAGCTGCTCAACATCACTAATTATTAGAGAAATGCAAATCAGAACTACAATGAGGTATCACCTCACACTGGTTAGAATGGGTATCACCAGAAAATTTACAAACCACAAATGCTGGAGAGGGTGTGGAGAAAAGGGAACACTCTTGCACTGTTGGTGGGAATGTAAACTGATACAGCCACTATGGAGAACAGTATGGAGGGTCCTTAAAAAACTAAAATTATAATTACCATACAACCCAGCAATCCCACTACTGGGCATATACCCAGAGAAAACCATAATTCAAAAAGACATATGCACCCCAATGTTCAATGCACAACTATTTACAATAGTTAGGTCATGGAAACAACCTAAATGCCCATCGACAGATGAATGGATAAAGAAGATGTGGCACACATATACAATAGAATATTACTCAGCCATAAAAAGGAACGAAATTCAGTCATTTGTAGAGACGTGGTTGGACCTAGAGACTGTCATATAGAGTGAAGTAAGTCAGAAAGAGAAAAACAAATATTGTATATTAACGCATATATGTGGAATCTAGAAAAATGGTACAGATGAACTGGTTTGCAAGGCAGAAATAGAAACACAGATGTAGAGAACAAATGCATGGACACCCAGGGGGGAAAGCGGGGGGTGGGGATTGTGGTGGTGGTGGGATGAATTGGGAGATTGGGATTGACATATATACACTAATATGTGTAAAACAGATAACTAATAAAAACACTTTAAAGAAATAGACTTGAGGGCTTCCCTGGTGGCGCAGTGGTTGAGAGTCCGCCTGCCGATGCAGGGCACCCGGGTTCGTGCCCCGGTCTGGGAAGATCCCACATGCCGTGGAGCGGCTGGGCCTGTGAGCCATGGCTGCTGAACCTGCGCGTCTGGAGCCTGTGCTCCACAGTGGGAGAGGCCACAACAGTGAGAGGCCCACGTACCACAAAAAAAAAAAAAAAAAAAATAGACTTGAACTGATCAGTAAACACAGGGCATCTAGATCTAAAGTAACATTAGCCTTAAACTGTGTATGTTCAATATTAGAGGTCATTTTCTAGAAAACATTGGAAAACCAATGCTAATGCTTTATTTGATAGAATGATTTACATTAGTAGTAAAAAGAGAGCTGTACCTTTTATTTAACATCCTCACAGACATTTCCCAAACCAAAATTCTCTAGCAGTTCTCTGTCCCCAGGTTAAGAAAGTAGTTTTAAAGAAACTGTCTGCCAATTACCTTAAAGAAACAATTAACATGCTAGATATGAGCTTTGGAATCTCAACCAGGTCTGATATGGTGGAGATCTGTCTAGGTGAATTTTTACATTACTCAAAGACTATACCTTATAAAACAGTGGTTGGGGAAATTGTATGTTATCATTAATTAATTTTAGGAAATTTGTAGACTCGATTCTAGTTCTAACTTTTTATAAGCTGTTTTGAAACAAAGAGGTCAAATACTCCAACCTCAACTTCTAAAACTCATTTGTGCCTTTCTTACTGCGCTTGATTTTCCATTTTATTTTCCTGCTCATGGACTTCACTCTGCGGGACCGCCGAAATTTCCTGAGTGGCTTGTGTGTCTTTCATCTTGGCTGGAAGAGAAGTCTCTTTTCTTTTCTGGGAAAACAAATCATGACATTAGTCAGTGAATAGAGCTGAGTTTCAAGGCAGATTTTCTTTTTTGAGTGACCTCACTTGTTAATCTAACTACCTTAAAGCACCTGCCAGACTTCATGATTTCTTAACCAAGCTGGGGCCAGAACCAGGATTCTAATATGAATATGTAAGCACTGATATAGCCAATACTGATATAGCCAATACTGATATTGGCTAAAAATATTAAACACATCAAGATGAAGGTGTGTAGCACTCACTGGAAGCAACTCAAGAGGCAGTGCAGTAAGCCAGCAAAGCTACCTTTATGATTACAACTTTCACATCTGGCCAACACCACCTGTTAGAACACTGTGAAGTAATGTCTCCATAGTTACAAAGTTCCAGTCTCTGAACAATTACTATGTTAATGCTGCACCTGCTTTGCAGTTTGCAGACATCAAATAAGAGTAATTTGCCTTTAAGAGAGCTGTTTATCCTAACAGACAAACTTTGCCATCAAAATGTTTGATATCCTATTTTGGATTTCTTAGGATTAAGGCTAGTATGCAAATATTGGGGGAGTTAATCACTGTTTTTTGTCTTTTTGTTTGTTTTGTTTTGACAAATGCTCTTTGAGCACATGGCAACAGCTAGGCAGCAGGAACAGAAAACTTATATATTTTAAGGCGAAAAGAAACCTATTGGTAGAAACAGTGAAATCAAAGCCAGGAGTTCTAAATTCTTCTAGTTACACCAGCAATATGATTTAGAAGAAATCACTTAATTCAGATTCTATCTTGTGTCATGATAATAATGGCACGGGAATAAAATTAACCCGTATGAAAGTAAATGATTGTACACAGTAATAAGATACAGAATGATGATGATTACTGGATGAGTAAGTTCATTCAATAAATATTTAAATAAGCATCTACTGTGTACCAGGAACCAGCAAGTTACTATGAACAAATAATTCCCACTTCAAGGAATAATGATAAAATATCTTCCAATTTAGATTAGAAAATGGCTTCCAAAAAACTAAAAATAGATCTACCATGTGACACAGCAATCCCTCTACTGGGCATATACACTGAGAAAACCATAACTCAAAAAGAGTCATGTACCACAATGTTCATTGCAGCTATATTTACAATAGCCAGGACATGGAAGCAACCTAAGTGTCCATCGACAGATGAATGGATAAAGAAGGTGTGGCATACATATACAATGGAATATTACTCAGCCATAAAAAGAAATGAAATCGAGTTATTTGCAGTGAGGTGGATGGACCTAGAGTCTGTAATACAGAGTGAAGTAAGTCATATAGAGAAAAACAAATACCATATGCTAACACATATATATGGAATCTAAAAAAAAAAAATGGTCATGAAGAACCTAAGGGCAGGACAGGAGTAAAGACGCAGACCTACTAGAGAATGGACTTGAGGACACGGGGAGGGGGAAGGGTAAGCCGGGACGAAGTGAGAGAGTGGCATGGACATATATACACTACCAAATGTAAAATTGATAGCTAGTGGGAAACAGCCACGTAGCATAGGGAGATCAGCTCGGTGCTTTGTGATCACCTATAGGGGTGGGATAGGCAGGGTGGGAGGGAGAGGCAAGAGGGAGGGGATATGGGGATATATGTATATGTATGGCTGATTCACTTTGTTATAAAGCAGAAACTAACACACCATTGTAAAGCAATTATACTCCGATAAAGATGTTAAAAAAAACATAAAATATATAGATGTATATCTTAAAAAAAAAGGAAAATGGCTTCCATCTTGGAATGATGAACAGTATTTAAATACAAAGGACAATGAAGAAAGTAACTCTTTTAATAAAAGAAAAAGGCAAGAAGTATATCACATAATGAGGCAAGTAAACGAGAGGAGAGTAAACATTTGACTATTTTCTGCATCTCAGAGATAAAGAGAAATTCCTTATCAGCATTATAGGCCAATTGCATAAATACAGCATAAAGAGATTTATAAATTTACACTTATGTTTAGAAAAGAATTAAAAATGGATTTATTATTTCGTGCCACTGTCCCAGTTTCCCTAAATCTACCTGTCTGGATGGTTTCCTAGCTGTAAAAATTTCTGTACTTGAACCACATATGTTAGCATGATGTCATTATGACCTCATTTGTTTTATCAGAGCACCTATCCACATTTTCCAGCATAGTTTGGAGAAACAAAATTCTGTCAACTGAGAAAAACTTTGAAAAGCTTTGAAATTGTGAACATTTCAATAGTTATTTCCCACACAGGATATTTTCCTTATTTCCCTTCTCCAAATTAGAGCATATATGCAATTAAAATCAATTTCCTCTTTTACTGCTTCTCAAACTAAGCCAGTGGTTTTCAAAAGGAGTTGAAGTGAATCATAGCGGGAATTTTGTAAATATGAAGGGACATTAATAGTAGTTATAAAGATTTGGTGGGGTGCTAACTGGCATTTAGCAGACAGGATCCAGAAATGCTAGATTTTCTGAAATGTGGCAGATAATCCTACTTGGCAAAGAATTTTCCCACACACCACATGACTTGCCAGACATTCATGTAGATGAAAAATAGTTTATAATTATTTGAGCCTAAAGCCTAGCTCCATATTACATATAAATGCAAAATATTTTTGTACACTTTTAATTATTTTGTACACAATTACTTACATTGAGGGAAGGTTATAGATTGGTTTGTTCAGACCTTTTCCAATAATTTTTCATCAGTTTGGAAAAATTACATCATCAATGGCAATACCACTTGGTGTATTCATGTGGCTGTTATAGGTAATAACCGTAGCAACAATAACAAAATCAACCTGAATCTGATGAATCCTCTAACTTACATAAAATACAGAGAACAGAAAAGCACGTTAGCTAATAGATCAAGAGATTTAAAAGACACCCTTTGTCATTTGTGGATATAATTTATAACCTAATTCAAGCAAACTGTAAAAAGTGCGTGACATTGGAAATTTAAGTACTCTGGGTATTTAATGATATTAGGAATAAATGTTAAATATTTATGGTGTATTACGGTATTATGATTGTATTTTTTAAACAAGATTCCTTGTTGTTTAGAAATACATACTGACACATTTAGAGATAAAATGATATGATGTCTAGATTTGCTTCAAAATAATACAGAGGGTAGGGAGTGGATGGAGTTGTGGATGAAAATGATGGAAGTGACTTGTAATAGTTGAAGCTAGGTAATGGGTACTGGGGGTTTGTTTATTTTTTCTATAAATGTTTGAAATTCTCTGTTGTAAAAAGGGAGGATCAGGGCTTCCCTGGTGGCGCAGTGGTTGAGAATCTGCCTGCTGATGCAGGGGACACAGGTTCGAGCCCTGGTCTGGGAGGATCCCGCATGCCGCGGAGCAAGTACGCCCGAGAGCCACAACTACTGAGCCTGCGCGTCTGGAGCCTGTGCTCTGCAACAAGAGAGGCCACGACAGTGAGAGGCCCGCGCACCGCGATGAGGAGTGGCCCCTGCTTGCCACAACTAGAGAAAGCCCTCGCACAGAAACGAAGACCCAACACAGCAAAAATAAATAAATTAATTAATAAACTCCTACCCCCAACATCTTCTTAGAAAAAAAAAACGGAGGATCATTTGGGAATGTGTAGACTCCACACATTGATAGCATCATCTTCATGGCTGTCTCTAATTCAGGAAGGACAGAGTCAAGATAGAGCTGAAAGCAGAAAAGCAGAAAGCAGAGAGCAGAAAAGCAGAAACACTTACTGTTTATGAGGTTCAGTAGGCTTCACACAGGTTCTTTCACCTCAGCTCTGGAAGATGGGAGTCTCCCCATTTTCCCAAATGAGGAAGTGGAAGTTCAGAGAGATGAATACCTCTTCCAAGGTTATATGGTCAATAGATGGCAGAGCCGGGATTTGGTCTCACATCCATTTGTTACAAAATCCCCTTCACGGGCTTCCCTGGTGGCGCAGTGGTTGAGAGTCCGCCTGCCGATGCAGGGGACACGGGTTCATGCCCCGGTCAGGGAGGATCCCACATGCTGCGGAGCGGCTGGGCCCGTGAGCCATGGCCGCTGAGCCTGCGCGTCCGGAGCCTGTGCTCCGCAACGGGAGAGGCCACAACAGTGAGAGGCCCGCGTACCGCAAAAAAAGGGGGCTTCCCTGCTGGCCCAGTGGTTGAGAGCCCGCCTGCTGATGCAGGGGTCACGGGCTCATGCCCGGCTCATGCCCGGGTCAGGGAGGATCCCACATACCGCGGAGCGGCTGGGCCCGTGAGCCATGGCCGCTGAGCCTGCGCGTCCGGACCCTGTGCTCCGCACTGGGAGAGGCCACAACAGTGAGAGGCCCGCGTACCGCAAAAAAAAAAAAAAGGCTTCCCTGGTGCCGCAGTGGTTGAGAGTCCGCCTGCCGATGCAGGGGACACGGGTTCATGCCCCGGTCAGGGAGGATCCCACATGCTGCGGAGCGGCTGGGCCCGTGAGCCATGGCCAATGAGCCTGCGCGTCCGGAGCCTGTGCTCCGCAACGGGAGAGGCTACAACGGTGAGAGGCCCGCGTACCGAAAGAAAAAAAAAAAAATCCCCTTCACTATATTCCCTGTTTCTCTGCTGTAATTCCTGTCCAATGTCTTCCTAGCTCCTTCCACGGTAACTGCCTAACCATTTACCTACTCCCGAACCAGCTTTGTCCCTTTCTTTCTCTTCGCACTGGTCTCAGATCACTCTCTCCCAACTTCCGGACTCTGTCATTTCTCTTTGGCCTTATCCTCTATTGGGAAAACACCAGAATTTTGCATGAGAAATTGAAGCCCCATAAGAGTAGATATAGGGCAAAATAAGATGATGAAAACTGAGTTTTATATTATGAGCTTTTACCTTGATTAAGAAAAAATTAAAAGTGGCAAAATACCAACATATTCAGTAATCAAAAAGCCCCAAAATATTATATGTCCATAATTTTTTTAAAGTTGAAAAACACAAAGAACTGGCTTTATGCATCCTGGACCTCTGTCTCCACATATGGAGAACATTTGCACAGTAGGGGATTTTTTTTATTAAATCAGTAATATAAATAAAATGTCTTGTGTGAATGAAGGTTGTATATATAAAGAGAATTTTCTTCCTCTCTCAGGCCATGGGTGGAAATTTCCAAACTGAGTAATATGCAATTGAAGATTACAATTTAAAACATGACATGTTCCACTAAGATTCAAAGAGTTTGTACATATAGGAATACAGTTTCACATTTGCACCCATATTATAGTATAAATTCCTATTGTGAAGCATCTTACTAGTCTAAAAATATACTGTATTTCTTCATTTCCTTCACACAGAACCACGTGTAAATAACACAGCCTTGAACAGAGATGCTATTATTTCACCTTGACGTCAGGGTCATGTGAAGGTCCTACAGGACGTATTCACAGAGAGGATAAAGGACCACTTATTGGGAGGTTCGAGTTTCAGATAGCTTGCTCAAATACCTTCATGGCCCTTCCCAATCACAAAATTCTATTGCCAAACAGCACTAAGAATGTCTGCATACGTGATACTAAACATCAAACAGTGGTTTGAATCCTCAGACATATGTACCAGTTTTAGCAATGGTTCATAAATAACTGCATGGTTACTTCACACACAGGGTACATGTACTGAGGCTCAGCCTTTATCCACGAATCATTTCTACACATGTTCTTTAGAGGAATAAAATACTTATTCTAAGACAGGGCATCTCAGACTTTTTCAGAAAAGCAGAGATCCAGAACATACGCTCTTATTTGCAGAACACCATTTTCCTGTAAAATACTTTAAAAAATACAATATATTCAATATATTTTTTACTTCATCTACACACCGTTTTTATATATTTTTACTAGCAACAGGAAATGCACTTCATATTATTTGGATACCATGTAAACGCATAACCACCGGCTCACACGTTTTAAAACAAAATAAAACACCCAACAAACTGCTGAGCCAAGAATAAACGATTGGTTTTGAGTTTTCCTGTGGATATGAATTTGCAGTTTCAGTTTCTTCTCTCATCGACTGGCAACCTTAAGCAGAAAAGTGGTGTCTGGAGCCAAAGACTTGTAAAAAAGGATTGGAGAACAATTTCAATTGAGAACATGCGATCCATTAACTTTTCTTCTTTTGCACACAGGGTAAAGGCGATCATTACTCAATATTACAGTCGAACGGTCCCTCTCTTCAGCTTATGGAACACTAGTGCCCCGTGGGAACAAGTACGAGCAGCAGTGGATTAAAGGAGTGTGAAAGAGAGTTATTAGAAGCCTGAATGTGAGCCCTACCCATGGCATCAGGCACAAATATATGACTGAATGGAGCCTGGCCCAGCTCACTGTGGAAGCACATCCAGGCGAGGAGGGGCCTCAACCCTGCCTCAACCCTTCTTCCCTGGTTAGGGCACATGTAACAAATTTGATCAGTTGTAGCTACTGCCAGCATTATTCATGACTGATGATGGCAATAGGTGGCCATGAGGGGTACAGTTCACTAAGGGCGGATTCGTTACTCTTGAGAACCCCCCTGATAGTTCTGTCTACATAAATGAAGCTGCTTTCATTATTCTCCCGACAGTTTGAAGTACAAGCAAATTTAAACTGGTAAATTAAATTTAAGTTGGCTAGCAGCTTTTCTCCTCATGTGCAAATGAGAGAACAGAAGAAATTGAGAGGCTCCTAAGGATATTAAGGACCCCGAGGTTCACGTTATGTCTTTTGCAAGAAAAGGACACCTCTAACCTTCACTAGGAACAGAAAATAAATTATCAGCGTGGATAATACCGTGCCTGAAATTATCCTGTGTCATTTGTTTGAGACCCTGCCTGTTAGAAAGAGGTGAGAAACCAGACATCTGAGATGGAATGAGAAAATTCATGCAGTGTGAGGGAATGGAGCTCTCTAACCTTTGGTCACATGTAGATTAGTTTGTAGGAGAAGAAAGACAAGCTGGACATTTTTATACACTGGAGATTTTCATTGGCTGTTCTATTATCCTTAGTTTTGTTGTTATTGTTCTGTGTTCATGTTTGTTTCTCCCTTATTCTCTGAGTAAATGCTCTTACAATTCAGAGCCATAATCAATAGTGAATACTACTACTACTAGCTATCATTTAACATACATTTCCTATTTGTGTTAAGTACTCTATGTATATTATTTCATTTCATCCTTTTAAGGATGTGTAATTATCCATCTTTCACAGATGATGAAACTGACACTTATAGCAGTCAGATAATTGCCCAGAGTCACACAGCTATGAAGTGGCAGAACCAGGGCCAGAGTTCAGGTCTGTCTGACTTTAGAGATTGTATTCTTCATCATTATACTCCATCATTCTCTGAAAAATACAGAGCACCACTGTTTAAAAGACTATTGGACAGGGCTTCCCTGGTGGCGCAGTGGTTGAGAGTCCGCCTGCCGATGCAAGGGACGCAGGTTCGTGCCCCGTTCCGGCAAGATCCCACATGCCGCGCAGCGGCTGGGCCCGTGAGCCGTGGCCGCTGAGCCTGCGCGTCCGGAGCCTGTGCTCCGCAACGGGAGAGGCCACAACAGTGAGAGGCCCGCGTACCGCAAAAAAAAAAAAAAAAGACTATTGGACAAACACTGTACAATGATATAAATAGGTGACAGCCATGTTCCTTGCTCTTCTGAAATTTATTCTTTTGATGGGGCAGTAGTATCTGTGAATATGAAAAAATAATGCATGACAGAATGTGATAAAAATCAAAGGATAGTTCTGTTAAGAACTAGAAGAACTCAGGGAAGAATTAGTACTTTTGCTGTTGTGGTTAGAAAAGACTTCACAGAAGAGTTGAGATATGTGTGGACCTCAAAGGATAGATAGGATTTGGAAAAGCAGAGAACAGGAAGGAAGGCATTTATTATCTTATATTTTCATGCATGTGTTCACTCAACAAATACATATTAATTGTCTGTTGTGACTAGACAGTGTTGAATGTACTTTTCTGGCGAGCATCAAAATCCAGGGGTAGACATGGGGTAGGCATATTAATGGCTGAGGCAGAGAGATGGCCTGGGTGTGCAGTCCTAGGTAGAGTCACATAGATAGGGGAGACCAGATCAGGGAGGGCTGTGAACCAGGCCAAGGAGTAGAATATATTCTCAGTATGCATTATCTAGCCATTTACTTGTTCCTAATGGCTCAATAATTATATTAATTACTGGATATTTCAGGAGTTTCTTGCTTCTGTTTGTATGTAAGAATGTGTGTGTATGTTTTTCTTTTCCTTTTGTTTTTGGATTTATAAGAGTTCTTTATTTAATCCAGATCAAAGTTCTTTGCTGGATTTATGTATTACAAATATATTCTCTCAGATTGTAATTTGTCTTTTTACTCTCTGAAAGGTGCATTTTATGACTAGAGATTCTTGATTTTAATGAAGTCCAATTTATCAATCTTTTCTCTTAATGACTTTGTGTCCTATGTAAGAAATATTTATTTAAATTGAGGCCATGGAAATATTAGACTATTTTTTCTCCTGGAAGTTTTACTTTTGTACCTTTAATATTTATGAACCACCTTAAATTAATTATTGTGCATAATACGCAGAAGGATTCAAGGTTTAGTTCTTCTATTCACAGAGTTAGCCAGTAGACCCTGTACCCTTTACTGAGAAGACAGCATTCCTCCCATTGAAAGACAATAGTACCTCAGTTGTAAATCATGTGGCCATATGTGTTTGGGTCTCTATTATGTTCTATTAATTTATTTGTCTATCCTTGTGCCATTACTGTACTGTCATAATTAGGGTAATTTTATAGTACAGTATATAGGTCTTTCAAAAAATTTGTTCAATACTATCATGACTATTCTAGGTTCTTTGATTTCCATGTGAATTTTTAGAATCATCTTGTCAATTAAAAAAAAATACCAGCTTATATTTTGTTTGGGATTGCACTGAATCTACAGATCAATTTGGAAAGAATGGATTATCTCTAATCTTGCTTTCTGGTAATATTCTTGTCAGGTTTGGGTATAAAGATTATGCTGGGCTCTGAAATAAAAGCAAAAATAAATAAATGGAACCTAATTAAACTTAAAAGCTTTTGCACAGCAAAGGAAGCCATCAACAAAATGAAAATACAACCTACAGAATGGGAGAAAATATTCACAGATGACAACCAACAAGGTGTTTATATCCAAAATATATAAACAGCTCATACAATTCAATATCAAAAAAACAAATAACACAATAAGGGAATGGGCAGAAGACCTGAACAGATATTTTCCCAAAGAACACATAGAGATGGCTAACAGTCCCGTGAAAAGATGTTCAACATTGCTAATTATTAGAGAAACGCAAATCAAATCAGCAATGAGCTATTGCCTCACACCTGTCAGAATGGTTATCATCAAAATGTCTACAGATAAGAAATGTTGGGGAAAAAAAAAAAAAAAAAAGAAATGTTGGGAAGGATGTGGAGAAAAGGGAACACTTGTACACTGTTGGTGGGAATGTAAATTGGTGCAGCCACTGTGGAAAACGTTATGGTCAAAAAACTAAAAATAGAACTACCATATGATCCAGCAATTCCACTCCTGGGTACATATCTGGAAAAAATTGAAAATATTGATTTGTAAGGATATATGCACCCCAATGTTCATAGCAGCACTATTTACAATAGCCAAGATATGGAAGTAACTCAAGTGTCCAGGAACAGATGAATAGATAAAGAAGATGTGGTATATATACACAATACAATATTACTCAGCCATAAAAAAATGAAATTCTGTCATTTGCAGCAATATGCATGGATGTGGAGAATATTGTGCTTAGTGAAAAAAGACAGAGAAAGACAAATAGTGTATGATATTACTTATATGTGGAATCTAAAAAATAAGACGAATGTATGTAGTAAAACAGAAAACAGACTCACAGATACAGGAAAAAAACTAGTGGTTACCGGTGGGGAGAGGGAAGAGGAAGGGGCAAGTTAGGGGGATGGGATATAGAGATAAAAACTGCTATGTATAAAATAGATAAGCAACAAAAATATATTGAATAGCACAGGGAATTATAGCCATTACCTCGTAAAAAATAAAAAAAAGAAAGAATGAAAGATCATGCTGGTTTCATAAAACAAGTTGGTAAGTGTTTTCTCTTTTTCCATTATCTGGAAGAAATTGTGCAAGATTGGCATTATTACTTCTTTATATCTGGGGCAGAATTTACTGGTGAAACATTCTGGTTCTGGACTTTACTTTCTGGGCAGTTTTAAAATTCAATTTTAGTTTGAAAAATTCAATTACAGTTTTAGGACTGATTATATTTTCTGTTTCTTCTTTGTTGATTTCTGGTAGGCTGTGTTTTTACCAAAATTTTTTCAAAAGGAATCTGTGATGTTTTCTCCCTTTTCATTACTGATATTGGTTATTTGCCTCTTCTATATATTTTCCTCTTTGTTAATTTAATCAGTCTTTTTAAAGAACCAAGCACTGGCTTTTGATCCTTTTTATTATACGTTCTAAAACTTTCTTTGGGTTCAGTTTGCTATTATTTTTGTGAATACTTGAGATTGCTATTTAGATAATTACTTTACAGCCTATTTTTATTTTCTAATATAGGCAGTTAAGGCTTAATGGCATTTCCCACTAAGTATGGCTTTAGCTTTATTCCATAAATTTTACTATGTAGTATTTTAATTAACATTTCTTTAAATATATTTTTAAAATTTACATAATCTTTTAGATAGCTATTGCTTAATTTCCAAACATATGAAGATTTTCAGGTTATTTTTTTGTTAGTGATTTTTAACTAAATTCCTCTGTGCTCAGAGTACATACTCTGAATAATTTAAGCTCTTTGAAATTTTGTTGAGTTTACCTCATGGCAAGCATACGGTCTATTTTTGTAAAAATGTTTCTGTATTTTTGAAAAGAGTGCATACTTTGAATTTGCTGAGTACAGTGTTTTATATGTCTCAATTAAACTAATTGCAATAATTGTGTTATTCAAATTATTTTTAGCCTTACCAATTTTCCCTACTGATTATAAAAATTACAGAGAGAAGTATATGAAAATTCATCATTTTTTTGCAAATTTTGTCTGTATTTTACATTTCTACCAGAAGTGCACAAGGATTCCCTTTTCCCTACATCTTCACCAACACTTGTTATTGCTTGTCTTTTTGATGAAAGTCATCCTAGCCGGTGTGAGGTGACATCTCATTGTGATTTTGATTTGCATTTGTCTGATAATTAGTGATGTTAAGCACCTCTTCATGTACCTATTGGCCATCTGTATGTCTTCTTTGGGAAAATGTTTATTCAGGTCCTTTGCCCATTTTTTTTACCAGATTATTTTATATATATATATATATATATAAGTTCCTTATATCTATTATTTCTGGCTGTGTTCAGGCACCTGTCTTGTTTCCTCATATTTTTGAGTATTCTTATTTTTTTTAATAAATTTATTTATTTTATTTATTTATTTTTGGCTGCATTGGGTCTTCGTTGCTGCACGCAGGCTTTTCCTAGCTGCGGCAAGAGGGGTCTACTCTTCGTTGTGGTGCGTGGTCTTCTCATTGCAGTGGCTTCTCTTGTTGTGGAGCATGGGCTCTAGGCAGGTGGGCTTCAGTAGTTGTGGCACACGGGCTCAGTAGTTGTGGCTTGTGGGCTTACTTGCTCCGCGGCATGTGGGATCTTCCCGGACTAGGGCTCGAACCCGTGTCCCCTGCATTGGCAGACGGATTCTTAACCACTGTGCTACCACGGAAGCCCTTGAGTATTTTTCATTGAGTAACAAACATAGTTTATGAAAAAATTATAGATGTAATTTAGGCCTAAAGTGATACATTCCTTTAGAGAGTATCTATTAGGCAGCTAGGGAAACTAGAAAGTCCATATTAACTAAATCAGTTCAGTCAGGGGTTAAGATAATTTGAAGCTGGGTTTCAGTTTCTGTGAAGGGCAATCTATGTTTGGTTTATTCTTACTCCTAGGGTTTGACTTTTAAGGTTCCAATGGTTTGACTTTCAAGGTTCCAACCAGAAGTCTGGAGGGAGGTGTTACCAGTGCTTCTACTCTTTGTTGGACCTTGAACTCAACTTTTGTCCGCCATATCCATAAATCTGTAAAATCTCTGTTCATTTTCTCAACCAATTCTTCCTAAATAACCTGACAAATTTAGGGCAAATATGGCTGTAAAGATGGGTTATCTTTCTGGGTCTTTTCATTCTTCTGGGTCTTGGAATCATGATGCTTGACTGACTTGATAGTTTCCTGGTGTCTTTAGTTCTCTTACATTCTCTCAGCTTTTCTATTTGTTTTCAGTAGGAGAATTAGTCCAAAGTACCTGGGCAGCCCTTACTAAATCCTTATCCTCATATTGTTTAAATAAAATATTTCTATGCCTTTTAGTTCATCTATTTGCTATATTGGTATCGTCAGTCAATAAAAGAAATATTCTCTTTAGTATTGTGCTTAGACAAAAGAGCTGGTCCTATAGCCTGTATGTTCTATGACAAATTTAAGATGAGATTCAAATTTATTTTGTTACTTGGAAATTTTTATTTGGCCTCATTATCTAGCTTTTTTATGGCTACTTCACTCTTCTCCTCCTTCTTTCACAGTGTGTTATGCAAATTTAATAAGAAAATACCTGTGAAAGGTCTTTGTAAATGTATAAAGAATAATACACGTATAAGGTGGTATTACTATTCTAGATTCATCATCGTTTTTCTTGTAAAAACCTTGTACACATATTTTAGTGCCTCTGAGAAGGTTTTGGTGGGCCATTTGGCCCACCAAAGAAGTATTGTTCTGTCCTGAATGATGACAACTGATTTATTCAGATCTTCTCCTGGGAAGAAGGATCACAAAGTAAACAAAGTGAAATGGTTCATCTGCACATGAAACATGCATTATTAAGTAACTTGTCAAAATCATACAGCTTGTGCTTAATGGAAAAGGTAAAGCTAGTACATGGCAGCAGGGACTGAATCCAGGACCCTAAGAATCTAATCCCATGGCATGAAATAGAAGCAGGAAGACAATGAAAATTTGAGAAAATTATTTTCAAAGACAAAATTTCAAAGATTTGAAAATCAAAAAGAAAAACTTCTCTCAACTCTGAGCTACTATGCTAGCATATTTCTCCTTCCCTCCCTCCCTCCCTCTTTCCTTCCACAGGCAAATATCTCTTGGGGGAAAAAGCTATATTGCTTTCATTTCCTTACTGCTTACTCACATTAAATCCACTGTGATATGATTTGTTCCTTCATGGATAAATCATGCCTGCTCTTAGGGATCACAATGACCTCCTAGTAGACCCATCTAACGGCTTTAATCCTGCTCTGTTTCTATATGATGTCATTCTCTCTTGGCCTCTTTTCCTCCAAATTCTTGTCCAACTCCCCTTCCTCCTCTTTTTCTCCAAGTTCAGAGGATCACCTTGTGTCAGTCTTTGGCCCTCCCTCTCTTTGCTTTTTCCCTTTCCTATTTCCTTCAACAATTTCACCTTTTTTTTTTAATATACCTGCAACCATTGTATCTTTATGACTCTAAAATCTCTAGTTTATGCTCTCCTTTTAAACTAATCCAGCAATGTCAACTGCCTACTGCAAGTTTCAGATTTTTCCAACCCTACTCAGTTGTCCCTAATTGTTAAGGACCTCCCGGATGGAAATAGAGCTCAACCCAGTCCTAGAATTAATGAGAACTCAGGCTGGCAGGAGATACCAGCTACCTTCCCTGTGAACAAACAAGGTCTAGAAATAATGTAATTCTTGACTTCCTCCTGCCTGAGGTCAGGGTGCTTTGAAATTAACAGATCCATAAATAGGTGGAGAGCATAACATTTCAGTCTTTCATTGAAAGACCACAAGCCCCAGCCAGAAGGCTTTTTGGCTGGTCCTTCTGCTTAGGTCTCTGATGTCCAATTTTTATGCCAGTTTACCAGATGTTAGAATGCAGAGTATCCTCATTAAAGGTCAACCTTGTACACTAGGAGATTGGTAACTAGAAGCGGGGCAGAAGTGGCTTTCATCAACCCTTTTAGCATAAATCAGTCCTCTTCCTTGTGGCTCAGTTTTGCTCTCAGCTTCTCTCGTTGGGCACTGAAAGTCTTCCCTGATGAGAGTCAGTCTTCACCTACTTCATGAGTCACCAAGGTCCATGCTATGAGGATCACTTCTGGTACATCATGGTACCTCCCTGAACCGGATTTGAGTTTGAAGCACTCTGGTTAAGATTATCCTTCCATGGACATTAGCCTTGATGTTCAGGACTTTATAAACCCTACCACCACTGATTATATCCCACACCTTGCTTAGCCCTCCCCCCTAAGCTCTTACTCTATTGGCACAGACAGTATTAGGACATTTATAATTGAACTCATTGGGACAGGACCTTGATGTCCCATATTCTCTTGTGCTCACTATTTCTTCTAGTATTACTTTCACCCAGACACTCAATCTCTGGATCACTTCCTCATCTTTGACAAATATTCCTCCTTTGTTAGAATTCAATAAATCATCTATCAGTTTATTTTATTCTATCTCCATGACAACTCTCATCGATTCCTCCATTACCCAGCTAAAACAAAATACTCAGTTTTATCTCTCTTATCACTTGCCTTTACTCATCTGATGCTCCAATCAAATTGATCTATGTAGTATCTTTGTATGTGCCCTTGGCTTTCCCACATCCATGCCTTTGTTCTGACTATTCCCACTGATAAGTATCACCCTTCCCAACACTGCTTTTGCCTCTAAAAATCTATTCAGTCTTCAAAACTAGTTTTCTCAGACGTAAAATGGAATTAACATCTATTTCATAGAGGACTACATAAAATAATGTAAGTAAAGCATTTTAAATGGTTATTTTTAATAAAATAATAAATGGTCATTATTATTTTTATTCTTAATATTTATTACCCATATCTTCCATAAAGTATTTTTTCATTCTCCCAAATTAAAAATGATTTCTTTCTCTCCTGAATATCCATGGGATAGGTTTTCCATTTCTTTCCCATGGCATTATCACATTCTACATTACATTACATTACATACATTACATTACATTACAGTTGTTTAGCACATGCCTTATCCAATCATAATAGACTCTAAGCTCCCCGAGGTCAGGGGCCATTTCTTGGGCATCTTTGCTCCTTCTCCAGTGGACAGAATAGATACCTTATAAGTATCTGCAAAAGCAATGAACGGATTCACCACAGTGGTAATTATAGCTTTATCACCATCTTTACTCACAAATTACATCTTGATGAAATTACAAATTAACAAATCCCATTCTACCTACAAATTGCACAGTGAATCATTCATCCGGAGGGTGATTACCCGGTTCTTTCTGGGAGGTGTTGGCAGACTTTGAAAGACAAGTGAAGATCTGAAGAAGGCAGTGTTGCTGTTCATAGGTCAGAAACTGGGAAGAATGTTTGTCCCTGGCGAACCTTTTCAATTCCAATATCAAATTTCTTCAATTCTTTTGGCTATAAGATATACCATTATTTTATCTACTACCAAGAAAAAAATCCAAGATAGCGAATCTAATAAAAGACCCTGGCATAAAGCTGGGATCCCCAAGGGACAACTTGAATTTTTCAACCTTAGCCTGGTAAGAGAGAAAAGAAAACTCTCCCCTGATATTTTGAACCACAGCCATTACTCACATAGGTATGAGGTCTGCATTCACACCACCAATGTACTGTAAAAAGAACTCAGGAAGATAATTAAATTTAAAGTGGTCTCAGGTTGGTAGTGGCCCTAGGTAACTGTTGGAAATAAATGTTTATATAAGAAATTCAATCCAGGCAACACCAATGTCATAGATTGCCATTGATCATACGATGCATCTCAATTTCAGAGGTGTTAAATTGTGAAAAAATATCATCACAGAATTGATGTAATACATTGTTTCCATTAAGTATTGAGAAGGTCTGCAAATAACTCAGTGAAGGAGATAAAAAGTAAAACCAAACCTCTCTTTCTTTGACATTTTGACCAGGACCAATTGCTTCTCTTCCAGAGACCCATTAGGAAGTACCCCTGCATTCAGAAAATAGATTCAGAGAGGGTAGGGCATTTCAGGGTCTGTGCTGGTCTCATTGTCCTGTTTTATAAAGCCCATGGTGGGAGACTATTTGGGGTTTGGGAAGGGATGGCGAAAACCCATTCTCTAGTCCCAATGGACTGACTCCTTCTACCCACTAGGGCCTCAACTTCACTCCACTGAGAGGCTTCTTGTTTTGTTCACCTGCCTGATTGTCCACCTGCTTAGTTATCTTCCTTCCCCCATCTCACAGAGCACAACAGGAAGCAGGTCACTTATGCAAGCAGACATTTTACATCATGGGCCACACCTGTGTACATGTGTGCATGTACACACACACACACACACACACACACACACACACACACACACTGGGACGATTAGCTGATCATTTTTATACTACTGTGAATAAACCTAAATCCCTAAAACATGATGTTTTCTTAAATGGGAGTTTAAATGACACCAGAGAGGATGAGGAAAGGTGGTCCAGGCACATGGAAAGGGCAGGTTTGAGTGAAATACTTTAGTGGTGCCTTGGGGCAAGCACAGTAAGTTTGAGGACTTAGGTGCCTAAAGGTTGGGAAAGCAGTGACACTGGTAGGTGAGAATGTGCCAAAAACAAACTACTCAGCTCTGTAGTTTTTTTCCTTGGGGAGCCCTGTGAGGACAGGTAACCAAATACAAATAGAATACGCTTTCCATATGACTAGAAATACTAATCACACAACATATTACATGTATATGTGAATTGGTTTAATGCCAAACCATGTAAAGGAGGAAGCGGTTTAATACCCCAATGAAGACTCACTACCATTGGAGTGGACTAGAGCTGATTCAGACCATGCATCAATATTGAGCAATTCCCGTGGTTGTCATTTGCTGAGTCAGTACTGGAGTTTTTTTTTTTTTTTTTTTTTTTAGTACTGGAGTTTTATGTGCCATCTGTTACTATACGACAACACGCAATCTTGAAATTCACTAGAGCAAAATAGTAAAAAGACTTTTCAAAGACTTGTCTCAGGAATATTTGCTAATCAAACTCACTTGTAAGGCAATCAAGATCTAACCTTGGACTTGTTAGCTCAATGAGATATCCAAATAAGCCAAACTTAGTTTTTGAATACTTTTGATATTTATAAATTATGATATGCAATTTATAAATTGACTCAAACCATAAAACTACATATCTTAGTTTTAAAGTGTTTCCTCCTTAGGCTGTGAGTTATCTATTAAGTTAAAAAAATATGCATATGCATATATATATGGATATATATGGATATCTATCCATATGGTATAGAACAGGTACTGTCCGTCATCTGTATTTCCAATTGCCTATTTCATTTCACCATCTGGGTGTTCCACATGACATGCTGTGTACAGAACCAACATAATTATCTTGCTCACTTTCCAAACATACTGGAGGTATTATCTCCATCTGCCTGTACTATCTCAAGTAAAATCAATAACGCTGCTCAAGCCAAGTGCTTTGGACTCCTTGATTGTTTCTTCTCCACCTCAGTATACTCAATCAGCCATTACAGATAGTCAAAAATGTCTCTTGTCTCCATCCCCTTCTCTTTGCAACAATACCATTATAGACTTACATCCTATTTCCTCTAAACTGTTGAAATAGCCTCTAAATGGTCTCCCTCTAGTATATTCTCTACAATATCACCAAAACTGTCTGAAGCAGAGATGTAATTGTTTGAGTTCTCTGATGCCCAGGGAAGAAAGTAAAAAATTCTTAGCTTAGTTCATGATTTGGCCTAAATGACTCTCCACCATCATCTCTAGCCATTACTCCCCACAAGCCCCATAATCTAACCACAGCAGGTTACTAGATATTTTTCAGTGCTGCCCATCCTTGGTTTGTTTGATTGTTTATTTATTTATATTTAATTTTATTTTATTGTGGTAACACTTAACATGAGATCTACCCTCTTAACAAATTAAGTGTACAATAGAGTCAACAATTGTTGACTATAGGTACAACGTTGTACAGAAGATCTTGAGAACACACCCATTTTGTTTAACTGAAACTTTATGCTTGTTGATTAGTAACTCCCCATCCCCCTCTCCCCAGCCCTGGCAACCACTATTCCACTCTGATTCTATAAATTTCACTGTTTTAGATACCTCATATGCAGCCTTTGTTTATTATAGTTGTTTCCTCTGCCTAAAATGTCCTGTCCTCTTTTGTCCAATGGAAACTCCCACTTATCCTTCAAGGTTCAGATCATTTGTAGCTGTACATGACCACCTTCATCCCTGCCTTCCATCCCTATCCATCTATGCTCCACATTTCTCTATTTGAGTATCAATTACATTATTAAAGGCAAAGCTGATAGGCAATAAGTATGCACTTCAGCCATACTAGCTATAGATAGCCAGTGTCTATTCTGATTACTTGGTGCTTTTTCAGTATAGTTAGTAAACATCTTGAATGAAACTCCTGATTATAGACATTATTTCAGGTCTATCTCTATCATGACGCTGTGAGATAAAGGGTATAGGCTATCTTATTTATCCTCATATCTCCAGGGACTGGCATAATACCACAGATGTGCCCTGTATGCTTGGTGAGATTAATAATATGTAGACAGTCAGTCTTTATAGTAATTCGTTGAAAAATAGATTACTTTTATCAAAAAAATTACTTTTATCTTAATAACTATGAAGTTTGCCTGATTTATACCCAAATGATCATCAACCTCTTTTATGATCGAAGCTACACTATGGATTTGATATGTTCGGGGGCCAGTTATAACAAGTGGTTTGGGTACCCTTGGGACTTTTCCTTCTTGAAACTAGGTTGGAAAAGCCTGGCCTTTGGACTCAGACAAACCTCAAATTGAATTGAGAGCTGTCTCTCAAAAACTATGTGACTTTGGTTAGCTACTTAACCGAGATCTATTTCCTCTTCTTCAAAAACAGAAAATAGATACCTCCTTTACAAAGTTGTTACAAGAACTAAGTGAGATCATGTATTTAAGGACATGGGATATAATCCGGCATGAACAGTGAACTTTGGTCTCCTTGGAACTAATTTAAGTTAGTAGATAAATTTTCTATTTTGAATACCAACCTCTCCAACCAGAAAAAGAGCAAGAAAAGGCATATGAGGTACAGTTTCCCTGGTAGCATCCCAGAGAAGCTGTACATAAGCTATCACGATGGACAACATGCCTGTTACTGACCCAGTTCTGATTATGCAGCTGAGAAATAATCATATGGCTGTGTTATGTACTAGGGGTAAGTTAAAGGCCAAAGACAGCTTTCTCTTTGTCAAAACAGGAACTACTATATATTTTTTTTATCCCTAAAGAATCTGGTTTTGAAACATCTGAATTCATTTCAATGGAGGCATCTCTTTTGCTGATGAAATATGAGGAGCAACTAGGTAGTGCAGTTGGTAAGTCAACTGTCAAGGTTGGTAATGTAATCATAGTTATTTTATTTCTCTGACCTCTGAACCTATTAGAACTAGGAAGGGTGATTCTGAGACAAAGAAATGTTGAATACCTCTAAGTCACAAAGTTTAGTAGAAAACAAAAATTGTTCCAAACTCTTTTGATTAAATTCTATTATCCTAGGCATCTACTTCTAACATGGAAAATTGACAGATAGGAATAATTGATATTAAAAAGGATTAAATCTAGGTTGGATAATGTGTTTACTTTTATTTCCCCCGATCTCTTTGGCTACCCTACTTTTATCCCTCCTTGTCCATGTGAAGATATAAAAACCCTGGCATCATGGGCCCCGTAGCCAACAAATATGAAATGTTTCCTTACTGAGGAAAAGGAGATTATATGTTAGCTCTATGTTTTTCAAGACTTAACAAGGATGCTAGAGTGGCCAAAAAACTTGGTGGTTTCTTCCCTTCACCTTTAAGTACCGTCTGCTTCACAATTTATTCAGATCTAAATAGCCCAGTCTATATATCTGTATCAACAGAAGATGGTCAAATTGATGTGCAAAGTTTACTTTCAAACTTATTCTACAATTTAACAATTAACTTAAATCAGCTGTTATTTTCATACCTGTTCATCAGTAGATTGCATACAAAGACATAATTTACTTTAGGGAGGCCTGTCTCCAAATGACAATATTGCTCAGGAACCTATAAAAAATCACAACAATCACTTACTTAAAAGATTCTATAATTAAGAATAATCTCATTGTCAGCTTCAGCAAAAACAGGTATGAACTAAAGAAAAATCTGCATAATTCTGAAAGATTTCTTAGGATCCTTGCTCCTTCTTCCTGCCCCAACCTAGGTCCTATAATTGAGAAGTTTGGGCCAAAGTAGTGGATATTGTTGGCACAGAGGCCTCAGGTTACTTGCCCTCCTTATTCTTTGAACTAAGATCCTTTGGCTTTGTGGTTTACCTCTTGGGAATCTACAGATATACATAGACTTTGGAATTTCTCCAAATTCAGAGCTGAAAAAGATGCTGTATATAAATGTAGCATTATCTGAAGACTTAAAAGTAAATCTTAGTAACTGTGGAAGGGTCCTGAATCAGGATTAAATTATAGAAGACCACTCCTTCAAGAGAGGGAAAGAGGTCAGGGGAAAATAAAAGTCAACAGATTTTCTAACCTAGATTTAACCCTTTTTAATATCAATTATTCCTATCTGTCAATTTTCCATGTTACAAGTAGATGCCTAGAATAATAGAATTTAATCAAAAGAGTGATAAATTTGGGACAATTTTTGTTTTCTACTAAATTTTGTGACTTAGAGGTATTCAAATTTTCTTTGTCTCAGAATGATCCTTCCTAGTCCTAATAGGTTCAGAGGGTCAGAGAAATAAAATAACTATGATTACATTACCAATCTTGACAACTGACTAACCAACTGTACTGCCTAGCTGCTCTTCATATTTCATCAGCAAAAGAGATTCCTCCATTGGAGATGAATTCAGATGTTTTAAAACCAGATGCTTTAGGGACAAAAAAATAGTAGTTCCTGTTTTGACAAAGAGAAAGCTGTTTTTGGCCTTTAATTTACCCCTAGTACATAACACCAGCCATATGGTCATTTCTCAGCAGTATAATCAGAACTGACTCCTAAAACCCTTGGAATTGCCTAAGTTATGATAGTGATCAATATGTCTTTTGTTATGTTAATGAGGTGGCTTTTGGACCCCACCTAAGGATGGGGGCTGGTTGCCAGGGGAGCCATCTGTGTGATTAGCAGGTTAGAACTTTCATTCCCACCCCTCAGAACTCTGGGTATGTGGTAGGGGCTGGAGATTGAGTTCAATCTCCAATGGCCAATGATTTAATCAATCATGCATATGTAATGAAACCTCCACAAAAGCCCAAAAGGAGAGAGCTTGCAAATACCTGATTCTTATCTGTTTCCTCTATTAGACTGTAAACTCCATAAGGGTAAGACTCTTTTTATATTTGTTTGTGTTTTTTGTTTTTAAGTCATACTTAATGGGGAAAACTGAAAGCTTTCCCCCTAAGGTCAGATCTCCATAAAAGAAGGATGTCCACTCTTGCCTATTCAACATTGTACTAGAAGTACTGTCCAGGGCAATCAGGCAAGCAAAAGAAATAAAAGGCATCCAAACTGGAAATGAAGAAGTAAAACTATCTCTATTAGCAAATGACATGATATTATATACGGAAAATCCTAACGAATCTGCTAAAAAAATATTAGAATAAAGAAGTTCAGCAAGGTTGCACAATACAAATCAATATGCAAAAGTCAATTTTATTCCTATATACTTGTATGAGCAATTAAAAATAAAATTCAGAAAAATTCCATTTACAATAGCATTAGAAAACTATAAAAAATTGTTGAAAGAAATTAAATAAGATCTCAATAAATAGAAAGACATCTTATGTTTATAGATTGGAAGGCTTAACATTGTTAAGATGGCTATACTCCCCTAAATGATCTACAAATTTAGCATAATCCCTATCAGAATCCTACCTAGCTTCTTTGTAGAAATTGACATGCTGACTTAAAATTCATGTGGAAACTCAACGAGCCCAGAATAGCCAAAATATCTTTTAAAAGAGAAACAAAGTTGAAGGACTCACACTTCCTGATTTTAAAACTTACTATAAAGCCACCATAGTCAAGGCAGTATGGTACTGGCATAAGAATGGATATATAGATCGGTGGAATAGAATTGAGAATCCAGAAATACACTCTCACATCTATGGTCAATTGACTTTTTACAGGGTGCTAAAACTATTCAATGAGGGAAAGAATAATCTTTTCAACCAATGGTGCTGGGACAACTGGACATTCACATGCAGTGGAATAAAGTTGGATTCCTACTTCAAACCATATACAAAAATTAGTTCAAATGATCAAAAATCTAAGTAAGAGCTGAAACTATAATACTCTTAGAAGAAAATACAGGAGTAAATCTCCATGACTTCAGATTTGGAAACAGATGATTAGATATGACACCAAAAGCATGAGCAACAAAAGAAAAAATCAATTGGAATTCATCAAAATTAAAAACTTTTGTGTAATAAAGGACATTATCAAGAAAATGAAAAAATCCACAGAATGGTAGGAAATATTTGCAAATCATATATCTGATAAGGGACTATCTAGACTATATGGAAGAATGCTTACAACTCAATAACAAAAAGATAAATAACTCAATTTAAAAAACTGGCAAAGGATCTGAATAGGCATTTCCCCAAAGAATATATACAAGTGGGCAATAAGCACATGGAGTGATGCTTGACATAGTCATGGCAGAAATTCAAATCAATACCACTTCATACATACTAGAATGACTATTATCAAAAAGATAATAAGAAGTGTCGGTGAGAATGTAGAGAAATCAGAATCCTCAAACATTGCTGGTAGGAATGTAAAATGGTGCAGCTACTTTGGAAAACAGTTTGACAGTTGCTCTAAAAGTTACATAGAGTTGCAATTTGACCCAGCAATTCCACTCTATGTAAGAACCTAAGAGAATATGTCAACACAAAAACTTGTACACAAATGTTTACCGCATATCCATAGAGACAGAAGCTAGATTAGTGTTTGCCTTGGGCTGGGGAGGTGAGGGCTTATAGCTAAAGGGTATGGAGATTCTTTTGAGAATGATTAAAATGTTCTAAAATTATTTGTTGGGATGGTTGCACAACTCTGAATATACTGCAAACCGCTAAACAGCACACTTTAAATGAGTGAACTGTACTGTATATAAATGACCTCTGAATAAAGCTGCTATATAACAATAATAATAACAATAAATATAACAACAACTGTATACCCAGTGCTCTTAACAGTGCCTAGTGCCTAGCACAAAACATATGCCTGATATGTTAAGGGAATATTTTCTATATATTGACTTAGAATCCTCAAGCAATGCTCATTAGGTGCTCATGCAGCAATCTTCAAATTTTAACATATGTAAGTTAACTAGGGGAGCAGATTCCTGCTCCAGCATTGGAGATCCCTTTCAGAAGGTCTGGGATGAGGCCCAAGCATCTGCATTTTTAACAAGTGCTCCTCTAACGTGCTGTGCACATACGGCTTTAAAGAAACTGCAGCATGATGCAAAGGCAGAAGCCTTGCTCTCTGGATAGGCTATTAAGAAGTTAGAACTATTTAAACACTTTTTTTTTCCTTGGCATTGGGTCATGGGACAGGCAGGGAGAGCCTTTCTTTATCTGATCCATGTAGGTTGAAATACAAGTTCCTTTTTTAAAAAATACCAGTCTTACTTTATGCATACAAGAAATAATAGGTAGCTGAGTTGCCCCAAATCGGTGACCCATTTAAATTTTTTGGCTTGTGGATGAACTAGTGAATTCATTAAACACACACACACACACACACACATCCAGTCTCTCAAGAGAAAGGTGGAATGCTCAAAATGAGATCTCACTAGGCAAGAAAATTAAAAGTTCATTGGTTCTCAGTAAATTATTTCTGGAAGTAGAAAAATACTTCTCATAAGACCACATAGCTGAAAATTTTTTCTTACATACAGTAACCTAAATCTGGTATTTAATTAAGACTGCATCAATATTCTATAAGCACAGTTATGTGGGAAAGCATATCTGTATTTGATTTACATAATTATTTTTTAGTACTGGTTAATTATAGAATTTTAGAGTTAGAAGATACTTTGAAATGCTGACTTTGAAATGCTACTAATTCCATACCTGAAAAACTTTATGTTACATAATATATAATGTTATTTAATAATATAACAAAATATTTTAAAATCTTTAGTTAATATAGGAACATAGATTTATTTTTACCCTTTTTAATCCCCTTGCTTCAATTTGTCACTGAGTTTTATAATATCTCACTCTTAAATGTGCTCTAGATTTACTATACCTTTTTCATTCCCAGTGATTCAATGTTAATATTTTGTCCTTATTAACTCAAACTTGGGTTAGTAAACCAGGCTCTGCTGGCAGAGGAAGCAACAATACAGAGATCTGAGGCAAGGGCTGTCTGGCAAGAGGCTGGTGAGGCTGGGGCAGAGGGACCAGAGGCAGGGGGGAGGGGTTAGAGAGTGATGGGAGAGGAGTGAGACTGATGGAGAGTCCAGATCCTCAGGGTCTGATGGGTCACTGAGCCAAGGACTGACAGGATCTTGTAATAGGGAAGAACATTTGTATTCTATTACAAGTTAATCACTAAAGGGATGTTGCCTGTAAGATTAAATTATACCTAATGGTCCATCTCTGGGAACCCTACTTCCCAGGTAATAAGCATTAAGCTAAAATACCTTTGTTTAGCTCACAGGAAACATCCTCACCAGGCCCACCTGTGAATGACTGCAGGAAGGAAGAAATGAACACATCCTTCGGGAAGCAGATGGGAACCAGGAAGTGTTTGACTTTACTCCCTCCCCTTTTAGCATAAAAGGAGCCTGAATTCTAACTAACTCAGGCAAGATGGTTCTTTGGGGCACGAGCCCGCCATCTTCTCAGTTTGCTTGGTTTCCAAATAAAGTCACTATTCCTTGTCCCAACAACTCGTCTCTCGATTATTGGCCTGTCACGTGACGAGCAGTATAAGCTTAGGCTCGGTAACAATCTGACTTCAGCTTTAAAAAGCCCACGTTGGCTTCTGTATTGAAAATAGCTTGAAGGAGCTAAAAGAAAAAAAAAAAAAAAAAGAATGCCATCATCGAAGGAGAGCTCGTGGTGCTGGGCTCAACAATGTGCAATGAAGGCGATGAGACAAGGTCAGATTCTGGGTACATTCTGAAGGAAATGCTGGCAGAATTCAGTGGTAGATTTGAAGTGAGCTGTGAGAGGTGAAGAGACAAGATGGCTCCTGGGATTTAGGCTTCAGCAACTACAGGAATTAAGCTGCTAGTTTACTGATTGATAGATAGACGTTGATAGATAGATAGATGATAGATATAGATTGGATAGACTATCTATCTAACATATGCAACATATTCATGATCTTTCTCACTTAAAGAACTGAAACAATCAGAAATTAATTGTGTGAGAGAGGCTAACTGGTTTACCCAAGGTCACCTTGCTAGGGAGGGACAAGCTTGGCCTTGAGCAGCGGTCCCCAACCTTTTTGGCACCAGGGACCAGTTTCACGGAAGACAATTTTTCCACAGACGGCGGGGGGTGGGTGGGGTGGGGGGATGGTGTCAGGATGATTCAAGCACATTACATTTATTGTGCACTTTATTTCTAGTCTTATGACATTGTAATATATAATGAAATAATTATACAACTCACATCATGCAGAATCAGTGGGAGCCCTAGGCTTGTTTTCCTGCAACTAGATGGTCCATCTGGGGCTGATGGGAGACAGTGACACCCAAGTGTGCTGCTTATGTTCAGTCTACTCCGTGATGTCGCTTTGGTCGCCGTCACTGCAGAAAACCCTGCTTCACAAAGACAGGATGTTGGAAATGGAAGCAGGCTTTGCAGTGCTTTTGTGGCAATCTCAGGATATTCCACCTTGACTTCAATCCAGAACGTATGGGGATTTGAAGTTGTCTCAGACATACCTTTAAGGCCACCGTCATTTGCGATCTCAAGCAGTTGATCCTCTTCTAGCACGGACAAAGTCGATTATTCACAAATGAGTCGCGGATCCATTCCTTCCCAGTTCGGGTGTCTTTTGCAGTTAAGATGTAATGCTCAAACTCTTCTGAAAGCTGAAACAGGTGATCATGCCCCAGCTGGGAGAAAGAGGGCCCTGGCTCAGTCTCTTTTAAAATCTCTGCTAATGTTTGAAACATGTCAAAAATCCCAATATTTACTCGTCGCCCCCATAATTCCAGTTTGGCTTTGAATGCAGCCACTTTATCTGCCGACTTGAACACAGTTGTCGTTCTCCCCTGAAGTGATAGATTGAGCTCGTTGAGCAGGTTGAATATGTCACACAAGTAAGCAAGTTTTGCGACCCATTCTGTGTCACTGAAATGTGCTTCCAGCGGTGACTGTTTTTCTAAAAGAAATCTCTGGAGCAGCTCTCATAACTCAAAAACTCTGGCCAGTAATCTACCTTCAGAAAGCCATCTCACTTCTGTGTATCAGACAAGACGTGTGTGCTCTGCACCCATCTCCTCACAGAGCTGCGTGAACAGACGTGGGTTAAGGGCATGTACTTTAATGTGTTTGATAATTTTAATCACATCCTGCAGAACACTGTTAAGTTCAGGTGACATTTTTCGGCTAGCCAGCATTTCTCTGTGGATGACACAGTGCATAGACTCACATTCAGAAGCGACCTCTTTGACCTGAGTAGTGAAACCAGAAAGCCATTCAGTCACGGCAGCACCTCCGTCTGTGCATATACTGACACAAAGTGACCAATTCAGTTTTCCTGTTATGTACATTCAGACTTGAATAGTTCTGCAGCTGTAGTGTTGGTTGGCAACAAAAGTGCATATAACATATCCTCATGCACGTCCTCCTGAAAAATATATTGCACAAAACAAGCATTGTTGCCTTGTTGTCAACATCGGTAGACTCATCAACCTGGATTGAGGACCTCGGTGACTCATTAATCCTCTCTAAAAATTGTGGCTCAGTATCCTCTGCTATTTCATCAATTCGTCTAGTTATGGTGCTAGCCGAGAGAGGAACACGTGCCACCTTTTGAACTGCAGCCTCTCCTAAAAGTTCACGACAAATGTCCTTAGCATCAGGCAGGATCAACTCTTCACCAATACTAAGGGCTTCTCAGCTTTAGCAATGCGGTTAGCCACTAAGAATGATGCTCTCAGCGCAGACACATTTGATGGGGTGGTGGCCTTCAATAATTGCTTGTGTTCTTCATGTTCATTTTTTTTTCTTTTGAGAAACTCCAAAGGCTTGTCTTTTAATGCAGGGTGCTTGGTCTCCACATGGTGAAGCAGTTTTGAATGTTTCCTGGCTTCATTGGATAGCGGGTCACCACACATTGTACAAAGTGGGCTTGGAGAACGTGAATCACCTGTTGCAGTGAACCCATGATTTAAGTAGGACTCTTGGTATTTTCTTTTAAATACAGCTTTCATTTTGTTGGCAGTCTTAGAGCCTTCTGCTGTCTCATCATTAGGTCTTTCCCCTTTTCAAAGAAGCTCTCCAGCAACATTTGTTTTTTACTCATTTTGGCTAGGGTTAGCTTGTGGGCTTACCAAAACTGTGACTGAGACAAGTGCGCAGTGTGGGAAAGAGGCGCGGATGGAAGAGGTAAATAAAATAATGGGTGGGCCACGCACGGACTAAAATACGTGTCAGATTCTGACTGAAAGCCTGCCCCCAGATGCAGCTTAACTGTCACCTGCCACTCACTGATAGGGTTTTGCTATGAGTCTGCAAGCAGTTGATTTACAATGGTCTCTGTGCAGTCAGACCTCTCTGCTAATGCTAACCTGTATTTGCAGCCGCTCCCCAACGCTAGCATCACCGCCTCAGCTCCACCTCAGATCATCAGGCATTAGATTCTCACAAGGAGCACGTGACCTAGATCCCTCGCATGTGCAGTTCACAGTAGAGTTTGTGATCCTATGAGAATCTAATGCAGCTGCTGATCTGACAGGAGGCGGAGCTCAGGTGGTAGTGCGAGCGATGGGGAGCGGCTGTAAATACAGGTGAAGCTGCGCTTGCTTGCCTGCTGCTCACCTCCTGCTGTGCGGCCCAGTTCCTAACAGGCCACGAACTGGTATCAGTCCGTGGCCTGGGGCTTGGGAACCCCTGGCCTTGAGTATTGCTCAGTGGTTACACGAGCCTTTTCTTTTTGCCAAATAGCACAGTGGCTCTCGCACACATCTCAAGTTTTTGGTTGGCAAAAGTCCTACACAGTGTTTGGGATTTTGAGAATTCACAGATTTTGCATAATTTAAGATATTTTATAAACCTAATCAGGTATGCAGTATTTCGGTGGTATCAGTTGTAACCCCGAACTCCAGGTCCCATATCCTGAAAATGGGCCTTAATGTAATGCTTTGATAAAGAGTAAAGACATTTGCATTTTAAGGCCTATTTTTCAAGTGCAAAGGATAATTAATTAAAAAATACAGCTGACAGGGTTGAAGATTATTTGGGAACCAGAGGGATATAGAACTGTGGCTTCAAAGTTGATTATATCATCATAGTTTTATTAGCATTTGTTTTCTTTTGGCCACTTAGAAAATGTGTGTTTTCACAGTAGACGGAGATCTAATACTTATTCAGTAAAGAATATTTTTCTTTGGCTGAGGAATGTAAATTTGGGGCTAAGAGATGAGTTCAAAAATATTATATTTATATCAGATTTCCAAACTTTTCTGTATCAAAAGAAATAGTAGTTGAAACACTTTCCAAGTAAAATGGATTATACCTGCTGAAAACACTACTGGTTCTCATTTAAGTTGCTGATTTTTTAAAAAAGAGTCTGACCTTGAGGACAGCTGCCTGTAAGCACAGAACACAATGAAGATGAGAAGAGAGACACCCGCCAAAGCAAACATCTGGGTCTACTAGTTGTGTCCTGCAGACTCTTTCACATCTCCATAAGGCATTTGGGGTCTTGGGTTTGAACATTCCTTTCTGAAGGCTCATCCTTAGCAAACTCCCTGCTAGTCTAGATTCACTGGCATTTTACAAAGCCTGGTAGCATCCTTGGGTCCTGCTTGTTAAGACTTGCAAAGTACCGTAGACTCAGGCTGCAATCTTCAGCTGAATTTGGATATAGGAAATTAGCAATTACAAAGTGTTCTTTCTGCCAAAAATAACATGCTGTGGCCATTACTTTGCTCTGTGATGAAACAAGTCATTTTAATCCTTTGTAGTAGGTGGAACAATGTGTACTTGACCAACCAAAAGGGAAAATACTTCTTAACTCAAGGGAGATATTTTAGGCTACCACATGTAGACTTATGTACATAATAGGAAAAGTAATCCTTTTCCCCCAGGTAAAACCTTCTAAAGTGATCTTGAAATGAAATTTGCAAAACCACCTCCACCTTAATGAGAGATTTTGTAAATTTGCCAAAGTTACCACACTGCAACTAAACTAGGTTTCCAACAGCCAGGTTGAAAAAAGACGTGAAACAATTACACAGGAAATTGTGTTTACTTGAACTTTAAGATATTGCCTCAGTTTCTTTTCTCCATTGGCAAGGAATGCATGGACTGGAGTGACGCAAGGTTGTGTACTTCATCCTGATGGTTAGCACAGGTGATTGATTAGTGAATCAAATAGTTTTACAGCTGATGAGAACTTAGACATTGTCTAGTGAAACTCTCTTATTTTACAGATGAGAAAATTAAGGTCCAGAGGATGAACTCACTTGCCCTCAGTCCTTGTGTCAGTTAGGTCTGGAAGTTTTCCTATCCCACTGTCTTGAATGGAAGGAAATGCCCAACATCCTATGTTATTTGGATACTTGTATCTCCCCTTTTGCTTTTAAGTCAAATCTAAACTATTTTGCTTTTTGTTTCTCATTTTGTTTTTTTTTTCTTCTATCTGTTTTATGATGGTGAAAATTCCCCATGGTGATACTTCTAGCTACTCGATCACTCAAGCCAGAAACCAAGAGCCATCACCCCATTCACTAGATCACCAACTCTTAAACTATCTGCTCCCCAAACAGCTCTCAGATCTTGCCTTCACTCTTCATCTTCACAAACACAGTCCCTATTATTTCTCACTGCAATACTGCAGTAGTCTCTTTATTGCCACCCCGCCTTGCTTCCATGTCTTATTTCTCAGTGGCAAAACCTGCCAGTTGCCTGCATTTCTGTTTTTTTCTGCTACACTGCCCTGATTACCTTGCAGCTGGGTGTGACCATGTGACTAAGCTCTGGCCAATGGGAGGTAAGTAGAAGGGTCATGTGGCAGTTTCTGGGAATCTTCTTAAGAAGGCAGTTGGTGGGCAGTTTGCCCTCTTTTACTGTGTCCCTACTTAAGTTTGCTGCCTGTATTGTGGATACTGCCATCTTAGACATTAGATTGGGGCCACACACGAGAGCAACAATATAAAGAGTCTGAGTCTTTGACACCATGGGGACTCTGATGCCATATTAGCCTTGAACTGGATCTCTGGACATAGCTTTTTAAAGTAGTGTTATTTTGGGTCACTATCAATCAAGCCAACCCTAGTACCCACTATACAGCTAGCAACCTAAATTCCACAACAGCTTGAAGGTAGTATTCCTGAAACATAGATTTGATCATGTCCCCATACTTAAAGGGCCTCCTATTGCTTGTAGAATAAAGCTCAAACTCCTTGATAAGCCATAGGGTACCCTTTGTGATCTGACCTTGGACTTTCTCTGGAACCTCATCTCTCTTCATGCTTCCCCTTTGTGCTTAAAGCTCCGGCAATAATGAATCACTGAACTCATTGTAACCTCCAGGCTTCTGCCCAGCCTGTTTCCTCTGGTTGGAAATTTTCTACTCATCAGTTTGGACACTTCCTTCTTCTGTGATACCTTCCCCTAAAACCCTGAATTCTGAGTTAATCACTCTCTCCTCTATGTGACTTTCACCTTGTTCCTGCTTCTATTATTGCCCTTAAACTATATGGTAATTATTTGTCTATATGTATGTATTTATGGCAATTTCTCCTTTTATGTCTGTTAATATTTAGGTGCTCCTATATTAGGATGTTATATTGGGCTTCCCTGGGGGCGCAGTGGTTGAGAGTCCGCCTGCCGATGCAGGGGACGCGGGTTCGTGCCCCGGTCTGGGAAGATCCCACATGCCGCAGAGCGGCTGGGCCCATGAGCCATGGCCGCTGAACCTGAGTGTCCGGAGCCTATGCTCCGCAACGGGAGAGGCCACAACAGTGAGCGGTCCACGTACCGCAAAAAAAAAAAAAAAAAAAAAAAAGAAAAAAAAGAAAAAAAACGGTATGACAATATCAAGTCTTGGTGAGGCTATGGAAGAACAGAAACTCCTATAAGCTGCTGGAGACCAAATTAAAAAACAACTGGAGCATTATCTAGCAAAGCTAAGACATTTATGCCCTATAACCTGGCAATTACTGTCCAAGATACATATGTAAGGCTGTTAATAACATCATTTATAACAGCAAAATTTTGGAAATAATCCAAATGTTGATCAATAGGAGAAAGAATAACATTTCTATTTATAGAACTGTCAGAAATAGATTAACTGGAGCTACACACATCCACATGAATGAATCTCATAAACACATTAAGGAAAACAAGTCACCAGGAGAAAAGTATGATTTCTTTTATATAAAATTAAAAACTCACAGAATTACACACATGTTTGAGATACATATATAAGTGGTAAAATTGCAAAGAAAAGCAAGGAACTGATAAACACAAAACTCAGGGTAAAGTTTGATGGTGCCTACTGGGGGCTGGGATTGGGGATGGACACACAGGTGACTTCAAGACATTGTTAATGCTCTATTTGTTCTATTTCTCAAGCTGGGTGGTAGATATAAGTTCATTCATTTTACTTCTTTTTTAAAATTAATTAATTAATTAATTAATTTTTGGCAGTGCTGGATCTTCGTTGCTGCGCGCGGGCTTTTCTCTAGTTGCGGCAAGCAGGAGCTACTCTGTTGCGTTGTATGGGCTTCTCATTGTGGTGGTTTCTCTTGTTGCGGAGCACGGGCTCTAGGCATCCAGGCTTCAGTAGTTGTGGCTCACGGGCTCAGTAGCTGTGGCTCGCGGGCTCTAGAGCGCAGGCTCAGTAGTTGTGGCATATGGGCTTAGTTGCTCCGCAGCATGTGGGATCTTCCCAGACTAGGGCTCAAACCCATGTCCCCTGCATTGGCAGGCGGATTCTTAACCACTGCGCCACCAGGGAGGTCCCCATTTTACTTATTTTTAAATTACATAAACTTTACATAAGCTTTTTTTTTAATTATGCTTCATCTTTCATTTTATAAATTGTTTACATTAAGAGTAAAGAGTCTAATTATTGCTTTGATGTTCTAGATACCAGACAAGTTTCCAGGAAGGGATTATGAGGTTTAAAATCTTTATGGCAAGACTATTCCACATGGAATAATTATAAAAAATGCTTTCTAGTCTACCAATTAGACTTAAGAGAGTGTAGATTGCATACAGCAATTATTCAGGGTGCAGATACCCCACGTCCACTTACTCTATAGGTCTCTGCACTGGCAGAAGTGTTTTACACCAAGGCTGAGCCCAAAGCAGCCACCATTATCCTACCCACGTTACTACAGAGAAATCATAGAGAAGATTCAATTCTCCTGCAAAACAAAGCTAATGCTTTTGAAACACAAGGTACAAGTTTATAAGAAAAGAAAATCGATACTTAACCATCAGTCCTCATGTTCTACTCTTGCTGAAAACCAAGTTAATTCTTTTCTGAATGGTCTGTCAACACTTTAATGCCTATGCCATAATGTTAGAAAGCATATTTTAGGTAATGTCAGAAAGTTTGATTATTTTTAACCATGCTACTTTTATATCTAGAAATTTATTTTAATTAATTAATAATACCAGAAAAAGCAGGAACGGGGGCCATATGAAATTTTAGTATATTTTAGCCTCTTCATCAATTCATCAGAAAAGTATGAAATCAGACTTGTAATTGGGCAGCGTGACTCTGGTTGCAACTTGTTAATCCTGAATTTTTCTTTCTTAAGAGCACGCATCCAGGTGAAAAGAAAAACCCTCGCAACCTTCTTGCTGATTGGTTTTGGACCATATCATTATGACTTTCTCTTGTTTAGGCTGAGAGGGAGGGGAAGTCAGAGGATAGAGGGGCAAGCAGCAGAAAACGTAAGCCGTGCCTTGAGGGAAATCACTGAGTTTTGTTCATTCCTGAGGTGCCCACGTGGTGAGGGAGTTGCAGGACTTCCTCTTCTTTGTAGCATCACGATTGCCTCAGACCCGCATGGAAGAGTTTTCTCTCAAACTTTTTCTAAGGGGCTTTTAATGACTAACAGTCAAAAGATTCCAAAGATTGTTTCCTAAGAAGGACCAAAAGTAAAAGACCCTTCTGACCTGAGCAAACCATCCCACTAGACTCCCATATACTTGGATTTTCCTGGAGGTGGAGGTCATGACTTTCAACAAATTTGGCTTTTAGCCCCACTAATCTGAGTCATCGAGAACCAAACACAGATGGGAAGAGGAAAGGGGGGCAATAGTTGAAACAAATAAAAAATTCAGGCTTAGTTTTCTAAGTTGCTCTGAGTTTTGTTTTGTTTTTTTCCTTGTTTTATCTAACCTAGTCTTAGAGCCCTTCTTCTGAAATTCAGACAGCACCCGTTTCTATAAATGCACAGTGAGAAACATCTGGACTCTTGGAAGCAACTTGCCAAGCAGAAATCGGCAACAATGGAAATGTTCTGTACTGCTATAAAGAGCAGGAAGAAGTGGTAGAGATAGATGAGTGATAAAAATTTCTGATGTATCACAATAAGATGTTCCCTTTCTTAAGTCTTGCCAGAGTTCACGTTTACCTTTTGTGTGTTCTTAATTATACAACCTTTAACTTTGTGGAGCGCTGGTTTAATGTCACTTAATTTCATAAAAATATAACCAGATGTGCAATTCTTTTAATGTTCAAAATTCTATCAGGAACATATTTTGTATATTTCAAGAGGAATGTTGCAAAAGTTCTTAAAAAATAAAGTCACCTACTTTGCAAAATCAGATTTTAAAAACTTTCTTACAACACCAGTGTGACATCAGCCTATGTGACTCTGCACTCATAGTCAATATGGGCACAAGGAGGTCTTTGTACATTCATTATTAAATAAGTTCTAGAACCAGATTCACAGACTTTTTTTTTAGGTTGGAAGGCTCTTTAGAGTTGATTTAGTATAGTCTTTTAATTCTAAAGAAAAAGAAATGTATGCTGAATGATTAAGAAAGGAATTTTATTATACCAGGTCCTATAGAGGACATAAAGGTAATTCCTGCCCCATGAAGTTGACATCCTATTAGGCAAAAGGAGAAATATACACCAATAACATGAGCAAGAATATTAAATGCCTCAAAACGGATACGTGAAGCACTGAAGTTTTGGAGTGGAAGAACAACTCAAAAATTCATGGTGGGGTCTGAGAAAGGAGGAGAGAAATTTTCTTTAAAAAGGTAACATAAGATTTGGCCCTTGAGACCTAATCAAACTTACAAGCTTTTGCACAGCAAAGGAAACCATAAAAAAAGTGAAAAGGCAAACTATGGAATGGCAGAAAATATTTGCAGATGATGCGACAGACAAGGGCCTAATCTCCAAAATATACAAACAGCTCATACAACTCAAGGACAAAAAAACAAACAACGCAATCGAAAAATGGGCAGAAGACCTTAGACATTTCTCCAAAAAAGACATACGGATGGCCAGTAGGCACATGAAAAGATGCTCAACATCACTAATTATTAGAGAAATGCAAATCAAAACTACAATGAGGTACCACCTCACACTGGTCAGAATGGCCATCGTCAAAAAATCTACAAAGAATAAATGCTGGAGAGGGTGTGGAGAAAAGGGAACCCTCCTACACTGTTGGTGGGAATGTAAGTTGGTGCAGCCACTATGGAAAACAGTGTGGAGCTTCCTCAGAAAACTAAAAATAGAATTACCATATGATCGAGCAATCCCACTCTTGGGCATATACCTGGACAAAACTATAATTCAAAAAGACACATGAACCCCTATGTTCATAGCAGCACAATTCACAATAGCCAAAACATGGAAACAACCTAAATGTCCATCGATGAATGGAGAAAGAAGCTGTGGTACATATAATACAGACAGTGGAATACTACTCAGCCATAGAAAAGAACGAAACAATGCCATTTGCAGCAACATGGATGCAGCTAGAGATGATCATACTAAGTGAAGTAAGTCAGAAAGAGAAAGACAAATACCATATGATGTCACTTATATGTGGAATCTAAAATATGGCACAAATGAACCTATCTACAAAACAGAAACAGACTCACAGACGTAGAGGAAAGACTGTGGTTGCCAAAGGGGAGGGGTTTGGGGGGGAAGGACTGGGAGTGTGGGATGAGCAGATGTAAACTATTAAGTATAGGATGGATAACCAACAAGGTCCTACTGTATAGCACAGGAACTGTATTCAATATCCTGTGATAAACCATAGTAGAAAAGAATATAAAAAAGAATGTCTCTATGTGTATAACTGAATCACTTTGCTGTACAGCAGTCATTAACACAGCCTTGTAAATCAACTAAACTTCAATAAAATCAAAAAAGATTTGGCCCTTGAAAAATGAGTAAAATTTTGACAGGAGAAACTGTAAGTCAAGGAAATTACAGCTAGGAAATAGCAGAGATATGTATGGAAATTGAGAGAGAAAGCTGGAAAAGTGGGCTGGTCTTGCCTGCTAGACTAAGAAAGAGCTATGCAAACAAACAACTGCCTGACTGAAAAGAAGTATATTCTTGAGTCAACTCTATAACATTCGCACAAACGCATCTAGTTTAAATAACCACCTCTGATAACAGAATCTGCTACCTCTTGAGAGTTCCTGTCCCAACTTTGATTGGTTCTATTTTCTCTTTATATTGAGCCTAAATCATTTTTCTTATGGCTCCAACTTATTCGTTCAAGTTCTACCTCTTATGGCCACACAGAACAAAGTCCATTTCCAAAGTCATCTATCTTTTTTTTTTCCAGCTGTGGTCCTTATGGCCAAAATATCTCCATTTTTTTAAACCACTTGTTATATGATACGGTCACTGATCATTCCCCATCCATGATCGCTGTATTCTGATTAAACTCAGTGTTTCTTATATCCCCCTTTAGGTGAAACACGTCCATAGGACACAATTCCGCTGACATTAATGTGCAGTGGAGCAGTCTACTATCCCTCTTTCTCTTTTCATAGACATCCTAATGTAACTGAGGTCCCCTTCATTTATATTTAGTTTAGTAGGCAGTGCAAGGCCACTGAAGGCTTCTGAGCACGGGCTTACGGCTGTCCGTGGCTACAGTTGCACTAAAAGAAGAGAAAATGGAGGCGGGGGGGTGCAGAGTATTAGGAAATTAAGGTAATGGCCCAGGAAAAAGGCAATGAGAGGCTGACTTAGAGTGGTGATAAAGCAGAGAGTGAGTGATGGGAGGGGTATAGGGAAGTAGACACCATGGCGCTTGACATCTCATTAGATGGGGGGAGGGAGAAGCCACAGAAGTCTTTTAATTTAGACTGGGAAAACAGTGGTCTCATTAATCAGATATAAGGAGAAAGTCTCAAGGCACAACTTCAGGGGAAAATGTTGTGCTTGGTTTTGGACATAAGAAGTTTGAGGTGGCAGCAGAGGCTAAGAATGAAGGAAAATTGGGGAGCCTTCTTCCCTCAACAGTTGAACCTGTGGGAGTGGGTAAGACCCTCAAAGCAAAGTCTTTAAAGAGAGAAGAGAACCTTGAGAAACACCTACTTTTAGGGGTTTACAGGAGTCAGAAGGAGAGAAGGAGAGTGGAGAGCAGTCCTATAATCCAAGGTAGGAGTGTTAAGGGAGGGATCAAGTTTTTGTTTGTTTTTACATTTTTATTGGAGTATGGTTGATTTACAACGTTGTGTTAGTTTCAGGTGTACAGAAAAGTGAACCTGTTATACATATATCCACTCTTTTTTATATTCTTTTCTCATATAGGCCATTACAGAGTATTGAGTAGAGTTCCCTGCGCTGTACAGTAAGTTCTTATTAGTCATCTATTTTACATATAGTAGTGTGTACATGTCAATCCCAATCTCCCAATTTATCCCTCCCCTCCTTTACCCCCTGGTAACCATAAGTTAGTTTTCTACATCTGTAACTCTATCAAGTTTTTTTTAATCGTCAAATGCCAGGGAAGTCAAGGAGAATAAAAACTGAGGAGAAGTTATTGCATTTGGTGATTAAGAATATATATTATTAAAGGACAATTTTAGTGGGGTATCAGACAGAAATTATATAAGATGTTAGGATATGAGTAGGTCACAAGGAAGAGGAGACCGCAAAGATAAATGAGTTAAAGAACACTGCCATTCAAGTGAAGGAGAAGATTAACAGGATTGAAGGAAGAGGTTTGATAGTTTTGGTGAGGGTGGGAGGGCGTTGTTGGTTTTGTTTAGCATGGGTACACCTGAGCACAGGCAGTGAAAAGAAGGAGTGAAGTGAAGAGGGAGGGAGTGAGAGCAAGTACATTGTGGAATCCTTGACTATGTAAGTGAGTTGAGATAGTTAGGTATATCCTATCCATGGTTTGCTGAAACATAATGGTTCAGCACTAGTATTCAAGTATTCCACCTGAGGACATTTACAGCATATTACCTTAAAGGACAAAAATTTAATGGAAAAACTCTTAAAATATGATTTAGAAATAGAGCACTGCCTTTCCTGCCTCTCTTTCTGTGTCTTCCTGTCCATCTTGGTCTGTCTGTCTCTCACACACACAAAGAGCCATGAGCACTTCCAAAACATTTCTTTGACTCTATTTCCCAGGCAAGTGGTTTGATAAGCCAACTTATCTTCATATTGACCATGAAATTATTTCACATGGGCAGGTAAGTTAAGTAAAATGCAAACATTTTCGGTGCTGAATCCTAATCCTAGGTCTTGAGAGAACAAGAGCTTTCCATCAAATATGAGATTAGAATGGGACTCATTTTGTGCCAACCTGATTTCTTATTTAAATGGTTCTTTATAAATTTAAGTTTCCTTTGCTCACCATTTTGGCCACTTTCCCGTTATTGTATGTGGTAGATTAAAGAGTAAATGTTTATCAGTCAAAGATATTTTTCCTTGAAACGGCAAAACTTCAGTTCAGGAGTGGAGCATGCCTATTCAACTTGCTTTACCATTTTAGCCTTTAACATAATTGGACCTATTCAAAGGTTTTTGTGTGTGCTCAATGAGGTGGAGCTTTTCTTTCCACTGCTAACTGCAGAAATAAGAAAAGCGCCATGGCATTTGATAGAAACACAGCAAAATGAGCATTTTTAGGAGAGACTCAAATGTTTCTTGTTAAAATAAATGAATAAATTGCCTGAAAATCATGTCATTCCCTATAATTAATCATCTCTATCTGCAGTCGCTAACACGCACACGCGCGCGCGCGCGCGCACACACACGCTCATAATGTTTGGTAGTGATAAGTTCTGTGAAGAAGATAAATGAGGCAGGTTAAAAGAGAGTGACATGACTGATACTATTTTAGACAGTGTGGTTAGGGAAGGGCTCTCTAAGAAAAAAGTATTTAAGGAAAGACTTGGATGAACAAGAGCCAATATTTATTGAACACTTACTGTGTGCCAGACATTTGTGCTAAGCTCTGTATCATTGAATCTTTACAATGATTTGCTTTACAAAAGAGGAAACTGAGGCCCAGGGAAGTTAAATAACTTGTCCAGTGCCTTACACATTCTGGTAAGGCTCAAAGTTCTGGCTGAGACTTGCTTTTTCCCTTGCTACTATTAATATTACTATTAACTTTAATATTAACATTAATGTTAATGGATGGATAATGGCCCCAAATTAATATTAACATTATTGTTAATATTAAAGTTGAGGCCTTCTGGGTATAGGGTTTTCCTTTATTTTTAATGAGTAACACCTAGGTAAGAAGTGAATTCTATAGAACTCCAGTGTCCCTGTGCAATCTTGAGGACCATTTGCCTCTTAGAGTCACCATAAACACCAGACACTGATACTGCTCAAGCCTAGAAGGCAGGTATCTCAGTAGACAAGAACGGATGAGACCTCATGGACCAGTGGCGGGGGTGGCCTTTACTAGGAGAGTGGGTCATCTATCCGTGGCAACAGAGGGAAGGTGGGTGTATTGGCATGGAAGCAGGTGGTGTGTAGAGGTGGTGGTGGTAGCTTGCAGAACTCTTCAGGTGGCTTCTGCTTTCTCAGAGAGTTAAAATAGGAAAAGTGTGGGCTTCCCTGGTGGCGCAGTGGTTGAGAGTCCGCCTGCCGATGCAGGGGACGTGGGTTCGTGCCCCGGTCCGGGAAGATCCCACGTACCGCGGAGCGACTATCATAAGAGGGAGATAGACAGGAAGAACATCAACTGCAATGCGAAGTGATAAATAGCTAAATAATATTAGTCTCAGTGGAGAAAGTGTGAGGCCAGAGAAGCAAGTGGTTTACTCTTTCTGAGTGATTCAAAGGAAGTTTTACAGAGTAGGTGAAATTTGAAGCAGTACTGGAAGGATATAATGGTAATGGACAGACACTGTTCTAAATATTTCTATTCATAGTGGTCCTATGAGAGGTAGGTATTATTCTTGCCCCCAGTTTACAGGTCAAGGGATTGATGTACACGCCCACACAGCTAGTGTGTGCATCACTGACACACACTTGCCTAGTCTGACTCCAGAGCCTGCTCTCTCAATCACTTCCCCAATCTTAACTTTTATAGATGAATACCATCACGATTTAAGAACTGCCTTTTCAATCTCCTGTTTGTCCCTCTGTGGTTGTTTATGCATTAGCTAACTGCAAGATTTTCCTTGAGATGGACATTTTGATTGATTTCAACCACACCTGCCTATTAGGGTTACCAGGGGAGCTCTTCGAAAATTCCAAGTCCCAGGCTGTACCCTTGGGAATTTTGATTTAATTGGTCTTGATTGGGGCTCAGGCAACAGTGTTTTTAGAATCATTCCCCAGGTCATTCTAATGTGCAGCTGGGGCTGAGAATCACTGACTCCAACAAAAGAAAAGAGTTCTGAGGGGTAGATAAAAGAATTTGATACTTGCAGTACCATTGCTTTGGGTTGAGAATTTTCTCTCTTAAAAAGGAAATGCTCTAAGAGGCTGGAGCAACATGTTAAGTCTCTAGAAAGATCCTAGTGGGAGTGATTTTATCAACTCTCCTTTCTCCTTGTGATGAGACCTTCAGGAAGGGCCAGCAGTAGAATCAGAGAAGCCAAGGTTGACTAGAAAGCCAAGGATTTGCTCTGTTCTTAGTAAAATCACTTGACATTAACTTGAATATTTGTCAGTGTAATTTAATAATTGACTCCAAGACCAAAGCAACTGCTAAAATGATCTAAAGATAACTCTAAATAAATTTTAGGATCATACTTTGGTTAGTAAAGTACGAAGATGGCCAGGCTATAAGCTTCGTGAAAGCAGATGTTCTGTCGCCGTATCCACAGCACCTAGCATAGTACTTAACACCTCGTAGCCATTCATCACACACCTGGTGAATGAGTGAAATTCGTCATCCATCTTCATGCGTGTGAAATGCTTTGCCCCAGAAGAGAAAACAAGTCTGGTGACTGATTCGCAGTCTTTGCCACACTATTGTAAGAACATTATGTAACTTGCTCCAATTTATTGATCCATTTCCCTATTCGGTGACATTTGGATTGTTCCCAACTTTCTGCCCTTAAAAACAATACAAAAAACACCTTTGTATATGTTTGCCTGTGCATTCACAGAATATATCCATAGAAGTAGAATTGCTGGGTTGGTGGTATGTGCTCGTCAACATTTTGTACATTGTTAACTAGTTTTCCAACTTCGTACTCCAAATAATACACAAAATGCAAAATATGAAGAAAAAGATGATCAATTTGATTTAAAGTATAAAAATTCTAAATGACAAAATATACAATAAACAAGCTAAAACATATTGTAGCTCTTTTCACTTCTTTCCAGTACAAGTAAACAATATAATAAACAAACTTAAAGTTCCAAGTTCCCCCTTTTTTTTTTTTTTTAGCTGTACGCGGGCCTCTCACTGTTGTGGCCTCTCCCGTTGCGGAGCACAGGCTCCGGACACGCAGGCTCAGCGGCCATGGCTCACGGGCCCAGCCACTCTGCGGTATGCGGGATCTTCCCAGACCGGGGCACGCACCCATGTCCCCTGCATCGGCAGGCAGACTCTCAACCACTGCCCCACCAGGGAAGCCCCAAGTTCCCCTTTTGTAATCAGCTCATGAAATGGCTAAGACTAGCACCCCACCCCTCTTGTGTCTGTCTTTGCCCAAGAAGTTGTTTAGGAGAATATTCACATTTCCAGATGGTTCTTCAGGGCAGTTTGGCTGATGGTAGTCCTGTTGAGATCCAGGAAAGAATGATCTAAGACTGCAGGTGCTCATTCTGCCATTTTTCCAAAGCAAACTCCCAGCCCTTGGTGGGTGGGGCAGAACACAGGGCCACCTGGAGCCCCTCCCTGGCGTGCCTGCCTTTCCCTCCTACTCACCCCTCAGGGACAGACTAGTTTTAGCAAACTGGGCTGTCAAGCTTTCCTGGGCATAACTAATGCAAGAGAATTCTCACCAAGGTTGATCATAGACAGATTTGCTAATTTCCCCTCTTTTTGAAGCATCTGTTATAAGATTTTTGTCCGAATATGCAAATTCTCTATGTAATCAAATAACTCAGAGTAGAAGTGTCTGACCCTTCTCAGGGAATCCTTTGAATTTTGTATCTCCCAAAGCTTTAGCTTTTAAATATTTGAGAGATGTGAAATACATATATAGGTGACCATGCGTACTTTATGATGTAGACTCGACTTTAACTTTACTTGAAATTCGGGGGTACCATGCCGAGAAAAAGAAAAAAAAGCTTAGCTATTGCCATAGTTTACTTCCAGTTATGACAGAGCTGCCCTTCCAGAGGAAACGATGTGTTCCCGTGTACGACCGTATTTTAGATGGAATAGCGATACCTATGGCAATTTTCCATACAAGGTTTTAAAAGGACATTTCAGAAAAACAAGGAAAAAAAAAAATCCAAACAGGCCTTTTTTAATGTTAACAGGAAACTTCAGCACCCTCTCAGTCTAACTCCACTTAGCTCTACGTACTCAATTCTCATTTTCACCATTAGCAAAATAAATTTAATGGATCTGTTTTGTTGTTGTGGTTTCTCTGAAGCATCAGAAAATGATACAATGTACCTTTTCAATGTAAATATTTCTTTTTCTTCAACACAATAGGAGTAAAGCTACTAGCTTTTCCTACCACGGCAAAACAAAAGCTGCTGCTACTGCTATGTGAGTGGTCCGTCTGAATGGTCTCCAGGGACATGCTAGCTTTTCACAGAGCAATCATTCAGTTTGACTTTTTCCTCTGTGCCTTTTCTCTGAACTGGCCTTTCTCTGACGCCTTTTCTTGTGTTGAACACAAAAGTCTAAACTCAGCACTGCAGCTTCAGGCACCAGGTCACCTTGGTCCTCTCACAAAACCTCGTGTGGACTGTATTCATCTCTAAAGCCATTACTATTAGCTTCCATGTCTTCATTTGCTCTAACAATGGTCAACATTTATTGAATCCTTGCCAGGTGTCAAATGTTTTATGTGCATCTTGTCATGTAATTCTCCCCAACCTTATGCAACAGACATTTCACCCCAATTTGACAGACGGAGAGAAACTGAAGCATCAGAGGCTTAAGTAACTTGTTCAACATAGGCAAGTGGCAGGGAGAAACCTCAAAGCCAGGTGAGCTGCCATCAGAGTCGGGCTCCTAACCACCGTCCTGGGCTGCCTCCTGTCTGTATCCTCCATCTCCATGCATTGCTATATCCGACCTCCACAAGGCTGGATCTCTCTGGTTTGTTCACTGAAGTATTCCAAGGGCCTAGAACAATGCCTACATGTAGTTAACACACAATAAATATTTCTTGAATGAATACATCTCTTTGTTAATTTTTTCTTTCACTTATTCATTTGTTTAATAAACAAATGTTGATTGAGCCCATAACACCAGGACTTATTCTACACACACGAGAGGCAATAATGAACAAAATCCCTCCCCTCAAGAAGATTACTTTTTTTTTTTTTTTTTTGGCCAGGCCATGCAGCTTGTGGGGTCTTAGTTCCCTGACCAGGGATTGAACCTGGGCCACAGCAATAAAAGTGCCTAATGCTAACCACTAGACCACTAGGGAACTCCCAAGAAGATTACATTCTCGATGGAAAAGACAGACTAATAAATATTTAATAGTTAGGTAATGAGTTGTTGTGAAGATAAAAAACAGGGTAAAGGGGCTAGAAAATGATGGGGGAGTACTATTTTAGCTAGGGTAGTTGTGGAAGGCTTGTCTGAAATGCAGACATTTGGGCAGCCACCTGAAGGAGGGAAGGAAATGAGTCATTTGGTTATCCAGGGGGAGGGGGCCCAAAAAGGAGAAAAGGCAGGTGCCAAGGCCATGAGGTGGGAGCATGTTGGGCGCGTTCCAGGGACAAGAGGGAGTCAGTGTGGATGCTTCTAGTGAAAAAGGAGGAGGGTAACAAGAGAGATGATCAGAGATGTGGAGGAAAGGAAAGTGCTGGGCCTTATAAGCCATGGAGAGAACTTCAGCTTTTATACTGAGTGACATGGGAAACTAATAGATGGTTTTGAACAGAGAACTTATGAAATTTACTTCCTTAATAAAGGGATCTCCCTGTGGGGAGAACTGAAAGAGGGCACACATGGAAGCAGATAGACCAGTCAGGGGATCTTACAATAGTCCTGGCTAGAGGCAATGGTAGGTTAGACCAAAGTGGTAGCAATAGGGGTGATGAGAAATACTTAAATTCTAAATATCTTTCAAGGGTGGTATAATTTGCCGGTGGAGTGAATGTGGGATATGAAAGAAAGAGAGGAACAGCCCTTAGAATTTAGACATTTGAAGCAGGGCACTTACTGAATTGGGAGGCTCTGGGAAGAGTAGGCTTGGAACTGCAGGGGAATCAAGGGCTTGGGTTTTGAACATGTTTCTCACCATCTAGTACTGCTTCGTATGCTGAGCATATTCAATAATGATTATGTAAGACAGCAACTGAGGGACCTGAAAATCTAAACACCCCTAGGGTATACCAAGCAGGTAACCTAACCATACGACACGGCCAAGTACAAAAACAGCAAAGCAGTGGTGAGATCACTGAACTAGAGAATTCATGCATGATCCACAGGCACTAGCAAACATAAAACAAAAAGTTGCTCCGGCCCGTGTTGCCCTTGACCTTGAGTTTGCGAGCCCTGAGAAATGATTTCAGACATCACTGGCTTTCATCCGCATCATTCTTAGTTAATACCGTTATGTGCCTTCTGCTAAACTGGGCATGCAGCTGAATTTTGTAGGACAGAAACTGCACATCCTGCGTTCATTCATCAATGAATGTTGTTATTCTTACAACAAATATTTGTTAAACCCTCACTCCGCCAGTCACAGTTCTAGAAAAGTCATGACAGCAAATGGATAGTGCCAAATAACATTTCAGATTATGTTACTACCTCAGATAGTCAGAGATAACCACTGACAATCTCAACTATGAGAAAAACAAAACACTCTACACCTGAAACTAACATAACATTGTAAATCAACTATACTCCAATAAAAAATTAAAAAACAAAACAAAACAAAAAAACCAGAACAAAATATAAAGCCTCTAAGAGGGTTCTGAGTAGTTTAAATAGATGTTTGAAGTTGGGCATTCATGCATTAAAGTTTATATGCTTAATTCATATGACATTTTTTCAGGACCCCCTTCTTATTTCACACATAATTTTAACAAATCCAAACATCTGTTTTGTAGCCCAAAATAGATAAATCAGAAATAAGTTGGCAGAAGAGGAGAAGGGAAGAACAGTAGTAGAGGTGGGCACACTGAGAAGGGTTAGCTGTAATAAGAAACACCACTTGGGGCTTCCCTGGTGGCGCAGTGGTTGCGAGTCTGCCTGCCGATGCGGGGGACACGGGTTTGTGCCCCGGTCCGGGAGAATCCTACATGCCGCGGAGCGGCTGGGCCCGTGAGCCATGGCCGCTGAGCCTGCGCGTCCGGAGCCTGTGCTCCGCAACGGGAGAGGCCACAGCAGTGAGAGGCCCGCGTACCGCAAAAAAAAAAAAAAAGAAAAAAAAAAGAAACAACACTGCACTGCTAGAGGGAAAAACATACAAAAATAAATAAACACAATTTTTGAAAAAATGTGGAAGTCGGGGAGACTTCATATTTTCTATATGGACAAGAAGTCTGCTAAAGTTTAATAAACCTGAAGGCTTCACTGTTTTAAAGCACAGTACAGTCAGCGATGGTCATCTAGTAAGGTTTACATTAAACTCATACGCTCTGCCTTAAAAAGTCAGGAAACATACAGTCCATTTAAAAGATTTCTCTGGAAATGTTGAATGTACACATTTAGAAGGATTTGCTTCAGGTATTTGGAAAAATCTGTCCAAGTGAAATACCTCATTCTCCAATAATGTTGGGTTTCTGCTCTGATCCAGTACTCTGGCCTGTGTGCCACACACATGCCCACATACATGGTGAACAGACAATAAAAACACACCCTCAGACGTGCTTTCCTGTTTTTAGCAACTGCCCCAGACCCTCTCACATCACTTGCCTCCTCTCTCCCTCCCAATTCCATTCCAGCGTTCAGCCAGCCTCTGTTCCACAGCTCTGGCCTGCCCTTTGCTGCCTGCACTCATAGTTGGATCTGATGACAGAATTTAGCTTCCCTGCATCTGACCTTTGGAGTTCCCTGGGATGTGGCTGCAGGTGTGCACATCAGGTACCCACCAGTTCTCACTGGGCTTTTGCACTGCAGAGCCCACCCCAGCTTTAGCCCAACCTTGACTTGTACTTGGATTGGACCCCCAGAGCTTGCCATGACTGTTCTTACATTCAACATGCACAGAAGACACCTTTCACATATGAAAAGGACACAACCAACACAACATCAATGAGGATGCAATTTGAGTTTTTCCTGAGTTAGTGATCTTTCTTTTTAGAAGTGGTTAACTCATAGAATCATAAATCTTAGGCTTAAATTATCCTTAAAGTTTGCCATCAGTCTTAATGTGAATGCTGTCTGCAAAGCTACTAAACTCTTCCAGTTTTCATGCGTTTCCCTCGTTCTTCAGAAATATTCATTTACAAAACAGAAAACTAGGAAGAGGTACTCAGTCCATAGCTGTGACGTAGACTATAGCTAAAGAGTTAATGTAAGGATTAAAACAGTGACCTTTGCTTGTTTAAAGTAGAAAAAAGAGCTAGCCAGCCACAGCTAGAGAGCCAGACAGTGTGGATCTAAGTGAACAACCCAAACCAATCCACTAGATTTTACAAGTTTTTAATAATGTTAATTTTTGTCCAAGGTAAAGGAGGATTAAGTGACCATTGTTTGCATTATTCAGGTGTGTGTTCTTTAACTTAAAACTAATTACATTTAACCATGTGACCTGGATTTCAAAACACATATAGACCACAAACTCACTTTTATAAAAGAAGTTATCTATAACCTCTGTCTAAAGGAAAATAAAATGGCAAACATTCCAGTGTCCACACATTACCCCTGCAATTGAAACTTTCTTTCTACTATTTTTCAGTTGCTATGGAAAAACTGAGCTCTGTAGACCAAAAGTAAATATGTAATAGCATTACAATAACCGCAAGAGATCTGAGCGTGTTGGGCGCACATATACACACACACACAAACACACACACATGAACCCCCCCAGAGCAGAGTGTTAATGGACATATCTCTGTAGCTAGGTCCTTTTCATTTACATTACTCCTCATTTTTTCCTAGCCAACTGAGCATAATGTTAGCGTGATGAGCTCTGTTTGGATAATAACATATCTGATTTCACAGCAACCCTCAACCAACAGCTTTCAGAACTGCCTGGCTCTAATTTTCAACTTGTATTTTTCAAGCCCCTGAACCATAACATCTTTCCGACACAACTCAGGAATACAAAGTTGTAAAATAATCTGACTTGAGGAATAATAAAGAACAAAATGAACTCTGGAGACTGGGAGACGGATGTTTTGGTCCAAGCTTCACCATTTATATCCCTACTACCGGGAACACCTCTCAAGGCCTCTGTTTCTCTACTGATAATATTAGGGAAGTCACTGAACAATTTCTGTGAAATGGACCCCATAGTCTGGTCTGCCGCCTCTGAGGGATTCTAGAACGTTCTCTGCCTCTTCCAGCTCAACTCTTTTCAGCTCCTGCTTATTCTCTTAAACCTGCCCTTTTCAGACCCCTCTGCTTACTCCTTCCCTTCCTGTCATCATCTGAGCAGTGAACTTTCTTTGTACAGAAAGACTTTTTCTGCCTGATGGTTGGCAGAGCGCTGCCTGGGCCCTGGCCTCACCACCAGCAAGACAGGCCCAGGTGATGGCCCCAGAGAAACTTGTGCCTGGGTGGTGCCTCTGCCGCCCTCTAGCTGTGGCCTCCAGCAGCCTGGGCTGTGCACAGAACTTGTTCCTTAAACTTACAGTCTTCAAGAGTCTGAATTTAAAACTAATAATTCAGTCCTCTTCACAAATTGGTTGTGCTGGGTGCTGGTTACATAGGTGTGTTAAATTTGCTAAAATTAATAGGCCTGAATACTCATGATATCTATATTTTTTGTACATATGCTATAGTTCAACAATTTAAAAAAATTGTTTTATACAATTTTGAAAGATTACTTTCCATTTACAGTTATTACAAAATATTTGCCCTATTCCCCGTGTTTTACAACACATCCTTGAGCCTATCTTACACCTAACAGTTTGTACCTCCCTCTCCCTGACCCCTATCTTGCCCTCTCCCCACTGGTAACCACTAGTTTGTTCTCTATATCTGTGAGTCTGCTTCTTTTTCTTATATTCACTAGTTTGTTGTATTTTTTTTAGATTCCACACATAAGTGATGTCATATAGTATTTGTGTTTCTCTGTCTGACTTAATTCACTTAGCATAATGCCCTCCAAGTCCATCCATGTTGCTGCATATGGCAAAACTTCATTCTTTTTTATGGCTGAGTAATATTCCATTGTGTGTGTGTGTGCATGTGTATTATATCTTCTTTATCCATTCATCTGTTAATGGACACTTAGGTTGTGTCCATGTCTTGGCCATTGTAGATAATGCTGCTATGAGCATTGGGGTGCATTCAACAAATATTTTTTAAGTTAAGTGAACAGACCATGATTTTTAAAATGCCGCCATATCAATGACATTTTTCCCTTATGTAAACAATAAGTAAAATTCCTTTTCCAGAGGAGTAGGAATCGTTAAAAAATTCATGTTTTGTGAACATGTATTAAGTACAATTTGATAAATATATCTAGTGATTCTCTGGGCTGAATTTCCTAACAGCACTTACTGGAACCTAAGAGGTTTGTCCTTTCCCACTAAAAAGGCAAGGCACATATTACTTAAAGGGTAGAGTACAGTAGAGATTGGAAACCTTGTTCTATAATTTTTAAACAAATGTTGCACTGTGTCACTATTTCTTCATGTTTATTTCCAGGCTGAGGAGTTCTATGCAGCTGATAGAACTTTCAAAAGAATAATCATAAAAAATTGCTCCTACCCAACCTGAAACCTCAAAAACATTCTCAATGAGCTTGAACATCCCTTGAGAATACATCAAACAATGGCTTTTCTTGATTAAAGAGATTTGTTTTATGATTCTTTTAAAGGGAGCCTTTAAATTCAGTCATTGAGAAAATTTTTGATGTATTTTTGCACTCAATTTATAGACTAGTAGTAAATCTGTAAGTCTAGTATAGAATATTCTACAATAAAAGAAGGATCTATTTTACAGAACCCAAATCCTGTGCCCAGAAAACACCCCCATGCTACCTTTTTTCCTTTCTCTGAGCTGATACTACAAAGGGAATTTTACATGCTAACGAGAAGGTCAGATCAAATCTCTTTGGCAGTGTAATCTATCCCTTTCAAGGGCCAGATTCTTTCTCTGTAACTACTGCTTATAACTGACAATAGCTTATTGTTCAACTTCTTGTTGAATGATGATGATGTGCCTGAGAAAGGCATCTGTGGTGGGAGAGGGGGAGGGAGGGAGGGAAAGAGGTGTGTTCTTTTTTTTCTTTCTCTTTTTTTTTTTTAAGTGAAATAGCTTTGAAAAACTCTAAGTGCACACACTGTTGTTAAAGGAACATTTCCAGCTCTCACGATGACTTTTTCCCTCAAAGTACTGTGTGCAATCATTAATCAGTTCTTTCCATGGGTCATTTTATGTTATAGAGAAATGTTAACATGCTCTGAACATCCTTCAGGAGCTGGTGGAAAAAACAGCCCTAGAAAAAAAGCACTGGAGAGAATCACACTTTATAAATTTAAATTAGTGCAAATATTTTTTGGAAAAAGACCCTCTCATATCACACACAGTTCATTCAATTAAATTTTCCAGATTTCTTCTGAAATTCTGGATAATATCTCTCATTTGGAATCACCAAATGACACAGTCTTCATAAATTATATAAATGTGCATATGTTTATTCCACAGTGCATATGGTAATAACTGTGTTTTATTGCATATATACATGAACATGAATTAAATTAACTTGGGGAAAACATCTTTTTTTTTTTTTTCCTTTTTCTTTTTGGCTGTGCCGTGCGGCCTGCTGGATCTTAGTTCCCCGGACCAGGGATCAAACCCATGGCCCCTGGATTGGGAGCATGGAGTTTTAACCACTGGACCATCAGGGAAGCCCCTGATTTTCTAACTATTATTTTTTTTTGCCACACCCTGCAGCATGTGGGATCTTCCCTGATGTGGAACCCACGTCCCCTGATGTGGAAGCACGGAGTCTTCCCACTACCAGGGAAGTCCTGGGGAAAACATCTTGCTTGCAGCCAACCCTTATCTTTAAAAGGCAAGGGATGTTATAAAAGGTAAAATTTGAATACAATGATTGAATTGAATATATTATTTTTAAGTTGTCTTCAGATAGCCAGTTTTGATAAAAACTAATTTTGTGTTTTCATAATTCGCCGATTTAAAATTTATATCTATGGCTTAGAATCCACAAATAATATTTTTATTTTTGTTTCGTCATTCAGATGTTATGTTCTAAAATAGGAGTCTGGAGATCTGGTTCTAGCTCTGTCACGCACTAGTTATAAGACCTTCACTATGGTTGTAACAATCCAAGCTACAGTTTCTTCATCCACAAAGGGTGAAACTCCTTCCAAACACTAAAATTGTACAATTCTGAAAAATTGCACCTCTCCCCCTTGCCCCCTGCCCCAAGATGTTTATGTACTAATCACCATAACCTGGGGAATGTTACTTTACATGTCAAGAGGAAAATTGCAGATGTGATCAAGAGTTAAAAATCTTGCAATAACATTATGTTAGATTATCCAGGTGGGCCTGATATAACCACAAAGGTCCTTTTAAAAGGAGTACAGGAGGAGTCAGAATCAGAGAGAAGGCTTTGTGACAATGAAAACAAAGATCTGAGTTATGTGGTCCCAAGCTAAGGAATGCCAGCAACCTCTAGAAACTGGAAGAGGCAAGGAATGGATTTTCCCCTAGAGCCTTGAGAAGGAACCAGCCCTGCCAACACCTTGGCTTTAGCCCAGTGAAACTGATTTCAGACATCTGGCCTCCAGAACTGTAGGAGAATACATTTGCATTGTTTTTAGCCACTAAGTTAGTGGTAATCTGTCACAGCAGCTGTAGGAAATTAATGCTCCATATTAGGGAGAAGCACTTCTCATTGGTGGTGTGAGGAACTCTATGGACCCTCTGCTCAGTGAAAAAAATCATCCCTAATGAAAATTATACAAACAACAACATTTTAAAGCATCTGGAAATTGTCCTAAAGATATACAGAAACTGGAGAAATAGTTATTTAAGAAAATCTACTAAATCTCATCAAGAACATCAAGCCTCTAGCATTTCAGCTACGACTTGCTCCCCACCCCCCAGTTCAATGAAATGGAAGCTCTTCTCTGGTGGGTGTGGCCAAGAAGGATGTCATCTTTCTTTCTTCAGCCCAGTCTAGTCAGGGAAAATTAGGCAACAGTATAAAATAAAAGGCATTCCGATTGGAAAGAAAGAAGTAAAACTACCCCTATTTGCAAATAGCATGAGTCTGTATATAGAAAATACTAAGGAATCCACTAAAAACCTATTAGAACTAATAAATGAGTTCAGCAAAGTGGCGGGCTACATGATCAATATATGTAAATCAATTGTATCTTTCTCCATTAGTAATTAACAATTGTAATTCTACCCATTGGTAATAAACAATCCAAAATCAAAATTAAGAAAACAATTCCATTTACAATGGCATCAAAAAGAATAAAATACTTAGGAATAAGTTTAGCAAAAGAAATGCAAAATTTGTACTCTGAAAACTAAAAAAACATTGTTGAAAGAAATCAAAGATCTAAATAAATGGAAGACATCCTATGTTCATGGATTGGAAGATTTAATATTGTTAAGATGACAGTACTCCCCAAACTGATCTACAGATTCAGTGCAATCTTATGAAAATTCCATCCACCCTTCTTTTTTTTGTGTGTGGAAATTGGGAAGTTGATCTTAAAATTTATATGGAAATACAACCAGTATTCATACAAAGAATACATAAAGAACTTTTGCAACTCAACTATGAAAAGAAAAATAATCCAGTTTTACAATGGGCAAAGGATGTGAACAGACATTTCTCCAAAGACAATATACAAATAGCCATCAAGCACATGAAAAGATGCTCAACATCATTAGTCAATAGAGAAATGAAACTTAAATCCACAACGAGATACCATTTCATACACTAGGATGGCTTTAATAAAAAGAGACACTAATAAGTGTTGGTTAGTACGTGGACAAATTGTAAGCCACGTACATTTCTTGTGGGAATGTAAAATGGTGCTGCTGCTTTCGGAAACAGGCAGTTTCTGAAAGTATTAAACACAGAGTTACCTTATGACTCATCAGTTCCACTCCTAGATATATACCCAAGAGATATAAAAACATATGCCCACACACAAACACTTGTACATAAATATTTATAGCAGCATTGCTCATAATAACCAAAAAGTGGAAACAATCCAAATGTCCATCAACTGATGAATGGGTAAACAAAATGCAGTACATCCACACAATGGAAAATTATTGAGCAATACAAAGAAATAAAGGGCTAGTACCTGCCACAGTATGGATGAACCTTGAAAATATTATGCTAAGTGAAAGAAGTCAGCCACAAAGAACACAAATTATAAGCTTCCTTTATATGAAATATCCAGAATACACCAATAGATAGGGACAGAAAATAGGTTAGTGGTTGATTCAAGCTAGGGGACAAGGGAGGCGGATGAGGATTGATTGCTAATGGGTACAGGGTTTCTTTTGGGGGTGATTAAAATGTTCTAAAATGATATTGTGATGATTACACAACTCTGTGAATATACTAAGGATCATTGCTTATATCTCAATAAAATTGTTAAAAATTTTCGTAGTTATCCGAAACATCACAGTTGTAATAACATATCACCCTACTGAAAGAAGATGTCTTTAATTTGAAGTGTATTTTAGTTTTCTGTTCATGCTCATACTGCAAACGTTTATGGGACACCAGGAAGTGCTCAGTACTGGGAAATTAAACAAAAAATAGTTTCTGCACCTACTACTAAGCCTGGCGTATACTATGTGCTCAACAAATAAGTTTTGAATGGGTGGATAGACGACCATAGAATGGGTCTGGAAAGTAAGAGTGTTCTGTTTGTATTTATAAAACTATATTAAGGTATCAAAAATGTAATTTTACCAAGAATAGGTAACGTTTATGTCCTAAGTTCCTTTCCTTTACAAGTTAGGTGTTTTAAACTAGTAGCTTGGCTGCAAAAACAAACAGCAATAACAAAATTATTAGCTGATATAGTAAGCTAGGTGCAATGAAAATGTTCTGGGGCTTATTGTCAGGAAGAAATGGTTTCAAATATTGTCTCTGGCACTTAACTACCAGTGTGACCTAAGATAAGTTATTTAAGTCTTGGTTACCTCATCAGTTAGAAGGGAATAATAATAATATATCCCTTGCTTGGTAAGATTATTAATATAGGCGTACCTCGGAGTTATTTGGCTTTGGTTCCAGACCACTGCAATAAAGTGAATATTGCAATAGAGTCACAAATTTTTTTGGTTTCCCAGTGCATATAAAAGTTGTATTTACACTAAACTGTAGTCTAGTAAGTGTGCCATAAACTAGAAAAAAGTGTACACACCTTAATTTAAAAAATACTTTATTGCTAAAAACTGCTAACCATCATCTGAGCCTTCAGCCAGTTGTAATATTTTCGCTGGTGTAGGCTCTTGCCAGTATGTTGATGGCTGCTGACTGATCAGGGCGGTGGTTGCCAAAGGCTGGGGTGGCCGTGGCCATTTCTTCAAGTAAGACAACAATGAAGTCTGCTGCATTGATTGACTCTTCCTTTTAGGAACCATTTCTCTGCAGCACGCAATGCTGTTTGATAGCATTTTACTCATAGAACTTCTTTCAAGATTGGAGTCAATCCTCTCAAACTCTGTCACATCTTTAGCAACTAAGTTTACTTAATGTTCTAAATCCTTTGATGTCATTTCAACAATCTTCACAGCATCTTCACCAGGAATTGTTTCCATCTCAAGAAACCCCTTTCTTTGCTCATCCATTAAGAAGCAACTCCTCATCTATTCAAGTTTTATCATGCAGCAATTCAGTCACATCTTCAAGCTCCACTTCTAATTCTGGTTCTCTTGCTATTTCCACCATGTGTGCAGTTACTTCCTCCACTGAAGGCTTGGAACTGTGGAAGTCATCTGTGATGGTTGGAATCAACTTCTTCCGAACTCCTGATAGTGTTGATATTTTGACCTCTTCCCTTGAATCACAAATGTTCTTGATGGCATCCATAATGGTGAATCCTTTCCAGAAGATTTTCAATTTACTTTGCCCAGATTTATCAGAGGAATCACTATCTATGGCGGCTATAGCCTTAGGAAATGTATTTCTTAAATTGTAAGACTTGGAAAGCCAAAATTACTCCTTGATCCATGGGCTGCAGAATAGATGTTCTGTTAGCAGGCAGGAAAATAACATGAATCTCATTGTATGTCTCCATCGGAGCTCTTGGGTGACCAGGTGCATTGTCAATGAGCAGTAACATTCGAAAGTAATCTTTTTTTTCCAGGCAGTAGGTCTCAACAGTGGACTTAAAATATTCAGTAAACCATGTTGTCAACAGACGTGCTGTCATCTAGGCTTTGTTGTTCCATTGATAGAGGACAGGCAGAGTGGAAGTAGCATAATTCTGAAGGGCCCTAGGATTTTCAGAATAGTAAGTGAACATTGGCTTCAACTTAAAGTCACCAGCTGCGTTAGCCCCTAACAAGAGGGTCAGCCTGTCCTTTGAAGCTTTGAAGCTAGGAGTTGACTTCTCCTCTAGCTATGAAAGTCCTGGATGACATCTTCTTCCAATAGAAGGCTACTTCATCTACACTGAAAATCTGTTGTTTAGTGTAGCCACCTTCATGAATTATCTGAGCTAGATCTTCTGGATAACTTGCTGCAGCTTCTACATCAGCACTTGCTGCTTCTCCTTGCGCTGTTATGTTATAGAGAGGGCTCCTTTCCTTCAACCTCCGCTAACTTCAGACTGAAATTCTGCAGCTTCCTCACCTCTCTCAGCCTTCATAGAACTGAAGAGAGTTAGGGTCATGCTCTGGATGAGGCTTTGGCTTAAGGGAATGTTGTGGCTGGCTTGATCTTCTATCCAGACCACTGCAACTTTCTCTGTATCAGCAATAAGGCTGTTTTGCTTTCTTATCATTTGTGTGTTCATTGAAGTAGCACTTTTAATTTCCTTCAAGAACTTTTCCTTTGCATTCACAACTTGGCTAAGTGTTTGGTGCAAGAGGCCTAGCTTTCAGCCTATCACAGCTTTCAACAAGCCTTGCTCACTAAGCTTAATCATTTCTTTTGATTTAAAGTGAGAGACCCCCAACTCTTCCTGTCACTTGAACATTTAGAGATCACTGTAGGGTTATTAATTGGACTACTTTAAATACTGTTGTTTGTCAGGGAATAAGGAAACCTGAGGAGGAGGGAGATGGGGGAACAGCCAGTCAGTGGAGCAGTCAGAACCTACACATTTGTCAAGTTCACCACCTCATATGGGTGCAATTTATGGAGCCCCCAAAACAATTACAAGAGTAACATCAAAAATCACTGATCACAGATCACCATAACAAATATAATCATAATGAAAAGTTTGAAATATTGTGAGAATTACCAAAATGTGATACAGAGACACAAAGGGAGCAAATGCTGTTGGAAAAATGGTGGCGATAAACTTGCTCGATGCAGGGGTGTCACAGCCTTCAATTCGTAAAAATCGCGATACCTGCAAAGCTCAAAAAACTGAAGAGCAATAATACGAGGTTTGTCTATACTGTATATTTAGAAAGCAGCATAATGTTCAAAATATGGAAGGTATCTATTAAATTTAAATGAATTTGCCTTAATTCAGCAAGTAATATAATAACTGTTTGTATTATTACTTGTCCACAAGGGTAAGCATTTAAAATGCATATTTGCTATGTTGCATGAAGCTTTGTGATAAACAATAAGAGAAACATTATGTAACTCTAGAATTCCACAGAAAATAATTTGAGATATACAATTTAGAAATTAAACAATTGCTGAAAACCTGGTCCATTGAGATTTCTCTGCTTTCCCATTTTAATCTTCTTTACTCTTGAGTAATAAATATATCATTATTATTTGTACTGTTTCATATAATTATAATAGGACTTTCCATTTTTTTAAGTAGCTTGGAATTATTTATATTTAAAAAATTGGGCACTTGCAATCAGAAACTCTAAAACTCAGTTTTGCTACCCAAGGGCTTTTGCTCACTGCACAACCTCCTCTTTAACCCAACTACCAAGTTTCTTCCAAAACTTTAAAAAATAAAATTATCACATTACTATGTTGTACACCTGGAACTAATCTAATATTGTAAGTCAACTATAATTTTTAAAAATGTCCCCAGTGTTAACCAAATTAATTTTATGACAGATGCCATTTAGAAAATAACATATGTTAAAGAATCTGGGGTAATTTTTGTCTCGTTTGGATCTTGAGATAAGGAAGCTTGTTGTTCACAGTACCTCCATGTTATAGGCTGAATATCTGTGTCCTCCTCAGATTCTTACATTGAAGCCCTCATCCCCCACCATGATGGTGTTTGGAGATGGGGCCTTTGGGAGGTAATTAGGGTTAGATCAGGTCATGGAGCCCCCACGATGGAATTAGTTTCCTTGGAAGGGGATGAGGAGGTCAGGGCTCTCTCACTCCACCATGTGAGGAAACAGGTAGAAGGCAGTTGTCTGTGAATCAGGAGTGGGGCCCAGGCAAGAACCCAGTCATGCCGGCACCTCCCAGCCTTCAGAACTGTGAGAAATAAATGTTTGTTGTTTAGGCCACCCAAGCTGCGGCATTCTGTTATCACAGCCTGAATAGACTAAGACACCTCATCTCTCTCCGGCTATGTCTGCTGGCAGGTGCCAGAGAATAGCTGGCTTTTATGTTAGCTCTATTTTCCAAATATAACTTTCTCTTTCAAAAACTACATAAACAACAAACCTGTCTTTTGATCTCCTTTCCCCTCCTCGCTTCAGAAAAGAAAAGCATTGAGAAACTGTTTCTTAAGAATTTCTATTTTGAGACAGAGCTACCTTAGCTGATGTTTAGTGGATTAATTTCACTCTGAGCTCAATTTCAGTCAATTGAAATAATATACGTATACTGCCTGCAAATCAGACCTCTCAGGACTGTATTTTCCAGTGTACTATTTGGTCATGTCATATCTATCACACATTTTCAATATTAGAGGTCAGAACACATTCAGTGATTCAGCAAATACAATATGCCAAGCACTGTTCTAGGGATTGGAAATAACACAAGATAATAGCCTTGAAGAAAGATGAATATTCCCTCAAGAATATACTTCTCAAGGATCACATATTCCAAGATAAGTGGATAAGATGGAAAAGAAAGAATATAGACATATAAAAATAGCAATTTTAGATTGTGATAAGGGTTAAACAGTAAATGAGTCATAATGGAAGAAGCAAGGGAAGCCTTTCTAAAGCAGATGACATTTAAGTCATGCGTGATACGAAGGAGCAAGACATACAAAGAACTGGAGGAACCAGGGTGAAGACTCTGAAACTTTGGTGTACTGGAAAAATAGGAGCATGATGAATAAGCAAAGGAAAGAATGGCATGAAATGAAAGACGTAAGCAAGGGACTGATTGTAGAGGGCCTGTAGAGAGTAGGGCATGCGATAAACAGGGAAGAGATAGGATCTGATTTACATATTATTTTTTAATAACAAAGAAAATTTCCCTGGAGCCTCGGCAGCAGACATTCCTTTCAATTCATTGGCCAGAATTGTATCACATGCCCTTTTTTAAATTGAAGTATAGTTGATTTACAATACTGTGTTAGTTTCAGGTATACAGCAAATTGATTCAGTTATATATATAACTGATATATATGTATGTATATTTCAGATTCTTTTCCATTATAGTTTACTATAAGATATTGAATATAGTTCCCTGTGCTATATAGTAAATCCTTGTTGCTTATCTATTTTATGTGTAGTAGTTTGTATCTGTTAATCCCATACTCCTATTTATCCACCCCCCCCTTTCCCCTTTGGTAACCATAAGTGTTTTCTGTCTTGTGAGTTTGTTTCTGTTTTGTAAATAAGTTCATTTGTATTATTTTTTAGATTCCACATATGAGTGATATGGTATGATGTCTTTCTCTGTTTGACTTACTTCACTTAGCATGAAAATTTCTAGGTCCATCCATGTTGCTGCAAATGTCAATATTTCATTTTTTAAGGCTGAGTAATATTCCATTGCATATATATATATATATATATATATATATATATATATATATATATATACACATACATACACACATACACACACCAGATCTTTATCCATTCATCTGTTGATGGACACTTAGGTTGCTTCCATGCCTTGATTATTGTAAATAGTGCTGCTATGAACATAGGGGTGCATGTACCTTTTCTGAATTAGAGTTTTCTTTTTTTCTGGATATATGCTCAGGAGTGGGATTGCTGCATCATATGGCAGCTCTATTTTTAGTTTTTTAAGGAACTGCCATACTGTTTTCCATAGTGGCTACACCAACTTACATTCCCACCAACAGTGAAGGAGGGTTCCCTTTTCTTCACACCCTCTCCAGCATTTATTATTTGTAGACTTTTTGATGATGGCCATCCTGACCATCCTGATCACTGTAGTTTTGATTTGCATTTCTGTAATAATTAGTGATTATTACTGAGCATCTTTTCATCTGCCTATTGGCCATTTATATGTCTTCTTTGGAGAAATGTCTATTTAGATCTTCTGCCCATTTTTTGATTGGTTTTTTTTTTTTTTGATATTGAGTTGTATGAGCTGTTTGTATATTTTGGAAATTAATCCCTTGTCATCACATCGTTTGCAAATATTTTCTCCTATTCTATAGGTTGTCTTTTGTTTATGGTTTCCTTTGCTGTGCAAAAGCTCATAAGTTTGGTTAGGTCCCATTTGTTTATTTTTGCTTTTATTTATTTTGCCTTGGGAGAGTGATCTAAGAAAATATTGTTAAGATTTATGTCAGAGAATGTTTTGCTGATGTTCTCTTCTAGGAATTTTATGGTGTCATGTCTTATATTTAAGTCTTTAAGCCATTTTGAGTTTATTTTTTTGTATAGTGTGAGAGAGTATTCTAATTTCATTGATTTACATGAAGCTGGCCAGCTTTCCCAACACCACATATGGAAGAGACTGTCTTTTCTCCATTGTATATTCCTCCTTCCTTTGTCAAAGATTAATTGTCTGTGGGTGTGTGGGTTTATTTCTGACTTCTCTATTCTGTTCCATTGATCTATATGTCTGTTTTTGCGGCAATACAACACTGTTTTGATTACTGTAGCTTTGTATTATTGTCTGAAGTCTGGGAGGATTAGTATTTTTTTTATTTTTAAACCAACAGCTGACAGGAATGGAGCTACCATGATTGCGCCATGACTAATCAAATTTCACCTGGATGTCTAATCACCTGGTAACCACATAAAATCGAGGTTTTGTTAGCAAGGAAGAAGGGAGAAATCCCTCTTGGGTAGGCTTCCGATGGAAAAAGTACCACAGAAAACCTATGTTAGCCAAGTGAAGCTGACAAGTAGTCAGTTGATTATACAAGTCTGGGAATTCAGGGAAACGTAATCAGATCGTTGGCAGATGAGGTCTTCCACAAACGGCTGATATTTAAGGTTACAGATTGGATGAGATCACCTGGAAAGACTGTTTATATATTTAGAAGACAGCCCAGTATTATGCTGTGGTATATCCCAATGTTTAGAGATCAGGTAAATGAGGAGAAACAAAGAAAGGACTGGCCAGACCTACTTGCAGGAGAGTATTTGTCTTAAAAGCCAAAAGAGAAAAGTTTTCCAAAAAAGGATTGGGCAGTTGGGTCAGATGTTGCTGAGAGAAAGGTGAGTACATTGAAAACAGGAGAAATGTACACAGGCTCTAGCAATAATGAGATTGTTGGTGCTCCTGACAAGAGCCGGTTCAGTGAATGATTAAGCAGAAGATTGACAGAGTATCCAAAGAATGAATGAAAGCTGGGGAAATATTCTGAGATTTGCTGTGAAAAGTACAGAAAAATATAGTGGAGAGAATCACGACATGGGAAGGTTTTGGTTATTATAATTTGAGCGATTATACAAATGTTTGTATGTTGCCTGGAATGATCCAGTGCAGAGAAAGACATTGATGGTGTTGAATAGAACAAAATATAAGAACAAAATCCTTGGAAAAGTGAGAGTGGTGGGATCTGAGTATGAGTGGAAGGATGGACCTCTGATACGAAAAGATATTTATTCCATTTCAAAAAGAGGGAATACAGAGAGAATATGGGCACAGAGACCGAGAGGTGTGTAGATTTAATAAGATGCAGGCATTCCTGTAACATGGCTTAGATTTTTTTCAATTAAGCATGAGTCTAAGTCATCGGCTAAGAATGAGGATGGAGAGAGTGTGGGAGGTTTGAGGCGAGAGGAAATATGAAACAGTTATTTCAAAGACCCCAAAGGGAACTTTATTAGGGAAAGATAGTGGGGCTCTTTGGAAGTAATGTGGGCCTATTTGAGGCTTGGGAATCACAGATTTAAAGCGCAACCAGCAGACAATTTTGATATAATCTCCAGTAGGTCCACACATAGAGAAGATGGCTAGTAGATTCATGTAGCATTGGGGTCTAGCCAGGCAGCTACAGGAAGAGTGGGGCCTGTACTTGAACTGAGCGTGTTTTCAGGTAGATTATTTTAATAATGGGTCATGAATCGTAAGCCGGGTATAAAGAGAAGCCAAGAGAGTAGTGAAGATTATGAAAAAGTGGCTGCATCAATGGACCAGAGGCTTCAATAAAAGTAAGAAATAATTGCAGTGAAGGCTCTAGAGTAAGGGAACTGAAAGACTAGGGGGTCGTGACCATCAGAACAAGTTCCCACTTTTAAGAGTTAAAGCGCTCGTACGTTATTACTTTGCATTTCCTGCAGCCTTTTCAAAAAGCTCAAAGTACCTGCTGTGCCCAGCTTGCTAGTAAAGGGTACAGTTACGTGTGGCTAAGAAGCAGCCATGTGATTAGGGAGTTGGTACTGTGCTAATTCAGCAATGACACGGTCAAATGGACCACATAACATTAGATCTGAACAATAGGGCAACATCACAGCATAAGGAAAAGAGCTTGGGTTTGAAGTCGGAGCAACCTGATTCAGACCCCAACTGTGACATGTAGAGGCTATATATCTTGGAGCATATTTCTTAACCACCCCGAGCCCTGGATTATCCTTTTAAACTGGGATATTGCTACCTCCCTCCAATGGGTTGTTATGCACATGAAGAAAGGTAATATATGTAAAGTGCCTGGAAAGAATAGGTTCTCAGTAAATATTAACTTCTGGAAAATAAGGCGCCATGTTCCTACTGCTGCATAGAAGTTTGGGATCCATTTCGGAAGCCTGTGCTCTGAGTGTAGGTGGTAAAAGGATGTGTCAACTAGAAGGGCAGGGAGAGGATTCTCCTTATAGCGTTATCATGAGTGAGGGTGAAACCTAGCTTGGTTATTGCATTATATATAATAGTTTTGATGATAGGGATGAAGGTCTAATTTTTGGCTAGTGACATTTAGAGATCAGAAATGAAATCACTGTACCTGGATTCATGTTTTTTAAATAAATGATGAACCCTGAACGAGGAGACAAGGTGGTGGTCTAAATGGTGTGTGGGGGCAGACTTAACCCAGCCCAGCAAGAGCTGGTCAGTTATTCCCAGACAGTCCGTGGCAATTAGAGTTCAGTGTTTGTAAATGGGTTTCAGAAACCATCCTAGCCTTTACCTCCCTCTCAGCTCTCTCTGATCTCTCACAGCCCTCTCCTGTTGCTCTGATTTCTTGTCATTTGATAGTTCTATCTTCCCCGATTCATCTTGGTTTATAGCATCTAATCTCCCTTTTAAATGGTCTTCTGCTTTCCTGTTGATGGACTGCCAGTGCCCGACTTGGCCCTGGGATCTCTTTTTCTTACCTTGTGATTTTCTCAAAGCTCCTTCGAGGAACAGCTGGGTTGGGACTGATGGTGTCTGCTACTGTGTATTAACCCAAATACTCCCTGGCTTTGATTATTACAAGAGGAAAAAGTAGACTGAACATATGCAGCAAGGAAGCATCAACCATATGTCAGGGAGAGATCACCACTAACTGAACAGGTAGCCAAAACAAAATTCCAATAGTAGCGAGTTGCAAAAACTTTCAAATATAATGTCCTGGTGGCCTTAGAAAATCCCTATAAAGTAGGTGGGATCTACTGGGGCTCAGAAAGTTTAAGTGCAACCCAGCTTTTCTCTAGAAACTTTGCTTTCAGAGTAAGTATTTACATTTGGTCTTTAAACTTTATAATTCATTAATGTGAAAACTCCATAGCTTGTATATATTACATACGAGAGATGGTTGATATACCTTGTCTAAAACCCATCAACTCAAAAAAAGCAGAAAAAAGGGGCATATTTTAAAAATGCCTTATCTAGTATTCTTGAATGAGAATAATTTGGATTTTCTTCCAGTAACTTCTCAAGTATGACAGTGTCATTTTTTAAGATGGTAGAATAGGGTATTGATGCCTTTATATCTAATAGATTGTTTGGCCATTCCATAATGTTGTGTTCCAAAAATAATATACATTTTTCTTACGGAATTTTTACAATCCAGCACAAACCATTTTTGGAAGTAGTTACAATATAAGTAAAAATATATACATACATATATGTGGTTAAATCTGTGACGGAGGGACTGTGTCCATCTTGGCCACTCTTTTATCCCTAGCAGGTTGCCTAGTTCCCAGCATTCATCAGTTAAATGGATGAATAAATAAATTAGTCTTATGATCTACTGAGTTCCTAGTATTATATACCCAAAATGCATTATTACTATTTTAAAATGAATTTATTTCATTTAAAATCTTGAAACTGGATCGACTGCCTCCAGTTGACCAAAATGGTTCCTCTTGACTGAGAGTTTAGTAAAAACATCCAATTTCATAGCAACTGTCAAATAATTTTGAAAATTAGTAAAAGTAGAAGTTTTAGGACAAATTAGAGGATGTTTCTACATTTTCTTTCTTTTTTTATTTTTGCCTGTTCTGTTACTATGTTACTATTATTATTACCAGAGGATTATTTAGTTATTCAAGATAGAGAATGTAGTTTTAAAAATATAGTGCTGGGCTTCCCTGGTGGCGCAGTGGTTGAGAGTCCACCTGCCGATGCAGCGGACACGGGTTCGTGCCCTGGTCCGCGAAGATCCCACATGCCACGGAGCGGCTGGGCCCGTGAGCCATGGCCGCTGAGCCTGCGCGTCCGGAGCCTGTGCTCCGCAACGGAAGAGGCCACAACAGTGAGAGGCCCACGTACCGCAAAAAAAAAAAAAAAATATATATATATATATATATATATATATATATATATATGGTGCTATTTTTATTATAAAAGTAATGTGTATATATTGGAGAAAACTTGGGGAACACGGATAAGCCAAAAGAAGAATCACCTAAAAGTCCACTTCTGTGAGATATCTCTGTTTATGCTTCCATACATCTTTCCTGTTTTTATTCTATAGCATATTTATTTCTACAATCCTGGGATCATATCATATATCTCTTAAACATTCTTCTGCACTTCACAATAGACTGTATTATGTTTTGCTCAAAAACAGCCTTTTAATTCATGCCATTTTCATTACCTTACAAATTTCATTAACACATTTATGAAGAAATATTGTTCTTTCATATCAGTGGTGATGACAAATATGACCATTTTCTGGTGTCAGGTGTTAATAGTGTAGCAAGGCAATGAGGTAAGCCAGTTAATTGTCTGATGGGAAAAATCCAGCATTCATTTCCCATTTAGTGTGATGGGTCTGGACTCTGGAAATGCCAGAGCTGCCTGCTCTTGCTGGCTGTTGAAAATAGCTTCCCCTAGTTTTTCTCCTGTTATACTCAGACCTGGAAATCTGGCACACAGAGTCCTCGTAACAATTCAGGCAGCCAGCTTTTCTTAGCTACACATCAGTGAAAAGACAGGATGGCTGTCCTGAAGTGCCTGCTTGGGGTGATGACTTGGAACACCCAGCATGAGGTGGGATGTGCTCCTACCTCACCCAGAGCGGCAGTCACCTTAAAAGGAAGTCAGCCCATGAGTTTACTGCTCTCATGCTTTGGCAAGGCTCTCACAAGTTTTATAGGTTTTATGAGATCTTATCTGCTTGATAACTCAGGTTAATCATACAGAAAATTTATTTCAAAATATTTTACCTTATACGAATTAGCCTGTAAACAAAGGACTTTTGACGAGTATTTTCCTAAGTAAACTCTTTCCACGTTACATATTAGGTTAACGAGTGCAGCGGTCATTGTAACGATATATGTGTGTGCCATGGTGGTTATTCTTTATCTTCCTATAATACGTGCTGCATTTACTGATTTCTCATTTCATTTAATAAATATGTACCAGGCACTGTGCTAAGTGCTGGGGAATCTTAGAAGGAACTCAGCAACCTCTCTCAAGGACCTCATATTCTAGAGCTGTACTGTCCAGTATTGTAGGCATTACCCACATGTAGCGATTTAAATTTAAATTTTTAATTAATTACAATTAAAGCAAATTGAAACTTCAGCTTCTCAGTCACACTAACCACACTTCGAGTACTTAATGGCCACATGTAGCTAGTGGCAACCATATTGGGCAGCAGAGATATACAAATTTCTATCATTGTATATAGTTCCATTGGCCAATGCTAGTGGAGACACTAAGAGAATATCAAAGCTGTTAATAAATTATGTTTCTGAACCTATCACATTGGATCCATCCTTCAAAACATTTTGATGACTCTCCCTATTGCTGGCTTTGTAATTATAGAAACAATTCTGTAAGGAAGCTTCAAGGGAGATTTAGGAAGAGGGTGTTGACGAGTATATACTCATTGTTAAGGCAATTGATCGTCAAACTTTTTATAATTGTACACTACTATTTTCAAGCAAAACATTTTTGTACACAAACTGTACACAAAATATCAAAGCACAGTATATACTTAGGGCTCATTCATGATAGTTGATATAATTCACCTTTCAAATAACTTACTGATGATTTCGAATTTCAGGGGCTAACTTCTTGTTATATATAAGTAATCATCATTGTTGTCATTGCGCAATGAAGCTGAAAAAGAGCTTTTTGTTCTATGAGGTGGAAGGAGTGTCTGTCCTGCACTTTTCACGTTCACTTGCATTTGCGTATCATCTTCTATCTACCATTTGTTTGCAGGCTTCTTTTTAAGCTACGTGTCCGTTCTGTGAGGGTAAGCTTAGTTCATGCTAAACAATGTGATTTGGAACTTCAGTTAAGTAGGCACCTCTCAGGTGCACCATTTTTCAGTACGCCTTCACGGAAGAACCAGTTTGTGCACTGCAGTCAGCCATGAACTCCCACTCCCCTCCGGCTGTCTCACACTTGACTGCCCTGATGTGGACTAAGTGAGATATGATTGTCAAATTTAGTAAATATTAGGAACGCTTACTCCCTTTCTTTTTTTGCTCATACTAGCCCTAACATCTTTTTCCTTCACCTGAATGGATCATCTCATCTCATGGGGTGGAGAACCCTGCTTTGGACGCCACTCACGTGGACGCTGGTGGCATGTTATCAATCCTGTCGTGTGATTTACGAGTGATATTCTTTGGGCATCAGCCTTATCTAAAATTATCTTTACGTTTAACTTAATTTACCCCCTCAAAAATGTACAGCAGCTTAATAAAAGTCTACATGGTACCAAAAGATATTTAAACACACAAAATAGCATGTCTGGGATCCTGTATACTTGGGCTACAAATTTGGTTTTTAGCTTCCTGGCGGCCAGTGTAAAGAAGGAAGTATGAACCCCAGTAGGATGATCTCCATTTTACATAAGGGCAAATGTAGGCTTAGGAAATTTGAAACCATTTGTCCAAGTTTTTCTAGCTAGTTAGTGGCAGACCAGTATGTGAATGCAGTTCTATCTAATCTCAAAGCTATTTCTTTTGAAATAAGGGTAGTTATAAAAAAAAATCTAGTTTCTAAGTGGGGCTAATACTACTTACCACGTAAATTCTTATAAGGATTAAATTAGGAGGTATATTAGTTTCTGAGGGCTGCTGTCAAAAGGTACCACAAACTAGGTGGCTTCAAATAACTGTTCACAGTCCTACAGTCTGAAGGCTAGCTCAAAAATCAAGGTGTCTGCTGAGTTGGTTCCTTCTGAAGGTTCTGAGGGACAGTCTGTTTCCTCCATGACTCTCTTGGCTTCTGGTGACAGCCAGCAATCCTTGGTGTTTTTGGCATATAGATGCATCCCTCTATAATCTCTGCCTGTGTCTATACATTGGGATCTTCCTGTGTCTCTGTGTCTTTTCTCCTCTTCTTATGCAAACACCAGTCATATTGGATTAATGGCCCACCCTACTCCAGTACCTAATGACATCTGCAACAACCCTATTTCCTAATATGGTCACATTCTGAGGTACTGGGATTAGGACTTCAGCAAATCTTTTCGGAGATCACAATTCAACCCATCACAGATGGTGTATGTATTGACAAAATCCTTCCACCACGGCTGGCGCATGGTAGGTGTTCAGTATATATGAGTTTCCTTTGCCTGCCACTAGATTGAACTACTGAAGAGCTATAACTTTGTCTAATTCCTCTTTGTGGTCTCAATACTTTGCACACGTATACACACAGCAGATGTTTATTAATGTTTTTGACACATGGTGAACCCAAAACTAGGAGACAAGGTGGTGGTCTAGCTGGTGTGTGGTGGCAGACCTATCCCAGCTCAGCAAGAGCAGGTCAGTTATTCCCAGAGAGTCTGTGGCAATTAGAGTTCAGTGTTTGTAAATAGGCTCAGAAACCATCCTAGCCTTTACCTGCCTCTCAGCTCCCTCTGATCTCTCATTTGCCCCTAATTTGTCATTTGATCGTTCTATCTTCCCCAATTCATCTTGGTTTATAGGATCTAGTCTACCTTTTTTTTTTTTTTTTTTGCGGTACGCGGGCCTCTCACTGTTGTGGCCTCTCCCGTTGCGGAGCACAGGCTCCGGACGCACAGGCTCAGCGGCCATGGCTCACAGGCCCAGCCGCTCCGTGGCATGTGGGATCTTCCCGGACCGGGGCACGAACCCGTGTCCCCTGCGTCGGCAGGCAGACTCCCAACCACTGCGCCACCAGGGAAGCCCTAGTCTACTTTTAAATGGTCTTCTGCTTTCCTGTTGATGGACTGCCAGTACCCAACCTGGCCCCGGGATTTCGTTGTTTTTTTTTTTGTAACTTGCGATTTTATAGAAGCCCCTTAGAGAGACACCTGTGTTAAGACTGATGGTGTCAGCTACCCATGTGTGTTAACCCAAAGGTCTGGTTTTTCAATACTCCCTGGCTTTGATTATTATAGAAGGAAAAAGTAGACTAAAAATATGCAGCAAGAAAACACATTTCAGAGAAATATCACCATAAGCAAATCCTCTGAGTTGTTATACTATAAAACACTGTATACTGTAATACAGACTGATGTGAGTGAAAAGTTAGAATTAAAATATAGTCTATATTCAACTCTACCACTTTCATTATTTTCAGTTATAAATAAGCACCAAAGCTAGGTTAAACTAGTAGATAATATCTTATAATGAATAGATAAATATTGTCTGTAATTAGCAAAACTAGCAATCCACTGGCTATATTTATATATAAATGGCGAATACTTGTAGGTGATTATAGTATGTGGGTAAACTTTCTCATTATAATTTTCATACACCACACTTGCCTAAGACATTTTTTTTCTATCAGTGGAACTAATTAAATCCTTAGTCTCTGAGACTCCAGATGACAAGAATTACTGAATTACTCATTTTCACTTAAAAGAAATGTGACAATACAAAATTCAGTTGGAAAAGGATACTCTATATATACAAAAACACCAACTAATTAGAATAATGGTTTTCCAACATAAGTCTGTTTACTTATGCATTATATTATCATGAGTTGGATAAAGTGATTTTTAAATTCTTTAAAAGTCCCTTCATAAGTGTGTATTTTCCGTGGAAACAAGTATCTCATAAACTAGGTTCTTATCCTAATTTGGTCACAAGTTTGCAGGGAGAAACAGACCTTGGCAAGTCACTTGGTCTCTCATGGGCCTCTCTTTGCATGCTTGTCTAATAAGGGCATTGGAATATATTATTTTTTTAGGTCTCTGCCAGCTCTACAATTCTCAGATTCTGTGAATAGAGAAATAGTTTTGAACTATACTATTCATCTTTTTACAGACAGTTATTTTTAAACTATACGATGCTTACACTTTTATTGGCCAAGAAATCAAGTATTCATTCAAAAATAAAAGACAATCCAAACCACAAATCGACCTCTACAAATAATAATTATAACAGACAAGCACGCTGGGCATAGACCCATGATAAGGTTTCTACATGGTACCTGTATAAATCACACACTGATTTCTTAACTAAATGAGGTCCTTCAGGTTAAGCTGTGATTTTCAATGTTATGAGAGCAAAGGGCATGTTCAGTGAATTTCCATGGTTGATTCTGCACAAGTAGTCATTTTGCATATACAGCAAGCTGAGTCTATTTAAAGATAAAAATCCATTCACCAAAGTCACCTTCCCAAATTTTAGCGAATGTGTTGTTTCAGCAATGCCTACAGTGTACTAGATTGATTAGATTTTTTTAAAAAAAGACACTTTGAAATTGCACTTAATTTTGAACTAAATGCAAATTTTCTAGGCAGTGTACGAGACTGAGCACACCCTTTCTGTGTTGATTGCATCAGGTGTCTTAGACAAAGCAGCAAATGGGGTCATTAGCTCCTAAAGGAGCAATTAGGTAAAAGTGCTGTAATTTACCAAATGTATAATGTATGATGCTTCTGGAAAGGTTTCAGTCTATGCAAAATGGGTCAAAATAATAACAGATGTTTCTTAAAGGGACACTAGCACAATTCGCTTTCTTCCTTCCTTTGTTTTTTCCTTCTTTCTCTCTTTCTTTCCTTCTGTCTTTCTTGTTCATATATATCTAAAGTTCATTTCCTATAGGATATTATATTGGCCAATTTAGAGATTATATCCTGCTTCAAAAATACAATTTTTTAGTGCTGATGAAAATGTAAGATTACATAATTTTCAAATTTTATGACCTGAATTCCTTGTATCTTCTTTTATTCTCCAAGGCAGCCTGTTCAATACAATACTTCTAATGTATTTAACGCTTTATACATGCAAAAACACTCCTATCATCTGATTCGCATGGATGACACTTCAAAGTTACTCGTAATCCCACCAAGCCAGAAGGACAGCATTCCAGACTCTGGAAATTTCCTTCTAGAGGGACTTAAAAGTCTGTGCAAGCCATTAAGAATTAAGGAGATGACATGTAGTGAGAAAATTGGTGGTGAAAACACACCACTCATTTTAGTATATTGGTTTTGAAAAGAAGAAAATCATCAGAAATTAAGAAAAAAATATAGGTAGAATTTATTTTCAAGAACCCATCAAAGGCAGAAGAGAAAGTACCTGGGGAGAGGGAGATAGCATGCTTTATAATGGGGGATGGGAGCAGATGTGTGAGGGAGCCCACTGTGGGTGGGAGAGCTGGGGCAATAGGTCAGCACAAGAGGCTTGACAGCCTTGGAGATGCTCTTCCCTTCCTTTGGGAGAAACTAGGAAAAGGGAGGAAAGAAGGGATAAGAAACTGCTATGTGTTGAGCTGGACACCCTGCAAGTTCTGTTACAGAAATTTCATCATTTGGTCATTAAAAGGTCCCAATGATACATGGTAGTCCTCATTTTACAGATGCCTTCAACAGATTATCTATTTATTTTATGCCTAGATAAGTAATTTATCTAGTTATATGCCATTCTGCTAACAAGTGACACATACAGACTTTTAGGCCCCAAACCCATATTCATCCCCCCTTTTCACCACACTGCATCCCAGAGAAAAAGGCTGAGGAGTCAGTGTATATAATACTGTGTGATATCGCTTACATATGGAATCTAAAAATAATACAAATAAATGTATGTGCAAAACAGAAACAGTCTCAGAGATGTAGAAAGCAAACTAAATGCTTACCAAATGGGAGAGGGAAGTGGGGAGGGGCAAATTAGGGGTAGGGGATTAAGAAACACTAACTATTATATATAAGATAGACAAGCAATGAGGATATAGCACAGGGAATTACAGCTGTTATCTTGTAATAACTTTTAATGGAGTATGAGCTGTAAAAATACTGAATCACTATGCTGTATATCTGAAATTAATATAATATTGTAAAAAACTATACTTCTATTTTTTTTATTTTAATTAAAAAAAAAAAGAAATGGAGGATGAGATTGACAGTGGCTTACTTTTATTCCAGCGTTAAGAGGACATGGAGTTGGAGGTTTAAGGAGAATATAGAAATTTTCATCTGTGATACACAAATTAGTCTCTAATGTAGCTTTTCTTTAATCTGCTCTTACTGACTAACTGTGACTGAATAAAACTTCAGAAATCAAGCCCTATTGATTTAAATATACTTTGCCTTTCTGTCTGCTTAACTGTCTATCAGTAATGTTCTTGACACTGTTTCTCTGTCTCTCTATCTCTGTCAGTAGTTAGGAATGCGCCAGAAAACTATATAAAGGAACTCTCTGTTGATATTTTTCATAAACCCATTTTAAAGCCATTTACTATCACCCAATTTGTTTGTCTTAGCTCAGTTCATTTTCATTGAGTTTCTTAGAGAGAGCACAACTTACAAGGCACACCATAATTGGGCAAATCTTGGCAACAAACATTTACTGAACACAATAAATCGATGCAGCTTCGCCAGATTCACCTGGTTATGTGAAGATGATGGAATAAACCAGGATGCTGACTGGTAAAGTAAAAGAATCACTAAGAACAATAATGACTTGAAAGGACCTTCTGTCCCTCCAGGACATAACTAGTTACAGGAGAGGAAGTAGGAGCATCAGGACCACGGGGCCAGCCTGCTTGGAGAGGACTGGCAAGTACTACAGCCAGCTCGGGGCAGCATGAGGGCTGGACAATGTGTCAGATAACAGCTCTAACAGGCAGAAAAGAAGGGCGTGTGCTCTTACCCTGCACACAGATGCATGAATGTATGCTGGGACCTCAGTGGCAAATGCCAGCAGACAAGAAGAGGAAACAAGAACTACAATCCTGAAAACTGACCCAGCTATGGCTCTGACCTCCCAGAAAACAGCCAATAGCCCGAATATGCAGTCAAAAGTGAGTGTGGCCACATCAAGGTCTAGTCCAGCCTAGGTAGGTACCCACAGGAGCACCAGAACAATGCAAAGCAGGACTCCGGGAAGTGGGACCCATGCATTCATAGTGGAGCCATGTGATCAGTCTGTTGAAAGACTGGAGACAATGCAACAGGGCTGAGTAAAAGTGAGCCAGGGGCTTCCCTGGTGGCGCAGTGGTTGACTGCCCGCCTGCCGATGCAGGGGACATGAGTTCGTGCCCCGGTCCGGGAAGATCCCACATGCCGCGGAGCGGCTGGGCCCATGAGCCATGGCCGCTGAGCCTGCACGTCCGGAGCCTGTACTCCACAATGGGAGAGGCCACAACAGTGAGAGGCCCACGTACCGCAAAAAAAAAAAAAAAATTAAAAAAAAAAAAAAGTGAGGCAGGGTGGTGTGTCCCAGCTAGCCAGCCGAGCTGAGGGTAAGGAGGGACATCAGGCACTTCCATGTTCAATGGAAGTCCAAGGCATAAACGCAGACATACAGAAGGGCCTCGTATGGCACAGGTCACATAGTGATTACCCCCAGATTTCTGGATCTCTTGTCTACATCTGCAAGACTAACTCCAGACCTCATCTGCTGCGTACAGAGGCAAATAGCTTCTGCCCGATTTCATGCTTCCTGTTAGGCGTGGGTCAGCAAGGACAAGAGCCTACGAGAAGATCCTAACCAGGACAGGGACACCCACAGAGTTACTGGGATCCGGGAGTGTGAAAACTTCCTCAGCTCAGCGGCCTACACAGATGTGGGAGAGGTCATGCCAGGTCAGTGACCATGGCATCTGGGGCTGAGATCATTTTTCAAGGTGACCCTTCAAAGCCTGGGGTCATGAAACCGAATGAGGGTGGAACATGGGAGATGCCAGTTCACTGCCCAGGCAGTGGCCCCTGAAGAATGTGCTAAGCAGGATTTTCCTGTCTTCCTCATTCCATCCCTTGCTTGGGTCTTGCTGAGTGCTGGTTAGTCCACCTCTGCCTGATGGTTGCTTTACAGAGTTCTGGAAGTTACTTTAAAACATTTTAGCTTATATATATTTTTATCCCCACCAAAAGTTTTTTTGGTAAGCGATAAACATTAAATATTTTTAAATTAAATGTTTTCTGAGTGCCCACTGTGTACAGATCATTCACCATCAATGAAAAGAAAGAGCTTGACCTGCTCACTTCCATACATTTTCAATCAATCATATTTGAACGTCTATATCATCCCTCTCTCGCCCATTATTTCCCTCCTCCCCACATGATACAGGTTCCAGAGGAGTTTTGAAAAATTAACCATTTCGAATAGCCTGAAATTGAAAATAAAATAAAAAACAGCCTGGACAGGTGTGGGGCATTACCAGAGCAAATTCCTACTTCCAGAAATCTCTTTACTTTTTTTGCCAATCAGCCCAAAACTGCCTACATTTGGAGAGAAACCCAGGCTACTCTGTAAGCAATTTCTGGGGAACCTCCCTATTTTCCGGCAATCTCTCTCAACGGGAGATTGCCCAACTTGATTCCAGAGTCTTTCAGGAATCGAAGGGCAAGCGTGTTGAGGGTGTATTTCAAATCCTTCCTTGGAATGGGAGAAGCTGCTGATACCACAGGCATAAGAATGTTTTCTCCCCAGCTTTTCTTCTTCACCCCATCACCCCACCACCAGCCTTCACCACACACACACACACACACACACACACACACACACACACACACAGCTTGCGAGAGAGCAGATTTTATTCAAATGTAAGGCCAAAGTGACTCTGCCACTTATATCTAATCAAATAGACTTAAAGGCAGGCATGTAAGAAAACAACTTAAGAAATGATGCAGTATGTCATGATGACCTGACCAAAATAATATAAACTGGTGAAGTACTGAAGACGGACAAGTATTTCAAAAGTCAACCTAGAGCCTTGCTCTTCTGAGGACTAAATGGCAGCTAAAGGAAACAGCTGAGCCTTGGTCTGGATTGTGGAAGTGAATAAATAAAAAAGAAAGGCAGAAGAGCCCATATCCAGGCATGGCTGGAAATTAAGGAAAACAAAGAAAACTTGAAGGAGGCAGATCAATGCTGTAAACTTGAAGCAAGCCCAGGGCAATGCTGAGATGGTGTAAATTACAGCTTACACAATCTCCACAGTCTGTACATTTCAAAATAAGTTAATTAATGTAGAAGGAAAAGGAGAATGTGTTAATTCTACAATATAATAAAATCAGTTTCCAAATCTGAAAAAAAATGATAGTCAGGCTCATTAGCTTATTAACATTTTGACTTCAATGTTTCAGAATTTAGAATGTGAATAGAAATAATCTTTCAGAGGGAAAATGTCATAATATCCCCTGTGCACATGTGGGTTCTGCCACTAATTAACCAACTGGCAGGATCTTCCAAAGGACTGCCACTGCCCGCCTCGGTACAGGCCGTACTGTCAGAAGAAATGGGCTGAAACACCATGTTCCACCACCCAGAACTCGTGCTAATGGTTCTCCTATTGCAATGTTCTCTGAATTGGAAAGGACCACAATGCCTCTGTGTGAAGAGAATTAACGGGGGTACGTGGAGGATTGCGAGTGGAAAAGAGAGGTCTGGGCACAGGGCTCAGAGCCCGACAAGCTCCTATGTGAATAGTTTTTCCCTAAGGTTTCATCAGAAATGCTGTAGGTCTCAACTCTGTCAACTATTCAGCTTGATGAGGTTCTTCCTCAAAGGCACCTGACACAATACAGTCGTGTTCCAATCCGGGATAGCAAGATTAACTCAAGGACAATAGGACATGACCCTGATGGTCTGAAGATTAACAAGTACTTGAAACAAAACAAAACAAACAAAAAACCCAAACAAACAAACAAAAAACTTTAGAGGAGGAAGGGAACAGCTTGTAACCCTTAGAAATGTATCTGCGCAAGTTTCTAGAATCAGGATTTCCCAAGAGTTCGGTGTGAACACCCTGTTTTGCTCAACCCTGGCTATTGTTGTAAAACAAACATTTCTATTTGGCTGTATACAGAATTTATAAAGCACCTTAGAATTATTTGCAGAATATGATCTTCAATCCAGGTAAAGAAAGCAAACAATTATAATCCATGCCCAACGTTGATCATGAAAAAAAGCAGATTAAGTGCGCTTACCGCAATCGCTGCAGTTGTTTTATGGCCGCAAAAAAATATAACACCTACGTGTTGTCCAGCAAAGTCGCCAAGTCAGTGCAAAGTTCTTTATGAGACAATAAAGAATAAATACAGTCAGAAAAGAACACAGGAATTGACACAGTGGGTGGTCCAGTGTTCCTGCAGCTCTGTCATCTATTGCCAGCATAACCTCAGCAGGGAAGGGAGGGCTTGGTTTTCCTTCCTAACTGTATGCCGTTCCCAATTCTCTTCATCCCACAGTGCAACCTCTGTTTTATAGGCTCCTTAGAAGAATGCACACTCCAAATCTTTCAGGTTTTCTTAGTTGCTAGGAATGGATCTGCCATTCATAAAACTGTTCAAATTCTTTCAAAATTCACTTATATCTTCTTCCATTACTACCTCCCAAAGTCGTGAGTTCCACAAAAGAACTTTCTATGTAAAATGGTAAGCTAGACAGTGAAAAGTTGAACCTTCTTTTTTCTGTAAGAAACTACATGAAAATATCCCAAAGGCATTTTTTAGAGCAATAAAGCATACTTGGAAAACTTTAAGGAATTTACTCAAGAGAGGGACAAAATATAGAGTCCTAAAAGAATTGGAGGTCTCAAATTGGGGGATTCCATTAGCAGTATTAGGGCCTTGAATATTTTAAGCTCTAGATCTGAGTCCATGTCTCACTTTTCCCAGCAATGATCTGAGTACCTGACACATAGAGGGTCCTATTCAATCTATATTCATTTAAAGAAAATGGCTGATGTACTGGTATATGCATATGTAATCTACATCTATCAGGCCTAGTTATAGGTAAATTCAAATATTATGGTTTTCTTGAAGCTTTTAGTTTTTCAGGATTTCCCTCTTCTTTCAAAAATCTTCCTAATACTTAATATGCTTTATATTTCTTCATAGCTGCTATTACTATCTGATATTATTTATGGGTTTAACCTGTTTGGTTTTGGCCTGTTTCCACCACAAGAATGTGAGTCCAGGTAGTAATTTTGTCCATTTATTCAAACACTGTGTCAGGTACTGAAATAGTACCTGGTATGTAGTATGCACTCAATAAGTACTTGTTGATTGGTGAGGGAATGGATTTTCATCCACATGTTATTACTGACCCAGTATTTCCCACCAGGGAGAGGGCAACAAGGCCAAGTGAAGGGACTCAGAGTCCAGTCAGGACAACCAAGAGATCACTGCCCAGCTACCAGCAGGTCACAGATGGCATACTATGTGCTTTGAGCCTAGCTCCCTTATTTAGTGCCCAAATTTGTTTTGCAGTATAGTTCTTATTACTGTACCTGTATTCCAACCATTCGAGAGCATAAAGGCATTGATTTTTTATTTTAAAATAAAAATAATACTAATAAAATGTTCTATTTCCTTCTGCTCAATAATCAGGCAGACCAGAGAAACTCTAGTCTTCAACTGACAACCTGTTGGCATAGTAACAATAACAAGCTTGATTTCTTAGGGAAGGTGAAAAACTATTTTCGGTTCTTCTAATTAGGGAACAGTCTCTTGTTTTTAATGTTTCCATTTATTTGGGTGCGGAGAAAAAAAAGACTATCTCATCCTTTAAAAACTTAGTGGCCAATCATTATGATTGTTTTGATGTTTAATTTTCCCACAAAGACTTTTTTAGAGAAGGTAATTTTTCTCAGCAAGTGGAAGATATAGCATCACCTTCATTCTATGTGATCAGCTTTATTTCCATTTTACAGATGAATAAAGAGAAGTATCACATTATGGGTGATCTATCTCGGCTCAAAATGAAAATGACTGACTCAGATGATTAGAATTGTAATCAAAGTAGATCCAATTAGAATCCAAAGATGATTTTAAAGTTCTGCAAACTCTTCTCCTTTTACATTTGGTTTGGTTTTCCATTGACTCTATAAATAAGGAGATTCAACACAGACACCTATTAGTGAGATGAATGACAAATGGAGAGTTGTAAGTGATTATGGATAGGGTGAGCATTCATCGATGTTTGGGGCAAATTGGGTTATTTTAGACTAAATGCTGCTTTGGGAAATTATGTATAAAGCTTTTGCAAGGGGGCACTTTCTGGAACATATTTTGTACTCTAAAAGGCAGGCAGATTCTAATAATCAGTGATTTTTTTTCCAATATATGTATGATGTAGTACACAGCACAAAATAATACTAAAATTGCTTTTTTAATGAATGACCTTGAATAACATTGACTTTTATTATCACAATCTAATATTTATGATTTTCTTTTTTCAGGTTCAGTCTGCCTTTCCTGATATATTTTACACTTTTTGAGGGTATTGATCATGCCTTCTTCTTTATTTGTATGCCATAGTCAAGAAATGCTTATTAATTTATCACTTTCTCTAATAGAGAAAATGAAAGTAATCAAAATGTTTCATTTTTCTTGAAGAAGAATGTTTACTGAAAGACTATTAGTTCTACTCTAAAAATAATGCACATTCATTTTAGAGAAATGGGAAATAATACAAAATAAAATTAAAATTTGCTATTTTTCCAACCTGGAAATAACTTACACTAATAACATTTAATTTACTTAATTTTTCTTGGTGTATGTAAAATATGCCCTTTAAAAGAAATCGAAACCACGATTGCCATCTTGCTTTGTATCCAGCTCCATTCATTTGATAAAAGATAAACATTTTCCATTTAGCACAATATAAAAGCAAGGAATGAAAATAGAACACCTTATATTTTAAATTAGCATGAATCACAAACGTGCAATGTTCCTTCTGAAATGTATTTTTAAAACCATTCAGCTATTATTAAATTCTAATGCAATAAATAGAATTGCCTGAAGCCCTGCTCTTAAGTACAAACAAAAAAAAGGATGATCTTCAGGTCTTGGTGTGCATTTCTAGGTTCTATCCCCCTATTCTTCCCACTTCAGTTGCAGCTTGTCCTCTGTCAAGGAGGCCCAAGCATGAGGAAGTGGCATTGAGCAGCTCAACCCTTCCCATCATTTCCTTTCATCAATCCATATGTGCAGCTACCTGCTGTATCCCCAAATACAACGCTGCTTCTCAGCTTCTTTGAGCCCTTCTTTTCAACACATCACAGGACAAAGCCCTAGTCAGAATCACGGGCATCACCAATGCAATAGCTCTTGCCCATATCCCTGTATCTTCTCTTTCAGTGTATTAGTTTTCAGGAGTCATAGCATTTCGTGTTTTGGGGTTGGTTTATTTATTTGTTCTATGTTTAAAGCAAAAGCTTTCACGTGCTTTAAAGTAATGAAATGACTGAATCACTCCTTATAAGCTATGAAAAAAATCTTCAGTTTATAAAAGAAGGTAATATTTTATTGCATTATTTTATTTCTAAAAAAAATCATTTAGTTTTCCAACAAATCTGTAATATAAAAAATGGAATAGAAGTTAGTGGCTTAAAAATAAAAGAGCCGTTTTTTGTTTTTCTTAGCACTTTTAAATTGCATATCAATTTAGCATATCAGACAGAAAGTGAAACATTTGATCTTATCGTTGGCTGACCAACCATCTATGTTTGCCTGGTACTACCCCAGGCTAGTGGTGGTTTCAGAGGCACTGAAAGTCACATATCCAGGGGAAACTCCTCAGTCCCAGAAAAGCCAGGATAGTTGGTCACCCTAAGTCTTGTTCCGTGAGATACATTATATTTATCAGAACACTGATGTTCATGATGCTGGTGGTATTTTCTAGGGAGTGAAAAATAGTTTAAACAAATCAAACTTTTGCCCATTTTATGGTCGAATTTCTGTCAAGTCTAACAATAGGCTATTGTGGTAATTCTGGGAGATGTTTTCAGCCCTCTACATTTCTTACAAGAATGTATGATCTGAAAAACTGTTTGTTAATTGCCCAAAAGTCCATATGTTGATGCAGGCATCCAATAGCGATTGGATAAAACTGCAAGGACTCCATTTTCCATTGCCCTTTCGTTTCCGGCTACTTTTAGCTCTGAACAGAACCAAAGCCCCGACAATTCCAAACTTTATGTCTTTCAGATGTGACTTTTTTCCCCCAAATCTTTAGCACTGCGGTCTCTACTAAAGCTAACATTTCCTGTAGTCCTCCAGAGCTGCTTCTCTGCACCAAAGCAAGGCATCCACCAAGAGGCCCGAGAAAGAGCACCCTAATTGGTGGTACCACACTTGTGAACACCTGCCATCCTTCTGCCTATTGGAAGAAAATAATCTACCCCTGGAAGCCTCCCTCTCTCTCTCTCTCTCACTTTTTTAGCAGATTTTGCTAGCAATCTGTCCTCAAGCTGACCTTACGTCAGTGCTCTTTTGTTAACACTGCAATGTGGTGACTGCCTCATCAATTCATCCTGGGGTTGAAGACTATACGTCACATAATTGTCAACATCTTGATGCACGGTCATATTTTGTTAATATGAAAATTCATCACTGTTCCCACACTGGGCACAGAAACATTTCATAACATCTGGGAAAAAAAGGTTTTATGAGAAGAAACAAAAAATACTGACATTTTCTTTTCAGCTTGTACTAGTTTATAACTTGCGCCCAGGAAACTCCAATGTTAATGCTCATTGCTCGAGCATCTGGAAAATGGAAGCTCATTGTTTTTGGTAAATTTCGCCCATATCCTATAATGTCATTTGTAAATTTGGGAGGCACTGGGACATTTTTTTATCCTGATAAAAATATCAAAGACCAATTTTTTTTTTAAGTCACTAGGTACAGTTTTGAATTTAAATAGAGACCATGATTTGAATGGTGATTAACATAATTACTGTAGGACCATATTTTATTTTTAGAAAATATTTCAAGAGAAAACCTATATCACTAAAAGACATTTTGGAATTTGTTTTGTACCTAAGATTAAAGAGGCATAATTTTAATGCACCAATATAATAGAAGATAAATGGAACGTTGTTTTGAAATATTATTTTTAAAAAGAACTCTCAGACATCCATTGTAATAACTAGATTCCTTAAAATTTGTCAGTGTATAAATATTATGTGAGGATTATGTTGGCTCCATATACCTCTTTGAGGGTTTGAATTTTCTCTGGAATATTGGTGGTAGATGCATAAAGAAGGAATATATATTATATCAAGTTGTAACAAGAAAGGCAATGTGGCCTCATATTTCATCTTCTGGACTTTCTAATCAGTTAGATATAGATATAAGTTTCAGCTCTGCCACTAAGTGGGTCACTTGGGACAAGTTACCAAAACTCTTTAAGCCTTGGTTTTCTCATTTGTAAAATGGGGAGGCTCTTACGAGAATTAGATAAAATAAGGTACAAACAGCACTTAACACAATGTCTGGCGTGTGTTAAGTACTCAGTAAACGATAGACACTATTACTAGTTTCATTAATTACCAGAGATACTGGGATGCTCAATGAAAGCAACATTTTTGAAGCTGTCTTAGGCTTCTGTCTCTCCAAAGAATGCCCTCCCCCGACTTATGATGGTGGACAGCCCAACCAGAGTTCCAGGTACATACAAATGTCTTTTTATCCAAGAAACCCTCCCGGATTCCCTCAACTATATGTGAACATTTACTCTTTTACATGCCCAATTCTTATCAGTTGCCTAAAGGAAAGTCCCCAAATATACAGAGGCATTGGTATTTACAGTTCTTTGTGTTCTTACCACCCTGGGGGCAGGGGGTTTGTTTTCCTCATCTTTGTGTTCCCCATCCTCTAAGCTCCTAACGTCTAAGATAGATAAATGTAGGCAACTAGAAGTCCAAGCAGCATATGATATGAGCAAAGAAAGTAGTGTAAACAAAGCTGTCAATGTTCAGAAGAGGGAGGGGTGGTAACTTGTGGCGGAGGTGATAAGAAAAGATCTGTCTGGAGGAAGTAGCTTTGAAGTGGGACAGAAAGGCTTAAGAGGATTTCAAAGGAGAAAAATAGAGAGAAGGCAACTTCATGAAAAAACAAGTGAACCACAAAGAACAAGTCAGTTTGATCAGAGCAAGTTGAGTATGTGATGGGTGGGAGATAATCCCCAAAGGGAAGCTATAGTATGATTGCAGAGAACCCTAAAGGACAGGAAAAGGAGGCTGGATTTTATTTGGGGGTCAATGGGGAGTTGCCAAAGCTTTGAGAGCAGAAAGTGACGCAGAGAAGAGATGCCAGCTGCTCCCATCGTGACCTTCCAACTCTGTATTCATCCAAACTCATATAAACTTGCTAAATATCTCCAAATTATCTGTCCCATATGTGTCTTTGAGACACAGCCATGCCACATACTAAGTCTTGAAAGTATGTAAGCTAGTAGTCAACCACAGCTCTCGTTTCTGCAATAGAAAGTAAGTTTCTGTTCTAGTTAAGAGCAGGGGTTTGGGAGGTAAAAGGTCCTGGATTCAAATGTTACCTCTGTCAGTTACTAAAGAGTGATCTCAACAAATTACTTAAACACTCCAAGGCATAGTTTCCTCACCTCTATATTAGGTAATTATATTAACTCATAGGGTTATTGTGCAGTTTAAATGCCATGCATGTAAAGAACTTAGCAGAGACTATAGAAACTGCTCACATGACTCTACTATGATTCATCATTTCTCCATCTCATCTCTCTGGTTCTTTAAATCCCTGGTTTTCTTTGGCCTCCAGCTTTTTTCTTTTCTTTTCTTTTTTAACATCTTTATTGGAGTATAATTGCTTTACAATGGTGTGTTAGTTTCTGCTTTTTAACAAAGTGAATCAGCTATACATATACATACATCCCCATATCTCCTCCCTCTTGCCTCTCCCTCCCACCCTCCCTATCCCACCCCTCTAGGTGGTCACAAATCACTGAGCTGATCGCCCTGTGCTATGTGGCTGCTTCCCACTAGCTATCTGTTTTACACTTGGTAGTGTATATATGTCCATGCCACTCTCTCACTTCGTCCCAGCTTACCCTTCCCCCTCCCCGTGTCCTCAAGTCCGTTCTCTAGGTCTGCGTCTTTATTCCTTTCCTGCCCTTAGGTTCATCAGAGCCATTTCTTTTTATTTTTTTAGATTCCATACATATGTGTTAGCATATGGTATTTGTTTTTCTCTTTCTGACTTACTTCACTCTGTATGACAGACTCTAGGTCCATCCACCTCACTACAGATAACTCAATTTCATTTCTTTTTATGTCTGAGTAATATTCCATTGTATATATGGGCCACATCTTCTTTATCCATTCATCTGTCAATGGACACTTAGGTTGCTTCCATGTCCTGGCTATGGTAAATAGTGCTGCAGTGAACATTGTGGTACATGACTCTTTTTGAATTATGGTTTTCTCAGGGTATATGCCCAGTAGTGGGATTGCTGGGTCATATGGTAGTTCTACTTTTAGTTTTGTAAGGAACCTCCATACTGTTCTCCATAGTAGGCCTCCAGCTTTTGATACTGTTTCCGGTTCCCCATCATGTTTGACAATATGATTAGGCTCCCTCCTCTAGTATCAGGGGCATTGCAGGAAAGGCTGATCCACTTCAAATGGCTTAAGCCTGAAGACAGTGTAATAAAGGGACTGTTTACAGAGATAGGGACTGGGTAGAGCAAACAAGGGATGGTGGATTACCAATGAATGAGAAATCATGATCACCTTTAGGTTTAAAGTAGAAGAGGGACTAAAAAACTAAAATAGAGCTACCATAAGATCCAGCAATCCCACTCCTGGGCATATATCCAGAGAAATTTGAAAAGATACATGCACCCCAATATTCATTGCAGCACTATTTACAATAGCCAGGACATGGAAGCAACCTAAATGTCCATTGAAAGAGGAATGGATAAAGAAGATGTGGTACGTATATACAGTGGAATATTACTCAACCATTAAAAAGAATTAAATAATGCCATTTGCAGCAACATGGATGGACCTAGAGATTGTCATACTGAGTGAAGTCAGACAGAGAAAGACAAATATCATATGATATCATTTATATGTGGAATCTAAAACAATGGTACAAATGAACTTATTTACAAAACAGAAATAGAGTCACAGATGTAGTAAACAATCTTATGGTTACTGGGTGGGGGGAAGAAGGGGGAGGGATAAATTGGGAGACTGGGATTGACATATACACACTACTATATAAAATAGATAACTAATAAGGACCTACTGTATAGCACAGGGAACTCTACCCAATACTCTGTAATGACCTGTATGGGAAAAGAATCTAAAAAAGAGTGGATATATGTATATGTATAACTGATTCACTTTTCTGTACAGCAGAAACTAACACTAACATCATAAATCAACTATACTCCAATAAAAATTAATTAAAAATAAAATAAAATATGTGGCACATCTTAAAAAAATTTTTTTTTTAATTTTTAAAAAAAGTAGAAGAGGGACAAAGGTGTCTGGAGACAAGTGGTCACTAGAGCTGTGGCCTGGGAGGAATGCAGGCAGGGAGGGAGCTGTGTGTGTGCAGGGGAATAATCCAACCTCTTTCCCTGCTTTCCCTCCAATGTCTTGCCAGTGCCTTCCATTGGCTGAACCCAGTTTGAAGCAAATCGATAAGAGAACCAGGTGATGCAGTCTACAGAGGCCAGTTTTCTGGGGCACAAGCAAGGCAGAGAAGACCAGAGAACAGATGGTGCACTGGGGCTGGGGCAAAATGTGTTGTTGCTTTCCAAATAAGGGGTAGATGTGTTAGAAGGAACCAAACATCTCAATGGAAGGTTACCACTGCCTCCATGACAGATGGAGGGAATGAAGCTCAGAGAGGTAGTGACTTGCCAATGTTATCAGCTAGAAGAAGGAACCAATTCAGAGCCCTAAATGGTGCCTCAGGCCTACTCCATTTCCCACTACACTGCGCGGCTCCACTCAGAGTGATGGCTGAAATGACCTTGGTCTCGTCCAAGCAGTTTCTGCCCTGAGATAAGCCAAGGGTATGAAATCATATCTTGTTTTTTACCCCTCCTTCCGTTCCCTACATTCTTGGTCTGAGTCCATTCGTTGGGATTTTCCAAATAATCTTTCAGAGAGGGTTTCTTAAACATTAACTTTGAAAGTTATTGACATTAGGAAATTGGGTTCCCTCCTTTTTAGGGAGAGGGAAGGTTAGATCGAAGATATAAAGGCATCTGAAAGAAAGAGAGAGAAAGAAAAGCAAGAAAGAAAGAAAAAAGGAAGGAAGGAAGGAAGGAAGGAAGGAGGGGGGACTAACCAAATGCCTATCAACAACAGTAGAATGGAAAACTGTGGAATATCCACATAATGGAATATTATACAGGAAGGGAACTAAAACTGCATGCAAAAAAGGAGTGAAATTCATAGATACAGTATTAATAGAAGGCAATCAGAACCCATTTGTAAGATTTCAAAAGCAGGCAAAAATAATCTATGGTGTTAGAAGATAGGATCGTGGTTATCTTAGGGGCTGGGAAATGGAAAGGGGTTTCTGTGTTGTTAATAATTTTCTGCGTTTTGTCTATTTGTTTGTTTTAGTTTATTTGTTTAATCTGGGTGGTGGTTGTACAGGTGTGGTCATTTTGTGAAAATTCATTGAACTGCCTGTTATGAATTGTGCCCTTTTCTTTTTTTTTTATTTGTTTTTTAACATCTTTTTTTTTATTAGTCATCATTTTATACACATCAGTGTATACATGTCAATCCCAATCGCCCAATTCAGCACATCACCACCACCACCCGCCGCTGCTTTCCCCCCTTGGTGTCCATACATGTGCCTTTTTCTATATATACAGACATACAATTTCAGGTAGCCAGTTGCATTAGTCAGTTTTGGTGCAGTAAAAATCAATCTTCCAAAGTCTCTGTGGCTTTCAACACAGTTTTCTCTTTGTGCTATGCAGAATTCTAAGAAGGCCCCCATGGTCTCCGTCCCTTGGTGTTACTCCTGTGATTGTGTTACCTTACATGGAAAAGGGATTTTGCAGATTGTGCTGGGCTCCCCGCCCTCCAGGTCCAGCCCCTGCGTGTTCCTCTGTCCTGACGCTGGCCCTTCCTGCCCAGCTCCTTCCCACACCATCCAGGGTCCCCAGGAGCACACACCAGACCCCCTTACGGAGCTGGCAGCTGCACAGGCTCTGGCCCTGCTGGCTTCCTTGGGACCTCCTCTTTATGAATCAGCTGAATTGAAGATAAGGAGATTATCTGGGTGGACCTAACCTAATTCCATGAACCCTTTAAAAGCAGAGTGTCTTCTGGTCAGAGACTTGACAGGAGGGAGATTCAGAGTGCCATTACTGGCTTGAGGATGAAAGATGACACACTGAAAAGACCTGAGAACAGCCCCTAAGAACTGAGAGCAACCCCTGGCCCACAGCCAGCAAGAAAAGAGGAACTCAGTCCTACAACCACAAGGAAATAAGTTCTGTCAATGACCAGTGAGCTCGGAAGAGAACTCCAAACCCCAGTGAGAACAGCAGCTGACACCTTGATCTCAGCCCAGTGAGATGCTGAGCACGGTATCCGATAGCCCCATGCCCACACATCTGACCTACAGAAACTGTGAGATGATACATTGTGGTTTTCAGGTGCTAAGTTTGTGGTAATTTGTTTGCAACAATAGAAAACGAACACACATTTGTTCACGTTTTGGCGGCTTTGTGTTGGCAGCTGCTGAGACCCTGCTCAGCGCTGCTCCACGAGTCTTCACATTCTGGGACCCATATTGAAGGAGCTTCCATATTTGGGACATTCATATGACAGAGGGAAAAGAGCAAGTGAGATCACAAAAGCCCATGATGCCTCTTAAAGTATGTAGTGTTCATCACATCTGCTCACACTCCAATGGCCAAAGCAGGCCATACAACCAGGACCAAAGGTGATGGGGCAGGATGTATAATCTTCTTACAGAAAAGGGGAGATTGAATAATATTCAAAAACAATGCAATCTATCACCATGGGCTGTTATAACTGTGGTCTAATTGGAAAGAGCAGAGTCTTTGGTGTCAGAAAGTCCTGAGTATGAATCTTGGGACCACCACCTTACTGGCTGTGTGACCATGGGGAAGTTAGGAAATTCCTCTGAGCCTTGGTCTCTTAAATGGTAAATACCTATCTTACAGGATTGGTGTGAATGTTAAATGTACCAATATGATGCCTGGTAGACACTTTAATATGTGCTGATAGATATTAGCCTCAGACTCTTACCTCAGGGATTAACCAGAATGCAATTCTTCCAAAGGGAGAAGTCAGGGAAAGGAAGCCACATCTAAACACACCTCCTTTCCCCCATTTTCCTAATAAAACTAATGCAGAGTCCAAAATATATAATTCCTTTATACACTATATCTCTTTGAATGTTGTAGTAACAAATGGCTTAAAGGGAATATAATATTACTCTTCTGAATGGAATTGTTGAACGCAATCAATACCAGAGGTGGAATTACTTTATAATTACCTTTCTAAACTGATCATTCACTTTAACAGCTATTTATGGCTTATAAAAATGTTGTCATAAAGCCACAGTTATTACAGTTGGAAAACTGACAAATCAAACAGTTAATAATACTTTGTCCTCAGACCATTTAGACTTTCTTTTTAACTTGCCCAGGTAGTTTTAAACACTATTTCAGGTTTCTAGTTCACAATTATCTCTTTTAAAGTAACTATTGATATTATTAGTTGTTATTTTTTAAGCCCCAATCCATTATTTGGGGTTTTAACTTTTTTTTAATCACATAAAAAATAACCATCTCTCTCTCTCTCTCTCTCTCTCTCACACACACACACAGTTAGTACACTTTCTTCAGCAGAAGAAAAAAGTCACGTCTATCAAAAACTTACCAGATGAAGACAACTGCAGTCAACGTTTTGGTGTGTCTTCCAATTTTTTTTCCTGAATAGATAAATAGATAGACTTCATGACTGTATACATATACACATATATAGTGTATGTTTGTATTTCTGTGTATTTACATATATTTCTTTCACAAAAATGGGGTTATATATTATATTCTATTTTTAACCTGCTTTTCCATGTAGTTATATTCATATATACCATTGCTTTAATGATTTTGTTTAATGATTTTTTAAAATTTATTTGTGGTTGTGTTGGGTCTTCATTGCTGCAAGCAGGCTTTCTCTAGTTGCTGCGAGAGTTGTGGTGTGTTGGCTTCTCATTGCAGTAGCTTCTCTTGTTGTGGAGCACGGGCTCTAGGCACGTGGGCTTCAGTAGTTGTAGCGCATGGGCTCAGTAGTTGTGGCGCACGGGCTTAGCTGCTCCGCGGCATGTGGGATCTTCCCAGACCAGGGATCGAACCCATGTCCCCTGCATTGGCAGGCAGATTCTTAACCACTGCGCCACCAGGGAAGTCCCAATGATTTTATATTTATTTTTCAACCAGTATCTTACTATTGAATATTTAGATTATTTGTTAATTTTCTATTATCTACTCTCTGAAACAGAGCTTCCACTAGCCCATATATATCAATTAGAGGAAGTCAGGGTGCAAGGCTTGCTGGCCAAGGAACCTGTCTGATTTCAGCCCTACTCACCCCTCTGATCAGATCCCATATATGGCAGCTCTGCTCTTAAATTTCCAAATGTATACTGGAAATGTTAGAGAACAATAAACATAGAATCTCTCTCAGAATGGATGAGTCTTTTCTTGAAATTTCCAGCCATTCTGTATTATCAAGAGTTGCCATATGGTGTGTAACAGTATCCACATCTTGGTTTATTACCTGCCCCTTCTATGACTTGTCTTTATTGACCTGTTAATTTCTCTGTGAAAGGGCATCAGAAGTGATTAAAGTGCTAAGACTTTACAGGTCAGAGATGCATAGAGCACCCCCCGCTTCCAGTGTCATCACAAAGGTGCTCATGATTAAAGCACTCAGGTGATGTCTCTTTTTATATTTTGAAAACAAAAATGGAAAAAGAGAGCCTTGTGTTCTGATTCTTCTTTTGCTTCAGACCTAGAAAATGATTGCTCATAAAGTCCCCAAAAGAACTGGCAATCATGACTCTCGACAGCCCTGAATGAAGCCATTGTTATAGAAACATGACTGCCTTTATGGGTGAAACAATTACATTTTTTTATACCACATGGAATTAAATGGAAGCCTCCATCTGCCTCTGTTAAGAGCTCCCTTTGGAGAGACTGGTAGCCAGTTAGCCAGAAGCCAGTGGACACTGACCTCTAGCCCAGACCCCTGGTCCCAGCCTTCCGTTGTCTCCTCCTGGGCTCCGACCGCAGCTCTTCTCATGCAAGTGCTATTGTTGGTGTCTTCAGAGAGAAGCTGTTAAAGGAAAGGGAAGATTATTTGCAAGTGGGTAGGAAAATGTTCCAACAAAAGAATGAAATGATTAGCTTCCTCCTATATATCAGCACCAGCCCTGTTGCCACATCTTCAGGCTGTAGTGAGTGAGGAAAACAATGACATTCCTGATGCAAGGCAGAGTCACCTGCAGCCACTGACCAATCACAGGTAAGGCCACCCTCTTCTTTACCCTGGGAGAGGGTGGGAGGTGGGGAGACTGCAAATTTATCCTAGTATATTTCTCATCTTATTAAAATCTTTTAAAATGGGAACCATTCTTTTTTATATGTATATTTTTATTGGAGCATAGTTGATTTACAATGCTGTGTTAATTACTGCTGTACAGCAAAGTGACTCAGTTATACACATATAGACATTCTTTTTTTATATTCTTTTCCATTATGCTTTATCACAGGAGATTGGATATAGTTCCCTGTGCTATACAGTAGGACCTGGTTGTTTATCCATTCTATCTGTAATAGTTTGCATCTACCAACACCAAACTCCCAGTCCATCCCTCTCCCTCCTGCCCACCACTTGCCCACAAGTCTGTTCTCTATGTCTATGAGTCTGTTTCTGTTTTGTAGATAGGTTCGTTTGTGCCATATTTTAGATTTAAAATGGGCACCATTCTTGAATGGAGGGACTATGTAAAATGACAAGCCCTAAGGGGCCTAATTCTTTTTAACATAATATGATATGACCCTTTAAAAGTAGAAGGTTGAGAGATTTGTGGGGTTAGCTGATCATTAATTTTTCCTGTGTGTGAGGTATAACTATGGCTCAAGAAAGTCTAGAAAGCTTACCACCAGGCTATTGTGGTGAGCCTGAGGTCTGACAGGAATCTCAAGGCTCTGAGAGAAGGCTTCTTAACCTGATCTGTGCTGTATTATTTTGGAGGGGAGATCATGGGTTGCCCATTTCTTATAGACAATTTGACATTGTAGACAATTAGGAAATATGATCAGACAAATGGACGATTGGAAAAACGTGTACAGCAGAAGGATAAAAAGAGAACATCTGGGCATGCCCTTCGTTAGCTATAAGTTAGCTGATAGCTTTGTCCAAGAGATGGATGATGGGGCTTCAATAAAGGGATGAGGCTTCCTCATTTTTGCCTTGAGGAGAGACTTGAAGAAAGAGAGCTGGTGGGTTTGCTGAAGAGCTGGGAATGTCTGCATGAAAAACGGATGCCACAAGTGAAGGAAAAAAGTGTTTATTTAAACAATGGAGGTAGTGGGATGTGGAGAGGGACAAGAGTTAGAGGAGTGAGAAGGGAGAAGAAAAGGCAGAAGACATAAGAAAGATTGGCATTTTGAGGTCTTTCATAAACTCCCTGGCTTCTTACCTTTCTATGTTGTCTCAGGTCTAACACTCTAAATAACACCGCCCTTAGGAAGCTTCCTGCTCCCAGCCTGAGTGAGATGCCCTCATCGGGGCTCTTGGAGCTCCCGGTGTCCCCTCTTATTTCAAAGGACTGCAATGGCCTAAGTTGGTTTCTCTGAGTGTCCAGTGGACTCTGAGCCTCGTGAACTCAGTGATGTGCCCGCTTTGCTCCCTGCTGTGGTCTAAGCATGGGGAACGATGCCTGGTGCATAGTTACTGTTCAAAAAGTATGTTGGATGAATAAACTGCAGGGGGGAGGGTGCAGAGATCATAAGCAGAGAGGAGAGGCTGATTAGAGAGGAGCAGGTTCATGGGGATGGCCGGAGTCCACAGGTAGAGAATTGACACAGTCTGGGAACTTAGAGAAGCACCGCAGAAGGAATGGGTGGGTAGCAAAAGATGGAGCTTCAGCGGTGAGCAGGCTTGATCGCTAAAGGGCCCTTTAAACCATGTGAGAGAGATTGGAATTAATGTCGAGGGCAGTGTGGAGACACATGAACAGGAGAGTTGGGAAGCCATGTGATTAAATTTGCATGCTTAGAAAGAGGAATTTTGCTGCAGCCTGTAGAACAGATTCGAGAGGGGCCAGCATGGAGGCAGGGAACCCGTTTAGAGACTGCTGCAGAAATCGATGGGAGATATCATCGTGGGTTGAACCATAATAGTGCAGAAAGGATGGAAAAAGTGGTGGAATTTAAGAAATATTTCAAAAGTAGAACTGACAACCTTGATATTGATTAGGGAATAAAGAAGAAAGAGAAGTCAAGACTGGTATCTTTGTTTCAGGCTTGAGTAACTGGATGATCAGTGGTACCATTCGCTAAGAAAAAAAAAAGAGAGAAAGGAGTATTTGTTTGCATTTTTGTAAATTCAGTCCCAGGCAGGTTGAAGTCGATGTGTATGTGGAATATTCGAGAGGCAGCTAGATAAGCGCATCTTGAGAGCTCAGGTGATGAATGGGGCTGGAGAATCAGAGCTGGTGGTCGTGGACATAGAGGTGGTAAGGAAAGCCATGGAAATTGATGAGGTTGCTTACAGGAGGGCATAGAGGGAGGAGACAAGAAGACTCAGGACTCTGAAGAACAGACACACTTTTTAAAAGGCAGGAGAAAGGAGCCTAAAAAGAACAATATGATGAAGTAGCCTGTGAGATAAAGAAGGGTCACAGAAGCTGAGGGGAAGATTTATTTCTAGTAGAAGAAGTGGTCTAAATATCAAAGTCTACAAGGAATTAGGTTGACAACGGAGGCACATCTATCGAATGTAGCACCAGGGCAGTAATTGGCAACCTTGATGCAAACAGCTTCAGTAATAAGTTTGGGGGCAGAAGCCGTATTACACTGGGTTGAGAAGTGAACAGGAAGTAACAACTTGAATACAGCGAGTGTGGACAAATATTTCAAGAAGTTTGACAGTAAAGGGGCAAGTATGCTTACGGTTTTCAAGGCCCTTAATCATTCAACCTTTATAGGAAGAAATAATGGGCAACAGTGGCCTAAGGAAGAGCAAAGAGCAAAACAGATCCCCCAGAGCAAAAGAGATCACTCCAAAACCTTGAGGTGGTGGTCCCCCAGACAGAAAGTGGGGGAAAGTGAGTTTGCTGGGAAAGTTCCATTTTATTTTATTTTTTTTTTAATTTATTTATTTATTTTTGGCTGTGTTGGGTCTTCGTTGCTGCACGCGGGCTTTCTCTAGTTGCCGCGAGCAGGGATTACTCTTTGTTGCGGTGTGTGGGCTTCTCACTGCGGTGGCTTCTCTTGTTGTGGAGCACGGGCTCTAGGCGCGGGGGTTTCAGTAGTCGTGGCTCGTGGGCTCTAGAGCACGGGTTCAGTAGTTGTGGTGCACAGGCTTAGTTGCTCTGCGGGATGTGGGATCTTCCCAGACGAGGCCTGAAACCCGTGTCCCCTGCATTGGCAGGCAGATTCTTAACCACTGCGCCACCAGGGAAGTCCCGGGAAAGTTCTATTTTAAACTCTGGTGTGTTGGATGGTGTTTTGCCATGGAAAATACACAACGGCAATGGGAAAGAGAAGAGTGGAACTGACAGAGGTGCCCTATCTGAGATGGACACTTACAGAGTTCTCTGCAGTAGTGGCAGCCGAGACAGCCCACAGGAGTAAGACTCCCAGGGAAAGAATGTGAATGAGAGGGACAAAAGATGGAGGACAGTCATGACAACTGTCCATTGATATTTGTCACCTAGGAACTAGATATTTTTCCTGACTGGATAACTGGACAAGGAAAGTCAAGTCATCATTTCTATGCAGACTTTTTAACCTTTACTAAATTATCTTATGTATAAGGGAAACCTAAACTGCTTATTTCAAGACAAGTTAACCCTCCCCCACCTCCACCCCCAGACTATAATTGTGCAATACTCTTGACTTTACAACTTGAAGTGTATTCAGCAAAATGGATTCAGATGCTTTTAGCATTTTCTGTAATATGTAATTTCTATGAACAATATATTTCTCACCATCAACTACTGTTTTCTATAATGAGTAAATTGATGAGGAATGCGAATATAAAGTTCACCCCAGCCTCTCTCAGGATGAATGCTGAAGGTGTCATGTGTTTGGGCAACAGCCAGGGTGTGAGTGATGAGGTTAAAGGACGTGGTGAAGTGCTGTGTTAAGAAGCCGAAGCTAAAAAGGGGGGTGGAAATCAGATCCCTGCAGGTCTTTAATATTCTGCTAAGTAATTTTAGCTTCATTATGCAGACAATGGAAAGGCATTGAGTTATTGTGAGTAGAGGAGTGAGAGGCTTAGATCTGAGTTTTAAGAAGGTAATGGTGGTAATTAGTAGGCTCCTAGAAATATTTGTTAACTGAATGGAGAAAATGATGACTGAAGACTAGGGGATCAGATCAAACGTGCTGTTACTATTCGGGAGATAATGGGAGATACGGTGGAAGGTCTCCCATTAAATGAAGTCAGGGACTGAATTTGATCAGTCATTTGCTTTAACAAGTAGGGAATTAAGAAAAGATATATACACTTTCCTCAGAGATTATATTTTTAACCTAAGACATATATGAGTACACTCATCCAGCAATTGTATAATAGAGTGCCAAGGCCCTTCCTCTGAGTATAAGTTTGCTAATTGGAATTGTATCATTTTTCTTACGTGAGTCACACTCATGTTTCCATTTCTCTAAATTGCAGCAAAGAACAGAGTGCAGAATCTTAAAGACATGTTTACAAACTTTTCCCAATTATGTTTGGTTCACCTTTCTCATACTGATTTGAATTATAATATTTTCAGCTACTCAGTCTCACCAAGTCTTCCCAAAGAATTACAACTTAGTTTGCATAGGAACAGCTCTCTTTCACACTCAGGTTTCATTGGTTTACATAATATTTAATTAAATGCTGTAACATATTGAAAAGTACAACTGCATTGACTGGCTTGTGAACAAGATACAACTGTTTCTTGGTAAACATACAACTAAATTGATGGGAGCAGGAAAGTTTAGTGCAGCAGACAATCTCCTACTAGTCTCCAGTGATGAGTGTGAAAGAGGATCGGAAAGGGCTGTTAATGAGGGGATTTGGCTAATTGGGGATCTGCTAACAGAGCTTCCACTGTGATGATGTGAGCTAGAGCAACAGCAGTGGAAAAAGACAGGACAGGACAAACTGAAAAGACATCAAGACACCAGCTTTGGAAATAAACAGGCTTGAGTTCAAACTGTGACTTTATCACTTAGCTGTGAGCCCCAAAGTTTCTTTTTTCTTACATATAAAACAAGAATAATGCAGTGCAGTGAAAGATTGATTGGGAAAACGCAGCTAATGTACTTAGCAATGTGCCTGACACAAGTAAGGAATCAGTACGATATTATCAGCAGAATTTTATGTTGAATTGAGGAAAGTGAAGCCTCAGAGATGATTCCCTATTGTCTACCTTGCCTGAATAAAAGATAATAAGATTAAAAATGTAATACCACTAACTGAAACAGGAAAACCAAGAGAAGAAATAAGAGAATTGAACATGTTTTCAGGCTGAGGGGAGGGAGCAGTAGCAAGAGAAATTTTTTTAAAAAATCAGAAATCAAGAGTGGTTTTCTCTGTTGTATGAAACTGTAGGTGGTTTTTGCATTCATCTTTGTTCCTTTCTGTATCTTCCAAATTTTCTACTTTGAGTGTATAAATACTGGACTCAGAGAAAAACACTATTTCCTTCAACATGAGATATGAGATTGGGGATAGTCTAAGAGACAATGTTCCAGAAAAAGTGGAATGGGGTGGTATGGGAACACAGGTGGAGAAAAAAAGCTTAGGAAGGGGACGGGGACATTTCTCCCACTGAGGAAAGAAAGAAAAGAGAACAAATGAAGGTTTAGAGAAGTTTTAAAGTGGACGTAAGAAAATTTGAGGAAAATCACATCATTTGGCCTCTACATTTTTTTTTTTTTTTTTTTTTGCAGTACGCGGGCCTGTCACCGCTGCGGCTCCTCCCACTGCGGAGCACAGGCCCTGGACGCGCAGGCCCAGCGGCCATGGCTCATGGGCCCAGCCGCTCAGCGTCATGCGGGATCCTCCCGGACCGGGGCACGAACCCGTGTCCCCTGCATCGGCAGGTGGACTCTCAACCACTGCACCACCAGGGAAGCCCTGGCCTCTACATTTTTAAGTAAATTAAGAGGCAAGGTAGTTTGCTAAAACTGAGGAGGGAAGATAGAACTGGAAATATGGAAAGAGCAAAAATAGTTTTAAAACTTCATATGAGGAACAAAAAAAGATTTAATTTGAAATTAACACAAATCTTTCCAAAAAGCCAGGAGGCCCAGCTGAGGGTGAATAATACGCGCGAGTTGTGGAGCCAGAGGCCCAATTATCTCCGTTGCCACAGTTGACTGTGTGCGAACGGCGGCGGCAGTTCGAACTGGCCAGGCAGGTGTGGGAGAGTCACGGGTGCGGAAACCTGGGGGAACCCTCACTCCACCAAGTCTGTTCTTCTTCCTCATCTCTCGCAGGCAACTACCACCGTGCCGTCTGTTGCTTTTCACAGAAACCTTGGAATCATGCTAGATTCCTCTCTCTCTTTTATGAACCCCCATCTAAACAATCCCCAAGTCCTGCCCACTTTTTCTCCTAACACTTCTCCACCTTCACTGCCACCACAGTTGCCACTGTCATCCTCTTGCCCTAACTATTGCCTTGGCCTCTAACTGCTCTCCCACATCTGCTCCTGCCTCGCTCAGTTCCATTCTTTGCATTGTCTTTGTCTTTAAAAAAACACATCAGGTATGTTTCACCCTTTTAAGACCCTTAAAAGGCTTCTCATTTCTCTTAGAATAAGGAGCAAAGTTCTCAGTACAGCTCACCAGGTCATTATGATCCGGTCCCTGTGACATCCCAGACTCACCTGGCAGAGACCCTCCTCTAGCTCTCTATTCTCTGGGCACATGGACCTTCTCTTTGCTCCTCAAAAACATGGAGACAGTAAAGTGACCAACAGAGACAGAGATGGGGGCGGGCTCTCATATAATCAGATGCTATGGATTTCATAAGGAAGAGAAAAATAAAGAAAACTAAATTACGTTTTAAAATACCAAACGAAGACCGAGCACTGACCCAAAGGGTTAGAATAATTTAAACTAGTAAGAAAAACGGTGATGTTTACGTACTGATTGGCTTTCCCTTACACCCTCCACCCTGGCTACCCAGTGCTTAGGGACTTGTGGGGAAGTTCAGATCTGTTTTAGGGAATAAAACCCAGATGCTTCACAGACACCAGACCCTCCAAGACAATTGTCTCTGAGCACTTTCCTTGGACGTCCCAAGGGCATCTCAACACCAGCAACTCCCTCCTCCCCATCTACCCCCATCCATCTCCATAAGCCAACCAGGACAGCCGAGCAGAGCTGTCCTGGTTCCTCCCACACCTGAGCCTACTGACATGGCCCTGCAGTCCTCTCTCAGCCAGGCTCTCAGCTTGTCTGGATTTGGCATCTGTCCCCAGCTTAATTCCCTGTTCCAGTCCCCCCTCCCATCCATCCTCCTCTCAGATACTGGGCTGGTCCTTCTAAAATATCAACTTGCTCCCATCACTCTCAGGATGAAAAAGAAAAAAGAAGAGGAAGTAGTAGAATGTAAGAAAAAAAATATGCTGACATTGACCCCAAGGAGTAGGGAGGGAAAAAGGAATGACCTCTGTTTGAAAGTATTGTGATTCAAGTGGGCTTATCAGCAAAAAGCCAAATTTTAGTTGGTTGTACTCTTAGATTTTCATTCATTTAATCAGATAATATCATAAGTTCAATACTTCTCTAAATATCTGTGAAATGTCTGAGGCATTGAAGACGATGCATACTAGTTAGTACAAAAGGGCAGACTCTTTCTGAAATGAGCCACAAATTTCTGCAAAGCTTAAGTTATCTTCCACACAAAAATGTCAGAAAACATTCTCAGGCCTTTTGTTTCATGAGAGTAGTATAACACTTAGGATGGTCACTGAAGAAAACAATCCCTTGGAAACTGGTTGAAACACATTTCCCCACTCGGTGGGTGACGCAACCCTTGTTCAGCAGGGCCACAGGGACAAGTTATTGCTGCCTCAAGACCACATTATACAAACTGGGTGATCAAAGTCCTCTTTTCTAGTGGGCAGAGGGCTTAAAAAACCGTATCTCTCAAACAGCACGTTTGTTTAGCAAAGAGCCTTAGGTGCAGGGACCATGGGAAGGGAGCCTCTTTCTGACTTCTTTATGTAAATGCCAAAACACTTTCCAAATGTTATGAACTTGAACTGCTGTTTTTTGACAAGTGAACGGTGGTTTTCAGGCAGCTCCTCAAATTACAGTCCCAGACCTGGTAAATAAAGGCATTCAGGAGTTGTCTAGAATCTCAGGCTGCACATATCATTTGTCTAAGCAGATGATTGATATCCCAGCCTGAGCCTAAACTGGGTTCAGACATCCTGGATGTGTACAAAGGGATATCCCAAAGCATCTTTTGGAGAACTCAGAACTGTCTTGTTTTTCAAATAAAAAAATTTAAATTGAAGTATAGTTGACATACAACAGTATATTAGTTTCAAGTGCACAACGGAGTGATTTGACATTTATATACATTACAAATTGATCACAACAGTGTAAGTCCAGTAACTATCTTTCACCTTACAAAGTTATTACAGCATTATTGACTATATTCCCTATGCTTTACCTTATATCCCCATGACTTATTTATTTTATGACTGGAAGTTTGTACCTCTTAATCCTCCTCATGTATTTTGCCCAACCCCCATTCCCCTCCCCTCTGGTGATCACCAGTTTGTTCTCTGTATCTATGAGTCTGTTTCTACTTTGTTTTGTTTGTTTGCTTTGTTTCTTAGATTCTACATATAAGTGAAATCGTATGGTACTTATCTTTCTCTGACTTACTTCACTTAGCATAATACCGTCCAGGTCCACTCACGTTATCACGTTATCGCAAATGGCAAGATTTCATTCTTTTTATGGCTGAGTACTATTGCATTTTATATATACATATTTTTCTTTATCCATTCATCCATCGATGAATACTTAGGTTGCTTCCATACCTTGGCTATTGTAAATAATGCTGCAGTGGACATAGGGGTGCATATATCTTTTCAAATTAGTATTTTCATTTTCTTTGGATAAATATCCAGTAGTAGAATTGCTGGATCATAGGGAAGTTCTATTTTTAATCTTTTGAGGAGCCTCTATACTGTTTCCAGAAACATATCTGCAGTTAGAATATAGGAATGATTCTCAGTACAGTTTGGTAGCTGTCTTCTGCTCAGCGTCATGAATCATAACTGGATGAAGGAGGTGAAGGAGGGCGTTGGAGAGGGAGAGAGAGGAGTTGGAAGCTTGATTTGGGTTTTAAGACACCATGACCCAGAGGGTAGTGGGGACATCCCCTCTCCCCTCACTCCAGACCTTCATGCAGCTTTAGCACCACAAGAGAACTTTAATGACATCACCCAGTGTGAGATGGATGACTGGGAGCCGTCCGGAGCCACATGTGGCCAGAGGGGACTTGTCGGGAACTTCACAGTAGACTGTGAGCAATACTTGTTGTAGAGGGTCATTCTGCAGGGAGAGTAAAGTCTAAGATAATTCATAAATTTCTGGCCTGGGGACTTCCCTGGCGGTCCAGTGGGTAGGACTCCAGGCTCTCACTGCCAAGGGCCCGGATTCAATCCCTGGTCGGGGAACAAAGATCCCACAAACCACACGGCGCAGCCAAAAAAGAAAAAAGAGAGAGAGGCTTTGAGCATAACTTTCTGGCCTGGCCAACTGATAAGTGTTGGGTGGTGGTGCCACTTCCTGAAATAGAGAACAAAAGAGAAGCAGATGATGGCCAGTTCAGTTTTGGAGATGTCAAGTTTGAGATGACTGAAATCTCCCAGGGAAGGTGTCAATAAGGCAGTTCAGAGCTTTAGAGAAAGTCTTGGGTAGAGCTATAAATTTAGTGCCATGGGTTTAGAGATGTCATTTGAAGTAATGGCTATTGAGGAGATGGTCCAGAGAAAGTACATGAGGAGAGCCCAAAAGACAGCAAAACCCTAACATTATCCATATTAACAGGAGTAGCAAAAAGTGCGCTTAATAGAATAATAATTGAATAACAGGGTAAGCCCAGGGGTGTAGCAACTGGGAAAGTTGCTATCCAAAGAAATCCCACTTATAACTTAATCTACAGAGTTGTTTTTGGAAAATGATACCACTTCTTTGTTTCTAGATCTTCCCTTTCAGAGAAACTGACCATAGAGTATTAAATCTGAAATTGGACTTTCAAGTAAAAGAAATAATTGTTAGGACTGCTTTAAAGATATAAATCAGTGAGTAGTTAAGCCAGGAAATAATAAACAGTCATTAGCGGAAGCATAGCAATGTAAGTCCTAGAAACTTTTATTTCTTTTTAAATATTGATTGTCCAGTAAGACACCAATAGCATAGAGACCCACATTAATTGGTGCTTATAAAGTGATTAATCTCTTTATTTCCCCTCCAGTCATTTGAAATGTTCTATAAGATGCCCTACTGAAAAAAGGTAATATTTTAACAGGGACTTTACAAGGGCTTTCATTTTGCAAAGTTTTAGAGTGTGGTGGCACTCTTCTTGGCATCATAATTCAACACCAGCCTACTTTAAATCAGATGTTTATATGTAGGTTCAGAAGATATGCAGGACCATGAACTCCAAGACTGAAATTTCAGAGTGTAACTCTTTCATTTTTTAACTGGAAAATAAACAGACCACTACCTTCTTTGTAAAAGAGGTCCTACATGATAAATAATAAGGAGGACAGCTTTGCCAAGTCCGCCCCCCTTTTTTTACCATCTTTTCTAGAGAGTTTGTAGGTGACCAGTTGCAATGCATTTTGTAGTGAGAAGCTGTATTATTTCAAATATCCTCTGTAATCCTTTACAATAATTAAATGCTTATTCCTGCTATAGGTAAATAAGTCTATTCCACAGATTTCTGCCTGTAATCTAGAAGCTTATAGTGAGTGTCTTTTTTTGCTTCTGAAATTCTATACAGCTGACACATGTGCCATATTTAAACTCAGATTCTGCTATCTCTTCTCCTACTCCTGGTGAAATCATTATGCCCTCAGTTGATATTTCTCATTTTCCCTTTAATAAAACCACAGTGAATCTTTTTGTATGCCTCCTATATAACAAAACCCTCAAGAATCAAATAGGTTCAATTTTGTCATGATTTCAACATGGTGAGCTTCATTTACAGTTGTTCTGGACATAACACACCTGGCTGGAATATACTTAGTCTGGATTCTACATTCATTTTAAATTCAATTTTAAATTGACAGAGGAATGGATAAAGATGTGGTACATGTATACAATGGAGTATCACTGAGCCATTAAAAAGAATGAAAAAATACCATTTGCAACAACATGGATAGACCTGGAGATGATCATACTAAGTGAAGTAAGTCAGACAGAGAAAGACAAATATCATATGATATCACCTATATGCTGAATCTTAAAAAAAATGATACAAATGAACTTATTTGCAAAACAGACTCACAGACTCACAGACTTAGAGAATGAACATTTCTTCTTTCTTTAAGAATAAAGCAACCACTTACATTTGCCCTGATGTGAGATGACTTGGAGCTCCTGCCCAAGTCCCACATTCTCCAAGCCTTTGTCTATGAGAAATCCTACCCAGAGCAAGCATCTGTTCTCCAGAAGAACTTAAAAGGGATGTTGAAGAGGGTAACGCATGCAAACACAGTATTAATGGGTGTTCCACATACATTTCTCACAAATTGAGTGGGTTGAAGACTACCGTGACTTCAAAGTTGGTTTCTCTGCTTAATTCCCAGAAGTTCCAAGTCATCCATAATTGAATGAGCAGTCACTGCACCTGACAATTAGTTGACCCTATTTCCTCTTTTCTTGTCTGCCACTGGCTGGTTCTAATGATCTTCCCATCTATAGGTTCAATCTTGCCCTACTCAGGCAGGAAGTATTTAAAAAGCCTGGGGCCCTTGATCTCTTCACAGTCATGAGAAGTTTGATATTAAATGTCTTGAAGGGATAGGTATAGCGGATTCACTTTGTTATAAAGCAGAAACTGGATTAGGAGCCAAGATGGCGGAGTAGAAGGACTTGCTCTCTCTCTCTCTTGCGAGAACACCAGAATCACAACTAGCTGCTGGACAATCATTGACAGGAAGACACTGGAACTCATCAAAAAATTACCCCAATTCCAAAGATGAAGGAGAAGCCACAATGAGATGGAAGGAGGGGCGAAATCACAGTAAAATCAAATCCCATAACTGCTGGGTTGGTGACTCACAGAAGGGAGAACACTTATACCACAGAAGTCCACGCACTGGAGTGAAGGTTCTGAGACCCACATCAGGCTTCCCAACCTGGGGGTCTGGCAACGGAAGGAGGAATTCCTAGAGAATCAGACTTTGAAGCCTACTGAGATTTGATTGCAGGACTTCGACAGAACTGGGGGAAACAGAGACTCCACTCTTGGAGGGCACACACAAAGTAGTGTGCGCATCAGCACCCAGGGGAAGGAGCAGTGACCCCAGGGGAGACTGAACCAGACCTACCTGCTAGTGTTGGAGGGTCTCCTGCAGACGCGGGGGGTTGCTGTGGCTCACCATGGGGGCAAGGACACTGGCAGCAGAAGTTCTGGGAAGTACTCCTTGGCGTGAGCCCTCCAAGAATCCACCATTAGCCCCACCAAAGAGCCCAGGTAGGTTCCAGTGTTGGGTTGCCTCAGGCGAAAAAACCAACAGGGAGGGAACCAAGCCCCACCCATCAACAGTCAAGTGGATTAAAGATTTACTGAGGTCGGCCCACCAGAGCAACAGTCAGCTCTACCCACCACCACTCCCTTCCACCAGGAAACTTGCATAGGCCCCTTAGATAGCCTCATCCACCAGAGGGCAAACAGCAGAAGCAAGAAGAACTACAATCCTGCAGTCTGTGGAACAAAAACCACATTCACAGAAAGACAGACAAGATGAAAAGGCAGAGGGCTATGTACCAGATGAAGGAACAAGATAAAACCCCAGAAAAACAGCTAAATGAAGTGCAGATAGGCAACCATCCAGAAAAAGAATTCAGAATAATGATAGTGAATATGATCCAGGACCTTGGAAAGAGGATGGAGAAAAGATTGAGAAGATGCAAGAAATGTTTAACATAAAGACCTAGAAGAATTAAAGAACAAACAAACAGAGATGAACAATACAATAACTGAAATGAAAACTACACTAGAAGGAATCAATAGCAGAATAACTGAGGCAGAAGAACGGATAAGTGACCGGGAAGACAGAATGGTGGAATTCACTGCTGCGGAACAGAGTAAATAAAAAAGAATGAAAAGAAATAAAGACAGCCTAAGAGACCTCTGGGACAACATTAAACGCAACAACATTTGCATTATACAGGTCCCAGAAGGAGAAGAGAGAGAGAAAGGACCCGAGAAAATATTTGAAGAGATTATAGTCGAAAACTTCCCTAACATGGGAAAGGAAGTAGCCACCCAAGTCCAGGAAGTGCAGAGAGTCCCATACAGGATAAACCCAAGGAGAAACACATGAAGACACATAGTAATCAAATTGGCAAAAATTAAAGACAAAGAAAAATTACTGAAAGCAGCAAGGGAAAAACGACAAATAACATACAAGGGAACTCCAATAAGGTTAACAGCTGATTTCTCAGCAGAAACTCTACAAGCCAGAAGGGAATGGCATGATATACTTAAAGTGATGAAAGGGAATAACTTACAACCAAGATTACTCTACCCAGAGAGGATCTCATTCAGATTCGATGGAGAAATCAAAAGCTTTACAGACAAGCAAAAGCTAAGAGAATTCAGCACCACCAAACCAGCTCTACAACAAATGCTAAAGGAACTTCTCTAAGTGGGAAACACAAGAGAAGGAAAGGACCTACAAAAACAAACCCAAAACAATTAAGAAAATGATAATAGGAACATACATATCAATAATTACCTTAAACATCAATGGATTAAATGATCCAACCAAAATACACAGGCTTGCTGAATGAATACAAAAACAAGACCCATCTATATGCTGTCTACAAGAGACCCACTTCAGATCTAGGGACACATACAGACTGAAAGTGAGGGGATGGAAAAAGTATTCCATGAAAATGGGAATCAAAAGAAAGCTGGAGTAGCGATACTCATAACAGATAAAATAGACTTTAAAATAAAGAATGTTACAAGAGACAAGGAAGGACAGTCCACAATGATCAAGGGATCACTCTAAGAAGAAGATATAACAATTATAAATATATATGCATCTAACATAGGAGCACCTCAATATATAAGGCAACTGCTAACAGCTATAAAAGAGGAAATCGACAGTAACACAATAATAATGGAGGACTTTAAAACCTCACTTACACCAATGGATCATCCAAAATGAAAATAAATAAGAAAACACAAGCTTTAAATGACACAATAGACCAGATAGACTTAGTTGATATTTATCGGACATTCCATCCAAAAACAGCAGATGACACTTTCTTCTCAGGTAAGCATGGAACTTTCTCCAGGATAGATCACATCTTGGGTCACAAATCAAGCCTCAGTAAATTTAAGAAAATTGAAATTATATCAAGCATCTTTTCTGACCACAATGCTATGAGATTAGAAATGAATTACAGGGGAAAAACAGTAAAAAACACAAACACATGGTGGCTAAACAATACATTACTAAATAACCAAGAGATCACTGAAGAAATCAAAAAGGAAATAAAAAAATACCTAGAGACAAATGACAGTGAAAACACGATGATCCAAAACCTATGGGATACAGCAAAAGCAGTTCTAAGAGGGAAGTTTATAGCAATACAATCCTACCTCAAGAAACAAGAAACATCTCAAATAAACAATCTTAACTTACACCTAAAGGAACTACAGAAAGAAGAACAAACAAAACACAAAGTTAGTAGAAGGAAAGAAATCATAAAGGTCAGAGCAGAAATAAGTGAAATAGAAACAAAGAAAACAATAGCAAAGATCAATAAAACTAAAAGCTGGTTCTTGGAGAAGATAAACAAAGTTAATAAAACTTTAGCCAGACTCATGAAGAAACAGAGGAAGAGGACTCAAACCAATAAAATTAGAAATGAAAAAGAAGTTACAACAGACACCGCAGAAATATAAAACATCCTAAGAGACTACTACAAGCAACTCTATGCCAATAAAATGGACAAACTGGAAGAAATGGTCAAATTCTTAGAAAGGTATAACCTTCCAAGATTGAACCAGAAAGAAATAGAAAATATGAACAGACCAATCACAAGTAATGAAATTGAAACTGTGATTAAAAATCTTCCAACAAGGGCTTCCCTGGTGGCGCAGTGGTTGAGAGTCCACCTGCCGATGCAGGGGATGCGGGTTCGTGCCCTGGTCCGGGAGGAGCCTGCATGCCGCGGAGTGGCTAGGTCCATGGGCCATGGCTGCTGAGTCTGCACGTCCGGAGCCTGTGCTCCGCAACGGGAGAGGCCACAGCAGTGAGAGGCCCGCATACCACAAAAAAAAAAAAAAAAAAAAAAAAATCTTCCAACAAACCAAAGTCCAGGACCAGATGGCTTCACAGGTGAATTCTATCAAACATTTAGAGAAGAGCTAACACCTATCCTTCTTAAACTCTTCCAAAAAATGGCAGAGGAAGGAACTCTCCCAAACTCATTCTATGAGGCCACCATCACCCTGATACCAAAACCAGACAAAGAGAGTATAAAAAAAGAAAATTACAGAGCAATATCACTGAAGAATATAGACGCAAAAATCCTCAACAAGATCCTAGCAAACAGAATCCAACAACACATTAAAAGGATCATACACCATGATCAAATGGGATTTATCCCAGGGATGCAGGATTCTTCAATATACGTTAACCAATCAATGTGATAAACCATATTAACAAATTGAAGAATAAAAACCATATGATCATCTCAATAGATGCAGGAAAAGCTTTTGACAAAATTCAACACCCTTTCATGATAAAAACTCTCCAGAAACTGGACATAGAGGGAACCTACCTCAACATAATAAAGGTCACATATGACAAACTCACAGCAAACATCATTCTCAATGGTGAAAAACTGAAACCATTTCCTCTAAGATCAGGAACAAGTCAAGGATGTGCACTCTCACCACTATTATTCAACATAGTTTTGGAAGTCCTAGCCACGGCAACCAGAGAAGAAAAAGAAAGAAAAGTAGTACAAATTGGAAAGGAAGAAGTAAAACTGTCACTGTTTGCAGATGACATGATACTATACATGGAAAATCCTAAAGATGCCACCAGAAAACTATTAGAGCTAATCAATGAATTTGGTAAAGTTTCAGGACACAAAATTAATGCACAGAAATCTCTTGCATTCCTATTCACTAACGATGAAAAATCTGAAAGAGAAATTAAGGAATCACTCCCATTTACCATTGCAACAAGAAGAGTAAAATACCTAGGAATATACCTACCTAGGGAGACAAACTACCCATATGCAGAAAACTATAAGACACTGATGAAAGAAATTAAAGATGATACCAATAGATGGAGAGATATACCATGTTGTGGGATTGGAAGAATGAATATTGTGAAAATGACTATACTACCCAAAGCAATCTACAGATTCAGGGCAATCCCTATCAAATTACCAATGGTGTTTTTTAAGGAACTAAAACAAAAAATCTTAAAATTTGTATGGAGACACAAAAGACCCCAAATAGCCAAAGCAGTCTTGAGGGAAAAAACGGGGCTGGAGGAATCAGACACCCTGACTTCAGACTATACCACGTAGCTACAGTAATCAAGACAATATGGTACTGGCTCAAAAACAGAAACATAGATCAATGGAATGAGACAGAAAGCCCAGAGATAAACCCATGCACCTATGGTTAACTAATCTATGACAAAGGAGGCAAGGATATACAATGGAGAAAAGACAGTCTCTTCAATAAGTGGTGCTGGGAAAACTGGACAGCTACATGTAAAAGAATGAAATTAGAACACTCCCTAACACCATACACAAAAATAAACTCAAAACGGATTCAAGACCTTAATGTAAGACCAGACGTTATAAAACTCTTAGAGGAAAACATAGGAAGAACACTCTTTGACATAAATCACAGCAAGATCTTTTTTGATCCACCTCCTAGAGTAATGGAAATAAAAACCAAAATAAACAAATGGGACCTAATGAAACTTCAAAGTTTTTGCACAGCAAAGGAAACCATAAACAAGGGGAAAAGACAACACTCAGAATTGGAGAAAATATTTGCAAACGAATCAATGGACAAAGGATTAATCTCCAAAATATATAAACAGCTCATGCAGCTCAATATTAGAAAAACAAACAACCCAATCCAAAAATGGGCAGAAGACCTAAATAGACATTTCTCCAAAGAAGACATACAGATGGCCAAAGGCACATGAAAAGCTGCTCTACATCACTAATTATTAGAGAAATGCAAATCAAAACTACAATGAGGTATCACCTCACACCAGTTAGAATGGGCATCATCAGAAAATCTATAAACAACAAATGCTGGAGAAGGTGTGGAGAAAGGGGAGCCCTCTTGCACTGTTAGTGGGAATGTATATTGATACAACCACTATGGAGAACAGTATGGAGGTTCCTTAAAGAACTAAAAATAGAATTACCATATGATCCAGCAATCACACCACTGGGCATATACCCAGAGAAAACCATAATTCAAAAAGACACATGCACCCCAATGTTCATTGTAGCACTATTTACAATAGCCAGGTCATGGAAGCAACCTAAATGCCCAACGACAGATGAATGGATAAAGGAGTTGTGGTATATATATACAATGAAATATTACTCAGCCACAAAAAGGAACGAAATTGGGTCATTTGTAGAGATGTGGATGGATCTAGAGACTGTCATACAGAGTGAAGTAAGTCAGAAAGAGAAAAACAAATATCGTATATTAACGCATATATGTGGAACCTAGAAAAATGGTACAGATGAACCGGTTTGCAGGGCAGAAACTGAGACACAGATGTAGAGAACAAATGTATGGACACCAAGGGGGGAAAGCCGCGGGGGGGTGGGGGTGGGAGTGGGATGAATTGGGAGATTGGGATTGACATGCATACACTGATGTGTATAAAACTGATGACTAATCAGGACCTGCTGTATAAAAAAAAAAAATAAATGAAATTAAAAAAAAATATCTTGAAGGGAGTCCACTGGCTTGGATTAGGCTAGGGATCCAAGTAAACACCTTGCAGGCTGCCCCACATATGGGTGTGAGGCCCTGTGTGCAGGTCCACACATTGCCTCTCACTCCTCATAGATGTTCCCATGCGCCTCCTGGTCTTGCCTTGCCCTTAAGAACTGGTCCGCCTTTGCTCTTGGTAGTTCTACCCAGAAGCTGAAGCTTTGACTTGCATTCCAATTCAGGGCCCACATCCCTGCTACTCTTACATAGGCCAACTGGCTTCAGGCTGTCAATCTCTCTGAACTTGCATCATGGACTTCTGGGGCTGAGCACTTGCTGGAGGCTGCAGCCACCTTGAAACTTAGTGTTTCCTGCCTCCCAGGTGGATCCTGTCAGCCCTGGAATTGGCACAGTTCTCCTTGGGCCAGGCCTACTTTACTAAGGGGGCCAATATCAGATTAATTACACTGCCCTCTGATCTGACTTGCTATGAATAAATATTTGATGGGTCCCTGATAAATCCCAAACTATATGATTAACATCTAACGTGTGACAATGCTTTACTCTACATAAAAACTGTATCATCAGTTATCCGTGTAATGAACTCCCTTGATGAAATTAACAAACTTTAAAAATGTGTTCAGATTACATGGACGTGGTACCTGAGTATTAGTAACAACCTTAACAAATAATCATTTTTCAGTAAATGTAGGGTTACCTACTATCCAGGTTTATCCAGGACTCTTCCAATTTTAGACTGAAAGTCCTGCAAACTGAGATGATTGGTCACCCTGGGAAAATGAATCAGCCTCTCTTATTGGTATTGATCTGAAAAATGAGAAAGGACCCAATTATAACTGTATATAAAATTACAACCTGACGATTCTATTTTTAATTACAGCCTCTTCCTGCTCACTTAGCATACTGTAGCTCTACTTCCAGCTAAATGGAATCCTTTCCACCTAGACCTCTCTCCCTTTTAAAGGACATTTTCCTTTCCCTACATGACACTTTCTGTTCCTAAGACCATAATTAACACTGCCTTCTAGATTTTAACAGATCATCCTGACCCAGACAGTGAACCTAGTTCCACAGGGAGGTCTTTTATCTAAGGCCAGCAGTTGTCCCGGTTTTCTCATTGTTTTGACTGCTGCATTGCAGAGCCCCATTTCTTCATCCTACAGAGAGTGTTTTAAGTGTTTAAACCAGGAAAGAAATGGAAACTCAAATGCTAGGTTAAGCTAAATAAACAGGTTTTTTTTCTATTTAGCAGTCCTTCTTAATGTCTAAATTTGCTAAATATGCACTGTGAATCTCCAAATAAATTGACTGCATCCAGTGTTTCACAAGCATATTTGATCACGGATGTCATTTTAATAGCTTGTGGAATTCATGTCTGGCTGTATAAAGTTTGAGAAGTACTAGTATAAGTGGAAAAGCACAGACTTTGCTGCCAAAGAGCTCTAGGTTCAAATCTTAGCTCCAATGATTTTTAGTTGGGTGGCTTATTCACTTAACCTATCTGTAAATCCTTTCTTTAATTAAGTTTCCACATTGTTATAAAAAAAGGAGGCAGAGGAGGAAGGAGATTTAAAGGCAATTTCTGTTTCCAATTTTGTATACCAGGTGCCTACCTGTTGGGGCTCTTGTAAGGATTTATAAGCCTGTGTATGAAAGGCACCTGCCACACTACCTCAAAAGTCCATGGTGTGGGGCTTCCCTGGTGGCGCAGTGGTTGAGAGTCCACCTGCCTATGCAGGGGACACGGGTTCACGCCCCGGTCCGGGAAGATCCCACATGCCGCGGAGCGGCTGGGCCCGTGAGCCATGGCCACTGAGCCTGCGCATCCGGAGCCTGTGCTCCACAACGGAAGAGGCCACAACAGTGAAAGGCCCGTGTACCGCAAAAAAAAAAAAAAAAAAAAGAAAGAAAGAAAAGATACACGTACCCCAATGTTCATTGCGACACTATTTACAATAACCAAGACAGGGAAGCAACCTAAATGTCCATTGACAGAGGAATGGATAAAGGAGATGTGGTACATATATACAATGGAATATTATTCAGCCACTAAAAAAAAAACAAAAAGAAAGTAATGCCATCTGCAGCAACATGGATGGACCTAGAGATTATCATACTAAGTGAAGTAAGTCAGACAGAGAAAGACAAATATCATATGATATCACTTATATGTGGAATCTAATTTTAAAAAATGATATAAATGAAATTCTTTACAAAACAGAAACAGACTCACAGATTTCAAAAACAAATTTATTTTTACCAAAGGGGAAACGTGAGGTGGGGAGGGGCGGGATAAATTAGGAGCTTGGGATTAAAATACACACACTACTATATATAAAATAGATAACTAACAAGGACCTACTATACAGCCCAGGGAACTCTACTCCGTATTTTATAGTAACCTATTTGCGAAGAAAATCTGAAAAAGAATGAATACATGTGTATGTATAACTGAATCACTTTGCTGTATGCCTAAAACTAATACAACATTGTAAATCAACTATATTCCAATAAAATGTTTTTAAAAAGATAATGGGAGAAAAAAATAAATGGATAGAAAGAGAAGAGAACCAACGTATGCTCTGTTCCCCCACTTGGAGATCCACAAGGCATATTAGCATAGTAAAGTCTCCTCTTGGGGGATAGGAGAGGCAGAAAGGTCATAAAGAAGGTGGAAAGAAGAGGTCAGAAGGCATTAAAGATACAATTCACACCCTTCAGTCCACAAATAGTAAGAGGTAAGATGGTTGGAGACCTAATTGCTAAATTCCAGAGCCATGTGTTCTATTTGGGAAAAAACTTCCAAATCTATACTCAGTCTCATTTCACAGACCAGATGTGTTTCAGAAAAACTGAGCTTCATACAAGTTTATTAAGCACATTTTCCCACAGGCTTCCATTATAAGAGCAGAGATACATTTCCTGGGAGAAGGACTAGACCAACATACACTATATCATTATGTTATGATGAAAAGAACCCCCAATTTTTTCTGCTGTGCTGTGCAAGGAATGACATTTCCCTTCATGAGGTTTCAGTTTTCTCTTGAAAACAGGGATAATAATAATAATAATAATAATACCCTTTCCCAGGGTGATTATGGGGGTCAAATTAAACAAGTTATGTGAAAAGCCCTGTAGACGGTTACCATCCTGAGGACAGGAACCATGTCTGTCTTGCTCGTCATAGTATTTCCAGCACGGTCTCAGGGGGTGGCAGGTACATGGCTGGCAACCAGTATATTGATGTTGAATGAGTAAATTACTAGTTTATAAGCTCAAAAGCCCTGAGCAAATTCTTGTTTGATGTTTGTTCATTGCTTTATATATCTTAGGAGTATTTCATTACAGTGTTCTAAGACTTTGATTTCACTGCATTTACTGTCAAGTCCATTTTATGCAAGAAACAGCATTTTCAGATCAAAATAGTAGGAATGATGTCATCTCTGAATATAAGCAGTCCTTCCCAAGGAAGAGCCATTAGCATCCTTAACCTGTCCCCAAATAATAATATTATTAGCATTTATTGAGCACTTACTGTTCTATATGCTTGTATGTAATAACAACAAATCTTCGTAAGTACCTTTGCCTCAGCTAGTTTTATTACAGCCATTACACAGATGAGAAAACTGAGGTGCAGAAAGGATATGTAACATCCAGAAGATCATAGAGCCAGAATTCAAGGCAGTCTGACTGGCTCCACGGCCCTCACCCTTAACCGTGGTGCCCTGTTGCCTCTCACAGTTCCTGGCATTGTCTTTATTTTTCACTAGAGAAAAGTTCATCATGAACCAGCACTGGTCTGAAGCCTGGAGAGCTGATTTATTTTACTTGAGGGTTCTTTTTGCCATAGCTATCCTTCCCTCTGAAGTCCCAGATCCCAGGAATTTCATCCACAACTTGGGATAAAAATGATGACTAGTTCTGATCAGAAGAAAATAATGTGGAAAAAGAAAAAATAAACACTGGCGGGCTTCTGTTTGTAAAAAGAGAAGAAAATCAGAAATACATACCAAGTGGGAGTTAAATCTATTCTATTAAAGGGGGAAATGTATGAGGAGCAACTCCTGAAGTTAAAGAGTTAAGTCAGTGGACTCAGGTACCAGTTACTGAGTTGTGGTGGACAACCCAGCAAATGTTACCTTTTTTAATCCACTAGAGCGAACTGAGCCAAGATCATGGGTGGAGCCGCACCAAATGGAACCAAGGGTATAAATGAGACTGAACCCCGCATACATGGGGCCCTGCCTCCAAGTTCATGAACCAGTTAGGGCGGAGGTGGGTGTCATTAGTGAAGAGCAGTGAGCGGTTCAGAAGCAGACATTTCTGCTCTGCCGGCTGGGTCCCTGCCAGGCTCTGCTCGTAGCAGCAGACTGCAAGGCTGAAGGAGGAGAAGGGAACTTGTCTCTCTGTCTGCTGTCTGGGCATCCTGGCTGCTTCCTACTCCTTTGAGGGTCTGCCCAGCGATGTCTTTTTATTTTCATCCATAGCAGTTGCAGTGACAATTGGTTGCGGTTTTCAGATTCCACTCCACCCCCAGCTTCCAGGACCACTTTACCACCCCCTTTCAGAATTACCCCACCAGCCAGTCAGTGCCCCCTCCTCAGAGGACTGCCTCTACTGGGCAGGGCCCCTCCTCCGAGCTTTTAAGTTCTGATAGCTCCAACTCCCATCTTTGTTCCTACGGCTGCCGCCTGCAGTTACCTCTGGCTTCCTTCCCCTTTGCATTTTCAGTCCTCCAATACCCATTTGGTCAATTTCTTCATGAAAATGCCTGGTGTGGTTTCTGATTTCCTAGCTGGACCTTGGTAGAACAGTACCCACGTTCATCTGTTTCTTTGATACGTACTCTTCTTACCCCTCACCTGTCACTTGGTATTCGCAGATTTGCATTACTGTTGAGGGCTTCTTTGTTTTTGTTTTTGTTAATGTATGTGTTATGACATCACTTCGATAAAAAACTGCTGGAAGCACAGAAAACATTTACAGGGTTTGGATTCAGAAAGATGTAGATTTAAGATCTGGTTTTTCCATTTCACAAAATAAGTGATGTTGGGCAAATTATTCCACATTCTGTAGGCCACTTTCTCATCTAAAAAATGGTAACAACAGTGCCTGCCTCTCATTGATGTTGAGAGGATATGAGTAGTGTGTGTGTGTGTATATATATACACACACACATATATATGGTGACTTAATAAAGGCACTCAGCAAAGGGCTTTTTATTTTTTGGGTGTCTGTGCATGATTACCTAGGACACTGGCTTGTACATGGTAGGCACTAGTATATACCTGGTGGTGATGATGATGATTTAAGGTTTGTGTGTGTGTGTGTGTGTGTGTGTGTGTGTGGCTGTAGCATGGCATCTCACACTGCCTTGTACACAGCAGCTCTCAATGAATATATGTGGGTGATGACAAACGATGTAAGATTGGACTATTTGATTAATAGCCCATTACACGTTACAATCTATTTGTTATGCGTTATTTACTAAAAAATAGACTGCTGCTCTGTCTGCAAAGAATTCCAGAGTGTGCTATTTGGCCGAAGGTCTGTCTTTCCCCTGTGGGTACATTATACATTGACCACGTATTAGTTCAGTGTGTTTGACACAAAAGGTCTGTTACCTGTTCAAGTGCTCCTTCTATTAGGAAAGAAATGAAACTCTTTCTGGATGATCTTCCTTGAGGCAAGAAAAAGTCTGTGACTTTCATGATGGACTCTTACTTTCAATGAAAATGGCAAATGGGCACCACCAACAGTTCACAGGAACCCAGAACAGCCCCGAGGACAGCGCACCACGTGATTTGCTAGTAGCACAGCAGAATGAGAATTCCTGCAGCACCTCTGATTGTGCTTGAAGAGCCCAAGAACAGAGCTGCATGTTCAATCATGGGGAAGGAATAATAGAGACCCGGGCGCCCGGCGAGGCAGCACCATGGAACTCGGGCAGGCTCTGCTGAACTCCGGGTAGTGTAAAAATGTCATATTGTCCCTGTAGCCCTCTTGCCTTAGATAAGGTCCATCACACAGGAAAAATAAAAGCAGTTCGAATCCTTGGGGGTTTTGAGGTGAGCTTTCTTGCCTGTTTTCAGTTAGTCTTTAGAATATATTTATATTGAACAACACCAAGAATAAATATCCAACATATTTATTTATATATATGTTTATTTATCCAACACTCATATCTATATACACTAAACTCATTAAGAGAGATTGGACAACCAGGGCTTCCTGGCTGTTACTGAAGGGAAGATATGCTGTCAAAATGGGCTAGATCAGGCAAGCAACATTCATTTGTGATATCTGAAAATAAGTAATGACTCAGGAGGTTAACTCTGCTGGTGTCAAAATTCTGCCCTCCTGGCTGGTCAGGTCAATCCGGGACATGTGCCTTGAGCACAGCGGTTCTTAAGCTTTAGCGCCCATCGGGGGGCTTGGCTAGACACAGGTTGCAGGGCCCCACTCTCAGGTGGAGCCAATAAGATTGATTGGTTGATTGATTTAAAAGAATTTGCTCATGTGGTCATGGAGGCTGAGAAGTCCCAAGATCTGCAGTAAGCAAGCTGGAAACCCAGGAGAGCTGATAGTGTGAGCTCTAGTCCAAAGGCTAGCATAATTCGAAAAGATACATGCACCCCAATATTCACTGCAACACCATTTACAGTAACCAAGATATGGAAGCAACCTGAATGTCCATCAAGAGAGGAATGGATAAAGAAGATGTGATACACACATATAATGGAATATTACTCAGCCATAAAAAAGAATGAAATAATGCCATTGTAGCAACATGGATGGACCCAGAAATTTGAGTGAAGTAAGTCAGATAGAGAAGGACAAATATCATTTGATATTGCTTATATGTGGAATCTAAAAAAATGGTACAAATGAACTTAATTACAAAACAGAAATAAGAGCCACAGATGCAGAAAACAATCTTATGGTTACCAGGGGAGAAAAGGGGAGAGCGATAAATTGGGAGATTGGGATTGACATATACATACCACTATATATAAAATAGATAACTAATAAGGACCTACTGTATAGCACAGGGAACTCTACTCAATACTCTGTAATGACCTATATGGGAAAAGAATCTAAAAAAGAGTGGATATATGTATATGTATAACTGACTCACTTTGCTGTAGAGCAGAAACTAACACAACATTGTAAATCAACCATACTCCAATAAAAATTTGAAAATTAAAAAAATTAAAAGGTTAAAAAAAAAAACAAAGGCCAGCAGACTTGAGAACCAAGCAGAGCCAGTTTTTAAGTTTAAGTCCAAATGCAGGAGAAGACCGATACCCCAGCTCACGTACTCAGGTAGGAGGAGTCCCCTCTTACTCAGCCATTTTGTTCTATCCAAGTCTTCAATTGATGGATTGAGGCCCACCCACATTGGGGAGGGCAATCTGCTTTACTCAGTCCACCAATTCTAATGTTAATCTCATCCAGAGACACCCTCACAGACACATCCAGAATAATGTTTGGCCAAACATCTAGGTGTCTGATGGCCCAGTTAAGTTAACACATGAAATTAAACATCACAACAAGGAATGCTGCTGCTGGGTCAGGGTCTACACTCTAAGAACCACTGCTATAGCATAAACTGAGTCAGGAGTCGAAACCCAGCTCTGGCTTTATCCTTATCACAGAGCCTGGAACATTTGCAGGTGCTTAATAAAAAGTACATCGAGTGAGTGAGGAGTGAGGAGTGAGTTTGTAATAGAAGGAAGGAAGGGATGGAGGGAGGGAGGGAGCAACGATCTCTCTGTATAAAGAAACTCCAGTGGACATCAAGTGATCAGGATTCTTGTCTGACTGGACCTCACTTCTCAGCTCTAGGGTTTGGCCCAGATCCTCTCAGGTCTCTCAGGCTCCATATTTCTAGGTTCATTTCTAGTTCAAAGTGGCAGTAATGCTTAAGGATTGTTTAAAACAAATAATTCACTCAAACAATAGCAGTGAGCATTTATTGCAAGCTGGTTATGTGCCAGGTACTGTTCTAAAAACCTTATAGCATTATCTCATTGAATCCTCACAATAACTCCATTATTTCTATTTTGCAGATGAATAAACTGAAATCATGCATTGAGGAAGTGGCTGAGCTGGGATTCCAATCCCAGTTCCTTTGGCTCCAAAACCCTACACTACACTGTACCACAAACATTTGTGACATCCAATATAGGCAAGTCACCACACTATGGGGAAAACCTCAAGGCTAGTGATAACTAGGATTTTATTAAAAAAAAAATACCTAAAGAAATTTGGAACAGAGGATTGGTCAAAATGTTACTACAGTAGAATGTATCATTAAAGACTAAGGCACTATGTATAGGGGTTTTAAAAGAGTGTTGAATTTGGGATTAGACTATCTGGGCTTGAATCCCATTTTCGTCACTTACAGGATGAATTAGCTTGGCCAAGTTACCTAACCTTCATGCCTCATTTTCCCCATCCATAAATACTTACCTCATAAGGGTGTTTACAACCTTACAGGATTAAATGAGTTAATATATGTAAAGCATTGATAGTGTTATTCACAGGGCAGTTAGTATATGAGTGTTCATTAGTATTATTGTTATCACATCCCCGGCACCAAGCTCTATGCCTGACATGTGGAAGACTATATAAGTATAGAGTGAATTCCGAGAAGTCATGTTCTCTGGAGACTGTAGCAGTTATCCATATAGCGATGATACTTAACTATATAACTGACCTTCTGGAAACTCAGCCTTTAGACGGCTTCTTCCTTTCTTCAAGGCACTAATTTTTTTTTTTTTTTTTTTTTTGCGGTACGCAGGCCTCTCACTGTTATGGCCTCTCCCGTTGCGGAGCACAGGCTCCAGACGCGCAGGCTCAGCGGCCATGGCTCACGGGCCCAGCCGCTCCGCGGCATGTGGGATCTTCCCGGAACGGGGCACGAACCCGTGTCCCCTGCATCGGCAGGCGGACTCTCAACCACTGTGCCACCAGGGAAGCCCAAGGCACTAACTTTAATAACAGTTATTACTACCTCTCAAAGTGCCTGCCTATTGCTGGCTCACTGATATTATATTAATATGGCTTTAATGTGCTGCATAAATACAGAGTAAGAAAATAGACAAAACCCTGAAATTCACCTTAAATACCCGAAAATTTTCAGTTCTCACAGCTGACAATGATTGAGACTTTAAGAGATCTTTAAAAAAAGTTTAACCAAGAACTTTTGAATTTGCCTTTTAATTAATACCCTGTGTAAAAATCACAGGCGATGACCTCTTGTTTTGCTTCTCAGACCAACTGAATAAAAATCTCTGAAAATTCAAAACTTGACCCATACTCTCTTTAAAAAATGGAATGTGGCCGAAGAGTTCAGAGCAGAGCATAGCGAGAGCTGTGCTTTGTTCTCTGACATTTAAAAGTACACCTGAGCTCTTTAGCACAGGGATACTGAATATTCAACAACACTGAAATTTCCAGTACTGCTGCCTGCTTCAGCACTTTAATTCCTAGGATATGCCAGGTTGCACATTAGCATTTAAATAGACAGCCCTGTCCTGCAGAAACCTAAGATTTATGTCCCACTGTAACCAGCTTCAGCTCGTGCAGGGGCTGTGGAGTTTCTTTGCCTCCTCTGACGTTCCAACTTCTCTTTCAACTTGTGCCTTTGTGGATTCAGGATGATCAGTTATCTGCAAGATTTATAACCAACAGCTTTGATGTTGAACAGATGTATGGTGTCAACATTCTGCAATTCAAGAAAATACTCTCTCTTCTTTAGGACGTAATGTGCTTTTCTCTCTGCTGACGGCTCACTTTGATATAATGAAACAAACTTCAGTTCCCTGGGTTTTTCTTAGAGAGGAAAAATTTAAATCAGTCTTCATTCCAAGTTGGAACTTAATTTGGTATAATATCCCTAACTTCACTAAACCACCAGGCTAGGTCAAAAGGGCTCACTCTTCACACACCTAAAAATCCACAACTGCTTTTATGTCACAGCAGCAAATCCACAAAGTTCTAACTACCAGAGTGTTTTTATTTGGATGTGATTACCCACCTACTGAAACTCAGACTTACTACACAACTTAAATCACATGTTTCTCTAAGGGCCATTCTATCCTTTGACCTCGAGCGTGATAAAGGTAGGTCTTACCAATATTCCCGGACAAACTTTTATACTGCCTTGTCAGTATAACAATGGATACAGGTCATAAAGCTGGGGGGTTGTGTCAGACACGTGTGCAATTGTACCATTTTGCACTAAACATCTCACTAATGAGCATTTTCATGGTAGCACCTAGGGCTGCGCTGTTCTGTGTAGTAGCCACTTGTCACGTGTGGCTACTTATATTTAAGGTAATTGAATTAAAAATTCAGTTCCTCAGTTGCACTGTCCGCATTTCTGGTGCTCAATAGTCACATAAGCTATTGAATTGGATCGTGTAGCTGTAGAATATTTCCATCGTTGGAGAAACTTCTGCTGGACAGCACTTGATCTAGAGTCTTAGGATTTAAAGAACCTCAGAAAGGGCAACCAGCCATCCTGGTTTCCCCAGAATTTAGAGATCCCTGGGTTTGGGGACTTTCAGTGTTAAAATTGGGTTAGTCCCCGGAAAATTGAGACAGCTCCTCACCCTAAGAAGTCATCTAGTCCAACCATATATCTAATGTACATATTTCTTCTGCAGCATTCTTGACTTTGGACATTTCTAAGCCTGCCAGCTAAGTGATGTTAATAACTGATGTGGCTGAAGCAGGCAGGATTTGGAGAAGAGTAGATCAAGCTAAAATAAATGAGAACTCAGTTTCCGATTTTCTCCAAGAGGTAGGAAGTTCAGAGGAGCAAGGTAGATTGTTTAAGTAACCACAGCGAAATGGTCCCACCCACTGAAAAGAAGCCCATTTCATAAGTAGCCTATAAGATCAGCAACAAGTCTAGCGTCAAAGGCACTTGTCAGAAACGGCTGGGATATTTACTGGTAAACCAGAGTCCCGTGTCATAATAACAGGCAGGATTCCGCTGAATTATTTTTTTTCCCGCAAAAACAAACAAACATATATTTTGATGTCACTGAGTTTAAGAACTGAACGAAGCCACAGAGATCTTCCAGTCCAACTTCAACTTTTCAGAAGAGAGACCTGATGCCCAAAGTGCCTAAGTAGAGGAGAAAACCTCTATCGCTTTTCCAAAAAGCAAGAGCAAAAGCACAGCCTAGTCTAAATTCCTGCAAAGGAAATTAACGGCATTTTAACTGAGCATTACATTTTTACTACTTCTCTATGATTTTTTTTGTTTAGTATTGTTAAAAACTGTTTACTTGATGTTATTTTATATTTGAAGTAGCTTCCTACTGAGAAAATTTTTAGCAAACACAGTCTTAGTAAATATTGTGTGACGAGCATTCAGAATTGACAGCATATACGGATAGGAAATTGTTTAATGTCATCAGATGGCAGAAGGAATGTAGAACTATTCCCATCTTATTTTGCTTTGTCTTCTGCAGCCTGGATAGTAATCCAACATTGTAATGGGGGACTGAAGCCCAAGTGAGGCAAGGAAACTGGAAGAGAAATTTAGGTCTCCTTAAACCTGGTAAAAATCCAGACTCCAGACAGAGACAGACCTAGAGTTTCAAAGCTGATTCCGAAACTGTGTGACCTTGGGTAAGTATTTTACCTCTCCATTCCTCAGCAAGGTCATCTATAAAATGGGGATTATAACAAACACCATCCCATAGTTGAGATAATATCCCATAGTTAGTGATATGTATAAAGTTCTTAGAACAATGCCTGACCTAATTATTATAATGATTATCACTAAATTATAAAAATGATTTCACGTCTCCAGATCCAGATGAATTATACACCAGGGTAGTGAACAACATGCAGAAATATTTGTTGAATGATGAATACACAAAATACAGCAAAGCCTGGTAACTGTAGCTTATGACTATTGCCTTGATCAACGACATAAAACACCTGCACTCAGACACTTGCTAAAGCAATGTTTCACAAATGTCTGTCATCTGCTTGCCATCTGTTTTAGTTTCCTATTGCTGCTGTCATAAACTACCATAGACTTAATGGCTAATAACAAGAGGAATTTATTCTCTTACAGTTTGGGAGATCAGAAGTCTAAAGTGAGTCTTATGGGATTAAAATTAGGGTGTTGGCTACAGTGGTTCCTCCTTGCAGTTCCAGGGGAGAATTCACTCGTCTTTTTCAGTTTCTAGAGGCCACTTGTGTTCCTTGGCTAGTGGCCCTTTCCTCACATCACTCTAACCTTTGGCTTCCCTTATCACACCTACTCCTTTGTCTTTGACCCTCCTGCCTCTCTTTTATTTTTTTGCGGTACGCGGGCCCCTCACTGCTGTGGCCTCTCCCGTTGCGGAGCACAGGCTCCGGACGCGCAGGCTCAGCGGCCATGGCTCACAGGCCCAGCCGCTCCACGGCATGTGGGATCTTCCCGGACCGGGCCACGAACCCATGTCCCCTGCATCGGCAGGCAGACTATCAACCACTGCGCCACCAGGGAAGCCCCCTCCTGCCTCTCTTTTAGAAGAATCCTTGTGATTGCAACAATGCGCCCACCCAGATACTCCAGAAAAATCTCCCATCTCAAAATCCTTGACTTAATCATGTCTGCAAAGTCCCTTTTACCATATATGGTAACATTCACAGATTCTGGGATTAGTATGTGGATATTTGGTGGGGGGTGAGGGTGGGGATTATCCAGCCTAAAACATCATCGTTACCATTTGATTTTGGCCACATGTGTCAACATACTATTTTTTTTTAATTTTTACTTTATTTTTTTTTATACAGCAGGTTCTTGTTAGTTATCAATTTTATACACATCAGTGTATACATGTCAATCCCAATCTCCCCATTCATCACACCACCATCCCCACCCCCTGCTGCTTTACCCCTTGGAGTCCATACGTTTGCTCTCTACATCTGTGTCTCAACTTCTGCCCTGCAAACTGGTTCACCTGTACCATTTCCTAGGTTCCACATATATGCGTTAATACACGATATTAGTTTTTCTCTTTCTGACTTACTTCCCTCTGTATGACAGTCTCTAGATCCATCCACGTCTTAACAAATGACCCAATTTCGTGCCTTTTTATGGAAGAGTAATATTCCATTGTATATATGTACCACATCTTCTTTATCCATTCGTCTGTCGATGGGCATTTAGGTTGCTTCCATGACCTGGCTATTGTAAATAGTGCTGCAATGAACATGGGGGTGCATGTGTCTTTTGGAATTATGGTTTTCTCTGGGTATATGCCCAGTAGTGGGATTGCTGGATCATATGGTAATTCTATTTTTAGTTCTTTAAGGAACCTCCATGCTGTTCTCCATAGGGGCTGTATCAATTTACATTCCCACTAACAGTGCAAGAGGGTTCCCTTTTCTCCACACCCTCTCCAGCATTTGTTGTTTGTAGATTTTCTGATGATGCCCATTCTAATGGGGGTGACGTGATACCTCATTGTAGTTTTGATTTGCATTTCACTAAAAATTAGTGATGTTGAGCAGCTTTTCACGTGCTTCGTGGCCATCAGTATGTCTTCTTTGGAGAAATGTCTATTTAGGTCTTCTGCCCATTTTTGGATTGGGTTGTTTGTTTTTCTTATAATGAGCTGCATGAGCTGTTTATATGTTGTGTAGATTAATCCTTTGTCCAATGATTCGTTTGCAAATATTCTCTGCCATTCTGAGTGTTGTCTTTTCCCCTTGTTTATGGTTTCCTTTGCTGTGCAAAAGCTTCTAAGTTTCATTAGGTCCCATTTGTTTATTTATTTTTTTAATTTCCATTACTCTAGGAGGTGGATGAAAAAATATCTTGCTGTGATTTTTGTCAAAGAGCGTTCTTCCAGGCTTCCCTGGTGGCGCAGTGGTTTAGAGTCTGCCTGCCGATGCAGGGAACACGGGTTCGTGCCCCGGTCCAGGAAGATCCCACATCCTGCGAAGCGGCTAGGCCCGTGAGCCATGGCCGCTGAGCCTGCACGTCCGGAGCCTGTGCTCCGCAACGGGAGAGGCCACAACAGTGAGAGGCCCACGTACAGCAAAAAAAAAGAAAAAAAAAAAAAAAAAAAAGAGTGTCTTCCTATGGTTTCCTCTCAGAGTTTTATAGTGCCCAGTCTTACATTTAGGTCTCTAATCCATTTTGAGTTTATTTTTGTGTATGGTGTTAGGGAGGGTTCTAATTTCATTCTTTTACATGGAGCTGTCCAGTTTTCCCAGCACCACCTATTGAAGAGACTGTCTTTTCTCGATTGTATATTCTTGCCTCCTTTGTCATAGATTAGTTGACCATAGGTGCGTGGGTTAATCTCTGGGCTTTCTATCTTGTTCCATTGATCTATATTTCTGTTTTTGTGCCAGTACCATATTGTCTTGATTACTGTAGCTTTGTAGTATAGCCTGAAGTCAGGGTGTTTGATTCCTCCAGCTCCGTTTTTTTCCTCAAGACTGCTTTGGCTATTCGGGGTCTTTTGTGTCTCCATACAAATTTTAAGATTTTTTGTTCTAGTTCTGTAAAAAATGCCATTGGTAATTTGATAGGGATTGCATTGAATCTGTAGATTGCTTTGGGTAGTAGGGTCATTTTCACTATATTGATTCTTCCAATCCCACAACATGGTATATCTCTCCATCTGTTGGTATCATCTTTAATTTCTTTCATCAGTGTCTTAAAGTTTTCTGCATACAGGTCTTTTGTCTCCCTAGGTAGGTTTATACCTAGGTATTTTATTCTTTTTGTTGCAGTGGTAAATGGGAGTGTTTCCTTAATTTCTCTTTCAGATTTTTCATCATTAGTGTATAGTAATGCAAGAGATTTCTGGGCATTAATTTTGTATCCAGAAACTTTACGAAATTCATTGATTAGCTCTAGTAGTTTTCTGGTGGCATCTTTAGGATTCTCTATGTATAGTATCATGTCATCTGCAAACAGTGACAGTTTTACTTCTTCTTTTCCAGTTTTTATTCCTTTTATTTCTTTTTCTTCTCTGATTGCCATGGCTAGTACTTCCAAAACTATGTTGAATAATAGTAGTGAGAGTGGACATCCTTGACTTGTTCCTGATCTTAGAGGAAATGCTTTCAATTTTTCACCATTGAGAATGATGTTTGCTGTGAGTTTGTCATACATGGCCTTTATTATGTTGAAGTAGGTTCCCTCTATGCCCTTTTTCTGGAGAGTTTTTATCATAAATGGGCATTGAATTTTGTCAAAAGCTTTTTTTACATCTATTGAGATGATCATATGGTTTTTATTCTTCAGTTTGTTAATATGGTGTATCACACTGATTGATTTGCATATATTGAAGAATCCTTCCATCTCTGGGATAAATATCACTTGATCATGTTGTATGCTCCTTTTAATGTGTTGTTGGATTCTGTTTGCTAGGATTTTGTTGAGGATTTTTGCATCTATATTCATCAGTGATATTGGTCTGTGATTTTCTTTTTTTGTAGTATCTTTTCTGGTTTTGGTATCAGGGTGATGGTGGCCTTGTAGAATGAGTTGCGAGTGTTTCTTCCTCTGCAAGTTTTTGGAAGAGTTTGAGAAGGTTGGGAGTTAGTTTTTCTCTAAATGTTTGATAGAATTCATCTGTGAAGCCATCTAGTCCTGGACTTTTGTTTCTTGGAAGATTTTTAGAGACAGTTTCAATTTCATTACTTGTAATTCGTCTGTTCATATCTTCTATTTCTTCCTGGTTCAGTCTTGGAAGGTTATACCTTTCTAAGAAATTGTCCATTTCTTCCAGGGTGTCCATTTGGTTGGCATAGAGTTGCTTGTAGTAGTCTCTTAGGATGCTTTGTATTTCTGCAGTGTCTGTTGTAACTTCTCCTTTTTCATTTCTAATTTTATTGATTTGAGTCCTCTCCCTCTTTTTCTTGATGAGTCTGGCTAATGGTTTATGAATTTTGTTTATCTTCTCACAGAACCAGCTTTTAGTTTTATTGATCTTTGCTATTGTTTTCTTTGTTTCTATTTCACTTATTTCTGCTCTGATCTTTATGTTTCTTTCCTTCTGCTACCTTGGGTTTTGTTTGTTCTTCTTTCTTAAGTTCCTTTAGGTGTAAGGTTAGATTGTTTATTTGAGATTTTTCTTGTTTCTTAAGGTAGGCTTGTATAGCTATAAACTTCCCCCTTAGAACAGTTTTTGCTGCATCCCATAGGTTTTGAATCATCTTGTCTTCATTGTCATTTGTCTCTAGGTATTTTTTGATTTCCTCTTTGATTTCTTCAGTGATCCCTTCGTTATTTAGTAACGTATTGTTTAGCCTCCATATATTTGTATTTTTTACGATTTTTTCCCTGTAATTGATTTCTAATCTCATAGCATTGTGGTCAGAAAAGATGTTTGATATGATTTCAATTTTCTTTACTGAGGCTTGATTTGTGACCCAAGATGCGATCTATCCTGGTGAATGTTCCGTGCACACTTATGAAGAAAGTGTAATCAGCTGTTTGTGGATGGAATGTCCTATAAATATCAATTCAATCTACCTGGTCTATTATGTCATTTAAAGCTTGTGTTTCCTTATTAATTTTCTGTTTGGATGATCTGTCCATTGGTGTTAGTGAGGTGTTAACATCCCCCACTATTATTGTGTTACTGTTGATTTCCTCTTTTATAGCCGTTAACAGTTGCCTTATGTATTCAGGTGCTCCTATGTTGGGTGCATATATATTTATAATTGTTATGTCTTCTTCTTGGATTGACCCCCTGATCATTATGTAGTGTCCTTCCTTGTTTCTTGTAACATTCTTTATTTTAAAATCTATTTTATCTGTTATGAGTATTGCTACTCCAGCTTTCTTTTGATTTCCATTTGCATGGAATATCTTTTTCCATCCCCTCACTTTCAGTCTCTGTGTGTCCCTAGGTCTGAAGTCGGTCTCTTGTAGACAGCATATATATGGGTTTGTTTTTGTTCCCATTCAGCAACCCTGTGTCTTTTGCTTGGAGCATGTAATCCATTCACATTTAAGGTAATTATCAATATGTATGTTCCTATTACCATTTTCTTAATTGTTTTGGGTTTGTTTTTGTAGGTCCTTTCCTTCTCTTGTGTTTCCCACTTAGAGAAGTTCCTTTAGCATTTGTTGTAGAGCTGGTTTGGTGGTGCTGAATTCTCTTAGTTTTTGCTTGTCTGTAAAGCTTTTGATTTCTCCATCGAATCTGAATGAGATCCTCTCTGGGTAGAGTAATCTTCGTTGTAAGTTCTTCCCTTTCATCACTTTAAGTATATCATGCCACTCCCTTCTGGCTTGTAGAGTTTCTGCTGAGAAATCAGCTGTTAACCTTATTGGAGTTCCCTTGTATGTTATTTGTCATTTTTCCCTTGCTGCTTTCAGTAATTTTTCTTTGTCTTTAATTTTTGCCAACTTGATTACTATGTGTCTTGGTGTGTTTCTCCTTAGGTTTATCCTGTATGGGACTCTCTGCACTTTCTGGACTTGGGTGGCTACTTCCTTTCCCATGTTAGGGAAGTTTTCGACTATAATCTCTTCAAATGTTTTCTCGGCTCCTTTCTCTCTCTCTGCTCCTTCTGGAACCCCTATAATGTGAACATTGCTGTATTTAATGTTGTCCCAGAGGTCTCTTAGGCTGACTTCATTTCTTTTCATTCTTTTTTCTTTACTCTGTTCTTTAGCAGTGAATTCCACCATTCTGTCTTCCAGGTCACTTATCCGTTCTTCTGCCTCAGTTATTCTGCTATTGATTCCTTCTAGTGTAGTTTTCATTTCACTTATTGTATTGTTCATCTCTGTTTGTTTGTTCTTTAATTCTTCTAGGTCTTTGTTAAACATTTCTTGCATCTTCTCGATCTTTGCCTCCATTCTTTTTCCGAGGTCCTGGATCATCTTTAGTATCATTATTCTGAATTCTTTTTCTGGAAGGTTGCCTATCTCCATTTCATTTAGTTGTTTTTCTGGGGTTTTATCTTGTTCCTTTTTCTGGTACATAGCCCTCTGCCTTTTCATCTTGTCTGTCTTTCTGTGAATGTGGTTTTTGTTCCACAGGCTGCAGGATTGTAGTTCTTCTCGCTTCTGCTGTCTGCCCTCTGCTAGTGTTGGAGGTCTTCTGAAGAGGCGGGGAGTGGCTGTGCCTCACTGTGGGGACAAGGGCACTGGCAGCAGATCTTCTGGGAAGTACTCCTTAGTGTGAGCCCTTCCAGAGTCCGCCATTAGTCCCACTAAAGACCTGGGTAGGCTCCCGTGCTCGGTTATCTCAGGCCAAATATCTCTGCCTACATACTATTAATATTTGTCTTAAATTTTTCTCTTTTTTTACCTAACCTTATCTGCAAACTCAAGGTTTCAATGGATTAGTTATATTTTTTCTAAAACATATAAAGATAACATTTTAACTATTAAAATGAAATTTGTTTATATTCTAATATTCTTTTGGGCTATGAGTGATGTACATACTGCAATTTAGGAAATACTGATTATAAATTCTGATATAAATTGACCTCTATTAAGGATTGGCCCACGATCTTCCCACTATATTAGGTAATTGGGAACATCTATCTTAGTCGAATGAGCAGGCTTATTATCTTTTCTGAATTCTTTAAGTTCCGACCCAGTACTATTTTAGAAAATAGGAGTCATACTATTAAAGCCAGACATAGAAATTCTTTGAACAAGCTACATTTGAATGTTAAGTCCTCTATGTTAGGGAAGGTCAATACAAGAATCATCTCCTTGAACTGCATTTCTGATCCTTTTGTAAACCCATAACTGGAGATATGACCCATTATGTTAGTGAGTGTTCTATGCACAGGGAAGCCAGTAACAAATTCCTGCCTGAGTTTCATTCCAGGAAAGAAAGATGGCCTCCAATGTTACATTTGTTGGCTTACTTTTGCCATAAGAAGAAAACAAGTGTAGCCTAATGTATTTCTGTTTTTGCCTAAGCCATACATAGTCAGATTTAAGGTGTAAATGAAATCAGTTCATCACTGGGACCTTGGCAGTAAGATTCCTTTTCTCTGGACTTATGAAGTATGTTGTTCTGAGGAATAATTGTTTTACTTCATATTTAGTCCAATAATTGTTTTACTTCATATTGCGTCCAGTAATAATATAAAAGTCTTCCTGTGATAGAAATTGTAATTAGGTGGATTTGGATAATTTATATGAAACTAATTCCTGAATCCTGGATTATATTTAAAAATTTTAATATAATAATTGTAGTGGGCATGAGAAAATACCTTGCCCACCTCTAAGCACAGAGAACTTGATCAAGGGCCCCAGCTGCAATACTCTCAAATCCATCCCTGTGTTTGTACTGAGGCCAAGCTTCCCATGGGCTTCTTCCAGTAAGGACTGAGCACAGCAGGGATACAAAGACTGGCCATTCCTGGGAATTCAGGACTCCTCTGATGGCCAGTTTTGGTGTGAAGACTCCCTGAGGACCTTGCTTAACCTTAGATAGCGTGGTAGTCTAAGATATTTCCATTCGACCCTCCTTCCCTTTTCGTGCTCACTATTCTTGCCTTGTGATCAGAGGAATCTCAGCCTTCTCTGTCTCCCTTCACCTTTTCTCTCATAGGCATTTCCCTAATTATATTTTTGCGTTTAATCCCATCTTGGCATCTACATTTGGGAGGACCTGGATTAACAAGTATTTTGTCACTTTCTGACCCTTAAAATAATCAGAACTCTTTTTTGGGAAGGCAGACATGCATCAAATTTATAGAGTGGTTGTATCAAGTTGTTTGGCTGCATATTTAAAAGGAGAGGGCATCATACACAGCTTTCAACTTGGGGTTGTATCTGTCTCCTGGAGTATTTTGTTGCAGGTTCCACAGTGGAACCAACAGTTAGGATCAACGTGGTATAGTTAGACCCTAGGCCATCAAAAGGCTGCTGATAGAATGACGAATGATGAAAATAGACTTCAGTAGCTATCATGGGTTTTTGTGATGAGATGGAGTAGAAAGAAATAGAGTTTTAACAGTGCCCAGGTGTGAAGTTATTGAGACTGGATCTTGCTGACAATTTATTTAAGATAGTACATGGGAAAATCAAACCACAACTGTATTGAAAAGAAAAAACCTGGCAAAGAAATGGCATAATAGAATAGTTGGCCTGAAGTTTCCTTTTGAAAAGATTGGGTGTTTATACATAATACTCACCTTGAAGAAGATACAGTACGAATAAGTTTTAGTCTTCCTCAATGCTTCAGACCTTTAAGTAGGGATCACTTCCTTGTGTTATCCCATTCTGAGTGATAGAAATTTAATGTCTATGCCTTCAGCCCTGGTGGGGCTTTAGGTTTTGACAAAGGGGCACTCTCCCATGATATAAACCTTAACTCCACGCAGCTTTTTGAAATTCCAGGGTTATACTTCTAATTGCAACCCTGACTTTTAACAAATACATACACATAAGCAGACGGCAAAGTGTATGTTCATAAAACACAGTAAGTTTTAGAACTAACATATTCATCATACGTATGTGTTATCACATATCATGTTATCTTGGGTGCTTTTTCAGGCACCCAAGATGGTACCTTGTGTTACAGCATAATCTCTTTAAATTTGACTTTATGTAGTATAGACAATCAGGGTTATTATAAGGCTTCTTTCACCAACTTCATCTTTTTGTCTAAAAAGAGCTGATAAGAGGTGAGTCACCGGTACTGAACAGGACTGGCTGTACACAGTGCTCAAGAGAGATTCTCATTTTCAATAAAACATATGAATCAAAAATTGTTGGCGAATATATATTATGCTTGAAATTTTTATGTTAAAAGTAGCTGACCTTATAAAATATGACAATAGGTTAATGCACAGTTTAATTTAAATTTTCTCCAAAGTCCCTCAATTGTCTGGGTAATTGAAAGAAATATCTTGTAATAACCTATAATGAAGTATAATCTGCACAAATATTGAATCACTATGCTGTACACCTAAAACTAACACAATATTGTAAATCAACTGTACTTCAATGAAAGGAAGGAAGGAAGGAAGGAAGGGAGAAAGAAAGATCTTCTTAAAAAGAGTGGGGAGTTGAAAAATAGAAAAAGCCATGGAGGCGTGGAATTATTTTCCCATTAGTTTTAACTTTCTTTTTTAAAAAAATTGACACCATAATAATAACTACCTCTAAAACAATGCATATTGGAAGGGAGAGGGCAGGAATTGGGGAAAGAATCATAAGGCCTACAAGAATATTTGTGATTATCTTAAACTAGTCCTATATTTTTAGGACTACTTTATTATCTTAAACTAAACTATATTTTTAGTAATGGAAACCATACACTACTAATCCTCTACTATTCACAATGCTTCACTTCTGACACAGATGTGTGGGTTTTCCACACCAAGCAATTCTCTAACTTTCTGGACTGGGTGTCCTCCAATTTAACTCAATTCTGACACTATCTGCCTGGAATTAGCATCAGATCCCACAGTTTAAGGGCTCAGTCCCACAAAACTACCTCCTGCCCCTCAACTTTAGCCACCAATTGTAAATTCAGGTTGTTACCAGTGTTAGATAAAATAATAAGGGATCTACTATAGTTAGAGAGTGCTATGGAATGAACTGTGCCTCCCCCAAATTCATATGTTGAAGCCATAACCCCCAATGTGACAGTATTTGGAGCTGGGGCCTTTGGGAGGTCATTAGATTTAGACGAGGTCATGAGGGTGGGCCCTCATGGCAGGATTAGCGCCCTTATAAGAAGAGACACCAGAGAGCTTTCTGTGTGTGTCTCTCTCTTTGCCATGTGAGGGCACATCCCAGAAGGTCGCAGGTTGCAAGCCAGGAAGAGAGCCCTCACTAGAACCCAACCATGCTGGCACACTGATCTCAGATTCCTAGCCTCCAGAACTCTGAGAAAATAAATTTCTGTTGTTTAAGCCACCCAGTCTGTGGTATTTTGTTATGGCAGCTCATGCCAACTAAGACAGGGCATCAAGTGGTGCTTCTCTCCTGTAGTAGTATTTCAGCTGAGACCTAAAGGATGAGTAGGAACCAGACATGTGAAGAATGAGAAAAGCATTTCAGGTTGGAGAGAACATGTGAAAAGGAAGTGCTGTTAAGAGGAGAAGGATGCCTTTGAGGGACTGCAAGAAGGACAACACTACCAGCAGTGAGGAGCACAACACAGGGCTGGAGAGGTGGGCAGGGGCCACATTAGACAGGAGCTTGAAGGCAACAGTCCACATTTTGGTTTTTATCCTATGGGCAAGGTTTAAATTAGGGTAATGATATAACCTAATTTTTGTTTTAAAAAGATCACTGACTCTTGTCTAGAGAAGCCACATAGGAAATTTAAATTTTCTATTAGTCATATTTTTAAAGTAAAAAAATACATACTAAATTAATTTTACTGATATATTTTATTTAACCCAACATATCTAAACTATCAGATCATTATCTAAGCAATCTAAAAAATTGTTGGCATCCTACTTTTTTTTTCATACTAAGTCTTGAAATTCAGTGTGTATTTTAAACTTACAGAACATCTCAATTCAAATGAGGAGCATTTCCAGTGCTCTGTAGCCACATGTGGCTGGTGGCTACCTTATGGACAGTGCAGCTCTACAGAATGAATCAGAGGGACTGCAATGCAAGCAAAGAGCCCAGATTGGAGGCTACTGCAGAAGCTGAGATAAGCACTGCTTGGATTAGGATAGTAACAATAGAGTTGGCAGAAAGTGAATGGATTTGGGACTAGTCTGGAAGGAGTTAAAAGAAATAGACATGAAGGAATGTGAGGTAAAACATTAAAAGGTAAAATACAACCAGAAATAAACCATAGGATAATTCTAAGACTGTTCTTAATTAATGCTTTGATCTTGTATTTCCTCTTTGTAGAAAGGTTATATTTTTACTGTCACTTATGATTTAATTATTTTCCTTTTTGTATCTACTTTCATTTTTGATCAACTGCTTTTCTGCCTTGGTCTGCTTCAAAATTCCTGTTTCATCCTCTTTTCATCTGTTTATTTAATTCAACTTGACTTAACAGACATAATTGAGTGACTGATTTGTGCTAGGCTTTGTACTGAACACTGGGAAGATAAAAAAAGGAAAGGCACTCATAGTAAGAGGCCAAATATAATACATGAGACCTAAAGCATTTACTCTTTTTCTCTCAATTGTCTTGGTTGTTTAACAATAAAGCATGTTCTAGTTTCATCCAGAACATTCTCAGAGGATTGTGTATATCCCTATTTTTGGCATAGTGTCTGATCATTCAATCAGGGTCAGTCAGAAAGACAAAAATCACTCTACAGATTTTGAATAAAACATGGTTTAACACTGGGAATTAAAGATTTACTACACCATTCCAAGGGCTAGGAGAACAAAGGTCAGGAAAGCCCCTGCAAGCTTTCAGGAAATCTAAAAGTACAAGATTATCAGAAAAGCTGCCTCCACGGACCTCAGCTGTTTCAACAGATAAAGTGATTCCTAGGAGAATGCTTGGAAGCCACTGGCAAAACCTCATGTGAACCATCCACCAATCCCCACCTGCCTGCCTATGGCTGCCACAGTAGAATAATGGATTTTCCTCTTTGGCTAGGGATTCTGGGAAATGTAGTTCCCAGGCTCCTCCCCTGTGAGGCAAGGAAAATATAGAAAGGGGGTGGGCATGAAGCTGAGATACACAACCAGGCATATGTAGACTGGGCCTGTTGTTGGTTCTGGGATAAAATATTGTATGGCTGTAAGCCTCAAATACTCAGTTTCAATTTTGTGCTGTCAAATACATTTTCAATTAAATTTCTAACATATATATCTTGAATAATGTTTTTCTCCAGAATCAGAAAGTACCTTGAGGAGTTTGAAGGCAACTAAGCCCTAAAAAAGTATTGAGAGGTTGAATATACAAACAGGAAATGGCCAGACCATATATAAAAATAGAACTTTGATCTACAACCTGCCTAGGAAACCAAACCCTTTATGTATAATAAACAACCCAGGAAGCCAGCCAGCTATAAGTCTGGTTGAGGAAACCAGATTGCTATCTCTAGTGACAATCCAGGAAACTAAACAGTAACTTCCGTAACTATCAGCCCCACATGGCCAGGACTTGATTAATGACTGTCAGCTTCCCTCATTTTTGTCCCCACTTCTAACTTAGTACCAACAAGGGGAAGTTAGGTATGCACTTCTCATCAATCACGTAAGATGCCCCATTTCTAGCTAGCCCTGCCTACAGCTTCTCCATGCCAACAACACTCAATCATGGCACACCTGCAGCCTCTCCTTTTTTTCCACTATGAAGATTTCCCACTTTGCTCTTCTCATCGGTTGGTTTTCTTTTTTTCCACAGTATTAATCAAGCTAGGATGTGATCTAAGAAGAAACTGTACTTTGTAAGGTAAATACTACATAAATTTCTAGACACCAGTTTTCTCATAAGTAGCAGGCAGTAGGGCACAATGGTCAAGTGCTTGAATTCTGGAATCAGAAAACCAGACTTTAAATCCCATCATGTTCACAGTCTAGCTGTGTTAAGGTTATTAATTGCTTAACCTTGATAGCCTGGGTTTTCTCATCAATAAAGTGGGTAAAATAATGGTATCTGTTCTTTGGGGTTGTTGGCAGGATTGAACCAGGTGATGGTTGTAAACTGCATTATTTAATTTAGTATTATCATTATCTTCTCTTTCCAAGCTCATGACCTCCGTCTTGGTCTACACATAAATTACCTCTTAATTCATCATCCTTCCTCCATCTGATCCTTCCTTCAGCCCATTGAACAAGAAGCAACCAAGTAAATCTTCCTCAACGGTTATCATCTCATTCCCTTACTCAAAACTCCCCAGGGCCTTTAAAGATAACCTACCTTTCCACAACTTCTCATACTCTCTCCTACAAGAATGACCTTCTGCTGTAGCCAAATGTGTATATCCATTGGTCTAGAGGCATCCCCCAAAGTCCCATACACAAGACCATTTTCCCTCCACTGTTCACATTTGGAATAAACCCTATCTCCTTTCTCAAGATCTGAATCCTACATTTCATTTATGGTCCAACTCAAATCCTCTCCCCCGCCCATTAAACCTTATCACACCACTGCATTCCACAGCCATTTCTTTCTCTCTAGAGTCCTAAAGCTTTTACTAAGCTCACTGAATCATATCCTGATTTGCAATATATGTAACTTTCATGTATGTGTATCAAAACCTCAGTGAGACGATAATATTCCTGAAGCAGGGGCAATAGTTTATTCTTTTTTGTTTATTGCCGTATACCAAGCATAAAAACAATAGTTGTTATTCAGAACCAAAAATGTTTCTGTTGCTTTGCCAAACACTTCATTTTATCTGATTTAATTCGCTCTAGAACTCTTGAGGGAGGGAGGGAGGGGCTATAATGAGCCATTCATCAGGTGAGAAAATTCAAACACAGAGGAGTTGAATTATTTGCCCAAGGTCACAGAATTAGTAATGATGGATTTGAATCACCTAGGTATCTCTGACTCCACAGTTTATGCTATTAATTAACATTCTGTGGATCGATTAAACATACTGCTTTATGAGATCTTGCCAGACATGCATATAAATTTTCTCTCTTTGTTGCCAGTGTCTCCTTGGGAAACCCAAATTCATTTTAGAGATTGTGTCTTTCTACAGTAGAATCAATTTCCAGAGACATTTCTTTTTAATTTGTGATAGAAATCTTGAAATAATCAGGAAAGTATCAGAGAGTACATCTCCTTAGCCACGTAGGTTGTTCAGAATTGAGACGCTGAAGAAGAAATCACGTCAGGCTTGTGATCTCTTCATGTTTGCCATTCATTCCTATTTTGAGCAGAACTGAGTGCCACTATTCACTACTGGATTTGAAGATACATTTCTCAGGTTCCAGCTAAGAAGAAGAATCGTTTTTATTTATAGCATTTCAAAAATATATGAAGATCAAAACTATTGTGAACTTTTAAATATTGAATATACCATGACTTTAGGGTGAAAGAGGGTGTTTTGGCATTTTGGTTTTTTTACTTGTCTCTCTCAATAATCTCTGCATTCATTTTCAAAATGGTGTGGGAAAATAGGAAGATGGTACAGTTAGAAAAAAACCTTGTCCAAAGTATCTTACAGTATTAATTCTTTAATCGGATAAGCACATGAACTCTCCTGAATCTTACTGAAATTTTAAAAATGCCACCTAAATTTTAAAACTTGACCATTCAAGGATGTTGAACTGACCTGGCTCTTCCTGCAATCCATGGTGAGGTAAGTTGGGAAAATGCAATCCTGACAAAGAAATTCTAACCCAAAGAGGGTAATGTTAAGCAAAGATCCTTCTCAAAATATACTTAAAGAAGCCATGTCTTTATTTTATTCTTGTTTGTTCTATAAAAATACAAATGCATAAGAAGGAAATGATAATTTCAGTCAACATTCAGTGGTAATTAAAAGCAACTGTAGTCCTCAGGCTGCTTCTTTCCAATAAGATCCAGTGATCAGAAGGAATTGGAAATGATTACATTTTAACTGGAACACATTTCTGTCCAGAACTGAGCTTTGAAGCATGAAAAGGGCACAGTGGTGACCCCTGTTTGTGTTTCCATCTGGGGCTCTAATTTGAACTTCAGTGATTATTCTGTCAGACTTGTGGCTGTGCAAAGATCCAGAAAGTCAAAGCCACCTTATTCTTGTACTCTGTTTCATGCAAAAAAATAAAATAAAATTCCACCAATTACCATGCTTGCATTTTGTGGAATAGCTCTATTTAAATCTATTATAGGTTAAACAAGAGCATTTGTAAAATTCACAGCTCAGAGTTAATCTGGCTATATCCCAGGGCACCCAGTCTGAAAAGTGATTGCAAGCACTCATGGAAAAGAAGTTAGCAATAGCCTATAATGGAAAACAGTCTGGAACAATTAAATTTAGCTTGGTTTTCAAATTAAGAAATTCATCCCATGGTTGGTTTTTCATTTGAAAGCCTTCTTCAAGTCCCATTAAAAATGCTCATCCTTTTCTGATACTCAGTTAGTGCCTCCAAAATGACATCATCGTCAGTGATAAGGGTAAAAGCAGTGAAAGCTGTAGTGCCTCATGCCAGGAATTACTCGGTCATGGAAAGCACCTGGAGGCTCTTGTGGTTGCTCTGACTTCACAACTCTGGACTGGGAATTCTGTTTTCTGTGGCCAAGAGGGAACAGTGAATTCATAGAAGTCCTGATGGGGAAAATGAGGATGGCTTGTGGCCCCTACAGAACTTGGTAACTTACTATATTTGATGTGAAGTATACAGTCCTTTTCTTTTCTTAGTCTAAATGCACATGAATCTTTTTGATTCGTGAATCTCTGCTCCTCATTCTTGTAATGAGACTCTAATAGCTATTTAGAATATTTTATATAAAATTTTCAAAGGACGTGATGTCACTCTTGGAGCTTTTAAAATTTCTTTTCGATATATGAAAACTGAATGCCTATAAAAATAACAAGAATATGATCCTCCTACCTCTATCCATGATCATTCATGTTTTGCGGTACGCGGGCCTCTCACTGTTGTGGCCTCTCCCGTTGCGGCGGCATGTGGGATCTTCCCAGACCGGGGCACGAACTCGTGTCCCCTGCACCGGCAGGCGGACTCTCAACCACTGCGCCACCAGGGAAGCCCCATTCGGTGGCCTTTTATTACCAAAACATTTTCCTCAGGAAGATAAAGGGGAGAAATGCTCTAACGGAAAAGCAGATTATGATTCGTACGAACAAGCTGATGCTCTCAGATGGCATATTCTTGTCATTCATTTCATTTCATTTCATTTCACAAATGCCTTTATAATGCTTCCTATGTTCCAGGTACTGTTCTCAGCACTTTACAAATATTAATTCATTTAATCCTCATGTCAACAGCATGAAGTAGGTACGATTATTAACCCCACTTTACATATAATGAGACTGAGAGACAGAGAGGTTAAGTAACTTGCCTGCAATCAGATAATAGTGGAGCCAAGATTTTGAAGCCCTGCAGTCTGTCTCGTGTTTATTCTAAACCCTCATGGTGTGAACAAGCACACGGCCCACACAGACCATCAATAAAAGCTGTTCAGTGGTATGGTCTTTGAGATCAAATGGTAAAGTCATTAGTATTTGGTTATATAAATATCACAGCTTAGAGGCAGTTTTTCATGTTTGTCATATTAAAAGGCAAAATTTTCTAATGCTGCCATAAAATCTCTAGCTGCATATGATAAGAAAAAATGTACACGTCAGATGTTTTCTCTGTATGGCTTTTCTTATTAACATGCAGTGGCTAGATCTTTAAAATATAATGCTAAAATGAAAAATAGAAAGAAAATTACATACATATCACAATAAATCACATTTATGTAAATCAAACATATATGCAACATGAAACCATAATACATGTTTTACAAGTACACATGCAAAAACAGAAAAGGATCTACAGCAAACATATTAGAAGACTTTAAAGAAAACAGGACCAGAGCTTTGCAGGGACCATTAATCATGAACTGAGGCTTGAGATTAACTCAACCCTCTGATCCCAAGTCTGACGCAGAGAGAAAGCATCTATCTAAACATTTATCCATGCATGTGCAGAAGAATCCTCTTATCTATGTATTCATTCACGCCAACAAGGGAAAGTGAGATGGTTTTCTGTTGATTAGATTTAGATTATTTTATTATATAACAATTATATAATTAACAATTATATGATTAAGTATCCTAAAGAGTTTATAGCCTAAGGAGATGTTTATATCAATTTGTGTCTATTGATATTTACCATATTAAAAGTTAATACTGAGGATATTTAAATATTTGTTTATTAATTAAAAGATAACAGTGGGCTTCCCTGGTGGCTCAGTGGTTGGGGGTCTGCCTGCCAATGCAGGGGACGCGGGTTCGTGTGCCACGGAGCGGCTGGGCCCGTGAGCCATGGCCGCTGAGCCTGCGCGTCCGGAGCCTGTGCTCCACAACGGGAGAGGCCACAGCAGTGAGAGGCCCGCATACTGCAAAAAAAATAATAATAAAAATAAAATAAAAGATAACAGTGACAAGCCCATTACATGTTAATATAAATAACCTATTTTTAATGAGAAATAACTATATTTTCCAAAACAAAAATTTTAGTAAGAAGGGAGTCGCTTTTTTACATTTTTGCAAATATCTTGATGTTTGGGTGAACTGAAGACGGTTGGATCCACATGCCTGCTTCTGCATTCTCTCTATTGCCACGTGTTGCTTTGGCTGAAGTATATGAAGAAAAGCTGGCCTCACACAGATATGTAGTTGGAAAAGGAAGGCCACACTGTAATGGTCTTTCAAATAATTGTGGCTATTCTTCTTTGATACAGTACCAAAACTTGATAAATGCTAGTTTATGAATGGTTATCACAATGTGGAATCTGAAACCATATCAATGAACTTTTCATACTGTTTTACGTTAAAATTCACAGAAACTAACACAACATTGTAAAGCAACTATACTCCAATAAAAAATAAAAAATAATAATAAATAAATAAAATTCACTGGTCTATGTTATACTTTGAATGGGTCTTTCACCCATGCTTGCTTTTGTAACAACACGTGTGGATCATTTGAAAAATATTGGTTCCCTGAGTTATGCACATCTCCCAAATGTTGACATATTTCATTGAGGATTATCAAAATATCACATTTGTTAATATCTGCATAATAAACACAAATCTCATCCTAAAATTCCCTTTTAAATTTTGGGAAGCTTCAAGATGCAAATTTTTCCAAAATTTACATTTTCATTTGAAAGCTTAAATTTTATCATTGGTACCAAATGTCAGTTATTTTCCTTGAAGTGACAGACCTACTTTATTCATTTTTGATACAATGATAGTTTGTAGCTATTCTTTTAAGTAAAAATGTTGTTCAGCTTGCAACTCAAACCATGGCTTTTCCTATAGATATTCCATTTTGGGTATGCAAAAGGAGTGATTAATGTGTACAGACTATTGGAAAGACGTGTACTCGGGCTGAGATTTAATAAATTTTCACGGCTTCATCAAAGACATGGTAGGACTTGCATCTTTTTTAACTGTGAGTGCATGGCAGTGAAGAACTCGTTATCTGGGGCTACCTCCTTGATTCCTGAAAAGACACCAGCAGGTTTCCCTACCATTGGTGCAGATGTTAACACAGTAAATAGAGAATGACATCTCAGCATCATTATCATCATCTTAACATCAAAATAGTTTCAATGTCACAGGGTCCCCAGGGGTCCACAGACCACACTATTCAAACTCAGCACCTAAAGAATTTACATGCTAAACATCTCCTAACATACCTAATGCGAATTGAATCAGGCACTTCCTAAGCCTCGAATAAGAATGAATCTGGAGATTTCAGGGCCATCTGTTCCTTAATTAATATTATTTGCCTTAGTGATATTTGAAGTGTCAGTTTTTAAAAGAATCAAACACTTAAGTGAATTTTCAAAGGTTCTTAACTTCCTATTTCAAAAGAATTTCACAGCTTCCCCAATGAGATTGTCAGTTAAATCAGTGACCAGTTCTTTTACTTTATGGCTTATTCAGAAGGTAGTTCTGAGGCTGTTTCAGACCTGAGCTGGGTCACTGATCAATACTTAATCAACCTACAGACTACAATTCACTAAATCAGTTTTTTGGAGTCACCCATCCAATTCTGGTTCCCAGATCATCCCTACTACATTAAAATCTACAGAAACACTGCCAGAAGTATTCTAGTTCCTGCCCTAGAGGCAGACTCTCAGGGCCCTGAAATTGATACTCTGAGGATAGTTTCTGTGTTTCTGTACCCGCCTCCCCACCACACCCCCTTTTCTTTCGCTGGTTACGGAGCGTGCTCTTACATTATCAGACAGGGAAGGGGAGTACGAGAGCCTTATAGCACATATAATGCATGAAGAGCATGAGTAAATCCCACTTCATTCAGTCAGTGAACACTTCCTGATAGCCTCATAGAGGCACTGGACTGAGCACAGGGAATTAGGAGCAAGAAGGATGGTAGAGACAGTATAAAGAAGGTGAGGTTACAGTTCTTAGCCTCCATAAACCGAAAACAGGTTTGAGAGGAACAGCTCTGAGCCATGTGAAAAGAACAATAATGCATTGAGGCGCTAGCCAATGAGAAGTCAAATGAGTGATACCAGGTCAGCATTGTTCCTACAACTCCACACACTCCTGTCTGCATGGCCTTTACGCTCAGTGGTCCTTCAGCCTGGAAACTTCTTCCCTCAGCTCTCCGAACTTTATGCATCTTTCTGCTCAAATGTTACCTTAGCAGAGAGACTTCACTCTAAAATAGCACTCCCCCACCCCAACTTTCTCTTTCTTACTGTGTTTTCTTTTAATTCACAGGTGCTACCACCATATGACATTATATATTTGTGTGTTTGATACTATCTCCTTGCTCCATTTGAATATAAGTTCTCAAGAACAAGGATTTAATTATTCACTGCTGTATCTCAGAGCCTAGAAGTTCCTGGTACCTTCTAGGACACATTAAATATTTGCCGATTGAATGAATGAATACATGAATGCTATAGCAGATCAGAGCGGGGAGAGGAGATCAGAGGCCCTAACCAGACGGTGAAGAAGTATTTCTTGGGCTGAGGTTTGAGCCGCGTCTTGAAGGGTGTTTCTCATAGGTTGGGCCAATGAACAGAGTAGCCTACTTGTCTTACAGGATGCAAGTGAGATGTCATCTTCTCAACAAGTCTTGTTGGGGCCTCCAGGACCAGATGAATTGCTACTGCTTTGGTGTCCTATAATTCTCCATGCTCTCCACCATGGTAGCATTCCCTCCAGTGGACCTTGTCTCCTCATTACTTGCATGGCTGCTCCAGTAGCATATTTGCTCTGGGATGATAAAGGCAGTATCTTATTCCTAGTTGCATATCCAGCCATAGCACAGATCCTGCTACCCCATCAATACTTGTTGACTGTATTATTTGATGAACTAGGCAGAAAGCTCACCTAGAGGACTGAAAAGCAGGTATGGACCAAATTAGGGAGATTTGTAGAGCTAAGGAATGGAGTTTGGGTGTTGATCAGGGAGATGCTGTAACAGTCTATTGTCTTAGCAAGGCCATAGGAACATGGTGAAGCAAGTGAAAAAATATCCAGTCAGAGAGACAAATTGTAACCATATTGCAATGTTCTAGGCACAAAATAATGAAGCCCTGGACCAGGTTGGGGGCAACGGGAATGGTCATGAAGGAACAGATGTAGCCAAAGTTCTTGGTGACTGATTTGATGGGAACAGCAGCCACAGATGATGGCGTATTTTAAGCTTGGTTGACTATGAAAGGGTGATGCAGTCACTTTGGCCTATGTTTCAAATCTTAAGGCTCTTAAGAAAAGAATATTTGGCAAATTATTCACCGTAATGGCACCATTTCTTTATCGTGGTTGTACTTCACACTAGAAGCTGCCAGAATTCATTTATGTAGCCTATATCCTGATACTAAGCTTTTAGACAAACTCTAAAATTCTAAGATTAAATTCCTCTCCTAATTGCTACCAGTTATCTATGAAAAGAAATGAATGTCAGGAGATGAAGGCAAAGATAATGAAATGCTAAATTCCATCAAATTATTCTTTGGAAGGATCACAGAAGAGAGGGCTCTAAGAAACCTCAAGCAAATAAAGCAAACAGGGTTTACCTCTCATGAAAATTACTAAGGCAGAATATGGGCTGAGGGATTCACAGGCCAGGCCGAGGTGGGTGGGTAGAGGAGGTGGGAGCACAAGTACCAGGGTTTTTCTCTTCCTGCCTTAGAGGTCAGCTCTAGTGCCTTCTATTTTATTTTTTTTATTTTTTATTTTTTTGCGGGACACGGGCCTCTCACTGCTGTGGCCTCTCCCGTTGCGGAGCACAGGCTCCGGACGCGCAGGCTCAGCGGCCATGGCTCACGGGCCCAGCCACTCGGCGGCATGTGGGATCCTCCCGGACTGGGTCACGAACCTGTGTCCCCTGCATCGGCAGGCGGACTCTCAACCACTGCGCCACGAGGGAAGCCCGTGCCTTCTATTTTAGAAACAAGAAAGTTGCCGTAAGGTGGAGAAGAATGATGAGCTACCAAAAAATCAGTTGCATCCAAATGTCATGGACCTCAGTGAGGAATAACAGTTTTCCTCAGTGTACTACTAGCAAAACAGAGCGCATAGATGTTGGGTACACTGAAATGGCAGCAGTCCACTGTACTAGCTCAACCTCGTTCAAGTCAAAGTGGATTTTCTCGAAGGAAACATGCCAATTGAAATTGGGCCTGGAATGTTTTCAGGAAATGAGGCAGCTAGAAAGACTCTGCTCCACCTCTCCTCCTTCTTTGCCTCTCTCTGCATATGCTTTCTGGTCTTTTCTTATAGATTTCTTCAGCTTAAGCATAGTTTTTGCTTTCTCCTCACGTTAGCTTGTTATGGCCCTGACTCTACCTAATAGCATCTCTTACTGTTCTCCTTCAGTGTCTGCACTGTCTGCTAATTGCCCCATTCTTTCAGGTTCCTAGTTCCAAATTCCTAAGAAAGGAAACTGATTGCTAAGATCATTGTATGTCAAGGTATTCGTGTCAAATGTGATACACTGCACACTAGACATTGCTATCTATGGATTTCCGACTAGTCCAGTGCTAATTATTATTCCAATCAGCCTAGTGAGGGTGGGAAAAAAGTGTTCTTAACCCCCCTGGCCAGACCACAGGCAGAAAAATTTCCTTTAACAGAGGGTATTGGAAGAACAACTTTTGTTAAATAATCTCTCATAAGTGAAGTACCAAGCATAATGTCAACTATATTCCCCTAGTAACTTTACTTTCCCACTATCTCAATCAATTATTTCACCCATTTTAGTACCCTCTCACTACTCACTCTCACTGCATTCTTCCCTGGAAAACATATGAAACAAAAAGGGACTACTTTATTCCCTTTTCCCCAAATCCACCACCCCCTGGTCCTATCCAAGGCTGTACCCACCACTTGCGCTCTGAATCCCACCCTACTCCCCTTCCTGAGGATTTCCTTCCAGCCATGATCAGTTTTCTAAAATACATTATGTATTTCATTATGTGTCTATTATCTATGTTTTCCACTTATGTCTTCCCACTAGAAAATAAGCTCCTTGAGACAAGAATGCCACCTGTTTAACACTATTCCCAACACCTGAATTACTTAACCACAATTAATTTTTGTGGTCTATTTGACAAATTTGAGTCTGGTAGCTGCTCAGTAATAGTACTACTCTTTCCTTTAACTTCATCCAGTGTTTATTTGGGAATAATTTCTATTTATAGAAACTTTCCTTAAACAAGATACACAGACAAATCTACATGGTAGAAAAGAACCTTTATTTTGTTGGTCTTGAAAATCGGTAACATGTTGATGTGCATATGTTTTCCAAAAAGGTGAATGTGTTTTCCTGATGTATTTTTCAAGACCCATTTAGCTTAATCAATCCATACCTTCAAATCGATGAGCTTCGTGTTATGCACAAAGCAGAAATAAAATGCTTTACTCTCAGGGAGCTTATAATCTAATAGGACAACCATAGTTTCACATGCAAGAATGCTTATCATACTTTGGTTTATAAAAAGAAAGGTTTGAAATAATCCAAATGTCCTTAACAACATATTTGTCAAGTAAATTGTAATTGGTAAAGAAGGCTGTCACATTTCTGGAATAGTAAAGTATCAGGAAGAACCCAAATGCCCACTTATTGTGTGCTGCTTGAATAAACTTAGGTCACACCAACAAAACGAGTACTATGCATCTGTGATCATAAAGATATACTGTTAAATGAGAAAAGCAATGAGTGTAGCATGTGCATACTATGCCATCTTAGAGCTGAGAAAGAGAAGCAATACAAACACACACCTGTTTATTTTAGAAATGCTAAACCAAAAGCTAATGACAACGTTTACCTTTAGTGAGAATGGGAACTGGGTGAGGGAAGAGGGACGGAAGTTCGATTTTCAAAATATTTAGTAGATTTTACTTTGGAAACATAAAAAGGCTTTATATCATCCTTAAAAATCAAAACTTAAAAAATAAATCCCTAGGGCTTCCCGGGTGGCGCAGTGGTTGAGAGTCCGCCTGCCGATGCAGGGGATACGGGGCTTGTGCCCCGGTCCGGGAGGATCCCACATGCCACGGAGCGGCTGGGCCCGTGAGCCATGGCCGCTGCCTGCGCGTCTGGAGCCTGTGCTCCGCAACGGGAGAGGCCACAACAGTGAGAGGCCCGCGTACCGCAAAATAAATAAATCAATAAATCCCTAAAGTTAGAAAGCTAAAAGAAAACAGTAACTTATTTTTTGAGTTTTGTGACTTAACCACTCAGAGAGGGGTTATTTCAAGGTTACTTTAAAACAGTAATTTTGCTGTTTATCCCTGGTGGGATATATTCTAAGGACAAAAGGAATGTAAAAAAAAAAAAAAGTCTTTTCAATAATAAAAACTTTTCAATAATCATAATGTTAGTACAAATATATTTTCCTTCTGAAATTTTTATACGACAAAGCAAATAAATAATTATATTATTCTATTTAGGAATCAAGGTTTTCAGTGAAAGAGGAAAAAAAAAGATACAAATACAAACTAAATAAAAATCCTGTAATCAAAATTTGAATAGAAGGCATCCCCTGGTGGTCCAGTGGTTAGGACTCGGCACTTTTACTGCCATGGCCCAGGTTCAATCCCTGGTTGGGGAACTAAGATCACACAGATGCACAGTGAAGCCAAAAAAAAAAAAAAAATTGAATTGAAAATATTAGTATGAACTTCTCAACTCTTTTCTTAGCTTTGACTACTGAAAAGGTCTGAAAGCAAATGATGACCCAGCAACAAACCTGGAGATTCTAAATACCATTCTCCATGAAAAGGAACCTTGAAGTTGATTCAAGATCTAGGTCAAGAAATGTACAAGATGAATGTAGATCATCTGGTTGAACCAGAAAGTCCTGAAAAAAACCCTCAACATCTAATTTGAAGATGCTCTCGCTGCCCAAAGACAGGACAGTTTGAGCATAGAAAGGAATAACAACAACAGTAGACTGAAACATATTAAATATGTTTTTAAACCATTTGTTTACAATAATACTTAAAAGTCCATTCGTAAACATTGCCAGATGTTAAGGAATTAGCTTATTATTCTGAAAATTAATGAAGAAAAGAATCAAGCATTTATATGCCTTTCCTATACTTTAAGGTAACCACATAGTTGATGTAGGAAAGCTATGCTTTACAGAAGAATTTCAGCTAATAAATGAAGAAGAAATTATAGAATGAGATTATCTCAATTTTGCAATCCCTAATGGAATAATTGGTTTAGGTGGTCATCATAAATGGCTGTTAAAATTGTTGATGAAATGGAAAGTTTATATAATGAAAAGATTTGCCTGACATTACTTAACAAAAAATTGATCAATTTTATCATAAATTGAGAGACAACTAAGCACGATGTCCTCCTGATATGATGCAATAAGAAGTACACGACACCATCTATGAAGTGTTCTTGTAAAAAAGAAAAAACGTCAAACCTGATTCTGATCAATTTACAGAAATACAAGGGACTGAGGAAAATAATAAATGACACCACAGGAACACAATTCAGCAAAATCCACAATGTGAGATACTTTATAATATTTTTTCAACTAATAAATTGCAAGAAAAATAAACAGAAGAAAAATGAACCTACATACTAAAAGAACACCAATTGCAATAGTGAACCTGCTGGGATTCTGATTAAAACACACCAACTGTTGAAAAGAGGAGAGAAAAAGAGAATAAACATATCATGTTCTCAATATCATTACTACTTTTTGCAGAAGGGATATTCTGTTTGGGCATATGTTTTAAAAAAACCAAGAGTCCATATTTTGCATAGGTTCATAATGAAGTATTTACAGATAAATGAGATGATGTTTGAGATTTACTCCAAAATAATCCAACGTGTAGAAGGGAAGGAGATGGGGGTAGAGGGGAAGTTGAAACAAATTGGCCATATGTTGATAGCTGTCGAAACTGGGGGATGGGCGCTTGGCAGTTCATAATAGTATTATGCCTATTTTTTATGTGTCTGACAATGTCTGTAATAAACATTTTAAAAAAGTTGTCTCGGTATCTTTATTCCATTTTCTTTCAGTTCTTTTTGGAAAACTATGACATGACTTATGGAAATAAAGAACTATGAAAATCTCTTTTAAGAACAGTCTGAAATAATAATGAATTCTCTAAGCATCAAATCTTCCCTACCCTTCATCAGTTATTGAAAAAGAGGGCTATTTCACACACCAACTGACATGAAATATTTATAGAAAGGACCCTTGACTAGAAGGTTTTGATTTCATCTGAAGGAAATACAATAATTGAGTGAGAAAAAATATGAATTAAAAAAGATTGTTTTGAGATTAGTTTTCCCCTAAGGTAACATTCTATTAATTTGACATTCAGTAGGACTAAGGTATGTTTTCCAATTTGCCAAACACCTGTCACTGTATAATGACTAAAATTTTTATTTTTTTTCCTGTACAATCAAAACAATAGGACAGCTTTTTCTAAACTAAAATCAACACCCACCCCCCAAACCTGTTAATCTTCTTTTCTACAATAAGTCTGTCATCCATCACGTGCCTGAGTTGACAATGCTTCACAACAATTCGGCCATTCCCCAACCAGACTGACATCACCATCTTGAATCATGAATATATCTCAACTACAGCTATAAGAATAAAATGCTGCAAAAGAATGAATGCACTGAGTCAACTGAGCTTAATCAAAACAAACTTTACATAGTTCCAAATTTCTAGGAAGCCGAAAAATAAAGACAACATTTAACAAATGAAAGACGAGGTAGGAGCAGGATGTCACCACTAACAAATTACATGAGTTCAGAGGATCTCCTGAAAATTGTATATCATGTCCAAATGAAGGCATAGATATAATATTTTCAAATATGTGCACATGTGTTGTCATAATGAAGGCAGCATCACAGAGTCCCTGAGAGTTCTGCCACGGATTATGCTGAAAACTTCCTAGAAAGGCAATGTTTCTATGTTACTTTACAGACAACACAGTGATACAGTTAATAGTACAGGTTCAGGGATGTGACTGCTTGGGTTCAACTACCAACTTTACCATGAACTGTGCGGTTCTCAGTCTTGGTACACCTTGAGACATAACAGCAGCACCTTCTTCCCAGGTTTTCAGGAAGAATTTTGGATGTAGCTCTTAATGAATAAACTATGCACAGTGTTTTGATGCATAGTTACCAAAGGGAAATGTCCACACCACACTGACATTTAAAATCACTGTATCTGTATTGAACTTCTCTTGCCAACACAACATTTGGGCTCTTGGGTGAAGACTGCTCATTGTCCAGTTTGTCATTCATTGATTCCTTTCTCCATGATAGTGGGGCACACTGTCACCTGGAGTAAAAAAACTACCAACCTCCTTTGCTGCTGGAAGCAGCCTTGTACCTATGTTCTAGTCAGTGAGAATCAACTAGAAGTGATGTGTGGAACTTCCAGGAAATTTTCTTGAAGAAGGTGAGTCAGCTCTCCCTTCTTTTCCTCCATCCTGCCTCCTGGAATGTGGATGTGATGGCTGACGCTACAACAACCCAACTGGACCATGAGGCCATGCACTGAGGACAACAGGGTAGCTGAACAGAAGGAATCCAAAACTGTGTAACCCTGCAGCTGCCCCACCAGCCCTGGACTTCTCACTTCCAGACTTTTTCATGTGGGAGAAAAATAAAGTCTCAGCTGATTTTAACCACAAGGCTTTTGTTTTGATTTGTTTCACTATTATCGTTATTGTTCTGTTTGTTACATGCAAACAATCAGGCCTTTTAGATCTGGTCAGAGACAATAAACATTGGCTGAAAAATATATTCCATTTGTCAACATCTGTGCCAGTCCATGTGCAGGTGAGAAGAGAACTACAGACTTGCAGAAGATGCTTATCTGAGATTGTGGACAGGTTAAGAAAAAATAGAAGCCCAGTAAAGGAACAAAGGCACACAGTCATGTGATCAATATATGGATCATGTGAATCGATGTATGGCTATGACCCATAATTAATATAGTACAATATAAACAGTACACAGAATTTCTTTGGAGACTTGGGACAAAAGAATTAAATAAAATGAGAAGAAAAGACATCTAGAGATATTGTTGATGGCTCTGGAGCATGATGAGAGGAAAAATTTATGCAATTCTTGGGGCTTGAGAATGAGTCAAAGTATTTTGGCAGCCAAGCACTAAAGTCAGTAATCTATAGCAAGTGACAGCCTCTAGACCAAAATTGTCCCTAGAATGAATCCACTCTGAATTTAATAAGGAAAACATTCCTATCCATACTAAGAATTATTAATGTAACAGCAGCCTTTTTTATTTTGTTTGTTTCACCGGTTATGGATCAACACATGACACTATTCTAAGACATTGTTGGTTGCCCCTTTCGTAACAGCAAATGCAAATCCAACACAATCAACACTAAAAATCCCATCAGTCTGGCTGACCTGGATTGTCTGTTAGAAGCTGACTGATGGGTCTCACGTTGTACTCTGTGTAACAGCCAGAGCATGCTAAAACGCTCGCCTCTGCTTTGTGGCTGACCTACCTCTTCGATAGATTGATTTTTAATTGTGCAACATGTCTTATATATGCAGCCCCTTGGTATTTTCTAGTTATATTCCGAAGCTAGAAAGAACCTTCAGCATTCATCTTGTGCAGCAACCTGGCTTAGGTAGATGCCAAATTGAAAATAGCTAGGTGTGGTGATTATCCAGAAAGCTTTAAGACAAAATTCCCCATTACAGACCCCATAACTAACTCAGCAGTCCAGTCGACTATTTTATCACCAAGTTTGCAGTAAATTCTTCCTTACACAAAATGAAAAACATGCAATACACGTTTTAATGTACTCCTTTTCCCTTGTTTGGTCCTCTGTGGACACAAGGAATAGCTGATCTGAATCTTTAAGGAAAGCTCTTCTTATTCTTGAAAACAAACAAAGTCATCCTTGACTTTCTTTAAGCTAAACAGTTTCAAATCTCTCAATTTATTTCGTATAATATTTGCATATTTATGATTCTTTCCTCTGCATCTGTTCCAGTTTCTCCGCATTATTTTAAAGGTCTGATGATCCAAGCTGGACACTTTGATCTGATAACATCTAATATGAAGTATGGAGGAAAGATCAATTTCCATATATGACCCATAAACTTGTATATATCTTGGTATCATTTCTCATCCCTAGCACACACATGTGGACACTCACACATACACAATACACACACATGCACACACACACACCATATGGTTGATGATGGAGTCGAATTCCTTTTCTATTATACCTCTATCTAGATGATGGTCCCTGACCCATATCTGTGTATCTTAGACCTCCATCAGGGATCTAAGAATACAACTAGACCTCATCCCCTTTAACCTCCATTCTGTTTTTATATATGACTATTTGTGTCTGTTGTAACAAGAAGGTTGTGAGCAGTAGCTGTGGTTTAGAAGTATTCATACCCAGTATGGAAATTATTTTCAGGGTAAGATAGGAAACACAATGCAAAACTGGCTCCAGTGAAAGTCTGATAAATTACAGAGGAGATCTACATGATGATTGCCAGTATACTTGTGCCAGGGACCTTGCAACAGGTGCATGAAGTATATATTTTACTCCATGTTACAGATGAGGAAAGTGAGTCACAAAGAAGTTAAATAACGTTAAATAACTAACCACGACTACAAAAGACAGGATTTTAACCCATGACTGTCTGACTCCTGGACTCGTGCTCTTAACAATTTCATTCAAGTACCTACAAATATGGATGTGTCTAAAGAAAAGAGAATTTGGGTGAGATTTCTCATACTAAAGAAACTGAGAAAAGCTAGAAGATCCACCAGAACCAAGCATGGTAATTGTTTAGTCAATACAAAGAGTTTCTGTAGAGTGCCTACCCTTAGCTTAAAATGGTTTTAGTATTAATTCCAGAAGGATGATGTTCAGAGGCCACTTGATTATTATTTCATTGGTGATAGCAACTGTTTTCTTTTTTTTTGAATTTTATTTTATTTATTTTTTATACAGAAGGTGCTTATTAGTCATCCATTTTATCCACATCAGTGTATACATGTCAATCCCAATCGCCCAATTCATCACACCCTCACCCCTACCCCCCGCCGCTTCCCCACCTTGGGGTCCATACGTTTGTTCTCTACATCTGTGTCTCAATTTCTGCCCTGCAAACCGGTTCATCTGTACCATTTTTCTAGGTTCCACATATATGTATTAATATATGATATTTGTTTTTCTCTTTCTGACTTACTTTCCTCTGTATGACAGTCTCTAGATCCATCCACATCTCAACAAATGACCCAATTTCATTCCTTTTTATGGCTGAGTAACATTCCATTGTATATATGTACCACATCTTCTTTATCCATTCGTCTGTCGATGGGCATTTAGGTTGCTTCCATGACCTGGCTATTGTAAATAGTGCTGCAATGAACATTGGGGTGCATGTGTCTTTTTGAATTATGGTTTTCTCTGGGTGTATGCCCAGTAGTGGGATTGCTGGGTCATATGGTAATTCTATTTTTAGTTCTTTAAGGAACCTCATACTGTTCTCCATAGTGGCTGTATCAATTTACATTCCCACCAACAGTGCAAGAGGGTTCCCTTTTCTCCACACCCTCTCCAGCATTTGTTGTTTGTAGATTTTCTGATGATGCCTGTTCTAACGAGTGTGAGGTGATACCTCATTGTAGTTTTGATTTGCATTTCTCTAATAATTAGTGATGTTGAGCAGCTCTTCATGTGCTTCTTGGCCATCTGTATGTCTTCGTTGGAGAAATGTCTGTTTAGGTCTTCTGCTCATTTTTGAATTGGGTTGATTTTTTTTTAATATTGAGCTGCATGAGCTGTTTATATATTTTGGAGATTAATCCTTTGTCTTATGATTCATTTGCAAATATTTTCTCCCATTCTGAGGGTTGTCTTTTTGTCTTGTTTATGGTTTCCTTTGCTGTGCAAAAGCTTTTAAATTTCATTAGGTCCCATTTGTTTATTTTTGTTTTTATTTCCATTACTCTAGGAGGTGGATCAAAAAAGATCTTGCTGTGATTTATGTCAAAGTGTGTTCTTCCTATGTTTTCCTCTAAGAGATTTATAGTGCCCGGTCTTACATTTAGGTCTCTAATCTATTTTGAGTTTATTTTTGTGTATGGTGTTAGGGAGTGTTCTAATTTCATTCTTTTACATGGAGCTGTCCAGTTTTCCCAGCACCACTTATTGAAGAGGCTGTCTTTTCTCGACTGTATATCTTCACCTCCTTTGTCATAGATTAGTTGGCCATAGGTGTGTGGGTTTATCTCTGGGCTTTCTATCCTGTTCCATTGATCTATATTTCTGTTTTTGTGCCAGTACCATATTGTCTTGATCACTGTAGCTTTGTAGTATAGTCTGAAGTCAGGGAATCTGATTCCTCCAGCTCCATTTTTTCCCTCAAGACTGCTTTGGCTATTTGGGGTCTTTTGTGTCTCCATACAAATTTTAAGATTTTTTGTTCTAGTTCTGTAAAAAATGCCACTGGTAATTTGATAGGGATTGCATTGACTCTGTAGATTGCTTTGGGTAGTATAGTCATTTTCACAACAAGATAGCAACTGTTTTTTTGACATGAGTTTTGAAGTGGTTTTGTTACTGCTTATGGATGTGCACTTAGAAATAACCTGGAGTCTGGGCAAGGGTAGGGAATTAGCACTATATAATAACAAGTGGAAAGTGCAGTTGCAAGCACTAGTTTAAAAAAAAAGTCAATGAAAATGAATTTTCTTTATATACATATACAAGGCCTATTTGAGATTTTTTTTTTTTTAATGTTCCCCAGATGGTTTGGCAAAGGAGAAATATATAAGAGAAAAGATGGGAACAAGTGAGGTTAGATGTTAACAGTAAGTTAGGGCTGTCAGATTTGCCAAAAAAAGACAAGATGCCCAGTTAAATTTGAATTTCAGAGAGACAACAAATAATTTTTTAGTATAAGTATGTCCCAAATACTGCATGCATACTCATACTTAAAAATTATTCATGATTTATCTGAAACTCAAGTTTAACTTGGAATCCTGCATTTTACCTGGCAACTCTACAGTGGATAAATTCAGATAGGGGTATATGAGTGTTCATTGTTCTTTACTCAACTTTTCCATGAGTTTGAAATTTAAAAAAATATTAAGTGCTTTCTATATATTTATTTATTTAACTATACTGTCAGTTGTCTTCATATTATTTTAAAACGTTGTTGTGTAGAAAGGGAGAATGATTTACATTGTATAACTGTATTTACTGCCTAAAGACTTCAGAATAGGAGTAGGAGGAATGAAACTGGCAAAAGGCACTCAGCTATACAGCAAATGGTCTGAACTGGGAAGGCTCTTTGTCCCCAGGGGCTCAAGATTCTCCTTCCTTGTCCCGAAACACCTGGCAGCGTGGGGGCGCCAACTGGGAAAATGCCACCATACCCCTCCCAGACTAAGAGACACCCAAGTGGCCTGGCTTGGGGATACCGCTTCACTCCTTCAGGCAGCACCGGCGGGGACAACTGAGAACTTATCAGCACGAGATAAACCAAGCAGACTAAAATAAGGGTCCGAAAATTAAACTGCCATTGTAATCACAACACGTAAAAGTAGACCAAGTGCTAAATCTAAATCTGCTAAAACAAAATATTTAAATAGGAATCCAGAGTCTCCTAACATAAGAGATAGGACACAAAGAACTAAGAAAATCAGAACTTGAATGAGGAAAGACAGTTGATTGACACCAACCCCGACAGGAGTCAGATGTTGGAATTATGTGATAAGGCTTTAAAGCAGCCATTAAAAAATGCTTCAACAATCGAGTACAAATTCTCTTGAAACAAATGAAAAAAACAGAAAATCTCAGCAAAGAGATAACATCAATTCTCTTCAGGAGTGTATTACTACATTGAATAGTATTTATTATTCAGTGGATAATGTAGATTTCTCCAAAGCAAAGTCTTTGAAGTAAATGTAATAACAGTAAATATAGTCAAAGAAATGTGATAGAGACAGCTTAATCAAGTACAATCAATGTCCAAAATGAAAGAAATGATGTTTGAAAGGTCAAGAAAGGAATACAAGCTATCTGAGCTTGTTTGGAATTCCTATTCTCAGAGTACCAGTGTTAACAGAGGAATAACTTCAAAGTTATACTAATCTAAGCAATTGGATTCCTACTTGCCTTAAGGCCATTGCCAAGAATTTAGCAAGAAGATCAAATGTCAGAAGTCTGTAACAAACAAAAGGAGCTGGGTTATCCAGCTATTGCTCTACAATGGGAACTGAAGCATTGCCGAGATGAGCAAAAGGTTCCCCGAGCTATTTTGTGCAGGCTTATGCCTAGCGGAAGTGAAGTGTAATAACGGCAACATAGATGTAGTCTCTAGGTCCCCACCTGGTAAGAAGACACATGCTAAGAACAGTTGAACCAAACTGCAATTAACCAACAGAAGCATTTGGTCATTACAGGTACGATTAAAACAGATAATTTCCACTTCAGAAGTTTTCCTAGTCCTACTAGGTGTTACAATAGCAATAATTCTAGCACACGTTTATTGTGTACTTACTATGTACCGGACACTGTGCTAAGCATTTTATTTGTGTTATCTCATTTAATGCATATAGCAACTCTCATGGTAATTATTATTATCCCAATTTTATATATGAGGCCACACATCTTGCTTAAGAAAACTGCAACTCCTTGTTGAATCCAACTCCCTGCTTACTCTCTAACTGCATCCCTTCAGTTGAACATTATTCCATTTTAAATTCATGACAGTGAAACTTAAGGAATTTCTTGATGCTGCCAGCATTCATACTACACTTCCTTAGGTCACTAACTTTTACACTCGTAGGCAACCATTCACAACTTCGCCTCAAACTTCCTACCCCTCCCCACTGTGCTCACTCACAGCTGATTACTTCTTGCTTTACTGAGAAAATACAATCAGAAGAGAAATTCTGAATCTGCACACTCTGCCTTCTCTCTTGTTACTATAGATGAACTATGTGCTCTGTGTTCCTGTCTCAGGGGACCCTTCTCCTTGTGTCTTAGACCCCACCCTCTCCTATCCAGGGGCATCCTTCAGCAATTCTCCCATTTCTCCCCTACGTTATTATTTTTCTCTTTTCTACTGAATCATACTTCTTAGCATACAAACATGCTGTTATTCTCCCATCTTCATAAAACAAAATAAATGAACACAAAACAAAATTCCTCTTCCCTCTCTAGCCACTAACCATATACTGTTCTCTTTGTAGCAAAATTCATTTGTCTATACTTGCTTTCTCCAGTTCTTCTCTTTAAAACACACTCTAAACAGGTTTTGTTACCCTAACACCACTGAACATATTCTTGCCAAGGTCAGCAATGACCTCCACATTGCTAAATTCAATGGTGAATTCTTAGTCCCGTTTGCACCTGGCTTTTCAGCAGCATTTGACACAGTGAATCACTCGTCTCCTTGATAAACATTCCTCAGTTGGCTTCCCTTGGTTTTCCTCCTTCCTCCTTGATGCTCCTTCTCCTTTGCTGGTTCCCCATCATCTATCCAACCTCTTAACATTAAAGAGTCCAGGACATATATACACACTACCAAACGTAAGGTAGATCGCTAGTGGGAAGCAGCCGCATAGCACAGGGAGATCAGCTCGGTGCCTTGTGACCGCCTGGAGGGGTGGGATAGGGAGGGTGGGAGGGAGGGAGATGCAAGAGGGAAGAGATATGGGAACATATGTATATGTGTAACTGATTCACTTTGTTGTAAAGCAGAAACTAACACACCATTGTAAAGCAATTATACTCCAATAAAGATGTTAAAAAGAAAAAAGAGCCCAAAATTCAGGTCTCAGTCTTCTTTTCTCTATCTTTTTTCACTCCCTCAATGACCTCATCAAGTCCCCTGGTTCTAAATATCTTCTTTCTGCTAATGACTTCCAAATTCTTATCTCTAGGCTATGTCACTCTCCTGAATTCCAGACTCAAATAACCAATTGCCTACTCTCATCCCCCCTTTGATATCTCAGTATGTCCAAAACCAAATTTCTGATCTTCATCCCATGTCAGCCATAGTTCTGGCAAGAAACAGGTGGCACACTTAATTTAGGTAATTTGAGGACAGTTTAATAAAGGAGCTATTTACAGGGTGTAGGGAAACCACAAAAGATAGCACAACACTCCAGTGCTAACAAAGGCACTACTGTCCCATCAACCCTGAAGGGTAAAGGAGTAAAGGGAGGAAGCAGTTGTCACCGGGGTGCAGAGGGAGGGACAGAGAGACAGAAAGACGTAGAAGGTCCATTGACAGGAGCTGTGATCCTTGGTGGAGAAGTACAAGAAGGTTAAAGCAACTCCTCCTACCCTTGAATCTCTTAGTGTTCCCAATTAATTGAACATACCTGGAAAGCCAGGGAGCAGAGCTGAGGAGCTCTGTAGAGGTCAGCCTCGTGGGGCACAGAACAAAATGAAGAAGGGTAGACAGTGAATTTATAAGGAGCAAAGAAAAGATATCCTTCCCACTCCCAAAACAACTGCACCTAGGGTCTCCCCCCTATCAGTTGATGGAAAAGCCCTCCGGCTTTTTGCTCCAGGAAAAAACAAGGAGTCATCTTTGATTCTCACGTTGAATCTATCAGGAGATCTCACTGGCTCTACCATCCAAATGTATTCAGACTCTGACCACTTTTCACCACTTCCACTGCTACCACCCTTGTTGAGTCAGCATCACGTCTTGCCATTTACATCTAACAGCTCTCTCTACTTCCACCCTTACTCTACATGAAATTTTAAACACAGTAAACAGAGTAAGTTTTTATGTCTTTCTAGGAATTTATCTATGTCTTCTAAATTGTCTAATTTCTTTAAGGTTGGTAGACATGTTCCCTGTTTTCATTTATGATTCTAGTAATTTCAGTCTTCTTTTTTTTCTTGGTCAATCTAGCAAAAGGTCTGTTAAAATTATTAGTCTTTTTAAAGAATTAGCTTTTGTTTTTATTGATTTTTCTCTAGTGTTTTTCCATTATTTATTTCATTAATTTCCTTTCTCTATTATTTCCTTTGTTCTGCTTGCTTTAGGTTTAGTTTGATCTTTTTCCAGTGTGTTAGACGGAAATTCAGGTTACTGATTTGAAATTTCTGTTTTTTTTAATATAGGCATTTACACCTATAATCTCCATCTAAGCACTGTTTTAGCTGCATAAAGTTTTGACATGCTATATCTTCCCTTTCATTCATCCAAAGTATTTCATAATTTCTTCTTGATTTCTTCTTCAAGCCATTAATTATTTGGGAATGTGTTGTTTAATTTCCACGTATTTGAGGATTTCCCAAATTTCTTTCTGTTGTTGATTTCTAATTTCATTCCACTGTGGTCAGAGAATATGTTTTGTGTTCTTTTATTATTTTTATCCTCTAAAATCTACTGAGGTTTGTTTTATGGCCTGGTATATGATATATCCTGGAGAATGTTCCATGTACACTTGAGAAAAATGCATATTCTGCTATTGTTGGGTGAAATGTTCTATTGATGTATGCCAGGTATACTTGGTTTATAATGTTGTTCAAGTCTTCTATTTCCTTGTTGATCTCTTTCCTAGTTGCTCTATCCATTATTGAAAGTGGACTATTGAAGTTTCCAACTATAACTGTTGAATTTCCTATTTCAGTTTTTGCCTCATGTATTTTAGTGCTCTGTTTTTAAGTGCATATATGTTTATAATTGTTGTATCTTCCTGACAGATTGACTTTTATCATTACACACTGTCCCTCTTTATCTCTAGTACCATTTTTTTTGTTTTGAAGCATATTATGTCTGACACTCTAAATTTCTTGTGATTGATGTTTGAATGATTATTTTTTTTCAAACTTTTACCTTCAAGCTGTATTATTATTAATTTATTTTTTTGCGGTACGTGGGCCTCTCACTGTTGTGGCCTCTCCCGTTGCGGAGCACAGGCTCTGGATGTGCAGGCTCAGCGGCCATGGCTCACGGGCCCAGCCGCTCCGCAGCATGTGGGATCTTCCCGGACCGGGGCACGAACCCGTGTCCCCTGCATCGGCAGGCGGACTCTCAACCACTGCACCACCAGGGAAGCCCCAAACTGTATTTTTGAATCTAAAGTGTCTCCTATAGATAGACTACAGTTGGATCTAGTTTATTTTTTATCAAATCTGACAATCTCTGTCTTTTGATGGGACTTTTAAATCTATTCCCATTTAATGTAATTATAAATATAGTCGGATTTACATCTGCCACTTAACTTTTTGTTTTCTATATGCATTATGCCTTTTTGTTGTTGTTGTTACTCTTTTCCTCCTTTACTGCTTTCTTTTGTCTTAAGTGAATATTTTCTACAGTATCTTTTTAATTTCTTTAATGATTTTTCTCACCATATTTTTTGAGGTATTTCCTTAGGGGTTGCTCTGGGGCTTACCTTAATTTATTAGAAGTAGTTTCAGATTCATACTAATTTAATCCCGATGAACTATAGAAACATTACTCCTCTATAGTTCTATTCCCTTTCTCCCCTTTTTGTGGTATTATTGTCATACTAATTGTATCTATAAATGTTACAAATCCAAAATTACATTGTTATAATTATTACTTTATGTAATTTTATGCCTTTTAAAGAAGCTGAGAGAGAAAAAGAATAGCAAGTGTATACTTCTGGCTTTTCTTATATTAATCTTCTTATTTATTGTCATCAGCTCTCTTCATCTTTTCCTGTAAATTTGAGTTCACATATGGAGTCATTTCCTTAGCCCAATATATCTTTGCTCCTACTCACATTCCATTTCTACATGTTATAGGGCCCCAAATACATTCTATACATATCATTTTATACAGTTACTTTTAGAATCAGTTAAGAGAAGAAAGAACAATATGCATTATTACTGTTTTTTATAATTGTATAACTACCTTTGTCGGTGCTGTTTTTTTCACATGGATTCCAATTAACATCTGGGGTCACTTGCTTTCAGCCTGAAGAAATTCCTTTAGCATCTCTTCTAAAGCAAATCTTCTAGCGGTAAATTCGCTCAGACTTTATCTGGGAATGTCTTTATGTCTTTATTTCACCTTCATTACAACAAAATAATTTTGCTGGATACAGGATTCTTGACATTTTTTTTTCACTGAGTACTTCAAACGTATTATCCCACTGCCTTCTAGCCTCCATTTTTTCTAAGTCAGCTGTTAATCCCATTACAATTCGCTATAAGTGACAAGTCATTTTTCTCTTGCTGCTTTCAAGATTTTGTCCTTGTCTTAGGATTTCAGACATGTGTTTACTTGTATATTTTTTGTGTTTATCTTAACTTGGAAATCCTTAAGCTTCCTGGATGTATTAATTAATGTTTTAAAATAAATTTCATTAATTTTCAGCCATTATTTCTTCAAACATTTTCCTTCTCCTTTCTCTATCTCCTCTCCTACTGGTATTCCCATTACAACTATGTTGGTGCACTTAATGCCGTCCCACATTTCTCTGAGGCCCACAGTTACTCTGGGATGACAGTGGTTTTGGCAGGGCTCTCTTTGACTGTCTCTTTCCTTGACCACACCGAATCATCAAGTGCCACTAATTATAGACTGATTGCTTTCTTGTTTTCAGCAGTGCATTGGTACGTAAATTACTACACAGACTAATTCAATCCAAATTTGGTTCCTTTGAAAGGGATAGTTCCCAAAGTCAGCATGTGAGATTTGTTCTGACCCCAGGAAAGCTCTTCGCAGCTGTCTCTTTTCCCATTTCTCTCTGGAAAGCTACCTGGCCTATTTAGCTTTTACTTTTTAGCTTTTACTTCCAAAGAATCTATCAATCTCCTCCCAATGAACTTTCACCAAAACTTCCACTGCTTTTGAGAGTGAACTTAGGCTTGAACTATTGCAAATGAGGTCTACACTGTCGCAAATGGAATCAGTCCACTGGGGAGGGATTTCAAGCTCTCTGTTTTATGGCCTGTTCCTCCGCTTAGGCAAAAATCTCTGAGTCGTGTCATTGATGCTAGGGATGGGGACAATGGCACCCTTTTCTCTGAGTGACATTCCTCTTTAGAAGCTGCACATTCAGTGGTTGGAAAGTTAGCAGCCCCAGGTCTCCTTGGCTTGCCTCTGCCAGCACAGAATTCCCACCCCACAAGCCAAGGAAAGAGCAATCAGGGCTCTAGTATTCTCAGTGGTGCTGTGGCCACAGTATGGCCTCCATCCCATCAATGACGGTTAGGCAGAAGGAGTCTCCATTTCTCAGCCACACTCACCTGGAACTTAGCTTCAGCAATAGGTAACTCAAGGCAAGATGAGCAGAGCTTATGCATTGCCTCTCCCCACAAGATATCCCTTCCAACTGGGGGCTTGGCAGGGAGAACCCTGTGTTCATGGCTGTACAATTTTGGAGCAGAGTTTTCACCTCACTGAGCTGGAAGGGAGCTCAGGGATCTTGGTTCAAATACTACAACTTCTTGTAGTTTTTACAGAGTTTCAGTAGATCTCTTGAATAAATGTTTCTTTATCTGCTGTATGCTCTCTGGACCACTTCCTGAGACCTTAGATGGTTGATTTAAAAAATAATTTTTACCAGTTTCCATGGGGAGGGGATCTGTGGAGCTTCTCACACTGTCACACCAGAAGTGGAACTCTCTTCCACAGTAAGCTTTTAAAACAGAGGTCAGACCGTGCTATTCCTCTGCTCAGAATCCTCCAAGGACTCCCATCCTCCCTTAGGAGAAAAGCCAAAGCCCCTACAATGGCCTGTAAGACACTGTGACCTGCCTCCCTCTCCCAAGCTCTCTGAACTCATTTTGTACTTCTCTCCCCACTGCTCACATTCTTCTAGATACTCTGGCCTCCTTGCTGTCCTCAAACACATCAGCAAACGTCTGCTACCAGGCTCTGTACTTGCTTCTCCATCTTCCCAGAACCCTTCCCTTAGATATCCACAAGGCTAACCCTCTCACCTCTTTCAAGCAATTACTCAAATATCACCTTCTCAATGAAAGCCACCCTGACCACACTATTTAATATTATAATCCACTCCCAACCCTCCCAGAATCCCCACCCCCTTATATAAAAAATATGTACAATGTATCACCTTTTAATGTGTTAAACAAATTGTTAATAAATTAAGTTTATTCTATTGTTTTTATTGTCAGCTTCCTTCAGTAGTGTGTAAGCATCAGGAAGGCAAGGATTTTTCTCTCTTTCATTCACCAATATCTTCCAATCATCTAAAACATCTAGTGCCTATCACTAGCAAGTACTGAATAAATATTTGTTGAACAGGTATTATTTTATGAAATAGTGGAGTCAGGATTTGATCAGGAGATCATGCTTTTCATCATGACCCTATGCTGAGATGCCTTTCAGTTATTAAGTCCTATTTAAATTCATGGGCTGAAACAATATTTTACAAATATTTATCAGCACAATGAATTCTTTAGTGTTCATTTTAAAGGTCCTTGGAGAGTTTCAGGTGACTGACGTTATTGGCAGGCATCTTCGCAGAAATACAAACCATAATATTTAGGAAACAAAAAAGGAGAGAAGTTGAGGGCAAACTTCATATTCAACCAACAGAATGATAATCTAGATAACCATGGAAGATGAGACTTTATTCTGATTTTTAATTGGTATTTGAAGTTGTTCCAAAATAATTTTTTAGTGATAAACTCAGATATCATATTGTTAACAAAGCTTCCAGTTGATAAGGATTCGTTTGGATAGATTTTGTGAATCATAGCCATTTGTTAGCTTAAAATTTCATGGCAGATTTCGTTACAAGAAAGTGTCAACTGAGATCCAGTATTCTCTTTTGAAAGGTGAGACTCTGGACGTGGGAATGGAAAGGAAGGCTGGCATTTGCTCTATGAAGCTGTGACTTACTCTGAATGTCTACTAAAATAAAATTCATGGGCTGAAATAACATTTTACAAATATTTGTCAGCATAGTAAGTTCTTGCAGCAAAATGACGTATAATTTTCCAGGTCACTTTTTTAAAGGTGAATATAAAATCTGCCCTCAGGTGTCACCTTTTTGTTTCTCAAATATTATGATTTGTATTTCTGCAAAGATGCCTGCCAGTGACTTCAGTCACCTGAAATCCTGTAAGCACTTTAAAAGTGAGCACGAAAGAACTCATTTTGCTGCAAATGCCAATCTGCTTTCTTCCTCTTTGGCTGCACAGCTTGGGTCTCTGTCTAAAGCTTCTCTGCCCAACTTTCTCTACTTGACTGTCCCTGAAGCCTAGACCTTTGTGAACCTCTGTGTCCTGGAGAATTCTACTTTCTTAGTGATCTGTGCAAATTCTGATAGCTGTTCTTCACATTGCCTAAAGACACCAGCCAGGTACATTAACCTTTACTGTTTGTAGCCTTTCAGCCTAGATCTGTGTTCCTCAACCCTGGCTGCGTGTTAGAATAACCTAGAGACATTTTTTTTTAATGCTGATACCCAGATTCCACCCTTAGGTTCTGACTCAATTGATTGTAATGGGGATTGGTACTGTTATATTTTAAAAGCTTCCTGGCTGATTTTAAGTTCAGCCAGAAATGAAACCCATAAGTCTAAGAAATTTAGCCTTGCTGGGTCCTGAGGGACTAAAATATTGGAAATTACTTTTAACTATCATATTTACACTTTATCTTAGTATAACTTGGTTTAATAATTTTCATTTTGAAGTCATGAATAGAATGCCTGCAGTCTGCCAGACACTGCATTTTGCTAGTGATATGGAGTTGAACATACCTCCCGCCCTCATGTAGCTTTGGGTATGATTATAATATAAAGGACAATATGGACACTGAACAAGAAATCACAAGTGCAAAGAGTGATCACAACAGTCATTTACTCCTTAGGAAAGATGATTCCTCCCCACTTCATCCCTAGAACCTGGGTGTAATGAGAGCTGTATTTGATAAGTGTATGTTGGGTATCTGAATGATGTTAAGACACAAAACTATTGAGTGTAACTGATTAAAAAATGTGTTTCAGTTAATAAATTCCCTCTTTCAATGAAAATACATTAGCAAAGATTCTTTCACATCTTAGTGTGAATTGCTTTAATGAGACCTTCAGTTCTTCTCATCAGTCATGTAGTTATATAAGCGTTGACTTGTATAAAAAGGGTAGTGGGACATCTGACTTCCTCAGAGATATTTGCCTTTAAGAATCTTTGGATTATCAGAGATCAATGGGTGTCTGGAAAGTAAAGGAAAAGAAGTAGGAAGTGAGAGGAGAGTCTACTCCAGGCGTATGCCTCTATGTGATCCTTGATCTTGCCAAGCTTAGGGTCTCTGCACTGTTACTTAGAATGCTCTCATCTCCATCCATGTGTGACTGGTCCTACTTGTCATTCAGATCTCAGCTTAAGTATCACTGTTTTAATTAGGATTTGTTTTAATTAGGTATGGTAAGACATGCAGACATAGAAATGATTACTATGAAGAAAGAAGATTTTTATACTTATAGGTCCAGGAAATGGAAGGCATGGCACAAAGAGACACATGGGGAAGCACCGAGGTTGGTCAGGAAACAGAAAAAGGGCGAGAGGAAAGCATGGTCCTGAGGCTTTATTGTGGTTTTCATGGGGAGGAATGGGCAAGGCAGTGTAAGCAGCTGAGTAAATTCAGGATTGGATAGTTTGAGTAACTTTGGCAGGCTTTGGGCTATAGGGGTGGTTCCTAGTTGTCTGGTACCTGGCCCTGGGGTAGTTTGGGGAAGGGAATAGTGTCCTACACTGCAGAAGCCTGATAAAAGGAGGTGATGGAGGTATGGACTCAGGTTTGCATAGCAAAGGCATGCCCCCGGGGGAGTCATCTGCTCTCTCCAGGAATTAGCTCAACCTGGGGGGCGGGGTGGGGGGCAGTCTCTCCAGGATTAGCAAGGCCCCAAGATGTCAACACATCATAAAACACAGAAAATGAGGAGCGTGAATATCCCAAGCACCTCCTCAGGGAGGCTCTCCCTGATCTCCCAGGCCGATGTGCTCAGCAGTCACGCTCTATCACATCACTCCACTTTAATCGCCCCAAATACTTCACTGACATTTTTCCATTTCTATAATGGTCTGTTTCCTTTCTTCTCCCATGATAAGAATAAAAACATTGTTCATCTTGTTTACTTCTTTAACTTCAGTATTTGAAACCGGGATAGATGCAAAATATTCAATAAATATTTGTTGAATTAAATGGATGCTCTCCTCTGTTTTCCCACTTCCTCTCATTATAGCTGTCATGAGAGTCAGCACGAAATTTAACCCCGTGACCATGAATTTTTCTCTCTGTCTAAAACCTTCAGAATATTGTTCCTAGAGAGCCACAAAGGTCTATGGCGTAAGGGCACCAGGAGAGGAAACAGGACAGAAACGTTCTCAGCTCACACAGACCAACGGATCTGCTGCTGGCAAAGGAAAAGAGGGATGGTAACAGGGGGAAGGAATGGAACAGCCTGTGCAGTATCACTTGAAAATTTCTGAGTTTAATTTCATCCATTCATTTTTATGCAAAACTCCATGTTGCTTACCTTCCTTGTGCCAGGAAACAAAATACTCTCCAGTTTCCCCAGAAAGGAATGTCATTAAGCACTTGTTCTATACACTCTGTGCTGGGCCTGGAAGAATACTGTTTGGGCCTCACATTTGAAGAAAGAAATGGAGGACCTAAGGTAGGCGCAGAACGTATTCAAAGGCATCTAGACAACTGCACATGTCAAAAGATGGTCAGCAAATGGACTCAATATGAAAAAAGTGAGAGTTTTACTTCCTCCACATAGGATATTCAACATATATATTTAATATTTGTTGAATGAGTGAATTTGAGGGGAGAAGAAACAAAGATCTGACCAGCACAAAATACGTGTGGAGCTAAACGCCTTCTACTTAGTTAATGAATATTAGGATAAATGTTGTAAAAACACAGTGGTTCAGTTTCTCTTGTTTGTTTTCAGTGGTAAAGAAGTGGATGATTAAGAAAGCCTAGAACGTGTTTAAGGCTCCCAGCACGTTCATAGTTAATTTTAGAATCATACAAATGATATAATTCACAGTGTTTTTACATTCAGCAGCTATAGAAATAGGTCTGAATTCCCTGGGGACTGAGGGAAGTGTTGTGGTTGATATGTTTAACTCAGTTTAGATTTTTTTTTTTAATGACTGGCTGCATAACAGATGTCCACAGAAATGAGAACTGAACAAGGGTTGTACAAACGTCAATAATACAAAGAAAGTAAAGGGAAGAAAAAAGAGAAGCCCCAGCTTATAACAGGGCCAGCCCAGATGAATCGCCTCAAAGGGACTTGCTCTAGTCAAGATATACAGATCTGCTCCTAATAGGCCCCAGGGACGTAGGGGGCAGGCCTCTGATGTATGAGCTGGTGCATCTTTATCTGCATATTAAATACATAAATAACCAGCAGTGCAGGGAAGAGATAGGGGGACAAATAGGAACATGACATTGAAAGGGTGTATTCATCTAGTTTTTTAACTAGTTGGCTCACAACCAGATTCACAGCACATACAGACAAAGCCTCATCTTTCTGTAGCAGGGCCTGAATCCAAAACAAAAGCAATACACAGTCCTCACCTGACTGATACAGTGCATGGAGCTGGAAAACAACTTGCAGATTACTTGTGTGACTCTCTCCTTCATTCTCAGAGAAGTGAACTAAGGCAGGTCAGGCTGACTCAGGTAACATTAGGAAGCATACCTTATTAACTATGTCGTGGTATGTAAAGGATGAACTAGACATGATATTGCTAAAAGACTTTACCTTTTAGAGGGGACGGGAGACAGATGAATAGTGAAATTCTACATAATGTGACAAGCGAAGAGATCCAGGTTTTGTACAGAATGCTGGGGAGCCCAGGTGGTGTGACAGAGAAGTGGGGAGAAGGTTCCTTCAGCTGCAAGTTGTAGAAATTCAATCCAAGACAGCTTAATTTTCCGTGCCCACCCCTGATGGTGGGGAAGGTGAGAGGGGATTTGTTAGTTCACTCTACTGCTTCTATGTCTGCATCTTGCTCCCTTTGGCATTAGTAACCTGGTGCCAGATTGCCTATTTTAGGACTAACTCAGAAACCCCATGGAAAACCACTACTACAAATTTCTCAAGGCTCCATGCGGGATCTGCCATTGGGCTATGCAGCACTCTTCCCCCATCTGCATTTCAGGGGCATCCCTGGCTGGGCCCCTGCCTCCAATTGCTCTTGAAACAAGATATTCAGCTCTGGCATTTCTATTAGATAGGCAAGTGAGAGGTTTCCTTCTCTGTTTATAAAAATCAAACAAGGTCAAAGTTTTATGACACCATACATTCACTCAAAGTTCAACAAATATTAATTGAGCCAAGTCTTGTAGGAGCCAATGCTGTCATGGCGGGAGGCGGAGGGGTGGGAGTGGGGGAAGTTTCCCTACACTACACCAACAAGCAGTTCTCGGACACCAGCTGAGTGTCCTACAATTCAACTCAATTCTGACACTTGTCTTCCCGGAGGTAGTGTCAGATTCCACAGGTTAAGGGTTCAATCCTACAAAACTGTCACTCCCCCGAAACAGCTATAGATCAGGGGTCCCAATGACCCCTCTCCTCAAGTTCCATTAATTTGCTAGAGCGGATCACAGAACTCAGAGAAACATCTTACTTCCTAGATTACTGTTTTATTATAAAAGGCTCTAACTCTGGAACAGCCCAGATGGAAGAGATGCATAGGATAAGGTATGTGGGAAGGGGTGCAGAGCTTCCACGCCCTTCCCCCAAATCTACACATGTTCACCAACACAGAAACTCTCAGAACCCTCTCCTTTTGGGGTTCCATGGAGGCTTCATTCCGTGGTCATGATTGATTAGGTCATTGGCCATTCGTGACTGAACTCAACCACCAGCACTTCTTCCCTCCCTCAAGATCAGGGGGTGTGGGACTGAAAGTTCCAACCCTCTAATCACATGATTGGACTCTCTGGCAACCAGCCCCCATCCTTAGGTGCTTTCCAGAAGTCACTCATTACTAACAAAAGACATTTTTTATTGCTCTCAACACTTAGGAAATTCCAATGGTTTTAGGAGCCCTGTGCCAGAACCCAGACAAAGACCAAATACGTATCTCTTACTATAAATCACAAGATCACAGAAGTTGATACAGTGGCACACAGGACATGGACGTTCTGTCCTCTGGGGATGACTTTGATGGGAGGCAGCCTTGCCTGGTGGTTCAGATTAGACACTGGAACCAGACGGTCTAGGCTTGAATCCTGGCTCCCTTTCTGAAACATGAGGTAAGTTACTTTATTTCTTTTAATCTCAGTTTCTTTATTAAAAATTAAAAAAGTAATAAAATGGGAATGATATGGGACACTTCCCTGGTGGTCCAGTGGTTTTGACTCTGTGCTCCCAATGCAGGGGGCCCAGGTTCGATCCCTGGTCAGGGAACTAGATCCCTCATGCCACCACTAAGATCCCGCACGTGGCAATGAAGATCTCATGTGCCACAACTAAGACGCAGAGCAGCCAAATAAATAAATAACTAAATAAAGGGAATGATAATAGTGCCTATCTCATAGGATGACTATAAAGATTTTAAAAATTAGTCAATGTAGAGTACTTAGAAGAGGGTGAGGCTCATAGTGGCATCAACAAAGCCCACTGGGGTCCCTGGGAGGGGGGAATAAGATGGAATCTAGGTGATAAGGTCTTACCTCTTCTTTTGTGCTTGCCTGTAGTGGGCCGAGTGCAGAGGTCTTACACCTAATGTGTTGGATTAGAGTTTCCAGTACGGAACTGATGACCCTGACACCCCAACTTGGAGACACACGGAGAAGCACTGCCCATGACCCCTCCATTCAAGATGGCGGCAGCAGTCTGTGTGCAGAGACGCTGCGCCCAGCGCTTGGATCTGGGGCACCGTGAGCAACTCGCCCGCACGGGACCCTCGAGAGCTCTGCCCCTCCCTCCTCAGACAAGAACCCTATAAAGCAGCCCTACTGATGGTCTTTGCGGGAGCACGTGCTCTACAGCCCGAGCCCACATCTCTCCATTCTTTGATCAAAGAATAAAGCTTTCCTTTGCTTCTCAACTGAACTCGGTCTGGTTCTATTGGCGCAAGTGACACCAGGCAAAAGGATCCTTATTGGGGACTGACTCCAGAGGCAAGTCTAGTAACTATTATTTATTATTATTATCGAGGAGTTTGAAAGAAAGTTAGCAATTCAATCAGCAAAATAATTTTAGATAGTGATAAGTATTGTGAAGGAAATAAAACAGGACTTTGACAGAGAAAGTGATTGTGAAAGTTATGTTCGATTGGATCATCAGAGAAGTCCTCTCAAAGAGCTGATTCAAGCAGATCTGGGGAACAGCACTTCAGCCAGAAGGAGCTGCATTCCAGCCAGAAGGAGCTGCAAGAGCAAAGACCATATGGCAGGATCGTGCTTGGCATAGTCTACAAAAAGTAGGCAGGCAGTGTGGCCAATCTAGAGAAAGAGTGACAGGTGCTGAAGCCAAAGAGGTAGGCAGAGGCCAGATCATAAAAGTCTGTTGAAGACTAGAAATAGTTTCTTGTTTCTCTCAGTGAACAGATCTTACACAGAACATGGCTCCACAAGGCATGGGTAGGTGCAAACAAATGAGGTTAGAGGCTCCCTTCTGTTTTCCCAAATCCCACGTGGAGAAGAAAAGGGATAATCTCCAGCCAAAAAGGGAAGTCGAAGGGTACGGCTTCTCGCCACTCCAGGTGGGGTACAAGCAGAGAGGGAGCGAAGGGAGGTTGGTATGGTAGCTGGAGACCGGATCTTTCCTTGTCTGTAGAGGCAGGGTCCACAGTCCACCAGGGGGTCTACAGGTAACAGCAAACGTGTGGCTTGGAGGGTAGCCTGTTGACTCAGGCTGTGCTGAAGAGATGGCCGAGTCCCTCTATAAAGAAGGCAGGGCTTGGGGCAGAGCTACCCACATACAAGGAACTCCCGGATTCTTTTAAAATTCAGCAGAAAGCTAATCAAACTAAATTCAAACTTCAGTATTATAATCAAATTTCTTCAAGCTTTGTGATTAAGGCTTATGGAGCTTAATTAATTTAGGGGGTGACCTCCTCCCCAGAAGATTTATTACCAAGTAATATCTGGGTGAAGATGCTTCAGGTGCCATAAGTAGGGTAATCATATAATTTATCATCTAAGTCAGTACATTTCTGAGAGTGAAAGGAGGTGCTATTAACAATAACCCTAGAACAACAGTATAAGCTAAGATTGTCTTGAACAAACTAGGACCTACTAAGGAATTACGTGCCCCTTTCTGAGACAGAGACCAAGGGAAAAACTTGACATTTATTTAAATGAGGTAGGAACAGCCAGCTGCAGGCAGAGCCAGGGTTGGATTTTTCTGATTTGGGAGCTCTGGTTCCAGACTCTGCCTCTTAACCCCATGTCTTTCTGCCTGTCTGCTTTACTCCATGATCCCTAATTTTAATTATTTGCCTCCTTAGTTGCATGCTGTTGGAACCAAGGGTCTCAGGTGATAAAGTGAGTTGGCTCACCTTAAAATACTCACTGAGATTGGAACACACATCCCTCTTCCCCAAAGATGCTCAGGAAAAGAGCCACTGAAATCAGAGGGTCCTGCACTCGTCCTAAACGGGACTGCAATTCCATGGAATAAAGGAATATTAATCCTGTGTCTGCTGCATTTTGTCAACTAGGAGGAGGCATGTTATCTTCCTCAGCCTTGTTTTACTCATTTGAAGTAACAGGAAACACCATGCATTAATTATCTGGGAGGCAGACCTGTAGTTTAAAAGGTTTAAAAGGCTGTTCTGGGGTCAGATTCCTGGGTTCAGATTTTCTTGCTTACCACGTGTTAGGTGACTTCGGTGTATTACTTAACCCCTTTATGTTTCAGTTTACCCATCAGTAAGGCGGGGACAGTAGTAACACTACGCCAGAGACTGGCCAGTGTTTCACCAAACCCAATTACCTTGTCTTCTGGCCGCACACGTAGACTGTATTTCCCAGCTTCTCTTGCCAGTTGAGTGTGGCCAGATGTGCTGGCTGTTAGGATAAGAGCAGAAGTGACGGATGCCACCTTCAGGTCTGGCCAGTACAAATCTTCCAAGTGACACTCCACATTCTTGTTTTCTGGATCAAATCAGAGGCTCTAACAGAGGACTCCAGGGCTGCAGGGGATGACAGAACCACAGACTGGAAGGTGTCTGAGTCTCTGAATGACCTTGTGGAAGTCCTACTGCCAGGTAGGACCAACCACTTTGGACTCTGTGTAAAACAGAAATAAACCAGTGTTTATTTTATTGTGTTAAACTAGTGAGAGTTGGGGTGGGGGGTGTTTATTAAAGCATCCTGAATTATCCCAACTGGTATAAACTCTGACCTCACAGGGTTACTTCAAGCACTAAAGTATCCATAAAGTATTGGTGTAAATGTGCTCTCAGAACATAGAAGGAAAAGCATTTCCAAATTCTTTGTTACAGCCAGAGGGTAAGGTAGACCTCATAGGAAATCATTGTTCTCCATGTAAAGCATCTCACTATGATTGACAACACAGCCTATCGGTACACAAAAATGGGTGAAAGCAGATTATATAAAATGAGGAGAGCAGCAGGGAGGAAACGCAAACGTGACCTGGGGTCAAAAGTCTGTGCTCCAAGGCTCCTCTCATCCTTCCCAGAGTCCCCAGGACCTTGTCTGCAGTCAAGGCTATAGGATCTCCCAGTGTGACTGCACAGCCTTGCTGAAGATTTAAACCTTTGGGATTATTACAACCCATTGACTTTCTTTGGGGTAGATTCAGGCTCGTTGGTGGTACCCTGTGACTCCTATAACAAGTGGGCTGAGAGAGGACTTTAAAAGTTAGGAAACTGATGATATTATATAGAATCAGAGATGTATGCTTAGAAATGGAAATTATTCTTGAGAGATGTTTAGATTTTTCCTTTGAAAATCTTTTATTACTGCTATAAAGTCCAAGTCCCAGAAAAACTTCAGAGATACAAGTCAGCAAGTAATCAATTAGGATTCTACCCAATAGGAAGATTTTGAACAAAAGAAAGACTAGCGACTTGATAGCTGACTTGTATATTTAATTGTTTCTACACACCCTGCCAAGTTTTCTCTAGACTAATATTGGCAAATAAATCTCTTATATCTTGATTTTACTTTTTTTCCAGTTCACCTTCAAGCTCTTGAGATGCTGTGCTCCAACATCATCACTCACCATCTTGTATCTCTAACGATATCACAAATCTTTTTTATGATATAGCATTGTCAGCAGATATACTGCTTGAGGACACAGAGAATACTTCATAGCCTTGTAGATAAATAAGCCTATCGGTTCACAGATATTCATACACCCACAGAAACCTCTCATCATTGGAAAATTTCCAGTGTACCAAAATGTGTCTGAAGTAGGAAACGCCCAGAGAAAAAGCCCATTATAAAAAGCTCATAACTATCCTACAGATATAATCCCAAGGAAGCCATGGTCACTTGGCTCAGTCCCAGAAGGCTGTTACATTCAAAAATATATAATTCAGATAGGACGTCCGATGTTTATGTACACATTTCAACATCTTTAAAGAGGATACAAGTACATAAACAACAAAACTCATTAAAATCCTCTCTTTCCCTATTTTATAATGCCTCAAGTCTCTGGAAACCTTCCACTTTCCTTCCTCAGAAGAACTGATTATGTTTCTACATCATTCCTTCCAAAAGTTCATCATTTCTTCCCAGAGTCCCCTACCAAAGGATATATACCTTGTCTACAGACCCCTGGACACGAGGGCTCTTCTGTGCTTTTCTTTTCTGTCAAAAACCCATCTGCTTTGCTTTTGGCCTATCTTATCTTCATTCCATCATGAAAGCCCCAAGAATTGCCTGGAATTGGTGGAGCCTTCCTTCATGTGCATGAAAGATAGGGAACTGAGCAGGCCAAGCCAGAACCTTCCTCATATGTTAATTACATTTGTCCCATCACACCTATTAAGTATAAGGCAGTCAAATGATGCCCTAAATGTGTACATGTTGCCGGTACAGGCTCATTTCCAAAGAGCATTCTAATCCAAAAGCAATGCTTTGTAGAAAATGGAGACAACCATTTGCCTCTGGTAACTGATTCAAGAAAGTCCGACATGATAGCACCATCTCTCAAAAGGCTTCACCCAGCTGACCTTTACATGACATTAAAAGTCCCCGTCTGTCGCCTAGTAAAAGAAGAATAGCTTATTCTCCTACTGGGATTAAATTAAAAGATGCAGCCGTTCCATCATATTTAGCAGCACTGCTATATAACACACAAAAGCTTCTGCGGCACTGATTGAAAGGAAAAAATATCATCTGGCTGGTAGAAAGGATCTGTAACTAAAACAAAAGTATTCTCACCCTTGACTAAACATTTACTGTCAACAATCTGTCTTCTGTATGTGCCCGGGAAAACAACACTCCCAAACACACAAATGTTCTATTCATAATAAATCTGCTTTAAGGAATGATTACCTAGGAATAATTTTTTTTTTTTTTTACCTTTTAAGCTAAATTCTTTATAAATGAACATCGGGATAAATGTACCTCCCCCAGTAGAGGAGGTCCACAGGCCACTTATGCGGCTGATATTCAAAGGAGAAAAAAAGAAAGGAAGAGGGATGATTTTCTTAGCCCTTATCATGCTCATTATGTTGTGCACTATTTCTACAAATAGGTTTCATTGATCCAAAATTAACTGTCTAGGATTTTTACCCTAGGCTTCAACTAAACGAAGGGCATAGGCCTGATTTTCCTCGTGCATGTGTAAGAGCCTTGCTGTGGACAAGGAAACTCTTTTCAAAAATTGGATCAAGTTCATCCAATATAGCTGTTGTTTACAACAACACAGCTTCTCTTTGGATTTTAAGTCTTATTTATGTAAGATCCAAATGTTGGGTAACCTCGGATAAAAGACTTGTCTTCCTTGTAACAATATAAATAAAATGTTTCTTTGAACAATAGATAAACATTTTTTTGCTTTACTTCTTAAGCTGTTAGTACCTGCAAAAAGGAGAAATTCCGATCTAAAGTACGTTATTGTTACTTACACAATGTTATATGTCAACTGTATCTCAACAAAGGTGGAAAAAAATGTTAACGTTTTTGCTATTTAGAAAATCGTGATTATAATTTATAATTATCTCAGTTTAAATCTTTCTTATACATTGTCAAAGTGTTTTCTTTGCAAAATAAATCAGGAAAGAAACAGAAAAAACTGTGAAAAACCAATTTCATGAATATTGTTCTAATTTTCTTATTTTCCAATAGCTTGAGACAGTATTCCAAATCTCATTAATTTCTCTTAATGTTAACTATTTCTATATAAAATGGGGAAGTTGTTTGTTACAGGTAAAAGAGAAAAATCTAATTATATATTGTACTTAATAACTTCTTAATTTTGAGGTTTGCTATTCTGTAACCCTATTTTTCATATACCATTTAAAATTCCTCTGGAAGAATCAACATTGTGAAAATGACTCTACTACCCAAAGCAATCTACAGATTCAATGCAATCCCTATCAAACTACCACTGGCATTTTTCACAGAACTAGAACAAAAAAATTCACAATTTGTATGGAAACACAAAAGACCCCAAACAGCCAAAGCAATCTTGAGAAGCAAAAACGGAGCTGGAGGAATCAGGCTCCCTGACTTCAAACTATATTACAAAGCTACAGTAATCAAGACAGTATGGTACTGGCACAAAAACAGAAAGATAGATCAATGGAACAGAATAGAAAGCCCAGAGATAAACTCACGCACATATGGTCACCTTATCTCTTTTTTTTTTTTTTTTGTGGTACGCGGGTCTCTCACTGTTGTGGCCTCTCCCGTTGCGGAGCACAGGCTCTGGACGCGCAGGCTCAGTGGCCATGGCTCACGGGCCCAGCCGCTCCGCGGCATGTGGGATTTTCCCGGACTGGGGCACGAACCCGTGTCCCCTGCATCGGCAGGTGGACTCTCAACCACTGCACCACCAGGGAAGCCCAGTCATGTTATCTTTGATAGAGGAGGCAGGAATGTACAGTGGAGAAAGGACAGCCTCTTTAGTAAGTGGTGCTGGGAAAACTGGACAGGTACATGTAAAAGTATGAGATTAGATCACTCCCTAACACCATACACAAAAATAAGCTCAAAATGGATTAAAGACCTAAATGTAAGGCCAGAAACTATCAAACTCTTAGAGGAAACAGAAGGCAGAACACTCTATGACATAAATAACAGCAAGATCCTTTTTGACCCACTTCCTACAGAAATGGAAATAAAAACAAAAATAAACAAATGGGACCTAATGAAACATCAAAGCTTTTGCACAGCAAAGGAAACCATAAACAAGACCAAAAGACAGCCCTCAGTATGGGAGAAAATATTTGCAAATGAAGCAATGGACAAACTATTAATCTCCAAAATTTATAAGCAGCTCATGCAGCTCAATAACAAAAAAACAAACAACCCAATCCAAAAATGAGCAGAAGACCTAAATAGACATTTCTCCAAAGAAGATATACAGACTGCCAACAAACACATGAAAGAATGCTCAACATCATTAATCATTAGAGAAATGCAAATCAAAACTACAATGAGATATCATCTCACACCAGTCAGAATGGCCATCATCAAAAAATCTAGAAACAATAAATGCTGGAGAGGGTGTGGAGAAAAGGGAACACTCTTGCACTGCTGGTAGGAATGTGAATTGGTACAGCCACTATGGAGAACAGTATGGAGGTTCCTTAAAGAACTACAAATAGAACTACCATATGACCCAGCAATCCCACTACTGGACATATACCCTGAGAAAACCATAATTCAAAAAGAGTCATGTATCAAAATGTTCATTGCAGCTCTATTTACAATAGCCCAGAGATGGAAACAACCTAAGTGTCCATCATCCGATGAATGGATAAAGAAGATGTGGCACATATATACAATGGAATATTACTCAGCCATAAAAAGAAATGAAATTGAGCTATTTGTAATGAGGTGGATAGACCTAGAGTCTGTCATACAGAGTGAAGTAAGTCACAAAGAGAAAGACAAATACAGTATGCTAACACACATATATGGAATTTAAGAAAAAAAATGTCATGAAGAAGCTAGGGGTGAGACAGGAATAAAGACACAGTCCTACTGGAGAATGGACTTGAGGATATGGGGAGTGGGAAGGGTAAGCTGTGACAAAGCGAGAGAGGCATGGACATATACACACTACCAAACGTAAGGTAGATAGCTAGTGGGAAGCAGCCGCATAGCACAGGGAGATCAGCTTGGTGCTTTGTGACCGCCTGGAGGGGTGGGATAGGGAGGGTGGGAGGGAAGGAGACGCAAGAGGGAAGAGATATGGGAACATATGTATATGTATAACTGATTCACTTTGTTATGAAGCAGAAACTAACACACCATTGTAAAGCAATTATACTCCAATGAAGATGTAAAAACAATAATAATAAAGAATTAAAATAAAATTCCTAATATTTTTTGTGAGCCTTTTAAATCACATTATCTGATTTATTTTTGCTTCTTAGAAAGGAGGGCTTTTACCCATTTACTTTGTTACTTATTGCCCCAGCATGTCAAAATCACACCCATTGATACTTAATAAAATTGTCTGAAGATAAATTACAAACCATATATGCTGCTCACATTGTAATGAGATGAACAGAGGAATAAACCTGGGTTATCCCTCCAAGTCCTACATTTGGATGGTGCAAGGCTTCCATTAGAATAGTGGATACAGTCTGGAGCCTCACATGCAAAGAAGACAGAGCTCTGGAAGCAATCCTGAAGGAAAATGACAAACATGTTCAATTACTGGAAAATGGACCAGATGGGGAAAGCAACTGCTCTTGCATAGTGTAGAAAAGAGTTTGTTCACACATGGTTTCCAAGCACATGAAGGGTAGTTATCAAGAGGAAGATAGTTATTCATCCTCCTCTCCTCTCCTCTCCTCTCTTTCTCGAAAAGACTCAAGAAAATATTTACTGAAAATAATTGTATATAAATTTTTTAAAAAATGTTTTGACCAGAGGCTGAGTCAGGTCAAATTTATCACTGGCATTTTTTTAATAAATTAAAAAAATTTTTTTCACTCTTCTCAAAAATTTTTTATTTTATATTGCAGCATAGTTGATTGCAGAATAGTTGATTAATGTTGTGTTAAGTTTCAGGTGTACAGCAAAGGAATTCAGTTATCCATATACAACTATCTATTCTTTTTCAAATTCTTTTCCCATTTAGGTTATTAGAGAATATTGAGGACAGTTCCCTGTGCTATACAATAGGTCCTTGTGGGTTATCTATTTAAATATAGCAGTGTGTACATGTCAATCCCAAACTCCCAATCTATCCCTCCCCCCTCTTCCCCCTGGTAACCACAAATTCCTTCTCTAAGTCTGGGTTTCTGTTTTGTAAATAAGTTCATTTGTATCATTTTTTTTTTAGATTCTGCATATGAGCAATATCATATGATATGTGTCTTTCTCTGACTTACTTCACTTAGTATGATAATCTCCAGGTCCATCCACGTTGCTGCAAATGGCATTATTTCATGTTTTTAATGGCTTAAAATTCCATTGTGTACATGTACCACATCTTCTTTATCCATTCATCTGTCGATGGACATTTATTTAGGTTGCTTCCATATCTTGGCTATTGTAAACAGTGCTGCAATGAATATTGGGGTGCATGTATCCATTCGAACCATGGTTTTCTCTGGATAAATGCCCAGGAGTGGGACTGCTGGATCATATGGTAGCTCTGTTTTTAGTTTTTTAAGGAACCTCCATACTGTTCTCCATAGTGGCTGTACCAATTTACCTTCCTACCAACAGTGTAGGAGGGTTCCCTTTTCTCCACACCCTCTCCAGCATTTGTTGTTTGTAGACTTTTTGATCATGGCCATTCTGACTGTTGTGAGGTAGTGCCTCATTGTAGTTTAGACTTAGTTACAGGATACAAAATTAATACACAGAAATCTGTTGCATTTCTATACAGTAACAATAAAAGATCCGAAAGAGAAATTAAGATACAATCCCATTTACCATCATATAAAAAAGAATAAAATACCTAAGCATAAACTTACCTGAGGAGGCAAAAGACCTGTACACCAAAAACTATAAGATGCTGATGAAAGAAAGCGAAGATGACACAAACAGATGGAAAGATATACCATGTTCTTAGACTGGAAGAATCAATATGTCAAAATGACTATACTATGCAAGGCAATTTACAGATTCAATGCAATCCCTATCAAATTACCAATGGCATTTTTTACAGAACTAGAACAAAAAAATCCTTAAAATTTGTATGGAGACACAAAAGACCCCGAATAGCCAAAGCAATCTTGAGAAAGATAAAAGGAGCTGGAGCAATCAGGCTCCCTGACTTCAGGCTATACTACAAAACTACAGTCATCCGCAAGAGGGAAGAGATATGGGAACATATGTATATGTATAACTGATTCACTTTGTCATAAAGCAGAAACGAACACACCATTGTAAAGCAATTATACTCCAATAAAGATGTAAAAAAAAAAAACTATAGTCATCAAAACATTATGGTACTGGCATAAAAACAGAAATATAGATCAATGGAACAAGATAGAAAGCCCAGAAATAAACCTACGCACTTATGATCAATTAATCTACGACAAAGGAGGCAAGACTATATAATGGAGAAAAGACAGTCTCTTCTATAAATGGTGCTGGGAAAACTGGACAGCTACATGTAAAACAATGAAATTAGAACATTCTTTAATACCATACACAAAAATAAACTAAAAATGGATTAAAGCCCTAAATGTAAGATTGGATACTATAAAATCCTTAGAAGAAAACCTAGACAGAACACCCTTTGACATAAATCGCACCAAAATCTTTTTCGATCCGTCTCCTAGAGTAATGGAAATAAAAAGAAAAATAAACAAATGGGACCTAATTTGTTTGCTTTTGCACAGCAAAGGAAACCATAAACAAAACAAAAAGACAACCCACAGAATGGGAAAAAATATTTGTAAATGATGCAACGACAAGAGATTAATCTCCAAAATATACAGAGAGCTCATGCAGCTCAATATCAAAAAAACAAAAAACCCAGTCAAAAAATGGGCAGAAGACCTAAATAGACATTTCTCCAAAGAAGTCATACAGATGGCCAAGAGGCACATGAAAAGATGCTCGACACCACTAATTATTAGAGAAATGTATGTCATTGGCTTTTTGTACTTCTTTACCAATTCAGCAACCCCAATCTTCTCATTCTGTAAGGCGCCAAAGACTCTTGCTATTTTTTTTTGCCTTCCCTATCAAATCTATCTCAATAAAAGATCTGATAAAGTAATTCGTATTACGGTAAGTAACTTAGATTAGTAACACTTAAACATATTACTCTTCAATTCAAGGCAAGGAACATTTTCAGAGCTCTCACTGAGAATCACGCTTGTTCTGTACATACTATCCAAAAGCTTCCAGAGCTTGTTTTTTTTTAGCCATTTTTAAAATTGAAATATAGCTAACGTACAATGTTGTGTTAGTTTCAGGTATACAGCAAAGTGATTCATATATCTTCTTTTTCATATTTTTTTTCCATTATAGGCTATTACAAGATATTGAATATAGTTCCCTGTGCTATACAGTAGGTCCTTGTTATTAACCTGTTTTCTATATAGTAGTGTGTATAAGTTAAGTTCATATGTATATGCGTATATATGTATATGCCTGAGGAGCTCTGAGCCCAGGACCCAGCATCGTGAAGTTCTCTGTGGAGTTAGGAGGACCACTGCTTCTACTTGTTTCCTTGATTTGGATGTGTTCTGGGCAACAGCCAGTGTTGGTGGAATGTAGCTGTTTTAATTTTGGGGCTATGGCTAAAAGAACACTATTTTATAAAGATGAATTGGTAGGTCCTGTGAATAATTTCTGGGACCTGGATGTCTGGCAATTCAAGTGCAACCAGATGAACTTGAATTTGATTATCCTGTCAATTTGGAATTGAAATACAGGTTTTCTATGATGGAGCTGTCATTCATTCCTGGCTTACCTATAAACCAAATAATTTCTGCTGAACTCCATTTGGAGTGTACAGTTTCCGGCTCCTGTGTCTCATCTGATGGATCCTCTAATAACACTGAAAGGATTAATAGCTTAATCAAATCCCCACCTGCTCAACACTGGTTCTTGATACAATACAGATACCAGGCTATGCCCACTTCAGAGAACTCTGGTCAATGTCTTTCTATGGACCACACAATTACTCCCTTCCAAGGAATTTGACTCTTCCTTTCCTCTATGAACTTTAGAAGCTTGTGCTCTTGGACATCCAGCAGCAACACAGAAGTAACCCAATTTAATGATGTCATGTGGCATTTCATTTTTATATATTTACATATATTTCATTCATTTTAATCTATTGTCATCCCCTTAAGAAGAGGCCATTTGTGTTTTTAACTTTCAACATGGCCAAAAACCATTAAATAAAAGTTGACATATTTTATTGTTTAAAAAAATGAGCTTGGTTTTTAGAGGCAAACTTGCCTACATTTGAAAAAGAGAGAGAAAGCCTTGAGCCAAAGGAGCATAACCTTTGTTGCTATGTAGCATATATATAGTGGTCATGAAACTACTGAATGCTATGCATGTGTCCCCATCTATAAAAGCAGTATTCTTAACCTCACAGATTAAATGGTTAAATGAAATGATGTATGTAAAATGTTGATTTTGTTGTTATTGTTTTTATCTTTACACCACCTTCTAGGTTCAGAAACACTCAGAAGAATATACGTGACCTTTCTGTCCAAAAAGTCAACACGGGAAAAGGAAAAGAGAATGATGCAAGCATAGGTAAGTTTTCCTAACAGGCAAAGTAGGGTTATAAAAGTACATATAACAGTAACATTAATAGTAAATACCATTTTAAGCACTTGCTAGGCACCAAGCACTATGCTAATTGCTTAAGATTATTTTCTTGAATCCGCACAAATCCTAGGAAATAAACATTATTACCATTCCCTTTTTATAAGTCAGAGTGACTGAGGCTCAGTCCCCAAGGTGACACAGCTAGTAACTGATGGGGCTGGGATTAAACTCAAACTATCTGGCTGCTTAGTCTATACTTAAGTGTATAGTTTCCTTTCCCTGGATCTAATGCTCAGTAAACGTAGATCACCCTCTGTTGCTACTCATCTCTGATGTGATTTAATTAATTGGATTAAGATATATGTATTTTCTGAGCACTGGACTTTGAATACTATGTACAAGTTTAGTTAAAATAAGTTGTCTTGATTTTATTTATGTTGTCTCTTTGAGTGTATACCTACTTTATTATTTTTTAAACAAATTGAAACTTACAGAAAAATTTCAAAAGCTGTATAAAAACTTGTATTTTCCTGAACTAATTTAACAGTTTGCTGCTGATATGATATGATAATCCCCAAATACTTTATTGGGAATTTCCTCAGGTAAGGTTATTCTCCCATACATAATCACAATAAACCATCAAACTAAGGAAATTACATTGATGCACTACAAAAAAACAAATCTCCAGACCCCAATGGAGTTTTGCAAATTGTCCCAATAATTTTTTTTTTGCGGTACGCGGGCCTCTCACTATTGTGGCCTCTCCCATTGCGGAGCACAGGCTCCAGACGCGCAGGCTCAGTGGCCATGGCTCATGGGCCCAGCCGCTCCGCGGCACGTGGGATCCTCCCGGACTGGGCACGAATCCGTGTCCCCTGCATCAGCAGGCGGACTCTCAACCACTGCGCCACCAGGGAAGCCCCACCAATAATTTCTTTTAAAGAAGAAGGATCCAGTCCAGAATCACATGCTGCATTTAGTTGCCATGTCATCTAGAGAGTTCCTCAGTCTTTCCTGGATTTTCATATTCTTGACACTTTTGAAGATTCTAGGTGGTCCATTATTTTGTAGAATACTCCTCAGTTTGGGTTTGTTCAATGTTTCCTCCTGATTAGATTTAGATTCTTTGGCAGGAACATCATGGAAGTGATGCTGTGTTCTTCACATTGCATCCTATCCATGTCTACTTGTCCCATCACCGGTGATGTGAAATCACTTGATTAAGGTGTCTGCCAGAATTCTCTTCCGTGAAGCTACTCTTTTTCCCTTTGAAATTAATAAGCATTTTGTGAAAAAGTACTTTGAAACTATATAACTATCACATTCTTTATCAAACTATCAACTTTTTCATTTATTTGTATCAGTATGGACTCATGGATATAAATAACTAATGGATTCATTAGTTTTAATCCATTACTATAAATATTTATTCTGATGCTCAAATTGTCACAGGTTTGACCTGGGAGCTCCTTCAATCTGGTCTATGTCCTTTTTTTATTTTTAAATACGACTTTTTTAAAGAGTATTTCAAGGTTTACAGAAAAATTGAGGAGAAAGTTCAGGGATTTCCCACATACCCCCTGCCCCACACATGCACAGTCTCCCCCATTATCAACATCCCTCCCCCACAGTACATGACTGTCTATGTCCTTATGACATGTCTCCATTATTCTTTGAGCCCATCCTTGTTTCTGGCACATTTCTGGCAGATTCATTTAATACTCTTCCAGCCCTGAACCTGGGATCAGGAGTTTTTTCAAGATGCCCTGGTTCTTTTTAGTAGAGAATGGTACTTAGAAACAGAGATATTTGTGTTAGGCGTACTCCTTATGAATCCATACGCACATATTTACTTCTATATCTAGCTCCATACTTTGAAAAGCATGAGTTCAAACAGCTATTTCCAATTCCAATCCAATACCATACATTCCTTCTTGTTTTCTCTTTTCATCTTTGTACTCCCTCTTCATTGATGGTGTGGAACCTAGCTGCCATTATCTTTAATGTATTTCTTATTTGATCAATCCTTCATGTATAACCAATCTCTTATTATTACCACTGCCTCTCCCCTCTGCTGGCACAGATGTCCTCACCCCAAAACTCCAAACCAGGCTCCCCTCATACACATTCCCCCCTCGCTCTGTTTGGACTGTGACACCATGCTCTAGACATTCTAGTACCACCTGCCCACCCCAATTCCCCTACTTTGCTCAACCCAATTTAATGAAATTTGGACAGAATTGTTTGGGAAGAGGAAATAAGTGAATGCACAGTCCTTGAACATGTTCATCAAACCACGCAATTCTTTTTATTTGTGGATTTACTGAAAAAGAATTAGTTCTAAGATAATTCATCCTAAGCTACAATAATTTATGTTGGGCTCAGAGTAAGAGAAACTGATTTTATTCTCTCTTTTCTAACTGCAACAGGTAAACATTTCCAGTGGATCTCTTAACTTTTCCTATGAAAAGAACCCTTAAAACCACTCAGCAGGCATAACTCATTCACAGTGTCAGTGGTTCTTAAACTTTTTGGAATCATTGAACACATTGGGGATTCTGAAGAAAAATTTGAATCCTTTCATCACTTAAATGTTTGCATCCAGGAACCTTAACTTTGCTTAACTTGTAACAGTTCATTACATACTTACTATATGCTATGGCTCCTCTGACTCTGCTAGATGCTGAGGATACAACAAATTGAAAATAATTCCAGAAGATTCACAGGCAACGTACTACAAACCGCTCTTCTTTATGAAAGGACTTTGGAATACTTCAAGATGACTCCATATTAAAAGGACTTCTACCAAATTCAGAGGGAATAACTTGCACATTGAGTCAGTCGTGCCATTTATGTATAGAAGAAAATCTTAACATATCAACTTCTAAATCATGGATGGGCATAAACATATGAAATATACTCAACCTCATAAGTAATGAGGAAAATGCACCTTAAAATCACAAGGTATGATTACTCACCTAACACATTAGCAAAAATTAAGAGTCTGACACCACCAATGTTGGCAAGATTGTGGATCAACGGAAACTTCTTACATACTGTTTGTGAGAGTCTAAATCGGTACAACCACTTTTGAAAACAATTTGACATTTTTAGTAAAGGTGAAGATATATAAACTATAAAACACCAATTCCACTCCTACCTGCGTGTATACCCTAAAGAAAATCACAATATACAAGAATATGTGTAGCAGCATTGTTTGCACTACCAGAACAATGGAAACAAACCAAAAGTCCTTCAGTGAAAGAATGAATGAATAAATGTGATGAGATAACATATAGTAGTGAAAATGACTGATCTGCAGCTAAACAACATGGATGAACCTTACAAACATGAAGCTGAGTAAAAAAAAATCTGAGAAGTAGTCATGTGGTAAAAATCCATTAATATAAATTTTTAAAAAATGAATCTGTTGTTTGATAATACTTGCTTACATAGTAAAAAGAAAAACCCAAATTCAAGATTGTAATTACCTTGGGGGGAAGAGGCTGAAATCAGATTGGGTAGAGGCCCATAGAAGACTTCAAAGATATTTGTAATGGAATTTGTATTTCTCACGTTAATGGCCAATATACAGATGTCAATTTTAATATTTTAAAATTCTTAATTTTTTATACATATGTAAAATATTCTTTTCTTGTTATTAAATATGTAATTTTTAAAAGTTAAAAACAAAGGAGCTGCCTTCTTGAGGTTCATTGCACCATTATAATTTCTACAGGTAATTATTTTATTGCTTGGAGGAATGAATATTCTAAGGCCAAATATATATGAATTTTTAGACGTTCTTCTTCTTAACCTATTTTTCAGGTAGATAGTTTAACCCCTTCTGCAGGTGAAGAAACAGATTCACAATGTGTAAATTATGGCCCCAGGGTCTTCTGGATGAGTAGAGGTAAGGTGAGAATTTGAAACAGTCTTTCTAATTCTAGGGTCTGTGCTCTTTCTGCTCTACCAAATGCTACGAAAGGTTCCCACATAAATTATCTCATTTGATCCTCTCAACAGTTTTCCAGGTGAGGCATTGATATCTTCATATGTAAAATGAGTAAACTCAGAAGGATTAAATGGCTTTCCCATAGTCTTGGAATACAAGAATTTAAGTCCAAGTCTTTTGACTCCTCAATTCAGTGATTTACTGACCAAGAAGACTGTCATCTTCCCAATGATAATTCTAGAATAATTGAGGGAGGGGGAGGATTTAAATTAACTTGTAATACCATAATCGAACCTCCAGTTATCTAATTAAAATCTTCTGCATCATTTTAGTTTTCTTCTCTCTAATATAAATAACCTCAGTAGGGCTTCCCTGGTGGCGCAGTGGTTGAGAGTCCGCCTGCCGATGCAGGGGACACGGGTTCGTGCCCAGGTCCGGGAAGATCCCACATGCCGCGGAGTGGCTGGGCCCATGAGCCATGGCCGCTGAGCCTGTGCTCCGCAATGGGAGAGGCCACAACAGTGAGAGGCCCGCGTACCGCAAAAAAAAAATAATAATAATAACCTCAGTAACATTTACCAAGAACTATTTTACATTCCAATAGCCTCATAAGTACTGACTAATTTTCTTAGTTCCCAGGTGCCTAGCTCACATGTCCTGTTTTCTAGAATGGGAAGCCCAGTCAGATAAGTTAAATGATTTGCTCAAGATCACAGAGAGTTCTCCGCAGTCATACCTTCTAACTGCCAGGTCCATGCCCTCATAATCTAAATTGACTTTGCTTAGCAGTGAAAGAAAATTCCTACTTATTTCTTTATGTCCACCTCAACCTCTAGCTTATTTATTTCACCCCATGTGGCTTCCAGTACTTTGTTCCGTCAGCCTTAAGGAACTCTTAATCTCTGACAGCCACAGTCAAGAGTGCAGAGGGCACATTCTACCTCAGAGTGCTATTTTGGTTCAACTTGAACGGTGAGATCTTGCAAAGGTTGTCATTGTTATGATTCTTACTTTTTGATAATTTACTCTTAACACAAAATAATTCATGTAAAAAATAAAACAAACCCCACCCTGGTATTGAGGTATAGCAATGGGAATTATATTTTCTTTTCTCTGAAACACTGGTCACTTAAAATCAGTAAATAATAAAGTGACACTGGTCACGTCAAGTGATAAACTTTATAGGACATTTCAATTGGTGGTTCTCTTTTAATTTTACTTGATTTGTATAAATTTTATTAATTCGTATAAATGTAGAGGAATTAAATGTTGCCATAGCTCAAGGAAGCAAGTAGGGCATTTTGTGGGGTCCAAGGTGTGGAGATGTATGAGATGGGAGAATGCAGAAAGCTGATGATAATTTTTTTTACTTGATTGGGGGAATCAGGATATACACATCTGTTGGTTCATCAGTCAATCAACTGCTCAGTTCATTGATGTACACGCAGATAGACAAACATGCAAATATTCACATACAAAGAGTAGCTACAGACATGTACTGACATACAACAGTTGGAAAATGCAAAACAAATCTCCCATTTTTAACACTGCAATTTAAATCTAAGTGAAGATGCTGTTTAAGTTGGTCTGGAACCTAGTATTTACATTATGCTTTACTCCAAGTGTCTAATATTAAGAAGGCTGAGCTGTTATTCTAATGTTAATGACAGGAAAAATTCTGAGTGAGACTAGGTACCAAGTGCTAAGTGCATTTTACATATGTTCTTTTTTTTAATCCTCAAAACTTTCATAGGAGATAAGTACTGCTATTATCCTTGGCATTTATTCAGCAGAGGAAGCTTCAACAGTTTAAATGCCCAAGGTCATAGAGCCAGCAAGTGTGGAACTTAGATTCAAATACATGTCCTCTGGCCTCTCAGTTGATTGCTCTCTGCTGTGCCATGCTGCCCCAGCAGCACCGACCTTCTTCTTTAACACAGAACACTCTGATTCTATTCTGGTCAGACAAATGCTTTCCTGTTTCTAAGTGGAATAACTTGTGTTCTGTATTTTCTAGAGAAGGAATGGTGATGTTGGGGAAAAGAGGGAATTCTGCCTTGTGAGGAACTGCTTAGAAATTTTCCAGACCATGTCATGGGAATAGCTTAACCCCAGACCCAAGACACTTAGGTGAGTCAGGATGGATGTTTTCGAAGAGGAAAGGGTCAGAGAAATATTTCATACAGTCATTGTCCTTTACGGATCCTCTGGCCTCAGAGAGTGCAGAACAATAAGGTCTGCCAAACAGATATGAGGGCAAAGCTCACCGTGTGCTAGCTTTCTCCAGACACTAAAATGAACATCAAAGACAGCTTTGAAGTTCAAAAGAAGAAGTCACAAAGACAACCTGAGGGTTTGTGAACCTGTGAAGGGCGTTGTTTCCTTGGCAGTACTGCTAGGTTTTGAAAGGAGAGAATAAAGGGAGAGGTTACTGAGAAAACAGAGTACCTAGGCTTCACTTGATCATCCCATAAAATGGCAAATTTCATGAAGATACCCAGGATCTAGAACTTTGGGTTCTTTACTATCTGCCTAAAGCCTAGTTCAGAGCAGGTACTAAATAAATAATAAATCATCCATATACTCAATTATATGTATTAATATTGATCCATTGAATGATTGACGGAGCACCTACTATGTGCTTCTATTCTAAGGGCTAGAGATACAGAAGAGAATGAACCAAAGACCCTGCTCTAATGAAATAAACAAATCAATATAAATATATGTTAAGTGGTATAAGTGCTAATAAGAAAAATAAAACAGAGTAAGGAGAAAGGGAATGAAGAATAACAGAGTAAGGTACTAGATACAGATAGAGTGTGATCAAGAAAGACCTCTCAGGACTTCCCTTGGTGGCACAGTGGTTAAGACTCGCGCTCCCAATGCAGGGGGCCCGGGTTGAATCCCTGGTCAGGGAACTAGATCCCACATGCATGCTGCAAGTAAGAGTTCGCATGCCAAAACGAAGGAGCCCGTGAGCCACAACTAAGGAGCCTGCCTGCTGCAACTAAGACCCAGCGCAATCAAATAAATAAATAAATATTTTTAAAAAGAAAAGAAAAGAAAGACCTCTCTAACAGACTTGTGGTTGCCAAGGGGTAGGGGGGTGGGGGAGGGATGGATTGGGAGTTTGGGATTAGCAGATGCAAACCATTATATATGAGATGGATAAACAAAAAGGTCCTACTGTATAGCACAGGGAACTATGTTAAATATCCTGTAATAAGCCTTAACGGAAAAGAAAAAAGTTTCCAATGAAAATTTAGTGTCCATATTGAGATATACTGTGTCAAATATACACTAGGTTTCAAAGCTTCAGTACAAAAGAGTAAAGTGTCTCATTAAAACTTTTTATATTGATTACATGTTTAAATGATACTATTTTGGCTATATTGGGTTAATAAAATGTTATTAAAATTTAACAAAAAAGAAAGACCTCTCTACTAAGGGGCATTTAAACAGAGAGATTTCAAGGAATTGAAGGAGTCAAAGTACAGATATGGAATAACAATCTAACATAATCAATTAATAATTTTAATTTCCTAATCCCAATGCCTCCAATTCCCATTTGCTTGAGTGCAGAAAGTGCAGTCTCCCTCCCAGGAACATCTAGGAATGACCAGGTGCATTGCCATGTGTTCTTGAATTTGACTTGGTCATTGGCTTAATAGCCTGCTACATACATATAACCACATTTTATCATTTTTGGTATCAACTAGTGAGTACAATTCCTTTTCTGCCTGTTGGTCATTTTCCTAAAAGGTAAATGGAAGAAGAGACTATTTCCAGATTCCTACATCGAAGGGAGCTTCTATACTATTACATATAATTGAAATGAAATTTGAAGTTTCTACTACAAACAGAACTGTTTCAAGCTGTCCTAATGAGGTACTGGAGAAGCTGTCACATATTTAATCATATGGATAATTCAAGTATGGACCACCATCATTGGCTGCCACTGACCAGGCTAACTTACATGAGGATTTTGCCACAACTTCAGTCTAAGGGTCAGAAGTACAATGCCCTAGGGCATGAGAGTAATAGTTGTTCAGTGGGGCCATCATGGGAGTGGGTGACCTGGAGAATCAGTAGACAAGCAGTCAAGTTCTCCATAACTTTTTCAGTATTCATGGGTATGATCAATCCTTATTTGATTCAAATCTAGCAAACATTTATTTAGCACTTTCTCTATGCAAGATACCTATGCTAGGTGTATAAGGGGTTTGTAATTTTAAAGAATGAAACTCTTTATCTCATTGTGCCTCTAGCTGCAGCTACTGTCCTTTCACAGAGCTTACTCATGTCATGGATTTTATAGTACAAATGTAATGCACATGTGTTGTTTGAATTATGTAAACAGTTGCGTTTATAAATGTGGAATGTTGTTGAGAGACAGTTGGCCCTGTTAACAGACTCACTCCCAATTCTCTTCTTTAATGTTCAACATTTTCCACATTATACTTGATCTATATGAAATTCTATGTTTAACAGCTTTTCCCCCAAGTGGCTTGTTTTTAAGTGCCAGATGTAGATGCATTCAGCTATAAGAGAATGTATAAAAGTCAGTGTAGAAACTGGCACCCAGATAGCTTTGTTCGCTTATTTAAATGTTCAAGAAAGACTTCGTTCATCTAGGAAGAATTTACTAGAACTTATTTGATAGGCGCATATTATCAACAACTCATCTCAATGTTTCTCATCTTCACATGATGAGCAGATGAGGACAATGTTTCAATTGAAAAACTCTCTCATTCCAATAGTAAGAGGACGTGGTTCCCAGGCTCTGCCTCATTGTGGGAAGGTGTTTGGGAGCACAAAGGGGACATAGATAATATTTCACTGCATGATGATAGAGAAGAACTGGTTTCTAGTGAGGAAAAATGCCACAAGGAAGGCTAAGGTGAAGCAGAGCCAACACTGATATTCTATGGCTACTCAGTGGCTCAGCCTCACTCATGGGTCATTCCAGGGGATCAAAACCCTGCATCTGCCCTGTGACAATACAGGGTTACTGTGATAAGAAAAATTCGTTTTAAAATGACCTTCTTAGGTGATCATAAATCCAGAAATATTGAATCCAGAAATTATTTTGCGATAGTCATAATTCTAATTGTAGCTAAAGCCTTTATCACGCCACTTTTTGAATTCTAACAATAAATGTGCACGTTGGCCGTGGAGTAAAAATTCTCTAGCATACCAACGTGTGAGGGTCTCAGCTTCAAGCAGTACACAAAAATGATGCATCAGGCCTTTGAATATATAGATGATGCTAGTAAACCACCATCAGTGGGAAATAGGTTTTGACTTACTTTTACGTGGTCACATTGAGATGCATTACGGTATCTTGCTCATCCTTTCTGTGGGACCAACGTGACATATTGGGCTTAATTAGGAAAAGCGTATATTATACATTCTTCTATGAGCCAAGACTCAACACATAGGCTCCAATACAACACTGTTTGTTGGTAGGTTGTTAAAATTCACTTTTAAGGAGGAAAATTTATTAGCAGAGGTCTATACGGAGTGTCATATAAAAAGAAAACAAATTGGGCTTTCCCAACAGATTGAGATTTAAACCTTAGCTCTGCTATTTACTAGCTATATGACTTTGTATGAACTATTCCAGGCTCTGTTTTACCTACTGTTTTAGTTCTTGGTATTTATCTCTCATTGTGGTTGAGATAATGTGAACTGAATATAGTGCTCCAAACAGGAAGGCCTCAGTAAATGTTAGTTTCCTCTTCCATTGAAGATCTAATTGTCATAATATTTCTAAAAATAGTTAACTCAGACTTCCATGTCCAGCCAAGATGGAGTAAAAGGACATGGATTTACCCTCCTACTTAAAACAACTTTGAAGATGGGCAAAATATATGAAACAACAGGACATCAGGCAACAAAAAACAATGACCTTATGAGAAACGAAACAAGCAAAGTGAGGCAGTATAATTGCTGCAGACTACGGCTTGGAGAACATTTTCTGGCCACAGCACAGAGAAGGGGAACCCAGGCAAAGTCTGGCAGTCTTCCTGAGATAAGAAGACACAGCCAAGAATCTGGGGAAGTCAAGGTGGCTACAGTCCTCAGGGCATAGTACAGAAGAGGAGAGAGCTGCATAAAGACAGAACTCTAAAGAACTGTAGATGGTCCCTCTCAAGTATTCAGCTGAGTACTGATTAGGCATGTGTCTGAGAAAGGTATCCACACTGGGTATTTCTATTTCCAGTGGAAATTATTAGAAGAACAATGTCTGAAGCTCACAAAGGGGCAGGAACAGGGTCTAATTACAATAGCCAAAATGGAAAACTTCATAATTCATGGGGTATAAATTAGAATATTAATAAGGGTTTTGCCTCAACAGTGGGGGAAAATGATTAACTTTAGATTAAACATTTTCTTAACAAAATTTAAAGGAATGGTCCAAAAGGATCAACTGTTCCCGAGTAACTCAACCATGTCCCAGATCAGAGCTCAATAATAATTATAGGAATACAAATACAGCACTCAACAAGGCAAATTACAAAATATGTACCATCCCATCAAAAATTACAAAGCATGCAGGGAAGAAAAATAAAATGTATAATGAGAAAAAAAAATCAAACAATCAAAACTGACCCAGAAATGACACAGGTGATAGAACTGGTAGACAAAGGCATTAAATCAATAATTACAGTTATACCTCATATGTTCAAAAAGCTAGCAGAAAAATTGAACATATTAAATAAAGACATGGAAGATAGAAAAATGACAAAAATTGAACTTTTAGAGATGAAACCTATAATGTTGAAATAAAAAAATACACTGGATGAGATTAAGAGCAGATTAGACTTTTCAGAAGAAAAGCTTAGTGACCTTGAAGTCCTAGCTATAAATACCACCCAAAATGAAACACAAATAGAAAAAGAAAACCATCAGTGAACTATGGGACTCTTTCAAGTAGCCAAATATATGTGTGATTAGAGTCCTCAAAGGAGTGGGGGGAAAATATTTGAAGAAATAATGGTCAAACTTTTTCCAAATTTGATAAAAATGATAAGCATACAGATTTAAATGCTTCAAAAATCTCCTAGCATAATTAACAAGCTTACCAAGGTACATGTCATAAAATTCCTTAAAGCCAAATTAAAGAGTAAATCTTAAAAGCCACAGGGGGGTGGGGTGGGGTGGGTGATATGTTACATACAGAGGAACAATGATAAAAATGACAACAGATTTCTCATTGAAACAATGCAAGCCAGAAGGTACAGAAGCAACATCTTTAAAGAACTAAAAAGAAAAAAAAAAGTTGTCAACGTATAATTTTTCACCCAATGAAAATATCTTAACAAAGATGAAATGAACACTTTTTCATACAAATAAAAAGGAGAAAAAAATAGCGAGACAACACAACTACAAAATATTTTAAAGGAAATCCTTCAAGCAGAATGAAATGATATCTGATAAAAACTTGGACCTGCAAAAAAGAATAAAGAACACCAGAATTGGTAAGTAACTACCTTGGTAAATATTTTTTTAAAAAATCTTATTATTTAAATCTCTGTAAAAGTTAATTAACAGATTGAATCAGAAATATTAATAATGCATTGTGGAGATTATAACAGATATAGAAGTAAAATGTATGACAACAACAGCACAAAGACTTGGAGGGGAGAAATGGAGGTATGTTTTGTAAGGATCTTATACTGGAAGTATACTAGTGCTTGAAGTTAAACTGTGATAAGTTAAAGATGTATGATATAAATCCTAGAGCAACAAGTAAACTAATGCAAAAAGTTAGCCATAGCTAATATACTAACAAAGGAGATGGTATGGAATCATAAAAAAATACTCAATCCAAAACTACTGGGGAGAAAGAGAGAAAATGGAATCAAGAATATATGGGACAAATAGAAAATAAATAGGAAGATGATAGATTAAAATAATCACATTGAATGTAAAGGATCTGAACACATCAATTAAAAGCAGAGCTTGTTATATTAGGTAAAATAGACCCAAGTATATTTCTTGTATGAAAGCTACAAATAAGTTAAATGTAAAGGATACAAAATGATGTAGCCTGCTAATGTGAATCAGAACCCTGGCACAGTTACCTTGATACCAGAGCAGACAAGGTTACCATGGATAAAGAGAAGCATTTCATAATGATAAAGGGGGTCAGTTCATCAAGAGGGCATAATAGTCCCAAACATTTAGACATCTAATAACAGACCTCCAAAATATGTGAAGCAAAATGGATAAAACTTCAAGGAGAAATGAACAAATCCACAATTACAGTCTGATATCATTTATTAGCTCTGAGAGTTTTCTGTACGTTACTTAGATGGGCAACTGATTTTTGACAAATGTGTAAAGGCAATCCAGTGGAGAAAGGGGAGCATCTTCAATGAATGATGCTGGAATAATTGAACACCCACATGTGAAAAAAAAACCCAAACAAATACTCCCATCCATCCCTCACACAACATAGACAAAGCTAGAGGCACAATCCATAAAAGAAAAAAGTTGATAGATGAGACTTCATCAAAATTAAGGACTTTCTCTCTGAAAGATGCTGTTAAGAGAGAATGAAAAGATAAGTTACAGACTGAGTGAAAATACCTTTACTTCATGTATTTGACAAAGAAATCATATCCCAAACATATAAGGAACTTTCTAATCTCTATAGTAAGAAAACAAACAACCCAATGTTTTTTAAAATGAGCAAAAGATTTCAACAGCCATTCATCAAAGAAGATCTACAAACGGCAAATAAGCACATGAAAAAATGTTCAGTGTCATTACTCATGAAGGAATGCAAATTAAAAAAACAACAAGACACTACTACACATCTATTAAAATGGCAGAAATTAACAAGCCATACAAAGTATTGACAAAGAACTTGTATACCTTGCTTATGGAACTGTAACATGGTTCAATGACTTTGAGAAACAGTTCAAGAGTTAAACATCCACCTACCATATAATTCAGCTTTTCCATTTCTATGTATTAAGGGAAAGGAAAGCATATGTCTGTACAAAGACTTGCACACAAATGTGCAAAGCAGCTTTATTGTAATAGCCAAACACTAGAAATAATCCAAATGTTCATCAACCGGTTAATGGATAAAAAAAAAAAATAGTGGTATAGCCATAAAATAAAATACATTCAGTAACGAAAGAGAATGAACTACACATGCAACAACATGGATGAATCTCAACATATTTATGCTGGGTGAAAGAAGCCAGAGAAAAGAGAGTACATACCGTGTGTTAGTCAGTTTGGGCTACATAACAAATTACCATAGACTGGGTAGCTTAAGCAGCAAACATTTCTTTTTTCCAGCCCTGGAGGCTGGGAAGTCTAATATCAAGTCACCGGGACGGGCACTCTGGTGAGGGCCCTCTTCCTTGTTCACAGACGATGCCTTCTCTCTTTGTCCTCACGTGGTAGAAGGGGTTAGGGATTTCTCTGGGGCCTCTTTCACAAGGCATTAATCTCATTCATGAGGGTTCCACCCTCATGCCTTAAGTGTCTCCCAAAGGTCCCATCTCCCAATGCCATCATCTTTGGGGGTTAGGATTTCAAGGTGTGAATATGGCATGGACGTGGGGTATATGAACATTCACACCATAACGTATATTTATTTTATTTCAGTACAGCTGTAAAAATTATTTAGGTCCAATTTATTTGAAATAAAGCATTTCACAAGTGCATTATGCAGCACTTTTCTAAGTATGTTCCTCAGAACCAACATCCCATGGATTTTACTCAAAAAGGGTATTCCATGGTTTAATAATTGAAAAAGTCTGAACTAAACACAGTTAATTGATTTCTTTTGGGCAGGACTTCTGGGAGATTTTAATATGCAAATATGCACTGTGAATTTCCAATAGAGGACTATTATTCAGTATTTCCCTAATTAGTTTGACCATAGAAACTTTCTTCCAAGACCATTTTGTAGGATTAACATTCTTTAGGCTTTTAATTTGGAAAATGCTGGCAAAAAGACAGTGTAATGATTTAACAGTAAATACGACTGCTGTAGTAAGAACTTTGAACTCATCATGAACTATTACAATTTATAATTAGACAGTATGACCTTCATCTAAATTCAAACAATTGAGCAGATTTTAGAAAGACCCTTAAAAACATGTTTGCCAAATGAATAGCTAATTGCCCCTAATGAATGCTAAACATGAGATCTTTTTATTTCTTTTTTAATGAATAGACTTCATTTTCTTAGCAGTTCAAGGTTTTTAGAAAATTTGGGTGCAAAGTACAGAAAGTTCCCATATCCCCCCACCCTTTTCCAGATTTCTCCTATTATTTACATCTTGCATTAAGTGTGTTACATTTGTTTTAATTTGTGAGCTAATATTAATACATGACTATTAACTGAAGTACATATATTACATTAGAATTCACTCTTTGTGTTGTACATTCCATGGGTTTGGACAAATGTATAATGACATGTATCACCATTTATAGTATCATACAGAAGAGCTTCACTGACCTGAAAATTCCCTGCGCTCCACCTATCATCTCTCCCTTCCCCCACCCCTGCCAAGCATTAATTTTTTTCAGTCTGTATAGTTTTGCCTTTTCCAGAATGTCAAATAGTTGGAATCACATGTTATGTAGCCTTTTTAGATTGACTTCTTTCACTTAGCAATACGCATTTAAGCTCCCTCCATGTCTTCTTATTACTTAACAGATCCTTTCTTTTTATTGTTAATGATATTCCATTGTATGGATGTACCACAGTTTGTTTACCTGTCCATCTATTGAAAGATATCTTGGTAACTTCCAAGTTTTAGCAATTATGAATAAAACTGCTATAAAACTGCTAGGTTTTTGTGTGGCCAGGTCTTCAATTCATCTGGGTAAATACCAAGGAGTGTGATTGCTAGATCTTATGGTAAAAGTCCAGTTTTCTTAGAAACTGACATACTGTCTTCCAAAGTGTCTGTACCATTTTGTATTACCATCAGCAATGAATGAGAGTTCCTCTTGCTTCACAACCTCATCAGCATTTGGTATTGTCAGTGTTCTGGATTTTGGCCGTTCTAATAGGTGCATAGTGGTATCTCATTGTTATTTCTTTTTAAAATATTTATTTATTTATGTGGCTGTATCATGTCCTTTTTTTTTTTTTTTTTTTTTTTTTTTTTGCGGTACGCGGGCCTCTCACTGCCGTGGCCTCTCCCACGGAGCACAGGCTCCGGAAGCGCAGGCTCAGTGGCCATGGCTTCATGGGCCAGCCGCTCCGTGGCATGTGGGATCCTCCCGGACTGGGGCACGAACCCGTGTCCCCTGCATCGGCAGGTGCACTCTCAACTACTGCGCCACCAGGGAAGCCCTGCATCATGTCTTTGTTGCTGCACATGGGATATTCATTGCGGCATGTGGGATTTTTCACTGTGGCACTCGTTGCAGCATGGGGGCTTCTCTCTAATTGTGGAGTGCAGGTTTTCTTTTCTCTAGCTGTGACATGGGCTCCAGAGGGCATAGGCTCTGTAGTTTGTGGCACATGGGCTCTCTAGCTGAGCTCAGTAGTTGTGGCGCGTGGGCTTTGTTGCCCCGCGGCATGTGGGATCTTAGTTCCCTGACCAGAGATCAAGCCCGCTTCCCCTGCACTGGAAGGCAGATTCATTACCACTGGACCACCAGGGAAGTCCCTCTCATTGTTATTTTAACTTGCATTTCACTGATGACCTATGATGTGGAGCATCTTTTCATATTCTTTTTTGCCATCTGTATATTTTCTTTGGTGAGGTGTCTCTTCAGGTCTTTTGCCCATCCTTGAATTTGGTTGTTTTCTTATTTCTTATTATGAGTTTTAAGAGTTCTGTATATTTTGGATACCTGTCCTTTATTGGATATGTGGTTTGCAATTTATTTTTACCAGTCGTGGCTTCTCTTTTCATTCTTTTAACAGTGTCTTTCACAGAGTGGAAGTTTTCAATTTTAATGAAGTCCAACTTGTCAATTTTTTCTTTCATGAATTGTGCTTTTTGTGTTGCATCTAAAAAGCCATTGCTAGGGCTTCCCTGGTGGCGCAGTGATTGAGAGTCCGCCTGCCGACGCAGGGGACATGGGTTCATGCCCCGGTCTGGGAAGATCCCACATGCCCCGCGGCTGGGCCCGTGAGCCATGGCCGCTGAGGCTGCGCGTCCGGAGCCTGTGCTCCGCAACGGGAGAGGCCACAACAGTGAGAGGCCCGCGTACCGCAAAAAAAAAAAAAAAAAAAAAGCCATTGCTAAATCCAAGGTCATGTAGATTTTTCCTATGTTATCTTCAAGGAGTTTTATAGTTTTGTGTTTTACATTTAGGTCTATGATCGATTTTGAGTTAATTTTTGTGAAAGGTGTAAGGTCTGTGTTGAGATCCACTCTTTTGCACAGAGATATTCAGTTATTCCAGTACCATTTATTGAGAAAACTCTCTTTGTTTTAATGTATTGCCTTTGCTCCTTTGTCAAAGATCAGCTGTCTATATTTTTGTGGGTCTCTTTATAGGCCCTCTATTCTGTTCCATTGCTCTATTTGTCTATGCTTTCACCAATACCACATCATCCTGATTACTATAACTTTATAATAAATCTTGAAGTCAGAGAGCAGCAGTTCTCTGACTTTGTTCCTCTCCTTCAATATTCTGTTGGCTATTCTGGGTCTTTTGCTTTTCATATTAAATTTAGAATAAGTTCGTCAGTATTCACAAAGTAACCTTCCAGGATTTTGAGTGGGATTGTGTTGAATTTATAGATCAAGTTGGGAAGCACTGATATCTTGACCATATTGAGTCTTTATCCATAGGCTCCTTTAATAAATTAATAACACTAAGAGCCATAACTTCCTTCTTGTAGCTTTTATTATCTTAGGTTCTTTCTTTCTTTCTACTATGAAATTTTCTTATGTCCTTTTATCTGCTCATCTGCCTTTTTTCCACTATAAAACATGATTTCTGCCCAGAGGTTATAACCTAAACTAGAGAAATGAGAAACTCAGAAATAAGATGGAAAGGAATGTTGTCGAATGAAATATATGCACTTCATCACCTATACAAAACCTTAGCACCTTGCAGAATGCCTTGCCATGGCACTTAATCAAATTAGTTAAATATGATTTGCAAATATGGAATCTTAGACATTTATAAGTAGTAGAATCCATTATAACATTAATAGAACTTCTTTGAATTAGCCTTGTCTCTAGGTATGCTTAGATTGTTGACAATTCCTTATATTTCTGTAAGTACAAAGCATGCTATTATATGTTCCATTAAAAAATACAAATATTCTTCCTAGAATACATCTATCCCTAAACATAGGAATCAACACCAAAAATACATTCCACAAGGTACATTTCTCCATGTATTTCAATTCATGAAATAATCAGTTACAAAATGGATAATAGTTTGACAACACCATTACACTGTGATATCTGTATGTGGATCTATGACTCAGAGATCGGATTTCTTCTCACCCAAAGAGTTTTTGATGAGATCTCTTAACTGTGAAACAGAGAAGGCAGACAGCAGAAGCAAGAAGAACTACAATCCTGCAGCCTGTGGAACAAAAACCACATTCACAGAAAGACAGACAAGATGGAAAGGCAGAGGGCTATGTACCAGATGAAGGAACAAGATAAAACCCCAGAAAAACAACTAAATGAAATGGAGATAGGCAATCTTCCAGAAAAAAGAATTCAGAATGATGATAGTGAAGATGATCCAGGACCTCGGAAAAAGAATGGAGGCAAAGATTGAGAAGATGCAAGAAATGTTTAATAAAGATCTAGAAGAATTAAAGAACAAACAAACAGAGATTAACAAAACAATAACTGAAATGAAAACTACACTAGAAGGAATCAGTAGCAGAATAACTGAGGCAGAAGAATGGATAAGCGACCTGGAAGACAGAATGGTGGAATTCACTGCTGAAGAACAGAATAAAGAAAAACGAATAAAATGAAATGCAGACAGCCTAAGAGATCCTGGGACAACATTAAATGCAACAACATTCACATTATAGGGGTCCCAGAAGGAGAAGAGAGAAAAGATCAGAGAAAATATTTGAAGAGATTATAGTCGAAAACTTCCCTAACATGGGAAAGGAAATAGCCACGCAAGTGCAGGAAGCACAGAGAGTCCCATACAGGATAAACCCAAGGAGAAACACACCAAGAAACAGTTATCCAATTGGCAAAAATTAAAGACAAAGAAAAATTACTGAAAGCAGCAAGGGAAAAACGACAAATAACATACAAGGGAACTCCCATAAGGTTAACAGCTGATTTCTCAGCAGAAAATCTACAAGCCAGAAGGGAGTGGCATGATATACTTAAAGTGATGAAAGGGAAGAACTTACAAGCAAGATTACTCTACCCAGCAAGGATCTCATTCAGAATCAATGGAGAAATCAAAAGCGTTACAGACAAGCAAAAGCTAAGAGAATTCAGCACCACCAAACCAGCTCTACAACAAATGCTAAAGGAACTTCTCTAAGTGGGAAACACAAGAGAAGAAAAGGACCTACAAAAACAAACCCCCCAAAATTGAGAAAATGGTAATAGGAACATACATATCAATAATTACCTTAGGGGCTTCCCTAGTGGTGCAGTGGTTGAGAATCTGCCTGGCAATGCAGGGGACATGGGTTCGAGCCCTGCTCTGGGAAGATTCCACATGCCGCAGAGCAACTAGACCCATGAGCCACAACTACTGAGCCTGCATATCTGGAGCTTGTGCTCCGCAACAAGAGAGGCTGTGACAGTGAGAGGCCTGCGTACCCCAATGAAGAGTGGCCCCCACTCGCCGCAACTAGAGAAAGCCCACGCACAGAAACGAAGACCCAACACAGCCAAAAATAAATAAATAAATAAAATTTAAAAAAATTGGATCATATATTCACCAAAAAAATAATAATTACCTTCAACATGAATGGATTAAATGCTCCAACCAAAAGACACAGGATTGCTGAATGGATACAAAAACAAGACCCAGATACATGCTGTCTACAGGAGACCCAAGTCAGACCTAGGGACACATATAGACTGAAAGTGAGGGGATGGAAAAAGTATTCCATGCAAATGGAAATCAAAAGAAAGCTGGAGTAGCAATACTCATATCAGATAAAATAGACTTTAAAATAAAGAATGTTACAAGAGACAAGGAAGGACACCACATAATGATCAAGGGATCAATCCAAGAAGAAGATAAAACAATTAGAAATATATACGCACCCAACAAAGGAGCACCTCAATACATAAGGCAACTGCTAACAGCTATAAAAGAGGAAATAAACAGTAACACAATAATACTGGGGTACTTTAACATCTCACTTACACCAATGGACAGGTCATCCAAACAGAAAATTAATAAGGAAACACAAGCTTTAAATGACAAAATAGACAAGATAGATTTAATTGATATTTATAGGACATTCCATCCAAAAACAGCAGACTACACTTTCTTCTCAAGTGTGCACAAAACATTCTACAGGATAGATCACATCTTGGGTCACAAATCAAGCCTCAGTAAACTTAAGAAAATTGAAATCATATCAAGCATGTTTTCTGACCACAACGCTATGAGATTAGAAATGAATTACAGGGAAAAAGCCGTAAAAAACACAAACACGTGGAGGCTAAACAATACGTTACTAAATAACCAAGAGATCACTTAAGATCTCAAGAGGAAATCAAAAAATACCTAGAGACAAATGACAATGAAAATACGACGATCCAAAACCTAGGGGATGCAGCGAAAGTAGTTCTGAGGGGGAGGTTTATAGCTATACAAGCGTACCTCAAGAAACAAGAAAAATCTCAAATAAAAAATCTAACCTTACACCTAAAGGAACTAGAGAAAGAAGAACAAGCAAAACCCAAAGTTAGCAGAAGGAAAGAAATCATAAAGATCAGAGCAGAAATAAATGAAATAGAAACAAAACAATAGCAAAGATCAATAAAACTAAAAGCTGGTTCTTGGAGAACATAAACAAAATTGATAAACCACTAGCCAGAATCATCACGAAAAAGAGGGAGAGGACTCAAATCAATAAAATTAGAAATGAAAAAGGAGAAGTTACAACAGATACCGCAGAAATACAAAGCATCCTAAGACATGACTACAAGCAACTCTATGCCAATAAAATGGACAACCTGGAAGAAATGGACAAATTCTTAGAAAGGTATAACCTTCCAAGACTGAGCCAGGAAGAAATAGAAAATATGAACAGACCAATTACAAGTAATGAAATTGAAACTGTGATTAAAAATTTTCCAAGAAACAGAAGCCCAGGGCCAGATGGCTTCACAGGTGAATTCTGTCAAACATTTAGAGAACAGCTAACACCCATCCTTCTCAAACTCTTCCAAAAAATTGCAGAGGAAGGAACACTCCCAAACTCATTCTATGAGGCCACCATCACCCAGATACCAAAAGCAGACAAAGATACTACCGAAAAAGAAAATTATACACCAATATCACTGTTGAATATAGATGCAAAAATCCTCAACAAAATACTAGCAAACAGAATCCAACAACACATTAAAAGGATCATACACCATGATCAAGTGGGATTTAACCCAGAGATGCAAGGATTCTTCAATATATGCAAATCAATCAATGTGATACACCATATTAACAAACTGAAGAATAAAAACCATATGATCATTTCAATAGATGCAGAAAAAGCTTTTGACAAAATGCAACACCCTTTAATGATAAAAAATCTCCAGAAAGTGGGCATAGAGGGAAACTACTTCAACATAATAAAGGCCATATATGACAAATCCACAGCAAACATCATTCTCAATGGTGAAAAACTGAAAGAATTTCCTCTAAGATCAGGAAAAAGACAAGCATGTCCACTCTCACCACTATTACTCAACATAGTTTTGGAAGTCCTAGCCATGGCAATCAGAGAAGAAAAAGAAAGAAAAGTAGTACAAATTGGCAAGGAAGAAGTAAAACTGTCACTGTTTGCAGATGACATGATACTATACATAGAGAATCCTGAAGATATCACCAGAAAATTATTAGAGCTAATCAATGAGTTTGGTAAAGTTGCAGGATGCAAAATTAATGCACAGAAATCTCTTGCATTCCTATACACTAATAACAAAAAATCTGAAAGCGAAATTAAGGAAACCACTCCCATTTACCACTGCAACCAAAAGAATAAAATAGCTAGGAATAAACCTACCTAGGGAGACAAAAGACCTGTATGCAGAAAACTATAATGATGAAAGAAATTAAAGATGATACCAACGGATGGAGAGATATACCATGTCCTTGGATTGGAAGAATCAATATTGTGAAAATGACTATACTACCAAAAGCAATGTACAGATTCAATGCAATCCCTATTAAATTACCAACGGCACTTTTTACAGAACTAAAATAAAAAATCTTAAAATCTGTATGGAGACACAAAAGACCCCAAATAGGCAAAGCAATCTTGAGGGAAAAAAATGGCTGGAGGAATCATACTCCCTGACTTCAGACTATACTACAAAGCTACAGTAATCAAGACAATATGGTACTAGCTCAAAAACAAACATAGTTCAACGGAACAGGATAGAAAGCCCAGAGATAAACCCATGCACCAATGGTCCACTAATGTATGACAAAGGAGGCAAGGATATACAATGGAGAAAAGACAGTCTCTTCAATAAGCGGTGCTGGGAATAGTGGACAGCTACATGTAAAATAATGAAATTAGAACACTCCCTAACACCATACACAAAAATAAACTCAAAATGGATCAGAGACCTAAATGTAAGACCGGGCACTATAAAACTCTTAGAGGAAAACATAAGAAGAACACTCTTTGACATAAATCACAGCAAGATAGTTTTTTGATCTACCTCCTAGAGTAATGGAAATAAGAACAAAAATAAACAAATGGGACTTAATGAAACTTAAAAGCTTTCTCACAGGAAAGGAAACCATAAACAAGACGAAAAGACAATCCTCAGAATGGGAGAAAATATTTGCAAACGAATCAACAGAGAAAGGATTAAATCTCCAAAATATATAAACAGCTCATGCAGCTCAATATTAAAAAAGCAAACAACCCAATCCAAAAATGGGCAGAAGACCTAAATAGACATTTCTCTAAAGAAGACATACAAGAGGCACATGAAAAGCTGCTCAACATTACTAATTATTAGAGAAATGCAAATCAAAGACTACCATGATGGGCTTCCCTGGTGGCGCAATGGTTAAGATTCTGCCTTCCAATGCAGGGGACACGGGTTCGAGCCCTGGTCCAGGAAGATCCCACATGCCGCAGAGCAACTAAGCCCGTGCACCACAACTACTGAGCCTCTGCTCTAGAGCCCGTGCTCCACAACAAGGGAGGCCACCGCAATGAGAAGCCTGTGCACCGCAACGAAGAGTAGACCCTGCTCGCCACAACTAGAGAAAGCCCGCGTAGCAACAAAGACCGAACGCAGCCAAAAATAAATTAATTAATTAAAGAAAAGAAAACAATGAAATGAGGTATCACCTCACACCCGTTAGAATGGATACCATCAGAAAATCTACAAACAACAAATGCTGGAGAGGGTGTGGAGAAAAGGGAACCCTCTTGCACTGTTGGTGGGAATGTAATTGATACAGCCACTATGGAGAACAGTATGGAGGTTCTTAAAGAACCTCTAAAAATAGAATTACCATATGACCCAGCAATCCCACTACTGGGCATATACCCAGAGAAAACCATAATTCAAAAAGACACATGCACCCCAATGTTCATTGCAGCACTATTTACAATAGCCAGGACGTGGAAGCAACCTAAATGCGCATTGACAGACGAACGTATAAAGAAGATGTGGTACATATATACAATGGAATATTACTCAGCCATAAAAAGGAACGAAATCGGGTCATTTGTAGAGATGTGGATGCATCTAGAGAGTGTCATACAGAGTGAAGTAAGTCAGAAAGAACAAAAGAAATATCGTATATTAACGCATATATGTGGAACCTAGAAAATGGTACAGATGAACCAGTTTGCAGAGCAGAAATTGAGACACAGATGTAGAGAACAAACGTATGGACACCAAGCGGGGAAAGCGGCGGGGTGGTGGTGTGATGAACTGGGAGATTGGGATTGACATGTATACACTGATGTGTATAAAATGGATGACTAATAAGAAAAAAAAATACACATTAAAAAAAAACCTGTGAAATAATTTTCTCATTTTAACTAATTATTTTTCTCTCTAATGTACTAGGAATCCAAAGTTTTCCTACTGAGTATTTAAGTTTGGCCAGCCAGGAAAACATTCTTGCAAAACATGTTGAAGAAAATGTGGAAGCAGGGAGGAAGGTGCAAAATAGAAAAGTACTTTCCAGCAGTGTAAAATGATGCCAGCCTCTCAGCAGACATATATAATGAGTTAATAACAATAATACCATTTTACAGTTGTATATTTCACTTTCCAAAGCACTTTCACAGATGTAACATATCTTACCTAATTGTCACTTGAAATCTGTGAAGGGGAGACCAAGTGGCTTGCCAAAGATGAAAGTGGCAGGATACTACCTCAAAACCAACTCTCGTTGCTTTTTTACCATTTCTGAGCCTTCAAGTCATTTAGTCATCACAAAATTTTGCACTTAGTAGATAAGAACTATATTTTAAGGGTGTAGATGCAAATCTTAATTTTAAACTTTTTCTCATATTATTTCATCTCCTCTGGCAGAAAGAAAAGTTATGCCTTTATTTTCTCAGTTTGGTTAGCAACCAAACTTCTTACAACTTCAAAGTAGTAAAGTTTCATTGACCATTCTATGCAGTGAAATAGATGGGGACTTGCTTTTCCACTTTTGATAAAAATGAGACATATATATAAGAAATTTTATGATATCTGGAAGAAAACTTGTATTTCTCCTGTACTATCTGTCCTCCCATGACCCTCAACTCTGCACCGATATTCAATGGTAGAATGAATCAAAATTCAAAATTATGGGAGATCCCAACTACAAGGAATGAAATGAGCTACTTTTCAGCTAAAATATATATGTTTGTATGTGTGTGAGCGTATGACCGTGTAATCCTTAAATTCTAATACAGAGAAACGTATGCTTTAGTGCAGAACAGAAAAGCCTAGATAGTTGTATATCAACCCTTCAGTTAAGTAAAAGTGAAGTATAAAAATAAAAAGATTGGGTAATTGAAAAAAATTAAGTCAGATGTAAGTTTTAAGGCTTTGAGATTGACTTGATTTTTATATTTTAAGTTATGTAACTAAAAAAATTGCTCTCTTTGGGCAAAGTAATAATGGCATACTAGTTTTTAGAGAATTTGGTGCTAGTCCTGGAGCCATTACTAACAGTATTTTATGATTATTCCATATTTCTTGGTCTCGGCATCTTCATTTTAAAAATGGCAGGTTGAGACTAAGTATTTTTCATCTCTAATTTTCTGTCACTCTAAATTCCTTTCCAAGGTCCTCCAGCCACTGATAGAAGTATGTCTGGTGCTCAAGAAACTTCTTCATTAGAGTGTGGTGCTCATTCTTTAATACCACACTGAAATTGTGAATTGCACGTAAAATAACATCCTGTGAAACAGAGAATGCTTGATCTTCAATGGTTACATGTCAACAGTACAAAAAGTACAGAAAGGTAAGTGATTTTTCCTTACTGAGAACCTTCGTTTCCTTCTTTTTATGGTCACTTAAAATGTTGAAACACTTTCAACACATGTATGTGAATGGGCAAACACCATCTAGAGATTTATCTTATAGTTGATACTTTCATTGAAAGGAGATTTCACTTCTGACTGCTTTCTTAATTGATTTCTTAATGTTGCACCTTTTACTGAGAGATGTTTTGAAATAATGAAACACATCACATCAAACATCTGAATTGCACTGTTTACAAAGTAATTTTTACATACTTCATCTTGTTTAATCCAATTATAGCAAAACTGAGTTAGGAGTCATATATAGAGCATCATTGCTTTCTCCTACCTCTGCAAAGACTGTGAAAATGCTATTCATGGCCTTTCGGTATTTCTGGTAAACAGAAGTCATAAAATTAATTATCCTTTACCTTGGGGAGCTACATCTCAGACACATACAGAGAAGAGACTAATTCATGCATTGAAGGAAATAGGACATCAAAATGTCCAGGATGATGCTCAGTGTGAAAGGGAAAGCGCACGAAACTTGAGTCATAAAGGTGCTGAAGCATGTAAGATTTTTCTGGAAAAAGGTGTGACCAATTTTCATATTAATTTATACAGCATTATTTGGATGTCATCAGTTCAATATCTTAACTTTGACACTAGAGCATTTAAATATACTTTTAAGGGAAGTACAACACATGTCCAGAGAAGTACACAAGGCACGACTGTACAGCCTGATGAGTTTAAGAAACAGAGCACCTCCAGCACCCCAGAAGTGCCTTCCGTGCCCTCTCCCAGTCACTAGCACCCCAAAGCAATCACTATCCTGGCTTTGTTTTTGAATTTTATATAAATGGAATTACACAGCAGGTCCTTCTTTTGCCCAAAATTATGTTTCTGCATTTCATGCATATGGTTGTATGTAGCAGTGGGTCGTGTAATCTCATTGCTGTGGGGTATTCAATTACATAAGTATATTTCCATTTATTTATCCATTTCAATGTTGGTAGGCATTTGGATAGTTACTAGTTTCTGGCTAATATGAATAGTGACGCTATGAACATTCTTATGCGTGGTTTTTGATGAACATAGCTATACTTTTTTTTAACCCTTGCTGTGTCATTGGGTATGAATATATTCAGCTTTAGCAGATACTGAAAAATGGCTTTCTGAAGTGATTATACCAAATTACACTCCCATCAGCAGCGTATGAGAGTTCCAGTTACTTTTCACCCTGGCACCTGCTATTACTAAGTACTTAACGACACGTTTATTTTTCTTGTACACCTGTAGTTAGAAAAGCAAGTGATTTTGAAACAGTGAGCTTTTATATATTAACAAAAAAAAATTAAATAATCGGGTTAATCTTTGCAGTAAAGTTAGACATGCTATGTCTGTCCTGAAAGTTTTGAGAAAACTTAGAAAGTTTTGAGAAAGATGCAAAACATATGCGCTCACTTTATGCTGTTTGTATGAGAAAGCACTAAGTGACATAATTGCTTTAATCTGTGAGTCAGAGTCAATCTGGAATTTTTAGCTTTAGAGACCTGATCTAGTTTGGAAGATACTGAGTTCATTAACATGAGGAAAGTCTGGATGTTTTGGAGGGGGTAGGAGGTGATGTAAGCACCTTGCCCTGGATGTACGAATCCCAGGATTTTGAGATACTGCAAGTCAGGATTTCTATTCAGTTTATAATATGAAAATAAGTTGGGCAATATTAGCCTAAGGAACTCTCAAACGTTGATTGTTTGTAACCCCAGATGCCACAATTCTTTCCTACTTTCCTCTCAGAGAGCCAGACGATGTAATTTACAAGGCAAATCGGCAAAACCAAAGGTACATTCAGAATTCAAGTCATATTTTGGTTTAGAGAAAAAAAAAACCAGAATAATTATGGATCATTCACCTTCATTTTTTAAAATTAGAAATGATGAAAAGATTTAGTTGACATAAGAAACGTTTCTCCCTCAAATGAAGTGGAAAGCGCAGAGCTGTGAAAATCCAAAGCACTGTGTAGTAGCAATAGTGGTAGGAAAACTCATCCCCATAAATCCCTTCTAGCAAACTGGCATTGCCAGTTTCCCACTTTCCTTTACTGTCAGCTAATCTCTTATCACCTTTATTTGGATTGTTACCAACATCAACATTTCCCTCTTTTAGCTATTGCTATTAAAGTTCTCTTGCAATGACATGCCCATATATTGTGCCATCTAAACACCACTGAGCTTCATTTAGTTGTGATTCCCTTTATTCAAAAATATTTGTTGATCCCTATATAGAAGAGCTACCAGAAGCAGTCTGAGGATAATAATATTATGCACTCACTAATGTAATCCGATGAATACAATATTTTAAAGGCCTGGTATAAAATTTAAATGAAGTTTAAATTTGTAAAATAGCCCTTCCTAAGTATCTCTAATTTTAGGCTATATTTGTCTCTGATGGAAAAAGTTGTGGAATACATACTACTTCTGAATTTCTTAATTCAGTGAAGATCCAGTGAACCCATTAAGAAAACTTTTCTCTTCCCTGTGTTTAGATGAAATGACTCATGTCTACATTTCATTTAGAGCAGACTGTAAACTCCTAGTGGGAATGAAGCTTTCTTTGTATTAATCATCTCACAATACCCAATAAAACGACACATATAATAAGTTATATAATGATAATCATTTGATTATTTGTTAAGAAATAAACTCTAAAAGATTATGATGATAGCTAACTTTGATTGAGCACTTCCTATGTGTCAAGCTCTACATACACATTTATTTTTATCGATGACCCCTAGAATCATTATCCCCTATTACAAATGGGAAATCTGAGGATCAGAAAAGGCAGCCTGTCCCAGGCCACTTGAACCCATGTCTGTCTGTGCCCTTAATCACCATGCTTTCAAAGAAAGGGCTCTTGGCAAAAGAGAGAGCGAGAGAGAAGAATGCCGTCACAAGAGCACTGAGTAGTCATCAAGAAAAAATATATTTCAATTTGCACCTCGAACATTGACCACAGAGTAGATATCCACTCTGAGCATTCTCCTGACCTCATTACAACAATAATGCATTTTTTCTTTTAAGTCCTTCATTTCAGGAAGAAGTCATGTTCTGCAAAGAAAAGCATTATTGAAACACTGTACAGCACTAGGCTTTCTCAACTAGAATTTTGCTCCTATAAGGACTAAAGCCAAAATAGAGATAATAGCCTAAATTCTGAGGATGAACCTGGGGACTCAGATTATGGATTGGTTGGAAGGACCATCTCTGCATTCAGGACAACAAATATTTAAAATGTCAGATCCAGACAATAAATGTCATGCATGTAAGGGGAGGGGGCATAGGTACACAACAGCGCCCCCCCCGCAATCCTAAAATGTCAGTCCCATAACTAGAGTTGAAACAAAATTTTGTGGAAGTTCAAAGAAGGGAAATACCGTTTGAGTGGGTGTTCTTCTACCTTCAAGCACCCTGCTTAGGACTCCTTTGTAATACTGTACCCCTCAGCTCTGGTCTGTCGAGGAGGAGTGTTTAAAGTAAAGCTCTTCCCTGAAACTAGGGGTTGGGGATCACAGAGCCGAGGCCTTTTGTCCCATGGCTAAAGACTGGGCCAGGAAACTGTTTCACCAAATCATGCAATCGGGGTTATTTTAATGGTTAGTGACACTATATCTATCTCTATCAAAGATAGACAAAAGGAAGTGGATTTTAAACTATAAGAGGAATGATTAGGTGCCCAAGTGAAAAAAAAAAGTCCTGATAATAGTAACTGGTAGAAGTAGTCATAAATTATAAATAAATTATTGAGCACTTGCTGTTGCCCAGGTACTGTTAGGCACTTTACAAGAATTACCTTAATACTCATTAGACCCTACATGGGAAAGTATTTCCTATATTTTTCAGATGAAGGCATTGAAGCTCGCCATGGTAACAAGCTTCTTTAAGCTCAAGCAATTAATCTGTGGCTTAAGCAGACTTACCAACAAGTTGACATGACTCAAAAAGTCACGTTCCTTTTCCCACAGGACATTTCTCAAGCCGTGGATTTTGGAACACTAGTTTTGTGGACAAGGAGAGTTATAATGTTTGAAATAAATATGTTTGGGAAATACTGAGTTAAAGTTTAAACAAGTTTCTTCGCTACCAACTTTGTCAACTGCACTGGTAATACGCACTGTGAATCTCCAATGGAAGGGTCTAGTGTCTAGTATCCAGCATTTTCCAAACCTGTTTTGTCACAGAACTCTTATTTCTGGCATAACTGGAATCTCCAAGAACTCATATTGCATGGGACTGGATTTAGGAATATCTGTACTACACTTACCTGCGTTAAAGTCTCCAGTAGAGACCTTGTGAAAGATGAGTTAAACCACAGAATCACAGAGACAGGACAGTTCAAATCCCCAGTGGCTACTTGATTTCCCTCATCTCCAACCTGTGGCAACATATTCCTGGTTTGTCTGTGCTGTGAACACCAGATGGGTAGCCAATACTACCTTCACACTATTCTTAACCGGCTGGAAATTCTCCACTTCCTAACGTATCTCCTTTCTCCTCCAAGTTACTCTATAAAGTCAATTCTTACCACCAAAGAGCAGTAAAACAAGACTTTCACTGCAACTGGGTGTGGTCACCACATATTTCTTGTGTTTACTGTGTCGTTTGTAGCCAGCCTTCACTGTCTGAAGGTTATAGGCTGTAGCGATCCAATTTCTGATGCAGTTTGGCATGAAAAATATGGAAGCAGAGAAGTCCTAGATTAGGGATTCTTCATCCACACTCCATCCAAGGGTACAGCAAAGTGACTCCCATCCAGTGTTGCAGGACCCCAGACCCTCTGCCCTGTGGTATTTCTCACGCCCTCAGTCTTTGTATAGATGGAAAGACAACTCATGTTGCAGTTGCTGCAGAGATAGATAGCCACGCTCCCTACTCCTAAGCAAGGGTTCTCTTAAGCTGCTTTGTGATGCAAAACAGCAGCCTTCAAAGCAGTGCTGACATGAATGTCAGGCACACCCAGATGCCTAAGGATTAGGGCAGGTTGTGTTTCAAAACGGACAAGGTTTGTGCACTGTATCAACCCTGGCATCACCAGACAAAAGATGACTCCTCTCTGCACCACAAAAACTTTCTTTCTGGTGATAAAGCATTTCCCCCTATCAATATGGTCTTACAAAAATGGTATGTTTCTTCTCCCTTCTTTGATATAAGGTAAGTGGAACAAGAAAAAAAAAAAGAAATATAATATAGAAATAACTGATACATTCTATTAGTTCTTTGAATGTCTGAATCCTGTGAGTATATAAACATAATCCTATACTGAGGGCAGGAATTGTGTCTTATTTACTTCTCTAATCCCCACAATGCCTGGCAGTGATCTACACTTGGTAGGCACTCAGCAATAGCAAAATGAATTAATGAGTTAGTTTCTTCTAATTACTTGATTAGAAGAAAAAGTAGAAAAATCATTGTTTAAGAAATAGACTCCCACCAATTTCAAATGAGGCCTCTTCTTGGATAAAATTCAGGAATATTTTTATAAAATCCTGTAGGATCATTGGTTCCTTGGAAATACAATATTCCACTTAGGATTTTAAGTAGGAATTTAGTAAAAGTGATTTGTTCCTTAAATACAGAACCTGCCCAAACTATCCTACAACCATATTCTCCTTTCTTAGAACTAAAAATGTAATGAAACTATCTTAAATTCATGATTACTTAGAAATAACTAGAGAAAAAAATCACTCGTGTGCACACACTGTATAATCCCAAATACACGTACATGAGAATGTGAAAGGTATTTCCAATTACTATCAAACAATATTTCTGACTTAGGTATTTATGCTAGTTCAAGTGCAATCCGAGACCATGGCATGTTAGGCTGGCAACCACCATGGAAATCTGCTAAAAAGCCTTTCCCTCCTCATCTAATAAACAAGGGAATTGAAACCCAGAGGGGTACAGTAATATTGCCTAACTCGGCATGCCATGTTACTGGCAAATCCAGCACTAGAGCCCAAGTTTCCCAGTTCCCAGCCCAATACTCCAGTTTGCTCCTCTCCAGAGTTGATCTCTCAGCTTTTCCAGACTCAATCAACTCCACCCCCGTGGACGAGTGAGCCTCTCCCGATGGGTCAGATATCAGCCTCATTAGAAACAAGGTTGTTTGTTTCTTGAAAACACAATGTTTTGCACCATCTTTTCCTAGCGCCTTGGCTTTAAGAATTTTATTCCTAAAAGAGATCTTGTTTGTGTTGACAACACACTTCAAGAGCTAAGCAGTGATATGGTTGCACCTTAAGCAAGACATTGAAAGGAAGATTTGTCTGATAACTACACGTGGACAAGGAGCGGAATAGTAGATTTAATAGTGAATTAGTCCTTCAAGAATCTCACTTGGGGCTTCCCTGGTGGCGCAGTGGTTGAGAGTCCGCCTGCCGATGCAGGGGATGCGGGTTCGTGCCCCGGTCCGGGAAGATCCCACATGCCGCGGAGCAACTAAGCCCGTGAGCCATGGCCGCTGAGCCTGCGCGTCCGGAGCATGTGCTCCGCAGCGGGGGAGACCACAATGGTGGGAGGCCCAAGTACCGCAAAAAAAAAAAAAAAAAAAGAATTTCACTTGAAGTTCATTAGCCTTTTCTTCTGTTATTTAGAGAATTTTCACGCAATTAGCTAAAATCACTTATAGTACATATCCCTTAATGTTTTAGCATCACAAAAAAACAGGCGATCCTGGTGAAAGTACAATTCAACTCTATGGTTAACCAAATCAGATTTTCTTGAAATACAGAAGAATGAAGTTATGGATAGAAGGAAAACAAAACAAAACAGGAAAACAAAACAAGTGCTTGATCCAGGATCTAGACCCCAGCTATAACTGTATCCTTAAAAACGGTTCACTTGGTGACAACTTTACTACTGCATAATGGGAACATTGGGTGTAAAGTATCCTTTAGACAGGCTTTGCTTATTTTATGTAGCAAGTATTTTTTACAAGTTTTGCCAGAATAAAGAGAGCCCTAAAACAATCTAAATAACATCTGCTCCTTAGGGAAAAAAAGACCATTTTTCTTAAATTATAGTGTCTCCTGGCAGGAAAGAGGTTAGGTCTATTTCTTCAGGGATAGTTTCCAGTTCTCCAGACTTAAAGGAATCAGCAGACTGAGAGAAAAAACGAGTGCATAGCAGAAGTCCCTGTGTCACACTGGGTCTGCACTGACTGCCCTGGAGTCCCTTTCCATCTGGGAAAGGAAGAGGGTGAGGCTGGCTCATGCAGGAGGACAGGTCTGCTCTGTGTCTGGCCACTTCGTGTCAGCTGGCAGAGGCAGGACTCCAAGAGTCAGCAGCTTATCAGCCTTGGGGCTCTCGAGAAAGCTCACCACTGAAAGATGGGCCCTGCGGGAGCAGAACTTCATCAGCTTGACCATCTGAGTTCTGCTTCCTATTACAACTCCATTTAGCAGGAGAAATGATTTCCTAGTGGTCGGGCATGTTCAGATTTATTGCTTTATTTGCTGTCTGTTGAATTAAGGAGAAAAATCCACCACAAGAATTCCTTAGCAATGCTGAAAGGTCATTTGTCTCACAAAATTCTACCCTTTCATTGCACTCTTGCTATCTAGAATTTCTCTAGTGGTCCCGTAATAATCCTAGCATTTGGTCTCAGCAGCCTTCTCTGTATGAAATACCAGTTTCGGCCAAGTTCAGATTGCCTCTGTACACACTAAAAGTGATCTGTTTGGGGGAGTGCATTTGTAATAATTCCGAAGTTTTTATTTCCATTGTCAGCACACCCACATTCAAGCTATTGCAAAACATGCACACACATTTTAAGTATCTAGACCCTCAAGGACCTTTCTGAAGAAATTCATCTGCAGATCGACATAACTGGCATTGAAGCAGAAGAATTCTTTTTCAATAATATAGGATGTGCATTATTGACATCATGCTTTTCCAAAGAATAATGTTTATTTTGATTACTATTCATGATAATGGATAGTATTACGATTACTATCCATATAAGGCTACATTAATTAAAAATCTGGTTCTAAGCAATAGTCAATGTTTTAGTTGCATAATAGATTATACCTATTCAGATAAATTTCTTAATGTTCATTTAGTTTCTAGAAACTCCAGTATGTATATGATAGTCTTATTCTTCTTATTATTAATAGGTCCCATTTGACTTTTTGCCTCTAAGCTACCTCTCATGATTTATGGTTATTCACACATTTTAACTCATTTTGAGATACTGTGGTCAGCTCTGTATTGACCAGAATGCAGGTCCCTTGAGGAGTCACCATGGTACAAAGTTAACAGATTGTGACTTGCAGCTGGACAAGTTGGATGGACTTTTAGGCAAGGGTCCTCCTCTGGCCCCTGCTCATGAGCTAGCACCCTGGGAGGGTCCTTGACCAGATGGTGCCAGCCCAATAAACTGCAGGTGCCAGTATGTGGCACAAGTACTTGGCAACATCTCAAATGAAAGGCAGCAAAGCACAGTGGAAGGCGGCTTTGGAGTCAGACAGATTGGGTTTAAATCCTGCTCTGACACTTAATCTGTGAAATAACCTTGGGCAGGTTACTTAACAGTTCTTTGACTTCCAGAGAGAAAATTAATCATTAAGAGTTATAGCTTGGGAGATTGGTTCAAGATGGCAGAGAAGAAGGACAGGCGCTCACTCCCTCTTGTGAGAGCACCAGAATCACAACAAACTGATGAACAATCATCGACAGGAAGACACTGGAACCCACCAAAAAAGATACCCCACAACCAAAGACAAAGGAGAAGCCACAATGAGATGGTAGGAGGGGCGCAATCAGAATAAAATCAAATCTCATATCTGCTGGGTGGGTGACTCACAAACTGGAGAAAAATTATACTACAAGATTCCACCCACTGGAGTGAAGATTCTGAGCCCTACCTCAGGCTTCCCAACCTGGGGGTCTGGCAACGGGAGGAGGAATTCCTAGAGAATCAGAATTTGAAGGCAAGCAGGATTTGATTGCAGGACTTTGACAGGACTGGGGGAAACAGACTCCACCCTTGGAGGGCACACACAAAGTAGTGTGCGCATCGGGACCCAGGGGAAGGAGCAATGACCCCGTAGGAAACTGAACCAGACCTTCCTGCTGGTGTTGGAGGGTCACCTGCAGAGGAGGGGGGTGGCTGTGGCTCCCCGTGCAGACAAGGACACTGGCAGCAGAAGTTCTGGGAAGTACTCCTTGGCATGAGCCCTCCCAGAGTCCACCATTAGCCTTACCAAAGAGCCTGGGCAGGCTCCAGCGTTGGGTCACCTCGGGCCAAACAACCAACAGGGAGGGAACCCAGCCCCACCCATCAGCAAACAATCAGATTAAAGTTTTACTGAGCTCTGCCCACAGAGCAAAAGCCAGCTCTACCCACCACCAGTCCCTCCCATAGGGAAACTTCCACAAGTCTATTAGATAGCCTCATCCACTAGAGGGCAAACAGCAGAAGCAAGAAGAACTACAATGCTGCAGCCTGTGGAACAAAAACCACATTCACAGAAAGATAGACAAGATGAAAAGGCAGAGGGCTATGTACCAGATGAAGGAACAAGATAAAACCCCAGAAAAAGAACTAAATGAAGTACAGATAGGCAACCATCCAGAAAAAGAATTCAGAATAATGATAGTGAAGATGATCCAGGACCTCAGAAAAACAATGGAGGCAAAGATCGAGAAGATGCAAGAAATGTTTAACAAAGACCTAGAAGAATTAAAGAACAAACACCTAGAAAAATTAAAGAACAAACAAACAGAGATGAACAATACAATAATTGAAATGAAGAATACACTAGAAGGAATCAATAGCAGAATAACTGAGGCAGAAGAACGGATAAGTGACCTGGAAGACAGAATGGTGGAATGCACTGCTATGGAACAGAATAAAGAAAAAAGAATGAAAAGAAACGAAGACAGACTAAGAGACCTCTGGGAGAACATTAAACGCAACAACATTCACATTATGGGGTCCCAGAAGGAAAAGAGAGAGAGAAAGGATCTGAGAAAATATTTGAAGAGATTATAGTCTAAAACTTCCCTAACATGGGAAAGGAAACAGCCACCCAAGTCCAGGAAGCACAGAGAGTCCCAGGCAGGATAAACCCAAGGAGAAACACACTGAGACCCATAGTAATCAAATTGACAAAAATTAAAGACAAAGAAAAATTATTGAAAGCAACAAGGGAAAAACAATTAATATACAAGGGAACTCCCATAAGGTTAACAGCTGATTTCTCAGCAGAAACTCTACAAGTCAGAAGCGGGTGGCATGATATATTTAAAGTGATGAAAGGCAAGAACCTACAACCAAGATTACTCTACCCAGAGAGGATCACATTCAGATTCGATGGAGAAACCAAAAGCATTACAGACAAGCAAAAGCTAAGAGAATTCAGCTCCACCAAACCAGCTCTACAGCAAACGCTAAAGGAACTTCTCTAAGTGGGAAACACAAGACAAGAAAAGGACCTACGAAAACAAAACCATAACAATTTAAGAAAATGGTAATAGGAACATACATATCGATAATTAACTTAAACGTGAAGGGATTAAATGCTCCAACCAAAAGACACAGGCTAGCTGAATGGATACAAAAACAAGATCCATATATATGCTGTCTACAAGAGACCGACTTCAGACCTAGGGACACACAGAGACTGAAAGTGACGGGATGGAAAAAGATATTCCATGCAAATAGAAATCAAAAGAAAGCTGGAGTGGCAGCAGTCATATCAGATAAAAGAGACTTTAAAACAAAGACTGTTACAAGAGACAAGGAAGGACACTACACAATGATCAAGGGATCAATCCAGGAAGAAGATACAACAATTATAAATATATATGCAGTCAACATAGGAGCACCTCAATACATAAGGCAACTGCTAACAGCTATAAAAGAGAAAATCGACAGTAAGACAATAATAGTGGGGGAATTTAACACCCAACTAACACCAATGGACAGATCATCCAAACAGAAAATTAAGAAAGAAACAGAAGCTTTAAATGACCAGATAGATTTAATTAATATTTATAGGACATTCCATCCAAAAACAGCAGATTACACTTTCTTCTCAAGTGCACAACGAACATTCTCCAGGATAGGTCACATCTTGGGTCACAAATCAAGCCTCAGCAAATTTAAGAAAATTGAAATCATATCAACCATCTTTTCTGACCACAATCCTATGAGATAAGAAATCAATAACAGGGAAAAAAAAGTAAAACCACAAACACCTGGAGGCTAAGCAGTATGTTACTAAATAACCAAGAGATCACTGAAGAAAACAAAGAGGAAATCAAAAAATACCTAGAGACAAATGACAATGAAAACACGACGACCCAAAACCTATGGGATGCAGCAAAAGCAGTTCTAATAGGGAAGTTTATAGCAATACAAGCCTACCTCAACAAACCAGAAACATCTCAAATAAACAATGTAACCTTACACCTAAAGGAACTAGAGAAAAAGGAACAAACAAAACCCAAAGTTAGTAAAATGAAAGAAATCATAAAGATCAGAGCAGAAATAAACGAAATAGAAACAAAGAAAACAATAGCAAAGATCAATAAAACTAAAAGCTGGTTCTTGGAGAAGATAAACAAAACTGATAAACCATTAGCCAGACTCACCAAGAAAAAGAGGGAGAGGACTCAAAATCAATAAAATTAGAAATGAAAAAGGAGAAGTTACAACAGACACCGCAGAAATACAAAGCATCCTAAGAGACTACTACAAGTAACTCTATGCCAATAAAATGGACAACCTGAAAGAAATGGACAAATCCTTAGAGAGGTATAACCTTCCAAGACCAAACGAGGAAGAAACAGAAAATATGAACAGACCAATCACAAGCAATGAAATTGAAACTGTGATTAAAAATCTTCCAACAAACCAAAGTCCAGGACCAGTTGGCTTCACAGGTGAATTCTATGAAACATTTAGAGAAGCGCTAACACCCAATCATCTCAAACTCTTCCAAAAAACTGCAGAAAAGGAACACTCCCAAACTCATTCTATGAGGCCACCATCACCCGGATACCAAAACCAGACAATGATACTACAAAAAAGAAAATTACAAACCAATATCACTGTTGAATATAGATGCAAAAATCCTCAACAAAATACCAGTGAACAGAATCCAACAACACATTAAAAGGAGCATACACTATGATCTTGTGGGATTTATCCCAGAGATGCAAGGATTCTTCAATATATGCAAATCAATCAATGTGATACACCATATTAACAAACTGAAGAATAAAAACCATATGATCATCTCAATAGATGCAGAAAAAGCTTTCGACAAAATTCAACACCCATTTATGATAAAAACTCTCCAGAAAGTGGGCATAGAGGGAACCTACTTCAACATAATAAAGGCCATATATGACAAACCCACAGCAAACATCATTCTCAATGGTGAAAAACTGAAAGAATTTCCTCTAACCAGGAACAAGACAAGGATGTCCACTCTCACCAGTATTATTCAACATAGTTTTGGAAGTCCTAGCCATGGCAATCAGAAGAGCAAAAGAAATAAAAGGAATTCAAATTGGAAAAGAAGAAGTAAAACTGTCACTGTTTGCAGATGATATGATACTATACATAGATAATCCTAAAGATGCCAACAGAAAACTACTAGAGCTAATCGATGAATTTGGTAAAGTTGCAGGATAGAAAATTAATTCACAGAAATCTCTTGCATTCCTATACACTAACGCTGAAAAATCTGAAGGAGAAATTAAGGAAACACTGCCGTTTACCATTTCAACAAAAAGAATAAATTACCTAGGAATAAACCTACCTAGGGAGACAAAAGACCTATATGCAGAAAATTATAAGACACTGATGAAAGAAATTAAAGATGATACAAATAGATGGAGAGATATACCATGTTCTTAGATTGGAAGAATCAATCTTGTGAAAATGACTCTACTACCCAAAGCAATCTACAGATTCAATGCAATCCCTATCAAACTACCACTGGTATTTTTCACAGAACTAGAACAAAAAATTTTACAATTTGTATGGAAACACAAAAGACCCTGACTAGCCAAAGCAATATTGAGGGAAAAAAATGGAACTGGAGGAATCAGACTCCCTGACTTCAGACTATACTACAAAGCTACAGTAATCAAGACAGTAAGGTACTGGCACAAAAACAGAAATATAGATCAATGGAACAGGACAGAAAGCCCATAGATAAACCCACACACATATGGTCACCTTATCTTTGATAAAGGAGGCAAGAATATACAGTAGAGAAAAGACAGCCTCTTCAATATGTGGTGCTGGGAAAACTGGACAGGTACATGTGAAAGTATGAAATTAGAAAACTCCCTAACACCATACACAAAAATAAACTCAAAATGGATTAAAGACCTAAAGGTAAGGCCAGACACTATCAAACTCTTAGAGGAAAACATAGGCAGAACCCTCTATGACATAAATAACAGCAAGATCCTTTTTGACCCACCTCCTAGAGAAATGGAAACAAAAACAAAAATAAACAAATGGGACCTAATGAAACTTCAAAGCTTTTGCACAGCAAAGGAAACCATAAATAAGACCAAAAGACAACCCTCAGAATGGGAGAAAATATTTTCAAATGAAGCAATGGACAAACTATTAATCTCCAAAATTTACAAGCAGCTCATGCAGCTCAATAACAAAAAAACTAACAACCCAATCCAAAAATGGGCAGAAGACCTAAATGACATTTCTCCAAAGAAGATATACAGACTGCCAACAAACACATGAAAGATTGCTCAACATCACTAATCATTAGAGAAATGCAAATCAAAACTACAATGAGATATCATCTCACACCGGTCAGAATGGCCATCATCAAAAAATCTAGAAACAATAAATGCTGGAGAGGCTGTGGAGAAAACGGAACACTCTTGCACTGCTGGTGGGAATGTAAATTGATACAGCCACTACGGAGAAAAGTATGAAGTTTCCTTAAAAAACTACAAATAGAAAGACCATACGACCCAGCAATCCCACTATTGGGCATATACCCTGAGAAAACCATAATTCAAAAAGAGTCATGTACCAAAATGTTCATTGCAGCTCTATTTACAATAGCCAGGAGATGGAAACAACCTAAGTGTCCATCATCAGATGAATGGATAAAGAAGATGTGGCACATATATACAATGGAATATTACTCAGCCATAAAAAGAAACGAAATTGAGTTATTTTTAGTAAGGTGGATGGACCTAGAGTCTGTCATACAGAGTGAAGTCAGAAAGAGAAAGACAAATACCGTATGCTAACACATATATATGGAATCTAAGAAAAGAAAAAAAAAAGGTCATGAAGAACCTAGGGGTAAGACGGGAATAAAGACACAGACCTACTAGAGAATGGATTTGAGGATATGGGGAGGGGGAAGGGTAAGCTGTGACAAAGTGAGAGAGTGGCATGGACATATATACACTACCAAAACGTAAAATAGATAGCTAGTGGGAAGCAGCTGCATAGCACAGGGAGATCAGCTCGGTGGTTTGTGACCACCTAGAGGGGTGGGATAGGGAGGGTGGGAGGGAGGGAGATGCAAGAGGGAAGAGATATGGGAACATATGTATATGTATAACTGATTCACTTTGTTATAAAGCAGAAACTAACACACCATTGTAAAGCAATTATTCTCCAATAAAGATGTTTAAAAAAAATGGATTAAAGACCTAAATGTAAGACTGGACACTATAAAACTCTTAGAGGAAAACATAAGAAGAACACTCTTTGAAACAAATCACAGCAAGATTTATTTTGACCCACCTCCTAGAGTAATGGAAATAAAAACAAAAATAAACAAATGGGACCTAATGAAACTTAAATGCTTTTGCACAGCAAAGGA